>NW_025422010.1:0-2400000 GCF_011764305.1 Mustela putorius furo
TATTTGCAAATTCTTTCAGTTGTTGTTTGTCCTGGAAGCTTTTAATCTCTCCTTCTATTTTTTCAATGATAGCCTAGCTGGATATAGTATTCTTGGCTGCATGTTTTTCTCGTTTAGTGCTCTGAAAATATCATGCCAGCTCTTTCTGGCCTGCCAGGTCTCTGTGGACAAGTCAGCTGCCAATCTAATATTTTTACCATTGTATGTTACAGACTTCTTTTTCCCGGGCTGCTTTCAGGATTTTCTCTTTGTCGTTGAGACTTGTAAGTTTTACTATAGGTGACGGCGGTGTGGGCCTATTCTTATTGATTTTGAGGGCATTCTCTGAACCTCCTGATTTTGATTCTCATTCCCCATTTTGCCATATCTTGGGGCAAATTCTCCCAATAATTCTCTCCAGTATCCCTTCTTCTGCTTGCTCCCTCGTCCTTTCTCTTCTTCTTCTGGAACCCCAATTATTCATAATTTGTTTCGTCTTATGGTGTCCTTATCTCTCGAATTCTCCGGCGCAATCGTCCAGTAGCTGTTTGTCCCTCTTTTTTGCTCAGCTTCTTTATTCTCTGTCATTTGGTCTTCTATATCACTAATTCTTTCTTCTGCCTCATTTATCCTAGCAGTTAGAGCCTCCATTTTTGATTGCACCTCATTAATAGCTTCTTTGCTTTCAACTTGGTTAGATTTTTAGTTCTTTTATTTCTCCAGAAAGGGCTTTTATATCTCTCGAGAGGGTTTCTCTAATATCTTCCATGCCTTTTTCAGCCTGGCTAGAACCTTGAGAATTGTCATTCTGAACTCTAGGTCTGACATTATACCGATGTCTGTATTGATTAGGTCCCTAGCCTTGGTGCACTGCCTCTTGTTCTTTTTTTTTTTTGTGTGTTGAATTTTTCGTCTTGACATTTTGTCCAGATAAGAGTAAATGAAGTGGCAAGTAAAATACTAAAGGGTGGCAACCCCAGGAAAATATGCTTTAACCAAATTAGAAGAGATCAAAATCGTGAGTGGGGGAAAGGGAAAAGCAAAAAGAAAAGAACAGAAAAGAAAGCAGGTTTAAAAAAAAGAAAAACACCTAAGAAAATGGACGGCTCTAACTGCTAGGATAAATGAGCAGAAGAAAGAATTAGTGATATATAAGACCAAATGACAGGGAATAAGAAAGCTGAAATGCAAGAGGACAACTCTACGACCACGAGTGGGAGATTCAGAGATAAGTGACACCAAAAGCACGAAACAACATTAGATAATTGGATTCCAGAATGAAGACGAAGGAGATTGGAGCAAAGGTATGCAACTTGAGACTATATTGGGGAGAATTTCCCCATATGCAAGTGAACTATCATCAAAGATACAGGAAGGTTCAGGAGAATGCCCCTCAAACTCAATAAGAATAAAGGTCCCACACCCCTCCACCTCCTAGTAAAATTGTACAAGGCTCAATGAAACGAGTAAAATCCTCAAAGCACACACGAAAAAGAATTCTGTTAACATAGCATGATTAAAAATATTAAGATTGGCAACTGACTTATCCAGAACATGCAGCCAAGAATACTATATCCAGCTAGGCTATCATGAAAATAGAAGGAGAGATTAAAAGCTTCCAGGACAAACAACAACTGAAAGATTTGCAAATACCAACCAGCTCTACAGGAAATATTGAAAGGGGTCCTCTAAGCAAAGAGAGAGCCTACAAGTGGTAGATCAGAAAGGAACAGAGACCATATACAGTAACAGTCACCTTACAGGCAATACAATGGCACTAAATTCATATCTCTCATATAGTTACCCTGAATGTGAATGGGCTAAATGCCCCTGTCAAAAGACACAGGGTATCAGAATGGATAAAAAAACAAAACCCATCTATGTTTGCCTCCAAGAAACACTTTTAAGCCCGAAGACACCTCCAGATTTAAAGTGAGGGGGTGGAAAAGAATTTACCATGCTAATGGACATCAGAAGAAAGCAGGAGTGGCAATCCTTATATCAGATCAATTAGATTTTAAGCCAAAGACTATAATAAGAGATGAGGAAGGACACTATATCATACTCAAAGGGTCTGTCCAACAAGAAGATTTAACAATTTTAAATATCTATGCCCCCAATGTGGGAGCAGCCAACTATATAAACCAATTAATAACAAAATCAAAGAAACACATCAACAATAATACAATGATAGTAGGGGACTTTAACACTCCCCTCACTGAAATGGACAGATCATCCAAGCAAAAGATCAGCAAGGAAATAAAGGCCTTAAATGACACACTGGACCAGATGGACATCACAGATATATTCAGAATATTTCATCCCAAAGCAACAGAATACACATTCTTCTCTAGTGCACATGGAACATTCTCCAGAATAGATCCACATCCTCGGTCCTAAATCAGGACTCAACCGGTATCAAAAGATTGGGATCATTCCCTGCATATTTTCAGACCACAATGCTCTAAAGCTAGAACTCAACCACAAAAGGAAGTTTGGAAAGAACCCAAATACATGGAGACTAAACAGTATCCTTCTAAAGAATGAATGGGTCAACCGGGAAATTAAAGAAGAATTGAAAAAAATCATGGAAACAAATGATAATGAAAATACAACGGTTCAAAATCTGTGGGACACAACAAAGGCAGTCCTGAGAGGAAAATATATAGCGGTACAAGCCTTTCTCAAGAAACAAGAAAGGTCTCAGGTACACAACCTAACCCCTACACCTAAAGGAGCTGGAGAAAGAACAAGAAAGAAACCCTAAGCCCAGCAGGAGAAGAGAAATCATAAAGATCAGAGCAGAAATCAATGAAATAGAAACAAAAAAACAATAGAAAAAAAATCAAACGAAACTAGGAGCTGGTTCTTTGAAAGAATTAATAAAATTGATAAACCCCTGGCCCGACTTATCAAAAAGAAAAGAGAAAGGACCCAAATAAATAAAATCATGAATGAAAGAGGAGAGATCACAACTAACACCAAAGAAATACAAACTATTATAAGAACATACTATGAGCAACTCTACGGCAATAAATTTGACAATCTGGAAGAAATGGATGCATTCCTAGAAACATATAAACTACCACAACTGAACCAGGAAGAAAAGAAAGCCTGAACAGACCCATAACCAGTAAGGAGATTGAAACAGTCATTAAAAATCTCCAAACAAACAAAAGCCCAGGGCCAGACGGCTTCCCGGGGGAATTCTACCAAACATTTAAAGAAGAACTAATTCCTATTCTCCTGAAACTGTTCCAAAAAAATAGAAATGGAAGGAAAACTTCCAAACTCATTTTATGAGGCCAGCATCACCTTGATCCCAAAACCAGACAAGGATCCCACCAAAAAAGAGAGCTATAGACCAATATCCTTGATGAACACAGATGCGAAAATACTCAACAAAATACTAGCCAATAGGATTCAACAGTACATTAAAAGATTATTCACCACGACCAAGTGGGATTTATTCCAGGGCTGCAAGGTTGGTTCAACATCCGCAAATCAGTCAATGTGATACAACACATCAATAAAAGAAAGAACAAGAACCATATGATACTCTCAATAGATGCTGAAAAAGCATTTGACAAAAGTACAACATCCCTTCCTGATCAAAACTCTTCAAAGTGTAGGGATAGAGGGCACATACCTCAATATCATCAAAGCCATCTATGAAAACCCACCGCAAATATCATTCTCAATGGAGAAAAACTGAAAGCTTTTCCGCTAAGGTCAGGAACACGGCAGGGATGTCCATTATCACCACTGCTATTCAACATCGTACTAGAGGTCCTAGCCTCAGCAATCAGACAACAAAGGAAATTAAAGGCATCCAAATCGGCAAAGAAGAAGTCAAATTATCACTCTTCGCAGATGATATGATACTATATGTGGAAAACCCAAAAGACTCCACTCCAAAACTGCTAGAACTTATACAGGAATTCAGTAAAGTGTCAGGATTTAAAATCAATGCACAGAAATCGTTGCATTTCTCTACACCAACAGCAAGACAGAAGAAAGGGAAATTAAGGAGTCAATCCCATTTACAATTGCAACCCAAAACCATAAAATACCTAGGAATAAACCTAACAAAAGAGGCACAGAATCTATACTCAGAAAACTATAAAGTACTCATGAAAGAAATTGAGGAAGACACAAAGAAATGGAAAAATGTTCCATGCTCCTGGATTGGAAGAATAAATATTGTGAAAATGTCTATGCTACCTAAAGCAATCTACACATTTAATGCAATTCCTATCAAAGTACCATCCATCTTTTTCAAAGAAATGGAACAAATAATCCTGAAAATTTTTATGGAACCAGAAAAGACCTCGAATAGCCAAAGGGATATTGAAAAAGAAAGCCACACGTTGGTGGCATCACAGTTTCCGGACTTCAAGCTCTATTACAAAGCTGTCATCATCAAGACAGCATGGTACTGGCACAAAAACAGACACATAGATCAATGGAACAGAATAGAGAGCACAGAAATAGACCCTCAACTCTATGGTCAACTAATCTTCGACAAAGCAGGAAAGAATGTCCAATGGAAAAAAGACAGCCTCTTCAATAAATGGTGCTGGGAAAATTGGACAGCCACATGCAGAAAAATGAAATTGGACCATTTCCTTACTTACACCACACACAAAGATAGACTCAAAATGGATGAAGGACCTCAATGTGCGAAAGGAATCCCTCAAAATCCTTGAGGAGAACACAGGCAGCAACCTCTTCGACCTCAGCCGCAGCAAAATCTTCCCTGGAACATCGCCAAAGTCAAGGGAAGCAAGGGCAAAAAATGAACTATTGGGATTTTTATCAAGATCAAAAGCTTTTTGCACAGCAAAGGAAACAGTTAACAAAATCAAAAGACAACTGACAGAATGGGAGAAGATATTTGCAAACGACATATCAGATAAAGGACTAGTGTCCAGAATCTATAAAGAACTTAGCAAACTCAACAACCAAAGAACAAATAATCCAATCAAGAAATGGGCAGAGGACATGAACAGACATTTCTGCTAAGAAGACATCCAGATGGCCAACAGACACATGAAAAAGTGCTCCGTATCACTCTGCATCACGGAAATACAAATCAAAACCACAATGAGATATCACCTCACACCAGTCAGAATGGCTAAAAATCAACAAGTCAGGAAATGGCAGATGCTGGCGAGGATGCAGAGAAAGGGGAACCCTCCTACACTGTTGCTGTAAATGCAAGCTGGTGCAACCACTCTGGAAAACAGCATGGAGGTTTCTTCAAAATGTTGAAAATAGAACTGCCCTATGACCCAGCAATTACACTATTGGGTATTTACCCTAAAGATACAAACGTAGTGATCCAAAGGGGCACATGCACCCGAATGGTTTATAGCAGCAATGTTCACAATAGCCAAACTATGGAAAGAACCTAGATGTCCATCAACAGATGAATGGATCAAGAAGATGTGGTATATATACACAATGGAATACTATGCAGCCATCAAAAGAAATGAAATCTTGCCATTTGCGACAACATGGATGGAACTAGAGCATATCATGCATAGCGAAATAAGTCAAGCAGAGAAAGACAACTATCATATGATCTCTCTGATATGAGGGAGTGGTGATGCAACATGGAGGCTTAAGTGGGTAGGAGAAGAATAAATGAAACAAGGTGTGATTGGGAGGGAGACAAACCATAAGTGACTCTTATTCTCACAAAACAAACTGAGTGTTGCTGGGGGGAGGGGTTTTTGGGAGAAAAGGGGTGGGATTATGGACATTGGGGAGGGTATATGCTTTGGTGAGTGCTGTGAAGTGTGTAAACTTGGTGATTCACATACCTGTACCCCTGGGGATAAAAATATATGTTTATAAAAATAAAAAAAAAAGAAAGATGTCAGAGATAGAATTCAGAAGAGCAATCATAAAAACAATAGGTAGGTTTGAAAATAGCATTACTGATAATATAGAATGTCTAAGATCAGAAATGAGATCTAATCAGTCAAACTAAAAAGTACTAAAAATTAGATGCAGTCTAAATTGGATACTTAACAGCTAAGGTAAGTGAAGCAGAAGAGAGAATTGGTGATTCAGAAATTAAGCTGATGGAAAGGAAGGAAGGTGGGGAAAACAGGGATAGGCTACTATTAACATGATTAAAGGACTGGAGAGATTGAAGATTCCATGAAATGTTCCAATTTCAGAATTATTAAGATCTCTGAGGGGATGGAGGAATATAAAATATATTTGAGCAAATCATAGTTGATCATAAACCTGAATACACCAAAATCTAGTAACGAGATTGAAGCGGTGATCAAATACCTCCCAAAAAACAAGAGCCCAGGACCTGATAGATTCCCTGGAGAAGTCTACCAAACTTTCAAAGAAGAAATAACACCTATTCTCCTGAAGCTGTTTCAAAAAATTGAAGTAGAAGGAAAACTTCCAGACTCTTTCTATGAAGCCAGCATTACCCTGAACCCCAAACCAGGCAAAGATCCTAGCAAAAAGGAGAATTTCAGACCAATATCACTGATGAATATGGATGCTAAGATTCTCAACAAGATCCTAGCAAACAGGATCCAACAACACATTAAAAAGATTATCTACCATGACCAGGTGGGATTCATCCCTGGGCTACAAGGATGATTCAAATTCACAATTAATCAATGTGATAGAATAAATTAATAAGGGAAGAGAGAAGAACCACATGGTCCTCTCAATCAATGCATAAAAAGCATTTGACAAAATCCAGCATCCGTTCCTGATTAAAACGCTTCAAAGTATAGGGATAGAAGGAACATTCCTGAACCTCATCAAATCTATCTATGAAAGACCCACAACAAATATCATCCTCAATGGGAAAAAGCTTGAGTCCTTTCTGTTGAGATCAGGAACACGACAATGATGCCCACTCTCACCACTCTTGTTCAACATAGTAACAGAAGTCCTAGCAACAGCAATCAGACAACAAAGGGAAATAAAAGGTATCCAAATTGGCAATGAAGAAGTCAAACTCTCTCTCATTGCAGATGGCATTATTCTTTATATGGAAAACCCAAAAGACTCCACCCCCAAACTACTAAAACTCATACAGCAATTCAGCAACGTGGCAGGATACAAAGTCAATGCAGAAATCAGTGGCTTTCTTATACACTAATAATGAAAATACAGAACGGGAAATTAGAGAATCGATTCCATTTACTATAGCACCAAGAACCATAAGATACCTGGGAATAAACCTAACCAAAGAGGTAAAGGATCTGTACTCAATGAACTACAGAACACTCATGAAGGAAATTGAAGACACAAAAAGATGGAAGACCATTCTTGCTCTTGGATCAGAAGAATATAAATTGTTAAAATGTCTATACTGCCTAGAGCAATCTATACTTTTTAATGCCATTCCGATCAAAATTCCACTGGTATTCTTTAAAGAGCTGGAGCAAATAATCTGTATGGAATCAGAAGAGACCCCAAATCGCTAAGAAAATGTTTGCAAAACAAAAATAAAATGAGGGGCATCACGCTATCTGATTTCAAGCTTTACTACGAAGCTGTGTTCACCAAGACAGCATGGGTACTGGCATCAAAACAGACACATAGACCAGTGGAACAGAGTAGAGAGCCCAGATATGGATGCTCAACTCAATGGTCAAAATAATCTTCGACAAAACAGGAAAAAATATACAGTGGAAAAAAGACAGTCTCTTCAATAAATGGTGCTGAAAAAACTGGACAGCTATATGTAGAAGAATGAAACTCAACCATTCTCTTACACCGTACACAAAGATAAACTCAAAATGAATAAAAGAGCTCAATGTGAGACAGGAATCCATCAGAATCTTAGAGGAGAACATAGGCAGTAATGTATTCGATATCAGCCACAGCAACTTCTTTCAAGATATGTCTCCAAATGCAATGGAAACAAAAGCGAAGATGAACTTTTGGGACTTCATCAAAATCAAAAGCTTCTACACAACAAAGGAAATAGTCAAAAATACAAAAAGGCAACCCACGGAATGGGAGAATATATTTGCAAATGACAGTACAGACCAAAGTTTGATATCCAGGATCTATAATGAACTCCTCAAACTCAACACACACAAAACAAACAATCATATCAAAAAATGGGCAGAAGATATGGACAGATACTTCTCCAATCAAGACATACAAATGGCTATCAGAGACATGAAAAAATGTTCATTTTCTAATCTAGGGAAGGAAACAAACATTCAAGTGTAAGAGGCAGATAGGCTTTATCTCAAAATCAATAAAAATATATCAAAACACAGATAATAGTGAAGCAGAAAGAAAAAAGAAAGAAAAAGAAAGAAAGAAAGAAAGAAAGAAAGAAAGAAAGTATATCCTGAGAATAACAAGAGAGAGGGGGTTCCTTTCATCTGGAGGGAGGGACACCAGAATAACATCAGACCTGTCCACAGAAACCTGGCAAACCAGAAAGGGCTGGCAAACATATTCAGAGTAGTAATTCAGAAGAACATGCAGCCAAGAATACTATATCAGGCAAGGCTGTCATTCAGAATGGATGGAAGATAAGGAATGCAAGACAGGTGGAAAATGAGAATATGTGACTACCAAGTCAGCCCTGCAGAAAATATTGAGGGAGGTTATGTAAGAGAAGAGTGACCACAAGAGTCACATAGACCAGAATGAAAAAAAGAGAAAATCTACAGAAAAAGGACTTTACAGGCAATACAATGGCAGCAGATTCATATCTTACAATTGTTACTCTGAATGTAAATGGGTTGAAAACTCCCATAAAAAGACACAGGGTTTCAGATTGGATTAAAAAACAAACAAACAAAAAGAACAAAAAACATCCAAGACCCATCAATATGCTGTCTAACCAGAGATTCATTTTGAGCTTAAAGCATTTTGAAGAATACTGGTGGAATTTTGTTCGGAATGGCATTAAAAGTATAGATTGCTCTAGGCAGTATAGACATTTTAACAATGTTTATTCTTCTGATCCAAGAGCATGGAATGGTCTTCCATCTTTTTGTGTCTTCAATTTCCTTCATGAGTGTTCTGTAGTTCATTGAGTACAGATCCTTTACCTCTTTGGTTAGGTTTATTCCCAGGTATCTTATGGTTCTTGGTGCTATAGTAAATGGAATCGATTCTCTAATTTCCCGTTCTGTATTTTCATTATTAGTGTATAAGAAAGCCACTGATTTCTGCACATTGACTTTGTATCCTGCCACATTGCTGAATTGCTGTATGAGTTCTAGTAGTTTGGGGGTGGAGTCTTTTGGGTTTTCCATATAAAGAATAATGCCATCTGCAGAGAGAGAGTTTGACTTCTTCATTGCCAATTTGGATACCTTTTATTTCCCTTTGTTGTCTGATTGCTGTTGCTAGGACTTCTGATACTATGTTGAACAAGAGTGGTGAGAGTGGGCATCATTGTCGTGTTCCTGATCTCAACAGAAAGGACTCAAGCTTTTTCCCATTGAGGATGATATTTGTTGTGGGTCTTTCATAGATAGATTTGATGAAATTCAGGAATGTTCCCTCTATCCCTATACTTTGAAGTGTTTTAATCATGAATGGATGCTGGATTTTGTCAAATACTTTTTCTGCATCAATTGAGAGGACCATGTGGTTCTTCTCTCTTCTCTTATTAATTTGTTCTATCACATTGATTGATTTGCGAATGTTGAACCATCCTTGAGCCGAAAGCACCTCCATAATGATACCGAGAGGATGGAGAACAATTTGCCATGCCACGGGACCTCAAAAGAAAGTGGTGAAGCAATCCTCCCTTCACACAACTTTTTATTTTAAACAAAAGACTGTATTAAGAGATGTACAGGGACATTTTATCATACTTAAAGTGTCTATCCACTAAGAAGATCTAACAATTGTGGGGCACCTGGGTGGCTCAGTGGGTTAAAGCCTCTGCTTTCAGCTCAGGTAATGATCCCAGGGTCCTGGGATCAAGCCCCACATTTGGCTCTCTGCTAGACAGGGAATCTGCTTCCCCCCTCTCTCTCTGCCTGCCTCTCTGCCTACTTGTGATCTTTGTCTGTCAAATAAATAAATAAAATCTTTAAAAAATATATCTAACAATTGTAAATATATATGCCCCAAATATGGGGCAGCCATTATATAAACCATTTAATAACCAAAATAAACATATTTATAATAATGCAGTAATAGTAGGAGACCTAAACACTCCACTCACAGCAATAGATGGATCATCTAAGCAGAAGATCAACAAGGAAACAAAGGTTTTGAAGGACACATTGGACCAGATGGGCTTTGTATATACATATACAGAACATTCTATTCTAAAACAACAGAATACTCATTCTTCTTGAGTGCGCATAGAACTTTATCCAGAACAGAACACATACTGGGTCATAAATCAGGTCTAACCAATACCAAAGATTGGGATTATTCCCTGCATATTTCCAGACCATAATGCGTTTTAACTGGAACACAATCAAGAATAAATTCGGAAAGAACCTGAACACTTGGAAGTTAAAGAGCATTTTGCTAAAGAATGATTGTGTCAACCAGGAAATTAAAGAATAACTTGAACTATTCATTGAAACTAATGTGAATGAATCATTGAACACTGCATCAAAAACCAACGATATACTATATGGTGGCTAACTTAACATTAAAAAAGAAGAAGAAGAAGAAGAAGAAGAAGAAGAAGAAGAAGAAGAAGAAGAAGAAGAAGAAAGAAGAAAGAAAGAAAGAAAGAAAGAAAGAAAGAAAGAAAGAAAGAAAGAAAGAAAGAAAGGAAGGAAGGAAGGAAGAAGGAAGAAAGAAAGAAAGAAAGAAAGAAAGAAAGAAAGAAAGAAGAAAGAAAACACATTGGGTCAAAACCAGGGTCTACTGCCATGGTGGTTGGTCCTAAGAGGGAAATACATAGCCATTCAAGCCTCTTTAAAAAAATTAGAAAAATCCCAAATGCAAAAGCTAACCTCAGAACTACAAGAGCTGGAGAAAGAACATAAACTAAAGCTGAAAGCAGGAGAAGATAAATAATTAACATCAGAATGAAATAGAAACCGGAAAAATGGTAGAACGGATCAATGAAACTAGGAGCTGGTTCTTTGAACGAATTAATAAGGAAAAAATAGACAATATGAAGAACCAATAATTTGCAATGAAAATTGGCACAGCCATCAAAAACCTCCTATAAAATAAGAATCCAAGGTCAAATCGTTTTCCAGAGTAATACTGCCAAACATTTAAAGAAGAAATAATGCCTACTCTACTGAAGCTTTTTCAAGAAATACAAATAGAAGGAAAACTTCCAAATGCATTCTATGAGGCAAGAATTACCCTTGTCCCCAAACCGGGCAAAATCCCATCAAAAAGCAGAATTACAGACCAATATTCCTATTGAACATGAATTTCAAAATACTCAACAAGACCCTGGCTATAGTACATTAAAAGGGTTACCCACCAGGACAAGGTGGGCTTTATTCCTATATGCAAACATGGTTCAACATTGGCAAATCAACCAACATGATAGGGCACATTAATAAAAGACCAGAACCATACAATCCTGTCAATTGATGTAGGGAAAAATCCAGCATAATTCATCATCCTTTCTTGATTAAAGCTCTTCACAGTGTGGAGATAGAGGGAATATTATGAAAGCCATCAATAAAAAGCCCACAATGAATCATTCTTGATGTGAAAAAAAAAAATAAAGGCTTTTCCGTTAAAATCAGGAACATGACAGGGATGACAACTCTCACAATTATTCTTCAAAATAGCACTAGGAGTCCTAGTATCAGCAATCAGACAATGAAAAGAAATAAAAGGTATTCACATTTCCAAACAAGAAGTCAAAGTCTCTCTCTTCATAGATGACAAGATATTTTCTGTGGAAAACACACAAGACTCCACCCCCAAATAACTAGAACTGATACAGCAATTTAGCAATGTGGCAGGATGCAAAATCAATGCACAGAATTCAGTTGCATTTCTATACACTA
Organism: Mustela putorius furo; assembly: GCF_011764305.1. Classification (NCBI taxonomy): domain Eukaryota; kingdom Metazoa; phylum Chordata; class Mammalia; order Carnivora; family Mustelidae; genus Mustela; species Mustela putorius. The sequence goes on from NW_025422010.1 coordinate 11,955, forward strand.
ACAATGTAACTGAGGAAACAGAAATTAAGGAATTGATTCCTTTTATAATACCATTGAAAACTATAACACACCTAGGAATAAATCTATCCAAAGAGGAAAAGGACCTATACTTTAGAAAGTACAGAACACTAATGAAGGAAATTGAGGAAGACACAAAGAAAGCAGAAAACATTCCATGTTCATGGATTTGAACAAAAAACATTGTGAAAGTGTCTATTGTACCCAGGACAATCTACATTTTCTTTTTTTTTTTTTTTAAGATTTTTTCACTTATTTGACAGTGAGAAAAATCACAAGTAGGCAGAGAAGCATGCAGAGTGAGGGAGAATCAGGCTCCCTGCCGAGCAGAAAGCCTAATGCAAGGCTGAATTCCAGTACCCTGAGGCAAAGGCAGAGGTTCAACACACTGAGCCATCCAGGCTCCTCCAATCTACACTTTGAATGCAATCCTTTCAAAATAACATTGGAATTTTTCACAGAGCTGAAACAAACAATCCTGAAATTTGTATGGAGCCAGGGAAAAACCTGAATCACCAGGGGAATGGTGAAAAAGAAAAACAAAGCTGAAAGGACATCACAAATGCCTCACTTCAAGCTATATTACAAAGCTATGATCATCAAGACAGCATGTCATTGGCACAGAATCAGACACATAGATCAAGGGAACAAAATAGACAGCCCAGAAATGGACCCTCAACTCTATGTCTACTAATCTTTGATAAGTCAGGAAAAAAAAATTTCCAACGAAAAAAAAGAAAGTCTCTTCAGTAAATGGTGCTGGGAAAATTGGACAGCCACATACAAAGAATGAAACTGGACCATTCTCCTACACCATACATAAAGAAACTCAAAATGGTTGAATGACCTCAGTGTGAGACAGGAATCCATCCACTTGGTAGTGGAGAACATAGACAGCAACCTCTTCGACATTGGCCACATCAACTTCTTTCAATGCACATTCCTAAAGGCAAGGGAAATGAAAGAAAGCAAAGATGATCTTTTGGGATTCATCAAGGTAAAGTGTGTCTGCACAGAAGAAAAATACAAAACAAAAAAAAAACAAACAAACAAAAAACAACTAAGAGACAATCCACAGAATGGGAGAAGATATTTGAAAATGAAATAATGAAATTACAGATAGGGTGTCTGGGTGGCTCAGTGGTGGGTTAAAGCCTCAGGTCATGATCCCAGGGTCTTGGAATCAAGCCCCACATTGGGCTCTCTTCTCCATGGAAAGACTGCTTCTTCCTCTCTCTCCTGCCTGCCTCTCTGCTTACTTGTGATCTCCATCTGTCAGATAAATAAATAAAATCTTAAAAAAAAGAAATTATAGATAAAGGGGTGGTATCCAAGATCTATAAAGAACTTTTCAAAATCAATACCCAGAGAACAAATAATCCAGTTAAGGAATGGGCAGAAGACATAAACAGATACCTGTCCAAAGAAGACATGCAAATGGCTAGCAAACATGAAAAAAAATAATTTACATTAGTGGCTATCAAGGAAATACAAATTAAAACAACAATGAGACACAACCTTACACAAGTTAAAACATCAAAAATTAAAAAGGCAGAAAACAACAAATGTTGGAGAGGATGTGGAGAAAAGTGAGCCCTCTTACACTGTTGGTGGGAATGTAATTTGTTGCAACCACTTAGGAAAACAGTGTTGAGATTCCTCAAAAATAAATAAATAAATAAATGAATGAATGAATGAATAAATAAATAAATAAAATTTTTAAGATACGGTTATCCTATGCCCCACCAATTGCACTACTGGGTATTTACACCGGGATATATATGTAGTGAAAAGAAGGAGCTCATGTACCCCAATGTACATAGCAGCAATGTCCACAATAACTAGTCTGTGGACGGAGCCAATATGCCCTTCAACAGATGAATGGATAAAGATGTGATTCATGTAAACAATGGGATATTATTCAGCCATCAGAAAGCATAAATACCTACCATTTGCATCAACATGGATAGAACTCCAGGGGATTATGCTAAGTGAAATAAGTCAAACAGGGAAAGACAGTTTTCATATGGTTTCACTCCTATGTGGAACAATAAGAATAACACAGAGGACCATAGGGAACTGGAGGGGAAACTGAAGGGGAAGAAATCAGAGAAGGAGACAAACAGTGAGAGACTCTGGACTTTGGGAAACAAACTGAGGGTTGGGGATGGGAGGGGAATTAAGAGGATGGAGGAGCCAGGTGTTGGGAAGTAAGAAGGTCATGTGTTGTGATGAGCACTGAGTGTTATAGGCAACTCATGAATTCTTCCTTTTCTTAAAGAATTTACTTTTTTATTTGAGAGAGAGAGCATGAAAGGGGAGAGGTCAGAGGGAGAAGCAAACTCCCTGCTGAGCAGGGAGCCCAATGTGGGGCTCGATCTTAGGACTCCAGGATCATGACCTGAGCCAAAAGCAGTTGCTTAACCAACTGAGCCACGCAGGTACTCCGGCAACTAATGAATTCTTGAACACTGAATCAATAACTAATTATTTAGTATATTTTGGGTAACTGAACATAATTAAAAAATGAAATAAAACCTAATAGACAAAATCAATACATTGGAACCGTATAGTTCAGATAAATTGCCAACTTCTGGAGAGTTGAAGAATAATAAATAAATGCACAAATGCATATGTATTTAAGAGGGAAGGAAGGAAGGAAGGCAGGAAGGAAGGAAGGAAAGGAGGGATGAAGGGAGGGAAAGAAGAAAGGGAGAAAGAAACTATACCATGAATTTTTCAAACCAAGTACAAGAAAACAAACAACCTGAATAAAAAAATAAGTGAGTTTTGCCTAGGTAGATTAGTCAGTTAAGCATTAGACTCTTGATTTTGGCTCAGGTCATCCTTTCAGGGTTGGGTGATCCACCCATATTTGGGCTCACACTGAATGTGGATCTTGCTGAAGATTCTCTCTTCTTCTGCCTCTGGCCCTCCCCACTCTCTCACTAAATAAGTAAATACACAAATAAAACTTTTAAGTAAAGGCACTACCAGACACTTCACACAAGATGATATGTATATGGGAACTAAACATATGATATGCTGTTCCATATTACATATCATTAAAAAAATCATATTAAAACATCAATGAGCTACCACGGCACATCTATCAGACCTTGTATCAGTTCCATCCTGGGAGAAACAAGCAGTGCCCTATTTCCTCCCCTGGGGTAATGCTCACTTCAGGCTATCCACAAGCCTGGCCAATGCAGGGCCTGTGGGCTAGTTAGCATTGAAATTCCTCCCATCCCGGTTTTGGAATCCCCTGGGGGAGCTCATTTCAACCCCATCCCTCAGCTGGGAGATTGAATGGGTTGGTTTACAAGGCAGAGCTATTTTGGACTCCTATACCCAGAGTTGGTAATTGTAAGATCACTAAGGAATTGAGCCTGGACTCCCATCCAGTATTAACACACTGAATAAGGAGCTGGGAAGCAGGGAAGCTGGTGCTGCAGTTGACCCCTGCCCTCCCTGCTGTCAGTGAGGACAAGGATCCAAGTCAGGACCAGAACAACTCCCTGCAGGAAATCACCTTGATTTAGGTCTGTGCATTCCTCCCTAGGGTCAGCAGGGCCCTGCAGTAAGCTTGTCCCACATCCCCACCTGTTGGTACCTGGGAGGTGAAAATCATTGTCCCACTTTCTCCAGCAGGGATTCAGCAGTAGAGCCATGGGAATGAGGGCTCCACTTTCACTGGGGACCTAGGAAACGGGCATGCGCACGCGCGTGTGTGTGCGTGCACACACACACATACACGCACTCACACACACCTGACTTGTTGCTCCTCTGTGGGGAGGAACGGATTGATTCCTTGTTGAAGGAAGGTAATTGAGGACCTAGCATCTCACTATTATAATATCCAAAATATCCAGGATCCATTAAAAATGATCACTTGTCATGTCAAGAACTAGGAAAATTAAACCTTGAATGAATGAGAAAGGAAAATCTACAGCTACCAACACTGAGATGAAGCACAAGCTGAAATTATGGAATATATATTTTTAGGCAAGATAATTCACCTAATGAGCAGTTACAAACACTCTTCAAATGGAAAAAGATAGAAATGTAGGTGCAGACTGAAATATAAGTCATCCCATCAAATGGAAATTATAGGACTTAAAGAGACAACAGATGAAAAATAAAACTCTCGGGGCGCCTGGGTGGCTCAGTGGGTTAAGCCGCTGCCTTCGGCTCAGGTCATGATCTCAGAGTCCTGGGATCGAGTCCCACATCGGGCTCTCTGCTCAGTGGAGAGCCTGCTTCCCTCTCTCTCTCTCTGCCTGCCTCTCCATCTACTTGTGATTTCTCTCTGTCAAATAAATAAATAAATAAAAATCTTTAAAAAAAAAAAAAAATAAAACTCTCTGGAGAGACTCAAGAGTAGGCGACACGTGTGTGTGCGTGTGCGTGCGTGTGTGCGTGTGTGTGTGTGTGTGTGTGTACACGCGCACTCATGCTTGTGTGTGTGTGTGTGTGTGTTTCCCTTGTTTGTGTGTTTTGAAAGCACAAATGGGCAACATTTAGTCTGTGTAATTCCCACCACCGTGAGTTGTCTCCTGAGGATGTCACCAGGGGGAGCTATGCACCGGCTCAGCTCTGACAAGGCCTGAAATCAACTGAAATCATTCCACCAGACTGGGCCCTGTGCATATGCTAACTGCCTGAGTGAGAGATAAAGCCAGCTGCTTCCTCCTGAGAAGTAAACTCAGAGCTCTTGACCACCCCAGGTCACCTCCTCTGAGGGAAGCTATTACCTGCCCTGCAGACCCAGATTCAAGTGGAGTTAGGGGATCATATTTTCAGAGTGCCCCCCAAGCATACCCTTCACCCCTGGAACTCAGGAGGAGAAAAAAACACATTCCAGAGAATAGCACCTGCAGTAAGTACCAGAGACCTTTGGAAAGTTGACACAATGATCCGAACTTCTCTCGTCCCCCACTGCCCAGGTTCGGAGACCAGCCTTTGGAGGGATCATCTGTCTTTATTCTTCATTTCTAACATGTGTCTATTCTCATTTCAGGGACCATTCTCAGGCTGTGGTGACACAGGAACCCTCACTGACCATGTCTCCAGAAGGGACAGTCAAACTCACCTTAAGATCCAAAACAGGAGCACTCACTAATGCTCACTATCCATACTGGTTCCAGCAGAAGCCTGCCCAAGTCCCAAGGGTATTTATTTATGGTACACACAATAAATACCCCTGGACCCCCAAGGATTCTCAGTCTCCTTCCTTCGGGGCAAAGCTGTCCTGACCTTCACAGGGACCCAGCCCAAGGATGAGGATGAGTACCACTGGGGGCTACACTTCAGTGGTGCTGGTGAAGTGAGAGACCCAGAGAAGGAAAGAAGATGTACTTTTTTTCACCAAGTGTTGGTACAAATATCATGTGATACATGATATCTCAGGGCACCCTAAATGTTGACCATCCATGGAGAGATGGAGATGGGAAATGTTTGAATTGATTTCCTTCCCTATTTGGGTCATAAACTAGAGTCAAAGTATGAATGATGTAGAAATGAATCTTTCTCCTTAGAAATGTGGACAAATTATGGTAAATTATCCTATGGAATAATGATCAACTATGCTTTTCAAATTTCCTTAATTATATTTTATATGGAACAATGGAACTATACAAAAAGCTAGATTGTGTTATGTGGACTTAATATATTAATATATTATTTTATATATTATATTATGTTATATTAATGTGCTAGAGCAAATCCTTGAAAGGGTTATCAGTTACCCCTGTTAGAATTAAGTGTCTGTAGAACACAGGAGTTGTCAGTGGATGATATAATTTCAGATTTTTTTTTCTATTTTTTTAAATTAATTTTTAATATTTTATAAACATATATTTTAATCCCCAGGGGTACAGGTCTGTGAATCACCAGGTTTACACATTTCACAGCACTCACCAAAGCACATAACCTCCCCAATGTCCATAATCCCACCCCCTTCTCCCAAACCCCCTCCCCCCAGCAACCCTCAGTTTGTTTTGTGAGATTAAGAGTCACTTATGGTTTGTCTCCCTCCCAATCCCATCTTCTTTCATTTATTCTTCTCTTACCCACTTAAGCCCCCATGTTGCATCACCACTTCCTCATATCAGGGAGATCATATGATAGTTGTCTTTCTCTGCTTGACTTATTTCACTATGCATGATACGCTCTAGTTCCATCCATGTTGTCGCAAATGGCAAGATTTCATTTCTTTTGATGGCTGCATAGTATTCCATTGTGTATATATACCACATCTTCTTGATCCATTCATCTGTTGATAGACATCTAGGTTCTTTCCATAGTTTGGCTATTGTGAACATTGCTGCTATAAACATTCGGGTGCATGTGCCCCTTTGGATCACTACATTTGTATCTTTAGGGTAAATACCCAACAGTGCAATTGCTGGGTCATAGGGCAGTTCTATTTTCAACATTTTGAGGAACCTCCATGCTGTTTTCCAGAGTGGCTGCACCAGCTTGCATTCCCACCAACAGTGTAGGAGGGTTCCCCTTTCTCTGCATCCTCGCCAGCATCTGTCATTTCCTGACTTGTTTATTTTAGCCATTCTGATTGGTGTGAGGTGATATCTCATTGTGGTTTTGATTTGTATTTCCCTGATGCAGAGTGATACGGAGCACTTTTTCATGTGTCTGTTGGCCATCTGGATGTCTTCTTTGCAGAAATGTCTGTTCATGTCCTCTGCCCATTTCTTGATTGGATTATTTGTTCTTTGGGTGTTGAGTTTAGTAAGTTATTTATAGATTCTGGACACTAGTCCTTTATCTGATATGTCGTTTGCAAATATCTTCTCCCATTCTGTCAGTTGTCTTTTGATTTTGTGAACTGTTTCCTTTGCTGTGCAAAAGCTTTTGATCTTGATGAAATCCCAAAAGTTCATTTTTGCCCTTGCTTTCCTTGCCTTTGGCATTGTTCCTAGGAAGATGTTGTTGAGGCTGAGGTTGAAGAGGTTACTGCCTGTGTTCTCCTCAAGGATTTTGATGGATTCCTTTCGCACATTGAGGACCATCATCCATTTGAGTCTATTTTTCTGTGTGGTGCAAGGAAATGGTCCAATTTCATTTTTCTGCATGTGGCTGTCCAATTTTCCCAGCACCATTTATTGAAGAGGCTGTCTTTTATCCATTGGACATTCTTTCCTGCTTTGTCGAAGATTAGTTGACTGTAGAGTTGAGGGTCTATTTCTGGGCTCTCTATTCTGTTCCATTGATCTATGTGTCTGTTTTTGTGCCGATACCATGCTGTCTTGAGGATGACAGCTTTGTAATAGAGCTTGAAGTCCTGAATTGTGATGCCACCAACGTTGGCTTTCTTTATCAATATCCCTTTGGCTATTCGAGGTTTTTTCTTGTTCCATATAAATTTTAGAATTATTTGTTCCATTTCTTTGAAAAAGATGGATGGTACTTTGATAGGAATTGCATTAAATGTGTAGATTGCTTTAGGTAGCATAGACATTTTCCACAATATTTATTCTTCCAATCCAGGAGCATGGAACATTTTTCCATTTCTTTGTGTCTTCCTCAATTTCTTTCATGAGTACTTTATGGTTTTCTGAGTATAGATTCTGTGCCTCTTTGGTTAGGTTTATTCCTAGGTATCTTATGGTTTTGGGTGCAATTGTAAATAGGATGGACTCTTTAATTTCTCTTTCTTCTGTCTTGCTGTTGGTGTAGAGAAATGCAGCTGATTTCTGTGCATTGATTTTATATCCTGGCACTTTACTGAATTCCTGTATGAGTTCTAGCAGTTTTGGAGTGGAGTGTTTTGGGTTTTCCACATATAGTATCATATCATCAGCGAAGAGTGATAATTTGACTTCTTCTTTGCCGATTTGGATGCCTTTAATTTCCTTTTGTTGTCTGATTGCTGAGGCTAGGACCTCTAGTACGATGTTGAATAGCAGTGGTGATAATGGACATCCCTGCCGTGTTCCTGACCTTAGCGGAAAAGCTTTCAGTTTTTCTCCATTGAGAATGATATTTGCGGTGGGTTTTTCATAGATGGCTTTGATGAAGATGAGGTATGTGCCCTCTATCCCTACACTTTGAAGAGTTTTGATCCGGAGGGATGATGCACTTTGTCAAATCCTTTTTCAGCATCTATTGAGAGTATCATATGGTTCTTGTTCTTTCTTTTATTGATGTGTTGTATCACATTGATGATTTGTGGATGTTGAACCAACCTTGCAACCCTGGAATAAATCCCACTTGGTCGTGGTGAATAATCCTTTTAATGTACTGTTGAATCCTATTGGCTAGTATTTTGTTGAGTATTTTCGCATCTGTGTTCATCAAGGATATCGGTCTATAGCTCTCTTTTTTGGTGGGATCCTTGTCTGGTTTTGGGATCAAGATGATGCTGGCCTCATAAAATGAGTTTGGAAGTTTTCCTTCCATTTCTATTTTTTGGAACAGTTTCAGGAGAATAGGAATTAGTTCTTCTTTAAATGTTTGGTAGAATTCCCCCGGGAAGCCGCCTGGCCCTGGGCTTTTGTTTGTTTGGAGATTTTTAATGACTGTTTCAATCTCCTTACTGGTTATGGGTCTGTTCAGGCTTTCTATTTCTTCCTGGTTCAGTTGTGGTAGTTTATATGTTTCTAGGAATGCATCCATTTCTTCCAGATTGTCAAATTTATTGCCGTAGAGTTGCTCATAGTAAGCTCTTATAATAGTTTGTATTTCTTTGCTGTTAGTTGTGATCTCTCCTCTTTCATTCATGATTTTATATATTTGGGTCCTTTCTATTTTCTTTTTGATAAGTCGGGCCAGGGGTTTATCAATTTTATTAATTCTTTCAATGAACCAGCTCCTAGTTTCGTTGTTTTGTTCTATTGTTTTTTTTTTTGGTTTCTATTTCATTGATTTCTGCTCTGATTTTTATGATTTCTCTTCTCCTGCTGGGCTTAGGGTTTCTTTCTTGTTCTTTCTCCAGTTCCTTTAGGTGTAGGGTTAGGTTGTGTACCTGAGACCTTTCTTGTTTCTTGAGAAAGGCTTGTACCGCTATATATTTTCCTCTCAGGACTGCCTTTGTTTTGTCCCATAGATTTTGAACCATTGTATTTTCATTATCATTTGTTTCCATGATTTTTTTCAATTCTTCTTTAATTTCCCGGTTGACCCATTCATTCTTCAGAAGGATACTGTTTATTCTCCATGTATTTGGGTTCTTTCCAAACTTCCTTTTGTGGTTGAGTTCTAGCTTTAGAGCATTGTGGTCTGAAAATATGCAGGGAATGATCCCAATCTTTGGATACCGGTTGAGTCCTGATTTAAGACCGAGGATGTGATCTATTCTGGAGAATGTTCCATGTGCACTAGAGAAGAATGTGTATTCTGTTGCTTTGGGATGAAATATTCTGAATATATCTGTGATGTCCATCTGGTCCAGTGTGTCGTTTAAGGCTTTTATTTCCTTGCTGATCTTTTGCTTGGATGACCTGTCCATTTCAGTGAGGGGAGTGTTAAAGTCCCCTACTATTATTGTATTATTCTTGATGTGTTTCTTTGATTTTGTTATTAATTGGTTTATATAGTTGGCTGCTCCCACGTTGTGGCATAGATATTTAAAATTGTTAAATCTTTTTGTTGGACAGACCCTTTGAGTATGATATAGTGTCCTTCCTCATCTCTTATTATAGTCTTTGGCTTAAAATCTAATTGATCTGATATAAGGATTGCCACTCCTGCTTTCTTCTGATGTCCATTGGCATGGTAAATTCTTTTCCACCCCCTCACTTTAAATCTGGAGGTGTCTTCGGGCTTAAAATGTGTTTCTTGGAGGCAACATATAGATGGGTTTTGTTTTTTTATCCATTCTGATACCCTGTGTCTTTTGACAGGGGCATTTAGCCCATTCACATTCCGGGTAACTATTGAGAGATATGAATTTAGTGCCATTGTATTGCCTGTAAGGTGACTGTTACTGTATATGGTCTCTGTTCCTTTCTGATCTACCACTTGTAGGCTCTCTCTTTGCTTAGAGGACCCCTTTCAATATTTCCTGTAGAGCTGGTTTGGTATTTGCAAATTCTTTCAGTTGTTGTTTGTCCTGGAAGCTTTTAATCTCTCCTTCTATTTTCAATGATAGCCTAGCTGGATATAGTATTCTTGGCTGCATGTTTTTCTCGTTTAGTGCTCTGAAAATATCATGCCAGCTCTTTCTGGCCTGCCAGGTCTCTGTGGATAAGTCAGCTGCCAATCTAATATTTTTACCATTGTATGTTACAGACTTCTTTTCCCGGGCTGCTTTCAGGATTTTCTCTTTGTCACTAAGACTTGTAAATTTTACTATTAGGTGACGGGGTGTGGGCCTATGCTTATTGATTTTGAGGGGCCTTCTCTGAACCTCCTGAATTTTGATGCTCATTCCCTTTGCCATATTGGGGAAATTCTCCCCAATAATTCTCTCCAGTATACCTTCTGCTCCCCTCTCACTTTCTTCTTCTTCTGGAATCCCAATTATTCTAATGTTGTTTCGTCTTATGGTGTCACTTATCTCTCGAATTCTCCCCTCGTGGTCCAGTAGCTGTTTGTCCCTCTTTTGCTCAGCTTCTTTATTCTCTGTCATTTGGTCTTCTATATCACTAATCCTTTCTTCTGCCTCATTTATCCTAGCAGTTAGAGCCTCCATTTTTGATTGCACCTCATTAATAGCTTTTTTGATTTCACCTTGGTTAGATTGAAGTTCTTTTATTTCTCCAGAAAGGGCTTTTATATCTCTCGAGAGGGTTTCTCTAATATCTTCCATGCCTTTTTCGAGCCCGGCTAGAACCTTGAGAATTGTCATTCTGAACTCTAGATCTGACATATTACCGATGTCTGTATTGATTAGGTCCCTAGCCTTCGGTACTGCCTCTTGTTCTTTTTTGTGTGTTGAATTTTTACGTCTTGTCATTTTGTCCAGATAAGAGTAAATGAAGGGGCAAGTAAAATACTAAAAGAATGGCAACAACCCCAGGAAAATATGCTTTAACCAAATTAGAAGAGATCCAAAATCGTGAGTGGGGAGAATGGGGATAAAAAGAGCTTCAAAAAGGAAGAAAGAAAATAAAAAAAGAAAAGAAAAGGATTTTTTATAAAAGAAAACACCTAAGAAAAATGTAAAAAAGAAAAAATATATATATTAGATAAACTAGTAAAAAATCGTTAAAAAAGAAAAAGGTAACAGTTAAAAAAAAATTTTACCTGAAGGCGAGAAAAAAAAAAATGAAAAAGAAAAAATTAAATTAACTGCAAGACTAAAAAAAATCACAGGAAAAAAGCCATGGGTTCCGTGCTTGGCTTTCTCCTCCTCTGGAATTCTGCTGCTCTCCTTCGTATTGAAACCACACTCCTTGGTAGGTGAACTTGGTCTCGGCTGGATTTCTTGTTGATCTTCTGGGGGAGGGGCCTGTTGTAGTGATTCTCAAGTGTCTTTGCCCCAGGCGGAATTACACCGCCCTTACCCGGGGCCGGGGTGAGTAATCCGCTCGGGTTTGCTTTCAGGAGCTTTTGTTCCCTGAGCGCTTTCCGTAGAGTTCCTGAGGACGGGAATACAAATGGCGGCCTCTTGGTCTCCAGGCCAGAGGAGCCGAGAGCCCAGGGCCCCACTCCTCAGTGCGCCCTCAGAGAACAGCGCCCAGTTACTCCCGTCTGCCTGCCCTCCGGCCGCGCTCCGAGCTCACCGAGCCTGGGACCGGTTCAAGGTAACACGGAGCTGTGAGCTTACTGTCGGCTCTGTCTCTGTAGCCGGCTTTCCCTTCCAATACCGAAGCTCTGCGACACTCAGACACCCCCGATCCTTCTGTGACCCTGCGGGACCTGAGGCCACGCTGACCCCGCGTGGGCTTCGCCCCGGTTTAGCCTCTGGAGCGATATCCCTCAGCGGAACAGACTTTTAAAAGTCCTGATTTTGTGCACGGTTGCTCCGCTGCTTGCCGGGAGCCGGCCCCTCCCCCCGGGGTCTATCTTCCCGTCGCTTTGGATTCACTTCTCCGCGGTTCCTACCTTTCAGAAAATGGTTGTTTTTCTGTTTCCAGAATTGCTGTTCTTCTCTTCGATCTGCGGATGGATTTTCAGGTGTTTGCAATCTTTAGATAAGCTATCTAGCTGATCTCCGGCTAGCTGAAGCAGTCTCAGCTTGCTACTTCTCCGCCATCTTGACTCCTCCCCCCTGCTCCCCTCTATCTTTCTTCTTCTTCTGGAATCCCAATTATTCTAATGTTGTTTTGTCTTATGGTGTCACTTTTCTCTCGAATTCTCCCCTCATGATCTAGTAGCTGTTTGTCCCTCTTTTGCTCAGCTTCTTTATTCTCTGTCATTTGGTCTTCTATATCGCTAATTCTTTCTTCTGCCTCCTTTATCCTAGCAGTGAGAGCCTCCATTTTTTATTGCACCTCCTTAATAGCTTTTTTGATTTCAACTTGGTTAGATTTTAGTGCTTTTATTTCTCTAGAAAGGGCTTTATATCTCTCGAGTGGGTTTCTCTAATATCTTCCATGCCTTTTTCGAGTCCGGCTAGAACCTTGAGAATTGTCATTCTGATCTCTAGATCTGACATATTACCAATGTCTGTATTGATTAGGTCCCTAGCCTTTGGTACTGCCTCTTGTTCTTTTTTTTGTGTTGAATTTTTCCGCCTTGTCATTTTGTCCAGATAAGAGTATATGAAGGAGCAAGTAAAATACTAAAAGGGTGGCAACAACCCCAGGAAAATATGCTTTAACCAAATTAGAAGAGATCCCAAATCGTGAGGGGGTAGAAAGGGGATAAAAAGTGGTTCAAAAAGGAAGAAAGAAAAAAAAAAGGAAAAAAGAAAAAAAAAGAAAAGAAAAGAATTAAAAAAAAGAAAACAAATAAGAAAAATATAAAATAGAAAAATATATATATTGGATAAACTAGTTAAATAACGTTAAAAAAGAAAAGGTAAAAGTTAAAAAAAAATACCAGAAGGCGAGAAAAAAAAACAAAAAATGAAAAAGAAAAAAATCAAATTAACTGCAAGACTAAAAATAATCACAGGGAAAAAGCCATGAGTTCCGTGCTTTGCTTTCTCCTCCTCTGGAATTTTGCTGCTCTCCTTGGTATTGAAACCGCACTCCTTGGTATGTGAACTTGGTCTCGGCTGGATTTCTTGTTGATCTTCTGGGGGAGGGGCCTGTTGTAGTGATTCTCAAGTATCTTTGCCCCAGGCGGAATTGCACCGCCCTTATCAGGGCCCGGGGTGAGTAATCCGCTCGGGTTTGCTTTCAGAAGCTTTTGTTCCCTGAGCGCTTTCGGTAGAGTTCCGGAGGACACGAATACAAATGGAGGCCTCCTGGTCTCCGGCCCGGAGTAGCCGAGAGCCCAGGGCCCCACTCCTCAGTGCGCCCTCAGAGAACAGCGCCCAGTTATTCCCGTCTGCCTGACCTTCGGCCGCGCTCTGAGCTCACTGTGTCTGCGACCAGTTCAAGGTAACCCTGAGCTGTGAGCTTACTGTCGGCTCTGTCTCTGTAGCCGGCTTTCCCGTTCCAATACGCGCAAGCTCTGTGACACTCAGACACCCCCAATCCTTCTGTGACCCTGTGGGACCTGAAGCCACGCTGACCCCATGTGGGCTTCGCCCCGGTTTAGTCTCTGGAGCGATGTCCCTCATTGGAACAGACTTTAAAAGTCCTGATTTTGTGCGCCGTTGCTCCGCCGCTTGCCGGTTCTGGCCCCTCCCCCCCTGTTTCCAGAATTGCTGTTCTTCTCTTCGATCTGCCGATGGATTTTCAGGTGTTTGCAATCTTTAGATAAGCTATCTAGCTGATCTCCGGCTAGCTGAAGTAGTCTCAGCCTGCTTCTTCTCCGCCATCTTGACCTCATTTCAGTTTTATAGACCATTTGTATTTGTTATTTATGTATGTTGTTTATTATATTATGTTATATTATGTAATACAAATCTGTCTACTGAGAAAAATTATAGAAGTGCATTAAAGATATTTTATTAACATATAATGTATTATTTGTTTCATGGGTACAGGGCTGTGATTCATCAGTCTTACACATACGAAAAATAATCTTAAATACATCAGAGAATCAATACAAATAATTTTTGTAAGGGTAATATCCAAGAATAAATGTGAATCAAGGCCCCTGGGTGGTTTAATCAGTTAAGCATCTGACTCTTGATTTCTGTTCAGGTCATGATCTGAGGATCAGGGGATTGAGGACCATGTCAGATTCAACACTCATTTGTGAGTCTGCTAGAGATTCTCTCTTCCTCTCTCTTTGCCCCTACCCCCCCCAAAGAATTTTTTTTTTTTTTAATGAGAAACTTCAGAAGTAATCAAGCATGAAGGACAGATTGTCTTTGACAGTAAGGTATTCTCATGGTAAAGACAAAGATAAAAGACATGTACCATGAGGGTTAGTGAACCTAACAGGAGACCTTGACAACAACAATAGCCAAATAAGTCAGTCTGTAAGGGTAACCCACTTAGAATTATTACCAGAGTTTAATCAGTGGGATTCTCTGGGGGACTTTAAGCTTTAAGCTTGGTTCAAGTTCATTATGTCCCAGTGATAAAACCAGGGGCAAGGCAGAAGCAAAGTCATATATCAGGTAATCCTGAAATATCTCATAACCTATGTTTTAGGTAGCTGTCTATCTGAAGGCATTGATGCTCTGGAAAAAAACAGATGGCTCAACCCAAAATGCCACAGAGCTTACCTGTTCGTTCTACTCGCTTAGCTGATGACATCATAAGGGTCCAATTACAAAGGTAGCAAAGCACTTCCAGGAGTGCTAGTGAGTGTGACATGGGTTGGAGAGCATATCTGAGGCCAGCAGGCGGTGCTGGTGGGCTGCTCTTGAGAGCTCAGGGTCTGGGTCAGGCACACCAGGAAAATCTGTCACTGACCCTTGCATGTTTGGGCAAACAGCATCCTCACTGTGGGTGACTTTCATGCACCTCAGTCCCCAGGAGCCACATGAGCCCTCAACTCTGAATCACACATGCCTCATATCTCATTCTCTACAGTATATTGGGATAAACTGTCCAGAGCTGGTTTTCATGGAAAGATAGATGAACAGGACACCCTTGCAACAAAAATGCCTTTTCTTCATGAACTTGAGCTTCAGTGCTCCCTGGGCAAGGGATAGGACACACCAGGGTTAGGTATTGTCTCCATCCAACAATCAGCCTCAGCAAGTAGAGCTTAGGAACTTCACAATAAGCTTGAAATTATTTACTTCCTCCCTGGTGGAATACAGAGTTACCTTTAGGGGAAAGTGAAAGGGTAGCTAGGTGAGGAAGTGCACTGGCTCTGCCTTTTGCTCCTCTTATCTGGGTATAGGTGGTTGTCAATTCTTTCTGCCATCTTCTGATCTGCCTCCAAGTCCTAGGTCAGATGGGACTGGTTCTGTCATCAACAGTGTTGAAGTCCTTGCTTAAACAATGCTTTAAAATGTATAATGAAATAAAAGGCATGTAGTCTAAATTCATTTTCTCATTCAACTAATCAATGGAGGGGGAATAACCCAAAAGAAGAGTATCTGATGTGAAAACTGCAAGATCTCATTTATGAGCATAACTAATAGTTGAAAAATAGCTCAAAATATCAGCTACTAGAATCCATGTTTTCTCTAGGAAAAAAAAAAAAAAAAAAAAACCTTGACCACCAGGGAGGATTGGGGCTGAGACTAGTTGTGTGCAGTCTCTTGGTGATAGAACATGGAATGTGGGGGACCAGATGTGAAGAGGCACTAAGACATACATCAGATGTTCCCACTAGGATAGAGCTCCTGAACTCCCAGTGCTGTTTCCCTGACGCTCTGAGGAAGAAAGCAGTGTTGTTACAGGAAACACCACAGGGGAAACAGTGATATCTAGAGCACGTGGCCTGCATCAGTGTGTTTTCTCATAGATAGAAGCCCCATCCAGTGGAAGCTCCTCCCTGATTCTTGCAGAACCACTCAGGATCCACAGGGGGGCATTGTTTTACCACCTTCCTGTGTATGAGGGGCTCCTGGGATCCTGGGAGTTTCTCCCATCCCCAGCCCATCAAGCACACGATTACATCTGGCTACAGATCCCCACAAAAATATGTCCCATGAGAAAGTGAAGAGGACCGTGGTGTCTGGATAATGACCAGGAAAATGTGTCCAGTGATCATCCTCAGGGACACTTGCTACTAATTATGACTTCCAAATGTGCTCATGATGAAATACGTATTAAATGCCTGAGATTTTTATCTGTCATCACTTAAGTTGTTATTTCATACTGATCTTTCTCATTTATGTCAATATTTTATAGTGAAATGGAAACGTATCATTTATGGTTTTAGCTTTCCAACTATTTTCTTTCCTTAAGTGTTAATATTGCCCCTCACCTCAAAATTTGATAGATTTGTCATACCTGATATGGAAGATTGTCTTATAATTTCTTGGTGATTTTGACCTTTCCCCACAAGACTTTCAGGTACATTGAAGTCACTGCATATAACTGATGACTTCTTAGAACAAAGGAGGATATTTTCCCCAGCCTGGCAATTCTGCTCAGTATGATGCCCCCATCCCCGGTCAGCTCCTCTCAACTACTGGAAACAGAGTCCATGATTAACAAAGAGGAGACCACTGTCCCTACATCCCTCAGACATAAGCTCTGAGATTCCCTGTAACCTCACTGTTGGAGAGGTGACTGCTAAGATCCTTCATGGAGATAAAAAGAAATGTCCCTTGGAAGGGAAGAAAATGGTTCAGGCATAGATTAGATTTGATGTGAACTAGAAGCAGGGTACAAAGGTGGAAAATACAAACACATCTATCTCCTCACAGGCTTCCTATAGAGGAACTTTTGGTTGGAGGACACCAGGGTAATTGCAAAGCTGATTTGGTGAAAGATGTCCTCCTCAAATTAGTGTCCCAGGTCACCAGGCACACTTAATGGTGTGCCTGAGGTTGCATCATTTGCTCCTTTCAAAATCTCCAAGGGGACATGTGGGTGACCTTGGGGTAGGAAGAGAGAGGAAGCTGATTTGCATGAAGTGCCTTCTCCTCCTAATGGGTCTGGAGACATGAAAAGGCCTGGGGACACCCCACTCAAGCCCAATAGCCTGTGGAGGCTACATACTCTCAGGGTCCCCACCATGGCCTGGAAGGTGCTTCTTCTTGGGCTCCTTGCTTATGGCTCAGGTCAGAAAGAGGGACTCTGCTTCATGGGGGTGCATATAAAGGCAAGATTTCAGGTGTCCCTTGTCTTTCATAACACCATCTCTCTCTCCTGTTTGTTTTAGGGGCAAATTCTCAGACTGTGGTGATTCAGGAGCCATCAGTGTCAGTATCTCCAGGAGGCGCAGTCACACTCACCTGTGGCCTCAGCTCTGGATCAGTCTCTACCAGTAACTACCCTCAATGGTTCCAGCAGACCCCAGGCAAGGCTCCCCGCTTGCTTATCTACAGCACAAGCAGCCGCCCCTCTGGGGTCCCTGGTCGCTTCTCTGGATCCATCTCTGGGAACAAAGCCGCCTTCACCATCAAAGAGGCCCAACTTGAGGATGAAGCCAACTATCACTGTTTGCTGTATATGGGTAGTGGTATTCACACAGTGATTTAAATCTATGAAGAAGTGCAACCAGAATCTCTCATGTGCTCAAAATAGCTCAATCTTAAAAGCAAGAGAGAAAGTGTGTGTGTGTGTGTGTGTGTGTGTGTGTGTGTGTGTGTGTTGTGGGTAGTCAACACCAACATGGGAAGGGAGGCTCCCTGGCCCCCTTGCCATGTCCAGGAGTTCATCACCACATGTACCTCATCCTGACTTTTCCAGGGTGTGTCCATCTCTCCACTGTGAACCTCTGAGTCTGTGCTTCCTCCCTTGTTTGCCCAAGGTGTTGAGGAATGTGATCTCAGTTCCATTATATACAAACTAATACTGCTATAAATAAGCACTATTTTTCAAAGAACATTGGTAGATGTAACTTTATTCATTAATTTAATGATGAGAATGAAATTAATATTTTCCTAGCTTGTAGATTGTTAAAAACACAATCCTCCATCCTAAACCTTCTAACTCTGAAATCTGTGTTGGGTTTCAGAAATCTACACTTAACAAGTCCTCCAAATGATTTCTGTGAAAGTTAATGTTTGAGAAACACTTGTTCTTTTATTATTATAGAATTATTTCTGGAAATATCTCTTTAAAATCCAGGGCGAATAACCTCCTATGACTGAATCACTCCCCAAATTGCACTAAAGATCCAAGAACACTGAGAAATAAGTTCAAAATCTCAGTCCACTGAAGGGTACAGCAGCATGCTGTGGCATAATGCATTCTGGGAGATACAGAACTGAATTAAAGTATCTGTCTAGTGGATATAGATTTGTAATTCAACCTGGAGACTGTGTGGTCTCAGTATTATTCTTCCTGACTTGCATTGGCTCCTTAGGAAATGTCTAGAGACACAGTACCACATAACATTGTATAATATTTAGTGCCCCCGCTCTTTAAATGAGGTTGTACAATACTTGATATTATACTTGGGTGCTTTCTACTATTTTTCTTTCAAAATACATTAACATTATTACATATTGTTATATTAACTGAATTCTTTTTGTGTGTGTGTATGTTTTATAATTTATTTTTTTTTATTTTCAGCATAACAGTATACATTATTCTTGAACCACACCCAGTTCTCCATGCAATCCATGCCCTCTATAATACCCACCACCTGGTACCCTGACCTCCCACCCCCCACCCCTTCAAAACCCTCACATTGTTTTCCAGAGAATTCTGAAACTGAAAATATAATTTACTTTACATCCTCCAGATATTAAGCATAAAGGAAAATTACCACCAAATAAAACATAGCCCCAGGGCACAGACTGTAGCCCCAGTCCTACAATGTATGCATTGTAGAATTTGTTCAATGAATGAAGAATCAGTGGTTAACTCGTGTTTTCCAGCACTCATATTGAAATTGTTCTTCACTCTAGTTGACAACTTCAGGCACAGAAGCCTTCACTAGAGAATGTAATCAAGTATTTAAGAGTTAAATAATAATAATACAGAGAAGCAAGGAAGAAGGACAAAACTTGAATATAGGTCATAAAGCTAGTTTTCCTCTGATTTAATAACCACACAAAATTTTCAAAGTAAAGGAAATTAAAAATCCATATGCTGCTAAACAAAGAAGCCAAAATATAACAAAGTACTTGCAAATTCAATCTAACACTGTGCTAAATGTGGTCATTTTAGACATTTAAAGTTTGTGTAATATTGGGAAGCCAATCAATGTAATTCATTCTATAAGAGAGTGAATTAAAATTAAGCCTATCTCAATAAATGCAACACTATTTTCCTGAAAACATCCATCTAAATGTATGCAGATTGAGAAAAGAAAAATAAACTGTATTATTCTAAGGTTACATGACCATTTATGTAGAAAATACAAAATGATTGAGATAAAAAGAAAAATCTTGAAACTAAAAAACAATTATCCCTGGTTTCAGGATGCATATTTAATATAGAAAAGTCCAGGGCTTACCTAATAACTAACATTGAACAGGTGGAACGTGAAATGGACACAATTTACATTAGCACTCCAAAAATGTAAATGCTTAGGTATGAATTGAAAATAGTATGTGTAATATCTATATTAGGAAAATAACCCAATTCTAATGAATGGAGTCTAAGAAGAACTAAACAAATTGAGAGACAGTCCATGTTCCTTGATAAGAAAACTCATTATTTTCAAGAAGTTATTTCTTCCTAATTTGATGTACAGATTTAATGCAACCCTTAAATCCCTGCAAGTTATTTCGTAAACACTGAAGAACTGATTCTAAAGTTTATGCAGAGAGGGAAAAGATAAAATTAACATCATAATGTTAAAGAGGAAAAACAATTTGTGAAACTGACACTTCTTGATTTGAGTACCTATTGTAAAGTTACAGTAATCAAGATAGAGAGAAGACAAATAGAGAAATGTATATCATAAATGTGTTGTTACAGTGTATGTCTGCCCTGCTTTCAACAGATGTTCAGAGTTGCCAAAATGAATGTGTCCACTGTAATCTTCAGGTGAAGCCGGTCTCCTTCCAACAGACATACAGGAGGTTGTGTGGAGAACAGGGGAGGAACTGAGCTCAGGGAGTCCAAGGACAGAGAAGGGATGAGGCTGGATCAGGGTACAAGGGGCTTGACTGTGAGGTGGGCAGGGAGGGTGGGTCAGGCCAAAGCAGAAAAGATCATTAGGGGTTGGAGGGGCTTGGCTGTAGAACAAATAGCTGTGAGGAGTCACTGAAGTGTTTGAAGTCAAAGGGTGACCTGCCTGACGTGAAGGAGAAGGACCCCTCGGAGTGCTTGAGGAAATGATGTCTGAGGGAAGTGGATGATCGTGGTCATAGAACTTTAACTTATGGTCCCTGTGAGTTTAGAGAATTGGTGACTTTTTGTACATATAAGTGGTTTGTTTGGGGGCCCTGTAAGAATATGATTTCTGCACCCCCTCTCCCAGGCATGTGGAAACAATAAAAAAACATAACACTCATCTTCCTCCTGAAGGAAAGTAATGGGTATAAAACTGCAAGTGGAAAACAAATATAGCTACAATACAAACAGTTTGTGAGTCAATAAAGATAGAATCATGACAAGAATTTGAAAACAGAAATACTCAGAAACCAGTGAATTCAGGAGATACATCTCACTCCCAAACATAAAGAGATAGGTCTATATTCACCTGTAAATGTTCAGTCAGGCAAAGATGTTAGATTTTCACAAATCATTCAGACATATTTGACCTGATGAAATTGTAACAACATCATTTGACTTTGAAATATTTTCTGAATTGCTGTTTTGGGAATTTCTCACTGAGCTTGCTTCCTGGAAAATGTCCACTCTCTCTGATTCTCTGAAGATTCCCTACAAGTCCCTCCAATGAGCTCCACTGTCCTCTACTCAGTGATGTTTGACACGATACATTCATGTTTTATAGTAACATCTCCATGGATGGTGACCCATTAATTGGGTATTTATGTACATTTTTGCCCTTTTCATAGAGAGGTGTGCCTCCAGAGAGTGAGAAACCACAGTGATAATATGCAGTGTAGACAAATCATAGGATCCAGAGTTAAGACATAGGAGTGAGGACAGGGACCTGATGAGATGCTGAAAGCCACTATGCTCTCAGGACTTTGGTCCAAGGGGATATGGGTGCCTTGATATGAGTAGGGGGTGCTGTGGGATTGATCTTTTGTTCCCACACAGCTCCTTGGTGAGGACCTTTCACTGAAGGGTGCCTGAGCCTGTGTGCTGGGCCTTGTGCTCACTGATGAGGATTCAGCAGCTATGTTCTCTCTTGCTTGTCGGAGTCCACTGAGCAGTGGACCACTGACATGTGTGGTCTCAGCAGGTGCTTCCCCCCAGGGCTGAGGCCAACCACCAGCTTCCTTAGTGTATGGTACGAGATGAGACCTAGAACCAGGTTTAAGGGAGGGGCTATAAATCACTGGATGGCCCCCATTTGCATAGGAAGCTCCTCCGTGGTAGAAGGGGGAAGAAGTGAGGAGCCCTTTGTGAGAACCAGGGACTGGGTCAAAGATTCCTACTCTCTTCATGCTCCTCTCTCAATGCACACATAGGCACAGGCTTTGAGTATTCAGTCCCCGTCCCTAGGCTCCATCAGACCCGCTGTCACAGATATGGAGAAGTGTGAGTCTGTCCCTGTCCCATCACTCATGATCATCTCTGTATGCAGGGTCCCTGTCCCAACCCAACCCTGTCCCTTTGACCCAGCCACACTGCCACTCTGAATATCTGGGATCAACAGCCATACTCACTTCCACCTGACCAGTGGCTTTAGTGTTGGCAGCTACTACATAAATTGGTACAGGAAGAAGCCAGGGAGCCCTCCTCAGTGTCTCCTGTACTACTTCTTAGACTCAAATAAACATCAGGATTCTCTGGTCTCCAGCCAGTTCTCTGGATCCAAAGATGTCTCAGCCAATGCAGGGGTCCTGCTCATCTCTGAGATACAGCCTGAGGACAAGGCTATTACTGTGCTACAGTTCATGGCCATGGGAGTAGCTATAATACTAACAGTGTCTCAGATAAGGCAGTGAGACAAAAAGTTCCTGAAACCAGAGACCTGATCTCAGAGCCTCATTTATTGAGAAGCTTCTATAGATACTCCTGTAGGGGAGACTCCTCTGTGAGAAGACCTGTCCTTGAAGAGGGAGGACTGATACACAGACTGTGCTGTTGCCTCAGAGAGCATGGGTGTCCCAGGAGCATACCCAGGTGAGGGAATAGAGCCCAACTGCACATGTCACAAGGTCTAAGTAAAATTAAAAAGAATAACCAGTTTAAAAATAGTAACCCTAGTCTCTCCCTCCTGTTGTGTCTCCTTTACTATTCACAAAGAATGTTTGAATATCACAGTCCTAGATTTAATTTTATGTGTAGAGCCTACATGTTAACAACTACCTTGAGTGAGGACAGGGACCTGATGGGATGCTGAAAGCCACTATGCTCTCAGAACTTTGGTCCAAGGGGATATACAGATTTTCTCTGTATATGAACCAACTGACAAATAGTCACAACTCCTTCTGACTCACTGTCATCAGCCCCCACACCCATTCTCTTCCTATCTCTGTTCCCACCTCTCTCAGGCCTTCAATCTATCTCTGGCTCTTCAGGTATGAACTCTGTTTCCACATGAGGATTTCAGATAAATTGCACCACCATGAAATCCCTTTATCATCTGATTTCTGCTCTCATATGCAGATTGTAGTTTCCCCTTCCTACCAGCCTCAGTCTCTGTAATATGACAATAGTATTATTGTATTTCCAACAAATTAACATTCATTCAGACTTTGAAGGTTGGCACACAGGGCTAATGGTTTATTTAATGTTCATCTTCACAATTAGTAAGACTGAACAGGTTGGTGTTGACATAGTTGACAAAGGAGAGAGTGGCTTCATATTTTAACATATAATAACTACATTTTTTTGTTCATGGGGATATTTGTTTCTATGACCAGCAGGACCCTATTTAGCCACATAATATTCCTGCCTCAGTAAAGTCCCATTCATTAGCCCTTTCCCAAATTTCTCTCTCATGAGCACCCACCCGAGGGAGGCACCAAGCAAACATGGGGCACAGTGAGGAATGATTATGATGTGAGGGCATAGGAAAAGAAGACTCTGTGGTCACCCCTATCCTGTGCTTCATAAGACATGAAGATGCCACAGATATGACATTTGTGTCTGCAGGGATGAAAATGGACAGATATCTCCATTTCACAAGACTCAAATTCTGATTCAGAGAATGTGTTATCAGAGTGCATCTCAACAAACTACTTATGTTTATGGCAATTCCACTCTCTTGCAAGGGAACTGACTTCCTGACCCTGGCCTTCTTTAGCTGCATTTTTGAGGACCCTGGAAGTTTGTACAGGGATCTTGCTCTGGGGATGAGTGTACATGGAAATCAAACCTAAGGGGGTATAGAAAACATAAAAGAGGGGCACCTGGGTGGCTCAGTGGGTTAAGCCGCTGCCTTCGGCTCAGGTCATGATCTCAGGGTCCTGGGATCGAGCCCCGCATCGGGCTCTCTGCTCAGCAGGGAGCCTGCTTCCCTCTCTCTTTCTCTGCCTGCCTCTCCGACTAATTGTGATTTCTCTCTGTCAAATAAATAAATAAAATCTTAAAAAAAAAAAAGAAAACATAAAAGGGACAGTGGCCACTTGCTTGGTCTCTGAAGAAAAGACATAATGATGGGAGAGGAGTCAAGATGGCGGAGAAGTAGCAGGCTGAGACTACTTCAGCTAGCCAGAGATCAGCTAGATAGCTTATCTAAAGATTGCAAACACCTGAAAATCCATCGGCAGATCAAACAGAAGAAGAACAGCAATTCTGGAAACAGAAAAACAACCACTTTCTGGAAGGTAGGACCGGCGGAGAAGTGAATCCAAAGTGACAGGAAGATAGACCCCGGGGGGAGGGGCCGCCTCCAGGCAAGCGGCTGAGCAACCGCGCACAAAATCAGGACTTTTAAAAGTCTGTTCTGCTGAGGGACATCGCTCCAGAGGCTACCCGGGGCAAAGCCCACACGGGGTCAGCGTGGCCTCAGGTCCCGCAGGGTCACAGAAGGATCGGGGGTGTCTGAGTGTCGCAGAGCTTGCGGGTATTGGAACGGGAAAGCCGGCTACAGAGACAGAGCCGACAGTAAGCTCGCAGCTCGGGGTGACCTTGAACCGGTCGCAGGCTCGGTGAGCTCGGAGCGCGGCCGGAGGTCAGGCAGATGGGAGTAACTGGGCGCGGTTCTCTGAGCGCGCACTGAGGAGTGTGGCCCTGGGCTCTCGGCTCCTCCGGGCCTGAGACCAGGAGGCCGCCATTTGTATTCCCGTCCTCTGGAACTCTACGGAAAGCGCTCAGGGAACAAAAGCTCCTGAAAGCAAACCCGAGCGGATTACTCGCCCCGGCCCTGGGTAAGGGCGGTGTAATTCCGCCTGGGGCAAAGACACTTGAGAATCACTACAACAGGCCCCTCCCCCAGAAGATCAACAAGAAATCCAGCCGAGACGAAGTTCACCTACCAAAGAGTGCGGTTTCAATACCAAGGAGAGCAGCAGAATTCTAGAGGAGGAGAAAGCAAAGCACGGAACTCATGGCTTTTTCCCTGTGATTTTTTTTAGTCTTGCAGTTAATTTAATTTATTTTCTTTTTCACTTTTTTTTTTTTTTTTTTCTCGCCTTCGGGTAATTTTTTTTTAACTGGAACCTTTTTCTTTTTTAACGAATTTTACTAGTTTATCTAATATATATATTTTTTTCTTTTTTCTATTTTTCTAAGGTGTTTTCTTTTTTTAAAATTCTTTTCTTTTTTTTTCTTTTTTTCTTTTTTTTTTCTTTTTTCCTTTTTAAACCTCTTTTTATCCGCTTTCTCCCCACTCATGATTTTGGATCTCTTCTAATTTGGTTAAAGCATATTTTCCTGAGGTTGTTGCCACCCTTTTAGTATTTTACTTGGCCCTTCATATACTCTTATCTGGACAAAATGACATGACGGAAAAATTCAACACAAAAAAAAGAACAAGAGTCAGTACCAAAGGCTAGGGACCTAATCAATACAGACATTGGTAATATGTCAGATCTAGAGTTAAGAATGACAATTCTCAAGGTTCTAGCCGGGCTCGAAAAAGGCATGGAAGATATTAGAGAAACCCTCTCGAGAGATATAAAAGCCCTTTCTGGAGAAATAAAAGAAATAAACTCTAACCAAGTTGAAATCAAAAAAGCTATTAATAAGGTGCAATCAAAAATGGAGGCTCTCACTGCTAGGATAAATGAGGCAGAAGAAAGAATTAGTGATATAGAAGACCAAATGACAGAGAATAAAGAAGCTGAGCAAAAGAGGGACAAACAGCTACTGGACCATGAGGGGAGAATTGGAGAGAAAAGCGACACCATAAGACAAAACAACATTAGAATAATTGGGATTCCAGAAGAAGAAGAAAGAGAGAGGGGAGCAGAAGGTATACTAGAGAGAATTATTGGGGAGAATTTCCGCAATATGGCAAAGGGAATGAGCAACAAAATTCAGGAGGTTCAGAGAATGCCCCTCAAAATCAATAAGAATAGGCCCACACCCCGTCACCTAATAGTAAAATTTACAAGTCTCAGTGACAAAGAGAAAATCCTGAAAGCAGCCCGGGAAAAGAAGTCTGTAACATACAATGGTAAAAATATTAGATTGGCAGCTGACTTATCCACAGAGACCTGGCAGGCCAGAAAGAGCTGGCATGATATTTTCAGAGCACTAAATGAGAAAAACATGCAGCCAAGAATACTATATCCAGCTAGGCTATCATGAAAATTGAAGGAGAGATTAAAAGCTTCCAGGACAAACAAAAACTGAAAGAATTTGCAAACACCAAACAAGCTCTACAGGAAATATTCAAAGGGGTCCGCTAAGCAAAGAGAGAGCCTACAAGTGGTATATCAGAAAGGAACAGAGACCATATACAGTAACAGTCACCTTACAGGCAATACAATGGCACTAAATTCATATCTCTCAATAGTTACCCTGAATGTTAATGGGATAAATGCCCCTGTCAAAAGACACAGGGTATCAGAATGGATAAAAAAACAAAACCCATCTATATGTTGCCTCCAAGAAACTCATTTTAAGCCTGAAGACACCTCCAGATTTAAAGTGAGCGGGTGGAAAAGAATTTACCATGCTAATGGACATCAGAAGAAAGCAGGAGTGGCAATCCTTATATCAGATCAATTAGATTTTAAGCCAAAGACTATAATAAGAGATGAGGAAGAACACTATATCATACTCAAAGGGTCTGTCCAACAAGAAGATTTAACAATTTTAAATATCTATGCCCCCAACGTGGGAGCAGCCAACTATATAAACCAATTAATAACAAAATCAAAGAAACACATCAACAATAATACAATAATAGTAGGGGACTTTAAC
Organism: Mustela putorius furo; assembly: GCF_011764305.1. NCBI lineage: Eukaryota > Metazoa > Chordata > Mammalia > Carnivora > Mustelidae > Mustela > Mustela putorius. The sequence goes on from NW_025422010.1 coordinate 38,429, forward strand.
ACTCCCCTCACTGAAATGGACAGGTCATCCAAGCAAAAGATGAGCAAGGAAATAAAGGCCTTAAACGACACACATGACCAGATGGACATCACAGATATATTCAGAACATTTCATCCCAAAGCAACAGAATACACATTCTTCTCTAGTGCACATGGAACATTCTCCAGAATAGATCACATCCTCGGTCCTAAATCAGGACTCAACCGGTATCAAAAGATTGGGATCATTCCCTGCATATTTTCAGACCACAATGCTCTAAAGCTAGAACTCAACTACAAAAGGAAGTTTGAAGAAAACCAACATACATGGAGACTAAACAGCATCCTTCTAAAGAATGAATGGGTCAACCAGGAAATTAAAGAAGAATTGAAAAAAATCATGGAAACAAATGATAATGAAAATACAACAGTTCAAAAACTGTGGGACACAACAAAGGCAGTCCTGAGAGGAAAATATATAGCGGTACAAGCCTTTCTCAAGAAACAAGAAAGGCCTCAGGTACACAACCTAACCCTACAACTAAAGGAGCTGGAGAAAGAACAAGAAAGAAACCCTAAGCCCAGCAGGAGAAGAGAAATCATAAAGATCAGAGCAGAAATCAATGAAATAGAAACCAAAAAAAACAATAGAACAAATCAACGAAACTAGGAGCTGGTTCTTTGAAAGAATTAATAAAATTGATAAACCCCTGGCCCGACTTATCAAAAAGAAAAGAGAAAGGACCTAAATAAATAAAATCATGAATGAAAGAGGAGAGATCACAACTAACACCAAAGAAAAACAAACTATTATAAGAACATACTATGAGCAACTCTACGCCAATAAATTTGACAATCTGGAAGAAATGGATGCATTCCTAGAAACATATAAACTACCACAACCGAACCAGGAAGAAATAGAAAGCCTGAACAGACCCATAACCAGTAAGGAGATTGAAACAGTCATTAAAAATCAAACAAACAAAAGCCCAGGGCCAGACGGCTTCCCGGCGGAATTCTACCAAACATTTAAAGAAGAACTAATTCTTATTCTCCTGAAACTGTTCCAAAAATTAGAAATGGAAGGAAAACTTCCAAACTCATTTTATGAGGCCAACATCACCTTGATCCCAAAACCAGACAAGGATCCCACCAAAAAAGAGAGCTATAGACCAATATCCTTGATGAACACAGATGCGAAAATACTCAACAAAATACTAGCCAATAGGATTCAACAGTACATTAAAAAGATTAATCACCACGACCAAGTGGGATTTATTCCAGGGCTGCAAGGTTGGTTCAACATCCGCAAATCAGTCAATGTAATACAACACATCAATAAAAGAAAGAACAAGAACCATATGATACTCTCAATAGATGCTGAAAAAGCATTTGACAAAGTACAACATTCCTTCCTGGTCAAAACTCTTCAACGTGTAGGGATAAAGGGCACGTACCTCAATATCATCAAAGCCATCTATGAAACACCCACCGCAAATATCATTCTCAATGGAGAAAAACTGAAAGCTTTTCCACTAAGGTCAGGAACACGGCAGGGATGGCCATTATCACCACTGCTATTCAACATAGTACTAGATGTCCTAGCTTTAGCAATCAGACAACAAAAGGAAATTAAAGGCATCCAAATCGGCAAAGAAGAAGTCAAATTATCACTCTTCGCTGATGATATGATACTATATGTGGAAAACCCAAAAGACTCCACTCCAAAACTGCTAGAACTTATACAGGAATTCAGTAAAGTGTCAGGATATAAAATCAATGCACAGAAATCAGTTGCATTTCTCTACACCGACAGCAAGACAGAAAAAGGGAAATTAAGGAGTCCATCCCATTTACAATTGCACTCAAAACCATAAGATACCTAGGAATAAACGTAACTAAAGAGGCACAGTATCTATACTCAGAAAACTATAAAGTACTCATGAAAGAAATTGAGGAAAACACAAAGAAATGGAAAAATGTTCCATGCTCCTGGATTGGAAGAATAAATATTGTGAAAATGTCTATGCTACCTAAAGCAATCTACACATTTAATGCAATTCCTATCAAAGTACCATCCATCTTTTTCAAAGAAATGGAACAAATAATTCTAAAATTTATATGGAACCAGAAAAGACCTCGAATAGCCAAAGGGATATTGAAAAAGAAAGCCAACGTTGGTGGCATCACAATTCCAGACTTCAAGCTCTATTACAAAGCTGTCATCATCAAGACAGCATGGTACTGGCACAAAAACAGACACATAGATCAATGGAACAGAATAGAGAGCCCAGAAATAGACCCTCAATTCTGCAGTCAACTAATTTTCGACAAAGCAGGAAAGAATGTCCAATGGAAAAAAGACAGCCTCTTCAATAAATGGTGCTGGGAAAAGTGGACAGCCACATACAGAAAAATGAAATTGGACCATTTCCTTGCACCACACAGAAAAATAGACTCAAAATGGATGAAGGTCCTCAATGTGCGAATGGAATCCATCAAAATCCTTGAGGAGAACACAGGCAGCAACCTCTTCGACCTCTGCCGCAGCAACATCTTCCTAGGAACAACGCAAAGGCAAGGGAAGCAAGGGAAAAAATGAACTATTGGGACTTCATCAAGATCAAAAGCTTTTGCACAGTAAAGGAAACAGTTAACAAAATCAAAAGACAACTGACAGAATGGGAGAAGTTATTTGCAAACGACATATCAGATAAAGGACTAGTGTCCAGAATCTATAAAGAACTTAGCAAACTCATCACCCAAAGAACAAACAATCCAATCAAGAAATGGGCAGAGGACATGAACAGACATTTCTGCAAAGAAGACATCCAGATGGCCAACAGACTCATGAAAAAGTGCTCCATATCACTCGGCATCAGGGAAATACAAATCAAAACCACAATGAGATATCACCTCACACCAGTCAGAATGGCTAAAATCAACAAGTCAGGAAATGACAGATGCTGGCGAGGATGCAGAGAAAGGGGAACCCTCCTACACTGTTGGTGGGAATGCAGGCTGGTGCAGCCACTCTGGAAAACAGCATGGAGGTTCCTCAAAATGTTGAAAATAGAACTGCCCTATGACCCAGCAATTGCACTTTTGGGTATTTACCCTAAAGATACAAATGTAGTGATCCAAAGGGACACATGCACCCGAATGTTTATAGCAGCAATGTCCACAATAGCCAAACTATGGAAAGAACCTAGATGTCCATCAACAGATGAATGGATCAAGAAGATGTGGTATATATACACAATGGAATACTATGCAGCCATCAAAAGAAATGAAATCTTGCCATTTGCGACAACATGGATGGAACTAGAGCGTATCATGCTTAGCGAAATAAGTCAAGCAGAGAAAGACATCTATCATATGATCTCCCTTATATGAGGAAGTGGTGATGCAACATGGGGGCTTAAGTGGGTAGGAGAAGAATAAATGAAACAAGATGGGATTGGGAGGGAGACAAACCATAAGTGACTCTTAATCTCACAAAACAAACTGAGGGTTTCTGGGGGGAGGGGGTTTGGGAGAAGGGGGTGGGATTATGGACATTGGGGAGGGTATGTGCTTTGGTGAGTGCTGTGAAGTGTGTCAACCTGGTGATTCACAGACCTGTACCCCTGGGGATAAAAATATATGTTTATAAAAAATAAAAAATTATTAAAAAATAAAAAGGCATAATGATGGCACAGGAAAAAATATTCTCATTTTGACTCTGTGTGTGTGTGTGTGTGTGTACATGTTTGTGTGTGACACCCTTCTCTCTCTTCTCCTCTCAGTGTCTTCATTATGTAGTTTCTGGACTTTTCTTTCCTTCCAGAAGTCAGGGTTTGGCTGAGCTCACCTAGCCATCTTCAGCAGCACAACCTTGAAGAGGCAGAATCCCAACCAAAAGTAACAACAGTGACATTGAGTGTAACAGGGTTCTTGTCACCAGGAAAGCCATAACATTGCCTGAATACTTGTTCTCCTGGGGTGAAGCTGATGCCCAGGAACTTCCGAGTGAATCTCTGTCCCTGTGGATAGCTTAGTTCTGGTCTACCCCTGAGATTTTGTGTGGGCCTGAAGCTGATGAGTATATTAATTCTGGGAAAACAGGCTTGGTGATGCTGTCATAGAGCTCAAGACCCATGGGGACAAGACAGACACCTTCATGGTGCTCTCAACTTCTGGATGTCACTCCTACAGTCACCTTGGTAACACCTCCAGTTGGCTGGCTTCAGCTGAAAAGTCTGTCCCAGGCAAGGACCATATATGGCTTATAATTTGAGGGAAACAATCCCTCTTACCTCCACCTCTCTACCACTCATATGTGGGACTTTTAACAGAATCTCCTGGATCCAGTTGTCCTTGGGTAATAGAAACTCTCTGCTCTACTCATGGGTGGCTGAATGAACACTTACTCTAGCCTGGACATGCTGGCCACAAGGCAGAGAGACTGGAGATGTGCACAGCCCAGAGTGTGGTCTGACCCCAAATCACGCTGTCCTGGAAGCTTTGTCTATGTTTGGTAATTCCATCACTGAGATGGCTCTGAGGTTCATAAGAACAGGCCTTTCAAGTGGTTTCAAAGTGCCCCAGGTCAGGCTTCCTGGATGCAGGTCCAGATCCAGGAAACAAAATATATTATTTAAAATAAAATTGATTTTTCTTTTCTTAACATCCTAATTTAATGTAATTTTTTCATGTTCCAAGATTCGTTGTTTATGTACCACACCCAGTGCTCCATGCAATATATGCCCTCCTTAATATCCACCACAAGGCTCACCCATCCCCCCATTTCCCTCCACTCCATAACCCTCAGTTTGTTTCTCAGAATCCACAGTCTCTCACCTTTGGTCTCCCCCTCCAACTTACTCCAATTCACTTTTCCTCTCCTTTTCCTAATGTCCTCCATATCATTCCTTATGCTCCACAAGTAAATGAAACCATATGATAACTGTCTTTCTCTGCTTGACTTATTTCACTTTTCCATAATCTCATTCAGTCCCATCAATGTTGATACAAAATTTGGGTATCCATCTGATATTCTGTTGTATATATGCACCACAGCTTCTCTATCCATTCCTCTGTTGAAGGGCATCTTCACTGTTCCCACAGTTTGGTGATTGTGGCCATTGCTGTTATGAACATTGGGGTACATATAGTCCTTCTTCTCACTACATCTGTATTTGACTTTAGAAAAAGTTTACATATTTCTCTATTCAACGAAGAACAGAAAAATTCCTTCCCTATTGTTGCATCCATGTTTTTAGCCACAATTTCTACACATACTCTCTCTGAAATAAGGCCAAATCTGGTAAAAGTATACTCATGATTGTACCTGATCTTCACATGACTTTACACTTCAGTTTAAATCAATTTTACTAAGGAAGATTTTAAAGGAAAAAGAAAAACCCACAAATCTATTTAACTGCATATTTGGCTCAGTGGTGACTAATACATGATCTCTCTCACTGGATCCCTGTCAGAGCATCTGCAATTCCTACTCATTTTCTCCTAAGACCACCTGCCAGTTTTGTCCTTTGCACTCTGAGGTCAATGCCACACAGCCTCACATGGCAAAGGTCCTGAAGATTAGTGTCTGCATCCTGGGACAACAGAATCTAGGGAAGAATCACTGTCAACTATTGTGGAGAACTGAGATTTCAACCAGGTGGTAATAGTGACATATGATAAAGATGTTCAGTGTGTTACCTCTCTGGGAATGTACATGAAATCTACTACCCACAACCTGCAGGGAAGCATTTCCTGTCTCCTCCGTGTTTTGGGAAACTCAGAGAAAGGAGGGTTCTGGTACCAGGGAGGAGTCACATAAGAAGAAAGTATACAATGTCCTTCCATCACTGTTCTGAACTTGATTTTGATCTAAAAAGGAGTTTGTGTAGAAAACACCATCTCAGCCCTGACTCATGAACAGCCAAGAATGCCATGGACACACTCACCTGGGGAGTCTGAGTAGAGAATAAATTGTGCACTGAGGTGATGGGAGAACACATAGGGGACAGGTAGCCTGTTTCTAATGCAGAAAACAGTGGACAGAGCTGTGAGGATGCAGGGACTGTTTCTGATGGGCTCTGCTCGCCCTGTCACAGAAAGCTGTGTCTAGCACAGTTCGCCAAGGGGCACTGAGGTCCATTTCTGAGGAGTCAGGGGTGATAAGAGCTGGGACTGGTCACCTGGGACTCCTTATGCCCACTCCATATGGCCCCTTCCCTTCCCACCTCCCTTACATCCTCAGACAGAGAAACCTGACCAGGGCCAGTGAGGGTTCAGAGAGCAGGGGGTCTCATTTCTATGGATGAGTGCTCCCTTTCTCAAAAGTTGAAGGGAAAGGGTAGATTAGGGGTGGTAGGCTCAGCTGTGGGGCCACAGAAATTAAAATTGCTAATGACCTCCACCATGGCCTGGTACTTTCTCCTCCTCACACTACTCATTCACTTCACAAGTGACTGGATACGGGGACAGGGAAAGGGGTCCTGGAAGGACGAGTAGGATCCTGCTTCCTCCTCTTGTCCCTAAACACCAGTATAACTGTCTCTGTTTTTCTCCCCCTTTAGGATCATGGCCCAGTCTATGCTGACTCAGCCACCCTCAGTGTCTGGGTCCCTGGGCCAGAAGAACACCATCCCCTGCACTGGGGACAGCTCCAACATTGGTGGTTATTATGTGTACTGGTATCAATTCCCGGAAACAGCCCCCAGAAACCTCATCCATGATAATAGCAATCCACCCTCAGGGATTCCCTAATTACTTCTCTGGCTCCAACCCTGGCAGCCCAGCCTCCCTGACCATCACTGGGATTCAGGCTGAGGATGAAGCTGAGTCTTACTGCTCAACACGAGATAGCAGTCTTAGTACTGACACAGTGCTCCAGTGTGAATAAGTGAAACAAAAACCCACTTACTCATTTGTAAAGGGAGGAAAACAGACCAGCAACTACCTGTTTAGCCTAGTCTGTGACTCTGCTTATCCTTTTGCTGAAGCCCTGGGCCCAGGTGCATCTAATACACTACCTGGGAGTGAGGCTTTCTGGTCACTTTTGTCCTCAGAGTCACCCAGAGCAGCCCTTTCCTAGACAAGGAGTCTAGATGTGAACAAAAGTGTCTTGTTTCATAAGCTGTTTTTTGTTTTTACAAATAGGTTGGATCATATTATTTTCCTTCTGATTTTATAATAAAGCAAACATTTTATTTTGTCTCTGAACATATCATAGGATCTCAGCACTACACATGCAGTATTTGAAGAATTACTCAGTCCTGTTTCACCTGAAATTATTATCTACTTTGTTATAAATAGTGCAACAGGTCTTGTCTTATTTTAAGACTTTTTTGAGAAATAGATGCTCACTTAAATCATAAGATTATCTTAAAAATCCAACAAAATGGAGAAGGAGCCAAGATGGTGGAGGATTGGGAGACCTCATTTCAGCTAGTCCCCTAAATTTAAATGGATATCTAGCAATATATATATTTATATTCTATACACACACACACACATATTGAATATATATATATTCATTCTACACCTCACACTGATTTTTTGGGTGTTCAAAAAGGTATATATATATATATATATATATATATATATATATACACACACACACACACACACGGCGACCATGGCCCATACATATGGATTTCTACATTCAGAAAAGCAACTGCTTCTTGCATGGTAGGTTGTGTGGACTTGTGAATCTATGGGGAGATATTAGAAGATAAATAAAAGGGGGAGGGAGCCTTGAGAAGCTGGTAGCAATAAAAAACAATAGTGAAAAATAAGAACCCTTATAAATCTGCTCTACTGAGAGACATCATTTTTTTCTTTATTTCTTTTCAGTGTAACAGTATTCATTGTTTCCTGCACCACACCCAGGGCTCCATGAAATCCGTGCCCTCTCTAATAGCCACTGTCTGGTTCCCCCAACCTCCCATCCCCGCCCTTTCAAAACCCTCAGATTGTTTTTCAGAGTCCATACTCTCATGGTTCACTTCTCACTCCAAATTCCCTAAACTCCCTTCTCCTCTCCCTCTCCCCCTGTTCTCCATGCTAATTGTCTTGCCACACAAATAAGTGAAAACATATGAAAATTGACTCTCTCTGCTTGACTTATTTCACTCACCATAATCTCTTCCAGTCCAGTACATGTTGCTACAAAATTTGGATATGCATTCTTTCTAATGGAGGCTTAATACTGCATAGTGTATATGGACCATATCTTCCTTACCCATTCGTCCGTTGAAAGGCATCTCATTTCTTTGAGCAGTTTGGCAACCATGGCCCTTGCTGATATAAACATTAGGGTACAGATGGCCCTTCTTTTCACTACATCTGTATCTTTGGGGTAAATACCCAGGAGTGCAAATGCAGGGTCATAGGTAAGTTCTATTGTTACTTTCTTGAGGAATCTCCACACTTGTCTGTTTTCTAAAGTGGCTGCACCAACTTACATTCTCACCAACAGTGGAAGAGGGTTCCCCTTTCTCCACATCATCTCCAACACACGTTGTTTCCTGTCTTGCTAATTTTGGCTATTTTAATTGGTATATGGTGGTATATCAATGTGGTTTCAATTTGAATTCCCTGATGACTAGTAATGATGAGCATTTTTTCATGTGTCTGACAGCCATTTGTATGTCTTCATTGGAGAAGTCTCTGCCCGTTTGTTGATATGATTGTCTGTTTTGTGTGTGTTGAGTTTGAGGAGTTCGTATAGATCCTGGATATCAGCCTTTTGTCTGTACTGTCATTTGAAAATGTCTTCTCCCATTCCGTGGGTTGCCTCTTTGTTTTCTTGACTGTTTTCTTTGCTGTGCAGAAGCTTTTGATCTTGATGAAGTCCCAAAAGGTCATATTCGCTTTTGTTTCCTTTGCCTTTGGAGACATATCTTGAAAGAAGTTACTGAGACTGATATCGATGAGGTTACTGCCTACATTCTCCTCTAGGATTCTGATGGATTCCTGTCTCACATTGAGGTCTTTTATCCATTTTGAGTTTATCTCTGTGTATGGTGTAGGAGAATGGTCGAGTTTAATTCATCTACATATAGCTGTCCAATTTTCCCAGCACCATTAATTGAAGAGATTGTCTTTTTTCCACAGTATATTTTGTTCCTGTTTTACTAAAGATTACTTTTTTATAGAGTTGAGGGTCCATATCTGGGTTCTCTACTCTGTTCCACTGGTCTATGTGTCTGTTTGTAGGCCAGTACCATGCTGTCTTGGTGATCACAGCTTTGTAGTAAAGCTTTAAATCAGGTAATGGGATGCCCCCAGTTTCATTTTTTGTTTTTCAATATTTCCATAGTGATATGGGGTCTCTTCTGATTTCATACAAATTTTTGGATTATTTGCTCCAGCTATTGGAAAAATACCAGTGAAATTTTGATCGGAATGTCATAAAAAGTATAGCTTGCTCTAGGCAGTATAGACATTTTAACAATGTTTATTCTTCTGATCCAAGAGGATGGAATGGTCTTCCATATTTTTGTGTCTTCTTCAATTTCATTCATAAGTGTTCTGTAGCTCCTTGAGTACAGTTCCTTTATCTCTTTGATTAGGCTTATTCCCAGGTAATTTAAAATTTTTTTTAATTTATATTTTATTTATTTTGTCCTTATATATCTCTGACTACATTCTTTAGTGTAAAATCTAATTTATCTGATATGAAATTCACTACCCCAGCCTTCTTCTGAGGCCCATTAGCATGAAAGATGCTTCTCCATCCCTTCACTTTCAGTCTGGGTGTATGTTTAGGTTCAAAATGGGTCTCTTATAGACAACATATGGATGGGTCCTGTCGTTTTATCCAATCTGCAAAACTGTGTCTTTATTGTGCGCATTTAGGCCTTCACATTGAGAATGATTATTGATAGATATGTTTTTATTGACATCGTGTTAACTTTGAAGTCTTTCTTTCTGTAGATTTTCTCTATATTTCTGTTCAATGCAATTCTTGGGATATTTCCTCTCTTATAGAACCCCCATTAATATTTCCTGCAGTGTTGGCGTGGTGGTCACATAATCTTTTAAGCCCTGCCGGTGTGGGAAACTCTTTATCTCTCCATCCATTCTGAATGTCAGTATTGGTGGATAAAGTATTCTTGGCTGCATGTTCTTCTCATTTAGTGTCCTTAATATATCTTGCCAGCACTTTCTGGCTTGACAGGTCTCTGTGGACAGGTCTGACATTATTCAGATGGGCTTTCTCTGTAAGGTTTGTCCTAGAGCCTTTCAAGCGATTGTATCTACAATTATGATTTCTCAATTTGACTATCAGGTGCCTTGATTTTTTTTTTTAATCTATAATCTTGGGTGTAGATCCTTCAGACACTAGTATACGAACGCTGGTTCCATTCGCAAGATTGGGAAAATTTTCATGGAGAACTTGTTCCACTATATCTTCTAGACTTCTTTCCTTCTCCTCCCCTTCAGGGATTCCAAAAATTCTAAAGTTGGAATGTTTCATGGCATCATTTATTTTCCCAATTCTCTTTTCATGGCTTCTAAGCTGTTTGTTCCAGGCTTCCTCCTGATCCTTTCTCCCTATCCATTTGTCCTCCAGATCACTAATTCTATCTTCTGTCTCAGTTACCCTAACTTTGAGAGAATTTAGAGTAGATTGGAACTCACTGAGAGCATTGTGAACCTCATCCCTGGTGGCTTTCATTTCTGCCCTAACACTGTGAAGAGCATCTCTGGTGGCTTTCAGTTCTGCCCTAACCAATTCTGTTTGGTCACCCATGGCTTTCTCCAACCTAGCTATTGCCTGAATAATTGTTAGCCTGAATTCTTTTTCTGACATATTGTCTATGTTGATAGCCATTAGCTCTGTTGCAGAAGGTCCATCCTCTGTATTTTTCTTATGTTGGTCATTCTTCCTCCTAGTCATTTTGATGGGAGATGACTGAACAGATGTAGCTGGTTGTATCGACTGTGGTGCAGTCAAGGTGCACCCTGGAATGCTTCTGAGCAATCAGGATTCCCCACCCAAATGAGAGAAAAACGAAATAGAAAGAAAAAAGAGAAAGAGAGAACCAAAAAAAAAAAAAAAAGGAAAGAAAAAAGAGAAGGTTCAGTCTAAATAGGCCCCAACTTAAGATTTATGAAGTATACAAACAAAAACAGACAAACAAAAAAACTGATAAAAGTATATGACAAGAGGAGAGAAAAGATGGCAGGGAAGTAGGAGGAGATGCACATTCAACCTGCACCCTAAAGTGAGCTGATGACCTTCCAAAGAACTCCAATCACCCACGAAATCCGCCTGAGATCAGAATTATACACGTCTGAATCTCTACTGGAGCAGAAGACACCAATGGGCAGGTAAAGCAGAGTAGGAAAGTCCTACTGATACCGGAAGATAAACGAAAGGGGAAAGTAATATCCCAATACAAGAGTGCCCTGCATCTGGGGACCAGCATTAACTCGGGAGTCTTGTAGAAAGCACTCAAAAAGAGCAAAGGATAATGGGGGGGGGGTGGAATTGTGGGAATAGGGTGTTGGGTCAGGGCTTAAGTCCCCAGACCCAGGACAGCCACCCCTGGCGCAGAGCCAGAGAGAGTGCAGCAGAGAAACCAGGTCTTGGTCCCAGAACCACCAGCGCGCCTGAGAGTGCGTGGCTCCCGGCTCCAGTGAGGTGCTGGGAGCCTCTCCAGCCAACAGAGGCACAGCTTTTTTGCAGTCTCCATGCGAGTGCCCTGCTGTGCCATCAGAGTCCGAGTCCTGTCCCACGCCCTCCCCTGAGGGAGGTGCACACAAATGCCAGCTGGGTGCTCTTGGACCTGAGGGACGAGGCACTCCCAGCCCAGGCCAACGGGAAAATCTCAGTGTGTGATCGCTGCTTGGAACTTCTCTGGCAGTCTGGAGCTGCCCAGACAGCCACCGCTGCCGCTGCCGTGGTTTTGGGTACAAGCAAAAAATTCTGAGTCCCCAGGGACCGCAACTGGGAACCTGCTCTGTCAGCAGCCAAGGGGGAATTTATATGGGCTCTGTAGCCAGACTGAGGCTTCTCTCTGAGAGGGAGTTCAAGGCGCAGTTTGCTTTCCTCTAAACCTACAAAAAACATCAAAAGCGGTCAAGGAAAGAGAGAAAAACAAAAGTGAACAAATATAAAAACCTCCAGAGAACAAAAGCCTGAAGAAACCAGTTTCCTCAGAGCCCACCCCCTTGAGGAGGGCTGGAGGACTTAGCTGAGAGAACTTCAGGGACTGAAAACCCACGTGGCAGGCCCCTCCCCCAGAAAACCAACCGGGAAAGGAAAAAAAAAAAAAAAAAAGAAGACAAGAGAACAACCACCACTACTTCATAGTACAATTTTTATTATTAATTAGATCCAACTATTCTGGCTCGTTTTTTATATAGTTGATTTTTTATTATTATATAGATAATTTTTAACCTATTTGTCACAGTGAGATGTCCAGTACATCAAATTCCATAATAACCTTCTAACCTGAAATTCTTAATACATACACCTGTGTTTTCCTTTTGCGTTTCTATTTTTTTAATTTCTTTTTTTTAAATTTTAGTTTAGTTTAGTTTATTCCTTTTTTAAACTTTTATTTTCTAATATAGAGAGTTCAACTTAAAGGTAATCCCCTTTCCCCTATCAATGCCACCCCTATACGTAAACCAATTCCTAATCCACCCTTATCTTAGGAAAGTTGAGTCCTTTAACAAAGATATCAACATACATCCAGGAAGAATCAAAACAACCTCGTCACCCACACTGATAATTTACAACCACTCTCCCATCTTTATCTTCCACCAGTATTTCTGTGATTTTGTGTTTGTCTTGATAGTATATAAATCTTACACTCAGGGTAATTTTTGATGAGGTTCTTCCTTTATTTGGATATATTATATATATATATACATATATATATGTATATATATGTATGTATATGTATATATATGTATATATGTATGTATGTATGTATATATATATATAGATATATATCTATATATATGTATATATATATCTTGTGATATACTTTTATCAGTCTTTTTGTTTGTCTCTGTATGTTTGTATGCTTCATAAATCTTACCCTGGGGACCATTTGGGCTAAACTTTCTCTTTTTTTTTTTTTTTTTTTTTTTTTTTTTTTTTTTTTTTTTTTACATTTTTCTTAGGTGTTTTCTTTTTTTAAAATTCTTTTCTTTTCTTTTCTTTTTTTTTTTTTTTTTTTTTTTTTTTTCTTTTTCTCTTCCTTTTTGAACCTCTTTTTATCCCCTTTCTCCCCACTCACGATTTTGGATCTCTTCTAATTTGGTTAAAGCATATTTTCCTGGGGTTGTTGCCACCCTTTTAGTATTTTACTTGCCCCTTCATTTACTCTTATCTGGACAAAATGACAAGACGTAAAAATTCAACACAAAAAAAAGAACAAGAGGCAGTACCGAAGGCTAGGGACCTAATCAATACAGACATCGGTAATATGTCAGATCTAGAGTTCAGAATGACAATTCTCAAGGTTCTAGCCGGGCTCGAAAAAGGCATGGAAGATATTAGAGAAACCCTCTCGAGAGATATAAAAGCCCTTTCTGGAGAAATAAAAGAACTAAAATCTAACCAAGTTGAAAATCAAAAAAGCTATTAATGAGGTGCAATCAAAAATGGAGGCTCTCACTGCTAGGATAAATGAGGCAGAAGAAAGAATTAGTGATATAGAAGACCAAATGACAGAGAATAAAGAAGCTGATCAAAAGAGGGACAAACAGCTACTGGACCACGAGGGGAGAATTCGAGAGATAAGTGACACCATAAGACGAAACAACATTAGAATAATTGGGATTCCAGAAGAAGAAGAAAGTGAGAGGGGAGCAGAAGGTATACTGGAGAGAATTATTGGGGAGAATTTCCCCAATATGGCAAAGGGAATGAGCATCAAAATTCAGGAGGTTCAGAGAATGCCCCTCAAAATCAATAAGAATAGGCCCACACCCCGTCACCTAATAGTAAAATTTACAAGTCTCAATGACAAAGAGTAAACTTTCTCTTTTATCTCACCTTTCTGTCCTGTCTCTCTCCATCTCTCTTTTTTTTCCTTTTCCTTTTCTTTTTCCTTTCATTTGGGTGGGGAACCCTGATTGCTCAGAAGCATTCCAGGGTGCACCTTGACTGCACCACAGTCGATACACCCAGTTACACCCGTTCAGCCATCTCTCACCAAAATGACTAGGAGGAGGAATGCCCAACAGAAGAAAAATACAGAGGATGGACCTTCTGCAACAGAGCTAGTGGCTATCAACATAGACATTATGTCGGAAAGAGAATTCAGGCTAACAATTATCCAAGCAATAGCTAGGTTGGAGAAAGCCATGGGTGACCAAGCAGAATTGATTAGGGCCGAACTGAAAACGGCCAGAGATCATTTTTTCAATATTAGGGAAGAGCTGAAAGCTACCAGGGATGAGCTTCACAATGCTCTCAATGAGATCCAATCTAATCTAAATTCTCTCAACGCTAGAGTAACTGAGATAGAAGATAGAATTAGTGATCTGGAGAACAAACAGATGGAGAGAAAGGATCAGGAGGAAGCCTGGAACAAACAGCTTAGAAGCCACGAAAACAGAATCAGGGAAATAAATAATGCCATGAACGTTCCAACATCAGAATTATTGGAATCCCTGAAGGGGAGGAGAAAGAAAGAAGTCTAGAAGATATAGTGGAACAAGTTCTTCATGAAAATTTTCCAAATCTCATGAATGGAACCAGCGTTCAAGTACTAGAGGCCAAAAGGTTCCCCCCAAGGTACAGATACTTGAAAGTCCTCGAGACACCTAATAGTAAGAATGAAGAATTATAATTGTAGGCAGGACCTCTTGAAAGCAGATAAGACAACGAAGATCCTTACATACAGAGGAAAGTCCATCAGAATAACGTCAGACCTGTCCACAGAGACCTGGCAAGCCAGAAAGGACTGGCAAGATATATTCAGGGCACTGAATGGGAAGAACATGCTGCCAAGAATACTTAAACAGCAAGAATGACATTGAAAATGGATGGAGAGATAAAAAGTTTCGAAAACCAGCAAGGCTTAAAAGACTATGCAACCACCAAGCCGATACTGCAGGAAATATTAAGGGGGCTCCTTTAAAGGAGGAAAAACCCAATAATAGCACTGAACAGAAATATAGATACAATCTACAGAAAGAAAGACTTCAATGGTAACAGGATGTCAATAAAAACGTATCTATCAATAATCACCCTCAATGCAAATGGACTAAAACGCCCATAAAATGGCATAGGGTTGCAGACTGGATAAAAAGACAGGACCCATCCATATGTTGTCTACAAGAGACCCATTAAAAACCTAAAGATACACCCAGACTGAAAGTGAAGGGATTGGGAAGGATCTTCCATGCCAATGGGCCTCAAAAAAAGGCTGGGGTAGTGATTCTCATATCAGGTAAATTAGAGTTTTAACTAAATACTGTAGTCGGAGATCCAGAAGGACACTACATCATTCTTAAAGGGACTATACACCAAGATGATCTAACAATTGTAAATATCAATGCTCCCAATAAGGGAGCAGCCAATTACATAAGAAAACTATTAATCAAGATAAAGAGCCATATTGATATGAATACACTAATTGTTGGAGATCTTAACACTCCTCTCTCAGAAATAGACAGATCATCAAAGCAGAAAATCAATAAAGAAACAAGAGCATTGAATGACACATTGGACCAGATGGACCTCATAGATATATACAGAACACTCCACCCTAAAACAACAGAATACTCATTATTCTCAGGTGCTCATGGAACTTTCTCCAGAATAGACCACATACTGGGTCGCCAATCAGGACTCAACTGATATCAAAAGACTGAGATTATTCCCTGAACATTCTCAGATCACAATGCATTGAAACTGGAGCTCAATCACAAAGAAAAGCTATGAAGGAACACAAACACCTGGAAGCTTAAGACTACCTTGCTTAAGAATGCTTGGATCAACCAGGAGATCAAGCAAGAACTGAAAAAATTCATGGAAACCAATGGGAATGAAGACACTTCGATCCAAAACCTATGGGATAGAGCAAAGGCGGTCCTAAGGGGGAAATACATAGCCATCCAAGCCTCCCTCAAAAAAATTGAAAAATCCAGAACACAGAAGCTGTCTCTACACCTTAAAGAACTGGAGAATCAGCAACAAATCAAACCAACTCCACACATAAGAAGGGAAATCATCAAGATGAGAGCTGAGATCGATGATGTAGAAACCAGAGATACATTGGAACGTATCAATGAAACAAGAAGCTGGTTTATTGAAGGAATCAATACGACTGATAAACCATTGGCAAAACTAATCCAAAAGAAAAGAGAGAAAGCTCAAATACATAAAATTATGAATGAAAAGGGAGAGATCACAACAAACACCAAGGAAATAGAAACAATCATCAGAAGTTATTATTAACAGTTATATGCAAATAAGCTAAGCAACCAAGATGAAATGGATGCATTCGTGGAAAACTATAAACTCCCAAAATTGAATCCAGAAGAAATTGACATCCTGAATAGACCAATATTTCGTAACAAGATTGAACCGGTGATCAAAAACCTCCCAAAAAACAAGAGCCCAGGACCTGATGGATTCCCCGAAGTCTATCAAACCTTCAAAGAAGAAATAACACCTATTCTTCTGAAGCTGTTTAAAAAATTGAAGGAGAAGGAAAACTTCCTGACTCTTTCTATGAAGCCAGCATTACCCTGATACCCAAACCAGGCAGAAACCCTACCAAAAAAGGAGAATTTCAGGCCAATATCACTGATGAATATGGATGCTAAGATTCTCAACAAGATCCTAGCCAACAGGATCCAACAGCACATTAAAAATATTATCCACCATGACCTGGTGGGATTAATCCCTGGGCTACAAGGATGGTTCAACATTCACAATCAATCAATGTGATAGAACAAATTAATAAGAGAAGAGAGAAGAACAACATGGTCCTCTCAATTGATGCAGAAAAAGCATTTGACAAAATCCAGCATCCGTTCCTGATTAAAACGACTCAAAGTATAGGTATAGAGGGAACATTCCTGAACCTCATCAAATCTATCTATGAAAGACCCACAACAAATATCATCCTCAATGGGAAAAAGCTTGCATCCTTTCTGTTGAGATCAGGAACACTGATGCCCACTCTCACCACTCTTGTTCAACATAGTATCAGAAGTCCTAGCAACAGCAATCAGACAACAAAGGGAAATAAAAGGTATCCACATTGGCAATGAAGAAGTTAAACTCTCTCTCCTTGCAGATGGCATAATTCTTTATATGGGAAACCCAAAAGACTCCACCCCCAAACTACTAGAACTCATACAGCAATTCAGCAACGTGGCAGGATACAAAGTCAATGTACAGAAGTCAGTGGCTTTCTTATACACTAAGAATGAAAACACAGAAAGGGAAATTAGAGAATCGATTCCATTTACTATAGCGCCAAGAACCATAAGATACCTAGGAATAAACCTAACAAAAGTAGTAAAGGATCTGTATTCCAGGAACTGAAGAACACTCATGAAAGAAATTGAAGAAGACACAAAAAGATGGAAGACCATTACATGCTCTTGGATCGGAAGAATAAACATTGTTAAATTGTCTATATTACCTAGAGCAATCTATACTTTCAGTGCCATTCCGATTATAATTCCACTGGTATTTTTCAAAGAGCTGCATTTAGTTTTTTTTTTTTTAATTTTTTATTTTTTATAAACATATATTTTTATCCCCAGGGGTACAGGTCTGTGAATTACCAGGTTTATACACTTCACAGCACTCACCAAAGCACATACCCTCCCCAATGTCCATAATCCCACCCCCTTCTCCCAAACCCCCTCCCCCCAGCAACCCTCAGTTTGTTTTGTGAGATTAAGAGTCACTTATGGTTTGTCTCCCTCCCAATCCCATCTTGTTTCATTTATTCTTCTCCTACCCACTTAAGCCCCCATGTTGCATCACCACTTCCTCATATAAGGGAGATCATATGATAGATGTCTTTCTCTGCTTGACTTATTTCGCTAAGCATGATACGCTCTAGTTCCATCCATGTTGTCGCAAATGGCAAGATTTCATTTCTTTTGATGGCTGCATAGTATTCCATTGTGTATATATACCACATCTTCTTGATCCATTCATCTGTTGATGGACATCTAGGTTCTTTCCATAGTTTGGCTATTGTGGACATTGCTGCTATAAACATTCGGGTGCATGTGTCCCTTTGGATCACTACATTTGTATCTTTAGGGTAAATACCCAAAAGTGCAATTGCTGGGTCATAGGGCAGTTCTATTTTCAACATTTTGAGGAACCTCCATGCTGTTTTCCAGAGTGGCTGCACCAGCCTGCATTCCCACCAACAGTGTAGGAGGGTTCCCCTTTCTCTGCATCCTCGCCAGCATCTGTCATTTCCTGACTTGTTGATTTTAGCCATTCTGACTGGTGTGAGGTGATATCTCATTGTGGTTTTGATTTGTATTTCCCTGATGCCGAGTGATATGGAGCACTTTTTCATGTGTCTGTTGGCCATCTGGATGTCTTCTTTGCAGAAATGTCTGTTCATGTCCTCTGCCCATTTCTTGATTGGATTATTTGTTCTTTGGGTGTTGAGTTTGCTAAGTTCTTTATAGATTCTGGACACTAGTCCTTTATCTGATATGTCGTTTGCAAATATCTTCTCCCATTCTGTCAGTTGTCTTTTGAGTTTGTTAACTATTTCCTTTGCTGTGCAAAAGCTTTTGATCTTGATGAAATCCCAATAGTTCATTTTTTCCCTTGCTTCCCTTGCCTTTTGCGTTGTTCCTAGGAAGATGTTGCTGCGGCAGAGGTCGAAGAGGTTGCTGCCCGTGTTCTCCTTAAGGATTTTGATGGATTCCTTTCACACATTGAGGTCCTTCATCCATTTTGAGTCTATTTTTGTGTGTGGTGTAAGGAAATGGTCCAATTTCATTTTTCTGTATGTGGCTGTCCAATTTTCCCAGCACCATTTATTGAAGAGGCTGTCTTTTTTCCATTGGACATTCTTTCCTGCTTTGTCGAAGATTAGTTGACCATAGATTTGAGGGTCTATTTCTGGGCTCTCTATTCTGTTCCATTGATCTATGTGTCTGTTTTTGTGCCAGTACCATGCTGTCTTGATGATGACAGCTTTGTAATAGAGCTTGAAGTCCGGAATTGTGATGCCACCAACGTTGGCTTTCTATTTCAATATCCCTTTGGCTATTCGAGGTATTTTCTGGTTCCATATAAATTTTAGCATTATTTGTTCCATTTCTGAAAAAGCATTTGACAAAGTACAGCATCCCTTCCTGATCAAAACTCTTCAAAGTGTAGGGATAGAGGGCACATACCTCAATATCATCAAAGCCATCTATGAAAAACCCATCGCAAATATCATTCTCAATGGAGAAAAACTGAAAGCTTTTCCGCTAAGGTCAGGAACACGGCAGGGATGTCCATTATCACCACTGCTATTCAACATAGTACTAGAGGTCCTAGCCTCAGCAATCAGACAACAAAAGGAAATTAAAGGCATCCAAATCGGCAAAGAAGAAGTCAAATTATCACTCTTCGCAGATGATATGATACTATATGTGGAAAACCCAAAAGACTCCACTCCAAAACTGCTAGAACTTATACAGGAATTCAGTAAAGTGTCAGGATATAAAATCAATGCACATAAATCAGTTGCATTTCTCTACACCAACAGCAAGACAGAAGAAAGAGAAATTAAGGAGTCAATCCCATTTACAATTGCATCCAAAACCATAAGATACCTAGGAATAAACCTAACCAAAGAGACACAGAATCTATACTCAGAAAACTATAAAGTACTCATGAAAGAAATTGAGGAAGACACAAAGAAATGGAAAAATGTTCCATGCTCCTGGATTGGAAGAATAAATATTGTGAAAATGTCTATGCTACCTAAAGCAATCTACACATTTAATGCAATTCCTATCAAAGTACCATCCATCTTTTTCAAAGAAATGGAGCTGCATTTAGTTTTAAATTATTTTTGTAAATTTTAGTTTAGTTTAGTCCAGTTTATTCTGTTTTTGTTTTTATTTTCTAATATTCATATAGAGTTAAACTTCAAAGTAATCCCATTTTCCCAATCAATGTTACCCCTATAGGTAAACCAACTTTTTTTTTTTTATTAAAGATTTTATTTATTTGACAGACAGAGATCACAAGTAGGCAGAGAGGCAGACAGAGAGAGAGGGGGGAGGCAGGCTCTCCACTGAGCAGAGAGCCCTATAGGGGCTTGATCCCAGGACCCTGAGCTGAAAGCAGAGGCTTTAACCCATTGAGCCACCCAGCCGCCCCTGGTAAACCAACTTTTAATCCCCCTTTATCTTAGGAAAGTTGAGTCCTTTAACAAATATATCAAGATACATCCAAAAAGAATCAAAACAAACTTCCTCACCCACACTAAGAATTTATAACCACTCTCCCATCTTTTTGTTCTGCCAGTGCTTCTCTGTTTTTGTGTTTGCCCTGACAGTATATAAATCTTACACTTGGGGTTCTTTTTGAAAAGGTTCATCTTTTATTTGCAAATATATATATATATTTTTTTCTCTTTTCATATACTTTTCTTTTTTCATTTATTCATTTTCAGCATAACCGTATCATTATTTTTTCACCACACCCAGTGTTCCATGCAATCCATGCCCTCCATAATACCCACCACCTGGTACCCCGACCTCCCACCCCCCCGCCACTTCAAACCCATCAGATTGTTTTTCAGAGTCCATAGTCTCTCATAATTCACCTCCCCTTCCAATTGACCCCAACCCCCTTCTCTCTAACTCCCCATGTCCTCAATGCTTTTTTTTATGCTCCACAAATAAGTGAAACCATATGATAATCGACTCTCTCTGCTTGACTTATTTCAGCCAGCATAATCTCTTCCAGTCCCATCCATGTTGCCACAAAAGTTTGGTATTCGTCCTTTCTGATCGAGGCATAATACTCCATAGTGTATATGGACCACATCTTCCTTATCCATTCATCTGTTGAAGGGCATCTTGGTTCTTTCCATAGTTTGGCGACCGTGGCCATTGCTGCTATAAACATTGGGGTACAGATGGCCCTTCTTTTCACTACCTCTGTATCTTTCGGGTAAATACCCAGGAGTGCAATGGCAGGGTCAGAGGGAAGTTCTATTTTTAATTTCTTGAGGAATCTCCACACTGTTCTCCAAAGAGGCTGCACCAACTTGCATTCCCACCAACAGTGGAAGAGGCTTCTCCTTTCTCCACATTCCCTCCAACACATGTTGTTTCTTGTCTTGCTAATTTTGGCCATTCTAACTGGTGTAAGTTGATATCTCAATGTGGTTTTCATTTGAATCTCCCTGGTGGCTAGTGATGATGAACATTTTTTCATGTGTCTGATAGCCATTTGTATGTCTTCACTGGAGAAGTGTCTGTTCATATCTTCTGCCTATTTTTTTATATGATTGTCTGTTTTGTGTGTGTTGAGTTTGAGGAGTTCATTATAGATCCTGGATATCAACCCTTTGTCTGTACTGTCATTTGCAAATGTCTTCTCCCATTCCGTGGGTTGCCTCTTTGTTTTTTTACTGTTTCCTTTGCTGTGCAGAAGCCTTTGATTTTGATGAAGCCCCAAAAGTTTATTTTGGCTTTTGTTTCCTTTGCCTTTGGAGACATATCTTGAAAGAAGTTGTTGTGACTGATATCGAAGAGATTACTGCCTATGTTCTCCTCTAGGATTCTGGTGGTTTCCTGTCTTCCCTATGACCCTGTAATTGGACTCCTGGGTATTTACCCCAAAGATACAGATGTTGTGAAAAGAAGGGCCATTTGTACCCCAATGTTTATAGCAACAATGGCCACGGTTGTCAAACTATGGAAAGAACCAAGTTGGATGAATGGATAAGGAAGATGTGGTCCATAAACACTATGGAGTATTATGCCTCCATCAGAAAGGATGAATACCCAACTTTTGTAGCAACAAGGACGGGACTCAAAGAGATTATGCTGAGTGAAAGAAGTCAAGCAGAGAGAGTCAATTATCATATGGTTTCACTTATTTGTGGAGTATAACAAATAGCATGGAAGACATGGGGAGTTAGAGAGTAGAAGGGAGATGGGGAAAATTGGAATGAGAGGTGAATCATGAGAGACTATGGACTCTGAGAAACGATCTGAAGGGTTTGAATTGGCAGGGGGGGTGGGCGGGTGGGATACCAGGTGGTGGGTATTATTAGGGCAACGATTGCATGGAGCACTGGATGTGGTGAAAAAATAATGAATACTGTTATGCTGAAAATAAATTAATTAATCAAAAAAAAGATATGTCTCCAAAGGCAAAGAAACAAAAGCCAAAATAAACTTTTGGGACTTCTTCAAAATCAATAGCTTCTGTACAATAAAGGAAATAGTCAAGAAAACAAAGAAACAACCCACGGAATGGGAGAAGATATATGCAAATGACAGTACAGACAAAAGGTTGATATCCAGGATCTATAATGGACTCCTCAAACTCAACACACACAAAACAGACAATCATATCCAAAAAATGGGCAGAAATTATGAACAGACACTTCTCCAATGAAGACATACAAATGGCTCTCAGACACATGAAAAAATGTTCACCATCACTAGCCCTCAGGGAGATTCAAATTAAAACCACATTGTGATATCACCTTACACCAGTTAGAATGGCCAAAATTAGCAAGACAGGAAACATCATGTGTTGGAGGGAATGTGGAGAAAGGGGAACCCTCTTTCACTGTTGGTGGGAATGCAAGTTGGTGCAGCCTCTTTGGAGAACAGTGTGGAGATTCCTCAAGAAATTAAAAATAGAACTTCCCTCTGACCCTGCCATTGCACTCCTGGGTATTTACCCGAAAGATACAGAGGTAGTGAAAAGAAGGGCCATCTGTACCCCAGTGTTTATAACAGCAATGGCCACGGTCACCAAACTGTGGAAAGAACCAAGATGCCTTTCAACATACGAATGGATAAGGAAGATGTGGTCCATATACACTATGGAGTATTATGCCTCTATCAGAAAGGACAAATACCCAACTTTTGTAGCAACATGGACGGGACTGGAAGAGATTATGCTGGCTGAAATAAGTCAAGCAGAGAGAGTCAATTATCATATTGTTTCACTTATTTGTGGAGCATAAGAAAAAGCATGGGGGACATGGGTAGTTAGAGAAGAGAAGGGACTTGGGGGAAATTGGAAGGGGAGGTAAACCATGAGAGACTATGCACTCTGAAAAACAATCTGAAGGTTTTGAAGGGTTGGGAGGTTGGAGGTTTGGGTACCAGGTGGTGGGTATTATAGAGGACCTGGATTGCATAGAGCACTGGGTGTGGTGTATAAATAATGAATTCTGTTATGCTGAAAATAAATAAAAAATAAATTAAAATAAAAGAAATGCAAAAGAAAAACACATGTGTACATATCAGAATGTTCAGGTTAGAAGGTTATTATGGTATTTGATATACTGGAGGCCTCATTGTGCAGTTAAATATGTTAAAAAATTATCTGTATGTTAAAAATTGAACCAGATTATTGGAACGTTGTAAAAATAAATTTGTCTATGAAGTAATGGAGGTTGTTCCCTTGTAGTCTTTTTTTTTTTTTCTTTCCTTATTAGTTTTCTGGGGGAGGGGTCTGCCACATGGTTTCAGTCAATGATGTTCCCTGAGTTAAGTCCTCCCGCCCCCCTCAAGGTGGTGGGTTCTGAGGAAACTGGTTTTTTCAGGATTTTGTTCTCTGTAGGTTTTTATGTTTGTTCAATTTTTTTTTTCTCGCCTTGACCACTTTTGATAGTTTTTGGAGGTTTAGAGGATCGCAAACTGTATCCTGACCTCTCTCTCAGATAGAAGCCTCAGTCTGGTCCCTCGTACATGCAGCAGAGCCCATAAAATTTCCCCTTGGCTGTTGGCAGAGCAGGTTCTTAGTCACGGTCCCTGGGGATGCAGGATCTTCTCTTTGTACCCCAAACTATGGCAGTGGCGGCTGTCTGAGGAACTCCAGACTGCCAGAGAGGTTCCAAGCAGTGATCGCACACTGAGATTTTCCTGCTGGCATGGGCTGGGAGTGCCTGGTCTTTCTGGGCCTAAGAGTGCCTGGCTTGCGTGCACCTCTCTCTGTGGAGGGTGTGGGTCGCGTGTGCGTCTCAGGCTGTGATAGCAGTGCGTGGGTCTGAGAGCACCAGACTGAGACTTAGTGCACCTCTCTCAGGGGAAGGTTTGGGGTGCATGCACATCTCAGGCTCTGGTAGAATGACACGGGTCTAAGAGCGCTGGGCTGGGCCTTTGCACACTTCTCTCAAGGAAGGGTGAGGGGCAGGTGCATCTTAGGCTCTTTTAGCAGGGCCAGGCGTTCTGCTGTCTGGCAAGGATCCCAGCCCCTCACAGGAGCTGGACCCCACGCATTCTCAGGCGTGCTGGCGGCTCAAGGACTAAGAACTGGTTTCTCCACCACACTCTCTCTGGCTCAGCTCCAGGGGAGGCTGCCCTGGGTCTGGGGACTTAAGCTCCTGTCCCTAGCACCCCGATTCCCACAATTTCCCCCTGAGATCCTTTGCTCTTTTGCAGTGCCTTCAACCAGACTCCAACTTAATGCTGGTACCCAGATGTAGGGCACCCTCGTATTGGGGTATTATTTTCCAATTGGTCACCTCTGGAGGCTCCCTCCCCTTTTTATTTATCTTCCAATATCAGTCCTATGTTCCCACTCTGCTTTACATGCCCCCTGGCGTCTTCTGCCCCTGTAGAGATCCAGATGTGTATAATTCTGATCTCAGGCTGATTTCATGGGTGATTGGAGTTCTTTGGTAGGTAATCAGCTCACTTTAGGGTATAGGTTGAAAAGGTGCCTCCACCTACTTCCCTGCCATCTTGTCCCAAAATCTGAGACATCACTTTTTGATGGGGCTCTGGAAATGAAAAGACAGAATCCTAGGTAGGGCATTGTGGTCTTGGGATAGAAGGAACCACAGAACAAAAGGGAGTTCCCAAACTGGTAGTATGCCAGAGTAGTGTATCAGGAGGCAAATTGTAATCAGTGAGCCCAGAAAGGGACTCTCAGCTCAAATCCCCTTAATGCCGGAGACGGGCTATCAATAACCACTCTTTTCTTGAGCAGCATGAAAATATCTGGACCTGCGCCTGCAATGGGGCAAAAACTCGTAAGGAAGTAGCAGCCCAAAAAGGACATTACAGTGGCACCTAGACACAATCCAAGAGATTTGGGTGTGTATGTGAGCCCATGTTTGCTCTCTATTTGAGTATCACAAAGGGCAGTGGAACTCCAGGGATGCTTGGACTACCTCTAAGAGAGCTGTCATGTGTGCACACTGCAGGAGGCTGTGGTTTTAGGTGCATACACACATGGAGACTGTTTGTCCTGGAAGGTTTATTAAAGAGCACAGACTGCAATCTTTCTTCTCTGGGCCAGAGGTTTGTCCGGAAACATTTTTGCTCTGATCCTCATAAGAGACATGGAAAGCCCCAGGCAACAATAGCCACACAGAAGACTGGTTTCCACTCAGCCTATCCCCTGACAGGGAGTGGGGCAAATATGCCAGGCAGGGTTTCGTGATTAACAGTGTAGCAGGGCCCTTCACCAGAAGACAGGCTGGAAGAACAGGTGGATAACAATCCTATGGATCCCAAAAGATGGTAGAATCCCAACAGCAGGGAATATCTCCAGGCATTGCTTCATGACTTGATTATTTTTCAGATAAAATTATCCTTTTCTTTATTTTCTTCTTCTTCTTATGCTTTTCGTCTATTTTTTTTTCATATTATCTTTTATTCACTTTGACTATATGTTTATTGTATCTACATGTATCTCACAGTTGCTTTTTAATTTTACTTTTCACACCTATGTTTTTATAGATATATGCTTTATTTTAGTACTTTCTTTACATATATATATGTATGTATATATATATATACATATATATGTGTGTGTGTGTATATATATATATATATATATATATATATATAACATATACAAGTTTTAATTTCCTTATACTTTTGGGACATAGTGTCCTCTAACACAGAGAACAAAATATACCAAGGAACAACTGAAACATTCTCCGTTGTCCACACTGAGAGGTTATACTCTCCATTCCCATCCCACCTTTTATTTAAAATTTATTTATTTTTATTTATTTATTTTCAGCATAACACTATTCATTGTTTTTGCACCACACCCAGTGCTCCATGCAATCCGTGCCCTCTTTAATACCCACCATCTTGTTACAAAACCTCCCACCCCCTGCCACTTCAAACCCCTCATATTGTTTTACAGAGTTCATGGTCTCTCATAGTTCATCTCGCTTTCCAATTTCCCCCAACTCCCTTCTCCTCTCTAACTCCCCTTGTCCTCCATGCTATTTGTTATGCTCCACAAATAAGTGAAATCATATGATGATTGACTCTCTCTGCTTGACTCATAAACAAATAGATAGAGGATCCATACATGAGGAACTACACAACACGCATGAAAGGAATTGAAGATGACACAAAATGATGGGAAGAGCATTTCATGCCTTTGGATCGGAAGAATAAACATTGTTAAAATGTCTATACTGCCTAGAGCAATCTATACTTTTAATACCATTCTGATCAAAATTCACCAGTATTTTTCGAAGAGCTGAAGCAAATAATCTAAAAATTTGTATGGAATCAGAAGAGACGCTGAATCATTAAGGAAATGTTGAAAAACAAAAATAAAACTGGGGGCATCATGTTACCTGATTTCAAGCTTTACTACAAAGTTGTGATCACCAAGACAGCATGGTATTGTCATAAAAACAGACACAGAGACCAGTGGAACAGAGTAGAGAGCCCAGATATGGACCCTCAACCCTATGGTCAAATAATATTCGAAAAAAATTTATATATACAGTGGCAAAAAGACAGTCTCTTCAATAAATGGTGCTGGGAAAATTGGACAGCTATATAGAAGAATTAAACTCGACCATTCTCTTATGCCATACACAATGATAAACTCAAAATGGATAAAAGACCTCAACGTGAGACAGGAATCCATTGGAATCCTAGAAGAGAACATAGGCAGTAATCTCTTCGATATCAGCCACAGCAACTTCTTTCAAGATATGTCTCCAAGGGAAAAGAAAACAAAAGCAAAAATAAACTTTTGGGACTTCATCAAAATCAAAAGTTTCTGCAGAGCAAAGGAAACAGTAAAAAAAAAAAAAAAAAAAAAAAAAAAAAAAAAAAAAAAAAAGAGGCAACCCACGGAATGGGAGAAGACATTTGCAAATGACAGTACAGACAAAAGGTTGATATCCAGTATCTATAATGAACTCCTCAAATACAACACACACAAAACAAACAATCATATCAAAAGATGGACAGAAAATATGAACAGACACTTGTCTAATGAAGACATACAAATGTCTCTCAGACACATGAAAAAATGTTCATCATCACTAGCCATCAGGGAGATTCAAATTAAAACCACATTGAGATACCACCTTACACCAGTTAGGATGGCCAAAATTAGCAAGACAGGAAACATGTGTTGGAGAGGATGTGGAGAAAGGGGAATCCTCTTGCACTGTTGGTGGGAAAGCAAGTTGGTGCACCCTCTTTGGAGAACAGTGTGGTTATTCCTCAAGAAATTAAAAATACAACTTCCCTATGACCCTGCAATTGCACTACTGGGTATTTACCCCAAAGATACAGATGTAGTGGAAAGAAAGGCCATCTGTACCCCAATGTTTATATGAGCAATGGCCACTGTCACCCATCTGTGGAAGGAACCATGATGCCCTTCAATGGAAGAATGGGTAAGGAAGATGTGGCCCTCCCATGTTCTTTTTTTTTTTTTTTTTTTCCAAATTCGTTTTTTTTTTTAATTTTTTAAATTTTTTTATTTTGTTTTTTAAAATTTTTTCAGTATAACAGTATTCATTATTTTTTCACCACACCCAATGCTCCATGCAATCCGTGCCCTCTCCAATACCCACCACCTGGTTCCCCCAACCTCCCATCCCCCGCCCCTTCAAAAACCCTCAGATTGTTTTTCAGAGTCCATAGTATCTCATTTTTTTTTTTTTAATTCTTGTGTTTCATTTTTGTTTTGTTTTTTGGTGCTGGTTTCCGACCAATCCAGATTTTGGTAAGGTGACTTTTGCTTGGGTTGTGGTGATATTTTGGATTCAGTTCTTTCACTCAGCACCCATTTTCAGAATTAATAGGAGGAGGAGGAAGTCTCAACAAATTAAGGAAACACAGACAATGTCCTCTGCCATCAAAATAATGGATATGGGTATATGTAAAATGCTAAAGATAGAGTTCAGGAAAGCAATCATAAAGTCAATAGCTAGTCTGGAAAAAAAATAAAAATAAAAATAAAAAAAAAACAAAGAAAAAAAAACACATTGCTGACAATATAGAATATCTAAGAGCAGATTTGATATCTAATCAGTCAAACTTAAAAGTGCTAGATTGAGATGCAGTCTAAACTGGAAATTCTAACAGCCATGGTAAATGAAGCAGAAGAGAGAATTAATGATCTAGAAGATGAGCTAAGAGAAAGGAAGGATATTGAGGAAAACAGAGATAAGCTGATACTGACACATGAAAAAAAAAAAAGATTGGAGAGATTACTGATGCCATGGATGTTCCTATGTCAAAAATATTAGTATATCTGAGGGGATGGATAAAGAAAGAGAGGGAGGTAGAGAAAGAGAGAGAGAGAGAGAGAAGACAAGAAGGTATATTAGAGAAAACCATAGCTGAGAACTCCCCAAATCCGGGGAAGGAAACAAGAATTTGAGTCCAAGAGGCAGAGAGGACCACTCTCAAAATCAATAAAAACAGACCAACACCCCAACATGTAATAGAGAAGTTTTCAAATATTACAACCAAAGAAACTAGACTAAGAATAGCCAGGGAGAGGACATTCCATACGTATGGAAGGAGGAACATCAGGATAACATCAAACATGCCCTCAGAAACCCAGCAAGCCATAAATGGATGACAAGACATATTCAGGGTACTATATTCAAAGAACATGCAGTCAAGAATACTTTCTCCAGCAAGGATATCATTCAGAACTGATGGAGAGATAAATATTTCAGGAAGGGAAGAAATTGAAAGAAATTTTAAGGGAAATTCTGTAAGTGAAGAGAGACCTCAATAGTCATATAGGTCAGAAAGAAACAGAAAATCTACAGAAACAGGTACCTTAGGGCAATACAATGATACTAAATTTATGTTTGTTTATTATTACTCTGAATGTAAATTGGCTGAGTGCAAAAATGAAAAGGCATAAGTTTCAAATTGGATGAAAAAGCAAGACCCATCCATATGCTGTCTACAAGAGACTTATTTTGAACCCAAAGAGGTTCAAAGGTTGAAAGTGAGGAGATGAGGAATCATTTGCTATTTTAATAGACTTCATAAAAAGCTGTGGTAGCAATTCTCATATCAGCCAAATCAGATTTTAAATCAAAGATGATAGTAAGTGATTTAGAGGGACATTACATTGTAATTAATGGTCCCACCAACAACAGGATCTAACAATTGTAAATATATATGCCCCGATATGGGAGCAGCCAGTTATACAAACCAATTAATAAATAAAACAAATATTGATAATAATACATTAAGAGTAGGAGACCTCAACATTCTACTCACAGCAATGGTCAGATCATCTAAGAAGATCAACAAAGAAACAAAAGCTTTGAATGACACATTGGACCAGATGGACTTCATAGATATATTCAGATCATTCTACCCTAAAACAACAGAATACTCATTCTTCTGGAGCACACCTGGACCCTTCTCCATAAAACATCAAATACTGGGTCACAAATCAGGTCTCAACCAATGTGAAAAGATTCAGATTATTCCATGCATATTTTCATATCACAAAGCTTTGAAAGTGGAACACAACCACAAGAAGAAATTAGGAAGGAGGAGTACCTGGGTGACTCCGTGGGTTAAGTCTCTGCCTTCAGCTCAGGACATGATCCCAGGGTTCTGGATCGAGCCCCACATTGGACTGTCTGCTCAGCAGGGAGCCTGTGTCCCCCCTCTCTCTGCCTGTCTCTCTGCCTGCTTGTGATATTTGTCTTTCAAAAAATAAGTAAAATCTTTAAAAAAAAGAAAAGTAAATAAATAAATGTGGAAGGAACTTGAACACTTGGTAGTTAAAGTGCATCCTGCTAAAGAATGATTGGGTCAACCAAGAAATTAAAGAAGCTAAACAATTCATGGAAACCAATGAGGACAAAAACACATCAGCCCAAAACCTATGGGATATTAGAAAGGTGGTCCTAAAGGGGAAATCCATAGTCATCCAAGCCTCTCTCAAAAAAGTAAAAAAAAAAAAAAAAAATCCCAAATGCACAAGCTAACATAACACCTAACACCTAAAGGAGGTGGAAAAAGAACAAATAAGACCTAAACCAAGCAGGGAATATAAATAATAAAGATGGATCAGAAATTAATAAAATAGAAACCAGGAAAACAGTAGAACAAATCAATGAAACTGGAAGCTGGTTGACTGAAAGAGTTAATACAATCAGTAAGTCTCTGGCCAGGAATACTCAAAAGAAAAGAGAAAGGACCCAAATTAATAAAATCATAAATGAAAGGGAGGAGGCCATGACTAATATCAAGGAAATAGAAACAATTATTAAAAATTATTACCAGCGACTACATGCCAACATATTAAGCTATCTGGAAAAAAGGGATGCATTCCTGGAAACTTGTAAGCTACCAGACTGATAGAGGAAGAAATACACAATCTAAATAGAACAATAATGAGTAAAAAAATTGAAACAGTTATCAAAAACCTCCCAACAAATAAGTCTCCATTGCCAGATGGCTTCCCAGAGGAATTCTACCAAACATTTAAAGATGTCATATCTATTCTACTGAAGCTTTTTCAAAAAAATACAAACAGGCCAGCATTACACTGACCCCAATACCAGACAAAGACCCCATAAAAAAGGAGATATACAGACCAACATCTCTAATGAACATGGATGCAGAAACATCTAACAAAATCCTCACCAATAGAATCCAACTGTATAATAAAAGGATTATCCATGATGACCAGGTAGTATTTATTCCTGGGATGTAAGTTTGGTTCAACATTTATAAAGCAATCAACATGATAGAGCACATCAATAAAAGATAAGGCAAGAACCACATGATGCTCTCAATTGACCCAGAAAATAATGACAAAATACACCATCCTTTACTGATTAAAACTCTTCAAAGTAAAGAGATAGAGAAAATATACCTCAGTATCATAAAAACCATCTATGAGAAGCCCCAAAAAAATATCATTCTTAATGGGGAAAAACTGAGACCTTTTCCCTTAAGGTCAGGTACATGACAAGAATGCCCACTCTCACCAATTTTGCTCAACATTGTACTAGAACTTCTAGCATCAGCAATCAGACAACAAAAAGAAATGGAAGGCATTCAAATGTGCAAAGAAGAAGTCAAACACTCTCTCTTCGCAGATGACATGAATCTTTATGTGGAAAAAACAAAAGACTCCATGCCTGATTTACTAGAACTCATACAAAAATTCGGCAACATGGCAGAATACAAAGTCAATGAACAGAAATTAGTTGCTTTTCTAAGGCTAACAATACAACTGTAGAATGAGAAACTAGGGAATCTATTCATTTTACAATAGCACCAAAAAACAAAAGATACCTAGGAGTAAACCTAACCAAAGAAGTAAAGGATCTATATTCTGGAAACTACAGAACACTTATGAAAGAAATTGAGGAAGACACAATGAAATGGAAAAAAAAAATCCATCCTCATGGATTGGAAGAATATCCACTGTGAAAGTGTCTATGCTGCCTACAGCAATATATACATTTAAAGAAATCTCTATCAAAATACTATTGACATTTTTACATTTTACATGTACATTTTACATTTGACATTTTTAGAGCTGGAAAAAAGAATTCTGAAATTTGTATGGAACCAGAAATGATCCAAATCACAAGGGGAATGTTGAAAAAGAAAACCATTGCACAGGAATCACAATGTCTGACTTCAAGCTGTATTACATAACTGTGATCATCAAGGGAGCATGTTATTGGCACAAAATCGGACACATAAATCACTGGAACCATAGAGAGAGCCCAGAAATGGACCTTCAACTCTTTCACCATCTAGTTTTCAACAAATTAGGAAAGTATATCTAATGCAGAAAAGACAATTTATTCAATAAATGATGCTGGGAAAATTGAACATCTGTACACAAAAGAATGAAACTGGACCAATCTCTTACACCATACACAAAGATAAATTCGAAATAGATGAAAGACCTAAATGTGAGACAGGAATCCATCCACATCTTAGAAGAGAACATAGGCAGTAACCTCTTCAATGTCTGCCACAGCCACAACTCAAGGGATGTATCTAAAGGCAAGAAAAACAAAAACAAAAATAAAGGTTTGGAACTTCATCAATATAAAAAGCATCTGCACAAAAAAAGAAAACAGTTAGCAAAACTAGAAGGAAATCCACAGAATGGGAGAAGATACTTCCAAATGACATTACAGATAAAAGTCTGATATCCAAGATCTATGAAGAACTTCTCAAACTCAAAACCCAGAGAACAAATAATTCAGTCAAGAAATGGGAAGAAGACATGAACAGACACTTCTCTAAAGAAGACATACAAATGGCTAACAGACACATTTAAAAATGTTCAATATCTTTAGGTGTCAGTGACATACAAATCAAAACCACAGTGAGAATACACTAAACACAAGTGAGAATGGCAATGATTAACAAGGCTGGAATCAAGTACTGGCAAGGGTGTGGAGAATAATGAACCTTCTAACAGTGTTGGTGGGAATGCAAGTTGTAAGAGACACCCTGGAAAACAGTATGGTGCTCCCTCAAGACATTAAAAATAGAGATATCCTACAATACAGCAATTGCACTACTAGGTATTTACCCCAAAAATACAGATGTAGTGAAAAGAAGGGGCACATGCACCCCAATGTGCATAGCAGCAATGTCTACAATAACCAGAATGTGGAAGGAGCCAAGATGCCCTTCAAAAGATGAATGGATAAATAAGATGTGGTACATATATAAAACACAATTATTACTCAGCCATCAGAAAGGATGAATACCCACCATTTGCACGGGCATGGATGGATCTGGAGGGGATTGTGCTAAGTGACTTAAGTCAAGCAGAGAAAGACAATCATCATATAGTTTCACTCTTATGTGGAAGACAAGGAATAGGGCAAAGGACCACAGGGCAAGGGAGGGTAACCTCTACAAGAAGAAATCAGAAATGGAGAAAAACCATGACAGACTCTGGACTCTTGGAAACTAACTGAGGGTTACAGAGGGTGAGGGTGTGGGAATGGGGTTAATGGGTGATGGGTATTAAGGAGGGCACATGTCGTGATGGGCACTGGGTGTTTATAGACAATGAATCACTGAACACTACATCAAACACTAATGATGTACTATATGTTGGATGACTGAACAAAATAAATAATAATAATAATAAATTTTTAAAAATCACAACTCTTTTGTAGATAGAAAATACCTGCATATGAATGTTTATTCTAGCTTCTTTTATAATCACTAAAAAACTTAAAGCAATCAGAAGTCTGCTCATGGATGTTTATTCAGGTTTATATATAACCACTCAAACCTGGAATGATACTGAGATGCCACCCAATAGGCAGCACATTTCTAAAATGGGACATAATATATATATGGTTAGAGCTATATCACATATTGAAAGAGGCAAATTCATGAGAGAGTGCGAATATCTGTAGATTCTCAGGGGATAAAGAAGACAAAAGAACTGATCATATAGTGATCCAAAGGGGCACGTGCACCCGAATGTTTATAGCAGCAATGTCCACAATAGCCAAACTATGGAAAGAACCTAGATGTCCATCAACAGATGAATGGATCAAGAAGATGTGGTATATATACACAATGGAATACTATGCAGCCATCAAAAGAAATGAAATCTTGCCATGTGCGACAACATGGATGGAACTAGAGCATATCATGCTTAGCGAAATAAGTCAAGTGGAGAAAGACAACTATCATATGATCTCCTGATATGAGGAAGTGGTGATGCAACATGGGGGCTTAAGTGGGTAGAAGAAGAATAAATGAAAGAAGATGGGATTGGGAGGGAGACAAACCATAAGTGACTCTTAATCTCACAAAACAAACTGAGGGTTGCTGGGGGGAGGGAGGTTGGGAGAAGGGGGTGGGATTATGGACATTGGGGAAGGTATGTGCTTTGGTGAATGCTGTGAAGTGTGTAAACCTGGTGATTCACAGACCTGTACCCCTGGGGATAAAAATATATGTTTATAAATAATTTAAAAAAAATAAAAATAAAAGAACTGATCATATAAACAAAGAAAAAAATTGAAGAACAGAATGATTCTATATGATGCTGTAAAGGCACTGAAATGACACTATGGTGCTGTCAGAACATAGAACATAAAGTGTGCATATAAAAAATCATTTAGGAGGTTTGGCATCCCAGGATGAAATGAAGACTGTGACAAACCCATGTACCTGCAATCCAAAACTGTGAGCCCAGCTCAGTGCAGGGCTTGGGAAAAAGCTACTGAGCTGAGAGACTTTTGAAATGAGCAGAGCCTGTAAGTGTAAAGTCATAAAAGACTGACCATGAGCTCTTTAGTCTGATGAGGCTATGTCCCATGGGGTACAGGTGGATAACGTTGATGGGGCAGCACTGTGCATAGGAAGTGAGCATTCAAGTAAATATATGGCAGTGATGAATCCCAACTTCTCATGTTAGGAATGGAAATTCACAGATACAACCAAGGGTGAGGATTGAGAGAAGTGTGTGGTCATGGATTAGAGCTGGAGATGGCAGCTTGGAATAGTGGTTAGCTTGATGAAAACAGATAATTTCATGTGGAAAACTTACCAATATGTGCACTTTCCTACATTAATTTACTCAAATGTATGTCTTTTGTTAGCTGAGTAGGATAGGAAGCAATGGTGCCCAGTAGCCATGAGATGCATTTACCCAGACTTTGCTTTCTAATTCCATTCACATGGGAAGAGATGCAAGCTTCTTTGGAGAAATGCTCAACCACTTCAAGAATCACATAGGATGAGCATGGAGCACCTTGTAATGTGCAAAGTTGAAAAATCTTTCAAAACAAACCTTAGTGCATCAGCACACACACACACACACACAATGGCAGGGTTGTCAAGGAGCTCATGAACCAACTTAAAATGTTCTTATTGAGCAAAACTGGAAATATTTGAGCAACCAAATAAATGTAATAATATTGGGTTATAACTCAAGGTTTAAAATACCTGTACACAGCCCATATTGTTAACTGGTTGAATAAATGAAAGGAGAAGAGACCCGGATCCTTATAGACGTATTAAGTAAAAAGTGTAAATGCTTGGCTCTGAAGGATGTCAGGCATAGTCCCCATTAAGTGTGGGCAAAGTCATCAAAAATAAGGAGATTTTGAGAAAGTGTCACAGTAAGAAAAGGTATATCACCGTACACCAGTTAGAATGGCCAAAATTAGCAAGACAGGAAACAACATGTGTTGGAGAGGATGTGGAGAAAGGGGAACCCTCTTCCACTGTTGGTGGGAATGCAAGTTGGTGCAGCCTCTTTGGAGAACAGTGTGGAGATTCCTCAAGAAATTAAAAATACAACTTCCCTATGACCCTGCAATTGCACTCCTGGCTATTTACCCCAAAGATACAGATGTCGTGAAAAGAAGGGCCATCTGTACCCCAATGTTTATAGAAGCAATGGGCACAGTCGCCAAACTTTGGAAAGAACCAAGATGCCCTTCACCGGACGAATGGATAAGGAAGATGTGGTCCATATACACTATAGAGTATTATGCCTCCATCAGAAAGGACGAATACCAACTTTTGTAGCAACATGGACGGGACTGGAAGAGATTATGTTGAGTGAAATAAGTCAAGCATAGAGAGTCAATTATCATATGGTTTCACTTATTTGTGGAGCATAACAAAAAGCATGGAGGACATGGGGAGTTAGAGAGAAGGGGCTTGGGGTCAATTGGAAGGGGAGGTGAATCACGAGAGACTATGGACTCTGAAAAACAAGTTGAGCGGTTTGAAGTGGCGGGGGGGCGGGGGGAGGTCTGGGTACCAGGTCGTGGGTATTATAGAGGGCACAGATTGCATGGAGCACTGGGTGTGGTGAAAAAAATAATGATACTGTTATGCTGAAAATAAATAAATGGAAAAAAAAAAAAGAAGACATCACGACCTAATGTCACAAAGATTCTTGAAATGGAACTGAGAAACAGGACATTAGGTTAAAAATGAAGAAAATTAGAATAAACTGATGATATTAATCATTATGGGTTGAACCATGCCTCCACCAGTTCATGTGATAAAAGTTTAAAAAATTCCCTATTGAGTATGAGAATGAATTTGGAAATGGGGTTGCTACAGATCTGATCAACTAAGATGACGACAAGAAGGTTTAATTTTGTGTTTCATAGTTTTTCTCTCTGCTTTTTCTCTGACTCTTTTTCTGGAGTGGTGCTGAAATGCATCTCAGTATTTTAGAGACAGCCTAGGAATTCAACCCTCATTACCATGGAGAGCCATCATATTACAGGAAAAAATATGTTGCTTTTTCGTGTCAGTCCTTGGACCATTTAGCAAATAAACATGATTAAGGCTAAATACCAGTGAGGGGGAGACAAGATGGCGGAAAAGTAGGAGGAGGCGCTGTTTCAACATACACCCTAAAGGGAGCTGATTACCAACCAAAGGACTCCAATCACCCATGAAATCAGCCTGAGATCAGAATTATACACGTCTGGATCTCTACAGGGGCAGAAGACACCAGTGGGCAGGTAAAGCAGAGTGGGAACATAGAACTGATATCAGAAGATAAATAAAAGGGGGAGGGAACCACCAGAGGTGACTGATTGGAAAGTAATACCCTAATACGAGAGTGCCCTACATCTGGGGACCAGCATTAAGTTGAAGTCTGGTTGAAAGCACTGAAAAAGAGCAAAGGATTTCAGGGGAAATTGTGGGAATCGGGGTGGCTAGGGACGGAGGCTTAAGTCCCCAGACCCAGGACAGCCTCCCCTAGCACTAAGCCACAGAGAGTGTGGCAGAGAAACCAGGTCTTGGTCCCTGAGCTGTCAGCACACCAGAGAACACATGGGGCCCAGCTCCTGTGAGGGTCTGGTATCCTCACCAGATGGCAGAACTCCAAGCCATGCCAACAGAGCCTGAGATGCATGTGCCCTTCACCCTCCCCTGAGAGAGGTGTGCAAAGGCCCAGCCTGGCACTTTTAGACCTGCGCTATATAGTATCAGAGCCTGAGACGAGCATGACCTACACCCTCCCCTGAGAGAGGTGCATGCAAGCCCGGCACTCTTAGACCCAGAAACACCAGGCATTCCCAGCCCAGTCCAGTGGGAAAATCTGTGTGCAAACACTGCTTGGAACCTCTCTGGCGGTCTGGAGCTGCCCAGACAGCCGCCACTGCCATGGTTTTGGTTACAAGCAGAAGATCCTGCATCCCCTGGGACTGTGACTCAGAACCAGCTCTGCCAGCAGCCAAGGGGTAATTTATATGAACTCTGCAGCACACACAAGGAACCAGACTGAGGCTTCTCTCTCAGAGGAAAGTCAGGGTGTAGTTTGCTTTCCTTTAAATTTCCAAAAACCATCAAAAGTGATCAAGGCAAGAGAAAAAAAGTGAAAAAACATAAAAACCTCCAGAGAACAAAAGCCTGAAAAAAAAAAAAAAACGGTTTCCTCAGAGCCCACCCCCTTGAGAGGGGCAGGAGGACTTAACTCAGGGAA
Organism: Mustela putorius furo; assembly: GCF_011764305.1. NCBI lineage: Eukaryota > Metazoa > Chordata > Mammalia > Carnivora > Mustelidae > Mustela > Mustela putorius. The sequence continues at coordinate 76,298 of NW_025422010.1, forward strand.
CACCATTGACTGAAAACCCACGGGCAAGACACCCCCAGAAGACCAACTAGGAAAGAAGAGAAAAAAAAAAAAGACTACAAGAGAACAACCACCAAAACTTCCTAAATACAACTTTAATTTTTAAATCGTTCCCACTACTCTGGTTCATTTTTTTTTAAAGATTTTATTTTTTATTTCACACCGAAAAAGAAATCACAAGGAGACAGAGAGGGGGGCAGAGAGAGAGGGGGAAAGCAGGCTCCCTGCTGAGCAGAGAGCCAGATGCGGGGCTTGATCCCAGGATCCTGGGATCATGACCTGAGCTGAAGAAAGAGGCTAAACCCACAGAGCCACCCAGGTGCCTTGGTTCATTTATTTAAATTATAGATAATTTTTAAACCGATTTACCATCACAGTGAGATGTCCAGTACATCAAATTCCATAATAACTTTCTAACCTGAACTTTTTGATATATACACTTGTGTTTTTCTTTTTCACTTATATTTTTAAATTTATTTTTTATATATTTTCAGCATAACAGTATTAATTATTTTTGCAACACACCCAGTGATCCATGCAATCCGTGCCCTCTATAATACTCACCACCTGGTACCTCGACCTCCAACCCCCTGCCCCATCAAAACCCTCAGATTGATTTTCAGAGTCTGTAGTCCCTCATGGTTCACCTCCCCTACCAATCTCCCCCAACTCCCTTTTCCTCTATAACTCCCCATGTCCTCCATGCTATTTGTCATGCTCCACAAATAAGTGAAACCATATGATAATTGACTCTCTCTGCTTGACTTTTTTCACTCAGCGTAATCTCTTCCAGTCCCGCCCATGATGCTACAAAAGTTGGGTATTCATCCCTTCTGATGGAGGCATAATACTCCATAGTGTATATGGACCACACCTTTCTTATCCATTCACCATTGAAGGGCATCTTGGTTCTTTCCACAGTTTGGCAATCCTGGCCATTGCTGCTATATACAATGGGATACAGATGGCCCTTACTTTCACTACATCTGTATCTTTGGGGTAAATACCCAGGAGTGCAATGGCAGGGCCATAGGGAAGTTATATTTTTTAATTTCTTGAGGAATCGCCAGACTGTTCTCCAAAGAGGCTGCACCAACTTGCATTCCCACCAACAGTGGAAGAGGGTTCCCCTTTCTCCACATCCTCTCCAACACATGTTGTTTCCTGTCTTGCTAATTTTGGCCATTCAAACTGGTGTAGGGTGATGCCTCAATTTTTTTTTAAATAAATTTGTTTTAATTTATTTATTTTCAGCATAACAGTATCATTATTTTTTCACCACATCCAGTACTGCATGCAATCCATGCCCTCTATAATACCCACCACCGGTACCCTGACCTCCCACACCCCCTCACACTTCAAACCGCTCAACTTGTTTTTCAGAGTCCATAGTCTCTCGTGATTCACCTCCCATTCCAATTGACCCCAACCCCCTTCTCTCTAACTCCCCATGTCCTCCATGCTTTTTGTTATGCTCCACAAATAAGTGAAACCATATGATAATTGACTCTCTCTGCTTGACTTATTTCACTCAGCATAATCTCTTCCAGTCCCGTCCATGTTGCTACAAAAGTTGGTATTCGTCCTTTCTGATGGAGGCATAATACTCCATAGTGTATATGGACCACATCTTCCTTATCCATTCGTCCGGTGAAGGGCATCTTGGTTCTTTCCACAGTTTGGCGACCCTGACCATTGCTGTTATAAACATTGGAGTACAGATGGTCCTTCTTTTCACGACATCTGTATCTTTGGGGTAAATACCCAGGAGTGCAATTGCAGGGTCATAGAGAAGCTCTATTTTAAATTTCCTAAGGAATATCCACACTGTTCTCCAAAGAGGCTGCACCAACTTGCATTCCCACCAACAGTGGTAGAGGGTTCCCCTTCCTCCACATCCTCTCCAACACATAGTGTTTCTTGTTTTTTTTTTTGTTTGTTTGTTTTTTGTTTTTGTTTTTGTTTTAATTTTGGCCATTCTAACTGGTGTAAGGTGATATCTCAATATGGTTTTAATTTGAATCTCCCTGAAGGCTAGTGATGATGAACATTTTTTCATGTGGCTAAGAGCCATTTGTATGTCTTCATTGGAGAAGTGTATGTTCATATCTTCTGCCCATTTTTTGATAAGATTGTTTGTTTTGTGTGTGTTGAGTTTGAGGAGATCTTTATAGATCCTGAATATCAACCTTTTATCTGTACTGTCATTTGCAAATATCTTCTCCCATTCCGTGGGTTGCCTCTTTGTTTTCTTGACTGTTTCCTTTGCTGTGCAGAAGCTTTTGATTTTGATGAAGTCCCAAAAATTTAATTTCGCTTTTGTTTCCTTTCCCCTTGGAGACATATCTTGAAAGAAGTTGCTGTGGCTGATATCGAAGAGATTACTGCCTATGTTCTACTCTAGGATTCTGATGGATTCCTGTCTCATGTTCAGGTCTTTTATCCATTTTGAGTTTATCTTTGTGTATGGAGTAAGAGAATGGCCGAGTTTCATTCTTCTACATATAGCTGTCCAGTTTTCCCAGCACCATTTATTGAAGAGACTGTCTTTTTTCCACTGTATATTTTTTCCTCTTTTGTCAAAGATTAATTGACCATAGAGCTGAGGGTCCATATCTGAGTTCTCTACTCTGTTCCACTGGTCTATGAGTCTGTTTTTATGCTAATACTATGCTGTCTTCGTGATCACAGCTTTCTACTAAAGCTTGAAATCAGGTAACGTGATGCCCCCAGTATTATTTTTGTTTTTCAACATTTCTTTAGCGATTTGGGATCTCTTCTGATTCCATACAAATTTTAGGATTAATAATCCTAAATGCTCCTAATGCTCCAGCTCTTTGAAGAATACCAGTGGAATTTTGATCAGAATGGCATTAAAATTATAGATTGCTCTAGGCAGTATAGACATTTTAAAAATGTTTATTCTGCCAATCCAAGACCATCGAATGGTCTTCCATCTTTTTGTGTCTTCTTCAATTTCCTTAATGAGTGTTCTGTAGTTCCTCGAGTACAGATCCTTTAGCTCTTTGGATAGGTTTATTCCCAGGTATCTTATGGATCTTGGTGCTATAGTAAATCGAATCTATTCTCTAATTTCCCTTTCTGTATTTTCATTGTTAGTGTATAAGAAAACCACTGATTTCTGTACATTGACTGTGTATCCTGCCTTGTTCCTAAATTGGTGTATGAGTTCTAATAGTTTGGGGGTGAAGTCTTTTGGGTTTTCCATATAAATAATCATGTCATCTTTGAAGAGAGAGAGTTTCACTTCTTCATTGCCAATGTGGATACATTTTATTTCTCTTTGTTGTCTGATTGCTGTTGCTAGGACTTCTAATGCTATGTTGAACAAGAGTGGTGAGAGTGGGCATCCTTGTCTTGTTCCTGATCTCAACAGGAAGGCTGCAAGCTTTTTCCCATTGAGGATGATATTTGATGTGGGTCGTTCATAGATAGATTTGATGAGGTTCAGGAATGTTCCTTCTATTCCTATACTTTGAAGCGTTTTCATCAGGAACCGATGCGGGATTTTGTCAAATGCTTTTTCTGCATCAATTGAGAGGACCATGTGGTTCTTCTCTCCTCTCGTATTAATTTGTTCTATCACACTGATTTATTTATGAATGTTGAACCATCCTTGTAGGCCAGGGATGAATCCCATCTTGTCATGGTAGATAATCTTTTTAATGTGCTGTTGGATCTTGTTGGCTAGTATCTTGTTGAGAATCTTAGCATCCATATTCATCAGTGATATTGGTCTGAAATTCTCCTTTTTGGTAGGGCCTTGCCTGGTTTGGGGATCAGGGTAATGCTGACTTCAGAGTCTGGAAGTTTTCCTTCTGCTTCAATTTTTTGAAAATAACTATTCAGGAAAATAGGTGTTATTTCTTCTTTGAAAGTTTTGTATAATTCCCCAGTGAATCCGTCAGGTCTTGGGCTCTTGTTTTTTGGGAGGTTTTTGATCACTGCTTCAATCTCGGTACTAGATATTGCTCTATTCAGGTTGTCAATTTCTTCCTGGCTCAAATTTTGGAGTTTATAGTTCTCCAGGAATGCATCCATTTCATGTAGGTTGCTTAGCTTATTGGCATATAACTGTTGATAATAACTTCTGATGATTGTTTCTACTTCCTTGGTGTTAGTTGTGATCTCTCCCTTTTCATTCTTAATTTTATGAATTTGGGCTTTATCTCTTTTCTTTTGGATTAGTGTGGCCAGTGGTTTATTGATCTTATTGGTTCTTTCAAAAATCCAGCTTCTCCTTTCATTGATACGTTCTACTGTAACTCTGGTTACTACCTCATTGATCTCAGCTCTAATGTTGATTTTTTTCCTTCTTATGTGTGGAGTTGGTTTGATTTATTGTTGATTCTCCAGTTTATTAAGGTAAAGAGACAGCTGCTGTGTTCTGAATTTTTCAATTTTTTTGAGAGACGCTTGGATGGCTATTTTTTCCCCTTAGGACTGACTTTGTGGTATCCCATAGGTTTTGGACAGAAGTTTTTTTCATTGTCATTGATTTCCATAAGTTGTTTCAGATCTTCTTTGATCTCCTGGTTGATCCAAGCATTCTTAAACAAGGTGGTCTTTAGCTTCCAGGTATTTGAGTTCTTTAAGAACTTTTCCTTGTGATTGAACTCCCGTTTCAAAGCATTGTGATCTGAGAATATGCAGGGAACAACCTCAGTCTTTTGGTATCAATTGAGTCCCGATTTGTGACCCAGTATGTGGTCTATTCTTGAGAGGGTTCCATGTGCACTTGAGAAGAAGGAGTATTCTGTTGTTTTAGGGTGGAATGTTTTGTATATATCTATGAGGTCCATCTGGTCCAATATGTCATTCAATGTTCTAGTTTCTTTATTTATTTTCTGCTTCAATGATCTGTCTATTTCTGAGAGAGGCATGTTAAGATCTACTATTAATGTAGTCATATAAATATCACTCTTTATCTTGATTAACAATTTTCTTATGTAATTGGCTGTTCCCATATTGAGGGCATAGATATTTACAATTGTTAGATCATCTTGGTGGATAGTCCATTAAGAATGATGTAGTGTCCTTCTGTATCTCTGAATACAGTCTTTAGTTTAAAATCTAATTTATCTGATATGAGAATCGCTACCCCAGCCTTCTTTTGAGGCCCATTGGCATGAAAGATACTTCTGCATCCCTTCACTTTCAGTCTGGGTGTATCTTTAGACTCAAAATTGGTCTCTTGTAGACAACATATGGATGGGTCCTGTTGTTTTATCCAATCTGCATCCCTTTTCCATTTTATGGGTGCATTTAGGCCATTCACATTGAGAGTGATTATTGATAGATACGTTTTTAATGACATCGTGTTAACTTCGAAGTCTTTCTTACTGTAGATTGTCTATTTCCATTCAATGCTATTCTTAGAAATTTTCCTCTCTTATAGAACCCCCCCCTTAATATTTCCTGCAGTTGGCTTGGTGGTTTCATAGTCTTTTAAGCCTTGCAGGTCTTGGAAATTCTTTATCTCTCAATCCATTCTCAATGTCAGTCTTGCTGGATAAAGTATTCTTGGCTGAATGTTCTCATTTAATGCCCTGAATATATCTTGCCAGCCATCTCTGGCTTTCCAGGTACCTGTGTGCAGGTCTGACATTATTCTGATCAGCTTTCCTCTGTAAGTAAGGAACCTCTTTGTCCTAGGGGCTTTCAAGATATTATATCTACAATTATGATTCCTCAATTTGACTATCGGGTGCCTTGATGTTTTTCTGGAATCTATAATCTTAGGTGGAGACCTTTCGGCCTCTAGTACATGAACGCTGGTTCCATTCATGAGATTGGGAAAATTTTCATGAAGAACTTGTTCCACTATATCTTCTAGATTTCTTTCTTTCTCCTCCCCTTCAGGTATTCCTATAATTCTGATGTTGGAATGATTCATGGCATCATTTATTTCCCTGATTCTGTTTTCGTGGTTTCTAAGCTGTTTGATCCAGGATTTCTCCTGATCCTTTCTCTCTATCCATTTGTCCTCCAGATCACTAATTCTATCTTTTGTCTCAGTTACCCCAGCTTTGAGAGAATTTAGATAAGATTGGAACTCATTGAGAGCATTGTGAAGCTCATCCCTGGTAGCCTTTAACTCCGCCCTAACATTGTGAACATCATCTCTGGATGCTTTCATCTCAGCCCTAATCAATTCCATTTGGTCATCCATGGCTTTCTCCAACCTAGCTACTGCCCAGATAATTGTTAGCCTGAATTCTCTTTCCAACATATTGTCTTTGTTGATAGCCATTAGCTCTGATGGAGAAGGTCCATCCTCTGTATTTTTCTTCTGTTGGGCATTTTTACCCTTAGTCATTTTGGTGAGAGATGACTGAACAGATGTAGCTGGATATATCGACCATGGTGCAGTCATGGTGCACCCTGGAACACTTCTGAGTAATCAGTGTTCCCCACCCATACGAGAAACAAAAGAAAAGTAAACAAAAAAAGCAAAAGAAGAAGAGAGTTAGAGAGAGAGACAGGAAAGAAAAATAAGATGAAAGAGAAGGTTCAGCCCAAATGGGCCCCAAGGTAAGATTTATGAAGTATACAAACAAAAACAGACAAACACAAAGACTGTTAAAAGTATATGACAGGATGAGAAAAAAAAAAAAAAATATATATATATATATATATATATATATATATGCATATAAAGGAAGAACCTCGTCAGAAAGATCCCTAAGTATAAGATTTATACACTATCAGGACAAACAAAAAACACAGAAACAATGGTGGAAGATAAAGATGGGAGAGTGGTTATAAATTCTCAGTGTGGGTGAGGAAGGTTGTTTTGATTCTTCCTGAATGTATCTTGATATCTTTGTTAAAGGACTCAATTTTCCTAAGATAAAAGAGGATTAAAAATTGGTTTACCTATAGAGGTAGTATTGATTGGGGAAAAGGGATTACTTTGAAGTTTAACTCTATATGAATATTAGAAGATAAAAATAAATAGGAATAAACTAGACTACATAAAATAAACTATTTTTTTAAATAAAAAAATAGAAATCCAAAATAATAACACAGATGTATGTATCAAAAAGTTCAGTTTAGAAATTTATTATGGAATTTGATATACTGGACATCTCACTGTGATGGTATATAGGTTAAAAAAATATCTATATAAAAAAAATGAACCAGGTCTTGGAGGAGTAGATGGCGGAGAAGTAGCAGGCCGAGACTACTTCAGCTAGCCGGAGATCAGCTAGATAGCTTATCTAAAGATTGCAAACACCTGAAAATCCATCGGCAGATTGAAGAGAAGAAGAACAGCAATTCTGGAAACAGAAAACAACCACTTTCTGAAAGGTAGGACCGGCGGAGAAGTGAATCCAAAGCGACGGGAAGATAGACCCCGTGGGCAGGGGCCAGCTCCCAGCAAGCGGCGGAGCAACCCCGCACAAAATCAGGACTTTTAAAAGTCTGTTCCGCTGAGGGACATCGCTCCAGAGGCTACCCGGGGCAAAGCCCACACGGGGTCAGCGTGGCCTCAGGTCCCGCAGGGTCACAGAAGGATCGGGGGTGTCTGAGTGTCGCAGAGCTTGCGGGTATTGGAACGGGAAAGCCGGCTACAGAGACAGAGCCAACAGTAAGCTCGCAGCTCCGGGTGACCTTGAACCGGTCGCAGGCTCGGTGAGCTCGGAGCGCGGCTGGAGGTCAGGCAGACGGGAGTAACTGGGCGCGGTTCTCTGAGCGCGAACTGAGGAGTGCGGCCCTGGGCTCTCGGCTCCTCCGGGCCGGAGACCAGGAGGCCGCCATTTGTATTCCAGTTCTCCGGAACTCTATGGAAAGCGCTTAGGAAACAAAAGCTCCTGAAAGCAAACCCAAGAGGATTACTCACCCCGGCCCCGGGTAAGGGCGGTGCAATTCCACCTGGGGCAAAGACACTTGAGAATCACTACAAGAGGCCCCTCCCCCAGAAGATCAACAAGCAATCCAGCCGAGACCAAGTTCACCTACAAAAGAGTGCGGTTTCAATACCAAGGAGAGCAGCAGAATTCTAGAGGAGGAGAAAGAAAAGCACGGAACTCATGGCTTTTGCCCTGTGATTTTTTTTTAGTCTTGCGGTTAATTTAATTTTTTTCTTTTTCATTTTTTGTTTTTTTTTCTCGCCTTCGGGTAAAATTTTTTTTTAACTGTTACCTTTTTCTTTTTTAACATTTTTTACTAGTTTATCTAATACATATATTTTTTCTTTTTTATATTTTTCTTAGGTCTTTTCTTTTTTTTTAAAATTCTTTCCTTTTTTTTTCTTTCTTTTTTTTTTTTCTTTTTTTTCTTTCTTCCTTTTTGAAACTCTATTTATCCCCTTTCTCCCGACTCACGATTTTGGATCACTTCTAATTTGGTTAAAGCATATTTTCCTGGGGTTGTTGCCACCCTTTTAGTATTTTACTTGCACCCTCATATACTCTTCTCTGGACAAAATGACAAGACGGAAAAATTCAACACAAAAAAAAAGAACAAGAGGCAGTACTGAAGGCTAGGGACCTAATCAATACAGACATTGGTAATATGTCAGATCTAGACTTCAGAATGACAATTCTCAAGGTTCTAGCCGGGCTCGAAAAAGGCATGGAAGATATTAGAGAAACCCTCTCGAGAGATATAAAAGCCCTTTCTGGAGAAATAAAAGAACTAAAATCTAACCAAGTTGAAATCAAAAAAGCTATTAATGAGGTGCAATCAATAATGGAGGCTCTCACTGCTAGGATAAAAGAGGCAGAAGAAAGAATTAGTGATATAGAAGACCAAATGACAGAGAATAAAGAAGCTGAGCAAAATAGGGACAAACAGATACTGGACCACGAGGGGAGAATTCGAGAGATAAGAGACACCATAAGACGAAACAACATTAGAATAATTGGGATTCCAGAAGAAGAAGAAAGTGAGAGGGGAGCAGAAGGTATACTAGAGAGAAGTATTGGGGAGAATTTCCCCAATATGGCAAAGGGAACGAGCATCAAAATTCAGGAGGTTCAGAGAACGACCTCAAAATCAATAAGAATAGACCCACACCCCGTCACCTAATAGTACAATTTACAAGTCTCAGTGACAAAGAGAAAATCCTGAAAGCAGCCCGGGAAAAGAAGTCTGTAACATACAATGGTAAAAATATTAGATTGGCAGCTGACTTATCCACAGAGACCTGGCAGGCCAGAAAGAGCTGGCATGATATTTTCAGAGCACTAAACGAGAAAAACATGCAGCCCAGAATACTATATCCAGCTAGGCTATCATTGAAAATAGAAGGAGAGATTAAAAGCCTTCAGGACAAACAACAACTGAAAGAATTTGCAAACACCAAACCAGCTCTACAGGAAATCTTGAAAGGGGTCCTCTAAGCAAAGAGAGAGCCTACAAGTGGTAGATCAGAAAGGAACAGAGACCATATACAGTAACAGTCACCTTACAGGCAAAACAATGGCACTAAATTCATATCTCTCAATAGTTACCCTGAATGTTAATGGGCTAAATGCCCCTGTCAAAAGACACAGGGCATTAGAATGGATAAAAAAACAAAACCCATCTATATGTTGCCTCCAAGAAATTCATTTTAAACCCAAAGACACCTCCAGATTTAAAGTGAGGGGGTGGAAAAGAATTTACCATGCTAATGGACATCAGAAGAAAGCAGGAGTGGCAATCCTTATATCACATCAATTAGATTTTAAGCCAAAGACTATAATAAGAGATGAGGAAGGACACTATATCATACTCAATGGGTCTGTCCAACAAGAAGATTTAACAATTTTAAATATCTATGCCCCCAACGTGGGAGCAGCCAAATATATAAATCAATTAATAACAAAATCAAAGAAACACATCAACAATAATACAATAATAGTAGGGGACTTTAACAATCCCCTCACTGAAATGGACAGGTAATCCAAGCAATAGATCAGCAAGGAAATAAAGGCCTTAAACGACGCACTGGACCAGATGGACATTACAGATATATTCAGAACATTTCATCCCAAAGCAACAGAATACACTTTCTTCTCTAGTGCACATGGAACATTCTCCTGAGTAGATCACATCCTCGGTCCTAAATCAGGACTCAACCGGTATCAAAAGATTGGGATCATTCCCTGCATATTTTCAGACCACAATTCTCTGAAGTTAGAACTCAACCACAAAAGGAAGTTTGAAAAGAACGCAAATACATGGAGACTAAACAGCATCCTTCTAAAGAATGAATGGGTCAACTGGGAAATTAAAGAAGAATTGAAAAAAATCATGGAAACAAATGATAATGAAAATACAACGGTTCAAAATCTGTGGGACACAACAAAGGCAGTCCTGAGAGGAAAATATATAGCGGTACAAGCCTTTCTCAAGAAACAAGAGAGGTCTCAGGTACACAACCTAACCCTACACCTAAAGGAGCTGGAGAAAGAACAAGAAAGAAACCCTAAGCCCAGCAGGAGAAGAGAAATCATAAAGATAAGAGCAGAAATCAATGAAATAGAAACCAAAAAAACAATAGAACAAATCAACGAAAGTATTAGCTGGTTCTATGAAAGAATTAATAAAATTGATAAACCCCTGGCCCGACTTATCAAAAAGAAAAGAGAAAGGACCCAAATAAATAAAATCATGAATGAAAGAGGAGAGATCACAACTAACACCAAAGAAATACAAACTATTATAAGAACATACTATGAGCAACTCTACGGCAATAAATTTGACAATCTGGAAGAAATGGATGCATTCCTAGAAACATATAAACTACCACAACTGAACCAGGAAGAAATAGAAAGCCTGAACAGACCCATAACCAGTAAGGAGATTGAAACAGTCATAAAAATCTCCAAACAAACAAAAGCCCAGGGCCAGGCGGCTTCCCGGGGGAATTCTACCAAACATTTAAAGAAGAACTAATTCCTATTCTCCTGAAACTGTTCCAAAAAATAGAAATGGAAGGAAAACTTCCAAACTCATTTTATGAGGCCAGCATCACCTTGATCTCCAAACCAGACAAGGATCCCACCAAAAAAGAGAACTATAGACCAATATCCTTGATGAACACCGATGCGAAAATACTCAACAAAATACTAGCCAATAGGATTCAACAGTACATTAAAAAGATTATTCACCACAACCAAGTGGGATTTATTCCAGGGCTGCAAGGTTGGTTCAACATCCACAAATCAGTCATTGTGATACAACACATCAATAAAAGAAAGAACAAGAACCATATGATACTCTCAATAGATGCTGAAAAAGCATTTGACAAAGTACAGCATCCCTTCCTGATCAATACTCTTCAAAGAGTAGGGATAGTGGGCACATACCTCAATATCATCAAAGCCATCTATGAAAAACCCACCGCAAATATCATTCTCAATGGAGAAAAACTGAAAGCTTTTCCACTAAGGTCAGGAACACGGCAGGGATGTCCATTATCACCACTGCTATTCAACATAGTACTAGAGGTCCTAGCCTCAGCAATCAGACAACAAAAGGAAATTAAAGGCATCCAAATCGGCAAAGAAGAAGTCAAATTATCACTCTTCGCAGATGATATGATACTATATGTGGAAAACCCAAAAGACTCCACTCCCAAACTTCTAGAACTTATACAGGAATTCAGTAAAGTGTCAGGATATAAAATCAATGCACAGAAATCAGTTGCATTTCTCTACACCAACAGCAAGACAGAAGAAAGGGAAATTAAGGAGTCCTTCCCATTTACAATTGCACCCCAAACCATAAAATACCTAGGAATAAACCTAACCAAAGAGGCACAGAATCTATACTCAGAAAACTATAAAGAACTCATGAAAGAATTTGAGGAAGACACAAAGAAATGGAAAAATGTTCCATGCTCCTGGATTGGAAGAATAAATATTGTGAAAATGTCTATGCTACCTAAAGCAATCTACACATTTAATGCAATTCCTATCAAAGTACCATCCATCTTTTTCAAAGAAATGGAACAAATAATTCTAAAATTTATATGGAACCAGAAAAGACCTCGAATAGCTAAAGGGATATTGAAAAAGAAAGCCAACGTTGGTGGCATCACAATCCCGGACTTCAAGCTCTATTACAAAGCCGTCATCATCAAGACAGCATGGTACTGGCACAAAAACAGACACATAGATCAATGGAACAGAATAGAGAGCCCAGAAATAGACTCTCACCTCTATGGTCAACTAATCTTCGGCAAAGCAGGAAAGAATGTCCAATGGAAAAAAGACAGCCTCTTCAATAAATGGTGCTGGGAAAATTGGACAGCCACATGCAGAAAAATGAAATTGGACCATTTCCTTACACCACACACAAAAATAGACTCAAAATGGATGAAGGACCTCAATGTACGAAAGGAATCCATCAAAATCCTTGAGGAGAACACAGGCAGCAACCTTTTGACCTCAGCCGCAGCAACATCTTCCTAGGAACAACACCAAAGGCAAGGGAAGCAAGGGCAAAAATGAACTATTGGGATTTCATCAAGATCAAAAGCTTTTGCACAGCAAAGGAAACAGTTAACAAAATCAAAAGACAACTGACAGAATGGGAGAAGATATTTGCAAACGACATATCAGATAAAGGACTAGTGTCCAGAATCTATAAAGAACTTAGCAAACTCAACACCCAAAGAACAAATAATCCAATCAAGAAATGGGCAGAGGACATGAGCAGACATTTCTGCAAAGAAGACATCCAGATGGCCAACAGACACATGAAAAAGTGCTCCATATCACTCGGCATCAGGGAAATACAAATCAAAAGCACAATGCGATATCACCTCACACCAGTCAGAATGGCTAAAATCAACAAGTCAGGAAATGACAGATGCTGGCGAGGATGCGGAGAAAGGGGAACCCTCCTACACTGTTGGTGGGAATGCAAGCTGGTGCAACCACTCTGGAAAACAGCATGGAGGTTCCTCAAAATGTTGAAAATAGAACTGCCCTATGACCCAGCAATTGCACTATTGGGCATTTACCCTAAAGATACAAACGTAGTTATCCAAAGGGGCACGTGTACTCGTATGTTTATAGCAGCAATGCCCACAATAGCCAAACTATGGAAAGAACCTAGATGTCCATCAACAGATGAATGGATCAAGAAGATGTGGTATATATACACAATGGAATACTATGCAGCCATCAAAAGAAATGAAATCTTGCCATTTGCGACAACATGGATGGAACTAGAGCGTATCATGCTTAGCAAAATAAGTCAAGCAGAGAAAGACAACTATCATATGATCTCCCTGATATGAGGAAGTGGTGATGCAACATGGGGGCTTAAGTGGGTACGAGAAGAATAAATGAAATAAGATGGGATTGGGAGGGAGACAAACCATAAGTGACTCTTAATCTCACAAAACAAACTGAGGGTTGTTGGGGGGAGGGGGTTTGGGAGAAGGGGGTTGTATTATGGACATTGGGGAGGGTATGTGTTTTGGTGAGTGCTGTGAAGTTTGTAAACCTGGTGATTCACAGACCTGTACCCCTGGGGATAAAAATATATGTTTATAAAAAATAAAAAATTATATTAAAAAAATAATCAGAATAGTGGGAATAAGTCAAAAATAAATGTTGTCCTGTGAAGTAGTGGTGGTTGTTCTCTTGTAGTCTTTTTTTTTTTTTTTAACTTTCTTGGTTGGTTTTCTTTGGGAGGGGCCTGCCACGTGGGTTTCAGTCATGCATGTTCCCTGAGTTAAGTCCCGCAACCCCTCAAGGGGATGGGCTCTGAGGAAACTTTTTTTTTTTTTTTTTTTTCAGGCTTTTGTTCTCTGGGGGTTTTATGTTTGCCCACTTTTTTTTCTCTCTCTCACCTTGACTGCTTTTGATGCTTTTTGTAGTTTTAAAGGGAAACAAACTGCACCCTGACCTCCTTCTCAGAGAGAAGCCTCAGTCTGGCTGCAGAGCCAAAATAAGTTCCCTCTTGGCCGCTGGCAGAGCAGCTTCCCAGTCGCAGTCCCTGGGGATGCAAGATTTTTTGCTTGTAGCAGTGGCTGCTGGGCATCTCCAGACCGCCAGAGAGGTTTCAAGCAGCGATGGCAAACTGAGATTTTCCTGCTGACCTGGGCTGGGAGTGCCTGGTCTTTCTGGGTCTAAGAGCACCTGGCTTGCACGCAACTCTTACAGGGGAGGCTGTGGGTCACGCACGCATTTCAGGCTCTGAGAATGGGGCTCCGGCCTAAAAGCACCAGCCTGTGCCATTGCGCACCTCTTTCAGGGGAGAGTTTGGGGCGCGCATCTTTGGCTCTGAAACAATGGCGCGGGTCAAAGAGCACCAGTGTTCTGTTGTCTGGCGAGGCTCCCAGCCCCTCACAGGAGCCGGACCCCAGGCATTCTTGCATGCTCTGGTGGCTTAGGGACAAGACCTGGTTTCTCCACCACACTCTCTCTGGATCAGCGCCAGGGGAGTCTGTCCTGGGACCAGGGACTTAAGCCCCTGTCCCTAGCCACCCCAATACCCACAATTTCCGCCCCATGATCCGTTGCTCTTTTGGAGTGCTTTCAACCAGTCTCGAGTTAATGCTGTTCCCAGACGCAGGGCACTCTAGCTCGTATTAGGGGTATTACTTTCCAACCTGTCGCCTCTGGTGGCTCCCTCCCCCTTTTGTTTATTTTCTGACATCAGTTCACCATTCCCACTCTGCTTTAACTGCCCACGGGCGTCTTCTGCCCCTGTAGAGTACCAGACGTGTATAATTCTGATCTCAGGTTTATTTCATGGGTGATCAGAGTTCTTTGGAAGGTAATCAGCTAACTTTATGGTACAGGTTAAAAAGGCGCCTCCACCTGCTTCCCTGCAATCTTGTCACCCCACCTTCATTTCTATTTTTTAAGATATTTTTTTCTGAATTTTAGTTTAGTATAGTTTATTCTGTTTTTATTTTTATTCTCTAATATTCATATAGAGTTAAACTTCAAGGTAATTCTCTTTTACCAATCAATGTTACTCCTATAAGTAAACCAATTTTAAATCCCCCTTTATCTTGGGAAAGTTGTGTTCTTTAACAAAGATACCATGATATATCCAGGAAGAATCAAAACAACCTTCTTCGCCCACACTAAAAATTTATTTATTTATTTATTTTAAATTTATTATTTTTTATTTATTTTCAGCACAACAGTATTCATTATTTTTTTTACCACACAAAGTGCTCCATGCAATTCGTGCCCTCTATAATACCCACCACCTGGTACCCCAAACTCCCACACTCCCGCCACTTCAAACCCCTCAGACTGTTTTTCAGGGTCCATAGTCTCTCATGATTCACCTCCCCTTCCAATTTACCCCAAGAGTCTTCACCTCTCTAACTCCCCATGTCCTCAATACTATTTGTTATACTCCACAAATAAGTGAAACCATTTGATAATTGACTCTCTATACTTGACTTATTTCACTCAGCATAATCTCTTCCAATCCCGTCCATGTTGCTACAAGAGTTGGGTATTCATCCTTACTGATGGAGGCATAATACTCCATAGTGTATATGGACCACATCTTCCTTATCCATTCGTCCGTTGAAGGGCATCTTGGTTCGTTCCACAGTTTGGCGACCATGGCCATTGCTGCTATAAACATTGGGGTACTGATGGCCCTTCTTTTCACTACATCTGTATCTTTGGGGTAAATACCCAGGAGTGCAGTTTCAAAGTCATAGGAAAGTTGTATTTTTAAATTCTTGAGGAATCAAGAAATTGATTCTCCAAAGAGGCTGCACCAACTTGCATTCCCACCAACAGTGTAAGAGGGTTCCCCTTTCTCCACATCCCTTCCAACAAGTGTTGTTTCCTGTCTTGCTAATTTTGGCCATTCTAACTGGTGTAAGGTGATATCTCAATGTGGTTTTAATTTGAATCTCCCTGAGGGCTAGTGATGAGGAACATTTTTTCATGTGTCTGAGAGCCATTTGTATGTCTTCATTGGAGAAGTATCTGTCTATATCTTCTACCCATTTTTTGATATGATTGTCTGTTTTGTGTGTGTTGCATTTGAGGAGTTCTTTATAGATCCCGGATATCAACCTTTTGTCTGTACTGTCATTTGCAAATGTCTTCTCCCATTCCGTGGGTTGCCTCTTTGTTTTCTTGACTGTTTCCTTTGCTGTGCAGAAGCTTTTGATTTTGATGAAGCCCCAAAAGTTTAATTTCGCTTTTGTTTCCTTTTCCCTTAGAGACATATCTTGAAAGAAGTTGCTGTGGCTGATATTGAAGAGATTATTGCCTATGTTCTTCTTTAGGATTCTGATGGATTCCTGTCTCATGTTTAGGTCTTTTATCCATTTTGAGTTGATCTTTGTGTACAGTGTAAGAGAATGGCCGAGTTTCATTCTTCTACATATAGCTGTGCAGGTTTCCCAGAACCATTTATTGAAGTCCAAAAGAAAAGAGAGAAAGCCCAAATTAATAAAATTATGAATGAAAATGGAGAGCTTACAACTAACACCAAGGAAGTAGAAACAATCATCAGAAGTTATTATCAACAGTTATATGCCAATATAACTAAATGAAGTGGATGCATTCCTGGAAAACTATAAACTCCCAAAATTGAGCCAGGAAGAAATCAACAACCTGAATAGACCGATATCTAGTTATGAGATTGAAGTGGTGATAAAAACCTCCCAAATAACAAGAGCCCAGGATCTGACAGATTCCTTGGGGAATTCTATCAAACTTTCAAAGAAGAAATAACACCTATTCTCTTGAAGCTGTTTGAAGCAAAAGGAAAACTTCCAGACTCTTTCTATGAAGCCAGCATTACCCCGATCCCCAAACCAGACAAAGACCCTACCATACTGAGAATTTATAACCACTCTCCCATCTTTTTCTCCCGCCAGGGTTTCTGTGTTTTTGTGTTTTTCCTGATAGTATATAAATCTTACACTTGGGGTTCTTTTTGACGAGGTACTTCCTTTATTTGCTTATATATATATTTTTTTTTTCTCTTGTCATATACTTTTATCAGTCTTTTCATTTGTCTGTTTTTGTTTGTATACCTCATCAATCTACCTTGCAGCCCATTTGGGCTGAACCTTCTCTTTTATCTTCCCTTTTATCCCTGTCTCTCTCTTTCTCTCTTTTTTTTTTCATTTTTATTTTCTTTTTTCTCTATTTGGGTGGGGAAACCTGATTGCTCAGAAGCATTCCAGGGTGCACCTTGACTCCACCATGGTGGATACATCCAGCTACATCCGTTCAGTCATCTCTCATCAAAATAACTAGGAGGAGGAACGCCCAACAGAAGAAAAATACAAAGGATGGGCCTTCTGCAACAGAGCTAATGGCTATCGACATAGACAATATGTCAGAAGGAAATTCAGGCTAACAATTACCTAGGCAATAGCTAGTTTGGAGAAAGCCATGGATAACCAAATGAAATTGATTAGGGCAGAACTGAAAACCACCAGGGATGATGTTCACAATGTTAGGGAAGAACTGAAAGCCACCAGGGATGATGTTCACAATGCTCTCAATGAGTTCCAATGTAATCTAAATTCTCTCAAAGCTAAGGTAACTGAGACAGAAGATAGAATTAGTGACCTGGAGGACAAACAGATAGAGAGAAAGGATCAGTAGGAAGACTGGAACAAACAGCTTAGAAGCCACGAAAAAAGATTTAGGGAAATAAATAATGTCATGAAACATTCCAACGTCAGAATTATTGGAATCCCTGAAGGGGAAGAGAAAGAAAGAAGTCTAGAAGATATAGTGGAACAAGTTATCCATGAAAAATTTCCCAGTCTCGCGAATGGAACCAGCTTTCATTTACTAGAGGCAGAACGTTCTCCCCCCAAGATTATAGATTCATGAAAGTCCTCGAGATACCTGATAGTAAGAATGAGGAATTATAATTGTAAACAAGCCCTCTTGAAGGCAGCTAGGACAAAGAAGCTTCTTAGGTACAGAGGAAATCCCATCAGAATAACGTCAGACCTGTCCACAGAAAGTGGGCAAGCCAGAAAGTGCTGGCAAGATATATTCAGGACACTGAATGAGAAGAACATGCAGCCCAGAATACTTTGTCCAGCAAGACTGACATTCAAAATAGATGGAGAGATAAAGAGTTTCCAAGACTGGCAAGGCTTAAAAGGGTATGGGACCACCAAGCTGACACTGCAGGGAATATTTAGGGTGTTCTATAAAAGAGGAAAATCCTAAGAATATCATTAAACAGAAATATAGAGAAAATCTACAGTAAGAAAGACTTCAAGGGTAACACAATGTCAATAAAAAAAAGTATCTCTCAATAATCACCCTCGATAGGGACAAGAAGGCAGGGGAGTAGGAGGAGGCGCCTTTTCAGCCGGTACCCCAAAGTGAACTGATTACCTACCAAAGAACTCTGATCACCCATGAAATCAGCCTAAGATCAGAATTATACACATCTGGATCTCTACAGGGGCAGAAGACGCCAGTGGACAGGTAAAGCAGAATGGGAATGGTGGACTGATATTGGAAGATAAACAAAAGAGGGAGGGAGTCACCAGAGGCGACTGGTTGGAAAGTAATACCCCAATACGAGCGAGAGTGCCCTGCGTCTGGGGACCAGCATTAACTTGGAGACTGGTGGAAAGCACTCCAAAAGAGCAGAGGATCACGGGGGGAAATTGTGGGAATCGGGGTGGCTAAGGACAGGGGCTTAAGTCTCCAGTCCCAGGACAGCCTCCCTGGCACTGAGGCAGAGAGAGTGCAGTGGAGAAACCAGCTCTTGGTCCCTAAGCCACCAGCGCATGAAGAATGCGTGGGTTCAAGTTCCTGTGAGGGAATGGGAGCCACGCCAGTTGGCAGAATGCGCCAGCCCTACCACAAAGCTTCAGATACATGCACAAGTCCCTCATGCTCCCCTGAGTTACAAAAGCCCGGCCTGTGCTCTTTGACCTGCGCCATTGTTTCAAAGCCTAAGCCCCACGCCCCAAACTCTCCCCTGACAGAGGTGCGCAAAAGCCCAGCCTGGTGCTTATGGACCTGCGCCCCGTTCTGAGTGCCTGAGACGTGTGTGCGACCCATAGCCACCTCTGAAAGAGGTGTGCCCAAGCCGGGCACTCCCAGCCCAGGCCAGTGGCAAAATCTCAGTGTGCGACTGCTGCTTGGAACCTCTCTGGCGGTCGGGAGCTCCCAGACAGTTGACACTGCCTTGGCTTTGGATACAAGCAAAAGATCCTGCTCCCCCAGGGTCTGCAACTGGGAACCTGCTCTGCCAGCAGCCAAGGAGGAACTTATTTAGGCTCTGCACCCAGACTGAGTCTTCTCTCTGAGAGGGAGATCAGGGTGCGGTTTGTTTTCCTCTAAAACTACAAAAACCATCAAAGGCGGTCAAGGTGAGAGGAAAAAAAATTGAACAAGCATAAAAACCGCCAGAGAACAAAAGCCTGAAAAAAAAAACAGTTTCCTCAGAGCCCACCCCCTTGAGGGGGGCGGGAGGACTTAACTCAGGAAACATCATTGACTGACAACCCACGTGGCAGGCCCCTCCCCCAGAAAACAAAGCAAGAAAGAAAAAAGAAAAAAGAGGGGGGAAAAAAAGGACTACAAGAGAACAACCACTACTTCATAGGAAAACTTGTATTGTTCACTCATTCCCACTATTCCGGTTCATTTTTTTTTTTTTTTTTACACATAGGTAATTTTTTTAACCTATTTACCATCACAGCGAGTTGTACAGTACATCAAATTCCATAATACCTTTCTAACCTAAACTTTTTGATACATACACCTATGGTTTTTTTTGCATTTTTATTTTTTGAATTTCTTTTTTTAAATTTTAGTTTAGTCTAGTTTATTCCTTTTTATTTTTATCCTCTAATATTCACATAGAGTTAAACTTCAATGTAATCCCCTTTCCCCAATCAATACTACCCCTATAGGTAAACCAATTTTTAACCCACTTTATCTTAGGAAAGTTGAGTCCTTTAACAAAGATATCAAGATACATCCAGAAAGAATCAAAGCAACCTTCCTCGCACACACTGAGAATTTATAAGAACTCTCCCATCTTCTTGACCAGTGTTTCTGTGTTTGTACTGATAGCATATAAATTTTATACTTGTGGTTCTTTTTGACGAGGTTCTTTCCTTATTTTCATATATATATATTTTTTTCTCTTGTCATATACTTGTATCAGTCTTTTTATCTCTCTTTGTTTGTCTACTTCATAAATCTTACCTTGGGGCCCATCTGGGCTGAAACTTCTTTTTAATCTTCCAGTTCTTTCTTGTCTCTCTCTCCCTCTTTTTTATTCCTCTTTTCTTTTTTTTTTTTCTTTTTCTTTTTCTTTTCTTTCCTTTTTTTGTTTTTGTTTTTGTCTCTCAATTGGGTGGGGAATCCTGATCGCTCAGAAGTGTTCCAGGGTGCACCTTGACTGCACCACAGTTGATACATCCAGCTACATCTGTTCAGTCATCTCCCACCAAAATGACTAGGAGGAGGAATGCCCAACAGAAGAAAAATACAGAGGATGGACCTTCTGCAACAGAGCTAATGGCTATCAACATAGACAATATGTCAGAAAGAGAATTCAGGCTAACAATTATCCAGGCAATAGCTATGTTTAAGAAAGCCATGGATGACCAAACAGAATTGATTAGAGCCAAACTGAAAGCGACCAGACAGGATGTACACAATGTTAGGGCAGAGCTTAAAGCTACCAGGGAGGAGGTTCAAAATGCTATCAATGAGTCCCAATCTAATCTAAACTCTCTCAAAGCTAGGGTAACTGAGACAGAAGATAGAATTAGTGATCTGGAAGACAAACAGATAGAGAGAAAGGATCCGGAGGAAGCCTGGAACAAACAGCTTAGAAACCATGAAAACAGAATAAGGGAAATAAATGATGCCATGAAGCATTCCAACATGAGAATTATTGGAATACCTGAAGGGGAGGTGAAAGAAAGAAGTCTAGAAGATATAGTGGAACAAGTTCTTCATGAAAATTTTCCCGATCTCGGGAATTGAACCATCGGTCATATACTAGAGGCTGAACGGTCTCCACCCAAGATTATACATTCCAAAAAAAACATCACAACACCGGATAGTCAAATTGAGGAATTATAATTGTAGGTATAATCTCTTGAATGCCTCCAGGGCAAACAGGCTCCTTACTTACAGAGGGAAGCCCATCAGAATAACCTCAGACCTTTCCTCAGAGACCTGGAAAGCCAGAAGAGGCTGGCAAGATATATTCAGGGCACTAAATGAGAAGAAAATGCAGCCAAGAATACTTTATCCAGCAAGACTGACATTCAAAATGGATGGAGAGATAAAGAGTTTTCAAGACCGGCGAGGCTTAAAAGACTATGCAACCACCAAGCCAACACTGCAGGAAATATTAAGGGGGGTTCTATAAAAGAGGAAAAATCCCAAGAATAGCAATGAACAGAAATATAGAGACAGTCTACAGAAAGAAAGACTTCAAAGGTAACTCAATAAAAAAGTAGCTATCAATAATCACTCTCAATGTGAATGGCCTAAATGCACAAATTAAATGGCACAGGGTTGCATATTGGATAAAATGACAGGACCCATCCATATCTTGTCTACAAGAGACCTATTTTGAATCTAAAGATACAGGCAGACTGAAAGTGAAGGGATGGAGAAGCATCTTTCATGCCAATGGGCCTCAAAAGAAGGTTGGGGTAGTGAATCTCATATCAGATAAATAAGACTTCAAACTAAAGACTGTAGTCAGAGATACAGAAGGACACTACATAAACCATAAAGGGACTATCCAAAAGATGATCTAAAAATTGTAAATATCTATGCTCCCAATATGGGAGCAGCCAATTGCTTAAGATAACTGTTAATCAAGATAAAGAGTCATATTGATATGAATACACTAATCGTAGGAGATCTTAACATGCCTCTCTCAGAATTAGACAGATCATTGAAGCAGAAAATCAATAAAAAACAAGAGCATTGAATGACACATTGGACCAGATGGACCTCATAGTGTACACGGAACCACACACTGGGTCACAAATCAGGACTCAAACGATACTCAAGTGCACATGGAACCACATACTGAGTCACAAATCAACACTCAACCGATACCAAAAGACTTACATTATTCCCTGCATATTCTCAGATCACAATGCTTTGAAACTGGAGCTCAATCACAAAGAAAAGTTCTGCAGGAACACAAACACCTGGAAGCTAAAGACCACCTTGCTTAAGAATGCTTGGATCAACCAGGAGATCAAAGAAGAACTGAAACAATTCATGGAAACCAATGAGAATAAAGACACTTCAGGAAAACCTATGGGATACAGCAAAGGTGGAAAATACATAGCCATCCAAGCCTCTTTCAAAAAAAATTGAAAAATCCAGAACACACCAGCTGTCTCGACACGTTAAAGAACAGGAGAATCAACAAAAAATCAAACCAAATCCACACATAAGAAGGGAAATCATCAAGATTAGAGCTGAGATCAATGAGGTAGAAACCAAAGAGAGAGTAGAACGTATGAATGAAACTAGAAGCTGGTTTTTTGAAAGAATCAATAAGATCAATAAACCATTGGCCACACTAATCCAAAAGAAAAGAGAGAAAGCCCAAATTCACAAAATTATGAATGAAAAGGGAGAGATCACAACTAACACCAAGGAAGTAGAAACAATCATCAGAAGTTCTTATCAACAGTTATATGCCAATAAGCTTAGCAACCTAGATGAAATGGATGCATTCCTGGAAAACTATAAACTACCAAAATTGAACCAGGAAGAAATAGACAACCTGAATAGACTGATATCTAATAACGAGATTGAAGCAGTGATCAAAAACTTACCAAAAAACAAGAACCCAGGACCTGACGGATTCCCTGGGGAATTTTACCAAAAATTCAAAGAAGAAATAACACCTATTCCCCAGAAGCTGTTTCATAAAATTGAAGCAGAAGAAAAACTTCCAGACTCTTTCTATGAAGCCAGCATTACCCCGATCCCCAAACCATGCAAAGAGCCTACCAAAAAGGAGAATTTCAGACGAATATCACTGATGAATATGGATGCTAATATTCTCAACGAGATACTAGCCAACAGGATCCAACGGCACATTAAAAAGATTATCCACGATGATCAGGTGGGATACATCCCTGGGATACAAGAATGGTTCAACATTCTCAAATCAATCAATGTGATACAACAAATTAATAGGAGAAGAGAGAAGAACCACATGGTCCTCTCAATTGATGCAGAAAAAGCATTTGACAAAATCCAGCATTGGTTCCTGATGAAAACACTTCAAAGTATAGGAATAGAGGGAACATTCCTGAACCTCATCAAATCTATCTATGAACGACCCACATCAAATATCATCCTCAATGGGAAAAAGCTTGCAGCCTTCCTGTTGAGATCAGGAACAAGACAAGGATGCCCACTCTCACCACTCTTGTTCAACATAGCATTAGAAGTCCTAGCAACAGCAATCAGACAACAAAGAGAAATAAAAGGTATCCAAATTGGTAATGAAGAAGTCAAACTCTCTCACTTCACAGATGACATGATTCTTTATATGGAAAACCCAAAATACTCTACCCCCAAACCACTAGAACTCATACAGCAATTCAGCAACGTTGCAGGATACAAAGTCAATGTGCAGAAATCAGTGACTTTCTTATACACTCACAATGAAAATACAGAAAGAAAAATTAGAGAATTGATTCCATTTACTATAGCACCAAGAACCATAAGATACCTGGGAATCAACCTTACCAAAGAGGTATAAAGGATCTGTACTTGAGGAACTACAGAACACTCATGAAAGAAATTGAAGAAGACACAAATAGATGGAAGACAATTCCATGCTCTTGGATCGGAAGAATAAACATTGTTAAAATGTCTATACTGCCTAGAGCAATCTATACTTTTAATGCCATTCTGATCAAAATTCCACTGGTATTCTTCAAAGAGCTGGAACAAATAATCATAAAATTTGTATGGAATCAGAAGAGACCCTGAATCGCTAAGGAAATGTTGAAAAACAAAAATTAAGATGGGGGCATCACGTTACCTGATTTCAAGCTTTAGTAGAAAGCTGCGATCACCAAGACAGCATGGTACTGGCATAAAAACTGACATATAGACCAGTGGAACAGAGTAGAGAGCCCAGATATGGACCCTCAACTCTATGGTCAATTAATCTTCGACAAAACAGGAAAAAATATACAGTGGGAAAAAGACAGTCTCTTTAATAAATGGTGCTGGGAAAACTGGACAGCTATATGTAGAAGAATGAAACTCGGCCATTCTCTTACTCCATACACAAAGATAAACTCAAAATGGATAAAAGACCTGAACATGAGACAGGAATCCATCAGAATCCTAGAGTAGAACATAGGCAGTAATCTCTTCGATATCAGCCACAGCAACTTCTTTCAAGATATGTCTCCAAGGGGAAAGGAAACAAAAGCGAAATTAAATTTTTGGGACTTCATCAAAATCAAAAGCTTCTGCACAGCAAAGGAAACAGTCAAGAAAACAAAGAGGCAACCCACGGAATGGGAGAAGATATTTGCAAATGACAGTACAGACAAAAGGTTGATATCCAAGATCTATAATGAACTCCTCAATCTCAACACACACGAAACAGGCAAACATATCAAAAAATTGGAAGAAGATATGAACAGATATTTCTCCAATCAAGACATACAAATGGCTATCAGACACATGAAAAAATGTTCATCATCATTAGCCCTCAGGGAAATTCAAATTAAAACCACATGGAGATATCACCTTACACCAGTGAATGGTCAAATTTAACAAAACAGGAAACAACATGTATTGGAGAGGATGTGGAGAAAGGGGAACCCTCTTACACTGTTGGTGGGAATGCAAGTTGATGAAGCCTCTTTGGAGAACAGTGTGGAGATTCCTCAAGAAATTAAAAATAGAGCTTCCTTTTGACCCTGCAATTGCACTCCTGGGTATTTACCACAAGGATACAGATGTCATGAAAAGAAGGGCCATCTGTACCCCAGTGTTTATAGCAGCAATGGCCACGGTCGCCAAACTGTGGAAAGAACCAAGATGCCCTTCAATGGACGAATGGATAAGGAAGATGTGGTCCATATACACTATAGAGTATTATGCCTCCATCAGAAAGGACGAATACCAACTTTTGTAGCAACATGGACGGGACTGGAAGAGATTATGTTTAGTGAAATAAGTCAAGCAGAGAGAGTCAATTATCATATGGGTTCACTTATTTGTGGAGCATAACAAATATCATGGAGGACAAGGGGTGTTAGAGAGGAGAAGGGAGTTGGGGTAAATTGGAAGGGGAGGTGAATCACGAGAGACTATGGACTCTGAAAAACAATCTGAGGGGTTTGAAGTGGCGGGGTTGTGGGAGTTTGGGGTACCAGGTGGTGGATATTATAGAGGGCACGGATTGCATGGAGCCCTGGGTGTGGCGAAAAAATAATGAAAACTGTTTTTCTGAAAATAAATAAATTGAAAAAAAATAATAATCACCCACAATGTGAATGGCCTAAATATGGTCATAAAAAGACACAGGATTGAGGATTGGGTAAATCAACAGGACCCATCCATACGTTGTCTACCAGCCACCCATTTTGTATCTAAAGATACACCCAGACTGAAAGTGAAGGGATGGAGAAGCATCTTTTATGCCATTGGGCCTCAAAAGAAGATGGTGATAGCTATTCTCATATCAGATAAATTAGATTTTAAACTAAAGACTGTAGTCAAAGACACAGAAGGACACTACGTCATTCTTAAAGGGGCTATGCACCAAGTTGATTTAACAATTATAAATATCTATGCCCCCAGTATATGATCAGCCAATTACATAAGAAAACTGTTAATCAAAATAAAGAGTGATATTGATATGACTACGTTAATAGTAGGAGATCTTAACATGCCTCTCTCATAATAGATCTTCCAAGCATAAAATCAATAAAGAAACTAGAGCGTTGAATGACACATTGGACCAGATGGACCTCATAAAAATATACAGAACATTCCACTCTAAAACTTCAAATGCACATGGAGCCTTCTCCAGAATAGACCACATTCTGGGTCACAAATCAGGACTCAACCAATACTAAAAGACTGAGATTATTCCCTGCATACTCTCAGATCACAAGGACAATAATCCGGAGCTCAATCACATGTAAAAGTTTGGAAGGAACTCAAACACCTGGAAGCTAAAGGCCACCTTGCTTAAGAATGCTTGGATCAACCAGCAGATCAAGGAAGAACTGAAACAATTCATGGAAACCAATGACAATGAAGACAAAACCTATGGGATACAGCAAAGGCTGTCCTAAGGGGGAAATACATAGCCATCCAAGCCTCCCTCAAAAAAATTGAAAAATCCAGAATACACTAGCTGTCTATACACCTTTATATGACTTGAAAATCACCAACAAATGAAACCAATGCCACACATAAGGAAAATAATCAAGATTAGAGCAGAGATCAATGAGGTAGAAAAAGAGATACAGTAGAACATATCAATGAATCTAGAAGCTGTTTTTTTTAATATTTTATTTCTATTCAGCATAACAGTGTTTATTGTTTTTGCTCCACACCAGTGCTCCATGTAATCCGTGCCCTCTCTAATACCCACCACCTGGTTCCCCAACCTCCCACCCCCGCCCCTTCAATACACTCAGATTGTTTTTCAGAGGCATAGTCTCTCATGGTTCACCTCCCCTTCCAATTTCCCTCAACTCTCTTCTCTCCATCTTCCATTGTCCTCCATGCTATTTGTTATGCTCCACAAATAAGTGAAACCATATGATAATTGTCTCTCTCTGCTTGACTTATTTCACTCAGCATAATATCTTCCAGTCTTGTCCATATTGCCACAAAGGTTGGGTATTCATCCTTTATGATGGAGGCATAATACTCCATAGTGTATATGGACCACATCTTCCTTATCCATTCATCTCTTGAAGGGTATCTTGCTTCTTTCCACAATTTGGAGACCATGGCCATTGCTGCTATAAACATTGGGGTACAGATGGCCCTTCTTTTAACTACATCTCTAATTTTGGTGTAAATAACCAGTTATAAGCTGGTTTTTTGAAAGAGTCAATAAAATCAATAAGCCATTGGCCACACTAATCCAAAAGAAAAGAGGAAGCTCAAATAAATAAAATTTTGAGTGAAAACGGATAAATCACAACTAACACCAAGGAAATAGAAACAATCATCAGAATTTATTATCAACAGTTATAGGCCAATAAGATAAGTATCCTAGATGAAATGGATGCATTCCTAGAAAAATTTAAACTCAAAAAATTGAACCAGTAAGAAATTGACAATTTAAATAGACCTATATCTAGTAACGAGATTAAAGCAGTGATCAAAAATCTTACACCAGTTAGAATGACCCAAATTAACAAAACAGGAAACAACATGTGTTGGAGAGGATGTGGAGAAAGGGGAACCCTCTTCCACTGTTGGTGGGAATGCAAGTTGGTGCAGCTTCTTTGGAGAACAGTGTATAGATTCCTCAAGAAATTAAAAATACAACTTCCCTATGACCCTGCCATTGCACTCCTGGGTATTTACCCCAAAAATACAGATGCAGTGACAAGAATGGCCATCTGTACCCCAATGTTTATTGCGGCAATGGCCACGGTCACCAAACTATGGAAAGAACCAAGATGTCCTTCAACAGACGAATAGATAAGGAAGATGTAGTCCATATACACTATGGAGTATTATGCCTCCATCATAAAGGATGAATACCCAACTTTTGTAGCAACATGGACGGGACTGGAAGAGATTATGCTGAGTGAAATCAGTCAAGCAGAGAGAGTCAATTATCATATGGTTTCACTTATTTGTGGAGCATAACATATATCATGGAGCACAAGGGGTCTTAGAGAGGAGAAGGGAATTGGGGTAAACTGGAAGGGGTGGTGAATCATGAGAGACTATACACTCTGAAAAACAACTGAAGCGTTTGAAGTGGCGGGGGGTGGGAGGTTGGTGTAACAGGTGGTGGGTATTATAGACGGCACAGACTGCATGGAGCACTGGCTGTGGTGAAAAAAAATAATGAATACTGTTTTTCTGAAAATGAATAAATTAAATTAATTAAAAAAAAAAACACTCCCAAAAAACAAGAGTGCAGGAACTGATGGATTCCCTGGGGAATTCTGCCAAACTTTCAAAGAAGGAATAACACCTATTCTCGTGAAGCAGTTTCAAAGAAAGTGAAGCAGAAGGAAAACTTCCAGACTCTTTATATAAAGCCAGCATTACCCGATCCCCAAGTCAGGCAAATACCTTACCAAAAAGGAGAATTTCAGACCAATATCACTGATGAATATAGATGCTAAGATTCTCAACAAGATCCTGCCAAACAGGATCCAATAGAACATTTAAAAGATTATCACCATGACAAGGTGGGATTCATCCCTGGGCTACAAAGATGGTTCAACATTCACAAATCAATGTGATACAGCAAATTAATATGAGAAGAGAGAAGAATCACATGGTCTTCTCAATTGATGCAGAAAAAGCATTTGACAAAATCCAGCATCCTCTCCTAATTAAAATACTTTAAAGTATAGGGATAGAGGGAATATTTCCAAACTTCATAAAACCTATCTATGAAAGACCCACAGCAAATATCATCCTCAATGGGAAAAGCTCACAGCCCTCCCATTGAGATCAGGAATACGACAAGGATGCCCACTCTCATCACTTTTGTTCAACATAGTATTAGAATTTCTAACAACAGCAATTGGACAAAGAGAAATAAAAGGTATCCAAATTGGCAATGAAAAACTCAAACTCTCTCTCTCTCTCTGCAGATGACATGATACCTTATATGGAAAACCCAAGAGACTTCACCCCCAAAACTATTAGAACTCATACACCAATTCAGTAACATGGCAAGATACAAAGTCAATGTACAGAAATCAGTGGCTTTATTATACACTAAAAATGAAAATAAAGAAAGGGAAATTAGAGAATCAATTCCATTTATTGTAACACCAAGAACCATAAGATACCTGGGAATAAACCTAACCAAAGAGGTAAAGGATCTGTACTCGAGGAACTACAGAGAACTCATGAAAGAAATTGAAGAAGACACAAAAAGATGGAAGACCATTCCATGCTCTTGGATCGGAAGAATAAACATTGTTAAAATGTCTATACTGCCTAGAGCAATCTATATTTTTAATGCCATTCCGATCAAAATTCCACCAGTATTTTTCAAAGAGCTGGAGCAAATAATACTGAAATTTGTATGGAATCTGAAGAGACCCCGAATCCCTAAGGAAATGTTGAAAAACAAAAATAAAACTGAGGGCATCACGTTACCTGATTTCAAGTTTTACTGCAAAGCTGTGATCACCAGACAGTATGGTATTGGCATAAAAACAGACACATAGACCAGTGGAACAGAGTAGAGAGCCCAGATATGGACCTCAACTCTATGGTCAAATAATTTTTGACAAAGCAGGAAGAAAATATACGGTGAAAAAAGTCTCTTCAAGAAATGGTGCTGGGGGTTGGGGCGTCTGAGTGGCTCAGTGGGTTAAGCCTCTGCCTTCAGCTCAGGTCATGATCCCAGGGTCCTGGGATCGATTCTCGCATCGGGCACTCTGCTCAGCAGGGAGTCTGCTTCCCTCTCTCTCTCTCTCTGCCTGCCTCTCCATCTACTTGTGATTTCTCTCTGTCAAATAAATAAAATCTTTAAAAAAAATGAAAAAAAGAAATGGTGCTGGGAAAATTGGACAGCTATATGTATAAGAATGAAACTCGAACATTTCTTATGCCATACACAAAAATAAACTTGAAATGGATAAAAGACCTCAACGTGAGACAAGAATCCATCAGAATCCTAGAGGAGAACATAGGCAGTAATCTCTTCGATATCAGCCACAGCAACTTCTTTCATGATATGTCTCCAAAGGCAAAGGAAACAAAAGCGAGAATGAACTTTTGGGACTTCACCAAGATCAAAAGCTTCTATACAGGAAACAGTCAACAAAACAAAGAGACAACTCATGGAGTTGGAGAAGATATTTTCAAATGACAGTACAGACAAAAGGTTGATATCCAGGATCTATAAAGAACTCCTCAAACTCAACACACACAAAACAGATAATCATCACAAAATGGGCAGAAGAAATGAACAGACACTTGTCTAATGAAGACATACAAATGGCTATCAGACACATGAAAAAATGTCCATTATCACTAGCCCTCAGGGGAGATTCAAATTAAAACCACATTGAGATACCACCATACACCAGTTAGAATGGCCAAAATTAGCAAGACAGGAAACAACATGTGTTGGAGAGGATATGGAGAAAGGGGAACCCTCTTCCTCTGTTGGTGGGAATGCAAGTTGGTGCAGCCACTTTGGAGAACAGTGTGGAGATTCCTTTGGAAATTAAAAAATATATCTTCCCTATAACCCCGCAATTGCACTACTGGGTATTTACCGCAAAGATACAGATGTAGTGAAATGAAGGGCCATCTGTACCCCGATGTTTGTAGCAGCAAAACCACAGTCGCCAAACTTTGGAAAGAACCAAGATGCCCTTCAACAGGTGGATTGATCAGGTAGATGTGGTCATATACACTATGGAGTATTATGCCTCCATTAGAAAGAATGAATACCAAACTTTTGTAGCAACATGGATGGGACTGGAAGAGATTATGCTGAGTGAAATAAGTCAAGCAGAGGAGTCTATTATCATACGGTTTCACTTATTTGTTTTTTTAATATATATATATAGATAGATGTAAGCTTTAAGCTAATCTTTTTTGCCTATTCAATGCTACCACTATATATATAAACTAGTTTTAATTTCCCTTTTTCTCTAGAAATTTGTGTCCTTTAACAAAGATATCAAGATACACCCAGGAAGAATCGAAATAACCTTCCTTAAACAAATCAAGGATTTATTACCAACCTCCTATCTTATTCTTCTGTCAGTGTTTCTGTGTATTTGCTTTTCACATGGTATTGTATAAATCTTATTCTTGAGGTGCATTTTGCCTGGGGTTCTCATCCTCCCCCTCCCCTTCCTCCTCCTCCTCCTCCTCCTCCTCCTCCTTCTTCTTCTTCTTCTTCTTCCTCTTCTTCTTCTTTTTCTTCTTTTCTTCTTCTTCTTCATCTTCTTTCCTTGCCATTTGCCATTTGCTTTTGTCGGTCTTTTTGTTTGTTAATTTTTGTTTATATATTTTATACATCTTATTTTAGGGGCTCTTTTGGCTGTGTTTTCACTTCTTTTTTCCTCTTTCTCTCTCTTTTCTCTTTCTTTCTGGTGGTGACTTACGATTGCTATGAAACTTTCAAGGGTGTATCTTTTTTTTTTTTGGTTTATTTATTTATTTATTTGACAGAGAGAAATCTCAAGTAGCCGGGAGAGGCAGGCAGAGAGAGAGGGAAGCAGGCTCCCTGCCGAGCAGAGAGCCCGATGCAGGACTCGATCCCAGGACCCTGAGATCATGACCTGAGCCGAAGGCAGCGGCTTAACCCACTGAGCCACCCAGGCGCCCCTCAAGGGTGTATCTTGCCTGGGCAGTTGATATATGCAGCTATACATCCCCTCAACCACCTCTCACCAAAATGACTAGGAGGAGGGCACACAACAGAGTAAACATTCACAGAATTTGTCCTCTGGCACAGAACTATTCAATATGGACATAAGCAGTATGTTAGAAAGGGAATTCAGGATAACAATTATCCAGGCAGTGACTAGGTTGGAGAAAACCATTAGCGACAACACAGAATCTCTAATCAAGGGAAGTAAGAGCTGAGATGGCAGAAGTTAAAAATGCTATCAATAAGATCCAATCTAATCTAAATACCCTAACAGCTTGGGCAACTGAGGCAGAAGATAGAATTAGTGATCTAGATGACAAACTGATAGAGAAGAAGGATCAAGAGAAGGCCTGGAACAAACAACTTAGAAGCCATG
Source organism: Mustela putorius furo (assembly GCF_011764305.1). Classification (NCBI taxonomy): domain Eukaryota; kingdom Metazoa; phylum Chordata; class Mammalia; order Carnivora; family Mustelidae; genus Mustela; species Mustela putorius. The sequence continues at coordinate 108,237 of NW_025422010.1, forward strand.
AAAACAAAATTACAGAAATAAATGATGCCATGAAACATTCCAGTGTCAGAATTATTGCTATCCTTGAGGGAGTAGAGAAAGAGAGAATACTAGAAGATATAGTTGAACAAATTCTGGATGAAAATTTCCCCAATCTGAGGAATGAAACAAGCTTTTGTGTTCTGCATGCAGAAATGTCAGCTCCCAAGAACTGACTAGAAAGACCTCCAGACACTTGATTGTGAAATTTACAAATCATAATTTTAGAAAAGAGGTCCTGAGGTCAGTTAGAGGGAAGAGATTCCACATGCACAGAGGAAGGTCTATTAGAATAATATCAGACCTGTCCACAGAAACCTGGAAAGCCAGAAACAGCTGGCAAGACATATTCGGGGCACTAAATGAGAAGAGCATGCAGCCAATAATAACTTATTGAACATTCAAAATGGATGGCAAGATAAAGATCTTCCAAGACCACCAAAGTTTAAAAGACTATGGGATCACCAAGCCGGCACAACAAGGAATATTAAGGGGTGCTCTATAAAAAAGAAATAACCCAAGAGTGACATAGAACAGAAATTTACAGAGCCAATTTATAGAAACAAGGAGTTCACAGGCAACATGATGTCTATAAAAACTTATCTTTCAATAATCACTCTCAACATGCACGGACTAAATGCTCCCATAAAATGGCACAGAGTTGCAGACTGGATAAAATGACAGGACCCATCCATATCATGTCTACAAGAGACACATTTGGAGCCCAAATATACATGCACACTGGAATTGAAGGGATGGAGAAGCACCTTTCATGCCAATGGGCCTCAAAAGAAAGATGCAGTAGTGATCCTCATATAAAATAAATAAGATTTTAAGCTGAAGACTGTAATCAGAGATACAGAAGGACACCACACCATTCTTAAAGGATCTATCCACCAAGAAGATTTAACAATTATAAATATTTATGATTTGCAATATGGGAGAAGCCAACTACATATGCCAACTCTTAATCAAAATAAAGAGTCATATTGATATGAATACATTAACTTTAGGGGATCTTAATATGCCACTCTCAGTAGTAGACAGATCATCCTAGCAGAAAATCAATAAAGAAACAAGAGCTTTGAATGACACATTGGACTTGATGGACCTCTTAGATATATACAGAACATTCCACCCTAAAAATAGAAGAATACTCATGCTCCCCCAGTGCACGTGGAGCTTTTTCCAGAATAGACCACATACTGCATCACAACAGGGCTCAACCGATACCAAAAGACTGAGATTATTTCCTAAATATTCTCAGACCACAATACTTTGAAACTGGAACTCAACTACAAGAAAAAGTTTGGAAGGAATTCAAACCCTTGGAAGGTAAACACCACCCTGCTTAAGAATGTTTAGATCAACTGGTAAATCAAGTAAGAACTTAAACAGTTCAGGGAAAACAGTGAGAATGAAGACACATTGGTCCAAAACCTATGGCATACAACCAAGTTAGTTCTAAGGGAGGAATACATAACCATCCATGCCTCACTCAAAATATATATATATTTTTTTGAAAAATCCAGAATACACCAGCTCTCTTTACACCTTAAAAAACTAGAAAATCAACAACAAATTAAGCCAACTCCATGCACAAGAAGGGAAATTATCAATATTAGAGCAGAGATCAATGGGTTAGAGACTAGAGATACAGGAGAACACAACAATGGAACTATAAAATGGTTCTTTGAAAGAACCAGTAAAATCAATAAACCACTGGCCAAACAAATAAAAAAGAATGGAGAGAACCCAAATTGATATAATTTTGAATGAAATGGGAGATATCATGACTAATAACAAGGAAATAGAAACAATCAAGAAGGCCAAAATTATTATTTTTTTTTTTTTAATTTTTTATTTTTTATAAACATATATTTTTATCCCCAGGGGTACAGGTCTGTGAATCACCAGGTTTACACACTTCACAGCACTCACCAAATCACATACCCTCCCCAATGTCCATAATCCCACCCCCTTCTCCCAAACCCCCTCCCCCCGGCAACCCTCAGTTTGTTGTGAGATTAAGAGTCACTTATGGTTTGTCTCCCTCCCAATCCCATCTTGTTTCATTTATTCTTCTTCTACCCACTTAAGCCTCCATGTTGCATCACCACTTCCTCATATCAGGGAGATCATATGATAGTTGTCTTTCTCTGCTTGACTTATTTCGCTAAGCATGATACGCTCTAGTTCCATCCATGTTGTCGCAAATGGCAAGATTTCATTTCTTTTGATGGCTGCATAGTATTCCATTGTGTATATATACCACTTCTTCTTGATCCATTCATCTGTTGATGGACATCTAGGTTCTTTCCATAGTTTGGCTATTGTGGACATTGCTGCTATAAACATTCGGGTGCATGTGTCCCTTTGGATCACTACATTTTTATCTTTAGGGTAAATACCCAATAGTGCAATTGCTGGGTCATAGGGCAGTTCTATTTTCAACATTTTGAGGAACCTCCATGCTGTTTTCCAGAGTGGCTGCACCAGCTTACATTCCCACCAACAGTGTAGGAGGGTTCCCCTTTCTCCGCATCCTCGCCAGCATCTGTCATTTCCTGACTTGTTGATTTTAGCCATTCTGATTGGTGTGAGGTGATATCTCATTGTGGTTTTGATTTGTATTTCCCTGATGCCGAGTGATATGGAGCACTTTTTCATGTGTCTGTTGGCCATCTGGATGTCTTCTTTGCAGAAATGTCTGTTCATGTCCTCTGCCCATAGATTTTATGAGTCTGTGGAATATTCCCTCTATCCCTATATTTTGAATTGTTCTAATCAAGAACAAATGTTGTATCTTGTCAAATGCTTTTTCTGCATCAATTGAGAGGGCCATGTAGTTCTTCTCTTTTATCTTGTTGATTGTTCTATCACATTGATTGATTTGTGAGTATTGAACCACCCTTGCATTCCAGGAATAAATCCCACTGGATCACAGAGGATTTTTTTTTTTAATGTACAGTTGCATGCTATTAGCTAGGATTTTGTTGAGAATCTTGGTATCCATATTCATCTGGGATATTGGTCTGAAATTCTCCTTTTTGATGGGGTCTTTGCCTTATTTGAGAATCAGGGTGATGCTGGCTTTATAGAAAGAGTCTGGAAATTTTCCTTCTGTTTCTATTTTTTGAAACAGCTTCAGGAACTTGGGTATTATTTCTTCTTTGAATGTTTGGTAGAATTCCCCAGGGAATCCGTCAGGTCCTGGGCTCTTGTTTTTTTTTGGGAGGGTTTTTTTGATCACTGTTTCAGTCTCATTTCTAGTTATTGGTCTATTCAAGTTATTGATTTATTCCTGTTCAGTCTTGGAATTTATAGTTTCCAGGAATACATCCATTTCTTCTAGGTTTCTTAACTTATTGACATATACCTGTTTGATAGTAATTTCTGATGATTCTTTATATTTCCTTGGTGTTAATCATTATCTCCCCCCTTTCCTTCATAATTTTATTAATTTAGGTCATTTCACTTTTCTTTTGGATTAATTCAGCCACTGGTTTATTGATCTTATTCAGTCTTTCAATGAACCAGCTTCTAGTTTCAATGATGTGTTCTACTGTATCTCTGGTTTCTAACTCATTGATGTCTGCTCTAATCTTGATTATTTCCCTTCTTGTATGTGGCGTTAGCTTAATTTGTTGTTCATTTTCTAGTTCTTTAAGGTGTAAAGAGAGCTGGTGTATTCTGGATTTTTTTCATTTTTTTTGAGGCACGTTTGGATGGCTATGTATTTTCCCCTTAGGATTGCCTTTGCCATATCCCATAGGTTTTGGAACAATGTGTATTCATTCTCATTGGTTTCCCTGAATTGTTTAAGTTCTTCTCTGATTTCCTGGTTGATCCAAACATTCTTAAGCAGGGTCGTCTTTAGTTTCCATGTGTTTGATTTCTTTCAAACATTTTCTTATGGTTTAGTTTCAGTTTCAAAGCATTGTGTTCTAAGAATATGCAGGGAATAATCTCAGTCTTTTGATATTGGTTGAGTCCTGATTTGTGACCCAGTATGTGGTCTATTCTGGAGAAAGTTCCATGTGCATTCAAGAAGAAGGAGTATTCTGTTGTTTTAGGGTGAAATGTTCTGTATACATCTATGAAGTCCACCTGGTCCAAAGTGTCATTCAAAGCTCTTGTTTCTTTATTGATTTTCTACTTGGATGATCTGTATATTATTGAGAGTGGTGAGTTAAGATCCCCTAGTATTAATGCAGTCATACTGATATGACTCTACTTTGATTAATAGTTGGCTTATGTAGTTGGTTGTTCCCCTATAGGGGTTATAAATATTTATAACTGTTAGATCTTCTTGACAGATAGACCCTTTAAGAATGATGTAGTGTATTTCTTTACCTCTGACTACAGTCTTTAGTTTAAAGTCTAATCTATCTGATATGAAAATCACTACCCCAGCTTTCTTTTGAGGCCCATTGGCATGAAAGATGTTTCTCCATCCCTTCACTTTCAGTCTGGATGTATTGTTATGTTCCAAATGTGTCTATTGTAGACAGCATAGGGATGTGTCCTGTCGTTTTATCCAATCTGCAACCCTGTGTCATTTTGGGGAGCATTTAAGCCATTCACCTTGAGATTGATTATTGAAAGATACGTTTTTTATTTGACATCATGCTGCTTGTGAATCCTTGTTTCTATACATCGTCTCTGTAACTCTGTTCTATGTCACTCTTGAGTTTTTTCTTTTAATAGAACCACCTTAGTATTTCTTGTAGTGATGGCTTGGTGGTCACATACTCTTTTAGATGGTCTTGGAAGCTCTTTATCTCTCTATCCATTTTGAATATCATCCTTGCTGGATAAATTATTCTTGGCTGCATGCTCTTCTCATTTAGTGCCCTGAATATGTCTTGCCAGCCCTTTCTGGCTTGCCAGGTTTCTGTGGACAGGTCTGATGTTATTCTGATGGACCTTACTCTGTACGTAATGAATCTTCCCCCCAACTGCCCTTAGGACCTCTTGTCTTAAATTATGATTTGTGAGTCTCACTATCAAGTATCAAGGTCTTTCAAGAGTCATTGACCTTAGCTGGTGTTCTTTCTGCCTCTGGGATCCAAACACTTGCTCCATTCTTCAGATTGAGGAAATTTTCACCCAGAAATTTTCAACTATATCTCCTAATCTTCTCTCCTTCTCCACCCCCTCAGAAATCCCAATAATTCTGACATTGGAACATTTTTATGCTATCATTTATTTCCCTCACCCTGTTTTCACAGCTTCTAAGCTGTTTGTTCCAGGCCTCCTCCTAATCCTTTTTCTCTATCAGTTTTTCCTCTAGGTCACTAATTCTATCTTCTTCCTCAGGTACCCTAGCTGTTAGAGTATTTAGATTAGAATGGGTCTCATTGATAGCATTTTTAACTACTGCCAGGTTGACTCTCACTTCCACTCTTAGAGATTCTATGTTGTCACTAATGGTTTTCTCCAACCTAGCCATTGCCTGGATAATTGTTAGCCTGAATTATCTTTCCAACATACTATTTATGTTCATATCCAATATTTCTGATGTTGTGGACACAATCTCTGAATTTTTTCTTTGTTGCACATTCCTCTTCCTAATCATTTTGGTGAAAGATGGTTGAGGGGATGTATACCTGGATATATCAACCATGATCTAGGCAAGGTGCACCCTGGAATGTATCAGAGAAATTGGAAGTCACCACCAAAAAGAAAGAAAAAAGAAAGAAAGATGAGGGGAAGATAACCGAGCCAGAATGAGCCCCAAAAGTCAGATATATAAGGTACATAAACAAAAATGGACAAGCAAAAAGACCAACAAGAGTAAATTACATGGAAAAAAAAGTACCCAGTCAAAATGAAACCCAAGGAAAAGATTATATAATTCCATAACAAAAACAAATACACAGAAACACTGAAAAGAAAAGATGGGATGGTGGTTTTAAATCCTCGATATGGGCAAGGAAGTTTATTTTGTTTCTTCCCGGGTATACTTTGATATATTTGTTAAAGGACTCAACTTTCCAGAGATAAAGGGAGATTAAAACTGGTTTATATAGAGGGGTAGTACTGATTAGGTAAAGAGGATTATCTTGAAACTTATATTTGTATGCATATTAAAAAAATAGAAAGCAAAAAAACCCCACAGGTATATGTATGATAAAAGTTCAAGTTAAAAGGTTATTTTATGGAATATGTTGTATTAATCCTCTTGTTGTAATGCTAAGTTAAAAAAAATTAAAAAGAAAAAGAATCATGAGAATGAATAAAAATAAGTTTTATCTATGAAAGATACAGCCTTTAGGACAATAGTGGAAGCTTAATATATTGTTTTCCCCTGATACTGGGGTTTTACAGTTTTATGTGGACCCTGTCTTCTTGTTCTTTTGGCTTGCCTTCTGGGGAAAAGGACTTCTCTGTTGTTTTTCAGTCAGTCTTGCTTGGGTTGAGTTGTCTTGTCCCCTATCCAGGGAGTGAGTTCTGTGGACACCAGTTTTTGAAGCTTTTGTTCTCTGAAGGTTTTTGGTCTTTGGCAGCTTTTTGTGGCTTTTCTGAGGTTCAGTGGAAAGTGAACTGCACCCAGACCTCTGCCTCAGAGAGAAGCCTCAGTTTGCTCCCCTCTGGGTGGTCCAGAACACACAGACTTCCCCTCTGCAAACTCTGCTGAATAGCACAGCCTCCCACAGGTGATGCACACCCCCAGCCACTGTCTCAGTCATCCCCTGAGGCACCTGCTTGCCTCTGCACCTCCGTGCCACTAAAACCATGAAAGATATTGCTCCAGGGAGTCCATTGCCAGCAGAACTTTAAAGAAAAAGGACAAATGGCAGAATGCATCAATCCAGATTGTTGCAGATCATGGGACTCTAAATATGGTATAACCCTTGACTAAAATGCTTTATGAAAACAACTTGAATAGTTGCAGTGAAAATGATTGTAGGGCATCCTGATCAACATAAGCACCTTGCTATCATGAGGCATGCCAAGATAAGAAATCATCTTTGAGAGTCAAGACTTGCAATAACTATAATGCAATATCCGCTATAATAAAGTCTACAATTTAGACACTAAAAGATGAGTAAAACCTAGCATAAAAACCTTCACAGATCTGGGAAAAAGCCAACACAAGTACACAAATAATAAAGGCACAGACATTGATAGTAAATAAACATTAGTAAATAAGTAAATTTGTTCAAGTGAACAAGTGTCACCATAGAAGTGCCAGTAATGGAATAATGAATTTTACAAAGAGTGAAAGTCTATCCAGCTGTATTGTCTACAGACTTAAGAAAAATGAGACATTTTTAAAGGCTGGGTAAAATTTCATCAGGCTGATATGAAGAAAACAAGAAAGGGAGGACATGTCTCATAGATAAAATAGCATTAACCATAGCACAGAAGAAAGTTGGGGGAAAAAAAACATTTAGGCACCCAATTATGGTCTACTTCAGTTATAATCCAAGAAATACATTAAAAATAAAAGCAATTGAGGATAAGGAAAAAGTTCTGTTTTAAGGGTAAATCTTGGAAATCACTAATTGGAGTTGGTTTTGAACTTAGCTATAGACAACACCTGATTTTTTTTTTTTCATTTTTAAGACTATAACGTCATTGGTATTCAGTGAGAAAACTATCAATCTGACAAGTGGAAGCCACATATAGGTTTAATAACATGAAGAAAGGCCAGAACCCATGAGATGCAATAGAATCATAGAATAATGATTTAGTCCAAAGTCAGGAAAGAAATGAAAATCAATGGAGAGGACCAATACCCAGGACATTTGTCAGAGAACCTTTAAAGAATTAAAAAGTGACTAGAAGATGAGAGAAGAGAGAGAGAAAAAAAGGGTATCAGAATGATTTTGGAACTCCAGCCCTCAAAGCTCACCTTGATTGGTTTATATAATGGAAAAGAAGAACAAGAGAGAAAGCAATAAATAGATTGTTGTTTTCATTTGGTTTGTGAATTGGCACATATAAGAAAATTTTGTCCTTACAAATCAAGTGATAGAGTTTAGTAGTAGTGGAAAATGTGACTTTGGAATTCAGGAAATAGTTCAGGTATGAAAGAAAATTCCTTTGTGGAATTTACAAGAAAGTTGACAAGAGTTGACTAAGAAAGCAAAAAGGCAGGTCCCGGTAACTTTAGGGACCTGAGGAGTAGACATGGTCTGAAGGTTTTGTGATATTATGAATAGAAGAGAAAAGAGGCCTTAGGAGTAACATAAATATAGGCATAATCAATTAGCAGGTGTTCAAGTAGAAAAAGAAGAGAATCACAGAACAAGAGAAGAAATGTCTAAATAATTCATGAGTGAAACTGAAAATCACAAGGACAATTGCCTAATGGTAGCTCAGTCATTTTCTAGAAAGCATATAATAAGAAGCTGCAGTGTTTTATTCTAATTTCTTAACTATAAGACCAAGACATTAAAAAAAAAAGAGAACATGAAGTTTATTTTCTAGCTTAAAAAATAATCTCTATTATCACATAATTTTTAAAACTAGGTGTTTATTCTGCAGAACATGAGTGTTCTGTGCTGACATTTCTTCATCAGAGCTTTCATGATCACTGAGCTATTATAATCATCAATAGTGTTGGTTTTACCTGTGTGACTGTGAAAAATTATTCATGTTGAACTTTAATAGCTGTAGAGAATAACGGTCGGCAAAGTAACCCAAAGGATAAAAAGAAATGCTCCAATTAGCTCTTAATAAATACTCATACTACCAAATGACTGTAAGTAATTGTTTCTCCATGTTTCTTAGTTTTTCACCTGCTATCTGATTATAATAAAGGGTTTAAATTAAGAGAGGAAGACGGGCAGATTAGAAACTCAAGTATTACCATAATTGTTGCGAAATCTAAAGATTAATGAATGAAAGAAAATTAGTGTGTATAATGAATTTTAAGGTCTTTGAAATTTCCTTTAAAGTGGCTGTGCCATTTTATTTTAGTTATTTCAATTATTTCCTCTGCAGGAAAAACAAAGATGAATAATATATATAGACATTGCCATCAGAGTGCTTCCAGTCTCACAAAAGGGTTGAATATACAAGAATAACTACAATGCAAAGTAAAATCTGATCAAGAGAAACTTCTACTTCTCACAATAGAATAATTAATATCAGAATAATCCTGCCACCATAAACAACTATAAAAATGAAACACAGGCAGTGCAGAACTAGGTTTCTTCAGAGAATGAAAACATGTGAGGAAGTGCCATGATTGATCCAGTCTTTTGCCTAGAGGTGTTTTCTAGAAAAGATACAGAAATGTGATGGTGTCTAAGCAGAGAAGAGGAACCTCATTGCAATGGCACAAATCAGAGTATAGGACTGCTGAGGAAGGTGGAATTTGCAGGAAAGGGGAAAGCACAGAAAGAAACTCTTCTGAAAGGAAACCAAGGAAATCTACATAGACATCTCTGTAAGTTCATGGATAAATAAGCAGCACACAGATACCTCACTGAAATATTCAGGTATTTATATCAATTTAGCTCAGTCAGAGCCTCAATTTAGAAATAAGACTATTCTAGACCTATCAGAGCTACTTTATATATATCCTAAGAAAGCTTTAAAATTCATTGAAAAAATGAAAAGAACAGTTAGTAAATTAACTGTCTGCCATAACAAAACCAATACTCATACTAAAAAATATATATTGGGGGCGCCTGGGTGGCTCAGTGGGTTAAGCTGCTGCCTTCGGCTCAGGTCATGATCTCAGAGTCCTGGGATCGAGCCCCGCATCAGGCTTTCTGCTTAACAGGGAGCCTGCTTCCTCCTCTCTCTCTGCCTGCCTCTCTGCCTGCTTGTGATCTCTGTCTGTCAAATAAATAAATAAAATCTTAAAAAAAAAAAAAAAACTCCAGCTATCTAATGCTTCTATGCTTGAGAGATCACATACAATTAATAGAGACAGCTTTTACAACCTCCTCTACCTAGGTTTAAGTTTCCTTACCTAAGGCAACTGACACTGGGAGATAGTAGCTTTTTTTTTTTTACACTTTATATCTTATTTATTTAACAACATACCATAAACAGTGATTTGTGTTAGTAGATATATATCTACAACAATTTTAATGACATTACCTGGCCACACTAAGTGGATTACTGATGGTTGTGAAAGGACCACAACACATACAGACCTGTTGAATCCAATGCAAACCATGTGTTCCTCACTTATTAAATTGGGAATATAGTAGCTTTTGAGATGATCACAGCCCAGTCACTATCTAACTAACTTCATGAGAGATCCTGAGTAAGGACCACTTAGCTGAGCTGCTCCTGAATTTCTGACCTATAGGCATTGTAAGAGATAAATAATTTCCAGCATCTCTAAGTTTCTTAATAGAAGACAACAGAACAATAATCAACCCACCATTATGTTAAGAAAACACTGTCTAAAGGCACAATTGTAAATTTTTTGTTAAATTTTCAAAGAATAGAGGTAATATCTCAGAGAAAAAGAAGTCCCTGCTAGTTTCTCATGGGTGTGTCTTAAATATCTTCTTTTTCACATTAAGATTTTGAATAATCTTAAAGAAATTGTCCCACATCTGCCTTACAAGAATTTCAATACCGTGAAGTGCTTATGTTGAGACTGATGGCTAGGACCTGTGTATAAAGCAGTCAAATACAAAAATATTTGTTGAAATGCAACTAGTTTTAAAGGTAACAATATTAACAGAACCATCACCAGATCTGGGGAGGGAGGAATGACAGTATGAAATAGAGGTATTATAATCCTGAGCTATGACAAGGAGTAACTAGATTGGAGAAATTATTCAGCTCAAACACAAGCCAGATAATGCATAAAGAGGGACCAAGAATGCAGAGTGTAAATCCAAGAGTAATAGTGAGTTATTTCAAGTTAGTAGAACTAAGCTCTAATCAATAAATTGGAAATGTGTGCCTGTAAGTATTTCAGAATTTCTAGGGACCAAATATTCCTATGTGCCTCTTGTTTCCTTTCTCTTTAACAAAAGGAATCTTATACTTGCATGTTGGTCGTATGGGAGGTAGATACCATGTCCCTGTAGATCACTGTTCTTCTGATTAGAGCAACTGTATTCAAGGAAACTCACCTGCAAGGCCTTATTTCCATTTGTACATGATTTTGGATAATGAGATTCCTGGCTTTGGGCTAGAAAAATTAGTCATAGTCAGGATTAAAATTTGTATATAAGAAATACACAATTTAGGATATATATATAGCCAGGTCACAGACTGGGAGAAACTACCTGCAATAAACATATCTGACAAAGGATTTGTACCCAAAAGATATAAAGAACTAATACAATAAACACCTACTATGAACCTCTATAAAAGTACATAAAAAATTAAAAATTGGAAAGAAGTCTTAAATAGACACCTCACTAAACTAACTACATACATTAGTAATAAGTGCATGAAAAAGTTTTCAACATCAAATAAATTAATTAATCAAATAAATTTATTTGATGATTAAGTGTTAATCATCAAATAAATTAAAATTATAAATGAATATATAATGAATTGTGAATATATAATGAATTACAAATATGTTTCTACCATATGGCTAAAATAAGAATTGACATCAACTTTTGATGAGGAGATAGACAAATAAGAATTCTAATACATTGGTTGTTGGAGAATAAGACATTTCAACAACTTTGGCAAGTGATATAGCAATTCTTTCAAAAGTTAAACATATGCATGACCAAGCAAATCCAACACTTATGTATTTATTAATGAGAAATGAAAATGTATATTCACAAAAGGAATGCCCACAGCAGCTTTTATAATAATAACTAAAAAACTGGCAATAAACTAGATGTTTATTAATGGATGAATCCTAACTCCATTAATGGATGAACAAATTACAAAATACTCATCCAATGGAATAACTAACCATTAAAAAGAATATACTAGTGATATCTGGGGGAAAAAAAAGCTGGGGCAGAGACAAGATGGTGGGGAAGTAGGAGGAGGTGCCTTTTCAACCTGTACCCTAAAGTGAGCTGATTACCTACCAAAGAACTCCAATCACCCATGAAATCAGCCTGAGAATAGAATTATACATGTCTGGATCTCTATGGGGGCAGGAGACACCAGTGGTCAGGTAAAGCAGAGTGGGAACATCAGACTGATATCGGAAGATAAACAAAAGAGGGAGGGAGCCACCAGAGGCAACCAATTGGAAAGTAATACCCCAATACTAGAGTGCCCTGCATCTGGGGACCAGCATTAAATTAGAGACTGGTTGAAAGCACTCCAAAAGAGCAAAGGATTGCAGGGGAGCATTTGTGGGAATCCAGGTGGCTAAGGACAGGGGCTTAAGTCCCCGGACCCAGGACAGCCTCCCCTGGCCTGAGCCAGAGAGAGAGCTGCGGAGAAACCAGGTCTTGGTCCCTGAGCCGCTAGAGTGCCAGAGATTGCATGGAATCTGGCTCCTGTGAGGGGCTGGGAGCCACACCAGACAGCAGAATTCCAAGCCCTGCTACAGAGCCTAAGACACGCATGCCCTTCACACTCCCCTGAGAGAGGTGTGCAAAGCCATCCCCCCGCCCCACACTCTTAGACCCCTGCCATTGTTTCAGAGCCTGAGGTGCGTGCCCCAATATCTCCCCTGAGAGAGGTGTGCAAAGGCAAAGCATGGTGCTTTTGGACCTGCACCCCACTCTCAGAGCCTGAAACACGCGTGCAACCACATCCTCCCCTGAGAGAGGTGCACACAAGCACAGCGCTCTTAGACCCAGAAAGACCAGGCACTACCAGCCCGGGCCAGTGGGAAAATCTCAATGTGCGATTGCTGCTTGGAATCTCTCTGGAGGTCTGGAGCTGCCCAGACAGCCACCGCTGCCGTGATTTCAGGTACAAACAGGAAATCTTGTGACCCCAGGGACTGCGATTCGAAACCTGCTCTGCCAGCAGCCAGGGGGGAATTTATATGGGCTCTGCAGCCAGACTGATGCTTCTCTCTGAGAGGGAGGTCAGGTGCAGTTTGCTTTCCTCTAAACCTACAAAAACCATCAAAAGTGGTCAAGGCGAGAGGAAGGAAAAAAACAAACAAACAAACAACAGTGAACAAACATAAAAACCTCCAGAGAACAAAAGCCTGAAAAAACCGGTTTCCTCAGAGCCCACCCCCTGAAGGGGGGGCGGGAGGACTTAAATCAGGGAACATCATTAGCTGAAAATCCACTTGGCAGGCTCCTCCCCCAGAAAAACCAAAGGAAGGAAAAAAAAAAAAAAGAAGAAGAAGAAGAAGACGAGAACGACACCACTACTTCATAGGACAGTTTTATTTTTAATTTGTTCCCACTATTCTGGCTCATTTTTTTATATAGATAATTTTTAAACTATTTGCAATCACAGTGAGCTGTACAGTACATCAAATTCCAAAATAACCCTCTAACCTGAACTTTTTGATACATACACCTGTGTTTTTCTTTTGCATTTCTATTTTTTTAATTTCTTTTTTTTAAATTTTAGTTCAGTTTAGCCTAGTTTATTCCTTTTTTATTTTTATTTTTTAATATTCATATAGAGTTAAACTCGAGGTAATCCCCTTTCCCCAATCAATACTACCCCTATAGGTAAACCAATTTTTTTTTTTAAAGATTTTATTTATTTGTCAGAGAGAGGGAAAGAGAGTGAGCACAGGCAGACAGAATGGCAGGCAGAGGCAGAGGGAGAAGCAGGCTCCCTGCCAAGCAAGGAGCCCGATGTGGGACTCGATCCCAGGACGCTGGGATCATGACCTGAGCCGAAGGCAGCTGCTTAACCAACTGAGCCACCCAGGCGTCCCGGTAAACCAATTTTTAATCCCCCTTTATCTTAGGAAAGTTGAGTCCTTTAACAAAGATATCAAGATACATCCAGGAAGAATCAAAACAACCTTCCTCGCCCACACTGAGAATTTATAACCACTCTCTCATCTTTTTCTTCCACCAGTGTTTATGAGTTTTTCTGTTTGTCCTGATAGTATATAAATCTTACACTTGGGGTTCTTTTTGATGAGGTTCTTCCTTTATTTGCTTATATATATATTTTTTTCTCTTATCATATACTTTAATCAGTCTTTTTGTTTGTCTGTTTTGTTTGTATACTTCATCAATCTTACCTTGGGGCCCATTTGGGCTGAACCTTATCTTTTATCATCCCTTTCTTTCCTGTACCTCTCTCTCTTTTTTTTTCTTTTTTCTCTCATTTGGGTGGGGAATCCTGATTGCTCAAAAGTGTTCCAGGGTGCACCTTGACTGCACCATGGTCAATACATCCAGCTACATCTGATCAGTCATCTCTCACCAACATGACTAGGAGGAGGAATGCCCAACAGAATAAGAGCAAAGAGGATGGACCTTCTGCAACAGAGCTAATGGCTAACAACATAGACAATATGTTGGAAAGAGAATTTAGGCTAACAATTATCCAGGCAATAGCTAGGTTGGAGAAAGCCATGGATGACCAAACAGAATTGATTAGAGCCAAACTGAAAGCTACCAGGGATGATGTTCACAATGTTAGGGCAGAGCTAAAAGCTACCAGGGATGAGGTTCACAATGCTCTCAATGCGAACTAATCTAATCTAAATTCTCTAAAAGCTAGGGTAACTGAGACAGAAGATACAATTAGTGATCTGGAGAACAAATAGATAGAAAAAAGAATCAGGAGGAAGTCTTCAACAAACAGCTTAGAAGCCACAAAAACAGAATCAGGGAAATAAATGGTGCCATTTATTTGGAATTACGTTGGAAACATTCCAACGTCAGAAGTATTGGAATCCCTGAAGGGGAGAAGGAAGAAAGAAGTCTAGAAGATATAGTGGAACAAGTTCGTCATGAAAAATTTCCCCATTTCATGAAAGGAACAAGCATTCATGTACTAAAGGCCAAACGGTCTCCACCCAAGATTATAGATTCCAAAAAAAATTAAGGCACCTGAGAGTCAAATTGAAGAATCATAATTGTAGATATAACCACTTGAAAGCCACTAGGACAAAAAGGCTTCTTACTTAAAGAGGAAAGCCCATCAAAATAAAGTCAGACCTGTCCAGAGAGACCTGGCAAGCAAGAAAGGGCTGGCAAGATATACTTAGGGTGCTAAATGAGAAGAACATGCAGCCAAGAATACTTTATCCAGCAAGACTGACATTCAAAATGGATGGAGCGATAAAGAGTTTCCAGGACCGGCAAGGCTTAAAAGACTATGCAACCACTAAGCTGACACTGCAGGAAATATTAAGGGGGGTTCCATAAAAGAGGAAAAATCCTAAGAATAGCATTGAACAGAAATATAGAGACAATCTACAGAAAGAAAGACTTCAAAGGTAACATGATGTCAATAAAAACGTATCTATCAATAATCACTCTTAATGTGAATGGCCAAAATGAGCCCACAAAAGAGCACAAGGATGCAGATTGGATAAAACGACAGGAACCATCCATATGTTGTCTACAGGAGACCCATTTTGAACCTAAAGATATACCCAGACTGAAAGTGAAAGGATGGAGAAGCATCTTTCATACCAATGGGCCTCAAAAGAAAGCCGGGGTAGCAATGCTTATATCAGATAAATTAGATTTTAAAATAAAGACTGTAGTAAGAGATACAGAAGGACACTACATAATTCTCAAAGGGACTATCCGCCAAGATGATCTAACAATGGTAAATATCTATGCCTGCACATGGGAGCAGCCAATAACATAAGAAAACTGTTAATCAAGGTAAAGAGTCATATTGATATGAATACATTAATAGTAGGAGATCTTAACACTACTCTTTCAGAAATAGCAGATCATCGAAGCAGAAAATCAATAAAGAAACAAGAGCCTTGAATTACACATTGAACCAGATGGGCCTCACATATATACAGAATATTCCACCCTAAAACAAGAGAATATTCATGTATATACAGAACATTCCACCCTAAAACAAGAGAATACTCACATATATACAGAACATTTCACCCTAAAAAAAGAGAATACTCACAAATATACAGAACATTCCGCCCTAAAACAAGAAAATAATCATTCTTCTCAAGTGCACATGGAAACTTCTCAAGAATAGACCACATACTAGGACACAAATCAGGACAATCTGGAAGAAATGGATGCATTCCTAGAAACATATAAACTACCACAACTGAACCAGGAAGAAATAGAAAGCCTGAACAGACCCATAACCAGTAAGGAGATTGAAACAGTCATTAAAAATCTCCAAACAAACAAAAGCCCAGGGCCAGACGGCTTCCTGGGGGAATTCTACCAAACATTTAAAGAAGAACTAATTCCTATTCTCCTGAAACTGTTCCAAAAAACAGAAATGGAAGGAAAACTTACAAACCATTTTATGAGGCCAGCATCACCTTGATCCCAAAACCAGACAAGGATCCCATCAAAAAAGAGAGCTATAGACCAATATCCTTGATGAACACAGATGCGAAAATTCTCACCAAAATACTAGCCAATAGGATTCAACAGTACATTAAAAGGATTATTCACCACGACCAAGTGGGATTTATTCCAGGGCTGCAAGGTTGGTTCAACATCAGCAAATTAGTCAATGTGATACAACACATCAATGAAAGAAAGAACAAGAACAATATGATACTCTCAATATAGATGCTGAAAAAGCATTTGACAAAGTACAGCATCCCTTCCTGATCAAAACTCTTCAAAGTATACGGATAGAGGGCACATACCTCAATATCATCAAAGCCATCTATGAAAAACCCACCGCAAATATCATTCTCAATGGAGAAAAACTGAAAGTTTTTCCGCTAAGGTCAGGAACACGGCAGGGATGTCCATTATCACCACTGCTATTCAACATAGTACTAGAGGTCCTAGCCTCAGCAATCAGACAACAAAAGGAAATTAAAGGCATCCAAATCGGCAAGAAGAAGTCAAATTATCACTCTTCACAGATGATATGATACTATATGTGGAAAACCCAAAAGACTCCACTCCAAAACTGCTAGAACTTACACAGGAATTCAGTAAAGTGTCAGGATATAAAATCAATGCACAGAAATCAGTTGCATTTCTCTACACCAACAACAAGACAGAAGAAAGAAAAGTAAGGAGTCAATCCCATTTACAATTGCACCCCAATCCATAAGATACCTAGGAATAAACCTAACCAAAGAGGCACAGAATCCATACTCAGAAAACTATAAAGTACTCATGAAAGAAATTGAGGAAGACACAATGAAATGGAAAAATGTTCCATGCTCCTGGATTGAAAGAATAAATATTGTGAAAATGTCTATGCTACCTAAAGCAATCTACACATTTAATGCAATTCCTATCAAAGTACCATCCATCTTTTTCAAAAAAATGGAACAAATAATTCTAAAATTTATATGGAACCAGAAAAGACCTCGAATAGCCATAGGGATATTGAAAAAGAAAGCCAAAGTTGGTGGCATCACATTCCAGACTTCAAGTTCTATTACAAAGCTGTCATCATCAAGACAGCCTGGAACTGGCACAAAAACAAACACATAGATCAATGGAACAGAATAGAGAGCCTAGAAATAGACCCTCAACTCTATGGTCAACTAATCTTCGACAAAGCAGGAAAGAATGTCCAATGGAAAAAAGACAGCCTCTTCAATAAATGGTGCTGGGAAAATTGGACAACCACATGCAGAAAAATGAAATTGGACCATTTCCTTATACCACACACGAAAATAGACTCAAAATGGATGAATGACCTCAATGTGCGAAAGGAATCCATCAAAGTCCTTGAGGAGAACAGAGGCAGCAACCTCTTCGACCTCAGCCGCAGCAACATCTTCCTAGGAACATCACCAAAGGCAAGGGAAACAAGGGCAAAAATGAACTATTGGGATTTCATCAAGATCAAAAGCTTTTGCACAGCAAAGGAAACAGTTAACAAAATCAAAAGACAACCGACAGAATGAGAGAAGATATTTGCAAACGACATATCAGATAAAGGACTAGTATCCAAAATCTATAAAGACCTTAGCAAACTGAACACCCAAAGAACAAATAATCCAATCAAGAAATGGGCAGAGGACATGAACAGACATTTCTGCAAAGAAGACATCCAGATGGCCAACAGACACATGAAAAAGTGCTCCATATCACTCGGCATCAGGGAAATACAAATCAAAACCACAATGAGATATCACCTCACACCAGTCAGAATTGCTAAAATCAACAAGTCAGGAAATGACAGATGCTGGCGAGGATGTGGAGAAAGGGGAACCCTCCTACACTGTTGGTGGGAATGCAAGCTGGTGCAGCCACTCTGGAAAACAGCATGGAGGTTCCTCAAAATGTTGAAAATAGAACTGCCCTATGACCCAGCAATTGCACTATTGGGTATTTACCCTAAAGAAGGCCAAAATTAACAAGACAGTAATCAACAAGTGGAGAGGATATGGAGAAAGGGAAAAACTTTTATCCTGTTGGTGGGAATGCAAGTTGATGAAACTACTTTGGAAAACAGTGTGGAGATTCCTTAAGAAATTAAAAATAGAACTACCCTATGACCCTGCAATTTCACTACTGGACATTTACCCCAAAGATACAGATGTAGTGAAAGAAGGGCATTCTGTACCCCAATGTTCATAGCATCAATGGTCACAAATGCCAAACTGTGTAAAGAGCCAAGATGCCCTTCAACAGATGAATGGATAAAGAAGATATGGTCCATATATACAATGGAATATTATGCCTCCATCAGCCAACTTTTGTATGAACATGGATGGGACTGGAAGGGATTATTCTGAGTGAAATAAGTCAAGCAGAGAGAGTCAATTATCATGTGCTTTCACTTGTGGAGCATAAGGAATAACACAGAGAATGTTGGGAGAAGGAGAGGCAAAGGGAGCTAGGGAAAACTGGAAGGGGAGATGAAGCATGAGAGACTGGACTCTGAGAAACACAGTGAGGGTTTTGGAGGGGAGGGGATTGGGGGGTTAGGTAAGCCTGGTGGTGGGTATTAAGGAGGGCATTTATTGTATGGAACTCTGGGTGTGGTGCATAAACAATGAATCTTGGAACACTGAAAATATAAGTTAAAATAAAGTAAAAGAAGTAAAAATATATATGGATCTTAAAAAAAAAAAAAAGGTGGGGAGGAATTGGTATGCTAACAAAGAAGGGCAATCAAAAAACAAGGGAGGTAAAAAAGAGCAGAAGACAGTTTCCCCAACAACGTTATAAGTCTCATGACCAATACAGACACCAAATAGTAAAGCCTGCATGATATGGTCTGGGGTCACCTAACAGGAGACCCTTGCTGCAGCAAGAATGACAGTACAATGAGTCATTCTATAAGGAAAGGTCATATAGATTTTGTACCACATATGAACATGGGGGAACTCTTGACACTTTAAGCCGTAACCTTAGTTCAATCCAGTCATTATTGGTAATGGCCCCAGGACATGACTGAAGAAAACTTAAATGATAGGTTATCCTGACAGTCTGACAGTCACCATGCAGTGCATCATATGTTGATTTTCTGGAATTCATTAGTGACCCGGGGAAAAAAAAAATGTTTCAGTCCCAAACATGGTGTAGGGGACCTACCCTACCGTCCTGGGTGGTAACACCAGAAATACCTTTCTGAAAATCAGGGTTCTGTAGTACTGTTGGGTGGTGTCATAGGGGTTCTGAGTCAGCTTGAAGCTATTCTATGCTGGTCCTGAAAGGACAGTGTTCTGGTTATGTCAACTGGGAAGACATTATATTAAGTGGTGCACATTTGGACAGTGTTGTCCATAGTGAAATGCAATTTTCTGTATTTGGAGTCTCCAGAAGCCACATAAGCCCTAAGCACTGACTCACATCCTTGAATCAAGTTTCATCCTCCATTACTATGAGTTGTTATCAAGATCTGAGCTCAAGGCAGAGATAAATGGATAGTCATGCACATGGGCAAATTTGCATGAAGAAACTTGACTTACAAGGGCATATGGCCATAGGATCAGTGACACCTGAATATAGAAGTGTCACATTTCCAATCACTTCTCCTCAGCAAATGGAGTCTGTGAGTTTCATCATGCCCAGGATTTCTCTGAACTTCACAAATCTTAATTATCAGATAAGGGTTCCATAGAGATGCAAGTAAAAAGATCACAGGGTATCCATTTCCCCTGCCTTTTGGTCCTGTCAGTTGTGGACAGGGGCCAGTCATCCCAGTCCTTCTCTCACCTTCTAATCCCTATTCCAGGGCCAGGTGTTGTTGAGTATGCCATCCACAGAGTCTGGAATGTTTTTGTATAGATTTTTTAAATTTATTTGTGAGACAGAGAGAGTGTATGATTGAGGGAGTGGGGAGAGAGTCAGAGGGAGAGGGAGAAGTAGAATTCTGGCTGAGCAGAGAGCCCAACGTGCAGCTTAGTCCAAAGACCCTAATGTGCCTCTGGATCTGAGAACCCTGGGGTCATGACCTGAGGCAAACACAGGCAATTAACTGAGCCACTCAGACATCCATGAATGTTTTTGAAACAAATATATATAAATATACCATGTCTTCAATCTTATTCTGTTGTTCTAGAAACCAAAGTATAAAATCAACTGGTTTAAATATTACAGGACAACCTCATTAGTGCACATAGAAGCAAAACGTCCTCAAAATATTAGTAAGTACAATTTATGATATATTGAGAATGATTCAGTTTTATTATAGTGGAAGATGTGGATTGGGACATGTGCAAAGTCTCTAGAGGATGATGTAAATAAATGTTACAGGGACACTCATGTGAGGTAAGTAATATGCCCCCTATGTCCACTGCCCCAGTTAGGGAGGGAGCCCATGAACATTCAGCTCTAGTTTCCTGTTGAAGTTTGGTAGAAAAATATTGTGTCACTGCACACATTGCCTTGAGACTTAAAGACACTCTAGCCCATGCCAAGAGGAATTCATGGGCAGGGTTCTTCAAGGATAAAAAGCACAGTCCAAAGAAAGCTCTTGGCTGTGCAAGCAGCAGCGTCTTCGGACACCTGGTGAGCTAATGTCTGTCCTTGTAAGGGGCTCCTGCTGCCATGGTGCTTCTCAGACACCCAGCTTCTTACCTCTCCCATTTACAGCTGGCTTCTACTTGCTACTTAGACACTCCTCAGGAGCATCAGTTCAATAATGATGACCCATGGGAATGATTCAGATGATTGGCAAGGATGTCTCAGGGCTTCCTCTACTGGTCAGGGATCCTTCTGGAAACTATGGAGTCTAGATTTATTCCTTATCAAATACACAATGCCTGCAGCATCTTTTATCCGCAATATCCATAGATAGTTGTCAGTCTAGTGTGTTACATCTCAAAATGTTTCAGCATTTCATAGTGGCTCATGATAACTGACATATATGCCTTCAGATATTACAATTATCCTTTCCAATGCTTCCTTTTTCTCTTAAGTTTTAGGTCTTCCTCTTCATCTCAAAATTTGATACACACAATTACATGTCTTCACGATGTTCTCAAAAATAACTTTCTTTAATAGACAGAATTGAATTTAATATGAATATTTATGTCTGGTGCCAATTAAGTTCCTGAACACAGGTGATGAGAAAAAAATATATGATCATGCAAATTTCATTATACAGTTTACTAATGATTCAGAAATGAGTATTGAATCACATTTTTAGCATAATGGGATCAATCCCAATTTTGTGGTTTCTCTTTCACCTGTTACTAAATAAATTGTATGTTCCTCCCGAATTCACACCCACATCCCTAGGCACACTTCTAGTTCTTTCTACTCCAGAGCAATTTACAAGGAAAGGGTATTTTATAATGCTCCCGAATTTTCACACAAATGTCTTCAGACAGAGTCATTTTAGTTCAGATTATAGGGCACACTTTTTTTTTTAATTTTTTTCCCTGATTTTGGGATAAATCACATAACTTATTGGTGGTATGGTTATCTTTCTCCTCAAAACCAGAGGTTACATCCATGCTTTTTAATATAATAAATAACTTCCAAGAACAAAGGAGGGTGGCCACCCCAGCCTGGAGTGCAGCTCAGTGTTGGCTCTCCCTTGTCTGCTTCCTCATGGTCACTCGATAAGTGGCCCAGGACTAAGTCTGATGGGAACATATCCCTCCACCCCTACATGGGTGTTGAGATTCTTACTGGATTCCTATCTGCAAGGGTGACCACTGAGGTCCTTCAAAGAGACAAGAAGAGATTTCACTGGGAGGCAAAGAAAATGTTCCCAGGAATGAGTCAGATTTGGGATGAACTAGAAGCCAGGAGGTACAGAACACACAATGTCCTCATTCATTCTTAGGCTTTCTGGAGAAGAGACTTGGGACTGAGGTCACTAATGACATGGGGAACTGATTTGGCACAAATGACCCCTATCACTGTGTCACAGTCACCATGCAGATATTGGCCTATGTGAGGTCCCAGTATTTGTCTCTTTTGAAATTTCCCCCAGGGGACATAGGGTGACCCTGAGGCAGGGAGAGACAGGAAGGTGATTTACATGAAGTGCCTTCTACTTCTAATGGGTCTCAAGTGATGAAAATGTGCCAAGGATACCCTATTCCAGCACAGGATACTGAGGAGACCTCATCTTGTGAGGGTCCCCACAATGGCTGGATGGTGCTTCTCAGGCTCTTTGCTTACAGATAATGTCAAAGGAAGGGACTCTGCATTTATGGGGGGCACATAAAAGCAGGATCTCAGCATGGCCCTTGTCTCCCATAACATCTTTCTCACCTCTTAGATTTAGAAGCATGTTCTCAGACTGCAGAGATCTAAGACCCATCACTGTCAGTGTCTCCAAGAGGGACA
Organism: Mustela putorius furo; assembly: GCF_011764305.1. Lineage (NCBI taxonomy): Eukaryota > Metazoa > Chordata > Mammalia > Carnivora > Mustelidae > Mustela > Mustela putorius. Next base: position 130,994 of record NW_025422010.1, read on the forward strand.
GTCAAAATCACCTCTTCCCTGAGCACTGGGTCAGTAGTTCCCTCATCTACTAGACAAACAACTACCACTTTGGGGATCCTGATCACTTTTCCAGGTCCATCTCTAGGAACAAAGCTGTCCTCATCATCACAGGGGCTTAGCCTAAGGACTATCATTATGCTCTGAGTATAGGTACTTATATTTGCACAGTGATTTAAATTTACTGGAAAGTGTAACCACAACCTCCTCCTGTTTTCAGAATGGCTCTATCCTTAGAGGCAGGAGAGAAAGTGAGAAGGGAAAATGGTCAGCACCACCATGGGAAGGGAGGGTCCCTGGTCCCATTCTCCTGTCCAGTGGTTCATCCCCATATGCCCCACCTCATCTCGCCCAGTGTGTGTCCATTTCCCAGTGTGACTTTCCAGGATTGGGCTTCCTCTCTCCCACTCTGCCTAGAACGTTTAGGAATAGATGCTCAGCCCTACAATATATCAACTGAAAGTGAGACTCAGAGACTCCATTCCTCCCTGAGAGATGCTTTTTACTCAAATGAAGATAATAGACACGCACTCATTTTTTTTTAATTTTGTTACAGTGACCAAATAATTGACTTTTCTTTATCTAGACAGACATGAGCTGAACCCATAGTCCATCTAATGTTCTCTACCTGCCAGATGCTTCTATTCATTGTGCAGTGAAGATCATGAAAGAGAAGAAACATTTGAAACAACTCATGTGTGAATGCTGTCCGAGATAGTTAAAGCCCTCTTGATATCCATGTCCCACACTTTTCACCTCTATTGACAGGGCATCAATAATTTGTAAACTGTTCAAAACTTTAATATTAATCATGTGGTAGATTTATAAATTATGTTAATCTTGGAATGCATTTGCTCTTTGAGATATCACACAATCAATTCATATAAAAACTGGGGTCACTGTAGGGCTACATGTCCCATCGGTGTTTGTGGACTGTCAGTGACCAAATGTCAAGTTTTGACCTCAACATCATTTTCACACAGAACTGCAGTTTGGCCTGTGGACAGTAGGGGACACTGCAGGCCTACCACTGGGTATGCACAGTGGGGAACCCCTATTTTGTAATTCTTCCAAACCCCAGAGATGGGGCTTTGTTGCCTATGTGGGGTCCCTGTGCCTCCCCCACCTGTGCAGAGTGCCCAGAGTGTCACTGGTCTGTGAATATTCTCAGCAGCTGCTTCCTTCCTGGGGACAAACTATGAAACTCACAATCAGACTCTAGTCTGTCAAACAAACAAGCTCACACTTAAGCTCATGCTCAGGATGAGGCAAATTTTCTAGTAGAGAAGAAGGTCATGGGAACTGCCCTCCTCTTTCAAGCCACTGGAGAAAACTAGAGGTTTGGTCACCCAGCCCCAGCTTGGCACTCAGGACAGCTGTGTCCCCACAGCCAGGGATCTCATCCTCCTTAATTCTACTCTCACTGCTCAGGCAAGGATGAGCATTAGAGACCTGAATGTGACAGATGATGTGTGTCCTCCTCTGTGAATGCATGTGTCCCCTGGCTGAACTCCTGTTTACACTTATTAGCCAGAGCCAGCCAGTGTCCCCTGAGCCTCCTGTGGATGCATATCCCCTGTGTTCTCTGTTCCCTCTATCTTTTTCTCTGCTTCACAGTGGTTCACAGGCTCTCCTGTGTCAGGATAGTACATGTCCCTACACTAGAGCCCCACCCACGGAGGATGCTCCATCAGGGACAGTACACCAGGACCACAATTACAACCTTCCCTGGAAGGTCACTCTCACATGGTGAAAATAGAGTCATCAGAGTAGCAAGAAAAGGAAAGACTTGGTGGCTGTAGGGGGAAAAGCAGAAGTTTGCTCAGGGACCAGTAGGGGCACTGTGAGACCGTGTCTGGAGGTTTCTGCAGGCTAAGGGCTCCCAACTAGGCAGCCACCACAGAAAGAAGGCCCTGGGTCTCTGCCCCTGGCTTCCAATAGGGACAGGACAGGTGTGTCCTCTTTGGACCTGACTTTCATGCACCTGGACCTAGGTGTGGTCCCAGCAGCGTTTTCTGCAGGCCTACCCATGGTAGAAATTAACATATCAAGTATGCTCCCTGTCCCAAGTGTCCCAGACTCTGAGTGCACACAGAACAGCAGGGGAGGCTCCCATTTGCATGAACAGCTCCTCCTCTGTGAACCCTGTAGGGAGAGGATAAGAGAGGCCTGGGGAAGCACAGCTCTATGTCACTGGACTGAGAAGGGGCTGTGTCACCATGGCCTGGAGCCCTGTCCTCCTCTTGCTCCTCTGTCATTGCACAGGTAAAGACAGGTCCCAGTGCAAGAGGGTGATACCCAGCCTGAGTCAGATTCCTCTGGCAAAGCATCTCAACCATACATACCCTATCCATTCTCTTCATTCTGATGTGTCTGTCTTTGCAGGTTCCCTGTCCCAGCCTGTGCTGACCCAGCCAACGTCCCTCTCTGCATCTGTAGGAGCAACAGCCAGACTCACCTGTACCTTGAGCAGGGACATAAGTGTCAGTGGGAAAAACATGTACTGGTATCAGCAGAAGCCTGGAAGCCCTCCCCGGTTTTTCCTGTACTACTACTCAGACTCAGACAAGCAGCTGGGACCTGGGGTCCCCAGTCGAGTCTCTGGATCCAAAGATACCCCCACAAACACAGCAATTTTGTTCATCTCTGGGCTCCAGCCTGAGGACGAGGCTGATTATTACTGTCAGGTATATACCAGTGTTGCTCAGCACAGTGATAGACACAGATGAGAAAGTGAGACAAAAACTCCTCAGGACCGTAGATTCTAAGCTGTTACACTTTTACTGAGGAAGTTAGTGTTTTAACTGATAACAACAGAACAAAATCCTTGGGATTCTGGTTCAAAATAGTGCCATACCATAGCTGTCTCTCAACATTATGTAAAACATTCATGATGACTCTAAAAACAAAAATTGATACCAATATTAGTAATTTATAAAATGGTATACAAATACAGCCAGAATGGAGAACACACACCATACCATACAGTAAAAGAGAGAAGGAAGTGAAATCCTTGTAGATGCCATCCAGAATACCAGAACACTGCCTAGGAAGTGTGTGTGTGTGTGTGTGTGTGTGTGTGTGTGTGTATGTATGTGTGATGTGGGGAAACCCAATGGTTATCATGGCCCATGGCTGTGCCTTGTGCCTCTAAGAAGCCTAGTTACAAACATAAACATATCTCCACTGCAAGGTTATGATTTTATCAGAGAACACTGTCAGCCCACCAGCAAACAGCAGTAAGCCCCATTGGGAGAGACTGATTTTCTTAAACACATTGCTCTTAAAATAAAATGGCATTGTTGAATCAACCATGTCAGTAGTGCTTACAGCTCTGCAGACTGACATATTTTTTCAACCTTGCATTCCTTCATTTTCAGAGCACTGTGAAGTATCCATATTGGTACCACAATTTTGATAGGGCCACCATCTTAGAAATTGCTTGATTTGTATAAAAATATTAGAAAATGTTTGTATTTTGTTTTTGACTGACTGATCTTTCTGAATCATTAACTAAATTTCAAAATAATGTATGCCAAAACCTTAGAATGTGAGGTGAGTACATACAGATTATTTTCAAGTTATGGTCCAAAAATATCTGTTTGAAAGTTTATTCTCCTTTTAAAAGTTTTCCAGCTTTAAGATCATAGAATTTGCATTTGTTTTAATTGAAAGATGAAATTTCAATCCTCAATATTCTTTTAGGTGGTTTCTCCCTGACCCTCAAAATGAGAAAGTAATGAAGTATAGGTGTCTTTCTCTTCCTTCACTGTTTCAATCAGTACAACAGTTCAATCAGCTCAATATACAATGTGAGATTACAGCACACATACATTTATGTGCAAGTAGTTGGGATCCATTGCTTTAATGCATAAGGGTTTTGGAATATTAAACATGTAGGTAATGTGCTCAAGGTTATACCAGTGACCCCTATACACCAATGACAGAGTGGTTGGATATTTTTGATATTCAGCAAGGGCACAGGAGGAGGGACAAAGAAGGGTGGGAGAGTCTTGTGGAGTCTTTTAGAGTCACAAGAATCTTGTCTTGTGGACAGGAGTCCACAAGATGAGTCCTATTGATAGTTGAGGCTGTATGATGGGTGTAGGTGGTTTTTTGCATGAATCCCTACAGTTTCTATAACTTCAAAATTGTCCACAATATGCAGATTTAAAATCCTCTATTCCCATCTTTGATGATGTAAGTGTTTCCTGTTATCAAGAGAACTCAGAGTTGCCAAAATGGGTGTTTTCTCCATTATCTCAATTTGAGATCTCCTCCCAACAGACAGAATAGGAGACCATGGTAGGGATGAGAATCAGTGTTGTGAAGTGACAGGAAAGGAGGTAAGCTTGAGGTCAGAGAGCAAGGAGCATGGCTACTCAGCTGGTTGTGGTGCAGACAGAGCAAGACCATGAAGATCCCTTAGAGGAAGAAGGAGTTGGGGTTTTATGTCAAGGCATTAAGGTCCTGCCTAAGCTCAATGACTTCTTCATTGAGGGATCTTCCATCCCTCCAAGGGCCTTGAGGACTGAGTGCTTGAAGGAAATTGGTAATACCAGTCACAGGAATTTAATAAAAGGCCTTTACGTCTAGATGTTTGGGTATCACGTGCACAGTGAAAGCTGAGTTCCATCTCTGATACAGTGAGGAAGTGAAGATTTATGGATGTAACTGTACACACACTAAACACAGCTTCAAAACATTAAAACCTCACATTTATCTTCTACTGAACTAAGACAATGAATAAGAAACTAAGAACTAAAACAATGAGTGAGAAAATACAGGTGGGATATTTTTTAATATAAAGAAATTTTATGATATTGAAAATATAATCTTGGTAAGAAGTATGTGACACAGATATGGAGAACCTAAAAATTAAGAATATAGAGACAATTCCTAAAATAATGAAGTTTGCTACACCCTCCAGTGGTAAAGTTGAAGCCTGCCAAACCCATCATCATCATCATCATGTTATTTTACAAATCATTAAATATACAAATAATTAATCTAATTAGTTTAATCTTTAAATATCTAATATAATCTAAATATCTAAAACCTAATAGTAAAATAGCTAAATATCTAAATACCTAATCTCTATAAAATTCTATTTTTAAGAATTTATTTATTTATTTGACAGAGAGAGAGGCAGCACAAGCAGAGAGAGAGGGAGAGGGAGAAGCAGGCTTTCTGCTGAGCAGGGAGCCTGATGGGGGCTCCTTCCCAGGATGCTGGGATCATGACCTGAGCCGAAGGCAGAAACTTTCTAACTGAGATACCAGTCTCAGTCTCTCTATAAAATTTGAAATGCATTCCTTGATTTTTGAAATGTTTGCTGAATTGTTCAGTCGGAATATATGCCACTGAATATATTCCTGCAAAAGTCTTTTCCAATGCCTTTTCAATGACCAGCACCCAAGTCCTTTCAAAGAACCTCACCTCACCCTTTGTTTGTGAACTGATGCACACCTGGTTATTCTACTTCATCTAGAATGTCCTAGAACTAAGTATTACACACATAGGTGTGTGTCCCATGGACCATAGGGCAGTCACCCCTGCCCTTCCTGGGACTGTAACTACCTCATGGTGACATCTGTTCTCATGCCTTCCATCAGTTTGCTTTCCTGGAACCTGTCAATATGAAAATGTCCTCTCGGGATGCCTGGGTGGCTCAGTTGGTTAAGCAGCAGTCTTCGGCTCAGGTCATGATCCCAGCATCCTGGGATCGAGTCTCACATCGGGCTCCTTGCTCAGCAGGGAGCCTGCTTCTCCCTCTGCCTCTGCCTGCCATTCTGTCTGCCTGTGCTCCCTCTCTCCCCCCCTCTCTCTCTGATAAATAAATAAAATCTTTAAAAAAATAAGAAAAGAAAAGAAAATGTTCTCTCATTTTTCTTAAAGACCTCGTTTGTTCCACTTCTAATTTCTTTGCTTCACTCTCATGCAGATCTCATCTCCATAGGCTTTAGTCAGATCTTAGGGCAAAGTATCCCTCCAAGAAGATGATGGAGAAGGATGGAGGTGGGTGACCCCATTAACATCAGCCCAGGGTCTAGGCCTGACTCAGAAAGTGGGTCGTCTGAGTGCTTGTAGTAGATCACTGGATCTACCATAGCTCAAAACCATGTCCCAGGGACCACTTCTAAGAGGACACCTTCTTTCTGCATCTGCTGATCCTAGTATGTCTCTGGGAACTGTTCTTTGGCTCAGAAGTCTCAGAGGAAGCAGGTCTCTGTGGTTCCAAGGATGCTGAACAAGCAAATCATTCTCTAAAGTGAGATATGCCTCTTCTTGTCACGTACCTGTATGCATTGGACACCCAGCATCAGATTTCCTTACCACTGAAGCATGTTATATAGGAGCCATGTCTTTTCTTCATCCCAAGGTTAATAGAGTTTCATAGCGTAATGCCATTGAGGCTGTAGATACTCAGGGTTTAGAGAAAAACAGATGAAGAAGTCTCACAGAAGCCTCCTCCCGAAGGAGGATTAGAGATTAATGGGAACTATATTTCCACCCTCGTGTTTGGAAGACAGCTCTGGGGACCCCTGGCCTGGGGTCCTTCTCTCCTCACCTTTCTCTCTGCACAAGTGGGGGGTGAGAGGATTTTGGAATTAGCTCAATAGGGACACCTTCCCTATTCCTCTTTTCGATCCCCTAGTACAGTATCTGTGCCTTGTTCCAACTTCAAAGAGCACTTGGAAAACTGTTGGTGACCCCAAAGGATATCAGGGCTGCCTTTGTTGAGCTAGCCTAGACTCCATTGTATCTCCCTGACTTACCTCACTTGCTTTCAATCTCCAAGGGCCATTTACACTGATCCCATCATGGCCATGCCTCCTCCTGGAGCTGCTGCTGACCTTCCACCCACGATGTCTCCCTGCTCAACTTTCCCTGATTCAATTTATTAAAATCACAACATTTCAGGACAGGGAACTTCCCCTGGAGTACTGTCCCATATCCATACCAGTGTCCCTGGTCATTCCTATTCAGCTTCTCCTGAAGCTTATGAGAGGGGAAAGTGACTTGATCCTAGGTGGTTCCATTTCTGTAACTTCCCTAATAAATCCAGAAAGGTGGAGATGCCAGGGACATCCTGGTATTTGCATCTGCATATGATGTCAGGTGAAGAAGATCCCCCACCCATTCATGGTCACCCCCATAATTACCCAGTCAGGAATCAGTAAAAAATGATCACTTTCCATCCTTATGGATTGACCTCCTATATACATATTGTGCATAATTGAAATTATATACTTGGAACCCATTGAATAGTTCCTTACATTTAATTATTTCACATACTTATTCAGACATTCATGCATGTCATAGCAGAGAAAAGTAGTTTATTTGTTTATATATTTTATTTATTTATTTATTTATTGACATATGGTGCTCCATTGTATGGACATAACAGTCTGTCCACCAACCAGTTATATATAAATATATCATACATATGTTACATGATACATAAACATACCATATATTATAAGTTATACATTTAAGTACTATAAGTTATATAGAGAGGGAGGTAGAAGAAAATGAAGTTACTGCTTGTGAACTAATGTGAGTTTGTTCTATCCTGAGTTAAATTTGGAGACAAAGCCGGGTATGTAGTCACACAAAGGAATCTGTATTTGCAGCAAATAGGATATCACAGGGAATAACTTGCAAAGCCTTGACTCTGGGAGCATGAGAGAGTGGGTTCTTTTTATTTAGTATTGGGATGAATATTCAGAAGGGGAGTTTTGTCATCCCATGTGTAGGTGGGCATAAGGTGGGTCAGGAGGACTGAGAACATTGGCCTCTACAGGCATCCTCTGGTAAGTTACTGCAGGTTGGGCTCCTCCTAGTGCATAGACTTTTGCATTACAATGAAGCAGAGGTGGCTGTCCCACAGGAGGAAGGAGCTAGGGACCTGCCTCCAGAGCCAGGATACACTGGAAATGGTCTGAGCTTCTTGTCTGGGGTAACGATTGTGGGGCCTGGTTTTCTTGGAAATAGCATTGGGGATTTCACTGATTTGCTGTCTCTGATGTGGTTACACTTTCCTGGCCTGATTGAGATGGCCAATTTTTGCATTCCCTTTGTTCCCTTAAAATATTTATCTAATAAGGATTTTTTAAAAATTTTTTCTTAATTCTGACACCTCTGAGGAAGATCTGAAAGCCGTGTGCTGGGGAAAATAGAGCCATCCAGATATAGATCATAGAAAATAGTTGGGGGACTGAAATGACTTCTCTTGTGTCAGGAAAGCTATATCCTATAATTATCCCCCACACACACTGGGGAACTCCTGGGTTTTTCTGCTCACACATAGACCCACTGATGGGACTCCTTTTTACTGTAGCCCTCTGTGGACAGTGACCATCAGCATGGTTCTTCAGAGATGAAAAGCACGACCCAAAGACAGGTCTCCCTTGGGACATCCAACATCACCTTAGAGTCAACAGGTGTTGGGGGGTTCTGCCTGTTCTTTCCAACCTTGTGAGAGGCTCCTGGGCCCTGGGTTCTTCTCCAACACCCAGTTTACAAACACTTGTGCTCACCATTGCATCCAGAATGTTACAGAAAGAAAGGATTCTTCTGACCCATGATGCCTTGAAATGTCTGTGACATTTTCCCATGGTTCTTTACAAGGTCAGGGATCCCGGCTTATTACTATGACTCCCCAATTTATTCATGATGAAATATATTTCATTAGTTCTCAAACTCAGGATTTGACATGCTCTTTCTAAGAAATATTATATTGGTCATTTATTTCTATATTTTATGGTAACTCGCAGAAGGTGACATTGTTTTTTGCAGATATGTGAATGATTTTTTCTAATACTTCCTTTTTCTCTTAATTTTACACCCTCCTTATTTTCAAATTTGGTGCACATGAAAGTGCATACTTTTCTCCAGTGGATCAAAGGATCTTTGGATAAATAGACACAAAGTGATTGGGTAGGAAACTTTGTGTGATATAAGTTGGGCTCTCAAACACAGACATTGAGGAGGGCAAATAGCAACCATGCACATTGTATGAAACGGAGAATCCACTAGCTGTTCAGAAATGCATGTAAAATCATATTTTACATATCAGTGATGAACACTGGTCTGACACATGTGGACATTCCATAAATGTGTGTTTAGAGATTGTAGGGGAGGGAGTTCTGGATGGGTCAATCAGTGAAGTATCTGCCTTAGGTTCAGGTCATGACCTCAGAGTCCTGGGATCAAGTCTTTGGTTTGACTTAGCAGAGAGTCTCATTCTCCTTCTCCTTGGACATGCCCCCTCCCCAGCTTGTACATGCACTTACTCTCTCTCTCTAATAAATAAACAAAATATTGGGGTGGGGGGGAAGTAGTGAATATAGGGGAGAATGAATGAATGAATGATGTCGACCAAGCACTCACATAAGCAGTTACTGTATTACCTACATCCTTCCTATGGGGGATGGAAGGTGTTTCTCAGCCCTGGTCATCTGTGTATCCATATCTCTCAATAGGTCACACCATGGTTGCAATATGACAGCGGGACAACAGACTATCAGGAGACTCCAACTGCTCTCCACCTGACTTCACCTGTGTCAGTCTGAGCACCCCATCACTGAGGGCATCACCCTCCATCCATCTGACCTCTGGACCATCCCTCCCTCTCCCACAGCACAGGATCGAGTCGGTTACCTCCCTGTGCTGCACTTGAGGACACATGATATTTCTCTCTTCCCTGTTTCCTCCATTCTCTGCCTCCTTCAACACCACTCCTAGCATCCCCTTCCAGGTCACCCTGTCCCAAGTTCTGTCCTCGACATTTCCACAGAGCTAAATCCCTAATGAGCAGCACTGACCAGAAGCACTGGTCTCACAGAAAATGGAGGGGAATTCATAGGATGACCCCTCCATTGTTCCTGCTGGACACCCAGGCCCCACTATCTCCTGACACCCCTGTGTGTCCTGTCAGTCTTGCTCAGGAGGGGCCAATATTCTCATGTTTGGTGTCCTCCTTTGCTAAGGTATGGGTCCCCTCCACAAATTCTTGTTCATGCTCAGCAACCAGATCCAGCCCACCTCCTCTGAGGCCGTCCTGTAAGGACAGCTCCTTCTTCTCTCTGTTCCCTGTGTCTTGCCCTCAGATCCACAGAGGCTCACAGGATCTCCTGGGTTAGGACTGCTCATGTACCTCCGACTAGTCCCCAGTCCATAAAGGAAGCCTGATCAAGGACAGAACACCAGGATCTCTGTCCTTCCCTGGAGGGTCACTGTCACACGGTGGGAACACATGCATCACAGAAGCAGGTGAAGCATTCTCCCAGAGACCAACAGGAGACAATGTGAGATCCTGTCTGAGGGGGTTCTGTAGGACAGGGTCTCCCAGCATGGCAGCCCTCCATTGACAGGAGGCCCAAGCCTGAGTCCCTAGCTTTCAGTGGGGACAACAAAGGTGTAGCCTCTTTGAAGCTGGATAAGTCCCTGGACCAGGGCCTGTTAGGTGCCAGCAGCTGCTTCCTCCTGGCCCACTGAGGGAAACTAGAACATCAGAAACTCTCCCTGTCAAAGGGGCACATCTGTAAGTGCACAGGAGGGAGGAGGGTTGGGTCACATTTGGATGAGCAGCCCCTACTCTGGCCCCTGTAGAGAGGATAAAACAGGCCAAGGGCAGCCTAGCCCCAGCTCTGTGACTTAAGAAGGGCTGTCACAATGGTCTGGATGACTGTCCTCCTCATCCTCCTCTGTCACTTGCACAGGTAGGAATAGGCTCTAGTGCAAGATGATGGCCCCGCAGCCTGAGTCAGATTCCTCCAACTCAGCTCATAACCACACACACCCAAACCCTTCATTCTGATGTGTTTGTGTTTGCAGGTTCCCTATCACAATCTGAGATAATCCAGCTGCCCTCCCTCTCTGCATCTCTGGGATCATCTGCCAGACTAACCTGCACCCTGATCAGTGGCTTCAGTGTCCACAGGTATTACATAAACTGGTACCAGTAGAAGACAGAGAGCCCTCCTGGGTAGCTCCTGCACTACTACTCAGACTCAGATAAGCATCAGGGCTCTGGGGTCCCCAGCTGCTTCTAAAGATGCCTTGACCAAAGCTGGGCTTCTGCTTATCTCTGGGCTCCAACCTGAGACGAGGCTGACTATTACTGTGCTACAAGTCATGGCAGTGGGAGCAGCTATACCTACCTACCTACCCATAGTGTCTCAGACAACAAGGAAGTGAGACAAAAACACCCGGACCCACAGGCCTTGTCTCTGAGTCTCTTTTATTGAGAAGCTTCTTTGGGGTTTCCTGTCAGATGTATGCCAGTGGCAATAAGCACAGTGACAGAGACAGATGAGGTGCTGGGACAAAGCCTGGGGTTGTAGGTTCCAAGTGGTGACACATATATTGAGATGGTTAATCCCTTCACTGGTGAAAGCAGTAGAACATATTCCCCAGGGATTTGGACATGAAATGGTGTCCCGCTGGAACTCTGCCTTTTCCTTACACGTGGGACCCATGGAGACTCTCAAATGTTAAACATGGATATTAATACTAACATATTTTATTAACTTACAATATATTAATACTAATATGCATTGTTAATATTATTGTATGTTAATAGTGATGTATATGTATGTAAATATTAATAAATATACACTAATGTACATAAATATTAATAAGTATTAGCATTGATGATACATTTTCCTTTGTAAAACATGTAGAACAAAAAAATCAAATCCATCCAGACAATAGCACACACATCATACTGTTTTAGGTGATATATATTTCTTTTATTTTCTTGAAGATTTTATTTTTATGTATTCACTACACCCAGTGTGGGACTCAAGTATAAGATCCTGAGATCAAGAGTCACAAGCTCCACTAACAAGGCCAGCCAGAAGTCCTTCTACTTGTGTATTTTCAAGACACAGTGTCACCTGAAGCTTATCCCAGGCCCCAGACTCTGCTGTTTGCCTCCAAATGAGAAAGCTAATTGAAGAGATGAACTTTCTAAGGAGCCTCCTCTCCCTAACAGAGGTTTCACCTCAAAGCAGAGTTTGTTTTCCGCTGGGAACTGGTAGTGATGCTGGAGTTTGGAGTTTGGAGATCTCTGGGTCAAATATGTAAAAAGCCCAGGCAGCTCAGCTCAAGGGCTCTCACACACTGTATGGTTGTTGTTGTTTTTCTGTGTGTGTTCTTTCCATCTTATTTTAGAGTCAAACAAACCATCCCTTTGAGCCACAGAATTCCCAGGTCCTCTCCAAGGGGTAGTAACATTTCAAGTAAAATAAGAAAAAATATATATATATATAATTTTATATTTATATTATTTTATTTTATTTTTATATTATATATATATATATATATTAATTTTACTATACTTTGCCCAACTTTACATCAAATATGTAGCTTCTTGCCTCATATGAGCTCTTCTTAAAGCAGGCTTTTAATTTTAAATTAAAATAAAGCAGAGCCTTACTGTGAGAAAGAGAAATGTTTCATTTTAATTTAGTGGAAAGCTTAAATATGCCTGGGAGATATGCCTTCCTTTGAAAGTTCCCAGTTCAGTTCAGTAATGCTAGAAGCTTCCATTGTGATTAATTCAGTGGGGGGATATATTTGCAGTTATTGCCAAAATTCTCATTTAAGTGTGTCTACATCCATAACCCATAGAGGGAATTCATGACACAGGGCTACAAAACAACATTTGTTTTGGAAGGACATTAGCTTCCTGTGTGTACCAAGTCGATCTTTGTTATTTCAAGATTTAGTTCCATTTTTTTCTTTTTAACAACTCATGTCTTCATGGATTTCCAGTGGACAAATGGATTCTACATTTATGTTCTATGTCTGTATCATCATGGGAAATTAGCAGGGAAGCTTTATATTTTTTGGCCATTTTTTTCCATTTTAATATACATGTAGAAATGTTTCATTCTCTAAAGTAAAATCTTTTCATGTATCTATTTGCAATCAGTGTGTCCTCTTTGATGAACTTTTCCCACTTAAAAAAAATAAGTGGTTTATGTTTTTATTGTTGAATTTTAGTTATTTATATACACTGTGAATGCATTTTGAGATTCAATTTTTTAAAAAAGGAGAATCACAGGAATAGTCCTTCTATCTGCTAGTCCAGTTGTTCACAGTCATGTGAGAGAAGAGAACCAAAGTTGCCAAACTTCAGGGTGGTCCAAATGCACCCTTGTCCTGTTGATTTTTATTTGAAGGGCAATTAAAGCTTGGATTTAGCAAAGAATCATCAGGAAATTACTATACACAAGACCCAAAGTTCTAGCCATTAATGTGGAAAATGAAATTCTCATTAAATAAGGGAAATAGTAGAGAGGATATGCATTGCCCAGTTCTCATAGAAGGAAGAAAAAAGGACGGAGAAGAAAGGATGGAAGGAAGGAAGGAAGGAGGGAGGGAGGGAGGGAAAAAAGGAAAGGAAGGGGGCGCCTGGGTGGCTCAGTGGGTTAAGCCGCTGCCTTCGGCTCAGGTCATGATCTCAGGGTCCTGGGATCGAGGCCCGCATCAGGCTCTCTGCTCGGCAGGGAGCCTGCTTCCTCCTCTCTCTCTCTCTCTGCCTACCTCTCTGCCTACTTGTGATCTCTGTCTGTCAAATAAATAAATAAAAATCTTAAAAAAAAAAAAGGAAAGGACGGAAGAAAGGTGGGAAGGAGTGAAGGAGGGATGGAGAGAGGGAAGGAAGAAGGCAAAGAGGAAGGAAGAAAGGAAAAAAAGGAAGGAAGGAGTGATGGAGAAATAGAGGGAGTGAGGAAAGGAACTAATTAATGACTAACACAAATATCCCTAATTAATGACTTACACAAATATCCAAAACCCTTCCAGATCCAGTTCCCTGAGGTCACATTCCTGACCTGGTGCTCCATCCCTAGTGACTCTATGTCCTCCTGCCCTTGGCTGCTACTGATGGCCTCCAAGCCAGGGAGAGGAAGGGGAGGGAAGGAGCTGAGGGGTGGGGGCTTCAGGTCTCACCTCCTGGATCCCCATGATTGGGAAGAATGAATGAATCCACACTTGTTAAAAAAGTGCTTCTCTGCATGGGTCCCAGAGTGCCTGGGGGATCTCTACTTGCCTCCTTCCTTTCGCCACAAGGGTCTCAAGCACACACTATGCTTTCCTTAGAATAAGTTCTACGCCAAAGACTTTAAATGCTTCTTTGTATGCATCCACTTCCCTAACCCTCCTGCCCCACCTATGAAAGGTAGGAGGAGAGTGCTTCTCAGAAAGAACTACCTGAGAGCCCACTCCTGATGGCTTTGGGGCTATTAGACATCTAATAGTTGAAGGTGGATGTAAATGAGAGGCCACTGTTTCAGGGATGTGGGTAGCAGTGAGAGAGATGGAGGGGTAGATTAAAAGGTGCAAAGATCAGGGTTTGTCACACACTGGCCTGAATATGTCTCATCCATTTTATCACCATTTTCTGTAAAGGTGACAGGCAGAGGACATCAGGGGATCATCCTTCTCTCTCCTCATATACTAAGTGTCTCATCAGGGAGAAGTCTGAACCAACACAGACACCATGCCACTGATCCACAAGCACTCACACTCCCATGGGCTCCACCTTTCCACACCTTCTTCTGCACCTGATATGAATTTGTAGATTGTGAGTCCAAGAACCATGCTGGGAACAGTGGGGGCGTGGGTCTATGGTCTGGTAAGTTCTTGTCATGATACTGTCCCTCTCTGTCTTCATTGGTTCTATAGACACATGTGGCAAATCCTCCATCTCCCAGAGAGAGGACAAGGCCCCCTAAGTAAGAATACAAAGGAGATGCCAGGATTGCAGATGGGATCTTCATCCTCATGCCCATTAGAGACACAAAAGGTCAAGACTGAGGCAGCTAAGAGTTAAAATACCTTTTAAGAAATGCACAAGGTGTTCTGATTGCCTACCCATTCCCCAAGGGGCTGGTACCCTTCACTCTGAAAGACAATGAAGAGCTCTGGAGACACTCATAGGTTCTAGAATGTCAGGAGAACAATGGATTGACACTTGGAAAACCTAAAACCAGCTGATCCATGAACACTAGATGGTCAGTAAAAGGGAAGACCTGGTGACAATGAAAGCTTGAGCTCCTTGGCTGCCACAGTCCTTGGTTTACGCTCCTCAGCAAGCTCGTAGTGTTTGCTCTGGGCCTCTGTTGGCCTAAGGGATAACCTCCTGCAGATTCTTTAAATACTACTCCAGAGAGAATCCC
The DNA here is from genome assembly GCF_011764305.1 of Mustela putorius furo. Taxonomy (NCBI): domain Eukaryota; kingdom Metazoa; phylum Chordata; class Mammalia; order Carnivora; family Mustelidae; genus Mustela; species Mustela putorius. The sequence continues at coordinate 146,209 of NW_025422010.1, forward strand.
GCCCACACCACCACATGCCCTGGTATTGGAGTATTGACCTCACCAAGGAGGCTGATTTGTAGGAATAATCTGCACTTAATTTACCCATAAACCTGTCTCTGTAAGTTTGGGTTGAACTGATCTATATGGTTTTGTTCATTGACTTGTTGATAACAAGTACACCCATGTGCTGTGCTGAACAAGCATGTCCTGGGAGGGAAGATGCAGACAGGGGCTCTTTGCCAGGGGTGTGTGCACATAGAATGGCTGCTCTTTATGAGTATTACTTTTCTGTGACCAATTATAAACTCTTGTCCCTTTGTGGTTTATCTTCACCTGCTGTCTTACTTTGGCCACAAAATATAATCAGAGGAGACACATGCTCCTTGTAGACAAAGGTGTAACAGCCCATGCTCACCCTGCTCTTTAGTCTCCCCTTTTGCTTTGCTGACCTCCATTATTCCAAGGATGCCCCTAATCCAGATGAACATGGGAGACACCTAGCACATGGAGATGGGCACGTCAAAGCAACTTTGATCACATTTGAGGGTTTTCATGACCCTCTAGCTCCTTATGAAGTAGCCAGTATGGAAATTCTCTTTACTCACAAGACACTGACAAGGGCATGCATGGTGCTGGGAAATTACAGAGGGTCACTTATGGCACCTCTCTGAGCCCAGAGAGTCCAGAGGAGGGGTCTGAGGTAGTGGGGATTTGAATTATTAGGGGATGACATATTTGGGATAAATGCATCACCTGAACAGACCATTCATCTCAATGGATGGTCCTTGGACCTCCAGCCCAAAGTCTGGCTGATGCATGATTTGATCACATTTGAGGGATCCTGCTTCCTCCTCTCTCTGCCTGCCTTTCTGCCTACTTGTGATCTCTGTCTGTCAAATAAACAAATTAAAAAAAAAAAACTCTATTAGAATGTGGCCTAATGTGACCTTCACTGCTGCTAATCTTAGAATTCATTGGGCTTCATTGATTTGCCATTGGCACAACAAATAAATTAGGTACAAATGGTAGATTAAACCACAAATAAATTGATGTGAGAGTATTTGGAACCCACCACTTTCATGCACAAGAGATATAACTCTCTGTGAACCAGACCATGGATGTGTGAAGATGGACAGGGACCTGGTGTGTTACAGACCAGCAGGACTCTTAGGGTTTTGAGTCAAGCTGAAGTTTGTTCCCTGCGACCAGCAGGGGGTGCTGTGGGACTGCCCTGTGGGCCTTACATAGCTGTTTAGTGAGGACCTTCACCCAAAAGTCTTGGCCTGGAGGCAGGACCCACCTCTCTGTCCGGGCAGAATCCCCTGAACAGGGACATGTGTGTTATCTCAGCAGCTGCTTCCTCTCAGTGCTTTCCCTAGGGGTGAAGCCACCTCCATTTTCCTTAGTGGAACAGTTTACTTATGGAAGTAAGCTTAACAAAAAATTTAATATTCTAATCATTCTTTATTGTGCAATTCAGGGATATTAAGTATACTCTCAATGTTGTGGAAACCTCAAAACTAGCCATTTTTAGAACTTTTTCATCATCCTAAGTAGTAACTGCACCCAAGAGAGAGATGGGTAACCTGGATATAGCAGAGGAACCAAGGTTCCAGGAGCACACGCCAATGCAGGAAGCACCAGAGAGGAGAGGGCAGCATTGATGGGGACTCTTGGAAGATATAGCCTGACAGGTGAGAACATTCTTTGGGCTGTGCTGCTCACCCCAGATTGACTGTGTGTATGCACTGTGCCCACCATGGCATAGGTATCAATGTACCCATTGCAGCGTGTCCAGTCATGCCAGCTTTGTCTCCCAAAGTGTGCCTGAAAATGCCAGTGAGAGCACAAGGATCTCATGTGCAGCATCTGTCATATGATGTATGCATGTTTCTATCCAAATCGCCTCCAAAATTCATGCCAGTTCCCCTCCAGACCTCCCAAAGTCCCTGTTCACAGTCCATGTCCTCCTTTGTAGTCAAGGGGAACTTGGATTTCTTCCCAGACTTTCTGTTCTGTGGCATCAAATTATATGTCTCTTTCTGGGCCAATGCCATGCTCTTTTCATTTCTACAGCTTTGCAATATAATTTGAAATCAAGAAGTATGATGCCTCCATCTTTGTTTTTCCTGTGTCAAGATTGTTTCGGCAATTTGAGGTTTTTCTGTCTTTATACAAAATTCAGGATATTTATTTTCTATTTCTATGAGAAAGGTAAATGGCATTCTCATAAGAATTGCATTGAATGTATAGATTTAACGTTATTTTTGCTGTGGAGAGCATGGGATTTAGGAATTATATGCAGGCTGCATGTGTGCTATAAGGATGTATCAAGGATGACACACATGGATGTGGTTCAAAATTTGGATGGGTGATTATGGTCCAAATGGGAGACAAGATACATGTTTTACTAATAAGGTAAAGAAAGTGAAATTCTGTATTTTTCCCTTTTTTTGTGAGATTTATTTTCTTATTTGAATTTTTTTTTTTTTTTTTTTTTTTTTTTTTTACTTATCACCAACTAAGTATCAGCAAGCTCCAGATACTTACTGCTTCAAGGAACAAACAAAATTGTGAAGATCATGGACACATGTTGCGTTTTCATATGATTCATTATGAAAGACAATGATCAAATGTTTTATGTGAAGTTCAAAGGGAAACATTAAGCTTTTGTAGGAACAAGACATACAGTCCTATGTTAACTGAGAGTTGTTGGATAGATATATTTATCTGCCATTGTCAGTGCAGAATGCATTAGATAATATCAGTGGGGAAAACATTTGTGTTAATATTTACAACATGAGTAGAACTATGTCTGGCACCTATGAAATATTAGACAGGGATCTGATGAACAATTAAAATACAGCTTATACTGAAAACAGAGGACTTAGGACACCAGGAATTTCTGGATCATGTGACTAAGTGATGTCCTTGAAACTCTCATCCCTATGTCCCCAAATGTATGGTGACATCTGGATAAGCCCTGTGTTTGGTGCAGGAGAACCATTCACTGGTGTCTTCCCTCAGTGCTGGGAGTTCCTGGCAGCATCTTGAGAGGGCTGAGTTGTTGACCATCTCCTAAGGGCCCTCTCAGGGGAAAAGCAACGGATGAACCACATGTCACTTCTTTGTAATTCCTGGTCTCCCCTTGAAGAATTCAGTGAAAAATTGGTATTAATGAACTCTGTCCCCTCAGGCCAAAGCAGAGAGTTATGGGCCTGGTCTGCTAGGTTGGGAAGTGTCTTGACATGAGGGAGATATTGGCTGACCCCCCCAGTCTCCTCTATATACCCTGGGAAGGGGTGTGCATGTCCTCTGCATTTCTGCTCCCTGGGTGCAGGATACATCTTTCCTAAGGGTTTAATTACCAGTGGCCCCAAAAACACAATTATCTAAAGGGTGGAGGAGCACAGGTCAGTTCATGCTGATAAGACCATGTCTCCGAAGACTGAGGTGTGGTGGCACCTGCAATACAGGAAGGAGTCCCCTGGCTGATAAAAAGTCCCTCCCTCTGTGTGGAGGTGATGGTGAGTCAGGCAGGTTGATATCCAGAGTGTCTCTCTCTCTACTCAGCTCTGGGCTGTCCCTCCCAGTCAGAGTGGAGTCTGAACACTGAAATGGCAGGGGTGCTGTGGGCTTTTCCCTTTGGATTTCTGGGGTGGGGTGAAGCCTCAGCAGGGCACCCCGTCCTGGAGCCCTGCCTTGTGCCATATTCTCTGTGCTCACTGGGGCCCAAGAGAGCTTCCCCAACCCTGCCCCACACTTTGCTGTCCCCACATTCAGGCCCAGGATCCCCAGGGGAGGGAGTGATTTGCATAAAGGTTTCCTTTCTGCTCTTCCAGGAGGGGAGAGGATAAGAGAGGCTTTGTGCAGGCCTCTCACTTGTGGGTTCAGAAGAGCCTGGGGCATCTCCACCATGGCCTGGAGCCTTTTCTTCATCACCCTCCTGACTCTCTGCTCAGGTGTCTGTCTGTGAAAAGCACAGGGAATGATTATGAGGACACATGGGTGGGGATTTCCTTCTTCCTTTTGAGAACACCTGGTGGGTGATAACTTGAGACTGACCTGTGTGTGTCTGCACTGCTCTGTTGCAGGATCCTGGGCACAGTCTTCCCTCACACAAGAAGCCTCCTTGTCAGCGTCTGTGGGACAGGAGGTCACACTCAACTGCGCTGGAAATGACAACAATGTTGGAGCATATTATGTGGGCTGGTACCAACAGGTTTCTGGTGGTGCCCCAAAAACAGTTATGCTTGGAACCACTAGGCCCTCAGGGATCCCAGACCGATTCTCTGGCTCTCACTCTGGGAACAAAGCCTCTCTGATCATCTCAAACCTGTGGCCTGAAGACGAAGCTGATTATTACTGCTCAACCTGGGACAAAGGCATCAACAATTACACAGTGCTGCAGGCCCATGCAGACCGTTGTCAAAAATCTGCCCCTGTTCCCCATGGTCACAGGGAGACTGTGCAGGGTCTGAGGATCTGACTCTCTGATCACAGAACAACTCTGAAGGTTCTAAAGTGACAGTGACTCTCCCTCATGTTGTTTTTCTTGCTACTGTTTGTAAAAATGAAGCAAAACAAAACTCTTGAGATAATTTTCATGCATAAAGTTGACTCAAAGTGCACAATCCAGTAGTCTTTAATGTATTTACAGAGGTGGACAACCTCTGTTCTGAACTAATTTACCACATTCCCATCGCCTGCAGAGAAATCCCAGATCCACCAGCAGTCAGGCCAGTGTCCCCATACAGCACTCAGCCCTCTGTGGCTCGAATTACATTCTGTCTGCAATGAGTTCTCCAGTGTACACATTTTACAGCGCCTGAATTACAATGCCATTATAAGTGCTCCATTCAAAGGTCATGTGGAGAAAGTGCATTGCTGTTATTATATCAGCACCACCATCTGTAAATATAGGAAAGCCTTTACTTTTGTGAAGTCATGCTTGTGCAGAGGCCATGCTAATCTTCTTCATGGTTCCAAATTTATTTTTTTTGTATTATAATAAAATGTCTAATTAAAACACTCTGGCAGAAGAGAATTTCTTTTTATTTAATTTTTTCAATTTATTTATTTTCAGAAAAACAGTATCAATTATTTTTTCACCACACCCAGTGCTCCGTGCAATCCGTGCCCTCTATAATACCCACAACCTGGTACCCCAACCTCCCACACCCCCGACACTTCAAACCCCTCAGACTGTTTTAAGAGTCCATAATCTCTCATGATTCACCTCCCCTTCCAATTTACCCCAATTCCCTTCTCCTCTCTAACACTCCTTGTCCTCCATGATATTTGTTATGCTCCACAGATAAGTGAAACCATATGATAATTGACTCTCTCTGCTTGACTTATTTCACTCAGCATAATCTCTTCCAGTCCCGTCCATGTTACTACAAAAGTTGGTTATTCATCCTTTCTGGTGGAGGCATAATACTCCATAGTGTATATGGACCACATCTTCCTTATCCATTTGTCCGTTGAAGGGCATCTTGGTTCTTTCCATAGTTTGGCGACCCTGGCCATTGCTGCTATAAACATTGGGGTACAGATGGCCCTTCTTTTCACAACATCTGTATCTTTGGGGTAAATAGCCAGGAGTGCAATTGCAGGGTCATAGGGAAGTTGTATTTTTAATTTCTTGAGGAATAACCACACTGTTCTCCAAAGAGGCTGCACCAACTTGCATTCCCACCAACAGTGTAAGAGGGTTCCCCTTTCTGCAAAACGTGTTGTTTCCTGTTTTCTTATTTTTGGCCATTCTAACTGTTGTAAGGTGATATCTCAATGTGGTTTTAATTTGAATCTCCCTGAAGGCTAATGATAATGAACAGTTTTTCATGTGTCTGATAGCCATTTGTATGCCTTGATTGGAGAAGTATCTGTCCATATCTTCTGCCAATTTTTTTTAAATTTTTTATAAACATATATTTTTATCCCCAGGGGTACAGGTCTGTGAATCACCAGGTTTACACACTTCACAGCACTCACCAAAGCACATACCCTCCCCAATGTCCATAATCCCACCCCCCTCCCCCAAACCCCATCCCCCGAGCAACCCTCAGTATGTTTTGTGAGATTAAGAGTCACTTATGGTTTGTCTCCCTCCCAATCCCATCTTCTTTCATTGATTCTTCTCCTACCCGCTTAAGCCCCCATGTTGCATCACCACTTCCTCATATCAGGGAGATCATATGATAGTTGTCTTTCTCTGCTTGACTTACTTCGCTAAGCATGATACGCTCTAGTTCCATCCATGTTGTCGCAAATGGCAAGATTTCATTTCTTTTGATGGCTGCATAGTATTCCATTGTGTATATATACCACATCTTCTTGATCCATTCATCTGTTGATGGACATCTAGGTTCTTTCCATAGTTTGGCTATTGTGGGCATTGCTGCTATAAACATTCGGGTGCATGTGCCCCTTTGGATCACTACGTTTGTATCTTTAGGGTAAATACCCAATAGTGCAATTGCTGGGTCATAGGGCAGTTCTATTTTCAACATTTTGAGGAACCTCCATGCTGATTGCCAGAGTGGCTGCACCAGCTTGCATTCCCACCAACAGTGTAGGAGGGTTCCCCTTTCTCCGCATCCTCGCCAGCATCTGTCATTTCCTGACTTGTTGATTTTAGCCATTCTGACTGGTGTGAGGTGATATCGCATTGTGGTTTTGATTTGTATTTCCCTGATGCCGAGTGATATGGAGCACTTTTTCATGTGTCTGTTGGCCATCTGGATATCTTCTTTGCAGAAATGTCTGTTCATGTCCTCTGCCCATTTCTTGATTGGATTATTTGTTCTTTGGGTGTTGAGTTTGCTAAGTTCTTTATAGATTCTGGACACTAGTCCTTTATCTGATATGTCATTTGCAAATATCTTCTCCCATTCTGTCAGTTGTCTTTTGATTTTGTTAACTGTTTCCTTTGCTGTGCAAAAGCTTTTGATCTTGATGAAATCCCAGTAGTTCATTTTTTCCCTTGCTTCCCTTGCCTTTTGCGTTGTTCCTAGGAAGATGTTGCTGCGGCAGAGGTCGAAGAGGTTGCTGCCCGTGTTCTCCTCAAGGATTTTGATGGATTCCTTTCGTACATTGAGGTCCTTCATCCATTTTGAGTCTATTTTTGTGTGTGGTGTAAGGAAATGGTCCAATTTCATTTTTCTGCATATGGCTGTCCAATTTTCCCAGCACCATTTATTAAAAAGGCTGTCTTTTTTCCATTGGACATTCTTTCCTGCTTTGTCGAAGATTAGTTGACCATAGATTTGAGGGTCTATTTCTGGGCTCTCTATTCTGTTCCATTGATCTATGTGTCTGTTTTTGTGCCAGTACCATGCTGTCTTGATGATGACAGCTTTGTAATAGAGCTTGAAGACCGGAATTGTGATGCCACCAACGGTGGCTTTCTTTTTCAATATCCCTTTGGCTATTCGAGGTCTTTTCTGGTTCCATATAAATTTTAGAATTATTTGTTCCATTTCTTGGAAAAAGATGGATGGTATTTTGATAGGAATTGCATTAAATGTGTAGATTACTTTAGGTAGCATAGACATTTTCACAATATTTATTCTTCCAATCCAGGAGCATGGAACATTTTTCCATTTCTTTGTGTCTTCCTCAATTTCTTTCATGAGTACTTTATAGTTTTCTGAGTATAGATTCTGTGTCTCTTTGGTTAGGTTTATTCCTAGGTATCTTATGGTTTTGGATGCAATTGTAAATGGGATTGACTCCTTAATATCACTTTCTTCTGTCTTGCTGTTGGTGTAGAGAAATGCAACTGATTTCTGTGCATTGATTTTATATCCTGACACTTTACTGAATTCCTGTATAAGTTCTAGCAGTTTTGGAGTGGAGTCTTTTGGGTTTTCCACATATAGTATCATATCATCTGCGAAGAGTGATAATTTGACTTCTTCTTTGCCGATTTGGATGCCTTTAATTTCCTTTTGTTGTCTGATTGCTGAGGCTAGGACCTCTAGTATGATGTTGAATAGCAGTGGTGATAATGGACATCCCTGCCGTGTTCCTGACCTTAGCGGAAAAGCTTTCAGTTTTTCTCCATTGAGAATGATATTTGTGGTGGGTTTTTCATAGATGGCTTTGATGATATTGAGGTATGTGCCCTCTATCCCTACACTTTGAAGAGTTTTGATCAGGAAGGGATGTTGTACTTTGTCAAATGCTTTTTCAGCATCTATTGAGAGTATCATATGGTTCTTGTTCTTACTTTTATTGATGTGTTGTATCACATTGACTGATTTGCGGATGTTGAACCAACCTTGCAGCCCTGGAATAAATCCCACTTGGTCGTGGTGAATAATCTTTTTAATGTACTGTTGAATCCTATTGGCTAGTATTTTGTTGAGTATTTTCGCATCTGTGTTCATCAAGGATATCGGTCTATAGCTCTCTTTTTTGGTGGGATCCTTGTCTGGTTTTGGGATCAAGGTGATGCTGGCCTCATAAAATGAGTTTGGAAGGTTTCCTTCCATTTCTATTTTTTGGAACAGTTTCAGGAGAATAGGAATTAGTTCTTCTTTAAATGTTTGGTAGAATTCCCCCGGGAAGCCGTCTGACCCTGGGCTTTTGTTTGTTTGGAGATTTTTAATGACTGTTTCAATCTCCTTACTGGTTATGGGTCTGTTCAGGCTTTCTTTTTCTTCCTGGTTCAGTTGTGGTAGTTTATATGTTTCTAGGAATGCATCCATTTCTTCCAGATTGTCAAATTTATTGCCGTAGAGTTGCTCATAGTATGTTCTTATAATAGTTTGTATTTCTTTGGTGTTAGTTGTGATCTCTCCTCTTTCATTCATGATTTTATTTATTTGGGTCCTTTCTCTTTTCTTTTTGATAAGTCGGGCCAGGGGTTTATCAATTTTATTAATTCTTTCAAAGAACCAGCTCCTAGTTTCGTTGATTTGTTCTATTGTTTTTTTGGTTTCTATTTCATTGATTTCTGCTCTGATCTTTATGATTTCTCTTCTCCTGCTGGGCTTAGGGTTTCTTTCTTGTTCTTTCTCCAGCTCCTTTAGGTGTAGGGTTAGGCTGTGTACCTGAGACCTTTCTTGTTTCTTGAGAAAGGCTTGTACCGCTATATATTTTCCTCTCAGGACTGCCTTTGTTGTGTCCCACAGATTTTGAACCGTTGTATTTTCATTATCATTTGTTTCCATGATTTTTTTCAATTCTTCTTTAATTTCCCGGTTGACCGATTCCTTCTTTAGAAGGATACTATTTAGTCACCATGTATTTGGGTTCTTTCCAAACTTCCTTTTGTGGTTGAGTTCTAGCTTTAGAGCATTGTGGTCTGAAAATATGCAGGGAATGATCCCAATCTTTTGATACCGGTTGAGTCCTGATTTAGGACCGAGGATGTGATCTATTCTGGAGAATGTTCCATGTGCACTAGAGAAGAATGTGTATTCTGTTGCCCTGGGATGAAATATTCTGAATATATCTGTGATGTCCATCTGGTCCAGTGTGTCATTTAAGGCCTTTATTTCCTTGCTGATCTTTTGCTTGGATGACCTGTCCATTTCAGTGAGGGGAGTGTTAAAGTCCCCTACTATTATTGTATTATTGTTGATGTGTTTCTTTGATTTTGTTATTAATTGGTTTATATAGTTGGCTGCTCCCACATTGGGGGCATAGATATTTAAAATTGTTAAATATTCTTGTTGGACAGACCCTTTGAGTATGATATAGTTTCCTTCCTCATCTCTTATTATAGTCTTTGGCTTAAAATCTAATTGATCTGATATAAGGATTGCCACTCCTGCTTTCTTCTGATGTCCATTAGCATGGTAAATTCTTTTCCACCCCCTCACTTTAAATCTGGAGGTGTCTTCGGGCTTAAAATGTGTTTCTTGGAGGCAACATATAGATGCGTTTTGTTTTTTTATCCATTCTGATACCCTGTGTCTTTTGACAGGGGCATTTAGCCCATTGACATTCAGGGTAACTATTGAGAGATATGAATTTAGTGCCATTGTATTGCCTGTAAGGTGACTGTTTCTGTATATGGTCTCTGTTCCTTTCTGATCTACCACTTGTAGGCTCTCTCTTTGCTTAGAGGACCCCTTTCAATATTTCCTGTAGAGCTGGTTTGGTATTTGCAAATTCTTTCAGTTGTTGTTTGTCCTGGAAGCTTTTAATCTCTCCTTCTATTTTCAATGATAGCCTAGCTGGATATAGTATTCTTGGTTGCATGTTTTTCTCGTTTAGTGCTCTGAAAATATCATGCCAGCTCTTTCTGGCCTGCCAGGTCTCTGTGGATAAGTCAGCTGCCAATCTAATATTTTTATCATTGTATGTTACAGACTTCTTTTCCCGGGCTGCTTTCAGGATTTTCTCTTTGTCATTGAGACTTGTATATTTTACTATTAGGTGACGGGGTGTGGGCCTATTCTTATTGATTTTGAGGGGCATTCTCTGAACCTCCTGAATTTTGATGCTCGTTCCCTTTGCCATATTGGGGAAATTCTCCCCAATAATTCTCTCCAGTATACCTTCTGCTCCCCTCTCACTTTCTTCTTCTTCTGGAATCCCAATTATTCTAATGTTGTTTCGTCTTATGGTGTCACTTATCTCTCGAATTCTCCCCTCGTGGTCCAGTAGCTGTTTGTCCCTCTTTTGCTCAGCTTCTTTATTCTCTGTCATTTGGTCTTCTATATCACTAATTCTTTCTTCTGCCTCATTTATCCTAGCAGTTAGAGCCTCCATTTTTGATTGCACCTCATTAATAGCTTTTTTGATTTCACCTTGGTGAGATTGTAGTTCTTTTATTTCTCCAGAAAGGGCTTTTATATCTCTCGAGAGGGTTTCTCTAATATCTTCCATGCCTTTTTCGAGCCCGGCTTGAACCTTGAGAATTGTCATTCTGAACTCTAGATCTGACATATTACCGATGTCTGTATTGATTAGGTCCCTAGCCTTCGGTACTGCCTCTTGTTCTTTTTTTTGTGTTGAATTTTTACGTCTTGTCATTTTGTCCAGATAAGAGTAAATGAAGGGGCAAGTAAAATACTAAAAGGGTGGCAACAACCCCAGGAAAATATGCTTTAACCAAATTAGAAGAGATCCAAAATCGTGAGTGGGGAGAAAGGGGATAAAAAGAGGTTCAAAATGAAGAAAGAAAAAAAAAACAAAAAGAAAAGAAAAAGAAAAAAAAAGAAAAGAAAAGAAAAGAATTTTTTAAAAAAAGAAAACACCTAAGAAAAATGTCAAAAAAATATATATATATATTAGATAAACTAGTAAAAAATCTTTAAAAAAGAAAAAGGTAACAGTTAAAAAAAATTTTACCCAAAGGCGAGGAAAAAAAAAAATGAAAAAGAAAAATTAAATTAACTGCAAGACTAAAAAAAATCACAGGAAAAAAGCCATGAGTTCCGTGCTTGGCTTTCTCCTCCTCTGGAATTCTGCTGCTCTCCTTGGTATTGAAACCGCACTCCTTGGTAGGTGAACTTGGTCTCGGCTGGATTTCTTGTTGATCTTCTGGGGGAGGGGCCTGTTGTAGTGATTCTCAAGTGTCTTTGCCCCAGGCGGAATTACACCGCCCTTACCCGGGGCCGGGGTGAGTAATCCGCTTGGGTTTGCTTTCAGGAGCTTTTGTTCCCTGAGCGCTTTCCGTAGAGTTCCATAGGACGGGAATACAAATGGCGGCCTCCTGGTCTCCGGCCCAGAGGAGCCGAGAGCCCAGGGCCCCACTCCTCAGTGTGCCCTCAGAGAACCGCGCCCAGTTACTCCCGTCTGCCTGACCTCCGGCCGCGCTCCGAGCTCACCGTGCCTGCGACCGGTTCAAGGTAACACGGAGCTGCGAGCTTACTGTCGGCTCTGTCTCTGTAGCCGGCTTTCCCGTTCCAATACCCGCAAGCTCTGCGACACTCAGACACCCCTGATCCTTCTGTGACCCTGCGGGACCTGAGGCCACGCTGACCCCGCGTGGGCTTCGCCCCGGTTTAGCCTCTGGAGCGATGTCCCTCAGCGGAACAGACTTTTAAAAGTCCTGATTTTGTGCGCGGTTGCTCCGCCACTTGCCGGGAGCCGGCCCCTCCCCCCGGGGTCTATCTTCCCGTCGCTTTGGATTCACTTCCCCGCCAGTCCTACCTTTCAGAAAGTGGTTGTTTTTCTGTTTCCAGAATTGCTGTTCTTCTTCTCTTCGATCTGCCGATGGATTTTCAGGTGTTTGCAATCTTTAGATAAGCTATCTAGCTGATCTCCGGCTAGCTGAAGCATCTCAGCTTGCTACTTCTCCGCCATCTTGACTCCTCCCCCCCCTTCATCCATTTTGAGTCTATTTTTGTGTGTGGTGTAAGGAAATGGTCCAATTTCATTTTTCTGCATGTGGCTGTCCAATTTTCCCAGCAACATTTATTGAAGAGGCTGTCTTTTTTCCATTGGACATTCTTTCCTGCTTTGTCGAAGATTAGTTGACCGTAGAGTTGAGGGTCTATTTCTGGGTTCTCTATTCTGTTCCATTGATCTATGTGTCTGTTTTTGTGCCAGTACCATGCTGTCTTGATGAAGACAGCTTTATAATAGAGCTTGAAGTCCGGAATTGCGATGCCACCAACGTTGGCTTTCTTTTTCAATATCCCTTTGGCTATTCGAGGTCTTTTCTGGTTCCATATAAATTTTAGAATTATTTGTTCCATTTCTTTGAAAAAGATGGATGGTACTTTGAAAGGAATTGCATTAAATGTGTAGATTGCTTTAGGTAGCATAGACATTTTCACAATATTTATTCTTCCAATCCAGGAGCATGGAACATTTTTCCATTTCTTTGTGTCTTCCTCAATTTCTTTCATGAGTTCTTTATAGTTTTCTGAGTATAGATTCTGTGTCTCTTTGGTTAGGTATTCCTAGGTATCTTATGGTTTTGGGTGCAATTGTAAATGGGATTGACTCCTTAATTTCTCTTTCTTCTGTCTTGCTGTTGGTGTAGAGAAATGCAACTGATTTCTGTGCATTGATTTTATATCCTGACACTTTACTGAATTCCTGTATAAGTTCTAGCAGCTTTGGAGTGGAGTCTTTTGGGTTTTCCACGTATAGTATCATATCATCTGCGAAGAGTGATAATTTGACTTCTTCTTTGCCAATTTGGATGCATTTAATTTCCTTTTGTTGTCTGATTGCTGAGGCTAGGACCTCTAGTACTATGTTGAATAGCAGTAGTGATAATGGAAATCCCTGCCGTGTTCCTGACCTTAGCGGAAAAGCTTTCAGTTTTTCTCCATTGAGAATGATATTTGCGGTGGGTTTTTCATAGATGGCTTTGATGATATTGAGGTATGTGCCCTCTATCCCTACACTTTGAAGAGTTTTGATCAGGAAGGGATGTTGTACTTTGTCAAATGCTTTTTCAGCATCTATTGAGAGTATCATATGGTTCTTGTTCTTACTTTTATTGATGTGTTGTATCACATTGACTGATTTGCGGATGTTGAACCAACCTTGCAGCCCTGGAATAAATCCCACTTGGTCGTGGTGAATAATCCTTTAAATGTACTGTTGAATCCTATTGGCTAGTATTTTGTTGAGTATTTTCGCATCTGTGTTCATCAAGGATATCGGTCTATAGCTCTCTTTTTTGATGGGATCCTTGTCTGGTTTTGGGATCAAGGTGATGCTGGCCTCATAAAATGAGTTTGGAAGTTTTCCTTCCATTTCTATTTTTTGGAACAGTTTCAGGAGAATAGGAATTAGTTCTTCTTTAAATGTTTGGTAGAATTCCCCCTGGAAGCCGTCTGACCCTGGGCTTTTGTTTGTTTGGAGATTTTTAATGACTGTTTCAATCTCCTTACTGGTTATGGGTCTGTTCAGGCTTTCTATTTCTTCCTGGTTCAGTTGTGGTAGTTTATATGTTTCTAGGAATGCAGCCATTTCTTCCAGATTGTCACATTTATTGGCGTAGAGTTGCTCATAGTATGTTCTTATAATAGATTTTATTTCTTTGGTGTTAGTTGTGATCTCTCCTCTTTCATTCATGATTTTATTTATTTGGGTCCTTTCTCTTTTCTTTTTGATAAGTTGGGCCAGGGGTTTATCAATTTTATTAATTCTTTCAAAGAATCAGCTCCTACTTTCGATGATTTGTTCTATTGTTTTTTTGGTTTCTATTTCCTTGATTTCTGCTCTGATCTTTATGATTTCTCTTCTCCTGCTGGGCTTAGGGTTTCTTTCTTGTTCTTTCTCCAGCTCCTTTAGGTGTAGGGTTAGGTTGTGTACCTGAGACCTTTCTTGTTTCTTGAGAAAGGCTTGTACCGCTATATATTTTCTTCTCAGGACTGCCTTTGTTGTGTCTCACAGATTTTGAACCGTTGTATTTTCATTAACATTAGTTTCCATGATTTTTATCAATTCTTCTTTAATTTCCCGGTTAACCCATTCATTCTTTAGAAGGATGCTGTTTAGTCTCCATGTATCTTGGTTCTTTTCAAACTTCCTTTTGTGTTTGAGTTCTAGCTTTAGAGCATTGTGGTCTGAAAATATGCAGGGAATGATCCCAATCTTTTGATACCGGTTGAGTCCTGATTTAGGACCGAGGATGTGATCTATTCTGGAGAATGTTCCATGTGCACTAGAGAAGAATGTGTATTCTGTTCCTTTGGGATGAAATATTCTGAATATATCTGTAATGTCCATCTGGTCCAGTGTGTCATTTAAGGCCTTTATTTCCTTGCTGATCTTTTGCTTGGATGATCTGTCCATTTCAGTGAGGGGAGTGTTAAAGTCCCCTCCTATTATTGTATTATTGTTGATGTGTTTCTTTGATTTTGTTATTAATTGGTTTATATAGTTGGCTGCTCCCACGTTGGGGGCATAGATATTTAAAATTGTTAAATCTTCTTGTTGGACAGACCCTTTGAGTATGATATAGTGTCCTTCCTCATCTCTTATTATAGTCTTTGGCTTAAAATCTAATTGATCTGATATAAGGATTGCCACTCCTGCTTTCTTCTGATGTCCATTAGCATGGTAAATTCTTTTCCACCCCCTCACTTTAAATCTGGAGGTGTCTTCGGGCTTAAAATGAGTTTCTTGGAAGGCAACATATAGATGGGTTTTGGTTTTGTATCCATTCTGATACCCTGTGTATTTTGACAGGGGCATTTAGCCCATTAACATTCAGGGTAACTATTGAGAGATATGAATTTAGTGCCATTGTTTTGCCTGTAAGGTGACTGTTACTGTATATGGTCTCTGTTCTTTCTGATCTTCCACTTGTAGGCTCTCTCTTTGCTTAGAGGACCCCTTTCAATATTTCCTGTAGAGCTGGTTTGGTGTTTGCAAACTCTTTCAGTTGTTGTTTGTCCTGGAAGCTTTTAATCTCTCCTTCTATTTTCAATGATATCCTAGCTGGATATTGTATTCTGGGCTGCATGTTTTTCTCATTTAGTGCTCTGAAAATATCATGCCAGCTCTTTCTGGCCTGCCAGGTCTCTGTGGATAAGTCAGCTGCCAATCTAATATTTTTACCATTGTATGTTACAGACTTCTTTTCCCGGGCTGCTTTCAGGATTTTCTCTTTGTCATTGAGACTTGTAAATTTTACTATTAGGTGACGGGGTGTGGGCCTTTTCTTATTGATTTTGAGGGGCGTTCTCTGAACCTTCTGAATTTTGATGCTCTTTCCCTTTGCCATATTGGGGAAATTCTCCCCATGTCTGTCCATTTCTTGACTGGATTCTTTGTTCTTTGGGTGTTGAATTTGATAAGTTCTTCATAGATTTTTTTTCACAGTGTCTAACATTTTTATTTTTTTTTAATTTTCATTATAACAGTACTCATTATTTTTGCACCACAGCCAGTGCTCCATGCAATCCTTGCCTTCTATAATACCCACCAACTGGTACCCCAACCTCCATCCCCCCTGCCACTTCAAACCCTCAGATTGTTTTACAGAGTCCATAGTCTCTCATGGTTCACCTCCCCTTCCAATTTCTCCCAACTCCCTTCTCCTCTCTAACTCCCCATGTCCTCCATGTTATTTGTTATGCTCCACATATAAGTGAAACCATATGATAATTGACTCTCTCTTCTTGACTTATTTCATTCAGCATAATTTCTTCCAGTCCCGTCCATGTTGCTACAAAACTTGGGTATTGGGACGCCTGGGTGGCTCAGTTGGTTGAGCAGCTGCCTTCAGCTCAGGTCATGATCCCAGCATCCTGGGATCGAGTCCCACATATGGCTCCTTGCTCGGCAGGGAGCCTGCTTCTCCCTCTGCCTTTGCCTGCCTGTGCTTGCTTTCTCACTCTCCCTCTGACAAATAAATAAATGCAATCTTAAAAAAAAATTGGGTATTCATCTTTTCTGATGGAGGCATAATACTCTATAGTGTATATGGACCACATCTTCCTTATCCATTCGTCCGTTGAAGGGCATCTTGGTTCTTTCCACAGTTTGGCGACCGTGGCCATTGCTGCTATAAACATTGGGTTACAGATGATCCTTCTTTTCACTACATCTGTATCTTTGGGGTAATTACCCAGGAGTGCAATCTTCATAGATATTTATCTGTATGGTTATTTGGGAATATTTTCTCCCATTCCTTGGATTGCCTTTTAGTTTTGTTGATTATTTTCCTTGTTGTGAAGAAGAATTTTATCTTGGTGGAGTCCCAAAAGTCCATTTTTGCTTTTGTTTTCCTTGACTGTGGAGACATGTCTTGAAATAATTTGCTGTGGCTGTTGTTGAAGAGGTTACTGCCTATGTTCTCTAGGATTTTGATTGATTCCTGTATCACATTGAGGTCGTCCATGTATTTTGAGTTTATCTTTTTTTTTTTTTTAAATGAACATAGGTTTGAAGTGACGGGGGGGTGGGAGGTTGGGGTACCAGGTGGTGGGTATTATAGAGGGCACGGACTGCATGGAGCACTGGATGTGGTGAAAAAATAATGAATACTGTTTTTCTGAAAATAAATAAATTAATTAAAAAAATAAAAAAAAAACAAAGAAGAGCCAAAAAAAATGTATTATTTGATTCAGGGGTACAGGTCTGAATCATCAGTTTTACACAATTCACAGCACTCACCATAGCACATACCCTCCCCAATGTCCATAACCTAACCCCCTTATCCCTCCCCGCCTTGAGTTTATCTTTGTGTATCATGTAAGAGAATGGTCCAGTTTCATTCTTCTGCTTGTCTTTGTCCAGTTTAACCAATATCATTTGTTGAAGTGACTGTTTTCTTTTTTCCCCCATTAGATTTTTTTTCCTGCTTTGTTGAAGATTAGTTGAGCATAGAGTTGAGGGTCTATTTCTAGGCTCTCTATTCTGTTCAATTTATCTATGTGTCTGTTTTCATTCCAGGATCATACTGTCTTGATGATTACAGCTTTGTTATAGAGCTTGACATCCAAAATTGTGATACCTCAGATTTTAGTTTTCTTTAATAACATTTTTCTGGCTATTCAGGGTCATTTCTGGTTCCATACAAATTTAAGGATTATTTTATTTTTGTAAAAAAAGTTGATGGTACTTTGATAGGGATTGCATTGAATGTGTAGATTTCTCTATGTGGCATAGACATTTTAACAATATTTTTTCTTCCAATGCATGAGTATGGACTGTTTTCCCATTTCTTTGTGTCTTCCATATTTTTTTCCATGAGTATTCTATAGTTTTCTAAGTATAGTTCCTTTGTCTCTTTGGTTAGATTTATTCCTCTGCATCTTATTATTTTAGGTACAATTTTAAATGGGATTGACTCCTTAATTTCTCTGTCTTCTATCTTGTTGTTGGTGTATAGAAATGTAGCTGATTTCTGGGCCATTCATCTTATATCCTGCCACTTTACTAAATTTCTGTATGAGTTCCACAGTTTTGGGCAGAGTCTTTTGGGTTTTCCACATAAATTATTGTATCATCTGCAAGGAGTGAATGTTTGACTTTTTCTTTGCCAAATGGGATGCCTTTCACCTTTTTTTGTTGTCTGATTGCTGGTGCTAGGGCTTCTAGTCTTTGGGATAGTGGACAGCCCTGCTGTTTTCCTTACCTTAAGGGAAAAGCTCTGTTTTTCCCTATTGAAAATGATATTTGTTGTGGGTTTTTCAGAGAGGTTGTTGATTATATTGTGGGATGTACCTTATATCCCTACAACGTGAAGGGTTTTAATAAAAAATGGTGTTGTACTTTGTTAAATGGTTTGTCTGCATCTACTGAGAGTATCATATGGTTTTTCTGCTTTCTTTTACTAATGCATTTTATCACATTGATTGATTTGCACATGTTGAGCCAACCTTACAGCCCAGGAATAAATTCCACTTGAATGTGGTGAATAATAATTTTAATGTACTGTTGGATTCTATTGACGAGTATTTTAGTGAGATTTTTTGCATTGATGTTCATCAAGTATATTGTTCTGCAATTATCCTTTTTGGTGGTATCTTTGTCTGGTTTGGGGATCAAGGAAATGTGGCCTCATAAAATGAGTTTGGCAGCTTTCCTTTCATTTCTATTTTGGGAAGAGTTTTAGAAGAATAGGTATTAATTCTTCTTTAAATTTTTGGTAGAATTTTTCTGGGAAGAGGTCTGGCCCTGGGCCCTTGTTTATTCGGAGGTTTTTCATGACTGCTTCAATTTCCTTGCCTCTTATGGGTTGAAGATAACTGTAAAAGCAATTTCCATAACTAAATATATATTAGGAAACTAAAACCTAACTGCTATTGTGGCTGTTGATGCATATGAGCAAATAGTGACTTCATCACCACATTAATAACCATACTAGTTAAATCCATGGTCAGTAATGGTATGAGATCCAGGTGCTAAATATATTTCATTATTTGAAATAAATAAATACATAAATACAAAAATAAATATTAGTATAAACAAGTAAATAACTTGTTATTTACCTAACAGCAATCAGTGTTTCCAACATGTTTCCTTCTGTATTAAAGAACCTTAGTTTTGTTGAAATGCTCATTTCCTCCAAAATTTTGACTTTAGGAGAGTGATCAAATCTGTAGTTACAGGAGTGAGTCATGATTGGTCTGAAAAATCAGTCGGTAATATGGCCACCCAGTGATTGGTTTAGCAAAGGACAGTTCACTAAGCTTTTCTACTTTCATTATTTCATTTAAATGTCAAAACCACCCCACAATGATTTCTTGTACAAAATCAGTGTGCTACTAAATGATGGAGCCAGAAGTCCCACATTTGACCCAATTAAAATCAACAAGATATTACTCTCCAAGATACCACAAGAGGCAAAAAAATAACCTCTTGCTTTCTAAGCAATTATGTTAATTCAATCAACAAGCATTTTCTGGTAAGTTTGCTGTTCCAGCAAAATTTTGTCAGCTAATGGATTTGAAAACAACATCTCTAAAAGAGAGAATAAAAAGTTAAAAAAATTAAAAGTTAAATAAAAAATAAATAAAATAAATTATATAATATATATATATATATATATATACACATATGTATATATGTGTGTGTGTGTGTATTCTCAAACTCAACACCCAAGAAACAAATAATCAAGTAAAAAAAAAAAGTGGGGGGCAGAAGGCAAGAACAGATACCTCTTCAAAGAAGACATACAATTATCTAACAGACACATGAAAAAGTGTTCATCATCATTAGCCATCAGGGAAATTCAAATCAAAACCACACATACACACCACTTTACACTACTTTGAATGGCAAAAATTAACAAAGCAGGAAACAACAAATGTTGGAGAGGATATTGAGTACAGTCACTTTGGAAAACAATATGTAGGTTCATCAAAATGTTATGCATAGTTAAAAATAGTTAAGAATACCCAGCAATTACACTACTAGGTATTTACCTCAAATATACAGATGTAGTGAAAAGAAGGAGCACATGCACCTAATGTTAATAGTGGCTATATCAACAATAGCTGAACTGTGGAAGGAGCTGAGATGTCCTTCAACAGATGAATGGATAGAGAAGATATGGTTCATATACACATTGTAGTATTAGCCATCAAAAATGATGAATACTCATCATTTGTATCAACATGGATGGAACTGGAGGGGATTATGCTAAGTGAAATAAGCCAAGTAGAGGAAGACAGTTATATGTACCAGGGAAAACTGAGGTGGGGAAATCAGAGAGGGAGGTGAACCACGAGAGAATATGGACTCCAGGAAACAATCTGAGGTTTTCAGAGGGGTCGGATGGGGTTATGGGTTAGCCTGGTGGTGGGTATTAAGGAGGGCACATGTTGTAATGAGCACT
This sequence comes from Mustela putorius furo, assembly GCF_011764305.1. Lineage (NCBI taxonomy): Eukaryota > Metazoa > Chordata > Mammalia > Carnivora > Mustelidae > Mustela > Mustela putorius. The sequence continues at coordinate 166,412 of NW_025422010.1, forward strand.
GATGAACACTACATCAAAAACTAATGATGTACTATATGGTGACTAATATAACATAATAAAATTCGACCAGATTTCAACCAGAATATTCTTACATGAATACACTGCTTTAATTTGTCCTCCTATCATTATTACAGACATAAATTTATTTAAATAGAAACATTAAGGAGAAGAGAATAGCAGCATATTCTTCATCCTTTGGAACTGTTATCAAGCCTTCTTTTTTTCAGGATGAAATATTTAACTATTGTGGAATAATAATCAGCACCAGAAAGCATATCATATTTTTGGAATTTTGTTTTGTAAAACAATCATTTGGTCCTAATTTCTGGAAAATAAAAGCACTGTCCATCTAATTTCTGAGATTTTTGGCACAGATCCCACTGTTGCTTTCTGGAAGCCCATTTATTGATGCTGTCTCTAAGTTTATGTCCAGAAACCGAGGTTTTTGGTAATATTTTTCCACAGTTAAATACAAGTTCTTTTCCAAATTACTCAATGTGTTATCTACTTATAAATTGCCAAATTGTTTCCTCTGACATACTCATGTAGTGCCACTTGTAGAATAAAACCTAATATACTTGTACAAATTAAATAGGATACTCCAAAGTCATTGTTACATTTTACAGTCTACACACAGTAAAAATTATAACACCTGAAAATTACTTTCTGAGTACAGAAATAGCTAAAAATGAATAAACATGAGAATAAAACATAATCATCAAATTATTCCAAAAATATATGATAAGATCAGACAACCCAAAAGCCTAAAGTATGAACAGGTGGAAGTAATGGAGTCAGTTTTTAAATTTGGCAAATGAGATAGAAACAATTTCGGTTTGCTGATAAATTAACATTAGGTTAGAGGTGTTTGTTTTATTTTGGGAAAGTAGCAAGAACTCCTCTTAGGTAAAATGTATATTCACCAAACAAATAGAGCTATAACTTCATGGCTGTTTGCTGTAGAAGTTATAAGAAAGAAGTAATAAGTACAATTTTGACTGTCTTTATATATGCATAAGTTGAACAATCCAGAATTAAATCATATTTATGTACTGTATTAAATATCTAATTACAAAAGCATCTCATTAAATTATGGTTTGTTGATAGTGGCCCACTGTTGGATATTTTCAGAGTATATTAGTTATTGGAAATTACTTAGAAATAAACATCTTAAATAAAGGTGAAAAGTGGATTTTTTTTCTTTTTTTAAAGGTTTTATTTACTTATTAGATAGAAAGTAGAAGCAAGCTAGATAGAAAGCATGAGGTGGGGCATGAGACAAGATGGCATGGAAGTAGGAGGAAGCGCCTTTTCAACCTGTACCCTATAGTGAGCTGATTACCTACCAAAGAACTCCGATCACCCATGAAATCAGCCTGAGATCAGAATTATACACATCTGGATCTCTACAGGGTCATAAGACACCAGTAGACAGGTAAAGCAGAGTGGGAACTTCGCACTGATACCAGAAGATAAACAAAAGGGGGAGGGAGACACCAGAGGCGACACATCCGAAAGTAATACCCCAATACAAGAGTGCCTTGCATCTGGGGACCAGCATTAACTTAGAGTCTGGTTGAAAGCACTCCAAAAGAGCAAGGGATCATGGAGAGATATTGTGGGAATCAGGGTGGTTAGGGATGGGGGCAAAGGCTCCGAACCCAAGACGGCCACCCCTGGCACTGAGCCAGAGAAAGTGTGGAAGAGAAACCAGGAATCTGCCAATGCACCTGAGAGTGTGTGGGGTCTGGCTTCCATGAGGGGCTGGGAACATCGCCAGCTGGCAGAAGCACAGCCTTTTTGCAGTCCCCACATGAGTGCTGTGCCATGTTATCAGAGTCTGAGTCGTGCCCCACACCCTCCCCTGAGAGAGGTGCGCACAGGTGCCAGCCACAGGGCTCATGGACCTGGAGAGACCAGGCACTACCAGCCTGGGCCAGCAGGAAAATCTCAGTGTGCGATCACTACTTGGAATCTCTCGGTGGTCCATAGCTGCCCAGACAGCTGCCGCTGTCATGGTTTGGGGTACAAGCAGGAGTTCCTCTGTCCCCAGGGACCTCAACTCGAGGGGGAACTTATGTGCTCTGCAGCACCCAGAGAGGAGCAGACAGAGGCTTTTCTCTGAGGGGGAGGTCTGGGTGCAGTTTGCTTTCCTCTAAACCTCAAAAAAACATCATGAGCTGTCAAGGTGAGAGAAAGAAAATGAAAAAAAAAAAAAAAAAAAACAAAACACGAACAAACAAACATAAAAAACCTCCAAAGAACAAAAGCCTGAAAAACCTGTTTCCTCAGAGCCCACCCACTTGAGGGGGGGGCGGGAGGACTTAACTGAGAGAACATTGCCTGAAAACTCATGTGGGAGGCCCCTCCCCCAGAAAGCCAAGAAGGAAAAAAAAAAAAAAAAAAGAAAAAAAAAAAAAACCAAGAAGAGAACAACCGTCACTACTTCATAGATACAACTTTTATTTTTAATTCATTCCCACTATTCTGCTTCATTTTTTATGTAGATAATTTTTAACCTATTTACCATCACAGCAAGATGTCCAGTACATCAATTTCCAAAATAACCTTTTAACCTGAACATTTTGATACATATACCCATGTTTTTCTTTTGCTTTTCAATTTTTTAATTTTTTTTAAATTTTAGTTTAGTTTAGTTTATTCTTTTTTTATTTGTATTTTTTAACATTCATATAGAGTTAAACTTCAAGGTAATCCCCTTTCCCAAATCACTGCTATCCCTATAGGTAAACCAATTTTTAATCACCCTATATCATAGAAAAGTTAAGCCTTTTAAGAAAGATATCAAAATACATCCAGGGAGAATCAAAATAAACTTCCTTGCCCACACTGAGAACTTATAACCACTCTCCCATCTTTTTCTTCCACCAATGTTTCAGTGTATTTGTTTTTGTCTTAGTAGTATATAAATCTTATACTTGAAGTTATCTTTGATGAAGTTCCTTTTTTTTTGCATAAATATATATTATTTATTTATTTATTTGACAGACAGAGATCACAGGTAGGCAGAGAGACAGGCAGAGAGAGAGGAAGGGAATCAGGCTCCCCAATGAGCAGAGATCCCAATGTGGGGCTCGATCCCAGGGCCCTGGGATCATGACCTTAGCTGAAGGCAGAGGCTTTAGCCCACTGAGCAACCCAGGTTCCACTATATATATATTTTTTTCTCTTGTTATATACTTTTTAAAATTTCTTTTTCTATTTATTTTCAACATAACAGTATTCATTATTTTTGCACCACACCCAGTGCTCTATGCAATCCGTGCCTTCTATAATACCCCCAACATGGTACCCCAAACTGCCACCACCCGCCGCTTCAAAACCCTCAGATTTTTTGGAGAGTCCATAGTCTCTCACGGTTCACCTCCCTTTTCAATTGCCCCCAACTCCCTTCTCCTTTATAACATCCCATGTCCTCCATGCTATTTGTTATGCTCCACAAATAAGTGAAACCTTATGATACTTGATTCTCTGCTTGACTGATTTCACTCAGCAGAATCTCTTCCAGTCCCGTCCATGTTGCTACAAAAGTTGGGTATTAGTCCTTTCTGATGGAGGCAAAATACTCCATAGTGTATATAAACCATATCTTCCTTATCCATTCATCCGTTGAAGGGCATCTTGGTTCTTTCCAGTTTGGCGACGGTGGCCATTGCTGCTATAAACATTGGGGTACAGATGGCCCTTATTTTCACGGCATCTGTATCTTTGGAGTAAATACCCAGGAGTGCAATGGCAGGGTCATAGGTATGTTCTTTTTTTTTTTTTTTTCAAAGATTTTATTTATTTATTTGACAGACAGAGATCACAAGTAGGCAGAGAGGCAGACAGAGAGAGAGAGAGGAGGAAGCAGGCTCTCCACAGAGCAGAGAGCCCGATGTGGGGCTCGATCTCAGAATACCGGGATCATGACCTGAGCCTAAGGCAGAGGCTTTAACCCACTGAGCCAGCCAGGCCCTCCCGGGAATTTCTATTTTTAACTTCTTGAGGAATCTCCACACTGTTCTCCAAAGAAGCTGCACCAACTTGCATTCTCACCAACAATGGAAGAGGGTTCCCCTTTCTCCACATCCCCTCCAACACATGTTGTTACCTGGCTTGCTAATTTCGGCCATTCTAACTGGTGTAAGGTGATATTACAATGTGGTTTCCATTTGAAACTCCCTGATGGCTAGTGATGATGAACATTTTTTCATGTGTCTAATAGCCATTTGTATGTCTTTATTGGAGAAGTGTCAATTAATGTCTTCTGCCCATTTTTTGATATGCTTGTTTTGTGTATGTTGAGTTTGAGGAGCTCTTTATAGATCCTGATATCAACCTTTTGTCTGTACTGTCATTTGCATATATCTTCTCCCCTTCCGTGGGTTGCCTCTTTGTTTCTTGACTGTTTCCTTTTTTGTGCAGAAGCTTTTGATTTTGATGAAATCCCAAAAGTTCATTTTGGCTTTTGTATCCTTGCCTTTGAAGACATATCTTGAAAGGAGTTGCTGTGGCTGATATCATAAAGATTACTGCCTATGTTCTCCTCTAGGATTCTGATGGATTCCAGTCTCACATTGAGGTCTTTTATCCATTTTGAGTTTATCTTTGTGTACAGTGTAAGAGAATGGTTGAGTTTAATTCTTCTACATATAGCTGTCCACTTTTCCCAGCACCATTTATTGAAGAGACTGTCCTTTTCCACTGTATATTTTCCCGTTTTGTTGAAGCTTATTTGACCATAGAGTTGTGGGTCCATACCTGGGCTCTCTACTCTGTTCCACTGGTCTATGTGTCTGTTTTTATGCCAGTACCATGCGTCTTGGTGATCACAGCTTTGTAGTAAAGCTTGAAATCAGGTAGCATGATACTCCCTGATTTATTTTCTGTTTTTCGACATTTGCTTAGCGATTCGGGGTCTCTTCTGATTCCATAGAAAGTTTTGGATTATTTGCTCCAGCTCTTTGAAGAATACCAGTGGAATTTTGATCTTAATGGCATTAAAAGTATAGATTGCTGTAGGCAGTATAGACAGTTTAACAATGTTTATTCTTCCAATCCAAGAGCTTGGAATTGTCTTCCATCTTTTTGTGTCTTCTTCAATTTCTTTCATGAGTGTTCTGTAGTTCCTCGAATACAGATCCTTTACCTCTTTGGTTAGGTTTATTCCCAGGTACCTTATGGTTCTTGGTGCTCTAGTAAATGGAATCGATTCTCTAATTTCCCTTTCTGTATTTTCATTGTTAGTGTATAATGAAGCCACTGATTTCTGCACATTGACTTTGTATCCTGCCATATTGCTGTATTGCTGTATGAGTTCTAGTAGTTTGGGGGTGGAGTCTTTTGGGTTTTCCATATAAAGAATCATGTCATCTGCGAAGAGAAAGATTTTGACTTTGTCATTGCCAATTTGGATAACCTTTTATTTCTCTTTGTTGTCTGATTGTTGTAGCTAGGACTTCTAATACTATGTTGAATAAGAGTGGTGAGAGTGGACATCCTTGTCGTGTTCCTGATCTCAATGGTAAGGCTGTAAGCTTTTTCCCATTGAGAGTGATATTTGCTGTGGGTCTTTCATAGATAGATTTGATTAGGTTCAGGAATGTTCTCTCTATCCCTATACTTTGAAACATTTTAATCAAGAACGGATGCTGGATTTTGTCAAATGCTTTTTCTGCATCGATTGAGAGGACCACGTGGTTCATCTCTCTTCTCATATTAATTTGTTCTATCACATTGATTGATATGCAAATGTTGAACCATCCTTGTAGTTCAGGGATGAATCACACCCGGTCATGGGGGATAAACTCTTTAATGTGCTGTTGGATGCTGTTGGCTAGGATCTTGTTGAGAATCTTAGCATCCATATTCATCAGTGATATTGGTCTAAAATTCTCCTTTTTGGTAGGGTCTTTGCCTGGTTTGGGGATCAGGGTAATGCTGGCTTCATAGAAAGAGTCAGGAAGTTTTCCTTCTGCTTCAACTATTTGAAACAGCTTCAGGAGAATAGATGTTATTTCTTCTTCCAAAGTTTGATAGAATTCCCCAGGGATTCAGTCAGGTCCTGGGCTCTTGTTTTTTGGGAGGTTTTTGATCACTGCTTCAATCTCGTTACTAGATATCAGTCTATTCAGGTTGTAACTTTCTTCCTGGTTCAATTTTGGGAGTTTATAGTTTTCCAGGAATGCATCCATTTCATCTAGGTTGCTTAGTTTTTTGGCATATAACTGTTGATAACAACTTTTGGTGATTGTTTCTACTTCCTTGGTGTTCGTTGTGATCTCTCCCTTTTCATTCATGGTTTTATGAATTTGGGCTTTTTCTCTTTTCTTTTGGATTAGTGTGGCCAATGGTTTCTCGATCTTATTGATTCTTTCAAAAAACCAACTTCTAGTTTCATTGATACGTTCTACTGTATCTCTTATTTCTACCTCATCGATCTCAGCTCTAATCTTGATGATTTCCCTTCTTATATGTGGAGTTGGTTTGATTTCTTGTTGAATCTCTAGTTCTTTTAGGTGTAGAGACAGCTGCTGTGTTCTGGATTTTTCAATATTTTTCAGGGAGGTGTGGATGGCTATGTATTTCCCCCTTAGGACCGCCTTTGTTGTATCCCATAGGTTTTGGACCGAAGTGTCTTCATTCTCATTGGTTTCCATGAATTTTTTCAGTTCTTCTTTGATCTACTGGTTGATCCAAGCATTCTTCAGCAAGGTGGCCTTTAGCTTCCAGGTTTTTGAGTTCCTTCAGAACTTTTCCTTGTGATTGAGCTCCAGTTTCAAGGCCTTGTGATCTGAGAATATGCAGGGAATAATCTCAGTCTTTTGGTATCTCAGTCCTGATTTGTGACCCAGTGTGTGGTCTATTCTTGAGAAGGTTCTGTGTGCACTTGAGAAGAATGAATATTCTGTTGTTTTAGGGTGGAATGTTCTGTATATATCTTTGAGGTCCATTTGGTCCAATGTGTCATTCAGTGCTCTTGTTTCTTTATTGATTTTCTGCTTTGATGATCTGTCTATTTCTGAGAGAGACGTGTTAAGATCTCCTACTATTAATGTATTCATCTCAATATGATTCTTTATCTTGAATAACAGTTTTCTTATGTAATTGGCTGCTCCCATATTCGGGGCATAGATACTTACAGTTGTTAGAATATCTTGGTGGATAGTACCTTTAAGAATGATGTTGTATCCTTCTGTATCTCTGACTATGGTCTTTAGTTTAAAATCTAATTTCTCTGATATGAGAATCACTACCCCAGCCTTCTTTTGAGGCCCATTGGCATGAAAGATGCTTCTCCATCCCTTCACTTTCAATCTGGGTGTATCTTTCGGTTCAAAATGGGTCTCTTATAGACAACATATGGATGGGTCCTGTCATTTTATCCAATCTGCAACCCTGTGCCATTTTATGGGTGTATTTAGGCCATTCACATTGAGAGTGATTATTGATAGACACGTTTTTATTGACATCATGTTAACTTTGAAGTCTTTCTTTCTGCAGATTGTCTCTATATTTCTGTTCAATGCTATTTGTAGGATTTTTCCTCTTTTGTAGAACCGCCTTAATATTTCCTGCAGTGTTGGCTTGGTGGTTGCATAATCTTTTAGGCCTTGCTGGTCTTGGAAACTCTTTATTTCTCCATTCATTTTGAATGTCAGTCTTGCTGTATAAAGTATTCTTGGATGCATGTTCTTCTCATTTAATGCCCTGAATATATCTTGCCAGGCCTTTCTGGCTTGTCAGGTTTATGTGGACAGGTCTGACATTATTCTGATGGACTTTCTTTGTAAGTAAGGAGCCTCTTTGTCGTAGCCGTTTTCAAGTGATTATACCTACAATTATAATTCCTCAATTTGACTATCAGGGGTCCTGATGTTTTTTTGGAATGTATAATTTTGGGTGGAGACCGTTCAGCCTCTAGTACATGAACGCTGATTCGCGAGAATGGGGAAATTTTCATGAAGAACTTTTTCCACTATATCTTCTAGAATTCTTTCTTTCTCCTCCCCTTCAGGGATTCCAATAATTTTGACGTTGGAACATTTCATGGCATCACTTATTTCCCTGATTCTGTTTTCGTGTTTTCTAAGCTGTTTGTTCCAGGCTTCCTCCTGATCCTTTATCTCTATCTGTTTGTCCTCCAGATCACTAATTCTATCTTCTGTGTCAGTTACCGTAGCTTTGAGAGAATTTAGATTAGATTGGAACTCATTGAGAGCATTGTGAAGCTCATAGCTGGTAGCTTTAAGCTCCGCCCTAACATTGTGAACATCCTGTCTGGTCGCTTTCAGTTTGGCCCTAATCAATTCCGTTTGGTCATCCATGGCTTTCTCCAATCTAGCTATGCCTGGATAATTGTTACCCTGAATTCTCTTTCTGACATATTGTCTATGTTGATAGCCATTAGCTCTGTTGCTGAAGATCCATCCTCTGTATTTTTCTTCTGTTGGGCATTCCTCTTCCTAGTCATTTTGGTGGGAGATGACTGAACAGATGTAGCTGGATGTATCGACCATGGTGCAGTCAAGGTTCACCCTGGGACACTTCTGAGCAATCAGGATTCCCCACCCACATGAGAGACAAAAGAAAAGAAAAAGAACAAAAGGAAAAGAAAGAGAGAGAGAGAGAGGAAAGAAAGGGAGGATGAAAGAGAATGTTCAGCCCAAAAGGGACCCAAGGTAAGATTTATGAAATATATGAACAAAGAGAGACAAACACAAAGACTGATAAAAGTATATGAGAAGAGGGAAAATAAATAAATATAGATAGATAGATAGATACAAATAAATGAAGAACCTCATCAAAAAGAACCCAAAGTAAGGTTTATATAATATTAGGAAAAACACAATAACACAGAAACAATGGTGGAAGATAAAGATGGGAGAGTGGTTATAAGCTCTCAGTGTGGGCGAGGAAGGTTGTTTTGATTCCTCTTGGATGAATCTTGATATCTTTGTTAAAGGAGTCAAGTTTCCTAAGATAAAGGGAGATTAAAAATTGGTTTAACTATAGGACTTGTATTGACTGGGGAAAGGGGATTAGTTTGAAGTAAAACTCTTTATGAATACTAGAAAATAAAAATAAAAGGAATAAACCAGACTAAACTGTAACTTTTTAAAAATATTCAAAAAATAGAAATCCAAAAGAAAAACACAGGTGTATGTATCAGAAAGTTCAGATTGGAAGGTTATTATGATATTTGATGTACTGGATATCTCACTATGATGGTAAATAGGTTAAAAAAATTATCTATTAAAAAAAAAGAGGAAGAAGAACCAGAATAGTGGGAACTAGTTAAAAATAAAAGTTGTCCTATGAAGTAGTGGTGGTTGTTCTCTTGTGGTCTTTTTTTTTCTCCTTTCTTGGTTTGTTTTCTGGGGGAGGGGCCTGCCACTTGGGTTTTCAGTCAATGATGTTCCCTGCATTAATTCCCCCCATCCCCCACAAGGGGGTGGGCTCTGAGGAAACTGGTTTTCTTCAGGCTTTTGTTCTCTGGCAGTTTTTATGTTTTTCACTTTTTCTTTTTCTCTCACCTTGACCACTTTTGATGGTTTTTGTAGTTTTAGAGGAAAACAAACCGCACCCTGATCTCCCTCTCAGAGAGAAGCCTCAGTCTGGCTGCAGAGCCCAAATAAGTTCCCCTTTGGCCGCTGGCAGAGCAGGTTCCAAATCCCAGTCTCTAGGGATGCAGGATCTTTTGCTTGTACCCAAAACCACGGCAGAGGCAGCTGTCTGGATGGCTCCAGACTGCCAGAGAGGTTCCAAGCAGCGATCACACACTGAGATTTTCCCGGGGGCCCAGGCTAGGAGTGCCTGGTCTTTCTGGGTAAGAGCGCCCGGCTTGTGCGCACCAATTTCAGGGGAGGCTGTGGGTTGCTCGAGCTTTTCAGGCTCTGAGAATGGGGCACAGGTCCAAAAGCACCAGGCTGGGCCTTTGCGCACTTCTTTCAGGGAAGAATTTGGGGCGCACGTCTTAGGCTCTGAAACAGAGCTCCGGGCGAGACTTTGTGTACATCTTTCAGGGGAGAAAAGGGGTCATGCGCATCTCTGGCTCTGGTGAGGCACCCAACCCCTCACAGGAGCCGGACCCCACGCGTTCTGGGGGGGGGGGCTGGCTGCTTAGGGACAGAGACCTGGTTTCTCTGCCACACTCTCTGGCTCAGTGCCAGGGGAGGCTGCCCTGGGACCGGGGACTTAAGCCCCTGTCCCTAGCCATCCTGATTCCCACAATTTCCCCCTTGAGATCCTTTGCTCTTTTGGAGTGCTTTCAAGCAGTCTCCAAGTTAATGCTGGTCCCCAGGTGCAGGGCACTCTTGCTCCTATTGAGGTATTACTTTCCAACCAGTTGCCTCTGGTGGCTCCCTCCCCCTTTTGTTTATCTTAAGATATCAGTCGCCCTTCTCACTCCGCTTTACCTGCCCACTGGCATCTTCTGCCCCTGTAGAGATCAAGACGTGTATAATTCTGATCTCAGGCTGATTTCATGGGTGATTGGAGTTCTTTGGTTGGCGCCTCCTCCTACTTCCCTGCCATCATGTCCCCCTCCTCTCATATACTTTTATCAGTCATTTTGTTTGTCTGTTTTTGTTTGTATATGTCATAAATCTTACCTTAGGGCCAATTTGGGTTGAGCCTTCTCTTTTACTTTTCTTCTTTTTTCTGTCTCTCTCTCTCTCTTTTCTTTCTTTCTTTTTTTTTTTTTTTTTTTTTTTTCTTTTTTTTCTCTCTCTTTCTTTTTTCTTCCATTTGGATGGGAACTCCTGATTGCTCAGAAGCATTTCAGGGTGCACCTTGACTGCACCATGGTCGATACATCCAGCTACATTCGTTCAGCCATCTTTCACCAAAATGATTAGGAGGAGGAATGCCCCAACAGAAGAAAAATTCAGAGGATGGGCCTTCTGCAAAAGAGCTAATGGCTATCAGCATAGGCAATGTGTCTGAAAGTGAATTCAGGCTAACAATTATCGAGACAATAGCTAGTATGGAGAAAGCCATGGATGACCAAACACAATTGATTAGGGCAGAACTGAAAGCAACTGGGGATGATGTTCAAATGTTCTCAATTAGTTCAAATCTCATCTAAACTCTAAAAGCTAGGGCAACTGAGACAGAAGATAGAATTAGCAATCTGGAGGACAAACAGATAGAGAGAAAGGATCAGGAGGAAGTCTTGAACAAACAGCTTAGAAGCCACAAAAACAGAATCAGGAAAATATATGATGTCATTAAATGTTCCAATGTCAGAATTATTGGAATCCCTGAAGGGGAGGAGAAAGAAAGAAGTCTAGAAGATATAGTAGAACAAGTTCTCCATGAAAAATTTCCCAATCTCGTGAATGGAACCAGTGTTCATGTACTAGAGGCAGAACGGACTCACCTCAAGTTTATAGATTCTCAAAAGTCCTCGAGACAACTAATAGTAAGAATGAAGAATTATAATTGTAGAAGGCATGCAGCCAAGAATACTTTATCCAGCAAGACTGACATTAAAAATGAATGGAGAGATAAAGAGTTTCCAAGACCAGCAAGGCTTAAAAGAGTATGTGATCACCAAGCTGACACTGCAGGAAATATTAAGGGGGGTTCTATAAAAGAGGAAAATTCCTAAGAATAGCATTGAACAGAAATATAGAGACAATCTACAGAAATAAAGATATCAAAGGTGAAAAAAATGTCAATAAAAACGTATCTATCAATAATCACTGTTAATATGAATGGCCTAAATGCACCCATAAAATGGCACAGGGTTGCAGATTGGATAAAACGACAGGACCCATCCATATGTTGTCTACAGGAGACCCATTTTGAACCTAAGGATACACCCAGACTGAAAGTAAAGGATAGGGAAGCATCTTTCATGCCAATGGTCCTTAAAAGAAGACCAGGTTAGTGATTCGCATATCAGAAAAATTAGATTTTAAACTAAAGACTGTAGTCACAGATACAGAAGGACACTACATAATTCTTAAAGAGACTATCTGCCAAGATGATCTAAAAATTGTAAATATTTATGCCCTCAATATGGGAGAAGCCAATAACATAAGAAAACTATTATTTAGATCAAGAGTCATATTGAAATGAATACCTTAATAGTAGGAGATCTTAACACACCTCTATCAGAAATAGACAGATCATCAAAGCAGAAAATCAAAAAAGAAAGAAGATAATTGAATGACACAGTGGACAAGATTGGCCTCATAGATATATACAGAACATTCCACCCTAAAACAACAGAACACTCATTCTCAAGTGCACATGGAACCTTCTCCAGTATAGACCACTTACTGGGTCACAAATCAGGACTCAACTGATACCAAAAGACTGAGATTATTCCCTGCATATTCTCAGATCACAATGCTTTGAAACTGTAGCTCAATCACAAGGAGAAGTTCAGAAGGAACTCAAAAACCTGGAAGCTAAAGACCACCTTGCTTAGGAATGCTTGGATCAACCAGGAGATCAAAGAAGAACTGAAACAATTCATGGAAACCAATGAGAATGAAGACACTTCAGTCCAAAACCTAAAGGATACAGCAAAGGCAGTCCTAAGGGGGAAATACATAGCCATCCAAGCCTCCCTCAAAAAAATTGAGAAATCCAGAACACACTAGCTGTCTCTACACCTTAAAGAACTGGAGAATCAACAACAAATCAAACCAACTTCACTCATAAGAAGGGAAATCATCAAGATTAGAGCTGAGATCAATGAGGTAAAAACTGGAGATACAGTAGAATGTATCAATGAAACTAGAAGCTGTTTTTTTTTTGAAAGAATCAATAAAATCAATAAACTATTGGCCACACTATTCCAAAAGAAAATAGAGAAAGCTCAAATACATAAAATTGTGAATGAAAAGGGAGAGATCACAATGAACACCAAGGAAGTAGAAACAATCATCAGCAGTTATTATCAACAGTTATATGCCAATAAATTAAGCAACCTGCATGAAATGAATGCATTCCTGGGAAACTATAAACTCCCCAAATTGAACCAGGAAGAAATCGACAACCTGAATAAACTGATATCAAGTAACGAGATTGAAACAGTGATCAAAAACTTCCCAAAGAACAAGAGCCCAGGACCTGACGGATTCCCTGGGGAATTCTACAAAACTTTGAAAGAAGAAATAACACCTATTCTCCTGAAGCTCTTTCAAAAAATTGAAGCATTTTTTCATGTGTCTGATAGCCATTTGTATGTCTTCATTGGAGAAGTGTCTGTCCATATCTTCTGCCCATTTTTTTATATGATTATCTGTTTTGTGTGTGTTGAGTTTGAGAAGTTTATTATAGATCCTGGATATCAACCTTTTGTTGCTCTGTACTGTCATTTCTCAAATATCTTCTCCCATTCCATGGGTTACCTCTTTGTTTTTTTGACTGTTTCCTTTGCTGTGCAGAAAGTTTTGATCTTGATGTTAATCATCACTAGCCATCAGGGAGATTCAAATTAAAACCACTTTGAGATACCACCTTAAACCAGTTAGAATGGCCAAAATTAGCAAGACAGGAAACAACGTGTACTGGAGAGGATGTGGAGAAAGGGGTACCCTCTTCCACTGTTGGTGGGAATGCAAGTTGGTGCAGCCACTTTGGAGAACTGTGTGGAGATTCCTTAAGAAATTAAAAATAGAGCTTCCCTATGACCCTGAAATTACACTATTTGCAGATGTACTGAAAAAAAAGGGCCATCTGTACCCCAATGTTTATAGCAGCAATGGCCATGGTCGCCAAACTGTGGAAAGAACAAAGATCCCCTTCAATGGATGAATGGATAAAGAAGATGTGGTCCATATACACTATGGAGTACTATGCCTCCTTCAGAAATGATGAATACCCAACTTTTGTAGCAACATGGACAAGACTGGAAGATATTATGCTGAGTGAAATAAGTCAAGCAGGGAAAGTCAATTACCATATGGTCTCACTTATTTGTGGAGCATACCAAATAACGTGGAGGACATGGGTAGATGGAGAAAAGAAGGGAGTTGAGGGAAATTGGAAGGTGAGGTGAACCATGAGAGACTATGGACTCTGAAAAACAACCTGATGGTTTTGAAGGGTCAGGGGGTGGGAGGTTGGTTGAACCAAGTGGTGGGTATAGGAGAGACACGGATTGTAAGGAGCACTGGGTGTGGTGCAAGAACTATGAATACTGTTACCCTGAAAAGAAATTAAAAAAAAATAATCAAACAAACAAACAAATGTTCTGATGCTTCTATTCTCCTTTCCAAGACCTCACTAACAGACTAGCAGTGGTAAGAGAGGGATATGGACATCAATGCTAAGAATTAGTAAAACACACAACAAGTATACTCCAAATTGTTATTTTTTAAAGGTTTTAATTATTTATTTGAGAGAGAGAGAACATACCTGCCTGCAGGAACAAACAGGGGAGGGGCAGAGGGGGAGTGGGCAAAGAGTAAGGGAGAAGCAGACTCCCCACTGAACATGGAGCCCAATGCAGGGGTTGACCCCAGGACTCTGAGATCATGACTTGAGCCAAAGGCAGTGATTCATCTACTGAGTCACCTAGGAGCCCCTAAAATATGATCTTACTAAAACTAGGGATATACAGTCAAACTTCTAATACATTTAAAAAATGTAGCAGATTCTGAGGCTGTCTGACAGAAATTGTTAAAGTGGTGGTACGCAGTGATCTTTATATTGAAATTTGATACTCATCAGAAGAGTTTTGAAAACAAGCAAGACTTGTTTTACAGGGACTATTGTGCACTGTGTGTTAAACGCCAGCAACGAACCACAGAACACTACTTCAAGAAGTAACATATGGCTAACGTAACATAATAAAATTAAATTAAAAATGAAACAAGGGTGCCTGGGTGGCCTGGGTTAAAGCCTCTGCTTTCGGCTCAGGTCATAATCCCAGGGTCCTGGGATCGAGCCCCACATTGGGCTTTCTGCTCTGTGGGGATCCTTCTTCCTCCTCTGTCTCTCTGCCTGCCTCTCTGCCTACTTGTGACCTCTGTCTGTCAATTAAATGAATAAAATCTTTTAAAAAATGAAACAAAACAAACAAATAAAACAAGTATCACTGTTTATATTGAGGCTATGCCTCTCAGGAACTTGCCAGTACTATCTGCACCATAATAGCTTGCTGAGCTTCACACTTATCTCCTGAAAAGAATCTTCAAAGGGTAATAGAAGAAGAAAAAAAAAATGTAGCCTAAGAACAACCTTTTTATAGTTTTTCTAATGACTGAATTCCTTTTTTGTTTCTTAGAGTTTCTACACACCTTTATTCAGAAATCATTAAAACTATTAGTTTTTGATGCCATGAGAAAGCTGCTCCCATTAATTAGTTTAAGGCATCAAACAATTCTTTGAAAATATCTATAAATAGCTATTGAATTAATATCACTTCTGAATTTTGTACAATTCATGGCTCAAACAGTGTTTTTCAAATTGTGACTCCCACTCTAGCAACATCAGCATCAATTAGGGATAGATTACAAACGTTAAATTCTGGAATGTCATTGCAGAGGATCTGGATCAGAACCCATGGAATGGGACCCAGAAATATTTGTTTTAACAATCCCTCTATATCAGATGGTTCCAACACTTGTTATGGTTTGAGGGTCACTGACCTAAAACTGGTTTCTCCTTAGACCCATCACACACACATACACACACACTCCTTAATATATACACATACATTTGTATAAAATCATCCCATCCAGAAGTCTTTGCTTTCCTATGATAATAAAATTGAGAAAGTGATCTTCTCCCAAATATGCGGAAGAAATGAATATTTCATCTTGGAAAAACATAAGGACTTAATCATTTTGATGGAAATTCTGTGGTGCAAAGTCTGTCTTACATGTCCTAGAAACATATTTCCTTCTGCTACTACCTCTACTTCTTGGGAGAAAATAGATCATTCTTTGTGTATATGTATTGTCCTGTATACTAGGGTCCATTATTAGTTATGAATACCATGTAGATGAAGTTCCCAGTGTATCAATTCATGCCATCATATTCACATGACATCAGTAGTGATATTAAATTTGATCAGTTGGTTAAGGTACTGTTTGCCAGGTTTCTTCCTGTAAAGTTAATAATTCTCTCCTTCCCTACTTTGTTCTCTATAATTAAGTCATAAAATCCAGGATAGACTTTTATAGGCTTTTAAATAATTGGAATTATAATGCTTTAGTGAATATCTCTTATGTATATCCTGGTGTTGTTTAGTTCATTAAAAGTAGTTTAAAAGGAATTGAGACTTGTTTCAAGGTACTAAAGTTGTGTTAAGAAGGTACTAAATTGTGTGTTAAAACAGCATACCAATTTGTGGAAAGGTTCTTTATTTTACATGGTAGTTAACTGTAAATATTATCAACATATTTATATTTTATTATTTAAATTTAATACCTAAACATTTTTGTTGCCAAACTGAGAGCAGAATGTGGAAATGCCATCAGTGCCTAATAATACCTTTTCCTATTACTTATGTGGTGTGGATTTACTAAGGATTCTTCATTTATGAATTTATTCATCATATTTGCATATTTTCTACTAGGTAATTAATATTTATCTATTCACTTGCATTTTATTATTTTCTACCTACTGTTATTTGCCCACTATCTTTGTAAACATTTTTCTTGGTCTATTAAGATTTATATTTTATAAAACATATAGAAAATTGCAAATTTAAGAAGTGTCTGTAAAAATGATTCCTAAGAAGGAAGGAATTTTCATAAAAGGTTTATAGATTTATAGCCCCATTCTCAAGACTATCTTTACTGAAGAGAGAAAAAAGGAATACCAGGCTGCATTCCCTTGACATGATAAATATACAAATAGTGCCTCATGTTCTCCTTATCATAGGTTCAATGTGTGAGATTCCTTATAGACAGAAATTAGAGGAACTGATACAACATGCTAAATGAACATTTGGCTCTTTATATGAGTTCCTGTGAGTTAACTATTCATTTTCTATGCTAGCTTTGAAAACGTTTACTTGAAAGATTGTCATGACACTGAAATTTGGCCCTCATTGTAGTTTATGAGGAAAACCAAAGGACTTTGTGTTTCAGATATTTTTATCAGAGAATGATGTTAACAAGAGATCGCTTCAGCCAAGATGTGACTAGGATTTACAGAAAGGATAATGTCTGTCAAATAGTTGGATCAACCAAACTAGATAAGACTTGAAGAGAAGACGAAACACCTCTCCTTTTGCTTATTAAACTGAGATATATACCACTTCATTTCTTCCATGCCAGTCTGGTTCAAATCTGCAAGAAAAACACATTGCTCACAATGCAGAGGAGCCTTGGAAACACATGGAAACCTTTGAGTTTGTAAGAGAAACCAAAGACCAAAGGCTGCACACTGTGTGATTCAATTTGCATGAAACCAAACTCCATTTGTCTTTGAAACCAAAGACAAAAAGCCACACACCATGTGACTCAATTTGCATAAAGTGTATATAATAGTCAGAAATTCATAAAGACTGCAAGGAGAGTTGGAATTGAGGAGGGATGGGAAGGCAGTCAATATTAATGTCTTTTGGGGGGGTGATGGAAATGTGCTGGAATTAAGTAGTTATGATAGTCTCACAACACATTGGATATTACCAAAAACCACTGGACTACGTACTTTACAGGAATGACTAATGGTATGCAAATTTCATCTCACTAAACTGTTATTAAAAAAGAGGAAAAGACATTAATTATATTCCAGAAAATGCTCCAAAATACATAATTTTTATTAAAAGAAAACTTATTAAAGAAATTGATATACCCAACACGGCTATACCATTTTTTTAAAATATTTTATTTAATTATCAGAGAGACAGAGGGGGAGAGAATGAGCACAGGCAGACAGAATGGCAGGCAGAGGCAGAGGGAGAAGCAGGCTCCCTGCCTAGCAAGGAGCCCAATGCGGGACTCGATCCCAGGACGCTGGGATCATGAACCTGAGCCGAAGGCAGCTGCTTAACCAACTGAGCCACCCAGGTGTCCCAAAAGAAAACTTATTAAAGAAATTGATATACCCAACATGGATATACCATTTTATAAACATACAATAGTTCTGTTCCCCTAAGTCATAATGTGCTTAAGAACACTATTATCCTGTTTCCTCACATGAAAAGTTTTCAGAACAGGACTTCCCTCAGACATGGGAACTGAGCAAATAAATGCTTATGAAACTTGATTTTTCAGGAGGCACCAAAGCAATAGAAAGGCTTCAGAGGGAAAGTGAAAGAGAGAGGAGGGACACTATATATGAGGAAACATTTGCAAACATCATAGAATTTCACAGTTCCATTGCCATAATCCAGAATAAAAACTCCAATCTGATAAAGAGACCTTTTTACATACTAAGTTAGGGGTGGGGAGTTGGTAGAGAGGCCATAAGTATTGTTCATCTTCAAAGAAAACAGAAGAAATGCTTCTGCAGAATGAATAATGCCATCAGGATCCCTGGTCAAGGAATCTTTACAGATTCCAAGAATCCAATTTGGGAAGCATGTGATATCCATCTCCCAGTAATGCCTACTGGAGGTAAAGACCTGAGGTCCCTGGGCTGCAAAGCTCTTGGCACCCTTGTACTCTCTGGATATACCTTGTTGTTGTGACTCCAAGGGTCCCATTTCCAGCATCCATAGAAAGGCTCCTGTAGCTACCGGTGGCTTCCTGACTCAGAATATTAGCTGCCTTAGAGAGAGGTAAAAATAACGTCCGCCAATGGGATTTCCATGCCCTGAGGCATAGGGTTCTCTACCCACCAGCTACACTCTTCATTTCCCCTCCTCAGAATCAATACAAAACAAAAAGAATAAAGAAAATTCAGACTGGCTTATCTATGAAGACCTAGAGTTGCCACTACCTCTGTAGCACACAGAAACCCTTCAATCATACAGAAAAAGGAAAAACATCCAAACATATCATGAGCTGGGAAGCAGTCATTTAATGTTAATCTGGATATTTTATTTTAGGACACACCTATTTTTTTTCTTTAGAAAACTTTTCTTGTGTTGTTTTTCTTTATTACTATTTAATCAATAGACAGCACTTAGCTAATATTGGGTGTTTACTGGGATATAACTGATAGCCATTACATTTTTTAAATGTCAAAAATTTTATAGAAATCCACATATGCATAGTTTAGAATCTTTTGAAAAGAATGTTCTGGTTTTACATTATTAGTTCAGACCCTTGATTCAGTTGAATATCAATTTCAGCTCTCTGCTCTCTAGACATGCTCTCTACTGTAGGTATACTAGGATTTAGCCCTATTCACATACATGTCCCTTGTCTTTCAGTGGTTTTGAGATTGATCTAATAACATTAAAATTATTCAATTACAATTTTGTTTTTTCTCTGTCAAAACTTTCTGAGTTTTTATTTTTTTTTCAGCTTTTTATTTTTTTATTTATTTATTTTTTAATTTTTTATTTTTGATAAACATATATTTTTATCCCCAGGGGTACAGGTCTGTGAATCACCAGGTTTACACACTTCACAGCACTCACCAAATCACATACCCTCCCCAATGTCCATAATCCCACCCCATTCTCCCTAACCCCCTCCCCCCGGCAACCCTCAGTTTGTTTTGTGAGATTAAGAGTCGCTTATGGTTTGTCTCCCTCCCAATCCCATCTTATTTCATTTATTCTTCTTCTACCCACTTAAGCCTCCATGTTGTATCACCACTTCCTCATATCAGGGAGATCATATGATAGTTGTCTTTCTCTGCTTGACTTATTTCGCTAAGCATGATACGCTCTAGTTCCATCCACGTTGTTGCAAATGGCAAGATTTCATTTCTTTTGATGGCTGCATAGTATTCCATTGTGTATATATACCACATCTTCTTGATCCATTCATCTGTTGATGGACATCTAGGTTCTTTCCATAGTTTGGCTATTGTGGACATTGCTGCTATAAACATTCGGGTGCATGTGCCCCTTTGGATCACTACATTTCTATCTTTAGGGTAAATACCCAATAGTGCAATTGCTGGGTCATAGGGCAGTTCTATTTTCAACATTTTGAGGAACCTCCATGCTGTTTTGCAGAGTGGCTGCACCAGCTTGCATTCCCACCAACAGTATAGGAGGGTTCCCCTTTCTCCGCATCCTCGCCAGCATCTGTCATTTCCTGACTTGTTGATTTTAGCCATTCTGACTGGTGTGAGGTGATATCGCATTGTGGTTTTGATTTGTATTTCCCTGATGCCGAGTGATATGGAGCACTTTTTCATGTGTCTGTTGGCCATCTGGATATCTTCTTTGCAGAAATGTCTGTTCATGTCCTCTGCCCATTTCTTGATTGGATTATTTGTTCTTTGGGTGTTGAGTGTGCTAAGTTCTTTATAGATTCTGGACACTAGTCCTTTATCTGATATGTCGTTTGCAAATATCTTCTCCCATTCTGTCAGTTGTCTTTGATTTTGTTAACTGTTTCCTTTGCTGTGCAAAAGCTTTTGATCTTGATGAAATCCCAGTAGTTCATTTTTTCCCTTGCTTCCCTTGCCTTTTGCATTCTTCCTTGGAAGATGTTGCTGCGGCAGAGGTCGAAGAGGTTGCTGCCCGTGTTCTCCTCAAGGATTTTGATGGATTCCTTTCGTACATTGAGGTCCTTCATCCATTTTGAGTCTATTTTTGTGTGTGGGGTAAGGGAATGGTCCAATTTCATTTTTCTGCATGTGGCTGTCCAATTTTCCCAGCACCATTTATTGAAAAGGCTGTCTTTTTTCCATTGGACATTCTTTCCTGCTTTGTCGAAGATTAGTTGACCATAGATTTGAGGGTCTATTTCTGGGCTCTCTATTCTGTTCCATTGATCTATGTGTCTGTTTTTGTGCCAGTACCATGCTGTCTTGATGATGACAGCTTTGTAATAGAGCTTGAAGTCCGGAATTGTGATGCCACCAACGTTGGCTTTCTTTTTCAATATCCCTTTGGCTATTCGAGGTCTTTTCTGGTTCCATATAAATTTTAGCATTATTTGTTCCATTTCTTTGAAAAAGATGGATGGTACTTTGATAGGAATTGCATTAAATGTGTAGATTGCTTTAGGTAGCATAGACATTTTCACAATATTTATTCTTCCAATCCAGGAGCATGGAACATTTTTCCATTTCTTTGTGTCTTCCTCAATTTCTTTCATGAGTACCTTATAGTTTTCTGAGTATAGATTCTGTGTCTCTTTGGTTAGGTTTATTCCTAGGTATCTTATGGTTTTGGGTGCAATTGTAAATGGGATTGACTCCTTAATATCTCTTTCTTCTGTCTTGCTGTTGGTGTACAGAAATGCAACTGATTTCTGTGCATTGATTTTATATCCTGACACTTTACTGAATTCCTGTACAAGTTCTAGCAGTTTTGGAGTGGAGTCTTTTGGGTTTTCCACATATAGTATCATATCATCTGCGAGGAGTGATAATTTGACTTCTTCTTTGCCGATTTGGATGCCTTTAATTTCCTTTTGTTGTCTGATTGCTGAGGCTAGGACCTCTAGTTCGATGTTGAATAGCAGTGGTGATAATGGACATCCCTGCCGTGTTCCTGACCTTAGCGGAAAAGCTTTCAGTTTTTCTCCATTGAGAATGATATTTGTGGTGGGTTTTTCATAGATGGCTTTGATGATATTGAGGTATGTGCCCTCTATCCCTACACTTTGAAGAGTTTTGATCAGGAAGGGATGTTGTACTTTGTCAAATGCTTTTTCAGCATCTATTGAGAGTATCATATGGTTCTTGTTCTTTCTTTTATTGATGTGTTGTATCACATTGACTGATTTGCGGATGTTGAACCAACCTTGCAACTCTGGAATGAATCCCACTTGGTCGTGGTGAATAATCCTTTTAATGTACTGTTGAATCCTATTGGCTAGTATTTTGTTGAGTATTTTCGCATCTGTGTTCATCAAGGATATCGGTCTATAGCTCTCTTTTTTGGTGGGATCCTTGTCTGGTTTTGGGATCAAGGTGATGCTGGCCTCATAAAATGAGTTTGGAAGTTTTCCTTCCATTTCTATTTTTTGGAACAGTTTCAGGAGAATAGGAATTAGTTCTTCTTTAAATGTTTGGTAGAATTCCCCCTGGAAGCCGTCTGACCCTGGGCTTTTGTTTGTTTGGAGATTTTTAATGACTGTTTCAGTCTCTTTACTGGTTATGGGTCTGTTCAGGCTTTCTATTTCTTCCTGGTTCAGTTGTGGTAGTATATGTTTCTAGGAATGCATCCATTTCTTCCAGATTGTCAAATTTATTGGCGTAGAGTTGCTCATAGTATGTTCTTATAATAGTTTGTATTTCTTTGGTGTTAGTTGTGATCTCTCCTCTTTCATTCATGATTTTATTTATTTGGGTCCTTTCTCTTTTCTTTTTGATAAGTCGCGCCAGGGGTTTATCAATTTTATTAATTCTTTCAAAGAACCAGCTCCTAGTTTCGTTGATTTGTTCTATTGTTTTTTTGGTTTCTATTTCATTGATTTCTGCTCTGATCTTTATGATTTCTCTTCTCCTGCTGGGCTTAGGGTTTCTTTCTTGTTCTTTCTCCAGCTCCTTTAGGTGTAGGGTTAGGTTGTGTACCTGAGACCTTTCTTGTTTCTTGAGAAAGGCTTGTACCGCTATATATTTTCCTCTCAGGACTGCCTTTGTTGTCTCCCACAGATTTTGAACCGTTGTGTTTTCATTATCATTTGTTTCCATGATTTTTTTCAATTCTTCTTTAATTTCCCGGTTGACCCATTCATTCTTTAGAAGGATGCTGTTTAGTCTCCATGTATTTGGGTTCTTTCCAAACTTCCTTTTGTGGTTGAGTTCTAGCTTTAGAGCATTGTGGTCTGAAAATATGCAGGGAATGATCCCAATCTTTTGATACCGGTTGAGTCCTGATTTAGGACCGAGGATGTGATCTATTCTGGAGAATGTTCATTGTGCACTAGAGAAGAATGTGTATTCTGCTGCTTTGGGATGAAATATTCTGAATGTATCTGTGATGTCCATCTGGTCCAGTATGTCGTTTAAGGCCTTTATTTCCTTGCTGATCTTTTGCTTGGATGACCTATCCATTTCAGTGAGGGGAGTATTAAAGTCCCCTACTATTATTGTATTATTGTTGATGTGTTTCTTTGATTTTGTTATTAATTGGTTTATATAGTTGGCTGCTCCCACATTGGGGGCATAGATATTTAAAATTGTTAAATCTTCTTGTTGGACAGACCCTTTGAGTATGATATAGTGTCCTTCCTCATCTCTTATTATAGTCTTTGGCTTAAAATCTAATTGATCTGATATAAGGATTGCCACTCCTGCTTTCTTCTGATGTCCATTAGCATGGTAAATTCTTTTCCACCCCCTCACTTTAAATCTGGAGGTGTCTTCGGGCTTAAAATGAGTTTCTTGGAGGCAACATATAGATGGGTTTTGTTTTTTTATCCATTCTGATACCCTGTGTCTTTTGACAGGGGCATTTAGCCCATTCACATTCAGGGTAACTATTGAGAGATATGAATTTAGTGCCATTGTATTGCCTGTAAGGTGACTGTTACTGTATATGGTCTCTGTTCCTTTCTGACCTGCCACTTGTAGGCTCTCTCTTTGCTTAGAGGACCCCTTTCAATATTTCCTGTAGAGCTGGTTTGGTATTTGCAAATTCTTTCAGTTGTTGTTTGTCCTGGAAGCTTTTAATCTCTCCTTCTATTTTCAATGATAGCCTAGCTGGATATAGTATTCTTGGCTGCACTTTTTTCTCGTTTAGTGCTCTGAAAATATCATGCCAGCTCTTTCTGGCCTGCCAGGTCTCTGTGGATAAGTCAGCTGCCAATCTAATATTTTTACCATTGTATGTTACAGACTTCTCTTTTCCCGGGCTGCTTTCAGGATTTTCTCTTTGTCACTGAGACTTGTAAATTTTACTATTAGGTGACGGGGTGTGGGCCTATTCTTATTGATTTTGAGGGGCATTCTCTGAACCTCCTGAATTTTGATGCTCGTTCCCTTTGCCATATTGGGGAAATTCTCCCCAATAATTCTCTCCAGGATACCTTCTGCTCCCCTCTCACTTTCTTCTTCTTCTGGAATCCCAATTATTCTAATGTTGTTTCGTCTTATGGTGTCACTTATCTCTCCAATTCTTCCCTCATGGTCCAGTAGCTGTTTGTCCCTCTTTTGCTCAGCTTCTTTATTCTCTGTCATTTGGTCTTCTATATCACTAATTCTTTCTTCTGCCTCATTTATCCTAGCAGTTAGAGCCTCCATTTTTGATTGCACCTCATTAATAGCTTTTTTGATTTCACCTTGGTTAGATTTTAGTTCTTTTATTTCTCCAGAAAGGGCTTTTATATCTCTCGAGAGGGTTTCTCTAATATCTTCCATGCCTTTTTCGAGCCCGGCTAGATCCTTGAGAATTGTCATTCTGAACTCTAGATCTGACATATTACCGATGCCTGTATTGATTAGGTCCCTAGCCTTCGGTACTGCCTCTTGTTCTTTTTTGTGTGTTGAATTTTTACGTCTTGTCATTTTGTCCAGATAAGACTAAATGAAGGGGCAAGTAAAATACTAAAAGGGTGGCAACAACCCCAGGAAAATATGCTTTAACCAAATTAGAAGAGATCCAAAATCGTGAGTGGGGAGAAAGCGGATAAAAAGAGGTTCAAAAAGGAAGAAAGAAAAAAAAAAGAAAAAAAGAAAAAAAAAAGAAAAGAAAAGAATTTTTAAAAAAAGAATACACCTTTCAGAAAGTGGTTGTTTTTCTGTTTCCAGAATTGCTGTTTTTCTTCTCTTCGATCTGCCGATGGATTTTCAGGTGTTTGCAATCTTTAGATAAGGTATCTAGCTGATCTCTGGCTAGCTGAAGCAGTCTCAGCTTGCTACTTCTCCGCCATCTTCCTTTCTGAGTTTTTAAATCATAAATATTCTTTGTACAGTGAATGATAAAATAATGATAGAATAAATTAAAAAACTGCAACTGCCATACTTAAACTTTTAAGAGTGGAGTAAACTGTATAAACATATATAGTGTTCGCAACTCTGAAAACTAAAAATTATCTTCGTAAACCACATGATCAACCTGATGATTGCTCTTCTCTGCTCGGCGTGTCGCATGTCACAATAATATGTATTTTGCTTTGCATTATAAGGAAAGTATAAGTTGCAAAATTTAGTCTTGATCATTGTACTATGACTTTCCAGAGAGAAAAGGGATAATGATTTTGGAAAATTTATACTACCTTCATGTCAGAAAAAAAAAAATTAAAAGGAAAGAAGTCTCCTTCCTAAGAACCACTAAAGTGATTGATGACTGATTACTAAAGGGCTGACTCTTACCTCTGAACTCATTCATTATATCTAGGATTCCTGTGATGCTCTGTGAAGTGAGGTCTGGATTCACAGGCTGAGACTTCTGCATTTGTGCCAATTCAGGCCTGTAAAGGATGATGTCACTTATACTTCTGGGCCAAAGGTCAATCACACAACTGTTATAAAAGTAGCAGTTTTTAATCAAAGAGTTTTCATCAAAATTCTCCCACTTTGGTTAATTGGGTATTTATATTCTACACTCTTGGGGATGTAAGAGGTGTTGCCTTACCTTTTTTCTAAGTTTAAATTATATCGAATCCCAACTTCACCATTCTTCTCAAATATTATTCCATTTATAAAATTAGTGAGGATCATTTCCTCCCTCTGCCCCACCTCAGGTAAAGCAAAGATGCTGGGGGTCTTACAGAGAGCAGAATGTTCAGGCAAATTGCTTGGGATTTCAGTGTTCAAGTAGTAACTAATGATATATTTAGTGTCTAAAAGGGGAAATCCCAATGAATCAGAAATCTTTGCTCTTCCCCGTCTAACAAGAGATGCTAATTCTAGCCTAGAAGCCTGGTCTTGAGGGTCTGACTTCCCCTCACCCCAGGGGCACCAGGAAACCACTCCCTCTGAGGTCCTGTCCCATTCTTAGGAAATCGTCCTCTTTCCTGTCTTGTTCACATCTAAGGCTCTTGAGTGGAGAATCTTCTGTGACAAGTTAAAAATATTCCTTTTGTAAGGTTTATTGTGAGGCTGGAGAGGATTGGGAGGGAGTGTGTGGAACAAAGCCCAGAATGTCACACGGTTTTTAAATATATTTGAATTCAGCCACATAAGAAGAGAACTTCTGAGACCGAGGAGATGAAAGCCTTCAGCCTTCTTTTAAAACAAATAGAAAGTAATGGAGTCTGGGTGACACAGTTGGTTAAGTATTAGACTCTTGATTTTGGCTCAGGGTCCTGGGATACAGCCCTATGTCAGGCTCCATGTTCAGGAGGGAGTCCAGTTAAGATTCTCTCTTTCCCTCTGCCCCTCTCCCAATCTTTCTCTTCAAAATCAATAAATAAAACAAAATAGTAGCCACAGGGATGATGTTAAGAATGCAAAACATGTACATCCACATTATCAACAAGACCAAGAGACTTCCTCAGCAATCAGAAATTGTTAGTGCAAACTCACCTTTGCAGTACATTTCCTAGTCCTGCAAGGAAATAAAAAAATGTTAACCATAAAAGGTCTGTTACTTTGCATCTTCTCTAGTATTCTTGTTTGTTTCAGTAATGTACTTTTTTCTCTTATTCTCCTCAAAGGAATAGAGGCTACCTTCATAATAGAAATGACACTAAGGCATGTCAGGCTCCCTCAGGATGTATTAAGGAAGCAAGGAGGTCAGAAAGGGACTGTGTAATGATGTATTATGATTCAGGTTTCCACTGTCACTCAGGACTCAGTCTTCTCCCCAAGAAGTGATCTGTTTACATCTAAAGCAAAACAGTGACTTTAGATATTTAAAAAGTATATATAGCATGCACTGAGATTGTTTACCAAATTCTACAATTCTTGCCTAAGGAAAAGGCAAAAACTTAGTATCTTCAACAAGTTATTTCTGGGGCTGAGGGTGGGAGGGTGGGTGTGAAAAAGAGAGAGTGACAATGGATTAAAGTTACAAAAATTGGGAACTACCCCAACAAATTTAACCCTCTTCTGGTTATAGGGTTTTTTGCTGCTTTTGGATAAATTTCTCATATGGTTAGTTGTCCTGATTACACAGCAAATAATTTTGTCTTGGGTGAGATATTAAGAGGGTAAAAGTCTCTCAAGGATTACCAGGATATGAGGAAATAAATGGAAACAAACATTATCTCTCAGTTGAGAGTAATGGTGTATGTGGGTAACATTTCCATGCCATGGCAAAATTTCCCAAAAAAAAGGATTCCTTCCTCTGTGGATGGACCCTCCTTTCTTACCTGGAGCAGCCCCACATTAGGCTTGTGGCATATATTAGTTAGCCCTCTGTAAATTTCTTTCAGTCATTCTTTCTGTTGGGTCATTCTGAGTTCACTTTCCTTAAGTTGTTGGACAATCCCCTTTGCTTATTTCTCCATTGTCCCCAGATGGAGTTGTTCCTCTTCTTGGAGAAATAGATGCATCTTCTGTTTTGGCACTTTGATCATCACCTTCCTTAAGGCCACATAGTCCTGAAGAGATAATAGATACAAAGGATTACATATCCTCATACTCAACAGAGAGTACTCTTTACTTAGTGTCATCAAGAAAGTATTTGACTAACTTTACGCCTCACATCTCCATGTGTCTTGAATATCTCCTGGTACTTTCTGTCCAACCTTCCTATAGATTCTTAGACTCCTTCCCTGTTTGAATCAAGTCCTCTAAGGTCCCAGGATCTCTTCCTAGATATTCCAGAAGTTATTTCCTTTCTAACTGGAACCTCTAGTTTCTCTTGTGTTTTTTTCCCTGATTTTAATATATTTAAAAATATTTATGTGTATACCATATTTTATAGATGTTTAAATTAAGTTATCTAGTTTTCCTCCAGGTGCTACCCTATTGTCCTCCTCTCTTTTATTCAGATTTATTGTGATGGTTTCTTAAACCCAGTGTCTAAGAAGGTTCATCAAAACCTTCAAGGTTGGACTAGAGTTAGTTATTTCCATATGCTAGCATTATTTGCACAAATTTTTATTGGCCTATATATTTGTGATTATTGATATATCATTTGAAAAAACTACTTTTTCCTGGATTAAGAAAAATCCTTTAATTGGTAACTTGATTTTAGCTGAAAGTCACAAGCAGCATTATGTCAATCTCCCAATAAATAAATAAATAATATTTCGATTCTTATTTATTTATTTATTTTTAGATTTATTTTTTATTATTTTCAGTGTAACAGTATTCCTTATTTTTGCACCACACCCAGTGCTCCATGCAATCCATACTCTCTCTAATACCCACCACCTGGTACCACAACCAACCAGCCCCGAACCCTTCAAAACCCTCATATTGTTTTTGAGAGTCCATAGTCTCTCATGGTTCACATCCCCTTCCAATTTCCCCCAATTCCCTTCTCCTCTCTAACTCCCCATGTCCTCCATGCTATTTGTTATGCTCCACAAATAAGTGAAACCATATGATAATTGACTCTCTCTGCTTGGCTTATTTCACTCAGCATAATCTCTTCCAGTCCCGTCCATGTTGCTACAAAAGTTAGGTATTCTTCCTTCCTGATGGAGGCATGATACTCCATAGTGTATATGGACCACATCTTCCTTATCCATTCATCCTTTGAAGGGCATCTTGGATCTTTCCACAGACCGTGGAATTGACTGTGGCCATTGCTACTATAAACTTTGAGGTACAGATGGCCCTTCTTTTCATGACATCTGTATCTTTGGGGTAAATACCCAGGAGTGCAATGGCAGGGTCATAGGGAAGTTCTATATTTAATTTTTTTGAGGAATCTCCACACTGTTCTCCAAAGAAGCTGCAACATTTTGCATTCCCACCAACAGTGTAAGAGGGTTCCCCTTTCTCCACATCCCCTTCAACACATGTTGTGTCTCGTCTTGCTAATTTTAGCCATTCTAACTGGTGTAAGGTGATATCTCAATGTGGTTTTCATTTGAATCTCCCTGATGGCTAGTAATGATGAAAATTTTTTCATGTGTCTGATATCCATTTGTATGTCTTCATTGGAGAAGTGTCTGTTCATATCTTCTGTCCATTTTTTGATATGCTTGTCTGTTTGTGTGTGTTGAGTTTCAGGAGTTCTTTATAGATCCTGGATATCATTTGCAAATATCTTCTCCCATTGCCTCTTTGTTTTCTTGACTGTTTCCTTTGCTTAGCAGAAGCTTTTGATTTTGATGAAGTCCCAAAAGTTCATTTTGGTTTTTGTTTCCTTTGCCTTTGGATACATATCTTGAAAGAAGTTGCTGTGGCTGATATCAAAGAGATTACTGCCTACATTCTCCTCTAGGATTCTGATGGATTGCTGTCTCACGTTGAGGTCTTTTAACCATTTTGAATGTATCTTTGTATACAGTGTAATAGAACGGTCGAATTTCATTCATCTACATGTAGTTGTCCAATTTTCCCAGCACCTTTTATTGAAGAGACTGTCTTTTTTCCACTGTATATTTTTTCACATTTTGTTGAAGATTATTTGCCCATAGAATTGAGGGTCCATACCTGGGCTCTCTACTCTGTTCCACTGGTCTATGTGTCTGTTCTTATGGCAGTACCATGCTGTCTTGGTGATCACAGCTTTGTAGAAAATCCTGAAATCAGGTAGTGTGATGCCCCTTGTTTTATTTTGGTTTTTCAACATTTCATTAGTGATTCAGGGTCTCTTCTGATTCCATACAAAGTTTTGGATTATTTGCTCCAGCACTTTGAAAAATACTGGTGAAATTTTGATTGGAATGGCATTAAAAGTATAGATTGCTCGGGAGGAGGAGTAAAGATGGTGGAGAAGTAGCAGGCTGAGACTACTTCAGCTAGCCGAGATCAGCTAGATAGCTTCTCTAAAGATTGCAAACACCTGAAAATCCATCGGCAGATCGAAGAGAAGAAGAACAGCAATTCTGGAAACAGAAAAACAACCACTTTCTGAAAGGTAGGACCGGCGGAGAAGTGAATCCAAAGCGATGGGAAGATAGACCCTGGGGGGAGGGGCCGGCTCCAGGCAAGCAGCGGAGCAACGGAGCACAAAGTCAGGACTTTTAAAAGTCTGTTCCGCTGAGGGACATCGCTCCAGAGGCTAAACCGGGGCGAACCCCACACGGGGTCAGCGTGGCCTCAGGTCCCGCAGGGTCATAGAAGGATCGGGGGGTGTCTGAGTGTCGCAGAGCTTGCGGGTATTGGAACGGGAAAGCCGGCTACAGAGACAGAGCCAACAGTAAGCTCACAGCTCGGTGTTACCTTGAACCGGTCGAAGGCTAGGTGAGCTCGGAGCGCGGCAGGAGGTTAGGCAGACGGGAGTAACTGGGCGCTGGTCTCTGAGGGCGCACTGAGGAGTGTGGCCCTGGGCTCTCGGCACCTCCGCGCCAGAAACCAGGAGGCCGCCATTTGTATTCCAGTCCTCTGGAACTCTACGGAAAGCACTCAGGGAACAAAAGCTCCTGAAAGCAAACCCGAGCGGATTACTCACCCCGGCCCCTGCTAAGGGCGGTGCAATTCCGCCTGGGGCAAAGACACTTGAGAATCACTACAACAGGCCCCTCCCCCAGAAGATCAACAAGAAATCCACCCGACACCAAGTTCACCTATCAAGGAGTGCGGTTTCAATCCCAAGGAGAGCAGCAGAATTCCAGAGGAGGAGAAAGCAAAGCACGGAACTCATGGCTTTATCCCCTGTGATTTTAATTAGTCTTGCAGTTAATTTAATTTTTTTCTTTTTTATTCTTTGTTTTTTTTTTTTCTCGCCTACTGGTAAATTTTTTTTTAACTTTTAACTTTTTCTTTTTTAACGTTTTTTAACTAGTTTAATATATATATATTTTCTTTTTTATATTTTTCTTTATTTGTTTTCTTTCTTTTATTAAAATTCTTTTCTTTTTTCTTTTTTTTTCTTTCTTCCTTTTTGAACCTCTTTTTATCCCCTTTCTCCCCCCTCACGATTTGGGATCTCTTCTAATTTGGTGAAAGCATATTTTCCTGGGGTTGTTGCCACCCTTTTAGTATTTTACTTGCCCCTTCATATACTCTTATCTGGACAAAATAACAAGACGGAAAAATTCAACACACAAAAAAAAGAACAAGAGGCAGTACCGAAGGCTAGGGACCTAATCAATACAGACATCGGTAATATGTCAGATCTAGAGTTCAGAATGACAATTCTCAAGGTTCTAGCCGGGCTCAAAAAGGCATGGAAGATATTAGAGAAACCATCTCGAGAGATATAAAAGCGCTTTCTGGAGAAATAAAAAAACTAAAATCTAACCAAGTTGAAAACAAAAAAGCTCTTAATGAGGTGCAATCAAAAATGGATGCTCTCACTGCTAGGATAAATGAGGCAGAAGAAAGAATTAGTGATATAGAAGATCAAATGACAGAGAATAAGGAAGCTGAGAAAAGAGGGACAAACAGCTACTGGACCATGAGGGGAGAATTCGAGAGATCAGTGACACCATAAGATGAAACAACATTAGAATAATTGGGATTCCAGAAGAAGAAGAAAGAGAGAGGGGAGCAGAATGTATACTGGAGAAAATTATTGGGGAGAATTCCCCAATATGACAAAGGGAATGAGCATCAAAATTCAGGAGGTACAGAGAACGCCCCTCAAAATCAATAAGAATAGGCCCACACCCCGTCACCTAATAGTAAAATTTACAAGTCTCAATGACAAAGAGAAAATCCTGAAAGCAGCCCGGGAAAAGAAGTCTGTAACATACAATGGTAAAAATATTAGATTGGCAGCTGACTTATCCACAGAGACCTGGCAGGCCAGATAGAGCTGGCATGATATTTTCAGAGCACTAAACGAGAAAAACATGCAGCCAAGAATACTATATCCAGCTAGGCTATCATTGAAAATAGAAGGAGAGATTAAAAGCTTCCAGGACAAACAACAACTGAAAGAATTTGCAAACACCAAACCAGCTCTACAGAAATATTGAAAGGGCTCCTCTAAGCAAAGAGAGAGCCTACAAGTGGTAGATCAGAAAGGAACAGAGACCATATACAGTAACAGTCACCTTACAGGCAATACAATGGCACTAAATTCATATCTCTCAATAGTTATTCTTAATGTTAATGGGCTCAATGCCCCTGTCAAAAGACACAGGGTATCAGAATGGATAAAAAACCAAAACCCATCTATATATTGCCTCCAAGAAACTCATTTTAAGCCCAAAGACACCTCTACATTTAAATTGAGGGGGTGGAAAAGAATTTACCATGCTAAAGGACATCAGAAGAAAGCAGGAGTGGCAATCCTTATATCAGATCAATTAGATTTTAAGCCAAATACTATAATAAGAGATGAGGAAGAACACCATATCATACTCAAAGGGTCTGTCCAACAAGTAGATTTAACAATTTTAAATATCTATGCCCCCAACGTGGGAGCAGCCAACTATATAAACCAATTAATAACAAAATCAAAGAAACACATCAACAATAATACAATAATAGTAGGGGACTTTAACACTCCCCTCACTGAAATGGACAGGTCATCCAAGCAAAAGATCAGCAAGGAAATAAAGGCCTTAAACGACACACTGGACCAATGGACGTCACAGATATATTCAGATCATTTCATCCCAAAGCAACAGAATACACATTCTTCGCTAGTGCACATGGAACATTCTCCAGAATAGATCACATCCTTGGTCCTAAATCGGGACTCAACCGGTATCAAAAGAGTGGGGTCATTCCCTGCATATTTTCAGACCACAATGCTCTAAAGCTAGAACTCAACCACAAAAGGAAGTTTGGAAAGAACCCAAATACATGGAGACTAAACAGCATCCTTCTAAAGAATGAATGGGTCAACCGGGAAATTAAAGAAGAATTGAAAAAAATCATGGAAACAAATGATAATGAAAACACAACGGTTCAAAATCTGTGGGACACAACAAAGGCAGTCCTGAGAGGAAAATATATAGCGGTACAAGCCTTTCTCAAGAAACAAGAAAGGTCTCAGGTACACAACCTAACCCTACACCTAAAGGAGCTGGAGAAAGAACAAGAAAGAAACCCTAAGCCCAGCAGGAGAAGAGAAATCATAAAGATCAGAGCAGAAATCAATGAAATAGAAACCAAAAAAACAATAGAACAAATCAACGAAAGTAGGAGCTGGTTCTTTGAAAGAATTAATAAAATTGATAAACTCCTGGCTCGACTTATCAAAAAGAAAAGAGAAAGGACCCAAATAAATAAAATCATGAATGAAAGAGGAGAGATCACAACTAACACCAAAGAAATACAAACTATTATAAGAACATACTATGAGCAACTCTACGCCAATAAATTTGACAATCTGGAAGAAATGGATGCATTCCTAGAAACATATACTACCACAACTGAACCAGGAAGAAATAGAAAGCCTGAACAGACCCATAACCAGTAAGGAGACTGAAACAGTCATTAAAAATCTCCAAACAAACAAAAGCCCAGGGCCAGATGGCTTCCCGGGGGAATTCTACCAAACATTTAAAGAAGAACTAATTCCTATTCTCCTGAAAATGTTCCAAAAAATAGAAATGGAAGGAAAACTTCCAAACTCATTTTATGAGGCCAGCATCACCTTGATCCCAAAACCAGACAAGGATCCCATCAAAAAAGAGAGCTACAGACCAATATCCTTGATGAACACAGATGCGAAAATACTCAACAAAATACTAGCCAATAGGATTCAACAGTACATTAAAAGGATTATTCACCACGACCAAGTGGGATTTATTCCAGGGCTGCAAGGATGGTTCAACATCCACAAATCAATGTGATCAACACATCAATAAAAGAAAGAACAAGAACCATATGATACTCTCAATAGATGCTGAAAAAGCATTTGACAAAGTACAACATCCCTTCCTAATCAAAACTCTTCAAAGTGTAGGGATAGAGGGCACATCAAAGCCATCTGTGAAAAACCCACCACAAATATCATTCTCAATGGAGAAAAACTGAAAGCTTTTCCGCTAAGGTCAGGAACATGGCAGGGATGTCCATTATCACCACTGCTATTCAACATAGCACTAGAGGTCCTAGCCTCAGCCATCAGACAACAAAAGGAAATTAAAGGCATCCAAATCGGCAAAGAAGAAGTCAAATTATCACTCTTCGCAGATGATATGATACTATATGTGGAAAACTCAAAAGACTCCACTCCAAAACTGCTAGAACTTGTACAGGAATTCAGTAAAGTGTCAGGATATAAAATCAATGCACAGAAATCAGTTGCATTTCTCTACACCAACAGCAAGACAGAAGAAAGAGAAATTAAGGAGTCAATCCCATTTACAATTGCATCCAAAACCATAAGATACCTAGGAATAAACCTAACCAAAGAGACACAGAATCTATACTCAGAAAACTATAAAGTACTCATGAAAGAAATTAAGGAAGACACAAAGAAATGGAAAAATGTTCCATGCTCCTGGATTGGAAGAATAAATATTGTGAAAATGTCTATGCTACCTAAAGCAATCTACACATTTAATGCAATTCCTATCAAAGTACCATCCATCTTTTTCAAAGAAATGGAACAAATAATTCTAAAATTTATATGGAACCAGAAAAGACCTCGAATAGCCAAAGGGATATTGAAAAAGAAAGCCAACGTTGGTGGCATGACAATTCAGACTTCAAGCTGTATTACAAAGCTGTCATCATCAAGACAGCATGATACTGGTACAAAAACAGACACATAGATCAATGGATCAGAATAGAGAGCCCAGAAATAGACCCTCAACTCTATGGTCAAGTAATCTTCGACAAAGCAGGAAAAAATGTCCAATGGAAAAAAGACAGCCTCTTCAATAAATGGTGCTGGGAAATTTGACAGCCACATGCAGAAAAATGAAATTGGACCATTTCCTTACACCACACACAAAAATAGTCTCAAAATGGATGAAGGACCTCAATGTGCAAAAGGAATCCATCAAAATCCTTGAGGAGAACACAGGCAGCAACATCTTTGACCTCAGCCGCAGCAACATCTTCCTAGGAACAACGCCAAATGCAAGAGAGGCAAGGTCAAAAATGAACTTTTGGGATTTCATCAAGATCAAAAGCTTTTGTGCAGCAAAGGAAACAGTTAACAAAATCAAGACAACTGACAGAATGGGAGAAGATATTTGCAAACGACATATCAGATAAAGGACTAGTGTCCAGAATCTATAAAGAACTTAGCAAACTCAACAACCAAAGAATAAATAACTCCATATCACTCGGCCCCAGGGAAATACAAATCTAAACCACAATGAGATATCACCTCACACCAGTCAGAATGGCTAAAATCAACAAGTCAGGAAATGACAGATGCTGGTGAGGATGCGGAGTAAGGGGAACCCTCCTACACTGTTGGTGGGAATGCAAGCTGGTGCAGCCACTCTGCAAAACAGCATGGAGTTTCCTGAAAATGTTGAAAATAGAACTGCCCTATGACCCAGCAATTGCACTATTGGGTATTTACCCTAAAGATACAAACGTAGTGATCCAAAGGGTCACGTGCACCCGAATGTTTATAGCAGCAATGTCCACAATAGCCAAACTATGGAAAGAACCTAGATGTCCATCAACAGATGAATGGATCAAGAAGATGTGGTATATATACACAATGGAATACTATGCAGCCATCAAAAGAAATGAAGTCTTGCCATTTGCGACAACATGGATTGAACTAGAGCGTATCATGCTTAGTGAAATAAGTCAAGCAGAGAAAGACAACTATCATATGCTCTCCCTGATATGAGGAAGTGGTGATGCAACATGGGGGCTTAAGTGGGTAGGAGAAGAATAAATGAAACAATATGGGAATGGGAGAGAGACAAACCATAAGGGACTCTTAATCTCACAAAACAAACTGAGGGTTGCTGGGGGGAGGGGGTTTTGGAGAATGGGGTGGGATTATGGACATTGGGGAGGGTATGTCCTTGGTGAGTGCTGTGAAGTGTGTAAACCTGGTGATTCACAGACCTGTACCCCTGGGGACTAAAAATATATGTTTATAAGAAATTAAAAAAATAAAAAAAGTATAGATTGCTCTAGGCAGTATAGACATTTTAACAATGTTTATTCTTCCGATCCAAGAGAGTGGAATGGTCGTCCATCTTTTTGTGTCTTCTTCAATTTCTTTCATGATTGTTCTGTAGTTCCTTGAATACAGATCCTTTACCTCTTTGCTTAGGTTTATTCCCAGGTATCCTATGGTTCTTGGTGCTATAGTAAATGGAATCAATTCTCTAATTTCCTTTTTTGTATTTTAGTTTTTAGTGTATAAGAAAGCCAGTGATTTCTATACATCGACTTTGTATCCTGCCACGTTGCTGAATTGCTGTATGAGTTCTAGTAGTTTGGGCGTGGAGTCTTTGGGTTTTCCATATAAAGAATCATGTCATCTGTGATGAGAGAAAGTTTGACTTCTTCATTGCCAATTTGGATACCTTTTATTTCTCTTTGTTGTCTGATTGCTGTGGCTAGGACTTCTAATACTATTTTGAATAAGTGTAGTGAGATTGGACATCCTTGTCGTGTTCCTGATCTCAAAGGGAAGGTTCTAAGCTTTTCCCCATTGAGGATGATATTTGCTATGGGTCTTTCATAGATAGATTTGATGAAGTTCAGGAATGTTTCCTCTATCCCTATACTTTGAAGCGTTTTAATCAGGAACAGATGCTGGATTTTGTCAAATGCATTTTCTACATCAATTGAGAGGATCATGTGGTTCTTCCCTCTTCTTATATTAATTTGTTCTATCACAATGATTGATTTGTGAATGTTGAACCAACCTTGTAGCTCATGGATGAATCCCACCTGGTCATGGTGGATAATCTTTTTAATGTGCTGTGGAACCTGTTTGCTAAGAACTTCTTGAGAATCTTAGCATCCATATTCATCAGTGATATTGATCTGAAATTCTCCTTTTTTGTAGGCTCTTTGCCTGGTTTGGGGATCAGGGTAATGCTAGCTTCATAGAAAGACTCAGGAAGTTTTCCTTCTGCTTCAATCTTTTGAAAAAGCTTCAGGAGAATTGGTGTTATTTCTTCTTTGAAATTTTGGTAGAATTCCCCAGGGAATCCGTCAGGTCCTGGGCTCTTGTTTTTTGGGAGGTTTTTGATAACTGCTTCAATCTCATTACTAGATATCAGTCTATTCAGGTTGTCGATTTCTTCCTGGCTTAATTTTGGGAGTTTATAGTTTCCCAGGAATGCATCCATTTCATCTAGGCTGCTAATCTTATTGGCATATAACTGTTGATAATAACTTCTGATGATTGTTTCTACTTCCTTGGTGTTAGTTGTGATCTCTCCCTTTTCATTCATAATTTTATGAATTTGGGCTTTTTCTCCTTTCTTTTAGATTAGTGTGGCTAGTGGCTTATCGATCTTATTGATTCTTTCAAAAAAACAACTTCTAGTTCCATTGTAATGTTCTACTGTATCTTTGGTTTCTACCTCATTGATCTCACCTCTGATCTTGTTGATTTCCCTTTCTATGTGTGGAGTTGGTTTGATTTGTTGTGGATTCTCCTGTTCTTTAAGATGTAGAGAAAGCTGCTGTGTTCTAGATTTTTTTTTTTTTTTTTTTTTTGATAGAGGCTTGGATGGCTATGTATTTCCCCCTTAGGACTGCCTTTGCTGTATCCCATAGGTTTTGGACCCAAGTGTCTTTATTCTCGTTGGTTTCCATGAATTGTTTCAGTTCTTCTTTTATCTCCTGGTTGTCCAAGCATTCTTAAGCAAGGTGGTCTTTAGCTTCCAGGTGTTTGAGTTCCTTCTGAACTTTTCCTTGTGATTGAGCTCCAGTTTCAAGGCATTGTGATCTGAAAATATGCAGGGAATGATCTCAGTCTTTTGGTATCGGTTGAGTCCTGACTTGTTACCCAGTTAGTGGTCTATTCTTGAGAAGGTTCCATGTGCACTTGAGAAGAATGAGTATTCTGTTGTTTTAGGGTGGAATGTTCTGTATATATCTATGACGTCCATCTGGTCCAATGTGTCATTCAATGCTCTTGTTTCTTTATTGATTTTCTGCTTCGATGATCTGTCTATTTCTGAGAGAGGCATGTTAAGATCTCCTACTATTAATGTATTTGTATCAATATGATTATTTATCTTGATTAACAGTTTTCTTATCTAATTGGCTGTTCCCATATTGGGGGCATAGATATTTACAATTGTTAGATCATCTTGGTGGATAGTCCCTTTAAGAATGACGTAGTGTCCTTCCGTATCTCTGACTATGACCTTTACTTTAAAATCTAATTTAACTGATCTAAGAATCGCTACCCCAGCCTTCTTTTGAGGCCCATTGGCATGAAAAATGCTTCTCTGTCCCTTCACTTTCAGTATGGGTGTTTCTTTAGGTTCAAAATGGGTCTTTTGTAGACAACATATGGATGGGTCCTGTCGGTTTATCCAATCTGCAACCCTGTGCCATTTTGTGGGTGCATTTAGGCCATTTACATTGAGAGTGATTATTGATAGATACGTTTTTATTGGCATCGTGTTACCTTTGAAGTCTTTCTTTCTGCAGATTGTCTCTATATTTCTGTTCAATGCTATTCGTAGGATTTTTCCTCTTTTATAGAACCCGCCTTAATATTTCCTGCAGTGTTGGCTTGGTGGTTGCATGGTCTTTTAAGCCTTGCCGGTCTTGAAAACTCTTTGTCTCTCCATCCATTTTGAATGTCACTCTTGCTAGATAACATATTCTTGGCTGCGTGTTCATCTCATTTAGTGCCCTGAATATATCTTGCCAGCTTTTTCTGGCTTGCCAGGTCTCTGCGGACAGGCCTGATGGTATTATGATGGGCTTTCTTCTGTAAGTAAAGAGCCTCTTTCTCCTATCGGCTTTCAAGAGATTATACCTACAATTATGATTCCTCAATTTGACTATCAGGTGTGTGAATATTTTTTGGAATGTATAATCTTGGGTGGAGACTGTTCAGCTTCTAGTACATGAACACTGGTTCCATTCGCGAGATTGGGAAAATTTTCATGAAGAACTTGTTCCACTATACCTTCTCGACTTCTTTCTTTCTCCTCCCCTTCAGGGATTCCAATAATTCTGATGTTGGAATGTTTCATGGCATCATTTATTTACCTGATTCTGTTTTTTGTGACTTCTAAGCTGTTTGTTCCAGGCTTCCTCCTGATCCTTTCTCTCTATCTGTTTGTCCTCCAGATTACTAATTCTATCTTCTGTCTCAGTTACCCTAGCTTTGAGAGAGTTTAGATTAGATTGGAACTCATTGAGAGCATTGTGAACCTCCTCCTTGGTAGCTTTAAGGTCCACCCTAACATTGTGAACATCCTGTCTAGTCGCTTTCAGTTTGGCCTTAATCAATTCTATTTGGTCATCCATGGCTTTCTCCAATCTAGCTATTGCCTGGATAATTGTTAGCCTGAATTCTCTTTCCGACATATTGTCTATGTTGATAGCCTTTAGCTCTGCTGCTGAAGGTCCATCCTCTGTATTTTTCTTCTGTTGGGCATTTCTCCTCATAGTCATTTTGGTGAGAGATGACTGAACAGATGTAGCTGTAGGTATCAAATGTGGTGCAGTCAAGGTGCACCCAATATTTTCATTTTTATCTCAGATGACAGGATTTTGCTATTTTCATGATTCAGATCATTTTGCATTTCCTGAGTCTTGTTCCATAAAGAGCCATTTCTCTTCAGAAGTTTTTCCTGCAAAATAACCATGAACTTTAGCAATACAGAACATTATATTATAGATTTTGTCCCCTTACTATGGAAAAAGGCAGTGGCTGGGAAAATCCTAATTTTTGAATTATCATGGAGTGGTCATATTTCCTCCCATGAATCTAATTTGATTCTAAGATTTGCAATATCAGAGGTGGCAAACATAATAGAGATTAGAGGATACTCTGTACATAATATAATCCATTTCCTGTGAAAATCACACTTGGATTTTTATAGAATTTGACTGTGAAGACATCAAGCTTGCATCAGAAGCCAGTGGTCCAGTAATAGCCACAACTACCCGCAATGGCATCAACTACACATATTTGGACAATGTTTCTAAGGACATTTCCCTTGTCAGAGGCTCAATGTAGCTATGATTATAGTGCCAATGTTGGTCAAGAGCATTGAAAGGATGCATGTACACCTTGGTATTTCTATTGAAAATTCACTACCTCCACTTCCTCTACTCAATTCAATGCCCTTTTCCTTTTGCTCACCTTTCCCTCTGATTTAGAAATCTGTAAGATTCCAAATGGCATTAGAGGCATCACTCACCCTGTATTCCTCAGTAGCCCATTGTACCAGACCATGGCTATGAGTCATGTGTTCTGGTGATTCAGAGCACAGTTTGTAGAGCAGGTTCTTGCCCACCTCTCAGAA
The DNA here is from genome assembly GCF_011764305.1 of Mustela putorius furo. NCBI lineage: Eukaryota > Metazoa > Chordata > Mammalia > Carnivora > Mustelidae > Mustela > Mustela putorius. Next base: position 206,761 of record NW_025422010.1, read on the forward strand.
AATTCCCTTCACTTCTTTGGGCAGTGCACAAATCTTCTCCTCAGATCTGCTGACATGGTCAACTCAGACCTGTCAGTCAAGGGAAGCCAGCTTCTTGAGTGCAATTTTCATTTTGAAGTCTGACCTCTCTGAAAGTCCCCAGCATTCAGGGCAGCACCTTGGGGTTTAGGCTTCTTTCCAGCAGAGGCACAGGCAGGGACTGCAAAAGCTGTGCTCACAGTCAATAGTGACAGGTTATAAGCAGTGGTTCATACAGATGGCACAGATGAGTTTATTCTGAAAGACTTGCAAAGTGTGTAGATATATGTCTCTGTAGTTTTTTTAAAAAAGAAATACAGAGAGAGTAAGTCACTTTTCTACCCTGATAAGGGATAAGAAAAGACCTTAGACAAAACCTTATTTGCTTTAATTCTATCTAATATATCTACTAATTTAATGCCAGTACAAATGTATGCTTGGTAAGTATGGACAGATTGGGTTTATGCTATGAAACAAATGAGAAAATGGGAGAAGAGCAGCCTTGCCATACTTTTTGTTTCAAATATACAGCATCCTCGATCACAATTAAACTACCTGGACAAGCTGAAATATTGGAGCAGTGAATAAAAGTTTGGATGATTCCAGACCAGAGTTACATTTCTTAGCTGACTGGTCCAGAAGCACATATAAAATCTTAATCTCTCCCTGTGTGTGTGTGTATGTGTGTGTGTCTCTCTCTCTCTGAATTATTACACACACACACACTTTATCTTTATCTCTATGCTAGTAGCCTCCATGTATCCTGTCTCCAAACTTACAGGGGAATTTTTTAAAGACAATTAAAATTGATTAGGTTTAATTTAAGCTTAATTCAATCATGTTGAATTCATCTTTGACTCCTGAAACTATAATCTGTTGAATTTATGCTTCCACCTTTAATAGTAAACTCTTCCTTTTAGGAGATAAAGTATAAAAATTATCGTTTGTTTCTAGTTCAGAATTTTTTTTTTCCCAGAGAAGTTCAGATCATCAGAGTAATTTCACATCTTGAATTGTTACAGTGCTAATCAGCAACAATTAGTATACTTTTTTAAGAAACAAAAAAGACTAAGCACTAGAATTTCCTCTCTGCATTAGAAAATACAGAGCTGCAGTGAAAGAAAGCATGATGGATTCATCTTTATTTTTGGTATTTCCCCATGGCAAGCAACACCATTCCTTGAGAGTCATTACCAGTTAGCTGGATCTAACCTGAACACTTTTTAATCTGGTTTCCAGGAATGGGGATCAGACCTGACCCAAGGAGACTATTCATCAGATTTCCAGGAATTCAGATGTCTACTTGCTGTCCTCTCACACTTGATGAACCTCACCTGTGCCTGTTGAAATGCCAGAGAATTGTTACAAGAACACCAGGTGAGAATGAGCTGAGTCCCTTTGTCTATAAACACTCGTGAGCGAACCTGATGGAAAAGTGAGCTGAGGCACAGGGTCCCCATCATGCAGGAGAGAGCCTCATCCTTCATGGAATCAGGCTGGGCCTTGCAGAATTCGATCTGGACAGCTGTCTCAGAGAAAAAACACAGAGGGGGATGATGGTTTTGCTTCAACACCCGTGTGTCCAGAGTGGCTACACACCCATAGCTTTGTGAATTTGTGGGCAAATGTGGGGGTGGGGAATGTCAACTGGAGCCCAACTACCAACTGAAGGGCCTGCCTAGAGGCGCTCTGGCCAGTGTTCCGCCCCTCCATGTCCCCAAACCACCCACCAGCTGAAGTAGCCCTGGCAGCCGGGACCCTGCAGTGTTGGGGCAGAGGGGCAACAACAGCTCTACCAGATATTTACCTGCTCTGCAGAGAGGCCCCAGGATCACACAGGGCTAATGGTTACCTCCCCCTATAATTACTTCTCCACAGGATGGCAGACAGTGATAACCTCAAGGTGTGGTGCCAGTAGTGTCAGAGAGCCCTGGCATCTGTGTGGAACCCTGAGTGATCCATCAGGGCCTATTGCTGTCTGGAGGGGCTGTGGAGAAGAGCTCTTGGCCATGGTCCTGCCCTGCCCTTCAGACTCTCAGCACAGCCCACCCCACAACCTTAGTAGTCCACAGCTGGGCCTGCAGTGTAGGCGGCAGTGGTTCCCACCTCATAGGTAGGAACACCGTGGAGAGGCCCCGGGATCACCCACTGCCAGCGCCTATAGCCCCAGACAATTCTCCCAGTGCTGGTTCACAGTGATTATGCCTAGGGCGCCCAGCGACGTCAGAGGGCTCCTGGGCGTACAGCAGCTCATCAGAGGCATGGCAGAGGCGTGGCTGTAAGGGGGGCAGTCTGGGGGGCATGACAGCGGGACAACAGAGTTGGGGCATAGCAATGGGGGAGCCCAGCAGGGCAGCGCGGCAGCTGGTGGGTGCACAGCGGGGAGCCAGTGGCAAGGGAGTGGGGCAGTGGGGCAGCAACAACACCTGGTGGTGGTCAGGTCGCAGGGGTCCATGATAGGGGGGATGGGCAGGACCAGCAGGCCACTGCTGCAGGGCAAAGGGCAGTGGGGCAGTGGAGTATAACAGCAGCAATGGGGCAGAGGGCAGCAGCAGGGCTACAGAGGTGAGGGGCCAGAGGAGCAGCTGTGGCAGTAGCAGGGTAGTGGCAGAAGCCCTGGTACCACAGGCAGCAGCATCAGAGGCAGCGGTCTGTGGGGGTGGGCAGCTGGGTGACTGGGGTGGTGCAGCGTCCTGGCACCAGTGGGGGGGGGCACAGCCAGAGGGTAGTGGCATGGGGGGGGTGCAGTGTGCCACAGTGTGCAGGGCAGTGGGACAGCTACTGCAGCATGAGGGGGCAGTGGGGCACAGCAGTACAGTGGGGTGGGGGAGAAGCAGCAGAGCAGTAGCAGCACTGCATGCTATGGGGTGCAGGGTGGAGCAAAGGAATGGCAGCGGCAGCAGGGTGACCAAGGTAGGAGAGGTGGACTTGGAAACACAGGCAGAGGGGCACCAGGGGGGTGCAGGTGGGCTCCAGAGGCAAGGTGACTGGGCAGGGGCACAGGGCCACAGCAAGGAAGCAGTGGCCCTGGAGGTGGAGATGGGTTGTGCAGCTAGTGGGTCAGCTGAATGCAGCAGTAGCTGGGTCAAAGGGCAGCAGCTCATCAGCAGCAGCTGAGGTCTTGGTACCACAGGCATAACACAGGCATGGGGAGCTACGGGGGATGCGGGGGATGGCAGTGGTGTGGGAGTGGGGTGCAGCTGGGCGGCAGCAGTGGGTCAGCGGGGTAGGGCAGCAGGACTGCAGCAGGGTGGGGCAGCATATCCTGGCAGCAGGGCAACCAAGGTAGCTGTGATGGACTTGGAGACACAGGCAGCAGCCAAGGGGTGTGGCAGCATCATGGGTGGGAAGCCAACATTGGGGGGGTGGCAAGCAGCTGGGTGGCAGCAGTACAGGGGGGTGTGCAGCATCCCATCAACTGGGCAGAGGAGTGAAGTGCAACAGCAGCAGCTGGGTGGAGGGATGCAGAGTTGGCAGCAAGGGACAGCTGCAGTGGGGCAAGAGTGGGGATAGGAGGGCAGCAGTATTTGTGGGGGTGCCTAGGAGGGTTGCAGGGTTGGGGAAAGGTAGTATATCTGCAGCTCTGCAGTTTTGACAGCCTAGGAACCACAGCAGTGTAGCAGAGTCCTTGGAACCCTGGTAGACTACAGCTCCCAGAAAAAAGGTGCTCTGTGGAGGGAGGAGTAGAGCCAGTGAAGTGGCTGAGAGGGGAAGTGAGCCCAAGGTGGAGTGCCAAGAGATGCTTCCTCCCATTGGGGAGCCGAGGAGAGTGGGACCTCCGCCCTGGGTCTGAGCCTCAGGCTCTCCATCTGTAAAGTGGGAAGAACAGAAAACCTTAGGGTCTTTGTGTGATTTAATAGAGTAAGAAGGTTGTTATAGACAGGTTCATAGTACAAGTTGTCATTCCTCTTATTGCACTTCTAGCTGCCCTACCTTTGGCAATTGGTGTCGTCTCCTCAGTTTTCTCATCTGAGAGATGGACCTGAAAGTTGTATGTACATAACCTTGTTTTAAGGATTTAGTGAGTTAGTAAATGGAATGTACATCCAAAGTAAATGTAAACCATGGTGCCTCCTGCAGGGGAAGTGAACACCATCGTGAATGTCATCCTCATGAGTATCATCATTAGTTAATTGAGGAGTTGCTGTGGGCCTGCCCCTGCTTCAGCATTCTATACACTTTACCAGCTTGATTATCTCAGTCTGCTAAGGTCCTGAGAGGGCCCTGGGTCTTAGAGACACAGAGACTGTTTGGAACCAGATTTCAAAATCTTGTCTCTGCAGCTCCTAAACCCATGCTTTGAAGCTCTCCATTATTGGGGCTTATCCAAATCCCTCATGCCTCCATGCTTTTCTTTGGACCTTATGGCTTAGAACATTGCCTAATGCATAGGAATAAACGCTACCTATTTTATTACTATTAATTTCTTGATTCACTTGCAGTCCATTAAGAGCACAGTTAGGAACAGCCTTTGTTAGTGATTGAGATCAACAGCTGAAGGACCATCGCAACAGAGAGAAATGAGACCAACTTTATGTGCTCTTCTCCCCCATTATAAGGGTCATGAGACAAGGATGATTCAGAGGTTACCAGTGAAGTAAAGAAGTTGGCTGCCCAGCTGACTGAGCCTAAGTAGAGCAGCAACAACTTTTTGGATCTCAAAAAGCAGGATCTTAAAAGACACCTAGGAAATGGACCATGCCCAGGGATTTAGAAACCGGTAAGGCACTTTCCATATACTTAGCATTGCTACCCTTCCTCAACTTTAGTATTCCCCAGCAACTCCCTGCTTCTTCCTGTACCCCAAAGTGTGAGGCAGGGCGACAGTGCTGAGCAGAGAGGAGCCCAGCACTTTGCATGTTGTTCTGTGCATTCTTTGTTCTGTGCTTTCCTTTAACCTATGTGAGGAACATGAGGGCAACCTCCTGTGCAGATGTTTGCAGTTCTGTGTAACATTCTGAGACCCCTGAGCAAAGGTGTCTGGATTATCTCTTTAAATGCAGTTTTGTTTTGTCCTGTTTTACAAAAACCTTTTTTTTTTCTTTTTGATAACTTGTAAGATTACTCTTAGCAATTTCCAAGTTTGCATTACAGTGTTAGTAACTCTGATCACCACGTTGCACATTACACCCTGTGACTTACTTATTTTATCCCTGTATGTCTGTTCCTTTGGACCCTTGTCATCCATCTCACACCCATCCCCCTGACCGTCAACCACCCATCTGTTCCCTGCATCTTTAAGCTCAGTTTTTTTTTTTTCTTTTAGATGCCATGTAAAAGTGATGTCACCATATAGCATTTGTTGTTGACTAATTTCACTTAGCATCATGCTCTCAGGGTCCACCCATGTGGCTGCAAATGGAAAGATTTCTTTTTTTAGGATGACCAAAGAGTATTACACTGTATTAACACACACCATATCTTCTTTATTGATTCACGCCTCCATGAATATGTAGGCTGTCCTCCTCTTAGCTATTCTAAATAGTCCTGCAGTGAGCATGAAGGTTCATCTGTCTTTTCAAATAGGTTTTTTGTTGTTGTTGTTGTTGTTTTTGAATAAACAGCAAGAAGAGAAATTGCTGGATTGTAGGGTAGTTGTATTTTTAATTTTTTGAGGAGACTGAATATTATTTCCTCAGTGTTTGTACATACTTACATTCCCACCAACCCTGCACCAGAGTAACCTTTCTTCTAAATCCTCACTCACATTTGTCGTTTCTTGTCTTTTTGGTACTAAGCCTTCTAATCAGTGTGAGGTGATACCTCACTGTTGTTTTGATTTGCATTTCCCTGATGATTAATGATGTTGAGTGTCTGTTCACCTACCTGTTGATTCTCTGTAAGTCTTCTCTGGATAATGCCCATTTGGAAAGTCCTTTCACTTTTTAATGACATTGTTTTTTGTTGTCATTATTCAATTGTATATGTATATATAATATATAGAGAAAGATGATATATTTAGATATATATTAAATCTATCATCTCTCAATATATATGTGTGTGTGTGTGTGTATATATATACTATGAACTATTTTTTTATTAAATTAATTTATTTATTTTAGGAAAAACAGTATTCATTATTTTTTCACAACACCCAGTGCTCCATACAATCCATGCCCTCTATAATACCCACAACCTGGTACCCCAACCTCCCATCCCCCTGCTACTTCAAACCCCTCAGATTGTTTTTCAGAGTCCATAATCTCTCATGGTTCAACTCCCCTTCCAATTTACCCCAACTCCCTTCTCCTCTCTAACACCCCTTGTCCTTCATGATATTTATATGCTCCACAAATAAGTGAGACCATATGATAATTGACTTTCCCTGCTTGACTTATTTCACTCAGCATAATTTCTTCCAGTCCTGTCCATATTGCCACAAAAGTAGGGTATTCATCCTTTCTGATGGAGGCATAATACTCCATAGTGTATATGGACCACATCTCCCTTATCCATTCATCCGTTGAAAGGCATCTTGGTTCTTTCCATAGTTTGGCGACGGTGGCCATAGCTGCTTAACATTGGGGTAGAGATGGCCCTTCTTTTCACTCCATCTGTATCTTTGGGGTAAATACCCAGGAGTGCAATTACAGGGTTATAGGGAAGTTCTATTTTTTAATTTCTTAAGGAATCTCCACATTGTTCTCCAAAGAGGCTATACCAACCTGCATTCCCACCAACAGTGTAAGAGGGTTCCCCTTTCTCCATATCCTCTCCAACACATGCTGTTTCCTGTTTTGTTAATTTTGGCCATTCTAACTGGTGTAAGGTGATATCTCAATGCAGTTTTAATTTGAATCTCCGTGAGGGCTAGTGACAATGAACATTTTTTCATGTGTCTGATAGCCATTTGTATGTCTTCATTGGAGAAATGTCTGTCCATATCTTCTGTCCATTTTTTGATATGTTTGCCTGTTTCGTATGTGTTCAGATTGAGGAGTTCATTATAGATCCTGGATATCAACCTTTTCTCTGTACTGTCATATGCAAATATCATCTCCCATTCTGTGGATTGCCTCTTTGTTTTGTTGACTGTTTCCTTTGCTGTGCAGCAGCTTTTGATTTTGATGAAGTCCCAAAAGTTTAGTTTCACTTTTGTTTCCTTTGCCTTTGGAGACATATCTTGAAAGAAGTTGCTGTGGCTGATATCGAAGAGATTACTGCCTATGTTCTCCTCTAGGATTCTGATGGATTCCTCTCTCACATTGAGGTCTTTTATCCATTTTGAGTTGATCTTTGTGTACGGTGTAAGAGAGTGGTCAAGTTTCATTCTTCTACATATAGCTTTCCAGTTTCCCCAGCACCATTTATTGAATAGGCTGTCTTTTTTCCACTGTATATTTTTCCTGTTTTGTCGAAGATTAATTGACCAGAGTTGAGGGTCCCTATCTGGGCTCTCTACTCTGTTCCACTGGTCCCTGTGTCTGTTTGTATGCCAGTACCATGCTGTCTTGGTGATCACAGCTTTGTAATAAAGCTTGAAATCAAGTATCGTGATGACCCCTGTTTTGTTTTTGTTTTTCAACATTTCCTTAGCGATTGGGGGTCTCTTCCGATTCCATAGAAATTTTTTGATTATATGCTCCAGCTCTTTGAAGAATACTTGTGGAATTTTGATCAGAATGGCATTAAAAGTATAGATTGCTCTAGGCAGTATAGACATTTTAACAATGTTTATTCTTCCGATCCAAGAGCATGGAATGGTCGTCCATCTTTTTATGTCTTCTTCAATTTCTTTCATGAGTGTTCTGTAGTTCCTCGAATACAGATCCTTTACCTCTTTGGTTAGGTTTATTCCCAGGTATCCTTTGGTTCTTGGTGCTATAGTAAATGGAATCGATTCTCTAATTTCCCTTTCTGTATTTTCATTCTTAGTGTATAAGAAATCCACTGATTTCTGCATATTGACTTTGTATCCTGCCACGTTGCTGAATTGCTGTATGAGTTCTAGTAGTTTGGGGGTGGAGTCTTTTGGGTTTTCCATATAAAGAATCATGTCATCTGCAAATAGAGAGAGTTTGACTTCTTCATTGCCAATTTGGATACCTTTTATTTCTCTTTGTTGTCTGATTGCTGTTGCTAGGACTTCTAATACTATGTTGAACAAGAGTGGTGAAAGTGGGCATCCTTGTCTTGTTCCTGATCTCAACGGGAAGGATGCAAGCTTTTTCCCATTGAGGATGATATTTAATGTGGGTCTTTTATAGATAGATTTGATGAGGTTCAGGAATGTTCCCTCTATCCCTATACTTTGAAGCGTTTTAATCAGGAATGGATGCTGGATTTTGTCATATGCTTTTTCTGCATCAACTGAGAGGACCATGTGGTTTTTATCTCTTCTTGTATTAATTTGTTCTATCACATTGATTGATTTGCGAATGTTCAACCATCCTTGTAGCCCAGGAATGAATCCCACCTGGTCATGGTGGATAATCTTTTTAATGTGCTGTTGGATCCTGTTGGCTAGGATCTTGTTGAGAATCTTAGCATCCATATTCATCAGTGATATTGGTCTAAAATTCTCCTTTTTGGTAGGTCTTTGCCTGGTTTGGGGATCAGGGTAATGCTGGATTCATAGAAATAGTCTGGATGTTATCCTTCTGCTTCAATTTTTTGAAACAGCTTCAGGATAATAGCTGTTATTTCTTCTTTGAAAGTTTGGTAGAATTCCCCAGTGAATCCGTCAGGTCCTGAGCTCTTGTTTTTTGGGAGGTTTTTGATCACTGTTTCAATCTCGTTACTAGATACTGGTCTGTTCAGGTTGTCGATTTCTTCTTGGTTCAATTTTGGGAGTTTATGGATTCCCAGGAATCATCCATTTCATCTTGGTTGCTAAGCTTATTGGCATATAACTGTTGATAATTACTTCTGATGATTGTTTCTACTTCCTTGGTGTTAGTTGTGATCTCTCCCTTTTCATTCATAATTTCATGAATTTGGCTTTCTCTCTTTTCTTTTGGATTAGTGTGGCCAATTGTTTATTGATCTTATTGATTCTTTCAAAAACCAGCTTCTAGTTTCATTGGTATGTTCTACTGTATCTCTGGTTTCTACCTCATTGATCTCAGCTCTAATCTTGATGATTTGTTTTCTTATGTGTGGAGTTGGCTTGATTTGTTGTAATTCTCTAGTTATTTAAGGTGTAGAGACAGCTGGTGTATTCTGACTTTTTCAATTTTTTTGAAGGAGGTTTGGATGGCTATGTATTTCCCCCTTAGGACAGCCTTTGCTGTATCCCATAGGTTTTGGACCCACGTGTCTTCATTGTGGAATGTTTCATGGCATCATTTTTCTCCCTGATTGTCTTTTCGTGGCTTCTAAGCTGTTTGTTCCAAGTTTCCTCCTGATCCTTTCTCTCTATCTGTTTGTCCTCCAGATCACTAATTCTATCTTCTGTCTCAGTTACCCTAGCTTTGAGAGAATTTAGATTAGATTGGAACTCATTGAGAGCCTTGTGAAGCTCATCCCTGGTAGCTTTCAACTCTTCCCTAATATTGAAAACATGATCTCTGGTCGTTCTCAGTTCGACCCTAATTAATTCCGTTTGGTCATCCATGGCTTTCTCCAACCTAACTATTGCCTGGATAATTGTTAGCCTGAATTCTCTTTCCAACATATTGTCTATGTTGATAGCCATTAGCTCTATTGCAGAAGGCCCATCCTCTGTATTGTTCTTCTGTTGGGCATTCCTCCACCTAGTCATTTTGGTGAGAGATGACTGAACAGATGTAGCTGGATGTATTGACCGTGGTGCAGTTGAGGTACACCCTGGAACACTTCTAAGCAATCAGAATTCCCCACCCAAAAGAGAGACAAAAGAAAAGGAAAAAAAAGAGATAGAGAGAGAGAGACAGGAAAAAAGGGAAGATGAAAGAGAAGGTTCAGTCCAAATGGGCCCCAAGGTAAGATAAATGAAGTAGACAAACAAAAACAGACAAACAAGAAGACCGATAAAAGTATATGACAAGAAAAAAAGAAAAATATATATATTATGAAAATAAAGGAAAATCCTCATCAAAAAACACCCAAGTGTAAGATTCATATACTATAAGGACAAACACAAAAACACAGTAACAGTGGTGGAAGAAAAAGATGGGAGAGTGGTTATAAATTCTCAGTGTGGGTGAAGAAGTTTGTTTTGATTCTTCCTGGATGTATCTTGATATGTTTCCAAAGGCAAAAGAAACAAAAGCGAAAATAAACTTTTGGGACTTCATAAAAATCAAAAGCTTCTGCACAGCAAAGGAAACAGTCGAGAAAACAAAGAGGCAACCCATGGAATGGGAGAAGATATTTGCAAATGACAGTACAGACAAAAGGTTGATATACAGGATCTTTAAAGAACTTCTCAAACTCAAGACACAAAAAACGGACAATCATATCAGAAAATGGGCAGAAGATATGAGCAGACACTTCTCCAATGAAGACATACAAATAGCTATCAGACACATGAAAAAATGTTCATCATTACTAGCCCTCCGGGAGATTCAAATTAAAACCACATTGAGATATCACCTTACACCAGTTAAAATGGCCAAAATTAGCAAGACAGGAAACAACACATGTTGGAGAGGACGTGGAGAAAGGGGAACCCTCTTACACTGCTGGTGGGAATGCAAGTTGGTGCAGCCTCTTTGGAGAACAATATGGAGATTCCTCAAAAAATTAAAAATAGAACTTCCCTATAACCCTGCAATTGCACTCCTGGGTATTTACCCCGAAGATACAGATGGAGTGAAAAGAAGGGCCATCTGTACCCCAATGTTTATAGCAGCAATGGCCAGGGTCGCCAAACTATGGAAAGAACCAAGATGCCCTTCAACGGACGAATGGAAAAGGAAGATGTGGTCCATATACACTATGGAGTATTATTCCTCTATCAGAAAGGATGAATACCCAACTTTTGTAGCAACATGGACGGGACTGGAAGAGATTATGCTGAGTGAAATAAGTCAAGCAGAGAGAGTCAATTATCATATGGTCTCACTTATTTGTGGAGCATAACAAATATCATGGAGGACAAGGGGTGTTAGAGAGAATGGAGTTGGGAGAAATTGGAAGGGGAGGTGAATCATGAGAGACTATGGACTCTGAAAAACAATCTGAGGGGTTTGAAGTGGCGGGGGGGTGGGAGGTTGGTGTACCAGGTTGTGGGTATTATAGAGGGCATGGATTGCATGGAGCACTGGGTGTGGTGAAAAAATAATGAATACTGTTTTTCTGAAAATAAATTAATTAAAAAAAAAGAGTTCATAGTGAAGATAAATTTTAACTTGAATAGCACATATCAAATAAATACTATCATTCCAGAAATGTTAAAGTTAATTCTCTTGTAATTGGAAATCTGTGAACTAAATTGTTTAAAATAGTTCATTTGCTCTAATATATAAACAATACAAAAATCCTTTAAATCTTTCATTGTCATCAAAAAAATATTTTAGTAAATGTGTTTATATTCTTTACAAAAAAAGAAATTAAAAATAGAACTTCCCTATGACCCTGCAATTGCACTCCTGGATATTTACCCCAAGGATACAGATGTCATGAAACGAAGGGCCATCTGCACCCCAATGTTTATAGCAGCAATGGCCACAGTCGCCAAACTTTGGAAAGAACCAAGATTCCCTTCAACGGATGAATGGATAAGGAAGATCTGGTCCATATACACTACGGAGTGTTATGACTCTATCAGAAAGGATGAATACCCAACTTTTGTAGCAACATGGACGGGACTGGAAGAGATGATGCTGAGTGAAATAAGTCAAGCAGAGAGAGTCAATTATCATATGGTTTCACTTATTTGTGGAGCATAACAGCATGGAGGACATGGGGAGTTAGAGAGGTGAAGGGAGTTGAGGGAAATTGGAAGGGAGGTGAGCCATGAGAGATTATGGACTCTGGAAAACAATCTGAGGGTTTTAAAGGGGCAGGGGGTGGGAGGTTGGGGTACCAGGTGGTGGGTATTATAGAGGTCATCGATTGCATGGAGCACTGGGTGTGGTGAAAAAATAATGAATACTGTTATGCTGAAAATTAAAAAAAATAATAATTATTATTTAAAAAAAATTAAAAGAACCCGAATAATGGGAATAAATTAAAAATAAAAGTTGTATCTATAAAATCGTGTTGGTGGTCCTCTTGTTTTGTTTCTTGTTGTGGTTTTTTGTTTTTGTTTTTGTTTTTTGGTATTTTTAGGGGCTGTCTTTCTGGTGGAGGGACCTGCCACGTGCTTTTTCAGAGAGTCTTGCTAGAATTGAGTCCTTCTGCCCCAATCAAGGGGCTGGGCTCTGTGTAAACCGGTTTTTCGGGCTTTTGAGCTCTAGAGGTTTTTTCGTTTGTTTGTTTGCTTTTTTCTCATCTTGGTGGCTTTTGGCCATGCTTTGAATGTTTAGAGGAGAGCAAACTGCACCCAGAACTCCCTTTCAGAGAAAAGCCTCAGTCTGTTCCCCTCTGGGTCTTCCAGAGCACAAAAATTACCCCTCTGCCACAGGCAGAGCACGTCCCTACTCTCAGTCTCTGGGGTAACAGGAACTCCTGCTTGTACCCAAAACCACAAAAAATACTAACTGAGGCTGTCTTGGCAGCTCCTACCGCCAGAGAGGTCCCGAGCATAGATAGTGCACTGAGATTTTCATGCTTGCCCTGACTGAGAGTGCTCAGACTCTCGTGGAGATTTCAGAGTCCAGACTTTGGAGGGATCATCTCCCTTTATTCTTCATTCCTTACATGTGTCTATTTTCATTTCAGGGACGAGTTCTCAGGCTGTGGTGATACTGACTGTGTCTCCAGGAGAGACAGTAACTCTTACCTGCAGCTCCAGGACTGGAGCAGTCACCAACCCTCACTATCCATACTGGTTCCAGCAGAAGCCTGCCCAAGTCCCAAGGATTTTCATTTATGGTACACACAATAAATACCCCTGGACCCCCCAATGGTCCTCAGTCTCCTTCCTTTGTGGCAAAGCTTCCCTGACCTTCACAGGGACCCATCCCAAGGATGAGGCTGAATACCCCTGAGGGCTACACTTTAGTGGTGTTGGCAAAGTGAGAGACCCAGAGAAGGAAGACATATACATTTTTTCACCAAGTGTGGGTACAAATATCATGTGATATTGGCATCTCATGGCATCCCACCTCAGCTCTCAGGGCACCCTTAATGTTGACCATCTGTGGAGAGATGGAAATGGGAAATGTTTGAATTGATCCCCTTCCCCATTTGAGTCCAAAACTAGAGAAAAATATGAATGATGTAGGAATGAATCTTTCTCCATTAGAAATGTGGACAAATTATGGTAAATTATCCTATGGAATAATGATAAACTATGCTTTTCAAAGATCCTTGATTATATTTTATATGGAGCAATGGAACTACACAAAAAGCCATATTGTGTAATGTGAAATTAATATTTTTACATTATTTTATTTATTATATTTATGTGCTAAAGCACATCCTTGAGAGTTTTATCACTTACCCCTTTTAGAATTAAGTGACTGTGGAACACAGGACTTGGTTGTTAGTGGATGATATCACATCAGTTTTATAGACCATCTGTATTTGTTTTTCCTGTATTTTGTTTATTAAATTATGTTATATTATTTAATATCAATCTGTCTACTGATAAAAATTATAAAAGTAGACTAAAAGGTATTTTATTAACATTTTAATAACAATGTGTTATTTGTTTCAGGGGTACAGATCTCTGATTCATCTCTTATAGATACTAAACATATCTTAAATGCATTGGAGAGTCAATACAAATAATTGTTGTAAGGGTAATATCCAAGAATAAATGAGAACCAAGTCCTCTGGGTGGCTCAGTCAGTTAAACATCTGACTCTTGATTTTTGCTCAGGTCATGATCTGAGGATCAAGGGATTGAGGACTGTGTCAGACTCAGCACTCATTGGGAAGTCTTCTTGAAATTCTGTCTCTCCCTCTCTATTCACCCCCCCCAAATAATTTTTTAAAAAAGAGAGAGAAACCACAGAAATAATCAAGCATGAAAGACAGGTTGTCTCTGACAATATGGTATTCTCATAGTAAAGATAAAGATAAAAGACATGTACCATGGGGTCTGGTGAACATAACAAGAGACCTTGACAACAACAACAATAACCAAATAAGTCAGTCTGTAAGGGTAACCCACATAGAATTATCACCAGAGTTCAATCATTGGGATTCTCTGGGGGACTTTAAGCTTTGAGCTTGGTTCAAGTTCATTACATCCCAATGATTAAACCAGGAACATGACAGATGGGAAGTCATATATCACATAATCCTGAAATATCTCATAAACAGTGTTTCAATTAGCTGTCTAACTGAAGGCATTGATGCTCTGGAAAAATGGATGGCTCAACCCAAAAGCCACATGGCTGACCTGCTCATTCTACTGCCCTTACTGTTGACATCAGAAAGGTCCAACTCCAAAGGTAACAAAGCCCTTCCAGAAGGGTTGTTGACTGTGGCATGGGCTGGAGAGCATGATGTCTGATGCCAGCAGGGAGCGCTGGTGGCCTGCTCTTGAGAGCTCAGGGTCTGGGTCACGCACACCAGTAAAATCTATCACTGGCCCTTGCATGTTTGGGCAAACATCATCCTCACTGTGGGTGACTTTCCTGCACTTCAGTCTCCAAGAGCCACATGAGCCCTCAACTCTGAATCGACATGCCTCATACCTCATCCTCTAGAGTATCTTGGGATAAACTGTCCAGAGCTGGTTTCCATGGAAAGATAGATGAACAGGACACTCTTGCAACAAAAATGCATTTTCTTCAAAAACTTGAGCTTCAGTGTTCCCTATGCAAAGGATGGGACACACCAGGATAGGTATGATCTCCATGCCAACAATCAGCCTCAGCAAGGAGAGATCAGAAACTTCACAATGAGCTGGATTATTTACTTCTTCACTGATTGAACACAGAGTTTCCTTTAGGGGAAAGTGAAAGGGTAGAGAGGTGAGTCAGGTGGGACTGGTTCTGTCATCAACAATGTTTAAGTCTTTGCTTAAACAATGTTTTAAAATGTGTATTAAAATAAAAGGCATGTAGTCTAAATTCATTTTCTCATTCAACTAATCAATGGAGGGAGCATAAACCAACAGAAGAGTATCAGATGTGGAAACTGCAGGAAGATCTCATTTATGAACATAAGTAATAGTTGAAAAAATAGCTCAAAATATCAGGTACTAGAATCCATGTTTTCTCAAGGAAAAAAGAATAACCTTGACCACCAAAGAGGATTAGGGCTGAGACTAGTTGTGTGCAGTCTCTTGGTGATGGAATATGGAATGCGGGGGTCCAGATGTAAAGAGGCACTAAGCCGTACATCAAATGTCCCAACCAGGATAGAGCTCCTGAACTCTGAGTGCTGGCTCCCTGATGCTCTGTGGAAGAAAACAGTGTTGTTACAGGAAACATCACAGGGGATACAGTGATATCTGGAGCACGTGGCCTGCATCAGTGTGTCTTCTCATAGAAACACTTATCCCAAATATAAGCCCCACCCAGAGGAAGAAGCTCCTCCCTGACTCTTATAGGACCACTCAGGGCCCACAGGGGGCGCTCTTCTAACACCTTACCGTGTGTGAGGGGCTTCTGGGATCCTGGGAGTTTCTCTCATTTCCAGCCCATCAAGCACACCATTATCTCTGACTACAGATCCCCACAAAGTTCTAACCCATGAGAAAGTGAAGAGGACCCTGGTGTCTGGGGAATTATCAGGAATATGTGTCCAGTGACCACCCTCAGGGACATTTGCCACTAATTATGACTTCCAAATGTGCTCATGATGAAATATGCAGTGAATGCTGATCTGCAATCATTTCAGTTGTTATTTCATACTGATCTTTCTCATTTATGCCAAAATTTTATAGTGAAATGGAAACACATCATTTGTGGTTTTAGCTTTCCAATTCTTTTATTTTTTTTTTCTTGAGTGTTAATATTGCCCTTCACCTCAAAATTTGATAGATATGTAATTACCCAGTGATCTCTAAAGTGCCAGGGATTCATTAGTTTAATGGGAAAATAATTTATTATGAGTATTTTTCTGATATGAGTTGGGGCTCTCAAACACAGATGAAGAGAAAATAAAAATAATCATGCAGGGGGAAGTTGGAAGGGGAGGTGAACCATGAGAGACTGTGGACTCTGTAAAACAATCTGAGGGGTTTGAAATGGTAAGGAGTGGGAGGTTGGGGGAACCAAGTGGCGGGTATTAGAGAGGGCACAGATTGCATGGAGCACTGGGTGTGGTGCAAAATCAATGAATACTGTTATGCTGAAAATAAATTAATTAATTAAAAAATAAATGTATATATCTTCAGAAAAAAATAATCATGCAGGATTTGTAAAGCTGACAATTTATTGTGATTCTAAGATGAATGCTAATCATTTTTATATCTCACACTGGGATCAGCCCTAATCATTTTTATATCTCATACTGAACATCAGCCCTAAGCCTCATATTTCCCTATTTCTGGAGACCCTGTATCCTCCTTTCCCTCCAGTCCTCCTTCCTCCCAGTACTTCCCCAGCCTTCTTGGTCTGTCTGATCCTCAACAAAGTACAAGGGGAAATGCAGGTCAAAATACTCCATGATAGTCACACAAACTGGTCCACACAGTGTTACATTCATTTCTGATCAAGAGTCATATGTCAATATTCTGTTATATCTTATGTGGCAGATTATCTTATACTTTTTTGGTGACTCTCTGCCTTTCCCCCAAAATATTTCAGGTACATTGAAGCCACTTCATATAACTGATGACTTCTTAGAACAAAGAAGGATGTTTTCCCCAGCCTGTCAATACTGTTCAGTGTGATATTACCATCCCTGGTCAGCTCCTCTCAGCTACTGGAAACAGAGTCCATGATTAACTAAGATGAGACCACTGTCCCTATATCCTTCAGACATGGGCTCTGGGATTCCCTGTGACTGCTAAGATCCTCCAGGGAGACAAAAAGAAATGTCCCGTGGGAGGAAAGAAAATGTTTCAGGGATGGGCTAGATTGGAAGTGAACTAGAAGGGTACAAAGGTGGAATACAAACACACCTATCTCCTCACTCAGCTCTCAGGCTTCACAGAGAGGAGCCTTTTCATGGAGGCCACCAGGGTAGTTAAGGAGTTGACTTGGTGAAAGATGTCCTCCTCACACTTAGTGTCCCAGGTCACCCTGCAGTTATTAGTGTGCCTGAGGTATCATCATTGCTTCTTTCAAAATCTCCCAGGAGACATGTGGGTGACCTTCGGGCAGGAAGAGAGAGGAAGCTGATTTGCATGAAGCACCTTCTCCTCCTAATGGGTCTGGAGACATGAAAAGGCCTGGGGACACCCCACTCAAGCCCAAGAGCCTGTGGAGGCCACATACTCTCAGGTCCCCACCATGGCCTGGAAGGTGCTTCTTCTTGGGCTCCTTGCTTATGGCTTAGGTCAGGGAAAGGGACTCTACATCATGGGGGTGCATATAAAAGCAGGGTCTCAAGTGCCTCTTGTCTTCCATAACACGACCTCTCTCTACTCTTTGTTTTAGGAGCAGATTCTCAGACGGTGGTGATCCAGGAGCCATCACTGTGGGTATCTCCAGGAGGGACAGTCACACTCACTTGTGGACTCAGCTCTGGCTCAGTCTCTTCCAATAACTACCCTTACTGGTACCAGCAGACCCCAGGCAAGACTCCCCGCTTGCTTATATATGACACAAACAACCGCCTCCCTGGGGTCCCTGGTCGCTTCTCTGGATCAATCTCTGGGAACAAAGCCGCCCTCACCATCACAGGGGCCCAACTTGAGGATGAAGCCGACTATCACTGTTTGCTGTATATGGGTAGTGGTTCTTACACAGTGTTTTAAATCTATGGGGAAGTGCAACCAGAACCTCTCATGTGCACAGAATATCTCAGCCTTAGAGGCAGGAGAGAAAGTGTGTGTGTGTGGGGGGGTGTCAACATCACCATGGGAAGGGAGGCTCCCTGGCCCTCTTGACATGTCCAGGGGTTCATCATCACGTGTACCTCATCCTGACTTTCCCAGCGTGTGTTCATCTCTCCATTGTGAGCCTCTGAGACTGTGCCTTCCTTCCTTTTTTGCCTAAAGTGTGAGGAATGGGGACTCAGTTCCATTATTTATCAACCAATACTGCTATAAATAAGGACTATTTTTCAAAGAACATTGTTAGATGTAACTTTATTCATTACTTTGATGATAAGAATGAAATTAATATTTTCTTAGTTTGTAGCTTGATAAAAACACAATCCTCCATCTTAGACCTTCAAACTCTGAAATCTGTGTTGGGTGTCAGAGATCTACACTTAACAAGTCCTCCAGATTAGTGTGGAACTTAATGTTTGAGAAACACTTGTTCTTTTATTATTATAGAATTATTTCTGGAAATATCTCTTCAAAATCCAGGGAGAATAACATCCTATGACTGAATCATTCCCCAGATTGCACTAAAGATACAAGAACAGTGAGAAACAGGTTCAAATTATCAGTTCACTAAAGGTTACAATAGCCTGCTGTGGCATTGTGCCACAGCACAATGAACTGTGAGATACAGAACTGAAGGAAAGTATGTGTCCAGTAGATATAGATTTGTTATTCAACCTGGAGACTGTATGATCTCAGCATGATTCTTTCTGACTTGCATTGGCTCCTTAGGATATGTCTAGAGACACAGGACCACATACCATTGTATAATATTTAGTGTCCCTGCCCTTTAAATAAGGTAGTACAATACTTGATATTATACTTGTGTGCTTTCTACTATTTCTCTTTCAAAATGCATTATATTTATTAAATATTATTATATTGACTGAATTCTGAAAATTAAAATATCAGTTGACTTTACATCCACTGGAATATTAAGGGTTTTTTTGATTTTTTTTAATTTTTTATGTTTTATAAACATATACTTTTATCCCCAGGGGTACAGGTCTGTGAATCACCAGGTTTACACACTTCACAGCACTCACCAAAGCACATACCCTCCCCAAAGTCCATAACCCCACCCCACTTCTCCCAAAACCCCTCCCCCAGCAACCCTCAGTTTCTTTTGTGAGATTAAGAGTCACTTATGGTTTGTCTCCCTCCCAATCCCATCTTCTTTCATTTATTCTTCTCCTACCCACTTAAGCCCCCATGTTGCATCACCACTTCCTCATATCAGGGAGATCATATGATAGTTGTCTTTCTCCACTTGACTTATTTCGCTAAGCATGATACACTCTAGTTCCATCCATGTTGTCGCAAATGGCAAGATTTCATGTCTTTGATGGCTGCATTGTATTCCCTTGTGTATATATACCACATCTCTTTATAAATTCATCTGTTGATGGACATCTAGGTTCTTTCCAAAGTTGGCTATTGTGGACATTGCTGCTATAAACATTCAGGTGCACGTGCACCTTTGGATCACTACGTTTGTATCTTTAGGGTAAATACCCAGTGGTGCAATTGCTGGGTCATAGGGCAGTTCTATTTTCAACATTTTGAGGAAACTCCATACTGTTTTCCAGAGTGGTTGCACCAGCTTTCATTCCCACCAACAGTGTAGGAGGGTTCCCCTTTCTCCACATCCTTGCCAACATCTGTCATTTCCTGACTTGTTGATTTTAGCCATTCTGACTGGTGTGAGGTGATATCTCATTGTGGTTTTGATTTGTATTTCCCTGATGCCGACTGATATGGAGCACTTTTTCATGTGTCTGTTGGCCATCTGAATGTCTTTTTTGCAGAAATGTCTGTTCATGTCCTCTGCCCATTTCTTGATTGGATTATTTGTTCTTTGGGTGTTGAGTTTGCTAAGTTCTTTATAGATTTGGACACTAGTCCTTTATCTGATATGTCGTTTGCAAATATCTTCTCCATTCCGTCAATTGTATTTGATTTTGTTAACTGTTTACTTTGCTGTGCAAAAGCTTTTGATCTTGATGAAATCCCAATAGTTCATTTTTGCCCTTGCTTCCCTTGCCTTTGGCGATGTTCCTAGGAATATGTTGCTCTGTCTGAGGTCGAAGAGGTTGCAGCCTGTGTTCTCCTCAAGGATTTTGATGGATTCCTTCCTGACATTGAGGTCCTTCATCCATTTTGAGTCTATTTTTGTGTGTGGTGTAAGGAAATGGTCCAATTTCATTTTTCTACACGTGGCTGTCCAAATTTCCTAACACCATTTATTGAAGAGGCTGTCTTTTTTCCATTAGACAACTTTCCTGCTTTGTCGAAGATTAGTTGACCATAGAGTTGAGGGTCTATTTCTGGGCTCTCTATTCTGTTCCATTGATCTATGTGTCTGTTTTTGTGCCAGTACCATGCCCTCTTGATGATGACAGCTTTGTAATAGAGCTTGAAGTCCGGAATTGTGATGCCACCAATGTTGGCTTTCTTTTTCAATATCCCTTTGGCTATTAGAGGTCTTTTCTGGTTCCATACAAATTTTAAAATTATTTGTTCCATTTCTTTAAAAAAGATGGATGGTACTTTGATAGGAATTGCATTAAATATGTAGATTGCTTTAGGTAGCATAGACATTTTCACAATATTTATTCTTCCAATCCAGGAGCATGGAACATTTTTCCATTTCTTTGTGTCTTCCTTAATTTCTTTCATGAGTACTTTATAGTTTTCTGAGTATAGATTCTGTGTCTCTTTGGTTAGGTTTATTCCTAGGTATCTTATGGTTTTGGGTGCAATTGTAAATGGGATTGACTCCTTAATTTCTCTTTCTTCTGTCTTGCTGTTGGTGTAGAGAAATGCAGTCTGTCATTTAAGGCCTTTATTTCCTTGCTGATCTTTTGCTTGGATGATCTGTCCATTTCAGTGAGGGGAGTGTTAAAGTCCCCTACTATTATTGTATTATTGTTGATGTGTTTCTTTGATTTTGTTATTAATTGGTTTATATAGTTGGCTGCTCCCATGTTAGGGGCATAGATATTTAAAATTGTTAGATCTTCTTGTTGGACAGACCCTTTGAGTATAATATAGTGTTCTTCCTCATCTCTTATTATAGTCTTTGGCTTAAAATCTAATTGATCTGATATAAGGATTGCCACTCCTGCTTTCTTCTGATGTCCATTAGCATGGTAAATTCTTTTCCACCCCCTCACTTTAAATCTGGAGGTGTCTTCGGGCTTAAAATGAGTTTCTTGGAGGCAACATATAGATGGGTTTTGTTTTTCTATCCATTATGATACCCTGTGTCTTTTGATTGGGGCATTTAGCCCATTCACATTCACGCTAACTATTGAGAGATATGAATTTAGTCCCATTGTATTGCCTGTAAGGTGACTGTTACTGTATATGGTCTCTGTTCCTTTCTGATCTACCACTTGTAGGCTCTCTCTTTGTTTAGAGGACCCCTTTCAATATTTCCTGTAGAGTTGGTTTGGTGTTTGCAAATTCTTTCAGTTGTTGTTTGTCCTGGAAGCTTTTAATCTCTCCTTCTATTTTCAATGATAGCCTGGCTGGATATAGTATTCTGGGCTGCATGTTTTTCTCATTTAGTGCTCTGAAAATATCATGCCAGCTCTTTCTGGCCTGCCAGGTCTCTGTGGACAAGTCAGCTGCCAATCTAATATTTTTACCATTGTATGTTACAGACTTCTTTTCCCGGGCTGCTTTCAGGATTTTCTCTTTGTCACTGAGACTTGTAAATTTTACTATTAGGTGACGGGGTGTGGGCCTATTCTTATTGATTTTGAGGGGCGTTCTCTGAACCTCCTGAATTTTGATGCTCGTTCCCTTTGCCATATTGGGGAAATTCTCCCCAATAATTCTCTCCAGTATACCTTCTGCTCCCCTCTCACTTTTTTCTTCTTCTGGAATCCCAATTATTCTAATTTTGTTTCGTCTTATGGTGTCACTGATCTCTCCAATTCTCCCCTCATGCTCCAGTAGCTGTTTGTCCCTCTTTTGTTCAGCTTTATTCTCTGTCATTTGGTCCTCTATATTGCTAATTCTTTTTTCTGCCTCATTTATCCTAGCAGTGAGAGCCTCCATTTTTTATACCACCTCATTAATAGCTTTTTTTATTTCAACTTGGTTAGATTTTAGTTCTTTTATTTCTCCAGAAGGGGCTTTTATATCTCTCGAGAGGGTTTCTCTCATATCTTCCATGCCTTTTTTGAGCCCGGTTAGAACCTTGAGAATTGTCATTCTGAACTCTAGATCTGACATATTACCAATGTCTGTATTGATTAGGTCCCTAGCCTTTGGTACTGCCTCTTGTTCTTTCTTTTTGTGGTGAATTTTTCCGCCTTGTCATTTTGTCCAGATAAGAGTATATGATGGAGCAAGTAAAATACTAAAAGGGTGGCAAAAAACCCAGGAAAATATGCTTTAACCAAATCAGAAGAGATCCCAAATCGTGAGGGAGGAGTAAGGCGATAAAATAAAAGGTTCAAAAAGAAAGAAAGAAAAAGAAAAGGAAAGAATTAAAAAAAGAAAATGAATAAAGAAATGTATAAAAAAGAAAATATATATATATTAGATAAACTAGTTAAAAAACGTTAAAAAAGAAAAGAGTAAAAGTTTAAAAAAATTAGCAGAAGAAGAGAAAAAAAATGAAAAAGAAAAAAATTAAATTAACTGCGAGACTCAAAAATCACAGGGAGAAAGCCATGAGTTCCGTGCTTTGCTTTCTCTTCCTCTGGAATTCTGCTGCTCTCCTTGGTATTGAAACCGCACTCCTTGGTAGGTGAACTTGCTCTTGGCTGGATTTCTTGTTGATCTTCTGGGGCAGGGGCCTGTTGTAGTGATTCTCAAGTGTCTTTGCCCCAGGAGGAATTGCACCGCCCTTACCAGGGGCCTCTGAGTAATCCGCTAGGGTTTGTTTTCAGGAGCTTTTGTTCCCTGAGCGCTTTCCATAGAGTTCTGGAGGACGGGAATCCAAATGGCAGCCTCCTGGTCTCTGGCCCAGAGGAGCCGAGAGCCCGGGGCCCCACTCCTCAGTGTGCCCTCAGAGAACAGCGCTCAGTAACTCCCATCTGCCTGACCTCTGGCCGCGCTCCGAGCTCACCGAGTCTGTGGCCGGTTCAAGGTAACACTGAGCTGTGAGCTTACTGTCGGCTCTGTCTCTAGCAGGCTTTCCCGTTCCAATACCCGCAAGCTCTGTGACACTCAGACACCCCTGATCCTTCTGTGACCCTGCGGAACCTGAGGCCACGCTGACCCTGCGTGGCCTTCGCCCTGGTTTAGCCTCTGGAGCGATGTCCCTCAGTGGAACAGACTTTTAAAAGTCCTGATTTTGTGCTCCGTTGCTCCGCCACTTTCTGGGAGCATCCCCCTGGGTCTATCTTCCTGTCGCTTTGGATTCACTTCTCCGCCAGTCCTACCTTTCAGAAAGTGGTTATTTTTCTGTTTCTAGAATTGCTGTTCTTCTCTTTGATCTGCTGATGGGTTTGCAGGTGTTTGCAATCTTTAGTTAGGCTATCTAGCTGATCTTCTGCTAGCTGAAGTAGCCTGAGCCTGCTACTTCTCTGCCATCTTGACTCCTCCCGGGATATTAAGTTTAAAGTAAAATTACCACCAAATAAAACACAGTACCAGGCACAATGCATGAACCATAGAATTTGTTCAATAAATGAAGAATCATTGGTTAACTCATGTTTTCCAGCACTCATATTGAAATTGTTCATCACTCTAGTTGACAGTCCTCCCTCAAAGACAACTTCAGGTCCAGAGACCTACACTAGAGAATGTAATCAAGTATTTAGGGGCAAAATAATAATACTACAGAGAAGCAAGGAGGAAGGACAAAACTTGAGTATAGGTCATAAAGTTAGTTTTCCA
The DNA here is from genome assembly GCF_011764305.1 of Mustela putorius furo. Lineage (NCBI taxonomy): Eukaryota > Metazoa > Chordata > Mammalia > Carnivora > Mustelidae > Mustela > Mustela putorius. The sequence goes on from NW_025422010.1 coordinate 230,564, forward strand.
TGGATTTAATAACCACACAAAATTTTCACAGTAAAGGAAATTAAAAATCCATATGCTGCAAAACAAAGAAACCAAAATATAACAAAATATTTACAAATTTAACAAAACAGTGTGCTAAAGGTGGTCATTTTACACATTTAAGGTTTGTGTATCATTGGAAAGCCAATCAATGTAATTCATTCTATAAGAGAATAAATTTTAAAAGTTGGGGGAAATTGGAAGGGGGGTGAACCATGAGAGACTATGGACTCTGAAAAACAATCTGAGGGTTTTGAAGGGGCGGGTGGTGGGAGGTCGTGGTACCAGGTGGTGGGTATTATAGAGGGCATGGATTGCACGGAGCACTGGGTGTGGTACAAAAACAATGAATACTGTTATGCTGAAAATAAATTTAAAAAATATGACTATCTCAATAAATGTGCCAATATTTTCTTGAAAACATCCATCTAAATGTACACAGATTGAGAAGGGAAAAATAAACTATATTATTTTAGGTGACATGACCATTTATGTAGAAAATACTAAATCATTGACATAAAAAGAAAACTGTTGAAACTAAAGAGCAATTATAGCAGTTTCAGGATGCATGTTTAATATAGAAAAGTCCAGTGCTTACCTAATAACTTACATTGAACAAGTGAAATGTGAAATGAACACAATTTACATTAGCACCCAAAAAAGTGTAAATGCTTAGGTATAAATTGAACGTAGTATGTGTAATATCCGTATTAGGAAAATAACCCATTTCTAATGAATGGAATCAAAGAAGAACTAAACAAATTGAGAAACAGTCCATGTTCACTGATAAGAAAATTCATTACTTTCAAGAAGTCAGTTCTTCCCAATTTGATGTACAGATTCAATGCTATCCTTAAATCCCAGCAAGCTATTTCATAAACACTGAAGAACTGATTCTAAAGTTTACACAGAGACAGAAAAGATCCAAATTAACAAGATAATATTAAAGGGGATAAACAATTTGGGAGACTGACACTTAACATTGTAAAGTTATAGTAATCAAGGGGTCGAGAAGACAAATAGAGATATATATATCACAATGTGTTGTTATACTGTGTCTGCCCTGCTTTCAACAGATGCTCAAAGCAGGTGTGTGTCCACTATGATCTTCAGGTGAAGCCCATTTCCTTCCAACAGGCACACAAGAGGCTGTGCAGAGAACAGGAGAGAGACTGAGTTCAGGGAGTCCAAGGGCAGAGAAGGGATGAGGCTGGAGCAGGGTATAAGGGGCTTGGCTGTGAGGTGGGCAGAGAGAGTGAGCCAGGCCAGAGGAGGTCCTTATGAGTTGGAGGAGCTTGGGTGTAGAACAAATAGCTGTGAGGAGTCACTGAAGGGTTTGAAGTCAAGGGGTGACCTCCCTGACCTGAAGGAGAAGGACCCTCTGAGTGTTGGAGGAGAGGATGTCTGAGGTAAGTGGGTAATCGTGATCATAGACTTTTTACTTAAGGTACCTGTGAGTTTAGAGAATTGGTGACTATTTGTACATACAGGTGAATATGATTTCTGCACCCCCTCTCCCAGGCATATGGAAGCAATAAAACATCACACTCGTCTTCCTCTTGAAGGAAAGCAATGGGTATAAAACTGCAAGTGGAAAATAAATATAGCTACAATACAAACAGTTTTTGAGGCAATAAAGATAAAATCGTGACAAGAATTTGAAAACAGAAATACTCAGAAACCAATGAATTCAGGAGATATATCTTATTCCCAAACATAGAAATAGGTCTATATTCACCTGTAAATGTTCAGTCAGACAAAGATGTTAGCTTTTCATGTATCATTCAGGTATATCTGAACTAATGAATTTGTAAAGACAACATATGACTTTAAAGCATTTGCTGAATTGCTATCTTGGGAATTTGTCACTGAGCTTGATTCCTGGAAAATGTTCAGACTCCACAGTTCCTTGAAGGTCCCCTACAAGTCCCTCCAAAGAGCTCCACTGTCCTCTGATCAGTGATATTTGACATGATACATTCATGTTTTATAGTAACTTCTCCGGGTATGGTGACATGTTAATTTGTTATTTATATATATTGTTGCCCTTTTCATAGGGAGGTGTCCCTCCAGAGAGTGAGAAACCATAGTGACAATAAACAGTGTATACAATTGTAGGATCTATAGTTCATACATGGGAGTGAGAATAGACAGGGACCTGGTGAGATGCTGAAAGCCACTATGCTGTCAAGAATTTTGAAGGGGAGGTGAATCATGAGAGACTATGGACTCTGAAAAACAATCTGAGGGGTTTGAAGTGGCGGGGGCGGTGGGAGGTTGGGGTACCAGGTGGTGGGTATTATAGAGGGCACAGATTGCATGGAGCACTGGGTGTGGTGAAAAAATAATGAATACTGTTTTTCTAAAAATTAATTAATTTAAAAAAAAAAAAAGAGTTTGGTCCAAGGGGAGGTGGATACCTTTTGACCACTAGTGGGTGCTGTGCAGATATGTTCTTTTGTTCTGACACAACTCTTAGGTGAGGACCATTCACTGAAGTGAACTTGGGCCTGTGTGCTGGACCATGTGCTCCCTGATGAGGACTCAGCAGCTGTGTTCTCTCTTGCTTGGCAGTGCCCACTGAACAGTGGACCACTGATATGTGTGCTCTCAGCAGATGCTGAGGCCAACCCCCATCTTCCTCATTGTATGGCATGAGATGATATCCACACCAGAATTAAGGGAGGGGTTAGGAATCACTGGATGGCCCCCATTTGCACAGACAGCCCTTCCAATGGTAGAAGGTAGAGGGAATAAAGAGGTCTTGGGCAGCCCAGCTCTTTGTGAGAACCAGGGGCTGTGTCAAGGATTCCTAATCTCTTCATCTTCCTCTCTCAATGTACATACAGGGAGAAGCCTTGGGTACCCAGTCACAGTTCCTAGGCTCCATCAGACTCTCTGGCACAGATATGAAGTGTGAGTCTGGCCCCTGTACCATCACTCATAACCATCTCTGTTTGCAGGGTCCCTGTCCCAACCTGTGCTGACCCAGCCACACTCCTGCTCTGCATCTCTGGGAGCAACAGCCATACTCACTTGCAACCTGATCAGTGGCTTTGGTTTTAACAGCTACTACATAAACTGGTACTGGCAAAAGCCAGGGAACCCTACTCAGTGTCTCCTGTACTACTACTTAGACTCAGATAAGCACCAGGGCTCTCTGATCCACAGCTAGTTCTCTGGATCCAAAGGTGTCCCAGCCAGTGCAGGGGTTCTGCTCATCTCTGGGATGCAACCTGAGGATAAGACTGACTATTACAGTGCTACAGCTCATGACCATGGGAGAAGCTATAATACTCACAATGTCTCAAATAATGAGGAAGTGAGACAAAAAAATACCTGTAACCAGAGACCACACCTCTGAGCTTTTTTTTTTTTTTAATTATCTTTTATTTATTTTCAGCATGACAGTATTCTTGTTTTTGCACCTGTGAGGACCATAGGGCTTGTAATGTCAGAAACACAATCCCCCTTATCTCCAACTCTCCACCACTCACACGTGGAACCTTTAACAGAAACTCCTGGGTCCAGGTGGCCTTGGGTAATAGAAATTGTTTGCTCTACTCATGGGTGGCTGAATGAGCACTTGCTCTATCCTGGACATGCTGGACACAAGGCACAGGGACTGGAGATGTGCATAACCCAGAGTATGATCTGACCCCAAATCACGCTGTCCTGGAAACTTTGTCTCAGTTTGGTAATTCCATCACTGAGATGGCTCTGAGGTTCATAGGAATAGGTCCTTCATGGGGTTTCAATGGACACCATGTCAGTTTTCCTATCTGCAGGTCCAGACCCAGGAAACAAAATTTATTATTTAAAGTAAATTGACCTTTTTTAATGTCTTAATTTAACTTTATTTTTTTCATGTTCCAAGATTCATTTTTTAAGCGCCACACCCAGTCCTCCATGAAACAGGTGCCCTTCTTAATACCCACCACCAGTCTCAACCATCCCCCTACCTCCCTCTGTCCATAACCCTCAGTTTGTTTCTCTGAATCCACAGTCTCTCACCTTTTGTCTCCCCCTCTGATTTACCCTAATTCACCTTTTCTATCCTTCTCCTAATGTGCTCCATGTTATTCCTTATGCTCCACAAGTAAGTGAAGCCATATGATAATTGACTTTCTCTGCTTGACTTATTTCACTCCTCCAAATTTTCGTCTAGTCCAGTCAATGTTGATACAAAAGTTGGGTATCCATCCTTTCTGATTGTTTCATAATATTCCATTGTATATATGTACCACATTTTTTAAAAGATTTTATTTATTTATTTTTTTTAATTTATTTTTTTATTTTCAGCATAATAGTATTCATTATTTTTGCACCACACCCAGTGCTCCATGCAATCTGTGCCCTCTATAATACCCACCACCTGGTACCCTGACCTCCCAACCCCCGCCCCTTCAAAACCCTCATTTTTTTTAATTTATTTTTTATTTATTTTCGGCATAACAGTATTCATTATTTTTGCACCACACCCAGTGCTCCATGCAATCCATGCCCTCTCCAGTAACCAACACCTGGTACCCCAACCTCCCACCCACCCACCAATTCAAGCCCCTCAGATTGTTTTTTAGAGTCTGTAGTCTCTCATGGTTCACCTTCCCTTCCAATTTCCCCCAACTCCCTTCTCCTCTCTAACTCCCCATGTCCTCCATGCTATTTGTTATGCTCCACAAATAAGTGAAACCATATGATAATTGACTCTCTCTGATTGACTGATTTCACGCAGCATAATCTCTTCCAGTCTCATCCATGTTGCTACAAAAGTTGGGTATTCGTCCTTTCTGATGGAGGCATAATACTCCATAGTATATATGGACCACATCTTCCTTATCCATTCGTCCTTTGAAGGGCATCCTGGTTCTTTCCACAGTTTGGTGGCCGTGTACCACATTTTCTTTATCCATTCGTCTGTTGAAGGGCATCTTGGCTCATTCCACAGTTTAGTGATTGTGGCCATTGCTGCTATAAACATTGGGGTAAATATAGCCCTTATTTTCACTACATCTGTATTTGATGTTAGAGAAAGTTTACAGATTTCTCTATTCAACGAAGAACAGAAACATCCCTTCCCTATTGTCACATCCATGTTTTAGCCACAATTTCTACCCATACTCTCTCTGTAATAAGGCCAAATCTGGCAAAAGCACACTCATAATTGTACCTGATCTTCACATGACTTTACACTTTAGTTTAAATCAATCTTATTAAGGATGATTTTGCATAAAATAACACAAATCTATTCAACTGCACATTTGGCTCAGTGGTGACTAATACATGATCCCTCTCACTGGTACTGAGTATTACTCATTTTCTCCTAGGACCACCTGTGAGTTTTTCCTTTGCACTCTGAGGTCAATGCCACACAGTCTCACATGGCAGGGATCCTGCAGATTAGTGTCTACATGCTAAGAAAACAGAATCTAGTGAAGAATCACTGCCAACAGTGTGTGGAGAACTGTTATTTCAAGTAGGTGGTAATAGTGACAGATGACAAAGATGTTCAGTGTGTAACCCTTCTGGGAATGCACACTAAAGCTTCTACTAACAACCTGCAGAGTCATTTCCTGTTTTCTCAAGGCTGTGGGAAACTCAGAGAAAGGAGGGCTCTGATGCCAGGGAGGAGTCACATAATAAAAAAGCATACCATGTCCTTCAGAGAAGGGCCATGTGTCCATGGGAAACCATAATTGTTCTGAACTAGATTTTGATCTAAAAATGAGTTTGCTTAGAAAACACCACCTCAGCCCTTATTCATGAACAGCCAAGAATGCCATGGACACACTCACCTGGGGATTCTGAGTAGAGAATAAATTGTGCACTGAGGTGATGGGAGGACACATAGGGAACAAGTGGCCTATTCCTAATGCAGAAAAGAGTGAACAGAGCTGTGAGGATGCAGGGGCTGTCTCCAATGAGCTCTGCTTGCCCTGTCATAGAAAGTTGTGTCTGGTACTGTATGCACTGGGGTCCATTTTTGAGGAGTTAGGGATGATGAGAGCTGGGACCAGTCGCCTGGGACTGCTTGTGCCCTCTGCTGAGGGCTATCAGCTATGACCCTCCCATTCCCTGCCTTCACACGGCCCCTTCGGTTCCCACCTCCCTTACATCCTCAGACAGAGACCTGACCAGGGCCAGCAATGGTTCAGATACCTGGATTCTCATTTCCATGGATGAGTGATCCCTTTCTTAAAAGTTGAAGGGAAGGGAGAGATTAGAGGAGATATGCTCAGCTGTGGGACTACAGAAGGTAGGATTGGTAAAGACTTCCACTATGGCCTGGTCCCTTCTCCTCCTCAAATTCCTCATTCACTTCACAAGTTACTGGATGTGGGGACAGGGGAAAGGGTCCTGGGAGGACAAGTAGGATCCTACTTCTTCCTCTTGTCTCTAGATTCCAGGATCACTGTCCATGTGTTTCCTCTTGTCTCTAGACTCCAGGATCACTGTCTATCACTGTCTATGTGTTTCTCCCCCTTAAGTGTCATGGCCAAGTCTGTGCTGAGTCAGCCACTTTCAGTGTCTGGGTCCCTGGGTCAGAGGATCACCATCTTCTGCACTGGAAGAAGTTCCAACATTGGTGGCTATTAAGTGTACTGGTATTAATTCCCGGAAACAACCCCCAGAAACCTCATCCATGATGAAAACAATCGACCCTCAGGGATTCCCTGATCACTTCTCTGGCTCCAACTCTGGCAACTCAGCCTCCCTGACTATCAATGGGCTCCAGGCTGAGGATGAAGCTGAGTATTACTGCTCAGCATGAGACAGCAGCCTTAGTACCAACACCGTGCTCCAAGCATATGGAAAAGTAAGACAAAAACCCACTTACTCATCTGTAAAGATAGGGACACACACCTGCAGCTTCCTGTTCAGTCTAGCCTGTGACTCTGCTTATCTATTTGCTAATGCCCTGGGCCCAGGTCCATCCAAGGACACTGCCTGGGAGTGAGGCTTTCTTGTCACTTTTGTCCTTAGAGTCACCCAGAGCAGTCCATTCCTAGACAAAGAGTCTCCATGTGAACAGAAATGTCTTGTTTCATAAGCTGGGATATTTTACTTCTAGCCTGGATCATATTTTTTTCCTTCTGATTTTATAATAAATCAAACATTTTATTTTGTCTTTGAACATATCATGGGACCTCAGCACTCCCCATGTGGTGTTTGAAGAATTATTCAGTCATGTTTTACCTGAAATTATTATCTACTTGGTTATGAATACTGCAACCAGTTTTGTCTTATTTTATGATTTTTGTTGAGAAATTGATGCTTACTTAAAATTATAAAATTATCTTAAAAATCCAAAATCTTGGTGTAAGAGCCAAGATGGTGGAGGAGTAGGGGACCTCATTTCAACTGATCCTCTAAATTTAGCTGGATATATATCAATTTTGAACCCCCACAAAATCAGTCCTAGATGTAAATACATATGCATACATACATGTATGTATGTATGTATGTATGTATATGGATTTCTACACTCAGAAAAGCAACTGATTTTTGCAAGGTAGGATGTGTGGAGTTGTGAACCTGTGGGAAGATATCAGAAGATAAAAGAAGGGGGAGGGAGCCTCCATAAGCTGGTTCCTGGAAAGTGATATAAAACAGGAGTGCAAAATCAGAACCCTAATAAATCTGCTCTAGTGAGTGACATTCTTTTTGAAAGGGGCTCTGGAAATGAAAACTCAGAATCCTAAACAGGGCATTGTGGTTTTGAGATAGAAGGAACCACAGAACAAAAGGGAGTTCCCAAACTGGTAGCATGCCAGAGCTATGTATCAGGAAGCAGATTATGGAAGCAAGGAAGCAAGGAAGCAAGGAAGCAGGAAGCAAGCCCAAGAAGGGACTCTCAGCTCAAATATACCCATAAACCATGAGCTGGGATAGTTAATAATCACTCTTTTCTTGAACAGCCTGAAAATATCTGGACCTGCGCCTGCAACTGGGCAAAAACCCTCAGGTATATAGCAGCCCAAAAAGGACATTAAAGTGTCACCTAACCACAATCCAGGAGATTTGAGTATGTATGTCAGACCATGGTTGCTCACTGTTTGAGAATAACAAATGGCAGTGGCACTCCACAGATGCTGAGACTACCTTTGAGAAAGTTGCAATGGGTGCACACTCCAGGAGGCTGTGGTTTAGGGTGCATACAGAAATGGAGACTGTTTGACCTGGAGGGTTTATTAAAGAGGGCAGACTGCAATCTTTCTTCTCTGGGCCAGAGATCTGACCACAGCCATTTTTGCTCTAATCCTCAGAAGAGGCATGGAAAGCCCCCAGACAACAAAAACCCCACAGAGGACTGGTTTCCACTGAGCCCCCCTGAAAGGGGGTGGGGCAAATATGCCCAGGCAGGGTTACATGATTAACAGTGTGGCAGGGCCCTCCCCCAGAAGACAGGCTGGAAGAACAGGTGGATAATAATCCTATGGATCCCATAAGATGGTAGAATCCCAACAGCAGGGAAAATTGTATATTGAGCTCCAGGCATTGCTTCATGGCTTGTTTATTTTTCAAGGAAAAAAATCCTTTTTTATTTTTCCTCTTCTTCTTCTTATGCTTTTTCTCTATTATTTTTCTTTTTACCTTCTATTCATTTTGACAAGATGTTTATTGTATCTACATGTATCTCATAGTTGCTTTTTAACTTGTATTTTTTCACAGCTATAATTTTATAGATATGTGCTTTATTTTATTCATTTTTTCACTCTATTTAACCTTACATTTATATATATACAAGTTTCAATTTCCTTATACTTTTGGGACATGGTGTCTTCTAACAAACAGAGCAAAATATACCCAGGAACAACTGAAACACTCTCCTTAGTCCACACTGAGAGATTATACTGCCCCTTCCCCTCACACCTTTTTAACATTTGTCAATTTATTTTTTATTTTTTTAAAGATTTTTTTTATTTATTTGTCAGAGAGAGAGGGAGAGAGAGCGAACACAGGCCGACAGAATGGCAGGCAGAGGCAGAGGGAGAAGCATACTCCCTGCCGAGCAAGAAGCCCAATGTGGGACTCAATCCCAGGACGCCGGGATCATGACCTGAGCCAAAGGCAGCTGATTAACCAACTGAGCCACCCAGGCGTCCCTATTTTTATTTTTATTCTTGTGTTTCATTTCATCTTTGTTCTTTGGTGCTGGTTTCTGACCAATCCAGATTTTGCTAGGGTGAATTTTGCTTGGGTTGTGGTGACATTTTGGACTCAGTTCATTCACTCAAACATGAGAAGGAGGAAGAAGTCTCAACAAAGAAAGGAAACACAATGTCCTCTGCCACAGAAATAATGGATATGGATATAAGCAAGATGCCAAAGATAGCTTTCTGGAAAGCAATTATAAAGTCAATAGCTAGGCTGGAAAAAAAAATTGCTGACAATATAGAATCTCTAAGATAAGAAATGAGATCTAATCATTCAAACTTAAAAGTGCTAGAATGAGATGCAGGCTAAACTGGAAACTCTAATAGCCAAGGTAAATGAGGCAGAAAAGAGAATTAATGATATAGAAGATAAGCTAAGGGACAGGAAGGAAATTGAGGAAAACAGAGATAAACTGCTAGTAGCACATTTAAAAAAAAACATTTATAGAGATTAATGATGCCATGAATGTTCTAATGTCAATAATATTTGAATCTCTGAGATTGTGAGAGAGAGAGAGAGAGAGAGAGAGGACCAGAAGGTATATTTGAGAAAATCATAGCTGAAAACTTCCCCAATCTGGAGAAGGAAACAATAATATGAGTCCAAGAGGCACAAAGGACCACTCCCCAAATCAATAAAACATACCAACATCCCAACATGTAATAGAGAAGTTTGCAAATATTACAACCAAAGAAACTATCCTTAGAATAGCCAAGGAGAGGAGGTTTATACATATGGATGGAGAAACATCAGGATAACATCAAACATGTCCACATAAACCTGACAAGCTAGAAAGGGATGGCAAGACATATTCAAGGTACTAAATGCAGGAACATGCAGCCAAGAATAATTGATCCAGCAAGGATATCATTCAGAATTGATGGAGCGATAAAGATGTCAGGAAGGGAAGAAATTGAAAGGCTATGTGACCCTTCAAGAAATATTAAGGGAAATTCTGTAAGTGAAGAGAGACCTCAACAGTTATATAAATCAGAAAGAAACAGAAAATCTACAGAAACAGGGACTTTACAGGCAATACAATGGCACTAGATTCATGCTTTTCATTAGTTACTCTGAATGTAAATGGGCTGAATGAAAAAATGAAAAGGCATAGGTTTCAAATCAGATGAAAAAGCAAGAACCGTCTACAAGAGACTCATTCTGAACCTAAAGAGGTTCAGAGGTTGAAAGTGACAGGATGAAGAATCATTTGCCATTCTAATGGACTTCATAAAAAGCTGTGGTAGCAATCCTCATATCAACCAAATCAGATTTTAAATCACACATGATAGTAAATGATGTAAAGGAACATAACATCATACTTAACGGGTATCTCCAATAAGAGGATCTAACAATTGTAAATATATATATGCCCAAATAAGGGAGCAGCCAATTATATAAACCAAATAATTAATAATATAAACATATTGATAATAATACATTAATAGTTGAAGACCTCATCAATCCACTCAGCAATGGTCAGATCATCTAAACAGAAGATCAACAAAGAAACAAGAGCTTTGAATGACACATTCACCAGATGGACTTCATAGATATATTCAGAACATTCTGCCCTAAAATAACAGAATACCCATTCTTCTCCAGTACACATGGAACTTTCTCCATAAAACATCAAATACTGGGTCACAAATCAGGTATCAACAAATATGAAAAGATTGAGAATATTCTATGCATATTTTCATACCACAAAGCTTTGAAACTGGAACACAACCACACAAAGAGATTAGGAAGGAGGTGAGGCTGGATGCCTCAGTGGATTAAAGCCACTGTCTTCAGCTCAGGTCATGATCCCTGGGTCCTGGGATCAAGCACCACATCACGCTCTCTGCTCAGCAGGGATCCTGCTTCCCCCCCTCTCTCTGCTGGCCTCTCCTCCTACTTATGATCTTTGTCTGTCAAAAAAATAAATACAATCTTAAAAAGAAAAAAAAATGTGTAAGGAACTTGAACAACTTGGAAGTCAAAGAGCATCCTGCCAAAGAATGATTGAATCAACCAAGAAATTAAAGAAGTTAAACAAGTCATGGAAACCAATGAGGACAAAATACATCAGTACAAAACCTATGGGATACTGCAAAGGCAGTCCTAAAGGGGAAATAAACAGTCATCCAAGCCTCTCTCAGAAAAGTAGAAAAATCCCAAATGCACAAGCTCACCTAAAGCCTAAAGGAACTGGAGAAATATTAAAACAAGAAGATTGGTTATCTTATTAGAAGATAAATAATAAAGATGGAGCAGAAATTAATGAAATAGAAAACAGGAAAACAGCAGACCAAATCAAGGAAACTGGAAGCTGGTTCACTGAAAGAATTATTAAAATCAGTAAATCTCTGGCCAGGCATACCCAAAAGAAAAGAGAAAGGACCCAAATTAATAAAATCATGAATGAAAGGGAGGAGATCACGACTAATACCAAGGAAACAGAAACAATTATTAGAAATTATTACCAGCGTCTATAGACCAACATATTAAGCTATCTGGAAAAAAAAATGGATGCATCCTGGAAACTTGTAAATTATCAAAACTGATAGAGGAAGAATACACCATCTAAATAGACAAATAATGAGTAACAAAATTGAAACAGTTATCAAAAGTCTCCCAACAAATAAGACTCCATTGCCAGATGGGTTCCCAAGAGAATTTACCAAACCATTAAAGAAGAAGTCATATCTATTCTACTGAAGCTGTTTCAAAAAATACAAACAGAAGGAAAACATCTGAACTTGTTCTATGAGGCCAGCATTACACTAATCCCAATACTAGACAAAGACCCCATCAAAAAGGAGACATACAGACCAACATCTCTAATGAACATGGATGCAGAAACATATAAAAAGATCATCACCAATATATTTCAACTGTACAGGAGGACAAGATGGTGGGGAACTAGGAGGAGGCGCCGTTTCAACCTGTACCCTAAAGTGAGCTGATTACCTACCAAGGAACTCTGATCACCCATGAAATCATCTTGAGATTAGAATTATACACATCTGGATCTCTATGAGGGAAGAAGACACCAGTGGGCAGGTAAAGCAGAGTGGGAACGTCAGATTAGTATCAGAAGATAAATAAAAGGGGGAGGGAGCCACCAGAAGTGACACATTGGAAAGTAATACCCAAATACAAGAGTGCCCTACGACTAGGGACAAGCATTAACTTGGAATATGGTTGAAAGCAATCAAAAAGAACAAAGGATTATGGGGGGGGGGATTGTGGTGGTTAGGGACAGGGGCTTAAGTCCCCAGACTGAGAACAGCTTCCCCTGGCGCTGAGAGACTGTGGCAAAGAAACCAGGTCTTGGCCCCTGAGCCTCGAGCAAGCACGGCTGAGGGCATGTGGGGTGAGGTTACCATGAGGGGCTGGGAGCCTCGCCAGCTGGCAGAAACACAGCCTTTTTGCTGTCCCCATGCACACACCGTGCTATCAGAGCCTGAGACGCACCCAACATCCTCCACCAAGAGAGGTACGCACAGGAGCCAGCCAGGAGTTCTCGGTCCCCAAAAAGTCTGAGCACTCCCAGCCCAGGCCAGTGGGAAAATCCCAGTGTGTGATTGCTGCTTGGAACCTCTCTAGCGGTCTGGAGCTGCCCAGACAGCCACCGCTGCTGTGGTTTTGAGTACAAGTAGGAGTTCCTGTGTCCCCAGGGACTGTGACTGGGAATGTGCTCTGCTTGCAGCCAAGGGGGAACTTGTGTGTTATGCAACACCCAGAGGGGGACAAACTGAGGCTTCTCTCTGAGAGGGAGGTCTGGGTGCAGTTTGATTTCCTCTAAACCTCCAAAAACCATCAAGAGCTGCCAACGGGAGATAAAACAAATGATCAAACATAAAAACCTCCAGAGAACAAAACCTGAAAAACCTATTTCCTCAGAGCCCACCCCTTTGAGGGGGGCGGGAGGACATAACTCAGGAAACACTGCCTGAAAACCCATGCAGCAGGCCCCTCTCCCAAAAATCCAACCAGAAAAGAAACAAAACCAACCAAACAAAAAAAACAGACAAGAGAACAACCACCACTAGTTCATAGATTCAACTTCTATTTTTAATTCATTCCCACTATTCTGGTTCATTTTTAAATTTAATTTTATTTTTATATATATAATTTTTTAGTCTATTTCCCATCACAGTGAGATGTCCAGTACATCAGATTCCAAAATAACCTTTTAACCTGATCTCTTTGATACATATACCCATGTTTTTCTTTTGCTTTTCTATTTTTTAAAAATTTTTACATTTTATTTTAGTTTACTTTAGTTCATTCATTTCTTCATTTTTATTTATTAATATTCATATAGAGTTAAACTTAAAGGTAATCCCCTTTCCCCACTCAATGATATCCCTTTAGGTAAACTAATTTTTAATCCCCCTTTATCTTAGGAAAGTTGAGTCCTTTAACAAAGATATGAAGATACATCCAGGAAGAATCAAAATAAGCTTCGTCACCCACACTGAGGATTTATAAAAACTCTCCTATCTTTTTCTTCCACTAGTGTTTCTATGTATTTGTGGTTGCCCTGGTAGTATATAAATGTTATACTTGGGGTTCTTCTCAATGAGGTTCTTTTGTATGTTTGTTTGTTTTGCTTTTATATATATATATTTTTTCTTCTCTTGTCATATACTTTTATTACTCTTTTTGTATGTCTGTTTTTGTTTGTATACTTCATAAATCTTACCTTGGGGCCCATGTGGGCTATGCTTTTTCTTTTATCTTTCTTTTTTTTTTCCCTGTCTCTCTCTCCCTCTCTTTTTTTTTTTTTTTCTGTTTTCTCTCTTTCTTTTTTTCTTTCAATTTGGTGGGGACACTTGATTGCTCAGAAGCATTCCAGGGTGCACCTTGACTGCACCACAGTCAATATATCCAGCTACATCCGTTCGGTCATCTCTCACCAAAAACACTAGGAAGAGGAATGCCCAACAGAAGAAAAATTCAGAGGATGGGCCTTCTGAAACAGAGCTAATGGCTACCGACATAGACAATATGTTGGAAAGAGAATTCAGGCTAACAATTATCCAGGCAATAGCTAGGCTAGGGAAAGCCATGGATGACAAATGGAATTGAAAAGGACAGAACTGAAAGCCACCAGGGATGAGGTTCAAAATGCTCTCAATGAGTTCCAATCTAATCTAAATTCCCTAAAATCTAGTGTAACTGAGACAGAAGAAAGAACTAGTTATCTGAAGGACAAACAGATAGAGAGAGAGGATCAGGATGAAGCCTGGAACAAACAGCTTAGAAGCCACAAAAACAGAATTAGGGAAATAATTGATGCCATGAAACGTTCGAACATCAGAATTATTGGAATCCCTGAAAGGGAGGAGAAAGAAAGAAGTCTAGAAAATATAGTGGAACAAGTTCTTCATGAAAATTTTCCCAGTCTCGTGAATGGAACCAGCGTTCATGTACTAGAGGCAGAACGGTCTCCCCCCAAGATTATAGATTCTCGAAAGTCCTCAAGACACCTGATAATAAGAATGAGGAATTATACTTGTAGAGAAACTCTCCTGAAGGCAGCTAGGACAAAGAGGAAAGCCCATCAGAATAACATCAGGCCTGTCCACAGAAAACTGGCAAGCCAGAAAGGGCTGTCAAGATGTATTCAGGGCACTAAATGAGAAGAACATGCAGCCAAGAATACTTTACCCGGCAAAACTGACATTCAAAGTGGATGGAGAGATAAAGAGTTTCCAAGACCAGCAAGGCTTAAAAGAGTATGCGACCACCAAGCTGACACTGCAGGAAATATTAAGGAGGGGTTCTAAAAGAGGTAAAATCCTAAGAATATCACTGAACAGAAATGTAGAGACATCTACAGAAAGAAAGAATTCAAAGGTAACACGAAGTCAATAAAAATGAATCTATCAATATTCACTCTCAATGTGAATGGAATATATGTGCCCATAAAATGACACAGGGTTGCACACTGGATAAAATGACAGGACCGATCCATATGTTATCTACAAGAGAACCATTTCGAACCTAAGGATAAACCCAAATTGAAAGTGAAGAGATAACAAGCATCTTTCATGCCAGTGGGCCTCAAAATAAACCCAGGATAGCAATTTTCATAACAGATAAATTAGATTTTAAACTAAAGACTGTAGTCAGAGATACAGAAAGACACTACATAATTCTTTTTTAAATATATTTTTTTATTTTCAGCATAACAGTATTCATTATTTTTGTACCACACCCAGTGCTCTATGCAATCCGTGCCCTCTATAATACCCACCACCTGGTACTCCGACCTTCCACCCCCTGCCCCTTCAAATCCCTCAGATTGTTTTTCATAATCCATAGTCTCTCATGGTTCACCTCCCCTTCCTCAAGAAATTAAAAATAGAACTTCCCTATGACCCTACCATTGCACTACTGGGTATTTACCTCAAAGATACAGATGTGAAAAGAAGGGCCATCTGTACCCCAATGTTGATAGCAACAATGGCCACAGTCACCAAACTGTGGAAAGAACCAAGATGCCCTTCAACGGATGAATGGATAAGGAAGATGTGGTCCATATACACTATGGAGTATTATGCCTCCATCAGAAAGGACGAATACCCAACTTTTGTAGCAACATGGACACTACATAATTCTTAAAGGGACTATCCACCAAGATGTTCTAACAATTATAAATATCTATGCCCCCAATATGGGAGCAGCCAATTACATAAGAAAACTATAAATCAAGATAAAGAGTCATATTGATATGAACATATTAATAGTAGGAGATTTTAACATGCCTCTCTCAGTAATAGATTATCCAAGCAAAATCAATAAAGAGACGAAAACATTGAATGACACATTGGACCAGATGGACCTCATAGATATATACAAAATATTCCACCCTAGAACAACAGAATACTCATTCTTCTCAAGTGCACATGGAACCTTCTAATGAATAGACCACATACTGGGTTACAAATCAGGGCTCAACTGATACCAAATGACTGAGATTATCCCTGCAATTCTCAGATCACAAGGAAAAGAAACTGGAGCTCAATCACAAGGAAATGTTTGGAAGGGAATCAAACCCCTGGAAGTTAAAAACCACGTTGCTTAAGAATGCTTGGATCAACCAGGAGATCAAAGAAGAACTGAAACAGTTCTTGGAAACCAATGAGAATGAAAACACTTTAGTCCAAAACCTATGGGATACAGCAAAGACGGTCCTGAGGGGGAAATACATAGGCAACCAAGCCTCCCTCAAAAATATTGAAAAATCCAGGATATACCAGCTATATCTACACCGTAAAGAACTGAAGAACCAACAACAAATTAAACTGAATCCACACACAAGAAGGGAAATAAGATTAGAGCAGATATCAATGAGCTAGAAACTAGAGATAGAGTAGAATGTATAAATGAAACTAGAAGCTGTTTTTTTTTTAAAGAATCAATAAGATCAATAAATCATTGGTCACACTAATCCAAAAGAAAAGAGAGAAGATTCAAATTTATAAAATTATGAATGAAAAGGGAGAGTTCACAATTAACACCAAGGAAGTGGAAACAATCATCAGAGATTATCAACATTTATATGCCAATAAGTTAAGCAACCCAGATGAAATGGATACATTCTTGGAAAATTATAAACTCCCAAAATTGAACCAGAAGAAATTGACAACCTGACTAGACCAATATCTAGTAACGAGATTGAAGCGGTGATCAAAAACCTCCCAAAAAAACAAGAGCCCAGGACCTGACGGATTCCCTGGGGAATTCTACCAAACTTTCTTTTTTTTTTTTTTAAAGATTTTTTAATTTACCTATTTGACAGAGAGAGATCACAAGTAGGCAGAGAGGCAGGCAGAGAGAGAGAGAGGAGGAAGCAGGCTCCTGCTGAGCAGAGAGCCTGATGCGGGACTCAATCCCAGGACCCTGAGATCATGACTGGAGCTGAAGGCAGCGGCCCAACCCACTGAGCCACCCAAGCACCCTCTACCAAACTTTCACAGAAGAAATAATACCTATTCTCCTGAAGTTGTTTCAAAAAATTGAAGCAGAAGGAAAACTTCCAGACTCTTTCTATGAAGCCAGCATAACCCTGATCCCCAAACCAGCCAAAGACCCAACCGAAAAAGGAGAATTTCAGACAAATATCACTGATGAATATGGATGCTAAGA
The DNA here is from genome assembly GCF_011764305.1 of Mustela putorius furo. Lineage (NCBI taxonomy): Eukaryota > Metazoa > Chordata > Mammalia > Carnivora > Mustelidae > Mustela > Mustela putorius. The sequence goes on from NW_025422010.1 coordinate 247,889, forward strand.
TTCTCAACAAGATCCTAGCAAAGAGGATCCAACAGCACATTAAAAAGATTATCCACCACGACCAGGTGGGATTCATCCCTAGGCTACAAGGAAGTATCAGCAATCACAAATCAATCAATGTGATAGAACAAATTAATATGAGAAGAGAGAAGAACCACATGGTCCTCTCAATCAATGCAGAAAAAGCATTTGACAAAATACAGCATCTGTTCCTGATTAAAATGCTTCGAAGTAGAGGGATAGAGGGAACATTCCTGAACTTCATCAAATCTATCGATGAAAGACCCACAATGGGAATATCATCCTCAATGGGAAAAAGCTTGCAGCCTTCCCGTTGTGATCGGGAACAAGACAAGGATGCCCACTCTCACCACTCTTGTTCAACATAGTATATTAGAAGTCCTAGCAACAGCAATCAGACAACAAAGAGAAATGAATGGTATCCAAATTGGCAATGAAGAAGTAAAACTCTCTCTATTCGCAGATGACATGATTCTTTATATGGAAAACCCAAAAGAGTCCACCCCCAAAATACTAGAACTCATACAGCAATTCCGTAACATGGCAGGATGCAAAGTCAATGTGCAGAAATCAGTGGCTTTTTTATACACTAACAATGAAAATACAGAAAGGGAAATTAGGGAATCAATTACATTTACTATAGCACCAAGAACCATAAGATACCTGGGAATAAACCTAACCAAAGAGGTAAAGGATCTGTATTTGAGGAACTACGGAACACTCATGAAAGAAATTGAAGAAGACACAAAAAGATGGAAGACCATTCCATGCTCTTGGATGGGAAGAATAACCATTGTTAAAAAATCTATACTGCCTAGAGCAATCTATACGTTTAATGCACTGGGTGTGGTGAAAAAATAATGAATACTGTTATGCTACAAATTAATAAAAAATAAATTTAAATATAAATTATCCACCATGTCCACGTTGGAATCATCCCTGGGCTACAAGAATGGTTCAACATTTACAAATCAATCAGTGTGATAGCACAAATAAATAAGAGAAGATAGAGAAACCACATGGTCCTCTCCATTGATGCAGAAAAAGCATTTGACAAAATCCAGTATCCGTTCCTGATTAAAATGCCTCAAAGTATAGGGATAGAGGGAACATTCCTGAACATCATAAGATCTATCTACGAAAGACCCTCAACAAATATCATCCTTCATGGGAAAATTCTCACAGCTTTCCTGTTGAGATCAGGAACATGACAAGGATGCCCACTCTCACCACTCTTGTTCAACATAGTATTAGAAGTCCTAGCAACAGCCATCAGATAACAAAGAGAAATAAAACGTATCCAAATTGGCAATGAAGAAGTCAAACTATCTCTTTGCAGATGACATGATTCTTTATATGGAAATCCCAAAAGACTCCACCCCCAAACTACTAGAATTCATACAGTAATTCAGTAACGTGGCAGTATATCAAGTGAATGTACAGAAATCAGTGGTTTTCGTATACACGGACAATGAAAATACAGAAAGGGAAATTAGAGAATTGATTCCCTTTACTATAGCACCAAGATCCATACGATACCTGGAATAAACCTAACCAAAGAGATAAAGGATTTGTATTTGAGAAACTACAGAACACTCATGAAAGAAATTGAAGAAGACACAAAAAGATGTATGACCATTCCAGGCTCTTGGATCGGAAGAATAAACATTGTTAAAATGTCTATACTGCATAAGGCAATCTATACTTTTAATGCCATTCCGATCAAAATTCCACCAGTATTCTTCAAAGACCTGGAGCAAAAAATCCTAAAATTTTTATGGAATCAGAAGAGACCCCGAATCGCTAAGGAAAAGTTGAAAAACAAAAATAAAACTGGGGGCATCACGTTACCTGATTTCAAGCTTTATTACAACGCTGTGATCACCAAGACAGCATGGTACTGGCATAAAAATAGACACGAAGACCAGTGGAACAGAGTAGATAGCCCAGATATGGACCCTCAACTCTATGGGCAAATAATCTTCGACAAAACAGGAAAAAATATACAGTGGAAAAAAGACAGTCTCTTCAATAAATGGTGCTGGGAAAACTGGACAGCTACATGTAGAAGAATGAGACTCGACCATTCTCTTACACTGTACACAAAGTTAAAGTCAAAATGGATAAAAGATCTCAACATGAGACAAGAATGAGCTGCCTATTAGGTGGCTTCTCAGTTTCATACATATGAAACTGTGTGTGTGTGTGTGTGTGTGTGTGTGTAGTATGCCCCATATACATATATATATATATATATATATATATATATATATATATATATATACATAGTATGCCCCATTTTAGAAATGTGCTGCCTATTAGGTGGCTTCTCAGTTTCGGATATGTATATCTACATATATATACGTTTATAGCTATATCACATATTGAAAGAGGCAAATTCTTTTTTTTTTTTTTAAAGATTTTATTTATTTATTTATTTGACAGAGAGAAATCACAAGTAGGCATAGGGGCAGGCAGAGAGAGAGAGAGAGGAGGAAGCAGGCTCCCTGCTGAGCAGAGAGCCCGATGCGGGACTCGATCCCAGGACCCTGAGATCATGACCTGAGCCGAAGGCAGCAGCTTAACCACTGAGCCACCCAGGCGCCCGAAAGAGGCAAATTCTTGAGAGAGTGTGAACATCTGTAGATTCTCAGGGGTTAAAAGAGATTAAAGAACTGATCATATAAACAAAGAAAAAAATTTTTTGAGGAACAGAATAATTTTATATGATGTTGTAATGGCACTGAAATGACACTATGGTGCTGTCAGAAGATAGACAGAACATAAAGTGTGCATATAAAAAAATCATTTAGGAGGTTTGGCATCCCAGGATGAAATGAAAACTGTGACAAGCCCATGTACATGCAGTCCAAAAGGGAGCCCAGCTCAGTGCAGGGATTGATAGAAAGCTGCTGAGCTGAGTGACTTTTGAAATGAGCAGAGCCTGTAAGTGTAAAGTCGTAAAAGACTGACCATGAGCTCTGTAGTCTGATGAGACTGTGTCCCATGGGATACAGGTGGATAACGTTGATGGGGAAGCACTGTGCATAGGAAGTGAACAATCAAGTAAATACATGACAGTGATGAATCCCGATTTGTCATGTTAGGAATGGAAATTCCAAGATACAAGCAAGGGTGAGGCTTGAGAGAAGTGTGTGGTCATGGATTAGAGCTGGAGATGGCAGCTTGGAATAGTGATTAGTTTGATGAAAACAGATAATTGCATGTGGAAAACTACCAATATGTGCATATTTCCACATTAGTTTATTCAAATATATGTCCTTTGTTATCTGAGCAGTATTGGAAGCAATGGTGCCCAGTAGCCATGAGATGCATTTTCCCAGACTTTGCTTTCTAATTCCATTATCCTGGGAAAAGATGCAAGCTTCTTTGGAGAAATGCTTAACCAATTCAAGAATCACATAGGATGAGCATGGAGCACCTTTTAATGTCCAAAGTTGAAAAATCTTTCAAAACAAACAGTAGTGCATTAACACACACACACACACACACACACATACACACACACACACACACACACACACACACACACACAGTAACAGGATTGTCAAGGAGCTCATGAGCCAACTTAAAATGCTCCTATTGGGCAAAACTGGAAAGATTTGAGCAACCAAATAAATGTAATATTGGGTTATACCTGCCCACAGTCCATATTGTTAACTGGTTGAATAAAAGACACAGTCCTTCACAGACATATTAAGTAACAAGAATAAACATTTGGCTCTGTAGGATGTCAGGTATAGTTCCAGTAAGTGTGGACAAAGTCATCAAAAATAAGGAGAGTTTGAGAAAGTATCACAGTAAGAGAAGGTTAAGAAGACATCACGACCTACAGTCACAAAGATTCTTGAAATGGAACTTAGAAACAGGATATTAGGTTAACAAGAAAATTAGAATAAATGGAATAAATTAGAATAAGTGTGATATTAATTGTTATGTGTTGAACTGTGACACCACTAATTCATGTGATAAAAAGTTCTTTAAAAATCCACTATTTGAGGATGAGAATGAATTTGGAAATGGGGTTGCTACAGATCTGATCAACTAAGATGAGGGCAGGAAGACTTAATTTTATGTTTCATAGTCTTTCTCACTTTGGTTTTCCTCTGACTCCTTTTCTGAAGTGATGCTGAAATGCATCTCAGTATTTTAGAGACAGCCTAGGAATTCAACCCTCATAGCAATGGAGAATGCTCATATTACAGGAAAAATTATATTGCTATTTCATGTCAATCCATGGACCATTTAGCAAATAAACATGATTAAGACTAAATACAGGTGAGATACCTTGTCCTGGCAGGCCCTGGGTACGGAACTAGAGAAATAAATTCTAAGAGGGAAGTCATTTATACAGTGTGTGGGCTTATATCAATCCTCATACTGAGAACAATTATAAAACTGGGTTATATAAAAGAAAATGAATCATGATTATGTTCGTGAATCGTATCAAAGAGAAACAAGAAATAATGAATTTTGGGGAGGTTTTTGATCACTGCTTCAATCTTGTTACTAGATATCGGTCTTTTCAGGTTGTCAGTTTCTCCTGGTTCAATTTTGGGAGTTTATAGTTTTCCAGGAATACATCCATTTCATCTAGGTTGTTTAGCTTATTGGCATATAACTGTTGATAATAACTTCTGATGATTGTTTCTACTTCCTTGGTGTTCGTTGTGATCTCTCCCTTTTCATTCATAATTTTATGAATTTGGGCTTTCTCTCTTTTCTTTTGGATTAGTGTGGCCAATGATTTATCGATCTTATTGATTCTTTCAAAAAACCAGCTTCTAGTTTCATTGATACGTTCTACTATATCTCTGGTTTCTACTTCATTGATCTCAGCTCTAATCTTGATGATTTCCCTTCTTATGTGTGGAGTTGGTTTGATTTGTTGTTGATTCTCCAGTTCTTTAGGGTGTAGAGATAGCTGCTGTGTTCTGGATTTTTCAATTTTTTAAAATTTATTTTCAGCATAACAGTATTCGTTATTTTTGCACCACACCCAGTGCTCCATGCAATCCGTACCCTCTATAATACCCACCACCTGGTACTCCAACCTCCCACTCACACACCAATTCAAACCCCTCAGATTGTTTTTTAGAGTCCATAGTCTCTCATGGTTCACCTCCCCTTCCAATTTCCCCCAACTCCCTTCTCCTCTCTAACTCCCCATGTCCTCCATGCTATTTGTTATGCTCCACAAATAAGTGGAACCATATGATAATTGACTCTCTCTGCTTGACTGATTTCACACAGCATAATTTCTTCCAGTCCATTACATGTTGCTACAAAAGCTGGGTATTCATCCTTTCTGATGGATGCATAACACTCCATAGTGTATATGGACCACATCTTCTTATCCATTCGTCCGTTGAAGGGCATCTTGGTTCTTTCCACAGTTTGGCGACCGTGGCCATCGCTGCTATAAACATTGGGGTACAGATGGCCCTTCTTTTCACGCATCTGTATCTTTGGGGTAAATACCCAGGAGTGCAATTGCAGGGTCATAGGGAAGTTCTATTTTTTATTTATTGAGGAATCTCCACACTGTTCTCCAAAGAGGCTGAGAGAGGCTTGGATGGCTATGTATTTCCCTCTTAGGAATGCCTTTGCTGAATCCCATAGGTTTTGGACCAAACTGTCTTCATTCTCATAGGTTTCCATGAATTGTTTCAGTTCTTCTTTGATCTCCTGGTTGAACCAAGCATTCTTAAGCAAGGTGGTCTTTAGCTTCCAGGTGTTTGAGCTCCTTCTGAAGTTTTCCTTGTGACTGAGCTCCAGTTTCAAGGCATTGGGATCTGAGAATATGCAGGGAATAATCTCAGTCTTTTGGTATCAGTTGGGTCCTGATTTGTGACCCAGGGTCTATTCTTGAGAAGGTTCCGTGTACACTTGAGGAGAATGAGTATTCTGTTGTTTTAGGGTGGAATGTTCTGTATATATCTGTGGGTATTAGGGCACATATTGCATGAAGCACTGGGTGTGGTGCAAAAATAATGAATACTGTTACGCTGAAAATAAATAAAACATAAATTTAAAAAAAATAAATTAAAAAGAAAAGAAAAAGAAATAATGAATTTCAAGGCTAACTCTAAAGGGAATAAGAAAACCCAGACTCCATGACTTAAGTGACTCTTAATCTCACAAAACAAACTGATGGTTGCTGGGGGGAGGGGGTTTGGGAGAAGGGGGCGGGATTATGGAATTGGGGAGGGTATGTGCTTTGGTGAGTGCTGTGAAGTATGTAAACCTGGTGATTCACAGACCTGTACCCCTGGGGATAAAAATATATGTTTATAAAAAATAAAAAATTAAAAAAAAAAAGGATCTTCTTTGAGAACAGAAAAAAAAAAAGAAAACCCAGACTGAGAAGCATGAACAGTGGACACATTTGAGAAGTATTTTAGCCTTGTGACAAATGCAGACATCAAATGACAGGACCTGTGATTTAGGGTTATGGAATACAACATGAAACTGTCATAATGCAACAACATTTGTCTCACTGTTAGAATAACTGAGTTAGACTTTTTATCAGGTGTAAACCAGAAGCAAAAAAAAAAAAAAAAAAAAAAAAAAAAAAAGCATAGACCTTGAACATGGTTTAGAAAGAAGACTAGTAGTGACACCAGGTATCTTCAGTAAGCTAACATCACTGTGAGGTAACACTAATTTATCCAGCAACATGAAAACTGTAAAATAAACCCTGTGTATAGCAGTCTGGAAGTTAATTATGATCTAGAGAAAATCAATGCCCTCATCTCAACCTCAAGGAGAAGGACTACTCCTTTTCCTTCATTAGGAAGAGAAATTACAAAGTTCCATATGCAAAATTTAGGGTATCCTTTCAGTGTGTTCTGTAGTGTTGAAGCAGATGGTGACCAAGGCTGAGGTCAGAAGTAGCCTGTCTGGACAGGCCCTAGAGGGCAGTGTTTTGGGTTAGGACACCAAGGGGAAAATGTGACTGGATCTCATATACTAAGGAAAACAGGGTCCTAACTACAGTGTAACTCTCCCATCCCCGCACCCAGGAGTTACATAAACACTTGGCTTTGACTCACTTCCTCACATCATGCTTCTCCATTCACCCCAATGGTATCCTTCTCCACACCTGAGGCCAGGCACAGAGAGCTGGACTATCTTACAGAATCACCTGGTTTGTATGAATAAGCCCCAGCAGGAAGACCCTCAGGAAAAAGAATACTAGAAAACTGGGGAAGAAGGGTCTTAAGCCTAAAAGTGAGACCTCACTTACTGAATACTTTTTTTTTTAATAATTTTTTATTTTTTATAAACATATATTTTTATCCCCAGGGGTACAGGTCTGTGAATCACCAGGTTTACACACTTCACAGCACTCACCAAAGCACATACCCTCCCCAATGTCCATAATCCCACCCCCTTCTCCCAAAGCCCCTCCCCCCAGCAACCCTCAGTTTGTTTTGTGAGATTAAGAGTCACTTATGGTTTGTCTCCCTCCCAATCCCATCTTCTTTCATTTATTCTTCTCATACCCACTTAAGCCCCCATGTTGCATCACCACTTCCTCATATCAGAGAGATAATATGATAGTTGTCTTTCTATGCTTGACTTATTTCGCTAAGCATGATACACTCTAGTTCCATCCATGTTGTCACAAATGGCAAGATTTCATTTCTTTTGATGGCTGCATAGTATTCCATTGTGTATATATACCACATCTTCTTGATCCATTCATCTGTGGATGGACATCTAGGTTCTTTCCATAGTTTGGCTATTGTGGACATTGTTGCTATAAACATTCGAGTACACGAGCCCCTTTGGATCACTACGTTTGTATCTTTAGGGTAAATACCCAGTAGAGCAATTGCAGGGTCATAGGGCAGTTCTATTTTCAACATTTTGAGGAACCTCCATGCTGTTTTCCAGAGAGGTTGCACCAGCTTGCATTCCCACCAACAGTGTAGGAGGGTTCCCCTTTCTCCGCATCCTCGCCAGCATCTGTCATTACCTGACTTGTTGATTTTAGCCATTCTGACTGGTGTGAGGTGATATCGCATTGTGGTTTTGATTTGTATTTCCCTGATGCCGAGTGATATGGAGCACTTTTTCATGTGTCTGTTGGCCATCTGGATGTCTTCTTTACAGAAATGTCTGTTCATGTCCTCTGCCCATTTCTTGATTGGATTATTTGTTCTTTGGGTGTTGAGTTTGCTAAGTTCTTTATAGATTCTGGACACTAGTCCTTTATCTGATATGTCGTTTACAAATATCTTCTCTGTCAGTTTTCTTTTGATTTTCTTAACTGTTTCCTTTGCTGTACAAAAGCTTTTGATCTTGATGAAATCCCAATAGTTCATTTTTGCCCTTGCTTCCCATGCCTTTGGCGTTGTTCCTAGAAAGATGTTGCTGCGGCTGAGGTCGAAGAGGTTGCTGCCTGTGTTCTCCTCAAGAATTTTGATGGATTCCTTTCACACATTGAGGTCCTTCATCCTTTTTGAGTCTATTTTCGTGTGTGGTGTAAGGAAATGGTCCAATTTCATTTTTCTGCATGTGCCTGTCCAATTTTGCCAGCACCACTTATTGAAGAGGCTGTTTTTTTTCCATTGGACATTCATTCCTGCTTTGCCGAAGATTAGTTGACCATAGATTTGAGGGTCTATTTCTGGGCTCTCTATTCTCTTCCATTGATCTATGTGTCTGTTTTTGTGCCAGTACCATGCTGTCTAGATGATGACAGCTTTGTAATAGAGCTTGAAGTCCGGAATTGTGATGCCACCAACGTTGGCTTTCTTTTTCAATATCCCTTTGGCTATTCGAAGTCTTTTCTGGTTCCATATAAATTTTAGAATTATTTGTTCCATTTCTTTGAAAAAGATGGATGGTACTTTGATAGGAATTGCATTAAATGTGTAGATTGCTTTAGGTAGCATAGACATTTTCACAAATTTATTCTTCCAATCCAGGAGCATGGAACATTTTTCCATTTCTTTGTGTCTTCCTCAATTTCTTTCATGAGTACTTTATAGTTTTCTGAGTATAGATTCTGTGTCTCTTTGGTTAGGTTTATTCCTAGGTATCTTATGGTTTTCCGTGCAATTGTAACTGGGATTGACTCCTTAATTTCTCTTTCTTCTGTCTTGCTGTTGGTGTAGAGAAATGCAACTGATTTCTGTTCATTGATTTTATATCCTGACACTTTACTGAATTCCTGTACAAGTTCTAGCAGTTTTGGAGTGGAGTCTTTTGGGTTTTCCACATATAGTATCATATCATCTGCGAAGAGTGATAATTTGGCTTCTTCTTTGCCGACTTGGATGCCTTTAATTTCCTTTTGTTGTCTGATTGCTGAGGCTAGGTCCTCTAGTACTATGTTGAATAGCAGTGGTGATAATGGACATCCCTGCCGTGTTCCTGACCTTAGTGGAAAAGCTTTCAGTTTTTCTCCATTGAGAATGATATTTGCGGTGGGTTTTTCATAGATGGCTTTGATGATATTGAGGTATGTGCCCTCTATCCCTACACTTTGAAGAGTTTTGATCAGGAAGGGATGCTGTACTTTGTCAAATGCTTTTTCAGCATCTATTGAGAGTATCATATGGTTCTTGTTCTTTCTTTTATTGATGTGTTGTATCACATTGACTGATTTGCGGATGTTGAACCAAACTTGCAGCCCTGGAATAAATCCCACTTGGTCGTGGTGAATAATCTTTTTAATGTACTGTTGAATCCTATTGGCTAGTATTTTGTTGAGTATTTTTGCATCTGTGTTCATCAGGGATATTGGTCTATAGCTCTCTTTTTTGGTGGGATCCTAGTCTGGTTTTGGGATCAAGGTGATGCTGGCCTCATAAAATGAGTTTGGGAGTTTTCCTTCCATTTCTATTTTTTGGAACAGTTTCAGGAGAATAGGAATTATTTCTTTTTTAAATGTTTGGTAGAATTCCCCCGGGAAGCCCTCTGGCCCTGGGCTTTTGTTTGTTTGGAGATTTTTCATGACTGTTTCAATCTCCTTACTGGTTATGGGTCTGTTCAGGCTTTCTATTTCTTCCTGGCTCAGTTGTGGTAGTTTATATGTTTCTAGGAATGCATCCATTTCTTCCAGATTGTCAAATTTATTGACGTAGAGTTGCTCATAGTATGTTCTTATAATAGTTTGTATTTCTTTGGTGTTAGTTGTGATCTCTCCTCTTTCATTCATGATTTTATTTATTTGGGTCCTTTCTCTTTTCTTTATGATAAGTCGGGCCAGGGGTTTATCAATTTTATTAATTCTTTCAAAGAACCAGCTCCTAGTTTCGTTGATTTGTTTTTTTTTTTTTTTTTTTTTTTTTTTTTTTTTTTGGTTTCTATTTCATTGATTTCTGCTCTTTATGATTTCTCTTCTCTTGCTGGGCTTAGGGTTTCCTTCTTGTTCTTTCTCCAGCTCCTTTAGGTGTAGGGTTAGATTGTTTACCTGAGACCTTTCTTGTTTCTTGAGAAAGGCTTGTACCGCTATATATTTTCCTCTCAGGACTACCTTTGTTGTGTCCCACAGATTTTGAACCGTTGTATTTTCATTATCTTTTGTTTCCATGATTTTTTTCAATTCTTCTTTAATTTCCCAGTTGACCCATTCATTCTTTAGAAGGATGCTGTTTAGTCTCCATGTATTTTGGTTCTTTTCAAACTTCCTTTTGTGGTTGAGTTCTAGCTTTAGAGCATTGTGGTCTGAAAATATGCAGGGAATGATCCCAATCTTTTGATACTGGTTGAGTCCTGATTTAGGACCGAGGATGTGATCTATTCTGGAGAATGTTCCATGTGCACTAGAGAAGAATGTGTATTCTGTTGCTTTGGGATGAAATGTTCTGAATATATATCTGTGATGTCCATCTGGTCCAGTGTGTCGTTTAAGGCCTTTATTTCCTTGCTGATCTTTTGCTTGGATGATCTGTCCATTTCAGTGAGGGGAGTGTTAACGTCCCCTACTATTATTGTATTATTGTTGATGTGTTTCTTTGATTTTGTTATTAATTGGTTTATATAGTTGGCTGCTCCCACATTGGGGGCATTGATATTTAAAATTGTTAAATCTTCTTGTTGGACACACCCTTTGAGTAGGATATAGTGTCCTTCCTCATCTCTTATTATAGTCTTTGGCTTAAAATCTAATTGATCTGATATAAGGATTGCCACTCCTGCTTTCTTCTGATGTCCATTAGCATGGTAAATTCTTTTCCACCCCCTCACTTTAAATCTGGAGGTGTCTTCGGGCTTAAAATGAGTTTCTTGGAGGCAACATATAGATGGGTTTTGTTTTTTTATCCATTCTGATACCCTGTGTCTTTTGACATGGGCATTTAGCCCATTAACATTCAGGGTAACTATTGAGAGATATGAATTTAGTGCCATTGTATTGCCTGTAAGGTGACTGTTACTGTATATGGTCTCTGTTCCTTTCTGATCTACGACTTGTAGGCTCTCTCTTGTTTAGAGGACCCCTTTCAAGATTTCCTGTAGAGCTGGTTTGGTGTTTGCAAATTCTTTCAGTTTTTGTTTGTCCTGGAAGCTTTTAATCTCTCCTTCTATTTTCAATGATAGCCTGGCTGGATATAGTATTCTGGGCTGCATGTTTTTCTCATTTAGTGCTCTGAAAATATCATGCCAGCTCTTTCTGGCCTGCCAGGTCTCTGTGGACAAGTCAGCTGCCAATCTAATATTTTTACCTTTATATGTTACAGACTTCTTTTCCCGGGCTGCTTTCAGGATTTTCTCTTTTTCACTCAGACTTGTAAATTTTACTATTAGGTGACGGGTGTGGGCCTATTCTTATTCTTATTGTTTTTGCGGGGAGTTCTCTGAACCTCCTGAATTTTGATGCTTGTTCCCTTTGCCATATTGGGGGAAATTCTCCCCAATAATTCTCTCTAGTATACCTTCTGCTCCCCTCTCTCTTTCTTCTTCTTCTGGAATCCCAATTATTCTAATGTTGTTTCGTCTTATGGTTTCACTTATCTCTCGAATTCTCCCCTCGTGGTCCAGTAGCTGTTTGTCCCTCTTTTGCTCAGCTTCCTTATTCTCTGTCATTTGGTCTTCTATATCACTAATTCTTTCTTCTGCCTCATTTATCCTAGCAGTGAGAGCCTCCATTTTTGATTGCACCTCATTAATAGCTTTTTTGATTTCAACTTGGTTAGATTTTAGTTCTTTTATTTCTCCAGAAATGGCTTTTATATCTCTCGAAAGGGTTTCTCTAATATCTTCCATGCCTTTTTCGAGCCCGGCTAGAACCTTGAGAATTGTCATTCGGAACTCTAGATCTGACATATTACCAATGTCTGTATTGATTAGGTCCCTAGCCTTTGGTACTGCCTCTTGTTCTTTTTTTTGTGTTGAATTTTTCCGTCTTGTCTTTTTGTCCAGATAAGAGTATATGAAGGGGCAAGTAAAATACTAAAAGGGTGGCAACAACCTCAGGAAAATATGCTTTAACCAAATTAGAAGAGATCAAATTCGTGAGGGGGGAGAAAGGGGATAAAAAGAGGTTCAAAAAGGAAGAAGAAAAAAAAGAAAAAAGAAAAAAAAGAAAAGAATTTTTAAAAAAAGAAAACACCTAAGAAAAATATAAAAAGGAAAAAATATATAAATTAGATAAACTAGTAAAAAATCGTTAAAAAAGAAAAAGGTAACAGTTAAAAAAATTTTACCCGAAGGCGAGAAAAAAAAAACAAAAAATATAAAAGAAAAAAAAATTAAATTAACTGCAAGACTAAAAAAAATCACAGGGAAAAAGCCATGAGTTCCATGCTTTGCTTTCTCCTCCTCTAGAATTCTGCTGCTCTCCTTGGTATTGAAACCGCACTCTTTGGTAGGTGAACTTGGTCTCAGCTGGATTTCTTGTTGATCTTCTGTGGGAGGGGCCTGTTGTAGTAATCCGCTTGGGTTTGCTTTCAGGAGCTTTTGTTCCCTGAGTGCTTTCCGTAGAGTTCCAGAGGATGGGAATACAAATGGCAGCCTCCTGGTCTCCGGCCCAGAGGAGCCGAGAGCCCAGGGCCGCACTCCTCAGTGCCCGCTCAGAGAACCGCGTCCAGTTACTCCCGTCTGCCTGACCTCCGGCCGCGCTCCGAGCTCACCGAGCCTGCGATCGGTTCAAGGTCACCCCGAGCTGCGAGCTTACTGTCGGCTCTGTCTCTGTAGCCGGCTTTCCCGTTCCAATACCCGCAAGCTCTGCGACACTCAGACACCCCCGATCCTTCTGTGACCCTGTGGGACCTGAGGCCATGCTGACCCCGTGTGGGCTTTGCCCCGGGTAGCCTCTGGAGCGATGTCCCTCAGCGGAACAGACTTTTAAAAGTCCTGATTTTGTGCGCAGTTGCTCCGCCGCTTGCCGGGAGCCAGCCCCTCCCCTCGGGGTCTATCTTCCCGTCGCTTTGGATTCACTTCTCCGCAGGTCCTACCTTTCAGAAAGTGGTTGTTTTTCTGTTTCCAGAATTGCTGTTCTTCTTCTCTTCAATCTGCCGATGGATTTTCAGGTGTTTGCAATCTTTAGATAAGCTATCTAGCTGATCTCTGGCTAGGTGAAGTAGTCTTAGCCTGCTACTTCTCCGCCATCTTGACTCCTCACTTACTGAATTCTTGAGGCATCTTCCCCTTGACTGGAATATTTTAATCTTCAGCCTCTTCAATCACAGGCCAAGAAAGTTCTTATGGGCAAATGAAAGAAGTTGAAGGACACCATTTTGCCTCTTTCCCCCTGGCATCCAGCACAAGTGGTTGGTCATCCTGTTTTTCTACCACATCTACACTCTATTTACAGGATAATAAAGTATATATTATACTTTATTATAATATATACCATGTATGAGTATATATACATATATGTAATCAGGAAGGAAAAAAACATCACTCACACAAGGTCCAAGCCAGAAGGCATCATGAGAGCACCCTTGGGGCTAATAATGCATTACATGCTTTGCTTATAAAAAACAAATAAAAACAATAAAATCAAGCTGTAAATTAAAAAAAAAAATACTAGAAAATTTTCCTAAGGTGTTAAATAGTGTATAACTTGAATTCACTTTTGGTCCTAGATAATCCACGTCACACAACCCAAATAAACAGTGTTACATGGAAAATTTTAGTACAAAATTATCTTTTGAAAATTTATTTATTTTTTTCAGCATAACAGTATTCATTGTTTTTGCACCACACCCAGTGCTCCATGCAATCCACGCCTCTTTAATACCCACCACCTGGTTCCCCCAACCTCCCATCCCCCACCCCTTCAAAACCCTCAGATTGTTTTTTCAGAGTCCATAGTCTCTCATGGTTCACCTCCCCTTCCAATTTCCCTCAACTCCCTTGCAAATGTCCCCAAATGTCTATACACCCATGCAAATGTCCCCAAGACAGCCTTGGACACTAGGTAATTGTTCCTGACACACTCTAGGAGAGAAGAATGGGCTTACCGGAAACAGTGCAATGGGATACATTGATACTCTAGCCCATGGAGTCTGCATGTACCTGTTGCTGCTATGGGATAAAAAGCACATCCCCAAAAAAAACCCTTACATGGGTTAGACCAGATCTGCAAAATCCACCAGGGGAGTGCTCTCTACTCTATGTTATTCCCCATATCTCCCTGGGCTCCTAGAGCCCTAGGTTCCTCTGTAATATGCCATTTAGCAGTGCCTCTATTACCAGGAGTGGTGGGAAGGGTAATTGGGGGTATCATTTGATGATACATAGTTGCAGTTTGGGATGATGGAAAAGTCTGGGATGCTGTTAGTGGTGATGGTCTCACAACAATCTGAATGTGCTTATTGTCATGGAATTGAACACTAAGCAATGATTCTAATAACCCATTTCAGGTTGTGTCTATATTGCTACAATTACAAAATTACTTGTCCAAAATTCAGAACTATATAAAAAAAGTTACAAAAAAAGTTTCCAAAAATGTCATCTGGTCTTTACATATTTCACTGTATGTTAACTTAATCTTATGCTAATTAGTGATGTTATTTACTGAATTATGATGCATTCGCAATTCATGTGATGATCCCTAACCCCAAAGTGACTGTATTTAGAGATGGGGTTAAAGGAAGTAATTAAGGGTCAATGAAGTCACAAGTATGAGGGCAGAGTCTCATAAGATAGTGTCCTTATATGAAGCGGGAAGGTCAGTAAGAGTGTGTGTGCAGGGAGAAGAGGCCATGGAGAAAAAGGTGGGAAGGTGGTGGTCTGCAAGCCAAGGAGAAATAAGTAGGTAGAAACCAAACCTCCTGCCACCTTAATCTTCAGCTTCCAGCATGCAGAGCTGTGAGAAAACCCATTTCTGTTCTTTCAGCCACTCATTCTGTGTAATTCTCAGATGGCACGTGGCAGATTACTAGACCATCCATGATGATTATTGTTGTCATAACCTTCAAGCATATGCATGGATTACAAGTCATCTTCAGTAAGAATGGTGTCATCTGAAGTGACAGGGATATTTTCCCTTTAACAAAATTCAGTCTTTTTCCCTTTCTTCTGAATCCCAGGCCTGTCCACAACTTACTCTTACCTACCACAGTTGCCTTTCCTAACTGTCATGATTCCAGATCAAATCCATGGATGTCCCACATTTGAAAGTGAGACCCCCAGTTCTGGAGAGGGCCATGATGTTTGCAGAAACAGTACCAGGCTATGGTTACAGAGCATGGGTCCTCCCAGATCGAGTAGACAATTTTGGAGCCACAGGAGGCATTGTGGGCTTGGGAGAGTCAAGATCCTGAAGGATGTCGGAAATGTACCAACAGGCCTGTGTGGGACTGACCCTGCTCAGAACACTAAGGTGTGCTGCCCTGGCTAGAACACAGGGACAATGAGTAGAAATCACTGCCCAACCTGCAGGGTGTCTAGAGTTATACCTGACACCTCTGTGGTTGCACAACAGGGCCTATCTTGAGAGAAGAAATGTTGAGGGTCTGTTCTGTGGCCAGAAGTGTCTCCTCCCTGACCAGGTGGGCAACACTTCACATTAATATCTCATTGTAAGGAGAGTATCCTGCTAAGGACTGAGTGACCATGGACAGAACTGGGTCTTCTGCTTCCCTTCTCACCCCATATCCAAGGATGAGGACTGGCCCAAGAAAGGCACAAGGTACATGTCTGCTAAATGAGAACCAAAGGGATCTGCCATGTAAGATGAGAGCTGGGACAGGGCCTGGGAGATGCTCAAGGATAATGGAATCAGTAGCTTAATTCCATGATGGGACAACAAAGGGGCAGGAGTCCTGTGGGGACCCCTGAGAAATCAGAAGTGGAGTCTGAAGACTTTCAAGTAAATGCACTTATGCTACACTAACAGGCTGTGATACAACGAACCAGAGACACCTTGTTTGAGAGGTGAAGTTAGTGTATGGTCATGAGGGAGAAGCACAGCCTGTGAATCCCAGAGAACTGACTTCTCAGTCTGTGCCTCCACCCTTGTTAAATACCAAGCTTGGAGGAAGCAGATGTACAAGAAAATATAAACTCTACTCAACACTTCCCTGAGTGGATGGATACCTGTGACCCTAGTCATGTTTTAGGGCCTGGAGAACCTAGTTCTTGTCTCTCCACCTTGGCCCAGGTCCTCCTCTCTTTCTCCATGTAGTCACAGGTCCCTTGAAGGGAGTGATCACTGTCTCCACAGAGTCCAGCACCTCCCAATCCCTACCCCTGTCTCATCCCATACATCAGCTTATCACCTGCCTCCCAACTGGAAGTCTAATAAGAAATTCCTAGTAAGAAATTAAAACAGAAAAATGGTGGGAAGGAAACATGAGGAACTCTGCAGGGTCATGTGCTGAGGAATGGCATCCAAATGATATGTACACACATTCACCTGTGAGTTTGACCTGGACACACAGAGGTTTCCCGCCCCCTCCCTTGTCTGTGGAATGTGGGTTCTGCTTGTCTTTGCTGCTTCCAGAGTCTGCTCCAAGGATGTAGCCTTGAGATAGTGATGTGGTGTTGATGTGTTGTATACATGCCTGAAGCCACTAAAGACTTCTTCATAAACTTTAGATTTAGTGGGCAGGTGTGAGGATCCATTTGTCTTTCTGCCACCCAAAATAGCATTATATTTAAGTCCTCTTTTCTTATAAAAAGTACTACCTACTAACCGAGGATGAACTGACTCTTTCCCCTCCTCTTGTTTCCTAAGGACATGGGCTCATTTCAGCTCACACTTGTGAAGCTCTCTAGAATGTTGGGAACCAACACCAGATGAGAAGGTTTGGGAACCTGCACACAGGCACCTGGAATGGAGCAGAGTGGGGTGAAGGCTAAGGGCAGACTGTGGACAGATCTTAGAGAAGTTCAGAGCAGATGTCCTGTGGGAGGTGAGGAGGTCTCAGTAATCAGCAGTAGTATCCAGAATCCCAGGGTGTTTCTGATTGGGTAACATGAGCCACATGGAGATATTTATGTTACTGTTTTTCACTGTGTCTTATACTTGATTTTTCCCTTATGTGTATTTGTGTTATTACTATCTACAAAGCTCAAAACACAGACTGACACCAAGGACAAATTAAACACCAGTTTGTTGAATGAATGTGTGAATTAACCTCAACAGGAATTCCACGAAGAGGATAGATCTGAGGCTAATGTAATGACTTCTGCTTGTGGATTTTTTTTTTTTAATTTGGAGGTCTGAGTTGATTGGAAATGAGATATAAGGTAAGCACTTAATAGTAGGATAAGGGACAAGATAAAATCATAAACTTCAATCTTGGGGAAGGGGACAGTATCATTGTCTGGATTCCAGAAGAAAGGACATGACTAGCCTCCAGCTACTGGGTGAAGAAATCAGAGGAAGCAGTTGGATCATGGAGCACATTCTGAGCACAGAAGACTGCCCATGAGCAAATGAACAGCAGCATACAGGACAGAGGTATGAACATCTGCTAACGTTTCATTTAACTAAGCACCAGTAAGATGTCATATGTCCACATAAAGTTGAATTTGTAAAACCTACCATAAGATCAAGAAATTCTAATGTTGCGGGGGACAAGATGGTGGGGAAGTAGGATGAGGCACCTTTTCAGCCTGTTCCCCAAAGTGAGCTGATTACCTACCAAAGAACACTGATTACCCATGAAATCAGCCTGAGATCAGAATTATACACGTCTGGATCTCTATAGGGGCAGAAGACACCAGTGGGCAGGTAAAGCGGAGTGGGAAGGGCGACTGATATCTGAAGATAAACAAAAGAGGGAGGGAGCCACCAGAGGCGACCGGTTGGAAAGTAATACCCCAATAGGAGTGAGAGTGCCCTGCATCTGGGGACCAGCATTAACTTGGAAACTGGTTGAAAGCACTCCAAAAGAGCAAAGGATCTCAGGGGGGAAATTGTGGGAATCGGGATGGCTAGGGACAGGGGCTTAAGTCCCCGGTCCCAGAACAGCCTCCCCTGGCGCTGAGGCAGAGAGAGTGCGGCGGAGAAACCAGCTCTTGGTCCCTAAGCCGCCAGTGAGCCCGAGAACGTGTGGGGTCTGTTTCCTGTGAGGGAATGGGAGCCACTCCGTGCAGCCAAACACGCGAACCCTGCTATAGAGCCTGAGATTCTCCCCTGAGAGAGGTATAAAGGCCCAGCCGGTGCCCTTCGATACACGCCATTGTTTCAGAGCCTGCACCAAACTCTCCCCCCAGAGAGGAGCACGAAGGCCCAGCCTGGTGCTCTTGGACTTGCGCCCCATTCTCAGAGCCTGAGACCCGCGCGCGAACCTCAGCCTCCCCTGAAATTGGTGCACACAGGCCAGGCGCTCTTAGCCCCAGAAATACCAGGCACTCCCAGCCCGGGCCAGTGGGAAAATCTCAGTGTGCAATCACTGCTTGGAACCTCTCTGTTGGTCTGGAGCTGCCCAGACAGCCGCTACTGCCTTGGCTTTGGGTACAAGCAAAAGATCCTGCATCCCCAGGGACCGAGACTTGGAACCTGCTCTGCCAGCAGCTAATGGGGAACTTATTTAGCCTCTGCAGCCAGACTGAGGCTTCTTCTGAGAGGGAGATCAGGGTGCGGTTTGTTTTCCTCTAAAACTACAAAAATCATCAAAAGCGGTCAAAGTGAGAAAAAAAAAAGTGAGCAAACAAAAAAACCGCCAGAGAACAAAAGCCTGAAAAAAAAAAAACAAAAACCAAAAAACAAAAAACAGTTTCCTCAGAGCCCACCCCCTTGGGGGGGGGCGGGAGGACTTAAGTCTGGGAATGTCATTGACTGAAAACCCACGTGGCAGGCCCCTCCCCCAGGAAACAAACCAAGAAAGGAAAAAAAAAAGAGGGGAAAAAAAAGGACTACAAGAACAAGCACTACTTCATAGGAAAACTTTTATTTTTCCTTCATCCCACTATTCTGGTTCTTTTTTTTTTTTTTTTTTTATAGGTAATTTTTTTAACCTAAGAACCATCACAGCGAGCTGTCAAGTACATCATATTCCGTAATAACATTCTAATCTGAACTTTTTGATATATACACCTACGGTTTTCTTATGCATTTCTATTTTTTGAATTCCTTCTTTTTTCTAAATTTTAGTTTACTTTAGTCTAGGTTATTCCTTTTTATTTTTATCTTTCAATATTCATATAGAGTTAAACTTCAAAGTAATCCCCTTTCACCAATATTACTACCCCTATAGGTAAAATAATTTTTAATCCCCCTTTATCTTAGGAAAGTTGAGTCCTCTAACAAAGATATCAAGATACATCCAGGAAGAATCAAAACAACCTTCCTCGCACACACTGTGAATTTATAACCACTCTCCCATCTTCTTCTTCCACCAGTATTTTTGTGTTTTTGTGTTTGTCCTGATAGTATATAAATCTTACACTTGGGGTTCTTTCTGACGAGGTTCTTCCTTTATTTGCATATATATTTTTTTCTCTTTCATATACTTTTATCAGTCTTTTTGTTTGTCTGTTTTTGTTTGTCTAGTTCATAAATCTTACCTCGGGGCCATGTGGGCCGAACATTCTCTTTCATCTTCCCTTTCTTTCCTGTCTCTCACTATCTCTTTCTTTTTTCTTTTTCTTTTCTTTTGTCTCTCATTTGGGTGGGGAATCCTGATTGCTCAGAAGTGTTCCAGGGTGCACCTTGACTACACCACAGTTAATACATCCAGCTACATCTGTTCAGTCATCTCCCACCAAAATGACTAGGAGGAGGAATGCCCAACTGAAGAAAAATACAGAGGATGGACCTTCTGCAACAGAGCTAATGGAAATCAACATAGACAATATGTCGGAAAGGGAATTCAGGCTAACAATTATTCAGGCAATAGCTAGGTTGGAGAAAGCCATGGATGACCAAATGGAACTGATTAGGGCCGAGCTGAAAGCGACCAGACAGGATGTTCACAATGTTAGGGCAGAGCTTAAAGCTACCAGGGAGGAGGTTCACAATGCTCTCAATAAGTTCCAATCTAATCTAAACTCTCTCAAAGCTAGGGTAACTGAGACAGAAGATAGAATTAGTGATCTGGAGGACAAACAGATAGAGAAAAAGGATCAGGAGGAAGCGTGGAACAAACAGCTTAGAAACCATGAAAACAGAATCAGGGAAATAAATGATGCCATGAAATGTTCCAACGTGAGAATTATTGGAATCCCTGAAGGGGAGGAGAAAGAAAGAAGTCTAGAAGATATAGAGGAACAAGTCCTTCATGAAAATTTTCCCAATCTGGTGAATGGAACCAGCGTTCATGTACTAGAGGCTGAACGATCTCCACCCAAGATTATACATTCCAAAAAAACATCACAACACCTGATAGTCAAATTGAGGAATTACAAGTGTAGGTATAATCTCATGAAAACCATTAGGGCAAAGAGGCTCCTTACTTACGGAGGAAAGCCCATCAGAATAACATCAGACCTGTCTACAGAGACCTGGCAAGCCAGAAAGAGCTGGCAAGATATATTCAGGGCACTCAATGAGAAGAACATGCAGCCAAGAATACTTTATCCAGAAAGACTGACATTCAAAATGGATGGAGAGATAAAGAGTTTTCAAGACCGGCAAGCTGAAAAGACTAGGCAACCACCAAGCCGACAATGCAAGAAATATTAAGGGAGGTTCTATAAAAGAGGAAAAATCATAAGAATAGCATTGAACAGAAATATAGAGATAATCTACAGAAATAAAGACTTCAAAGGTAACACGATGTCAATAAAATCGTATCTATCAATTATCACTCTCCATGTGAATGGCCTAAATGTGCCCATAAAACAGCACAGGGTTGCAGATTGGATAAAACGATAGGACCCATCCATATGTTGTCTACAAGTGACCCATTTTGAACCTAAAGATACACCCAGACTGAAAGTGAAGGGATGGAGAAGATTTTTCATGGCAATGTGCCTCAAAAGAAGGCTGGGGTAGCGATTCTCATATCAGGCAAATCAGGATTTAAGACTGTAGTCAGAGATACAGAAGGACACTACCTAATTGTTAAAGGGATTATCCACCAAGATGATCTAACAATTGTAAATATCTATGCCCCCAATGTGGGAGCAGCCAATTACATAAGAAAACTGTTAATCAAGATAAAGAGTCATATTGATATGAATACACTAATCGTTGGAGATCTTAACGAGCATCTCTCAGAAATAGATCATTGAAGCAGAAAACCAATAAAGAAACAAGAGCATTGAATGACACATTGGAACAGATGGACCCCATAGATATATACAGAACATTCCACCCTAAAACAACAGAATACTCATTCTTCTCAAGTGCACATGGAACCTTCTCCAGAATAGACCACATACTGGGTCACAAATCAGGACTCAACCGATACCAAAAGACTGAGATTATTCCCTGCATATTCTCAGATCACAATGCTTTGAAACTGGAGCTTAATGGCAAGGAGAAGTTCAGGAGGAACTCAAACACCTGGAAGCTAAAGGCCACCTTGCTTAAGAATGCTTGGATCAACCAGTAGATCAAAGAAGAACTGAAACAATCCATGGAAACCAATAAGAATGAAGACACATCGGTCCAAAACCTATGGGATACAGCCAAGGAGGTCCTAAGGGGTAAATACATAGCCATCCAAGCCTCTTTCAAAAAAATTGAAAAATCCAGAACACAGCAGCTGTTTCTACACCTTAAAGAACTGGAGAATGTGGTTCTTCTCTCTTCTCTTAATTTGTTCTATCACATTGATTGATTTGCGATTGTTGAACCATCCTTGTAGCCCAGGGATGAATCCCACCTGATCATGGTGGATAATCTTTTTAATGTGCTGTTGGATCCTGTTGGCTAAGATCTTGTTGAAAATCTTAGCATCCATATTCATCAGTGATATTGGTCTGAAATACTCCTTTTGGTAGGGTCTTTGCCTGGTTTGAGGATCAGGGTAATGCTGGCTTCATAGAAAGAGTCTGGAAGTTTTCCTTCTGCTTCAATTTTTTGAAACAGCTTCAGGAGAATTGGTGTTATTTCTTCTTTGAAAGTTTGGTATAATTCCCCAGGGAATCCATCAGGTCCTGGACTCTTGTTTTTTGGGTGGTTTTTGATCACCGCTTCAATCTCGTTACTAGATATTGGTCTATTCAGGTTGCCAATTTCTTCCTGGAAAGAAATTTGGGAGTTTATAGTTTCCCAGGAATACATCCATTTCATCTATGTTGCTTAGATTATTGGCATATAACTGTTGATAATATCTTCTGATGATTGTTTCTACTTCCTTGGTGTTCGTTGTGATCTCTCCCTTTTCATTCATAATTTTATGTATTTGAGCTTTCTCTCTTTTCTTTTGGATTAGTGTTGCCGATGGTTTATCGATCTTACTGATTCTTTCAAAAAAACCAGCTTCTAGTGTCATTGATACGTTCTACTGTATCTCTGGTTTCTACCTCATCCATCTCAGTCTAATCCTGAATATGAATATTTCCCTTCTTGTGTGTGGAGTTGGCTTGATTTGTTGTTGATTCTCCAGTTCTTTAAGGTGTAGAGACAGCTGCTGTGTTCTGGATTTTTCAATTTTTTTGAAAGAGTCTTGGATGGCTATGTATTTCCCCCTTAGAACCGCCTTTGCTGTACCCCATAGGTTTTGGATCGAAGTGTCTTCATTGTCATTGGTTTCCATTAATTGTTTCAGTTCTCCTTTGATCTCTTGGTTGAACCAAGAATTCTTAAACAAGGTGGTCTTTAGCTTCCAGGTGTTTGAGTTCCTTCTGAATTTTTTCTTATGACTGAGCTCCTGTTTCAAAGCATTGTGATCTGAGAATGTGCAGGGGATAATCTCAGTCTTTTGGTATCGGTTGAGTCCTGATTTGTGACCCAGTATGTGGTCTATTCTGGAGAAGGTTCCATGTGCACTTGAGAAGAATGAGTATTCTGTTGTTTTAGAGTGGAATGTTCTGTATATATCTATGAGGTCCATCTGTTCCAATGTGTCATTCAATGCTCTTGTTTCCTTATTGATTTTCTGCTTCGATGATCTGTCTATTTCTGAGAGAGGCTTGTTAAGATCTCCAACAAGTAGTGTATTCATATCAATATGACTCTTTATCTTGATTAACAGTTTTCTTATGTAATTGGCTGCTCCCACATTGGGGGCATAGATATTTACAATTGTTAGATCATCTTGGTGGATAGTCCCTTTAATGATTTGGTAGTGTCCTTCTGTATCTCTGACTACAGTCTTTATTTTAAAGTTTAATTTGCCTGATATGAGAATCGCTACCCCAGCCTTCTTTTGAGGCCCACTGGCATAAAAAATCTTCCCCATCCCTTCATTTTCAGTCTGAGTGTATCTTTAGGTTCAAAATGGGTCTCTTGTAGACAACATATGGATGGGTCCTGCAGTTTTATCCAATCTGCAACCCTGTGCTGTTTTATGGGCGCATTTAGGCCATTCACATTGAGGGAGATTATTGATAGATACTTTTTTTTTTTTTTTTTTTTTTGCCTGTCTTTTATTTTTTATTTTTTATTTTTTTTAAATTTTTTATTTTTTATAAACATATATTTTTATCCCCAGGGGTACAGGTCTGTGAATCACCAGGTTTACACACTTCACAGCACTCACCAAAGCACATACCCTCCCCAATGACCATAATCCCACCCCCTTCTCCCAAACCCCCTCCCCCCGGCAACCCTCAGTTTGTTTTGTGAGATTAAGAGTCACTTATGGTTTGTCTCCCTCCCAATCCCATCTTGTTTCATTTATTCTTCTTCTACCCACTTAAGCCTCCATGTTGCATCACCACTTCCTCATATCAGGGAGATCATATGATAGTTGTCTTTCTCTGCTTGACTTATTTCGCTAAGCATGATACGCTCTAGTTCCATCCATGTTGTTGCAAATGGCAAGATTTCATTTCTTTTGATGGCTGCATAGTATTCCATTGTGTATATATACCACATCTTCTTGATCCATTCATCTGTTGATGGACATCTAGGTTCTTTCCATAGTTTGGCTATTGTGGACATTGCTGCTATAAACATTCGGGTGCATGTGTCCCTTTGGATCACTACATTTGTATCTTTAGGGTAAATACCCAATAGTGCAATTGCTGGGTCATAGGGCAGTTCTATTTTCAACATTTTTGAGGAACCTCCATGCTGTTTTCCAGAGTGGCTGCACCAGCTTGCATTCCCACCAACAGTGTAGGAGGGTTCCCCTTTCTCCGCATCCTCGCCAGCATCTGTCATTTCCTGACTTGTTGATTTTAGCCATTCTGACTGGTGTGAGGTGATATCTCATTGTGGTTTTGATTTGTATTTCCCTGATGCCGAGTGATATGGAGCACTTTTTTCATGTGTCTGTTCGCCATCTGGATGTCTTCTTTGCAGAAATGTCTGTTCATGTCTTCTGCCCATTTCTTGATTGGATTATTTGTTCTTTGGGTGTTGAGTTTGCTAAGTTCTTTATAGATTCTGGACACTAGTCCTTTATCTGATATGTCGTTTGCAAATATCTTCTCCCATTCTGTCAGTTGTCTTTTGATTTTGTTAACTGTTTCCTTTGCTGTGCAAAAGCTTTTGATCTTGATGAAATCCCAGTAGTTCAGTTTTTTTTCCCTTGCTTCCCTTGCCTTTTGCGTTGTTCCTAGGAAGATATTGCTGCGGCAGAGGTCGAAGAGGTTGCTGCCCGTGTTCTCCTCAAGGATTTTGATGGATTCCTTTCGTACATTGAGGTCCTTCATCCATTTTGAGTCTATTTTTGTGTGTGGTGTAAGGAAATGGTCCAATTTCATTTTTCTGCATGTGGCTGTCCAATTTTCCCAGCACCATTTATTGAAAAGGCTGTCTTTTTTTCCATTGGACATTCTTTCCTGCTTTGTCGAAGATTAGTTGACCATAGATTTGAGGGTCTATTTCTGGGCTCTCTATTCTGTTCCATTGATCTATGTGTCTGTTTTTGTGCCAGTACCATGTTGTCTTGATGATGACAGCTTTGTAATAGAGCTTGAAGTCCGGAATTGTGATGCCACCAACGTTGGCTTTCTTTTTCAATATCCCTTTGGCTATTCGAGGTCTTTTCTGGTTCCATATAAATTTTAGAATTATTTGTTCCATTTCTTTGAAAAAGATGGATGGTACTTTGATAGGAATTGCATTAAATGTGTAGATTGCTTTAGGTAGCATAGACATTTTCACAATATTTATTCTTCCAATCCAGGAGCATGGAACATTTTTCCATTTCTTTGTGTCTTCCTCAATTTCTTTCATGAGTACTTTATAGTTTTCTGAGTATAGATTCTGTGTCTCTTTGGTTAGGTTTATTCCTAGGTATCTTATGGTTTTGGATGCAATTGTAAATGGGATTGACTCCTTAATATCTCTTTCTTCTGTCTTGCTGTTGGTGTAGAGAAATGCAACTGATTTCTGTGCATTGATTTTATATCCTGACACTTTACTGAATTCCTGTATAAGTTCTAGCAGTTTTGGAGTGGAGTCTTTTGGGTTTTCCACATATAGTATCATATCATCTGCGAAGAGTGATAATTTGACTTCTTCTTTGCCGATTTGGATGCCTTTAATTTCCTTTTGTTGTCTGATTGCTGACGCTAGGACCTCTAGTACGATGTTGAATAGCAGTGGTGATAATGGACATCCCTGCCGTGTTCCTGACCTTAGCGGAAAAGCTTTCAGTTTTTCTCCATTGAGAATGATATTTGCGGTGGGTTTTTCATAGATAGCTTTGATGATATTGAGGTATGTGCCCTCTATCCCTACACTTTGAAGAGTTTTGATCAGGAAGGGATGTTGTACTTTGTCAAATGCTTTTTCAGCATCTATTGAGAGTATCATATGGTTCTTGTTCTTTCTTTTATTGATGTGTTGTATCACATTGACTGATTTGCGGATGTTGAACCAACCTTGCAGCCCTGGAATAAATCCCACTTGGTCGTGGTGAATAATCTTTTTAATGTACTGTTGAATCCTATTGGCTAGTATTTTGTTGAGTATTTTCGCATCTGTGTTCATCAAGGATATCGGTCTATAGCTCTCTTTTTTGGTGGGATCCTTGTCTGGTTTTGGGATCAAGGTGATGCTGGCCTCATAAAATGAGTTGGGAAGTTTTCCTTCCATTTCTATTTTTTGGAACAGTTTCAGGAGAATAGGAATTAGTTCTTCTTTAAATGTTTGGTAGAATTCCCCCGGGAAGCCCTCTGGCCCTGGGCTTTTGTTTGTTTGGAGATTTTTCATGACTGTTTCAATCTCCTTACTGGTTATGGGTCTGTTCAGGCTTTCTATTTCTTCCTGGTTCAGTTGTGGTAGTTTATATGTTTCTAGGAATGCATCCATTTCTTCCAGATTGTCAAATTTATTGCCGTAGAGTTGCTCATAGTATGTTCTTATAATAGTTTTGTATTTCTTTGGTGTTAGTTGTGATCTCTCCTCTTTCATTCATGATTTTATTTATTTGGGTCCTTTCTCTTTTCTTTTTGATAAGTCGGGCCAGGGGGTTTATCAATTTTATTAATTCTTTCAAAGAACCAGCTCCTAGTTTCGTTGATTTGTTCTATTGTTTTTTTGGTTTCTATTTCATTGATTTCTGCTCTGATCTTTATGATTTCTCTTCTCCTGCTGGGCTTAGGTTTTCTTTCTTGTTCTTTCTCCAGCTCCTTTAGGTGTAGGGTTAGGTTGTGTACCTGAGACCTTTCTTGTTTCTTGAGAAAGGCTTGTACCGCTATATATTTTCCTCTCAGGACTGCCTTTGTTGTGTCCCACAGATTTTGAACCGTTGTATTTTCATTATCATTTGTTTCCATGATTTTTTTCAATTCTTCTTTAATTTCCCGGTTGACCCATTCATTCTTTAGAAGGATACTGTTTAGTCTCCATGTATTTGGGTTCTTTCCAAACTTCCTTTTGTGGTTGAGTTCTAGCTTTAGAGCATTGTGGTCTGAAAATATGCAGGGAATGATCCCAATCTTTTGATACCGGTTGAGTCCTGATTTAGGACCGAGGATGTGATCTATTCTGGAGAATGTTCCATGTGCACTAGAGAAGAATGTGTATTCTGTTGCTTTGGGATGAAATATTCTGAATATATCTGTGATGTCCATCTGGTCCAGTGTGTCATTTAAGGCCTTTATTTCCTTGCTGATCTTTTGCTTGGATGACCTGTCCATTTCAGTGAGGGGAGTGTTAAAGTCCCCTACTATCATTGTATTATTGTTGATGTGTGTTTCTTTGATTTTGTTATTAATTGGTTTATATAGTTGGCTGCTCCCACATTGGGGGCATAGATATTTAAAATTGTTAAATCTTCTTGTTGGACAGACCCTTTGAGTATGATATAGTGTCCTTCCTCATCTCTTATTATAGTCTTTGGCTTAAAATCTAATTGATCTGATATAAGGATTGCCACTCCTGCTTTCTTCTGATGTCCATTAGCATGGGTAAAATTCTTTTCCACCCCCTCACTTTAAATCTGGAGGTGTCTTCGGGCTTAAAATGTGTTTCTTGGAGGCAACATATAGATGGGTTTTGTTTTTTTATCCATTCTGATACCCTGTGTCTTTTGACAGGGGCATTTAGCCCATTCACATTCAGGGTAACTATTGAGAGATATGAATTTAGTGCCATTGTATTGCCTGTAAGGTGACTGTTACTGTATATGGTCTCTGTTCCTTTCTGATCTACCACTTGTAGGCTCTCTCTTAGCTTAGAGGACCCCTTTCAATATTTCCTGTAGAGCTGGTTTGGTATTTGCAAATTCTTTCAGTTGTTGTTTGTCCTGGAAGCTTTTAATCTCTCCTTCTATTTTCAATGATAGCCTAGCTGGATATAGTATTCTTGGCTGCATGTTTTTTTTCTCGTTTAGTGCTCTGAAAATATCATGCCAGCTCTTTCTGGCCTGCCAGGTCTCTGTGGATAAGTCAGCTGCCAATCTAATATTTTTACCATTGTATGTTACAGACTTCTTTTCCCGGGCTGCTTTCAGGATTTTCTCTTTGTCATTGAGACTTGTAAATTTTACTATTAGGTGACGGGGGTGTGGGCCTATTCTTATTGATTTTGAGGGGCATTCTCTGAACCTCCTGAATTTTGATACTCGTTCCCTTTGCCATATTGGGGAAATTCTCCCCAATAATTCTCTCTAGTATACCTTCTGCTCCCCTCTCACTTTCTTCTTCTTCTGGAATCCCAATTATTCTAATGTTGTTTCGTCTTATGGTGTCACTTATCTCTCGAATTCTCCCCTCATGGTCCAGTAGCTGTTTGTCCCTCTTTTGCTCAGCTTCTTTATTCTCTGTCATTTGGTCTTCTATATCACTAATTCTTTCTTCTGCCTCATTTATCCTAGCAGTTAGAGCCTCCATTTTTGATTGCACCTCATTAATAGCTTTTTTGATTTCACCTTGGTTAGATTTTAGTTCTTTTATTTCTCCAGAAAGGGCTTTTATATCTCTCGAGAGGGTTTCTCTAATATCTTCCATGCCTTTTTCGAGCCCGGCTAGAACCTTGAGAATTGTCATTCTGAACTCTAGATCTGACATATTACCGATGTCTGTATTGATTAGGTCCCTAGCCTTCGGTACTGCCTCTTGTTCTTTTTTTTGTGTTGAATTTTTACGTCTTGTCATTTTGTCCAGATAAGAGTAAATGAAGGGGCAAGTAAAATACTAAAAGGGTGGCAACAACCCCAGGAAAATATGCTTTAACCAAATTAGAAGAGATCCAAAATCGTGAGTGGGGAGAAAGGGGATAAAAAGAGGTTCAAAAAGGAAGAAAGAAAGAAAAAAAACAAAAAGAAAAGAAAAAGAAAAAAAAAGAAAAGAAAAGAAAAGAATTTTTAAAAAAAGAAAACACCTAAGAAAAATGTAAAAAATATATATATATATATTAGATAAACTAGTAAAAAATCGTTAAAAAAGAAAAAGGTAACAGTTAAAAAAAAATATTTTACCCGAAGGTGAGAAAAAAAAAAATGAAAAAGAAAAAATTAAATTAACTGCAAGACTAAAAAAAAATCACAGGAAAAAAGCCATGAGTTCCGTGCTTGGCTTTCTCCTCCTCTGGAATTCTGCTGCTCTCCTTGGTATTGAAACCGCACTCCTTGGTAGGTGAACTTGGTCTCGGCTGGATTTCTTGTTGATCTTCTGGGGGAGGGGCCTGTTGTATTGATTCTCAAGTGTCTTTGCCCCAGGCGGAATTACACCGCCCTTACCCGGGGCTCGGGTTTGCTTTCAGGAGCTTTTGTTCCCTGAGCGCTTTCCGTAGAGTTCCAGAGGACGGGAATACAAATGGCGGCCTCCTGGTCTCCGGCCCGGAGGAGCCGAGAGCCCAGGGCCCCACTCCTCAGTGCGCCCTCAGAGAACAGCGCCCAGTTACTCCCGGCTGCCTGACCTCCGGCCGCGCTCCGAGCTCACCGAGCCTGCGACCGGTTCAAGGTAACACGGAGCTGCGAGCTTACTGTCGGCTCTGTCTCTGTAGCCGGCTTTCCCGTTTCAATACCCGCAAGCTCTGCGACACTCAGACACCCCCGATCCTTCTGTGACCCTGCGGGACCTGAGGCCACGCTGACCCCGCGTGGGCTTCGCCCCGGTTTAGCCTCTGGCGCGATGTCCCTCGGCGGAACAGACTTTTAAAAGTCCTGATTTTGTGCGCGGTTGCTCCGCCGCTTGCCGGGAGCCGGCCCCTCCCCCCGGGGTCTATCTTCCCGTCGCTTTGGATTCACTTCTCCGCCGGTCCTACCTTTCAGAAAGTGGTTGTTTTTCTGTTTCCAGAATTGCTGTTCTTCTTCTCTTCGATCTGCCGATGGATTTTCAGGTGTTTGCAATCTTTAGATAAGCTATCTAGCTGATCTCCGGCTAGCTGAAGCAGTCTCAGCTTGCTACTTCTCCGCCATCTTGACTCCTCCCGATAGATACGTTTTTAATGACATCGTGTTACCTTTGAAGTTTTTCTTTCTGTAGATTGTCTCTATATTTCTGTTCAATGCTATTCTTGGGCTTTTTCCTCCTTTAAAGTAGCCCCCTTAATATTTCCTGCAGTATCAGCTTGATGGTTGCATAGTCTTTTCAGCCTTGCTAGTCTTGGAAACTCTTTATCTCTCCATCCTTTCTGAATGTCAGTCTTGCTGGATAAAGTAATCTTGGCTGCATGTTCTTCTCATTCAGTGCCCTGAATATATCTTGCCAGCTCTTTCTGGCTTGCCAGGTCTCTTTAGACAATTTGATGTTATTCTGATGGGCTTTCCTCTGTATGGAAGGATCTTCTTTGTCCTACCTGCTTTCAAGAGGTTCTGCCTATAATTATAATTCTTCATTCTTACTATTAGGTGTCTCAAGGACTTTCGAGAATCTGTAATCTTCGGAGGGAAACCTTTCGGCCTCTAGTACATGAATGCTGGTTCCATTAATGAGATTTGGAAAATTTTCATGAAGAACTTGTTCCACTATATCTTCTAGACTTCTTTCTTTCTTCTCCCCTTCAAAGATTCCAATAATTCTGATGTTGGAATGTTTCATTGCATCATTTATTTCCCTGATTCTGTTTTCGTGGCTTCTAAGCTGTTTGTTCCAGGCTTACTCCTGATTCCTTCTCTCTATCTGTTTGTTCTCCAGATCACTAATTCTATGTTCTGTCTCAGTTACTCTAGTGTTGAGAGAATTTAGATTAGATTGGAGCTCATTGAGAGCATTGTGAAGCTCATCCCTGGTAGCTTTCAGCTCTTCCCTAATATTGAAAACATGATCTCTGGTCATTTTCAGTTCAGCCCTAATCAATTCCGTTTGGTCACCCATGGCCTTCTCCAACCTAGCTATTGCTTGGATAATTGTTAGCCTGAATGCTCTTTCTGACATATTGTCTATGTTGATAGCCGTTAGCTCTGTTGCAGAAGGTCCATCCTCTGTCTTTTTCTTCTGTTGGGCATTCCTCCTCCTAGTCATTTTGGTGAGAGATGGCTGAACGGGTGTAATGGTGTGTATTGACGGTGTTGCAGTCAATGTGCACTCTGGAATGCTTCTGAGCAATCAGGGTTCCCCACCCAAATGAGAGGAAAAAGAAAAGGAAAAGAAAAAAAGAGAGAGGGAAAGAGACAGGACAAAAAGGTGAGATAAAAGAGAAGGTTCAGGAGGGAGGAGTTAAGATGGCGGAGAAGTAGCAAGCTGAGACTGCTTCAGCTAGCCGGAGATCTGCTAGATAGCTTATCTAAAGATAGCAAACACCTGAAAATCCATCGGCAGATCGAAGAGAAGAAGAACAGCAATTCTGGAAACAGAAAAACAACCACTTTCTGAAAGGTAGGACTGGCGGAAAAGTGAATCCAAAGCGACGGGAAGATAGACCCCGGGGGAGGGGCCGGCTCCCGGCAAGCGGCGGAGCAACCGTGCACAAAATCAGGACTTTTAAAAGTCTGTTCCGCTGAGGGACATCGCTCCAGAGGCTAAACCAGGGTGAAGGCCACGCAGGGTCAGCGTGGCCTCAGGTTCCGCAGGGTCACAGAAGGATCGGGGGTGTCTGAGTGTCGCAGAGCTTCCGGGTATTGGAACAGGAAAGCCGACTACAGAGACAGAGCCGACAGTAAGCTCACAGCTCCGTGTTACCTTGAACCGGACGCAGGCTCGGTGAGCTCGGAGCGCGGCCGGAGGTCAGGCAGACGGGAGTAACTGGGCGCGGTTCTCTGAGTGCGCACTGAGGAGTGTGGCCCTGGGCTCTCGGCTCCTCCGGGCCGGAGACCAGGAGGCGGCCATTTGTATTCCCGTCCTCTGGAACTCTACGGAAAGCGCTCAGGGAACAAGCTCCTGAAAGCAAACCCGAGCGGATTACTCACCCCGGCCCCGGGTAAGGGCGGTGTAATTCCACCTGGGGCAAAGACACTTGAGAATCACTACAACAGGCCCCTCCCCCAGAAGATCAACAAGAAATCCAGCCAAGACCAAGTTCACCTACCAAGGAGTGCGATTTCAATACCAAGGAGAGCAGCAGAATTCCAGAGGAGGAGAAAGCCAAGCACGGAACTCATGGCTTTTTTCCTGTGATTTTTTTTACTCTTGCAGTTAATTTAATTTTTTCTTTTTCATTTTTTTTTTCTCGCCTTCGGGTAAAAGTTTTTTTAACCGTTACCTTTTTCTTTTTTAATGATTTTATACTAGTTTATCTAATATATATATTTTTTCTTTTTTACATTTTTCGTAGGTGTATTCTTTTTTTAAAAAATTCTTTTCTTTTCTTTTCTTTTTTTTGCTTTCCTTTTTTTTGTTTTTTTTTTTTTCTTTCTTCCTTTTTGAACCTCTTTTTATCCCCTTTCTCCAGACTCACGATTTTGGATCTCTTCTAATTTGGTTAAAGCATATTTTCCTGGGGTTGTTGCCACCCTTTTAGTATTTTACTTGCCCCTTCATTTACTCTTATCTGGACAAAATGACAAGACGTAAAAATTCAACACACAAAAAAAAAAAAAAAGAGGCAGTACAAAAGGCTAGTGATCTAATCAATACAGACATCAGTAATATGTCAGATCAAGAGTTCAGAATGACAATTCTCAAGGTTCTAGCCGGGCTCGGAAAAGGCATGGAAGATATTAGAGAAACCATCTCGAGAGATATAAAAGCCCTTTCTGGAGAAATAAAAGAACTAAAATCTAACCAAGGTGAAATCAAAAAAGCTATTAATGAGGTGCAATCAAAAATGGAGGCTCTAACTGCTAGGATAAATGAGGCAGAAGAAAGAATTAGTGATATAGAAGACCAAATGACAGAGAATAAAGAAGCTGAGCAAAAGAGGGACAAACAGCTACTGGACCACGAGGGGAGAATTTGAGAGATAAGTGACACCATAAGACGAAACAAAATTAGAATAATTGGGATTCCAGAAGAAGAAGAAAGTGAGAGGGGAGCAGAAGGTATACTGGAGAGAATTATTGGGGAGAATTTCCCCAATATGGCAAAGGGAACGACCATCAAAATTCAGGAGGTTCAGAGAACGCCCCTCAAAATCAATAAGAATAGGCCCACACCCCGTCACCTAATAGTAAAATTTACAAGTCTCAATGACAAAGAGAAAATCCTGAAAGCAGCCCGGGAAAAGAAGTCTGTAACATACAATGGTAAAAATATCAGATTGGCAGCTGACTTATCCACAGAGACCTGGCAGGCCAGAAAGAGCTGGCATGATATAATCAGAGCACTAAA
Source organism: Mustela putorius furo (assembly GCF_011764305.1). Classification (NCBI taxonomy): domain Eukaryota; kingdom Metazoa; phylum Chordata; class Mammalia; order Carnivora; family Mustelidae; genus Mustela; species Mustela putorius. The sequence goes on from NW_025422010.1 coordinate 281,507, forward strand.
CGAGAAAATCATGCAGCCAAGAATACTATATCCAGCTAGGCTATCATTGAAAATAGAAGGAGAGATTAAAAGCTTCCAGGACAAACAACAACTGAAAGAATTTGCAAATACCAAACCAGCTCTACAGGAAATCTTGAAAGGGGTCCTCTAAGCAAAGAGAGAGCCTACAAGTGGTAGATCAGAAAGGAACAGAGACCATATACAGTAACAGTCACCTTACAGGCAATACAATGGCACTAAATTCATATCTCTCAATAGTTACCCTGAATGTGAATGGGCTAAATGCCCCTGTCAAAAGACACAGGGTATCAGAATGGATAAAAAAACAAAACCCATCTATATGTTGCCTCCAAGAAACACATTTTAAGCCCGAAGACACCTCCAGATTTAAAGTGAGGGGGTGGAAAAGAATTTACCATGCTAATGGACATCAGAAGAAAGCAGGAGTGGCAATCCTTATATCAGATCAATTAGATTTTAAGCCAAAGACTATAATAAGAGATGAGGAAGGACACTATATCATACTCAAAGGGTCTGTCCAACAAGAAGATTTAACAATTTTAAATAACTATGCCCCCAATGTGGGAGCAGCCAACTATATAAACCAATTAATAACAAAATCAAAGAAACACATCAACAATAATACAATACTAGGGGACTTTAACACTCCCCTCACTGAAATGGACAGATCATCCAAGCAAAAGATCAGCAAGGAAATAAAGGCCTTAAACGACACACTGGACCAGATGGACATCACAGATATATATTCAGAACATTTCATCCCAAAGCAACAGAATACACATTCTTCTCTAGTGCACATGGAACATTCTCCAGAATAGATCACATCCTCGGTCCGAAATCAGGACTCGACCGGTATCAAAAGATTGGGATCATTCCCTGCATATTTTCAGACCACAATGCTCTAAAGCTAGAACTCAATCACAAAAGAAAGTTTGAAAAGAATCCAAATAGATGGAGACTAAACAGCATCCTTCTAAAGAATGAATGGGTCAACCGGGAAATTAAAGAAGAATTGAAAAAAATCATGGAAACAAATGATAATGAAAATACAACGGTTCAAAATCTGTGGGACACAACAAAGGCAGTCCTGAGAGGAAAATATATAGCGGTACAAGCCTTTCTCAAGAAACAAGAAAGGTCTCAGGTACACAACCTAACCCTACACCTAAAGGAGCTGGAGAAAGAACAAGAAAGAAACCCTAAGCCCAGCAGGAGAAGAGAAATCATAAAGATCAGAGCAGAAATCAATGAAATAGAAACCAAAAAAACAATAGAACAAATCAACGAAACTAGGAGCTGGTTCTTTGAAAGAATTAATAAAAATTGATAAAACCCCTGGCCCGACTTATCAAAAAGAAAAGAGAAAGGACCCAAATAAATAAAATCATGAATGAAAGAGGAGAGATCACAACTAACACCAAAGAAATACAAACTATTATAAGAACATACTATGAGCAACCCTACGCCAATAAATTTGACAATCTGGAAGAAATGGATGCATTCCTAGAAACATATAAACTACCACAACTGAACCAGGAAGAAATAGGAAGCCTGAACAGACCCATAACCAGTAAGGAGATTGAAACAGTCATGAAAAATCTCCAAACAAACAAAAGCCCAGGGCCAGAGGGCTTCCCGGGGGAATTCTACCAAACATTTAAAGAAGAACTAATTCCTATTCTCCTGAAACTGTTCCAAAAAATAGAAATGGAAGGAAAACTTCCAAACTCATTTTATGAGGCCAGCATCACCTTGATCCCAAAACCAGACAAGGATCCCACCAAAAAAGAGAGCTATAGACCGATATCCTTGATGAACACAGATGCGAAAATACTCAACAAAATACTAGCCAATAGGATTCAACAGTACATTAAAAGGATTATTCACCACGACCAAGTGGGATTTATTCCAGGGCTGCAAGTTTGTTTCAACATCCGCAAATCAGTCAATGTGATACAACACATCAATAAAAGAAAGAACAAGAACCATATGGTACTCTCAATAGATGCTGAAAAAGCATTTGACAAAGTACAACATCCCTTCCTGATCAAAACTCTTCAAAGTGTAGGGATAGAGGGCACATACCTCAATATCATCAAAGCCATCTATGAAAAACCCACCGCAAATATCATTCTCAATGGAGAAAAACTGAAAGCTTTTCCGCTAAGGTCAGGAACACGGCAGGGATGTCCATTATCACCACTGCTATTCAACATCGTACTAGAGGTCCTAGCCTCAGCAATCAGACAGCAAAAGGAAATTAAAGGCATCCAAATCGGCAAAGAAGAAGTCAAATTATCACTCTTCGCAGATGATATGATACTATATGTGGAAAACCCAAAAGACTCCACTCCAAAACTGCTAGAACTTATACAGGAATTCAGTAAAGTGTCAGGATATAAAATCAATGCACAGAAATCAGTTGCATTTCTCTACACCAACAGCAAGACAGAAGAAAGAGAAATTAAGGAGTCAATCCCATTTACAATTGCACCCAAAACCATAAGATACCTAGGAATAAACCTAACCAAAGAGACACAGAATCTATACTCAGAAAACTATAAAGTACTCATGAAAGAAATTGAGGAAGACACAAAGAAATGGAAAAATGTTCCATGCTCCTGGATTGGAAGAATAAATATTGTGAAAATGTCTATGCTACCTAAAGCAATCTACACATTTAATGCAATTCCTATCAAAGTACCATCCATCTTTTTCAAAGAAATGGAACAAATAATGCTAAAATTTATATGGAACCAGAAAAGACCTCGAATAGCCAAAGGGATATTGAAAAAGAAAGCCAACGTTGGTGGCATCACAATTCCGGACTTCAGGCTCTATTACAAAGCTGTCATCATCAAGACAGCATGGTACTGGCACAAAAACAGACACATAGATCAATGGAACAGAATAGAGAGCCCAGAAATAGACCCTCAAATCTATGGTCAACTAATCTTCGACAAAGCAGGAAAGAATGTCCAATGGAAAAAAGACAGCCTCTTCAATAAATGGTGCTGGGAAAATTGGACAGCCACATGCAGAAAAATGAAATTGGACCATTCCCTTACACCACACACAAAAATAGACTCAAAATGGATGAAGGACCTCAATGTACGAAAGGAATCCATCAAAATCCTTGAGGAGAACACAGGCAGCAACCTCTTTGACCTCAGCCGCAGCAACATCTTCCTAGGAACAATGCAAAAGGCAAGGGAAGCAAGGGAAAAAATGAACTACTGGGATTTCATCAAGATCAAAAGCTTTTGCACAGCAAAGGAAACAGTTAACAAAATCAAAAGACAACTGACAGAATGGGAGAAGATATTTGCAAACGACATATCAGATAAAGGACTAGTGTCCAGAATCTATAAAGAACTTAGCAAACTCAACACCCAAAGAACAAATAATCCAATCAAGAAATGGGCAGAGGACATGAACAGACATTTCTGCAAAGAAGACATCCAGATGGCCAACAGACACATGAAAAAGTGCTCCATATCACTCGGCATCAGGGAAATACAAATCAAAACCACAATGAGATATCACCTCACACCAGTCAGAATGGCTAAAATCAACAAGTCAGGAAATGACAGATGCTGGCGAGGATGCGGAGAAAGGGGAACCCTCCTACCCTGTTGGTGGGAATGCAAGCTGGTGCAGCCACTCTGCAAAACAGCATGGAGGTTCCTCAAAATGTTGAAAATAGAACTGCCCTATGACCCAGCAATTGCACTATTGGGTATTTACCCTAAAGATACAAATGTAGTGATCCAAAGAGGCACATGCACCCGAATGTTTATAGCAGCAATGTCCACAATAGCCAAACTATGGAAAGAACCTAGATGTCCATCAACAGATGAATGGATCAAGAAGATGTGGTATATATACACAATGGAATACTATGCAGCCATCAAAAGAAATGAAATCTTGCCATTTGCAACAACATGGATGGAACTAGAGTGTATCATGCTTAGCGAAATAAGTCAAGCAGAGAAAGACAACTATCATATGATCTCCCTGATATGAGGAAGTGGTGTTGCAAAATGGGGGCTTAAGTATGTAGGAGAAGAATAAATGAAACTAGATGCGATTGGGAGGGAGACAAACCATAAGTGACTCTTAATCTCACAAAACAAACTGAGGGTTGCCGGGGGGAGGGGGTTTGGGAGAAGGGGGTGGGATTATGGACATTGGGGAGGGTATGTGATTTGGTGAGTGCTGTGAAGTGTGTAAACCTGGTGATTCACAGACCAGTACCCCTGGGGATAAAAATATATGTTTATAAAAAATAAAAAATTAAAAATAAATAAATAAATAAATAAATAAATAAATAAATAAAAAAGAGAAGGTTCAGCCCAAATGGGCCCCAAGGTAAGATTTATGAAGTATACAAACAGACACAGACAAACAAAAAGACTGATAAAAGTATATGACAAGAGAAAAATATATATATTCATATATATATATGCAAATCAAGGAATAACCTCATCAAAATGAACCCCGAGTGTAAGATTTATATACTATCAGGACAAACACAAAAACACAGAAATACTGGTGGAAGAAAAAGATGGCAGAGTGGTTGTAAATTCTCAGTGTGGGTGAGGAAGTTTGTTTTGGTTCTTCCTGGATGTATCTTAATATCTTTGTTAAAGGACTCAACTTTCCTATGATAAGGGGGCATTAGGAATTGGATAACCTATAGGGGTGGCATTGCTTGGGGAAAGGGGATTACCTTGAAGTTTAACTCTATATGAATATTAGAAAATAAAAATTTAAAAAATGAATAAACTAGACTAAAGTAAACTAAATTTTTTTAAAAAAGAAATTTAAAAAATAGAAATGCAAAAGGAAAACACAGATGTATGTATCAAAAAGTTCAGTTTAGAAGGTTATTATGGGATTTGATGTACTGGACATCTCACTGTGATGGTAAATAGGTTAAAAAATATCTATATAATAATAAAAAATTAACTATATAAAAAATGAGCCAGAATATTGTGATTGAATTAATATTAAAAATTATCCTATGAAGTAGTGGTGGTTGTTCTCTTGTCATCTTTTTTTTTTTTTTTTCCTTTCCTGGTTGGTTTTCTGGGGGAGGGGCATGCCACATGGGTTTTCAGTCACTGATGTTCTTTCAGTTAAGTCCTCCCACCCCCTTCAAGGGGTTGGGCTCTGAGGAAACTGGTTTTCTCAGGCTTTTGTTCTCTGGAGGTTTTTATATTTGTTCACTTTTGTTTATCTCTCTCGCCTTGACCACTTTTGATGGTTTTTGTAGGTTTAGAGGAAAGCAAACTGCACCCTGACCTCTCTCTCAGAATGAATCCTCAGTCTGGCTGCAGAGCCCAAATAAATCCCCCCTTGGCTGCTGGCAGAGCAGGTTCCCAGTCGCGGTCCCTGGGGACTCAGGATTTTTTGCTTGTACCCAAAACCACGGCAGCGGTGCTGTCTGGGCAGTTACAGACTGCCAGAGAAGTTCCAAGCAGCGATCACACACTGAGATTTTCCCGCGGCCCGGGCTGGGAGTGCATGGTCTTTCTGGTCCGAGAGCACCCGGCTTGTGTTTGTGTGCACCTCTCTCAGGGGAGGGCGCGGGGCATGACTCGGACTCTGATGGCATGGCAGGGCACTCACGTGGGGACTGCAAAAAGGCTGTGCTGCTTTTGGCTGGAGAGGCTCCCAGCCCCTCACTGGAGCCGGGAGCCATGCACTCTCAGGCGCGCTGGTGGTTCAGGGACAGAGACCTGGTTTCTCTGCCACAAACTCTGGCTCTGCGCCAGGGGTGGCTGTCCTGGGTCTGGGGACTTAAGCCCCTGACCCTAACACCCGATCCCCACAATTTCACACCGGTGATCCTTTGCTCTTTTTGAGTGCTTTCTACCAGACTCCTGAGTTAATGCTAGTCCCCAGGCGCAGGGCATTCTCCTATTGGGATATTACTTTCCAATGGGTCGCTTCTGGTGGCTCCCTCCCCCTTTTGTTTATCTTCGGATATCAGTCCGACTTTCCCACTCCGCTTTACCTGCCCACTGGTGTCTTCTGCTCCAGTAGAGATCCAGACATGTATAAGTCTGATCTCAGGCTGATTTCGTGGGTGATTGGAGTTCTTTGGAAGGTAATCAGCTCACTTTAGGGTACAGGTTGAAAGGGTGCCTCCTCCTACTTCCCAGTCATCTTGTCTCCCCTCCAAAACTTTTATCTTAATACATGAAACGTGAAAAACTACCAATAAATTTGTAACCTAAATCACAGACCAATGAAGTGATACCATGTTTGTAGTATCTTCTCTAAGGTCGAAACTCCTTAAGTTGCCAATGGTGTACATTCTTCCACCCCCCCAGAAATGGGGACTCCTCCCAGGGGTGAGATACCAAAATAATCAGATACAGAGTACAGGAAATGAGATAAAGAGAAGGGAGTTGGGGGAAATTGGAAGGGGAGGTGAACCATGAGAGACTATGGACTCTGAAAAACAATCTGAGGATTTTGAAGGGGGAGGGTGTGGGAAGTCGGGGTACCAGGTGGTGGGTATTATAGAGGGCAAGGATTGCATGGAGCAATGGGTTTGGTGAAAAAATAATGAATACTGTTTTTCTGAAAATAAATAAATTGGGAAAAAAAAAGATGATAATTAGACCTCAAAAAAAAAAAAAAAATCTTAGAGAATAACACAGGCAGCAACCTCTTTGACCTTGGCTGCAGCAACTTCTTGCTAGACATGTTTCTAGAGGCAAGGAAAACAAAAACAAAAATGAACAATTGGGATTTCATCAGGATAAAAAGCTTTTGCAGAGCAAAGGAAACAATCAACAAAACTAAAAGGCATCTATGGAATGATAGAAGATATTTGCAAATGACATATCAGATCAAGGACTAATTTCCAAGATTCATAATAAGATTCCAAGATTCATAATAAGAACTTACCAAACTCGGGCACCTTGGTGGCTCAGTTGGTTAAGCATCTACTCAGTTCATGATCCCAGGATCCTGGGATTGAGTCCCATGTCAGGCCCCCTGCACTGCACAGAATTTGCTTCTCCCTCTTCTCCTCCTCCAAATAGTTCTCTCAATCTCCCTCTCTCTTTTTTTCTCTCAAATAAATAAATAAATAATCTTTGAAAAATAGAACTTATCAGTCTCAACACCCAAAAAATTTAAAAATCCAGGCAAGAAATGGGCACAAGACATGAACAGACATTTCTCCAAAGACATACATATGGATAATAGACATATGAAAAAATATTAAATATCACTCAGCCTCAGGGAAATACAAATCAAAACCACAATGAGATACCACCTTATACCAGTCAGAATGACTAAAATTAACAACTCAGGAAACAGATGTTGGTGAGTATGAGGAGAATGTATAACTCCTTTACACTGTTCATAGAAATACAAACTGGGGCAACCACTCTGGAAAACAATATGGAGTTTCCTAAAAATGTTAAAAATAGAACTATCCTACAATCCAGCAATGGCACTACTAAGTATTTATCCAAAGGATAAAACAAAAATAGTGAGTGAACATGCACACAAGTGCTTTGAGTGGCAATGTCCATAATAGCCAAAATATGGAATGAGCCCAGATGTTCACTGACAGATGAGAGGATAAAGAAGATGTGGTATATATACACAATGGGATATTATTCAGCCATCAAACAAATGAAATGTTGCCATTTACAACCATGTGGATGGATTAGAGTGTATTATGTTAAGCAAAATAAGTCCATCAGAGAAACACAAATGCCATATTATTTTCACTCATATATGGAATTTAAAAAACAATACTGATGAACATAGATGAAGGGAAGAAAAAATAAGATAAACAGAGAGGGAGAAAAACCATAAGAGTCCCCAAATTATAGAGAACAAACAGGGTTGCGGGAGGGTAGACAAGTGGGGTGATGGGCTAATTGGGTGATGGCCATTAATGAGGGCACTTGATGTAATGAGCCCTGGGTGTTATATGCAAATGATGAATCACTAAATTCTATGCATGAAATTAATAATGTACTCTGTTGACTAACTTCAACTTAAGTAAAATCAAAGATACATAAATGTATCAAGGAGCCTAATATCATTTTGCTGCTCCAGCAAACAATGAAAAATTAACAATTATGTATTACAAGACAATATCATTACTGGTCACAAGAGTAAAGTGTCCTGAGAATATTAGTGAGTGCAGTCCATGATACACTGAGAATGATTGAATGTTACCATCAGGGTAGATGTGGATCTGCACATGTGCAGAGTCTCTGGAGGATGGTGTGAATGAATGCTTCACGGACATTAGATGTGAGGTAAGAAATATGCACAGTACATCAGGTGCCTCAGGTAGGGGGAGAGCCCCTGAGCCCTCAGCTCTTACTTCTGGACAAAGTTTGGGAGAAAAAGGTGGGATCACTGCACACATTGTCTTGGGACTCATATCCTACTCCTTCCTTGGACTGATATCCTAGTTCAGGGCTGGAGGAGGGAACTGGCACGCCCTTCAGTGATTAAAAGCACAGCCCAAGGAAATCTCTTAGCTGCCTCAAGTAGCATTGTTGTGTGACACTTGGACAGCTACTGTTTGTCCTACTGCGTTGTGAGGGCTCCTGGTACCCTGGTTCTTCTCTTTCATCTAGCTTTCCACTTTTCCCTTTCACCACTGGCTCCCACTTTCCACCTAGACAATCCTCAGGGACCATAATTCAGTAATGCAGACCTATGAGAATGTCTGCGACAATAGACAACCTTGTCACAGGGCTCCCTCCAGATGTCAGAGACCCTTCTAGAAACTGATTATTCATGATGAAGTACATAATAAATGCAGTTATGTGGTCCCTGATCACTTTTGTGGATCCATTTCTGGGAAAAAGCCACCATCACCATCACAGGGGCCCAGCCTGAGGATGAGGTGGACTGTCACTGTGTGCTTTATGTGGGGAGTAGCATCCCACAGTGATCAAGTCTGCGGGGAAGTGCAACCAAACCTTCTCAGGGATTCAGAATGGCTCAACCTTAGAGGTGGGAGATAATGTGAGAGGGAAAATAGTCAACAACACCATGGGACAAGAAGCTCCCTGGCCCCACTCTCCTGTCCAGTGGTTTTGATGAGGTGTCCCATCCCAACTCTCCCAGGGTGTGTTCATCTCTCTAGTGTGATCTTCCAAGGGTCTGATTTCTCTCTATTTCTCCACATATGAAGTTGGGGAGGGGGCTCAGCTCCTAAATATGCCAACCACAGGGAGACTCATAGACCTCATGTCTCTGTGAGATACTTCTTATTCAGATGGCATTAACAGATATGTCTTCATTTAGTAATTTAACATGGTGGGAGACCATGTTAATATTGAACATTTCTTCATCTTGACAAACATGAGCAGGATCCATATCCCATCGGCTATTCTTCTTCACATGCCAGATGTTTCTAGTCAGTATGCAGTGAAGATAGGAAGGAGAGAAATTCCAACAGTTCATGTCTGAATGCTATCTGGGAGAATTAATTATCTTCTGATACCCATGTTCCACATTTTTCACCTCTTCTGCTTTGGGACTTCACTTAATTACCTATGACAGATTTGATGTTTTTAAAGGTTTAATTTAAAAGCTTCTTGAAATTTAATATTAACTTTATGACAGAGTTCAAAAATTGTTTATTAAATGGTGCTGGAAAAACTGGGCATCTATATGTAGAAGAATGAAACTGGACCATTCTCTTACACCGTACACAAAGATAAACTCAAAATGGATAAAAGACCTCAACGTGAGACAGGAATCCATCAGAAACCTAGAGGAGAACATAGGCAGTAATCTCTTCGATATCAACCACAGCAAATTCTTTCAAGATATGTCTCCAAAGGCAAAGGAAACAAAAGCGAAAATAAAATTTTGGGACTTCATCAAAATCAAAAGCTTCTGCACAGCAAAGGAAACAGTCAAGAAAACAGAGGCAACCCATGGAATGGGAGAAGATATTTGCCAATGACAGTACAGACAAAAGGTTGATATACAGGGTCTATAAAGAACTCCTCAAACTCAACACACACAAAACAGACAATCATATCAAACAATGGGCAGAAGATATGAACAGACACTTCTCCAATGAAGACATACAAATGGCTATCAGACACATGAAAAAATGTTCATCATCACTAGCCATCAGGGAGATTCATATTAAAACCACATTGAGATATCACCTTACACCCATTAGAATGGCCGAAATTAGCAAGACAGGAAACAACATGTGTTGGAGAGGATGTGGAGAAAGGGGAACCCTCTTCCACTGTTGGTGCAGCCTCTTTGGAGAACAGTGTGGAGATTCCTCGAGAAATTAATAATAGAACTTCCCTATGACCCTGCCATTGAACTCCTGGGTATTTACCCCAAAGATACAGATGTCGTGAAAAGAAGGGCCATTTGGTGCAAAAGTAATGAATACTGTTATGCTGAAAATAAAAAATAAATTAAAAAAAAAGAAGGGCCATCTGTACCCCAATGTTTATAGCAGCAATGGCCATGGTCGCCAAACTGTGGAAAGAACCAAGATGCCCTTCAACGGACGAATGGATAAGGAAGATGTGGTCCATATACACTATGGAGTATTATGCCTCCATCAGAAAGGATTAATACCCAACTTTTGTAGCAACATGGATGGGACTGGAAAAGATTATGCTGAGTGAAATAAGTCAAGCTGAGAGAAATCATATGATTTCACTTATTTGTGGAGCATAACAAATAACATGGAGGACATGGGGAGATGGAGAGGAGAAGGGAGTTGAGGGAAATTGGAAGGGGAGGTGAACCATGAGAGACTATGGACTCTGAAAAACAATCTGAGGGTTTTGAAGGGGCGGGGGGTGGGAGGTTGGGGTACCAGGTGGTGGGTATTTTAGAGGGCGTGGATTGCATGGAGCACTGGGTGTGGTGCAAAAATAATGAATATTGTTATGCTGAAAATAAAAAGTAAATTAAAAAAAATGTTTATTCCTCCTGGAAAACATTTTCTATCTGTGAAATCATATAATCAATTTATATCAGGAACTTGGTTCACAGCAGGCACATAGGATTTTATGGACTGGCAGTGAGCAGGTAGTCAGCCTTGAATCCAACATCATTTCCCTAGAGCTGAAAGTTGGCCAGTGGCAGTAGGGGTTGCTGGGGCCTTCACAACATTGCAGTGAGAGCCCCAACTATGTAACCCCACAAACTTCCCAGGGCTGGATCATTTGTGCTTATGTGTGCTTGAGGATTCAACAGGTTTGTTATTTCTGGCTAGGCAGAGTCTCGGGCTCACAGGTCTGTGAATGTTCCCCAGCAGCTGTTTCTTCCCTGGCAACTTCTAGATGAATTTCTGAGACTCGCCCTCAGGCCCTAGTCTGTCTAAGAACCAAGCTCAAAAGTCAGCTCATACTCAGGAAAAAGTTTATTGGAGAAGCCATACAACTTCAGGCCACCAGAGTTGACAAAAGAGGCCTGGTGACTGAGCTCCAGCTTGGGTCTCAGACAGCGGGGTCCTCATGGCCTGGATTAACAGTCTTCTTCATGCATCCCTCCCATGGTCACACAGGGAGAAACCTCATAAATCCAAGCTTGGTACCTGTGACAATCAGATGACATGATGGAATTAGACAAGAACAAGATTGTCCCAGGAGGCTTCTGCTGACAATCACTGGGAAAGGAGTTCCATTGGAAGGGAGAGACTACAACCATAGGTCTGACCTATGAAAGGAAACAGAGAAGGAAGGATCAGGTAGGAAGAGTCTGGGACCACAGGTCTGCACATATCATCAGGGATGAGGAAGGGCCTGGGAGCTGGTGGGGGTGGGGCATTAGAAGAGCTTCCTTCTCCCCAGACAGGCCTGGCTCAATAATTCCCAAGCTCATATTTGCCTAGTGCCACCCCAGGAGCAGTAAGTCTGTGAGTCACCTGCAGGTTATCCTGGCCAGGTGCTGAGGGCTGCACTTCCAAGACCACCACTGGGGTTTTCTGCTGTATGCCATTCCAGGACAGGAGTTGTGCCATCCTACCTCTGCCCTTTACTGCACCTGGACCGCAAATATTTCAAAGCTAAGGTATCTGAGCAGATGAGAGTCTCTGTCCATTGCAGGTTCCTACAGGCTCAGAGATAACTACCTCTGCACCAAACTGCATACCTGGGAGAGAAGTATCTGTGGAGACACACCCCTCTTAGCAGTCAGCACCTTGGGGACATAATTCAGTTCTCAAACTCTGTATCCATGGAAGAAACACCATCTTATTCATTTGCCCAACTCCTCTTGCCCCAGTGACTGAGTCCTGTCCTTGAACCCCATTTTTCCCCAGTGTCTTAAATACGTGGATATTCCATGTTTATCTGCCTAAAAAGTGAGTGACTTATTGGGTGAGTGAATGAGTGAGTGAGTGAATAAACATATGATGCAGACTAAGCCCTCATGTGGGCACTTACTGTAACACCTGCAACCTTTCTATGTGGGAGGGAACGTGTCCTGGCATCTGCGGTTGTCTGTGAGTGTTTCCACACTTCTCCACATGACACATAATGGTCTCATTGTGACAAGGGAACAATAGACCCATCACCAGCCCTCCACCTGCTATCCCACCTGACCTCACCAGTATCACCACAGGCATTCTTATCCCTGTTGACACTGCCAATTATCCTTCTGACACTGTGTACCATCAAATCCCTCCCCCTCCCATACCAGGGCCCAATCAGTTACCTCCCTGTGTCATACCTGCTGACATAAACCCTTTCTCCATTCTATGTTTCCTTTGCTGTCATCTTCCTCCAGCCACCCCACCCCCAGGTGTCACCTGCCAGGTCTCCATGTCCTGAAATTTATCTTAGAACTTCCCATAAAGTTAAATCTCTAATGAGCAACATTGATGACGAGTACAGCTAGATTAAATGTCTCCCACAATGGAGAGGGAGATTACAGGATAGCCTCAGAATTTTCCCTGCTGGACTCCCAGGCCCTGCTATGCCCCCACATCCCAGCAGCCTCATCAGTGTTTGCTGTGTCCTGACTGCCCTGCTCCCAATGTGTCCAGCTTTCCCATCCTTGGTGTCCACCTCTATGAAAGTGTATCCACTTCGTGAGTTACCATTCACACACATCACCCACAGTTACCCTACTTCCTCAGAACCACTCCTGGGGACAAATACCCTCTGCTCTCTGTTCCTGTGTCCTATCTTTAGCTCCACAGGGGTCAACAGGCTACCTGGGTCAGGACTGCACATGTCCTTAGACCTCCAGGATCTGAATTCTGGGCTCCCACTGAAACAGGTAGTGGTACCTCAGGTCACTCTATAATTTGGAGAAGTGCTGCTCTCTGAGGACACAACCTGTCAGCCTCACTTTTAAACTGGTGACAACCCAAAGGAAGACAGACATGCACCCAAACTCAACAAAAGCTAAAGCCAACCCTGATGACATCTGCTAGGAAGGTCAGAGTTAGAAGGTGCAGTCCTGCTAGCTAATTCAGTTAAACTTGGATCGTTCCTTGTGGTTCATCAGATGCCTTCCTTTAGGCTCCTAATCAGGTGATCCATGGTGAGCAGTGGGCCCTGGGCCCAGGATCAGATCATTCCTGTGGATCACAGGCCCTAGAGAGATTGTGCCCTTGTTTCCAGCAAGGGGTGATGTGGGGCTGTCTTGAGAATCAACGATTCTCTGCTCCCCAAGGCGGGAGTTTATCAAGACTTTACTTTGAACAAGTTTATTTTCAAACATAAATAATTATGAAACTCTTTTTATTAAGAAATGGTCCTTCCATTTTTTTATTTTAGCTCCAAGTGTACTTGTTGTTCCAGCCCTTGAAGAGGTGCTGGGGGAGGGGGGGAAGGATGGATCAGTTGCAGCCCTGGGGACAAGGGCCTGTAGATGTCTAGAAATGGGGATGGTAAGTAGGGCCATGACACCTCATCAGGGTGTGTAGAGTCTAATTTGGATTTCGCTAAAGAAGTAGGGAAGGGAGAGATGGAGGCACATGGATCTGATGCCTCAGGCAAAGCAGTGTTTAACACTGGAATACTGGTAATTAAATAAATGGGAAATTTGCAGGTGTCCTATGCTTGGGTGACTGGAGTAGGGAAAAGTGCCAGAAAAAGCCTCTGGAGATGAACAGGTGGAGACCAGGGAAGTATGTAGATCATACCCAGAAGGGCATCTAGAGCCTGAAATTGACTTCTGTGGTACTGAAAGCAGATCATGTCCTCCCTTAGGGGTCATGTCGTCCCACAGGAAGTATCATGATCCCACCTTTCATTAATGTAAATGCACGAGGGAAGGTCAGTGGGTTTGCACCTGAGGAGGCCAAAATAAAGAACTGAGAGGTATATGGTGGTGAAACAGTTGCACCCTAGTGAGGTGCCCTGGGGTGAGGGATCCCCCCAATATGTGGGGAATAGGCAATGGAAATGACAATGGTCAAATTGGCCTTAGCCCTCTCCCAGGCAGGATGCTAACATCGCCTTTCATGCACTCTGCAACATGCACCACAGTCATGCCATTAGGGGGCAGTAAGGGCATGTGTCTGAGCCACAAGCCTGAGACAAGACCTGTGGACCAAGAACAAAGATGTTTTGCTGGTGCCCTCTGCTCTGTGTGCTCTTGTGTGGTCTCAGCAGGTGCTTCCTCCCAGGGTTCTCCCCAGGGGATGAAGCCAACCTCCATCCTCCACAGTCTGAGACATGAAATAAGTTCCAGTTACAGGGTTCAGGGAGGGGCTGGGTAGTCCCTGTGAGGACACCATTTGCATAGACAGCCCCTCCTATAGCAGAAAAGAAAAGGCGGCCTGGGGCAGCCCAGCCCACTGTGAGTTCAAGTGTCTGTGTTACCTGGGTCTGGACTCCTACCTTCCTCATCCTCTTCTCTCACTACACATATAGGGACAGTCCTCAGGGACAATGAGAAGATTTGTAGCCCGAATTAGCCCATCTGGATCAAAGCCTGAGAAACTTTATCCCAGTCCCTCACCCTTTACCCATTAGAGTGTCTGTTTGCAGGTTCCCTGTCCTTGCCTGTGCCAACCTAGCCACCCTCTCTCTCTGCATCTCCTGGGACAACAGCCAGACTCACCTGTGCCCTTTGGATTCGATATTGGCAACTACTACATACACTGGCACCAACAGAAGCCAGAAAGCCCTCCATGGTTTCTCCTATACTACTACTCAGACTTGGATAAGCACCAGGGTTCTGGGGTCCCAAGCTGCTTCTCTGGATCTAAAGATGCCTCAGCCAAAGCAGCGCATCTGCTAACCTCTGGGCTTCAGCCTTAAAAGAAGGCTGACTACTACTGTCTTTTTGGACACAATAATGCTTCTCATGGTGACAAAGGCAAATGGACGTTGTAGAGAAACCTCCATCTGTTCAGAACCTTATTCCATGGCAATTTAAAACTTATAAAATAAGTTGTATATACACAGACTATACCTGTAAGTATCACCTGGCTGATAATATATTTACCATCAAATAACTACCCATTCAGTCTTTCTGTGGCTTTCAGGGAAAAAAATGAAAAATGAATAATTTAGTGTCATGATAATGCTGATGTTGCTTGGTTATTCATCAGGGACATAGCCAGAGCCTGAGCAGTTGCTCTTTTTCTCCTGAAATGTGGAAAATGATCCCTCTTTGATTTCATCCTCCTCAGAGGCCATGGACCATCCCAGCAGGTGGACAGTCCTACACAGCATAGCCTCTGCCCATGCAGATTCCTGTGCACCCTGCTGGTGAGGCCCACTGTGTCCAGGGAGGAGACATTAGGATGTGATATTCCATGTGAGGATATAGGTTTCCAGGAGAAAAACAACCCCAGAGCTAGCCTGGAACCTACTGAGCCCTCAGTAGTGAAGAAAGGGAGAAGGGGATTATTTAAAGGAGAAATGTGAAGCTTGAGGTCAGAAAACCCTTTGTGGGGCTTGAGGGAGTAGAGATACCTCACAGTTGCTAGTGAAATACTAAGTATGCCCCATGGAATGTGGATTAAATAGGTCCATGGATGAGCCTCTGCTGTAGCTGACACCAGAGATTATGGGGATTCCCATGATTGGTTTCTTAAGCCCACAGGCGCTGACTCTGTCCTCCTGCCCCCTCAAAGCCCACTGGATCTTTCCACATCCCAGGAGTGGGGGCTGTGGAAGATCCAGATCAGGATCTCCCAAATATGTGCATATGTCACACCCCCAGAGGGACGCTCTGAATAACTCCAGACCCTAAGTTAGTTCCTTCTGCACAGGAGCAGCAGAAACATAGGGATCACCATGGTAATGATACTAAAGTTTCCAAACAGAACCCCTACCTTGTGACCCAGGAGAGCAGTGAGGGACTATCCAGGTGTCCAAGTCTGATTCTCCAGATCCAAGTGTTTTGATAGAACCTCTGATGGGAGGCTGATCATCATTGCTGTAGAGTGACATACAACAAAATATCACACTGAGCTCCTGTTCTATGGGGATAGGTGACAACTTATACCCTCCACCTCTGTAACAGTCTTATTCACCTCTCCCCTGTCCCTGTCAGAGACCAACACCAGCTCAGAATATGGCTTTTAGTATTACATATGCACTAAAACCAGAGGACTTCAATCTCTTGACCAGTTTAAGTTTAGCAGGCCAATGGAAATATCTCCATTTGGAGGTATTGGTCTCCCAAAGCAAAATGTGTTTCTTGTTTTTCAGAAACAAAATTGCCCTCACATTTACTGGGTTAGAGTGACAAGAAGGACAATAGTGCATGATGTGTGACCTGGGAGAAATGGGTGGAATTTGTGCACCCCTCTATATGTCCCCAGGTGCCCTGCTGGGCTTATTGAGAAAGATACATACTTTCTCTTTTTATCCTGAGATTAGAACTTTTCTCAGCTTCTGAATATCTGATTAATAGGTCCTGTGTCCCCCTGAGCTGGTGTGAACAGCTCCTTATCAAGGAAGGGACACAAATAACATGCTATTTCATTGGGATACAAATTATTTAAAATGGGGTACCACCAGATTCCTATTAGGACGGCAAAATCCAATACAATGACAGCATAATATGCTGCTAAGGATGTGAGGCAATAGGTATTCATGTTCATTGTTAGTGGGGTTGCCATATGCCCCAGCACTTTGGAAGATGCCTTGGCAGTTTCTTACAAAGATGAACTTATGTATGATACAATAAGGGATTCACTCTCCTAGGTATTTCCAGAAATGATTACTCGTATCCACATGACAATTTACACATAAATGTTTATTACTCATTTAATTGACTGTCTAAACATGTAAGCAACTAACATGTCCTTCCATAGATGAATGGGTAAACAAAGTCTAGCACATCCATACTCTGAATATGATTAATTGATGAAAGGGCTTGAGTTATCAAGTCACAAAAACATATGAGGGAAATGTCCACATGTATTGGTAAATGAAAGAAGCCAACCTGAAGAAGCTGGAATGGTGAGCAGTGGGACAGGAATACAGGGGCCCTGGACCCATCTGTGGTCCAGGGTTAACATGTCTCCTGTACCCACCAGAGGGCGCTGGCGCTCCCCACATCCTCAGCTGGGAGCTCCTGTCTCCCTGCCTCTGGCAGGTATTCCTGCATCATCCCTGAATGAAGTACTCTCCACTCCCACACTCTATTTGGTTTAGCTGGAGCTCAGGCATAACTCAATAGAAGGTCCTGTTTGCGTGGAAATCCCCCACTCTGAGGATCAGGGGATGCATAAAAAGTGTTCATGGCCTCAGGCCTGGCTCTGTAGCTCAGAAGCAGACTTTGGGGACCTGGGCTCCGCTTCTCCTCACCCTACTTGCTAACTGCACAGGTGATTCCAAAAAACCGCCAAAGAGCACAATAATACCAGTTTGTGATCCAATGCAACAAATAATATATTGTCCATTATTAGGCAGGCCTTGCTTTAAATTATGCTTATGCTGTTCAGGGGATGCAAGGTTAGATGAGGTAAAATAAATGTCATTCAAGAAGAGTTTGACTTCTAATACAGTAAATTATTCACAGGTCTACTCTCATGTTTGTCTTCCCTAATACAAATACCCCTACACGAAAGAGGGCTTTGAGATACCTGCCTTTAAATCAAGAATCAGCTTCATGAAGAACCATCCCTCAGGAGAAGACATGAGATGAACACAGGAATATTTGGTCTCAGTTTGGGACACACACACACACACACACACACACACACACACAGCTCTCCTCTCTCTGAATATATATTTTATTGGCCTCTTTCCAGTCTTTTCTGTCTGTCCAGAAGTCAGGCTAAACCTGTGCCCCCCACCCCCCGCAACCATCCTAAGAGTCACAATCTCCAGGAGGCAGATTCCCCATTAGCAGGTAACACTGATGACATTAAGTGTTACTGGGGTCCTGTCACAAAGGCAGCCAGGATGTGCTCTGAGTATCTGCTCCCATGGGAAAGAGTGTGATGCTCAGGAATCCCATGGGGAGTCTCTGTCCATGTGGACAACAGAGACACAGACCATTTCCAGGGTCCAGGCAGCACCTGAGGCTGATCAGTACATTAATTATGGGACAGCAGCCTCAGGACTGCTCCTATGGACCTCAAGACTCATGGGGATGTGGGACAAAACGTCCCTGTGCTCTCAAGGCTAGGTTGTTAACTCCTTCATTCACCACTGCCACCTCGCTTTCTAGGCTGGGACTCTGCTGAAAAATATGTGCTAATTGAGGGTCACTTGGCTGTGACCTCAGGGACAAAGTCCCTCTCATTTCCACCTCTCCATCACTCAGATGTGTGGACTTTGAGAGAATCTTCTGGATCAAGTTGGCCTTGGTAATAAAAAAATTATCTGTCTAGTGATGAGTATCTGAATGAACAATAACTCTATCCTCAACATGCTGGGCACAAGACACAGGGACCAGAGTTGTGCCCACCCAAGACAAGTGTGACCTAAAATTGTCTCCATCCTGGAAAGTCTATCTGTGTTTGGTAATTCTATTAGTGAGATAGATAATGGTCCTTCATGGAGTCCACTGGGTACCATGTCATGGTTTTCTAACTGCAAGTCTAGATCCATGATACAAAACTAATGAAAAAATACTACTACTAATAATAATAAATCAAATGATTCAGATAGAAATTTATAAAAACCTATTCAACCAATAACAGAAGGCATTAGCCATGTATTGCATGGAACACTGAGTGTTATACATAAACAATGAATCTTGGAACACTACATCAAAAACTAATAATGTATTCTATGGTGACTAACATAACACAATAAAAAATTTAAAAAAAATTAAAAACATCATTTCCCATTGTTTTTCCATCCATTTTTTTAACCACATTTTCTACCCATATTCTCTCTACAATAAGCACAGATTTGGAAAAGTATACACAGGACTGTTATCTGCATTTTCACCTTGACATCGCCATGACCTTAAATCAATCTTAATGAGATGAGTTTTGTTTAAACAACATACATCCATTTTAAGTACACTGTAAGCTAAGGTGTGACTGACACATAAGCTCTGTGACCGGGTCCCAGCCAGAGCATCTGCGGGTGTCACTCCTTCCCTCCTGGATCTTCTAACATTTATTCCTTGTGTTCTGAGGTCAGGCCCACACACAGCTTCACATGGCAGGGCTCATGTAGACTTGTGCATATGTGCTGGGAGAATAGATCCTAGGAGGGAATCACTGCCCCAATGTGTGGAGAACTGTCATTTCAAGCAGGTGTAAACAGTGACAGGTAACAAAGATGTTCAGTGTGCAGCCCTCTAGGAATGCACACAAAAATTCTACTCACAACGTGGAATTTTTCCCTGTCTCCTCAATGCTGAGGAACCCTAGAGGAAGGAGGGCTTGGAACCAGGGAGGACTCACATTAGAGGAATGACACAGCATCATGCACAGAAGGGATCATGTGTACCTGGGGTCCTGGCACTGTTCTGGACTGCATCCTGATCTAGAGAAGTTTGTGTAGAGACACCATCTCAGTCCTGACCCAAGAACAGATGAGCAAACTGTGGGCAGATCACCCCGAGGAGTATGAGTAGAGCATAAAGTCTGTCTTGATGAAATGGGAAGCCATATAAGGGGACAACTGATATAGCTCCAATGAAGGGGACAGTGATCAGAACAGTGGGGAGTCACATCTTATGGGCTCTGGTCACCATTTTACACAACGATATGTCTGTATCTGACACCAGGGGGCAATCAGGGCCAGTTTCTGAGAGCTGTGACTTGCCACTTTCATTACTGTGCCTTCTGCTCAGGTCTCAGAGCTATGACCTTCCTACCCCCTGGCCCCACAGAGCACTTCCCCTTCTCATCCACCCTGACATTTTCTGGAAAGGAACCTGATTCAGGTCCAATGAAGTGTCAGAGAGTTGGGGGTCACATTTGCATAGACAAGCCCTCCCTCTCTCAGAGGATGAAGAGGGGAAAAGGGAGAGATTAGGGGAGGTCTGCTCAGCCGTGGGGCACAGAAGTCAAGATCTCTGAAGACCTCCACCATGGCCTGGTCCCCTGTACTCCTCACCCTCCTCATTCAGTGCACAGGTGACTAATGTGGGGAGAGTGGAAGGGGCCCTGGGTGGACACATGGGGTCCTGCTTCCTCCTCTTGTCTTCAGACTCAAGCATCACTCTCTATGTGTCTCTCCCCCTTCCAGGATCCTGGGCTGTGCTGACTCAGCCTCCCTATGTGTCTGGGGCCCTAGGTGAGAGTGTCACCATCTCCTGCACTGGAATCCCCACCAGCATAGATTATGATGAAGAGGAATACACATATAATGTGAACTGGTACCAACAGCTCCAAGGAAAGGTACCCATTCTACTCATCTATGGAGATAATAACAGAAATCCTGGAGTCCCTGATCGATTCTCTGGTTCCAAGTCAGGCAGCTCAGCCTCCCTGACCATCAGTGGCCTTCAGGCTGAAGATGAGGCTGATTATTACTGCCAGTCCACTGACAGTAGCTTCAGTGCTCACACAGTGCATGGGGCCTTTGGTAAAGTGAAACAAAAACCCGCTGTCCCCTCTGCAATGCAGTTACCTGTGCAGCCCTCACTTCTTGGCTGTCAGCTGGTTCCTTTGGTTTCTTGGTATAAGTTGGAGTCTGAGATACACTCTAGGGAACTTTGTCTACAAACCTGTACCCATATTCTTAAATCTATCTTCCAAAGCCTGTCCTTGACATGACCACATTCTATGGTTTTCTCAAATTAAGCAGACATTCCTCAGTTCCAGGGGCAGGCTGTCCTGGGATACGAGTTCATGACAGATCAAGACTGATACGGGCATGCAGAATCCAGGCTTGCTGAGACATGACACATCAGGGCTGTACAATATGTATCCTTGTACCAACAGCTCCAGTGAATGGAACCCCAAATCCTTGTGTTGCACCCTGTGGGGATAATGAACTATTTCTCTGGCTCCATGTCTGACAACTCTGAAGATGGGGATATTCCTCACAGTCCCTCATGTGACAACATTCTCAGGGCTCACACAGAGCCCCAGACCTGTGACTATAAGGACTAAAACCCCTTTCCCGTCTGCCAGGAGGGGGAGCTCCAGCAGCTGCTGAGGCTAAGCCTGTGGTTTCTGCTTCTGATGTTCCTGCTGCTGCCATCATGGGGCCAGGTGCATGTAAGAGCATCAAGGGGCAGGCAGGGTTACTCCTTCCCTTCTGTCCTCAAAGTCAGACACTTTCCTAGACAATGTGTCCAAAAACAGAAAGGACATCCCCCATCAGGTTGGGAGACAGAGTGTCTGCACTGAAGTTCATGGATGGGGAGTGGTAGGTCCTGTGTGCTCATCTCAGTCCTGACTTCTGAGGATTCATTTACCTATTCATAGAAGATTCAGGAGCTATGCCATCCTTTCAGTCATCAGTAGGAATCCCTGCTGCTTGTACAAGTTAGGGAGATTTATTCTGCCAGGATGGCATCAGCACTGGAATATCTATCCCTGAATTATGTATTTGCATCTTTGGAATGAATACCTTCCCATTCTCATCCATGCTAAAACCCAACCAGTGAGTTTTCTTGCATGATTGCATTGTCAATTACTTACAGAATGAGGTGAGTAATAATGGAGTTAAAGGTCATATTTGTCTGTTCCTGATCTTGTGAAAATATTCTTGCTGTACACCCCATGATCTAAGGCCCTGGCTGGAACATTAAATATATGCGTGTAGAAAAGAATGTGGTACCATATTGAGATGTATTTGACTATTACTATTTTAAGTGTTTTTTATGAAGAATTCATTTAAATTTTTTCAAAGGCTCTTTCAAGTTCTTTTGAGAAAATATGATTTTATCTATTGATCTATTTTTTAAATAGTTTATTCATTTATTTGACAGACAGAAATCACAAGTAGGCAGACAGGCAGGCAGAGAGACAGGCAGAGAGGCAGGGGGTGGCAGTGTGGGGGGGAACGCAGGCTCCCTGCTGAGCAGAGAGCTCGATGTGGGGCTCGATCCCAGGACCCTGGGATGATGACCTGAGCCAAAGGCAGAGGCTTTAACCCACTGAGCCACCCAGGTGCCCCTATCTATTGATTTATTAATAAAAGTTTTATATTCCATCAATATGGAACTGAACTTGTATACCAGGAATAAATCAGTCCTAGGGCATAGTATACTAATGTGATATTGGAATCTGTTGATATTTTATTCAGAAGATTTATAGCAATGTTTCATATTATTACTCTGAAATTTTCTTTTTCTGTATTATATCTACCAGGGGTAGTTATTACCATTATAACTGCTTTCTACAATAATTTAATTCTCTGGATATTTCAATATTTTGAAAATGTATAAATATGAACTCAATAAATGGATCCATCTTTTCTATGAAGGCTTGCTTGATTTTTTTTTCCTATAAAATTAATTGGAGCTTATCCCTACAAGACAATTCCTTTAGAAATTGGTCTGTTTATTCACTTCCTTCTAGGGAACATTTTTTTTTTCCTCCTAGGAAATTGTGCTTTTCATCTAATATTAGTAGAGGTTAACAGCAAAAATTTTCGTTTGTCCACACGTCATTTCTTATTATGTATAGATGTGCATCATCCACTTTCATTCAAAAGTTAGTAATTGACTAATCTATTTTGTCATTTACAAACAAGAGTTTGATGGGTCGATTAGATCTAACATTCCTCTTTATTCCTTTTTTTTTTTTCCTATTGTTTCATTTACTATTATGGGAAATGGGTGTTTCTTATTTGTCTTTATTTACTATTTTGAACTTGCTAGAACTCTCAATTGTCCCCTTTGGTTTTTCCTTTGCCATATGACTTTCAAAGCATTCTTTTTTTTTAATAAATAGACTTTAATTTTAAGAGAACTTTTAGAGTTATAGTGAATTTAAGTGGAATTCACAGATTTTTTCCAAAGTTCGTGGCAAACAATGTTCTTTTCTTAACACTAGAAGCCAGGGAACTTTCCCTAATGGCTTCTGAGTTTCCATTCGGTCTCAAGTAAGCAAAGCATTCTGGGATTCCAGGTGCTTCTCAGGGTCCAAACATGCCTTAATGAACTCTGGATATTTCTTAAATTAGGGTCTTCATGCTGGAGATGAAACTGGCCAAAATTGCCATATATGAGCTAACAGGGGCACTGTTCACACCGTGTCCAGGTCACTTCAGAAGGGAGGCAAAGTCCTCTGCTTGTGTTGCCTGGGCTCTCACTAGGTCCTCACTGTTTGTGACAAAAGCCACTGTCAGGTAACAGCTCCAATAATTAATGTAACTCAAGTGATTGCCGCTTAGAGAATTTCTGCCCTATCACTAAAAAAACATTCTGAGATCTTCCATCTCTATGTGGCCATCACCTCCTTTTTCAGGACATAATCTCTAAAATAAGATAATATGGGTTAATCTGGACCATTAGCTGGTATAGGTCAATTATACATTATATACATCTGTATATAATTATACATAATTATACAATTATACATAATTATACAATTATACATCTGTTGTGGTCAATTATACATTAGAAGCATTAATCAGCAATCCCGTGGTAAATATCCTGCATATCTGAAATAGAATAATTTGGTGAATATTTAACACAAAGGTAATTCATGAATTTGTGATCAGAACATTGGGAATGCTAAATGCAGCGTGAAAAATCATGGCCTAATATCAGTGGGAACCACTAATATTTCTGGAGACATAGCAGGAATAGGTTTGGGGATGAAGTAGGACAGAATGGAAGAGATCTGGATAATCACTAATCCCAACACCAGACTTCCTTCTGCAGGTTTAAGAGAAGTTATCATGGGGCACCTGGGTGACTCAATGGGTTAAAGCCTCTGCCTTCAGCTCAGGTCATGATCTCAGGGTCTTGGGATCGAGCCCCACATCAGGCTCTCTGCTCAGCAGGGAATCTGCTTCCTCCTCTCTCTCTGCCTGCCTTTCTGCCTACTTGTCATCTCTGTCTGTCAAATAAATAAATAAAATCTTTTTTTAAAAAAAGAGAGAAATTATCAGAAGCTGGCTACCTGCTTTTAGTGCCCTCTGTGTAGTATAAATACAGGTAGTGTTGCTTTGGCAAAAGGGGGGTGCTGTGTGCCGAACAAGAGAGTAGACACCAATGCCCATCCACCTCTACAGCCAGGATCTTGCTCCAGTGGGACTGGGAGTAACGACCCCCACTCAGGTGTGATTCTCCTGCACCGTAACCCTTCTGACCATATGAAGAACATGGATGGATGCATGTCCTGTCTCAGTCAGCAGAGAGCACTGATCGTGTCTTTCTTTACCCTAAGACTAGAAACATCACCCGCCCAGAGTTAGGTGGGGATTGGATATGGGGAATGGCAACACCATATGCGTGATTCTATTCTCAAGAGTGAAGGGGAAAAGTCAGCAAGACTCTGTATCCCCAGACTCCATGGTGGCCCTCACCATATGTTGTAATTTTCCCTACATGGATCCACATTAATTTGCAACATACAATCCATGTGAGAACACCACTTGTCACCCATGTGCAGCTCAAAGAGGAGTCCCTTCTCTCCCCTGCTAGAGTTGCCATCCATTTAGCCCTACTCCATGTGGGATTCCAGGACTCTCACCTACTCCCTCTCTGGAGGCAGAAGTAGCAGTGGCAGAAAGGTCAATAACATGAAGTCTCTGTCTTTGTGACCAAATGTCAGGGACCCCAGGGTAAGGGGGAGGGATCTTCTGATGGGTAGAAGAGCTTTAGGGTATCCTGAGAGGAGTGAGGAGGTGGATCTCTCCCAAATTGGATCTCACAATGTGGGTGACAGACAACAGATGCTTGAGCTCACAGGACTTTCTCTGAGCTGAGAATGGCACAAGATGTAACTGAATTAGTCTTCCCACAGGACCTCTGTTACCCACCCAGCTTCTTCTTGCCCTCAGCCATTCATTCTACCATATTTCTAAGGTTCCTCAGACAGTTCCTCTTTGGAGAGTCGGGGGCTCTTTATGGGGAACCTATGGTGAAACCGGCAGATGGTTCTTTCTGACTCAGAAGCTCCTCCCGCCTTCCCCCATTTACTTTAACCTTTCTCCTCCTCAGAGAATCCCCATGAATTTGAGCTCCTGCTTATCAGAGTAATTGATTTATTTCTCCTCACACTTGATTTATTTCTCTATCACACTTTTCATTCTCGGAGGAGAGGAAGGAAATCCTACCTTCACTTTGAATTCTGCAAGGGAATGTTTCCCTTTACATTACCTGCTGCATGTAGAGTTTTTTCCTGGGCCACATTCTTCTATATCCCTCCTGAGAATATGTTTCTTATTTCTGTCCTCACCTTCATTCCATACCTGCTTTTGTCCAAAACCAGAAGTAGATAGGAGACATGTATGTAGAGAAGATGTATGGAAATAACAACTATCGCAGAGAGACAAGATGCCTCATTCCAAGGGAACCAATATTCTCTTAAATGTCCATGTGTCTTCTCAAACATCTTCATTGAGTTTCTTCATCATACAGGGAGTTCATATGTGGGGCAGACCCACAAATCTAGGGGAGGACTGATGGTCCTTGACAAGCAGCTTCCCTAAGGATTTGCTTAGATTGTCCCCTTCCCACTCGACATGAATTATCCTCTGGTCAATAACCCTGGCTTTTTTCTGGTCACATGTCACATCCTACTGATTCCTTTACTGTGTGCCATTTCAGATAACAACAAACATTTCAAGCACCTTCCTGCAATGGAAAATCATACACTTTGTGAATCTCTAGCTCTGAATAGGTAGAATAAATACCAATAATTTCTATAACTTGTAAAATGTAATTGAAAATATTTCAGTAATGGAGCATATAAATCCACAAAATAAAAAACATAAATTTGAGAAGTAATATATAGTCAGAAACTTATAGTTTAATATCATCATAATTCAGGTATAAATATAAAAGATGGCATAAATAAGTGGAGTAGAGTACATTGTTTTTTGTCCAACTTCAAAAATCCAATAGCCCAAGATGGGTGTCAAGACTTAGGGATTTTGTTTTTATGTCATTGATCTTCTCAAAGAAGGAGGAATCAGGGTCTAGTGATGTCAAGGGAGATGCTGGAGGCTGGAGTAGGAAGAGATAATTAGTCAACCAATAAAGAGGGCCTGGGTCAAAAGAGGTCTGGTGCCCTCTCCCAGGGACCACATTGCTTGATCAATTCCTTAGTTCTATTTGCATTTTAAATAATATTTGTTTAACTTTAACGAGATGACTAGTTTTATTTATTTTCCAGTATTTGTAAGGATCTGTGTCCCATGGGGTGAGTGGTCAGTAATATGATGTTTCTGGGCCACACACTGTAACTGAACAATGAATTCAATGGCTGCAAATGGTGGAAGCCAGCATTCTCCATCCTGGAACAGAAGCTCATGTTTTGTGCAGGTCTCATCCTCTCCATAACCGGTGTTAGACCTGCCCTTGTGGTTCTTATTATGACTGCAAGACACCCTTCAGAAACAAGACAGGAAACAGAAAAATAAAGGTTTATTACTCGCAATGCCTGGAAATTACACAGCATACCTGGGGCTACACCCCAAGGTCATGGGTAGAGAAAGAGCAAGCCTGTGTCCTCCCCCACCAAGAGTGTAGACAGAAGCTCAGCTGACAGAGGATGTGGAGATGAGAGACAGAGACAGAGATACACAGAAAGAGAGAGGCCTATTTTCTTTTTTCCCATACTGTGAATCCACAGGGGAATGGGCATTGGGGCCTTGTCCTTTTGCTCCATGCATTAGGGATGCTGCTGGCAAGCTGCTTCACTCCTGTAGTGAAGACAGCACTTGAGCATTGAAGACAGTAAGAGACAGTCCTTAGTGAGAGACACAGCAGAGGATTCTGAGCCATTTGAAACCATAAGCCTCCAGAGTAAGAAGGACCTGGTTGTGGCCTATCCTCTGTGGGGAGGGGTCAGGGAATCCAAAGCACTGGAGGAAGGGGGCGCTTCTCTGGGCTCCCATCCCCTCATCTCAGTCAAGGGGCACCAGGACCACTGTGAATTTGTCCTATGGAGTCCATGGGGTGATGGCAGCTTTAAAGCATCCCCTTACTGAATCTGGGCCCAGGGCCACAGAGCTCATCTGAGTTAACCGAGTCCACTCCTCATTATATACACCAGGAAAAGGAAGTGGGGGTGGGGACCAGACCAAAATCTGAAGGGGATGAGAGAGAGACTGCAGTTCTGCCTCCACATGGCTGGAGGTCCTGGGGAATTGCAGGCAGGGCCAGAGTTTTGAGGTCTTCTCCTTCCTCACTTCTTCATGATGTCCACTGTCCCAGGCACTTAAGCTGGACCTTGGATGCTTCACACTGATGACTCCTCCTAAGGTTCCCCTGGGGTATGAAGGTCTATAAACATCACCACCAACCACATATTACTGTTTTCAGCCTTCCCTGGAACACTTATACAGGAAACACTACGAGGTGCCAGTCTCATCTAAACTGACTCCTAGACCACCAGTTGGGAGCCTGAGAAGAAGGTAGGATTTCACTAACACAAACACTACAGTAATGATAAAGGGACTGAATAAGGAGCCAGCCTGGACTGAGGGACTCTGCTTCCAGGACTCCTCTCACTCATTCTGTACATGGGAATGGTTCCTGGGGTTGTGTTCCAGGTTCTTGTCCCTCTTATATGTCCATATCCACACCAGGAGCTGCTCACCATGCCTGGATAACAGCCTCAAGCCATGTGTCACTGCATGCTGCCACTCGAGGTCAGGGTCCACCATTTCTGAGCTTGGAATTCAGTGTTTCTACTTGTTTACCAGATCTTCAACTATTTTATGAATAGAGAAACATCTCATTATCCTATGTTCCACTACAGTAAACAACAGCACCATCTCACCAGTTAGTAAAAGCAGAAACTCCCAGTTCACACTATACTCTTCTTCCTTCTCTTCCTGAGTTCCTTCTGTTCCACAATCCTGATCATGTCTGTGAGCAGAGCTGCCTACATTCCTGCCTCCTGTTTTCCTGCTTCAGCTGTTCTTCCCCAAACACATGGTTTCTTCGGTCCCACCCTGCTGTGTCCATTCTTCTGTTCTCCTGTGCACAGTCACCAGATGGTCTCCCAGTCTGTGAAATCACCACATCCCTTCTCATCCTGTTTTGATTTTTTTTTCTATGCCTTCATGTGCAGAAAACAGTCACTTCTCCCTTGAGATGTAATTGAAAGGCTTCTTCTCTGGGAGCTCCCTAATTGTCCCAGAGGGTGGGATAAGCTCATTCTTTTGTATAACTTCTGTTCTCTACACGTTCTCATACTCACAGGAATGTTTAATTCTGGGTGACTATTCCCTCCATCATGGAAGCCTCTCAAATCACAGACACTGTATTCATGTTCTTAAATCAGACCCCATAGGGTGCTTAACACACTCATTCAGGTCAGTGTTGAATGCTGGTGGCGTAGCTATGGACATTAACCTCAGGGCACTGAGGTTGCTGCAGGCAAGCATGTCATCAGCAGGGGGCACCATGCATCTCTATGAGCCCTGCAGGGGTACCCTTACAGCTAGGGAAACCCCTTGGCCTCAGTACTGGGAAAAGGCTGAGCTGCCTCCTGGGCTCCCTAATGAGACCCTGCTGCTCAGCATCATCAGGGCATGGCAGAGCCTCCTGGGCAAGGTCATTTGGGTGTCCTACAGATTCTCCCTCCACCCCCTCATGGGTGGAGCATTCACATCAGGACCTGCGTTCAGACTTCTTGTCCTCTGGTCTCCTGAATCACAGATCAGGTAGAGTCTGGGAGAGTATGGTAAGGGGTGCAAATTTACATAAAGAGCATTCTCATTTGTCTGGAGACAGAATGGAGGATAAGACAAGCCTGAGAGAGCCCCGTTCCACTGTGGGGACCAGGAGCTGTGTTACCATGGCCTGGACTCCTCCCTTCCTCCCATTCCTCCCTCTGAGAATCTGACTTCTGGACATTTCCCAAATATAATCAGCCCCTGAGACTGAGAATCTCCCAGTGTAAATGCCCCATTACCCATGAGTGTCTGTGTTTGCAGGTTCCCTGGCCCAGCCTGTGCTGACCCAGTTACCCTCTTCCTCTGCATGTCTGGGAACAACAGTCAGACTCACCTGCACCCTGAGCAGTGGCCTCAGTGTTGACAACTATTACATAAATTTGTACCAACAGAAGCCAGGGAGCCCTCCCCAGTATCTCCTGTACTATTATTCAGACCCACATACAGAGTTGGAACCTGGGGGTCCCCAGCTGCTTCTCTGGATCCAAAGATGCCTCAGCCAATGCAGGGCTTCTGCTCATCTCTGGGCTGCAGCCTGAGGATGAGGCTGAATATTTCTGTGCTACATACAGCTCATGGCAGTGAGAGCAGCATTCATTACTCACAGTGTCACAGACAACAAGGAAGTGAGATAAAAACCCCTGGGCCCACAGGCCTTGTCTCTGAGCCTCTTTTATTGAAAAGCTTCTGTGGAGGCTCCTATAGGAGATACTCCTCTATGGGGAGATATGTCCTTGAGAAGAGAGGAGTGATAAACTGATTATGCTGTTGCCTGGGACAGCACGGGTGTCCCAGGAGCACACTGGATGAGGGACAGAGACAAAGTCCACATACTCCAGAGTTGGGAGAGCATGAATTATACTAAACACTTATACAGGAAAAACATAAGCCCTTCCTTCCCATTGTGTCTCCATCACTACTGTCAGAAGAAATATCCCGTTCGTTTCAAGATCCTTCTATTTGGACAAAAAATCAAATTGATATGAGACAGATTAATAGGAGAGTTAAAATGTAATGGCATATATATAGGAATCCACAGAGACATGGGAATTCCAAAGACACTCAGGCAAGATGAAGTATATATGTTTTTTTGAACTATACAGAAGGGGGGTAGGTATCCAGTATTAAATGCAAAAAAAAAAAAAATGTGATTCACAGACAGAGGAAGGAGAGTAAATGTGTGGTAGACAAATGTATGGGGATCCACTCAGCGACAATGGGATACAGAGGAATTTGACCAAATAGACCCTCCTTGTCTGCCCCACCTAGTTCATGTTCTAGTGTAGTTGTCTGTGGTGCCAACTCTCCTCCCAGAGGAGGCGTTCTACATAAATTTGTTTAGTCAGCTGAGGAGGTAAAGAGCTTTTCCTGAAAATTATTTGTTTCAATTGCATTTATTTTAAAAATTTTTGATATTTTTTTAAAATTTCTTTTCAGTGTAACAGTATTCATTGTTTTTATACCACACACAGCATTCCATCCAATACGTACCCTCCCTAAGACCCACCACCTGGTTCCCCCATATTCCCACCCCCCATCCCTTCAAAACACTCAGATTGTTTTCCAAAGTCCATAGTCTCTCATGGTTCACCTCCCCTTCCAATTTCCCCCAACTCCCTTCTCCTCTCCATCTCCCCTTGTCCTCCATACTATTTGTTACGCTCCACAACTAAGTGAAACAATATGATAATTGACTCCCTCTGCTTTACTTATTTCACTCAGCATAATCTCTTCCAGTTCCATCCATGCTGCCTCAAAAGTTGCGTTTTCATTCATTCTGATGGAGGCATAATACTCCATAGTGTATATGAACCACATCTTCCTTATCCATTCGTCTGTTGAAGGGCATTTTGGTTCGTTCCACAGTTTGGTGACAGTGGCAATTGCTGCTATAAACATTGGGGTCAACTGCATTTTTTTAAATTTATTTTTTATTTATTTTCAGAATAACAGTATTCATTATTTTTGCACCACACCCAGTGCTCCATTCAATCAGTGCCCTCTATAATACCCACCACCTGGTACCCTGACCTCCCACCCCTCGCCCCTTCAAAACCCTCAGATTGTTTTCCATAGTCTCTCATGGATCACTTCCCCTTCCAATTTCCATAGTCTCTCATGGTTCACCTCTCCTTCCAATTTCCCCCAACTCCCTTCTCCTCTCTAACTCCACATGTCCTCCATGCTCTTTGATATTGACCACAAGTAAGTGAATCCATATGATAAATGACTCTCTCTGCTTGACTGATTTCACTCAGCATAATCTTTTACACTCCCGTCCATGTTGCTACAAACAGTAGGTATCCGTCCTTTGTGATGGAAGCATAATACTCCATAGTGTATATGGACCACATCTTCCTTATCCATTAATCCGTTGAAGGGCATCTGGGTTATTTCCATAGCTTAGCAACCATGGAGATCACTGCTATAAACATTGGGGTACAGATCGCCCTTCATTTCACGACATCTGTATCTTTGGGGTAAATACCCAGGAGTGCAATTGCAAGTTCATAGGAAGTTCTATTTTTAATTTCTTGAGGAATCTCCACACTGTTCTCCAAAGTGGCTGCACCAACTCCCATTCCCACCAACAGTGTAAGAGGGTTCCCCTTTTTCCACATCCCCTCCAACACATGTTGTTTCCTGTTTTGTTAATTTTGGCCATTCTAACTACTGTAAGTTGATATTTCAATGTGGTTTTAATTTGAATCTCTCTGAGGGCTAGTGATGATAAACATTTTTTCATGTGTCTGATAGACATTTGTATGTCTTGATTGGAGAAGTGTCTGTTCATATCTTCTGCCCATTTTTAAATTTTTTTTTTATTTATTTATTTTCAGAAAAACAGTATTCATTATTTTTTCACCATACCCAGTGCTCCATGCAATCCGTGCCCTCTATAATACCCACCACCTGGTATCCCAAACTCCCACCACCCCCCCCCGCCACTTCAAAGCCCTCAGATTGTTTTTCAGAGTCCATATTCTCTCATGATTCACCTCCCCTTCCAATTTACCCCAACTCCCTTCTGCTAACACCCCTTGTCCTCCATGATATTTGTTATGCTCCACAAATAAGTGAAACCATATGATAATTGACTCTCTCTGCTTGACTTGTTTCACTCAGCATCATCTCTTCCAGTCCCGTCCATGTTGCTACAAAAGTTGGGAATTCATCCTTTCTGATGGAGGCATAATACTCCATAGTGTATATGGACCACATTTTCCTTATCCATTTGTCCATTGAAGGGCATCTTGGTTCTTTCCATAGTTTGGCGACCGTGGCCATTGCTGCTATAAACATTGGGGTACAGATGGCTCTTCTTTTCACGACATCTGTATCTTTGGGGTAAATACCCAGGAGTGCAATGGCAGGGTCATAGGGAAATTCTATTTTTAATTTCTTGAGGGATCTCCACATTGTTCTCCAAAGAGGCTGCACCAACTTTTATTCCCACCAACAGTGTAAGAGGGTTCCCTTTCTCCACATCCTCTCCAACACATGTTGTTTCCTGTTTTGTTAATTTTGGCCATTCTAACTGGTGTAAGGTGATATCTCAATGTGGTTTTAATTTGAATCTTCTGCCCATTTTTTTCATATGATTGTCTGTTTTGTGTGTGTTGAGTTTGAGGAGTTCTTGATATATCCTGGATATCAACCTTTTGTCCGTACTGTCATTTGCAAATATCTTCTCCCATTCCGTGGGTTGCCTCTTTGTTTTCTTGACTCTTTCCTTTGCTGTGCAAAAGCTTTTGATTTTGATGAAGCCCCAACAGTTTATTTTCGCTTTTGTTTCCTTTGCCTTTGGAGACATATCTTGAAAGAAGTTGCTATGGCTGATATCGAAGAGATTACTGCCTATGTTCTCCTCTAGGATTCTGATGGATTCCTGTCTCACATTGAGGTCTTTTATCCATTTTTAGTTTATCTTTGTGTATGGTGTAAGAGAATGGTTGAGCTTCATTCTTCTACTTATACCTGTCCAGTTTTCCCAGCAGCATTTATTGAAGAGACTGTCTTTTTTCCACTGTATATTTTTTTCCTGTTTTGTCGAAGATTAATTGACCACAGAGTGGAGGGTCCATATCTGGGCTCTCTACTCTGTTCCACTGGTCTATGTGTCTGTTTTTATGCCAGTACCATGCTCTCTTGGTGATCATAGCTTTGTAATAAAGCTTTAAATCAAGTAATGTGATACCCCCCAGTTTTCCTTTTGTTTTTCAACTTTTCCTTAGCGATTCGGGGTCTCCTCTGATTCCATACAAGTTTTTTGGATTATTTGCTCCAGCTCTTTGAAGAATACCGGTGGAATTTTGATCAGAATGGCATTAAAAGTATAGATTGCTCTAGGCAGTATAGACATTTTAACAATGTTTATTCTTCCGAACCAAGAGCATGGAATGGTCTTCCATGTTTTTGTGTCTTCTTTAATTTCTTTCATGAGTGCTCTGTAGTTCCTCAAGTACAGCTCCTTTACCTCTTTGGTTAGGTTTATTCCCAGGTATCTTATGATTCTTGGTGCTATAGTAAATGGAATCGATTCTCTAATTTCCCTTTCTTTATTTTCATTGTTAGTGTATAAGAAAGCCACTGATTTCTGCACATTGACTTTGTATCCTGCCATGTTTCTCAATTGCTGTATGAGTTCTAGTAGTTTGGGGGTGGAGTCTTTGGGTTTTCCATATAAAGAATCGTGTCATCTGCAAAGAGAGAGAGTTTGACTTCTTCATTGCCAATTTGGATACCTTTTATTTCTCTTTGTTGTCTGATTGCTGTTGCTAGGACTTCTAG
This sequence comes from Mustela putorius furo, assembly GCF_011764305.1. Lineage (NCBI taxonomy): Eukaryota > Metazoa > Chordata > Mammalia > Carnivora > Mustelidae > Mustela > Mustela putorius. Next base: position 315,505 of record NW_025422010.1, read on the forward strand.
TACAATGTTGAACAAGAGTGGTGAAAGTGGGCATTATTTTCTTGTTCCTGATCTCAACGAGAAGGCTGCAAGCCTTTTCCCATTGAGGATGATATTTGCTGTGCGTCTTTCATAGGTAGATTTGATGAAATTCAGGAATGTTCCTTCTATCCCTACACTTTGAAGTGTTTTAATTAGGAACAGATGCTGGATTTCGTCAAATGCTTTTTCTGCATCAATTGAAAAGACCATGTGGTTCTTCTCTCTTCTATTAATTTGTTCTATCACATTGATTGATTTGCGAATGTTGAAACATCCTTGTAGCCCAGGAAGGAATCCCACCTGGTCATGGTGGATAATCTCTTTAATGTGCTGTAGGGTCCTATTTGCTAGGATCTTGTTGAATATCTTAGCATCCATATTCATCAGTAATATTGGTCTGAAATTCTCCTTTTTGGTAGGTTCTTTGCTTGACTTCGGGATCAGGTAATGCTGGCTTCATAGAAAGAGTCTGGAAGTTTTCCTTCTTCAGTTTTTTGAAACAGCTTCAGGAGAATAGGTATTATTTCTTCTTTGAAAGTTTGGTAGAATTCCCCAGGGATTCCATCAGGTCCTGGGCTCTTGTTTTTTGGGAGTGTTTTTTGTTTGTTTGTTTGTTTTTATTTGACAGAGAGTGAGAGACAGCACAAGCAGGCAGAGCAGCAGGCAGAGGGAGAGGGAGAAGCAGGCACCCTGCCAAGCAAGAAGCCCAACATGGGGTTTGATCCCAGGACTCTGGATCATGACCTGAGCTGAAGGCAGTTGCCTAACCAACTGAGCCACCCAGGCACCCCTTTGAGAGGTTTTGGATCACTGCTTCAATCTCATTACTATATATTGGTCTATTCAGGTTGTCAGTTTCTTCCTGGTTCAATTTTGGGAGTTTATAGTTTTCCAAGAATGCATCCATTTCACCTAGGTTGAATAGCTTATTTGCAATTGCTTATTGGCATATAACTGTTGATAATACCTTCTGATGATTGTTTCTACTTCCTTGGTGTTAGTTGTAATCTCTACCTTTTCATTCATAATTTTATGAATTTGGGCTTTCTATCTCTCTCTCTCTTTTTTTTTTTTTTTGGTTAGTGTGGCCAGTGGTTTAGCAATCTTATTGATTCTTTAAAAACAACAGCTTCTAGGGGGAGAAAAGATGGCGGGGAAGTAGAAGGAGGCTCCCTTTCAACATGTACCCTAAAGTGAGCTGATTACCTTCCAAAGAACTCCGATCACCCATGAAATCAGCCTGAGATCAGAATTATACATGTATGGATCTCTACAAGAACAGAAGACTCAAGTGGGCAGGTAAAGTGTAGTGGGAAAGTCAGACTGATATCACAATATAAACAAAAGGGGGAGGGAGCCACCAGAGTCGACCCAGTGGAAAGTAATATCCTAATATGAGAGTGCCTTGCATCTGGGAGTCTGGTAGAAAGCACTCAAAAAGAGAAAAGGATCACCAGGGGGAAATTGCAGGAATCGGGGTGTTATGGCCAGAGGCTTAAGTCCCAAGACCCAGGACAGCTACCCCTGGTGCAGAGCCAGAGAGAGTGTGGCAGAGAAAGCAGGCCTTAGTCCCTGAACCACCAGCACCCCTGAGAGCATGAGGCGCCCGGCTCCTGTGAGGGGCTGGGAGCCTCGCCAGCCAACAGAAACACAGCCTTTTTGCAGTCCCCATGCAAGTGCCCTGACATGCCATCAGAGTCCGAGTCCTGCCCTGCGTCTTCCCCCTGATAGGGGGGCTTACAGGCACCATGCCAGTGCTCTTGGACCCAGAAAGACCAGGCACTCCCAGCCCAGGTCAGCAGGAAAATCTCAGTGTTCAATCACTGCTTGGAGCTTCTCTGGCTGTCTGGAGCTGCCCAGACAGCCGCCTCTGCCATGGTTTTTGGTACAAGCAAAAAATACTGGGTCCACAGGGATCACGACTGGGAACCTGCTCTGCCAGCGGCAATGGGGGGATTTATTTGGGCTCTGCAGCCAGACTGGGGCTTCTCTCTGAGAGGGAGGTCAGGGTGCAGTTTGCTTTCCTCTAAACCTATAAAAACCATCAAAAGCGGTCAAGGCGAGAGAGAAAAACAAAAGTGAACAAATATAAAAACCTCCAGAGATCAAAAGCCTGAAAAAACCAGTTTCCTCAGAGCCCACCCCCTTAAGGGGGCGCGGGAGGACTTAATTCAGAGAACATCATTGACTGAAAACCCACATGGCAGGGCCTTCCCCCAGAAAACCAACCAAAAAAGGAGAAAAAAAAAAAAAAAGACGACAAGAGAACAACCACCAGTATTTCATAGGACAATTTTTATTATTAATTTGTTCCCACTATTCTGGCTCATTTTTTATATAGATAATTATTTATTATTATATAGATAATTTTTAAAATATTTGGTGTCACAGTGAGATGTCCAGTACATCAAATTCCATAATAACCTTCTAACCTGAACTTTTTGATACATACACTTGTATTTTCCTTTTGCATTTCTATTTTTTTAATTTCTTTTTTTAATTTTAGTTTAGTTTACTCGAGTTTATTCCTTTTTAATTTTTATTTTCTAATATTCATATAGAGTTAAACTTCAAGGTAATCCCCTTTCCCCAATCAATGCCACCCCTATAGGTAAACCAATCCCTATCCCCCTTTATCTTAGGAAAGTTGAGTCTTTTAACAAAGATATCAAGATACATTCAGGAAGAATCAAAACAAGCTTCCTCGCCCACACTGTGAATTTACAACCACTCTCACATCTTTATCTTCCACCAGTATTTCTGTGTTTTTGTGTTTGTCCTGATAGTATATAAATCTTACACTCGGGGTTCTTTTTGACGAGGTTATATATATATATATATATATATATATATATATATATATGCAAATATACATATATTTATTTTTTCTCTTGTCATATACTTTTATCAGTCTTGTTGTTGTCTGTTTTTCTTTGTATACTTCATAAATCTTACCTTGGGGCCCATTTGGGCTGAAACATCTCTTTTATTTCACCTTTCATTCCTGTCTCTCTCCCTCTCTCTTTTTTCCTTTCCATTTATTTTTCCTCTCATTTGGGTGGGGAATCCTGATTGATCAGAAGCGTTCCAGGGTGTACCTTGAGTGCACCACGGTCAATGCATCCAGCTACACCCGTTTAGGCATCTCTCACCAAAATGACTAGGAGGAGGAATACCCAACAGAAGAAAAATACAGAGGATGGACCTTCTGCAACAGAGCTAACTATCAACGTATACAATATGTCAGAAGGAGAATTCAGGCTAACAATTATCCAAGCAATACCTAGGTTGGAGAAAGCCATGGGTGACCAAACGGAATTGATTAGGGCCGAACTGAAAGCAACCAGAGACCATGTTTTCAATACTAGGGAAGAGCTGAAAACTACCAGGAATGAGCTTCACAATGCTCTCAATGAGTTCCAATCTAATCTAAACTCTCTCAAAGCTAGAGTAACTGAGACAGAAGATAGAGATCTGGAGGACAAACAGAGAGAAAGGCTCAGGAGGAAGCCTGGAACAAACAGCATAAAAACCACGAAAACAGAATCAGGGAAATAAATGATGCCATGAAACATTCCAACGTCAGAATTATTGGAATCCCTGAAGGGTAGGAGAAAGAAAGAAGTCTAGAAGATATAGTGGAACATGATCTTCATGAGAATTTTCTAAATCTCGTGAAAGGAACCAGCGTTCATGTATTAGAGGCTGAACCGTTTCCCCCCAAGATTACAGATTCTCGAAAGTCCTTGAGACACCTAATAGTAAGAATGAAGAATTATAATTGTAGGCAGAACCACTTGAAAGAAGCTAGGACAAAGAAGATCCTTACATACAGAGGAAAGCCCATCAGAATAACGTCAGACCTGTCCACAGAGACCTGGCAAGCCAGAAGGGCTGGCAAGATATATTCAGGGCACTAAATGAGAAGAACATGCAGTCAAGAATACTTTATCCAGCAAGATTGACATTCAAAATGGATGGAGAGATAAAGAGTTTCCAAGACTGGCAAGGCTTAAAAGACTATGGAACCACCAAGCCGATACTGCAGGAAATATTAAGGGGTTTCTATAAAAGAGGAAAAAGCCCAAGAATAGCATTGAACAGAAGTATGGAGACAATCTACAGAAAGAAAGACTTCAAAGGTAACACGATGTCAATAAAAACGTATCTATCAATAATCACTGTCAATGTGAAAGGCCTAAATGCATCCATAAAACGGCACAGGGTTGCAGATTGGAAAAAAGGACAGGACCAATCCATATGGTGTCTACAAGCGACCCATTTTGAACCTAAAGATACACCCATACTGAAAGTGAAGGGATGGAGAAGCATCTTTCATGTTAATGGGCCTCAAAACAAGGCCAGGGTAGCGATTCTCATATCGAACAAATTATATTTTAAACTAAAGACTGTAGACAGAGATACAGAAGGACACTACATCATTCTTAAAGGGACTATACACCAAAATGATCTAACAATTGTAATATCTATGCCCCCAATATGGGAGCAGCCAATTACATAAGAAAACTGTGAATCAAGATAAAGAGTCATATTGATATGAATACACTAATTATTTGAGATCTTAACACACCTCTCTCAGAAATAGATCATCGAAGCAGAAAAATCAATAAAGAAACAAAAGCATTGAATGACACATTGGACCAGATGGACCTGATAGATATGTACAGAACATTCCACCCTAAAACAACAAAATACTAATTCTTCTCAAGTGGAAATGGAGCCTTCTCCAGAACAGACCACATACTGGGTCACAAATCAGGACTCAACCAATACCAAAAGACTGAGATTATTCCCTGCACATTCTCAGATCACAATGCTTTGAAACTGGAGCTCAGTCACAAGGAAAAGTTCAGAAGGAACTCAAACACCTGGAAGCTAAAGACCACCTTGCTTAAGAATGCTTGGATTAACCAGGAGATCAAAGAAGAACTGAAACAATTCGTGGAAACCAATAAGAATGAAGACAATTCAATCCAAAACCTATGGGATACAGCAAAGGCGGTCCTAAGGGGGAAATACATAGCCATCCAAGCCTCCCTCAAAAAAAATTGAAAAATACAGAATACATGAGCTGTCTCTACACCTTAAAGAACTGGAGAATCAACAACAAATCAAACCAACTCCACACATAAGAAGGGAAATCATCAAGATTAGAGCTGAGATCAATGAGGTAGAAACCAGAGATACATTAGAACGTATCGATGAAAACAGAAGCTGTTTTTTTGAAAGAATCAATAAGATCGATAAACCATTGGCCACACTAATCCAAAAGAAAAGATAGAAAGCCCAAATTCATAAAATTATGAATGAAAAGGGAGAGATCACAACGAACACCAAGGAAGTAGAAACAATCATCAGAAGTTATTATCAACAGTTATATGCCAATAAGCTTAGCAATCTAGATGAAATGGAAGCATTCCTGGAAAACTATAAACTAGCAAAACTGAACCAGGAAGAAATTGACAACCTGAATAGACTGATATCTAATAACGAGATTGAAGCAGTGATCAAAAACCTCCCAAAAAACAAGAGCCCAGGACCTGATGGATTCCCTGGGGAATTCTACCAAACTTTCAAAGAAAAAATAACACCTATTCTCCTGAAGCTGTTTCAAAAAATTGAAGCAGAAGGAAAACTTCCAGACTCTTTCTATGAAGCCAGCATTACCATGATTCCCAAACCAGGCAAAGACCCTACCAAAAAGGAGAATTTCAGACCAATATCACTGATGAATATGGATGCTAAGATTTTCAACAAGATCCTAGCCAACAGGATCTAGCCAACATTAAAAAGATTATCCACCATGACCAGCTGGGATTCATCCCTGGGCTACAAAGATTGTTCAACATTCGCAAATCAATCAATGTGAATACAACAAATTAATATGAGAAGAGAGAAGAACCACATGATCCTCTAAATTGATGCAGTAAAAGCATTTGACAAAATCCAGCATCCGTTCCTGATTAAAATGCTTCAAAGTATAGGGATAGAGGGAAAATTCCTGAACCTCATCAAATCTATCTATGAATGACCCACAGCAAATATCATCCTCAATGGGAAAAAGCTTGCAGCCTTCCCGTTGAGATCAGGAACAAGACACTCTTTCACCACTTTCACCACTCTTGTTCAACATAGTATTAGAAGTCCTAGCAACAGCAATCAGAAAACAAAGAGAAATAAAAGGTATCCAAATTGGCAATGAAGAAGTCAAACTCTCTCTCGTCACAGATGACATGATTCCATATATGGAAAACCCAAAAGACTCCAACCCCAAACTACTAGAACTCATACAGCAATTCAGCAACGTGGCAGGATACAAAGTCAATGTGCAGAAATCAGTGGCTTTCTTATACACTAACAATGAAAATAAAGAAAGGGAAATTAGAGAATCGATTCCATTTACTATAGCACCAAGAATCATAAGATACCTGGGAATAAACCTTAACAAAGAGGTAAAGGATCTGTACTTGAGGAACTACAGAACACTCATGAAAGAACTTGAAGAAGACACATAAAGATGGAAGACCATTCCATGCTCTTGGATTGGAGAATAAACATTGTTAAAATGTCTATACTGCCTAGAGAAATATATACTTTTAATGCCATTCTGGTCAAAATTCCACCGGTATTCTACAAAGAGCTGGAGCAAATAATCCAAAAATTTGTATGGAATCAGAAGAGATGCCGAGTCCCTAAGGAAATGTTGAAAAACAAAAATAAAACTGGGGGCATCACGTTACCTGATTTCAAGCTTTACTACAAAGATGTGATCACCAAGACAGCATGATACTGGCATAAAAACAGACACATAGACCAGTGGAACAGAGTAGAGAGCTCACATATGGACCCTCAACTCTATGGTCAATTAATCTTCGACAAAACAGGAAAAAATATACAGTGGAAAAAAGACAGTCTCTTCAATAAATGCTGCTGGGAAAACTGGACAGGTATAAGTAGAAGAATGAAGCTCGACCATTCTCTTACACCGTACACAAAGATAAACTCAAAATGGATAAAAGACCTCAATGTGAGACAGGAATCCATCAGAATCCTAGAGGAGAAGATAGGCAGTAATCTCTTCGATATCAGCCACAGCAACTTCTTTCAAAATATGTCTCCCAAGGCGAAGGAAACAAAAGCGAAAATAAACTTTTGGGACTTCATCAAAATCAAAAGCTTCTGCACAGCAAAGGAAACAGTAAACAAAACAAAACAAAACAAAAAAACAAAACAAAACAAAAACAAAGAGGCAACCCACGGAATGGGAGAAGATATTTGAAAATGACAGTACAGGCAAAAGGTTGATATCCAGGATCTATAATGAACTCCTCAAACTCAAGACACACAAAACAGGCAATCATATCAAAAAATGGGCAGAAGATATGAACAGACACTGCCCCAATCAAGACATACAAATGGCTATCAGACACATGAAAAAATGTTCATCATCGCTAGCCCTCAGGGAGATTCAAATTAAAACCACATTGAGATATCACCTTACACCAGTTAGAATGGCCCAAATTAGCAAGACAGGAAACAACATATGTTGGAGAGGATGTGGAGAAAGGGGAACCCTCTTCCACTGTTGGTGGAAATGCAAGTTGGTGCAGCCTCTTTGGAGAACAGTGTGGAGATTCCTCAAGAAATTATAAGTAGAACTTCCCTATGACCCTGCAATTGCACTCCTGAGTATTTACCCCAAAGATACAGATGTTATGAAAAGAAGGGCCATCTGTACCCCAATGTTATAACAGCAATGGCCACGTTGCCAAACTGTGGAACGAACCAAGATGCCCTTCAACAGACGAATGGGTAAGGAAGATGTGGTCCATATACACTATGGAGTATTATGCCTCCATCAGAAAGGACAAATACCCAACTTTTGTAGCAACATGGACGGGACTGGAAGAGATGACCCTGAGTGAAACAAGTCAAGCAGAGAGAGTCAATTATCATATGGTCTCACTGATTTGTGGAGCATAACAAATAACATGGAGGACAGGGGGTGTTAGAGAGGAGAATGGAGTTGGGAGAAATTGGAAGGGGAGGTGATCATGAGACACTTTGAACTCTGAAAAACAATCTGAGGGCTTTAAAGTGGCAGGGGGGTGGGAAGTTGGGATACCGGGTGGTGGATATTATGGAGAGCACCGACTGCATGGAGCACTGGTGTGGTGCAAAAATAATGAATGCTGTTTTTCTGAAAATAAATAAATTAATTTATAAAATAATAAGTAACATGTTCCACTATAGCTTCTAGAATTCATCCTTTCTCCTCCCCTTCAGGGACTCCAATAACTCTGATGTTGGAATGTTTCATGGCATCATTTATTTTCCTGATTCTGTTTTTGTGGCTTCTAAGCTGTTTTTTCCAGGGTTCCTCCTGTTCCTTTCTCTCTATCTGTTTGTCCTCCATATCACTAATTCTATATTCTGTCTCAGTTACTCTAGCATTGAGAGTATTTAGATTAGGTTGGAACTCATTGAGAGCATTGTGAACCTCATTCCATTTATCTCTCAGGTCTTCCCTAACATTTTATTTATTTTTTTAATTTATTTATTTTCAGCATAACAGTATTCATTATTTTTTCACCACACCCAGTGCTCCATGCAATCCGTGCCCTCTATAATACCCACCACCTGATAGTACCCCAACTTCCCACACCCCCGCCACTTCAAACCCCTCAGGTTGTTTTTCAGAGTCCATAGTGTCTCATAATTCACCTCCCCTTCCAATTGACCCCAAGCCCCTTCTCTCTAACTCCCCATGTCCTCCATGCTTTTTGCTATGCTCCACAAATCAGTGAAACCACATGAAAATTGACTCTCTCTGCTTGACTTATTTCACTCAGCATCATCTCTTCCAGTCCCGTCAATGTTGCTACAAAAGTTGGGTATTTGTCCTTTTTGATGGAGGCATAATACTCCATAGTGTATATGGACCACATCTTCCTTATCCATTCATCCGTTGAAGGGCATCTGGGTTCTTTCCACAGTTTGGCGACCATGGCCATTGCTGCTATAAACATTGGGGTACAGATAGCTCTTCTTTTCACTACCTCTGTACCTTTGGGGTAAATACCCAGGAGTGCAATTGCAGGGCCATAGGGAAGTTCTATTATTAATTTTTTGAGGAATCTCCACACTGTTCTCCAAAGAGGCTGCACCAACTTGCATTCCCACCAACAGTGGAAGAGGGTTCCCCTTTCTCCACATCCTCTCCAACACATGTTGTTTCCTGTCTTGCTAATTTGGGCCATTCTAACTGGTGTAAGGTGATATCTCAATGTGGTTTTAATTTTAATCTCCCGGAGGGCTAGTGATGATGAACATTTTTTCATGTGTCTGATAGCCATTTGTATGTCTTCATTGGAGAAGGGTCTGTTCATATCTTCTGCCCATTGTTTGATATGATTATCTGTTTTGTGTGTGTTGAGTTTGAGGAGTTCTTTATAGACCCTGTATATCAACCTTTTGTCTGTACTGTCATTGGCAAATATCTTCTCCCATTCCGTGGGTTGCCTCTTTGTTCTCTTGACTGTTTCCTTTGCTGTGCAGAAGCTTTTGATTTTGATGAAGTCCCAAAAGTTTATTTTCGCTTTTGTTTCCTTTGCCTTTGGAGACATATCTTGAAAGAAGTTGCTGTGGCTGATATCGAAGAGATTACTGCCTATCTTCTCCTCTAGGACTCTGATAGATTCCTGTCTCACGTTGAGGTCCTTTATCCATTTTTTAGTTTATCTTTGTGTACAGTGTAAGAATGGTCGAGTTTATTCTTCTACATATAGCTGTACAGTTTTCCCAGCAACATTTATTGAAGTGAATGTCTTTTTTCTACTGTATATTTTTTCCTGTTTTGTCGAAAATTAATTGACCATAGAGTTGAGGGTCCATATCTGGGCTCTCTACTCTGTTCCACTGGTCTATGTGTCTGTTTTTATTCCAGTACCATGCTGTCTTGGTGATCACATCTTTGTAATAAAGCTTGAAATCAGGTAACGTGATGCCCCCAGTTTTATTTTTGTTTTTCAACATTTCCTTAGGGACTCGGCATCTCTTCTAATTCCATACAAATTTTTGGATTATTTGCTCCAGCTCTTTGTAGAATACCGGTGGAATTTTGACCAGAATGGCATTAAAAGTATATATTTCTCTAGGCAGTATAGACATTTTAACAATGTTTATTCTCCAATCCAAGAGCATGGAATGGTCTTCCATCTTTTTGTGTCTTCTTCAATTTCTTTCATGAGTGTTCTGTAGTTTCTCAAGTACAGCTCCTTTACCTCTTTGTTAAGGTTTATTCCCAGGTATCTTATGGTTCTGGTGATATCATAAATGGAATCGATTCTCTAATTTCCCTTTCTGTATTTTCATTGTTAGTGTATAAGAAAGCCACTGATTTCTGCACATTGACTTTGTATCCTGCCACGTTGCTGAATTGCTGTATGAGTTCTAGTAGTTTGGGGGTAGAGTCTTTTGGGTTTTCCATATAAAGAATCATGTCATCTGCGAATAGAGAGAGTTTGATTTCTTCTTCCCTAACATTTTAAACATCATTTCTGGTCGCTTTCAGTTCAGCCCTAATCAATTCAGTTTGGTCATCCATGGCTTTCTCCAACCTAGCTATTGCTGGATAATTATTAGCCTGAATTCTATTTCCAACATATTGTCTATTTTGATAGCCATTAGCTCTGTTGCAGAAGGCCCATCCTCTGTATTTTTCTTCTGTTGTGCATTCCTACTTCTAGTCATTTTAATGAGATGGCTAAACGGATGTAGCTGGTGTATCGACTGTGGTGCAGTCAAGGTGCACCCTGGAATGCTTCTGAGTAATCAGGATTCCCCACCCAAACGAGAGAAAAAAGAAAAGAAGAAGAAAAAAAGAGAGACAGGAAGAAAGGGAAGATGAAAGAGATGGTTCTGCCCAAATGGGCTCCAAGGTAAGATTTATGAAGTATACAAACAAAAACAAAACAAAACAAAAAAAAAGACTGATAAAGTTTATGACAAGAAAAAAATTATATATACATATATATAATATGTATGCATAAAGAAAGAACCTTGTCTAAAAGAATCCCAAGCGTAATATTTATATACTATCAAAGCAAATACAAAAATACAGAAACAATGGTGGAAGAAAAAGATGGGAAAGTGGTTATAAATTCTCAGTGTGAGCGTGGAAGGTTGTTTTGATTCTTCCTGGATGTGTCCTGATGTCTTTGTTAAAGGACTCAACTTTCCTAAGATAAAGGGGGATTAAAAATTGGTTTACCTATATGGGTAGCATTTATTGGGGAAAGGGAATTACCTCAAGTTTAACTCTATATGAATATCAGGAAATAAAAATTAAAAAGGAATAAACTAGACTAAACTAAACTAAAATTTTAAAAAAGGAATTTAAAAAATAGAAAATCAAAGGAAAAACACAGGTGTATGTATCAAAAAGTTCAGGTTAGAAGGTTATTATGGAATTTGATGTACTGGACATCTCATTGTGAGGGTAAATACATTAAGAAGTTATCTATATTAAAAAAATGAGCCAGAATAGTGGGAACAAATTAAAAATAAAAGTTGTCCGGGGCACCTGGGTGGCTCAGTCAGTTAAAAATAAAAGTTGTCCTATGAAGTAGTGGTGGTTTTTCTCTTGTCGTCTTTTTTTTTTCTTTCATGGTTGTTTTTCTGGAGGAGGGGCCTGTCATGTGGGTTTTCAGTCAATGATGTTCTCTGAATTAAGTCCTCCCGCCCCCCTCATGGGGGAGGGCTCTGAGGAAACTGGTTTTTTCAGGCTTTTGTTCTCTGGAGGTTTTTTTTTTTTTTATAATTTTTTATTTTTTATAAACATACATTTTTATCCCCAGGGGTACAGGTCTGTGAATCACCAGGTTTACACACTTCACAGCACTCACCAAAACACATACCCTCCCCAATGTCCATAATACCACCCCCTTCTCCCAAACCCCGTCCCCCCAACAACCCTCAGTTTGTCTCTGGAGGTTTTTATATTTGTTCACGTTTGTTTTTCTCTCTCGCCTTGACTGTTTTTGATGGTTTTTGTAGGTTTAGAGGAAGGCAAACTGCACCCTGACTCCCTCTCAGAGAGAATCCTCAGTCTGGCTGCAGATCCCAAATAAATTCCCCCTTAGCAGAGCAGGTTCTGAGTCATGGTCCCTGGGGACGCAGGATTGTTTTGCTTGTACCCAAAACCATGGCAGCAGCAGCTGTCTGATCAGCTCCAGACTGCCAGAGAGGTTCCAAGCAGAGATTGCACACTGAGGTTTTCCTGCTGGCCTGGGCTGGGAGTGCCTGGTCTTTCCGGGTCGGGTCCGAGAGTACTGTGCTGGCACCTGTGGGCACCTCACTCAGGGGAGGGCGCGGGCGGCGACTCGGACTCTGATAGCACAGCAGGGCACTCATGTGGTGACTGCAAAAAGGCTGTGCTTATCTTAGCCAGTGAGGCTCCCAGCCTCTCACAGGAGCCAGACCCCATGCGCTCTCAGGTGCACTGGTGGCTCAGGGACCAAGACTTGGTTTCTCCACCACACTCTCTGGCTCTGCACCAGGCGTGTCTGTCTTGGGTCTGGGGACTTAAGCCCCTGTCCCTAATGCCCTGATTCCCACAATTTCTCCCTGTGATTCTTTGCTCTTTTTGAGTGCTTTCTACCAGACTCCGAGTTAATGCTGGTCTTCAGACGCAGGGCACTCTAGTGTTGGGATATTGCTTTCCAATGGGTCGCCTCTGGTGGCTCCCTCACACTTTTGTTTATCATCTGATATCAGTCCGATGTTCCCACTCTGCTTTACCTGCCCACTGGCGTCTTCTGTCCCCGTGGAGATCCAGACATGTATAATTCTGATCTCAGGCTGAGTTCGTGGGTGATCAGAGTTCTTTGGAAGGTAATCAGCCCACTTTATGGTACAGGTTTCCTCCTACTTCCCTGTCATCTTGTCTCCTGCCGGTAAACCAATTTTTCATTCCCTTTTATCTTAGGAAAGTTGAGTCCTTTAACAAAGATATCAAGATACATCTAGGAAGAGTCAAAATAACCTTCCTCACCCACACTGAGAATTTATAACCACTCTCCCCTCTTTTTCTTCCACCAGTGTTTCTGTGTATTTGTGTTTGTCCTGATAGTATATAAATCTTATACTTGGGGTTCTTTTTGACGAAGTTCTTCTTCTTTATATATATATATTTTTTTTTTCTCCTGTCATATACTTTTTTCAGTCTTTTTGTTTGTCTGGTTTTGTTTGTATACTTCATAAATCTTACCTTGGGGCCCATTTCGGCTGAGCCTTCTCTTATATCTTCCCTTTTTTTTTTTTCCTTCTCTCTTTTTTCTTTTTTTTTTCTCTTTCTTTTTTTTTTATTCTCTCATTTGGGTGGGGACTCCTGATTTCTCAGAAGTGTTCCAGGGTGCACCTTGACTGTATCATGGTTGGTACATCCAGCTACATCTGTTCAGCCATCTCACCAAAATGACTAGGAGAAGGAATGCCCAACAGAAGAAAAATACAGAGGCTGGGCCTTCTGCAGCAGAGCTAATGACTATCGACATAGACAATGTATCGGAAAGGGAATTCAGGCTAACAATTATCTAGGCAATAGCTGGGTTGGAGAAAGCCATGGATGACCAAACGGAATTGATTAGGGCTGAACTGAAAGCCACCAGGGATTATGTTCACAATGTTAGGGCAGAACTGAAAGCCACAAAGAGTCTGAAATGGTCATATAAATGGTCATGATCTTCCTTTGTTTATTAAATTAACCCCATGCTATCAATCCTTCTGCTGGAAGCCAGTATTACCATAAGCTCTAAGAATTCTTACTTAGCTCAGTCCTATGACCTTAAATTCACTAGAATCTGCACACAAAACACTTTTTTGTGAGCCTCATTGAGGATGAAGCACATTATATGATTATATGAAAGGGTCTGAGTAACAGGATAACTGCTCGTAAATGACAAAAGTCTTAAAAACCTCAGTGCTGTAAGATCTGATTGAGTTCATTACAAGGCATTCAACAGAGAAAGTTGCTCATTTTTCTAACATACAACATGTCAGGATAATATTGTGGCAGGACATCAGATTTCTAAGACTTTCATGCAATTTTTAGAATATCTATTTAATAAAATATCTAATAATAAAAATAATCTGAAGATGAATATTACTTATTTGACAATGCTTCCCATGTAGTTTAACAATCCAATATACCCAAATTAATTTATTTTTAAGGGTCAGAGGAAGAGACAGAGAAACACTCTCCAGCAGACTCCCCCTGAATGCATAGTACCACATGGGGCTCAATCTCAAGACCCTGAGATCGTGAACAGAACCAAAACTAAGAGTCAGATGCTTAACTAACTGTGTCAACCAGGTGCCCCTAAATTATTTTTACAAAATCTTTGAAGCATTCCATGGGCCCTTCTTCACTTTTGAATTTAACTTCGGGAAGTATGTCATAACATATTGAAAGTTTTGAATATTTAGCTCAATATGAAAGCAAATCATTACTAAACATTATTGAACTATCCATTTTTAAAAAGTGACAGAAAATAATAATTTCAAAGCCAAGTACAGAAAGTAACACAGCAGGAGCTGATGTGGGAAACAAACGCAAAAGAAAAAATAAGTTTCCTTACAACTTCAGGCCATTGGTAAGTACTTTGAAGTGTGAACTTCCTCCAGGACTCAACTACCTTGATATTAATACTGTACTAAAGGAAAAGGCAAACTTAGCTTGAAATTAGCTCAACCTCCTATATCCTGTACATCTACATTAACATATATAATTCTCATTGGAAACTTCCTTTATCTCTACCCTGTCCTCCCCAAGATATATGTTGGCCTCCCAAGCATATGGCCACTGATAAACTTCCAAAATGTCTCATGACTAAGGGATTACTAGACAATAGCCAATACTTATCTAAACAACAGCTATTCCCATCAAGACCCCAGAAACCTTACTTCCAAATTCCTTACAGACATATCCTATCCCTAACCCATCCCAAATTGTAGCTATTTAATCAAACACCCTGCAAAACCCCAGTGAATCTCCTTTTTAAATTTAATTTAATATTTCAATGTTCCAAGATTCATTATTTATGTATCACAGCCAGTGCTCCATGGAATATGTGCCCTCCTTAATAACCAACACCAGGCTCACCAAACCCCCCACCCCACTCCCCTCCAAAAACCTCGGAGTGTTTTTCAGAGTCCACAGTCTCTCCTGATTCATCTCCCCCTCCAACTTCCCCCAACTCCCTTCTCCTCTCCTTCTCCCAATGTTCTCCATGTTATCACTTATGCTCCACAAGTAAGTGAAACCATATGAAAACTGACACTCCCTGCTTGACTTATTTCACTCAACATAATCTCCTCCAGTCCTGTCCATGTTGATACAAAAGTTGGGTATTCATCCTTTCTGATGGAGGCATAATACTCCATAGTGTTGAGTTACAGGCCAGGCCAGGCCATGTAATGTGGCCAGGCCAGGACAGGCATGAGTGGCTGGAAACCCCCACCCTGGCAGAATGCTTCACCCCACAAGGGTTCAGCTACCATTCCCCCCTTTCCTTGCCTTGGCCTTGGGGGCACAGGGAGGCCCTAATCGCCCTCGCTGTCAAAGCTGCAGCCGCTGACACCCATGATCTCCAGCACCGAGTTGCTGTCATCCTTCCGACCCAGTGGGAAGCTCTACTTTTAATTACTTTTTTTAAATTTTTTATTTCTTTTCAGTGTAACAGTATTCATTGTTTTTGCACCACACCCAGTGCTCCATGCAATCCATGCCCTCTCCAATACCCACCACCTGGTTCCTCCAACCTCCCACCCACCACCCCTTCAAAACCCTCAGGTTCCATAGTTCCATAGTCTCCATGGTTCAACTCCCCTTCCAATTTCCCTCAGTTCCCTTCTCCTCTCCATCTCCCCTTGTCCTCCATGCTATTTGTTATGCTTCACTAATTTGCTCCACAAATAAGTGAAACCATATGATAATTTACTCTCTTTGCTTGACTTATTTCTCTCAGCATAATCTCTTCCAGTCCCCCCCATGTTGCCACAAAAGTTGGGTATTCATCCTTTCTGATGGAGGCATAATATTCCATAGTGTATATGAACCACATCTTCCTTATCCATTGGTCCGTTTAAGGCCATCTTGGTTCTTTCCACAGTTTGGCGACCGTGGCCATTGCTGCTATAAACATTGGCCCTTCTTTTCACTACATCTGTATCTTTGGGGTAAATACCCAGTAGTGCAATTGTGGGGTCATAGGGAAGTTCTATTTTTAATTTGTTGAGGAATCTCCACACTGTTCTCCAAAGAGGATGCGCCGACTTGCATTCCCACCAACAGTGTAAGAGGGTTCCCCTTTCTCCACATCCCGTCCGACACATTTTGTTGACTGTCTTCTTAATGTTGGCCATTCTAACTGATGTAAGTTGGTATCTCAATGTGGTTTTAATTTGAATCTCCCTGAGGGCTAGTGATGATGAACATTTCTTCATGTGTCTGATAGTCATTTGTATGTCTTGATTGGAGAAGTGTCTGTTCATATCTTCTGCCCATTTTTAATATGATTGCCTGTTTTGTGTGTGTTGAGTTTGAGGAGTTCTTTATAGATCCTTGATATCAACCTTTTGCCTGTACTGTCATTTTCAAATATCTTCTCCCATTCCGTGGGTTGCCTCTTTGTTGTTTTTTTTTTTTTTATTGTTTCCTTTGCCGTGCAAGCTTTTGAATTTGATAAAGTCCCAAAAGTTTATTTTAGCTTTTGTTTCTTTAACCTTTGGAGACGTATCTTGAAAGAAGTTGCTGTGGCTGATATCAAAAGGTCACTGCCTATGTTCTCCTCTAAGATTCTGATGGATTCCTGAGAGGAGTCAAGATGGCGGAGAAGTAGCAGGCTACTTTAGATAGCCAGAGATCAGCTAGATAGCTTATCTAAAGATTGCAAACACCTGAAAATCCATTGGCAGATCAAAGAGAAGAAGGAAAGCAATTCTGGAAACAGAAAAACAACCACTTTCTGAAAGGTAGGACCAGCGGAGAAGTGAATCCAAAGCGACGGGAAGATAGACCTCAGGGGGAGGGGCCGGCTCCCGACAAGCGGCGGAGCAAGGGCGCACAAAATCAGGACTTTTAAAAGTCTGTTCCGCTGAGGGACATCGCTCCAGAGGCTACCCGGGGAAAAGCCCACACAGGGTCAGCGTGGCCTCAGGTCCCGCAGGGTCACAGAAGGATCAGGGGTGTCTGAGTGTCGCAGAGCTTGTGGGTATTGGAATGGGAAAGCCGGCTAGAGAGACAGAGCTGACAGTAAGCTCACAGCTCAGGATGACCTTGAAACGGTCGCAGGCTCAGTGAGCTCAGAGCGTGTCCAGAGGTCAGGCACACGGGAGTGACTGGGCGCTGTTCTCGAGGGCGCACTGAGGAGTGTGGCCCTGGGCTCTTGGCTCCTATGGGCCGGAGACCAAGAGGCCGCCATTTGTATTACCATCCTCCGGAACTCTACGGAAAGTGCTCAGGGAACAAAAGCTTCTGAAAACAAACCCGAGAGGATTACTCACAACGGCCCCTGGTAAGGGCGGTGTAATTCCGCCTGGGGCGGACAATTGAGAATCACTACAACAGGTCCCTCCCCTAGAAGATCAACAAGAAATCCAGCCGAGACCAAGTTCACCTACCAAGGAGTGCGGTTTCAATACCAAGGAGAGCAGCAGAATTGCAGAGGAGGAGAAAGCCAAGCACGGAACTCATGCTTTTTCCCTGTGACTTTTTTTAGTCTTGCAGTTAATTTAATTTTTTCTTTTTCATTTTTTGTTTTTTTTTTCTCGCCTTCAGGTAAATTTTTTTTAACTGTTACCTTTTTCTTTTTTAACGATATTTTACTAGTTTATCTAATATATATATTTTTTATTTTTTATATTTTTCTTAGGTGTTTTCTTTTATTTTAATTTTTTTTTCTTTTTCTTTTTTTTTTCTTCTTTTTCATTCTTTCTGCCTTTTTGAACCTCTTTTTATCCCCTTTATCCCCCTCACAATTTTGGATCACTTCTAATTTGGTTAAAGCATATTTTACTGGGGTTGTTGCCACACTTTTAGTATTTTACTTGCCCCTTCATATACTCTTATCTGGACAAAATGACAAGACGGAAAAATTCAACACAAAAAAAAGAACAAGAGGCAGTACCAATGGCTAGGGACCTAATCAATACAGACATTGGTAATATGTCAGATCTAGAGTTCAGAATGACAATTCTCAAGGTTCTAGCCGGGCTCGAAAAAGGCATGGAAGATATGAGAGAAACCCTCTCGAGAGATATAAAAGCCCTTTCTGGAGAAATAAAAGAACTAAAATCTAACCAAGTTGAAATCAAAAAAGCTATTAATGAGGTGCAATCAAAAATGGAGGTTCTCACTGCTAGGATAAATGAGGCAGAAGAAAGAATTAGTGATATAGAAGACCAAATGACAGAGAATAAAGAAGCTGAGCAAAAGAGGGACAAATAGCTACTGGACCACGAGGGGAGAATTCGAGGGAAAAATGACACCATAAGACGAAACAACATTAGGATAATTGGGATTCCAGAAGAAGAAGAAAGAGAGAGGGGAGCAGAAGGTATACTGGAGAGAATTATTGGGGAGAATTTCTCCAATATGGCAAAGGGAACGAGCATCAAAATTCAGGAGGTTCAGAGAACACCCCTCAAAATCAATAAGAATAGGCCCACACCCCGTCACCTAATAGTAAAATTTACAAGTCTCAGTGACAAAGAGAAAATCCTGAAAGCAGCCCAGGAAAAAAAGTCTGTAACATACAATGGTAAAAATATCAGATTGGCAGCTGACTTATCCACAGAGACCTGGCAGGCCAGAAAGAGCTGGCATGATATTTTCAGAGCATTAAATGAGAAAAACATGCAGCCAAGAATACTATATCCAGCTAGGCTATCATTGAAAATAGAAGGAGAGATTAAAAGCTTCCAGGACAAACAAAAACTGAAAGAATTTGCAAACACCAAACCAGCTGTACAGGAAATCTTGAAAGGGGTCCTCTAAGCAAAGAGAGAGCCTACAAGTGGTAGATCAGAAAGGAACAGTAACAGGCACCTTACAGGCAATACAATGGCACTAAATTCATATCTCTCAAGAGTTACCCTGAATGTTAATGGGATAAATGCCCCTGCCAAAAGACACAGGGTATCAGAATGGATAAAAAAACAAAACCCATCTATATGTTGCCTCCAATAAACTCATATTAAGCCCAAAGACACCTACCAGATTAAAGTGAGGGGGTGGAAAAGAATTTACCATGCTAATGGACATCAGAAGAAAGCAGGAGTGGCAATCCTTATATCGGATCAATTCGATTTTAAGCCACAGACTATAATAAGAGATGAGGAAGGACACTATATCATACTCAAAGGGTCTGTCCAACAGGAAAATCTAACAATTTTAAATATCTATGCCTTCAACGTGGGAGCAGCCAACTATATAAACCAATTAATAACAAAATCAAAGAAACACATCAACAATCATACAATAATAGTAGGGGAATTTAACAGTCCCCTCACTGAAATGGACAGATCATCCAAGCAAAAGAACAGCAAGGAAATAAAGGCCTTAAATGACACACTGGACCAGATGGACATCACAGATATATTCAGAACATTTCATCCCAAAGCAACAGAATACACATTCTTCTCTAGTGCACATGGAACATTCTCCAGAATAGATCACATCCTCGGTCCGAAATCAGGACTCGGCCGGTATCAAAAGATTGGGATCATTCCCTGCATATTTTCAGACCACAATGCTCTAAAGCTAGAACTCAACCACAAAAGAAAGTTTGAAAAGAATCCAAATAGATGGAGACTAAACAGCATCCTTCTAAAGAATGAATGGGTCAACCGGGAAATTTAAGAAGAATTGAAAAAAATCATGGAAACAAAAGATAATGAAAATACAACGGTTCAAAATCTCTGGGACACAACAAAGGCAGTCCTGAGAGGAAAATATATAGCGGTACAAGCCTTTGTCAAGAAACAAGAAAGGTCTCAGGTACACAACCTAACCCTACACCTAAAGGAGCTGGAGAAAGAACAAGAAAGAAACCCTAAGCCCAGCAGGAGAAGAGAAATCATAAAGATCAGAGCAGAAAGCAATGAAATAGAAACCAAAAAGCAATAGAACAAATCAACGAAACTAGGAGTTGGTTCTTTGAAAGAATTAATAAAATTGATAAACCCCTGGCCCGACTTATCAAAAAGAAAAGAGAAAGGACCCAAATAAATAAAATCATGAATGAAAGAGGAGAGATCACAACTAACACCAAAGAAATACAAACTATTATAAGAACATACTATGAGCAACTCTACGCCAATAAATTTGACAATCTGGAAGAAATGGATGCATTCCTAGAAACATATAAACTACCACAACTGAACCAGGAAGAAATAGAAAGCCTGAACAGACCCATAACCAGTAAGGAGATTGAAACAGTCATTAAAAATCTCCAAACAAACAAAAGCCCAGGGCCAGACGGCTTCCCGGGGGAATTCTACCAAACATTTAAAAAAGAACTAATTCCTATTCTCCTGAAACTGTTCCAAAAAATAGAAATGGAAGGAAAACTTCCAAACTCATTTTATGAGGCCAGCATCACCTTGATCCCAAAACCAGACAAGGATCCCACCAAAAAAGAGAGCTACAGACCAATATCCCTGATGAACACAGATGCGAAAATACTCAACAAAATACTAGCCAATAGGGTTCAACAGTACATCAAAAATATTATTCACCACGACCAAGTGGGATTTATTCCAGGGCTGCAAGGTTGGTTCAACATCCGCAAATCAGTCAATGTGATACAACACATCAATAAAAGAAAGAACAAGAACCATATGATACTCTCAATAGATGCTGAAAAAGCATTTGACAAAGTACAGCATCCCTTCCTGATCAAAACTCTTAAAAGTGTAGGGATAGAGGGCACATACCTCAATATCATCAAAGCCATCTATGAAAAACCCACCGCAAATATCATTCTCAATGGAGAAAAACTGAAAGCTTTTCTGCTAAGGTCAGGAACACAGCAAGGATTTCCATTATCACTACTGCTATTCAACATAGTACTAGAGGTCCTAGCCTCAGCAATCAGACAACAAAAGGAAATTAAAGGCATCCAAATCGGCAAAGAAGAAGTCAAACTATCACTCTTTGCAGATGATATGATACTATATGTGGAAAACCCAAAAGACTCCACTCAAAACTGCTAGAACTTATACAGGAATTCAGTAAAGTGTCAGGATATAAAATCAATGAACAGAAATCAGTTGCATTTCTCTACACCAACAGCAAGACAGAAGAAAGAGAAATTAAGGAGTCAATCCCATTTACAATTGCACCCAAAACCATAAGATACCTAGGAATAAACCTAACCAAAGAGACACAGAATCTATACTCAGAAAACTATAAAGTACTCATGAAAGAAATTAAGGAAGACACAAAGAAATGGAAAAATATTCCATGCTCCTGGATTGGAAGAATAAATATTGTGAAAATGTCTATGCTACCTAAAGCAATCTACACATTTAATGCAATTCCTATCAAAGTACCATCCATCCTTTTCAAAGAAATGGAACAAATAATTCTAAAATTTATATGGAACCAGAAAAGACCTCGAATAGCCAAAGGGATATTGAAAAAGAAAGCCAACGTTGGTGGCATCACAATTCCGGACTTCAAGCTCTATTACAAAGCTGTCATCATCAAGACAGCATGGTACTGGCACAAAAACAGACACATAGATCAATGGAACAGAATAGAGAGCCCAGAAATAGACCCTCAACTCTATGGTCAACTAATCTTTGACAAAGCAGGAAAAAAATGTCCAGTGGAAAAAAGACAGCCTCTTCAATAAATGGTGCTGGGAAAATTGGACAGCCACATCCAGAAAAATGAAATTGGACCATTTCCTTACACCACACACAAAAATAGACTCAAAATGGATGAAGGACCTCAATGTGCGAAAGGAATCCATCAAAATCCTTGAGGAGAACACAGGCAGCAACCTCTTTGACCTCAGCCGCAGCAACATCTTCCTAGGAACAACGCCAAAGGCAAGGGAAGCAAGGGCAAAAATGAACTATTGGGATTTCATCAAGATCAAAAGCTTTTGCACAGCAAAGGAAACAGTTAACAAAATCAAAAGACAACTGACAGAATGGGAGAAGATATTTGCAAATGACATATCAGATAAAGGACTAGTGTCCAGAATCTATAAAGAACTTAGCAAACTCAACACCCAAAGAACATATAATCCAATCAAGAAATGGGCAGAGGACATGAACAGACATTTCTGCAAAGAAGACATCCAGATCGCCAACAGACACATGAAAAAGTGCTCCATATCACTCGGCATCAGGGAAATACAAATCAAAACCACAATGCGATATCACCTCACACCAGTCAGAATGGCTAAAATCAACAAGTCAGGAAATGACAGATGCTGGCGAGGATGCGGAGAAAGGGGAACCCTCCTACACTGTTGGTGGGAATGCAAGCTGGTGCAACCACTCTGGAAAACAGCATGGAGGTTCCTCAAAATGTTGAAAATAGAACTGCCCTATGACCCAGCAATTGCACTTTTGGGTATTTACCCTAAAGATACAAACGTAGTGATCCAAAGGGGCACGTGCACCCGAATGTTTATAGCAGCAATGTCCACAATAGCCAAACTATGGAAAGAACCTAGATGTCCATCAACAGATGAATGGATCAAGAAGATGTGGTATATATACACAATGGAATACTATGCAGCCATCAAAAGAAATGAAATCTTGCCATTTGCGACAACATGGATGGAACTAGAGCGTATCATGCTTAGCGAAATAAGTCAAGCAGCGAAAGACAACTATCATATGATCTCCCTGATATGAGGAAGTGGTGATGCAACATGGGGGCTTAAGTGAGTACGAGAAGAATAAATGAAACAAGAAGGGATTTGGAGGGAGACAAACCATAAGTGACTCTTAATCTCACAAAACAAACTGAGGGTTGCTGTGGGGAGTGGGTTTGGGTGAAGGTGGTGGGATTATGGACATTGGGGAGGGTATGTGCTTTGGTGAGTGCTGTGAAGTGTGTAAACCTGGTCATTCACAGACCTGTACCCCTGGGGATAAAAATATATGTTTATAGAAAATAAAAAATTAAAAGTCAAAAAAAAATGTATTACCAAATAAATTCTATAAAAAAATTCTGATGGATTCCTGCCTCCTGTTGAGGTCTTTTATCCATTTTGACTTTACCTTTGTGCTCTACTTTTTATTTCTTAAATAATCTCCACAATGTTTTCCAAAGTAGCTTCACCAACTTGCATTCCCACCAAGAATTAAAGAGGTTTCCCCTTTCTCCACATCCTCTCCAACACTCGTTTCCTGTCTTATTAGTTTTGGTCATTCAAACTGGTGTAAGGTGGTGCCTCAATGTGGTTTTTATTTGAATCTCCTGATGGCTAATGATGATGAACATTTTTTCATGTGTCTGGTAGCTGTTTGTATGTCTTCTTTAGAGAAGTGTCTGTTCATGCGTTCTGTCCATTTTTTTTGACATGATTATCTGTTTTGTGTGTGTTGAGCTTGAGGAGTTGTTTATAGATCGTAGATATTAGCCCTTGTCTGTAGTGTCATTTGCGAATATCTTCTCCCACTCCCTAGGTTGCCTCTTTGCTTTGTTGACTGTTTCCTTTGCTGTGCAAAAGCTTTGATCCTGATGAAGTCCCAAAAGTTAATTTTCACTTGTGTGCCCTTTGCCTTTGGATATATGTCATGGAAGAAGTTGCTGTGGCTGATGTGGTAAAGGTTACTGCCTATGCCTTCTCTGGGATTTTGATATATTCCTGGTCATGTTGAGGCCTTTTATCCATTTTGGGTCTATCTTTGTGTATGGTGTAAGATAATGGTGAAGTTTCATTCTTCTATACATAGCTGTCCAATTTTTCCAGCCATTTATTGAAGAAAGTGTCTTTTCCCACTGAATATTTTTTCCTGCTTTGTTGAAGATCATTTGACCATAGAGTTGCAGATCCATATCTGGGCTCTCTACTCTCTTTCACTGGCCTATGTGTCTGTTTTTGTGCCAGTACCAAGCTGTCTTGGTGATCATAGCTTTGTAGGAAAGCTTGAAATGAGGCAATGTGATTCCCCACCCCCCAAGTGTTGTTTTTCTTTTCAACATTTCCTTAGCAATTCAGGGTCTCTTCTGGTTCCATAGCAATTTTGGGATTGCTTGCCCTAGCACTTTGTAAAATGCCAGTGGAATTTTGATTGGGATGGCATTTAAAGTATCGATTGCTCTAGACAATATAGATATTTTAACAATGTTTATTCTTGAGATCTGTAAGCATGGAATTCTTTTCCATCCTTTTGTGTCTTTTTCAATTTCTTTCATGAGTGTTCTGTAGTTCCTCGAATACAGATGCTTTATCTCTTTGTTTAAGTTTATTCCCAAATATCTTATGGTTCTTGGTGCTATAGCAAATGGAATCAATTCTCTAATTTCTCTTTCTATATTTTCATTGTTAGTGTATAAGAAAGCAACTGATTTCTGTACATTGACTTTGTAACCTGCCACATTTCTGAATTGTTGTATGAGTTCTAGTTTTGGGGGTGGAGTCTTTTGGTTTCCCATATAAAGTATCACGTCTTCTGCGAAGAGAGAGAGTTTGACTTCTTCATTGCCAATTTGAATACCTTTTATATCTTTCTGTATCTGATTGATGTTTCTAGGACTTCTAGCACTATGTTGAACAAGAGTGGTGAGAGTAGGCATCCTTGTCGTGTTCCTGATCTCAAAGGGAAGGCTGTCAGCTTTTCCCCATTGAGGATGATATTCACTGTGTGTTTTTCATAGATTTTATGAAGTTGAGGAATGTTCCCTCTATCCCTATACTTTGAAGTGTCTCAATCAGGAACAGATCCTGTATCTTGTCAAATGCTTCTTCTGCATCAGTTGAGAAGTGAGGACCATTCCTGCTTTGTTGAAGATCATTTGACCATAGAGTTGCGATCCATATCTGGGCTTTCTACTCTCTTTCACTGGTTTCTGTGTCTGTTTTTGTGCCAGTACCAAGATGTCTTGGTGATCACAGCTTTGTTTTCTCTTTTGATTTGTTCTATCACATTGATTGATTTGCCAATATTGAACCACCCTGGGAACCCAGGGATAAATACCACCTAGTCATGGTGGATAATCTTTTTAATGTACTGTTGGATGTTATTAAGTAGGATCTTGTTGAGAATCTTGGCATCCATATTCATCAGGGATATTCATCTGAAATTCTCCTTTTTTATCGGATCTGTGCCTGGTTTGGGGATCAGGGTAATGCTGGCTTCATTAAAAGAGGCTGGAAGTTTTCCTTTTGCTTCAATTTTTGTGAAACAGCTTCAGGAGAATAGTTATTATTTCTCCTTTGAATGTTTGGTATATTCTCCAGGGAATCCTTCAGGTCCTGGGCTCCTGGTTTTTTTGGAAGTATTTGATCACTGCTTCAATCTTTTTACTAGTTATTGGTCTACTCAGGCTGTCAATTGCTTCCTGATTCAGTCTTGGAAGTCTATATGTTTCCAGAAAGGTATCCATTTCTTCTAGGTTGCTTAACTTATTTGCATATATGTTGCAGCCAGCGTGACAAATCGACCAGGAATGTGAGGGTAAGAGGATAAAGGAAAGAACTCGAGAAGTGGAGAGATGGGGGCTGGAGGAGCACTGAGGAGGATGTTCAACAGTGCTACGTTTATTCAAAGCAATAAGGCCATATGTATAGTGATATTACAACAGGAGAAGCAATACATCTGTGTCTAGTTAAACAACCACGAGTTCCCATAATAAGTTTCACACTTAACTATAAGCAGACCTCGTGATGCCAATGGCTGGTGCCAGTAAAATTGTTCTGTATTGATACAGCACACCTGAAAGTAATTTATGGGCTGTATTAGGGCAGCAAGGACGAGCCACGAACTTATGACCCCAACTAAATCATTTCTATCTGACTAGAAAACGTGTGGGAAGTCACGTAGGCGAGTGCACAACACATAGCACACACCCTTTCTCAGTGCTACTCGACTTTATCGACCTAAGCCTTTTTTCGGCTATTCAGCCTTTAAAGGAGGCACAAGTCAGGGCCTGGTTTGGTCCTTATCTCAAACCTTACCATGGCCTCCCACACATGTAACTGTTGATAATAATTTCTGTTGATTGTTTCTATTTCCTTGGTGTTAGTTGTGATCTCTCCCTTTTCATTCATAATTTTATTAATTTGGGTCTTCTCTCTTTTCTTTTTGGATTAGTTTGACCAGTGTTTTATTGATCTTATTGATTCTTTCAAAGAACCAATTTCTAGTTTCGTTGATGTGTTCTACTGCATCTCTAGTTTCTATCTGATTGATCTCTGCTCTAATGTTTATTTCCCTTCTTGTGTGTAGGACTGGCTTAATCTGTAGTTGATTTTCAAGTTTAAGGTGTAAAGACAGCTTGTGTATTCATTATTTTTCAAATTTTTTGATTGAGGCTTGGATGACTATGTATTTCCCCCTTAGGACCACCTTTGCTGTATCACATAAGTTTTGGACCAAAGTGTCTTTATTCTCATTGGTTTCCATGAATAGTTAACTTCTTGTTTGATTTCCTGATTGATCTAAACATTCTTCCATCCAAGTACTAACCATCCTACCCTCCTTAGCTTCCGAGATCAGATGAGATCAGACGCGTCCAGGGTGGTATGGCCATAGACTAATCCAAACATTCATAAGCAAGGTGGTGTTTAGTGTCCAAGTGTTTGAATTCCTTCTAAACTTTTGCTTGTGGTTGAGTCCAGTTCCAATGCATTATGGTCTGATAATCTCAGGGAATAATCTCAATCTTTTGGTATCAGTTGAACCCTGATTTGTGGTCTATTCTGGAGAAAGTTCCATGTGCACTTGAGAAGAATGAGTATTCTTTTGTTTTAAGGTGGAATGTCCTGAATATATCTATGAGGTCCATCTCTTCCAATGTGTCATTCAAACCTTTTGTTTCTTTCTTGGTTTTCTACTTGCATTATCTGTCCATTACTGAGAGTTGTGTGTTAAGATCCCATACTATTAACACATTCATAACAATATGACTCTTGGGTTTTTTGGGGGGTTTTGGGTTTTTGTTTTTGTTTTTTTTTTTTTTTTAGATTTTATTTATTTTTTTGTCAGAGAGAGAGAGACAGTGCGAGCACACAGGCAGACAAAGTGGCAGAGGGAGAAGCAGGCTCCCTATGGAACAAGGAGCCCAATACGGGACTCAATCCCGGGATGCTAGGATCATGACCTAAGGCAGCCGCTTAACAAACTGAGCCACCCAGGCGTCCCGACTCTTGGTTTTAATTAATAGTTGGCTTATGTAGTTGGCTGCTTCCATGTTGGGAACATAAATATTTACAATTGTAAGATCTTCCTGGTGGATAGTCCATTAAGAATGATGTAGTGTCCTTCTGTATCTCTGACTACAGTCTTTAGTTTAAAATCTAATTTATCTGATATGAGAATCGCTACCCCAGTTTTCCTTTGAGGCAAATTGGCATGAAATATGGTTCTCCATCTTCACTTTCATTCTTATTGTATCTTTAAGTTCCAAATGTGTCTCTTGTGGCCATCATATGGATGGATCCTGTTGTTTTACCCAGTCTGCAACCCTGTGCCATTTTATGGGAACATTTGGCCTTTCACATTGAGAGTGATTATTGAATGATACGTTTTTATTGACATCATGTTACCTGTGAGGTCCTAGTTTCTAATATTGTCTCTGTGAATTTCTGTACTATGTCACTCTTGGATTCTTTCTTCTTTTATAGAATCTCCCTTAGTATTTCTTGTAGTGTTGGGTTGGTGATTAAATACTCTTTTTTTTAAACTTATTTTTTATTTTTTTAACTACTTTTCAGTGTACTAGAATTCATTGTTTATGCACCACACCCAGTGCTCCATGCAATACGTGCCCTCCACAATACCCACCACCAGGCTGGGAAGTTGGGCCAGCCTGGTCATATCCTCTTTTAAGCCTTCCCAATCTTTATCTTTCCATCCATTTGAATGTCCACCTTGCTGGATAAAGTATTCTTGCCTGCATGTTCTTCTCATTTAGTACCCTGAATATGTCTTGCCAACACTTTCTGGCTTTCCAGGTTTCTGTGGACAGGTCTGACGTTAGTCTCATTGTCCTTCCTCTGTACATAAGGAATCTCTTCCCCCTAGATGCCCTTAGGACCTCTTGTCTAAAATTATGATTCATGAATTTCACAGTCAAGTGTCTTGAGGTCTTTCTATATTCACTGATCTTGGAGGGTGAACTTTTTGCCTCTAGCACACAAACGCTTGTTCCATTCCCCAGGTTAGGGAAATTTTCATCCAGAATTTGTTCAACTATATATTCTAGTCTTCTATCTTTCTCCACCTGCTCAGGGATCCCAATATTTCTGATGCTGGAATGTTTCATGGATTTATTTATTTCCCTAATTCTGTTTCCATGGCTTTTAAGCTTTTTGACTAGGCCTCCTCATGATCCTTTGTCTTTATCAGTTTCTTCTCTAGATCACTAATTCTATGTTCTGCCTTGGTTACCCTAGCTTTTAGAGTATTTAGATTAGATTGGATCTCATTGGTAGCATTTTAAACTTCTGTCAGGTCAGCAGCTCTCCTTCCCTTAGAGATTCTATGTTGTCCTTCATGCTTTTCTCCAACCTAGTCATTCTCTGGCTAACTGTTGCCCTGAATTCCCTTTCTTACATACTGTTTATGTCCATATCCAATAGTTCTGATGGAGAGGGCGCAGTATCTGAATTTTTCCTCTGTTGGGTGTTCCTAGATATTTTGGTGAGAGGTTTTTGTGGGGATGTATAGCTCAATACATCAACCATGATCCAGGCAAGGTGCACTCTGGAAAGTTTTGGAGCAATCATAAGTCACCACCAAAAAGAAAGAAAAAAGAAAAAGAGAGAGAGAAAAGAGAAACCAGTCAGAATGAGCCCCAAAAGTAAGATTAATAAGACATATAAACAAAAACGGATAAACAAGAAGACCAACAACAGTAAATGACAAGGAAAAAAAAAAAGAACCCAGCCAAAATGAACCCCAAGAATAAGATTTATATATTACCAGAACAAAAACAAATACACAGAAACAAGATGGGAGGGTGGTTATAAATCCTTGATGTGGGTGAGGAAGATTATTTTGATTCTTCCTGGGTGTATCTTGGTATCATTGTTAAAGGATTCAATTTTCCAGAGATAAAAGCCCATTAAAACAGGCTTATAAGGGTGCCTGGGTGGCTCAGTGGGTTAAGCCTCTGCCTTCAGCTTATGTCATGATGCCAGGGTTCTGGGACCGAGCCCTGTATTGAGCTATCTGCTCAGCAGAGAGCCTGCTTCCCCCTCTTCCTCTCTGCCTGCTTTCTCTGCCTACTTGTGATCCCTGTATGTCAAATAAATAAATAAAATCTTTTAAAAATAAATAAAACTGGTTTATACATAGGGGTAGTATTGAATAGGGAAAGAGGATTATCTTGAAGCTTATATTTATATGTATATTAAAAATTAAAAAAGAAAAGAAAAAGAAAAACACAAGTATATGTATGTAAAAAAGTTCATGCTAAACGGTTACTGTGGAATATGTTGTATTGAACCTCTAGTTGTAATGGTAAGTAGGTTAAAAAATTAAAAGAACAAGAATCACGAGAACAAATTTTTTAAAAATGTATCTATGAAATATACAGGTTTTATGGCAGCACTGTGAGCTTAGTATATTGTTTCTCCTGATGTTGGGGTTTTACAGTTTTATTGGGACATTTTGGCAGTTGTTTTTGTTCTTTTGGCTTGCTTTTTGGGGGAGGGGCCTCCCACACTGTTTTTCAGTCAGTCTTGCTTGGGTTGAATTGTCCTACCCCCTATCAAGCAGCTGGGTTGTGAAAACAAGTTTTCCGGGCTTTTGTTCTCCAAAGGATTTTGTTCTTTGGTGGCTTTTTGCAGCTTTTCAGAGGTTTAGTGGAAAGCATACTGCACCCAGACCTCCACCTCAGAGAGAAGCTTCAGTCTGCTCCTCTCTGAGTGGTCCAGAACACATAGACTCCCTCTCTGCAAACTCCACTGAACAGCGCAACCTCCCACAGGTGGTGCACACCCACAGTCACTGCCTCTGTGGTCACCCAGGCACCTGCTTATCTCTACACCCCTGTGCCACTAAATCCTTGATTTATTGATCCAAGGAGACCTCTTCCTGTGGCTGCCCTTGGCAGGACTGCTGTCTGGAGTCCAGGCCCACACTGGGTGTGATCAGATCCTATAGTCATGGAGCTCATTGGAAGGCTGCTGCTGAGGGATCCCAACCAGAGATCATGCTGGGTTCTCCCAGGCATGGGCTGGAAGTGTTAAGACCCTTGGCTGGTAGCAGAAGGCAGCAGTCCTAGAGAGTACTGGCTGGTGCCCACACCAAGCTCTCTCAGGCATGGGCGGGAGTGTGCCCAGTGAAGCCAAGGTGCAAGTATCAGAAGTCTGGGGGCTCAGGGACCACAGACTGAAGGCTCTGCCCCACTCTTTCTGGCATGGGTGGACACTGGTGGTGGCTGTCCTGGGTCCATAGGCTTAGTCCCATGCCTGTGCCACCTGATTACACCAGTTGTCCCTTAAGATATTTTGCTCTTTTTGAATGCTTTTAACCAGACTCCAAGTTTATGCTGGTCCTCAAACACAGGGCACATTCATAATGGGGTATTACTTTCCAATGGTTTGCTTCTGGAGGCTCCCTCCCCCTTCTGTTTATTCTGATATTAGTCTGAGCGTTCCCACTCTGCTATTCTGCTTTACCTCTCCACTGATGTCTTCTGCCCCCATAAAGATCCAGAAGTGAATAATCTTTCATCTTAGGCTGATTTCCTGGGTGTTCAGAGTGTTCTGGTAGATATTTAGCTCACCTTAGGGGGCCAGTTAAAATAGGGTCTCCTACTTCTCTACCATCTTTCCCCTTCTCCAGTGCAGCTCTTTCTGCCCATGGATCCTGTCCTCATGCTTTAATAAAACCACTTTTTTTTTTTTGCACTGAAGACATCTCGAGAATTATTTTTTGATTTTTTGCTCTACACACCAACACATCCACAAAGTCATCAAAGACCCAATAAACATAGGAAATTATTTTGGCAAAACAGAATCTTGGTTTATTTTATTGTTTTGTTTGCTTTTTTTTTTTCAGATAAAATTGGAAAAAGAAAAATCTTTTGTTCATAGTTTCTTATTAGTAGCAGACCAATAGTTCAAGAGAATTTTTTTTTCCTTTTAATAAAGAGAAAGGAAAATTTGTGCACTAGTATACTTTTAATATTAAAACTCCTTTATTTATTTAAATTGACCCTCATCTTCCCAAGTACTGACCACACATAAAGTTCTTTTCCAAAGATTCCTTTTACATAAATCTTGTAAGACCTTGTTTTTGCATTCACACTGTGTCCTTTATTTTTACTTTTTAAATAATCAGCCTCAACTTAGATAAAAGCCAGCTTTCCCCTAACCAAAAATGCATGTTTATTTATCTTATTTTTTCTTACCAAAACACTTGTCTTACTTTCCTTACAAAGTTATTTCCCTTGTTATTTCCAATAGTCTTAATAATATTTATTAGAATTCTTAAATGTTAGCAACCTGAATTTCTAGTTGAAATTAAGTAGTCACTAGTTGTGAACTGTTACACCTGGATTCTTTATATTATACATTCATTAATACAGTTCATTTTTTCTAGAAACATATGCCTTTAATAGTACAATCTGTTAATAAGTCATAAAAAATATGTACTAACATATCCAGATATATATTTAGTTTCTCTATAAGACAAAAGTAGATAAATTATATTCAGTATGTAATGTTTCATTATTTTATCTTCTTTGGAAATGATCTAGATAATTGACAAATGTAACTTTCCTCACAACTTGGTTTATTAAAACTTTAAATTTTAGGTAACCAAAGATTTTGGAGCTATTTAAAAGTTTACCTATGAACTCTTTAATTTTACAATGGTTGTTCTCAACTATTATATCTCAACAACCAATGGTTGTTCTCACCCTTATGTTCAGGTTGCCCACAGATCATCATGAGCCATAAGGCATTAGGCAAAGTTGGCCATTGTTCCAAGGTTTCTCTTTCTTTGAAAAATTTTGCAATAGAGATAACATGAATGTATCTGATGACATGCAATATTGGGGTCTGGAATCAAATGGGCAAGAGAGAATTCTTGAGACATATTTGGTGCAAAAAAAATGTGGTTTTATAAAAGCACAGGGTCAGGACCTGTGGGCATAAAGTTGCCCTGGGCTTCTGAGGGGTGACTGATTATATACTTTCCAGTTGGGGAGGTGATAAGGATAAAGTTAAGTCTCTAAGGAATTTGTAAAAAGGTTTCCAGGGCCTTAAAGGGCTAGTTGCTGTTAAGAAGAGGTAAGTTGTTACTGTCTAGTGAAACCCTGGTCATAAGATCTTTCAGACGTGTATCAGTAGGCCACATGCTTGGATAATGATTGCTAACATGCATCTTGGAGAGATTGAAATAAAGGGAGTTTCCAAAGGGATTTTCTATGTTAAAGAATACTTACAGGATCCTAGAGGTTTGGCTAATGTCAAGCTAAGGTTGTCCTTTGCCTTTAGCAAAGTATTAACATCAAGACAGTTGGGATCCTGGAGAAAGCTTACTCTGCTTATCCCAAGTACTTGTCAGTGGGCTACAAGTTGTAAGGATTTTTTTTTCTTTTGCCTTTGTTCTCCGCATTACAGAAAGGGAATAGATGATGTGGCCCCAATATCTCACAGTTGACTCCCTCATTAGTCTAAGAAAACAAAGGCCTCCATTGCAGAGGTGCTAGGGATGGTGTAGTGAAAACAGTGTCTCCACTCTTCCACAAAATCGTGGACACCTCCAGTCACAAGGTAGGAATTGATGTTGGGATTTGGAGTCAATGGTCAAGAAAGAATTCTTGAGATGTCTTTGGTGCAAAAAGGTGGCTTTCTGAAAACAGGGGTCTAGGACCTGTGGGCAGGAAGAGTTACACTGGGGTTGTGAGGATTAGTCCATTATAAACTTTCAGATTGGAAGGGAGTTAAGAATAGCACAAGTCAAACAAATAAAAAATAAAAAATCGCACAAGTCTCCAAGGTACTTTAGAAACAAGTTTTCCAGGACCTTGAAAGGGCTTTCTATTGTTAGGAAAAGGTCATTTATTACTGTTTAGTAAAAGCTTAGTCATGAGACACTTCAGGTATATATCAGTGGGTCATACGCTTGGAGGATGATTGTTAACATATATATTTATAAGTATATATATTAGAAAATATATATTTTTGACAGGGGGGTTAGAGATAAAGGAAATATCCAAAGGAATTTCTATATGTTTAAAGTAGACTCACAGGATCCTGGGTGTTGGGCTAAGATTGTCTCTTGCCCTTAGCAAAGTATCAACATCAAGGCAGCTGATCTCCCAATGGAAGGCCAGTCTACCTATTTCAAGGACTTGTCAATGATTAAGGAAAGTATTAAGGAAATTTATTTCTTTCTTTTGACTTTGTTTCCCATATCGCAAACCTTCTAATCTGGGATACTGGGAAGGCAGTATAGGAATGGAACTTTCCAGAACTAACAAGGAGTGAGTGCTGATGAGCTGCAAGATCTTATGACAAACTACCCTGAGAGCTGGCATCACAAAGATTTCTAGTCTATTTGGCCACAAATGTGCATCCCTTTAAGTACAGCTTTCAGATGGCAGACACCAGAAAGAATGTTTTTATTGGTCAAAAAACTAAGCATTTAGGACATGGAAAAAGAGAAAGAAAAATCCCCACTATTATTTTTTTTTCCTGGCTAAGCCTTGTGTCTCTTGCAACCACACCAATGAATAGGAGGGGTTTTCCCCAGGTTTGGGGACTGCACTTCATTATACAGAAGTTCTCATGATGTAGGCAGATGATCTAGTCTCAATCTAACATGTGCCCTGACCAACTTAACTTATGAGTTGAGTTTTGTTGAGGTGAGCACTCTATCAGTTTTAAGTGCTTGACCTATGCCACCAATTTTGTGGCTCTGGCCTCAAGGATGCCCTTTACCAACAACCTGTGCATCTGTTTGGAGTTTGTCCAAATAGATGCACTTCTGGTGGGAACTGTGGACTCACCAGTCTGTAGGGCCAACCCCAACAGCAGGCTTCTAAAGCCTACACTTGCAATCTGCCCTGCGTTAATTCTTTTTTAGGACATGCAACACTGAAGACACAAAGGAAAATAAAGACCATCTCTAGAAAGAAATGGATCAATAACCAGAGTACTCTACCACATTTTTACCAAGAGTCCCTAAGTCCAAGGAACTAGTTCCACAATATTTCTTTCTGCTAGTCTAAATGTAGAGACAGGAAAAATGATTCTCACCACTCTCGCTCCATTGGATTCCTTAGACAGATGTTCTGGGAGGCTAACAGGCTAAGAAATCTTACCTTCTGCTGACAGCACATCGGATTTCCCTGGATCTCAGCTGCACCATTCAGGTCAAGCGGTATCCATCAAGTTCAGGCCACTTTTCTGGATCAAAAGATGCTTTCACTCATGCAGGAGTTCTGATATCTCTGGATTCCAGCACAAGAGGGAGGTGTCTATTACTGTCAAGGTATATGCCAAGATAGTGATAATGCTTACACAATATTCCATATCTATAGGAGTGAGACAGACTCTCCCTCCATTCCCTGGGCTTGGTGACATCCCCCCTCAGGTGGCTCAGGGAGAGACTTCTGTTGTCATATCTTCATCAGACCCTTATTTTTCCTGGGAAAAGATTATTTGACAAAGTCATATCCCTTTCCTCTGTTAAATTTTAAGATCTATAACCTATTATCACTGTGTTCATATTCTCAAATATAAAATGAGCTTGTTTATTGATAAAAATTATTCAGTGGGTATATCAGAGTCTAAAAGGTGTTGATTCCAGCTCTGGGTCTAGTGGGGGCTCACCAGTGCTTCTGGTCTGAGTGTTTCAACCCAGGCTTGAGGTAACATAACCAGCATGCAGAAATAAATAGGTAATTATGGAGAAGTAACAAACCATCAACATTTAAAAATTAAAACAATACCATGCATACTTATATAAATTTATTGGAGAGACAGAGAGAGAGAGACATCACAAATAGGCAGAGAGGCAGGCAGAGAGAGGGGGAAGCAGGCTCCCTGCTGAGCAGAGAGTCTGATGTGTGTCTTCTTGATCCTATGACCCTGAGACCATGACCTGAGCCAAAGGCAGAGGCTTAACCCACTGAGCCACCCACACTCCTAATTCTTAAATTCTTCAGGTCAAATTTGAGAAATATTGAAAGACTTGTGCATGGAGAAAACATCTTAAGAGAAATGAAATGAACTTGAACAAATGAATAGATATTCCTTGCTTGTGGATCAAAATGGTAAATTTGGCTATAATAATGACTTCCTAAAATTTTCAGTCATGGTTGTTGTCAACAGATTCTGGCACAAAACAAACAAGCAGATTCACATATATTCTTACAAAAATATTAGAATACATAATACAGTATATACACATATAACAAGAAGTATATGTAATGACCAATAGTGGTTTATTGCAGAGATGCAACACCAATTTACTATTCAGAAATCAATCAGTATAACTTGCTGTTTTACCAGGTTAAAAGGGAAAAATCCTATGATTTCACCAAAAACTATATGGAAAGCATTTGACATAATTCAAAAACCTATTCATGATAATAAATGAGAATGAATGAATGAATGAATGAACATGATCAAAATTCTCAGAGAATGAGAAAGAGAGGGGCACATCTTCAGTTTGGTTAAAAAAGGTATATGATACCTACAGCTAACACACATGGAGATGTGTTTTCCAAGGAACATTTTTCAAGGAACATTGAAAGGTAGATAGTATATAGGATATACTACAGTAGATTGCAGGTAGTGGATAGTAAATAGGATAGTATATACAATACTTTTATATCCCTGAAGCTTAAGTGAAACATCCTGTCTATTAGGTAAAAATTACCTGCTTAATGTGTGTACTCTGTAATACAATCAAAAAGAGTACTATAATTATAATTTCAGGACTTAAGAATTTAAGGGTCAGTGTCCCTTTTTTTCTCACATGGAAGAAGCAAATTCTTTTGAAAATCGTTTGAGGTTTGGACAAAATTTTCACAGCTCAATTCTTAGGATCACTCTGCAGAGTCTTTGTGATCCAGATGACACAAGGGAAGCTCAAACTTTCTGGAGAAGACATTCCAGCTCACACGATCTCATCAGAAAGGAGACTGTTGGTGGCAAGCACAGTGTGGGAATGAAGAACCTATTTCTTTCCACAGTAGTTACCTTCCACTGCTTCCATTGTTCACCTTGGCTCAAGTCCATACCCAGAAGCTGACCTGATTCTTCTTGAACTTTAGTGTATTTCCTGAAGATCAAAACCAGAGTTCTGGGCAAGAACCTTGGGACTCATGAGCTTGAACTCCAAGTTGGGTCCAGCCCTTAACACTGGGCTTATATTTAGCCAAGGCTTCTGCCACTGCCACCTTCACTGCCCCAGCACCTGGAACTACAGAACCATCACCAGTAGCATCCTTAACAGCCTACAGTCCATCTCTCACCACAGCTTTAATCGGAGTGTGTGCTTGTTTGGTCCTTTGACCAATAATGCAACAGAGCTGGGATTGTATTTCTCAATAAAGGTGGGTTTCTCTTCTCCCAATGTGCATTCATATACAAGTCCTGCATACACAGGACTGCATACACAACTCCTATACTAGTCCAAACAATAAAGATTTAGGTCATTAAAGAAATGAAAACTACTCCAGTATAAACAAGAGTCAGCCTTTCCATATTTCTCCTTTTAGCTCTATGAAGAGTTACTGCTCCTTCTTTTACAAGAGCATCTGAGGACAACGGGTCATTTCCCTTGTGATTAAAAACAACAAATCTTTTATCTGAATCACCTCAGACTTTCGTTACCAGTTTAACTATTTTTTGAACTCCATTTTCAATAAATTTTCCTTCAGCTTTTATGAGTTTTTCTTTCCCTTCTGTGTTCTTGTAAAACAGAAAATTCATTTCTGTTTTTTTTTCATATTCTCATGACATAATGCATGTGAGGAGGTATATGCACCTTCTACTCTTTTTTCCATGTCAGTTACCCTACTCCTTGGTTGAAAAAAAGAGGACTACAGTTTCTGTTAAGATATCAGTAAGTTTAGCATTTACTTTAGTATATTCTGGCCACATCTATGAGTGTTTCTTTGTGCATTTCTTTGCTTACTTTGACTTGTTCCAAAAACTGAAATGCGGGGAGGTGGGAGGTCGGGGTACCAGGTGGTGGGTATTATAGAGGGCACGGATTGCATGGAGCACTGGGTGTGGTGAAAAAATAATGAATTCTGTTGTGCTGAACATAAATAAATTAATTAAAAAACGGAAATGCTTTTTCCTACATAACTTTAAATACTTTGGTTATTATTCTGGGGTGAAGCCTTTCAGAAATGTAGAGATCTGCTTGTTTCAGCAGCTCCCAATGATTAGAAATCAAGAGTTGGTTGCTTACCCACTGAGCCACCCATTATATGAAGATAATTTTGAAAAAGCTGCAAAAAATCTTTTACAGGAAGGATAAACCACAGAACAACTGGATAACTATGGGGGGGGTAATTAATATCCCCTAAACCACTCACCTTATTAAAAAAATCATCGAAAGTGTCCCAGGCTTAACTGTAAAACATTAAGCTATAAGCTTTAGAAGAGAACAGAAGAAAATCTTCAAGATCTAGGATTTGTGTAAACATGTTTAGACAAGATACCAAAATCACAACCCATAAAGCAAAAAAGACATAAATTGGACTTCATCAAGATAAATTAATCTTATTCCTTTACTTTGTGAAATAGACAATTACATCATCTGAAGAAAAAAGATTAAAATACAAGTTCATTTATGGAAGAGGAGTTGGAATCCATTGCTTTAATGAACACAGCTGTAGAACACTCGAAATGTATGTTAGTACTCTAAATTGCATCCCAATGGAGGGATATGATGCTTGCAGTATCTTCTCTGAGGTGACTTACATTGTAATTTAGGTGAATTTTTGCATCTCACATAAACCAGGACTCCTTCTGAGAATGAAAAACAGAACAGTAATCATGGGAGCCACTATAAAATCACACTGTCAATTAATCAAACTGCTTGTAAATAGACAGGGACCTGATAAATTAGAGAAACCATGTGGGCTCTCAAGGGTTTGGTCCTTGGTGAGGTGTGCACCCTGTGACCAGGAGAGGGCGCTGTGGGACTGCCCTGCTATTCCCACATGGCAGCTCAGTGAGAACCATTCACTCACTGGAAGAGATGATGCTGAGTGAAATAAGTCAAGCAGAGAGAGTCAATTATCACATGGTTTCACTTATTTGTGGAGCATAACAAACAGCATGGAGGACATGGGGAGTTAGAGAGGAGAAGGGAGTTGGGGGAAATTGGAAGGGGAGGTGAACCATGAGAGACTATGGATTCTGAAAAACATCTGAGGGTTTTGAAGGGGTGGGGGGAGGGAGGTCGGGGTACCAGGTGGTGGGTATTAGAGAGGGCAAGGATTGCATGGAGCACTGGGTGCTGTGCAAAAACAATGAATACTGTTACCCTGAAAAGAAATAAAAATTTAAAAAGAAAAGAAAAGAAAGGGGAGTGGGCCTTGTGCTCCCAGATGAGGACTCAGCATCTGTGTCTTCTCTGGCCTGGTAGAATCCCCATAGCAGGGACCTGTGGGTGGGCTCAGCAGGTGCTTCCTCCCAGGGCTCTCCCCAGGGGATAAAGCCAACAGCCTTTCTCTTCAGTGTGTGGTGTGAGCTGAGCTCCAGCACCAGGGCTCTGAGAGGGGCTGGGAAGTCACTGGATGGACCCCATTTGCATGGACAGCCCCTTCTGTGGCAGATGGTAGAGGATAAAAGGAAGCCTGGGGCAGCCCAGTGCACTGTGGGGACCAGAGTCTGTGTTACTATGGCCTGGACTCTTGTTCTCCTCATGTTCCTGTCTCACTGCACAGGTAAGAACAGGCCTTGGGGACCAGTTCTCAGTGCCCAGCCTCTTCCAGCCCCTCTGCTTAGAGATTTGAGGGGATTCACCTTGGCTTCTGCCCCATCACCCATGTGTGTCTGTGCTTACAGGTTCCATCTCCCAGCTTTTGGTGACCCAGCCTCCCTTCCTCTCTGCATCTCTGGAAACAACAGCCAGACTCACCTGCACCCTGAGCAGTGACATCAGTGTTGATATTTACCCGATATTCTGGTACCAGCAGAAGCCAGGGAGCCCTCCTCGTTACCTCCTTACCTATGTAACAGACTCAAACAAGCACCAGGGCTCTGGGGTCCCGAGCCGCTTCTCTGGATCCAAAGATGCCTCAGCCAGTGCAGGGATCCTGCTCATCTCTGGGCTCCAGGCAGAGGATGAGGCTGATTATTACTGTCAGTCATTTGATGTTAGTGATGGACACAGTGATACAGGTAGATGAGGAAGTTGGACAAAAACCTCTGTCTGCTCTGGATACTTTCCCATTTTAAAATAACTTTGGATATATATTAGTGTTAAGAAAAACAACAGGCCCCAAATGGAGTCCCTTATATTAAGTTCTACAAAAATTTCAGACCTAACCTACCTATACTTCCAGTCTCTCCAGGAGAGGAGTTTTCAACCAATCCATCAGGAATTTCCTGTTCAGCAGTAGTGATACAAATCTGTCTGAAGAGACTACCTGTCCTTCCCCTAAAAGAAGTTGTCCTTACCAGAAACAATCCTTTTTCTTACTGATACTTCCTTATCCAACCCAGTTTCTCCTAAATGAAAGCCTTTGTTTCCTAGGATTCCTCCAAGAACCTGCTTCTTCAGATGGGATGCTTTTGGGCTTGTGTGTGGGTGAATAAAAACAACCAGAAATTTCAGTTTACTAGGTTGAATGTTTGTCCTCTAATCCAAGCTACATCCAGAAGTAGCTTCTGACACAGAGTGGCTCTCCTCTTGATCTCCCATTTCATGTTCTGATGTATCAGGAAAACTGAGGGGAAAAAAAAAAAACTAGAAGAAAACTTATGATGGCACCAAGACTATGCTTTGTGATCCATATTTAATGAAACCAGAACCTCTGGAGTCTTTTCTTTTTTTTTAATTATTAAAAAAAGAAAAATAATTTTTCCTATGAAAGAATCTCTCTGGGTCAGGAGTGCCTAGAACATTCCAGCAAATTGACAGACCCTCTAGGGCATGGACTGTGCTCTTTGTGGGGTCAGGGCAGAGCACCCTTCCTCCCCTGTGCTGACCACCTTCCAAGAGTATGGTGGCCCAGGGAAAAGGCAGTCACTGTGAGACACTGTGGGGGGACACAGGCCCTGGAAGAATGGCAGGCAAAGAACTGGCATTGCACACTCACAGGGTGTCTGAACCTTCATTTGGGGTTTCACGGCGAGGGGGGCCAGACACAGGTGTGGGGGGGGTTGGGTTTGGGGGCCTGAGGCATTATAACCACTTCACATAATGTAAGAGGGTGAGGGGAAGCTCCAACATCATGGGGAAAATGTTGAGCCTGCTTCAAGGAAGGGGGTGAATTAGGTCTCATGGGTGTGACTATCCTACAACCAATCCCAGTAAGGACCCAGGAGAACTATCAAGGGTGGGATTTCCCCAGCCCGGTGAGATCTAGCTTGACTCCCACCTTGTCATCATCGATGTTCTGAGTGATCACATGCCCCACAACATGGCCTCTATCTACTCCTGTCTATTTAAGTGTACTTCTACATCTAGAAGTGTGGCAATAAAGATTAAATATTTGTTTCAAGAAGGAATCCTTGTGTCATAATTGCTCTTCTCTGTTTTTCAAAACAAGTTATTTGTAGGAAAACAACCTGCCCTTCAACTGTAGTTTAGAGGGAAAATTTCAGGATGAAGAGAAAGAAAGCTGGCTTGTGGAGAATAAACACAGGTGCATTTTTGACTTGACATGCCTTACTCATCCATTTCTACCACTCCTGAACCACTTTACTTTTCTAGAGCAAACAATTCATAATTTGTTCTGGGTTAAATCAAAAGGAGCCAAGGCTACAAAATATCAGTGATAAGATGCAAAAGCTATGGAATCTTATGTAAAATATGGTGACTATAATTAATAGGAATGACTTGTCTGCCTACAGTATGCTGAGGGAGTAGAGAACAAAGAGAACTCTGTGAGGTGATACAATGATAACGATCCTGACTATCAACCATTCCACCATGTATGCCCACATTAAATCATCATGCTGTACACCATGGTTGTATTTATTTATATTTGTCAGTCCTCAGTAAATCTTTAAAAATCACTTTACATAATTATCTGTCAACATAATATAAAAGAACATTATTTGAAATTAAATTTAGTAAGTTCTGTTTATGTAACAATAGGATTATGACTCTATATAAATGCTTCTCATCATTACATATATCATTCACTTCTTTTCTGGGTACAGATAAGTCTCCATACTCAGTGTCTTCTCTGTATGGACTCATGAGCCATCTCTCTTTCTCTTTGTGATTGTGAAAGGTGCCTCTTCACTGAGAAATTAAGAAAACCATATCACCATAGGACTCCAGTGCATTTCTGCTGTGGTGAATGTGTGGTGAATCATTATGTATTATATGATATCTACATATGTGTATAATTATTTCTAATGGAATATTTTAGATAACCCAAAAAATGTAAGATGTGTGTCTTGGCAAGTAATAGACAGTCACATATTTTTTGACCTGCTTGAGAAAATGAGCCACAGGAAGGGAAGTGACCACACACAGAATTCATGGGACACTTAAAAATTTTAGAATAAAATGAGATGGATTCCAGGTTTCCAAGTCAGCATGATTCATGGTATGAAATATTAAAGCCCACATGCCCATTCCAGCTGATTTGCTCAACATTTCTATATATGTGTGAGAGAGAGAGAGATGGAAGAAGTAAACAGTACAATTTTCTGAGTATTTTCCTTGAGAAGATGGGTGCTAGGGACAGTAGAGGCAACTGTGCAGGTCCCATGGCACCTCCTCAGAACAACCCATCACCAAAGGACTTTCCAATCTAATAGTTGTCCATGTCATCTGACCTAAGTGTCCCTATGGAAACAGAGGACAATGTGAAACCCCTCTTCCCTGTCACTCAGCCCCAGCTTAGCCACTCAAAGACAATTTTTAAGGTCTCCTAAGAGCCCCATCTTTCACTCCCCTTTCACCCCCCTCTCATCTCTCCTCTCACCAGGGACCCAGCTCTACCATAACCCCTGCCTTCTTCATGGAGACCCATCCTCCTCAGGGCAGGGCTCCAGCCCCAGGTCCTGCTGGGAAAGCTGTGCTGAGTAGTGGGTCCCAGAGAGCCAACGTCTGTCCTTCTGTTCATGCAGAGCAGCCTCTTCTCAATCCCTTCCTGCATGACCCTTGTTGATGGAGGCCCACATCACCACAAGAGGTGGACAGGCTAGGAGTACAGGATGGGGACAGGGGTCTGAAACTGCCTCAGTGGAAAGTAGGGTCAGAGGGAGGAGGAGTTCCTCCACCTTTCCAAACAATGGGACAGTTTGTTCCCATGGACCAAAGGCTGGCCCAGGCCTCTGTTCTTTTGATTTGCTGAGAGCAGGACACCTTCCCTGTCTGGCTCCAGGTCTCAGGAGCCACTTTCCACTCATGTAACCCAGGAGGGAGGTCCCTGAGTCAGCATCGGGAGGACACTTTAGGAAATTAAGGGGTGTGTGGTGGGGAGGAGTTTGCAGCCTAGCAAAGGGCTCCAGGGCAGGGCTGAGGGTTCCCTCCAAATTTTGAGGAGGAAGGGGTGGAAATGCCAATGACTAAGGCAGGACAGCCCCTCTCCCATGTGGATATTGACATTGCCTTTCACACCCATGCAACCAGCAGAAAGGCCAACAGAGGGCCCAGTAGTCACATGTCTGATCCAGGATCCATGTTGGGCGTGAGCAGAGCTGTGGACCCAACACATGGTTGCTTGACTGGTGCCCTCTGCTCAGGGCTGCCTGAATGTGGCTGCAGAGAATGCTTCTTTTCAGGACTCTCCTCAGGGCTGAAGCCAACCCCATCCTCCTCAGTGTGTGCTGTGAGATGCTCTGAAGCATCAGGTTTGAGGGAGGGGGTAGGCAGTTACTGGAGGGACTCCATTTGCATGAACAGTCCCTCCTATGGCAGAGGGTAGAGGAGAAAAGGAGGCCTGGGGTAGCCCACTCCACTGTGGGGACCAGGGTCTGTGTCACCATGGCCTGGACTCATCTTCCTGGGGCTCCTGGCTCACCATGGAGGTAGGGAAGGGCATTGGAAACACAGGGCAGACCTCTAGCAGATGTCAGCCTCTTTGGCTGAGTCCCTAGGAAATTTTAACCTGGCTCTTGCTGTCTGTGTTTGCAGGTTCCCTGTCTCTGTCTGTGCTGAACCAGTCACCCTCCCTCTCTGCATCTCCCGGAACAACAGCCAGACTCATCTGCACCTTGAGCAGTGACTTCAGTGTAGGCAGCTACTACATATTCTGGTACCAACAGAAGCAAGCTAGCCCTCCCCGGTATATCCTGTGCCATAAGTCAGATGCAGATAACCACCAGGGTTCCTGGGTCCCCAGCCACATCTCTGGGTCCATAGATGCCTCCACCAATGAGTGGCTTCTGCTCATCTCCAGACTGTAGCCTGAGGACGAGGCTGACTATTACTGTGCTCTATATCATTATATTGGAAATGACTATCATTCTCCACTGTGTTTTAGATAACGAGGAAGTGAGACAAAATCCCATGGGAACTAGACCTTGTCTCTGAGCCTTTTTTATTGAGAAGCTTCTGTGGAGGCTCCTGACAGGAGAGTCCTCTGTGTTGAGACCTGTCCTTGAAGAGGAAGGAGTGACACACAGATGGTGCTGTTGCCTGGGACATCATGGGTATCTGAGGAACACACTGGGTAAGGGAATAGAGCCCAACTGTTCATGCCCCATGGTCTGGAGAACATTAATAAGAATAAATACTTTTAAAGAAAAAAATAACTGTTTTTTTTCTCTTATCTATTACTGTCAGGGAGCAAGAATATCCTGTCCCCTCAAAGATCCTTCTAGCTGGACCAGGAATCAAATTGATAGGAGACAGATAAGGAGGAGAAAATCAAATTTATTAGTGTACATACAGGGAATCTACACATACACAGGAATTCTGAAGACTGTCAGGCAAAATAAGGTATATATGTCATTCTGAACTAAAGAGTAGGGGATAGGGGTCTGGGGCTTCAAAGGGAAAGAATGCAGTACACCAGAAGATGAAAAAAGAGTAAGTGGTAAAAAAAAAAAAAAAAAAGTTTGCTCTCTAATACAGGTGGTCACTCAGATATATTTATTTCTGGTAATAACCCTTATCCTGGAAAGGCCATCTAGTTTAGATTCTTCTATAGAGATAAAGGAAAAGCCAAAGTTTTC
Organism: Mustela putorius furo; assembly: GCF_011764305.1. Taxonomy (NCBI): domain Eukaryota; kingdom Metazoa; phylum Chordata; class Mammalia; order Carnivora; family Mustelidae; genus Mustela; species Mustela putorius. The sequence continues at coordinate 360,096 of NW_025422010.1, forward strand.
TTAAGCCCAAAGAGTCTCAAATTGCCTCTGGCTCTAAGTAAAGCACATGAAAAAACGTCCTTTCTTGGGATGGCCTGCTCTCAATCACTACAGTTCCCTCCTCAGCAGCATCTCTGAAGTCTCATACATTCCAAGTTGAGCAGGTAGATTGTTTCCTCTTGTGGAACCTGTCTCTTAATCTGACAGTAGGTCATTCAGTTAAACTTTTTTCCAGAAGGTGGTGATGCAGGTGAGCTCTCAAAGTTAAGACCTACTGGGCAAGCAATCAGGTAATTAATAAGCAGCAATTCTTATGAGGGGGAGGGAAAATGTAAGTGAATGTTTGGAGCTAATCCTAAATCCAGTATCTAAGTCCCGAGTGCTGCCAGTGACATTTCTAGATGTTGGGCTAAAGGCATCTTCAGATGGCATAGGGCTGATAGTAACAATGTGGTAGATTTCACTGGTTTCAGTTCAGATGTCTTTAGTGATCTTTTTGAGGGGCCCACAGAGCAACAAGTGGGAAGATTGTCTATACATGAACTTTTGTGAGGATTTCTCTGAAGTTTACATCAAGTCATTTCTATACATTTTGCAGGGTTTCAGGGGGAAAAAAGAAGGACATTTTGTGTATCAAATGATTCCAATTGTCAGGAATGGAGAGAAAAATATAAAAATGTTATCCTGAAGTGTTGTAGTCAGGCATTGGGGGACACTAGGAGAATATAGGATATAGTCCAGTTTATAATGATCAATATTAAAACCTCAAACTCAACACACACAAAACAGACAATCATATCAAAAAATGGGCAGAAGATATGGACAGACATTTCTCCAATAAATACATACAAATGGCTATCAGACACATGAAAAAATGTTCATCATCACTAGCCCTCAGGGAGATTCAAATTAAAACCACATTGAGATACCACCTTATACCAGTTAGAATGGCCAAAGTTAGCAAGACAGGAAACAGCATGTGTTGGAGGGCATGTGGAGAAAGGGGAACCCTCTTCCACTGTTGGTGGGAATGCAAGTTGGTGCAGCCACTTTGGAGAACAGTGTGGAGATTCCTTGAGAAATTAAAAATAGAACTTCCCTATGACCCTGCCATTGCACTACTGGGTATTTACCCCAAAGTTACAGATGTAGTGAAAAGAAGTGTGATCTGTACCCCAATGTTTATAGCAGCCAAATGTTTCCACAGCCAAACTGTGGAAAGAACCAAGATGCCCTTCAACGGACAAATGGATAAGGAAGATGTGGTCCATATACACTATGGAGTATTATGCCTCCATCTGAAAGGACGAATACCCAACTTTTGTAGCAACATGGATGGGACTGAAAGAGATTATGCTGAGTGAAATAAGTCAAGCAGAGAGAGTCAATTATCATATGGTTTCACTTATTTGTGGAGCATAACAACAGCATGGAGGACATGGGGAGTTAGAGAGAAGGGATTTGGGGGAAATTGGAAGGGGAGGTGAACCATGAGAGACTATGGACTCTGAAAAACAATCTGAGGGTTTGGAAGGGGCGGGGGGTGGGAGGTCGGGGTACCAGGTGGTGGGTATCAGAGAGGGCACAGATTGCATGGAGCACTGGGTGTGGTGCAAAAATAATGAATACTGTTATGCTGAAAATAATAAATAAATAAGTAAATTTTTAAAGAATTAAAAAAATAAAGTCCCTGGAAAGTTAACAAAAAAGAAAAAAGAAAAATGAAAAATAATGAATACTGTTTTTCTGAAAATAAATAGATTAATTTATTTAAAAAAAAAAAAGAATACCTGTGATAGTAGAGAACAAAGAAATCTTAGCCACAGAACTTGGCCATGTAGCAACACAGGAAATCCTTACCACTAGGAATAGCCGTTATCACGATGGACTTGGAAATGGACATGGAAGGCATTCCTGGCAGCCCACAGGATGGCTGTAATTTTGACTTCTCTGAAAGTGTGTAGATCTTCAATCATGTGTGGTCTTTTCTCAAGAGTTTCACTCTTACTGTTACTCAACTCATCTCAGTGACTTCTTATTTTCTGAGAAGATTCTCCATAATCTGTTCATCAGCATTTGGGTATTTGACCTTTTCTCCAAGGAGCATATACATAATAGTTGATAATAGTGGCTTTAGATTTTGACTTTGTGAGCTTGAGTCCAGGCTCCATCACATCTCAGCTATGTGACCAACAGCAGTTTCCTTCTTTCATCTCTTTTTCCTTTAAAATTTTTTGAAAAATGAAGGCACTATTGCTAGAATCTTAGAAATGTTAGATATACATAGCATAATGTATTTTAAAAGAGTTAATATAGATAGTGTTTGTCATGTAGTAACCATTAAATAAACACTAGCTTTTGTTTTTAATTCATCACTTCTACTTAATAAATATATCTTATGCAAAAAAATAAAATAAAATAAAAATTAAAAATTAAAAAAATTAAAGTTCCTGGAAAGTTAACAACAATAAAAAAAAAAAAAAACCTAATATTTACAAGCATGTGTGATTGAAGCACATTTTTCCTCTATAGTTGCCCCCATTTTTACTAAAGATAGCGAAATTAATACCCAGGTGTTTGCAAAATAAGTCTAATTTAAAAAAAAAATGGGCTGATGATTTACATAACACCAACAAGAAGTGCTTGACCATGTATGTTCCTTAAAACCCGCTTTATTAGAACTTTTATAAGGAATCTCTAGATTGAACTTTTCATAGCTCCTTAAGGCCAAATACTTGCAATCAGACTTCCTCTTTGATACCCATATATATGGGTGAATTCTTGCCTTTTTGAGGTTCTCAAAATATCCGAAGATTCCTGCCATGAGTGACCTTCTTTAATCAACTGGTGAGGCTGCTGGGATCTCTGTAAACAAAGTATGAGGCTGGTATTTCCAAGGGCTTTATTGGCTCCACAAGGTCATCCTTATTCCTTAAAGCTGTCTGGTCATATCTGAGTCTATGTGTGTCTCTCTCAAATATGACATGCCAGCAAACTGTGTCCTGTTACAAAGAGAACAGCTGTTTTTGAAATAAGAAATATATTGCCATAAAATATAAGCATATGTACTGAGAGTTTCTGAATTTTTGAGGGATCAGGTAGGGAGAAAAGATAAATGTTTAATGTTTTTCAAAAAGGCTTATTTGTCAAAGTGCTATAAGTCAGTTAGCTTCAGATAAATTTTTTTTTTAATCTGAGAAAACAAGGTTTTTTGAGTTTGCAATGATTTAAACAAAAATCATAAAAATTACCATTATCGGGGCGCCTGGGTGGCTCAGTGGGTTGAAGCCTCTGCCTTTGGCTGGGGTCCTGATCCCAGGGTCCTGGGATCGAGCCCCGCATCGGGCTCTCTGCTCCGCGGAAAGCCTGTTTCCTCCTCTCTCTCTGCCTGCCTCCTTGCATACTTGTGATCTCTGTCTGTCAAATAAATACATAAAAATTAAAAAAAAATTACCATTATCTTGCTTAGTTTATTCTGTCCCATGTTATTATTTATTTTTTTATCTTAATTCCACAATAGTTAACATGTATTTTCATATTAGTTACAGGTGTACAATATAGTGATTCAACAATTCTATATATCCCTCAGTACTTGTCATAAGTATATTCTTAATCCCCTTCACAAATTTCATTTATCTCCGTATCCATCTCCCCTCTGGTAATTCACCAGTGTTCTCTATATTTAAGAGTCTGGTTTTTTGTTCATTCCCTTTTTTTCTTTGCTCAATTGTTTCATTTCTTAATATCCACATATGAATGAAATCATATGGTATCTGTCTTCTCTGATTGACTTATTTCACTTAGCAATATACTATTGGACCCATCCATATTGTTGGAAATGGCAAGATTTTATTATTTTAAATTGTTGAATATATATATATATATATATATAGAGAGAGAGAGAGAGATGCATAGAATATATATGTATATATGTATATATTATATACATATTATATATGTATATATGTATATTATTATATTATATTACATATTATATTATAATTATATATATTATATTATATTATAGATTATATTATATTAATATATTATATTATATATGATATAATACATATTTTATATATATTATATAATTATTATATATGATATGAATATTATAATTATAATTAATTATATAAAATAAAATAAATTATATGAATTATATAAAATAAAATAATTAATATAATAATATAATATAATTATATATATAATATGTATATAATATAAAATGTGTATATAATATATAAAATGCATCTCTCTATATATATATTATATATATATAATATATATATTATATGCATCTCTCAGTAGGCACTTGGATTGCTTCCAAAATTTTACCATTGTGTAAATAATGCTGTAGTAAACACAGAGGTGCATATATCTTTTTGAATTACTGTTTTCAAATTCTTTAGGTAAATAGCCAGTAGTGGAATTACTGGTTCATATCACATTTATATTTTATTTCTTAAGATTTTATTTTTAAGGAGGAGTCAAGATGGCGGAGAAGTAGCAGGCTGAGACTACTTCAGCTAGCAGGAGATCAGCTAGATAGCTTATCTAAAGATTGCAAACACCTGAAAATCCATCGGCAGATCAAAGAGAAGAAGAACAGCAATTCTAGAAACAGAAAAACAACCACTTTCTGAAAGGTAGGACTGGCGGAGAAGTGAATCCAAAGCGACAGGAAGATAGACTCTGGGGTGAGGGGCCGGCTCCCGGCAAGTGGCTGAGCAACGGAGTACAAAACCAGGACTTTTAAAAGTCTGTTCCGCTGAAGGAAATTGCTCCAGAGGCTAAACTGGGGCAAAGCCCACGCGGGCTCAGTGTGGCCTCAGGTCCCCCAGGGTCACAGAAGGATCGGGGGTGTCTGAGTGTCGCAGAGCTTGCGGGTATTGGAACAGGGAAGCTGGCTACAGAGACAGAGCTGACAGTAAGATCGCACCTTGGGGTGACCTTGAACTGGTCGCAGGCTCGGTGAGCTCAGAGCGCAGCCGGAGATCAGGCAGACGGGAGTTACTGGGCGCTGTTCTCTGAAGGCGCACTGAGGAGTGGGGCCCCGGGCTCTTGGCTCCTCTGGGCCGGAGACCAGGAGGCCACGATTTGTATTCCCATCCTCTGGAATTCTACGGAAAGTTCTCAGAAACAAAAGCTCCTGAAAGCAAACCTGAGCGGATTACTCAGCCCAGCCCCTGGTAAGGGTGGTGGAATTCCGTCTGGGGCAAAGACACTTGAGAATCACTACACCAGGACCCTCCCCCAGAAGAACAACAAGAAATCCAGCCAATACCAAGTTCACCTACCAAGGAGTGCAGTTTCAATACCAAGGAGAGCAGCAGAATTCCAGAGGAGGAGAAAGCAACTCATGGCTTTCTCCCTGTGATTTTTTAGTCTTGAAGTTAAAGTAATTTTCTTCTTTTTCATTTATTTTTCTCTTCTTTTGCTAAATTGTTTTTAACTTTTACCCTTTTCCTTTTTAACGTTTTTTAACTAGTTTATCTAATATATATATTTTTTCTTTTCTTACTATTCTATATTCGTTTTCTTTTTTTAATTCTTTTTCTTTTTTTTTTCATCTTTCTTTTTGAACCTCTTTTTATCCCCTTTCTCCCTCCTCACGATTTGGGATCTCTTCTGATTTGGTTAAAGCATATTTTCCTGGGGTTGTTGCCACCCTTTTACTATTTTACTTGCTCCTTCATATACTCTTATCCAGACAAATATGACAAGGCAGAAAAATTCACCACAAAAAAAGAACAAGAGGTAGTACCGAAGGCTAGGGACCTAATCAATACAGACATTGGTAATATGTCAGATCTAGAGTTCAGAATGACAATTCTCAAGGTTCTAGCTGGGCTCAAAAAGACATGGAAGATATTAGAGAAACCCTCTTGGGAGATATAAAAGCCCTTTCTGGAGTAATAAAAGAAGTAAAATCTAACTAAGTTGAAATGAAAAAAGCTATTGATGAGGTGCAATCAAAAATGGAGGCTCTCACTGCTAGGATAAATGAGGCAGAAGAAAGAATTAGTGATATAGAAGACCAAATGACAGAGAATAAAGAAGCTGAGCAAAAGAGGGAAGAACAGCTACTGGACCACGAGGGGAGAATTCGAGATATAAGTGACACCATAAGATGAAACAACATTAGAATAATTGGGATTCCAGAAGAAGAAGAAAGAGAGAGGGGAGCAGAAGGTATACTGGAGAGAATTATTGGGGAGAATTTCCCCAATATGGCAAAGGGGAAGAGCACCAAAATTAAGGAGCTTCAGAGAATGCCCATCAAAATCAGTAAGAATAGGCCCACACCCCGTCACCTAATAGTAAAATTTACAAGCCTTAGTGACAAAGAGAAAATCCTGAGAGCAGCATGGGTAAAGAAGTCTGTAACATACACTGGTAAAAATATTAGATTAGCAGCTGACTTATCCACAGAGACCTGGCAGGCCAGAAAGAGCTGGCATGATATATTCAGAGCACTAAATGAGAAAAACATGCAGCCAAGAATACTATATCCAGCTAGGCTATCATTGAAAATAGAAGGAGAGATTAAAAGCTTCCAGGACAAACAAAAACTGAAAGAATTTGCAAATACCAAACCAGCTCTACAGGAAATCTTGAAAGGGGTCCTCTAAGCAAAGAGAGAGCCTACAAGTGGTAGATCAGAAAGGAACAGAGACCATATACAGTAACAGGCACCTTACAGGCAATACAATGGCACTAAATTAATATCTCTCAATAGTTACTCTGAATGTTAATGGGCTAAATGCCCCAATCAAAAGACACAGGGTATCAGAATGGATAAAAAAACAAAAACAAAAACAAAAAAAACCCAACTATATGTTGCCTCCAAGAAACTCATTTTAAGCCCGAAGACACCTCCAGATTTAGAGTGAGGTGGTGGAAAAGAATTTACCATACTAATGGACATCAGAAGAAAGCAGGAGTGGTGATCCTTATATCAGTCAATTAGATTTTAAGCCAAAGACTATAATAAGAGATGAGGAAGGACACTATATCATACTCAAAGGGTCTGTCCAACAAGAAGATCTAACAATTTTAAATATCTATGCCCCCAACGTGGTAGCAGCCAACTATATAAACCAATTAATAACAAAATCAAAGAAACACATCAACAATCATACAATAATAGTAGGGGACTTTAACAGTCCCCTCACTGAAATGGACAGATCATCCAAGCAAATGATCAACAAGGAAATAAAGGCCTTAAACAACACACTGCACCAGATGGATATCACAGATATATTCACAACATGTCATCCCAAAGCAACAGAATATACATTCTTCGCTAGTGCACATGGAACATTCTCCAGAATAGATCACATCCTTGGTCCTAAATCAGGACTCAACTGGTATCAAAAGATTGGGATCATTCCCTGCATATTTTCAGACCACAATGCTCTGAAGCTAGAACTCAACCACAAGAGAAGGTTTGGAAAGAACCCAAATACATGGAGACTAAACAGCATCCTTCTAAAGAATGAATGGGTCAACCGGGAAATTAAAGAAGAATTGAAAAAAAATCATGGAAACAAATGATAATGAAAATACAACGCCTCAAAATCTTTGGTACACAACAAAGGCAGTCCTGAGAGGAAAATATATAGCAGTAGAAGCCTTTCTCAAGAAACAAGAAAGATCTCAGGTACACTACCTAACCCCACAACTAAAAGGAGCTGGAGAAAGAACAAGAAAGAAACCCTAAGCTCAGCAGGAGAAGAGAAATCATTGGGGCGCCTGGGTGGCTCCATGGGTTAAGCCTCTGCCTTCAGCTCAGGTCATGATCCCAGGGTCCTGGGATCGAGCCCCACATCGGGCTCTCTGCTCGGCAGGGTGCCTGCCTCCACTTCTCTCCCTGCCTGCCTCTCCGCCTACTTGTGATCTCTGTCTGTGAAATAAATAAATAAAATCTTAAAAAAAAAAAAATCCTTCTAAAGAATGAATGGGTCCACCAGGAAATTAAAGAAGAATTGAAAAAAATCATGGAAACAAATGATAATGAAAATACAATGCCTCAAAATCTTTGGTACACAACAAAGGCAGTCCTGAGAGGAAAATATATAGCAGTAGAAGCCTTTCTCAAAAAACAAGAAAGGTCTCAGGTACACAACCTAACCCTACACCTAAAGGAGCTGGAACAAGAACAAGAAAGAAACCCTAAGCTCAGCAGGAGAAGAGAAATCATAAAGATCAGAGAAGAAATCAATGAAATAGAAGCCAAAAGAACAATGGAACAAATCAACGAAACTAGGAGCTGGTTCTTTGAAAGAATTAATAAAATTGATAAAGCCTTGGCCCGACTTATCAAAAAGAAAAGAGAAAGGACCCAAATAAATAAAACCATGAATGAAAGAGGAGAGATCACAACTAACTCCAAAGAAATACAAACTATTATAAGAACATACTATGAGCAACTCTATGCCACTCCAAACCTGCTAGAACTTGTACAGGAATTCAGTCAAGGGTCAGGATATAAAATCAATGCACAGAAATCAGTTGCATTTCTCTACAGCAACAACAAGACAGAAGAAAGAGAAATTAAGGAGTCAATCCCATTTACAACTGCACCCGAAAACATAAGATACCTAGGAATAAACCTAACCAAAGAGGCACAGAATCTATACTCAGAAAATTATAAAGTACTCATGAAAGAAATTGAGGAAGACACAAAGAAATGGAAAAATGTTCCATGCTCCTGGATTGGAAGAATAAATATTCAGAAAATGTCTATGCTATCTAAAGCATCTACACATTTAATGCAATTCGTATCAAACTACCATCCATCTTTTTCAAAGAAATGGAACAAATAATCCTGAAATTTATTTGGAACCAGAAAAGACCTTGAATAGCCAAAGGAATATTGAAAAGGAAAGCCAACGTTGGTGGCATCACAGTTCCGGACTTCAAGCTCTATTACAAAGCTGTCATCATCAAGACAGCATGGTACTGGCACAAAAACAGACACATAGATCAATGGAACAGAATAGAGAGCCCAGAAATAGACCCTCAACTCTATGGTCAACTAATCTTCGACAAAGCAGGAAAAAATGTCCAGTGGAAAAAAGACAGCCTCTTCAATAAATGGTGTTGGGAAAATTGGACAGCCACATGCAGAAAAATGAAATTGGACCATTTCCTTACACCACACACAAAAATAGACTCAAAATGGATGAAGGACCTCAATGTGACAAAGGAATCCATCAAAATCCTTGAGGAGAACACAGGCAGCAACCTCTTCGACCTCAGACACAGCAACATCTTCCTAGGAACATCTGCAAAGTCAAGGGGAGCAAGGGCAGAAATGAACCATTGGGATTTCATCAAGATCAAAAGCTTTTGCACAGCAAAGGAAACAGTTAACAAAATCAAAAGACAACTGACAGAATTGGAGAAGATATTTGCAAATGACATATCAGATAAAGGACTAGTGTCCAAAATTTATAAAGAACTTAGCAAACTCAACACCCAAAGAACAAATAATCCAATCAATAAATGGGCAGAGGACATGAACAGACATTTCTGCAAAGAAGACATCCAGATGGCCAACAGACACATGAAAAAGTATTCCATATCACTCGGCATCAGGGACATACAAATCAAAACCACAATGAGATATCACCTCACACCAGTCAGAATGGCTAAAATCAACAAGTCAGGAAATGACAAATGCTGGCGAGGATGTGGAGAAAGGGGAACCCTCCTACACTGCTGGTGGGAATGCAAGCTGGTGCAACCACTCTGGTAAACAGCATGGAGGTTCCTCAAAATGTTGAAAATAGAACTGCCCTATGACCCAGCAATTGCACTACTGGGTATTTACCCTAAAGATACAAATGTAGTGATCCAAAGGGCACATGCACCCGAATGTTTATAGCAGCAATGTCCACAATAGCCAAACTATGGAAAGAACCTAGATGTCCACCAACAGATGAACAGATAAATAAGATGTGGTATATATACACAATGGAATACTATGCAGCCATCAAAAGAAATGAAATCTTGCCATTTGCGACAACATGGATGGAACTAGAGCGTATCATGCTTAGTGAAATAAGTCAAGCAGAGAAAGACAACTATCATATGATCTCCCTGATATGAGGAAGTGGTGATGCAACATGGGGGCTCTACTGGGTAGGAGAAGAATAAATGATACAAGATGGGATTAGGAGGGAGACAAACCATAAGTGACTCTTAATCTCACAAAACAAACTGAGGGTTGCTGGGGGGAGGGGGGTTGGGAGAATGGGGGTGAGGTTATGGACATTGGGGAGGGTATGTGCTTTGGTGAGTGCTGTGAAGTGTGTAAACCTGGCAATTCACAGACCTGTACCCCTGGAGATAAAAATATGTTTATAAAAAATAAAAAAAAAATTTAAAAATTAAAATTAAAAAAAATGATTTTATTTTTAAGGGCTTAGTGGGTTACACCTCTGCCTTTAGCTCAGGTCATGATCTCTGGGTCCTGAGATCGAGCCGCACATCGGGCTCTCTGCTTGGCAGGGAGCCTGCTTCCCCCTCTCTCTCTGCCTTCCTTTCTGCCTACTTGTGATCACTCTCTTTCAAGTAAATAAATAAAATCTTTAAAAAACTATTTTATTTTTAAGTAATCTCTACACTTAACCTTTGCCTTGAACTTACAACCCCAAGATCAAGAATCACATGCTGCACTGATGACCCAGCCAGGTGTCCCTCATAATTTTATTTTTACGTTCTTTTGAGGAAATTCCATAGTCTTCCACAGTGGCTGCACCACTTTAAATTCTCAACAACGGTGTAAAACGTGTCCTTTTTCACACACTCACCAACAATTATTCTTTATTGTGCTTTCAATATTAGCTATTCTGACAGGTGTGGGATGATATCTCATTGTGGTTTTCATTTGCATTTGCTTAATGATTAGTGATGTTGAGTATCTTTTCACACACATGTTAGACAACTGTATGTCATCTTTGGAGAAATCCGTGTTTTCTGCCCATTTTTAATTAGAATTTTAGGGTGGGTTGTTTTTGTTTTTTTGTTTTGTTTTGTTTTTTGTTTTTTTTTGTTTTTGGTGTTGAGTTATATAAGTTCTTTATATATTTTGGGTGCTAACCCTTTACTGGTTATGTCATTTTCAAATATCTTCTCCCATCCCTCAGGTTATCATTAAGTTTTATTGATTGTTTCCTTTGCTGTGCTAAAGATTCATATTTGATGTAGTCCCAATAGTTGATTTTTGCTGTTGTTAACCTTGCCTTGGGATATGTGTCTAGAAAAATATTGCTACAGCTGATTCAGAGAAATGACTGCCTATGCTCCTTATAGGATTTTTACATTTAAGTAGTACATTTAGGTCTTTAATCTATTTTGAGTTTATTGTCATGTGTGGTGCAAGAAAATGGTCAAGGCTCTTTCTTTTGCATGTAGCTGTCCAGTATTCCCAACACAATTCACTGAAGAGATTTTCTTTTTCCTATTGTCCATTCTTACCTCCATTACTGAAGATTAGTTGACCATATAATTGTGGGTTTATTTCTGGGCTTTCTATTCTGTTCCATTGATCTATGTGACTATCTCTGTGCCAGTGCCATACTATTTTGATTACTATCACTTTCTAATCTGTCTTGAAATCTAGGGTGTGATTCTTCCAGCTTTCTTCTTCCTTCTTCAGATTACTTTTTCTATTTAGGGTCTTTTGTGGTTCCATACAAATTTCAGAATTATTTGTTCTACTTCCATTAAAATGTTGCTGATAGTTTGATGAGGACTGCATTAAATCTGTAGATTGCTTTAAACAGTATGGACATTCTCACAATATTTATTCTCCCAATCCATGACTATGGAGTATCATTCCAATAGTCTGTGTCATCTTCATTTTCTTTCATAATTGTTTTATAGTTTCAGAATACAGGTCTTTTACCTCCTTGATTAAGTTTATCCCTATGTAACAAGACAAAACGAGAGAGGGAGACAAACCATAAGAGACACTTAATCTCAGGAAACAAACAGAAGTTGCTGGAGGGGAAGATGGTGAGAGGGATGGGATGGCCGGGTGATGGACATTGAGGAGGGTATGTACTATAGTGAGTGCTGTTAATTGTGTAAGACTGGTGAATCACAGACCTGTACCCTTGAAACAAATAATACTTTAAGTGTTAATTTTTTAAAAAGTTTATCCCTATATTATTAGTTTTTGCTTTGGTTGAATCCAGGTTTCCCATTAGCTCTGGAAATTTTTATTTAGTTTAGTTTATGGCCTTAAAGTTATCAAAATTTGTATTGAGAATTCTTTCTATGAGTATCACTGAAGATGAAGCAGATTTTCAGGAAGCTTGTATAAAAGGATCTGAGTGAAAGCATGTCTGTAAGATAAAACACTTCAAAATGGCGATGGTACAAGATCTGAGTTAAGTTCACTATAATGAAATTAACAAGATAATTTGATTATTTTTGTGATACACAGTACTTCATGTAATAACATACCAGGATAGATTTCTAGGAGGGTGCCTGGGCGCCTCAGTGGGTTAAGCCTCTGCCTTTGGCTCAGATCATGTTTTCTGGATCCGGGATCAAGCCCTGCATCAGGCTCTTTGCTCAGCAGGGAAACTGTTTCTCCCCTTCTCTGCCAGTCTCTCTGCCTACTTGTGATCTCTGTCAAATAAACAAAATCTTTAAAAAAAAAAAAAAGATTTCTAGGAGTTATATGAAATTTTTTAAATATTTATTTTTTTTAAGATTTTATTTATTTATTTGAGAGAGAGAGATCACAAATAGGTGGAGAGGAAGACAGAGAGAGAGAGAGAGAGAGAGAGAGAGAGGAGGAAGCAGACTTCCCGCTGAGCAGAGAGCCCAATGTGGGGCTCCATCCCAGGACCCTGGATCATCACCTGAGCTGAAGGCAGAGGCTTTAACCCACTAAAAATATAAATTAAAAAAGAGGTTTTTAGTATCATTTATATAACAATGCTTGCCATGTAATTTAACATACCAAGAAAGTCTAGTTAGTATAATTTTTCACAAAATCTTTGAAGTAATCAAATTCCATGGGTCCTTCTTCACTTTAGAATTTGATTTTGGGAAATATATTGGAATATATCAAAAGGTTTAAAAATTTGATTAAAATGATCACAAATCATTATGAAACAATATTTGACATTTAAGCAAAGTGACAAAAAGTATTCCAAAGGTATATATAGTAGGTTAAATAGTTGTGAACAAAATTTTGCTAATTTAGTAAACAATAATAATAATAATTTTATAATAAGACTTCTTTTTTTAAAAGATTTTATTTATTTATTTGACAAAGAGAGGCACAAGAAAAGAGGGAACACAAGTAGAGGGTGTGAAAGAGGGAGAGGGATAAGCAGGCTCCCTACTGAGCAGGGAGCCCCATGTGAGGCTCAGTCCCAGGACACTGGGATCATGACCTAAGCCAAAAGCAGATTCTTAATGACTGAGCCACTGAGGCATCCCTCAGTTTTTATTTATTTTTTTTTTAAGATTTTATTTATTTATTTTAGAGAGAGCAAGAGCAAGCATACAAGCAGAGGGGAGTGTCAGAGAAAGAGGGAGAAACAGACTACCACTGAGCAGGGAGCATGACCAAAGTCAGATGCTTTACCAACTGAGCCACCTAGGCGCCCTTGGCTTTTTTGTGTGTGTGTGTTTTGTTTGTTAGTTTTCCGTTTTCCTTTTCTTCCATTCTTTTGCACATAACTTCAAAGGTAAAGAAAAACTTCTGTTTTTAATTTCTTATTAAGAGCAGACTAATAGTTGAAAAGACCTTTTTCTTTTTAACAAAGGGAAAACAAAAATTTTCCAGCAGTATACTTTTGATATTAAAATTCTTTACTTACTTAAAAAATGACCCTAATCTTAGCCAGTACTAACCACACATAAAAGTCTTAAACAAACAAAAAAAAATTTTACTTATTTATTTGACAGAGAGCATGGGCAAGTGGAGAAACAGAGGGAAAGGGACAAGCCTATTCAGCACTGAGCATGGATCCTGATGCTGGGCTCGATCCCAGAACAATGAGAGCATGATCTGAGCCATAATCAAGGATTGAATGCTTAACCTGCAGAGGCACCCAATTGCTCCCACACATAAAATTTCTGTCCATGGGCTCCTTTTCCATTAACCATCTAAGACTTTCTTTTTTGCATTCACATGTTGTACTTTGTTTTTCCTTTTTAAATAACCACACTCACCTTAGGTTAAAATCACTCCCCTACTCCCGGACAAAAATGTATGGGCTTTTTGTTGTTGTTGTTCTGTTGTTTTGTTTTGTTTACCAAAAACTCGTCTTAATTTCCTCACATAGGGTTGCTCCCTTTGTTATTTCCAGTAGTCTTAATTACATTTATTAGAATTAATTCTTAGAAACTTTTAATTTCTAGTGAAAGCTAAGTAGTAACCAATTGTGAACTGTTATACCAGAATTCTTTAGACTGACACATATTGAATATATTTCATAAATTCTAGAAATATCTGCCTTGAATAGTACAATATAATAATGCATAAAACATGAAACAGATTTACTAACACACCCAGATTTACATTTGGCTTCTCTGTAATGAGACAATAGTAGATAACTGTGTTCAGCACATAAAGTTTCATTATATAGCTTATTTGGAAATTATCTAGATAATTAGTGAACTTAACTTTACTCCTTAGTTAACTTAGTTAAGCTTGTAGATTACCAAAGATTTTGAAAATATTTAAAAGTTTACCTATAGGGGTTCCTGGGTGGCTCAATTACTTAAACATTTCACTCAGGATTGTGGCTCAGGTAATGATGTCTGGGTCCTGTGATCAAGCACTGCTTGGGCTCCCCACTCAATGGGGAGTCTGCTTGAGGAATCTCTCTCCTTCTTCCCTTTCCCCAGCTCACTTGTCCACTCTCTCTGTCCCTCTAAAATAAATCTTTTAAAAATAAAAATAACATATAAATAAACAAAGTTTACCTATGAATGTTTTAATCTTACTTACATATGTATAACTTATTTATTCTCAATGATTATGTTTAGGCTACCCCCAAATCATCAAAAGACATTAGATAAAGTCAACCATTGTTTCAAAATTTCTTTTTTTTGTTCTGTCCTGACAAACTTTGCCACATAAATAACAGAAAGGGTATGATTTTTAAACAAACATAAGCAGAATTGAAGTTTTACATTTAATGCTCAAAGAGGCAACCCACAGAATGGGAGAAGATATTTGCAAATGACAGTACAGACAAAAGGTTGATATCCAGGATCTATAAAGAACTCCTCAAACTCAACACACACAAAACAGACAATCATATCAAAAAATGGGCAGAAGATATGAACAGACACTTCTCCAATCAAGATATACAAATGGCTATCACACACATGAAAAAATTTTCATCATCACTAGCCATCAGGGAGATTCAGATTAAAACCACATTGAGATACCACCTTACACCAGTTAGAATGGCCAAAATTAGCAAGACAGGAAACAGCGTGTGTTGGAAAGGATGTGGAGAAAGGGGAACCCTCTTCCACTGTTGGTGGGAATGGAAGTTGGTGCAGCCACTTTGGAGAACAGTGTGGAGATTCCTCAAGAAATTAAAAATAGAACTTCCCTATGACCCTGCCATTGCACTCCTGGGTATTTACCCCAAAGATACAGATGTAGTGAAAAGAAGGGCCACCTGTACCCCAATGTTTATAGCAGCAATGGCCATGGTCGCCAAACTGTGAAAAGAACCAAGATGCCCTTCAACGGATGGATAAGGAAGATGTGGTCCATGTGCACTACGGAGTATTATGCCTCCATCAGAAAGGATGAATACCCAACTTTTGTAGCAACATGGATGGGACTGAAAGAGATTATGCTGAGTGAAATAAGTCAAGCAGAGAGAGTCAATTATCATATGGTTTCACTTATTTGTGGAGCATAACAAATAGCATGGAGGACAAGGGGAGATGGAGAGGAGAAGGGAGTTGGGGGAAATTGGAAGGGGAGGTGAACCATGAGAGACTATGGACTCTGAAAAACAATCTGAGGGTTTTGAAGGGGCAGAAGGTGGGAGGTTGGGAGAACCAGGTAGTGGGTATCAGAGAGGGCATAGATTGCATGGAGCACTGGGTGTGGTGCAAAAATAATGAATACTGTTATGCTGAAAATAAATAAAAAATAAATTTTAAAAAAGTAAAAAATCCCAAATACACCAACTCTCTTTACACCTTAAAGAACTGGAAAACCAACAACAAATTAAGCCAACCCCATGCAGAAGAAGGGAAATAATCAAGATTAGAGCAGAGATGAATGAGTTAGAAACTAGAGATAGAGTAGAACAGATCAATGAAATTAGAAGCTGGTTCTTTGAAAGAATCATTAAAATCGATAAACCACTGGTCAAACTAATCCATAAGAAAAGAGAGAGGACCCAAATTATTTAAATTCAATGAAAGTGGAGAGATCATGACTCTCCATGGAGAGTCCATTCTCCAATACCAGGAAAACAGAAATAATCATCAGAAATTATTATCAACAGAGGCATCTGGGTGGCTAGGTGGGTTAAAGCCTCTGCTTTCAGCTCAGGTCATGATCTCAGGGTCCTGGGATTGAGCCCCGGATCGGTCTCTCTGCTTAGCAGGGAGCCTGCTTCCCCTCCTCTCTCTGCCTGCTTCTCTGCCTACTTGTGATCGCTGTCTGCCAAATAAATAAATAAAATCTTTTTTTTTTAAAAAGAGATTATTATCAAAAGTTATAGGCAATAAGATAAGCAACATAGAAGAAATGGAAGCATTCCTGGAAACCAATAAGCTTCTAAGACTGAAACAAGAAGAAATTGACAACCTGGATAGACCAATATCTAGTAATGAGATTGAAGCAGTGATCAAAAACCTCCTAAAAAACAAGAGCCCAGGACCCAGCAGATTCCCTGGGGAATTCTACCAAACATTCAAAGAAGAAACAATACCTATTGTCCTGAAACTGTTTCCAAAAAATTGAAACAGAAGGAAAACTTCCAGACTCTTTCTATGAAGCCAGCATTACCCTGACACCCAAACCAGGCAAAGATCCCATCAAAAAGGAGAATTTGGACCAATATCCCTGATGAATATGGATGTCAAGATTCTCAACAAGATCTTAGCTAGTCGGATACAACAGCATATTAAAAAGATTACCCACCATGACCAGGTGAGATTTATCCCTGGGATGTAGTGGTGGTTCAACATTCACAAATCAATCAATGTGATAGAACAAGTCAATAAGAGAAGAGAGAAGAATCACATGGTGCTCTCAATTAATGCAGAAATAGCATTTGACATTATACAGCATCCATTCCTGATTAAAACACTTCAACATATTGGCATAGACGAAACATTCCTCAACTTCATATAATCTATCTATGAAAAACCCACTGTGACTATCATTCTCAATGGAGAAAAGGTTACATCCTCCCCTTTGAGATCAGGAACACAACAAGGATGCCCATTCTTGCCCCTGTTGTTCAATATAGTACTAGAAGGCCTAGCAGCAGTAATCGGACAACAAAAAGAAATGAAAGGTATTCATATTGGCAATGAAGAAGTCAAACTCTCTCTCTTCGCAGATGACATGAAACTTTATATGAAAAACTCAAAAGACTATGTACCCAACTACTAGAACTCATACAGCAATTCAGCAATGTGGCAGGATACAAAATCAATGCACAGAAATCAATTGCTTTCTTTTACACTAACAATGAAAATATAGAAAGGGAAATTAGAGAACTGATTTCATTTACTATAGCACCAAGAACCATAAGACACCTGGGAATAAACCTAACCAAAGAGGAAAAGGATCTGTACTTGTGGAATTACCTAAAACTCATGGAAAAATTTGAAGAAGACACAAAAAGATGGAAAAGAATCCCACGCTCGTGGATCAGGAAAAAACAAAAACAAAAAAAAGCAAACAAACAAACAAACAAAACATGTTGTTTAAATGTCTATACTGCCTAGAGCAATCTGTAATTTCAATGTCATCCTGGGCAAAATTCTACTAACATTTTTCAAAGAGATGGAAGGAACAATCCTAAAATTTGTATGGAACCAGAAAAGGCCCTGAATTGCTAAGGAAATGTTGAGAAAGAAACACAAAACTGGGGGCATCACATTGCCTGATTTCTTGCTTTACTATAAAGCTGTGATCACCAAGACAGCATGGTAGTGGCACAAAAACAGATGCATAGACCCATAGAACAGAATAGGGAGCACAGATATGGACCTGCAACTCTATGGCAAAATAACCTTCGACAAAGCACGATAAAATATCCAATGGAAAAAGTCTCCTCAGTAAATGGTGCTGGAAAAATTGGACAGCTATGTATAGAAGAATGATACTTGTCCATTCTCTTACACCATACACAAAGATAAACTAGACATGGATAAAAGAACTCAACATGAGGCAGGAATCTATCAACATCTTGTAGGAGAACACAGGCAGTAACCTCTTGGACATCGGTCACAGAAACTTCCTTCAAGACATGTCTCCATGGAAAGAAAACAAAAGCAAAAATAAGCTATTGGGACTTCATCAAGATCAAAATCTTCTGCACAGCAAAGGAAAGTCAACAAAGCAAAGAGGGAACCCATGGAATGGGAGAAGTTATTCGCAAATGACAGTACAGACAAAGAGATGATGTCCAAGATCTATAAAGAACTCCTCAAACTCAACACACACAAAAAAGATAATCATGTCAAAAAAAAAATGGGCAGAAGACATGAACGGACACTTCTCTGAATAGAAATAAATGTCTCACAGACACATGAAAAAATTTTCATCATCATTAGCCATCAAATCAAAACAACATTGAGATACCACATTACACTAGTTAGAATGGACAAAATCAACAGGACAGGAAACAACAAGTACTGGAGATGATGTGGAGAAAGGTGTACCCTCTTACACTGTTGGTGAGAATGCAAAGTGGTGCAGCCACTTTGGAAAACAGTGTAGAGATTCTTTAAGAAATTAAAAAGAGAGCTACCCTATGACCTTGCAATTGCCCTACTGGGTATTTACCACAAAGATAGAGATGCAATGAAAAGAAGGGCCATCTCTACCCCAATGTTTACAGCAGCAATGGCCATAATCCCCAAACTATGGAAAGAGCCAAGATGCCATTCAACAGATGAATGCATAAAGAATATATGGTCCATATATAAAATGGAATATTATACCTCCATCAGAAAGGATGAATATGCAACTTTGGTAGCAACAAGGATGGGTCTGGACAAGATTATGCTATGGGAAATAAGTCAAGCAGAGAAAGTCAGTTATTACATGGTTTCACTTATTTGTGGAGCATAAGGGATAACATGGAGAACACTAGACGAAGGAAAGGAAAAGTGAATTGAGGGAAATCAGAGGGGCAGATGAACATGAGAGACTGCGGACTTTTAGAAACAAACTGAAACTCCTATAAAACTATAGGAGAGGGGCATGAAGGGATGGGTGAGTCTGGTGTTAGGTATTAATGAGGGCACATATTGGATGGAGCACTGTGTGTGGTACATAAACAATGAGTCTTGGAACTCAGAAAAAATGAAATATGAAATGAAATGAAACAAACAAACAAAAAACTTGTGAAATTCTTTAATATCTTTGGACCACTGTTTGGTTCTTGTTTTCAAAAGTATGCCATGGTCCAAGGATGCAGAGAAAGGGGAACTTTCCTACACTGTTGGTGGGAGAGAAAGCTGGAGAAGCCACTCTGGAAAATAGTATAGAGGTTCATCAAAAAGTTGAAAATAGAACTATCCTAAGACCCAGTATTCACACTACTCGGTATTTACCCTAAAGATACACATGTAGTGATCCAAGGGGGCACATGCACCTGAATGTTTATAG
Source organism: Mustela putorius furo (assembly GCF_011764305.1). Lineage (NCBI taxonomy): Eukaryota > Metazoa > Chordata > Mammalia > Carnivora > Mustelidae > Mustela > Mustela putorius. The sequence continues at coordinate 379,942 of NW_025422010.1, forward strand.
TAGCAATGTCCACAATAGCCAATCTATGGAAAAAACCTAGATATCCATCAACAGATTAATGGATAAAGAAGAATATATATATATATATTTATATTTAAATAAATATATTTATATAATATATATATTTATATATATATTTATATATATAATATATATTTATATATTTATATATATATATATTTATATATATATAAAGAGAGAGAGAGAGAGAGAATGTAACACTATGCAGTCATCAAAAATCCACATCCTTATCCATTCGTCTGTTGAAGGGCATCTTGGTTCTTTCCAGTTTGATGACCATGGCCATTGCTGCTATGAACATTGGGGTACAGATGGCCCTTCTTTTCACTACATATGTATTGTTGGGGTAAATACCCAGTAGTGCAATTGCAGGATCATAGGGAAACTTTATTTTTAATTTCTTGAGGAATCTCCACACTGTTTTCCAAAGGGTCTGCACCAAGTTGCATTCCCACCAACAGTGTAAGAGAATTCCCTTTTCCTCTCCAACAGAGGATGTTTACTGTCTTGATAATTTTGGCCATTCTAACTGGTGTAAGGTGATATCTCAATGTGGTTTTAATTTGAATCTCCCTGATAGCTAGTGATGATAAACATTTTTTCATGTGTCTGATAGCCATTTGTATGTCTTGATTGGAGAAGTGTCTGTTCATATCTTCTGCCCACTTTTTGTTATGATTATCTGTTTTGTGTGTGTTGAGTTTGAGGAGTTCTTGATAGATCCTGGATATCAACCTTTTGTCTGCACTGTCATTTGCAAATATCTTCTCCCATTCTGTGGGTTGCCTCTTTGTTTTCTTGACTGTTTCCTTTGCTGTGCAGAAGCTTTTGATCTTGATGAAGTCCCAAAAGTTCATCTTCGCTTTTGTTTCCTTTGCCTTTGGAGACATATCTTGAAAGAAGTTGCTGTGGCTGATATCGAAGAGATTACTGCCTGTGTTCTCCTCTAGGATTCTGATGCAGTGAAATAAGTCAAGCAGAGAGAGTCAATTATCATATGGTTTCACTTATTTGTGGAGCATAACAAATAGCATGGAGGACAAGGGGAATTAGAGAGGACAAGGGAGTTGGGGGAAATTGGAAGGGGAGGTGAACCATGAGAGACTATGGACTCTGTAAAACAATCTGAGGGGTTTGAAGCGGCATGGGTTGGGAGGTTGGGGGAACCAGGTGTGGGTATTAGAGAGGGCATGGATTGCATGGAGCACTGGGTATGGTGCAAAAACAATGAATACTGTTATGCTGAAAATAAATTAAAAAAATAAATTGGGGAGATTATATATATATATATATATATATATATATATATATATATTTAAAAATAATGTAAAATAATATTCAAATTACCTTATTTCTATAGCTTGGGGATCAGGATAAATCACCTCCATAACTTAGGTTCTGCAGGAACTCCATCATCCTAGTACTGGAGGAAACCATTCAGAGCAGGCATCACCAGGGTTTCCAGTTCTGACCAAGAGGAAATGCTCCCAATCAAGCAGGTCCTCTCACTTACAACTAGAAATATCTGGGAAAAATACAAACAAGTATAGGAAAACTCCATAAGGTAGAAAGAAGAAGGAAGACTTCCTACAAACCTCAGCTGTTGAGGGAAAAACACCAGTGAGTTCCTTGGGTTTCTTCCCTTCTATTACCCCAAATACATGTAAGAGAAGACACTGCAGGAGCCTCCAACCAAGAATCACCCAAAGGGTCAGAAGAGAAAAAGAAAATAAAATCCAGCAAAACTCTAAAAATGTCAACCAGCATGGTCAGAGGATCTGAATATAAATTGGCCTGAGCAAAAAAAATATTTTAGCAAAAAATTTAAAAAATATATATTTTATATTACCTTCACACACTAATGAATCCCCAAACTCTGCCTTCATGCAGGGCTCTCAGCAGTGCTGAGCAGACATCTAGTGTCCCTCCCCTCCTGTCAGAAAAGGGCAGTGTCTGATTGTCCACCTTGTGTAGTGTCATTGGTCTCAGTGGAGAGCTGAGCCTCCATCCCACAGGAGCATCAGAAAGCCTGGGCAAGGTGGGGCCAGTGGGCTACTTAGCAATCCAGTTCTTCCCACCTATAATTTTGGCAGATCCCCAGAAGCTCAACAGAAGTTCATCCACCAGCAGGAACACTGATTGGTGATTTAAGGCAGAGCTGTTCTGCATTCATATACCCCTGCTGGTGACTGTGGGGCCAGTAAGAGCATACCCTGAACTCCCACCTAGCATTAACACAATGAATAAGGGGCTGCAAGGCAGGAATGCTGGCTTTGCATTTGACCCCTCCCTTCCTGTTGTCAGTGAGGGCACAGAGCCCAGTGAGTTGCTGAAAATTTATCCTCTGCACCTCCCTTCATACCTGGGCATCCCTCTCTGGGGTCAGCAGGGTCCAGCTCAGATCCGGTCTCACAACACCCCCACTCACACAGTGGGCACTTGGAGGGGACACTCTTGCCCCACTTCCTCCAGCAGGGAGTCAGCAGCAAGACTATGAGATTGAACACTCCACTTTTCCTGGGGCCACTGGGAAGCTGACATAAAATCCAAGACCTCTTGCTGCTCCACAAGGGGGAGAATCACCTGATGATTGAAGGAAAGTAATTGGGACCCCAACATTATTTGATAAATATCCAAAAATATCCAGGATCCAGGAAAAATGACCAAATTGTCTTGACAAGAACCAGGAAAATCAAACCTTGAATGAGAAAGGAGACTCAACCATCACAAACACTGAGGTCCCTCACATGCTGACATTATGGAACAGATATTTTCAAGCAACAATCAGAAAATCCATCACAGGGGCCTCTACAAAAACTCTTAGAATACACGGAAAAGGCAGAAATACGCCATTGAAATAGAAGTCATCAAAACACACCAAGTGGAAAGTATAGAAGTTAAAAATACAACAGATGACACTGAAAAAGAAAACTCTCTGGAGAGACTCAAGAGTAGGTAACACCTACTTAGGATATGTTTGTTGAAAACACAAATGGGCTACATTCATTCTGCCTGATTTCCACACCCATGAGTGGTCTCCTGAGACTGTCACCAGGCGGAGCTGTTCACCCGCTCAGAGCTGGCAAGGCCTGAAACCAACTGAAATAGTTCCACCTGACTGGGCCCTGCACCACTGCTCACTGTCTGGGAGAGAGTTGCCAGCAGCTGCTTCCTCTCAGGGGACAAACTCAGAGTGCTTAACTTCCCCAGCCCATCTCTTTGGATTTCAGCTACAAGCTGGGCCTAGGACCCAGAACCAAATGGCACTATGGGCTCATATTTGCATAATACGCCACCAAACACACCCTTTCCCCCCTGGAGCTCAGGAGGAGATAAAAGACACATCCCAGGGACCAGCACCAGTTGTAAGGCCACGGGACCTTTGGGAAGTCCACACCATGACCTGGACTCCACTCTTCCTACTCCCCTTCCTCACCTACTGCCCAGGTTCATGCAGATTTGACAGCCACCGTTTGGAGGGAAGCCCTCTGCCTTTACTCTTCATTCTAATATGTGTCTATTTTCATTTCAGGGACCAGTTCTGAGGCTGTGGTGACCCAGGAGCCCTCACTGACTGTGTCCCCAGGAGAGACAGTCACTCTCACCTGTGCCTCCAGCTATGGTGCAGTCAGCAATGGACATTTTCCATGTTGGTTCCAGCAGAAGCCTGGCCAATCCCCTAGGACATTGATTTATAATACACACAATAAACCTTCCTGGACCCCTGCCCGATTCTCAGGCTCCCTCCTTGGGGGCAAAGCTGTCCTGACCCTCACAGGGGCTCAGCCTGAGGATGAGGCTGAGTACCACTGCTTCCTGCAATATGGTGATGGGAGGCACAGTGAGAGACCCAGATGAGGAAGGAAGACATAAACTGTTGTTTCACAGTGCATGGGTACAAATAAGATCATAAGATGTTGGCATCACATAACCAGATACAAGATAGCTCTCAGGGAAGCCCAAATATAGACCATCCTTAATCAGACAAAGAATCAAGGTATCTGAATTGCTTCCCATTCATGTTTGAGTCCTGAAGTAGAATAAATATATCAATGTCTTGGGAGGAACTGGTCCAAAAAGCAGATTTCAGTGCTTTTATATTGGACAAGGATCTCTATGTGCATGGATCAGAACTAACATTTGAGGCAAAACACATTTCCTCCAGAAAAAAAAGAGCATCTCCAATATTCTTTGTCAGCTAAGAACAGAGGAAACACTCATTTAGCATATTTCTAAAGTTTCATGATGCACCTGACTGGTTCAGTAAAAAAAGGGTGGGACACCTGATTTCAAGGTCTGAGTTTAAGTCCCATGTTAGGTCCAGATATTCCTTAAATAAATAAATAAACCCCTCAAAATTTTAAAAAATAAGCAACATAAAGTTTATTGTATTAGGTTGCACTTTAACACAATGTAAATATATTCTATACTTTTTAAAATATTAACAATTATTAATATTTTTGTAATGATACTTCCTCCTTAATACTCTGGGATAAATTGCATCCTCCCAAAGAACATATGTTGAAGTTGTAGCCCTGAGGACTTAATAATATGCCCTGATCCAAAAATAGGTCCATCATAGAAGTAATTGGTTAAGGTGAGGCTATATTGGCAGAAGGTGGCCTTCTAGTCCAGTATGACTAGTGAGCTTAAAACAGGATGGCCACATGGAGACAATAAGGGCACCATGGGAAGCTGGAGGAAGAGTGTGCAGAGTTCGCAGCTTCACCCAGGGAGTGCCAAAAATTGCTCTCAAACTGCTAGTTAGTCAGGGGGAGCAGGGAAAGATTCCCCTACAAGTTCTAGAGGGAACATGGCCCCACTCAATGAATCTCAGGCTTTTAGCCTCCATGCCTATCAGATAGTCACTTTCTTGAAGCCATCCAGTTTGTGCTACTTTGTTATGGCAGCCCTAAGAATCTAAAATATCACATGGTCAGTATCTTTCTGAATTTGAACACTTTCTTCCCAATGGGTTTTTAATTGTTACACAATTACACAAAAAGTTTTGTTGATATTTCATATTTTGCTCATGTTTCAAGCACTCCTATTGTCATGGAAGGTTACTACAAGTAATTTGTCCTGAGTTTAAAAGTCTAGAAATAGAGAATTACTGCTTAATAGTGCTGAAACATTGCATTCAAAAGATAGACAGCCATTAGGTGGTTCCAATTGATTACCAGTGCAGAAGACTCTGAAATTGTGAAGTTGTGAAGATTATCTTGCTTGTATTAAAATGCATCTGGATCTAGTGAGTGAAAAGGGAGATCCCTACTACCTTCAGTGGGAAACCCTCGGTACATTACTTTGACATCAAATGCACAGAATGGTAAAGGAAAGAGTTTATGTCCTGGAGAGGCTGATTGGAAAACAGAATAGATTGAAACCGGAAAAGCAGTCAGTCACAAAACCAGTGTGGCCTTTTGACAGGTGTTAGATCAGTTAGTCTCACACTTCAATGTGCATATGAATCATCTAGAATCTTGTAAAATTGAATTCAGATTCCTTTGAATCTGGAGAGGGGCCTGCAATTCTGCATTTCTAAATCACAGAGAATGGCATAAGAGGGAAATGATCTGCAGAGAACTGAAGAGAAATCTCTGGAAGAAAGAACTGATGCCTTTGGATTAGAGTAGAACCCCCAGTCCACATATCCCAAAGACAGAGGCCTCCTGTTCAGACATATGCCCTCTTGCCTTCCCTGCACTCTCTCCACTGTATTATTTCTAGGACTTTCCCTCCATAATCAATGTTTCTCAGGTCCAGCTCTGACCTAGTCTGGTACCTGACCATCCAGAATATCCTGGAAGAAGATGATAATGACTCCAACTGTTCAACAAACCATAGTTGTGGGAGGAGTTTTGCCTACCCACTGTGTGACAGCAGGAATAGTGAGAAAAAAACTCAGAGATGGTCTGCCTTGGATCCATGTCCCTCCCCTTGACTGACTCACTTCACCCAGCTTAGAGAAATTTCACCTTCTGAGATGTTTTGGGAATCAGCACATGTCTGTGAAGTCCTGTCCCTGCATGCCCTGCCTGTTCTTGGTCCATAGAAATGTTGCCTTACATTGCAAAATATTTTCTCAGGTCTTTCTAGAATCATGAGAGTTAATACCTGGACAGGTATGATTCTTGCCACTCCCCTGCTCCCTGATGGGTTTTTACTTTTGAGGATGTTGAGCCTTTCACTGGTGCATTCACAGCACCAACTCCGTCCTCACTCTTCTCTTCCCATTGACCTCATTGCACACTCATGTAGTTCTTCGTTGGCCAGAGCTCAGAGTAGAAATCCATTACTGAATTGTTCTGTCTAAAAGCAACAGGAGGGACGCCTGGGTGGCTCAGTTGGTTAAGCAGCTGCCTTCAGCTCAGGTCATGATCCCAGCCTCCTGGGATCGAGTCCCACATCGGGCTCCTTGCTCCGCAGGGAGCCTGCTTCTCCCTCTGACTCTGCCTGCCGCTCTCTCTGCCTGTGCTTGTGTGCTCTCTCTCTCTCTGACAAATAAATAAAAAATCTAAAAAAAAAAATAAAAATAAATAAATAAATAAATAAATAAAAGAATTTAAAAAAAAAATAAAAGCAACAGGAATCATGATACCTTAAAATTAGATGGCAGGGGGGGGAGGAGTCAAGATGGCGGAGAAGTAGCAGGCTGAGACTACTTCAGCTAGCCAGAGATCAGCTAGATAGCTTATCTAAAGATTGCAAACACCTGAAAATCCATCGGCAGATCGAAGAGAAGAAGAACAGCAATTCTGGAAACAGAAAAACAACCACTTTCTGAAAGGTAGGACCAGCGGAGAAGTGAATCCAAAGCGACGGGAAGATAGACCCCGGGGGGAGGGGCCGGCTCCCGACAAGCGGCGGAGCAACCGTGCACAAAATCAGGACTTTAAAAGTCTGTTCCGCTGAGGGACATCGCTCCAGAGGCTACCCGGGGCAAAGCCCACACAGGGTCAGCATGGCCTCAGGTACTGCAGGGTCACAGAAGGATCGGGGGTGTCTGAGTGTCGCAGAGCTTGCGGGTACTGGAACGGGAAAGCTGGCTACAGAGACAGAGCCGACAGTAAGCTCACAGCTCGGGGTGACCTTGAACTGGTCACAGGCTCAGTGAGCTCAGAGCGCGGCCGGAGGTCAGGCAGACGGGAGTAACTGGGCGCGGTTCTCTGAGGGCGCATTGAGGAGTGGGGCCCCCGGCTCTCGGCTGCTCCGGGCCGGAGACCAGGAGGCCGCCATTTGTATTCCCGTCCTCCAGAACTCTACGGAAAGCGCTCAGGGAACAAAAGCTCCTGAAAGCAAACCCAAGCGGATTACTCACCCCGGCCCTGGGTAAGGGCAGTGTAATTCCGCCTGGGGCGGACACTTGAGAATCCTACAACAGGCCCCTCCCCCAGAAGATCAACAAGAAATCCAGGCGAGACCAAGTTCACCTACCAAGGAGTGCGGTTTCAATACCAAAGAGAGCAGCAGAATTCCAGAGGAGGAGAAAGCCAAGCACGGAACTCATGGCTTTTTCCCTGTGATTTTTTATAGACTTGCAGTTAATTTAATTTTTTTCTTTTTCATTTTTTTTTTCTCGCCTTTGGTTAAAATTTTTGTTTTTTAAACTGTTACCTTTTTCTTTTTTAACGATTTTTTACTAGTTTATCTAATATATATATATTTTCTTTTTTATATTTTTCTTAGGTGTTTTCTTATTTTTAATTTTTTTTTCTTTTTTTCTTTTTTCTTTCTTTCTTCCTTTTTGAAACTTTTTTTGTCCCCTTTCTCCCCCCTCACGATTTTGGATCTCTTCTAATTTGGTTAAAGCATATTTTCCTGGGGTTGTTGCCACCCTTTTAGTATTTTACTTGCCCCTTCATATACTCTTATCTGGACAAAATGACAAGACGGAAAAATTCAACGCAAAAAAAAGAACAAGAGGCAGTACCGAAGGCTAGGGACCTAATCAATACGGACATTGGTAATATGTCAGATCTAGAGTTCAGAATGACAATTCTCAAGGTTCTAGCCGGGCTCGAAAAAGGCATGGAAGATATTAGAGAAACCCTCTCGAGAGATATAAAAGCCCTTTCTGGAGAAATAAAAGAACTAAAATCTAACCAAGTTGAAATCAAAAAAGCTATTAATGAGGTGCAATCAAAAATGGAGGCTCTCACTGCTAGGGTAAATGAGGCAGAAGAAAGAATTAGTGATATAGAAGACCAAATGACAGAGAATAAAGAAGCTGAGCAAAAGAGGGACAAACAGCTACTGGACCAAGAGGGGAGAATTCGAGAGATAAGTGACACCATAAGACGAAACAACATTAGAATAATTGGGATTCCAGAAGAAGAAGAAAGAGAGAGGGGAGCAGAAGGTATACTGGAGAGAATTATTGGGGAGAATTTCCCCAATATGGCAAAAGGAACGAGCATCAAAATTCAGGAGGTTCAGAGAACGCCCCTCAAAATCAATAAGAATAGGCCCACACCCCGTCACCTAATAGTAAAATTTACAAGTCTCAGTGACAAAGAGAAAATCCTGAAAGCAGCCTGGGAAAAGAAGTCTGTAACATACAATGGTAAAAATATTAGATTGGCAGCTGACTTATCCACAGAGACCTGGCAGGCCAGAAAGAGCTGGCATGATATTTTCAGAGCACTAAACGAGAAAAACATGCAGCCAAGAATACTATATCCAGCTAGGCTATCATTGAAAATAGAGGGAGAGATTAAAAGCTTCCAGGACAAACAACAACTGAAAGAATTTGCAAACACCAAACCAGCTCTACAGGAAATCTTGAAAGGGGTCCTCTAAGCAAAGAGAGAGCCTACAAGTGGTAGATCAGAAAGGAACAGAGACCATATACAGTAACAGTCACCTTACAGGCAATACAATGGCACTAAATTCATATCTCTCAATAGTTACCCTGAATGTTAATGGGATAAATGCCCCTGTCAAAAGACACAGACTATCAGAATGGATAGAAAAACAAAACCCATCTATATGTTGCCTCCAATAAACTCATTTTAAGCCCGAAGACACCTCCAGATTAAAATGAGGGGGTGGAAAAGAATTTACCATACTAATGGACATCAGAAGAAAGCAGGAGTGGCAATCCTTATATCAGATCAATTAGATTTTAAGCCAAAAACTATAATAAGAGATAAGGAAGGACACTATATCATACTCAAAGGGTCTGTCCAACAAGAGATTTAACAATTTTAAACATCTATGCCCCCAACGTGGGAGCAGCCAACTATATAAACCAATTAATAACAAAAACAAAGAAACACATCAACAATAATACAATAGTAGGGGACTTTAACACTCCCCTCACTGAAATGGACAGATCATCCAAGTAAAAGATCAGCAAGGAAATAAAGGCCTTAAACGACACACTGGACCAGATGGACATCACAGATATATTCAGAACATTTCATCCCAAAGCAACAGAATACACATTCTTCTCTAGTGCACATGGAACATTCTCCAGAATAGATCACATCCTCGGTCCGAAATCAGGACTCGACCGGTATCAAAAGATTGGGATCATTCCCTGCATATTTTCAGAACACAATGCTCTAAAGCTAGAACTCAACCACAAAAGAAAGTTTGAAAAGAATCCAAATAGATGGAGACTAAACAGCATCCTTCTAAAGAATGAATGGGTCAACCGGGAAATTAAAGAAGAATTGAAAAAAATCATGGAAACAAATGATAATGAAAATACAACGGTTCAAAATCTCTGGGACACAACAAAGGCAGTCCTGAGAGGAAAATATATAGCGGTACAAGCCTTTCTCAAGAAACAAGAAAGGTCTCAGGTACACAACCTAACCCTACACCTAAAGGAGCTGGAAAAAGAAGAAGAAAGAAACCCTAAGCCCAGCAGGAGAAGAGAAATCATAAAGATCAGAGCAGAAATCAATGAAATAGAAACCAAAAAAACAATAGAACAAATCAACGAAACTAGGAGCTGGTTCTTTGAAAGAATTAATAAAATTGATAAACCCCTGGCCCGACTTATCAAAAAGAAAAGAGAAAGGACCCAAATAAATAAAATCATGAATGAAAGAGGAGAGATCACAACTAACACCAAAGAAATACAAACTATTATAAGAACATACTATGAGCAACTCTACACCAATAAATTTGACAATCTGGAAGAAATGGATGCATTCCTAGAAACATATAAACTACCACAACTGAGCCAGGAAGAAATAGAAAGCCTGAACAGACCCATAACCAGTAAGGAGATTGAAACAGTCATGAAAAATCTCCAAACAAACAAAAGCCCAGGGCCAGAGGGCTTCCCGGGGGAATTCTACCAAACATTTAAAGAAGAACTAATTCCTATTCTCCTGAAACTGTTCCAAAAAATAGAAATGGAAGGAAAACTTCCAAACTCATTTTATGAGGCCAGCATCACCTTGATCCCAAAACCAGACAAGGATCCCACCAAAAAAGAGAGCTACAGACCAATATCCCTGATGAACACAGATGTGAAAATACTCAACAAAATGCTAGCCAATAGGATTCAACAGTACATTAAAAAGATTATTCACCACGACCAAGTGGGATTTATTCCAGGGTTGCAAGGTTGGTTCAACATCCGCAAATCAGTCAATGTGATACAACACATCAATAAAAGAAAGAACAAGGACCATATGATACTCTCAATAGATGCTGAAAAAGCATTTGACAAAGTACAGCATCCTTTCCTGATCAAAACTCTTCAAAGTGTAGGGATAGAGGGCACATACCTCAATATCATCAAAGCCATCTATGAAAAACCCACCGCAAATATCATTGTCAATGGAGAAAAACTGAAAGCTTTTCCGCTAAGGTCAGGAACACGGCAAGGATTTTCATTATCACTACTGCTATTCAACATAGTAGTAGAGGTCCTAGCCTCAGCAATCAGACAACAAAAGGAAATTAAAGGCATCCAAATCGGCAAAGAAGAAGTCAAATTATCACTCTTCGCAGATGATATGATACTATATGTGGAAAACCCAAAAGACTCCACTCCAAAACTGCTAGAACTTATACAGGAATTCAGTAAAGTGTCAGGATATAAAATGAATGCACAGAAATCAGTTGCATTTCTCTACACCAACAGCAAGACAGAAGAAAGAGAAATTAAGGAGTCAATCCCATTTCCAATTGCACCCAAAACCATAAGATACCTAGGAATAAACCTAACCAAAGAGACACAGAATCTATACTCAGAAAACTATAAAGTACTCATGAAAGAAATTGAGGAAGACACAAAGAAATGGAAAAATGTTCCATGCTCCTGGATTGGAAGAATAAATATTCAGAAAATGTCTATGCTACCTAAAGCAATCTACACATTTAATGCAATTCCTATCAAAGTACCATCCATCTTTTTCAAAGAAATGGAACAAATAATTCTAAAATTTATATGGAACCAGAAAAGACCTCGTATAGCTAAGGGATATTGAAAAAGAAAGCCAACGTTGGTGGCATCACAATTCCTGACTTCAAGCTCTATTACAAAGCTGTCATCATCAAGACAGCATGGTACTGGCACAAAAACAGACACATAGATCAATGGAACAGAATAGAGAGCCCAGAAATAGACCCTCAACTCTATCGTCAACTAATCTTTGACAAAGCAGGAAAAAATGTCCAGTGGAAAAAAGACAGCCTCTTCAATAAATGGTGCTGGGAAAATTGGACAGCCACATCCAGAAAAATGAAATTGGACCATTTCCTTACACCACACACCAAAATAGTCTCAAAATGGATGAAGGACCTCAATGTGACAAAGGAATCCATCAAAATCCTTGAGGAGAACACAGGCAGCAACCTCTTCGACCTCAGCCACAGCAACATCTTCCTAGGAACAACGCCAAAGGCAAGGGAAGCAAGGGCAAAAATGAACTATTGGGATTTCATCAAGATCAAAAGCTTTTGCACAGCAAAGGAAACAGTTAACAAAATCAAAAGACAACTGACAGAATGGGAGAAGATATTTGCAAACGACATATCAGATAAAGGACTAGTGTCCAGAATCTATAAAGAACTTAGCAAACTCAACACCCAAAGAACATATAATCCAATCAAGAAATGGGCAGAGGACATGAACAGACATTTCTGCAAAGAAGACATCCAGATGGCCAACAGACACATGAAAAAGTGCTCCATATCACTCGGCATCAGGGAAATACAAATCAAAACCACAATGCGATATCACCTCACACCAGTCAGAATGGCTAAAATCAACAAGTCAGGAAATGACAGATGCTGGCGAGGATGCGGAGAAAGGGGAACCCTCCTACCCTGTTGGTGGGAATGCAAGCTGGTGCAGCCACTCTGGAAATCAGCATGGAGGTTCCTCAAAATGTTGAAAATAGAACTGCCCTATGACCCAGCAATTGCACTATTGGGTATTTACCCTAAAGATACAAACGTAGTGATCCAAAGGGGCACGTGCACCCGAATGTTTATAGCAGCAATGTCCACAATAGCCAAACTATGGAAAGAACCTAGATGTCCATCAACAGATGAATGGATCAAGAAGATATGGTATATATACACAATGGAATACTATGCAGCCATCAAAAGAAATGAAATCTTGCCATTTGCGACAACATGGATGGAACTAGAGCGTATCATGCTTAGCGAAATAAGTCAAGCAGAGAAAGACAACTATCATATGATCTCCCTGATATGAGGAAGTGGTGATGCAACATGGGGGCTTAAGTGGGTAGGAGAAGAATCAATGAAACAAGATGGGATTGGGAGGGAGACAAACCATAAGTGACTCTTAATCTCACAAAACAAACTGAGGGTTTCTAGGGGGAGGGGGTATGGGAAAAGGGGGTGGGATTATGGACATTGGGGAGGTATGTGCTTTGGTGAGTACTGTGAAGTGTGTAAACCTGGTGATTCTCAGACCTGTACCCCTGGGGACTAAAAATATATGTTTATAAAAAATAAAAAAATTAAAATTTAAAAAAAAAAAGGTAATCAAGTATGGATAAAAAGAAAAAAAAATTAGATGGCAGAAGACATCATAATTAGAGAGGGTGGAAAAAAATATGGTAAATAGCAGTGACGAAAGAGGACCTCCACAGAGAATGCTGTGGGCATGCCTATGTGGGCACAGCATTCCAGGTCACAGGGCACATAGTAGTCACTGAGGATAGTAGCAGTCTATACAATGAAAAGATAAAGAATGGATGTACAAGGTACTAAGTGTAGCCACCCCAGTAAAATGATACATTTCATTGCCCAGGTTATTGATTCAAGCCATTTTTCATGCTTTGACATCTTTGTGAGGTTTTTTGTTTTTGTTTTTGCTTTTTGTTTTTGAGAAAGAGAATATAAGCCAGGTAAGAGGAAGAGGGAGAAGCAGACTCCCTACAGAGAAAGATTCTGGACACAGAACTCCATCTAGAGACTCCAGGAGCATGACTTGAGCCAAAGGCAAACACTTAACCAACTGAGCCATGCAGGCTCCCCAACTTCTTTTTTTTTTTTTTTTAATTTTTAAATGTTTTATTATTTATTTATTTATTTATTTGACAGAGAGATATAGAGAGCCAAAGAGCACAAGTAAGGGAAGTGGCATAGGGAGAGAGAGAAGGAGGCTCCCCACTGAGCAAGAACCCCAAGGCAGGGCTCCATCCCAGGACCCTGGGATCATGACCTGAGCCAAAGGCAGACACTTAACCGACTGAGCCACCAGGTGTCCCAACAAATAATTTTTTTTATTATGTTCAGTTAGCCATTGTATAGTACATAATTAGTCCTTGATGTAGTTAGAGTTCAATGATTCATTACTTACGTATAACACCCAGTGCTCAACACAGCACATGCCCGCCTCAATACCCATCACCCTGTTACCTCCTGCCCCCACCTCCCTCCCCGCTGAAACCCCCATATTGTTTCTCACGGTCCATAGTCTCTCATGGTTTATCTCCCTCTCTGATTTCTCCCCCTTTGGATTTCCCTCCCTTTCCCTATGGTCCTCTTGCTATTGCTCATGTTCTACATATGAATGAAACATAATTTTTTTTTTTCTGTTTGACTCACTTCACTTAACATAATCCCCAACTTCTTTTTAGGGTTTTTATTTATTGGCATGGTAACCTGCAGGCCTTCAGGGCCAGCCACGAGGAGGGGTCCCTGGGCAGCACAAACCCAGCCTCAGGCAGAAGCGCCTCAGGAGGACAAAGGCAACAGACATGGAAGCCAGGGACTGGTCACCAGAGCTGGCCCATGCGGGACACAGTGCTTTGCAAGGGGGAGACCCACAGAGACGGCCTGCAGCAGGGACAGCAGAGGCTGCTGGGTGCCACCAGATCAGTTGACTTGGGGAGCCAGGAAACACCTGCCTGGAATTGGCCAAGACGACTCCCGCTGTCCAATGTCCTAGCACCACCACCTCTATGCACTGCAAAGCTGCCCTCACAGACACATACCGAGGCAGCTCACAGTCCCTCTGGCATCAGTGTGCACCTTGCCAGGGTTGTGGTTGATATATTCAGCTATACATCCCCTCAAGCACATCTCACCAAACTGACAAGGAGGAAGAAACCCCCAAAGAGGAAAAATTCAAAGACTGTGACCTCTCCTACAACACTATTGGATATAGACATAAATGGCATGTTGGAAAGGGAATTCAGGGTAACAATTATCCAGGCAGTGGCTAGGTTGGAGAAAAACATTAGTGACAATATAGAATCTCTAAAGGCAGAAGGGAGAGCCAACCTGGCAGAAGTTAAAAATGCTATCAATGAGATCCAATCTAATTTAAATACTCTAACGCCTGGGGTAACTGAAACAGAAGATAGAATTAGTGACATAGAGAACAAACTGATACAAAAGAAGGATCAGGAAGAGGCCTGGAACAAATAGCTTAGAAGCCATGAAAACGGAATTAGGGACATAAAGGATGCCATGTAACATTCTAATGTCAGAAATATTGGGATCCTGGAGGGGGTGGAGAAAGAGAGAAGACTAGAAGATATGGTTGAATAAATTCTGGGTGAAAATTCCCCCAATCTGGGGAATGGAACAAGTATTTGTGTCCTACAGGCAGAAAAAAAGACACCCACCAAGATCAACGAATCTAGAAAGACACTTGATTGTGAAATTCACGAATCATAATTTTAGATAAGAGGTCCTAGTGGCACTTAAGGGGAAGAGATTCCTTATGTACAGAGGAAGGACAATCAGACTAACCTCAGACCTGTCCAAAGAAATCTTGCAGGCCAGAAAGTGTTGGCAAGACATACTGAGGGCACTAAATGAGAATAACATGCAGCCAAGAATACTTTATTCAGCAAAGTTGACATTCAAAATGGATGGAGAGATAAAGAACTTCCAAGACCACCAAGGTTTAAGAGTATGTGACTACCAAGCTGGCACTGTAAGAAATATTAAGGGGGTTCTATAAAAGAAGAAAGAACTCAAGAGTAACATAGAAAACAAAATTTACAAAAACAATCCATAGAAATAAGGACTTAACAGGCAACCTGACTTCAAAAAAACATATCTTTCAATAATCACTCAATGTGAATGACCTAAATGCTCCCATAAAAGGCACAGGGTAAAGACTGGATAAAACAACAGGACCCACCCATATGCTATCTACAAGAGACATATTTGGAACCTAAAGACACATATAGACTGAAAGTGCAGGGATGGAGAAGCATCTTTCATGCCAACAGGCCTCAAAAGAAATCTGATTAGTTATTCTCATATCAGATAAATTAGATTTTAAGCTAAAGAATGTAGTCAGAGATAAAGAAGGACACTATGTCATTCTTAAAGGGTCTATCGACCAAGAAGATCTAACAATTGTAAATATTTATGCCCCCAACATGGGAGCAGCCAACTACATGAGCTAACTGTTAAACAAAATAAAGAGTCATATAGATGTGAATACATTAATTGTAGGGGATGTTAACACACTACTCTCAGTAATAGATCATCCAAGCAGAAAACCAAGAAAGAAACAAGAGCATTGAATGACACATTGGACCAGATAGACCTCATAGATATATACAGAAAATTTCACATTCTAAAACATTCTAACATTCTATTCTAACATTCTAAAGTATTCTAACATTCTAAGTATTCTAACATTCTAAAACAACAGAATACCGATTCTTCTTGAGTACACATGGAACTTTTCCCAAAATAGACCACATACTGTGTCACAAATCAGGGCTCAACCAATCTTCAGGAATTATTATCAATATGCTGATAATTTAAGCAACCTTGATCAAATGGATGCATTCCTGGAAACCTATAAAATTACAAGACCAAATCAGGAAAAAATTGACAGCCTGAATAGTCTAATATCTAGTAATGAGATTGAAGCAGTGATCAAGCCCCCCCCCCCCAAAAAAAAAAAACAAGAGCCCAGGACCTGATGGATTCCCTGGGGAATTCTAGCAAACATCCAAAGAAGAAATAATCCCTATTCTCCTGAAGCTGTTTCAAAAAATAGAAACAGAAGGAAAACTTCCAGACTCTACAAAGCCAGCATTACCTTGATCCCAAACCAGACAAAGACCCCATCAAAAAGGAGAGTTTCAGACCAATATCCCTGATGAATATGGATGCCAAGATTCTCAACAAGATCCTAGCTAACAGAATCCAACAGTACATTAAAAACATTATCCTCCATGACCAGGTGAGACTTATCCATAGGATACAAGGTGGCTTAACATTCACAAATCAATCAAAGTGATAGAACAAGTCAATAAGAGAAGAGAGAAAAATCACACAGTCTGTTCAATTGATGCAGAAATAGCATTTGACAAAATACAGCATCTGTTCCTCATTAAAACTCTTCAAAGTAAATGGATAGAGGGAACATTCCTCAACTTCATAAAATCTATAAAAAATAAAAAACCTACAGCAAATATCATTTTCAATGGGGAAAAGCTGATAGCATTCTCTTTGAGATCAGGAACACAACAAGAATGCCCACTCTTGCCCCTGTTGTTCAACATAGTACTAGAAGTCCTAGCAACAACAATCAGAAAACAGAAAGAAACAAAATGTATTCATACAGGCAAAGAAGAGGTCAAACTCTCTCTCTTCACAGATGACATGATATTTTATATGGAGAACCCAAAGACTCCACTCCCAAACTACTAGAACTCATACAGCAATTCAGTAATGTGACAGGATACAAAATCAATGCACAGAAATCAGTTGCTTTCTTACACACTAACAATGAAAATATAGGAAGGGAAATTAGAGAATCAATTCTTTTTGCTATAACACCAAGAACCATAAGATACCTGGAAGTAAACCTAACCAAAGTGGTAAAGGATCTGTACTCGAGGAACTCATGGAGGAAATTGAAGAAGACATGAAAAATAGGAAAAGCATTCCATGCTCATGGATCTGAAGAATAAACATTGTTAAAACGTTTATACTGCGCAGAGCAATCTATGCTTTCAATGCAGTCCTGATCAAAATGCCACTGGCAATTTTCAAAGTGCTGGAACAAACAATCCTGAAATTGGTATGGAACCAGAAGGGACCCTGAATTGCTAGAAAATGTTGAAAAAGAAAAACAAAACTGGGGGCATCATATTGCCTGATTTTAAGCTTTACTACAAAGCTGTGATCACCCAAGACAGCACGGTACTGGCACAAAAACAAACACATAGACCAGTGGAACACAGTAGAGAGCCCAGATATGGAAATGCAACTCTATGGTCAAATGGTCTTCAATAAAGCAGGAAAAAATATCCAGTGGAAAAAAACAGTTTCTTCAATAAATGGTGCTAGGGAAATTGAACAGCTATATGTAGAAGAATGAAACTTGACCATTCTATTACACCATACACAAAGATGGACTTGATTTGGATAAAAGACCTCAGTGTGAGACAGGTATCTATCAAAAACCTAGAGGAGAACATAGGCAGTAACCTCTTCAACATCAGCCACAGCAACTTCATTCAAGACATGTCTCCAAAGGCAAAGGAAGCAAAAATGGAAATGAACTTTTGGGACTTCATCAAGATCAATAGTTTCTGCACAGCAAAGGAAACAGTCAACAAATCATTGAGGCAACACCCAGAACTGGAAAAGATATTTGCAAATGACACTAAAGACCAAGGGCTGATATCCAAGATCTATAAAGAACTCCTCAAATTCAACACTCAAAAAACAGATAATCAGGTCAAAAAATGGGCAGAAGACATGAACACATACTTCTCCAAAGAAGATATACAAATGGCTAACAAACACATGAAAAAATGTTCATCATCACTAGCCATCAGGGAGATTCAAATCAAAACCACTTGAGATAGCACCTTACACCAGTGAGAATGGCCAAAATTAACATGACAGTAAACAACAAGTGTTGGAGAGGATGTGGAAAAAGGGGTACCCTCTTATACTGTTGTTGGGAATGCAAGGTGGCACAGCCACTTTGGAAAATAATGTGGAGATTCCTTAAGAAATGAAAAATAGAGCTACCCTATGACCCTGAAATTGCACTACTGGGTATTACCTCAAAGATACAGATGTAGTTAAAAGAATGGACATATATAACCTAATGTTCATAGCAGCAATGGCCACAGTCATCAAACTGGGCCCTTCAAGAGACAAATGGATAAAGAAGATATGGCACATATATACAATGGAATATTATGCCCCCATCAGAAAGGACGAATACCAAATTGTTGTATCAACATGGATGAGACTGAAGGAGATTATTCTGAGTGAGATGAGTCAATTATGATATGGTTTCACTTACTTGTGGCGAATAAGGAATAACATGGAGGACATTAGGAGAAAGAAAGGAAAAGTGAATTGGAAGAAATAGAAAGGGAGAGATGAACCATGAGAGACTGTGAACTCTGAGAAACAAACTGGGGGTTTTGGAGGGAAGGGGGGTGTGGAGTTAGGTGAGCCTGGTGGTGGGTATTAAGAAGGGCATGTATTGCACGGAGCACTGGGTATGGTGCTTAAATAATGTATCTTGGAACACTGAAAAATAAAATAAAAATGTTTAAAGTATATAAATAATAAATGTGTTTTGTTTTTTATTTTATTTATTTGACAGAGACACAGCAAGAGATGGAACAAAAGCAGGGGGAGTGGGAGAGTGAGAAGTAAGCTTCATGCTGAGCAAGGAGCCAGACATGGAGCTCGATCCCAGGACTCTGGAATCAAAACCTGAGTCGGAGGCAGACACTTAACATTGAACCACCTATGCTCCCCCAATATTTTATCCATTTATTTTAAGGATATACGGAGAAGGAGAGCACAGGCAGGGGGAGTGGCAGTCAGAAGGAGAGAGAGAAGACCCTAGGATCATGACCTGAGCCAAAGACAGATGCTTAACCAACTGAGTGACCCACATGCCTGCCTTGAAGCCTTTGACTTGAATTTGGGTTAGGACGCTGTGAGGAAGTTACCACTTGGCCAATAGAAAGGATAGTGATTCCCCCATTCCTGTCCCAGAGTGACCGCTATGTCATTAAAGGACCATACCTTGGAGAAGAGGAACTATAGAGATATTTTGAGCATTATAGAACACATGATTCAAGTGACATTCTTACTCAGGAACCAAGAGCATCACCATGCCCTCCAGTACAGTGGGGATATCTGAATATCCCATCTACTAGAGATACAGCTTACACCAGATCTATAGGGGACATAGAATCACCCAGGGGCCATATTCCCATAACTGTCAGCAGAAACTGTCAGCAGTATGGAGATATTTGCTTATTGCCCTGGTAAAGTAGGCCAAGAAGTAAGAGTATGGGTAGTTGAAAAGGCCAGCAGAAAGCCTCTGGAACTATGTCTTATTCCATTTTTTCAAGATAGTAATTTATAAAATATTATTATTGTGGGAAAATAGTAGAGATTAGGGTTACACTTAATGATGTATTGGTATTAGTCCCCAACATGCCTGCCTTTATTTCTTCAATCTGACTTCTAAATAAAAACTACCAATAACAACAACCAAAGCACATGGATCCTGCCAGATGAACGTGGACTATTAAAAACTCAGACAAGTAGTATCTCAGTCGAAGCTGTTCTGCTTGAGTAGCATATTTTCTAGAGCACATTAATTACCATTATTTCAGTTAAACATATAGAGCCATAAACCTGGTGAATGCACACTTTCCCATACCTATCAGCTGGCATATAGAGTATCAGATGCTGTTCACACTCACATAGAGTAAACAATAGTACATTTAAGGTGTTGTTCAAAACTGTTTTTACTCTTCTTCTTAGACGGCATATCCTCAAGAAAACTGGACCATCTGCGTACTGTACAGATCCTGACAATGATATATTATATTGCTGACATTGATTTATTTGAACAAGTTGAGCAAGAGGTGGAAGTACATCAAAGTCTTTAGTAAGACACCAAAATTCCTGAGGATAGGGAACCCACCCTATAAAGAATCAGGGGCCCATCACACCAATGCCCTAGGGATTCCCTAGTCTACAACATTTTTTGATACCTCTAAAATATAAAATAAAATATTATATGTCACAACTTTCATCCTCAAAAAATAATCACAACCCTTCACTAGGATTATCTCATGTTGTTAAAATGTTGAGTTGATGCCTCTTTTCATGGTGTATACATTTCTACGTGTCTTAATTTTTGTGACCATTCTACAGGGATCTCAGCTATTTACGTTAGAAAGGTGTAAGGAGAAGGCACTGAAGTGCTACTTCTATCAAATTAAGTAAGGGAGAGTGATCTAATCAGGAACCGAGCCCAGGGCTTATAGTGCAGTAGAATCCATCCACTCTCTTCCATTGGTTTTGTCCCATCTACCTGTTAGATTCTACCATTCCCCAAATCCCTTTCTCTCCTGATAACATTGTTTTTTACAATCTGTTCATCTTTTTTCCTTACAAATTTAGGGCCTAGAGAAGGATGAGTAATGAAAGAAATACTCAGACACTGCCTGCTGTGCTGCTGATATCTGCTGCCCCATTTTTAGGCTGCAAATCCAGTTTGGCCTGAGCTGGGTTTTTTTGTTTTGTTATTTGTCTCTCAGGGGTGAAGTACAAGCAGCAACCAGCTAGAACAGCAAGGGGGGAGAGAAAGAAGTCAAACTCAAAAGCTATTTTGCTAACTCTTGCTCTCTGAGTCCTCTCTAAGTCCTATGCCCCAAAATGATGCTTTCTAGATGTAAACAAGATCTCTATGCCTGGATTCCCAGTCCCTCTTCCCTTTTATTTATTTATTTTTTTAAAGATTTTATTTATTTGACAGAGAGAGATCACAAGTAGGCAGAGAAGCAGACAGAGGGTGGGGGGAAGCAGGCTACCTGCTGAGCAGAGAGCCAGATGCAGATACCAGGACCCTGGGATCATGACCTGAGCCAAAGGCAGCAGCCCAACCCAATGAGCCACCCAGGGGCCCCCCTCTTCCCTTTTAAACAAAAACAAAACCATTATTTCCACAGATTTGTGTTTGCTCTGCCCTTCTGAGCTCTTTCAATAGAAGAGTGGGGGTTGTGGCTTACTACTCAGAAAGCATGCATGCGCGCACGTGCGCGCACACACACACACACCATTCATTTTTCAGACATCTGCAGAAGGACTTCCCTGGCTGTTACCTCCTCAAGTGCTCTGGTTAATGATGTCAGGAAGTAGCTTCTAATTGACAACTTCACGGGCACATTTTACTTTTCATCTAACTTGCCCCCTTCTCCTTCAGTGTTTTCCTAAACTACAAGTATGCTCCACACATTTCTCCCTTCAAAAGTCACATACACAACCTAAGACTTCAAGTACAAAAGCCTAACTGAAATATTCTCAGCCCCTTTTAGCATTTGTGACCCAAAATCTCAGCCCCTTGCATCAGTCAAGTCACTTCCAATTATTTGGATAACACATTTCTTTCTTTTCCCTAATACTTTATGTAGAATGCTCTCCCATCCAGAATGCATCATCTGACCAACCCCACCCCTCTGCCTAGCATTCCCATTATGTCTATCTCCATGCTGGTCTTTCTCAAAGGTCAAATTTCATTCAGAATTTTACCTCCTCTGGAAAGTGTCCCTTGACTTCTCCAGACAGATTTACCCCACTTATTCAAGTGTTATGATAATATATTTTCTGAGCTATATATTTTCCCAGTCTTTTTTCACATAGACTATAACCCCAAGAGGGTGGAATTTGTTCCCAAATCATTTTCTGTTTGTAATGAAAATTTTGTGAAGTTGAATGAATGAATGAATGAATGAATATTTAAATCCTTTAGATTCCAAAGACCCTATCACATCAGCACCTCCATGACTGGAATCATCTTGATGGATCCCAGGAAAATCCAAACAATCATAACCTCTAATATTAGAGATGATCCTTCACGACAGGATCTGTTGCCCTTCTGCTTTCTGATATATTCTTCCTGGTACCTAGAAGAAGAATGTCTCCAGTAAAGGAGCTGATGAGTTTTCATCCAGTGAGTGAACTCAGGCATGAATGTATTCTTGAATGGAAGGTTCCCCCCAAAGAGATATCCATCAATGTTTTCAGCAGAAAACTCTGCCTACAAGGGTGAAGAAAGAGTTCAGGACTAGGTGTGTGAATCCTTGGCCTAGGAAAAATATTTTCTTTTGTGCCATCCTCAAAATATCTTAACATCCAAATCTTAAAAAGGTTTCATCAAAAATGATAATAGTCAGGGCCTGAGTAGTTCTAAGTGTTTATTTAATTCCTCTAATCTTTATGTATTTCCATCACTGCCAGCAGTTAACATGTATTTCTTCCATGATAAAAAAAAAAATTGACAAAACTATAGAAATGGACAGACTGCATTAAGGTTGCCAGGGAACAAAGATGGGAGAGGTATTCAAATATAAAGGGGCAGCATGAGGTGACTCCTTTGTTATGCTGGAATAATTCTGTATTTTGACTGTGGTAATGGTTACACAAATGTAAACTAAAGATAAAATTATGTAGAACTAACTACACACATCCCACACACACACAAATGAATGCATGTAAAATATGGTGAAAACCTTGTCTGTAGTCTAGTTAACAGTACTATACCAATATCAAGTTCTGTTTTTGAAATTGTTTCATGTATATAAGATATCACCAATGTGGGAAGCTGAATGAAGGGTACGTGGGACTCCATGTACTATTTTTGCAACTTCTTGTGACCATAAGATTATTTTAAAATAACTTTTTATAGGAAGATTTTTTTAAATTAGTGTTTTACAAGAAAATATAATCCAAAATGTGGAAATCCAACAAAAAGGTAATTGTATGACTCTGGAATATCACACTAGAGATTTTTTTAAATGGTTCCATCCGATCTTAAACACTTGTTTAATTTTATTTGCCTAAGAATGGATAAGGATCCAGATATTTTATAAATGGTACATTTACATTAGCATATAGAAAACAGATTGGAAAAATATAGAGGGCGCCTAGATGGCTCAGTTGGTTGCGCATCTGCCTTCAGCTCCTGTTGAGTCCTGCATTGGGCTCCCTGCTTGACAGGGAGCCTGCTTCTCCCTCTCCCTTTTCCTGCTGCTCCTCCTGCTTATGCTCACTTGCTCTCTCTCTCTCTCTCTTTCTGCTAAATAAATTAATTAATTTAATAAAAAAAGAGAAGTAGAACAGATAATCCCAAGGGTTATAGTTTTAGGATTTCTAACCAGCTTTGTATTTAATTTAGCAGATCTACTTTAGCTATCTTATTTCAACATTTTCCCCACTGACTATATAAATGTTACTCTGAAAATAAATTAAATAAATACATACATACATAAATACATACATAAATGTTACTCTGTCCTTGTTGAATGAGCTTTGCCATTCTGGTTGCTCATTAATGGGATAGTTAAATTAAGCATGTGCATACTGTTTATATGATAACTATGTTTTCAGTAATATGAAAATTATGCTTTCACAGTACTTGAATGTACCACTGAAATGTGTTAACCTCATGAAAAATCCCTGGGATAGCCCCTATGTCAAAGAACATGACAAGCATGCTTTCAAGATCTTTAATGTTTCCCTGAACTTTGTGATTCATGAAGTTTTAATTGATACATGGAAAATCTTACTCATTTTCAGAGCTTGTACATGCCAAAGCCTGATGATCTAACACATGCCTACTGTTCAGAAAGATATGCATCCTCTCCCAGAAAGTGCCAATTTTTGTGTTATATTTTAATGATGTATTATCAAATAAAAAGTAAAATATATGTTACTGGAAACTTTCTTCTTAAAAAGGTGTTAAAATATTACCAACAAAAGTCTGTGAAATATTTTTGTGGAAGGGACAAATCTCCCCTAATGTTCTTCATCGAGGTCAATCCTGAATTAAATCAGAGATTTTATTCTGGTTCAAAAAATAAAACTGAGGAAAACGTAAATTTGGAAAGAAAGAAGGGAAAACTGTCTCAGTGTTTTTAAGATATTAAATGTCTCCAAATTGAAAGACATTCAAACCAATTCCAAAATTCCAATGGGTTGGCAGAAATTATTAAATGATTTTAAAGTTACACAAAAATCTAAAGGACCTAGAATAGTTCCAGTAATCTTGAAACTTTCTATAAAACTATAGTAATCAAGACCATGTGCTATAGGTGTTTCAAAAAGAAACCAACACTTTATATTGTATTGTATACTTTAAATTAGCTAAGACAACATATCTGAAGTATTCTCACTACATACACACAAAAAGGTAATTATGTGAGATGATAGAATCATTAATGTACTTAATCATGGACATCTTTTCACAATGTATACATATACCAAATCCTCACACTGTACACTTTAAATATATACAATTTTAGGGGCACCTGGGTGGCTCAGTGGGTTAAGCCTCTGCCTTCGGCTCAGGTCATGATCTCAGGGTCCTGGGATTGAGCCCCACATTGGGCTCTCTGCTCGGTGGAGAGCCTGCTTCCCCCTCTCTCTCTGCCTGCCTCTCTGCCTATTTGTGATCTCTCTCTCTGTCAAATAAATACATAAAATCTTCAAAAAATAAAAAATAAATATATGCAATTTTATTTGTCAATTATACCTCAATAAAGTTGGAGAAATAAAAAAAATAAACCAACACATTTACAAGTGTTACAAGTTACAAGTGCGACTACTTGATTTTTCAACAAAGCTACCAATGAAAATCAAAGGAAAAAAGTGCTTTTAATAAATATACTAAAACAACTGGATATTTGTGTTAGAAAAGGAAAAAAAAAAAGGAATTCTGACTCCCTAACACACACCAAATACAAAATTAATTCAATATGGATTATGGAACCAAATGTGAAAGCAAAAACAATAAAGACTTAGGTAGAAGAGAGAGAGAGAGAGAATATTTTTATAAGCTTGCCATCGACAAGGCATAAGGATACCAAGAATACAAGAAAAAAAAATGATAAATTGGACTTCATAAAAAGTAAAGCTTCTGGGGCACCTGGCTGGCTCCATCAGTAGATGTGACTCTTAATCTCAGGGTCATGAGTTGGGAATCCCATGTTGGGCAAAAAGCTTACTTAAAAAAAAAAGGTAAAAGCTCTGATCATCCAAAGATACTAAGAAAGTGAAAGGCAAGCTACAAGTTGTAGGGGAAAAAAATTAAAAGAATTGGGGCTCCTGGGTGGCTCAGTGGTTTACAACCTCTGCCTTCGGCTCGGGTCACGATCTCAGGGTCCTGGGATTGAGCCCCGCATCGGGCTCTCTGCTCAGCATGGAGCCTGCTTCTCTCTCTCTCTGTCTGCCTGCCTCTCTGCCTACTTGTGATCTCTGTCTGTCAAATAAAGAAATAAATAAATAATCTTTATTAAAAAAAATAGCTGCAAAAAATTTTTTTTTAATTTTAAAAATTAAAAGAATTTAAAAAATATTTGTTAGTTGAATGAATGAACAGATGACCTTTCATTCTCCCTATTTCCCATCACCTCACCATTTACATTCTCTTGAAGAAGCCCTCATGAAGCTCTCATGTAGCACTGTGCATTCCCTCATAAGTTTAAGCACAGTCTGAAACAAACTCAGAGCTCCAAATTGAAAGGGTTCTAATTGAAAGGGCCACTCAGTGGCCCAATAAAAGGTGGTTTCATAAGGTAAATTAGTCTTCTGGCAAGGGAGCTGCTTTTTGAGCTGAGGACACAGTCGAGGGGCTAGTAAAGGGAATCTATTGAGTATTTTGCATTTTTTTTATTAAGTAGCTATGTGTCTTCTTTATGAAATAGCCAGATTTTTTTTGTCTTTACAATAATCTCATGTTAGTGCATTAGAGATTGCTTTTAGTAATCTTTAGAAACACCGGAGTGGTTCAGTGGGCTGAACACCCACCTCTTCATTTTGGCTGAGGTCATGATCTCAGGGTCCTGAAATTAAGCCCTGCATCTAGCCCCATTCTGAGCTTTGCATCAGGCTCTGCACTCAGTGTGGAGTCTGCTTGTCCCTCTCCCTCTATTCCTCCCCCACTCACACACTTTCTCTCTAATAAATAAATAAAATCTTTAAAAAGAAACACTCCAGAAAAAAAAAGTTTTTAATTAGTCTTTTCATGATTTTAGGGTAATCATTTTGTCAACTTATATGCCATAAGACATCGTGAAATTGTTACATTTTCAAAAACAAAAAAGCAAGGTGAGGAAAACTGTATCATATAAATCCACTATCTTAAAAAGGTAGAAAAAATAATCTAGAAGGCTAAAAAAGAATCTGAGAATTGTTAAACTTTTTGATATTTGAAGAATGTGAATTAATTATATATTCAAAGTTTTTAAACTAATGTACTTACCCCTCAAAAAAATCTCATCTCAGGCTGCCAGTGTCAGCCAAAACAGCAAACTGGAGAGTGGGAAGGTAACACTGTGACCATTAGCAGTTTTATCTGCATTTCCTATGGAATATCACAAAAAAGTCTAGTGTTCCCTTCTCCCTGAAGTAGCCCCAAGATTGCCCCCAAGGATTCTCTACCCCCTAGTATTCCTGCCTACATATGGTCAACTTCCATATTACATCAAGATTGGTCTGTGTAACCAATAGTATACAACAGAAGTAATGTTATTCATCTCCCAGGTAGGTTGCAGCTCTCTCCTTGATCTCCTTGCTCTTCCTTGCACTCACTCTGCTAGAAGTCAGCTGACATTACACAAGGAACATATGATAAGGAACTGAGGCTTCCTGCCAAGAGCCATCTAAGTTTAGAGGTTGACTGCTTTAGTCCATCCAGGCTACTTTAACAAAATATACAGATGGGTAGCTTATAAACAAGAGAAATTTGCTGCTCATAGTTCTGGAGGCTAGAAGTCCAAGAGCAGGGTATCACCATGGTCAGGTAAAGTGAGGCTTCTCGTATCTTTGCATGGTGGAAAGGGCTAGGGAGCTCTGTGAGATCTTTTATAAAAACACTAATCCCACTCAAGAGGGCTGCACCCTCATGACCTAATCATTTCCCAAAGGCCCCATCTACTAATAAACACTTTGGGGGCTTAGGATTTCAATATGAGCCTTGGGGAACAAAAACATTCAGACCATATCACTGATCCTCCAGCCCCCAGTTAGGGCTTCAGATGCTGGAGCTCCAGCCAACACCTTAACTGCAACTTCAGAAAAGATGAGCCAGAACTAATCAGCTAAGCAGTTCCAAATTTTTGACTCTTGAAAGTTGTTTTAAACTGTTAAGTTTGCCCTGATATTTTACACAGTCATAGATAACTAATACAGATCTTGGCACCTGGAAGGGGAATGCTGCTATAATAAATATCTAAAATATGGCTTTGGAACTGGACAGTGGGCAAAAGCTGGGAGGACTCTGAGAAGAGTGTTAGTGCAAGACTGAGTAAAAACCAACCAAACAAACAAAATTGAATTTTGAGAACTCTCCAGTATTGCTTAAAAATGAGGAACATGCTATTAGAAAATTGAGAAAGGGGTTATGTAGTGGCAGAAAGTTTGGTAACACTAATACCTTCAGTTATATGAAAAGTAGAAAATGTACCTAAGTAATCAAGTCATCTAGCTAAGGGGATTTCCAGCCAGAGAGCTGAAAGCACCACCTGGCTTCTTCTTATTGGTGCTTATAGTGCAATATGAAGGGGGGATAAAGTTAAGGGTGGGAGTGTTAAATAAAACAAGAGCCAGAACTTGCAGGTTTTGAAAAATTTCCAGTTTCTTCAGATGGCAAAAGATGCTGAAATTAATGTCTACCAAGCAAAGAGCATACCCAGGGCACTGAAGAAATGAAGTGTAAAGATGGGAATATGACTGTAAAATTCTTTAAGGCTCAGAAAGATGAACGGTGATACACCAGAGCACCATGCAGTCAAGCCAAGGTCCTCTGATGATAACCTCAATCACACAATAGGGTTTCTACTAAGCTTAAGGGTGTTGTCCCTCAGCTGTCTCAGCACAAAAACATTTTAAGTTGTATGGTTGTGGCTCTGGAGTAGACTTTTTTGGCATGAACACCAGTAAGATTAACAGGAGACACACGTTTTTAAGAGAATATACTTGAAGAAATGTCTCTAGCTTGCACTGAAAGGGCCGGAGAGTACAAAATGAAAAGAGAACTTTGGTCTTCTACCTGCTATGAGCAGGAAACAGGCTAAGCAAACAATTCATCTATAATCATGTACTCTTTCATAAAAAAAGGAAGTATATCATAGGGCAGAATCAAGAGTCCTGAGATCAAAGCCAAGAGAATTCCCAGACCTTGAGTGTTAATCAATGAATGCCAACATGTAGCTAGTGGGATTTCAGAATTGCAAATGACAAATAACTGCCATCTCCCTTTCCCCTTTTTGAAAAGCCATGTGTATAAATGTTGTCCTATGCTTGCCCCACCTTTGTACTGCATGGGAATGTAGGTGGGCAGATAACTCATCTCTTTTGTTCACAGTTCTTAAGATCTAGAGCAACTGTACTTGAGATACTTCATGTAAGGAATACCACCCTAGAACCTGATCCACATCTAGACCTGATTTAGATGGTAAGATTCAGGAGATTAATGTATTTTGCATACTAGGAGGTATGTAATAAATAATGTGGCCCAGGTATGAAATCTGGTAGTTTAAAGTTATGCCCATATTGTTTTTTTCTCTTAAAAGGTGGAAGCTAATTACCTTCCCCTTGGTATGTGAGCTGGACTTTGGGCTTACTTCTAATGAATAGATTATTGTAGAAAGAACAGACTAAAATGCCTGAGACTAGGTCATAAAAGATGGTGCACAGTGCACCTCCTTGCTCACTCCCTTAGAATACTTGTTCTAGAAGCCAGCTAGGCATGTCCTGAGAACAGTTAGGTAACCCAGTAGAGAGGCTCATATGGAAGAACTGAGGCTTTCTCCCACAATGAGCAAGGAACTGGAGTTTCCTGTCAATAGCCATGTGAGTAACCCATCTTGGAAGCAACTCCTCCAGGCTCAGTCAGGCCTTTAGGTGACTGTACCTCCTGGAACTCTGAGCCACAACAACCCAACTAAGATGCTCCTGGATTCCCAACTCTCAGAAACAGTGGGAGATGATAATTTTTTTAAGCTGTTAGTTTTGTGATAATTTGTGGTAATTTGTTATAAAGCAATAGATAATATATTCCCACCTCGGGCTCTGCCTTTAGGCCAGTTTTAGGAAGAATCCTGCTGGGTCAATTTGGGGAAAACTCCCCACTATTGATATCTAATCACCCTTGATATTTGATCAAATTCTTTATTCTACAACCTAGATGTCATGAATAATTTTTAGCATTTCCATGTTTTGTTATTAGAAATTTCTTTCAAATGAATGTTTTCACACTTCTACCTTTTATACGATATTCATTGTGGGGGGACAGATTTCTAGAATTAAAAGTTCATATTTTTATCGAATATTTTTAATAACCCATGTAGTAATTTGAAAAGAATGTGTGAATATAAAGACATTTAGTGTTTACCCCCAGTGCATACCCTCAAAGCTCCATGGAAAATTCGATTCACAGT
Organism: Mustela putorius furo; assembly: GCF_011764305.1. Taxonomy (NCBI): domain Eukaryota; kingdom Metazoa; phylum Chordata; class Mammalia; order Carnivora; family Mustelidae; genus Mustela; species Mustela putorius. Next base: position 409,884 of record NW_025422010.1, read on the forward strand.
AAACTATAAATTCAGTCTAAAACATTCAGTCTGCAAACCTTTGGAATTGACTTACTCAAAAAAGTATGTAGAATGATGACTTCCATAAAAATGAAAATATGCCATCAAAATATTTGGGATTCAAAGCTGTAAACAAAGGTAGGCAAAGTTTAAATCCTTTATTTAAAAAAAATAAAATTTTTAAAAGTTCTTTAGAAAAATAAAAAAAAACAATGCTAAAGAAAGTAGAGGTGTATAATGAATCAAGACAAAAATAGAGAAAACAAAATTAGTTGGGATAATACATCAAGAGTTACTCCTTAGAAAAAGGAAATGAGAAACACTGATAAAACTGTGGCAAATTTAATGAAGGGAAAAGTAAATACATTTAAAAATTAGAAATGCGAAAAGGAATGAGATTCTGAGAAGATAATATTCAACAAGTGGAAATACCACTTCAGGAGAGGAAGGTTTCAGGACACCTGGATGGCTCAGTTGGTTAAGCATATACCTCTGGGTCAGGCCATGATCTCAGGGTCCTGGAATCAAGCCCTGTGCCTCGCTCCCTACTTAGTGGTAAATCTGCCGGTCCCTCTGTCTCTCCCCACTCAACACTTGGGTTCTCTCCCTTGCTCACTCTCTCAAATAAATAAAATGTTTAAGAGAGAGAGAGACACACACACACACACACACACACAGGTTTCTAAAAGAAAGGTTGTGAATCAGGCTTAGCATAACTTTAGGATAGTAAAGAAAATGTAAATGACTGTCTCAATAGACGTTATAAATTATCCAATAAAACTAAGCAATTTTCTTTAAAAATTATAAAGGCAGAAATTCATTAAGCAATATGAGCATTACCTTTAATGGTAAAGCATTTCTCACTAAAACCAAGAACAGAAAACTTCGTTTACATCTCACTGTTTTGAAGTTCTGGCCAATGCAATATGATTAAAAATAAATACAATTGGCAAGAAGGCAAAGAGTCTGCATAATGGTACCAAATAAAAAATTAACTTAAACTTTACTGGTGAAAAGATAATAAAATGAAACTTTTTTTTTTCAAAAAAATTTTATTACTACAATTGCTATTTTACTTACAATTTTTGGCAACATTAACAAAATAATAAATTTCATCTGAAAGAACAAGCAAGCAAAGTAGACATGGAAATTCACAAAGGGTAATAACAAAATAGTAATCTTGACAGATATTGAATATATTTGTAAACAGAACAAAGTGACATCGCCTTAAAAAAATAGAGAGGTATCAATAGAAAAACAGAGAAAGCTCCTGAAAGAACTGAACTCACTATATTCAGTTTCTTTTGATTACAGGCACAGAAAATTGACTCAAGCTAGCTCAATTCTAAGAGAAGCAAAGCTTTGGGTGATTATCTCTTCCTAGCTTTTTGTGAAAACCTAGGAAATTTAACCAGATTGGAGAGGGAAAAGGGAGTGGGGAGGCTTAAAGTGCCTTTAAAAGGAGAAGGAGTAAGAAGGTGGAGGGAGATTTCATTGTCAGTATCTTTTAAGAACACTGGTAAAGTTCAATAAACCAAAGGAAGTACCAAACAATTAAGCGAGGTAGCAAGCCATGCAGGCCTAGGAGAAAAGCATTCTAAGAGAAGAGCAGTCACAAAGTCTTTGGAACAGGAAAAAAAAAATGTGATTTGCTTAAAGAAAAGCAAGGCCAGTGTGTCAAAAATAGTGCACCAGTGGGAAAAATGGTTGAGTAGCATGGCAGAGAATGGAAAAGCAAGAGGAGGTAGACAGGGGCCATAACACCAAACCTGTAGTTGGCAATAAATAACAATTTGTACTCCTTAGGGCCATACTTTAGGTAAACAGCAAACAAGAGTTAACAGTGTTGATAATACCAAGCAACCACAAAAAGACAAAACTAAGATATTTCATATTTTCACTGTTTTTAAGACAGAATTTCTGTTATAGGAACAGAATAGGGAGATAAGTATGCAAAAGTCTGCATATCTATTTATACACAAGTTTCCACCTGAGACTAAAATGATGAGCAAGCGCGCACACACACACACACACACACACACACTCATTCACTCACACATACACACTCTCTCTGTCCACCTAAAGAAATAGGTTCAGGCTAAAATATTAACAAAGTGCCTTGGCCCAAGCAAACTAATAAAAAGGCCTAGTAAAATGTTCAAGGTGCAAATCAATCAATCAAGCATTGAGCAAATAAATACAAGAGAATCTACACTTGGGAAATACTTTAAAACATAGATAATAAACTCACAACTACTTGTTTGTTATGTCCTCCTTCCCAATTCTAGAAGGGATCTAAGCTTCTGACGACTATCACTTCCCAGCTTTCTGTGAAAGAAAGCTTAGGTAATTTAACAAGATTGAGAAGTAAGAAAGAAATGGGGAGAGACAATGTACCATTAAAAAAGAGGAGAAAGCAAGGGGAAAATAATGGAATTTCTCCTTGCTCAGGTATATGGACAACATCTTGGATTCCTTAAGTCATGTACAGATGCTTCTCAGTACATGAGTCCAGGTGGTGAAAGAAAGGATGGCACTAGCTACCCGGGAGATTCAGTCCTGGGAACCCACAGAAAGCCAAGGGTTGATGTTCAGGAACCAATCCTCAGAGAGCACTCTAGTTATGTGAAAGTCCTTGGAAATAGCAAGGGGAAAAGGTTCTCCCCCACAGCATAGTCAAGGATTAGACAGCTGGATAGATTAGTTGAAGAGCAGTAACTCTAAGATCTAATACCTAATGAAATAACTGGACATTTCTTATATACCAGATTGTGTCAAGGACGACTTTAAATTCAACTAGGTTGATAAGGGAAAATTATACACACAACACATAAAATAGCTGTTAACTGTAATACATTCATGTCTAAGGCAAGAAACAAAATTGCAGATTTCACATGTTCAACTGGGCTAAGATACGTGTACATGGGAAAAATATAAGGAAAAGCCCTATAATGTGCTTAATTTTACTCAGTCACCATGGGCTGCTTTTACCCACTATACCTACGATTCTTGGACAACCGCCACTCCAGCTTAATAGTAAGAAAACTAAATTTAGCCTAGTCCTTGAACTAGATAAATACCATTTGTTTGGCCCTTTTCAGTTCAAATTATGGGTCCAGTGCAGTTCAAACTATGGATGTCAGGGATTCTTTCCCTTGAGAAATTCTACTTGGTTTACTGTTCTGACTGAAAGGTATAAAGCCAGCCAGAAGGGAGAGGGAAGGGAACAAATTGAATTCCCTTTTGGATCACTAAACAGGAGGTTCACTGGCACCAGACCCCATTCTATTCATTACCCCTGCTTTTCCATCTGAAGCCAGCTGATACAGTGATTGTTTCATGTCTGCAGAGGTTTCTTGCCAAGTTCCTTGCCAAAATGCAAAGCATTTTAATAGTTTTGCTTCCTTGGATGTTCTTGTGGTTAAAAAAAAAAAAAAAAAAAAAAAGACACTCTGAGACAGTGTTCCTACTGCCTTGGCTCCAAGACTAGAGTGAATGTGTGTGTGTGTGTATGTGTGAGCACATGCCCTCAACCCGAATAAGAAGCCGCTGGAAGCCACTGCTCTCCAGTGATTAACCTCTCAGTTCAGTTTCTGGTTCCCATTCATGCCACACCTTGTTCCTCAACTTCTCCACACTCAGGGTCTCAGAATCAGATTACTTTAGATCAGCTCAAGACAGACACTTTGGGGAGCTCACCAGCAAATGGGACCACGATGTAACAAAGTCATTCAAGTCTGACTAGAGTTAATATTGAAATCTTCAAGGCAGGGAAAAAGTTGAAGATAAAATTAAGTACTTAAGAAAAAACTCTATAGGTTCTATATACAGAAATTAGAGCTTTCAAACTTACAAGTAACATGAAATATCAAAATAATAAATAGGTATCCACTTTCTTCTCTCAGACACACACATACACAAAACATCTTCTATGTGTTAAGCCAGATACAGTACATGAAAACCAGGTAACAAATTTTTAAATAACATCTCAAAATTCAGATCAGACAATACTGTATTTCATGAATTTAAAAAGAAACTCATCAATGACTCATTGGTTTCACTATTTTTGATGTTACTAAATAATGTATGGTTTGTATTTTTTTTTTTTATGGCATTTTTTTTACTTTGAAATACCTGCTTTAGGTTTACTGAAACTAGAATTAACGAGGTTTTTTTGAAATTCTACTTTTAAACTTGGGGGCTGATGGTTCAGAATCAGATGTGCTCACAGTAACGGATGCTACTTCCACAGATCCTGGTTGAAGAGGTCCCAGTGACACCTGAATAACAACCTTTGTTTCAGGGGGCAATCCCTCTAGTTGCTTAGGCTTTTTAAACATTTGATGACACTGGGTCTTATGCTCCATTTTCTCCTTGAAAGTTAAAAACTGTAGCCGGCATTTGGAACACTGGTGAACACTCTTTTCCCAGTGTCCCCTATAATGACACATGTATGGTGTTGCAGTTTTGAAAATTTTGAGACAGAATGGGCAGAGCAAATTCTTAGTGTTTTCATGGCATTTTCTGAAATGTGTTTCCACATCAGCAAAGGCTGATGATCTGTAATTGCAAACCTGGCACACATAGGGCATTTCGCCAGGCTTATGATTGTCCTTCATGTGCTGTAAGAGAACCTGATCTGTTTTGAATGACAATTCACAAATTTTACAGACAGCAGAAGGCTCCTGGGTAGTGTGTACACTTTCAATGTGACACTGCAGCTCGAAGGGAGTGGGAAACTGTCGGTGGCAGTGCTGGCAGGTGGTGTGGCTTTCCCAGCTGTCACCCCTCTGCTTCTCAAGTTCCAGATGGTGCTTCATGTGATTCATAAACTTGACATTTTTTAGAATTTTCAAGCAGCTGAGGCATTTAAAGGTTGTGTGAGTCTTCTGTTCTGGCTGACCATCTCCTTTATGTTGCCCATAATAAAAGTCACGAAGTAATATGACCAGACTTCCTTTCTTGGGATCAACAACCTGGTTTTCACTTGCTAGACTCAAAAAGTCTGTTTTTGCTGGTCTATTTTCCTTTACAGGATTTATAGGCTTAAAATGGACACTGTGCTTTGGAAAAGGAGTTGCAAAAGGTGCTCCATTCTGAACCATGGCTCCATGGCTCCGTTCTAAGTCATGTCCATTCTGAACATGGTTTAATGAGGTATGAACACTGTTTGAGTCTGTGCTTTGCTGTGAAGTCATTGTATGAAAGTTACCTGAAGGGGACAAAGCTGAAGCATGTCCCTCTATGATTCCGTCGCTGAGTTTAGGCCTTTTGGGATTTATATCATTTTCTTCAGCAGTGGAAAGCTGCTTTGATATGCAAGGACTTTTATTCATATCTCCTACAGAAAGTGCTTCTCCTACTGGATGCTGTAATGAATTTGTGAATGTAATCAAAGGAGAACATAACTCCGAACAGCTATTAGGCACAATTTGTGAATTACTTTTAAAATCAGGTTTAGACAAAGGCTCAATAATAATGGGACTATCTGTTGATCTTGATTCAGATTCAGAAACTGGCAAGGCAGTGACTGCTTCTGATACAGAGGTCACATGACTTATAGGCGGTAATTTGTGAGTAGTACTTTTTCTGAGGTGACCATACTTTTTTCTCCTTGAACATGAACCTGGGGTGACTCTGTTCAAAATATTTGAAACAACTGGTTTTGAATTTGAAGTCACCCCGACAAAGATCAGCTCAGCATCGTCATTTACATGTTCCACCCCAACAAAGATGAGCTCAGCATCTTCATCATCTACTTTTTTGGTTTCTTCTGTGTTCTGCTGTGGGTCTGGCTCTTGCTCTTCCTCACATAACATACATGGCTGTTCCATTTTCTATTTTTTTTTTTTTTATTCTTGAAGGTGTGGCCACAGTCCCAGTGCTTTCTTTATATAAACTGCCACCTAAGTACAAACACACTACACATCAGTAAGTACAGAAAAATGCATTATCTTATTTAATTCTCTCCAAAACTCTACGGTAGTTATAAACACCCTTATTTTATAAGACTACTAGAATTCACAGAGGATAAATGACAGCTTAAAACCTACTATTATAAGTCTGTGCAACTCTAGAATCATGCCTTTGCCTTAAGCTGATTACTATTTCTTCTATTAAAAAAAAAAAGAGGAAAAAACTATTGACTAATCACTAAGTGAAATCATATGTAAAGGATATATTATTTTACAAAGGCACCATTGTTCAGTGTTTAGAAACATGGGCTTTGGGGTCAGAGAAGATTAAGCTGGAATTCTAAGTCAGCCACAAACCAGCTGCATCTTCTTTGGCAAGTTCAAAAGTTCTAAATATGTTTTATCTTAAAGATGAAACCTCTTACTTCTTAGACTTAAGGTAATAGCTCCTTTTCAAAAACCACCAAGAATTCAATGGTACTTTATTTTGTAGCTGAATTAAAGAAAATTTTATAATAATGTACAGACCTCAATTGATCCATAATTTCATAAATATTAATATAGAAAAGAAGAGTCAAATTCAAAGAACAGAATAAGAGTACCTAACAACTGTCAACAAACAGTATACTTCAATGTCAAGTGCTTAGCCCATGCCTAGCAAATTGAGAACAAACTCTCTTGATAATCTCACACCAACTCAAGGCCTTCATTATAGTCCACTGTCTCCTAAATTTCTCCTTCTAATCCTGACTTTCCCATTTAAATCCAACAGAACTGCCTCCCTCAGCCCACCTCCATCTCATTTCCACATGGCAGGCAAAGTAATTCTGTCAAATCACATATCACTGCTCAGCTCAAAACCCTCCAATGGCTTTCTCATTCACTCAGTAAAAGGCCAAGTGCTTCTAACATCTTCAGTGCCTATTAGACCATGCTTCCAAGCCTACATACTGCCTTGCAGCATGTCCTACTCCTCCCCCCTATCCACTTCATTCTAACCAAACTGTCTTGCAACTCCTTGAACATATTAATCACTTTACTTGCTTAGAGCCCTGTATTTGCTGTTCTTCTAATATGAATGCTCACCATCCAGATACCTGCAGAGGTGAATCCTCACCATCTTCAGACTTCTGTTGCAACTCTTCTCAAGGAGGTTCTCAAATACTCCAAACAACTGCTAATTCACATTGCCAATATCTCTTCCCTTCCCCTCAACCTTCAAGTCCTTATCACCACCTAACGCATTATAAATTTTATCTACTTGATTATTGTCTACTGTCTATCCAGTAAAATGTAAACTTCAAAAGACAGATTATCTTTTGTTGACTGCTGTATCCCCAGCACAAAGAGTGCCTGGCACAATATGGGAGCTCAACAAATAAAGAATCTGTTAATAGTATGAATTAACAGTAACTTTCATTAATAAGAAAATGTATTTGTAGAATAGACTGTACTCCTTTAATTCTGTATTTTCTATGATTTGCTTAGAACCTTGTCCGTATCAGATATTCTGTATTTTCTATGATTTGCTTAGAACCTTGTCCGTATCAGGCCTTGTCCTAGGCCTATGAAGGACTGAAAGCTTCTAGCTTTTTAAAACATTTTTATCACAACCATAGTAAAAACAACAACAACATATAATATGGAATCTCACAATATAAACATATAAATAACAAGTGCTTCACTACATGGATACTTATTCTAATCAATTATGACTCATCGATGGCTCACTACTAAAGGTTTGAAAAACATTTGTTTTAGGCTAGCAAGATGTAGGTACTTTAAATTATGGATCATAACTCACCAGTTTCTGAAAACCTAACATCAGATTTCATTGTAATCCCATATAGACCCTTCAAACCCCATCTATAAAAATTAAAGTGGCATCATCGAAAGAAATGAAATCTTGCCATTTACGATGACGTGGCTGGAACTAGAGGGTATCATGCTTAGTGAAATAAGTCAATCGGAGAAAGACAACTATCATATGATCTCCCTGATATGAGGAAGTGGAGATGCAACATGGGGGGTTAAGGGGGTAGGAGAAGAATAAATGAAACAAGATGGGATTGGGAGGTAGACAAACCATAAGTGACTCATAATCTCACAAAACAAACTGAGGGTTGCTGGGGGGAGGGGGGTTGGGACAGGGGGGTGGGGTTATAGACAGGTTGGGAAGGGTAGGTGCTATGGTGAGTGCTGTGAAGTGTGTAAACCTGGCGATTCACAGACCTGTACCCCTGGGGATAAAAATATATGTTTATAAAAAATAAGAATTAAAAAAAAATTAAAGTGGCATCAAATACGTGCCATGTACCGCAAATTAGTTTAATTAGCATATCAGCATATAATTTGGGAACACATAGATATTTAATCCTGAGATGTATACCAACTTCAAAGTAAGTCAAAAAAGAAATTTTTGAAAATAAGAAAAGTTGGGGCCCCTGGGTAGCTTAGTGGGTTAAAGCCTCTGCCTTCAGCTCAGGTCATGATCTCAGAGTCCTGGGATCCAGCCTCATATCCCCATATTAGACTCTCTGCTCAGCAGGGAACTTGCTTCCCTTCCTCTCTCTTTGTTTGCCTCTGTGACTGCTTGTGATCTCTCTCTGTCAAAAAAAACAAAATCTTTAAAAAAAATAAATAAATAAGAAAAGTTATTTCTTATTTTCATCATTTGTCTCACAACTATAATTGCTTGGCCAACAATGGTATGATATTACCAAGCACTAAGTAGAAAGTGGTGAATTCATGAAGTTTACAGTCTAGTATGCCATAAAGAGTGATTTACAACCTTCTTAAAATGAAGATCAAGTATATAATTAGGAGATATGTAATGCAAGAAAACATAAAAGGCACATCTGAAAACACTGTTCTTTAAGAGTCAGAGAAATTGGTTTGGTCTGTCTATATACAACTTCATCATCTAACTCCAGGATGATGCCACCTAGTCCATTGTTTCCCAACATAAGCACCATAGACATGTCTGGACCAGATAATTCTTTGTTGTAGGGGGGTGGTGCTGGGTGCATTTAGGATTTATAGCAGTATCCCTGACTCTGCTTAGGAGATGCTAGTAGAAATTCCCTACATGTGCCATCAAAAAATGTTCTACGGGAGAACTTCTACCCTAATCTAATCTCCTGAGTATCAACTTCCGCATTTCTAGTAACTGTCTTCTAGGTAATTCTACATGATGCTCTAATACCCCTCTCAAGAAATAATTCTAAATTGACATTATTAATATTCTGGGACACGTGGATGGCTCAGTGCATACTGATGGCTCAACTGTATACCACCACTAGATGAATCTTTTTTTTTTTTACTAGATGAATCTTAAAATACCTCTGTAATTATATCATTCAGCTATTCCTACATGTTAAATGACTCCCCCAATTTTAAAGAATACATTTTAAGTTATGCTATGGAACAAACTGTGTCCCTTCAAAATATGTATGCTGAAGCCTTAACTCCCAGTATGATAGTATCTGGAGATCAAACTTTGGGAAACTTTGGGTTCCCATCTAGGTAGATTTAGATAAATTCATGAGAGTGGAACCCTCATGATGGGATTAGTACCAAGAAGAGATATCAAAGAGCTTGCTTTTTCTCTGTCTCCCACCTACTATGTGAAGACACAGTGAGAATGTGGCAGTCTACAGGTCTGAAGGAAGCAAGGCAAATCAGCTAGCACCTTGATCTTGAATTTTCCAGCCTCCAAAACTATGAGAACAAATTCTGTTGTTAAAAAAGAATAAAAATAAACTGGGTTCCAGGAACATTGTAGGACTTTTTACCCAGCTGATCTTGGTAGGATTTTACTTTGTTTTTAATTATTTTATTAAAGATCTTATTTATTTGAGAGAGAGAGACTGAACAGGCACAAGCTGGGGGAGTGGCAGGTAGTGGAGAAGCAGACTCGCTGCTGAGCAAGGAGGCCAATGTGGGGCTGGATCCCAGAACCCTGGGATCATAACCTGAGCAGAAGGCAGTTGATTAACCAACTAAGCCACCCAGGAGCCCCTTAGTAGGATTTTATAGCTGTTGACCATACCGATTAACTAGGTCGATGTGGGGCTGGATCCCAGGACCCTGAGATCATGACTTGAGCCAAAGGCAGAAGCTTAACCCTCTGAGCCACCCAGGTGCCCCAGATCATGGGAATTTTCTTATCACTTCTCTTCTGGTACCTTTATTTTCTACAATTTACCAGAATCTTAAGATACCTTGGGTCATGAGGTTGGACATGTCAAAGACTTAGTAGATCTAAGGAGTTAATCCTCAAAACCACTTGTATCCCCCTATCAATAAAACTGCCAAGGGCTGTGGAAGGAGTTAATGAGATTTCATGCCAAAGATAGCTAAGATGGCAGGGAAAGATAATTCATCTCCCAGGTTATTCCTATGCATTTAAACAACAGCCTTCTTCATGGGGATTTTTTTTTTTTTTAAATAAACATATAATGTATTTTTAACCCCAGGGGTACAGGTCTGTGACTCACCAGGTTTACACACTTCACAGCACTCACCATAGCACATACCCTCCCCAATGTCCATAACACCCCCCCACCCCACTCCACCCCCCACCCCACTCCCAACCCAACTCCCCCCAGCAACCCTCAGTTTGTTTTGTGAGATTAAGAATCACTTATGGTTTGTCTCCCAACCGATCCCATCTTGCTTCATTTATTCTTCTCCTATCCCCCTAACCCCTTCATGGGGCTTTTTTATAGCTACACACCAGCTTTTTTTCAGGCATCAGTCTTTCTTGAGTGGCTTCCTGAAAGCAGGCCAACCGGACTCCTTTGATATCTATTCTCACAATCTTCCCTTGCCTCTGACTCTTTTCACTCCCTATACCACTCCTGCAAATTCCTATCCCTATCCCTTCACTCCTTCCCCAACCATAGCACCTCATGTCTCATTCCCACTACTCTCCTTCCCTTCTCTTCCATTTACCCCACACATTTGCTGCCTTAGGATTTAATGCCCATTAAACACATCCTTGGGCGAAATGAGAGCTTCACAGGATCCTTAAAACTACATTAAACATTTATATTCACCTTAGGACAACTAAGAAAAACAAAATGTTTTCATAATTTTTTTAAATAAATATTTGTTCATAAATAAGCTCAAGATGGTAGAGGAGTATAAAAATGGGGTCTAATCTAGCCTGGGAGTCTGAAATGGGAAAAACTATTAAACCAAGGTTGTTCTTTCAAAAGACAGGATTATTTCTGTAGACTGGACTAAGGAAAAGCAATTTATAGAACCTCATTACCATTTTAACTTTTTCTACCTCTCTGACTTCTTTTTTCATTATTCTAACACTCATTCCCTGCAATCCAGCCACAGTGTCTTCCCTGTTGTTCCCTTTAGGCTCTGCATGAAATTCTTTTCTCCCAGATGTCTCCATGGCTAACACTTCTATCTCCTTTAACACCATATCTGAACTTACCTTTACCATAAGACTTGCCCTGATCATCCAATCTAAAATTACAACATTCCCACCCACCCAACTTTCAATCCTATGATCCTGCTCTATTAGATTCTTCCTAATTTAATAACATCACCTTCTGTATCACCGAAAAATGTATTATATTTACATTATTATTACACAATTATATTATATATGTATTATATATTATATGTGTGTGTGTATACACATATGTTTATAGACCTTTCTTTCTCCACTGGACTGTCAATTTTCCACTGGAGAAGCTCTGTTTCATTTTTTAGCTTGTTTTGTTTGTTTTTGTCTGTTTTGTTCATTGATTTTTCCCAAATTCCTAGAGTAGTCATGGCACACAAGTCTTAAATATTTGTGAAAGGAAAATGATTATCTAGGAGTTAGAAATAAATTTACAGAGGAAAGTGGGCTGAGGGAAGAAGCAAGAAACGTTCAAACCTGAGGAACACACAATTTTCTTTAAGTCAGGGAGCCACTAAAGTGTACTATTACAGCAAATATGAGAACCCTATAATCCTAGGACTCAGGAGGACTATTGTCCGTCACTTTCAACCATTTTCTCTTGTCCTTTGCTCCCAAGAGCAGGATCGTAGGAGAATTCACAAAGGAGAAAGACAAACACAGAAAGACAAATATTATATGATCTCACTGATAAGTGGAATCATGAGCAGGATGGCAATTCAACCTAAAAGTGGCCTGTTAGTTCAGAAGCAAGTTCTTTCTCTAAGACTGAGGATTTAGAAAGGTGGAAATATCAGGTGAATGGTGAATGATTTAAACAGGGGCTGCAGAGAACCACAAAAAAGATGACTGAAAAAAAAAAAAAGGAAAAAAGGACAATATTAATTTTTTAAAAGCCAACAAGGTAAGGTCATAGGGAATGGTAAAATAAGAAACTACAAATATTCCCTCCTTCATAAAAGCAAAGAGAACAACAGCAGAAATAGTCAAAATCGGGCTTTTTCATCCCAGTAATTAACCAAAGGCTTAATCAGATGATTAAAAATCAGAGGATTTCTGTGGAAAACACTATGGCATTTCCTCAAAAACTTAAACACTGAATTATCATTATGACCCAAGAGTCCACTTATAAGTATTGCCCGACAGAATCAAAAACAGGTACTCAGACAACTACATGTAATGTACATACATGTTTAGAGTAACATGATTCACAAGAACTTAATGGTAAAAATAATACAAATGTCCATCAATGGGTAAGTATACAAACTGTGGTATATACAAACAGTGGAATATTATTCAACCATAAAGGGAATAAAGAGACCTTACTGTTCACTGCTGCATTATTTACAGTAGCCAAGATATCAAAATAACCTAAGTGTCCACTGATTGGTGGATAAAGAAAATCTGGAATATACAAATAATGGAATATCATTCAGCCATAAAAAATATGAAATCATTCCATCTGCAACATGATGGACCTGAGAGCATTATGTTAAGTGAAATAAGTCAAACACAGAAAGACAAATATTATATGATTTCACTGATACGTGGAATCATACATAACAATAAGCTCATAGATAAAGAGAACAGACTGGTGATTGCCAGAGGCAAGATAGAAGGGTAAAATGGATAAAGGGGATCAAAAGGTACAAACTTCCAGTTATAAAATAAAATGTCATGGAGACGTAATGCACAACATGATGACTCTCGTTAATAATACTGCAGTGTATATTTGAAAGTTGCTAGGAACGTAGATCTTAAAAGTTCTTATCTCAAGACAAAAAAAAAATTACGTATGGTAACAGATGTTGACTATACTTATTGTGGGCATTTCACAATTCAAACACCAAATCATACTATATACCTGAAACTAACGTTTATGTCAATTATACATACTTGAGACCACACTGTCCCTGCGAGGGCTCCACCCCCACTTAGCCTTCATTGTTATAGTCCTATCTTATCCCTTCATTGTATTTAACATTATTTTTTGTATACATATAGGTTTTTTTATTTTTGTTAAAATTTTGGGATACAATTTCTTCCAACAGATAAAAATAAACTCTAAATCTAGCGCATGGCTTTTTCTAGTCTCCAGCCTGAGCACATTCTTTTTTCTTTTTTTTTTTTTTCCTTTTTCCAACCAACTTATCTTAACATTCCTTTTTTATATATTTTTTTTTAAATTTTCATCTTTACAGTCATATTCCATCCCTTCATCATGTTTACTATTATTTTTGTGTATATATATGTTTTTCTCTCTTTAAAATTTTGGGAGGTAGTTTCTTTAAGAGACCAGCATAGACCCAACTGGGTGGCTCTGTTCTTTTCACCAGTCTGAGATCATATATATATATATACATACATACACACACATATACATACATATACATCTATGTATGTATATGTATTTTTTTTTCTTTTTTCCCCCTTTCTTCTCCCCCCCAGTTTTGGGTCTCTTCTGATTTGGTTAGCATACATTTTTCTGGGGTCTTTGCCACCCTTTTAGTGTATGATTCTCTCGTTCATATATTCTTATCTGGACAAAATGACAAGGCAGAGAAACTCACCACAAAAAAAAAGAACAAGATGCAGTACCAACAGCTAAGGACCTAATCAATAAGGACACTGGTAATATGTCAGAACTAGAGTTCAGAATGACAATTTTCAAGGTGCTAGCTAGGTTTGAAAAAGGCAGGGAAGAGATTAGAGAAACCCTTTCTGGAGAAATACAATCCCTTTCTAAAGAAATAAAAGAACTAAAATCTAACCAAATTGAAATTTAAAAAAGCTATTAATGAGGTGCAATAAAAAACGGAAGCTCTTACTGCTAGGAAAAATGAAGCAGAAGAGAGAATTAGTGATGTAGAACACCAAATGACAGAGAATAAAGAAGCTGAGCAAAAGAAAGACAAACAACTGCTGGACCACAAGGGGAGAATTCAAGAGATAAGTGAAGCCGTAAGAGGAAACAATACTAGAATAATTGGGATTCCAGAAAAAGAGAAACAGAGAGGGGTATACTGGATAGAATTACAGTAGAGAATTTCCCTAATATGACAAAGGGAATGAGCATGAAAATTCAGGGGTTCAGGCACAGAGAACCCCCCTCAAAATCAATAAAAATAGGTCCACAGGTCATATATTAGTAAAACCTACAAGTCTTAGGGACAAAGAGAAAATCATAAAAGCAGCTCGGGACAAGAAGTAACATACAATGGTAGGAATATTAGATTGGCAGCAGACTTATCCACAGAGACCTGTTGGGCCAGAAAGAACTGGCATGATAAATTCAGAGCACTAAATGAGAAAAACACACAGCCAAGAATACTATATCATTGAGTGGGTGGCTCAATGGGTTAAAGCCTCTGCCTTTGGCTCAGGTCATGATCCCATGGTCCTGGGATCAAGCTCCCTATCGGGCTCTCTACTCGGCGGGAAGTCTGTTTCCTCCTCTCTGCCTCTCTGCCTACTTGTGATCTCTGTCTGTCAAATAAATAAATAAAATCTTTCAAAAAAAAAGAGAATACTATAACCAGCTAGGCTACCATTGAAAATAGAAGAAGAGATAAGGGGGCACCTGGGTGGCTCAGTGGGTTGAGCCGCTGCCTTCGGCTCGGGTCGTGATCTCAGGGTCCTGGGATCGAGCCCCGCATCGGGCTCTCTGCTCAGCGGGGAGCCTGCTTCCTCCTCTCTCTCTGCCTGCCTCTCTGCCTGCTTGTGATCTCTGTCTGTCAAATAAATAAATAAAATCTTTAAAAAAAAAAAAAAAAAAGAAGAAGAAGAAGAGATAAAAAGCTTCCAGGACAAACAAAAATTAAAAGAATTTGCAAACACCAAACCAGCCCTACAGGAAATATTGAGAGGGGTCCTCTAAGAAAAGAGAGAGCCTAATAGTAGTAGACAAGGAAAGTAGAGAGACAACATACAGTTAACAGTCACCTTATAGGCAATACAATGGCACTAAATTCATATTTTTCAATAGTTACCATCAATGTAAATGGGCTAAGTACCCCAATCAAAAAACACATGGAAGGAGAATGGATTTAAAAAAAAAAACAAAAACAAGATGCATCAATATGCGTTCTATAAGAAACTCATTTCAGACCCAAAGACACCTCCAGATTTAAAGTGAGGGGGTGGAAAACAATTTACTATGCTAATGGACATCAAAAGAAAGCTGGGGTGGCAACCCTTACATCAGATAGTTTAGATTTTAAGCCAAAGACTATAATAAGAGATAAGGAAGGACTCTATACCATACTCAAAGGGTCTATTCAACAGGAAGATCTAACAATTTTCTATATCTATGCCCCTAACATGGGAGCAGCCACCTATATAAACCAATTAATAACAAAATCAAAGAAACACATCAACAATAATACAATAATAGTAGGGGACTTTAACACCCTCCTCACTGAAATGGACCGATAATCCAAGCAAAAGATCACTAAGAAAATAAAGGCCTTAAATGACACACTGGAGCAAATGGACACCACAGATATATTCAGGACATTCTATCCCAAAACAACAGAATATACGTTCTTCTCTAGTGCACATGGAACATTCTCCAGAATATATCACATCCTGGGTCACAAATCAGGTCTCAACTGGTACCAAGAGAGGGGTCATTCCCTGCATATTTCAAACCAAATGTTCTGAAGCTAGAACTCAATCACAAAAGGAAACTTGGAAAGAACCTAAATACATGGAGGCTAAAGAACATCCTACTAAAGTGAATGGGTCAACCAGGAAATTAAAGAAGAATTGAAAAAATTCATGGAAACAAGTGAAAATGAAAACACAACTGTTCAATAACTGTGGGACACCGCAAAGGCAGTCCTGAAAGGAAAGTATACAGGAATACAAGCCTCTCTAAAGAGACAAGAAAGGTCTCAAAAACACAACCTAACGAACACCTAAAGGAGCTGGAGAAAGAAAAGCAAAGAAAGCCTAAACCCAGCAGAAGAAGAGAAGTCATAAAGATCAAAGAAGAAATCAATGAAATAGAAACCAAAAGAACAGTAGAACAAATCAACAAAACTAGGAGCCGGTTCTTTGAAAGAATTAATAAGATTGATAAACCCCTGGCCAGACTTATCAAAAAGAAAAGAGAAAGGATCCCAATCAATAAAATCATGAATGAAAGAGGAGAGATCACAACCAACACTAAAGAAATACAAACAATGATAAGAACATACTATGAGCAATTATATGCCAGCAAATTTGACAATCTGGAAGAAATGTCCTAGAGATGTATGAACTACCAAAACTGAACCAGGAAGAAATAGAAAACCTGAACTGACCCATAACCAGTAAGGAGATTGAACAGTCATAAAAAATCTCCCAACAAACAAGAGCCCAGAGCCAGATGGCTTCCCAGGGGAATTCTACCAAACATTTAAAGAAGAAATAATACCTATTCTCCTGAAACTGTTCCAAAAACTAGAAATGGAAGGAAAACTTCCAAACTCATCTTATGAGGCCAGCATTACCTTGATCCCAAAAACAAAGACCCCCATCACAAAGGAGAATTGCAGACCAATATCCTTAATAAACACAGATGGGAAAATTCCCACCAAAATACTAGTCATTAGGATCCAAGAGTACATTAAAAGAATTATTCACCATGACCAACTGGGATTTATTCCTGGGCTGCAAGGTTTGGTTAAACATCTGCAAGTCAATCAATGTGACAAAATACATTAATAAATGAAAGAACAAGAACCATTTGGTAATCTCAGTAGATGCTGAAAAAGCATTTGACAAAGTAAAGCATCCTTTCTTGATCAAAACTCTTCAAAGTATAGGGGGGTGCCTGGGTGGCTCAGTGGGTTAGAGCCTCTGCCTTCAGCTCAGGTCATAGTCTCAGGGTCCTGGAATAAAGCCCTGCATCGGGCTCTCTGCTCAGTAGGGAGCCTGCTTTCTCATCTCTCCCTGCCTGCCTCTCTTACTACCTATAATCTCTGTCTATCAAATAAATAAATAAAATCTTAAAAAAAAAAAAAAAAACAAGTGTAGGGGTAGAGGGTACATACCTCAAAATCATAAAAGCCATCTATTAAAAACCCACAGCAAATATCATTCACACTCGGGAAAAAACTGAGCTTTTCCCCCAAGGTCAGGAACATGTCAAGGCTACCCAATATCACTTACTGGTATTCAACATAGTACTAGAATTCCTAGACTCAACAATCAGACAACAAAAAGAAATACAAGGCATCTAAATCAGCAAAGAAGAAGTCAAACTCTCACTCTTTGCAGATGATGATACTTTATGTGGAAAATCCAAAAGACTCCACTCCAAAACTGCTAAAACTCATACAGGAATTCAGTAAAGTATCAGGATATAAAATCAATGCACAGAAATAAGTTTCGTGTCTATACACCAACAACAAAACAGAAGAAAGAGAAATTAAGGAGTCAATCCCATTTACAATTGCATCCAAAACCGTAAGATACCTAGGAATTAATCTAACCAAAGAGGCAAAAAGTCTGTACTCAGAAAAATATGAATGGGGCACCTGGGTGGTTCAGTGGGTTAAAGCCTCTGCCTTCAGCTCAGGTCATGGTCCCAGGGTCCTGGGATTGAGCCCCACATCGGGCTCTCTGCTCAGCGGAGAGCCTACTTCACTTGCTCCTCTCTCTGCCTGCCTTTCTGCCTACTTGTGGTCTCTGTCTCTGAAATAAATAAATAAAATCTTAAAAAAAAAAAAAAGAAGAAAGAAAACTGTGAATTACTCATGAAAGAAACTAAGGAAGACACAAAGAAATGGAAAAATGTTCCATGCTCATGGACTGGAAGAACAAATATTATGAAATGCCTATGTTATCTAAAGCAATCTACACATTTCATGCAATTCCTATCAAAATACCATCATTTTTTTTTCAAAGAAATGGAACAAATAACCCTAAATTTATATGGAACCAGAAGACTCCAAATAGCCAGCAGAATGTTGAAAAAGAAAGCCAAAGTTGGTGGCTTCACAATTCCAGACTTCAACTTCTATTAAAAAGCTGTAATTATTAAAACTGTATGGTATTGGCACAAAAACAGACACATAGATCAATGGAACAGAATAGAGAGCCCAAAAATAGACCCTCAACTCTATGGTCAACTAATCTTCGACAAACAGGAAGGAATGTCCAATGGAAAAAAGACCATCTTTTCAACAAATGGTGTCAACAAATTGGACAGCCATATGCAGAAGAATGAAACTGAACCATTTCCTTAGACCACACACAAAAATAGACTCAAAATGGATGAAAGACCTCAATGTGAAACAGGAATCCATTAAAATCCTTGAGGAGACCACAGGAAGCAACCTCTTTGACCTCAGCCACAGCAACTTCTTCCTAGAAATATTGCCAAAGGCAAAGGAAGCAAGGGCCAAAATGAACTATTGGGACTTCATCAAGATCAAAAGCTTTTGCACAGCAAAGGAAACAGTCAACAAAACCAAATGACAACTGACAGAATGGAAGATATTTGCAAATGATATATCAGATAAGGGGCTAGTATCCAGAATCTATAAAGAACTTAGCAAACTCAACACCAAAAGAACAAATAATCCAGTCAAGAAATGGGCAGAGGACATGAACAGATATTTCTTCAAAGAAGACATCCAGATGGCCAACAGACACATGAAAAAGTACTCCACATCACTCGGCATCAGGGAAATACAAATCAAAACCACAATGAGATACCACCTCACACCAGTCAGAATGGCTAAAATGAACAAGTCAGGAAATGACAGATGTCGGTGAGGATGCATAGAAAAAAGAACCCTCCTACGTTTCTGGTGGGATGCAGGTTGAACCGCTGCCACTCTGGAAAACAGCATGGAGGTTCCTCAAAAAGTTGAAAATAGAGCTACCCTACAACCCAACAATTGCACTTCTGGGTATATACCCTAACGATACAAACATAGTGATCCGAAGGGGCACGTGCACCCGAATGTTTATAGCAGCAATGTCCACAATAGCCAAACTATAGAAAGAACCTAGATGTCCATCAACAGATGAATGGATAAAGAAGTATATATATATATACACACACATACACATACATATATATACAATGGAATACTATGCAGCCATCAAAAGAAATGAAATCTTGCCATTTGCAATGACGTGGATGAAACTAGAGGGTATTATGCTGAGCGAAATATGTCAATCAGAGAAAGACAATTATCATATGATCTCCCTGATATGAGGAAACTGAGAGACAGGGTGGGCGGTTTGAGGGGTAGGGAAGGAAAAAAATGAAACAAGATGGGATTGGGAGGGAGAAAAAACATAAGAGACTCTTTATATCACAAAACAAACTGAGGGTTGCTAGGGGGAGGGAGGGTATGGAGAGGGTGGCTGGGTTATGGACATTGGGGAGGGTGTGTGATATGAATGCTATGAAATGTGTAAGCCTGAAGATTCACAGACTTGTACCCCTGGGGAAAATAATACATTATATGTTAATAAAAATTAAAAAATTAAAAAATAATTCCCAAAAGAGAAATCCAAGATCAGATGACTATCTTCGTAAATTTTATCAAAACAATTCAAGAATTAGCACTAAACTTTCAGTAACTCTCTAAAAATCAGATGAGGAGAGACAACTTTCCAGCTCATTCTATGAGACCAGTACTATTTATATCAAAATTAAACAAACAAATCACACACAAAACTAACAAAAAACAAAAAAACCCAGACACCAATACCTTTTATCAATAAGGGCAAAAATCAAAAAACAAAATACTAGCAAACACAATTTAAAAACCTATTAGAGGAGTGCCTGGGTGGCTCAGTGGGTTGAGCCTCTTCCTTCAGCTCAGGTCACGATCTCAGGCTTCTGGGATCGAGCCCCGCATCGGGCCCTCTGCTCGGTAGGGAGCCTGCTTCCCTCTCTCCCTGCCTGCCTCTCTGCCTACTGGTGATCTCTCCGTCAAATAAATAATAATAATAATAATAAAATCTTAAAAAAAAATCTTAAAAACCTAGAAGAAGGGCTATACACTATGACCAAGTGAGAATTGTGTAAGAAATGCAAAGTTGGTTCATTATATGAAAATCAATCAACATTATACCATTTCAATAGAATGAAAGACCAAAAAACCCACATCTGTCCACAAAAAAAGCAGTGGACAAAACTGAGCACGGTTTTGGGGAAGGGGGATAAAAACCACACTCAGTAATTGGAAGAAGGAAACTTTCTCTGACAAGGTATATCTGTAAAAGACCCATAGCTAGCATTACAATTCATGGCAAAAAGACTGAAAGTTTCTCCTCTAAGATCAGGAATAAGACAAGGATGTCTACTTCTACCCTTCTGATTCAACATTATCCTGAATGTTGTTTAATTGGGTAATCATGCAATTTAAAAAAAAAAAAAAGTAAAATAGCATTCAGACTGGGGAAAAAAAGAAGTAAAACTGTATTGGAGAGGACATGATTTTGTATACAGAAAATCCTGAGGAATTATATTTGTTTATATATAATAACTGTTTATTATAATAAACAATATAAGATCAATATAAAACATCAATTAGGGGTGTCTGGGTGGCTCAGTGGGTTAAAGCCTCTGCCTTCAGCTGAGGTCATGATCCCAGAGTCCTGGGATCAAGACCAGCATCGGGCCCTCTGCTCAGCGGGGAGCCTGCTTCCTCCTCTCTCTCTCTCTGCCTGCCTCTCTGCCTACTTGTGATCTCTGTCTGTCAAATAAATAAATAAAATCTTAAAAAAAAATAAATTACATTTCTATACACTAGCAATAAACACTCCGAAAATGAACTTAGCAATTCTATGTACACTAGCATTAAAAGGGATGAAATACTTAGGAATAAATTTCCAGAAAAAAATGCAAGACTTTCATACTGAAAACACTGAATTACACTGAATACATTGCTGAAGCAATTAAAAAAGACCTAAGTAAATATATACATCCCATGTTTATGGATAAGATTTAATATTATTAAGATGACAAGATTCCTGATACTGATTTATCAAAATCCCAGCTGGCTTTTTCACAAATTAAAATTCATAGGGAAATGCAAAAGACTCAGAAGAGCCAAAACAATCTTGAAAAAGAAGAAATGAAAATGTCACACTGATTTCAAAACTTACTGCAAAGCTACAGTAATCAAGAGTGTGGTACTTTCATAAAGACAGAACCACAGATCAACAGAATACAATTCAGAATACAAAAATAAACCCATACACTAATGGTCGATTGGTTTTCAGCAAGAATAGCAAAATAATTAAGTGGGAAGCAGGTATGTCTTTTCAACAAATGTTGGAACAACTGAACATCCACATCAAAAAACTGAGGTTGGACCCCTGCTCACAGCATATTTAAAAAACAAAAGCAAAAACAAAACAAAACAAAAAAAACACTTCAAAATAGATCGTAGAACTAAATGTAAGAGCTAACTGTAAGTCTTCTTTTTAAAAAAACAGAAACAAAGGTTTTTGAGACAACATACCAAAAGGAATAATGACAAAGGAAAAATGAACAGGATTTCAGCAAAAGGAAACTCTTACAACTGTTAGCCGAACGTAGGCTGGTACAGCAACTCTAGAACAAAGTATGGAGTTTCCTCAAAAGGTTGAAAATAGAGGTACCCTAGCTACCCTATGACTCAGCAATTGCATTACTAGGGATTTATCCCAAAGATCCAAATCTGGTGATCTAAAGGGGCACCTACACCCCAATATTTATAGTAGCAATCTCCACAATAGTGAAACTATGGAAAGAGCCCAGATATCATCAACAGATGAATGGATAAAGAAGATGTGGTGTGGAATATTACTAAGCCATCAAAAAATGAAATCTTGACATATGCAATGACCTGGATAGAACTAGAGGGTATTTACGTTAATCAAAATGCCAATCAATGACAATTATCATATGATTTCACTCATATGTGGAATTTAAGAAACAACAGAAGAGCATCGGGGCGGGGAAATAAAACAAAACTAAATCAAAGAGGAAGACAAACCATGAGAATTTTTTTTTTAATTTTTTAAAAAATATTTTTATTTATTTATTTGACAGACAGAGATCACAAGCAGGCAGAGCAGCAGGCAGAGAGAGAGGAGGAAGCAGGCGACCCGCTGAGCAGAGGGCCCGATGCTGGTCTTGATCCCAGGACCCTGGGATCGTGACCTGAGCCGAAGGCAGAGGCTTTAACCCACTGAGCCACTCAGGCGCCCATAAGAGACTCTTAATCACAGGAAACAAACTAAGGGATGCTGGAAGGGAGGGGAGTAGAGGGATGGAGTAACTGGGTGATGGACATTAAGGAGGGCATGGGATATAATGAGCACTGGGTATTATAGAAGACTGATTAATCACTGAACTCTACCACTGCAAATAATACACTATATGTTAATTAATAGAATTTAATAACATTTAATTAAAACAGGATTTCATCAAATTAAAAACTTTTGTAAACAGACAAACCACGTAATGGGAGAAAATATTTTTAACTCATATATATAATAAAGGACTTGTATCCACAATATATAAAGATCTCTTATATCAGAAGAATAAAAAGACAATTCTATTTAAAACTGGGCAAAGGGGGTACCTGACTGGCTCAGACTGAAGAGCATGTGACTCTATCTCACAGATGTGAGTCCGAGCCCCACATTGGGTGGAGAGATTACTTAAATAAAAACCTTTTAAAAATGGGCAAGGTGGGGCACCTGGGTGGCTCAGTGGGTTAAAGCCTCTGCCTTCAGCTCAGGTCATGATCTCGGGGTCCTGGGATCAAGCCCCGCGTCGGGCTCTCTGCTCCACAGGGAGCCTGCTTCCTCCTCTCTCTCTCTCTCTGCCTGCCTCTCCGTCTACGGGTGATCTCTGTCTGTCAGATAAATAAATAAAATCTTAAAAAAAAAAAAAATGGGCAAGGGAATTAAATAGAAATTTCTCTAAAAATGATATACCAGGGGCACCTGGGTGGCTCAGTGAATTAAGCCACTGCCTTCAGCTCAGGTAATGATCTCAGGGTCCTGGGATCAAGCCCCACATCTGCCTCAGCATACCTGCTGAGCAGAGAGCCTGCTTCCCCCTCTCTCTCTGTCAAATAAACAAATAAAATCTTAAAAAAAAACAAAACAAACAAAAAAATAAAAATGATACACAAATGTCCAAGTATATGAAAAGATGTTCAACATGATAGTAATGAGAAAACTGTAAATCAAAACTATAATGATATATCACTCAAACCCCTTAGGATGGCTACTATCAAAATATATAAAAACAAATAATTACACCAGAAAATAACAACTGCTGGTAAGGATGTGAAGAAATTAAAATTCTTATGTGCTGTGGTTGGAATGTAAAATGGTGCAAAGCAACACAGGTTCCCCAAAATATTATAAATCAAACTATCATGATCCAGCAATCCTACTTCTGGATATATATTCAAAAGAAATGAAAACAAGATTACAAAGAAATATTTGTGTACCCATGTTCACAGCAGTACTGTTCTGATAACTAAATGGTAGATGCAGTCCAAATGTTCACTAACTGATGAAAGAATTTAAAAAAATGTGTATATACATACAACAGGATATTATCCAGCTATAAGAAGGAAGTCCTGCCATACACTAAAACACCGATGAATCTCTGAGGACACATTAACTAAATTTTAAAAAGCCAGTCACAAAAAAGACAAATACTATATTAATTCCACTTACCTGATCTAAAGTAGTCAAAGCAACAGTAAAGAAACAAAAAGTAGAATGGTGGATACCCTGGTCTAGGGAGAAAGGGAAAAGGGACTTAGTTGTTTAATGAGATGGATACAGAGTTTCAATTTTACAGAATGAGAAGTTCTAGAGATCTGTTTTAAAACAATGTTAATATATTTAGCACTTAAATGATTAAGATGGTAAAATTTATGTTATCTGCTTTTTACAATAAAAAATGAGCAAAAAATTTGAATAGACAACTCTTCAAAGAAGATATACAAATAATGCAATACAATAAGCACAAGAAATGCTGCTCAACACAATTAATTATTAGGAAAATGTAAATCAAAATCAGAATGAGATTCCACTTCACATCCACTGGCTTGACTAAAATCAAAAACAGAAACAGTAAAAAGTGTTACAGAGAATATGGAGAAATTAGAATCCTCATATATTGTTAGTGCAACTGCTGTAAAATGGTCAGCCACTTTGGAAAACAGTTTGGCAGCATCTCAAAAATTAAATACAGCAGTATATGATCTAGCAATTTCTCTCCTAGGTATATAGCTCAAAGAGTTGAAAACATAAATCCATATAAAAATTTGCTCAACAATGTTCATAGCAGCATTATTCATAATTGCAACAAAGTGCAAACTATCCAAGGCCACATATTGTATAATTCCTCCCATATAAAATGTCTACACTGGGCAAATGCACAGAGACAGAAATAAATTAGTGGTTGCCATGGGCTGGAGTGGGGGAAAGAATGAGGAAATGTAGTAGGTTGAATAATGACCTCAAAAAATATTAGATCCTGATCCCTGAAACATATCTACATTATCTTTCTTTGGGAAAGGGGTCTTTGCAGATGTGATTAAGAATCTTGAGATGGGAAGATTATCCTGGATTATACAAATGTGCCCAAAATACCATCATAAGTATCCTCAGTATGAAAGGCAAAAGATTTCACACATACGGTAGGAGAAAGCATTGTACCAAGACTGGAATGACATGGACTCAGCCAAAGAATGTGCGCTGGAAGAAGCAAGCAATGGATTCTCCCTTAGAGTATCTGGGATAGGGTGGCCCTACCAAAACCTGATTTAGGTCAGGTGATGATTTCTAACTTTTGGCCTCCAGAATTGAGAGGGAATAAATTTGTGTTGTTTTAATCCACCAAGAAGCTAATACAGAGTTTTAGGGTTGATGAAATGTTCCAGAATTAGATAGGGGTAAAGACTGCACGATTTTGTGAAGTATACTAAAAATCATTCAATTCTGCATTCTACAGAGTGGATTGTATAGTATGTGAATTTTATCTCAATTAAAGAAAAAAATGCCTAGTGATAGGCTGGTGTGACCTCCTCCTCCCCCAACATCCTAACAACTGATAACTAAATTTTCAAAGCCCCTCATCAGACTCCATTCATGTAACAAGAGTTAGGTAATTAGAATTACAGTAACAATGCAAACTAATCTAGCCCACAAAGAGAGTTAAACTAGTATCATGTAGTCAATTTACAAATTTGTGGTGGGAGACATATGTTCCTAGGGATGGATGGGTATCTTCTTGTAGAGTGGACACTACTCTGATACTAGGTTGAAACATCAACTTAATTTTTATTAGGACTGCTAAAAATCCTGATTTGACCATGACAATCCAGTTTGACCTGTTGCCCCTGTGTATTTTTTAACAGTATCACTTTTCACTTAATAATACCTTGATTTCAAGGCATCCGGGTGGCTCAGTCAGTTAAGCATCTGAACCTTGATTTCAACTCAGCTTATGATCTCAGGGTTGTGAGATCAAGCCCCATGTTGGTCTCCACTCAGCAAGGAGTGTGCTTATTTTCTCTCTCTTCTTCAGCCATTAAAAAAATGATTTTGATGGTAAATGAGTCAACATACTTGTAAGGAATCTTGAAGTTGTGAAAGTGGTGAGAGCATAGGCTATGCATGCTAGATGTTCCCTGTCATGAATCTCTAGATAACAAATATCTCCCTGCTATTGGAAAGCTCCCAAAGAAAAAAATCCTAGTAAGACTTCCACAAAGCAACCATATTTTGTTTTCAAAAATATACAATATTAATGCTTAAGCTGAACTCTCAGATCTCTACTATTCAGTGTTACTCAAATGACCAATTTATACATTTAAAGGAATGAATAAGGAATGCACCTAAGAATTCTTGTGGTTGACAAGTATAAGGAACTTACAAAGTACAGCTTAAAATAACTTGTACCAATTTTTTTAAAATTTTATTTTATTATTTCAGTGGTACCCAATTTTTTTAAGTGTTATGAAATCAAAAGCTGAAAGTAACTTTTTTTTTTTGTTTTCATATCAAATTGACCCTAACATAACAACTCCTGTTACAACTCCTAAGTGCAAAAAAAGGAAAAGAGGGGAATCTCTCTCCTTCTTTTTCTTTCTTTCTTTTCTTTCTTTCTCTCTATCTTTCTTTCTTTTAAGAAATTAGGGGGAAATTGTTACTCTACAGAAAGATCATCATAAGTTCTATGGGTGGTCAAACATATAATGTTGGTAATGTTCTGATGTTCACTATTTTGGATGAACTACAACTATAAAACATATTAAATTAGTAAATTAGAAAATATCCCTGTCCAAAAAAGACTGAGAAACAAATAAACGACACAGGAGCATAATGATAAGGAACTGTATAGTTCTGACAGTCTCCTAACCCTAACCCCTAACAAAGAAAAAGGGAGGGAGAAGTATCAAGACGGCATTTATAAGAAATTTGAGTATTAGGAAGTATTTGGTGAGTCTACCATATGCCAGGTACTGATCTAGGTACCAGAGATATAGCAGTGATTGAAACAAAGACCCCTTCTTCAGGGAGCTGACACTGCAATAGAGGTAACTAAAAAATACATTAAAAAATATACACACATAATGTTACTGCATGCAATATTATAGTATCACACAGCACATATTTCAAATATGTACTAATGTAATATAAATCACATAAAATATTTTATATTATTATATGTGTGTATACATATATATATAATTTCAAATGGTCATAAATGCTATAGAGAAAATAAAGGAGGCAATGGTCAGGTAGTATGGAGGCAGGCTGATATTTGTATGGCATGGTTATGGAGATCTGGGGAAGAATTCTCCAGGTGAGGGAAGAACAAATACAAAGGCTCTGAGACTTAACCAAAGTTAAGAACTGGTCAAGAGGTTAATGTAGGCAAACCAGTGGACAGGGAGAGAAACTGGAGAAGAATCAAAGAATGAGTTTGCTGTAGTACATTAATGTAGTCCATTCTAAGTTCTTTGGTTTTACTATGGGTATGATAGTTCACTGGGAATTTTGAGCGAGGGGTTACATGATCTGTCATGTCAAAAGGACCACTCTGGCTACTATGAGAAGAAAGAAAACTTTAGAATAATAACTGGAAGCAGGAAGGCAAGTTTAGATTATTATAACTACTAAGATTATTAATAACTTAATCATAATAATTTCATGAATAATGATTTTATAATAAAAGATTATGCTAATACAAGACTGGGATGCTGAGAAGGGGTCAAAGTCTTTTTTTTTTTTAAGATTTTATTTATTTATTTGATAGACAGAGATTACAAGTAGTCAAAGAGGCAGGCAGGGAGAGAGGAGTAAGCAGGCTCCCCGCTGAGCAGAGAGCCCAATGTGGAGCTCAATCCCAGGACCCTGAGACCATGACCTGAGTTTAAGGCAGAGGCTTTAACCCATTGAGCCACCCAGGTGCCCCCGGGGTCAAATTCTATATTAAAACCTTGAAGGTCCACAAGATTTGTTAACAGAGAGGAATTGGGATGTGAGGAAGAGGATGACACATAGAACAAACAGGTGATGCTGAGCAAGTAAACATGAAACCAGAACTCAGGGAAAGACCTGGGCTAAGTACACAAATTTTGGAATCTTTGGCATGTAATGTTATTTAAAACACAAGACTGCCTGAGGTCATCTAGAGAAAGAGGTCTGATATCCAAGTCCTGGGGCATTGCATTGGTCAGACATATGAGAAGAAACCAGAAAAGGATAGAAAGAAGGAAGGGTTACTTAGAACAAGCTGGGGAGGAGGGGAGGAGAGTAGTAAAAGAACAGAGAAAAAGCACGTTGTAATCCAAATGAAAAAGTATTTTCAGGGAAGAGGAAATTAATGACTCTGATAAATACTGCAATAGATCACATAAATTAATAACTAACAATTCAGGATGCCTGGGTGTCTCAGTCGGTTAAGCATCTGCCTCCGGCTCAGGTCATTATCTTAAGGTCCTGGGATCAACTCCTGCAATGGGCTCCCTGCTCAGAGGGGATTCTCCTTCTCTCTCTCCTGTGATCTCTCTCACTCTAACTCAAATAAATAAATAAAATCTTAAAAAAAATAAATAACAATTGACCATTTCATTAAGTACTGTGAAATTCACTGGAGATCTTGACAAGAGTCAGGAGAATGGGAGAACTTGAGGAAGCAAACATGGACAACGCTGAAGAAATTTTCCTCTAATGAGAAGCAGACATGAAATAAAATAAGCAGAAGGGGGATGTGCAATTAAAAGATGGCTTTTTAACAAAAGGTAACATTACAATCAGTTTGCTGATTAGAATGATCCAGAGAAACTGAAAACTTAATCCAGGATGAAGAGGAGACTTGCTGGAACAACATTCCTGAATAAACAAAAATTACTTGGATTTAATATACCAGGGGAGGCTTTGCCCTTAGCCTGGAGCCAAATAATTCACTCATAATAACAGAACAATATGGAGAAGAGTTGGAATGGTGTGTGCAACTTATATATGTGTATGGAGTAGCAACGGGTGTGGTTGCTAGCCTCCAACATGGCCCCAAATGAATCTTGCCTCCTGGTATTCACACTCTTGTGTAGTCCTCTCCCACGATATAATAGGGTTAGCCTA
This sequence comes from Mustela putorius furo, assembly GCF_011764305.1. Lineage (NCBI taxonomy): Eukaryota > Metazoa > Chordata > Mammalia > Carnivora > Mustelidae > Mustela > Mustela putorius. Next base: position 438,849 of record NW_025422010.1, read on the forward strand.
TCTGATGAAGCAAATACAGAAGTAATGGTATGTAACTTCTGAAAAAGACTCTGCACTTCATCCTGGGACTAAGCTCTCTCTTTAATCACTCGCTCTGAGAGAAGCCAGCTACCATGACAGGAGCAGGCCCATGGAGAGGGCCACAGAGTGAAGAACTGAGGACTGTGCTAACAGTCAAGTAAGCAAGCTCAGACACTGTTCATCCAATAAAACCCAAGTCTTCAGTAACTGCCAATTCTGTCAAAAGCTTCACTATAAACTCATAAGCTACCCTGAGCCAGAATCACCCAGCTAGAGTATGACACTGAAATAAACATTTCTTAGGTCATTAAGTTTGAGACAATGTGTTACACAGCAATAGATAACTAACTATATAATGGGTCTTACCATGCTATATACACAAGTTATTAGGCATACAACTTACTTATTGTTTTGCCTCCTGGCATGAAATGAATTCATATGGCTTCCCTTACCCAGTCACATTCAATTACTCCATGAAATAAAGCCTTTTAAAGGTTGTAGAAATGAACAAACTAACCCTATGTGAACATTTTTAACCAATACACATTTATCCTGAATGAAACTTTAATACATGAGCTTAAATCTTAGGTATGTGTATCTGCCCATTTTAGCCTCCTACTACCATTGTAAAAGAAGTCAGTTTTACATAGCTTAAAATGTATGATCCTCTCATGTTCTTTAGAGAGCAGGTGAAAGAATGCCACCCTCCCTGTTTTTAAGGAAGCAATATAGAGAGCTCCAGAATTACCTAAATCAGTGATTGGCTTGAATTTATCAGACAAATTCAGGTCATACACACTTCAGGAAACACTGTCTAAATACTAGTATTTTAACACGGGAGAAAATAAGAAAAAACTGAAGAAAAATGATACAGTCTTGGTCCTTATAAAGACCCCTCAACTTACCTCAGGTGTGCAGTGAAACTTCTAAGAACTTAAGATTTTCCAGGTAGGAGAAGCTCACATCCTTGAGGCAACCACAGAGGAGGATTAGGGTTACTTACACGTTACAGGAATGTTTTATATCCCACTGCCTACCTGTTATTGCCATCTGCAAGGTCATCAAGCGTCTCACTTAACCAGAAGAGAACTGGAGTCCCTTCCCCCACACCTGTTCCTCCCATCTACCCTCCCTCAGTAAAGAAAACACTGCCTGCCAGCTGCCCAGTTCCAAAGCCTGGAAACCACCCCGGGGCCTGGCTGTCAGGAGGACTTCATCAGGGTGGAAGAGTCTGAAATAGAGCCCAGGCAGAGATACTGCAAACGAGAAAAATTAACAAGGCCCTGAGGGAGGGGAGAGGGAGCAATAAATGAATTTACAAATGCTTAAATCGCCTTAAAGGCTCTGGGCCAACAGACATCCCGAACAGGGAGAAGGAGGAGGTTTGCAGGGGACGTTTAAATGCCTTAAGTTCCAAAAGAGACCCCAGTGGGACGGGGGAGGGGAAGGTATTAAGAGCCAGGGCAGGCCCCTCCTCCAAGAGGCCCAGGCTGGGCCCAGGCTTGGGGGATGGGGACGGCCAGCCCAGGGTGGGGGAGGGGATGCTGCCCGAAAGGCGCCTGCTGAAACCCGGGAAGGGGGTGTGCGTGAAGGGAGTCTCAGGACCCGCCAAGAACCGCTTACCCGACACACTCCGGAGGCCGCAGCAACAGGCACAGGCCGCTCGGGCACAACCAGACCAGGAGACCTGTGGGCCGCGGGACTGCGGCCGCGGAATCCCTCCCATCACTCCTCTGGGAACACTACGGCCGCGCCACGCCCCCGTCCTTACCGTCCTCCCGGCGGTCCGCACTACGTCCTGAGCTGCCGGAGGCGCACCGCCCCAAGGCGCTCCCCAGGCAAAGCCCGAGGGGACGACGCCTCCTCAGGCCCCAGGCGCCGCGGACACCGCCGCCTCTCCACGCGCGCCCGCTGCGATCTGTGATTGGCTGCCAGGTGCGGGGCCCAAGGCAGGCGCGGCTCGGGGCGCTGTAATCTGATTGGCGGCGAGGCGGGTCCGGCGTCTGCGCGCGCTCTGGCGCCCCTGGTGGCTATCCCTGGGCGCGGGATCAGGCTGAGAGGGGTGAGAGCTGTAGCGATGACCCTCAGTCCCTGGAAGAGTCTTGGGAGGTCAAGGTTGCAGAGCAGACCAGTGTTCAAGGATAAAGACAGGCTCCCAGTCCATCAGGGGATAAATTTGTCCACCTGGAGTTTAACTTTCATAATCCTCAGGTGTGGTCCCTTTTTCATAAAAGCACTAGCTGCCAGCCCCATGTTTAAGAGAACATGACCATGCAACTTGGTCTTGATGCCCATACTCTTGACGTTACATCTGGTCAAGCCATACAAAAAAAGTCTGGCACCTATTTGTTTTTATAGCTTGCAGCGACTTAAGAATGAACTTTACATTTGTTAATGCCTGGAGAAAACCACAAAGAGACTATTATTTTGTAACGTGAAAATTACATAAAATTTAATTTCAGTGTTCATAAATAAAGTTTTATTGAACACAGACATATTCATTCCTTTAGGTATGGTCTATGGCTGCTTTCCTCTTAAAACAACAGTTAATTGTCATAAATCATATTCAAAAGCCTAAAATATTTACTATCTGGCCCTCTACAGATTTTTTTTTTTAATTGCCATTTCTGCCGGAAGTCTGTCTACTTTAGTAGTGTTTTGAAAAGGGAAAAAAAAGACAGCTTTCGGGCTTTTTAATCTGTAATGTGATTTTCATCTCTAGCCCATTTATATTTTCTACTTTTTACTTTCTTATTAACTCTATGGTTCTGTTCCTCTTTACAATATTTTATAAAGTGTTTTATTTTTCTTAATTGTAGTGTAGTTGACATACAATGTTATATTAGTTTCAGGTGTACAATGTAGCAAGATGACATTCTATACCTTATGCAGTAATCACCATGATACATGTAGTTACTATCTGTCCTATCTGTCGCCAGACAAAGTTAACTGCTTTACAATGCTTTGAGATAAATGTCTAAGTGGTTTATTTGTAAACTTCCAGTTAATTCTCTTGTATATGATGCTATAAATTTACCTTTGTTTATTTAAGTATCAATTTAACTGTATCCTACAGATTTTATTTCATAGTATGCTCATTATCATTCAGTTTCAAGTATGTCTTAATTTCCCTAGTAATTCTCTTTTTAACACAAGGGTTTACATAGTAATATTGTATTTTCCAAATCTGTGGGATTTTAAAAAGCAATTCGTTTATGAATTTCTCATCTTGTTGCATTATGGTCAGATCACACAGTCTAAATATTATTGCTCCTTTGCATTTGAGGATTTCTGTTCAGTTAAGTATACCGTAGACAAAGTGAAGAGGATGTAGATAGAAAGTATTTTCTATGTCTAAAATGTGTATTTGGGAAATGACCTCCCCTTAAGACCTCAAAATTACTTCAATATCCTTCATTAAGTCACTATGAACTATGCTTCAGGTTTTATTCAAATCTCACTAGTTTTTCTACTAAAGTCTTTTTTCTGTTCCAGATTCCCATACAGGATACTGCACTGCACTAGTCATAGTGTCTCCTTAGCCTACTCAGGTCTGTGACAGTTTGTTACTTGTTTATCATACTGTTTACTTGTTTATCATGACCTTGATAATTTTAAGGAGTCCTTGGGGTCAGATATTTTGGAGAATGTCTCAATATGGGCTCAATGTTTTACTTACAGTTACACTGGGGATATAGGTTTTTAGAATTATACCACAGAGGTTATATGTTCTTATCACTTACCATCAGGAATACATGCTATCACTATGACTTAACCACTAATTTCTCCACTGTAAAGTTAATTTTTCCTCCTTTCCATATTCTACTCTTTGGAGGCAAGTCCCTAAATCTAGCCCACCCTCAGGAAAGGACATGTAGTCTCACTCAGGGGAGAGTGTCTATGAAATACACAAATTATTAGGAGTACGGAAATTATTTGGACTTCATGTATAAGGACGATTTGTTTACCCTACCTTTAAATTTAGTGTTAAATTAATCAAAATTAAATAAATTAAAAATCCAATACATCAGTCATATTAGCTACTTTTCAATGACTCAGCATTCACATGTAGCATATTGGACTGAGCAGATATAGAACATTTTCATCACTACAAAAATTTCTATTGACAGTACTGATTTATTTTATTTTTTCAAGATTTTATTTATTTATTTGACAGAGGGAGAGAGCAGCAAAGGGAGAGGAGAAGCAGACTCCCTGCTGAGCAGGGAGCGCATTGTAACACTTGATCTCAGGACCCCACGGTCATGACCTGAGCTGAAGGCAGACACTTAACCAACTGAGCCACCCAGGCAGCCTCGACACCACTGATTTAGATCATTATTTTGTTGACCTTTCTTCTCCTTCTCTTCCCTCCTCTTATTCATTGAGGAGCAACTAGCATAGTCCTTAGATTAGTTTCAGGTGTAATGCATAAATTATTCAATATTTGAATATTTGTATATATTGTGAAATGATCACAGTAAGTCTGGTGAACATCCATCTATCACCAAACATAGTTACAAATTATTTTTTCTTGTGATGAGAACATTTAAGATTTATTCTCTTAGCAACTTTCAAATATGCAATATGGTATTATTAACTATAGTTACCATGGTGTACATTACCTCCCAATGATGTATTTTATAACTGGAAGTTTGAACCTCTGGATCCCCTTCACCCATTTTGCCCACCCCAACCCTTCTTCTAATCAAATACATGAACTTTAAATATGAATTCCTTCTAACTACTATAGGTCAATCTTATAATGAGCATAAGAGCAGTATGCAAAAGGTTTGTGAAAGTGCAAGAATGGACCTTTACCCTTTAGGATCCTGGTTTCCTACACCCTAGTCCCAGTCCTGTTCTTAATTATATTGCTTAATTTCTAGACTTTGGGTTTTTTTCTGAATTATCTTTCTGTTACTGATTTCTAGCTCAATTCCCCCAAAGTCATTGGATAGTTACAAACAGCCTTACAGCTAACACCATGATTAATGATGAACAATTGTATGTGAGTCTAAGAACAAGACAAAGATGACCATTATAACCACTACAATTCAACAAAGTACCTGAATACCCAGGACAACTTTGAACAACAATGCTGTAGAGCTTAAATTCCCAGGTATTTGTAATTGTCAGTGTTGTCCAGAAAGAATCAATAGGATAAAAAAAACAGAGATACAGGGTTTATGCAATTTTGGAGACCAAGATGTCCCCCAGGAATGCTAGTGGCATAATTCAGTCTTAGTCTGCAGGCTCAAGAACCAGGAGCTCTGATGTCCAAAGGCAGGAGAGATGGATGTCCCATTTCAAGAAAGGAGAGGGAAAATTTTCTTTTCCATAGCTTTTGTTCTCTTAGGGCTGTCAATGGATTGTATTGGATAAGGCTCCCCCATGTTGCTAAGGGTTTATCTTGCTCATTCAGTCTGCTGATTCAAATGCTAGCCCCTAAATGCAAAAGGCTAAACAGTTAAACTTCTAGAAGAAAATTTATGAGGAATATGTTTACATCCTTGGTAGACAATAATTTCTTAAATATGATGCACCATGAAGCACCAACCCTAATGCACATATATACACCCATGAAATCACCATCCAGATCAAGATGTGGGACATTTTCAGTGCCCCAGGAGTTCCCTCATCACTTCTCAATTGATAATCTAATTAAAAAAAAAAAAAAAAGATGGACACCAGGTGGTATAGTCAGTTGGGCATCTGACTCTTCATTTCAGCTCAGGCCATGATCTTAGGGTCCTGGGATCGAACCTGGAATCTGGCTTCATGTTCGATGCAGAATCTGCTTGAGATTCTGTCTTTCTCTGCCCCTCCCACTCCTGCTCTCTTTCTCACTCTAAAATAAGAAATAAATAAATAAATAAACAAGACAAGACTTGAATAGGCACTTAATAAAAGAGGGTGTTATTCAAGTGACCAATGATCATATGACCAAAAAAAAAAAAAAAATAATTCTCCAGATCATTACTCATCAGGGAAATGTAGATGAAAACAACAATATCATAACACTACAACTTCAAGACAAAGGGACTAATGCAAACAATTGACAATACCAAGTACTGTATCTGCAGCACTGAAATTCTCAATATTGTTGGTGGAAATGAAAATCATTTCAATCACTCTGAAAGGGTGTTTAGCAGAATCTGCACTAAAAAGCTGAATCAATGTAGTTCTGGAACTTCTCATTAGTATATATATATTCTAGAGAAATGACTACATATGTCTACCAAAAGGCATGTACCAACTCATGGCAGCTTTATTCTGAAGAACAAAAGAATCAGCCTCAAAGTCCATCAGGAGTAAAATGGACATACACAGCTCTACCATATGCATTCAATGGGATTCTACCCAGCAATGAAAAAGAACGTCCTATGTCTGCATAGAGCAAGAATGCATGCATTCCACTTATTTAAAGAAAGAAAAAGACAAAAATCAGTTGTGTGATCCCATTTACTCACAGCTTAAAAACAGAAAAAAAAAAAATGAATCTTTGGAAGTAGAGGTCAGAATAGTGGTTACTTTGCAGGGAGAGGTTGGCTGGGAAGAAACATAAGGAAGTTTTCTATGTTGCCTCTTGACAGTAGGGACCTGAAGAATTGTCACCATAAAACCTGACTCTCACTGACTATTATCATCCACAGCCATGATGTTCAGATGGCCTAGCCTCAAATCTGCCTTTCAGCATCCCTGGAGGTAGGCAAAACAGAAGTTGAGCTATAATTCTAGCTGTGGTAACATCTGGAATACCTAGACTTCATGGCAATCCTTTTTTCAGATTTTACAGGTGGCAGCTAGAGGTAAATGTTGCTCAAAACAATGGAGGCTGCACTTGAACTTAGTTGAACTGAAGTTTGAATCATAACCTCTGTTTCAGTAGACAACGCTTCCAATTGCTTTGGCTTTTTAAAAGCTCAATGATTCTTGGTTTGATGCTATGTTTTCTCCTTTGAGGTCAAACACTGTACCCGGCATTTGGAACACTGAAAGACTCTTTTTCTAGTGCTCTGACAATGATTCATGTAAAGTATGAGGGCTCTGACAATGTTGAGATTGAAAGGACAAAGCAAATTCGTAGTGTTTTCATGGCATGTTCTAGAACGTGTTTCTTTATCAGCAAAAGCTGGCAATCTATAATTGCAAACCTGGCCCACATAGGGCATTTTGCCAGGCTTACTATTGTCCTTCATGTGATGTAAGAAAGCCTGGTCTGTTTTGAATGACAATTTGCAAACATTACAGACACTCCTGGATAGTGTGTTACACTTTCAATGTGACATTGCAGATTGAAGGGAGTAGGAAATCATGGGTGACAGTGCTGGCAGGTGGTGTGGATTTCCCAGCTGTCACCCTTCTGCTTCTCATGTTCCAAATGGCTCCACACATAGCTCATAAACTTGACATTCTTTAGAACTTCCAAACAGCTGAGGCATTTGAAAGTTGTGTGAGTCTTCTGTTTTGGCTGCCGGTCTCCTTTTGCTGCCCATAGTAAAAGTCATGAAGTAACATGAGTGGATTTTCTTTCTTAAGATCAACAGTCTGGTTTTGACTTGCTAGACTCAAAAAGTCTGGTTTTTCCAGCCTTTCCAAATAATTTTTTGTGATAAGATCCATGAGATTGAAATGTGTCCTATCATTTACATAAGCCCAAGAGAATAATGCTCATTCTGAGCATGACTTAATGAGAATAGGACACCTTTTGAGGTTGTGCTCATACTCACTGTAAGAGAGAAATGGTCACAACTGAGGAATGTCTTTCTGGGATTCCATCACTGAGTTTAGGTCTTTTAGAATTTCCACTGTTTAAACTGGAAGCAGGAAGTTCCTTCAAACTGAGTGCTTCCACTCTTGCCTCCTACAGAAAGTACAGCTCCAAGTAGACAGTGAGATAGGAGAGAGCAAATATGAGGGACTGTGAGGCATGACTTGTGGTGAGCTCATTTTATAATCAGGTTTAGATGAGGGTTCAAAAATAATAAGACTATCTATTACTCTCCATTCAGATTGGGGTGGCCACTATGAGTACCCATGGATCATGAGGTCTGCAGGCTGCAATGCGCAAGCAGTATCTTGACTCCAGTAGACTTTCTTTCTTTTGGAATATCATTCCAGGGTCATCTGTTCAAAATGTTTGAAATAACTGGTTTTGAATTTGAAATTGCTATGATAAAGAGAATTTCTCCATCTTTGTTTACATGTTCCACTCCTACTAATATCAGCTCAGCATCTTCATTTTCCCTGTCCCTGTGTTGGATTCTATGTTCTTTTCTGGTGGTCCTAGCACTTGCTTTTTCTCACTTGACAAGGAAAGACCTGCCATTTTACAACTGCTTTTTGCTTGAAGAGGTCCCTTCAACCTCTAGTGCTTTCTTTTTATAAAATACTGTCTGGGGCACCTGGCTGACTCAGTTGGTTAAGCATCTGTCTTTGGCTCAGGTCATGATCCTGGAGTCCCAGGATGGAGTCCTACATTGGGCTCCCTGCTTGGCAGGGAGTCTACTTCTCCAGCTCATCTCTCTCCTCTCATGCTCTCTCTCTCTCAGTTTAAAAAAAAAAAAAAATACAGCCAATATAACCAAGAGTATTTATTTCAAAAACCAAAATCATTGCTTTATTTAATATTTCCCTGAAATGCTGAGATAACTATTAGCAGCCTTATTTTACACCTGAGGAACACGCTCCAACTAGTTAGGTGACAAGGTAGTCCTAGAGTTCTCTCTCCAGCTCTCCAGGTCTCTATCAATTGCAAGCTCAACATGCCCTCTTGAGGGCCATGACTAGGTTGAGGTAAGTGAGGGATTAGGGCACAATATTTAATGGCAAGAGTTAAAGATACCCAAGGTCAGCATCTCAGAGCACCGACCTCCTGCATTTTAACACCCGAGGCATTACACTTGCCTTGTCCTACTCCCAGTTGTACCCTCTGGATATCTAAGTTCTCTTGTCAATCTTACCAAAATTTAGATCTTTTCAGTCCCCTAAAAAAAAATAAATTTAAAAATTTTTTAAAAATCTTGTTCCACCTGCAGTGTTCCTTTTCTGAGTAAACACTCCTAATCACTCAGTTAACAAATTTTGGAGACATCCTTTGCTAATCTTTCCCCCATACTCCACAGCCAATTAATTAGCAAACACTGCCTGCTCTGTTTTCCAAAGATATCCAGGACCCAACCACTCTCTTCTACCCCTACTGCCCTCTCCCTGATCCAAGACACCATGTTCTCTCCCTGGATCATGACTACAGGCATCTTATTCTCTTCCTGGATCCTGTCTGAAGGTACCATGTTCTGTTCCTGGATCATTGCAGAAGTTTCCAGCTTCATACCTCTTTTGCCATATCTCCCCAGAGTGTCCCCAGTACTCCTGTTAAAATATGTAAAAGAGCTGGCAGAAAGTCTTCTGCTTATAGACCTCCAATGACTTCCCGACTCACTCAGAAGAAAGTCCAATGAACATGAAATGTCAAAAAGAGTCCTAGGCCTTTGGCCCATACCCACCAGTCCTTGTTTTTCCTGCCTCTCCCTCTCCACTGCAGCTATTCCATTAGTCTTGAAGGCACCACACCCTGTATTTCCTTAGGAATTTTGTGGTTCCCCCTGCCTTGAATGCTCAGATATCCCAATCCTGTCTCCTGGGCTGCTTCAAGTCCACAGGTTCTTAGCAAGGCTTCCCTGACCATATCATCAAAAATCACTACCTCTCCCAACTCACATGTCCTACTCACCCCCAACACTATTTCTTAACATATTATTTATCACCTGCCTAACACCCAATACAGTTGACTCTGAACAATAGGGGTTTGAACTGCACAGGTCTACTTAAATGCAATTTTTTTTCAATAAATACAGCACAGTGCTATAAATGTATTTTCTCTTGTGATTTTTTTTTTTAAGATTTTATATTTAAGTAATCTACACATCCAATATAGGGCTGGAACTCACAACCCTGAATTCAAGAGTTGCATGCTCTACTGACTCAAACAGGTCGCCCTTTTTATGATTTTCTTAACATTTTCTTTTTTCTGGCTTACTATATTGGGAGCATATAATATACAATACATGCAAATACAAAATATGTGTGAGTTGATTGTTTATACTATCAGCAAGACATCCATCAATGGTAAGCTAAAAGATTTTGGAGGAGTCAAAAGTTTACACAGATTTTTCTTTTTTATTTTTAAAGATTTTATTTATTTATTTGACAGAAATCACAAGTATACGGAGAGGCAGGCAGAGAGAGAGGAAGGGAAGCAGGCTCCCTGCTGAGCAGAGAGTCCGATGTGGGACTCGATCCCAGGACCCTGAGATCATGACCTGAGCCGAAGGCAGCGGCTTAACCCACTGAGCCACCCAGGCGCCCCTACACAGATTTTTCTACTGCGCAGGGAGTTAGTTGGTGCTTCTAACCCCTTCCACGCTGGTCAAGGGTCAACTCTATATAAATGCATCTTGCTTTTGTTTTCTATCTCCACCCACTAGACTGTAAACTGAGGGAGGAACGGGACTTGTGTTTTCTTTACTGCTGTATCATAAGTTCCTAGAGCAATGCCTGGCATACTGTCATTGTTAAATCTTTGCTACACAAATAATTAGCAGCTGTTATCAATATGATCATTTATGTGTACAACAGACCCAAACTCACATAGTCCAGGCTTTCCAAGCCTTTAGTGAAATCCAAATCCAAATGATTTAACAGTATCATGGGAGAGAAACATTCCAGCCAGTATGTAGGCGTGGGTATGTGTGATTGAAACAAAAGTTCTGTGAAAGAATACCCTCCTGGAACCCTCCTACACTATTGGTGGGTATGCAAGCTGGTGCAACCACTCTGGAAAACAGCATGGAGGTTCCTCAAAATGTTGAAAATAGAACTACCCTATGACCCAGTGCCACTTCCAGTCGGCGACGAGAGAAGAATTAGGCACAAACAAGTCAGCTGCAAAAGACTGGGAGCAGGGGACAACAGTCGAAAAGGACTGCTGCCCTGAGCAACTCTACAGTCTCACTTTTATTGGATAGGAAACAATAGCCAACAGAAGGACTGATGAAGGTCAAACGTTAATCCCGTCTTGCAGACAAGCAAGAAGGAGGATAAAGTTTCTAGTTAACCAAGCACATTCAAAGGACTCATCTAACTAACAATGAGCACTTCTGGGAAGAGAAAGGAGTGATCACGAAAAAGGGAAGCAGGCGGTTTTCTTTCCACCCTGAGCTGACCGGGCGTTCCCGAGTGCTCGGCTTCCCTGAAGCAGGCGGCGTTCCACCCTGGGTGGGCCAGGCGTTCCAGGCTGCCCGGCTTCTGTGAAGGGGTGGCATTCTGCCCTGAGCGAGCCAGGCATCCCCAGCTGCCCAGCTTCACGGTCGTACATCATCCTTCTCCCCAAAGACCTGTTGTCAGTATATGTATTTCTTAAGGCCATATCTAAATGTGCTTGGCAACTAGTAAAATCCTCCAAGAGTTACAGTTTAAGTAACAAATTGTTCCTAGGGGCAGCAGTACCCAGCAATTGCACTACTGGGTATTTACCCTAAAGATACAAACGTAGTGATCCGAAGGGGCACATGCACCCGAATGTTTATAGCAGCAATGTCCACAATAGCCAAACTATGGAAAGAACCTAGACGTCCATCGACAGATGAATGGATAAAGAAGATGTGGTATATATACACAATGGAATACTATGCAGCCATCAAAGAAATGAAATCTTGCCATTTGTGACGACGTGAATGGAACTAGAGCGTATCATGCTTAGCAAAGTCGATAGGAAAAAGACAACTATCACATGTCCCTGATATGAGGAAGTGGAGATACAATATGGGGGGTAAAGGGGGTAGAAGAAGAATAAATGAAACAAGATGGGATTGGGAGGGAGACAAACCGTAAGTGATTCGTAGTCTCACAAAACAAACTGAGTGTTGCTGGGGGTTGGGGGATTGGGAGAGGGAGTGGGGTTATGGACATTGGGAAGGGTATGTGCTAGGGTGAGTGCTGTGAAGTGTGTAAACCTGGCGATCCACAGACCTGTACCCCAGGGATAAACATATATTATATGTTTATAAAAAATAAAAATAAAAAATAAATTTTTTAAAAAAGGAAAAAAAAAAAGAATACCATCCCTACAATGGATATACAACCTTTTATGGCAGGTTTCAAATTTCACTGATGCTAAGGAACAGTTAGTGTTTATATTTTCCCATTTGGAAATAAGACCTCAGCTCATCAGTAACATTTAATAGTTTGTTTGACAGCATATATTCTTTGTATTGTATGGTGATAGATAGGAGAAATAATGTTGTGTCTTACTGTTGATGGGATCTTAGAATGAATGAAAAATTCTAACTTTTTTTACATAAGCTGATTATGGCCCAATAAATTTATTTTGCAATTCACTAGGAGGATGCTAGCTGCATTTTTGCAACTGGTTTAAGACAGGGATTGGCCCGCCTCCTGTTATTGCACAGCCATTGAGCAAAGAGGTTTTTATAGTAAGTGGATTTTTTTGTTTTGTTACTTAGTGTGTATATATATTTTTTAATATATGTATAAGTGATATATCATGTCATGTATATCATATACCTAATATACTTATTATGTACCTATTACATTTTTTTTTAATTTGTGTTGAGAAAACCAAAGGAATATTTTGTGACATGTGAAAATTATTACATTCAAATTTCAATGTCCACAAATAAAGGTTTTTTTTTTTTAAAGATTTTATTTATTTATTTGACAGACAGAGATCAGAAGTAGGCAGAGAGGCAGGGAGAGGGAGAGGGAAGCAGTCTCCCTGCTGAGCTGAGAGCCCGATGCAGGACTCGATCCCAGAACCCTGGGATCATGACCAGAGCCGAAAGCAGAGGCTTTAACCTACTGAGCCACCCAGGCGCCCCCACAAATAAAGTTTTAATGGGACACATCAGTGATCACTGATTTAAGGGTTCTATTGGTGACTGCTTTGCATTACTATGTCAAAGTGCAGCCCTACAACATGTTTCCTGATGGCTAAAATATTTACAATTTTACAGAAAATGTTTGTCCACCAAAGTTTAAGAGAAGCAAAATGAAAGATGCCAAACATTAGTTCACCACTCCCAGGAGTGTTCCAGATGATTTGATGGGCCTCCTTATTTTCCCACTCTGGGCCACAAGGGATGCAAAAGCTGGAGCATCCTTGTTTCTGTTATATTGAGAAATTTCTCTTGCTTTCAGCTACACCAAGTCCTGCTCCAGTGGAGTGCTCACCTTGTTCTCCAAAGGCGTTTCTGAGTGAGGTCTGATCAGGAGATCCCACCCCTTTTATAAGACCATTAAAATCCAGTATATAATATCCAAAGACAGCTCCAGTCAGGTTTCTGAACAACCTATTTGAATTTTTGGCTGTTAACCAGAGTGATTGTCAAATCTTCCATGCAAATCACTCCTAACAAGGAAAGAATGTGGGTGGGGCTTCAGGGCCAGGTCCAGGGACTTCCTGCCAGATTGGGGTGTTGGTGAGAGTGCCCTACCCCTCTCTGTCCTCCACCACCTTATCTCCAATTTAGCTGGGTCTTGAGCTATCAGGGGTCAACAGGGGTGAGGGAAGGGGTCCACACAGCTATTCCAACAGAGCTCAAGCTAAAGGAACCTAAAAGGGCACATGTATTCTTCCAGGTGCTAGAAAGTTCTCACAGATCACTCCAACTATGGAGAACAAAAACCTGTCTTCTCTCTGTCCCCACAGACAGTGAGAGGAGCTGGTCTCACTCCCCAATTTCCCAGGTAGTCTGAACTGGAAGAATCAGCTCCCAGGGGATGCCCAGGTTTCCCCCACTTTAATCCCCATTTCGTGGACATGAGCCCACTGCTTTTTGAGTCCGCTTCCAAGGATCAGAGCATATGCTGGTTCATATGCAAAGGTTCACTTTGGTCACCTCTCACCCTCTTCACTCTCCCTTCCCTTAGTATCTTCTAAATTGAATCTCAGGCTATCCCTCCCTATCCCTTATAGCCCTCTTTGCCTATGGATTTCTTTGGGGAAAAGGAGGGCTTCAAGCTCCCCTGACAGCCAAAAAATATTTTTATTCCCACTCCTTCTGTGCATCCAAGTCACAGAATTAGAACAGAAATCCAGTTTATTAAAATATTCTAAAGTACCAGAACCTGACATGACTTTAAAAATTCCTTTCTTACCAAACCAACATGTTGTACACCTTAAAGTTATACAATATTATATGTCAATAAAGCGGGATAAATTGAAAAGTAGATAAATAAAATGCCATTCTGTGTAAATGTGACAAATGAAACTCAAAGTGGTATTGTAACAGATGGTCCTTAATCTTGTCTGGGAGCTACGGAAGAACTGCCTTTTGGGCCTTTGAAGTAGCTCTGGGAGTTTCCAATAAGAAAACAGTGTTAAATAAATGATGGGTTTCCACAGTAGAAAGTTCCAATAGTGAGAAAATCTTCCTGGACCCCTATAAGTTCCTAGTACTTTACCCTGTCCCACTCTGTTCCAGCCACACTGCCCTTCTTACATTAGGACCTTTGCACTTGTTCCTTATTTCTGGGATATTTTTCATACAGACATCCTCTTGGTTCTTGTCCCATAACCAAATCTTTGAGGCAGAACTGCTTCTCAATGGAGTCCACCTCAACCACCCTATTTAAAATGCCCTCTTTCCCTCCCCCTACAATCCCCTGCTCCATTGCCCTGCTAAAGATGCCCTGTGCATCTGTCCATGGCTCTCATCCCCTTCTAATAGACCATGTGATTACTAATTTGTTGTGCTTATTGCCTACCGCCCTTGCTAGAATTTGAGTTCCGTGAAGAGTGTGACTTTTGTCTGTTTCATTCACTGACTTATATCAAAGACCTGGACCATAGTAGACATTCAATAATTTTTGTTGAATAAATGTACATGGATGGATTTAGAAATAGATTTAGCCATTCTAAAGAATTATTTGGTACTCAGTTTTAGATGATTTCTGCCTGGTGGCAATGCTGGTGGTTGCCAATCTGTTTTCCAAGCACAGCACTAAAATTTAAAAATTTTATGCGGTCTCCTTATTTCTAAAATGCTTGAAAGTAATGTTTAAAGTTGTAAAATGTGATGATGCCAAATAAAGCACATGTGTGGTTATTTGGCCTATGTATGATCAGTTAAGCACTTCAAATTTAAAGATGTGTTAATTTAGATACCTGGGTGTCTCAGTTGGTTAAACATCTGCCTTTGGGCAAGGTCATGACCCCAGGGTCCAGGGATCAAGCCCTGTATCTGACTCCATGCTCAGAGTGGAGTATGTTTCTCCCTCCTCCTCCTCTCGTGCTCTGTCTCTTGCTTTCTCTTTTTCAAATAAATAAATATATAATCTAAAAAAATATGTTAATTTAATTTAGTTTTTTAATATTGTTTTTAAAAGATTTTATTTGTAAGTCATTTCTATAGCCAATCTGTGGCTCCAACCTACAAGCCCAAGATCAACAGTCACTTGTTTCACCGACTGAATCAGCTTGGTGCTGCAAGAGATTTTAATTTTATAATTCACTAGTTAATAACATAGTTAGTGGTACCATGTTTGATGGGATGACGTGGAATAACAGGGTTCAAAACTCTCCACAGAGATCCTTCTGGTGATTTTCGCAGTAGCTCACTCTCTGAATCACTGAATCAGCCCAAATCCTATCTCCCATCTCCCTAAAAGTGATATTTTAGTTCATCACTTTTGTAAGCCGTTTAATCTATGAGATATAAGCCTATGGTTTTCATCCTGTCACACATTAGAATTGCCCATGGAGCTCTTAGAAACACACTTGCCCAATCTAACTGCTGACCAATTAGATTAAAACTCAAGGGAATTCCTTTACAAGTTCTCAATGACCATGAGCCCTCCACCTGAGAAAACACCAGTGGCTTTGGGAGTTCCTCTTCCCACTTCCACCTAACAGGAGAAAGGTTTTCCCTTCACTTTTTCAGGTTCAATTTAACATGCATAGCCCGAAGTGTCAAATCTTCCTTGGGCAGGGGCGCCTGGGTGGCTCAGTTGGATAAGCAACTACCTTCAGCTCAGGTCATGATCCCAGAATCCCGCGATTGAGTCCCACATCAGGCTCCCAGCTCCATGAGGAGTCTGCTTCTCCCTCTGACCTCCCCGTCATCCTCTCTCTCACTCTCTATCAAATAAATAAATAAATAATCTTAAAAAAAAATCTTCCTTGGGCAACAATCAATGTCACAATTTAAAACAGAGGTAAGAACAGAAGGCCAGAACAGAATAACTGCATAATAATCCTTTTGTTTTGGGGCATATAGCCCAGAAGACATTCAAAGGAGTAAGTGAAGCTGCTATAAGAAAGCCCCTTCTATTTTCATGGAGTTACTTATTACATATTTTTTCAACATTTCCAACCTGAAAAACTAAAAATAGAATCCATGTGGAAGCCTGTCTCATTCTAGTGTGGTAATTCTCAGCAAGGAGTAATTTTGCTCCTTAAGGGGCACTTGATAATATCTGGACATGTTCTGTTTTGTTTTTAAGATTTTATGTATTTATTTAGAGAAAGAAAGCATGCAAGTGGGGGGAAGGGACAGAGGGAAAGGAGAGAGAGACTCTCAAGCAGACTCTCCACTGAGCACAGAGCCCAACTCAGGGCTTTATCTCATGACCTGAGATCATGACCTGAGCTGAAATCAAGACTTGGATGCTCGGCCAACCTGGCCACCCAGGTGTTCCTGGCAATGTTTTTTGAGTGTCCTGGTACTTTGATTATCATTATTAGCATCTAGAGGGTAAAGATCTAGGATATTGTTAAAACATCCTATAATATTCAGAATTCCCTCCCTGCTGAAAATCGCCCCCCCCCTCCCCCAAGTAGTTATCTAGCTCAAAATGTCAGTAGTGCCTGGGTTGAGATATCCTGGTCCAGACCGAAAGAAACTTCCCACTCCTTCTCTGCATGATGTCCTTGGCAACCTCTTTATAACAAGGAGTCAGCATTCCTGACCAAGAGCTAAGACAGTTGTCTAATAAACTTTAATAGGACCAAATGTATTTTTGAAAATTAGTCATCCTTTCCCTGAGATGACTGCCAGTGAAGTTATTGACATTTAATCTTTTCCTTTTAGATTTGGTGTTAATGATGGTGATGACTAACTATTCTATTTTCCTACAAAATGTTCCTAACAAGAGTAAATCTTTGATTTGCTTGCTTGAAACCTTTGCCTTCGCAGCAAGATGGTAATAAAATGAAAGTGCTTATAACTAAATCATTTTGAGATTTTTTTCTTTTCAGTAAGATTTTCTTTTCCAGTAAGATTTTATGTCTAAAAATTGCCTGAAAAAACTTATTAATATATTTATATGTTTTATCAGCTCAATATTATTAATTATTATAATGATAAATCAAAAAAATGGGGACCTTATGCTTCCAGGAAATTTTCTTTTTAATTTTGATATCTATTTATAAATATGAGAAATAGAAGAACACACAGAGATGGTGAACAATAAAGTTTTCTCAAGCATAAAATAGATCATATTCTATAAAATCCTATGAGGGAAGTGAACTAGAAGGGATGATTAAATGAGGAAAAAAACCAGTGTGAATATTCTGAACCTTACGAAGAGCTCAGGCTCACATTTTTTAAATGGATGATGGTGAATATCAGAACCCAATGTTATTTACATTCTTTTGGATACACTTGGAAGAGTGATATTAACAGTTTTATTTACTTAAAGTGTCCATTTTTATTTTGGGCCAGAAATTACATCCTTTACAGGGTTTAAACTTAGGGTGAAAAAATCTAGATGTCTACTTAAATGTGTTTGGTGATGAATATAGATTTGCAAAAATAGTTGAGGGGGAAAAAATTGACTACTTATAGGTTTAGTTCCATGCTTCTAAAAGATTTCTCAAACCTCAGAGTCAACTGACACACTGTCAACAGACAGATTCTCAGGCTTCATCTTATACCAGAGACACTCAGATGGCCAGGGGAGCAATCTGGGAATCTGCATGTTCAATCTTTGTCTCTTGATTCTTAAGGTAGAATACTTTGGGCAGCCTTGATCTCTCCAGCATGATTAAAATATTCATACACCCATTCCTTAAAGGGAAGCCCAAGGGTGTGTCGAGGGTCAAGAATTCCTTTTTCTTTCATTGATCTGACACATTGAGCACCTATTTCAGGACAAATATATTGTTGGGGGACCCAGTAGACAATTTGAAGCTGGAACTTGAGCTGGGAGCTTCTTCTCCCACTCAGAGTCTACAGGAAGGACCTTCATCTCCTTTTCAGGGGCTTCCGGATATCTAGCAATGTTCAGTAAGGCTGGGATATGTAAGCAAAGCCCAGAGATCTGGATCCAAACCTCTCAATTTGAGAAGCACTTTTGAATAATATGTGTTGTGTTTCTTAAGAGTCAATGACTCTAAGGAATCATCTATAGGTATTGTGAAAGTGTAGATTCTCGTTCAGTAGTTCTGGGTGGAGCCTGAGAGTGTGATTTTCTAACAAGCTCCAAGATGATGCCCATGCCTCTTGACTACAGACCACATATTGAACAGGAAGGACTAAGGAGCTTTTTTTTTTTTTAATTTTTATTTTTTTATTTATTTTCAGCATAAGAGTATTCGTTATTTTTGCACCCCATCCAGTGCTCCACGCAATCCATACCCTCAATAATACCCTCCACCTGGTACCCCGACCTCCCACCCCCAACCCCTTCCAAACCCTCAGGTTGTTTTTCAGAGTCCATAGTCTCTCATGCTTCACCTCCCCTTCCAATTTTCCCCAAATACTTTCTCCTATCTAACTCCCCATGTCCTCCATGCTATTTGTTATGCTCCACAAATAAGTGAGACCATATGATAATTGACTCTCTCTGCTTGACTTATTTCACTCAGCATCATCTCTTCCAGTCCCATCCATGTTGCTACAAAAGTTGGGTATTCATCCTTTCTGATGGAGGCATAATACTCCGTATATGGACCACATCTTCCTTATCCATTCGTCCGTTGAAGGGCATGTTGGTTCTTTCCACAGTTTGGCAACCATGGCCATTGCTGTTATAAACATTGGGGTACAGATGGCCCTTCTTTTCACTACATCTGTATCTTTGGGGTAAATACCCAGGAGTGCAATGGCAGGGTTATAGGGAAGTTCTAGTTTTAATTTCTTGAGGAATCTCCACACTGTTCTCCAAAGACGCTGCACCAACTTGCATTCCCACCAACAGTGGAAGAGGGTTCCTCTTTCTCCACATCCTCTCCAACACATGTTGTTTCTTGTCTTGTTAATTTTGGGCATTCTAACTGGTGTAAGGTGATATCTCAATGTGGTTTTAATTTGAATCTCCCTGAGGGCTAACGATGATGAACATTTTTTCATGTGTCTGATAGCCATTTGTATGTCTTCATTGGAGAAGTGTCTGTTCATATCTTCTGCCCATTTTTTTATATGATTATCTGTTTTGTGTGTGTTGAGTTTCAGGAGTTCTTTATAGATCCTGGATATCAACCTTTTGTCTGCACTGTCATTTGCAAATATCTTCTCCCATTCCGTGGGTTGCCTCTTTGTTTTCTTGACTGTTTCCTTGGCTGTGCAGAAGCTTTTGATTTTGATGAAGTCCCAAAAGTTTATTTTCGCTTTTGTTTCCTTTGCCTTTGGAGACATATCTTGAAAGAAGGTGCTGTGGCTGATATCGAAGAGATTACTGCCTGTGTCCTCCTCTAGGAGTCTGATAGATTCCTGTCTCACATTGAGGTCTTTTATCCATTTTGAGTTTATCTTTGTGTATGGTGTAAGAGAATAGTCGAGTTGCATTCTTCTACATATAGCTGTCCAGTTTTCCCAGCACCATTTATTGAAGAGACTGTCTTTTTTACACTGTATAGTTTTTCCTGTTTTGTCGAAGACTATTTGCCCATAGAATTGAGGGTCCATATCTGGGCTCTCTACTCTGTTCCACTGGTCTATGTGTCTGTTTTTATGCCAGTACCATGCTGTCTTGGTGATCACAGATTTGTAGTAAAGCTTGAAATCAGGTAACGTCATGCCCCCTGTTTTATTTTTGTTTTTCAACATTTCCTTACTGATTCGGGGTCTCTTCTGATTCCATACAAATTTTTGGATTATTTGCTCCAGCTCTTCGAAGAATACCGGTGGAATTTTGATCAGAATGGCATTAAAAGTATAGATTGCTCTAGGCAGTATAGACATTTTAACAATGTTAATTCTTCCGATCCAAGAGCATGGGATAGTCTTCCATCTTTTTGTGTCTTCTTCAATTTCTTTCATGAGTGTTTTGTAGTTCCTCAAGTACAGATCCTTTATCTCTTTGGTTAAGTTTATTCCCAGGTATCTTATTGATGAGGGAGCAGGAGGCTGGCTGAGGACAAAGCAAAAGCTGGTGCCTTGCACCCCCTCTTCACCCTTTCCCCTCCATATGTGTAGCATCCCTCTGGCAGCCCTGACTGCCATGAACAATAAGCAAATAGTTAACTTGCAGAGCTCACAATCCTGGTAGACAGGAGTCTCCCTTGGCTTACAAATGTCCTAAATCTCACTAACAAAGAGGATTGATAGCAGGATTGTGACATCCCACCAAAAAGTCTCCCAACTATCTTAATGTTAATGGCTGGTCTAAAGACAACATTGATCCAGCTGCAAGGGCAAGGCCTCCTGCAGGCCTGGAACATCCTGACACCTTGTAGGCCCTCTTTAGCATATGAAAACTCCACTGAAACCTCCCTTCCCCTCACCTTCCCCCAACCTCAGGGTATATAACATGCCTACCCTCACAACCAGGGGCAGCTGCATCTCCGCCTGCCCACGGGCCCTGTCCCTGTGCTCTAATAAATCACCTTTTGCACGAACTAAGTCTTAAGAATTCTTTCTTCAGTCGTCGGCTCCGAACCTTCTCACCTCACCAAACCTGACTTAGGTTCTGGGACTTCATCATTATGGGAGGACTAAGGAGCTTTTAAAAAGTACCAATGCCCTGGTTGATTCTTTTGGACTTATTCTAAAATGTGAGGGGAAATATCTGTGTTCTAGCCATCTGCTGTAGCTAAGAAGAAGAAGAAAAAAACTATAAACCATATAGCAGAATGGTCTGAAATCTAATCACCTGACATACAGAAGGAACTTAAAATGTTGAGTTATGAATAAGAACTTAGAGCTCACAATCCTGCTAAACAGGAGTCTCCCTTGGCTTGCAAATGTCCTAAATCTCACTAACAAAGACGATTGATAGCAGGATTGTGACATCCCACCAAAAAGTCTCCCAACTATCTTAATGTTAATGGCTGGTCTGAAGACTGAAGACAACATTGATCAAGCCACAAGGACAAGGCCTGTAAGGGCAAGGCCTCTGGTAGGCCTCTGATATCCTGGCACCTAGTAGGCCCTCTTTAGCATATGAAAACTCCCGTTGAAACCTCCCTTCTCCTCACCTTCCCCCAACCACAAGGTATATAACATGCTTACCCTCACAACCCGGGGCAGCAGCTCTTCCTGCCCATGGGTCCTTTCCCCGTGCTTTAATAAACCACCATTTTGCACCAAAGATGTCTCAAGAATTCTTTCTTGGTCATCGGCTTCGGACCTCAGCGCACTGAACCTCACCTAGGTTCTAGAACTTCATCAAAAAGAGTCCTGCTCATGATCAAAGGAGGCAGCTCTTTGACCTTAATGTTGTCTCCAGGACCCAAGGTCATGATAGTGAGGGTGATATATGGTTATTTGATTATCCACCAGCAGGGAGGGCTGGGTGTCTCAGACAGTCTATGAACTTTGTACCCACGAGGTGAGATCCACAGGACTGTGGGGCTTCCTTACATGTAGACAAAAGCTATGTGGAAAGTGGTGCCTAGGACATGGTCCAAGGAGGCACCACTGTTCATGAGGGCACAAAACAGGGTGGTCAGCTTTTGTTGCCTTTCTCCATCTCCAGGGGAGGTCATGGCTCTCTCAACATTCTTATAAACTTTTTCCTCTTCCTCTCCCCCTGGGAAAGCTTTATCTCAAAAGACTTGGCTTTTGTAATCAATGGCAGTGCCTTTGGCTTCCTGCTGCTGTTGTTCTCAGTTCTGTTTTGTCTTGCCCCTAGAGTAAGAAATCACAGAAGGATTGTTCCCCTGTTAAATGCAAGTGTGGGGCACAAGAGGGATCAAAATGCACAGAAAGAGACACACCAAAAAATTTGATAAATGATGACTTACATCACCTACTTGCAAAACAGTAGGGAGATAATTACCAGAGCATTACCTGATGATAAATTACAGTGGCCCCTGTTAGCCCTAGCTCCTTCAGTTGCAAGAAAGGGGGAGATGGAGGGAGGTCCCAACTCTAATGGGTACCCCCAAGGAAGAGAACCTGAGAACTGGTCCCAGCAATTGCTTTAAGAATCACTTTTCAAGTCATACTTACATACAGTTAAAAATAAAATGAAACAACACAAAAGATCATCAATTAAATGTTTCCCTCCTGCCCAAGACCACAATTACCTGCCTCCATTTCAAAAAAAAAAAAAAAAAAAAAAAAAAAAAAAAAAAAAACTACTGTTTAGAACTTTTCCTGGGTCCTTCAAAGCATTTTCTCTGCATTTAGAAGCATGCTTCCCCTCTTCCCCTGATGTTTTATGCAAATAAATTTGCATACCCTCTACAAAAACTGTGTCTTAACATAATTTTACTGAATGATTTCAACCTGGATGGGGAGAAATCCATCAGGGAGCTTAATAATTATTGTCATTCGATTTCAAATATTCAGAGGCAAACAGGAATGCACCTTCTCTTCTGAGGAGTTTGTGGGGAAATATTACAAAAGGAGGCACAAGATCCTTCATTAACACAAAGTCTTGGCTGTTCCAAACTCAAAAGTCAAAATCTATGTATAAGTATCAGAGGATGCTGTTTGGACATATCTGTAATCGCTAGTTGTATATTCTATTAGAACAGTTTCTATTTCAAGGCTTTCCCAGAGGTGGCTTATAGCGCCTTAAGGTCCCACTACCCTCCAGAATGACTGAGTTACTAAAAACCTCATCAGGAGCAGGAGACATTGCTAGGGGTTGAAAGACCCCTCCCCTAGAAGATAGATAGGATAACTAACCGCTTGTTTGCTTTTCTGTGAACCGCTGGCTTTTAGGCGTAAATTAGGTTATTAATTGCTTATTAATTGCTCTTTTGCCCTTCTGTAACTGCTTGGCTTATAGAAATAATAGAAGACGCCATGATGGCATTCCTACCTTCCCCCTTCTTGTTCCCCCTCCCTGCCTCTCTCCTCCCGCACACGGGCCCTCAGAACCAATCAGCTTGTTCCCCCTTCCCGCCTCTCTCTTCACGCGCGCGCGGGCCCCCAAAGCCGATCAGCAAACTCCACGTGTGCCTTTTTCAAAAGTTCTGTCAACCAATCAGTTGCGCCCCACACAAAACTTGTTTGTACATGTCTATAAAAACCGGGCACCACCCCAGCCGGGTGTGCTCAGCTAGCAGGAGCTGCTGACCACCCGCAGGCGTGCGCTGACCACCCGCAGGCGCCTGCGTAACAATAAAGAACCTCTTGCTGATTGCATCCAGTGGCAGTGTTGGATTCTTGGGTAAGGGGATCCGTGGGTCTTTCAGGGTAATAGTATCAATAATAGCAATTAATGATTATTTAGCACTGACTCTGAGTTGTGTGCTATTATTGGAACTCTATGTGTTTTATTTCATTTAATCCAAATCCCAAGAAAGTGACTATTATTTTCATACTCAGATAGAGCCTTCTTTTAAATGGAAATGATCAAGATCACACAATAAATAGCTTCCAAGATTTAAAGACTTAAAGCTAGGCAGTGAGACGCGATCCTAAACTCTTAATTCCTCTGGTACACCTTTCTTTTAACACACTCTCAGTGCCTATAATCTGCCAGATGTTATGCCAAGGTTGGGGGCACAGAGGTAAATGTAACTGCCCCTGGATTGTTGTGGCTATAAGAAATAATGAATGCAAAAGGTTTGGGGTTTTTTGTGATTTTCTTTTTCTGTAATTTTAATTTTTTTCCAGTTTCATTGAGACATAAATTATGTACAGCATTGTGTACAGCATTGTGTACATTTCAGGTGCACAAAGTAATGATTTGAGGGGCGCCTGGGTGGCTCAGTGGGTTAAAGCCTCTGCCTTTGGCTTAGGTCATGATCCCAGGGTCCTGGGATTGAGCCTTGCATCAGGCTTTCTGCTCAGTAGCGAGCCTGCTTCCCCCCTCTCTCTCTGCCTGCTGCTCTGCCTACTTGTGATCTCTCTCTGTGTCAAATAAATACATAAAATTTTAAAAAAAGCAATGATTTGATGCATGTCTGTTTTGAGAATGATTATCACAATAAGTTTAGATAAACATTCATGACCTCAGTAGAAGCTTTTGCGCTATTGTGAGAGCCAGCTTTCAAGATGGCCCCCCAGGATCCCTGCCCTCTGATATCCACACCCTTGTAGAGTGACATCTCACTATGACCAAGGCACCAGCAGGATATCGTGGAATGATGGTATATGATTTCCAAGACTAGGTAATTAGAGACATCGTGCCTTGCTTTCTTGAATCACCTGCTCTGGTGGAAGCTAGCCAGCTATCCTGTCATGAGGACATGAGAGGCCCTTTGGAGAGGTCTCAGGGTGAGGAACTGAAGCCTCCTGCCAACAACCAAGGGAAAATGCCATCTTGGAAGAAGATTCTCCAGCCCTTTCAAGTCTTCAGATAAATAAGCCAATATTTGAGTGTACCCTCATGAGACACTCTAAGACAGAAACACCAAGCTAAGCCACAGCTTGTGTGAAATGAGAAATCTTTATGGTGGCTTTAAGCTATTAAATTCTGGGATACTTAGTTTTATAGCAATAGATAACTAATACAACTGTGCTTGTCATGTTTGGCTGCATTATTTTTTTAAAAGATTTTATTTATTTATTTGACAGAGAGAAAGATCACAGGTAGGCAGAGAGGCAGGCAGAAAGAGAGGGGGAAGCAGGCTCCCTGCTGAGCAGGCTCCTCTGAGGGGGATCTGTCCCCTAATCTCTTCCTCTCATAAAGATCTTTATGGATCATATGATATCATTTTACTTTAATTTCCTCTTGAAAGGCCCTGTCTTCATATAAAGTTGCATTTGGAGGGACTAGGTGTCGCCCTCGGCCCACAAGGACGACAATGAGCCTGGTATGGTGTTAATGCTTCATTTCCATTTATTTAATCAACTTCCTTAGCTTATATACAGCAGGGTGACCAATAAGGGGTCAAGCAATGGGGAGAGCCAATGAGAGTCCTGTTACTATGCTGATTAAATTTGATACAGCCAATAACTATGTCCTTCTTTAGGCGGGCTTCACCAGAAAGTTCATTGTATACTTGCAGCGTACTTTGCTAGCAGTGAGCCAAGCACCTTCTTGTCATGGCGGGGACTTACCCGGCCGGAGGCAGTCCCGGACAACTAGGGATTAGGACTCCAACATACAAATTTTGAGGTGACACATTCAGCCCATAACATATTCTACATAGAATATTAAAAAACTCAACAATGTCATTTATATTATAGACTGACCTAATTTTTCACCGAAGTGACTAATCATTTTATCATGAAAAACCAAATTCTCCTAAGAAGCCTGAAGTGTTGGGCAACTAGCTTGGTTAACAGAGTTCAGCTGCTTCTAAGACTTGATTTCCCTCATTCTCAGAGAATGAAATCAATGGTGAATTATGAAGTATATTCTATACCTACCTAATCTCCATGCAGCATTGAATAAGGAAAAAATACTTTCTAGTGCTGAATGCAGCTGAAGAGTGAACTGGAAACTTATCTTCCAGTGTAGATCCCAGCCATCCAAGATGAACACTCAGTGTTTGAGCTTCAGAGAGATACTATGCTCATTGACTTCCTATCTGAGAGAGCACTTAATATATGATCACTAGAGGGGGCATATTGAACCTGAATAGCAAAACCTGATGGAACCTCCATATACTTGTACCTGGATTCTCCTTCTTCATCAGAGGTAGAAATAATACCCGGCTTCTGAACATCAATTACAGTGCATAGATTTGTTTTGTTTTGTTTGTTTTTTTCCTCCCAATAGCATTTCTGTGAAACCAGGGTGTCCTGCAATTCAACTCAATTCTGACGCTACCTGCCTGGAGGTAGAATCAGGTCTCACAGGTTAAGGGTCTGGCCTCCCAAGACTGCCCCTTCAGATACCAGTCTCAAGTTCAGGTTGTCACCTGTGTTTCTGACTGACTGGTTATAAATCAAGGGTTCCCACAACCCTTGGTTTTGGGAATCCTCCTTGGTTTTGATTCATTTGCTAGAGGTCCAGAGAACTCAGGAAGCCAGTTTACCTACTAACTTGGAGGTTTATTATAAAAGGATATAACTTCGGAACAGCCAGATGGAAGAAATGTATAAGGTGAGGCATGGAGGAAGGACATGGACCTTCCAAGCCCTGAAGGAGTACACCAGTCCCCAAATCTCCACATGTTCATCAACTCGGAAGCAGAGTTCCATCATTTTGGGTTTTTAAAGAGGCTTCAATTCAGAAGCATAACTGATTAAATCATTGGCTATTGGTGATTGAACTCAATCTGGATACAGCCTTTACCTCCCCAGAGGTCAGGGGTGAAATTAAAAAATCTCACCCTTCTAACCACATAGTTGGCTTCACAAGCAAACAAACAGCCCCCATCCTCAGGTGTTTCCCAAGTGACCATTAACATAACAAAAGACACCTTTATTGCTTTCACCACTTGGGTAATACCAAAGGTTTCCAGAGCTCAGTGCCAGAAAGAGGAGCAAGGATTTATATTTCTTATTATAAAGATTTTATTTATTTATTTGACAGAGAGAGAGATCACAAATAGGCAGAGAGACAGACAGAGAGAAAGATGAGGAGAAGCAGGCTCCCTGCTGAGTAGAGAGCCCAATGCGGGACTCAATCCCAGGCCCCTGGGATCATGACCTGAGCCGAAGGCAGAGGCTTAACCCACTGAGCCACCCAGGTGCCCCTATATTTCTTATTATAAATCACAACCTCAAAGATACTCAAGACTAATGATCTTAGAAATAAATGAAGTTGTGCTCAGTAAGTGGTAGCTCTTACTTCACATTAAAAGTTCTGAAATAGGGGAGATATCTCAGATTCTCTTTTAATCCCCTGGGCCCTGCTGAGTGCAGGTCGTGTTTCCTACTGTGGAGCATGGGCTCCTTGCTCAGTGAGCTTGAAGGTTTGTTAAGCAATAGCAGTTATATATCAATCAGATTTCATCTCTGTCCTGTTTCATTTTCATCTTTTTAAAGGATTGTGCAGAAGCATTTCTCTGTCCCTCAGCTAAAGTGTTCGCCAGACTGAGCTAGGAAGAAGAAGCAAGTGGAGCATATGCTTTTTTACCTCTGAGTAAAGCGAAGAAAATAAGGATCCATCTCATCAAAGCAAGATAGGATATTGTTAACCTTGAAATAAAACTGTCAGTTATTTGGAGGATGAGGGAATGGGGAAAATAGGGAAAGGAGAGTGGGAAGTACAGGACTCTAGTTATGCAAGGAATAAGTCACAGAGATGAAAGTTATAACACAGGGAATATTGTCAATGGTATTGTAATAATGGTGTATTATATCTAGAGCAGTGAGTTATACAGATGGACACCACATTCAGTAGGCCCAAATTGAGGAGTCTTTATTAAAAAGCCGGTGGCTGTGAGGGGGTTCAGGCACACCAAAATATTGCAGCCCCTAATGAGCTAAGGGATAGACTTAAAAAGGCATAATCCACATCCTGTTGCCAGTTTCTAAAAATCACCAAGCGCAGTACAGAAGCAAAAATGCTGGATTATGCAGATATTTATGGTAGGGGTACATTTCCTGAAATTGTTATGTCTGAGGTATTCTGTGGTATTTTTGTTAAGGTTGCAATAATGGGTATAGTAACATGCCTGTGTTCTGAAATGCCCACTTTTTATAAAAAATGGCATGACTTATTCTAAGTCCGTTTCCTACGTGTCTCAGGTGTATGGTGCCAGATAGTTACACCTGTGATGAGTTTTTGAATCCCTATGTTCTACACATGATACTAATGTAACACTGTACATCAACTATACTTCAATAAAAAGAAAGTATAACAAGCTAAAAAGAAGGAAAGGAAAACATCGGTTATTTAACCAGTGAAATGGGCTTATTTAGGAATAGCAGAGAATTGCAATTCACAACAAAGAAGTTGAGGCAAAACCATAGGCAAGACTATAGAGCAAAGCAGATGACTACTCTTTTACAGAGGAGAGGTGGGATTGGGATTATTATTATAGCCCCAAGGATTATTATAAACGAAAAGTCCATCAGAATAAACTAGGACTTAAAAGTATAGTGACTGTTCTTTTTTTCCTTTTTGATTTTAACATTTTTATTATATTATGTTAATCACCGTATAGTATCCCATTAGTTTTTGATGTAGTATTCCATAATTCATTGTTTATGTATAACACCCAGTGCTCACCGCAATATGTGCCCTCTTAATACCCATCACCTAAGTTGGAACTGTCAATGGTTGGCTGGGCTGTTGCCAAGGAGGGAGGAGAGCATCTTCCTTCATCCTGCTATGGTAGTAAAACATCCTCTTCTTCCTGTTGGGAACAGAAGGTAGGTCCCTTGTTGTTGAGTCTGCAGAGGACTCCAAGGAGTGGTAGGCAAGAGAGGTCCTCTTTCCAGACTCCATTTTAGTGAGGTTTCACTCTCTCTTTTCTTTTTAATTATATTCAATTAGCCAATATATAGTATACATTATTAGTTTTGATGTAGTGTTCAGCGATTCATTAGTTGCATTTAACACCCAGTGCTTATTACCACAGGTGCCCTCCTTAATACCCATCACCCGGTTACCCAATCTTCTATAACCCTCAGTTTGGTTTCCAGATTCCAAAGTCTCCCATGGTTTGTCTCCCTTTCTGATTTCTTCCCACTCAGTTTTCCCTCCCTTCCCCTGTGGTCCTCTGCACTATTAATTTTCCAAATATTGAATAACCTGTGGACTAAAATAAGGACTAGAATAAAGCAGATGCTCACCAGGGCCAGGAGTGAGTGGGGCCTGCAGAGGTCTGACACACCCCGTGATCCACCAGGCACTTGTGCATTCCATATAAAACTCAGTCTGGCATGCAGAGTCTACACAGTGCTGGTCTACATTTCCACAGTCTGCAGTTGCCCATAACACAGATGGAGGGATCTGTGTCCATGTTCTTTCTTGAGACTGGAAGATTTATTGAAGAAAAGTCCTGTAGATAGTGACTTTGTGCTCCAGCCCTCTGAGGTCCTGTCTCATCATATGATATTAAATTATGCTGTCCAAATGCTGGGTCACCTCTCCCTGGTCCTTTCACTTTTTCTAAATTAATCTTGACAACTCTAAGGTTTCTGGACCAACAGCCTCCCTCCTGTGAGAACCCCACGTCTGTGTCCTCTCAATGCTAAAGTTCTCTCTGGAGCAGCAAATGAATCTCAATGAGAACTCAGCTCAGCCTGAGGGGCCTCCGTTGCTCTGCTGATTTGTCTTTTTAAGTTTTGTGGCCCAAGATCACCAGAAAGATACAAGATTGGTTAGGTGCTGAAAATATGCTTCTTACAATGATTTCATGTCAGTGGCACAGTCTGGGCTATTTCTCTCTCTTTCTGGTTGTATAGCTGCACCCCTGCCCTTAACAGTAGTAGTAGCAGTAGTCTGCTAGTCCTGTTTGTAGTACTGATCCAGAGGACTCCTGGATGGCTCTGACGGTTGAGAGTTCAACTCTTGATCTCAGCTCAGGTCTTGATCCCAGAGTCTTGAGTTTAAGTCCTGTGTTGGGCTCTACAGTGGGTGGAGCCTACCCTTAAAAAAGAAAAAAAAACTACTACTGATCTGTATTTTGGGTCAAGTCAGCAATTAGAAAGCCACACTTTCTAATGACCTGGAAGATAGTATCTTCCCCAACACGGCCTTCATCTGTGTGGACCCCCTACCACCAGCAGTCACCACCTCCCTAAGCCCTTTATATGGCCTTCCCTACTGAAGAGGACTCTCCCCAACCAATCCCAGTTTTTAAAAACCTCATTGCCTTGATACCATGTCTCTTGGGAGTATTTTGATGGCAAAGTCTAAATTCTGAGTAAAATATCTTGCCAGATTTCTCCCTCAGATGAGGTCTGCAGGCCAGATAGAGTACTGACTGTAGGACAGCCTGCTTTAAAAAGCAAGATGCAGGGGTGCCTAGGTGGCTAAGTGGGTTAAGCCTCTGCCTTCAGCTCAGGTCATGATCTCAGGGTCTTGGGATCTGAGCCTTGCCTTAGGCTCTCTGTTCAGCAGGGAGCCTGCTTCACCCCCTCTCTACCTGCCTCTCTGCCTACTTGTGATTTCTGTCAAATAAATAAAATGTTTAAAAAAGAAAAAGGCAAGATGCATTGTTGACTTCTGCTCTTCTATAATTCAATAATCATCACTCTCCTGCATGGGGCCATTAATAACCAGGGCACACCAATGTGTGATTTTCATATTGGTTCATAGGTAAATCTCACCATGTCATTACAGAGTATTTTGTCTATTTTGTGACCCAGGAGCCCAACACCTAGATCACGTGATGCTGTTTTTTTTGTTTGTTTTGTTTTGTTTTGTTTTAATCTTCCTCCGAGAGAACCTGTCCTTTTTGTAAACTTTTCCTCAAATCCTAGAACTGCTGGTTTCCCATTCTGGAAATCAGTCCCCATAACTTGGGTCTATGTGAGGGACGCTAGGGCAAGGTGCATGTCAGGAAAAAATGAGGTATTTTCCTGAACTCCCTTTTTGGTACATTCCATCAGTTACACAGACTGTTTTCTGCAGAAATGGCAAAATGTTTCCCAAACTGAAGAGCCCATTTCTGGTTCTTTTAGCGTAGGATAGGAAGCTGGAAGGCAGAAGAGGGTAACTGCTATAGGAAAAGATTGGAGAGCCAGTTGTGTGTGGCAAAAGAGGAAGGTGTTGATACCCAGCAAGTACTGTGGCCCATGCACAGACACAGGCGTGCAGTCACCCCTGCGCACACATGACTAGCACTGTATGAGCAGCAGTGGAAGAGCAAGCAGGGCTGACTGGCTTAAGCTCAAGGAAATGTGCAGATGGAGCACTGCCCTGGGCCTTGTGTGGTCTTCTCTCCAGGTAGATCTCTGGGAGGCCAGGCAGTGAGGGAGGCAAGGCAGCCTAGGGCCAGGATGCAGGGGTGTGGGGACAGGGAGCTCTCTTGTTCACTGGAGAGCCAACTTCCCATGGACCATGGGGTCCGACCCCACAATGTGACATCATCTCTTCATTTGGATGATGGTCTCACAGGGTGGCCCCTCCACACCTCAATTCCCAAGTCTGACATTTACCTGCTTCCAACCAAGTGTTCCCCAGGACATAGTAAGGGTTTGCTTATTCATTCTTAGGACCCAAATCTACCGCATCTTCCTTGCTTAGAGTTGGCTTACTACCTTTGAGAGGGAGGAAGGTGGGTTTTCTGGAAAGTCAAACTCACATTGATGTGACCTAGCCCCTGCAAAAAGAGGTCATATTTTTAATTTGGGAAACAAGTACTAAACCAATGTCATGTATCTATATGATCTTACCATTCCACTAAAAGAAATTTAGATATTTTTACTGACCACAACTAATTGAATTCAAGAGAGGACTGGACCTGGTGGAAAGACAGGATGGGCTGGTAAGGCCCAGAGGATCTAGCTCATCTGCTGGATGTACATCCCCTCCAGGACTGGGGACCTGACTTTTACACAGTAAAGCCCTACCTTGATACAGCCAAAGGCCAGGGACGGAGACTTTGGATCCACTGGGGAGGAGTCCTCGAGTCCACAGTCTTAGCAGAGTTAACGAGGATCCCTCCAAAGCATTTTTCCTGCAGTGGTGCTATTGACCCCCTAGTATGTTCCAGGCCCTGAGGATGCACTTTGTATGTGTCGACCGCATAAACAGCCATAGAAATTAAATGAGGAGGTAACAAGTTTACCAGAGATAGGAGCCAAATGGAGGAATGATAAATGGTGCTGTGAATTCCTGGGGCCGAACCTCACCCAGCTTAGTGTCTGAGCATCATGGGTGCTATGCCTTCTTGTTTAATCAGGAGCTGCAGTTTCCTGAGATTTAAACTGGAGATATGGTTCATGGAGCTCAGAGGACACCATATGGTTGACACTGAGGTTCTCTTTATTTTGGACCATGTTTTTACAACCATGTAGGCAGGGGTAACTCCCACATCTACCACCCAAACCCAAATCTCCCTCTAGAAATTCAGATTCATATTTCTAATGCTAGAAGATGCATCTCTCCAAAGATCCTGTTAACTCCCAAGTCAACATCCCCCTGCCCCCTTAATCACCTTTCTTTTTCCTACTCACATGGGGCAGATTTTCTCAAACTGTGGCTTCCGTGCTCCTTTAAGATACACTTACACCTGGGCTTCTGTGCCCAGAATAAAGCCTATGATATGTGTATATCCAGCTAAGCAGGCATATAACAGGGGCACAGAATGGGCTCTGGGTCATAGAAGGTCCTGTCACCACAGTGAGGACAGGGGTTGGCACTAAACCAGACCATGCCTGGCCGCCCCAACTCCTGCAGCATTTGCTTCAGCCTGGCGTGCAGCTGGGCAAGTCTGCCCAGGTGAAGGGTGCCACGGACATCCTCGTAACTCTCCAAGGGGGCTGGATACAGCACATGACTCAGCTTGCTCAGCCCGATGGTGTGGCGCAGCAGGTTCTCTAAGACAGTCATGGAGATTGGGTTTCCACAGAAGCTAAAGGTTGTGAGCTGGGAGCAGCGGCCCAGAGCAGGCAGGATGACAGTGAACTGGGAGTCCATAATCCCACACTCATCTAAGTCCAGGTCCTGGAGGGTGGCGGAGGCTCTCTCTATCAGAACTTGGAGAGGTGCAGGACTCATATTGGTCAGGTTGACCCCACTGAGACCCAGGTCCTTAAGCTGACTGACGTTCAGGTGCTGGGACAGATTTGTCAAGTCAGATTCCGAAAGCAGGCAATTAGTTATTGACAGGGTCTCTAGGGGGGTCTTCAGGCAGCTGGGGAGAGACAAAGCAGTTAGTTCTAGGGGCATGGAGGTGGTGGGCAGAGGGACATGGGGATGACTCAGGCCTCAAGGAAAGATAGGCCCATTACACCCAGATCCAAGGCTTTAACAGATGACGGTCAAGCCCCAGGACGCCACCTGGGGGAAAAACCACTCAAGTCCATCCAAGTTTCAGGGGAGTCCCTTCTCCAATACTCATTTTTGGTGATTTGGTCAAGTTCCCCCTGTGTTGTCAAATGCAGCATAGCATGTCCCTCAGAGGTGCTGTGAGTATCAATTAATCCAACAATGTCAGGCACTTGGAGGGGAGCCTGGCCCCATGTCTCCAGTAAGAAAAGGAATTGGTACTGGGAAACAGGACTAGAAATGCTTTCAACTCGGGCTTCCTTCTGGCTGCTTCTATGACCCCAGTCATTGGTACCTGTTTCCGATGAGGCTAATGGGAGATGTGCGCAAAGAGCTAAACTGGGCAAGGCCTGGCAACATGTCGCCTGCAGGGCCTAACATAGATCACTGTATCATCCACGTACCAGCTATCACCTTCCGCAAGTCTTCACTCCTGCTCCCTTCCCCTCACCCCCCGCCCCCCAGAATCCAGCATTCCCACTCTATTGCCTTATGTGGAACCCAGAGCAACCCTTTACAGAGAGGGAACTGGAGGCAGGTTTGGAGAGAGAGACTCAGGTTGACAAAGCTGCCAAGCACAGAACTTATGATCTGAAACTTTACGTCAGATATGCCGTTCCTTCACCAACACTCTCAAGTTTAGTTACTTTTGATCATCATAATGTAGACATCATTTTCTCAGAAAGAATTCCCAAAGCCACCCTCACCTGCCACAAAGCTCCCCTTATAAAGATTCCTAAATAGAAGCCCCTTCAAATAGTATCTATCCTAGCTCATACCTCTCACCTCTATCTGGGAGGTTATCTGACAACATGCATGGAGACAGAGCAGGGACAGGGTGTGGACCTTCTAGAGATTCATACTGCATCTGGCACTGTCGACGGCAGATGCCCATTATCATTTACTGAAATAAAGAAGGGCTTATGCTGGACTGCCAAGAAACCTCACCAATCCCTCACCTGAGCACCTGGTCCAGACGGTCTTCCAGGAAGGAGATAGAGTCCAAATAGAGCTCCTCAAGGTGGTGCAGCCTGAGGAACTGAGCAGTGAACTGGTTGACGCAGTGCTCCTCCTTCGCTGGGGTGGTGTGGGAAGACATGTGGATATGTGAGAGGAGGAGCCTGCGCAAATTGCCCATCTGACCCAGATGAGGAGCAAACTTCCCCAGTGTGGACAGTTTCCAGGTGCAATTCACTTCCAAATCCTGGATCGAGTCCAGCTGTACAATTTTCAGGATCTTCTTGATGTTCTGTATGGGCATTGCGAAAATCTTCAGCTTCTTACAGCACAGGTGCAGCAGACCCTTCCTCTGCTGGACTTTCTGGATGAGGTAGGCGAGGGACTCATCAGGGGTACCTTCCTTGAGACAAAGGTCTATCAGCACCTCCACAGGAGCCAAGGGTGGCTTGGGCCCTGGCTTGCATCCATCCACTTTTCGCTTCTTCTTCATGGGCTGGGCCACCTCTGGCTCCAAAAGGGAATACATACTGGCCCTCGTCCCAGACCACACGGTCCAGAAGTCCTGATGAGCATTCTTCCGTAAATCTAGCACCTGCAGTTTCCACCGCCTGCAGGGAAGATAGGAGACAGACCGAGATGCTTTCAAATCAATGGAGAATAAGACTTGAGTCTCAGAATCGAGGCAAGGCCCAGATGCCTCACCTGCACTGTTATTCCACACCCTTGGATGTCAGTGGCTCCTTAGGCTACTGGGATCCTTCCTTCTTGGTCCCCACTTGCAGTACCTCTAAGTGCCACCAGGAGAAGATGGACAACTTGTTCCTTTGGTCACCTCTGCATCTCAATCAGCCTTTCATGTCCATAGTCTGTTCCTAGAGTGACGCCAGAGATAGCCCCAAGGCTTCTCTGAGCTTCCTCACAGAAGCCTCTGGTCCACTCTGTGGCTTTGCACTTTCCCATGAACCCATCTCTCTCTTGCTTGGGCCCCCAGGGCCCTCCCAGGCAATGGGATCACCCTCACCTGGGGCGAACCTCCTGGGCAAGCAGGACATCAAGGCCATCGAGTGCAGCTTGGAAGGTCTCCTGGTGGGGCTGCTGCTCCTTCATCAAGGCCCCCAGAGGGAGGCAGGCGAAGGGCCAGGCCTGCACCATCACCTTCAGGATCTCGCTGTACCTCCCAGCAAAGGCCGCCGTGAACAGTGGTGGGAAGAGCTCCATAGGCAACACTTCCAGAGCGGCAATGGCTGAGGCCTGGTGCCTCAGCAGGCTCTGACCTGCCAGGTCCAGAAGTCTGGGTGGGGCTGGCATGCTCATCCTGATGAATCTGCTCCGAAAAGAATCCTGGCGAAATATTCAAGGAACAAGGCTGAGTGCTAGCAACCCCATTATCCCTCCATCCTTGAGAGAAACCAACTCAAGGCCAAAGTCACTCTCTGGCAATAGTTGGGAGTCCTCCATTTACCCCAATTCTGTTCTTGGCTAGGTGGCCACAAAGCCACAGCTTTGCCCCTGCTGGCTCTAGATGTTCATCTTTCCAGGCCCTGATGGGGAAGCAAGATCACCACAGGTCCCATACCATATCCAGCTACTGCCACATTTAATCCTAGTCCCACTGTAGAGTTAGTACTGAGGAACCTGAAAACCAACCCCATCCCTTTTAGGGAAAAGTTGCTGATTATCACGAGTACTGAACATATATAGAAATAAGAAACTATCACGTGGCCCAAAATGAGGCCCTTCTCAGATCTAATAAATAACCCAGACATGAGAGATTAAGGAACATCTGGACAAGGGGCACCATAAATTTTCGACTGTAAAAGTAGCGTAACAGTACTCTACATCATGTGGAAGTTGGGGATGAAAAAAATATATACTATTTCAAGACAATTTTATTATATGTCTCTCCTACAAATATGAGAATTACTATGAGAATATAGAGCTGACATTCAGAACAAAGCCTCCACTTTTAAAATTATTCCATAAAATATTTTTTCTCCTGTGGAATATATTAAGCTTTTAGTTTATTATTTTTCTAAAAAAGGTTAACTTGTAAAACCACAAAACAATGAACTATAATTACTGAACACAAACTAAATACTTAAAATGTCATAAAAAATCCAACTAATCCAACTAATCATTTCCCCCGAAAATCTATCTGGTTAAGAAATATCGTAAATGTCTATAAAATGGCATACACCAAAGCAGAAATCAAAATGTCTGAGATTAAGGCAAAACTGCATTTTGAGGCAAAAGCAAAGCCTGCTCATTCATACTATGTGGCTGAGGGCAGTACGATGGCAGCATCCCAAGCTTAGGGCTCCTGCCTCACCAGAAATGTATATGGTGCAGGGAGGAATCTGCTCAGACTTCAGGGTCTCACCTCTGGCTTCTCAGAAGCTATATTATCCTTTCTGGCTACACCTCCCTTTTTCAGATCCTAGCTCAAATTTTCAACTGAAAGCACGATGTTGTTATCACTGGATCTCTATCTAGTTAATCCCAATTGGGTTTACCTTCTCCATACAACTGACTGAATAATATGCCCCATTCGTGATAGAAAAAGAAAAGAAAACCAACCTGGAGGTATACCTGGGGGAGTTTTGGCCACATCAGTATAACTCAAATGTTCAAGTTAAGACAGCTTTATGCAGACAGTGGTGTTAACCCAAAAGAAAAAGAAATAAAATAAAATAAAATTCCAAAATATCAAGTAGTCACTTACAATTTGTTACCTAAAACTGCAAAACATGTATGCATTCATAGAAGAACAGATGTACAATTGAGGGGTGGCTGGTCTTCCAGATTTTGAGGATCAAGT
The DNA here is from genome assembly GCF_011764305.1 of Mustela putorius furo. NCBI lineage: Eukaryota > Metazoa > Chordata > Mammalia > Carnivora > Mustelidae > Mustela > Mustela putorius. The sequence continues at coordinate 475,855 of NW_025422010.1, forward strand.
CTTCCCTGAAGGAAGTCAGGTCAATATTAAGAGGAGTTGGCCAGGAAAAGGGAGGGGACAAGGCTGTTTGTAATGGGACCATGGGGAATACCCAAGACTAGGAAAAATACATTTTATTTTGTTTGAGGATCTCAGACTTTTACGGCTACTTTAAACCCAAGAGCAGGGAGGATATCCACTCTTTTTCCTAGAAGATTTCCTCCTAGAAGGCTGAGATCAGATCAGTAAAATGGATGAAGAAGATTCAAGATAGGAATCTGGGCTACAGAGAGGTCAGAACCCTACTGGCAACCAAACCCAGGATTCGACTAGTCAAATTCTAACAGCCACTGAGGGGTCAGAGCCATGAGCTCTTTGGGCTTTTAGAGGCAGGGAGAGAAACAAGCATGAGCTAAATGCATGTCTCCATGTCATCAAGATGCTACTACCAGAGGACTTCCTCTTTAGGCTCAAGTGTCCTCTTCCACATCCTGACCCTTCAAAGGCAGAGCAAATCTAGGCATTTCCCAGGGGCCTTGGCCCCAAATGTGATCTCCAAAGGCCCCTTCTGAAGTATATATTGACAACTGTGGTTTCCTCATTCCTAGGGAACAACTAATATAAATACCGCTTCAAAAAGTCCCTTCTGGTCTCATCCCTATCCAGCTGGATGTCCCTATCCAGCTTTTTAATTATTCCCATTCTCCTGAGACAGTGCCACTAGAAACAGGAATAAAACTTTTCCCTCTTTCTGTATTAAGCTCAGTACCCAAATACCAACACTTTTTCCTCACAGAATTTGAAGCTATATTTGACATTTAAGGATCTGCCAAAATTAGGGATGATTCCCATGCTGGGCTGGATCACATTGGTGGTTCTGACATTTTAGAACACAGAAAACCTCTCCACACAAAGAATTCTCCAGGCTATTCTTTAACCCTTGCATTATGATGCCCAAACAATTCTTCTATACCACTGTTGAGGAGATTGGGATTCATTCTCTGAAGGATGCTGTCCACTTAGTATCATCATGGAGACTGCTTTCTCCAAATTTCTGCCACCCATATCAGCAGGCTTTGTGTCAAATAAGGTTAAATTAGAAAGTGCTCTATGGGCATTTTAGTCCCCAGACAATCACCATTATCAATCAGCTGCAAGAGACTGAAATTAGCAATAAAGATAATCATAAATGTCCCTGATGACTAAGCAGTAACTGAGGACAGAAATGGTGCTTTGCAACTTTTCATCCAAACTTCTCAACCTTTGCAGGAAATTTAAAGTTCACTGTTAATTTTATTTTTAGCCCAGTGAATCAGGACCCAACTCCCCGCAGGGAGTAACTGATAGACACCTTCAGGCAAGGGGTTTGTCCTGGTTAGGCTCTGCCTCACCAAGTGGATGGACAATCTCATTGTTAGAGACACCTGACTGATAAGACTTCAATTGGACCTCAGTGAAACAGGACAACTGCCTAAGTCCAAGTTTGGGAACAGTCTATGGGAACCCAGGGTCTAGGAGATCCAAGGAGGCAGAAGTGATCACTGCCTTCAAATCTAAAAATGTTTAGTATGAGCCAAACATCCTTCCCTTGTGAGGTAAGCCCTACTCCTCCGTCCACCTCCATGCAGAGCCTTTGGATCAGGGAACATGCTGTGGGGTTGGAAGCCAGAACACTGGGAACACATCTATATGAAGGGCTATCCTTCCCACACAGGATCAGGACTGGCTCAGGACAACTCCCACAACCAAGGTATGAATTTGAAGAATGTTTCTATTGCATCCTGGTCAACTTTTCTCATGGTCTTCATTTGCTATGTAGGCCAGAGCATCCCCTGAGCTCATCAGAGTGGATGTCCTGAAACCACCTGTTTCATTCACAGAATTCCAACTGGGATCCCAGAGTATCATCTACCTTACTGGGGCCTTTAGAATGTTTCTGTGTTTCTGCTCTTTGCCACCTGGGATCATGCTACGTAGGCCAGAGCATCCCCTGAGCTCATCAGAGTGGATGTCCTGAAACCACCTGTTTCATTCACAGAATTCCAACTGGGATCCCAGAGTATCATCTACCTTACTGGGGCCTTTAGTATGTTTCTGTGTTTCTGCTCTTTGCCACCTGGGATCATGACCTGAGCCAAAGGCAGAGGCTTTAGCTCACTGAGCCACGCAGGCACCTCTTCTCTGTGCCTTTTTAAAAAACTAAGGTCTCTCTTGGACCTCCCTGCCCCTTCCTGTATTCAACATGATCTGGTTTCACTTCGGATCCAGTAACATCTAGACCTAAACAAGAGATTGTCCCTCTTTCTTCCTCACCAGGGAGGACATTCCCAATCTCCAGATCACTCTAGCTCTAGCCAGTTATTCCTGGGGAAGTGCTTCTGGAAGCATGATGGGGGAAGGGGAAGCTGAGGATTCACTCTAATCTGGGAAGCAGGAGGAGGAACTGAACTGGGAATGGCCCAGAACATCCAATGTGGGGCCCAGCATGAAGGAGGAGGAAATGTCAGCACAGCAGGAGGCCTGGTCCTCTGACTCCCACAGAGCTGTGTCCCTTAAAGGGTGGAGACTTGTGTCTGAGACCACCTAGGGGCACTGGAGGCCTGAGTGAGTTGCCAGTAGCTGTGTGTGTATGTGTGTGTGTACGTGTCCCTTTAGCTCAAGGACACAGAATCAGTCCAATGGAGAGTCTGGGGAGAGGGAGAGAAAGTGGCAAGCACTAATCCTGGAGGCAAAAGTGACAGGGAGATTCAAAGAGGAAAGGGCTCCAGCCTCAGCATTCAGCCTTTGGGATTTTGCTCTTCAGCCTCCTTACTTTTCACAGCCACGTGAGACTGAAAACTGTGCTTCTGAAAACAGAAAGAGAGAAAGGGGTCTGGTACTGTGTCCCTGTCATCCAAAGGGCCCTCAAACCTTTAACTCTAAGCCATAAGAAGGCCATGGTGGCTCTGAGAAAAACCAGATACAACAGGTTATCAGGCATTTTCCACAGGGGTTTGTTCCACTAGAGCAAGAGCAATGATCCTCAGGGTTCCAGGAACACAGACCTTACACTTGGTGAGAAAAATCCCCTATGTGCTAAGATGAGGGCTCACAGGAGGCACTGGGGCAGGGTGGACATGTTCACAGGAATGTCTCTAGACCAGCTAACCCCTCCTCCCCATATCCAGATACACTTTCTATTCTTAATCCTTGATTTACTCAAAAACATTTACTGAATGCCATAGACGATGCAGATTCTATTGAGCGAATGAAAAAGCAGCAAGCTGAAAAACAAATCAATCAGAGGTTTACATCAGACCATATAAAAATGACAGTGCAAGATGAAACTACATAAAGCCATCTGAAGAATCCACAAAGTTCTGTCTCTCAACCTACTTGTGCTCTCTGTCAAATAAATAAAGAAAATCTTAAAAAAAAAAATCCACAAAGTTATGGTTTTTCAGTGGCCATTCAAAAACTGTTTTTTGCCAACCATTAAGAATTCTCTTTATATTCATTATAAATACGTTGAGAAACTAATAAAATAGCAAAACTACTATTAACTTAGTATGTTGATTTTAAACACTGAAAATTAAACCACTTCTCTGCAAAAAAATGCATCAAGAGTAGTTTTAACATTGCTTATGGTTCTTCTCATATAACTTTTGGTACAGAGGGCGCACCTTTCCTATGCCCTGGAGAACTGTCATGCTGCTTTCTAAGTTTGGATAGATTTCCAATATTTATTCCTTCATGTTTCCAATGTCATGACATATTTTTGAGAGAGTTCCTTTAGTGTGAAGACTTCTGCCAGAATCACTTCCTTTAAGGCATCTTCATCCTTTTGTCACAGCCATACTCTCCCTTCACACTTCTCTGGGAACTGGAGAATGTGAGTTTGAAGCTGGATTTAGAATCACAATGATGAATAAAAAGAGTTGAAGTTATCAAAGCAGTTCACTTCTCTAGCCTCTGGTTTCTCTCTTAAAACCTGAAATGTCACTAACAGGGGGCTAAGACTGATTCTTCCTTTCCATATATAGCAGCTGAGACTCAAAAGGGTGATATACTTGCACCCATGTCACAGAGAAGGCCGTGGGAGGGGGGCACAGGAATGAGGCCCCTGGCTGCTGGTCCAGGGCTTTCACTTATGCCAGCCTAATGGGAATATGCCTAGAGAAACCACCTGAAAATGGGAACATTCCACCCTCTATGTGTGTCAGCAATGGACAAGGTCAGAGAACATGTCTCTACTCAGACATCACCCACCACAGTCCAGGGGGTCAGCAGGTCTTTACTCTGCTGAGGGCCATGGGCCCTGCCAGGCATCCAGAAGGATGGGTTGGGGAGGGGTGCAATATTCCCAGGAAGAAATCAGAAAGGCCTGAGGTCTTGAGGCACCTCAGCTTACCAGCTGTGTCTCCCCAGTGAAGCAGGCTCAGGACAATTCCTGGGAGGACACATCTCCCTACCTTGCATATCCCTGGCTGTATCAAGTAAGAAAATTTGGCTGGAGTGTCACTCACAGGATGTGAGGCACACAGATGCATATGCGGGCCTCCCCGTCATGTGGGACAATGGATAAGAAGGGAGGCCAGAGAAGCAGAGGGGCCACAGGAGGCAGAGCTCTGGGGCATTTTTACCATGCTCTCTCATGCTCTGATCATCCTCTTTGCTCTCTCAACAGGTGAGGGACACTAAGGAGGGGAACTTCAGGCAGCCAGAGTTGACCCTTTCCTCCCTTTGCCCCAAACTCCTCTGAAGTCGTGGCTTTCATGTTCACCTCTCCTCTTTGTCCTCTTCCTCTTAAGGTCCAGGGCCCAATCTGTTCTGACACAGGCACTCTCAGGTTCTGTGGCTATGGGACAGAAGGTCATCATTTCCTGCTCTGAAGGCAGCAGTAATTCTGGAGTTTTTAATTAAGTGTTCTGGTATCACGAACACTCATGTGCTGCATGACATTCCCAATGCACAAGGTTGTCCGGGGGCCTCCATCCATTCTCCACCTCCATGTCAGGCCACATGGCCTCCCTGACTGCTTTGGGCTTTAGCTGGAGGACTAGCTGGGCACTATTATTGTTCTCTTTTAAGGAGAAAGAGTTTTCTTTCAAGGGACCTCTTACCCTCAGGGGTCCAAGCCCACATGGAAGTGACCTAAACTCTGCCCCTGCTTGACACCAAACAGGAGTTAAGTGTCTGGTGTCTGTAGCCAGTCTTACACCTTCACTCCAAGCAGAGGTTCTAAACATAACTATATGGCTTTGAGAATGGGGTCCCCAACACACTAGAGCTAGCTCCTTCTTATAAAAAAGCAACAGGACCGGGGCACCTGGGTGGCTCAATCGGTTAAGCATCTACATTTGGCATTAGGTCATGATCTCAGGGTCCTGGGTTTGATTTCCCCATAGGACTCCCTGCTCAGTAGAGAGTCTGCTTCTCCTTATTCCTCTGTCCCTCCCCGCCCCCCCTTGTGTGCCTGCTTGCTCTCTCTCTCAAATAAACAAAATCTTAAAAAAAAAAAAAAAAAAAAAACAGCAGGACAATTGCTCCACTGGGGAAATGACTGGGAAGTATACAGGTTACTCCTGCATCTTCCCTCTTGAGCATCCTCAGGACGTAGATTCCATCCAGCTCCTCAATGATAAGAACAAAGGGAACAACAGGGTTTCTTAACACACCTGAGAGACAGTTCGGGGACCAGCTTACCTTAAGATGTCTTCCGTCCACTCTGGTCCAGCTCAGATTGGCCTCTGGTCCTCCAGTACCTGGTTTCCGTGGTCTCCTATCCTCTCAGTCACCTCCGTCTACCCAAGTCTGAGAGCAAGAACCAAAATTCTCCAGAAACAAAGAGGCTGTGTGTTATCACGTATATTTATCAAGCCACGGGCTCCTATGAAAATCTCTGTGAATACTGCTGAGGAAATGGAAAACCGGAGACCTGACCCTGCCCGTTCAGTGGACATCTCCTCTAATCTCCAAATCTGACCAACAATTTCCCATGGGCTGAACGAGAGAACAACTGGAATGGCAGACCCTGTGCTCTGTCAAAAGCGACCCCTCCCTCGAGGACACGGCCCACGTTCTGTCCCTTCTGCCCCCCCATACCCCGGCACCTCCTTAGGGGCCAGATTCCTAGAGCAGCCACCCCATTTTAACTGCACACCCGTCCAACTAGTGAGAGCAAACAAATGAACGCAGACGCCCGAGTTCGATGAATTGTTACGTCTGCAACTCACACGCGCGGCCAGTCCTAAGGAGCACGTAGCTGAGGCTGCCTGGAGCCAGAAGCAGCACACTGTTAGGTTTTTCACTCCGACCTCTGTTGTGAAAACTCACTTTTCAGATGGAAAATAGAAGTGGGAGTTCGGGGGAGGGCAGTTTACCAGCGATTAGTCCAAGGTCACTCCACAAGAAAGAGGAGAATCCAAGGTTTGAACTTACGTTTTCTCCGGACCGCGCACCCGCCACGTGGTCTCCCCTGCAAGGAGCCTGGAGGGAAAGGAAGGCCGCCGGCTTCGCAAGCCGCCCTACCCTCGCCCGCCGGAAACAGCCTTATCCGACCAATCCTGGTTTCTCTTTTCTTGAGGGCGAAATCTCACGAGATCCTAGGATCACGATGCGGGGTCGCCTGGGGAGTCCAGGAGGGGTTTGTTTTCATAGGCTGGGCGGGGACTTGGTGGTGGGGAGGGGTGGTACCTGTTGGCCACGCCCACCTGACTGTGCCAGGTGCCAGAATGGGGGGGGCGCATGAGAGTGGGGGTCGGGGGCAGAGAGGATGAGGGTGGGGTTAGATGAGGCTATGGAGGGTGGGATGGGGTAAGGGAGGTGGGGAATGGGGGATGGGTGTAAGGGGAATGAGGGAGGGATGGGGGAGTCTGTAACTTCCCACCTTCTAACCCCTCCCCCGGGCCTATGCTTATGGACCTATTTCTCTCTGTGGGGTATGGGGTGCTGGACCCTGAACGAGGCTCCTTGCCCAACTCTAAAAAAGACGTTCTTGCCTTTGAACTGTCTAATGCTCTGTGCTACCTGGACTTTACCATTTATGTACCCTCTGGGGGAGAGGAGACCCCTGTCAGGATTTGATTAGATTGTCCTCTTTCTAAAGCGTGCTTTCTTCACTTGCCTCCTTGGATTTGGTATTACAAAGCTTTTTCAGAAGCCATACTCCTGCGATTGCTCTACTCCCCTCCCCCAATCCTCAAATAACTTCAGCTTTCACCAGTCCTAAAGGCAGGGCTTCCCCTCTTTTACCAACAAATACCTTTTGACAAAGTCAGGACTAGACCAAAGGCTGAAAATATGAGAGGGCCGTCGTGAGGAGGGACCAGGTCCAGGATGTTGAGGAGAGATGGAAAGTCACCCCCACCCCACCCCTCCTGAGGCCTGGTGTTCTGGTTCTCTCTGAGGTGAGATCCTTGGGATTTTGTCTCCCCGGCCACCAGGGGGTAGCACTGGGGAAACTGGAAGCCGGAATGTTTGCAAGGCGTGTGTCTGGTTTGGGCACCTGCTTCCTGCCAGTATGTTTGTAGGAAGAAAAGTAAGGCCTCTGGAGAGATGACAAGTCCCGGATGGATGAGGAGTCTTTCTTGGTGAAGAGAAGAGAGAGGGGTTAAGAACAACGCGGAGATCGACTGCACTTCAATTAAAAAAAAAAAAAAAAAGTGCAAGGGGGTGGCCCCATGCTTCTTTCAACCTGGCCTGAGAATCTATATTCTGTCTCCTCAGACTCTGAGACTGCGTTTTTCTGGAGGGGGAGGTGTGGACTGAGTCTGGGCACTGTGTCCTTGCCATGCAAGTGGTCCTAAATCTGATACCACAGGCCACAGGAATGTCGTGGTGGCTGAGAGCAACAGGGCGGTAAAGGCTGGGTAGTTTTCCTGGATCTACCCTGCCATTCCCCCAGATATCCCCATGCCTGGGAGCTATGTAAGCTACACAGAAAAATTAATGTATGAATACATACGTACATACAAATGAGGCCACTGCCTTGAACCCCAGTCGGCCTAGGATATTCACCTAGAACAGAGCTGACTAAAAAACTCAATTTTTTCAGCTTGAATCTGGAGACACTCAGCTTCTCCTTCCCTCTGATCTTCCGGATTCATTCAACAAACATTTGTCCTTGAGTGGTGCCGATGCAAGCCTCAAGCAGATATACTCAGTCTCTGGCTCATAAGGTTTGGAGCAAAAACTAAAAAAATAAACAAAAGCCCCAAACAAGAAGTTATTGTTTTCAAGTGGAAAGTTGTAACTAACTCTATGAAGAAAACAAAGGGGCTGATATGGAAAGTGACAGAGGCTGGCAAGGCCTCCTGGTTGCTCAGGATCCTTGTCTGAGGCCTGAGCAGGAAGCAACCTTGGGGGCTTAAGAGGATCCTGGACATAGGGTTCTGAGCATAGAGAAGGACTGTGCAAATCCTGATAAAGTGTTTGGCCAACTTGAGAACAGAGACTGACTCAGAGGGGTGGGTGATGACAACAGAGAGGGGGCACAAAAAGGTGATCCCTTTGAAGATTGCCCATGCTTATTTTCATAATCTGATTGCTGTCTTCAGACTGACTGCAATTGGTACACTACAAGGATGATGTCTGTAAAACTTGAAAGCAAAATGCAGGTCACACGATTGATTATATAATGCAATTCTATTCATATGAAATTAAACATGAATATACCATTCATTCATTGATTGCTTCAACTAATCTTTACAAATGTTTATTGTATTCCTGGGATATATGTAGTAAGCAGGCCAAGATGTCCCAAAGAGGGTCATTAGAATAACATTGGTTATGTTAAAACACTATTTATTTGAACAACTTCTATCATAATTTTTTCCTTGACCAGTGTGAAAGTAGAACTATTTTCATTTTTTAGAAACAAACAAACAAAAAAGTCAACCTGCACTGAATTATAATCATAAAGGAGACTTTTAAAACCTTCCATGAGGGAAGAAAGGGAGAGGAATGTGTTTAAAGGAGGCTGTTCTATGTGTCTGGAGCTGAGAGAGCCTGGGTCTAGGCTGAACCATGGTAAATGAGACAGAGGAAAATATTTTCTTCTGTGATCACCTAAAGTAAACCTGAAGAGGAAAGAACCTGGACTCTCCACCTAATTATGCTGGGGATAAAAGTCATAGAGCACCAATTAATGGAGGCACTGGCTTTTTGGTTTTATAACCAGATTCATGCAAGTATACTGTGAACTTTAATGCTTTCTTAGTTTTCTTCAGATGAAGACACTGAGGCTAGAATGGACAAGCCACTGGTCAAAGACAGAGTTGGATGAACAAGGAAGGAATTTGGTGCTGTGAAATTGTGGTGTGAGGCTCCTTGCCCCCAGTGCTGGACTTCTCTAGGTTGACACATCCCTGAAATATGCTGCAAGATTAAGCTGATTGGGAAGGTTTTGAGGAGAATTCCAGATGGCTGGTGTGCATTCCCTAGGCTGTGTGTCCTGATTTGGGTGAAACATCACTTTTGAAAATTCTTTTGGGGTAGCTATAAATGAGTTTAGAGAGAAGGGCTTGAACCTTCAGAATGTGGGCAGTATCTTTTGACCCCAGACTCGGGTTTCTGTCAGAGACTGGGCTTGCACAGGGCAGGGGAACTCTCCCCAAGAGTGGGGAAAGACTAGTTATGTGGGGAGAGGAACTCACTAGAAGGCCAAGTGCTCACTAACAACTGACAACAGTACTTTTGCATCTCCAGGTCCTACAGATCCAGCCTTAAAGTAACTTTTGGAGAAGAGGACTTGGGTGCCCCCTCCACCTTTCCTGTCTGCATGATTCCCTGGGTGCTAAGTGTCAAGACTAAGGGCAAAGGAAGAATTAAGAGTCGTCAGAACTCAGGAGCAAATTTGCATGGAGACCCCTCTTGCGTCTCAAAACACGCACAGGGGATAAGAGAGCCTTGAGTGTCCTGTCCAAGTATTGGGGTCTCAGGAGGCAGATCTCTGGGCTGTCTTCACCATGGCCTTGGCTCCACATCCCTCCCCCTCCTCATTTACAGCACAGGTGACCCCAAGAAAGAGGTCACGTGGATGTGTGGACTGACACTTCTGTCCCTTTTCCCAGGTTCACCTGAGCCACCATCTCTCCATTTCTCCTTCCTTTCTGGGTCCTGGGCCCCGTCTGCCCTGACCCAGCCTCCCTCCCATGTGTGGGACTTTGAGACAAATCACTGCATCTCTTACAGTGGAAACAGCAGCCACACTGGAACTTATAACCCTGTCTTCTGGCACCAATGATGTCTGGAGCAGCCCTCACACTCCAGACAGATGCTGTGAGCTCTCTGCCTTCAGGGCTTCCAGTTCTATTCTCAGGCTCCAGGGTTGGGAACACAGCCTCCTTGACCATCTCTGGATTGCAGTCCGAGAGCGAGGCTGATTTTCACTGATTGTTGGAGGACAGCCATAGCATTTATCTGCAGGGCTCCAAGCCCAATGGGAACTAAGATTAAAACCTGTATTAAATACTCAGCGTTTCAGAGCTTCACACCAACCAGACAGCCAGGCTATGCTTTCTGTTGTCCTTTCTGCTCATCACCCCAAGGGCATAGGTGCTTCAGGAAAGGGACCCATACAGCTCATTTTGCTCTTTATGATGATGTGGGAGAGAGAAACAGTCTCCCAGGGGACACATAGCTTTGCAAAAATGAAAATAAAAGCTCCTTTCTTCCTCTGTGGCCTTGGGATGCAGACTCTGTTACCTCCTTCAGTGGCAACATCAGGAGAAGAACAAGGGCTTCTCATTGGGCTGAAACAGTTCAGAGGCCACATCACCTGAAGACATCTCTCTGTACCTCAATGTGGATTCAGGCACTCTGGCACCCAGCAACACAGGTCTCCATCTTACCTGTCTCTATGTGGATTGGACCAAAGTGACACAGATGGTCCAGGTATTATTACCCAGTTTTCTATTGCTGCATAAGAAATTACCACAAATCTAGTGGCTTGAAACAGCACCCATTTACTGCTCCACTTTCCCTGAATCAGCTTAGCTGGGTCCTCTACTTAGGGTCTCCCTGACCTGACATCAATCAAAGTATGGTGGCTGCATTCTACTCCAACAGCTCAACTGAGGATCTGCTTCCAAGTTAGTTGGCAGAATTCATTGCCTTGCTGGTGTATAGCTAAAGCTCTGGACTTTTGAGGGATTTTGGCTGTCAGCTCTGTGAGTTCCTAGAGGTGGCCCACAGCATCCTGTTTGCCATTTCCTTCTACCTGACGAGCAGGGGGACCTCTTTTTCCACTTTGCTAGGAGGGAGTCTTATTTTATTTTTTTTTTAATTGAAGTACAGTTTACACATAATGTTATACTAGCTTCAGGTGTACAACCTAGTGATTTGACAACTCTACACATTATGCTATACTCACCACAAGTGTAACTGCCATCTGTAACCATATAAGACTTCACAATACCCTACTACATTCCCTATTCTGTGCTTTTAATCCCCATGACTTGTTCATTCCATAACTCGAAACCTGTACCTCCTACTTCCTTTACCCATTTTGCTCCCGTCCCCAACCCTGCCCCCCAGCAACCACCAGTTTGGTCTATGTATTCATGGGTCTGTTTCTCCTTTGTAGTTTTTTGTTTTGTTTTGTTTTTTGTTTTTTGGTATTGTTTTTGTTTTCTTTCTAGATTCCACATATATGCAAAATCATACAGTGTTTGTCTTTCTCTGGCTTATTTCACTTAGCATAATGCCCTCTACATTGTAAATGGCAATTGCTCATCAAAAGGGAATCTTATATCACATAATGAATCATGGGAGTCACATTTGGCCACCCATTCCATTTAAATGTGTCCCTTTCCATTTAATCTAACCTAATCAAAGAGAGCCATCCCATCACCTTTGGTATGTATATGTATTGATTAGAAGCAAATCACAGGTTCTTCCAATTCTAGAGGAAGAGATTATGCAAAATTCACTACAGGGTGCATCTTTCACAGTCCTCAAACAAGGATACTTCCAATCCATTTTTAAGGTCGTCTACTTTTAAAGTATGAGAAAGCTCTGCAAGTTTTGCTGAGGTAACAGCAAGAAATAGGTTTGGTCTTTATTATTATTATTATTTTATTAGTTACCATAAAGTACATCATTCGTTTTTTGATGTAGTGTTCCAAGATTCACTGTTTATGTATAACACCCAGTGCTGCATGCAGTACATACCCTCCTTAATACCCATCCCTGGGCCAACCCATCCTCCCCATCTCCCTCTCCTCTAAAACTTTCTGTTTGTTTCTTGGAGTCCACAGTCTCTCATGGTTGATCTCCCCCTCTGACTCCTCCCGTCTTAAGGAGAAGTGGAGATTTAGGTCTTAAGCTTTCAGTGTTCTTACAGTCATACATTTTAGTTCGTGGTCTTCAACCAGGGGAAAATTCATGTGACTGACCACTGCTCTGCCTCATACTAGCCCCTCCCCTCTGTTCTCTGATCACTGTCCAGAAACCAAGTCTCAACACCTTCCAGCACTTTTTTTCCTGGGATTTTTTTTTTTTTTTTTTTTTTTTTTTTTTAGTACAAAGGGCTCCTGTATGCCTCCAAATTTATATTTCTGTGAGGGCAGTTTTTCTTTGGACATTTCCTGAAGCAACACATTTCAACATACTGAATGCAGAAGTCGATGTGCACATTCAAATGTTTTGCATTAAGTGATACATTAAAAAGATTTGCAGAAATGTAAAAACAATGCAATGCCTCATGATTTTTTTCCTAATTTTTGAGTATAGTACTATGTCATTTTATTGCACTTTGCATGATTTTGCTTTACAGACTAAAGGTTTGTGGCCATCCTGCATCAAGCAAGTCTATCTGTGCCATTTTTCCAATATCATGTGTTCACTTTGTGTCTCTGTGTTGCATTTTGGTAATTCTTACAATATTGAAAACTTTTTCACTATTATTATATTTGTTCTGGTGAACTGTGATCAGTAATTGTGACTCCCTGAAAGTTAACATGATGGTTAACATTTTTTAGCAATGAAGTATTTTTAATTAAGGTATGGACATTTTTTCAGACATAATGCTATTGCATACTTAACAGACTACAGTATAAACGTAACTTTTATATGCAGGGGAAGTAAAAAAATTCATTTGACTGACTTTATTGATATTTGTGATATTGATTTAGTGATATTCACTTTATTGCAGTGGTCTGGAACCAAGTCCACAATATATACAAGATATGCTTTATGCTTGTACATAACAATGTATATGTATTTATTTACATATACTTGGTTTAGATTGTTATGCATAATTAAATTAATAAATCTTTAAAAAATGTTTCTCAATTTTAGTTACTCCAGTAAATGTTCAAAGATGTTTTCCACATGAAAAAAGCTTTGGAGGATTCTCAGTAATTTTTAAGAATATGAGAAGTTTCTGGAAACCAAAAATTTGAGAACTACTGACTTGGGACAGTTGTTTACAAAACAATAAAAGTATGGCTTTTCCCAAATGGTGAGATGTTTAGTGATGATTCTTTTCACTCTAGGTAGTTGTATTATTAATGAACCTCATGCAAGTCCTCCCCATACAGAGTTTGTGAGTAGGGTCGTGACACCACCTCAGGTACATTTCAAGGTCCCTGTGGTACCTGTGTTATCCTTATGGGAAATCATGACTTGTATCTAAGTGGCTTTATAGACATCTTGGAGGTAGAATCAGCCAGATTTGCTTTTAGAGAGGATTCAAGTCATAAGGGTAAGTGAGGGGTCAAAGGTATCACCTGGAACTTCAGCTTGACCCCCTGACATTGGGAAGAATGAGAAAGAAGCAAATATGAAAATATATATAAGAAGTCTTTGGAGACCCTGTTAGATTTGCAATGTCTCTACTGCTGGGTGTAAAAAAAAAAAAAAGTCAAGTAAGCTAAACACATACAATATAATTCTTTTCACATAAAATAATACATATATTTATTCATTTTCTTTTGTTCATTCAATAACTAGTTACCAATTCTTTCAATGGACTTTGTAATATTGTGGGGGTGTTGGGCAGAGAATCATGAACAGAGTATTAAAAATCTGGATCTTAATGATTTATGCCTAATTTAAGCTGGCAAACACTCTGTGGGATGCATAATGATATATCTGGAATATGGTCTCTAAAAGAGGAAGACTCTGCAAGAATTTTTTTTAATTTTAATAATATATTTTTTATTAACTGTAGAACACATATTGGGTTGTGATGCATTTAAAATATCATTTCAATACATAGTCAATATTCTATAGATCATTAACGAGATATTTTACCTTCATTTGTTTGGTACAAGATCTTTTAAATCTTTCAGAGTATATTGCAATTCAGATGCTAACTTTTTATCAGTAATGCTTCATCTGTATTTAGAGTTCATGAAATTTTTTTGATATTTAGAGTTCATGAAATTTTTTTGAAAAAGCAGACTCATTCACATACTCAAGTTGCACCAATTAATAACCAAATGATCATATTTTAAATTTAAATTTAAATTGAATTAAATTAAAAATTGGATTCATCAGGTTCACTAGACCTACTTCAAGTGTTTAATAACCACGTGCAGCTAGTGGCTACCGTATTGGATATTGAGCCCCTGAGCATCTATTATGAACATCACAGCAGATAAGACAGGGATGAGTCAGACACAACCCATTTCTAAGGGTGTGGGAGATGGTGGTAGTACCGGTAAGATTTTGGCCTGGGAGAAGCCATGGTAAATAGTGTGTTTACCTGCCACACAGAGACACAACAAGGAGCCCTTATTTGGGCACCAAGGTCTCTCACCACCATCCAGGGGCTCACTAAGGTCTGTCCTGAGCAGAGGTCTTTGGATTCTGCCCAGTCTCCAAGGAGGAGGAGGATTAGGCTCACTGGTGTGCTCAGTTGCTCTTGAGATTCCAGTGACACTAAGAGATGAAGGAATGCTTTACAATATGCATCCATACCACAAATGTTACAGACTGTTGTAGAACTCTTGAATGAACTTGGACTTACTTTTGGAGTCCTGAGGTTGTAGCTCTTCCTCCTTGAGTAACCTCTGCCCAAAGACTTTCTCCCTGGGGACTCTGTCTTGGATCTATTTTGAAACACATCTTTCAGCCACACCCTCCTGTCCAGGATCATAGGAAGCAGGACACTGTGGAGGACCCCAGACTCAGGGTCTGGATCCTGATAGGGCAGTGAAAATGGTCAAAGCTAGGCATGACACCCACCCCACCCACTGTCCCCACTCCAAAAGAGGATAGCTTGGTGGGATACCCAGAGTTGTCCTACCAAGCTGTGGGCTCAGGTGGCAGCTTCTGGATGAAATACTCCATTCTTGATTCATAGGTGACCCCTTCTTTTATTCTGGCTTACCTAGGGCCTTGGTCCTAAACTTAGCAACTTGTTTTGTTCTCATTTTCAAGCTTGGGGCTCAGTCTGCCCCTCTGCATGCAGGGTTCTGGGATAGAAGCTCTGGAAGCAGCAATGACACTGGGGATATCATGAGGTTTCCTGGCACCAATGAGGCCTGGGCACTGCCTCTAAACTCCTGATTGATGCCTTTGATTCTTGGACTTTTGGCATCCAAGATCATATCTCTGGCTCCAGGTCCAGCAACCCTCCTTCTTATCTTTGGGTTCCAGCCTGAGATAGGTTATGAATATGTGTGATATTTGAGCACTCATACTTAGCACAATGCATCACTCTGTGTTCTCGGTGTCTCGTCTCCTCGATTCTCTGTGTTAAAGGGGCAGCATAGAAAAAAAGCTACAGTGGAAAGTCTTCTTGTAAATATTCTACTACTGTCCTTGTAAATACAGTCCTTTTCTGCTGAATGGAAATCTGTAATAAGTTTAAGTACAGTAGAAATCTCGGAAGTTTATTTTTATGAAGATGATAAATGAGGTAATTTTTATCAATAGGAGAATGTAGGTCATGGATGTTTGGCTTTAAAAAACTCATAAAGACATAAAATAGCATCATTATTAAATTTTAAATAAAATATATTTTTTCACTCTTCATATTTTATTGATTCCTATAAGGAAATAAATTATTTTTGAAATTAAAAAAACAAAAACAAAAACAAAACAAAAATACTTAACCATTACAGTGACCATCTTTCCTGATTCCCCCCCTGGAATGAGGACATTGTGAGTACATAGCATTTCCAGTGTTCAATTGGGAAACATCTGGCAGCATGACTAGAGATGAGCTTCTCCTGGGTCTTCTGATGCCAAAGCCTAGCTTCATTCAGTTGTTCAAGCAATTCATGGTCCTATTTAATATTTATTACAGTAATTAGTTTTTAATTATATAATTGATATCCATCACAACTGGAACTCCACCTAGGAATTGGTTTCACATCAGGGAAAACAGATGCTTTGACTTACCAGAGGAGAGGTGGACAAATAAATCAGCCATCTATTCTTTTCTGGAAGAGAAGTTGCTCTCCTAGAAAAGCCCGGGCTGGGTGTGGCAAGTTTCCTCATTTGTTTGTTGCTGACATGAAAAGATGGAAAAAGTCCAATTCTGAGACCAGAGCACAAAGCCAAAGATGAAGTCAGCATTATGTCAAAGGAAAACACCACAGGACGGTGGCCTCTGCATCTTATGATGATCAAGGGAGGAATTAGAGAGAGAACTGAATTCTCAAGAGCTTGCTCCATGAAGCCCCTGCTGCAATGTGTTTGGGACATATCCTTAGGACAAGGGGAGACCCTGGGAGCACAGACTGGCTTTGTTCTCAGTTCCACAGGAACATAAACCACTGTGGAGAGTGCCACTATCAGCCTATGATAAACATTAATACTCAGCCTCATCCTCAGCCTAGACCCCAGAGATGGTCAGGGAAGCTGTGTTGCCAGACTTGGAGCCACAGAAGTGATGAGAGATCCCTGATAAGCGAGTATTGAAATCACAAGTCGGAGCTTTTGGGGTGGGGCATGTTAGAATGCTTTTGGTGCCAGGAGATATAATTATACCTCCCTATGTCATTACAGTTTTCAGCACAAGAGATGGTAATTGTCGGCTCCAGAGATCCAGACACTGAGGGAAAGTGGTCATGGGAGACTGGGTGTAAAACCTGAAAAAAAGAATGACACTCTTATCAGGTCATTGCTGGGGCCTCAGGTGAGTCTGACTAGAGACAGTGGATCAACCCACATGTCCCCATAGATCCTTCCCTGGAGTCCTCACATTTGTCCTGAGGGAAGACAATGAGAAGGACCAGAGTCCCATCCATGTTGGAGACACCTCAGCAGCACTGCCTTCTGAGACTGCTGTGCTGGGCCTGGTCCCTTATTCCTCTATCATTCCCTCCCTCAGCCTCAAAGGAGGGAATGACCTCTACATCAATGTGCTTTCTGCACTGTCTCTCTCTACCTGCTCTGATCTGAAACTTCATTCAGGATACCTCTGCCTCCTTTGCAAGCACAACATAGCTGAAGGATTAAAACATGTTGACATGAATTTTCTAAGAATTCATGTTAGTGACCAGGAAATGGAGCCATACATGAAATTTCCTTTAGTCCCTGGTAGGTGAATATGTGTCATATTTGAGCACTCATACTTAGCACAGTGCTCCAAGCCTACCAGGGAGGTGAGTGCAAACTCTGCTCTGAACTCATGAGATTCTTCCCTACTCTCCTCCCTGCTCCCCTATGTACAGAGACATTTATGCCTCTGTGGCTGGATTTCTCTCTGAGTTTTTCTTCCCACTCATAATGAGGGACATGAGGATTCCTCTGTGGGTCACAGGTTTCTGTGAAAACAAGCTCATCACTGCTGGGTGACAAGGCCCAGAAAATTGATGTCATCCAATGCATGGAAGGCAGGAGCAGGGGATCCAAAGAGTCTTGGAAATGTTTTGTGTCTTTCCTGCTCCAGAGCATTTCCCATTCCTAACCTTTCTATAAAGGTTCTGCCTTCATAGAGCCTTCATAAGCTCCTATGAACCTACTGCCTGAGAGAAGTGGAAGTCACCATTTGCTGATGGACCAATGAAGTGGACGCTATGATGAGTGTCCCAGATCCTGTGAAAGTCATGTCACCCCTGACGCTGGAGATACAGACAGTCCTCACCTGCCAGAGCTCTCCTGAAACTGACTTCCCATGAGGAATTTGCCCTCTCAAATTCATGCCCATTCCCAGGGTAGCCTGTATGCAGTGACTGGTGGATGCACCAATAGATAGTCCAGGTTGTCTTGCTGCGATATGGGAGCACTGAAGGACTGTCTCCATTCCAGCACCACCCCCTTTCCCTGGAGTTGACTAAGACTGCACCACAGCCCCAACTCATCCCAAAGCTGGGATTCCTCTATGCTTTCCTCTGCTCTGGAGCTCCCCATGGGGAAGGCTAAGATTTTCTCACTACTGCTCTGAGTTCAGAGGCTCCATCTCTCCAATCCTCCTTCGAGTCCCTTCTCCCTTCTCAGAGAACACATCTGCACTGCCGACTGTAGGCTGTTCCTGCTGACTCCTGCTTTCTTCCCTTTATTCTTCTTAAACACTGTTTTCCTTTCATCTTCTGCACATCTCTCTATGACTTGGTGAGTGCCCCAGGGAGAGGCTAAAGTGTTACACCACTGGGTCTCATTCCCTGATCCTGTTCATTCTCTTCCCTTGCATGGGGCAGATGCCAGCAGCCCTCCCCAATACCTTTATGTGCTCACTTATACCTCACCATCAGTGTCCAGGGAGAGACAGCCCACAATAGGTAGGCTCAGGAGGGTGACCAACTAGCCTGGTTTGCCTGAGACTGATGGGTATCTCAGGACTGATCAGGGAGCAATCAGGCCTAAAACTAGGACAAGCCTGGGTTATTCTAGGTGCAGGACTGTCTGGAAAAGGAGACATGGAAGTAGTATTCTGGAGCAATGAAGACCCCAATTAGGGTTTGGATGGGAGCACACAGAGCAATGCAGTTCAAATTTTTATTGGAGGTGAACAGGGATGATTTACCTGTAGGAGGAAATGCAAAAGCAGGGTCATGTGTCGGGCATTTGAAAAAGAGAAAGAGAAGAATACTTTTAAGGAAAGTGGGGACAATCCTACTTCTTTCACTGCAGTGAGTGTTGCTAACTGTGACTGATAGTTTGCAAAAGTTAAAAGGCTGGGGGTAAAAATCACCAAGGACAAGCTAAGAGGGAAAGCCAGAAATCCTCCTCATTGGTTGAAAAAGACTCTTATCTGCACAGACAGAAATCAGGGAAAGTTGAGGCTCAGAACTTAGTCTTAAGAATATCAGACCTCCAGAAAACAGTGACCTTTCTACTGGTCAGATTTGCTATGCTTCAGTCAGGACCCTGAATGGATAACTTCAGGGTCCTGAGTTATAAGAAGGGACTATGTAGACCCAAGCACCCAGAAGTCTTAAATTAATAATACCCCTGATATATCCAAGCTGACAGAAACAGCCCCCTCTTAACAATTAGGGCCCATCCTTACTTCCGAACTTTGCTTGATGATTGGGCAGAAGCTGTGAATTAATACTCACCACCACCAGCACCCTGGAATTAATCTGTTCCTGCCATGTAGGCTTGTGAGCCAATAAGTAGGATTGTGTCACCACAAAACCAGGACAGGAGTGTGCAGGGCCTGCTAGGGGGGATTGGGAGCTGCAGAACTAGACAACACATAAGATGGGACCTGGAAAAGCATGCATGGGCTGGATTTTGAGAGTGCAAGATCAAGAAGCAAAAGCTCAGATTAAATGAGGGAATTTTACCTACTAGAAGTATTCTCAACTGGCAAGGAGGTTGAGATAGTTTGCAAGCTCTCTGCCAGGATGACAACCCTTAGAAAGACTGAGAAAATGGTGGCTTCAGAAGCATCTAGCAGGAGTGGTTCTATCAGGTATGGCTGTACAGCTCCCCAGGAGAGGTGATCCTTAGGAAGGCCTGGCAGACACAGCGTTTACTTGAGCAATGAGGAAGGTACTGCCAGCGAAGCATCAGCATCTTCAAGAAGTTCAGTAGGTGGCTGTTCTCTAGGTCAGGGCCAGATGCGGGGGACAGGGAAGGAAGAGCTCCAGGGATAGTAATAGGGAATGGTAGGACCCAGAAGGGATAGAAGCATGTTGATGTAGCTTAACCATAGAAGTCAAGTGAGTGGCAAAGGGAGAGGTACCAGCAAGAGCACCTGACCTTGGGGGGTGTTAAAAATGGTCAAGAGTACAGAGCCCCTCAGGACAAGACAGATGGGCCCCCAAGAAAAGTATGGCTCACCCTGTGATCAGAACAAGTAGGGACAGGGCCAGGAGCCCGAGAGCCAACCCCAATAATAAGTTCCCTAGAAAGCTGGATCTGCAATGTCATAATTCTGGAGGAGAGTATTGACTTTCTGTACGAGTTTCCTGTGATGACTGATGAATCACAGACTGGACAGCAATCGTCAAGAGAAAGTTAGTCCCTCACAGTTCTGGAGGCCAGACGTCTGAAATCACCAACACTGGTCCTGCAGCAAGCTGTCAGTGGAGGCCCCACTCCCTCCAGATGCTTTAAGAGTGGGTCCATTACTTGTCTTTTCCCGTTGTTGCTGCCTGTCACTATTCCTTGACTTGTGCCTCCATTCCTCCAATATCTGCTTCCTCCTTCATTTGGCCTTTTTTTGGTGTGTGTGTGTGTTTAACGTCCCTGTGTCTCTCTCATAGAAACATTTGTGATGTGATTTATGGCCCACCCAAATAATGTAGGAAATATTCCCATCTGAAGATCCTTAGTTTAATCATATTTTCATAGGACCTCTCTCCAAATGTGATAACAATTACAGGACTTGTAAAATGATAAAAACTTAGTATCTTTGGGGCCACCATTCAGCTCTTGACTCCCCACATACAACTTTGTGTATTTAAAAAAAAAAAAAAAAGTCACGTATCTCTTCATGGGTAGAACCAGAGTCTGAGATTGTCCAGACAGAGCTCCCTTCTGATAAGGGGTCCTTGGAGTTGGACCCTCAGGCAGAGGCTCCTTTGAGCTCTGTCCAGCTTCTTCTCACCTGCTGAGAAGACAAAATCTTTTCCAGGGTTCCTAGAACCTTCTCAGTTTCCCTCCTCCTGAATTTAATGTCAGACATTTAAAAATTCCCAAATGTTTTCTCTTTGTCCTATTTCTTTCCTGCATATCTAATACCAGGATTATCTTCAATGTTTTATCCAACATTCCTCTTGCTCTGAACTGAGCTTCCCAGAGAGTGTTCCATTGACAAGTCTCCCTGGGTAAACTGCTGGTCCTGAACGGGGGAGTGTGATAGGTGGCAGATTCCACTCTAGGCGGAGCTTCAGGAACTGATCCATGGAGCATGGAGTGGATTACATGGAATATCAGAAGTGGAGGGTGGAGAGCAAATTCCATTTGAGGAGAGGGACGAAGGATGGAAGGGAAGATTCCCCACTCTCCTCATCCTTGCTGTTGTGCTGTCCAGGTTAAGCCACCAGGGGGCAGCACGAGCCTAGATTTGGGAGCTTCAGCAACCTCCCCCTCCACCCCCAAGGTTCTGTTGAGTTTTCTTCAGGTCCATGGAAGGTTCCAAGGGCTTCTATCTCCCTGGTCATTCCTAAGGAGGAAAAGCTTTTAAGTTCCTTGTCCCCACTCTGTCCCTTCTCCACAAAGGACACTAAACACCCCTAGGACTTAGTGCCAGACCAAATCTCAGGCCATTGCAGAGACTAGGGACAGAGAGATGTGTGAACATCCACCCTAAGGAAAGGTGGAGAGGGAATGCCACATTCCTGCCAGGCTTTGGTTTCTGGAAAAGGGGCTACTGGAGCTTTCCTCAGTTCTGCTGGAAACCTCTGCTCACCCTCATCATTCAGAGCATGGATGAATAAACCCTCAGCCTGCTCTGAAGCCAGAATTATGTTCTCTATAAAGAAGTAAAGTGGAAAAGAACAGGACCTCTGCCCCTTCCCTCCTCTAAGTCATGGGTGACTGCAGAGAGAGATGAAGAGAGAAAAAGCAGAGCACTGAGTGTGGTATTTGGCAGGGTGACATATGACAAAAATACATTTTTATGTATAGTTTCAAACCCAGCTAGGATATTTTTTTCTAACATGCCTAAATACAGCATGGACACACATTAGGCAAATTCCTTAGCTCAGCTTCCCTACCTGAACTCTCTTTTTATTCATTCTGAAAACATAATTACTGAATGAGCTGTTGGGGCACATTTCTGTATCCTCAGAAAGATCCAGACATGTGAGGTATGAGTATATGGGCCTATCAGGCAGAGGAGTAGCCTGTGCAAAGGCACTGAGGTAGGGCAAATATGGCTAATGAAGGAATAGCATGAAATCGAGTGGGTTGGGGAATAGTCCACTGGGAATTCAAAGGAGGGAGATTCATAGATTACATCATGACTGAAAGCCTGGTAACGAAGGTGAGTAGTTTTCCTAAGTGAAAAGAGAATCGATTTGAAGATTTTCCATAATTTATACATGAGTTTTACAGTCAGCCCTGCTTAAGGTTTCTACCTCAGACAGATTCCTTTCTAGAAAGCACAACTAAGCCATTTTCTGTCTGTGGAAGAAACCTTGCCTCAGGAAGATGTATAGCTTGGAAGTGGGGCTTGATCAATATGTACAAAGAGGACATTAGAAAGAAAGCCCCATGTTCCCTGTGACACCAAAATGTGTTCTGAGGAGAGGTCCCTGGAGCTGGGTGCTCAGACCAAACCTGACACCATCCCCTTCTCCCACTTCCTCAAACACTAGAATTCACCTCCTGCTTTCTGGCAGGTGGTTCTCAATGCTACAGAGCTTCCTCTTCCCTCGGGTATTATCTTTTTTTTTTTTTCTTCTACAAATTTGAGAAGCCAATCTATCTTCATCTGTTCTTATTTTTCTCACCCAGCCTTCCTACTGGGGTTGGCTTATTTAACTTCTAATGTTT
Organism: Mustela putorius furo; assembly: GCF_011764305.1. NCBI lineage: Eukaryota > Metazoa > Chordata > Mammalia > Carnivora > Mustelidae > Mustela > Mustela putorius. The sequence continues at coordinate 498,664 of NW_025422010.1, forward strand.
CCTCAGCTCTGAACCCAGAGACGCCTGACAAGCAATGCCCTCAAGCCAAGGCTTTGGTGGGATATGCTGAATAATTGTGAGGTGAGTGCTTGATTCTGGTCTACCTGGTGTGGTAGGTGGCTCATTCTATTCTGGAGGAAGGAAAGGACAAAAGGAAATGCACTTCCAGGGGATAGAAGACATCAGAAGACCTGGTACTGAGCTGGATAGGGAAGGAGGGGAAGACTGGAGTGGAAGCGGAGGAGGAATTTCCAGCTCTTATTCAGCAGCCTTCCCCAGTGCCTGCCTGGGATGCACCTTCTGAGGCCACCAGGGGCATCAAAGGCCTGGATTTAGAGAAGAGATTTTCTAAGGTGTATAAGCTGTGCACATGAAATGTTAAGAGTTGCTTCTCACTGAGGCCCTCTGAAGTACCAAAGTGTTGTGCCCCACTCCCAAATCATCTTCTCAGAGGGCTAAAGAATAACCCAGGGCTCAGCCACAGGACTCCATCTCAAACCACCACAGAGACGGAGGATGGAGTGATGCATGACAAGCTATCTTGAAGGCAGAAGAAGAATTGAGGCAGAATCATGGCTCCAGCTTTGCTTTTTGGCCTGAGAAATGGGGATTGGATCTCTGTTAGTCAGCCTGGTACCCTGTTCTCATCTTTGTGTCACATATTATGGAGGAGAAGTCCTGTGATTTATCACTCAGGAACCACTGGATTCTCACCATAGAAAGTGTAAGGATATCTGTGGGTTGCATCTATTTCCAGGGCACTGTCAGTATGACTTGAATGACAACATGTTCAAGAGTTTTAAGTGTTGACTAACCTCAGCTGCCCAGGGATACTTAAGTATCTAGAATAGAAGGTCATGCCAGAGGGGATGAAGAGAGGCAGGACAGGAAGCACGTCTTCTTCTGAGGCAGGAGGAGAAGGTAAGAGAGATCTAGGGGAGTCAGGCCCAGGGTTGGGGTCTCAGGTGGCAGTGTTCTTGGGACATCTTCATCATGGTCTGGACTCTGGACTGACTCGCCCTCCTCACTCAGGGCACAGGTGACACCTTCAAGGAACGGACCATGGGGACATCTGGGCTGATCATTTGTCTGCCCCTCAGGCTTATCTGGGCCCCAGCACTAAACTCACCAGAGTCTGTTCTTTCTTTCCGGGTTCCTGGGCCCAGTCTGCCTGACTCAGCCTCCTTCAGTGTTCAGGGTTCTGGGATAGACCATCACCATCTCTTGTGCTGGAAGCAGCAGTAACATTGGGGGTTAAAATTATGTTTCCTGATTCCAACAGATCCCAGGCACATCCCCCAAACTCCTGACTTATAGTGTAAATTCTCAGCTGTCAGGGATCCCTGATAGCTTCTTGGGCTCCAGGAATAGCAACATAGCCTTCCTGACCATCTCTGGGCTCCAGGCTGAAGATTAGGCTGACTATTATTATTGTTCATATATAACCAGTAACATGTACACAAGTGGCCAAAGCTCATGGGAAGTAAAATTAAAACCTGCCCTGTGCTCACAGCCTCCTTCCTAGCTCTGAAGATACTTCCCAACCCTGTATAGCAGGGGCTTCATGAGGCATGGTCTTGAGAATTTAGATATCTCTGTTCCTCTTCCTTCTTAAGATAAAATAAATGAAACACACTCTGCCAAAGGTCTGGAAAAATAATAGATTCTATTTGCTTCATGACATGGTCCTAGAAACTCATTCTTTCCCAACTCTGCAGTGGTAGGAACTGGGGATCAAGAGACCCCTGTGCTGTACGCCTCCTCCAATTTTCAGGGAATCCTTATTTCAATGGCTGCATTTCACACATGGATTCACAAGTGAATCAATTTTCCAGAATTGATGGTGTCTTATTCAACTCACTTTTTTGGTGGGGGGGTAATGGTTTTATTGAGTTTTATTTACATATCATACAACTCTCCCATTTAAACCAATGGCTTTTGTAGTACATTCTTTAACTTGTGAAAACATCACCACCATCACATTGCTATCATCCTCAAAAGAAACCTTATACCTATTGGCATTCATCTCCCATTTTCTACCAATTCTCCCAGCCCATATCAATCACTGATCTACTTTCTGTCCTGCAGCTTTGCATTGTCTGGACATTTTGTGTACTTGGAGTTGCACAATATGCGATCTTTTGGGAATGACTTCTTTCACTTGGAATATTTTCAAGGTTCATCTATGTCGTAACATATATTAGTATTTTCTTACTTTTACTGCCCAAACATATCCCATTGTATGGATAAATGACATTGAAGAAGTTTAATATAAGACACCTTTCAGTCATTTTCACCTTGTCTTAGTCAACGTGACCCTCCTTAGTGAGCAATTCTTCTGCATATCAGTGACTGAATCAATAGTACATGAGAAAAGATCTGAAGACATAGTTGAGGGTATGAGGATAAGGGGAAGTTGTGTTTTTTTTTTTCCAATGTCCCTTCATCTTTGACCCCAATTCTGTGGAACCTGAATAGGGGAGAATATGATTTGAGAGTCTGTGATAGAATTTTCCCTCCTGTGAGATCAATGAACCCCTGTCCTGGAAGCAACTCTGCATGTGGACTGTCTGTCCAATAGGCTGGGCTCCTTCCAAAATGGGTTCTCTGTTCCACAAGGAAGAGCTATATGGTGGGCATGTCCATACTCCAAGGGATCCCCCACATATCTGATTTCCATGGTGAATAAGCCCAATTTCTGGCTTAAATTCCAATGATGAAAAATCGCTCACAACACATGTACATAAATAATGGTGAAGAATTCTTTGCACATTGAATGAACCCAGGATTAGTCCTCAGAACTTGGGGAAGAACCAAGCCTCTTCCCAATTGAATAGAACGTTCTATGTTTAACATTGGAAATAGCATGACCTGGCAATGACCACATTTGTGGGCAAATTGGGATGGATGTTCCATTTAGCATTGAACTTAGTCTCCCCCGGGCGCCTGGGTGGCTCAGTGGGTTAAGCCACTGCCTTCGGCTCAGGTCATGATTTCAGGGTCCTGGGATCAAGTCCCGCATCGGGCTCTCTGCTCAGCAGGGAGCCTGCTTCCCTCTATCTCTCTCTCTCTTTGCCTGCCTCTCCGTCTACTTGTGATCTCTCTTTGTCAAATAAATAAATAAAATCTTTAAAAAAAAAAAAAAAGAACTTAGTCTCCCCCATAACATCTTCTATAAATTATTTTCCAATTTTTTTCCATATATTTTTTGTTTCCCTGATAAAGTCAGTACCTTCAGGCTTTAGGCATGTGGACTGGAAGAGCAGCTCATCTTGACTTGTAGCAGCTGGGTAAAAATGCATTGCAATGTGATGTGGGCTAATAGAGAGAAAGAATAACATTCTGCATCACAGTTTTGTGTTTGTGTAAGCATGATCAGAGGCTGTACCTGTCCAGAGGGTATGTGCTCTCATGGAGAAATTCTGTAGGTTGTGAAGGGGCCACTGTCCTGTTATTTTCTAAAGCGTCTCCTATGAGACTTGCTTCCTGACTTTAATAGCATCAATACAATTCTTTATAAAGTATCTACTAATGCATGTGAAGGCAGATGACCTCATTGTCTTTACTATGTGTCTCCTTTTAAGTGTGAGATGACAATTCTTTTTGAGAAAGTAGTTATTATCTTTATGATAGGAAACAATACTAAGAAATATAGAAGCTAGGGCATCTGGGTGTCTCAGTTGGTTAAGTGACTGTCTTTGGCTTAGGTCATGATACTGGAGTCTTGAGATGGAGACCTGCATCTGGCTCCCTGCTCAGCAGGGAGTCCTCTTATCCTCTGCCCCGCCCCTCTCTCATGCGTGCACACTCTCTCTCTCTCATTCTGTCCCTCTCAGATAAATAAATAAATAATCTAAAAAAGAAAGGAAGGAAGAAAGAAAAAAGAAAGAAAGGAAGAAAGAAGGAAAGAAAGAAACAAACAAACAAATACAGAAGCTAAATTGTGAGTGAATAGGATTGCTTCCGATATGACATTTCCAGAGCTACAAAGCCCTTTGTGTCTGCGTATATGTGTCTCAAGATGTAGGAAAAGCCTCTTTGATTGTCTCAAGTAATGAAACTATTTACATTTCAATATTTTTATGAAAAGATGAGAGAATTGTTACTTTTGATAGAGGTAGCATGAAATATTTCAGGTGTCCCAATGATCAAAACATCCACCAGTGTTTTTCTGGTCAATGCAATCAGGGAATCAGCACCTCAGGGTAGATGTCCATAGAATTTTTGAGTTAAGTGCCATTCATTTTCCATTGCATATGTCCTGGATATTTTATATTTCTTTTTTTTTCTCACTTCCATAGTTATGGAGCCATCTTGTTTCACTCAACCTGAATGATAAGGAGTTAGTGATTGATTTTCAAGTATTTTTAGTTTACTGGCTTTAGTGTTTTGGTTATTAATCACATTATATGCAAATGGCCATTTTGCTCCCATTAAGGCAATCTTACTTCTTTTTTGAGTATTATGGCTCATTGTGTGGTCACAAGAATCCAGAAGGCTTAAAAAAAAGTAGTGTTCCCTGAACCCTGGGGACCTGAGTTTGCTCTTTGTACTATTAGCACAGAACAGAAGAAAAAGCTGCTCCTGAAAATACCATGCAGAAAGAACCTGGACACGTGGACTGTACTCAGGCAACATTTCTATAGTGACCTCAGGAGGCTCCAATCTACAAGATCACATCTATAAGACTACTCACTGAACCTCAGAACTAATTGATGGACTTATGTGAAGGTCAATAACAGATTACCATTCCACTATTATCTCAGTAACAGACAACATTATTCAGATTAATTCTGAAATAATATAATATGTGTTCAAAACATAGATGAATAATCATTTCAGATAAAAAAGCTATCACTTCCTTTACTACAGATTTTTTCCCACTAACACCATGTCCACCAATTATTTCCTCCCATCTTTGACCATGGCATCACTTCTCTTGTGCTCTTTAAATGTCTATCACAGGATATGAATAAGGACACTAAAATACTTTCATCAGAATATTCACACTCTACAGAAATAAGCCTGTTTTCTCATGGACATTTCCACTTCCATCCTGGCAAAGATCAATGAGCCCTTATTTGAGACTCTGCCCCAAATTCATCTCTTTAGAAAGCATAGTAGGTCAAGAATCCCTTTGTGGATAAAGAGACTTTGCTTCAGGGAGACACACAGCTCTGAGGGGAGATCTTCACGATATGCATTAAGGGGCAGGATGAAGAATGTCTAAGCCTCTGATCAAGAGACACACTCTGCTGAATTGTCTGGGAGAGCCACATCTTCCTCCTTTCCTGTATGATATGGTCCAAAAGGTAGCCCGTTCCAACTCCTCAACAGATAAACAGAAGCAGAAGGAGATGCTTACTCAGTGCAATGTTCATAGCTCTCAGGAAAATCCTCACTTTATATGGCTAGATCTTCTACACCAATGCAGGTCAGCATAGATTCAGGACATCTGAATTGTCATTGACTTATTCTTCTCTCCACCATGCTGTAATCAGGATGACACTCCATGCTGGGTTATTCAGGTATTGAAGCAAAATCATCTGAGAAAACATCAGAGGATATTTCCAAAGGAATGATCAACAAAAGATGTTATTTTTCTGTCTAATGTTCCTCATCATTGAGCCCATATCCAAGGCATTTGACCAGGGAGAGTTTGAATGACACACCAGGAACTTGGTCAAATTTTGAATTACCTCCCCTTAGATGCCTGAACCCCAGTCCTACAAGACATCCAGCACATGGTCTGTCCCCTCGTTATTTTCAAAATGATTCCTCTTTTGCAAAGGAGATACACCATCTCCTCTGGAATTCTCAAGGATATCTAATATCTTCCATGGACCCCTTCAATTGTTAGCTAGATTTCCAGTTATAGTGAATGTGTAAGTACACATAACATTAAATATCTGTGCAAGAATTTATTTGACTTCTGGTTAAAATGGGGCTTGGGGCACCTGGGGAGCTCAGTGAGTTAAGTATCTGCCTTCAGCTCATGTTATGATCCTGGATCCTGAGACCATGTCCTCCATCAGGTTCCCTGTTCAGCAGGGTGTCTGCTTCTCCCTCTACACCACCCCCCTTCTCTCTCATGTTCTCTAACTCTCAAATAAATAAATAAAATCTTTTAAAAATGAAATGGGGCTTTAGTTCAAGAAGACTTGATTGGGAGGGGGGGTGCCTGGGTGGCTCAGTGGGTTAAAGCCTCTGCCTTCAGCTCAGTTCGTAATCCCAAGGTCCTGGCATAGAGCCCTGCATTGGGCTCTCTGCTCAGCAGGGAGCCTACTTCCCTTCATCTCTCTCTGCCTGCCTCTCTGCCTACTTGTGATCTCTGTCAAATAAATAAATAAAACCTAAAATAAAAAAAGAAGACTTGATAAGGCATCACTTTCATTTCACCAGTTTTAGCCTGGCAACTCATGTCTCATGCATGTGTGTCCTCATTCCTGTGTGAACCAGAATATTGGCCGCTGTATCAAATAGCTCAATCTTTGTCATAATGTTGATGCATGTGATTTTTCCCCCCACAATTCTTGTTCTACTTATCTTCTTTTGTGTCCAAATACAGTAAATAACTTTGTGCTGTAATTTTCTAATGTGGGAAGATGGCCCTTATGCCACTGTTTGGAGCACCAATGGGTGTGGATGCCTTTTCTTGGAGACTCAGTAGAATGACCTGAGTCACAGCCCTATAAGGCAGATTAGAGACTATGGTGCCTACATGGTGTCAGTCCCTGATGAGACAGTAAATAGAAACAGGGGAACAAAGTTTTGGACTTTCCTTTTGGTCTGATGCAAGATGTACTTCCTTACTGTATGGTAACACGGTCAAATTTTTAAAGTGAATATCCTACATGTTTATGAGGGCAGGGAGCCATCAATGTCCCTTCTATGTTTCTGCTTCTGAGGTGGTGCAAGTTCCTTTTCAGGTAGAAGTTACAATTTTTGTGATTTATGCAGTGTATAGAAAACCAGTTGCTACATGTTGAGTAAACAAGATCATTGCAAATAGGATATTTCTGGAAATCCCATTGTCCTATCAACTGTTTTTTGTTTGTTTGTTTGTTTTTGGTGACTAATGTGTAGGAATATTTGCATGCATTTATTGAATAATGAAACTTTTCCTTTTCTATTTTTTAAATTAAAAAAAGCACATTTCCATCTAATTTTGTAAAAGATGACAGATAGTTTTTAATAGAAAATATTTGAATGTTTTCATGCCATCATTGTGAAACCACCCCACAGCATTTATTGTCAATGCAACCCCACAATCAGTATCTCCCAATTTTCCATATGGTTTCCTACAGAATTTCTGGTTGCAGTGTCACAGTTTATCCCAGAATTTCTTATAGGTATTTTATTTTTTTAAAAAAATATGTTTAGACAAGAGGCAGCTGCTTCAGCATGGAATGAAAGGTAAGTAAGTAGGAATTGATTATTGCATATTTTTAATTCACTTTCATTGGTTTAACTGGTTATTCATTATATATATTCATTATGTATATACTAATTAGCTCTTTTGCCTCCCCATTGGTGGCATCTGTGTTTCTTTCAGCTATTTCTTGTCTGAATGTGTGGGCACAAATACCCAGGGTATTTTTTTAAAATTTAAATTGAATTAATTAACATAAAGTGTATTACAGCAACCCTCAGTTTGCACTTTAAGTGAAATTTGGTGAACCTCTAACATGGAATGAGGACACCGAGTTTACTCCTGGTACTAATAGAACATGGAACAGAGGTCGAGGTGGATCTTTTTTTTTTTTTTTTTTTTTTTTTTTTAATTTTTTATTTTTGATAAACATATATTTTTATCCCCAGGGGTACAGGTCTGTGAATCACCAGGTTTACACACTTCACAGCACTCACCAAATCACATACCCTCCCCAATGTCCATAATCCCACCCCCTTCTCCCAAACCCCCTGCCCCTGGCAACCCTCAGTTTGTTTTGTGAGATTAAGAGTCACTTATAGTTTGTCTCCCTCCCAATCCCATCTTGTTTCATTTATTCTTCTTCTACCCACTTAAGCCTCCATGTTGTATCACCACTTCCTCATATCAGGGAGATCATATGATAGTTGTCTTTCTCTGCTTGACTTATTTCACTAAGCATGATACGCTCTAGTTCCATCCACGTTGTTGCAAATGGCAAGATTTCATTTCTTTTGATGGCTGCATAGTATTCCATTGTGTATATATACCACATCTTCTTGATCCATTCATCTGTTGAGGGACATCTAGGTTCTTTCCATAGTTTGGCTATTGTGGACATTGCTGCTATAAACATTCGGGTGCATGTGCCCCTTTGGATCACTACATTTGTATCTTTAGGGTAAATACCCAATAGTGCAATTGCTGGGTCATAGGGCAGTTCTATTTTCAACATTTTGAGGAACCTCCATGCTGTTTTCCAGAGTGGCTGCACCAGCTTGCATTCCCACCAACAGTGTAGGAGGGTTCCCCTTTCTCCGCATCCTCGCCAGCATCTGTCATTTCCTGACTTGTTGATTTTAGCCATTCTGACTGGTGTGAGGTGATATCTCATTGTGGTTTTGATTTGTATTTCCCTGATGCCGAGTGATATGGAGCACTTTTTCATGTGTCTGTTGGCCATCTGGATTTCTTCTTTGCAGAAATGTCTGTTCATGTCCTCTGCCCATTTCTTGATTGGATTATTTGTTCCTTGGGTGTTGAGTTTGCTAAGTTCTTTATAGATTCTGGACACTAGTCCTTTATCTGATATGTCGTTTGCAAATATCTTCTCCCATTCTGTCAGTTGTCTTTTGATTTTGTTAATTGTTTCCTTTGCTGTGCAAAAGCTTTTGATCTTGATGAAATCCCAGTAGTTCATTTTTTCCCTTGCTTCCCTTGCCTTTTGCGTTGTTCCTAGGAAGATGTTGCTGCGGCAGAGGTCGAAGAGGTTGCTGCCCGTGTTCTCCTCAAGGATTTTGATGGATTCCTTTCGTACATTGAGGTCCTTCATCCATTTTGAGTCTATTTTTGTGTGTGGTGTAAGGGAATGGTCCAATTTCATTTTTCTGCATGTGGCTGTCCAATTTTCCCAGCACCATTTATTGAAAAGGCTGTCTTTTTTCCATTGGACATTCTTTCCTGCTTTGTCGAAGATTAGTTGACCATAGAGTTGAGGGTCTATTTCTGGGCTCTCTATTCTGTTCCATTGATCTATGTGTCTGTTTTTGTGCCAGTACCATGCTGTCTTGATGATGACAGCTTTGTATTAGAGCTTGAAGTCCGGAATTGTGATGCCACCAACGTTGGCTTTCTTTTTCAATATCCCTTTGGCTATTCGAGGTCTTTTCTGGTTCCATATAAATTTTAGAATTATTTGTTCCATTTCTTTGAAAAAGATGGATGGTACTTTGATAGGAATTGCATTAAATGTGTAGATTGCTTTAGGTAGCATAGACATTTTCACAATATTTATTCTTCCAATCCAGGAGCATGGAACATTTTTCCATTTCTTTGTGTCTTCCTCAATTTCTTTCATGAGTACTTTATAGTTTTTCTGAGTATAGATTCTGTGTCTCTTTGGTTAGGTTTATTCCTAGGTATCTTATGGTTTTGGATGCAATTGTAAATGGGATTGACTCCTTAATATCTCTTTCTTCTGTCTTGCTGTTGGTGTAGAGAAATGCAACTGATTTCTGTGCATTGATTTTATATCCTGACACTTTACTGAATTCCTGTATAAGTTCTAGCAGTTTTGGAGTGGAGTCTTTTGGGTTTTCCACATATAGTATCATATCATCTGCGAAGAGTGATAATTTGACTTCTTCTTTGCCGATTTGGATGCCTTTAATTTCCTTTTGTTGTCTGATTGCTGAGGCTAGGACCTCTAGTACGATGTTGAATAGCAGTGGTGATAATGGACATCCCTGCCGTGTTCCTGACCTTAGCGGAAAAGCTTTCAGTTTTTCGCCATTGAGAATGATATTTGCGGTGGGTTTTTCATAGATGGCTTTGATGATATTGAGGTATGTGCCCTCTATCCCTACACTTTGAAGAGTTTTGATCAGGAAGGGATGTTGTACTTTGTCAAATGCTTTTTCAGCGTCTATTGAGAGTATCATATGGTTCTTGTTCTTTCTTTTATTGATGTGTTGTATCACATTGACTGATTTGCGGATGTTGAACCAACCTTGCAGCCCTGGAATAAATCCCACTTGGTCGTGGTGAATAATCCTTTTAATGTACTGTTGAATCCTATTGGCTAGTATTTTGTTGAGTATTTTCGCATCTGTGTTCATCAAGGATATCGGTCTATAGCTCTCTTTTTTGGTGGGATCCTTGTCTGGTTTTGGGATCAAGGTGATGCTGGCCTCATAAAATGAGTTTGGAAGTTTTCCTTCCATTTCTTTTTTTTGGAACAGTTTCAGGAGAATAGGAATTAGTTCTTCTTTAAATGTTTGGTAGAATTCCCCCGGGAAGCCGTCTGGCCCTGGGCTTTTGTTTGTTTGGAGATTTGTAATGACTGTTTCAATCTCCTTACTGGTTATGGGTCTGTTCAGGCTTTCTATTTCTTCCTGGTTCAGTTGTGGTAGTTTATATGTTTCTAGGAATGCATCCATTTCTTCCAGATTGTCAAATTTATTGGCGTAGAGTTGCTCATAGTATGTTCTTATAATAGTTTGTATTTCTTTGGTGTTAGTTGTGATCTCTCCTCTTTCATTCATGATTTTATTTATTTGGGTCCTTTCTCTTTTCTTTTTGATAAGTCGGGCCAGGGTTTATCAATTTTATTAATTCTTTCAAAGAACCAGCTCCTAGTTTCGTTGATTTGTTCTATTGTTTTTTTTGGTTTCTATTTCATTGATTTCTGCTCTGATCTTTATGATTTCTCTTCTCCTGCTGGGCTTAGGGTTTCTTTCTTGTTCTTTCTCCAGCTCCTTTAGGTGTAGGGTTAGGTTGTGTACCTGAGACCTTTCTTGTTTCTTGAGAAAGGCTTGTAGCGCTATATATTTTCCTCTCAGGACTGCCTTTGTTGTGTCCCACAGATTTTGAACCGTTGTATTTTCATTATCATTTGTTTCCATGATTTTTTTCAATTCTTCTTTAATTTCCCGGTTGACCCATTCATTCTTTAGAAGGATACTGTTTAGTCTCCATGTATTTGGGTTCTTTCCAAACTTCCTTTTGTGGTTGAGTTCTAGCTTTAGAGCATTGTGGTCTGAAAATATGCAGGGAATGATCCCTTCTTTTGATACCGGTTGAGTCCTGATTTAGGACCGAGGATGTGATCTATTCTGGAGAATGTTCCATGTGCACTAGAGAAGAATGTGTATTCTGTTGCTTTGGGATGAAATATTCTGAATATATCTGTGATGTCCATCTGGTCCAGTGTGTCGTTTAAGGCCTTTATTTCCTTGCTGATCTTTTGCTTGGATGACCTGTCCATTTCAGTGAGGGGAGTGTTAAAGTCCCCTACTATTATTGTATTATTGTTGATGTGTTTCTTTGATTTTGTTATTAATTGGTTTATATAGTTGGCTGCTCCCACATTGGGGGCATAGATATTTAAAATTGTTAAATCTTCTTGTTGGACAGACCCTTTGAGTATGATATAGTGTCCTTCCTCATCTCTTATTATAGTCTTTGGCTTAAAATCTAATTGATCTGATATAAGGATTGCCACTCCTGCTTTCTTCTGATGTCCATTAGCATGGTAAATTCTTTTCCACCCCCTCACTTTAAATCTGGAGGTGTCTTCGGGCTTAAAATATGTTTCTTGGAGGCAACATATAGATGGGTTTTGTTTTTTTATCCATTCTGATAGCCTGTGTCTTTTGACAGGGGCATTTAGCCCATTCACATTCAGGGTAACTATTGAGAGATATGAATTTAGTGCCATTGTATTGCCTGTAAGGTGACTGTTACTGTATATGGTCTCTGTTCCTTTATGATCTACCACTTGTAGGCTGTCTCTTTGCTTAGAGGACCCCTTTCAATATTTCCTGTAGAGCTGATTTGGTATTTGCAAATTCTTTCAGTTGTTGTTTGTCCTGGAAGCTTTTAATCTCTCCTTCTATTTTCAATGATAGCCTAGCTGGATATAGTATTCTTGGCTGCATGTTTTTCTCGTTTAGTGCTCTGAATATATCATGCCAGCTCTTTCTGGCCTGCCAGGTCTCTGTGGATAAGTCAGCTGCCAATCTAATATTTTTACCATTGTATGTTACAGACTTCTTTTCCCGGGCTGCTTTCAGGATTTTCTCTTTGTCATTGAGACTTGTAAATTTTACTATTAGGTGACGGGGTGTGGGCCTATTCTTATTGATTTTGAGGGGCATTCTCTGAACCTCCTGTATTTTGATGCTCGTTCCCTTTGCCATATTGGGGAAATTCTCCCCAATAATTTTCTCCAGTATACCTTCTGCTCCCCTCTCACTTTCTTCTTCTTCTGGAATCCCAATTATTCTAATGTTGTTTCGTCTTATGGTGTCACTTATCTCTCGAATTCTCCCCTCGTGGTCCAGTAGCTGTTTGTCCCTCTTTTACTCAGCTTCTTTATTCTCTGTCATTTGGTCTTCTATATCACTAATTCTTTCTTCTGCCTCATTTATCCTAGCAGTTAGAGCCTCCATTTTTGATTGTACCTCATTAATAGCTTTTTTGATTTCACCTTGGTTAGATTTTAGTTCTTTTATTTCTCCAGAAAGGGCTTTTATATCTCTCGAGAGGGTTTCTCTAATATCTTCCATGCCTTTTTCGAGCCAGGCTAGAACCTTGAGAATTGTCATTCTGAACTCTAGATCTGACATATTACCGATGTCTGTATTGATTAGGTCCCTAGCCTTCGGTACTGCCTCTTGTTCTTTTTTTTTTTTTTTTTTTAAGACTTTATTTATTTATTTGACAGAGAGAAATCACAAGTAGGTAGAGAGGCAGGCAGAGAGAGAGAGAGGAGGAAGCAGGCTCCCCGCTGAGCAGAGAGCCTGACGCGGGACTCGATCCCAGGACCCTGAGATCATGACCTGAGCCGAAGGCAGCGGCTTAACCACTGAGCCACCCAGGCGCCCTTGTTCTTTTTTTTGTGTTGAATTTTTACGTCTTGTCATTTTGTCCAGATAAGACTAAATGAAGGGGCAAGTAAAATACTAAAAGGGTGGCAACAACCCCAGGAAAATATGCTTTAACCAAATTAGAAGAGATCCAAAATCGTGAGTGGGGAAAAAGGGGATAAAAAGAGGTTCAAAAAGGAAGAAAGAAAAAAAAAAAAAAACAAAAGGAGAAGAAAAAAAAAAAGAAAAGAAAAGAATTTTTAAAAAAAGAATACACCTAAGAAAAATGTAAAAAAGAAAAAATATATATATTAGATAAACTAGTATAAAATCGTTAAAAAAGAAAAAGGTAACAGTTAAAAAAAATTTTACCCGAAGGCGAGAAAAAAAAAATGAAAAAGAAAAAATTAAATTAACTGCAAGACTAAAAAAAATCACAGGAAAAAAGCCATGAGTTCCGTGCTTGGCTTTCTCCTCCTCTGGAATTCTGCTGCTCTCCTTGGTATTGAAACCGCACTCCTTGGTAGGTGAACTTGGTCTCGGCTGGATTTCTTGTTGATCTTCTGGGGGAGGGGCCTGTTGTAGTGATTCTCAAGTGTCTTTGCCCCAGGCGGAATTACACCGCCCTTACCTGGGGCTGGGGTGAGTAATCCGCTGGGGTTTGCTTTCAGGAGCTTTTGTTCCCTGAGCGCTTTCCGTAGAGTTCCAGAGGACGGGAATACAAATGGCGGCCTCCTGGTCTCCGGCCCGGAGGAGCCGAGAGCCCAGGGCCGCACTCCTCAGTGCGCGCTCAGAGAACCGCGCCCAGTTACTCCCGTCTGCCTGACCTCCGGCCGCGCTCCGAGCTCACCGAGCCTGCGTCCGGTTCAAGGTAACACGGAGCTGTGAGCTTACTGTCGGCTCTGTCTCTGTAGCCGGCTTTCCCGTTCCAATACCCGCAAGCTCTGCGACACTCAGACACCCCCGATCCTTCTGTGACCCTGCGGGACCTGAGGCCACGCTGACCCCGCGTGGGCTTCGCCCCGGTTTAGCCTCTGGAGCGATGTCCCTCAGCGGAACAGACTTTTAAAAGTCCTGATTTTGTGCGCGGTTGCTCCGCCGCTTGCCGGGAGCCGGCCCCTCCCCCCGGGGTCTATCTTCCAGTCGCTTTGGATTCACTTCTCCGCCGGTCCTACCTTTCAGAAAGTGGTTGTTTTTCTGTTTCCAGAATTGCTGTTTTTCTTCTCTTCGATCTGCCGATGGATTTTCAGGTGTTTGCAATCTTTAGATAAGCTATCTAGCTGATCTCCGGCTAGCTGAAGCAGTCTCAGCTTGCTACTTCTCCGCCATCTTGGAACATATATATCGAGGTGGATCTTAATAAAGATCAGATATTTGCCCTTTTCAGGAAATACCTGGATATCTACTGTGTTCCTAGTGGACCTCTTCATGGTCCCCTAAGATGGACCCCAGGAGATTCAGAAGTCACACTTCTGGTGCCTAACCCAGGCACACATGCCCTGCCTGACAAATTTCACAGAAGGCATTGGCTTATTACTTTTTTTTTGTATCATCTCAAATTATAAACATTATTATCTAAAATTACATAAAAGTAATGCAGTGCATAGATATTTAAAACATGCAAACAATGGTCACAAATCTAACACTGTCACTTCCCCCTGAACATACTTGTTCTTCTCTTCCCTCTATGCCGGAGGTCAATTGTTAATTTCTCCCAACCTTAGCCCAGATGTCTCCTATCCTGTGCTGTTGGAGATTTGGAGATATCTGGCATGAGGTAAGAACAATGACACTAAAAATTTTCATCAGATCATTCACATATAGATATATTAGTCTACCTCCTGAGGGAACATTTCTATTTCACTAGGGACCCATTAACCTTAATTAGTCTTTTCACAACACCCATCTAGTTCTTTAAAACCACACTAGGTCAAGCGTCTCTGGGGATGAAAGAGACTTTCCCTCAAGAAGGTACATACTCTGAGGTAAGGAAGTCTCATTATACAGGGGATAGGACAAAGAACATGCCATATTCCTTGTGACAGATTATCTTGATTAGAGCTCCCCTGACATAGTGCCCTGAAGACAATCCTGACCCCAGTCCCTTTCCCTGAGAGCCTACAACCTTGGAGTTCACCTCCTGCTTTCCATCAGGTTGTTCTCGATCCTATGGAGTACCTCCTCCTTTGTGCAATATCTTTTGTTTTAATATTTAAGGTGCCAGTTGGTCTTCCCTTCATCCCATTTTTCTTATACAACCACCCTGCTCAAGAGATTTTACTTTGCATCCAAAGTATCCTCAGCTCTGACCCCGAGCTACATTAGGGTCACTGACAGTAAAGAGAACTTTTTGGTACAGGTGGTATGATCTGTAGGGGAGCGTCTAGGCACCTGGTGGACAGGAAACACATTCCATTTTGGAGGGGGCTCAGAAAAAGGGGAAGGAGCACAGGATGGATTTGGAGGGCTACAGAACCTGATATTGACCTGGGAGGGCAAGGAAACTGGAGTAGAGAAACACAGGAGAGATTTCTTGCCCCCACTGAACTGTTTTTCCTGTAGCTTGGATTACCCCATGCAAGGCCATCATGGGCTAATGAGGAACTGCCTTTAGGGAAGGTCATGACTGTAGTTTCCCCTGGTCTGAGGAACATCCAAGAGTTGCTTCCCTCTGAGAACCTTCTACTGGGAAACAAAGCTTCAAATCTGTCATGTTAGGTCCAGGCAGTGGAACACTGAATGGAAGATAGGAAACTCACCATGGGTTTGATGTTACTTCAAAGGCCAGCATCTTCCCCAATCTGCCCTCTGTGGTTCAGTTTCCTAGCTACTATCTGCAGACTCTCTAGCTTCTGATGGCATTCAGTGGGAGAAAAGTTGGTGTCTGCATACTAAGATCTACATGAAACCCAAACAGAGTAATGTTACTTTTAATTTGGAAATTTAAGTCAGTTTGAGCCATAAGGAGTATAAAAAAAGAGAAAAAGGGGAATGGGATAATTTAAAAAGCTTTTTTTTTTGCATAGTTTTTTTTTTTCTTTTAATTTTCTTTTAATTTTTTATTTTTTATAAACATATATTTTTAGTCCCCAGGGGTACAGGTCTGTGAATCACCAGGTTTACACACTTCACAGCACTCACCATAATGTCCATAATGTCCATAATCCCACCTCCTTCTCCCAAACCCCCTCCCCCCAGCAACCCTCAGTTTGTTTTGTGAGATTAAGAGTCACTTATGGTTTGTCTCCCTCCCATTCGCATCTTGTTTCATTTATTCTTCTCCTACATACTTAAGCCCCCATTTTGCATCACCACTTCCTCATATGAGGGAGATCATATCATAGTTGTCTTTCTCTGTTTGACTTATTTCGCTAAGCATGATGCACTCTAGTTCCATCCATGTTGTCACAATGGCAAGATTTCATTTCTTTTGATGGCTGCATAGAATTCCATTGTGTATATATACCACATCCTCTTTATCCCTTCATCTGTTGGTGGACATCTAGGTTCTTTCCATAGTTTGGCTATTGTGGACATTGCTGCTATAAACATTGCTGCTATGGACATTGCTGCACGTGCCCTTTGGATCACTACGTTTGTATCTTTAGGGTAAATACCCAATAGTGCAATTGCTGGGTCATAGGGCAGTTCTATTTTCAACATTTTGAGGAACCTCCATGCTGTTTTCCAGAGTGGCTGCACCAGCTTGCATTCCCAACAACAGTGTAGGAGGGTTCCCCTTTCTCCACATCCTCGCCAGCATCTGTCATTTCCTGACTTGTTGATTTTAGCCATTCTGACTGGTGTGAGGTGATATCTCATTGTGGTTTTGATTTGTATTTCCCTGATGCCGAGTGATATGGAGCACTTTTTCATGTGTCTGTTGGCAATCTGGATGTCTTCTTTGCAGAAATTTCTATTCATGTCCTTTGCCCATTTATTGATTGGATTATTTGTTCTTTGGGTGTTGAGTTTGCTAAGTTCTTTATAGATTCTGGACACTAGTCCTTTATCTGATATGTCATTTGCAAATATCTTCTCCCATTCTGTCAGTTGTCTTTTGATTTTGTTAACTGTTTCCTTTGCTGTGCAAAAGTTTTTGATCTTGATGAAATCCCAATAGTTCATTTTTGCCCTTGCTTCCCTTGCCTTTGGCGTTGTTCCTAGGAAGATGTTGCTGCGGCTGAGGTTGAAGAGGTTGCTGCCTGTGTTCTTCTCAAGGATTTTGATGGATTCCTTTCGCACATTGAGGTCCTTCATCCATTTTGAGTCTATTTTTGTGTATGGTGTAAGGAAATGGTCCAATTTCATTTTTCTGCATGTGGCTGTCCAGTTTCCCCAGCACCATTTATTGAAGAGGCTGTCTTTTTTCCATTGGACATTTTTTCCCGCTTTTTCGAAGATTAGTTGACCATAGAGTTGAGGGTCTATTTCTGGGCTCTCTATTCTGTTCCATTGATCTATGTGTCTGTTTTTGTGCCAATGCCATGCTGTCTTGATGATGACAGCTTTGTAATAGAGCTTGAAGACCGGAATTGTGATGCCACCAACGTTGGCTTTCTTTTTCAATATCCCTTTGGCTATTCGAGGTCTTTTCTGGTTCCATATAAATTTTAGCATTATTTGTTCCATTTCTTTGAAAAAGATGGATGGTACTTTGATAGGAATTGCATTAAATGTGTATATTGCTTTAGGTAGCAAAGACATTTTCACAATATTTATTCTTCCAATCCAGGAGCATGGAACATTTTTCCATTTCTTTGTGTCTTCCTCAATTTATTTCATGAGTACTTTATAGTTTTCTGAGTATAGATTCTGTGCCTCTTTGGTTAGGTTTATTCCTAGGTATCTTATGGTTTGGGGTGCAATTGTAAATGGGAAGGACTCCTTAATTTCTCTTTCTTCTGTCTTGCTGTTGGTGTAGAGAAATGCAACTGATTTCTGTGCATTGATTTTATATCCTGACACTTGACTGAATTCCTGTACAATTCTAGCAGTTTTGGAGTGGAGTCTTTTGGGTTTTCCACATATAGTATCATATCATCTGCGAAGAGTGATAATTTGACTTCTTCTTTGCCGATTTGGATGCCTTTAATTTCCTTTTGTTGTCTGATTGCTGAGGCTAGGACTTCTAGTACTATGTTGAATAGCAGTGGTGATAATGGACATCCCTGCCGTGTTCCTGACCTTAGCAGAAAATCTTTCAGTTTTTCTCCATTGAGAATGATATTTGCGGTGGGTTTTTCATAGATGGCTTTGATGATATTGAGGTATGTGCCCTCTATCCCTACACGTTGAAGAGTTTTGATCAGGAAGGGATGCTGTACTTTGTCAAATGCTTTTTCAGCATCTATTGAGAGTATCATATGGTTCTTGTTCTTTTTTTTATTGATGTGTTGTATCACATTGACTGATTTGCGGATGTTGATCCAACTTGGTAAATGAAGCGAATAAATCCCACTTGGTCATGGTGAATAATCCTTTTAATGTACTGTTGAATCCTATTGGCTAGTATTTTGTTGAGTATTTTCGCATCTGTGTTCATCAAGGTTATTGGTCTATAGCTCTCTTTTTTGGTGGGATCCTTGTCCGGTTTGGGGATCAAGGTGATGCTGGCCTCATAAAATGAGTTTGGAAGTTTTCCTTCCTTTTCTATTTTTTGGAACAGTTTCAGGAGAATAGGAATTAGTTTTTCTTTAAATATTTGGTAGAATTCCCCCGGGAAGCCGTCTGGCCCTGGGCTTTTGTTTGTTTGGAGATTTTTAATGACTGTTTCAATCTCCTTACTGGTTATGGGTCTGTTCAGGCTTTCTATTTCTTCATGGTTCAGTTGTGGTAGTTTATATGTTTCTAGGAATGCATCCATTTCTTCCAGATTGTCACATTTATTGCCGTAGAGTTGCTCATAGTATGTTCTTATAATAGTTTGTATTTCTTTGGTGTTAGTTGTGATCTCTCATCTTTCATTCATGATTTTATTTATTTGGGTCCTTTCTCATTTCTTTTAAATAAGTCTGGCCAGGGGTTTATCAATTTTATTAATTCTTTCAAAGAACCAGCTCTTACTTTCGTTGATTTGTTCTATTGTGTTTTTTTTTTTTTTTTTTGGTTTGTATTTCACTGATTTCTGCTCTGATCTTTATGATTTCTCTTCTCCTGCTGTGCTTAGGGTTTCTTTCTTGTTCTTTCTCCAGCTCCTTTAGGTGTAGGGTTAGATTGTGTACCTAAGACCTTTCTTGTTTCTTGAGAAAGGCTTGTACCGCTATATATTTTCCTCTCAGGACTGCCTTTGTTGTGTCCCACAGATTCTGAACTGTTGTATTTTCATTATTATTTGTTTCCATGATTTTTTTTCAATTCTTCTTTAATTTCCCGGTTGACCCATTCATTCTTTAGAAGGATGCTGTTTAGTCTCCATGTATTTTGGTTCTTTTCAAACTTCCTTTTGTGGTTGAGTTCTAGCTTCAGAGCATTGTGGTCTGAAAATATGTAGGGAATTATCCCAATCTTTTGATCCCAGTTGAGTCCTGATTTAGGACCGAGGATGTGATCTATTCTGGAGAATGTTCCATGTGCACTAGAGAAGAATGTGTATTCTGTTGCTTTGGGATGAAATGTTCTGAATATATCTGTGATGTCCATCTGGTCCAGTGTGTCGTTTAAGGCCTTTATTTCCTTGCTGTTCTTTTGCTTGGATGATCTGTCCATTTCAGTGAGGGGAGTGTTAAAGTCCCCTACTATTATTGTATTATTGTTGATGTGTTTCTTTGATTTTGTTATTAATTGGTTTATATAGTTGGCTGCTCCCACGTTGAAGGCATAGATATTTAAAATTGTTAGATTTTCCTGTTGGACAGACCCTTTGAGTATGATATAGTGTCCTTCCTCATGTCTTATTATAGTCTGTGGCTTAAAATCGAATTGATCTGATATAAGGATTGCCACTCCTACTTTCTTCTGATGTCCATTAGCATGGTAAATTCTTTTCCACCCCCTCACTTTAATCTGGTAGGTGTCTTTGGGCTTAATATGAGTTTCTTGGAGGCAACATATAGATGGGTTTTGTTTTTTTATCCATTCTGATACCCTGTGTCTTTTGGCAGGGGCATTTATCCCATTAACATTCAGGGTAACTCTTGAGAGATATGATTTTAGTGCCATTGTATTGCCTGTAAGGTGACTGTTACTGTATATTGTCTCTGTTCCTTTCTGATCTCCACTTGTAGGCTCTCTGTTTGCTTAGAGGACCCCTTTCAATATTTCCTGTAGAGCTGGTTTGGTGTTTGCAAATTCTTTCAGTGTTTGTTTGTCCTGGAAGCTTTTAGTCTCTCCTTCTATTTTCAATAATAGCCTAGCTGGATATAGTTTCTTGGCTGCATGTTTTTCTCGTTTAGTGCTCTGAAAATATCATGCCAGCTCTTTCTTGCCTGCCAGGTCTCTGTGGATAAGTCAGCTGCCAATCTAATATTTTTACCATTGTATGTTACAGACTTCTTTTCCCGGGCTGCTTTCAGGATTTTCTCTTTGTCACTGAGACTTGTAAATTTTACTATTAGGTGACGGGGTGTGGGCCTATTCTTATTGATTTTGAGGGGCGTTCTCTGAACCTCCTGAATTTTGATGCTCGTTCCCTTTGCCATATTGGGGAAATTCTCCCCAATAATTCTCTCCAGTATACCTTCTGCTCCCCTCTCTCCTTCTTCTTCTTCTGG
This sequence comes from Mustela putorius furo, assembly GCF_011764305.1. NCBI lineage: Eukaryota > Metazoa > Chordata > Mammalia > Carnivora > Mustelidae > Mustela > Mustela putorius. The sequence goes on from NW_025422010.1 coordinate 519,396, forward strand.
AATCCCAATTATTCTAATGTTGTTTCGTCTTATGGTGTCACTTATCTCTCGAATTCTCCCCTCGTGGTCCAGTAGCTGTTTGTCCCTCTTTTGCTCAGCTTCTTTATTCTCTGTCATTTGATCTTCTATATCACTAATTCTTTCTTCTGCCTCATTTATCCTAGCAGTGAGAGCCTCCATTTTTTATTGCACCTCATTAATAGCTTTTTTGATTTCAACTTGGATAGATTTTAGTTCTTTTATTTGTCCAGAAAGGGCTTTTATATCTCTCAAGAGGGTTTCTCTAATATCTTCCATGCCTTTTTCGAGCCAGGCTAGAACCTCGAGATCTGACATATTACCAATGTCTGTATTGATTAGGTCCCTAGCCTTCGGTACTGCCTCTTGTTCTTTTTTTTGTGTTGAATTTTTCCGTCTTGTCATTTTGTCCAGATAAGAGTATATGAAGGAGCAAGTAAAATACTAAAAGGGTGGCCACAACCCCAGGGAAATATGCTTTATCCAATTAGAAGAGATCCCAAATCCTGAGGGGGAAGAAAGGCGATAAAAAGTGGTTCAAAAAGGAAGAAAGAAAAAAAAAAAGAAAAAGAAAAGAAAAGAATTTTAAAAAAAGAAAACAAATAAAGAAAAATATAAAAAAGAAAAAATACATATATTAAACTAGTTAAAAAAGAAAAAGGTAAAAGTGAAAAAAATATTTTTACCAGAAGGCGAGAAAAAAAACAAAAAATGAAAAAGAAAGAAATTAAATTAACTGCAAGATTAAAATAATCACAGGGAAAAAGCCATGAGTTCCGTGCTTTGCTTTCTCCTCCTCTGGAATTCTGCTGCTCTCCTTGGTATTGAAACTGAACTCTTTGTTAGGTGAACTTGTCTCGGCTGGATTTCTTGTTGATCTTCTTGGGGAGGGGCCTGTTGTAGTGATTCTGCGCCCCAGGCTGAATTGCACCGCCCTTACCAGTGGCCGGGGTGAGTAATCCGCTGGGGTTTGCTTTCAGGAGCTTTTGTTTCCTCAGCGCTTTCCGTAGAGTTCCAGAGGACGGGAATACAAATGGCGGCCTCCTGGTCTTCGGCCCGGAGGAGACGAGAGCCCAGGGCCCCACTCCTCAGTGTGCCCTCAGAGAACAGCGCCCAGTTACTCTCGTCTGCCTGACCTCCTGCCACGCTCCGAGCTCACCGAGCCTGCGACCGGTTCAAGGTAACACCGAGCTGTGAGCTTACTGTCGCCTCTGTCTCTGTAGCTGGCTTTCCCGTTCCAATACCCGCAAGCTCTGCGACACTCTGACACCCCCTATCCTTCTGTGACCCTGCAGGACCTGAGGCCACGCTGACCCCGTGTGGGGTTCGCCCCGGTTCAGCCTCTGGAGCGATGTCCCTCAGTGGGACAGACTTTTAAAAGTCCTGATTTTGTGCTCTGTTGCTCCGACGCTTGCCGGGAGCCGGCCCCTCCCCCCGGGGTCTATCTTCCCGTCGCTTTGGATTCACTTTTCCGCCGGTCCTACCTTTCAGAAAGTGGTTGTTTTTCTGTTTCCAGAATTTCTGTTCTTCTCTTCGATCTGCCGATGGATTTTCAGGTGTTTACAATCTTTAGATAAGCTATCTAGCTGATCTCCGGCTAGCTGAAATGGTCTCAGCTTGCTACTTCTCCGCCACCTTGACTCCTCACCTTTTGCATAGTTTTTGATGTAGTGTTCAATGATTCATTATTTGCACATAACACCCGGTCCTCATCACAACACGTGCCCTTCTCAGTACCCATCACCTGACTAGCCCATCTCCCCCACCGTCCTCACTTCTGTAACTCTCAGTTTGGTTCCCAGAGTCCATAGTCTTTCATAGTTCATCTTCCTCTCTGATTTCTCCCCATGCAGTTTTCCCTCCATTCCCCCATGGTCCTCTCTGCTATTCCTTATGTTCCATATATGTGTGAAACCATGTGATAATTGTCTTTCTCTGCTTGACTTATTTCACTCAGCCTAATCCCCTCCAGTTCCATTCATTTCAATGTGAATGGTGGATATTCATCAGAAACTTTTGGATGGAGGAAGGAAGGAGGAAGACATCTTTTCACAAGGGTTCTATGCCTTCCGTGTTCTGGATTGGTGTAGCTGGCTTAATTTTGGCCTATGGGTATGGGTACAAGAGAAAAGGCCCATGAAAACTGAAAAAATACATGTGTGACTGAGAAAGGAACTCTAGGGCAAAATGGAACAAAATTTTGAACAATATGATATTTGTAAAAAAATACCAATCTTGTGCACAAAGACATGAACATCATCTAACTTGCATTAGCCTTCTTGGATTCATCCCTCCATAGAATACCTATGTAAGAGTGGGTTAGTATAAGAACGGCCATCCTAAACTGGGAAGCCATTTTACTGAGTGTCCCTAACCAGCCCACACTGTGCACATAACTTGTGATAAGAGAAAGTAGCTAAAACCTGGAAAAACAATCATATAAGAAAGACCAGGGCGGTTAGGTTGTGGTGCCACAGGGACCAAATGTTAAAGAAAAACAAATAGTTAACTTGCAGAGATCACAATCTGGCAAGACAGGAATCTCCCTTGGTTTGCAAATGTCCTGGTGATTTACAACAAAAAGGGCTATCTCTTCAATGGCCCAATTTCCAGAGACAAATGGCTCAGTTCCTCAAGGCCTAGGGTCACACCATAAAACTGAAGGAGGCTGAGGCAGAAGGAAATGTAAATAAAGTTAAATTTCTTCTAAACCCAAATCTCACTTAACCGCCAGGATGGCTCCAGGGTGACACCGGGGTGGCAAAAAGTTAAACAAAGTTAAACTGTCAAAGTGGGGTGCAAGAGATACAGTAGCTATGAAAAAGTGCCTTGAAAATGCTATATAAACCCTTGGTTTTGAATGCTCAGGGTCCTTGTTGAAACCTGCTGCGCTGGGCGGATACTTGGATGCCAGCTAGCTGGAAATAAACCTCGCTGTGTAAGTTGCATTATCAAGAGTGTTCTCTGTCTAATTGAGGGGTGGTCGACTCCGTACCCTAACAACCTACTCTGGGCAGCATGAGGTATAGTCTTCACTTCTCAGGTTGAGAATCAGTAGGAGAAAAGGGAGATATTTATTTAAGCATCACAGGCACAGAAAGAGGCAGAGCAGACACAGGGGCAGGGCTGTTGCTCCTCGCCAGTGCTTCTTGTTTCCTTCAAGTGCCCACAGATGGCACTTGCAGGGGCAATGGATAACCTAGGCCTAGGATGGCCACAGAGACACAGTCATGTCATAACAGAGACACTGAAGGACAAAGCACTCATCAGTTGAGGAACATTACCCGATCCCCTATGCAAGTCACTCATAAATAAATAATAGGGACTCCCTGAGGAAATACATGTCATCAAGATTTAATTTCCTTAGCTATTCTATCAAGGGATATAGAAACTTCTAGTGTGCAAGACCTGGTCAAAGAGTGTGAGGAGAGGCAGGTGCAAGAAGCACATTTGCATGGAGGCCTCTTCCTCTTCAGATGCAGGGCAGGGGGATAAGATAAGTCTGACTCAGGGGGAGTCAGACTCAGGGTTGAGGTCTTAGAAGCCCTAGGATCCTAGCACTGAACTCACCAGAACGTGTTCTTTGCTTTTTCAGGTTCCTGGACCCCATTGCTGCCAACTCAGCCTCTCTCAGTATCCAGAGCTCTAGGACAGGCAGTCACTATCTCCTGTGTGGCAAGTTGCAGTGACATTGGACTTATAATGATGTTGCCTGGTACCATCATTACCTAGGCACTTCTCCCAAATTCCTGATTTATATGCAAACTCTCAGTCTTCAGGGATCCCTGATCCATTCTCTGGCTTATCTCTGGCCTCCAGGCTGAGGATGAGGCTGATTATTACTTTTGCTCATATACCTATACTGTCAACGGAACTTATCACAGTGATCCAAGTTCATGAGAGGAAATGAGACCAAAACATTCCTTCCCTGTGTGCACATGCTCCTTCCTTGCTCTGAAGATGCTTCACGTCCTGTGCAGAGGAGGGCTTCCTGCAATGTGGCCTTGAGAATTCATTTCTTTAAGCCTCTCTAAACTCCACCAGCGACATGCAAGAGAAGACATTCCCTTGTTGAATTTTCTAGGGATAGAGTCAGCTTTTTTGTAAGATGTGTTCCTAGAAAGAAATGCCTTTTAAATCTTCAGTGATGGGAGCAGAATAAGTGGAGACCCTAGCTAAAGGCCATCTGGCTGTTCTTGGGGGAAATTATCACTCTAAATTCTTCCACAGTAGAGGATATGGTGGGTTTCCTTGTGGCCTGTGATCCAATAAAAATTTACCAGTGGAGTAGGATGCCTGGGGATTTTTACAAAGTGAAGACAACCCATGGAGTGGGAGATAATACTTATAACATATATATCTCAAAAGGCTCAATATTCAAATGTTTAGGGAAAGTAAATTTCTTACAACTTCATGCCAGGAAGTAGTGTGGAGGCTGAGAAAAATTAAGGCCATCCCACCTCAGGTTTAGCCTTAACAGAAGTATAGCTATCTTAGCTCCGGCAGCCATCTCAGACCCCTGTGCCCAAGGGCTGAACTTTACTCTACTTTACTTTAGTTCTAAGGATCCCCACCCTGCTTTAGTTCCAGAGACCCCAACCCTGCTTTAGTAAACAGAAAGCCCCACCCACTTTGGTTCCAGAACCCCCCACCCTGCTTTAGTAACAGGAACCCATAAATACCCCTGCCTTAACTAAGCTTGGGGTCCAAGTCCCTGCTCCACTGTGTCCAGTATACTTGGGCCCAAGCTTAAGCTTGTCGAATAAACCCTTGTGTGATTGCATCAGTGTGGCTCCTTGGTGGTCTTAGATGCAAAATCTCGGGCACAACAGTAGGTTTACAACCTGGCGCCAAACTCTTACTGAAGTTGAGCCTGTGCCCTTCTTCCCCGCAAAAAAGTGTAAATAGGGACACTTTCTTTCTTGATGTTTTCATTTCAAAGCACTAAGTCCCAGGTTCTTGAGAAAAAAGATTCCTTGCTTGTAAACCTGGCAAGAGTCTTATTTACCTACGAAACAGATGTATGTATAATTTAAGGGAGGCAGAAAAAGAACTTACAAGTCATGTTTTCCAAGGTAAATACTTGAAGGAAATGAGAAGGTGCCCTTCCTTTCTTTGTGATCAGAGACAGTCTCATTCCTCTCACCCTGATTCTTAGATTGTCTTTATTATTACACAGTCCAGGCACATTTGTAGGAAATTACTCAGGAGGGAGCCTGGCATATTCTTATCTTGTCTTTGTGCCTCCAAACCATTCCACCTTCAGACTCACCTTTCCTTCCTTTTTACCTGTGTTCTGGATTTGCCCTGAACATGCTGGGGGAAGCAGGAGGGAGGTCATAGACTTCAGCCTCATCAGAACCCGTGGATAACCAAAGCAGAGGTCTATGTACAGCCATTTTTTTTTTTTTTTTTTTTTGTTTCTTTTTGTTACTTACTCAAGGATTCTGTGGAAATTTGTTTCCAGGAATAGCAAAATCCGCAAGAGGTCAGTACTTTGTCCTTTTCCTCCAGTGGCTCATGGCGACTTCCTTTTCTGTGTTTGTTCACATTCTGCTCTATGTAAAGGAAAGGAAAAGTGCTCAGGTATATTTGAATTTGTTTTCCAAATTCTTTCATTATGAAGCTTGTCATATCTAATGAAGAGTACGTAAAATATTTACAGTTTTAGAAAGAATAAAAAATGGAAGCCATATCCACACACTCAAAGCATAACCTTAAAAATCAAACTAATGGGGGCACCTGGGTGGCTCAGTGGGTTAAGCCGCTGCCTTCGGCTCAGGTCATGATCTCAGGATCCTGGGATCCAGTCCCGCATCGGGCTCTCTGCTCAGCAGGGAGCCTGCTTCCCTCTCTCTCTCTCTGCCTGCATCTCCGACTATTTGTGATTTCTCTCTGTCAAATAAATAAATAAAATCTTAAAAAAAATCAAACTAACGAAAAAACAAGTACAGTCATCTACTTAATCTAGAATTAGCTATAAGTATACTGACTTTGACAGTAATCAACCTTTCTTCTTTTTTTTTAAATTTTTTATTTTTTAAAAACATATATTTTAATCTCCAGGGGTACAGGTCTGTGAATTGCCAGGTTTACACACTTCACAAGATTCAACAAAGCACATACCCTCTACAATATCCATAACCCCACCCCCTTCTTACAACACCCTTCCCCCCAGCAACCCTCAGTTTGTTTTGTGAGATTAAGAGTCACTTATGGTTTGTGTCCCTCCCAATCCCATCTTGTTTCATTTATTCTTCTCCTAGCCACTTAAGCCCCCATGTTGCATCACCACATCCTCATATCAGGGAGATCATATGATAGTTGTCTTTCTCCACTTGACTTATTTCGCTAAGCATGATATGCTCTAGTTCCATCCATGTTGTTGCAAATGGCAAGATTTCATTTCTTTTGATGGCTGCATAGTATTCCATTGTGTATATATACCACATCTTCTTGATCCATTCATCTGTTGAGGGACATCTAGGTTCTTTCCATAATTTGGCTATTGTGAACATTGCTGTTATAAACATTTGGGTGCACATGCCCCTTTGGATCACTACGTTTGTATCTTTAGGGTAAATACCCAAAGTGCAATTGCTAGGTCATAGGACAGTTCTATTTTCAACACTTTGAGGAACCTTCATGCTTTTTTCCAGAGTGGTTGCAACAGCTTGCATTCCCACCAACAGAGTAGGAGGGTTCCCCTTTCTCCACATCCTCGCCAGCATCTGTCATTTCCTGACTTGTTGATTTTAGCCATTCTGACTGGTGTGAGGTGATATCTCATTGTGGTTTTGATTTGTATTTCCCTGATGCCGAGTGATATGGAGCACTTTTTCATGTGTCTGTTGGCCATCTGGATGTCTTCTTTGCAGAAATTTCTGTTCATGTCCTCTGCCCATTTATTGCTTGGATTATTTGTTCTTTAGGTGTTGACTTTGCTAAGTTCTTTATAGATTTTGGACACTAGTCCTTTATCTGATATGTCGTTTGCAAATATCTTCTCCCATTCTGTCAGTTGTCTTTTGATTTTGTTAACTGTTTCCTTTGCTGTGCAAAAGCTTTTGATCTTGATGAAATCCCAATAGTTCATTTTTGCCCTTGCTTCCCTTGCCTTTGGCGTTGTTCCTAGGAAGATGTTGCTGCGGCCGAGGTCGAAGAGGTTGCTGCCTGTGTTCTCCTCAAGGATTTTGATGGATTCCTTTCGCACATTGAGGTCCTTCATCCATTTTGAGTCTATTTTTGTGTGTGGTGTAAGGAAATGGTCCAATTTCATTTTTCTGCATGTGGCTGTCCAATTTTCCCAACACGATTTATTGAAGAGGCTGTCATTTTTCCATTGGACATTCTTTCCTGCTTTGTCGAAGATTAGTTGACCATAGAGTTGAGGGTCTATTTCTGGCTCTCTATTCTGTTCCATTGATCTATGTGTCTGTTTTTGTACCAGTACCATGGTGTCTTGATGATGACAGCTTTGTAATAGAGCTTGAAGTCCAGAATTGTGAGGCCACCAACTTTGGCTTTCTTTTTCAATATCCCTTTGACTATTCGAGGTCTTTTCTGTTTCCATATAAATTTTAGAATTATTTGTTCCATTTCTTTGAAAAAGATGGATGGTACTTTGATAGGAATTGCATTAAATGTGTATATTGCTTTAGGTAGCAAAGACATTTTCACAATATTTATTCTTCCAATCCAGGAGCATGGAACATTTTTCCATTTCTTTGTGTCTTCCTCAATTTATTTCATGAGTACTTTATAGTTTTCTGAGTATAGATTCTGTGCCTCTTTGGTTAGGTTTATTCCTAGGTATCTTATGGTTTGGGGTGCAATTGTAAATGGGATTGACTCCTTAATATCTCTTTCTTCTGTCTTGCTGTTGGTGTAGAGAAATGCAACTGATTTCTGTGCATTGATTTTATATCCTGACACTTGACTGAATTCCTGTACAATTCTAGCAGTTTTGGAGTGGAGTCTTTTGGGTTTTCCACATATAGTATAATATCATCTGCAAAGAGTGATAGTTTGACTTCTTCTTTGCCGATTTGGATGCCTTTGATTTCCTTTTGTTGTCTGATTGCTGAGGCTAGGACTTCTAGTACTATGTTGAATAGCAGTGGTGATAATGGATATCCCTGCCGTGTTCCTGACCTTAGCAGAAAAGCTTTCAGTTTTTCTCCATTGAGAATGATATTTGCAGTGGGTTTTTCATAAATGGCTTTGATAATATTGAGTTATGTGCCTTCTATCCCTACACTTTGAAGAGTTTTGATCAGGAAGGGATGCTGTACTTTGTCAAATGCTTTTTAAGCTTCTATTGAGAGTATCATATGGTTCTTGTTCTTTCTTTTATTGATGTGTTGTATCACATTGATTGATTTGCAGATGTTGAACGAACCTTGCATCCCTGGAATGAATCCCACTTGGTCGTGGTGAATAATCCTTTTAATGTACTGTTGAATCCTATTGGCTAGTATTTTGGTGAGAATTTTAGCATCTGTATTCATTAAGGATATTGGTTTATAGCTCTCTTTTTTGGTGGGATCCTTGTCTGGTTTTGGGATCAAGGTGATGCTGGCCTCATAAAATGAGTTTGGAAGTTTTCCTTCCATTTCTATTTTTTGGAACAGTTTCAGGAGAATAGGAATTAGTTCTTCTTTAAATGTTTGGTAGAATTCCCCCGGGAAGCCGTCTGGCCCTGGGCTTTTGTTTGTTTGGAGATTTTTATTGACTGTTTCAATCTCCTTATTGGTTGTGGGTCTGTTCAGGCTTTCTATTTCTTCCTGGTTCAGTTGTGGTAGTTTATATGTTTCTAGGAATGCATCCATTTCTTCCAGATTGTCACATTTATTGCCGTAGAGTTGCTCATAGTATGTTCTTATAATAGTTTGTATTTTTTTAGTGTTAGTTGTGATCTCTCCTCTTTCATTCATGATTTTATTTATTTGGGTCCTTTCTCATTTCTTTTTGATAAGTCTGGCCAGGGGTTTATCAATTTTATTAATTCTTTCAAAGAACCAGCTCTTACTTTCGTTGATTTGTTCTATTGTTTTTTTTTTTTTTGGTTTCTATTTCATTGATTTCTGCTCTGATCTTTATGATTTCTCTTCTCCTGCTGGGCTTAGGGTTTCTTTCTTGTTCTTTCTCCAGCTCCTTTAGGTGTAGGGTTAGATTGTGTACCTAAGACCTTTCTTGTTTCTTGAGAAAGGCTTGTACCGCTATATATTTTCCTCTCAGGACTGCCTTTGTTGTGTCCCACAGATTCTGAACCGTTGTATTTTCATTATCCTTTGTTTCCATGATTTTTTTCAATTCTTCTTTAATTTCCCGGTTGACCCATTCATTCTTTAGAAGGATACTGTTTAGTCTCCATGTATTTTGGTTCTTTTCAAACTTCCTTTTGTGGTTGAGTTCTAGCTTCAGAGCATTGTGGTCTGAAAATATGTAGGGAATGATCCCAATCTTTTGATACCAGTTGAGTCCTGATTCAGGACTGAGGATGTGATCTATTCTGGAGAATGTTCCATGTGCACTAGAGAAGAATGTGTATTCTGTTGCTTTGGGATGAAATGTTCTGAATATATCTGTGATGTCCATCTGGTCCAGTGTGTCATTTAAGGCCTTTATTTCCTTGCTGTTCTTTTGCTTGGATGATCTGTCCATTTCAGTGAGGGGAGTGTTAAAGTCGCCTACTATTATTGTATTATTGTTGATGTGTTTCTTTGATTTTGTTATTAATTGATTTATATAGTTGGCTGCTCCCACGTTGAAGGCATAGATATTTAAAATTGTTAGATCTTCTTGTTGGACAGATCCTTTGAGTATGATATAGTGTCCTTCCTCATCTCTTATTATAGTCTTTGGCTTAAAATCTAATTGATCTGATATAAGGATTGCCACTCCTGCTTTCTTCTGATGTCCATTAGCATGGTAAATTCTTTTCCACCCCCTCACTTTAAATCTGGAGGTGTCCTTGGGTTTAAATGAGTTTCTTGGAGGCAACATATAGATGGGTTTTGTTTTTTATCCATTCTGTTACCCTGTGTCTTTTGATTGGGGCATTTAGCCCATTAACATTCAGGGTAACTATTGAGAGATATGAATTTAGTGCCATTGTATTGCCTGTAAGGTTCCTGTATATTGTCTCTGTTCCTTTCTGATCTACTACTTTTAGGCTCTCTCTTTGCTTAGAGGACCCCTTTCAATATTTTCTGTAGAGCTGATTTGGTGTTTGCAAATTCTTTCAGTTTTCGTTTGTCCTGGAAGCTATTAATCTCTTCTTCGATTTTCAATGATAGCCTAGCTGGATATAATTTCTTGGCTGCATGTTTTTCTCGTTTAGTGCTCTGAATATATCATGTCAGCTCTTTCTGGCCTGTCAGGTCTCTTTGGACAAGTCTGTTGCCAATCTAATATTTTTACCATTGTATGTTACAGACTTCTTTTCCCGAGCTGCTTTCAGGATTTTCTCTTTGTCACTAAGACTTATACATTTTACTATTAGGTGACGGGGTGTGGGCCTATTCTTATTGATTTTGAGGGGCATTCTCTGCACCTCTTGGATTTTGATGCTTGTTCCTTTTGCCATATTGGGGAAATTCTCTCCAATATACCTTCTGCTCCCCTCTCTCTTTCTTCTTCTTCTGGAATCCCAATTATTCTAATGTTATTTCACCTTATGGTGTCACTTATCCCTCGAATTCTCCCCTCATGGTCCAGTAGCTGTTTGTCCCTCTTTTGCTCAGCTTCTTTATTCTCTGTCATTTGGTCTTCTATATCGCTAATTCTCTCTTCTGCCTCATTTATCCTAGCTGTGAAAGCCCCCATTTTTTAATTGCACCTCATTAATAGCTTTTTTGATTTCAACTTGGTTAGATTTTTGTTCTTATATTTCTCCAGAAAGGGCTTTTGTATCTCCCGAGAGGGTTTCTCTAATATCTTCCATGCCTTTTTCAAGCCGGCTAGAACCTTGAGAATCGTATTCTGAACTCTAGATCTCACATATTACCAATGTCTGTATTGATTAGGTCCCTAGCCTTGGTACTGCCTCTTGTTCTTTTTTTTTTTTTTGTGGTGAATTTTTCCACCTTGTCATTTTGTCCAGATAAGAGAATATGAACGAACAAGTAAAGTACTAAAAGGGTGACAACAACCCCAGGAAAATATGTCATGATTTCCTTGACAGTGGGATCAATCGGGTCTACGAGGAGTCTTGCAAACTTCTATTTTGGTGTCCTCAAGTAGTAAGCAAGAAACAGTCGGTCATTCAAGTCTAGTTGACAGTGGACAGAGGTGTTCCAAGTCTTTTCTTTGTCTGTAGATGGAGGTGGAAATATTTCGATGGAATGTTCCCATATCCTGAAACACCCATGAAAAAAATTGGAAAGAGCCATGTGTAAGTTTTCTGTACGATGCAAATCCTGTGTTTCTGAACAAGAAAATGTGGGAAGGGGGGTTCCTGTGGGAATGGGGAGTAAGGGGTTGTAGACTGGGAAGTAATGAGGCAAAATGATCACATCAGTTCTGGAGTTGGACTGAGTTCAAATTTTAGCTCTGTTTCTTCACTAGCTAAGGAACGTTTAGCAAGTTTCCTGTGCTCTTCTCCACCCAGGAGGCTGGTCCCAGCACTGCACAAAGACTTGACTCCTCAACACAGGGTCTGAAAGTGCTCAAAATCGGCATCTTCTTTCTTTACACACTTTGGTGACTGTGGCCATTGCTGCTATGAACATTGGGGTACAAATGGCCCTTCATTATGAAGCTTATCATAATTAAACAAGGGTACATAAAATAAATATTTATAGTTTTAGAAAGAATAATAAATGGAAACCACATGTACTTACTCGAAGAAGATACATCTTTAAAAAAATAAGAACAATCAGCTATCTATCAAATCTGCAATTACCTAGTATATTGAGCATGACATTAATCATTCCTTTTATTTTCTATACATTCTTTTTACCTTTGATTGCATCTCCAAACTTTTGTGAATTTGAAACAGTGAGTAGAAACAGCTGGGAAATGAAAGAAATTTATCTATTTGGTGAGAACACAAGAGACATTAAGCTTAAGAGAGCCTCAGCATCAGTGTTCATTGAACATCCTGAGAGTTAACACAGCACCTACTGAAGAGGACAGACAAGGTTCTGGAAAAAGAATAGAGACCTCTAGAATTGGGCATCTGGTCTTTCTCTAGGTGAGCAAGTTACTAAATATCTAGCAGGAATATAGTCTAAGTTTAGGATTCTATTCTCTGTTATCTGGCTCATCATATTCTCCTAGAGGAGTCCCTGAACACTTTTCTGGAGGGAAAGAGGAGTACTCTTTTTTTTTTTTTTAAGATTTTATTTATTTATTTGACAGACAGAAATCGTAAGTAGGCAGAGAGGCAGGCAGAGAGAGAGAGGAGGAAGCAGGCTCCCCGCTGAGCAGATGCGGGGCTCGATCCCAGGACCCTGGGATCACGACCCAAGCCGAAGGCAGCAGCTTAACCACTGAGCCACCCAGGCACCCCGGAAAGAGGAGTACTCTTGACTGACCATGACATTGGCTCTTTCTCTTATAACCAAACATAGCTCAGACTGGAAAGTGCTGAAAAGGTATCCTAACTAGAAACACACAAGCATTTAAAGTTGATATCAGTGTTGCCAGCCCCTTAGTGATGTCACTTTCCTTATGGTTGAGTTTTTTGGTTTCTTGAGGAAGATCGTGAAAAGGGGATGGTCACCTGAGGAAGATTGTTTCAGATTTCATTATCTATGTAAGATCCATGTTTTCGTCCTAATAGCACATTGGATTCCCCCGATCCAGGCAGGGGTGATTAATGCTCTACTGAGATAAATAGGCTTGGGGAGGGACTGGTAGAACATGGACTATTGTGCTTGTGGCAGTAGGGAAAGGGGATCTGCGGACTTACCAAGCTATACAATAACTTACATTCATTCTAATTTTTGCTTTCATCACCACCATCATTTTGATACTCATGACAGTTGAGAAACTTGAGGGAACAAATTTACATGGTTGAACTTACATTCATTCTAATTTTTGCTTTCATCACCACCATCATTTTGATACTCATGACAGTTGAGAAACTTGAGGGAACAAATTTACATGGTTGATGGTTACTACAAAATTAATGGTTACTCAAGTCAAACAGTTGCCTGGAAAAGGGTCCACACAACCAAGAATGTGAGAAAATGTGCCTTGACCTGATTTTCTTCATGTTTATTGACCTTGGGCTTTGTTCAACATCTGGAAGCAAATGTTTCTTTCTATTTCTCTTTGTCTTCTCCTTTAGGATCCCCTATTCTATACATCTTGGGGCTCCTGAAAGATTCCACAGTTCCCTGATAGTTTTGGATCTCTATTTTTTTCCCTGTACATATTAGATTTCACACTTTTCTTTGCTGTGACCTGAGGTCATTAATCTTTTTATTTCCAATCTATACTCTGTCTCATATAATGTACTTTTTATATGTGCTTTATTATGTCTTCTATTTCTTGGCTGAGATGTATTATCTCTCCAGCAATTTTCAAAGAATTTCTTCATTTTGGGGTCAATTTTTAAGGAACTGGTTTAAAGTCTTTGTGAGAAAATTTAAATTATCTTTCATACTGGCTTAAGTATCTCTCAGTTTCTTTTTCATGCCAGTGGAGGTTTTCCTTTTGTCATACATTGAATAATTTTGACACTTGTCCTGAATCTATCCAGTGTTATGCTATGAAACTGTGATTACTGGGTAACTCCCAAGTATAATTTTTGTTTTAGGAGATACCCCAGGCTCCTAGTTTCAAAGAGCCTCCTGTGGAATGTTATTTGGTGTCAGGCAGTTTTAATGCCTGTGCTCACTCTCTCTCCCTCTCTCTCTGACAAATAAATAAATAAAAATCTTTAAAAAAAAATCTTTGTTCTGATATTTTCATCTGTCCTAAGTAGAAGCTACATAGAGAGATTCATAGGGTCACATCTTGGATGTCAGTGGATGTCCCTTCCTCAGTTCTGTCCCCCCACATCTTTCCAACCTCCATAGTATCAGACACTGCACAAGTGCAACTAAGAGATGACCAAGAGCTCATCATCAATTTACAGCATTGCATTACCAGGCTTCTCTCCCTCTAGTATTTCATTAGTATCTACAGTTCTCTGGATCTTCTTTGTGGTCTTCTGGACAGAAACTGGGTGATTGGCTTCTCTTCACTGCTGAGTAATTCTCTGGACAGTGCTTATCTCTGGACCATGTTCCATGAGGACATAAAGGATTTTTTTCTGGGCCAAAATCCTAAAGTGAGAAAAGCAAGTTCTCAAAGCCACCACTGTTGTTTCTCTCACTGCAGAAGCATTTCCTTTGGGAAGGGGCATAGAGAAGGAGACAAATAAAATATAAAAGAAAAGAAAATGGATATTCGATCTTGCTCTGAGTGTTAGAAATCAACTTTCTCATGTGTCAAGCCAGACAATGGAGTATTCCTGGATCTGTTTGTTCCAAGCTGGTGCTTGATCCTGGTTCCCAGTTGCTTTGAGGACAGGTTGCAAGAGTATGAAAGAAAAATAAGAAAATCATAATTGTTTTCACTTTACTTGCAATGTCAGTGTCATTCCCAATCTGTCTTGTAGGATTTTGTTCTAGGGACTCAAGCCACTTCTACATGCATTCTTTCCAGGTTTACAGCAACATTCATTGGGGGGAAAATAGTAACTGCTTACTATATCTTAAGTTGAACCTGAACCTGATAATAGTACTTCCAATTTGGCAATATTACATGTTTAAACAGGCATTAGAGAAAAGGGAAAAATGAAAAAGAATTTTAGGGGTGCCTGGGTGGCTCAGTGTGTTAAATTCTGGGCCTTTGGCTCAGGTCATGATCTCAGGGTCCTGGGATGGAGTCCGGCATCTGGCTCTCTACTCAGCAGGAAACCTGCTTCCTCCTCTCTCTCTCTGCCTGCCTCTCTGCCTACTTTTTGTTTTTTTAATTTTTTAAAAATTATTTTCAGCATAACAGTATTCATTGTTTTTGCACCACACCCAGTGTTCCATGCAATCCGTGCCCTCTCTAATACCCACCACCTGGTTCTCCCAACCTCCCACCCCCCGCTCCTTCAAACCCCTGAGATTGTTTTTCAGAGTCCATAGTCTCTCATGGTTCGCCTCCCCTTCCAATTTTCCTCAACTCCCTTCTCCTCTCTAACTCCCCTTGTCCTCCATGTTACTTGTTATGCTCCACAAATAAGTGAAACCATATGATAATTGACTCTCTCTGCTTGACTTATTTCACTCAGCATAATCTCTTCCAGTCCTCTGTCTGTCAAATAAATAAATAAAATCTTAAAAAAAAAGAATTTTAAAATTTTCACAGAAAATAAATAGGATAGTGCTTCTGTTCTTTCAGTATTACAAGGTCAAAGAGAAGAGTTTTATGGCGACTAGTGGCTGAGTGATGGCAAAAAACTGAGTAGAAATACAGGTGTCTACTGCCAGACAAACAGGTCAAAGATAAAATGGAATGGAAGGTGGATAATATAAAGTTTATAACAAATAATCCCCTGGGCACCAAGCTATATCCCATTATCAAATAATACACATCCCTATTCTGGTTCATCTCTCCCTAGATCATGTACCATGGACAGTGCAACATTCTTCTTCATTTCTTGGCTTGAGATTTCAAGTTGAATAAGGTTAAGTGGTTTGTTCAAGAGTGGAAGGTGCATAATGTCCTGGAGGTTGCCCCTTCTCCCCTCGTGAGGTTCACTTACACATTTTAGCCCTCCATGTGATGTGTGGGTAAGTAGCTGGGGTGACTGACATGTTGGTGGATTTCTGTGTTGCAGGTGCATCAGAACAAACAAGTATGGGCGGGGGCAGTGACAAACCTGCAGAGCCCACCACCAACCATCAACTCACACCAGATGTTTCAACTCAAGTCAATAGTGAAACTTCCCTAAGAGTAGAGAGATAGATCCTCAGAAGCTGGTGCTCAGCAGAAGGCACAGAAGGAAAGATCCCAGCACGGGCCAGCGGGAAAATCTCAGCGTGCGATTGCTGCTTGGAACCTCTCTGGCGGTCTGGAGCTGCCCAGACAGCCGCCACTGCCTTGGCTTTGGGTAAAAGCAAAAGATCCTGTGTCCCCAGGGACCGCGACCTGGAACCTGCTCTGCCTGTGGCCAAGGGGGAACTTATTTGGGCTCTGCAGCCAGACTGAGGCTTCTCTCTGAGAGGGAGGTCAGGGTGCACTTTGTTTTCCTCTAAAACTACAAAAAGCATCAAAAGCAGTCAAGGTGAGAAAAAAAAAAAAGTGAACAAACATAAAAACCATCAGAGAATAAAAGCCCGAAAAAAACCAGTTTCCTCAGAGCCCACCCCACTGAGGTGGGGGGGACTTAACTCAGGGAACATCATTGACTGAAAACCCACGTGGCAGGACCCTCCCCCAGAAAACAAACAAAGGGGGGGGGGAGGACGACAAGAGAACAACCACCACTACTTCATAGGAAAACTTTTAGTTTTTACTCGTTCCCACTACTCTGGTTGATTTGTTTTTTAATATAGATAATTTTTTAAACCTATTTACCGTCATAGTGAACTGTCCAGTACATCAAATTCCATAATAACCTTCTAGCCTGAACTTTTTGATACATAAACCTATGTTTTTCTTTTGCATTTCTATTTTTTAATTACTTTTTAAAAAAATTTTAGTTTACTTTAGTCGAGTTTATTCCTTTTTATTTTTATTTTCTAATATTCATATAGAGTTAAACTTCAAAGTAATCCCCTTTCCCCAATCAATACTACCCCTATAGGTAAAGCAATTTTTAATCCCCCTTTATCTTAGGAAAGTGGAGTCACTTAAAAAAGATATCAAGATACATCCAGGAAGAATCAAAACAACCTTCCTTGGGTGCCTGGGTGCTCAGTGGGTTAGGCCGCTGCCTTTGGCTCAGGTCATGATCTCAGGGTCCTGGGATCGAGTCCCGCATCGGGCTCTCTGCTCAGCAGGGAGCCTGCTTCCTCCTCTCTCTCTCTCTGCCTACTTGTAATCTCTCTCTGTCAAATAAATAAATAAAATCTTAAAAAAAAAAAAAACCTTCCTTGCACACACTGAGAATTTATAATCACTCTCCCATCTTTTTCTTCCACCAGTGTTTCTGTGTTTTTGTGTTTGTCCTGATAGTATATAAATCTTACACTTGGGGTTCTTTTTGATGAGGTTCTTCCTTTATTTGCATATATATATATTTTCTCTTGTCATATACTTTTATCAGCCTTTTTGTTTTTCTGTTTTGGTTTGTCTACTTCATAAAACTTACCTTGGGGCCCATTTGGGCTGAACCTTCTCTTTCATCTTCCCTTTCTTTTCTGTCTCTCTCTTTCTCTTTTTTTTTCTTTCTTTTTCTTTTTCTTTTCTTTTGTCTCTCATTTGGGTGGGGAATCCTGATTGCTAAGAAGTGTTCCAGGGTGCACCTTGACTGCACCATAGTCAATACATCCAGCTACATCTCTTCAGTCATATCTCACCAAAATGACTAGGAGGAGGAATGCCCAACAGAAGAAAAATACAGAGGATGGACCTTCTGCAACAGAGCTAACAGCTATAAACATAGACAATATGTCAGAAAGAGAATTCAGGCTAACAATTATCCAGGCAATAGCTAGGTGGGAGAAAGCCATGGATGATCAAACGGAATTGATTAGGGCCGAGCTGAAAGCAATGAGAGATGATGTTCACAATGTTAGGGCGGAGCTTAAAGCTACCAGGGCTGAGGTTCACAATGCTCTCAATGAGTTCCAATCTAATCTAAATTCTCTAAAAGCTAGGGTAACTGAGACAGAAGATAGAATTAGTGAATGGAGGACAAACAGATAGAAAGATCAGGAGGAATCCAGGAACAAACAGCTTAGAAGACACAAAAACAGAATCAGGGAAATAAATGATACCATGAAATGTTCCAACATCAGAATTATTGGAATCCCTGAAGGGGAGGAGAAAGAAAGAAGTCTAGAAGATAGAGTGGAACAAGTTCTTCATGAAAATTTTCCCAATTTTGCGAATAGAACCAGCGTTCATATACTAGAGGCTGAACGATCTCCACCCAAGATTATACATTCCAAAACAACATCACGACACCTGCTAGTCAAATTGAGGAATCATAATTGTAGGTATAATCTCTTAAAAGCCGCTAGGACAAAGAGGCCCCTTACTTACAGAGGAAAGCCCATCAGAATAACGTCAGACCTGTCCACAGAGACCTGGCAAGCTAGAAAGGGCCGGCAAGATATATTCAGGGAATTAAATGAGAAGAACATGCGGCCAAGAATACTTTAAGCAGCAAGACTGACATTCAAAATGGATGGAGACATAAAGAGTTTCCAAGATCGGCAAGGCTTAAAATACTATGCGACCACCAAGCCGACACTGCACAAAATATTAAGGGGGGTTCTATAAAAAG
The DNA here is from genome assembly GCF_011764305.1 of Mustela putorius furo. Taxonomy (NCBI): domain Eukaryota; kingdom Metazoa; phylum Chordata; class Mammalia; order Carnivora; family Mustelidae; genus Mustela; species Mustela putorius. The sequence continues at coordinate 537,859 of NW_025422010.1, forward strand.
AGGAAAAATCCTAAGAATAGCATTGAACAGAAATATAGAGACAATCTACAAAAAAGAAAGACTTCAGAGGTAACGCAATGTCAATAAAAACGTATCTATCAATAATCACTCTCAATGTGAATGGCCTAAATGAGCCCATAAAATGGCACAAAGTTGCAGATTTGATAAAACGACAGGACCCATCCATATGTTGTCCTCAAGAGACCAATTTTGAACCTAAAGATACATCCAGACTGAAAGTGAAGGGATGGAGAAGCATCTTTCATGCCAATGTGCCTCAAAAGAAGGCCAGGGTAGCGATTCTCATATCAGACAAATTAGATTTTAAACTAAAGACTGTAGTCAGAGATACAGAAGGACACTACATCATTCTCTTTTTTTTCTTTAACATTTATTTTTTTCAATTTATTTATTTTCAGAAAAACAGTATTCATTATTTTTTCACCACACCCAGTGCTCCATGCAGTCCGTGCCCTCTATAATACCCACCACCTGGTACCACAACCTCCTACACCCCCGCCACTTCAAACCCCTCAGATTGTTTGTCAGAGTCCATAGTCTCTCATGATTCACCTCCCCTTCCAATTTACCCCAACTCCCTTCTCCTCTCTAACACCCCTTGTCCTCCATGATATTTGCTATGCTCCACAAATAAGTGAAACCATGATAATTGGCTCTCTCTGCTTGACTTATTTCACTCAGCATCATCTCTTCCAGTCCTGTCCATGATGCTACAAAAGTTGGGTATTCATCCTTTCTGATGGAGGCATAATACTCCATAGTGTATATGGACCACATCTTCCTTATCCATTCGTCTGTTGAAGGGCATCTTGGTTCTTTCCACAGTTTGGCGACCATGGCCATTGCTGCTATAAACATTGGGGTACAGATGGCCCTTCTTTTCATGACATCTGTATCTTTGGGGTAAATACCCAGGAGTGCAATGGCAGGGTCACAGGGAAGTTCTATTTTTAATTTCTTGAGGAATCACCACACTGTTCTCCAAAGAGGCTGCACCAACTTGCATTCCCACCAACAGTGGAAGAGGGTTCCCCTTTCTCCACATCCTCTCCAACACATGTTGTTTCCTGTTTTGTTAATTTTGGCCATTCTAACTGGTGTAAGGTGATATCTCAATGTGGTTTGAATTTGAATCTCCTTGAGGGCTAATGATGATGAACATTTTTTCATGACACTACATCATTCTTAAATGGACTATCCACCAAGATGATCTAACAATTGTAAATATCTATGCCCCCAATATGGGAGCAGCCAATTACATAAGAAAACTGTTAATCAAGATAAAGAGTCATATTGGTATGAATACACTAATAGTAGGAGATCTTATCATGCCTCTCTCAGAAATAGATCATCGAAGCAGAAAATCAAGAAAGAAACGAGAGCAATATACATTTAAATAATTTTGTGAAAAGATGAGAGTCTGATATTTGTAAAATGTGTATAAGATTTATATATGGCATTATGTTAGTTTCTTGTGAAGAGAAGATACTTTTAATGGAGATGTTTGAAACATTTTAGGTGTCTCAATGATCAACAAGTGTTTTTCTATACAATGTATTCAGAGAATTAACACCTCAGGGCACTTTTCATTCATGGGATTATAGAATTTCTGCTTTAAGTGCCAGTAATTTTCCATGGCATCATTTCTGGTTTTTTTTTTCTATTTTTATTTGTTTTTACCTATGTGTTTGTATACTTTTCCTATATTAAAATTTGTGTAAGGATCATCTTTAATTTTGATTGCAAAATAAGATTCTGGGTATTGATTTCTGTGCATTATTAAACTTATTTGCTTAATTTTTATTGGAACTTAATGATATTGTATACATGTGGTCATGTATTGCATAATGTCACATCTTAGTGTGTAAGCACAAAATTCCAGGAGAACTTAAAATGAAACAGTGACTCCTCCATCACTTGGGATAGGGAGCTGCATTTGTTCCTGGTACTAATGGAACACAAACCAGAAGCAATTGTTTCATTGTAAAGTTCAGGCTCTACTTTTAAGAAATGCCTGAGATCCAGAAAGTTCTCAGGAGACCTCTCCACAGTCATCACAAATGACAAGGATCCAATCTACTGGGTAATAAGACATGCTCAGATGTGCAGCTGATTGATTTATGAGAAAAGTTACCATATTATATATACATGTTACCATATTGTTCTTATATAAAAGAATAGACATTATTATATTTGAAGTTATGTCCAAGATTATAATACATGCTAATTTAAAACAATCAGGAATGACTGTGATTGTGTCAAAAGAAAAACTACCACTTCCAAGAATGACCCTTTTCCTTCTGTTCCAATCCCTGAGGCCACCAGGTAGCTTGTCCAACTCTTGGCCAGGATGTCTTCTCCCTTGTGCACTTAGAAATATGTATTACCTGTTTCCTTTGCTGTGCAAAAGCTTTTGATCTTGATGAAATCCCAATAGTTCATTTTTGCCCTTGCTTCCCTTGCCTTTTGCGTTGTTCCTAGGAAGATGTTGCTGCGGCAGAGGTCGAAGAGGTTGCTGCCCGTGTTCTCCTCAAGGATTTTGATGGATTCATTTCGTACATTGAGGTCCTTCATCCATTTTGAGTCTATTTTTGTGTGTGGTGTAAGGAAATGGTCCAATTTCATTTTTCTGCATGTGGCTGTCCAATTTTCCCAGCACCATTTATTGAAAAGGCTGTCTTTCTTCCATTGGACATTCTTTCCTGCTTTGTCGAAGATTAGTTGACCATAGATTTGAGGGTCTATTTCTGGGCTCTCTATTCTGTTCCATTGATCTATGTGTCTGTTTTTGTGCCAGTACCATGCTGTCTTGATGATGACAGCTTTGTAATAGAGCTTGAAGTCCGGAATTGTGATGCCACCAACGTTGGCTTTCTTTTTCAATATCCCTTTGGCTATTCGAGGTCTTTTCTGGTTCCATATAAATTTTAGAATTATTTGTTCCATTTCTTTGAAAAAGATGGATGGTACTTTGATAGGAATTGCATTAAATGTGTAGATTGCTTTAGGTAGCATAGACATTTTCACAATATTTATTCTTCCAATCCAGGAGCATGGAACATTTTTCCATTTCTTTGTGTCTTCCTCAATTTCTTTCATGAGTACTTTATAGTTTTCTGAGTATAGATTCTGTGTCTCTTTGGTTAGGTTTATTCCTAGGTATCTTATGGTTTTGGATGCAATTGTAAATGGGATTGACTCCTTAATATCTCTTTCTTCTGTCTTGCTGTTGGTGTAGAGAAATGCAACTGATTTCTGTGCATTGATTTTATATCCTGCCACTTTACTGAATTCCTGTATAAGTTCTAGCAGTTTTGGAGTGCAGTCTTTTGGGTTTTCCACATATAGTATCATATCATCTGCGAAGAGTGATAATTTGACTTCTTCTTTGCCGATTTGGATGCCTTTAATTTCCTTTTGTTGTCTGATTGCTGAGGCTAGGACCTCTAGTTCGATGTTGAATAGCAGTGGTGATAATGGACATCCCTGCCGTGTTCCTGACCTTAGCGGAAAAGCTTTCAGTTTTTCGCCATTGAGAATGATATTTGCGGTGGGTTTTTCATAGATGGCTTTGATGATATTGAGGTATGTGCCCTCTATCCCTACACTTTGAAGAGTTTTGATCAGGAAGGGATGTTGTACTTTGTCAAATGCTTTCTCAGCATCTATTGAGAGTATCATATGGTTCTTGTTCTTTCTTTTATTGATGTGTTGTATCACATTGACTGATTTGCGGATGTTGAACCAACCTTGCAGCCCTGGAATAAATCCCACTTGGTCGTGGTGAATAATCTTTTTAATGTACTGTTGAATCCTATTGGCTAGTATTTTGTTGAGTATTTTCGCATCTGTGTTCATCAAGGATATCGGTCTATAGCTCTCTTTTTTGGTGGGATCCTTGTCTGGTTTTGGGATCAAGGTGATGCTGGCCTCATAAAATGAGTTTGGAAGTTTTCCTTCCATTTCTATTTTTTGGAACAGTTTCAGGAGAATAGGAATTAGTTCTTCTTTAAATGTTTGGTAGAATTCCCCCGGGAAGCCGTCTGGCCCTGGGCTTTTGTTTGTTTGGAGATTTTTAATGACTGTCTCAATCTCCTTACTGGTTATGGGTCTGTTCAGGCTTTCTATTTCTTCCTGGTTCGGTTGTGGTAGTTTATATGTTTCTAGGAATGCATCCATTTCTTCCAGATTGTCAAATTTATTGCCGTAGAGTTGCTCATAGTATGTTCTTATAATAGTTTGTATTTCTTTGGTGTTAGTTGTGATCTCTCCTCTTTCATTCATGATTTTATTTATTTGGGTCCTTTCTCTTTTCCTTTTGATAAGTCGGGCCAGGGGTTTATCAATTTTATTAATTCTTTCAAAGAACCAGCTCCTAGTTTCGTTGATTTGTTCTATTGTTTTTTTGTTTTCTATTTTATTGATTTCTGCTCTGATCTTTATGATTTCTCTTCTCCTGCTGGGCTTAGGGTTTCTTTCTTGTTCTTTCTCCAGCTCCTTTAGGTGTAGGGTTAGGTTGTGTACCTGAGACCTTTCTTGTTTCTTGAGAAAGGCTTGTAGCGCTATATATTTTCCTCTCAGGACTGCCTTTGTTGTGTCCCACAGATTTTGAACCGTTGTATTTTCATTATCATTTGTTTCCATGATTTTTTTCAATTCTTCTTTAATTTCCCGGTTGACCCATTCATTCTTTAGAAGGATACTGTTTAGTCTCCATGTATTTGGGTTCTTTCCAAACTTCCTTTTGTGGTTGAGTTCTAGCTTTAGAGCATTGTGGTCTGAAAATATGCAGGGAATGATCCCAATCTTTTGATACCGGTTGAGTCCTGATTTAGAACCGAGGATGTGATCTATTCTGGAGAATGTTCCATGTGCACTAGAGAAGAATGTGTATTCTGTTGCTTTGGGATGAAATATTCTGAATATATCCGTGATGTCCATCTGGTCCAGTGTGTCGTTTAACGCCTTTATTTCCTTGCTGATCTTTTGCTTGGATGACCTGTCCATTTCAGTGAGGGGAGTGTTAAAGTCCCCTACTATTATTGTATTATTGTTGATGTGTTTCTTTGATTTTGTTATTAATTGGTTTATATAGTTGGCTGCTCCCACGTTGGGGGCATAGATATTTAAAATTGTTAAATCTTCTTGTTGAACAGACCCTTTGAGTATGATATAGTGTCCTTCCTCATCTCTTATTATAGTCTTTGGCTTAAAATCTAATTGATTTGATATAAGGATTGCCACTCCTGCTTTCTTCTGATGTCCATTAGCATGGTAAATTCTTTTCCACCCCCTCACTTTAAATCTGGAGGTGTCTTCGGGCTTAAAATGTGTTTGTTGGAGGCAACATATAGATGGGTTTTGTTTTTTTATCCATTCTGATACCCTGTGTCTTTTGACAGGGGCGTTTAGTCCATTCACATTCAGGGTAACTATTGAGAGATATGAATTTAGTGCCATTGTATTGCCTGTAAGGTGACTGTTACTGTATATGGTCTCTGTTCCTTTCTGGTCTACCACTTGTAGGCTCTCTCTTTGCTTAGAGGATCCCTTTCAATATTTCCTGTAGAGCTGGTTTGGTATTTGCAAATTCTTTCAGTTGTTGTTTGTCCTGGAAGCTTTTAATCTCTCCTTCTATTTTCAATGATAGCCTAGCTGGATATAGTATTCTTGGCTGCATGTTTTTCTCGTTTAGTGCTCTGAAAATATCATGCCAGCTCTTTCTGGCCTGCCAGGTCTCTGTGGATAAGTCAGCTGCCAATCTAATATTTTTACCATTGTATGTTACAGACTTCTTTTCCCGGGCTGCTTTCAGGATTTTCTCTTTGTCATTGAGACTTGTAAATTTTACTATTAGGTGACGGGGTGTGGGCCTATTCTTATTGATTTTGAGGGGCATTCTCTGAACCTCCTGAATTTTGATGCTCGTTCCCTTTGCCATATTGGGGAAATTCTCCCCAGTAATTCTCTCCAGTATACCTTCTGCTCCCCTCTCACTTTCTTCTTCTTCTGGAATCCCAATTATTCTAATGTTGTTTTGTCTTATGGTGTCACTTATCTCTCGAATTCTCCCCTCGTGGTCCAGTAGCTGTTTGTCCCTCTTTTGATCAGCTTCTTTATTCTCTGTCATTTGGTCTTCTATATCCCTAATTCTTTCTTCTGCCTCATTTATCCTAGCAGTTAGAGCCTCCATTTTTGATTGCACCTCATTAATAGCTTTTTTGATTTCACCTTGGTTAGATTTTAGTTCTTTTATTTCTCCAGAAAGGGCTTTTATATCTCTCGAGAGGGTTTCTCTAATATCTTCCATGCCTTTTTCGAGACCGGCTAGAACCTTGAGAATTGTCATTCTGATCTCTAGATCTGACATATTACCGATGTCTGTATTGATTAGGTCCCTAGCCTTCGGTACTGCCTCTTGTTCTTTTTTTTGTGTTGAATTTTTACGTCTTGTCATTTTGTCCAGATAAGAGTAAATGAAGGGGCAAGTGAAATACTAAAAGGGTGGCAACAACCCCAGGAAAATATGCTTTAACCAAATTAGAAGAGATCCAAAATCGTGAGTGGGGAGAAAGGGGATAAAAAGAGGTTCAAAAAGGAAGAAAGAAAAAAAAAAAGCAAAAAGAAAAGAAAAAAAAAAAAAGAAAAGAAAAGAATTTTTTAAAAAAGAATACACCTTTCAGAGAGTGGTTGTTTTTCTGTTTCCAGAATTGCTGTTCTTCTTCTCTTCGATCTGCCGATGGATTTTCAGGTGTTTGCAATCTTTAGATAAGCTATCTAGCTGATCTCCGGCTAGCTGAAGCAGTCTCGGCTTGCTACTTCTCCGCCATCTTGACTCCTCTCTTATTAAGTTATTTTTATATATCATACTATTTACCCATTTAAACCAATGGCTTTAGTATATTCTCCAAATTGAGTCAACACTACCACTAACACATTGCTATTGTCCTCAAAATATACTCTATATCCACTGGCATTCAACTCTAAATTCCCACAAATTCTCCCAGCCCTTGTCAATCACTGATCTACTTTCTGTCCTTAAGTTTTGCCTAGTCTTCACATTTCATATAAATGGAGTCGCAAAATATGGCATCTTTGAGGTTGAATTCTTTCACTTGGAATAATATTTTCAAGATTCATTCATGTTGTAGCATGTATTAATATTTAGTTACTTTTACTCCCACATATATCCTATTGTAATGATAAATCACATTTAAGAAGTGAAATGTAAGACATTTTTTAGTCATTTCCACTTTGTCCTAGTACACATGGCACACTCCTTGGGGAATCATTCTTCTGTATGTCAGTGACTGAAGCAATACTACCAGAGAATAAATCTGAAGACATACATGAGGGAATGGGGATAAAAGGAAGTTGTATTTTCCCAAGTTCCATCACCTTTGACACCATTTTCAAGGATCCTAACAAGAGAGAATACGACTTGAGGCTCTATGATAGATAGAACATTCCCACACTACAGATCAATGAACCCCTGTTCTGGAAGCAGCCTTGTATGTGGACTGTCTTCCAAATAGGGTGAGGTCTTTTCAAAGTGGGTCTTGTTCCACAAAGAAGAGCCATATGTTTGTGGATGTCTTCATTTTACAGGGGTCCCCAACATGTTTTATTTCCTTGTAGTAAACCCAATTTCTGGATGAAATACAGGTGATTAAAAAAAAAATGAAAAGAAACCCACTAACAGCCCATACACATAAATAATGGCCAAGGAATCTTTGTTCATTGAATGAATCTGAGCACAGTCCTAAGAACCTAGGGTGGGACCATATCTCTTCTAAGTTCATCATAACTTTCCATGTTTACACCAGAACTCCTGCCAATGATCTCACTCACTGGTAAATCGGGATGAATGTTAAGTTTAGCATAGATCTTAGTTTCTCCCATCATGCTCTATAGACCTTTTCCACACCTCTTTCCATTTCTTCTTTCTTTCCCTGAGAAATATTTAGTATCTTCATTCTTTTAAGAATCTGGCCTGGAGGACAAGATGGCGGGGAAGTAGGAGGAGGTGCCATTTCAACTTCTACCCTAAAGTGAGCTGATTACCTACCAAAGAACTCTAATCACCCATGAAAACAGCCTGAGATTAGAATTATACACTTTTGGATCTCTATGGGGGTAGAAAACGCCAGTGGGCAGGTAAAGCAGAATGGGAACATCGGATTGATAGGAAGATGAACAAAAGAGGGAGGGAGTCACCAGATGTGACCCATTGGAAAGTAATACCCCAATACAAGAGTGCCTTACGATTGGGGACCAGCATTAATTTGGAGTCTGGAAGAGCAAAGTGTTGTGAGGGGAAATTGTGGGAATCAGGGCAGTTAGGGACAGGGGCTTAAGTCCCCAGACCCAGGACATCCACCTCTGGTGCTGAGCCAGAGAGTGTGGCAAAGAAGCAAGGCCTTGATCACTGAGCTGCCAGTGTACCTGAGAACATCTGGGTGGCAGCTCCTGTGAGGGGCAGGGAGCCTCACCAAGGGTAGAACCACAGCCTTTTGCACTCTCCACACATGTGCCATGCTACCAGAGTCTGAGTTGCACCCCACACATCCCATCCCCCCCAGGGAGGTGCGTGCAGGCGCCAGCCAGCACTCTCTCAGACCCAGATAGTCTGAGCACACCCAGCCTGGGCCAGTGGGAAAATCTCAGTGTACTGTCACTGGTTGGAACCACTTTGGTGGTCTGGCGCTGCCCAGAGAGCCTTGGCTATCATGGTTTTGGGTACAAAAGGGAGTTCCTGTGACCCCAGAGACCATGACTGGGAATGTGCTCTTCCAGTGGCTGAGGGGGGATTTATGTGCTCTGGAGGACCCAGAGGGGAACAGACTGAGGCTTCTGTCTGAGAGGGAGGACTGGGTGCAGTTTGCTTTCCTCTAAACCTCCAAAAACCATAAAAGCTGCCAAGGCAAGAGAAAACAAACAAACAAACAAAAAACCTCCAGAAAACAAAAGCCTGAAAAACCGGTTTCCACAGAGCCCACCACCTTGATGGGGGCAGGAGGACTTAACTCAGGGAACACTGTCTGAAAAACCACAGGCAGTCATCTCCCCCAGAAAACCAACCAAAAAAAAAAAAAAAAAAAGAAGAAGAAGAGATCAACCACCACTACTACTTCATAGATACAACTTTTATTTTTAATTCATTCCCACTATTCTCGTTCATTTTTTTAGACATAATTTTTTAACCTATTCACCATCACGTTGAGATGTCCAGTAAATCAAATTCCATAATAACCTTTTAGCCTGAACTTTTAAAAAAATTTAATTTCTTTTCAGTGTAACAGAATTCATTGTTTATGCACCACACCCAGTGCTCCATGCAATACGTGCCCTCCATTAACCTGAACTTTTTGATACATATACCTGTTTTCCTTTTGCTTTTCTATTTTTAAATTTTTTTTAAATTTTATTTTATTTTAGTTTAGTTTAGTTTATTCTTTTTTCTTTTTTATTTTTTAGTATTCATATAGAGTTAGACTTCAAGGTAATCCCCTTTCCCCAATCAATGCTACCCCTATAGGTAAACTAGTTTTTAATTCCCCTTTATCTTGGGAAAGTTGAGTCATTTAAAAAAAGATATCAAGATACATCCAGGAAGAATCAAAATAACCTTCCTCACCCACGCTGATTTATAACCACTTTCCCATCTTTTTCTTCTACCAGTGTTTCTGTGTATTTGTTCTTGTCCTGGTAGTATATAAATCTTATACTTGGGATTACATTTGATGAGGTTTTTTGTTTGTTTGTTTGTTTTTATATATTCATTTTTTTCCTTGTCATCTACTTTTATCAGTATTTTTGTTTGTTTTTGTTTGTATACTTCATAAATTTTACATTTATGCCCCTTTGGGCAGGACCTTCTCTTCTATTTTATCTTTCTTTTTTTGCCTGTCTCTCTCTCTCTCTTTTTTTTCTTTCTTTTGGGTGTGGACTCTTGAGTGCTCAGAAGTGTTCCAGAGTGCACCTTGCCTACACCACGGTTGTTATATTCAGCTACATCCCTTCAGCCTCTCTCACCAAAATGATTAGGATGAGGGAAGCCCAACAGAAGAAAAAATCAGAGGCTGGGCCTTCTGCAACAGAGCTAATAGCTATGAACATAGACAATATATTGGAAAGGGAATTCAGGCTAACAATAATCCAGGCAATATCTACGTTGGAGAAAGCCATGGATGACAAAATGGAATTGATTAGAACAGAACTGAAAGCCACCAGGGATGATATTCACAATGTTCTCAATGAGTTCCAATCTAATCTAGATTCTTAAATGCTAGGGTAACTGAAACAGAAGATAGAATTAGTGATCTGGAGGGCAAACAGAGAAAAAGGATCAGTAGGAAGACTGGAACAAACAGCTTAGAAGCCACGAAAACAGAATTAGGGAAATAAATGATGCCATGAAATGTTCCAACGTCAGAATTATTGGAATTCCTGAAGGGGAGGAGAAAGAAAGAAGACTAGAAGATATAGTTGAAAAAATTCTCCATGAGAATTTTCCCAATCTCGTGTTGGAACCAACGTTCGTGTACTAGATGCAGAAAGGTCTTTCCACAAGGTATAGATCTAGAAAGACGTCAAGATACCAGATAGGTAGAATGATGAATCATAATTGTAGACAGGAGCTCTTGACAGGCACTAGGACAAAGAAATCCCTTATGTACAGAGGTAAGACCATAATAATAATGTCAGACCTGTCCACAGAAACTTGGCAAGCCAGAAAAGGCTGGCAATATGTATTCAGGGAACTAAATGAGAAGAACATGTAGCCAAGAACACTGTATACAGCAAGACTGACCTTTAAAATGGATGGAGAGATAAAGAGTTTCCAAGACTGGCAAGGTTTAAAAGAGTATGTGACCACCAAGCCGACACTGCAGGAAATGTTAAGGGCGGTTCTATAAAAGAGGAAAAATCCTAAGAATATCATGGGCTTATAAAATGACAGGGTTGCAGATTGGATAAAATGACAGAACCCATCCATATGTGTCTACAAGAGACCCATTTCGAACATAAGGATACACCCAGATTGAAAGTGAAGGGATGGAGAAGCATCTTTCATGCCAATGGGCCTCAAAACAATGCTGGGGTAGCTATTCTCATATCAGATAAATAAGATTTTAAACTAAAGACTGTAGTCAGTGATACAGAAGGACACTACATAATTCTTAAAGGGACTACCCGCCAAGGTGATCTAACAATTGTAAATATTTATGCTCCCAATATGGGAGAAACCAATTACATAAGAAACCTATTATCAAGATAAAGAGTCATAGTGATATGAATACATTAATAGTAGTAAATCTTAACATGCCACTCTCAGTAATAGATCATCCAAGCTGAAAATCAATAAACAAGAGCATTGAATGACACACTGGACCAGATGGACCTCATAGATACACACAGAACATTCCACCCTAAAAAAACAGAATACTCATTCTTCTCGAGGGCACAGAGAACCTTCACAAATCAGGGCTCAACTAATACTGAAAGACTGAGATTATTCCCTGCATATTCTCAGATCACAATGCTTTGAAACTGGAGCTCAATCACAAGGAAATGTTCAGAAGGAACTCAAACACCTGGAAGCTAAAGACTCCCTTGCTTAAGAGTGCTTGGATCAACCAGGAGATCAAAGAAGAACTTAAACAATTCATGGAAACCAATGAGAATGAAGACACTTCAGTCCAGAACCTATGGGATAAAGCAAAGGAGGTCCTAAGGAGGAAATACATAGCCATCCAAGTCTCCCTCAAAAATGCTGAAAAATTCAGAATGCACCAGCTGTCTCTACACCTAAAGAACTGGAGAATCAACAACAAATTAAGCTAACTCCACACACAAGAAGGGAAATAATCAAGATTAGAGCAAAGATCAATGAGATAGAATCTAGAGGGGCACCTGGGTGGCTCAGTGGGTCAGCCTCTGTCTTCATCTCAGGTCATGATTTCAGGGTCCTGGAATCGAGTCCTGCATCAGGCTCTCTGCTTGGGAGGGAGTGTGTTTCCTCCTCTCTCTCTCTTCCTGCCTCTCTGCCTACTTGTGATCTCTGTCAAATAAATAAATAAAATCTTAAAAGATAAACATGTTATTAAAAAAAAAAGTTAGAATATAGAGATACAGTAGAAAACATCAATGAAACTAGAAGCTAGTTTTTTGAAAGAATCAATAAGATCAATAAACCATTGGCCAAACTAATGCAAAGGAAAAGAGGGAAGGCACAAATTAACAAAATTATGAATGTGAAGTAAGAGACCACAACTAACACCAAGGAAATAGAAACAATCATCAGAAGTTATGATCAATGGTTATATGCCAATTGGTTAAGCAATCAAGATGAAAGGGATGCATTCCTGAAAAATTATAAACTTCCAAAATTGAACCAGGAAGAAATTGACAACCTGAATAGACCAATATCTAGTAATGAGATTGAAGCAGTGATCAAAAACCTCCCAAAAAACAAGAGCCCAGTACCTGACAGATACCCTGGGGAATTCTACCAAATCTTCAAAGAAGAAATAATACCTATTCTCCTGAAGCTGTTTCAAAAAATTGAAGCAGAAGGATAACTTCCAGACTCTTTTCAGGAAGCCAGCATTACCCTGATCCCCAAACCAGGCAAAGATGCTACCAAAAAGGAGAATTTCAGACCAATATCACAGATGAATATCAATGCTAAGATTCTCAACAAGATCCCAGCAAACAGGATCCAAGAGCACACTAAAAAGATTATCCACCAGGGCGGCTCAGTGGATTAAGCCGCTGCCTTCGGCTCAGGTCATGATCTCAGGGTCCTGGGATCGAGTCCCACATCGGGCTCTCTGCTCAGCAGGGAGCCTGCTTCCCTCTCTCTCTCTCTCTCTGGCTGCTTCTCTGTCTACTTGTGATTTCTCTCTGTCAAATAAATAAATAAATAAATCTTAAAAAAAAAAAAAAAAGATTATCCACCATGACCAGGTGGGGTTTATCCCTGGGCTCAACATTCGCAAATCAATCAATGTGAAAGAACAATTCAATAAGAGAAGAGAGAAGAACCACATGGTCCTCTCAATCGAAGCAGAAAAAGCATTTGACAAAATCCAGCATCAGTTCCTGATTAAAACACTTCAGAGTATAGGGATAGAGGGAACATTCCTGACCTTCACTGTGCTATAGTAAATGGAATCGATTCTCTAATTTCCCTCTCTGTATTTTCATTGTTAGTGTATAAAAAAGCCACTGATTCCATTTACTATAGCACCAAGAACCATAAGATACCTGGGAATAAACCTAAACAAAGAGGTAAAGGATCTGTACTCCAGGAATTACAGAACACTCATAAAAGAAATTGAAGAAGACACAAAAAGATGGAAGACCATTCCATGCTCTTGGATTGGAAGAATAAACATTGTTAAAATGTCCGTACTGCCAAAGCAATCTATACTTTTAATGCCATCCCTATCAAAATTCCACCGGTATTTTTCAAAGAGCTGGAGCAAATAATCCAAAAATTTGTATGGAATCAGAAGAGACCCCGAATCGCTAAGGAAATGTTGAAAAACAAATATAAAACTGGGGTCATCATATTACCGGATTTCAAGCTTTACTACAAAGCTGTGATCACCAAGACAGCATGGTACTGGCATAAAAACAGACACATAGACCAGTGGAACAGAGTAGAAAGCCCAGATATGAACCCTCAGCTCTATGGTCAAATAATCTTTGACAAAGCAGGAAAAAAGACAGTCTCTTCAATAAATGGTGCTGGGAAAATTGGACAGCTATATGTAGAAGAATGAAACTCGACCATTCTCTTACATCTTACACAAAGATAAACTTGAAATGGATAAAGGACCTCAATGTAAGACAAGAATCCCTCAGAATCCTAGAGGAGAACATAGGCAGTAACCTCTTTGATTTCAGCCACAGCAACTTCTTTCAAAATATGTCTCCAAAGACAAAGGAAATAAAAGTGAAAATAAACTTTTGGGATTTCATCAAGATCAAAAACTTCTTTACAGCAAAGGAAACAGTCAACAGAACAAAGAAGCAACCCATGGAATGGGAGAAGATATTTGCAAATGACAGTAGAGACAAAAGGCTGATATCCAGGATCTATAAAGAACTTCTCGATCTCAACACACAAAAAACAGATAATCATATCAAAACAAGGCAGAAGACATGAACAGACACTTCTCCCATGAAGACATACAAATGGCAATCAGACACATGAAAAAATGTTGATCATCAAGAGCCATCAGGGAGGTTCAAATTAAAGCCATATTGAGATACCACCTGCCACCAGTTAAAATGGCCAAAATTAGCAAGACAGGAAACAACCTGTGTTGAAGAGTATGTGGAGAAAGGGGAAAACTCTTACATTGTTGGTAGCAAAGCAAGTTTGTGCAGCCGCTTTGGAGAACAGTGTGGAGATTACTTAAGAAATTTAAAATAGAGGTTCCTTGTGACCCTGCAATTGCATTCCTGGGTATTTAACCCAAAGATACTGATGTCGTGAGAAGAAGGGCCATCTGTACCCCAATGTTTATAGCAGCAATATCCATGGTCACCAAACTGTGGAAAGAACCAAGATGCCCTTCAACGGACAAATGGATAAGGAAGATGTGGTCCATATACACTATGGAGTATTATGTCTCCATCAGAAAGGACGAATACCCAACTTTTGTAGCAACATGGACGGGACTGGAAGAGATTTTGCTGAGTGAAATAAGTCAAGCAGAGAGAGACAATTATCATATGGTTTCACTTATTTGTGGAGCATAACAAATAGCATGGAGGACATGGGGAGATAGAGAGGAGAGGGAGTTGGGGGAAATTGGAAGGGAGGTGAACCATGAGAGATTATGGACTCTAAAAAACAATCTGAGGGGTTTGAATTGGTGGGTGGGGGAGGTTGGGGTACCAGGTGGTGGGTATTATAGAGGGCATGGATTGCATGGAGCACTGGGTGTGGTGAAAAAATAATGAATACTGTTATGCCGAAAATAAATAAAAAATAAATTAAAAAAATTCTGCCGGCATTTTTCAAAGTGCTGGAACAAACAATCCTAAATTTTGTATAGAACCAGAAAAGACACTGAATTGCTAATGAAATGTTGAGAAAGAAGAAACAAATATGGAGGCACCAAGTTGCACCAAGATTTCAAGATTTATAACAAAGCTGTGATCACCAATACAGCATGGTACTGGCATAAAAACAGACACATTGACCAGTGGAACAGACTAGAGATCCCAGATATGGACCCTCAAATCTATAGTCAAATCATCTTAGACAAAGCAGAAATAAATATACAGTGGTAAATAGATAATCTCTTCAATAAATGGTGCTGGAGAATTTGGACAGCTAAGTATAGAAGAATGAAAATTGATCATTCGCTTACACCATACACAAAGATAAACTCAAAATGCATAAAATACCTCAGTGTGAGGCAGGAACCTATCAAAATCCTAGAGGAGAATATAGGCAGTGGCCTCTTTGACATTGACCACAGCAACTCCTTTCAAGACATTTCCTCAAAGACAAAGTAAACAAAAGTGAAAATGAACTTTTGGGACTTCATCAAGATGAAAAGCTTCTGCACAGCAAAGAAAACAGTCAACAAAACAAAGAGGCTACACACAGAATGGGAGAAGAGACTCACAAATGACAATATAGACAAAGGACTTATATCCCAGGCCTATAAAGAACTCCTCAACCCAAACTCAACGCCCCCAAAAAGATAATTATGTCAAAAAATGGGCAGGAAACATGAACAGACACTTCTCCAAAGAAGACACATAAATAGGTAACAGACACATGAAAAAATATTCATCATCATTAGCCATCAGGGAGATCCCAATTAAAGTCACATTGAGATCCCACCTTACCCCTGTTAGAATGGCTAAAATTAACAAGAGAGTAAAGAATAAGTGTTGGAGAAGATGTGGAGGAAGGGGAATCCTCTTACCCTGTTGGTGGGAATGCAAGCTGGTGCAGACACTTTGGAAAACAATGTGAAGATTCCTTAAGAAATTAAAAATAGGGGGACAAGATGGTGGGGAAGTAGGAGGAGGCACCTTTTCAACTTGCACCCCAAAGTGAGCTGATTACCTACCAAAGAACTCCAGTCACCCACGAAATCAGCCTGAGATCAGAATTATACACATCTGGATCTCTACAGGGGGAGAAGACAGGTAAAGCGCAGTGGGACAGGTAAAGCGGAGTGGGAACAGCCTACTGATATCTGAAGATAAACAAAAGGGGGAGGAAGCCACCAGAGACGACCAGTACGAGTGAGAGTGCCCTGCGTCTGGGGACCAGCACTAACTTGGAGACTGGTTGAAAGCACTCCAAAGTAGCAAAGGATCAGGGGTGGGGGGGGGTATTGTGGGAATCTGATGGCTAGGGACAGGGGATTAAGTCCCTGGTCCCAGGACAGCCTCCCCTGGCGCTGAGGCAGAGAGGGTGCGGCAGAGAAACCAGCCCTTGGTCCCTAAGCCACCCACATGCCTGAGAACGCATGGGGTCTGTTCCCTGTGAGGAGATGGGAGCCACGCCCAGTGGCAGAACTCAAGAGCCCTGCTATAGAGCCTGAGATATTCCCCTGAGAGAGGTATAAAGTCCCAGCCGGTGCCCTTTGATACAAGCCATTGTTTCAGAGCCTGCACCAAACTCTCCCCCCAGAGAGGTGCACGAAAGCCCAGCCTGGTGCTCTTGGACCTGTGCCCCGTTCTCAGAGCCTGAGACCCGCGCGTGAACCTCAGCTTCCCCTGAAATTGGTGCACACAAGCCGGGCGCTCTTAGACCCAGAAAAACCAGGCACTCCCAGCCCGGGCAGGAAAATCTCCATGTGCGATTACTGCTTGGAACCTCTCTGGTGGTCTGGATCTGCCCAGACAGCCGCCACTGCCTTGGCCTTGGGTACAAGCAAAAGATCCTGCATCCCCAGGGACCGCGACCTGGAACCTGCTCTGCCAGCGGCCAAGGGGGAACTTATTTAGGCTCTGCAGCCAGACTGAGGCTTCTCTCTGAGAGGAGATCAGGGTGCGGTTTGTTTTCCTCTAAAACTACAAAAGCCATCAAAAGCAGTCAAAGTGAGAAAAAAAAAAGTGAACAAACATAAAAACCGCCAGAGAACAAAGCCTGAAAAACAAAACAAAACAAAACAAAACAAAAAAACAGTTTCCTCAGAGCCCACCCCCTTGAGGGGGGCAGGAGGACTTAACTCAGGGCACATCATTGATGGAAAACCCACGTGGCAGGCCCCTGCCCCAGAAAACAAACCAAGAAAAAAAAAGAGAGAGAGAGAGAGAGAGAGAGAGAGAGAGAGAACAAAAAAAGGACTACAAGAAAACAACCACTACTTCACAGGAAAACTTTTATTTTTCATTCATTCCCACTATTCTGGTTCATTTTTTTTTCATATATAGGTAATTTTTTAACCTAAAAACCATCACAGTGCACTGTCCAGTACATCAAATTCCATAATAACCTTCTAACCTGAACTTTTTGATACATACACCCATGTTTTTCTTTTGCATTTCTATGTTTTGAATTCCTTCTTTTTTTTAAATTTTAGTTTAGTTTAGTCTAGTTTATTCCTTTTTATTTTATATTCTAATATTCATATAGAGTTAAACTTAAAAGTAATCCCCTTTCCACAATCAATACTACCCCTATAGGTAAACAGATTTTTAATACCCCTTTATCTTAGGTGAGTTGAGTCCTTTAACAAAGATATCAAGATACATCCAGAAAGAATCAAAGCAACCTTCCTTGCACACACTGAGAATTTATAGCCACTCTCCCATCTTTTTCTTCCACCACTGTTTCTGTGTTTTTGTGTTTGTCCTGATAGTATATAAATCTTACACTTGGGGTTCTTTTTGATGAGGTTCTTCCTTCATTTGCATATATATATATTTTTTCTCTTGTCATATACTTTTATCAGTCTTTTTGTTTTTCTGTTTTGGTTTGTCTACTTTATAAATCTTACCTTGGGGCCCATTTGGGCTGAACCTTCTCTTTCATCTTCCCTTTCTTTACTGTCTCTCTATCTCTCTTTTTTTTTCTTTTTCTTTTCTTTTGTCTCTCGTTTGGGTGGGGAATACTGATTGCTCAGAAATGTTCCAAGGTGCACCTTGATTGCACCATGGTCAATACATCCAGCTACATCTGTTCAGTCATCTCCCACCAAAATGACTAGGAGGAGGAATGCCCAACAGAAGAAAAATACAGAAGATGGACCTTCTGCAACAGAGATAATGGCTATCAACAAAGACAATATGTTAGAAAGAGAATTCAGGCTAAAAATTATCCAGGCAATATCTAGGTTGGAGAAAGCCATGGATGACCAAAGAGAATTGATTAGGGCCAGGGGAAATAGACCAGGCAGGATGTTCACAATATTAAGGCGGAGCTTAAAGTTACCAGGGATGAGCCTCACCATGCTCTCAATGAGTTCCAATTTAATTTAAACTCTCTCAAAGCTAGGGTAATTGGGACAGAAGATAGAATTAGTGATCTGGAGGACAAACAGATAGAGAGAAAGGATCAGGAGGAAGCCAGGAACAAACAGCTTAGAATCCACGAAAACAGAATCAGGGAAATAAATGATGCCATGAAATGTTCCAATGTCAGAATTATTGGAATCCTTGAAGGGGAGGAGAAAGAAAGAAGTCTAGAAGATATAGTGGAATAAGCCCTTCAAGAAAATTTTCGCAATCTCGCGAATGGAACCACTGTTCATGTACTAGAGCCGGAATGGTCTCCACCCAAGATTATACATTCCAAAAAAAAAAAAAAAATCATGACACCTGATAGTCAAATTGAAGAATTATAATTGTAGGTATAATCTCTTGAATGCCATTAGAGCAAAGCGGCTCCTTACTTACAGAGGAAAGTCCATCAGAATAACATCAGACTTGTCTACAGAGACCTGGCAAGCCAGAAAAGGCTGGCAAGATACATTGAGGGCACTAAATGAGAAGAACATTCAGCTAAGAATGCTTTATCCAACAAGACTGACATTCAAAATGGATGGAGAGATAAAGAGTTTCCAAGACCGGCAAGGCTTAAAACACTGTGCAACCACCAAGCCTACACTGCAGGAAATATTAAGGGGGGTTCTATAAAAGAGGAAAATCCTAAGAATAGCACTGAACAGAAATATAGAAACAATCTACAGAAAGAAAGACTTCAAAGGTAACTCGATATCAATAAAAACATATCTATCAATAATCACTTTCAATGTGAATGGCCTAAATGCGCCCATAAAACAGCGCAGGGTTGCAGATTGGATAAAATGACAGGATCCATCCATATGCTGTCTACAAGAGACATATTTTGAACATAAAGGTACACCCAGACTCAAAGTGAAGGGATGGAGAAGCATTTTTCATGCCAATGGGCCTCAAAGGAAGGCTGGGGTAGCGATTCTCATATCAGATAAATTAGATTTTAAACTAAAGACTGTAGTCAGATATACAGAAGGACACTACATAATCCTTAAAGGGACTATTCACCAAGATGATCTAACAATTGTAAATATCTATGCCCCAATATGGGAGCAGCCAATTACTTAAGAAAACTGTTAATCAAGATAAAGAATCATATTGATATGAATACACTAATTGTAGGAGATCTTAACATGCCTCTCTCAGAAATAGACAGATCATTGAAGCAGAAAATCAATAAGGAAACAAGAACACTGAATGACACATTGGACCAGATGGACCTCATAGATATATACAGAACATTCCACCCTAAAACAACAGAACACTCATTCTTCTCAAGTGCACATGGGACGTTCTCCAGAATAGACCACATACTGGTTCACAAATCAGGACTCAACCGATACCAAAAGACTGAGATTATTCCCTGCATGTTCTCAAATCACAATGCTTTGAAACGGGAGCTCAATCACAAGGAAAAGTTCAGAAGGAACTCAAACACCTGGAAGCTAAAGACCACCTTGCTTAAGAATGCTTGGATCAACCAGGAGATCAAAGAAGAACTTAAACAATTCATGGAAACCAATGAGAATGAAGACACTTCGGTACAAAACCTATTGGATACAAGAAAGGCGGTCCTAAGGGGGAAATGCATAGCCATCCAACCCTCCCTCAAAAAAATTGAAAAATCCAGAACACAGCAGCTGTCTCTACACCTTAAAGAACTGGAGAATCAACAACAAATCAACTCCACACATAAGAAGGGAAATCATCAAGATTAGAGCTGAGATCAATGAGGCAGAAACCAAAGGTACAATAGAACGTATCAATGAAATTAGAAGTTGGTTTTTTTGAAAGAATCAATAAGATCGATAAGTCACTGGCCACACTAATCCAAAAGAAAAGAGAGAAAGCCCAAATTCATAAAATTATGAATGAAAAGGGAGAGATCACAACTAACACCAAGGAAGTGGAAACAATCAACAGAAGTTATTATCAACAGTTATATGCCAATAAGCTTAGCAACCTTGATGAAACGGATGCATTCCTGGAAAACAATAAACTCCAAAAACTGAACCAGGAAGAAATCGACAACCTGAATAAACTGATATCTAATAACGAGATTGAAGCAGTGATCAAAAACCTCCCAAAAAACAAGAGCCCAGAACCTGACGGATTCCCTGGGGAATTCTACCAAACTTTCAAAGAAGAAATAACACCTTTTCTCCTGGAGCTCTTTCCAAAAATTGAAGCATAAGGAAAACTTCCAGACTCTTTCTATGAAGCCATCATTACTCTGATCCCCAAACCAGGCAAAGACCCTACCAAAAGGAGAATTTCAGACCAATATCACTGATGAATATGGATGCTAAGATTCTCAACAAGATACTAGCCAACAGGATCCAACAGCACATTAAAAAGATTATCCACCATGACCAGGTGGGATTCATCCCTGGGCTACAAGGATGGTTCAACATTCACAAATCAATCAATGTGATACAACAAATTAATATGAGATGAGAGAAGAACAACATGGTCCTCTCAATTGATGCAGAAAAAGCATTTGACAAAATCCAGCATCCGTTCCTGATTAAAACTCTTCAAAGTATAGGGATAGAGGGAATATTCCTGAACTTTATCAAATCTATCTATGAACGTCCCACAGCAAATATCATCCTCAATGGAAAAAAGCTTGCAGCCCTCCCGTTGAGATCAGGAACAAGACAAGGATGTCCACTTTCACCACTCTTGTTCAACATAGTATTAGAAGTCCTAGCAACAGCAATCAGACAAAAAAGAGAAATAAAAGGTATTCACATTGGCAATGAAGAAGTCAAACTCTCTCTCTTCGCAGATGACATGATTTTTTTATATGGAAAACCCAAAAGACTCCAACCCAAACTACTAGAACTCATACAGCAATTCAGCAACGTGGCAGGATACAAAGTCAATGTGCAGAAATTAATGGCTTTCTTATACACTAACAATGAAAATACAGAAAGAGAAATTAAAGAATTGATTCCATTTACTATAGCACCAAGAACCATAGGATACCTGGGAATAAACCTAACCAAAGAGGCAAAGGATCTGTACTTGAGGAACTACAGAACACTCATGAAGGAAATCGAAGAAGGCACAAAAAGATGGAAGACCATTCCATGCTCTTGGATAGGAAAAATAAACATTGTTAAAATGTCTATACTGCCTAGAGCAATCTATACTTTTAATGCCATTCCAATAAAAACTCCACCAGTATTCTTCAAAGAGCTGGAAAAAATAATCCAGAAATTTGTATGGAATCAGAAGAGACCACGAATCGCTAAGGAAATGTTGAAAAACAAAAACAAAACTGGGGGCATCACGTCACCTGATTTCAAGCTTTATTACAAAGCTGTGGTCACCAAGACAGCATGGTACTGGCATAAAAACAAACACATAGACCAGTGGAACAGAGTAGAGAGCCCAGATATGGACCCTCAACTCTATGGTCAATTTATCTTCGACAAAACAGGAAAAAATATACAGTGGGAAAAAGACAGTCTCTTTAATAAATGGTGCTGGGAAAACTGGACAGCTATATGTAGAAGAATGCAACTCGACCATTCTCTTATACCGTACACAAATATAAACTCAAAATGGATAAAAGACCTCAATGTGAGACAGGAATCCATCAGAATCCTGGAGGAGAACATAGGCAGTAATCTCTTCAATATCAGTCACAGCAACTTCTTTCAAGATATGTCTCCAAAGGCAAAGGAAACAAAAGTGAAAATAAACTTTTGGGACTTCATCAAAATCAAAAGCTTCTGCTCAGCAAAGGAAACAGTCAAGAAAACAAAGAGGCAACCCATGGAATGGGAGAAGATATTTGCAAATGACAGTACAGACAAAAGGTTAATATCCAGGATCTCTAATGAACTCCTCAAACTCAACACACAAAAGACAGACAATCATATAAAAAAATGGGTAGAAGATATGAACAGAGACTTCTCCAATGAAGACATACAAATGGCTATCAGACACATAAAAAAATGTTCATCATCACTAGCCCTCAGAGAGATCCAAATTAAAACCACATTGAGATATCACCTTACACCAGTTAGAATGGCCACAATGAACATGACAGGAAATAACAGGTGTTCGAGGGGATGTGGAGAAAGGGGAACCCTCTTCCACTGTTGGTGGGAATGCAAATTGGTGCCGCCTCTTTGGAGAACAGTGTGGTGATTCCTCAAGAAATTAAAAATAGAACTTCCCTATGACCCTGCCATTGCACTCCTGCGTATTTACCCCAAAGATACAGATGTAGTGAAAAGAAGGGCCATCTGTACCCCAATGTTTATAGCAACAATGGCCATGATCGCCAAACTATAGAAAGAATCAAGATGCCCTTCAACGGACGAATGGATAAGGACAATATGGTTCATATACACTATGGAGTATTATGCCTCCATCAGAAAGGATGAATACCCAACTTTTCTAGCAACATGGATGGCACTGGAAGAGATTATGCTGAGTGAGATAAGTCAAGCAGAAAGAGTCAATTATCATATGGTTTCACTTATTTGTGGAGCATAACAAAGGGCATGGAGGACATGGGGAGTTTGAGCGGAGAAGGGAGTTGGGGGAAATTAGAAGGGGAGGTGAACCATGAGAGACTATGGACTCTGAAAAACAATCTGAGGGGTTTGAACTGGCGGGAGTGTGGGAGGTTGTGGTGCCAGGTGGTGGGTATTATAAAGGGCACGGATTGCATGGAGCACTGGGTGTGGTGAAAAAATAATGAATACTGTTATGCTGAAAATAAATAAATTTAATTTAAAAAAAAAAGAAAAGCTATTCTGCTAACCAACAATGAATTGATATATGAACTTCAAAAAAAAAAAGGAAATTAAAAATAGTGCTACCCTATCACCCTACAATTGCACTACTGTGTATTTACTCCACAGATACAAATGTAGTGAAAAGAAGGGTCATCTGTAACTCAATGTTTATACCAGCAATAGCTACAACTGCCAAATCATGGAATGAGCTAAGATTTTTTAATTTAAAATTAAATAAAATAATTCATTGGGGCTGAGGCACTCGGGAAGAGGTGAAATGAATGGATAAAGAAGATATGGTCCGTATATAAAATGGAATATTATGCCTCTATCAGAAAGGATGAATACCCAACTTTTGTATCAACATGGATGGGTCTAAAGGAGATTATGCTGAGTGAAATAAGTCAAGCAGAGAAAATCAATTATTTAAGCTTTAACTTATTTGTGGAGTATAAGGAATAACATGGAGGATATTAGGAGAAAGAAAGGGAAAGTGAATTGCGGTAATCAGAGGGGGAGATAAACCATGAAAGCCTGTAGACTCTGAGAAACAAACTGAGTGTTTTGGAAGGGAGGGGTCTGGGGGATGGGTGAGCTTGGTGATAGGTATTAGGAGAGCATGTATTGCATGCAGCACTGGATGTGGTGCATAAAAAATGAATCTTGGAACACTGAAAAAATAAAATAAAAAAAAAGAAAAATGGAAAACTGTTGCTTTTGATAGAGATGCTATGAAATATTTCAGATGTTCCTACAGTCAAAATATCCACCAGTGTTTTTCTGGTCAATGCAATTAGGGAATCAGTACATCACAGCAAGTACATTCATATGTCTGTAGCACTTTTGAGGTAAGTGCTATTCATTTTCCACTGCATTTGTACCTGAGATTTTATTTTTTTTTCTCAAGTTCTGTAATTATAAAACCACCTATTTCATTCAACCTGAGTGATAAGAATCTAGGGATTGGTTCTTGTGTATTTTTTGTTTATTAACATATGTTGTATTATTTGTTTCAGGGGTATAGTTCTGTGAATTTCTGTGAATCATCCATCTTACACAATTCCCAGCAGTCACCATAACACATATCCTCCCCAGTGTCCATAACCCAGCCACCCTCTCCCTCGTCCCACCCTCAGCAACCCTGAGTTTGTTTCTTGAGATTAAGAATCTCATATGGTTTGTATCCCTCCCTAGTCCCATCTTATTTAATTTTTCCCTCCTTTCCCCCCACTACCACCTGTACTGCCTCTCACATTTCTCATACCAGAGAGATCATATAATAATTGTGTTTCTCTGATTGACTTATTTAGCTTAGCATAATATCATCTACTTCCATCCACGTCATTGCAAAAGGCAAGATTTCGTGGGTTTTTTTTGTTTGTTTGTTTGTTTTTTATGGCTGAATAGGATGCCATTGTATATATATACCACATCTTCTTTATCCTTTTATCTGTTGATGGACATCCAGGTTCTTTCCACAGTTTGGCTATTATGGACATTACTGCTCTAAATGTTCAGGTGCCTGTTCCCCCCTGGATTAATACATTTGTATCTTTAGGGTCGTGTGATTGCTGGGTCATAGGGTAGCTCTATTTTCAACTTTTTGATGAACCTCCATACTGTTTTCCAGAGTGGATGTACCAGCTTGTGTTTCTATTAACAACCCCTTTCTCCACATCCTTGACAACTGTCATTTCCCGACTGGTTAATTTTACCATTATGACTGTTGTGAGGTGGTATCTCACTGTTGTTTTGATTTCTATTTCCCTGATGCTGAGTCATGTTGAGTACTTTTTCATGAGTCTGTTGACCATTTTGATATCTTCTTTGCAGAAATCTCTGTTCATGCCTTCTGCCCATTTCTTGATTGGATTATTTGTTCTTTGGGTGTTGAGTTTGATAAGCTTTTTAAATAGATTTTAGATACTAGCCCCTTACCTGATATGTTATTTGCAAATATCTTTTCCTATTCTGTCAGCTGTCTCTTAGTTTTGTTGACTGTTTTGCTATGCAAAAGCTTTTTATCTTAATGAAGTCCCAATAGTTGATTTTTACCCTTGCTTCCCTTGACTTTGGTGATGTTTCTAGGAAGAACTTCCTGCAGCTGAGGTCAAAAGGGTTGTTGCCTGTGTTCTCCTCAAGAACTTTAATAGATTCCTATCTCACATTAAGATCTTTAATCCACTTGAGCATATTTTTGTGTGTGGTGTATAGAAATGGTCAGTTTCATTAATCTGCATATGACTGCCCAATTTTCCCTACACCATTTGGACAGTCCCGTGAGACTGTCTTTTTTCAATTGGATATTCTTTCCTGTTGTGTCAAATTAGTTGATCATATAGTTGAGGGCCCACTTATGGGCTCTCTTATGGCTCCATTGATATATGTGTCTGTTTTTGTACCAGTACAATAATGTCTTGATGATTATAGCTTTGTAATATGGATTGATATCTGGAATTGTGATGCTGCCAGCTTGGTTTTCTTTTTCAAAACTCCTTTAGATATTTGGGATCTTTTTTTTGGTTCCATATAAATTTTAGAATTATTTGTTCCATTTCTTTAAAAATGATAGTGTTTTTGATAGGGAGTGCATTAAATGTGTAGATTACTTTAGGTAGCATAGACAGTTTCACAATATTTTTGTCTTCCAATCCATGAGCATGGAATATTTTTCCATTTCTTTGTGTCTTCCTCAATTACTTTCATGAGTACTTTATAGTTTTCTGAGTACAGATTCTTTGTCTCTGTGGTTAGGTTTATTCCTAGGTATCTTATGGTTTAGGGTGCAATTGAAAATGGCATCAACTCCTTAATTTCTTTTTCTTCTGTCTTGTTGTTGGTGTATAGAAATGCAACTGATTTCTGTGGATTGATTTTATATCCTGACATTCATGTATGACTTCTAGCAGTTTTGGAGTGGAGTCTTTGGGGTTTGCTACAGAAAGTATCATATCATCTGCAAAGAGTGAAAGCCTGACTTCTTTGCCATTCAGATGCCTTTTATTTCTTTTTGTTGTCTGATTACTGAGACCAGGACTTATAGTACTATGATGAATAGTGATGGTGATAGTGGACATCCCTTGCTGTGTTCTTGACCTTAGGGGACTTAGGGGAAAAGATCTCAGTTTTTCCCCATTATGAATGGTATTCACTGTGGGTTTTTCATAGATGGCTTTTATGATATTGAGGTATGTACCCTCTATCCCTACACTATGAAGAGTTTTGATCATGAAAGGATGCTGTACCATGTCAAATGCTTTTTCAGCATCTACTGAGAGTATCATATGGTTCTTGTTCTTTCTTTTACTAATGTATTATATCACACTGATTGACTTGTGGATGTTGAACCCATCTTGCAGCCCAGGAATATATCCTGCTTGGACGTGGTGAATAATCCTTTTAATGTACTGTTGGATGCTATTGGCTAGTATTTTGTTGAGAGTTTTTGCATCCATGTTCATCAGGGATCAAATATACAGGTCTGTAATTCTCCTTTTTGATGGGGTCTTCGTCTGGTTTGGGGATCAAGATAATGCTGGCCTCATTAAATGGGTTTGGAAGTTTTTCTTTCATTTCTATTTTTTGGAACAGTTTCAGGAGAATAGGTAGTAATTCTTTTTTTAAGTGTTTGGTAGAATTCCCCTGGGAAGCAGTCTGGCCCAAAACTCTGGTATGTTGGACTATTTTTGATTATTGCTTCAATCCCCTTACTGGTTATATATATGTTCAGGTTTTCTATTTCTCTCTGGTTCAGTTTTGGTAGCTTATCTGTCTCTAGGAATGCATCAGTTTCTTCCAGATTGTCATATTCACTGGAATATAGTTGCTCATAATGTTCTTATAACTATTTCTTTGGTGTTGGTTGTGATCTCCCCTCTTTCATTCATGATTTTATTAATGTGGGTGTTTCTCTGAGTGCAAGCTGGTGTAACCCACTCTGGAAAACAGTATGGAGGTTCCTCAAAATGTTGAAAATACAGCTACCCTAGGTCCCAGCAATTGAATTACTGGGTATTTAACCTAAAGATACAATTTTAGTGATATGAAAGGGTACATGCACCCCAATATTTATAGCAGTAATGTCCACAATATCCAAACTATGGTAAGAGCCTAGATGTCCATCAAGAGATGAATGGATAAGGAAATGTTATATATAGATATAGATATATAGATATAGATATAGTTATAGATATCATATAGATATGATATATATGATATATAGAGGTATATATCTTGATATATATCTCTATACTATATTATATATATACATATATATGTGTATATATATATTATGCAACCATCAAAAATCAGAAAACTTGCCATTTGCAATCACGTGGATGGAACTAGAGGGTATTATGTTAAGCAAAAAAAGCTAATAAGAAAAAGACAATTGTCATAAGATCTCACTGATATGATGAATTTGAGAAACAAGACAGAGGGTCATAGGGGAAGGGAGGGGGAAATGAAACAAAATGAAACCAGAGAGTGAGACAAACCATAAGAGACTCTTAATCTCAGGAAACCAATTGAGGCTTGCTGGAGGGGAGGGGGATGGGAGGGATAACATGGATAGTTGATGGACATTGGGGAGGTTGTATACTATGGTGAGTGCTGTGAATGGTGTTAAGACTGATGAATCACAGTCCTGTGCCCATGAAACAAATACTACATTATATGTTGATTTAAAAAATAAAAATATTTTTTAAAGATGAGGAAATAGACAATTTTGATGGAAATAATTTGAGATGTTGGAAGTCTCTGTGGTCAATATGTCCGTCTGTGTTTTATTATTCTACTTGGTGATGGATTCCACATGTGAGTGCATTTACCATTCATCTGTCCATTGATTTTCTGGGTCAGGTGCCATACATTTTTTTTTTTTTATATTTTCTCCCGTTTCTTCCTTTTAATTTGAGATATTGTAACAAAACTCTATATTTCTTCTATCCTAAGTGATAAAGCCTAATTATTTATTTTTATTATTTTAAAAATTTTAACTGCTTTAGCTTTATTGTGCATTCATCATATTATATACATGTTAATATTGCCTCCTTTGTACCAGTAAAGCTTATTATTTATATGTCTTGTATAATTGTGTGAGCACAATATTCCAGCAGAATTTTTTATGAAACCCTTATCCTCTATTATGGGGGGCCCTCAAGGTGCTCCTAGAACTCACAGAAGATGCAGCACAACTCCTAATGAAGATCGGTGGTTGGTTTCTTGCAGGAAGCATCTGGATACTTGAACTGTTCACAGGAAGCCCTATGCTGCAATCCCAAGGGACAGGGATCCAAACTAATGAGCTATGAATCTAGTTTCAGATGCTTTACTTATTGATTTATCACTAGATCATCATATAATTACCAGGTTATCATTATCCAAAAAATAGACATCTTTACCTAAAGATATGTCTAAATAGGCCAGTGATTGAATGTTTAAAACATACAAACCATAAAATACAATCCCAAACTATGCTTTTTTCCCCAAACCACTATTCAATTCCTCCACCCCAGTGGCCACTACCAGCCCCAGTAGCTCATCCCATGATCTGGCCCAAGAACGCATTGTACAGAACCTCTTGGAGTCACCTGTCATGTGGTTTGAACAGTGGCATGAAAAGAGTGTCATCAGAGCCTCTCTAGTCCATAGAACTCTTGAAAAAGATCTATCAGCACTGACCAGTTTTTATCCAACCCAATTCCTTCTAGAAAAACACCCTAGGTCAGGCATTTTTCCGTCCATGAAGATAATTTGCCTTTGGAAACCAGACAGCTGTGAGCTCAGATCACAAAGTGTGCACAAAGAGGCAGAGAGAGAGCATCCTGCATCGCCTGTGGCACACAGACTTGCCAGGTGAGAAGTCCCTGGAGCTGGTCCCTGAGGACAATCTTTACTCCACTCCCCTTCTCCCAGAGGCTCAGAACCTGAATATCTCTCTTGATTTCTTTTTCTTTTTTCCTGTAAATTTTTTAAAATTTATTTTTTATTTTCAGCATAACAGTATTCATTATTTTTGCACCACACCCATGTGCTCCATGCAATCCGTGCCCTCTATAATACCCACCACCTGGTACCACAACCTCTCACCCCCCGCCCCTTCAAAACCCTCAGATTGTTTTTCAGAGTCCATAATCTCTCATGGTTCACCTCCCCTTCCAATTTCCCTCAAATCCCTTCTCCTCTCCATCTCCCCTTGTCCTCCATGTTACTTGTTATGCTCCACAAATAAGTGAAACCATATGATAATTGACTCTCCCTGCTTGACTTATTTCACTCAACATAATCTCTTCCAGTGCCATCCATGTTGCTACAAAAGTTGGGTATTCATCCTTTCTGATGGAGGCATAATACTCCATAGTGTATATGGACCACATCTTCCTTATCCATTCGTCCGTTGAAGGGCATCTTGGTTCTTTCCACAGTTTGGCGACTGTGGCCATTGCTGCTATAAACATTGGGGTACAGATGGCCCTTCTTTTCACTACATCTGTATCTTTGGGGTAAATACCCAGGAGTACAATGGCAGGGTCATAAGGAAGTTCTATTTTTAATTTCTCGAGGAATCTCCACATTGTTTTCCAAAGAGGCTGCACCAACGTGCATTCCCAACAACAGTGGGAAAGAGGGTTCCCCTTTCTCCACATCCTCTCCAACACGTGTTGTTTCCTGTCTTGCTAATTTTGGCAATTCTAACTGGTGTAAGGTAATATCCCAATGTAGATTTAATTTGAATCTCCCTGACAGCTAGTGATGATGAACATTTTTTTATGTGTCTGATAGCCATTTGTATGTCTTTATTGGAGAAGTGTCTGTCCATATCTTCTGCCCATTTTTTGATATGATTATCTGTTTTGTGTGTGTTGAGTTTGAGGTGTTCTTTATAGATCCTGGATATCAACCTTTTGTTTGTACTGTCATTTGCAAATATCTTCTCCCATTCCGTGGGTTGCCTCTTTGTTTTCTTGACTGTTTCCTTTGCTGAGCAGAAGCTTTTGATTTTGATGAAGTCCCAAAACTTTATTTTCACTTTTGTTTCCTTTGCCTTTGGAGACATATCTTGAAAGAAGTTGCTGTGGCTGATATCGAAGAGATTACTGCCTATGTTGTCCTCTAGGATTTTGATGGATTCCTGTCTCACATTGAGGTCTTTTATCCATTTTGAGGTTATCTTTGTGTACGGTGTAAGAGAATGGTCCAGTTTCATTCTTCTACATATAGCTGCCCAGTTTTCCCAGCACCATTTATTGAAGGGACTGTCTTTTTTCCACTGTACATTTTTTCCTGTTTTGTCGAAGATTAATTGACCATAGAGTTGAGGGTCCATATCTGGGCTCTCTATTCTGTTCCACTGGTCTATGTGTCTGTTTTTATGCCAGTACCATGCTGTCTTGGTGATCACAGCTTTGTAGTAAAACTTGAAATCAGGTAATGTGATGCCACCAGTTTTATTTTTGTTTTTCAACATTTCCTTAGTGATTCGTGGTCTCTTCTGATTCCATACAAATTTCTGGATTATTTGCTCCAGCTCTTTGAAGAATACTGGTGGACTTTTGATCGGAATAGCATTAAGAGTATAGATTGCTCTAGGCAGTATAGACATTTTAACAATGTTTATTCTTCCAATCCAAGAGCATGGAATGGTCTTCCATCTAATTGTGTCTTCTTCAATTTCTTTCCTGAGTGTTCTGTAGTTCCTTGAGTACAGATTCTTTACCGCTTTGGTCAGGTTTATTCCCAGGTATCTTATGGTTCTTGGTGCTATAGTAAATGGAATCGATTCTCTAATTTCCTTTTCTGTGTTTTCATTATTAGTGTATAAGAAAGCCACTGATTTCTGTACATTGACTTTGTATCCTGCCACGTTGCTGAATTGCTGTATGAGTTCTAGTAGTTTGGGGGTGGAGTCTTTTGGGTTTTCCATATAAAGAATCATGTCATCTGCAAATAGAGAGAGTTTGACTTCTTCATTACCAATTTGGATACCTTTTACTTCCCTTTGTTGTCTGATTGCTGTTGCTAGGGCTTCTAATACTATGTTGAACAAGAGGGGTGAAAGTGGACATCCTTGTCGTGTTCCTGATCTCAACGGGAAGGTTGCAAGCTTTTTCCCATTGAGGATGATATTTACTGTGGGACGTTCATAGATAGATTTGATAAAGTTCAGGAATGTTCCGTCTATCCCTATACTTTGAAGCGTTTAATCAGGAACGGATGCTGGATTTTGTCAAATGCTTTTTCTGCATCAATTGAGAGGACCATGTTGTTCTTCTCTATTCTCATATTAATTTGTTCTATCACATTGATAGATTTGTGAATGTTGAACCATCCTTGTAGCCCAAGGAAAGATCCCACGTGGTCATGGTGGATAATCTGTTGACTCTGCTGTTGGATCCTGTTTGCTAAGATCTTGTTGAGAATATTAGCATCCATCTTCATCAGTAATATTGGTCTCTAATTCTCTTTTTTGGTAGGGTCTTTGCCTGTTTTGGGGATCAGGGTAATGCAGACTTCATAGAAAGAGTCTGGAAGTTTTCCTTATGCTTCAATTTTTGGAAAGAGCTCCAGGAGAATAGGTGTTATTTCTTCTTTGAAAGTTTGGTAGAATTCCCCAGGGAATCTGTCAGGTTCTGGGCTCTTGTTTTTTGGGAGGTTTTTGATCACTGCTTCAATCCCATTATTAGATATCAGTCTATTCAGGTTGTCGATTTCTTCCTGGTTCAGTTTTTGGAGTTTATTGTTTTCCAGGAATGCATCCGTTTCATCAAGGTTGCTAAGCTTATTGGCATATAACTGTTGATAATAACTTCTGTTGATTGTTTCCACTTCCTTGGTGTTAGTTGTGATCTCTCCCTTTTCACTCATAATTTTATGATTTTGGGCCTTCTCTCTTTTCTTTTGGATTAGTGTGGCCAATGGTTTATTGATCTTTTGATTCTTTAAAAAACCAACTTCTACTTTAATTGATACATTCTACTGTAACTCTGGTTTCTACCTCATTGATCTCAGCTCAAATCTTGATTATTTCCCTTTTTAATGTGTGGAGTTGGTTTGATATGTTGTTGATTCTCCAGGTGTAGAGACAGCTGCTGTGTTCTGGATTTTCCTTTTTTTTTTTTTTTTTATTTTTTGAGGGATGCTTGGATGGCTATGTATTTCCCACTTAGGAACGCCTTTGCTGTATCCCATAGGTTTTGGACCGAAGTGTCTTCATTCCCATTGGTTTCCAAGAATTGTTTAAGTTCTTCTTTGATCTCCTGGTTGATCCAAGCATTCTTAAGCAAGGTGGTCTTTAGCTTCCAGGTGTTTGAGTTCCTTCTGAACTTTTCCTTGTGATTGAGCTCCAGTTTCAAAGCATTGTGATCTGACAATATGCAGGGAATAATCTCAGTCTTTTGGTATCTATTGAGTCCTGATTTGTGACCCAGTATGTGGTCTATTCTGGAGAACGTCCCATGTGCACTTGAGAAGAATGAGTATTCTGTTGTTTTAGGGTGGAATGTTCTGTATATATCTATGAGGTCCATCTGGTCCAATGTGTCATCCAGTGTTCTTGTTTCTTTATTGATTTTCTGCTTCGATGATCTGTCTATTTCTGAGAGAAGCGTGTTAAGATCTCCTACGATTAGTGTATTCATATCAATATGACTCTTTATCTTGATTAACAGTTTTCTTAAGTAATTGGCTGCTCCCATATTGGGGGCACAAATGTTTAAAATTGTTAGATCATCTTGGTGGATAGTCCCTTTAAGGATTATGTAGTGTCCTTCTGTATCTCTGACTACAGTCTTTAGTTTAAAATCTAATTCACCTGATATGAGAATCGCTACCCCAGCCTTCTTTTGAGGCCCATTGGCATGAAAGATGCTTCTCCATCCCTTCCCTTTCAGTCTGGGTGTATCCTTAGGTTCAAAATGGGTCTCTAGTAGATAACATATGGATGGGTCCTGTCATTTTATCCAATCTGCAACCCTGTGCCGTTTAATGGGCACATTTAGGCCATTCCCATTGAGAGTGATTATTGATAGATACGTTTTTATTGACATTGAGTTACCTTTGAATTCTTTCTTTATGTAGATTGTCTCTGTATTTATGTTCAATGCTATTTTTAGGATTTTTCCTCTTTTATAGAACCCCCCTTAATACTTCCTGCAGTGTCGGCTTGGTGGTTGCATAGTGTTTTAAGCCTTGCCGGTCTTGGAAACTCTTTATATCTCCATCCATTTTGAATGTCAGTCTTGCTGCTTAAAGTATTCTTGGCTGCATGTTCTTCTCATTTAGTGCCCTGAATATATCTTGCCAGCTTTTTCTGGCTTACCAGGTCTCTGTGGATAGGTCTGATGTTATTCTGATGGGCTTCCCTCTGTAAGTAAGGAGCCTCTTTGCCCTGGCAGGTTTCAAGGGATTATACCTACAATTATGATTCCTCAGTTTGACTAGCAGGTGTCGTGATGTTGTTTTAGAATGTATAATCTTGGGTGCAGACCGTTCAGCCTCTAGTACATGAACGCTGGTTCCATTCGTGAGATTGGGAACATTTTCATGAAGGGCTTGTTCCACTAAATGTTCTAGAATTCTTTCTTTCTCCTCCCCTTCAGGGATTCCAAATAATTCTGACGTTGGAATGCTTCATGGCATCATTTTTTTTCCATGATTCTGTTTTCTTGGTTTCTAAGCTGTTTGTTCCTGGCTTCGTCCTGATCCTTTCTCTCTATCTGTTTGTCTTCCAGATCACTAATTCTATCTTCTCTCTCAGTTACCATAGCTTTGAGAGAGTTTAGATTAGATTGGAACTCATTGAGAGCATTGTGAACCTCAGCCCTGGTAGCTTTAAGCTCCACCCTAACATTGTGAACATCCTGTCTGGTCGCTTTCAGTTCGGCCCTAATCAATTTCGTTTGGTCATCCATGGCTTTCTCTAACCTAGCTATTGCCTGGATGATTGTTAGCCTGAATTCTCTTTCCGACATATTGTCTATGTTGATATCCGTTAGCTCTTTTGCAGAAGGTCCATCCTCTGTATTTTTCTTCTGTTGGGCATTCCTCCTCCTGGTCATTTTGGTGGGAGATGACTGAACAGATGTACCTGGATATATCAACCGTGGTGCAGTCAAGGTGCACCCTGGAACACTTCTGAGCAATCAGAATTTCCCACCCAAACGAGAGACAATAGAAAAGAAAAAGAAAAAAAAAAAGGAGAGAGAGAGACAGGAAAGAAAGGGATGTTGAAAGTGAAGGTTCAGCCTAGATGTGCCCCAAGGTAATATTTATGAAGTAGACAAACAAAAACAGACCAACAAAAAGACTTAATCAAGTATATGATAAGAGAAAAAATATATATATGCAAATAAAGGAAGAATCTCGTCAAAAAGAACTCCAAGTGTAAGATTTATATGCTATCAGTACAAACACAAAAACACAGAAACACTGGTGGAAGAAGAAGATGGGAGAGTGGTTATTTATTCTCAGTGTGTGCAAGGAAGGTTGTTTTGATTCTTCCCGGATGTATCTTGATATCTTTGTTAAAGGACTCAACTTTCCTAAGATAAAGGGGATTAAAAATTGGTTTACCTATAGGGGTAGTATTGATTGGGGAAAGGGGATTACTTTGAAGTTTAACTCTATATGAATATTAGAGGATAAAACTAAAAAGGAATAAACTAGACTAAACTAAACTAAAATTTAAAAAAAGAATTCAAAAAATAGAAATGTAAAAGAAAAAAATAGGTGTATGTATCAAAAAGTTCAGGTTAGAAGGTTATTATGGAATTTGATGTACTGTAAAGCTCGCTGTGATGGTAAATGGGTTAAAAAAATTACCTATGTGTAAAAAAAAAAAATGAACCATAATAGTGGGAACTAGTGAAAAATAAAAGTTTTCCTATGAAGTAGTGGTTATTCTCTTGTAGTCCTTTTTTTTTCTCTCTCTCTCTCTCTTTTTTTTTTCTTTCTTGGTTTGTTTTCTGGGGGACGGGCCTGCCATGTGGGTTGTCAGTCAGTGATGTTTCCTGAGTTAAGTCCTCCTGCCCCCATCAAGGGGGTGGGCTCTGAGGAAACTGGTTTGGTTTTTGTAGTTTTAGAGGAAAACAAACCACACTCTGATCTCCTTCACAGAGAGAAGCCTCAGTCTGGATGCAGAGCCTAAATAAGTTCCCCCTTGGCTGCTGTTAGAGCAGGTTCCAAGTTGCAGACCCTGGGGACTCAGGATTTTTTGCTTGTACCCAAAGCCAAGGCAGTGGCAGCTGTCTGGGAGCTCCTGACCGCTAGAGAGGTTCCAAGCAGCAATTGCACACTGAGATTTTCCAGCTGGCCCAAGCTGGGAGTGCCTGGTCTTGCTGGGTCTAAGAGTGCCCGGCTTGAGCACACCTCTTTCAGGGGCGGCTATGGGTCCTGCGCAGGTCTCAGGCACTGAGAACGGGGCGCAGGTCCGAAAACACCAGGCTGGGCTTTTGTGCACCTCTGTCAAGGGAGAGTTTGGGGCGTGCCGCATAGGCTTTGAATCAATGGTGCAGGTCAAAGAGCCTGGCTGGGCCTTTGTAACTCTTTCAGGAGAGTAGGAGGGACTTTCGCGCGTATCTCAGGCTTTGTAGCAGGGCTCACGCATTCTGCTGGCGTGGCTCCCATCCCCTCATAGGAGCTAGAACCCATGCATTCTTGGGCATGCTGGCAGCTTAGGGACCAAGACCTGGTTTCTCCACTGCACTCACTCTGCCTCAGTGCCAGGGAGGCTGTCCTGGGACCGGGTACTTAAGCCCCTGTCCCTAGCCGCCCCAATTCCCACAATTTCCCCCCTGGATCCTTTGCTCTTTTGGAATGCTTTCAACCAGTCTCCAAGTTAATGCTGGTCCCCAGACGCAGGGCACTCTCGCTCGTATTGGGGTATTACTTTCTGCCTCTGGTGGCTCCCTCCCCCTTTTGTTTATCTTCTGATATCAGTCGCTGTTCCCACTCTGCTTTACCTGCCCACTGGCGTCTTCTGCCCCCATAGAGATCCAGACGTGTATAATTCTGATCTCAGGCTGATTTCATGGGTGAACGGAGTTTTTAGGTAGGTAATCAACTCACTTTGCAGTATAGGCTGAAAAGGCACCTCCTCCTACTTCCATGCCATCTTTTCAAATCCTATAGATAATTTTTTAACCTATTTACCATCACAGTGAGCTGTCCAGTACATCAAATTCCATAATAACCTAACCTGAACTTTTTGATACATACACCTGTGTTTTTCTTTTGCTTTCTATTTTTAAAATTTTACTTTCTACATTTTAGTTTAGCTTAGTCTAGTTTATTCATTTTTTTATTTTTATGTTCTAATATTCATATAGAGTTAAACTTCAAGGTAATCCCCTTTCCCCAATTGATGCTACCCTATAGGTAAACCAATTTATAATCCCCCTTTATCTTAGAAAAGTTGAGTCCTTTAATAAAGATATCATGATACATCCAGGAAGAACAAAAACAACATTATTTGCCCACAGGGAGAATTTATAACCACTCTCCCATCTTTTTCTTCCACCAGTGTTTCTGTATTTTTGTGTTTGTCCTGATAGTATATAACTCTTATACTTGGGGTTCTTTTTAATAAGGTTCTTCCTTTATTTGCCTATATATTTTTTTCTCTTGTCATAAACTTTTATCAGTCTTTTTGTTTGTCTGCTTTTGTTTGTATACTTCATCAGTCTTAGCTTGGGGCCCATTTGGGCTGAACCTTCTCTTTTATCTTCCCCTTTCTTTCCTGTCTCTCTCCATCTCTCTTTTCTTTTTTCTTTTTCTTTTTCTTTTTCTTTTTCTTTCCTTTTATCTCTCCTTTGGGTGGGGAACCCTGATTGCTCAGAAGCGTTCCAAGGTGAACCTTGACTGCACCATGGTCGATACATCCAGCTACATCTGTTCAGTCGTAACTCAACAAAATGATTAGGAGGAGAAATGCCCAACAAAAGAAAAATACAGAGGACGGGCCTTCTGCAACAGAACTAAAGGGTATCAACAAAGGCAATATGTTGGAAAGATAATTCAGGCTAACAATTATCCAGGCAATAGCTAGGTTAGAGAAAGCCATGGATAACCAAATGGAATTGATTAGGGCAGAACTGAACGCGACCAGGGATGATGGTCACAATGTTAGGGCAAAAGTGAAAGCTACTAGGGATGAAGAGCACAATGCTCTCAATGAGTTCCAATTGAATCGAAATTCTCTCAAAGCTAGGGTAACTGAGACAGAAGATAGAATTAGTGATCTGGAGGACGAGCAGATAGAAAGGATCAGGTGGAAGCCTGGAATAAGCAGCTTAGAAGCCACATAAACAGAATCAGGGAAATAAATAATGCCATGAAATGTTCCAACGTCAGAATTAATGGAATCCCTGAAGGGGAGGAGAAAGAAAGAAGTCTAGAAGATATCATGGAACAAGTTCTTCATGAAAATTTTCCCAATCTTGTGAATAGAACCAGTGTTCATGTACTAGAGGCTGAAGATCTCCACCTAAGATTATACATTCCAAAAATACATCATGGCACATTATAGTCAAATTGAGGAATCATAACTGTAGATAAAATCTCAAAGCTGCTAGGACAAAGAAGCTCCTTACTTACAGAGGAAAGCCCATCAGAGTAACATCAGACCTGTCCACAGAAACCTGGCAAGCCAGACAGGGCTGGCAAGACATATTAAGGGAACTAAATGAGAAGAACATGCAGCCAAGAATACTTTATCCAACAACACTGACATTCAAAGTGGATGGAGGGATAAAGAGCTTCCAAGACTGTCAAGGCTTAAAAGACTATGCAACCACCAAGCCGACATACAGGAAATATTAAGGGGGGTTCTATAAAAAAGAAAAAATCCTAAGAATAACATTGAATGGAAATATAGAGACAATCTACAGAAAGTAAGACTTCAAAGGTAACACGATGCCAATAAAAACGTATCTATCAATAATCGCTCTCAATGGGAATGGCCTATGCATCCATAAAATGGCACAGGGCTGCAGATTGGATAAAACGACAGGACCCATCCATATGTTCTCTACTAGAGACCGATTTTGAACCTAAAGATACACTCAGACTGAAAGGGAAGGGATGGGGAAGCATCTTTTATGCCAATGGGCCTCAAAAGAAGGCTGGGGTAGCGATTCTCATATCAGATGAATTAGATTTTAAACAAAAGACTATAGACAGAGATACAGAAGGACACTACATCATTCTTAAAGGGACTATCCACCAAGATGATCTAACTATTGTAAACATCTATGCCCCCAATATGGGAGCAGCCAATTTCTTAAGAAAACTGTTAATCAAGATAAGGAGTCATATTATACGAATACACAAATATTAGGACATCTTAACACACCTCTCTCAGAAATAGATCATCGAAGCAGAAAATTAATAAAGAAACAAGAGCATTGAATGACACACTCGATGAAATGGACCTCATAGATATATACAGAACATTCCACCCTAAAACAACAGAATACTCATTCTTCTCAAGTGCACATGGAACCTTCTCCAGAATAGACCACATACTGGGTCACAAATCAGGACTCAACCAATACCAATCCCTGCATATTGTCAGATCACAATGCTTTGAAACTGGAGCTCAATCACAAGGAAAAGTTTGGAAGGAACTCAAACACCTGGAAACGAAAGAGACCCTTGCTTAAGAGTGCCTGGATCAACCAGGAAATCAAAGAAGAACTTAAACAATTCATGGAAAACAATGAGAATGAAGACACTTTGGTCCAAAACCTATAGAATACTGCAAAGGCAGTCCTAAGTGGGGAAAGACATAGCTATCCAAGCATCCCTTAAAAAAACTGAAAAATCAAGAACACACCAGCTGTCTGAACACCTTAAAGAACTGGAAAATCAAGAAAAAATCAAATTAACTCCACATATAAGAAGGGAAATAATCAAGTTTAGAGCAGAGATCAATGAGGTAGAAACCAGAGATACAGTAGAATGTATCAATGAAACTAGAAGTTAGTTTTTTGAAAGAATCAATAAGATCAATAAACCATTGGCCACACTAATCCAAAAGAAAAGAGAGAAAGCCCAAATAAAAGTATGAATAAAAAGGGAGAGATCACAACTAACAGCAAGGAAGTAGAAACAATCATCAGAAGTTACCATGAACAGTTATATGCCAATAAACTAAGCAACCTAGATGAAATGAATGCATTCCTGGAAAACCATAAATTCCCAAAATTGAACCAGGAAGAAATTGAAAACCTGATTAGACCAATATATAGTAAGAAGATTGAAGCAGTGATCAAAAACCTCCCCCCCCAAAAAAGAGCCCAGGACCTGACAGATACCCTGCGGAATTCTACCAAATTTTCAAAGAAGAAATAATACCTATTCTTCTGAAGCTCTTTCAAAAAATTGAAGCATAAGGAAAACTTCCAGACTCTTTCTATGAAGCCAGCATTACCCTGATCCCCAAAACAGGCAAAGACCCTACCAAAAAGAATTTCAGACCAGTGTCACTGATGAATAAAGATGCAAAGATTCTCAAAAAGATCCTAGCAAACAAGATCCAACAGCACATTAAAAAGATTATTCACCATGACCAGGTGGGATTTATCTGTGGGCTACAAGGATGGTTCAACATTGGCAAATCAATCAATGGGATAGAACAAATTAATAAGAGAAGAGAGAGGAACCACATGGTCCTCTGAGTTGATGCAGAAACAGCATTTGACAAAATCCTGCATCCATTCCTGATTAAAATGCTTTAAAATAGAGGGATAGATGGAACATTCCTGAACTTCCTAAAATATATCTATGAAAGACCCACAGCAAATATCATCCTTAATGGGAAAAAGCTTGAAGCCCTCCCATTGAGTTCAGGAATACGACAAGGATGCCCACTCTCACCACTCTTGTTCAAAAAGTCCTAGCAACAGCAATCAGACAAGAAAGAGAAATAAAAGGTATCCAAATTGGCCAAATGAAGAAGTCAAACTCTCTCTATTCACAGATGACATGATTCTTTATATGGAAAACCCAAAAGACTCCACCCCCAAACTTCTAGAACTCATACAGCAATTCAGCAACGTGGCAGGATATAAAGTCAAAGTACAGAAATCAGTGGATTTCTTATACACTAAAAATGAAAATACAGAAAGGGAAATTAGAGAATTGATTCCATTTACCATAGCACTAAGAACCAACCATAAGATACCTGGGAATAAACCTAACCAAAGAGATAAAGGAATTGTACTCGAGGAACTACATAACACTCATGAAAAAAATTGAAGAAGACACAAAATGATGGAAGACCATTCCATGCTCTTGGATCAGAGGAAGAAACATTGTTAAAATGTCTATACTGCCTAGAGCAATCTATCCTTCTAATGTCATTCTGATCAAAATTCCACCAGTATTTTTCAAAGAGCTGGAGCTAATAATCCAAAAATTTGTATGGAATCAGAAGAGAACCCCAAATCTCTAAGGAAATGTTGAAGAACAAAAATAAAACGGGGGTCATCATGTTACCTGATTTCAAGCTTTACTACAAAGCTGTGATCACCAACACAGCATTGTACTGGCATAAAAACAGATGCATAGACCAATGGAACAGAGTAGAGAGCCCAGATATGGATCCCCAACTCTATGGTCAAATAATCTTCGACAAAGCAGGAAAAAATGTACAGTGGAAAAAAGACAGTCTCTTCAATAAATGGTGCTGAGAAAACTGGACAGCTATATGTAGAAGAATGAAACTCGACCATTCTCTTATGCAGTACACAAAGAAAAACTCAAAATGGATAAAAGACCTCAACATGAGACAGGAATCCATCAGAGTTCTAGAGAAAATAGGCAGCAACCTCTTTGATATCAGCCACAGCAACTTCTTTCAAGATATGTCTCCAAAGGCAAAGGAAATAAAAGTGAAGATGAACTTTTGGGACTTCATCAAGATCAAAAGCTTCTGTACAGCAAAGGAAACCATCAAGAAAATAAAGAGACATCCCACAGAATGCGAGAGGATATCTGCAAATAACAGTACAGACAAAAGGTTGATATCCAGGATGTATAAAGAACTCCTCAAACTCAACACACAGAAAACAGACAATAATATAAAAATATGGGCAGAAGATATGAAGAGGCACTTCTACAATGAAGACATACAAATGGCTATCAGACACATGAAAAAATATTCATCATCACTAGCCATCAGGGAGATTCAAATTAAAACCACATTGAGATACCACCTTACACCATTTAGAATGGCCAAAATTAACAAGACAGGAAACAACACGTGTTGGAGAGGATGTGGAGAAAGGGGAAACCTCTTCCACTGTTCGTGGGAATGTAAGTTGGTTCAGCCTCTTTGGAGAACAGTGTGGAGATTCCTCAAGAAATTAAAAATAGAACTTCCCTATGACCCTGCCATTGCACTCCTGGGTATTTACCCCAAAGATACAGATGTCGTGAGAAGAAGGGCCATCTGTACCCCAATGTTTATAGCAACAATGGCTACGGTCTCCAAACTATGGAAAGAACCAGGATGCCCTTCAACGGACAAATGGATAAGGAAAATGTGGTCCATATACACTATGGAGTATTATACCTCCATCAGAAAGGATGAATACCCAACTTTTGTAGCAACATGGATGGGACTGGAAGAGATTATGCTGAGTGAAATAAGTGAAGCAGAGGGAGTCAATTATCATATGGTTTCACTTATTTGTGGAGCATAACAAATAGCATGGAGGACATGGGGAGTTAGAGAGGAAAAGAGAATTGGGGGATATTAGAAGGGGAGGTGAATCATGAGAGACTATGGACTCTGAAAAACAATCTGAGGGGTTTGAAGCGGCAGGGGGTGGGAGGTTGGGGGAACCAGGTGGTGGGTATTATAGAGAGCACGGATTGCATGGAGCACTGGGTGTGGTGAAAAAATAATGAATACCGTTATGCTGAAAATAAATAAAAAATAAAATAAAAATAAAAATCAATATATTTTTTAAAAAGTTCAAGTTAAAAGGTTATTATGGAATTTGTTGTATTGAACCTCTCGTTGTGATGGTAAATAGGTTATTTATTTATTTATTTATTTATTTTCAATTTGGAAGAACAGATTAGTAGGAACGAATTAAAAATAAAAGTTTTTTATATGATGTATACAGGTTTTAGGGCCATACTGGGCGCTT
Source organism: Mustela putorius furo (assembly GCF_011764305.1). Lineage (NCBI taxonomy): Eukaryota > Metazoa > Chordata > Mammalia > Carnivora > Mustelidae > Mustela > Mustela putorius. The sequence continues at coordinate 580,307 of NW_025422010.1, forward strand.
AATATCTTCTTTCCCCTTATATTGGGGTTTTGCACTTTAATGGGGTCCCTGGTGGCTGTCTTCTCATTTTTGTTTTTGGGGTTTTTGTTTTGTTTTGTTTTGTTTTGTTTTGTTTTGGCTGGCTTTCTTGGATAGTTGTCTGCTGAGTTGTTTTTCAGGAAGTCTTGCTTGGGTTGGGTCCTCCTGCCCCCTATGAAGGGGCTGGGCTCTGAGGAAACCGTTTTTTTTTTTTTTTTCAGGTTTTTGTTCTCTCAAGGTTTGGTTTGTTTTGTTTTCCCTTGACTGGCTTTTGGTGGTTCTTGGTTCTTCCCAGGTTTAGAGAAAAGCTAAGTGCACCCAGGCCTCTGTCTCAGAGAGAAGCCTCAGTCCGTTACCCTCTGGGTGGTCCAGCGCACACAGACCCCCCCTCTGCCACCTGCCACAGGCAGAAGGAGGTGCCTGTGTGAAGTGGTCCCCAGACACTGGGGAGTCCCCAGACACTGTCTCAGGGGTCACAGGATCTACCACTTGTCTCTGTACCATGGTGCTACTAAGACCGTGAGTGATATTGGTCCAGATGATTAAGTTCTAGAACCTAGGTGAGGTTCGGTGGGCTGAGGTCCGGAGCCGATGACCAAGAAAGTGTTCTTGAGACATCTTTGGTGCAAAATGGTGGTTTATTAAAGCACAGGGACAGGACCAGTGGGCAGAAAGAGCTGCTTTTTTGGGTTGTGAGGTATGGCAGGTTATGTACCCTGCGGTTGGGGGAAGGTGAGGGAAAAGGGAGGTTTCAAGGGAGTTTTCATATGCTAAAGAGGGCCTACAAGGTTCAGGGATACTGGAGTGTGGAGAGCCATTCAGCAGATGCAAGGAGTCACGTAGACGGCAGTGCCTGTAGATTGAGGAATTAAGAATGATTGGTTTAGGGGGATGTGAGTGCGCTCGTGGATGACGCATGAGCAGCACCCGGAGCCAAGAGAGAAACGCATGATCACCGCTAGAGAACAATAGAGTCCTGTATGGTTACATAAGAGTGCCACAAGGACGCTGCGTGCGCGGCATTGTGATTGGGCGAGAGGGGGGGGTGAACGCGCGTGCATAAATATCGCTGTGTGCTTGGTTTGTGGGCGGCCGCCATTATTAAAAAGAAGCTTGCCACTCACCTCGTCTGCGGGTTGTTCTTGCGGGCCGAGAGCGACACTGGAGGTCTTATAGGTTGATCAATGTTGTCTTTTGGCAAGCCATTAACATCAAGATAGTTGGGAGCTTCCTAGTGGAATGTCACAATCCTGCTATCAAACATCTTTGTTAGTGAGATTTAGGTTTAGAAGAGATTTAACTGCATTTACATTTCCTTCTACCTCAGCCTCCTTCAGTTTTGTTTATGGAGGGGATGGTGGCATTAGGGCTTGAGGAATCTGAGTTATTTATTTCTGGAAATTGTGCTATTGATAAGGTAACTTCTTTGTTTGTAGATCTCTAGGACATTCGTAAACCAAGGGAGACTCCTGTCTTGCAGGATTGTGATCTCTGCAAGTTAACTATTTGTTTCTTGTTAATGGCAGTCAGGGGTGCCTGAGGAATGTCACATATATTACTGAGGGGAGGGGAGCGGGTGGAGAGGGGGTGCAAGGTGCCAGCTTTTGCTTTGTCCTCAGCCAGCCTCCTGCTCCCTCATCACAGGGAACCCATTTCCAGTGGCTGTCCTTGCCAGGCTGCTGTCTGGAAAATCCATAAAGCCAGAGAGATCCCAACCAGAGGCAGCATGCTGAGATTTCCATATTGGCCTGAGCTGGGAATGTTCAGACTCTTGGCCAGTCCTAGACATCAATGGCTAGCATGCACAAGGAGCTCATTCAGGGTAGGGTGTGGAGATGGCTCAGGCCCTGGTTGTGCAGCTCATGTGAAGAGTGCAAAAGGCTGTGGTCCTAGAGAAAGCTGACTGGCGACCACCCAGACTCTCTCATGCACTCTGGTGGCTCAGGGACCACAGCCTGGAGGCTTTGCCACACTCTCTCTGGCAAAAGTGGTCACCAGTGGTGGCCATCCTGGGTCTGTGGGCTTAAACCCAAGCCCATGACCCACCTGATTCCACCAGTTGCCCCTTATGATCTTTTGCTCTTTTTGAGTGCTGTTAACCAGACTCCAAGTTAATGCTGGTCCCCAATTGCTGGAAACTCTCATATTAGGATATTATTTTCCAGTGGGTCACTTCTGGTGACTCCCTCCCCCTTTTGTTTATCCTCAGATATCAGTCTGATCATTCAAACTCCACTGCTATAACTCACCACTGGCATCTTCTGCTCCCATATAAATCCAGGAATGTATAATCCTACATCTCAGGCTGATCTCATGGGTGTTCAGAGTGTTCTGGTAGATAATGAGCTCACTTTAGGGGACTAGTTGAAACTGCGTCTCCCACTTCACCATCTTGCCTCTCCTTCCTAATTTTCTAACATGTAAAACAGACAAGCAAACAAACAATGAACTACCTAAGAGCTGTATGGCCACTATCGCTGTAAGCCCCTGTTTCATGCACTCCCAAACCTACTATGATGGATGATCTCATCACTAGAGTGGATGACTGAATTATCCTATTTCCGCCTCCAGCCGGAAAAGTCCCCGCCATTACAAGATGGCGCTTGGCTCACTGCCAGCAAAATACGCTGCAAGTAAACAACGAATGTCCTGGTGAAGCCCGCCTAAAGGAGGACATAGTCATTGGCTGTTTCAAATTTAATCAGCATAGTAACAGGACTCTCATTGGCTCTCCCCATTGCTTGGCCCCTTATTGGTCACCCTGCCACATGTAAGCTAAGGAAGTTGACGAAATAAACGGATGAAGCATTAACACCATACCAGGCTGATTGTTGTTCTTGCGGGCCGAGGGCGACAATTCTTGCCAAGCCCAGAGAGGAAGCCCAGGGCACAGACTAAACATTAGAGAAAGTTCTGGGGAACTTGAGTGCAGGTCTTGGAGTTAGGGCCCAAATTTAAATCTTCCACTAAATCTAATTGTTCTCTGCTCAGCAGGGAGCCACTCAACAAGACCACAAGGAAGGAAGTAGATTTACATGAGGACAACCCCTTCCTGAGCATATGAGAACTCCTGATGCTCCATCCCCAACTGTGAGTTCCAAGGTAAAGCCTGTGTTGTCTCAAACATGGCTTGGACTCCTTTCTTGCTCACCCTCCTCATTCTCTACACAGATGCTTCCCCCAACAGCTCAGCTGCCAGAGATACCAAGGATTAACTTGGCCTTGATCTTCATCTCAGAACAGAGGATATTATAGAGTATGAGTCTTTGAGAATGAGACCTTCATTCTCAGATACACCTCTCTTTTGAGGCAGCTTCCGAACTGACTCAGCCTCCTGTTGTGTATGTGGCCTTGGAACAGATGGCTAGTATTACCTGACAGGGAGACATATTTGGAAGCAGTTTGGCTAACTAGTATTGGCAGAAACCAGGACAGGACCTCATGCTGGTCACATACACTGACAGTGACCTGCCATTGGACATCCCTGACTGATTCTCTGGCTCCAATTTGGGGGATGTAGCCACCCTGACCATAAGTGGGGTCCATGCTGAGGATGAGGCTATTACTGTCAATCATATGACAGCAGTAATGATGCTCATTGTGGCAGGCAGAAGGGGAAGTGAGACACAAACACCATTCCCTTCTGTGTTGCACTTTCTTCCAGATTCAGGAGGACTATGGACAAAGCAGTGAATAGGTCTGGCCCAGATCTTTAGAAGTGAAGTCCCCAGAAACTCCCTCTCCACTTTTCTCTCCATGCAGGCTCTGCACGCGATGGATCAGAAGTACAGTTAGGACTGGCAGGACCAGGCTGTCCTGTTGTCTGTGCAGGTATGAGATCAAGAAAGAGGGCCTGAATAAGACAAACTGAGTGAGACATGCACCCAGTGGTAATTGGCCCTGGATGTCCATATGATAGCAAGGGAGCACTCATCAGCCCACATTTTATGCATTAATCTCCAGAAATCCCCAACTTATCTGAGCTCCTGAAGCTCCAGGACCTTATGGCAGCCTTGGATTCTGAACGGAGCAATCCAGTATTGTAGTGCACACTATAGTACCCATCAAGGTCTCCTTCTCAGAGATAACCCATGTACTACCTACCTAAATCTATTGGGAGCCACTCACAGCTCAATGCTTGGCCATCACTGGGAATCACTATTGTGGAGGACTGTCTTTCTCAAGGCTATGTCCCATCTCAGAATGTAGCTCAGGTATAATAACCGCCTGCAGTCAATATCCCAGTTTCCTGACTGGGATGCAGAATGATTTTGCAGACCATCCCAGCTGAGCCCTCATTCACAAGTACATTACAGGTTTTCTAAATCTTGCCTCTTACATTTACTTTTAAAGACATCACCTTGAAATATTTCCATATGCAACTGTCCATCACCAGATGTGATTCCAGTGAGACCAAAATGAAGAGAGAGAGAGAGAGAGAGAGAGAGAAGAGTGGGGGATATTTTTTGGGAAGAGTATAGAGTATCTGCACAGAAAGAACACTCTGGAATTCTGCAGATATCCTTCAATGTATCTAACCACATGTGGAAACCTTCTGAGGTCAAGAAAAGAATCACCAAAGCATCTGAGAAACATTTTCAGAGCTCTTAGACAACACCATCTGAAAGATACTTGTTCTCACCTGTAAGGGTGCCAAAGCCCCTAAATCAAGGGCACTAGGTTGATTAGTAAGAAAAACTGCCTCAGTAGTGGGAAAAACTGAGCATAAAACTAAATGCTGCTCTGGTTCCAACTGAAACAATGTTAAAGCAAGCTGAAAAGGGGTCATATTCTTTCCAGCAACTTGACTGAGTCTAGAAGAAATGTCAAAAATAGAAATACAAAGATATTATGCACTAAGCAAGGAAACATTTACAATATCTGGCATTCTATCAAAATTTCCTATAGTTAGGAAAATATGAGTCAAAATAAGCAAGTAAGTGAGTGAGAGAGAAAGAAAGAAAGAGAAGAAGAAGGAAGGAAGGAAGGAAGGAGAGAAAGAAAGAAAGAAAGAAAGAAAGAAAGAAAGAAATAAAGAGAGAGAGAGAAAGAAAGAAGAAAGAAAGAAAGAAAGAAAGGGAGAGAAATGGAGGAAGGGAAGATCCAAACTGGTTCTGAAATTGCATTGATGATAGAGTTTATAGGTGAAGATGCAAAATTCATCATTACAACTATATTCCATTTGTACATGTGAGCAGAGGAATAAATAATGTCTGACATAAAATTGCCCTTGCTGGACTGACGATATATTAAACACTGCAAAAGACAAGATTAGCAAATGTACAATATAGTAATAGAAAGTATAGACATATGAAAACACAGAGGATAAAACAAAGATTGAAGAACAAAAAACAGAAATAGTGTGTAATAGGAAAACTTCAAAGGCAATATTAGGTAAGTAATTTGAGTCTTTATGGCAGGAAAGATTTGGGGAAAGGAGGTGGAAAGACAAAATATTTGAAGAAGTATTGGCTGAAAATGTTCCATATTTGGTGAAAATTATAAACCCATAGGTCCATGAAGCCCCCAAAACTTCAAGTATATGAAATATGAAACACCGACACACATACATACACACACATATATATATACACACATATACAAATCTATATGTGTATATATACACATATATACACAAATATATATATCTATATAATATATATAATTATAATTGAATATATATAATCAGTAGAGTGAAAAAATCATTAGAATGATGCATAAATATATAAAATGTAGATGTGAAGGGGTGCCTGGGTGGCTCAGTGGGTTAATCCTCTGCCTTCAGCTCTGGTTGTGATCTCGGGGTCCTGGGATTGAGCTCTACATAGGGCTCTCTGCTCAGCGGGTAGCCTGCTTCCTCCTCTCTTTCTCTCTGCCTGCCTCTCTGACTGCTTGTGATCTCTGCCTCTCTCTCTGTCAAATAAATAAAAAATATATTTTTTAAATGTAGATGTGAAAAAATAAGTCTCAAAAGCAACTTAACTCATAATTTGGAAAATAAAATTTATTTGAAATGGGAAAATGGTTTAAAAATGAAAAATAGGGGAGTCAAGATGGCGGAGAAGTAGCAAGCTGAGACTGCTTCAGCTAGCCGGAGATCAGCTAGATACCTTATCTAAAGATTGCAAACACCTGAAAATCCATCGGCAGATCGAAGAGAAGAAAAACAGCAATTCTGGAAACAGAAAAACAACCACTTTCTGAAAGGTGTATTCTTTTTTTAAAAAATTCTTTTCTTTTCTTTTCTTTTTTTTTTTTTCTTTCTTCCTTTTTGAACCTCTTTTTATCCCCTTTCTCCCCACTCACGATTTTGGATCTCTTCTAATTTGGTTAAAGCATATTTTCCTGGGGTTTTTGCACCCTTTTAGTATTTTACTTGCCCCTTCATTTAGTCTTATTTGGACAAAATGACAAGACGTAAAAATTCAACACAAAAAAAAAGAACAAGAGGCAGTACCGAAGGCTAGGGACCTAATCAATACAGACATCGGTAATATGTCAGATCTAGAGTTCAGAATGACAATTCTCAAGGTTCTAGCCGGGCTCGAAAAAGGCATGGAAGATATTAGAGAAACCCTCTCGAGAGATATAAAAGCTCTTTCTGGAGAAATAAAAGAACTAAAATCTAACCAAGGTGAAATCAAAAAAGCTATCAATGATGTGCAATCAAAAATGGAGGCTCTCACTGCTAGGATAAATGAGGCAGAAGAAAGAATTAGTGATATAGAAGACCAAATGACAGAGAATAAAGAAGCTAAGCAAAAGAGGGACAAACAGCTACTGGACCACGAGGGGAGAATTCGAGAGATAAGTGACACCATAAGACAAAACAACATTAGAATAATTGGGATTCCAGAAGAAGAAGAAAGTGAGAGGGGAGCAGAAGGTATCCTGGAGAGAATTACTGGGGAGAATTTCCCCAATATGGCAAAGGGAACGAGCATCAAAATTCAGGAGGTTCAGAGAATGCCCCTCAAAATCAATAAGAATAGGCCCACACCCCATCACCTAATAGTAAAATTTACAAGTCTCAATGACAAAGAGAAAATCCTGAAAGCAGCCCGGGAAAAGAAGTCTGTAACATACAATGGTAAAAATATTAGATTGGTAGCTGACTTATCCACAGAGACCTGGCAGGCCAGAAAGAGCTGGCATGATATTTTCAGAGCACTAAATGAGAAAAACATGCAGCCAAGAATACTATATCCAGCTAGGCTATCATTGAAAATAGAAGGAGAGATTAAAAGCTTCCAGGACAAACAACAACTGAAAGAATTTGCAAATACCAAACCAGCTCTACAGGAAATATTGAAAGGGGTCCTCTAAGCAAAGAGAGAGCCTACAAGTGGTAGATCAGAAAGGAACAGAGACCATATACAGTAACAGTCACCTTACAGGCAATACAATGGCACTAAATTCATATCTCTCAATAGTTACCCTGAATGTGAATGGGCTAAATGCCCCTGTCAAAAGACACAGGCTATCAGAATGGATAAAAAAACAAAACCCATCTATATGTTGCCTCCAAGAAACAAATTTTAAGCCCAAGGACACCTCCAGATTTAAAGTGAGGGGGTGGAAAAGAATTTACCATGCTAATGGACATCAGAAGAAAGCAGGAGTGGCAATCCTTATATCAGATCAATTAGATTTTAAGCCAAAGACTATAATAAGAGATGAGGAAGGACACTATATCATACTCAAAGGGTCTGTCCAACAAGATTTAACAATTTTAAATATCTATGCCCCCAATGTGGGAGCAGCCAACTATATAAACCAATTAATAACAAAATCAAAGAAACACATCAACAATAATACAATAATAGTAGGGGACTTTAACACTCCCCTCACTGAAATGGACAGGTCATCCAAGCAAAAGATCAGCAAGGAAATAAAGGCCTTAAACGACACACTGGACCAGATGGACATCACAGATATATTCAGAATATTTCACCCCAAAGCAACAGAATACACATTCTTCTCTAGTGCACATGGAACATTCTCCAGAATAGATCACATCCTCGGTCCTAAATCAGGACTCAACCGGTTTCAAAAGATTGGGATCATTCCCTGCATATTTTCAGACCACAATGCTCTAAAGCTAGAACTCAACCACAAAAGGAAGTTTGGAAAGAACCCAAATACATGGAGACTAAACAGTATCCTTCTAAAGAATGAATGGGTCACCCGGGAAATTAAAGAAGAATTGAAAAAAATCATGGAAACAAATGATAATGAAAATACAACGGTTCAAAATCTGTGGGACACAACAAAGGCAGTCCTGAGAGGAAAATATATAGCGCTACAAGCCTTTCTCAAGAAACAAGAAAGGTCTCAGGTACACAACCTAACCCTACACCTAAAGGAGCTGGAGAAAGAACAAGAAAGAAACCCTAAGCCCAGCAGGAGAAGAGAAATCATAAAGATCAGAGCAGAAATCAATGAAATAGAAACCAAAAAAACAATAGAACAAATCAACGAACGTAGGAGCTGGTTCTTTGAAAGAATTAATAAAATTGATAAACCCCTGGCCCGACTTATCAAAAAGAAAAGAGAAAGGACCCAAATAAATAAAATCATGAATGAAAGAGGAGAGATTACAACTAACACCAAAGAAATACAAACTATTATAAGAACATACTATGAGCAACTCTACGGCAATAAATTTGACAATCTGGAAGAAATGGATGCATTCCTAGAAACATATAAACTACCACAACTGAGCCAGGAAGAAATAGAAAGCCTGAACAGACCCATAACCAGTAAGGAGATTGAAACAGTCATTAAAAATCTCCAAACAAACAAAAGCCCAGGGCCAGACGGCTTCCCGGGGGAATTCTACCAAACATTTAAAGAAGAACTAATTCCTATTCTCCTGAAACTGTTCCAAAAAATAGAAATGGAAGGAAAACTTCCAAACTCATTTTATGAGGCCAGCATCACCTTGATCCCAAAACCAGACAAGGATCCCACCAAAAAAGAGAGCTATAGACCGATATCCTTGATGAACACAGATGCGAAAATACTCAACAAAATACTAGCCAATAGGATTCAACAGTACATTAAAAGGATTATTCACCACGACCAAGTGGGATTTATTCCAGGGCTGCAAGGTTGGTTCAACATCCACAAATCAGTCAATGTGATACAACACATCAATAAAAGAAAGAACAAGAACCATATGATACTCTCAATAGATGCTGAAAAAGCATTTGACAAAGTAGAACATCCCTTCCTGATCAAAACTCTTCAAAGTTAGGGATAGAGGGCACATACCTCAATATCATCAAAGCCATCTATGAAAAACCCACCGCAAATATCATTCTCAATGGAGAAAAACTGAAAGCTTTTCCGCTAAGGTCAGGAACACGGCAGGGATGTCCATTATCACCACTGCTATTCAACATCGTACTAGAGGTCCTAGCCTCAGCAATCAGACAACAAAAGGAAATTAAAGGCATCCAAATCAGCAAAGAAGAAGTCAAATTATCACTCTTCGCAGATGATATGATACTATATGTGGAAAACCCAAAAGACTCCACTCCAAAACTGCTAGAACTTATACAGGAATTCAGTAAAGTGTCAGGATATAAAATCAATGCACAGAAATCAGTTGCATTTCTCTACACCAACAGCAAGACAGAAGAAAGAGATATTAAGGAGTCAATCCCATTTACAATTGCATCCAAAACCATAAGATACCTAGGAATAAACCTAACCAAAGAGACACAGAATCTATACTCAGAAAACTATAAAGTACTCATGAAAGAAATTGAGGAAGACACAAAGAAATGGAAAAAAAATGTTCCATGCTCCTGGATTGGAAGAATAAATATTGTGAAAATGTCTATGCTACCTAAAGCAATCTACACATTTAATGCAATTCCTATCAAAGTACCATCCATCTTTTTCAAAGAAATGGAACAAATAATGCTAAAATTTATATGGAACCAGAAAAGACCTCGAATAGCCAAAGGGATATTCAAAAAGAAAGCCAACGTTGGTGGCATCACAATTCCGGACTTCAGGCTCTATTACAAAGCTGTCATCATCAAGACAGCATGGTACTGGCACAAAAACAGACACATAGATCAATGGAACAGAATAGAGAGCCCAGAAATAGACCCTCAAATCTATGGTCAACTAATCTTCGACAAAGCAGGAAAGAATGTCCAATGGAAAAAAGATAGCCTTTTCAATAAATGGTGCTGGGAAAATTGGACAGCCACATGCAGAAAAATGAAATTGGACCATTTCCTTACACCACACACAAAAATAGACTCAAAATGGATGAAGGACCTCAATGTACGAAAGGAATCCATCAAAATCCTTGAGGAGAACACGGGCAGCAACCTCTTCGACCTCTGCCGCAGCAACATCTTCCTAGGAACAACGCAAAAGGCAAGGGAAGCAAGGGAAAAAATGAACTACTGGGATTTCATCAAGATCAAAAGCTTTTGCACAGCAAAGGAAACAGTTAACAAAATCAAAAGACAACTGACAGAATGGGAGAAGATATTTGCAAACGACATATCAGATAAAGGACTAGTGTCAAGAATCTATAAAGAACTTAGCAAACTCAACACCCAAAGAACAAATAATCCAATCAAGAAATGGGCAGAGGACATGAACAGACATTTCTGCAAAGAAGACATCCAGATGGCCAACAGACACATGAAAAAGTGCTCCATATCACTCGGCATCAGGGAAATACAAATCAAAACCACAATGAGATATCACCTCACACCAGTCAGAATGGCTAAAATCAACAAGTCAGGAAATGACAGATGCTGGCGAGGATGCGGAGAAAGGGGAACCCTCCTACACTGTTGGTGGGAATGCAAGCTGGTGCAGCCACTCTGGAAAACAGCATGGAGGTTCCTCAAAATGTTGAAAATAGAACTGCCCTATGACCCAGCAATTGCACTATTGGGTATTTACCCTAAAGATACAAATGTAGTGATCCAAAGGGGCACATGCACCCGAATGTTTATAGCAGCAATGTCCACAATAGCCAAACTATGGAAAGAACCTAGATGTCCCTCAACAGATGAATGGATCAAGAAGATGTGGTATATATACACAATGGAATACTATGCAGCCATCAAAAGAAATGAAATCTTGCCATTTGCAACAACGTGGATGGAACTAGAGCGTATCATGCTTAGCGAAATAAGTCAAGCAGAGAAAGACAACTATCATATGATCTCCCTGATATGAGGAAGTGGTGATACAACATGGAGGTTTAAGTAGGTAGAAGAAGAATAAATGAAACAAGATGGGATTGGGAGGGAGACAAACCATAAGTGACTCTTAATCTCACAAAACAAACTGAGGGTTGCCGGGGGGAGGGGGTTTGGGAGAAGGGGGTGGGATTATGGACATTGGGGAGGGTATGTGCTTTGGTGAGTGCTGTGAAGTGTGTAAACCTGGTGATTCACAGACCTGTACCCCTGGGGATAAAAATATATGTTTATCAAAAATAAAAAATTAAAAAAAAAATTTACTAAAAAAAAAAAATGAAAAATATATCATTGTTTCAATATGAACTTAATATAAAAATATGACATATTTTCCCTTCTTTTTTATGTTCTGTCTTTGAAACCTGGTGGGTCCCCCAGAACTACAGTACATCTCTATTGGGACTACCCACATTTAGTGATCCACATGTATGCATGTGTAACTGTCTCTCAGAACAATGTATTACTTAAAATATAACCCATGAGAAATTATACTAGTTACCAAGCATGTTTAGATATAGCCTTAAGAAAAACATATACTGGCAACAGGCCTCTGGGGGAGAGGATGACATACATCCTTGAAGCCGAGGAGCTGGGGATGCCCCGCTCACTCAGGTTGGAATGCTTCTTTTTTCTGTTATCTCCCCTTCCCCCTGAAAGCACCTGTGGCTAATTAGATGAGCCCTTTGAATGTGCTTGCTCAACTATAAACTTTATACTGCTTGACCAGATTCATTTTGCCTTCCCTCTTGTTTATCTACAAGGCATATGATTAATGTGTAGCCTTTGTTGATTACTCTCTATATCTAATAAATATGGGACTGAGGAGTTGTTCAGGGCAACAGTCTTTTCTACTGTTGTCCCCCGCTCCCTTTCTCTTGCAGCTGACTTGTTTGTGTTTCATTCTTCTCCCGTGTGTGTCAGGAAGCAGCATGCATGTCTTGTAGGGGTTGTGGATGGAGCAGGTTATATGCATAAGGTTTCCTTAGGGTAACTGTCCCTAGTGTAGACTCTCAGCCAGTAGGCTATTTTTCACTGGGAAATACTGACTGCAGGACCATGAAGATCTGAACACTCTTCAGAACAGACCCCAGGAGAACATACACTGGAATAAAGAAGACTGTCATGACAGGAGGGGCCTGAGAGGCTTGGGATTAAGAGAGAGGGAGCATGGTGATGGGATGGGGTAGGGAGGCGATTGGAAGGTCAAGTTCTGGTATGTCTCCTGGATCAGAAACTTTACTCACTTGTCACTGTCTTGGCACAAGAGAAATGAAAAAAATAATTTAATCTCTCAATGTTAGAGCCATTTAAAAAAAATTAGATTCTTTCATTTAAAATTAAAATTTGAGCACAAGACTACTATTTTTATTGTCTCATTTGGTGGAGAAGGTACACACTCACCAAGGGTCTAGCACATATGGGGGTCTCAGAAGTAGTCTTTTTGTTAAACTAGCTATACACTTAGGGTGACATTCATCCTAGGGGGCCCAAGAGGTCACTGTGGGTCTTGATCTGGGACTCCAATAAGTCCAAATCCCCTGGGCTGTGCTCAAGTGCAAAGGGTATGACTGATGCTTCCTTTGAGGATAATTGTATTGTGTAAAATCAACTCTCTACTGTAGAAACCTATACCTGGTCCTTCTTCTGACCTCAGGAAATTATCAGCATGAGGACCTTGACCTCCGACCTCAGACAAGAGCTCACATAGACACACTGAAGAATGGAAAAGAGATTTGCATCTCATGTCCCTCCTTCCTTGAGCTTCAAAAACAGATGATAAGACGAAGTTTGGAGAGTTTAGACCCAGCAGGACAGGCTTAGAACAGAGTTCTACAAAGCACACCCCCCCACACCATGGACCGGGTTCCCTTCTACTTCCTGCCCTTTATTTTCTCTACAGGTCAGGATTCTATCTCCTTGACATTTCCTTCAAGCACAGTACCCCTGTCTAACGTCCAGTACATTCAGCATCATTCTTGTGTTTTGTGGTTCAGGTTTCTGTGCTCTGCCTGTGCTGACTCAGCCTCCATCTGCTTCTGCTTCCCTGGGAGCCTCAGTCAAGATCACCTGTACCCTGAGCAGGGAGCACAGCAATTTTGTGATTCAGTAGTATCAACAATGACCAAGGAAGGCTCCTCAGTATGTGATGAAAGTTAATAGTGATGGAAGCCACAGCAAGGGGGATGGGATCCCCAATTGCTTTTCAGGCTCCAGCTCTGGGGTTGACCGCTATTTAACAATCTCCAACACCCAATCTGATGATGAGGCTAAGTATTACTGAGGTGGAGGCTATCAAATTGATGTCAATATGGGTAAGCCAAGTAATACACACAAAGCTAAAACCTCCCACCCACCTCCTCCCCATGGGGACTCAGAGGGAGTGGCTGCCTTTCTGTCTCCAGGGCCCTGAGATCTTGACTCTTCTTGCACACTCTGTATTCCTATATCTATCCCAAGACACCAATACAGAAAGACAGGTGCAGTTTATAAGTTAGGCCATTTTGACAACAGAACATTCTCTTTCCTCTACCCTAATGCAGGGAAAGACCAGACCAACCCAGAGAGGAAAATGACCCTGAGAGAATAGCTGGTCTGAGATGACCTCATGAGACATCAGAACCTGTGCATTCATGGAGGGTCTCTGCTCATGGAATGGACAGAGATGTCTGGGTTCTGGAGGTTACCAAGGAGGTTGTTTCAGTGAATATCATCACTATAGTTTATCATAGAGTATTATGGGAGCCCTGGTAGTGTTGAATGTTCAAAAGGAAACATTTGGTTCCAAGAGAGGCAGGGCAGGGAGACTTAAATCCATGGTGGGAGCAGAGCTGGGATCTAGGAGGGAAAATGTGCAAGTTAGGATGTCTGTGGCAGGACCAACATGGGGATGGTTTGGGTCTCTCCATCCATTGTTGATTCTCTTCTTGTAGTAACAGGAACATGGACTGTCTGCTGCCTACAGGACTTTTCCAGGTTCTGCCCAGAACCATATCTACTGATTCAACATCAGGGCATGGTGAAGGAGGATCCTAGAAGTGATAAATATGTTGGCTCCCTGAGTAACAACCCTGTGAGTGGTCCACCTCAAATGTGTATGTTTAGAGGGTGGCAAGTATACTGGACATATTTGATTTCCTGTGTAGTTTTTAAGTATCTAAAAAGCAAGCAACTTTCACACACACACACATACACACACACACCTTTGTGTTAACACTGAGCAGTCATATTGATCCAGGTAACCCTGGGTCCTGGGCACTGATGTGAGCAGAGTTGGGAGGGATTTTGACACTAGATCCGGGAAAGTCATGCTGGGTCCCCCTAGTGATAGAGTTCTGAGATGGAAAGTCCAGAAGCTACCCATAGCCTGAGCAACTCCCAAGTGTGTAGAGTAGAGAGGGTGGGCTTTTCTTCTGGAGAGGGAGTAGGCCGGGATACAGGAAGAGTGGAAGAAGGAGTGAACATGAAGTCTATCCTGCAGTGACTTCTTTCAGCACTTAGCAGTCTGCAATCATAGGGGATCACAGGACCATCTTACTCACTACCATAAAGGATTGTTCTCTACCAAGGGTTTGCAGAGATTTTTCTACCCCAAAGCCCCTCCCACAGGTCCTTTTAGTAGGTATATTGCTCGATCATTTACATTGTATGAAAAGCAGTCAAAAGGATTGTATGGAAATAATATTGAAGCCCATACTGTGAATCATGCTACCTCCAAGACCACCTGGGGGCACTCTGATGTTTATAACTTGGAAGAAAGTGACCCAGTAGCGTTGGATAGACAGACAGATGGACCAACTGTGGAAGCAATGACAGTGAATGGAAATGGGAGGCAGATACTGCCTCTCTGCCTAGTTGTGATTTCTCTCTGTCGAATAAATAAAATATTTAAAAAAAACTTAAAAAGTAAAAGGAAATGGGAGGCAGATAAAGAGCATTCCATCTTGTGCTTGTGTGGTTACTAACCAATGAGGGGGTAACAATTATGAAGTGTTGGTTAAAAGGGGCCAAAGTATTCCATTAATCTCAGTTTCTCTTTGTCAAAGTTATAACAGGCTAGGGTCTATAAGAGACCATGGGTCAGCTGTTATCATGTGAAAGTGAGCAATTAATAGTGTAAACAATGAGTGTCACTTCCTAGATTATACATCAGTGGCTGTTGGCTTCACAGATTGCCAGGTGATCCTACGGCCAGGAACAAAAATTTTTTCTAAAGTTCTTGTGTAGCTTGTGATGTTAGCAGAGTCCTGAGAATGGAAATCCTTTAGCACTGTTGTCTCATTTGGGGAAGTTCTCGGGCCTGATGAGCAATTTAAAAGTTAACACTGGGAGCACCTGAAACAGGTGACAATATCTAGCCAGGAGAGATGGAGCCAATGCCACTAATAGTGTAACAAGAGAGACCAGGCAGGCTGAGCCACAAGTGAAGGTATGTTCAAGGAGATCTCCTCTCCCCACTGTCCCCCTCCTCATTCTTCCTTTCCCTTCTTTCCTCCCTTCCTTCCCCTCCCCCCATCCAGTTATGACTTGTTATAAATGCTCTCACTTTGGGCATCTTTCCCTGGAGATGTCTGGAATACTCTCCATTAGTCACATTCTACTCAATTCTTTACCCTATATTGTATGTTCCTTTTTCCTGTATTCTATCCACAAACTTTTCCTGACCTAGAGAATGTGTGTTTGTACACTGATTTTCATTTCCTTAATGACTTTTGTTCCTGAGTATCTTTTTAGATGCTTATTTGTTATCTGTGTGTTTTGTTTGGTGATTAATATTCAGGCTTTTTTAGCTTTCAGGTTTCTGCGATTTTTCTCACACTCGTGTGTGTGTGTGTATGTGTGTGTGTGTATGTATTTAGCTTTTTTTTTTTTTCATTTTTCTCCTTGTATATGACAACAGTCAAGATATAAAGATATAAAGCAGTTCCAACACCACAAGGATCCCTTATATTATCTTTATAATATCATCCATCTCCTCCCACCCAGGTCCCCCCCCCCCCGCCAGTCCCTGGCATCTAGTCACTGATTTCCATTTAAAAGATTTTGTTTTCAGAAGTGTTATAGAGAATTAAAAAAAAAAAAAGAAAGAAAGAAAGAATAAGAACTCCAAAGTATTGAACCATTGGAGACTGGCAATTTTCACTCATCATAATTCCCTGCAGATTCATCAAAATTGTTGTATGCACTAAGATTCCTTCCTTTTCATTATTAAGTAGCATTTCAGTATGGCTTGAGTATACCAAAGTGTGTTTAACCACCTACCTATGGGAAAATGTCCAGATTGTTCTCTGTTTGGGAGCTATAATGCATAAGGGTGTTAAATTCTGTGCATAGGTTTTTTTTGTGAACATAAGTTTTCACTTTTCTGAAATAGATTCACAAGAGTGTGATTTCTGAGTTGCATGGTAATTGCTAGTTCTGCTTTTTGTGTTTTTTTTTTTTAAGATTCTGTTTATTTATTTGATAGAGACAGAGAGAGAGAATGAGTGGTGGGGAATGGCAGAGGAAGAGAGAGGGAGAGCCTGATTTTGGGCTCAGTCCCAGGACCTGGAGATCATGACCTGAGCCAAAGGTGGATGCTTAACCCACTGAGCCATGAAGGTGCCCCTGCAAGATCAGTTTTTCAACAAGCTGTTAAAGATTTTTCCAGACTGATTATACCATTTCACATTCCCTTCAGGCATGCATGAATGAGTCTGTACCTTCATATCCTTGTCAGCATTTGGGGTTGTCATTATATTTTATCTTAACCATTCTGATAGGTGTGTCATGATGCCTTGTTGTGATTTTAATCTGCATGACTCTAATGGTTAATGAGGAATCTTTCATTTGTTATTTGCCATCTCTATATCCTCCTCTTTGATGAAATATTTGCTCTTTTGTCCATTTTGTAAATGGATTCTATTTGTTGTTGGTTTATTTACTGTTTAGTTTTGATAGTTCTTTATATACTCTATATTTCTGTGCATTGATTTTATATCCTGCCACATTGTTGAATTGCTGTATGAGTTCTAGCAATTTTGGGGTTCTAGCAATTTCCACATAAAGTATCATGTCAGCTGCAAAGAGTGAGAATTTGACCTCTTTACCAATTTGAATTCCTTTTGTTTCTTTTTGTTGTCTGATTGCTGAAGCTAGGTCTTCTAATACTATGTTGAACAATAGTGGTGAGAGTAGACATCCCTGTCGTTTTCCTGACCTTAAGAAAAAAAGCTCTGAGTGCTTTTCCCATTGAGTATGACATTCACTATGGCCTTTTCATATATTACTTTTATGATATTGAGGTATGCTCCCTCCATCCCTACATTGTGGAGAGTTTTAAACAAAGAACTATATTGTATTTTGTCAAATGTTTTTTCTGCATCATTTGAGAGGATCATATGGTTCTTGTCCTTTCTTTTAATTGTATAGTGTATCACATTGATTGATTTGTGAATGTTGAAAGACTTTGCAGCCCAGGAATAAATCGCAGATTGTTATAGTGAATAATCCTTTTAATGCACTGGTCCATCCTATTGGCTAATATTTTGGTAAGAATTTTGGCATCTGCATTCATCAGGGACATTTGTCTGTAATTCTTCTTAGGTGGGGCCTTCGTCTTGTCTGGGAATCAAGGCAATGCTGGACTCACAGAACAAGTTTGAACACTTTCCTTCCACTTCTATTTTTTGAAACAGCTTTAGAAGAATAGGCAGTAATTCTTCTTGATATGTTTTATAGAAGTCCCCTGGGAAGCCATCTGGCCCTGGACTCTTGTTTTGGGGAAGATTGTTGGTTACTACTTCCATTTCCTTGCTTGTTTTGAGTGTGTTCAGGTTTTCTATTTCTTTCTGTCATAGTTTTAGTAGTTAATATGTTTCTAGGAATACATCTGTTTCTTCCAGATTGCCTAATTTTTTGGCATATAGTTGTTCATAATATGTTCTTAAAATTGTATTTCCTTGGTGTTGTTCATGATCTCCCCTCTTTCATTCATGGTTTTATTTATTTAGGTCCTTTCTCTGTTCTTTTTGATAAAGATAACTTGTGTATTTGTGAGCTTTCTATTCCTTGTGATAGTGTTGTATTGCTATGTGCATCCCTCTTAAGACCACCTTTTCTACAACCAAATGTTTTGAGCAGTTCTGTTTTCATTTTCATTTGCTTCCACAATTTTTTTTTAAACTCTTCTCTAATTTCCTTGTTGATCCATTCATTCTTTTGTGAGATGCTTGTTAACCTCCATGTATTTGAGTTCCTTCCAAATTTCCTCTAGTGATTGAGTCAAGTTTCAAAGCATTGTGATCTGAAAATATTCAGGGAATAATCCTAGTGCTCAGGTCCTGGTTGAGAAATGATTTGTGACCCAAAACATGATCTTTTTTTTTCTAATTTTTTATTTTTTATAAACATATATTTTTATCCCCAGGGGTACAGGTCTGTGAATCACCAGGTTTACACACTTCACAGCACTCACCAAAGCACATACCCTCCCCAATGTCCATAATCCCACCCCCTTCTCCCAAACCCCCTCCCCCCGGCAACCCTCAGTTTGTTTTGTGAGATTAAGAGTCACTTATGGTTTGTCTCCCTCCCAATCCCATCTTGTTTCATTGATTCTTCTCCTACCCACTTAAGCCCCCATGTTGCATCACCACTTCCTCATATCAGGGAGATCATATGATAGTTGTCTTTCTCTGCTTGACTTATTTCACTAAGCATGATAGGCTCTAGTTCCATCCATGTTGTCACAAATGGCAAGATTTCATTTCTTTTGATGGCTGCATAGTATTCCATTGTGTATATATACCACATCAACTATGGAATGTTTATAGCAGCAATGTCCACAATAGCCAAACTATAGAAAGAACCTAGATGTCCGTCAACAGATGAATGGACCAAAACATTATCTTATCATGAAAGTTCCATATGCCTTTGAGAAGAATGTGTATTCTGTTGCTTTAGAATGGAATTCTCTGTACATACATGGGAACTGTCAGATTCTCTCACACTCCGGCTTCGCTTGTCTTCCTGTGGCCCTGAGGATCCTCAGTCCACACTCTCCCATCTAGGATTTGGCCCTGCTTTGCCACCAGAATATTTTTTAGGCAGGGACTCCCTCACCAGAACCAACTTCTAAAAGTCCCAAATTTGCAATAGCTTTTATATCACTATTTGGTAGCAGGCTTACAGAGGTTCCATCCCCATGAGGCATGTTCATCCTCCATGGTTTATCTTCCCATATATCCCCTTTGATTGATTTTTATGCAACTCCTCCCTTGCAGAAAGTAGCCCCTCTTTGAGGTTGCAGCAATTTTTTAATTCAATCTCTAGTAGAAAATTCCAGGTGTTCAGAATGATTTGAGAGCTACCCAACTGAATTATTGGGACTAGATGAAATAAGGGTCCCCTACTCTTCTGCCATCTTCCATCCACTCTGACAGACTTTATTTTTAAGCCACTTTTTCCACATCACTACGGGGGCTAGGAACTGAACCAAGCTCCACTGACCAGAAGAGGACAATTAAGTCCCAGGTCCTATGTGGCTGAGTAGGACCTATGGAGATAAGCAGAAAAGTAAGATCTTCCATGATGACCTGAACCCCCACCCTGTGAAACTCAGTGAGCACACATTCCCCTGAGGTGGGGGTGCTCCCCAAATGCAGTTTCAGCTACAGCAGATCCAGGTGGGGCCCAGACATCTGGAGGTGGAACAGATCCCAGCCAGTCCAGTTGTATTGGTCCTCCAGACACATCTGAATACTTTCATCCTTGGTTCCCTGCTCCTCCAAGCACAGGTGAGAGGCCCACCAAGAGGCACAATGGAGGCACACTGTTCTGTTCTTCTTCCCACCCAGGGTCAATGAGGTTGGGCCCTGCCCTTACCTATGTCCACACTGCTCCCTCCCCTCAGGGTTGGGTCACTCATTCCTGAGACAGAGTCCCTGTCTTCTCCAGCCTTCTCTCTCCTCTCCTTTATTATAGTCTCCATGCTTCGCATGATCTGAGGCTGACTCCCTCCATGTCTGTGACCCTGATCAGGCAGGATCCCTGCTCTGGGGATGAGTTCAGGCATGAAAATGCCACTTGGCAGCAGTAGAAGCCAACCCTGGTCCCCCAGCTGGTATATACACAGATATGAGTGACCATCCAAGACCGATTCTGAGGATGCAACACAGGGTCATGGCCCCACTGAGGAAGACCAGACTGAGGGCCAGGACTAGACTGACCATTGGTGTGACACTAACTATAGTAGTGGGAGTATGTGGCAGTGACTCGTATGACATGGAAGTGTCAGGGATGGGACACAAACTATCCTGCATGACCTGGATCTCACTCTCAACTACCCTTTGTGCAGCTGCTGTTCAGGCCTAAGAGCAGGAGTCCTCCCTGGTCCTGGGATGCCTGGCCCCTGAAGGGTAGGGGTTCCAGCAGGTTCTCTGTCCTCCAATCTGTGTTTACCCTACTGAACAATGGCAGAGTGTGTGGGGGGTTATCTTCTGACTATGGGGACTGTAGTCAGTTATTACAGTGGATAATACAGATTTGGGATGTCAATGTACATCATGTGGGACCCATATTTAATCACGTATCACATATCAGGACGGAAGATGGCTGTCTCAGACAGCACAGTTCTCAGGAAATTTCTTTTCTCCTTGGGTTCAGGGATCCTGGCTGGGCCCCAGGGGCTCTGTATCTCTTCTGATTCCCAGATAAGGATCTCTAAATCCTCAAGGGCTGCCTGATGGTTCCTGAAGAAGAGACCAGGCCCCTGCTGTCCCAGGCCCATCCTTCCTTAGGTTTTATAGAAACTGTGGAGGGAGTGCAGACAGCATCAAGGTCCCACCTGGGGACTGTCTTCTGGTATCACTGTCTTCCCACTGACCCAAGTCACCTGCACCAAGCAGATCTGGCTCTTAGTTCAGGTCTGACCCACATGGATTCATTCCTACCCCTGTGTGACCTTGTTTGGTGGTCATGGCTGCATTAGAGCCCCTCTTATAGCTCTGCAGGCAAAGAACGTTTCAAACCCATGAATGGATTTTCTTACATAAATGGAGTTTCTCTTCCTCATTCTGTGACTTGTGTTTTTAAAATTGATTATAGAGCAATTTTTTGAGGTCACAATGAGAGATAACAAATTAATTAAGAAGAAAGAACAGAAGCTTTCCCTATTTCTATTCTGACTTATGTCAGAAGGATACCTTCCTGGGAGGGAGAGACATGTATGAAAATCAACACAAAAGTATAAATTGCATACTTGGAATCTTTTGTCTAAAAGTAAAATTGGAATCTTTCATCTAAAAATTACCTCTTGACCTGAATTAGAAGGGCAAACTTTGGTGAGAATCCCTGTGACAAAAAATAATATTTCCAGGGATTTTTCAGGTTAAATGATCATGAAAACGTCCTCCTAGATAATTAGTATCTGGAGATTCCCACCAGAAGCTTTCTCATCAGCAGGACAGTGAATGGGCCAGCACCACCATGGTCAGCAGGTATCACTGTGGCCAAGTGCAGCAACGCCCCCCACAGGCTGGAAGAACTGAGTGCAAGAAGCTGTCTCCTGGACCTGGAATATTCTGGCTAATGTTGTTCCAGTTCCCCTCTCAGCCAGAGCAGCCTTCCTCATCTGGTGCAGTGGATGGCTGCTGTCTTGCACCTGTCAGTTTCTGCTCTTCTCTTTCCCTCTCCAGGAACCAGGGCCCTGCACTCCTCTCCTGGACTCCCTTCCCTGTGAGGTACACCAATCCCTTATATTTTTACTCAGGACAGACAATCTGTGGAGTGTTAGGGAAAGCAGTGACAGGTCATCTGCGTGGAACAAGAAAGGGGATAGGGCCAGGGGCACAAGTAGCACCCTGGTCTGCCTGTGGCTTTAGGTGGGTCATGGAGGAGGGGAGGATGATAGCCACTATCTTGAGTGCCTCACCCTGCAAGAGTACTAAGGAGATCAAAGAGAAATAGAAGTAGACATCTATGTCAACTCTGTCCCCAACCCAGCAGCTTCCTCCTGGAAGCTCCTCTCTGTACCCAGCAATGGCCAAGAAAAACCTCACTTATTGCCTGTAAGTTGGCTTTTACCACAACTGATGTAACTCCCTGTGCCCAGAATGATTATCTTAGGAGAAAATTCCGTACTGACCCAGTACAGGGTAGAAATCCCAGGTCCCTCAGCTTTGTCCTGTTCTTTCAGAATCTCTATCCTCCCCACTCCACAAAAGGGCATGATTGGGCTCTACATGGATCTCTTCCTGACCTGAACAGTACCAGAGTTCCCTCTTCACTAGGGACTGTGTCTTGTTCATGCAGAATGCCCAAGATGGAATGGGTGCCAGACATAGCAACAATGTTCACAATAGCCAAACAGTGGAAGAAGCTGAGATGCCCATCAATAGGTGAATGGATAAATAAGTTGTGGTTCATACATACAATGGAATATTCTTCAGACATCAGAAAGGATGAATACCTACTATTTACATCAACAGGGATAGAAATGAAGGGGATTATGCTAAGTGAAATCAGTCAAGCAGAGAAAGACCATTATCATATGGATTCACTCATATGTGGAACATAAGGAATAGCACTGAGGAATATAGAGTAAGGGAGGGAAAGGTGAATGGGAAGAAATCAGGGAGAGAAAGACAAACCATGAGAGACTCTTGACTCCAGGAAGCAAACTGAGGGTTACAGAAGGAAGGGGGTGAGGGGATGGGGTAACCAGGTGATGGGTACTAAGGAGGATATGTCTTTGTGATGAGTTCTGTGTGTTACAAACAACTAATAAGTCGTTGAATATTACATCAAAAACAAGTGATGTACTACATGTTGGGTAACTGAACATTATTTAAAAAATAATGTGTTTAGGGAACACACACACCCTGACCAAGGACAAGACTGACTATCACTGTTAGATGTGTGACAGCAGTGCTGATGCTCACAGTGGCACAGGCAGATGGGGAAGTGAGACAAATATCCCTTCCTTGTCTGTGTCACACTCTCCTCCAGCCCCAGTAGGTCTGTGCATAGAGCAGGAAACAGATAAAACCCTGGTTCTCACATGTGTGGTCCCCAGGGTTTCCTTTCCCTTCAATCCTCCAAGTAGGCTCTGTGTAGGATGGTTCATGAGTACATTGAGGCCTGACAGAACAAGGTTCTCCTACTTGTCTATTTGGATATGAGTCATAGACAGAGGCCCTGAGTAGATGGAAAGACAGAAACTCTCTCAAAATTTCCATATTGTGGTCACTGGGCTACATTTTCACCCAACTGACCATGTTATGAACATAAAAATTGCCAACTTTGTTGAACTCCTGAAATCTTGGTCCATAGTGGCAGGGATTCTGAGTGGAGCAGACAAGTGCAGTGGACTCTGTTGGGCCACCTACATCCCCTCTTCTGAGATCACTCACCCACTCACCCCTGCAGGAGGCCCTCAGACTCACAGGGGAACTCTTCACAGAGAAGTGCTGTCTTCTTACAATCTTCCTCCCAAGGTTTCTGCACCTTTTCAGAGAGGTTCATTTGAATGATGGCCTCAATCCAAGATCCCATGGGCTTGCCCAGGTTCAGATATCTTGAAAGGTCCTAGCTTTAGAGCTCTCTGCAGGAAGAAGACCTCACCTGATGCCTCACATCTCCTTCTGCCTGGGCTGACCTCCCAACTCCTAGATTGCCTGCACATGCATTTCTCCTTCTCAGAGTCTGCTTCCAGAACCCAATCAAGGAAGACTCCATCCCTGCTAGGGACTTCATAGACATGAGGAGGCCACTGTGTCTCCACAAAGCTGGGATTTCTCAACCAATCACCAATGTGCTTATCCAATCCTTAGACACATCAGATTGATTTTTTTATTTTTATACAATGAAAGAAGGTCCACTAGGTGCTCTGGGTTCTGACAGATAGTTGGAGACTCACATCCTTCTTGATGTTGAATGGGGATGATGGGGCAGTTGCTGCTGCTGACACAGTGGTCAGAAGAAACACATGAGTCCTTCCTCACTTCTACCCCCATATCTCTCTTTACACCCAACCTACCCAGAAATATGGACAAACAACAATTATAGTGACAATTAATAAGACACCACAGCCCCCCCCCCGCCATCCACATGAAATCTAACATGATCCCCACTACCTGGGGTGTAAAGAGAGATATGGGGGTAGAAGGGAGGAAGGACTCATTGTGTTTCTTCTGGCCACTGTTTCTTCAGTCCCCAGTGGGAATCATGTTAGATTTCATGCGGATGGGGGGGCTGTGGTGTCTTATTAATTGTCACTATAATTGTTGTTTGTCCATATTTCTGGGCCATTGAAGAGATAGCCCTTTTTGTTGTAAATCACTGGGACATTTGCAAACCAAGGGAGACTCCTGACTTGCAGGATTGTGATCTCTGCAAGTTAACTATTTGTTTTTCTTTAACACTGATCCCTGTGGCGCCATCGCCTGACTGCCCTGGTGGTATATGATTAAGTTGTTTTTTAGGTTTTAGCTACTTTCTCTTATCTCAAGTTACCTGCTCCATGCTCCGTGTGGGCTGGTTAGGGACGCTCAGTAAAATGGCTTCCCGGCCTTCAGGATGGCCATTCTTATGCTAACCCACTCTTACCGTGCAAGGTGCCGGCTTTTGCTTTGCCAAGATGGCTGTACTTATGTCAGCGCTAGACTTGAGGTGGGTACAGCCTTGTTTTTCTTGGCTTCCACACCTGGAGCTGGTTTCCAGGACTTGTTTTTAAGTCCCCTGGGGGAAGGGAAGCAGAGACAGTAAAATAGGTCCTTATAGAAACATGACCATTCTTTACACCATACAGAAAGATAAACTCAAAATGGATAAAAGATTTCAACATGAGGCAGGAATCTATCAAAATCCTAGAGAAGAACATAGGCAGTAACCTCTTTGATATCGGCCACAGCAACTTCTTTCAAGATACGTCTTCAAAGACAAAGGAAACAAAAGTGAAAATGAACTTTTGAAACTTCATCAAGATCAAAAGCTTCTGCACAGCAAAGGAAACAGTCAACAAAACAAACAGGCATCCCACAGAATGGGAGAAGATATTCACAAATGACACTACAAATGGCTGATATCCAAGATCTATAATGAACTCCTCAAACTCAACACTCAAAAAGCAGATAATCACATCAAAAAATGAACAGACACTTCTCCAAAGAAGACATACAAATGGGTAATAGACACGTGAAAAAAAAAAAGATCATCATCTTTAGCCATCAAGGAAAATCAAATCAAAACCACACTGAGATACCACCTGACACCAGTTAGAATGGCCAACATTCAACAACAAAGTGTGTTGGAGATAATGTGGAGAAAGGGGAACCCTAATACACTGTTGGTGAGAATGCAAGTTGGTGTAGCCACTTTGGAAATCAGTGTGAAGATTCCTTAAGAAATTAAAAATAGAGCTTCCCTATGACCCTGCAATTGCACTACTGGGTATTTACCCTAAAGATACCAATGTAGTGGAAAGAAAGGCCATCTGTACCCCAATGTTCATACCAGCAATGACCACAGTCGCCAAACTGGAAAGAGCAAAGATGTCCTTCAACAGATGAATGGATAAAGAAGATATGGTGCATATATACAATATGTTATGGAATATTATGCCTCCATCAAAAAGGCTGAATATTCAACTTTTGTATCAACATGGATGGGACTGGAGGAGATAATACTGAGTGAAATAAGTCAAGCAAAGAGTCAATTATTATATGGTTTCACTTACTTGTGGAGCATAAGGAATAACATGGAGGACATTAGGAGAAGGAAAGGAAAAGGGAATTTGGATAAATTGGAGGGGAACCATAAACCATGAGAGACTGTGGACTCTGAGAAACAAACTGAGGGTTTTAGAGGTGAAGAGCATGGGGGATTGGGTGAATCTGGTTGTGCATATTAAGGAGGGCACATATTGGATGGAACACTGTGTGTGATACATAAACAATGTATCTTGGAACACTGAAAAAATTAAATTAAATTAAAACTATCTCATGAACAATTACAAATATGCTCACCTTTCCCCACAAGAGGATACAAAATGCATCTTTGTCTGCTAGTGATCTTTTTGTCCAAGCTGTTTTGATATCCTATTACTTCAATATTGAGATATAAAGTTAACTATTGTTAACACCTCTGATGTTAGGAGATAATGGGATAAAACACAATAACAAAACAGAAAAATATGATTAATACACATCCAAACATGTTCATGTCAACATAAAGAAGACACACTTGCTACTTTTATCCGGCTCATTTTTGCCCCTACAGTGCAGTCAGTGTGGTGTCTATAATAACCTTCTTCAATGCTCACTCCATATTCCCCTTCCCTCAGCAAATACCTGAGCATGTCCTGATCCTCACCAGTTACGACCACCAAAACTTCATTCTGGAAGATGGGTCCATTATTTGACTTGCTGCATTGGGTTGTGATGAATTGATGACTGTAATCACAGTCCCTGGGTATGTTAGAATATCTCCAAATTCCCTATATTCCATTTATCCCAATTATCCTGTAGACACACAGGTGTTCCATGAAGTCATCATGACACACTCAGGCAGGGCTCCAAGTTTGACTCCCTGCCAGGAGGAGTCAGAAGGACCCATGACACACTCTTCACAACCAGAGTAGGGCAGTCATACTCTCTCTGTCATGCCCTGGTCAGGCTCGGCTCAAAAGAGCCCAGGATCTGAATCCAGCACACCTGAACACTACTCCTGGACTCACTTCACTCTCCTCTGTCTTCTTAGGAAACTAGCATCACTGGGCACTCACTTTACTTGCTGTAAAATGGAGAAGTTTATACTGCTGTGAGAAACACTGTTTATCAAATTAATGTTATGAAATATTAAAGAGTTTAATTAATTAGGCAAACACAATGGGGTCTTAATGAGATATTCTTGGTGTTGGAATCTCCTGTCTGCCTCTATGGGCACACAAGGAAAAGTTTTCAGCTGCTCTGTACATGCAATTGTATCCAAGTCCAAATTTGCAGATTCCCAATTGCACCAAACTATGGGCAGAGTAGTTTAAAATCCTCCCACAGAAATCTCCATGGATGTAAGTTGTAACAAAACTCATAATAGCAGTTATGAAGGGGCGGGGGTGGGAGGTTGGGGGAGCCTGGTGGTGGGTATTATGGAGGGCACGTATTACATGGAGCACTGGGCGTGATGCATAAACAATGAATTCTGTTACACTGAAAAGAAATTAAATAAAAAAATGAAAAACAAACAAACAAAACAAAAAAACAAACAAAAAACTAATAGCGTAAAGATAGGAGTAAGAAGAGTAAAGTAAATGTTTGCCTGCTCAATTGAACTTAGCACCAGAAACCTGTTGTTCTGATGACCCAGCTACACAGATAGGGATGCAGTAAGCATCGGTCCTATTCCTAAATACACAGGAACCTGGTGCCTGTGGGACATCACACAGGGTTGTGTGGATACTGACCCTTTTCAAACACACTACACTGTACCCTGCACTCCCCTTTTAATACAAGACAGTAGGCTAATCCAGGGCATTTTAATCCTGGGACAACTACAGGAATCTCATTTGTTCTGCCTCCTGCACGAGGTATATAACCTTCAGTGCTGGGCTGACTAGGTGGTGAGGGGGAGGGGGCAGCTACCCTTGGGAGTCTGGAAGCCATAATCCACTCCCTCTCTCTGGTGACATGTGCTCTGGGGTGACCTGCAGGAGGGAAGTTCCTGCTCTGCGTCCTCCTCCACCATCAGGGGGCATCAGAGCTACATGGGAACAGCAGGACAGAGGCTGAAGCTGCCCAGGGGGAGCCTCACAGGGACACCAGGCCTAGGGGGTCAGCAGGGATCTGGGTTTCAGTCCTCTGAAGGAAGCTGGTATGATCACTCTGGTCTCCAGCGGCTAAAGAGACCTTGCTCTGAAAATCAGACACACAGTGACACCCAGTACACTGAGGGGAGTCCTGACACAGTGAATGTATCACATGGGAAATGTAGCTCCCTGTTTTGTGTGCCAGTGTTCTGGGAACTGACTTGTTCGAGTTGACGTGTTGAGAACATCGTGATCACTCACCTTCTGACTCTCTATCCCCATGTCCAGGCAGATTCAGACCAAGGACTGCAGCTTCATTTCTTAGGAGGGTCTCAAGAAGTGGGACGGGGAGTACTCAGATCTTCTGGTCCCTGAAATGAGGATCCACATGCTCTTTGTGACTGTCTCCAGAGTGAAGTGGATTCTCACTACCTGAGGGAAAAGCTCTGGTGTCTGATGCCCTTGGTTCAGTGACAGGATCCAGCTCCTACAGGGACCTTGGCTCTGGCCACAAAGCTCACCCCATGTGGGAAGACATGACCCTGAGGACCCTGACAAGACAGGGAGCTTGGTGGTGGTTTGTTAAGTCAGGGATGGTTTCTCATGAAATTTGTATGATTGTATCTAATATTGATGAAAATCTAAAATAAAAATTGTTGACAATGCCAGTTGCTCCCATGTTGCAGATTAGGGGATGTCACAGAAACAAAAACACTGGGTGACTATAGACTAGAAGTCCATAGTCTGCTATATTGCTTCTCCAACAGCAGGTGGTGGTTTTGCAAGTGGACTCCCACAAATGATGCCAAAGATTCTAATGAGAAAGTTCCACAATCTAATGACATGGGAAGCATGGGATCGCAATGCTTCTGGGGAAATAGAGGGGACACTACGCAGGAGGACAAGGAAGGTAATGAGGCCACAGGACCAACTTCCCTGTATCAAATATTGTCTGTATTCTCAGAGGGCCTAGCCCAGCCCCAGGGCAAGGCTCCTGAAAGACCACAGAGGGACCCAAGGACAGAATACTAGCAGAATGGACACAGGGAGTTGTCATGTGGTCTAATACCTGGAAAGTGCCTGTGATCCCAGACCCTGCAGACAAATGCTTGTGTTCTGACCTGAGGGCTGGCTGGAGGAAGCTGGGGTTCCTTTCTTCCTCCTCAGGCACATGTTATGACTTCACCACTGGTTTATCATGTAGAAGCCCAACAATGGAGAAATTTGCATAATTACTAAGAATCACAGTCCCAAGGGCCTGGAAAAGGCCGAAAGGATGATGGAGATGAGACCGCATTATGACGTCCTCATCCTGCATGTGAGTGATGCCACATCCCTGAGAGGAATGATTAAAATAAAACCATTTCAACAACAAGTGAGAGCTAAAAAGGTGCATGACTCAGGACCTTCCAGAGGGTACAGATCCAATAAGACATGAATGTCATCACCGGATGTTTCAAAGAGACAGAGACAGTTGGAGAGAGGCACATTGTGAATCAGCTCAGGCAGTCCTGGGAGGCAGGTCTGGAAGCTGCAGGACAGAACAGAAGGCTGTGCATGGAAGTCAGGATGAGGTTGCAGACTTTCATCCAAGTTTATTCTGAAGGATTGAAATGATAAGAGGAGAAATAGAATAAAATTAAGGCATCCTGATCAAACCGCTAGACATGAAAATTGTAATGTCTCAGATCACAAACACAGGAGTTGAGATTTGAGGATCGTGAGGGAATCTGAAGACAGAGCACAGACACAGCAGAGTGAAAGGCACAGAATGACTTTAGAAGTGAACAAAGCAGCATTGAGTGTAAGACAACATTAGCAATGTCATGCACATGTGATTGTGAACCCAGGGAGTGAAGGTGGAGAGGGGACGATAAAAAAATATTTGAGAAGCATTTGCCAAAAATGTTCCAAATTTCATGAAAATTCAAAACCTACAAAGTCAATGGGCGCCTGGGTGGCTCAGTGGGTTAAGCCACTGCCTTCGGCTCAGGTCATGATCCCAGGGTCCTGGGATCGAGTCCCACATCGGGCTCTCTGCTCAGCAGGGAGCCTGCTTCCTCCTCTCTCGCTCTGCCTGCCTCTCTGCCTACTTGTGATCTCTCTTCTGCCTACTTGTGATCTCTCTCTGTCAAATAAATAAATAAATTCTTTAAAAAAAAAAAAAAAAAAACCTACAAAGTCAAAATTCTTGAGGAACCCCAAGTACAAGAAATATGGCAGGGGGGAACTAATACACCAACCTCCATCCATATCACATTGTTTAAAGCAGAGAAAAAGACGGATTGAAAAACAATCAGAGAGGAAAGACACTTTGTTCAGAGAAACAGTGATAAGGATTCATACTGATCTCTCATGAGCAGAAATGCACACAGGGGGCAGTGGATGAACATCTTCAAAATACTGAGAAAAACAAATAAAAAGAAACCCTTATTTCTTTATTTAAGGAAAATATCCTTCAGTAATCGAGGCTAAATAAAAATTTTTCAGCTCTACCAAACTGACAGAACTGGTCATCAGCAGACTCAAAACACAGGAAATAATACTGGACTTCCCTTAGGCAAGAGGAAGTGATTAAAGAAAGAATCCAAACCTACAAACTGATTCTAAGAGTCAGAAATTACAACTACAGGGATAAATATGATGAATTTTTTGATGATTTACAACTCTTTGAAAAGTAAATTACTGTCTACAGCAAATCTAATCACAGCATATGTTGGAATTTATCACCTAGCTAATAGCAATGGGTATGATATCCCTACCCAGACCTGAGAAGAGAGAGCAGAAAGTGGACTCTAATGTCTGATGCCCTCTGTGTGACATCACCTGAACATAGTCTGTGATGAGTCACAGATGACAGAATAGCAAGGAGTTACACCTAATGAGCCAAAACAGAGAAATACAGTGGATCATAGAATATGCTCCCTTAGCATAACAAATAGCCTGGAAGACAAGGGGAGATGGAGAGGAGAAGGGAGTTGAGGGAAATTGGAAGGGGGGGTGAACCATGAGAGACTATGGACTCTGAAAAACAATCTGAGGGTTTTGAAGGGGCGGGTGTGTGGGAGGTTGGGGGAACCAGGTGGTGGGTATTATAGAGGACACAGATTGCATGGAGTACTGGGTGTGGTGCAAAAACAATGAATACTGTTACGCTGAAAAGAAATTAAAAAAAAAAAAAAGAATATGCTCTCTTACTCAAGAAGAATAGATAAATGGGAAAAGAGAAAGAATGATGGAACAATCGAAAATGAGCAGCAAGAAGAGATCTAATAAACTATGTTACTACTCACTGTCAGGAAATGGTGTAAACACCACAATTAAAAGGTAATATTGTCATATTGAGAGTAACTGTGGCACACAATTGTTAGAAACCTATAGTAAATAAAATGACATTAAGTGAATTTTAGACAATATTCCCACTCAATTATATTCCACAATTTGGGATATTTTTAAAAAGTCACAGGACAGACAAATAATCTAGTGTGATGAACTGAACTCTTACACATGGTCAGAATGGAATATTTCATGTCATGTGTATTTGAAACACTCACAAAAATGGAAGAAAAAGATCACAGGGCACCATTCATCAGAACAGCAACATCAATTCCCTCAACTCTCCCTGCCCCCATACCCATCCTGGTCAAGCTCTGCCAAAAGAGTCCAGGGTCTGAATCCAGCACACCCATACTCCACTCCTGGACTCACCCCACTCTCCTCTGGTTTCCTGGGAAGCTAGTCTCTTTGGGCATTCATTTTACTTGATTGAAATGAGGAGTTTCTACTGATGTAAGAAGCACTGTTTATCAAGTGAAATGTTACAAAATATTGAAGAGTTTCATTGATTAGGTAAATGTAGTGGGGTCTCTGTGTGTTACCCTTGGTGTTGGAGTCTCCTGTCTGCCTCTGTGTGAATCCAAGGGAAAATTTTCAGCTGCACTGTGACCTGCATCACATGCAATTGTACCCAAATATGAATTAGCAGTTTCCTAATTGCACCAAACCACAGACAGGGTAGCTTAAAATCTGACCACACCAATCTCCACGGGATGTGAGTGGTAATAAAACTAATAGCAATCAAAATAGCAGTAAGAAGAATAAAATAAAGGTTTGCCTGCTCAAATGAACTTAGCACCAGAAACATCACCTGTTGTTTTGTTGACCCAACTACATGGATAGAGATGCAGGAAGCATCCATCCTGATTCCTAAATACACAGGAACCCGGTGGCTGAGGGACATCACACAGGTTTGTCTGGACACTGACCCTTTCCAAATGCACTACAATATACCCTGCCCTCTCCTTTCTGAAACAGGACAGCGGGCTAGGCCAGAGCATTTCAACCCTGGGACAAGTACGGGAATCACACCTGCCCTGTCTCCTGCACTGTGTATTTGACCTCCTGTGCTGGGCTGGGCAGGACGGGGGGCACCTGCCTGTGGGAGGCTGGAAACCATGGTCCACACCCTTTCTCAGGTGACAGGTGTTGTGGGGTGACCTGCTGGAGGGAAGTTCTCCTCCACCATCAGGGGGCAGCAGAGCCACATTAGGAGCTGCAGGACAGATGCTGGGACTGCCCAGGGGGAGACTCACAGGGACACCAGGCCTGGAGGTCAGCAGGTTGTCTGAGGCTCAGTCCTCAGAGACTGTGGAGATGATCCATCCTCACTGCTCAGGCTACAAGGACCATGTTCTGAGGGTCAGACACACAGTGTCACCCAGGACACTGATGGGCAGTAAGCACCTCACCTGGGCGATTCAGGTCCCCTCTCTGTCCACCAGTGTCCCCAGGGACTTGACTCCTCTGTGCTGGGCACATCCAGAACCACCTCAATGACTCACAATCTGCCTCTCCTTCCCAACCTCCACCCCATCTCAGACCTGGGGCTGCATCTCCTTTTTTCAAGAGCATCTCACGGGGCAGGAGGCAGAGCCCCTGGTCCCTAGAAGGAAGGTCTGCAGCCTCCTTGTGAGGTTTTCTCCAGAATGACGTGATTCTAATGGCTCAGGCCCTCAAGCTCACACCATACGGGAACAGGTGATCATGTGAATCCTCATAAGACCACAAACCCCGAAGTTTGTTTCTCATGGTTTCAGGCCCTTTTCATATTTTCCATGAAACACTGATGGAAAAATTAAAAGGAAACAAATGGCTGACAATGCCAATTGCTGGACTGTTATGGGATGGGGGCTGTCAGAGAGACAACAGCACCATGTGTGAAAAGACTAGAAATCCTGATGAATCTCCAGCAGCAGGTGGTTGTTTAACAAGTAAACACCCACTTTTGTAAGAGATAAATGAACCTTGGAATGAGAGTTTCCCATTCTGAGGACATGCCAAGGATGGGATCACAGTGTATCTGGAAAATACAGAGGGGACCTGAAGCAGAAGGAGGAAGGTAAGGCAGCCACAGGACCACCTTTCCCGAATCAGGTGTTGTCTGCATGTCCCAGAGGGACTAGGTCAGCCTCATGCCTAGGCTCCTGCAAGTCCCTGAGCCTGCTCCAGACAGACCACAGATGTAAGGGATCCTGGCAGGAGCCTTAGGTTATAGGATAGACTCCGTACTGCTTGGAAGACTTGAGGCAGGCCTCGGGGTGGGGAGGAGAAGCAGACACTCTAAGAGAGGAAAGCACTTGGCTGAGGCCCCTCCCCTGCTGCTGTGATAACAGAGAATAAAACAACTGGAAGGAGCCCAGCCATGCTGCTTCTGTGGGGAAATCAGACTTCTTATGGGTCACTGCATTAGTTTGCTAGGGCTGAGAGAACAGAGCCCTACAAACTGAGGGGAAGGAGCTGACAGTAGAAATGTCTTGTCTCGCAGTTCTGGAGTTCAGTAGTCTGAGATCAAGGCACCAGCGGATTGGTGGTTGTTTTGTAGGCTGTGAAGGAGAATTTGTTTCATGCCTCTCTCTTCCAGATCCTGGTGGTTCTCTGGCAAACTTGAGCATTCCTGGGCTTGAAGATTCCTTCTCTAACTTCATATGGTGGTCTGCCTTGTCAGAATCTGTCTCCAAATTTTCCCTTTCATAAGGATACCAGTCCAATTGAATGAAAGCCCAGCCTACCCCAGCACAACCTCATCTTAATTTAACAAATTACATCTCCAATGATCTTATACTGAAATCAGGTCTCAGTGAGAGATACTGGAGGTGAGGGCTCAAATATATACATTTGGGAGCTGTGGGACCTAATTCAACCCACAAGTATCCCTGCCAAGGTTGGGCACTCCCTCCCCTTGGGGGATTCTGCAGGTTGCATGCATACCACAAAGCTCTCAGGGATCAGGTGGGGCATAACTAACAAACTCAGAAGAAGTCCTGACTGTCTCCTAACGGACCCATCTGTATGTCTGGGCATCCAGGCTCCATCCTTGCCCTCTGATTATCACCACAGTGAACAAATGTCGGACATCTGGCCTCTATATCCTCCCATGTAGTCATAAGTGAGACAAGGATCATCATCATCAGGAGGTGTGGTACAGTGCCTGCTGCCTCCCTGATGGAGTTCTCCCAGGACACCGAGATGATCTGCTTCTCCTCCAGCTGCATGTGTAGGGCCTTCTGAGCCCATCTTAGCTCTGCTGTGGACATGGCATGTCTACAGCCTATTAAATCCCCATTGTGCTTCTCTGACTCCTAGAGGGATCAGTATGAGGAGCCTCAGTCTCTCTGCCAGAGCCTCTCTTCTCTCAGTGCCACCACCCCAGTCCCAAGGCCCATCAGCCCTTCCCTGCCCACCCAGGCTTCTGTGCTAAACTCTGTGGTTAGGTCAGAGGACACACACTGACTGGCAACCTATGTAGTTCAGGTTTGCAGTTTCTGCAGAACTAGGTTCTTCTTTCCAAAACTAGGACATCACAGGTGGGACCAACTCTAGTGAGATGATGGGCATGACATGACACATATCACAGAGTCTGGACAAGCATAAAGTAGTTCTGCTCTAATTCTGCTGGGACATCCCATGATGTCTCTGTTGGAGAACCAGGACCATGTTCCTGGGCCCATGACCCAGTGAGCAGGACAGCAGCCTGAGAGTATGTGTCTGTTGTGGCTTGTGCAAGGGGTGGTGTCTCTGAGTGTGTGTGTGTGTGTGTGTGTGTGTGTGTGTGTGTGAAAGAGAGAGAGAGATTGATTTTAGTGTTGCCAGGAAATTTTTCCAGTTTTAAATATCCCAAACCCCAAATTTGTTTCCCTAATTTCCCTCCATCCTCTAAATTCCAATGACTTTTCTTTATATCAAGTTTAAGGATAAAGGACATTAAAAGGACCAGGAGGAGGAAAGATTTATATGTGCTTGCTACATATGAGGCATGATTGCAAGCACTTCACATTTATTAAATTGTTTAATCACAAATACTCTACAAAAAAAGAATTCTGATTATTACCTCAATTCACAGATTCAGAAGCTGAGGCATGTAGGATGTGTAATTTGCCTGAGGTTGAAGCTAGAAAGTGGCCAAACCAGCAGCAAAACAAGGTCTTCTGATCCCAGAATCCCTGGTCTTCACCACCAACCTACAGTCTCTTGTGTTTTCAGACTAAGACATGGCCTCTTCTTAATGCTCCAGAAACTTCTTTCTCCTTTTTTGAAAGCAAGTGACTGCAACTGGGACTTTGCCAAGCAGCC
Source organism: Mustela putorius furo (assembly GCF_011764305.1). Classification (NCBI taxonomy): domain Eukaryota; kingdom Metazoa; phylum Chordata; class Mammalia; order Carnivora; family Mustelidae; genus Mustela; species Mustela putorius. Next base: position 615,977 of record NW_025422010.1, read on the forward strand.
TGTCCAAAACAAATAGAATTCAAACCACATACATAATTTAAATGTTTCTAGTATCCACATTATTAAAATGAGAAGAAACAAGCAGAACTTGTATTCATAATATATTTTGTTTAGTTCAATTACTTGAAAATACTATCATGTCAGTATGAATTAAATGTAAAAATATGATATATTGTTACCTTATCTTTTATGCTACGTCTTTCAAATCTGGTAGGTTCTCCAGAACTACAGCACATCTCTACTGAGATGATCTATATTCAATGGTCCACATATATGCATGGCTTGTGGTAACCACACTGGACAGAACAGGTTAAATGCACGAGGTTTCCTTAGGGTAACTGTCTCTATCGTATAGACTCTCAGACAGCAGGGTGGTTTTCCTTGGGAAACACTGATTGCAACACCATGAATATCTGAGCACTCTTCAGAACAGACCCTGCAAGGATATAGACTGGAATAAAGGAGAGAGGGTGATGAACAGAGGGGCCCAATAGACTTGGGATGAGGGGACAGGAGCATGGTGAGGGGACGGGGCAGGGAAGGGATTGGATGGTAAGGTTCTGGGATGTCTCTTGGATTGAAAACTTGACTCACTCATCACTGTCTTGAGAAATAAGAAGTGAGAAAATCATGTAATCTCTCAATGTTAGATTCTTCATTTAAAAGACTGGAAGAAAACGGTGTCTTGAGCATAGAGCTACTCTTTTTATTGTGTCTTATTCAGTGGAACATGTACACATCCACCAAAGGTTTAGCACCTACTGAGGCCTCAGAAGTAGTCATTTTGTTAAACTAGCAATACATGTAGGGTGCCACTCATCCCAGGAAACCCAGAGGAACACTGTGGGTCTTGGTATGAGACCCCAGTAAGTCCAAATTCCCTGGGCTATGCTCAAGTGCAAAGGGTATGACTGATGCTTCCTTTGATGGTACTTGTGTATAATCAACTCTCCATCTTAGAAACCCACACCTGGTCCTTCTTCTGACCTGAGGAAATTACCAGTGTGAGGACCTTAACCTCAGAGCTCAGACAAGAGCTTACACAGACACACAGAAGGATGGAAAATGGATTTGCATCTGGTGCCCCTCCTTCCTTGAGCTGCAAAAACACAGGATAAGGTGGGAGTTTGGAGTTCAGTCCCAGCAGGACAGGCTCAGAGCAGAGGTCTTCAAAGTTTTCCTCCATCATGGGCTGGGTTCTATTCTACCTCCTCCTCTTTATTTTCTCTACAGGACAGGGTTCCACCTTCTTAACATTTCCTTCCAAGCATAGTACCCTGGGACTGTCCAGTGTCTGGTACATTCAGCATCATTCTTGTGTTTTGTGTTTCTAGGTTTTAGTGCTCTGCCTATGCTGACTCAGCCTCCATCTGCATCTGTCTCCCTGGGAGCCTTAGTCAACCTCACCTGCACCCTGAGCAGGGAGCACAGCAATTACTTTGTTCGCTGGTATCAACAGAAACCAGGGGATGCCCCTCAGTATGTGATGAAGGTTAATAATGACAGAAGCCACAGCAAGGGGGACAGGATCCCCAATTGCTTCTCAAGCTCCAGCTCTGGAGATGACTGCTATTTAACCAACTCCAACATCCAGTCTGAGGATGAGCCTGAGTGTTACTGCGGTGAGAGCCATACCATCGATGGTCAATCTGGTTAAGCCACAGTGATATGCACAAAGGGGAAGTGAGGTTAAAACCTCCCACCCTCTCTCTCCTCTTCCCCATGGGGACTCAGAGGGAGCTGCTGCATGCCCCTTTCCAGAGCCCTGAGACCTTTGACTCTCCCTGGAAACCCTGTCACCCTGTACCAAATCCCAAGACACCATTACAGAGAGACAGACACAGGGACTAACTAAGGTCATTTTGACAACAGAAAATTCCCTTTCCTTTACCATACTGATGGGAAAGACCAGACCAGCCCAGACAGGAAAATGACTCTGAGAGAGTAGCTGGTCTGAGATGACCCCATGATCCATCAGACCATGTGCATCCATGATGATCAGAAAACAGACAGATATCTCAGAGTTCTGGAGTTTACCAAGAGATTGGTTGAGTGAGTATCATCACTATAATTTCATCATGAAGCATAATAGGGCTCTTGCCACTGTAGAATGTTCAAAAGGAAATATTTGGTCCTCAAGGGAGGTATAGCAGAGAGTCTTAAGCCCATGGTGGGTGCAGAGCTGGGATCTAGTAGGAAAACAGAATGCATGTTAGATGTCTGTGGCAGCACCGGCATGGAGCATGGCTTGGGTTTCTCCATTGGTAGTCAATTATCAAATTGTGGTGCCAAGAATGAGTCCACATGCTGCCTACAGGACTTTTCCAGGTTCTGATCAGGAACACATCTACTGAAACAATAGTGGGGCATAGTGAAGGGGGTACACTAATATGATAAATATATTAACTCCCCTGAATCTCAACCCTGTGAGTGATCCATCTCAAATGCATATGATGAGAGTGTGGCAAGCTTACTGGACATGTTGAGGTCCTCCATAGATTTTCTGGTATCTGAAAAGAAGCATCTTTCGTACATACCCACACTTTTGAGTTAACATTCAGCATCTGTATTAATCAAGGTAACCCTGGCCCTTGGGCATGGACCTGTGCAGGATTGGGAGGAATTATGATGCTGGATCCCAGAACTTCTGGCTGGCTCCCCTTAGTTAGTGACACAGCTCTGAAATGGAAAATCCAGGAGCTGCCCATAGCCTGGAAAACTCCCACGTGGGTAGGAGTAGAGAAGGTGGCTAGTCCTCTAGAGACAGAGCAGGCAGGAGTACGGGAGGAGCAGGAGGAGAGGTGAACAGCAGGTCTCAGACTTGCAGTAAATTCTTTCAAGTACATGCTGGGCTGAGTCACAGGGAATCAAAGGCCCATCCTACACACTCCAGTAAAGGATTGTTCTCTACCAAGGGTTTGCAAAGATTGTGTCCCAAAAGAGGACTCCCATAGGTCCCTCTAGTGAGGATTTTCCTCCACCATGAACATTGTAGGAAAAACAGTCCAGAGGATGGTAGGAAAATAATATCCAAACCCACATAATAAATCATGTCACCTCCAAGCCCACATGGAGCCTTCTGGTGTGTAACTTGGGAGAAAGTAACCCAGTAGCATTGGACAGATGGACAAACTGTGGAAGCAATAACAACAGTGAGTGGAAAGAGGAGTCAGATAAAGAACATTCTCACTTGTGCTGAGATGGTAACCAACCCATGAGGGAGTGACAACTACAAAGTATTGGTTAAAAGTGGTCAAAGGATTCCATTAATGATAATTACTATCATTAATGAGTGATAATTAATAATTCCATTAGGGATAATTTGTCAAGTTTATAACAGGATCAGGGTCTCAGTAAGAGACCACTGGTCAGCTCCGGTCATGTGGAAGTAAGTAATGAAGAGTATGTGTCTCCTCCTGCATTGTTCCTCATCAATAGCTTTTGGCTTCACAGATTGCCAGGTGATTCTGAGTCCAGGAATGAAAATTTCTGTCAAAAGTTCTTTTTTTCCATTTCTTTGAAAAAGATGGATGGTACTTTGATAGGAATTGCATTAAATGTGTAGATTGCTTTAGGTAGCATAGACATTTTCACAATATTTATTCTTCCAATCCAGGAGCATGGAACAGTTTTCCATTTCTTTGTGTCTTCCTCAATTTCTTTCATGAGTACTTTATAGTTTTATGAGTATAGATTCTGTGCCTCTTTGGTTAGGTTTATTCCTAGGTATCTTATGGTTTGGGGTGCAATTGTAAATGGGATTGACTCCTTAATTTCTCTTTCTTCTGTCTTGCTGTTGGTGTACAGAAATGCAACTGATTTCTGTGCATTGATTTTATATCCTGACACTTTACTGAATTCCTGTATAAGTTCTAGCAGTTTTGGAGTGGAGTCTTTTGGGTTTTCCACATATAGTATCATATCATCTGCGAAGAGTGATAATTTGACTTCTTCTTTGCCGATTTGGATGCCTTTAATTTCCTTTTGTTGTCTGATTGCTGAGGCTAGGACCTCTAGTACTATGTTGAATAGCAGTGGTGATAATGGACATCCCTGCCATGTTCCTGACCTTAGCGGAAAAGCTTTCAGTTTTTCTCCATTGAGAATGATATTTGCAGTGGGTTTTTCATAGATGGCTTTGATGATATTGAGGTATGTGCCCTCTATCCCTACACTTTGAAGAGTTGCTGGGGGGAGGGGGGTTGGGAGAAGGGGGTGGGATTATGGACATTGGGGAGGGTATGTGCTATGGTGAGTGCTGTGAAGTGTGTAAACCTGGCGATTCACAGACCTGTACCCCTGGGGATAAAAATATATGTTTATAAAAAATAAAAAATAAAAAATTATTTTTAAAAAAACAACTTTTTTTTTATAAAAAATAAAAAATAAAAAATTATTTTTAAAAAAACAACTTTTTTTATAAAAAATAAAAAATAAAAAATTATTTTTAAAAAAACAACTTTTTTTTATAAACATATATTTTTATCCCCAGGGGTACAGGTCTGTGAATCGCCAGGTTTACACACTTCACAGCACTCACCATAGCACATACCCTCCCCAATGTCCATAATCCCACCCCCCTTCTGTCAAAATTTCTTATGTGGCTTGTGGCCTTAGCAGAATCTCCAAGAGAGAAGTCCTTTAGTACCATTGTCTCATTTGGGGAATCTCCTGGGCCCAATGAGCAATTTATAATTTAACACAGGGAGCACCTGAAACAGGAGATTAGATCTAGCCAGGAGAGACAGAGGTGATGCCAGTAACAGTGTGAGGAGAGGCCAGGCAGGCTGAGCCGTGATTGAGTTATGTTCAAGGAGATCTCCTTTCCCCACAGCTCCCCTACTCATTCTGCATCTCCCTCCCTTCTTCCCTTCCTCCCCCTCACCCCACCCACTTCTCAGTACTTATCAATGTTCTCACTTTTAATATCTTTCCATGGAGATGTTAGGAATAAACCCCATTAGTCATACTCTACTCAATTCTTTAACTTGTAATGTGTGTTCGTTTTTCATGTATTCTATCATATATGGATGCATTGGTCTTGATTCTCTTACTGCCCAACAGTGTTCTCAGGCACTGACTCCTCATGCTGGGCATGTCCAAGGATGTCCTGACCACTCACCTTCAGCTCATCTTTCCCTCCTCCAGGCTGCAGTTCCTTGCTTGGGAACAGCTGAGGGAGGGAGAGCAGGGACCAGTGAGGCCCTGATTGCCGGAAGGGGCTCAGCAACCTACTTGTGAGACTGTCTCCAGAGTGAAGTGGATGCTCCCTGCTCAGGCCACAGCTCTGGTCCCTGGATTTTCTTTGTGCATTGACAGGATCTGCTCCCTGCAAGGACACTGTCTCAAGCTCAAAGCTCATGCCATGTGGGATCCTGTGACCTTGGGGACTCACACAAAGACCAGGAAACTTCAAGTTTGCTTCCAGTGATTTGTCATGCCTTTTACATGTTTACATGAAACACTGATGAAAAAAATTACGGTGCCCAATTTCTGCTTTCTTGTGGGATGAGGGCTGTCACAGGGATGAAAACAGCCTGTGTCAATACATGAGACATTGTGAGGAATCTCCAACAGCTGCTGGTTGGTTAAGTCAACTCCCAGGTAGAAAGGGATGCATGAACCTCAGAATGAAAGAGTTTCCCAAAGTAGTGTCATGCCTAACATGGGACCAGAGTGTAGTGGGGGACAGACAGGGGACCTGAGGCAGGAAGGGTTTGGTAATGAGGCTATAAGACCTTGAGTGAGGGATTGTCTGCACTCTCAGAGGGCCCAGCTTACCCTGTGGCCAGGATACTACAAGGCCCCAAGCCAGCCCAGCACAGACACCAGGCACAGAGGTTTCAGACAGAGTCACAGGTCAGATCCCAGGAATTTGACTATTGAAGCCAAACCTTGGAAACTAAGGTTGATTTTCTGACCAGAAAGCTCCATGGAGGAAGCCAGAGCTCTGGTCTTCCTCCTCAGTCAAGTGTTCTGATCTCACAATCCAGTTAGAGACCCACAGAGGAATACATTTGCATTAATACTAGCAATCACTGCCCCCATGGCCTGGAGGGCATAAGAGAAGTCTGGGTGAGCCTGCCCTGCTCTGGGATCTCTGGAGGCAGAACTCTGGGCATCTCTACTAGAGCTTGGACTCTTCTCCTGCCCCTCATCATCACTCTCTGCACAGGTGCACCCCCAGGACCTGCATACAAGCTCAGCCTCCACAGGACCTGAGCTGGGCCTGCCCCAAACCCTGAAATCAGCACCAGCACTGACTCTGTACTGGTCCCTAAGAATGAGCCCCTAGGCTTCACACCAACCCCTCCTCTCCTGTCTTTTCAGGTTCCATGGCCTCCAGTGGGCTGACTCAGTCTCCCTCTGTGTCAGTGGCCATGGGACAGAGGGCTACAATCACCTGCTCTGGAGATGTACTGGGGAAAAGATATGCATATTGGTACCAGCAGAAGCCAAAACAAGCTCCTGTGCTTGTGATTAATAAAAATAATGATCAAATCTCAGGGATCTCTGACTGGTTCTCAGGCTCTACCTCAGGAATCACAGCCACGCTGACCATCAGTGGGACCTGGGCTGAGGACAAGGATATTACTCTCAGTCCTATGACAGCAGTGGTAATGCTCACAGTGACAGAGGCAGATGGGGAAGTGAGACACAATCCTCTTCCCTGTCTCTGTCACACTCTTTTCCAGCCCCAGGAGCACCATGGACAAGCACTGAGCAGGTCTGGCCCAGGCCCCCAGGTCTGAGAACTCCAGAGCTCCTCCCTAACTCTGCTCTGAGGCAGCCCTGCACAGGTTGGTTGAGGAGAGCACTTAGCTGACAGCAATAGGCTACCCTGCTCTCTGGGCCTGTGTGTGAATGTAAAACAGAGGTCTTCAGTGGAAGAAAGATAGAGGGAGCCTTTTGTCCAGTGCTCTTGTTGTCTGCATTTTCCTTGTGCTATGCGCCACTCTTCACACAAAGGACCAGGATTAGATCCAAAGATCCCAGAGCAGCTAAACTTCTAATGCCCTGATGCCATCAATGGGGGCCACCCCCACCCGAGTGGAGAGGATGGGTACAGTAGACAGAGGGGCCACCCACATTCCCTCATTTGGACTCACACACCCACCCACTACTGCCCAGAGCTCCTGACAGCTCACAGGGGAGCTCCTCACTGGGAAGTGCTATTGCTTCAGAAATCTACCTTGGCAAGTTATGTCCCTTTTCAGATAGGTTCAGTTGAATGATCACCTCAGGCCAGCACCTCAAGTCCCTTCCTCATGTTCAGATGTCCAGAAAGGTCCCAGCATTAGAGCTCCCTGCAGGAGGGAGATCTCTCTTGATGGCTAATTATGGGTCCCTTCTCCTTCTGCCCCGGCTGAGCTCCCCAACTCCTTCCAGATTTCCCATGCATGCACTCCTCTTTCTCAGGGTCTGCTTCCAGATACCCAATGCAGAAAGACCAGCATCGCAGTCAGCATTCTCAGGGACCTGAGGAGGCCACTGTGTACCCATAGAGCTGGGGTTTCTCCCCCAAAGCACCAATGTACTTGTCCAATCCCTAGACAGATTGGATTGTTCCTTGTATTTTTGTACACTGAATAAAGATCCAGACACACTAGGTGTTCTGAGTTCTGACTGATAATTGGAGAGCCACATCCTTCTTGATAGTGAATGGGGACAATGGGGCAGTTGCTGCTGTTGACACAGTGGCCAGAAGAAACACAACCACCATGGGAGTGAGACACAAATTGGGTCATTCCTCATTTCTACCCTCCAAATAATGTGTGAGTATCTCTTTACACCCACTCAGATACATGGACAGACAACAATTCTGTGAAATACAGCTCAGCCTCTCAACAATGACACTTAATAAGACATCACAGATAAAATCCACCCAGATCCCCACATACCACAGTCTCCAAATAAAAAGAGTGTCAGCAGCCATGTCTCCACCTAATATGATAAAATATCTGGTGAACAATTACAAACACGTTCACCCTTTCTGCACAAGAGGATATAAAACACATGACTGTGTGCTAGTGATCTTTATTTTTATCCCAGCTCAGATATTCTATAACTTCAGTATTGAGATATAAAGTTAACTATTGTTAACACATCTGATGTTAGATGATAATGGGATGAAACAGGAGAATAAAACAGAAACATATGATTAATATATACTCAAACTTATTCATGTCAACGTAAGGAAAAAACATTTATCACTTCTATCTTATTCATTTCTGCCACTACCCTGCGGTCACTGTGGTGTCTAGAATTACCTTCCTCACTGTTCACTCCATATTCTCCTTCTCTCAGCAAATACCTGACCTAGTCATGATTTCCCCCCATTGGGATGACCAAACCTTCATTCTGGAAGATGGGTCCATTATCAGACCTGCTGAATTGGACTGTGCTGAACTGATGACTGTCGTCACAGTCCCAGGTATCTTAGGGGATCTCCTGAGTCCATATACTCCTGTTTACCCGAGTTGTGTTGTAGACACACAATTGCTTTATGACAGTCATTATAAAACACCCCAGACAGTGGTGTTTTGAGTTCCTGCCAATCCCAGGTATATTAGAGGATCTCTTGAACGTGTATATTCCTGCTTACCTCAGCTGGGTTTTAGACACTCAGTTCCCCCATGACAGTCCTCATGAAACGCTCCAGGCAGTGCCCCCTACTTTGAGTCCCTGCCAGGAAGAGTCAGAAAGACCCATATCACACTCTCCACAACCAGAGCAGGGCAGTCATACTCCCTCCCTCCTCCCCTAGTCAAGCTCTGCCCCAAGGAGCCAGGTTCCCAAACCAGAACACCTGAGCTCCACTCCTGGATGCGCCCCCACTTTCCTGTTTTCGTGGGAAACTAGCCTCTCTGGGGACTCACTTTATCTGTTGTGAAATGGGGAAGCTTATAACTGCTGTGAGAAATACTTGTTTTCAAGTTAAAGGATACAAAATATTGAAGAGTTTAAATAATTAGGCAAATGCAGTGGGGTTTCAGGGAGTTAATCTTGGTATTGGAATCTCCTGTCTGCCTCTGTGTGTACATAAGGAAAAGTTTTCAGCTACTCTGTGACTTGTACCATGTGCAATTATATCCAAGTCAGAATTAGCTGATTCCCAATTCACCAAATGACAAACAGGGTAGTTCAAAATCCTCTCACACCAAACTCCAGGAGATGTGAGTTATAGTAAAAATTAAATCCAAAGTGATTAACTTTGATGTGAATAATCACCCACCTTAGAACATGGGCCCTTTGCTATGGAGCCCACTGAAAAAGATCAAGATTGGATGGACAAGAAAACTGACCATTGTCCCCAGACATGTCACATTATCCACCTAATGATTACTACCATTTCCTTTTGAGGACACAGTATGGTAGACACTGATGTAAAGTTCTGTCTTGTCAGTCATCTGTCTCCTATAGATTTTGCCTCTGTCTCTAGCACAGGTCCTCTTCATGCCTCCTATCCCACCCCATTTGTGCTAAATTCAGTCCCTGTCAAACCCTCCTCAACTGGGTCTATTCCTACTGGGATACTGAGACACAACATCTGTGACTTGTTCTGGGGACTCTCTTGAGACAGAATCTTCCATCATTTCAATGACAGAATGATGAACAAATGTTCTGAGAAAGTTCCACAATCTAACAACATAGGAAGCATGGGATCACAGTACCTCTGGGGAAACAGAGGGGACACTGTGCAAGAAGATAAGAAAGGTAATGAGGCCACAGAACCACCCTCCCTGTATCAAGTGTTGTCTGTAACTCTCAGACGGCCCAGCCCAGCCCCATGGCCAGGCTCCTGAAAGACCACAGAGGGAGCCAAGGACAGAATGCCAGCAGTGGGGGCACAGGGAGTTATCATGTGGTCTGATCTTTAGAAAGTGCCTGTGATCTCAGACCCTGCAGAGAAAGGCTAGTGGTCTGACCTGAGAGCTGGCTGGAGGAAGCTGGGGGCTCCCCTCTTCCTCCTTAGTCACATATTCTAATCACAACACTTGTTTAACAACTGAGTGCCCAGGAATATAAATGGAGGAATTTGCATAAGTACTAACAATCACAGTCCCTAGAGCCTGGAAGGGAATAAAAGAGGCTGGGGTGGAGCCCAGCAGTGCTGTGGGTCTCAGGAGGCTGAACTCTGGGCACATCCACCATGGCCTGGACCCCTCTTCTGCTCCCAGTCCTCACTCTTTGCACAGGTGCTGCCCCAGGGCTGCCCATGTGCTCAGCCCCCACAGGACGGAGCTGGGCTTGCAGTGAACCCTGAGTCAGACCAGCCCAGCCTCAAGACTGGGTCCCTGGGAGAAGCCCCTGAACCTCACACCAACTTCTCCTTTTCTATCTTTTCAGGCTCCATGGCCTCCAGTGTGCTGACTCAGTCTCCCTCAGTATCAGTGTCCCTGGGACAGACAGCTACCATCACCTGCTCTGGAGAGATACTGAGCAAAAGTTATGCACGATGGCACCAGCAGAAGCCAGGCCAATCCCCTGTGAACATTATTTATAAGGACACCCAGCGTCCCTCTGGGATCCCTGACCGATTCTCTGGGTCCAGCTCAGGGAGCACACACACCCTGACCATCAGCAGGGCTCAGGCTGAGGACGAGGCTGACTACTACTGTCAAGGATGGGATGGCAATGGTAAAGCTCACAGTGACACAGGCAAATGGGGAAGTGAGACATAAACCCCTTCCCTGTCTGTGTCACACACTCCTCTAGCTGCAGGATGCCTGTGGACAAATCAGGGAGTGGGTCTGAACCTGGTCCCTGGATCTCAGGTCCCCAAACCTCCCTCCCCACCAGCACATGTGGCAGGCTCTCCAGGAGATGGATCAGGGGAGGGAAAGGACACAGTACTTTTAACTATGTTTCATTCATGCCTATTGGTGAAGGAATGACTGGACATGTGAGAAGATGACACGGAAGATATTTTTTAAAGACCAAATGTTTTAAAACGTCCCTAAATGTCATTTGCATATTCTGAAACACACTGTGATATTATCAGCCGAAGTGATGCTGAAAGAGAAAGAAGAGATTAATGAACTTGACTTCATGGCAGTGAAAACTCTTCAAGTGAAAAAGAAAAAGCAAATGCTGGAAAAAATGAATAAAGTTCAGGGTACTTAGGACAACTTCATGCAGCTTCAAGTACATAATCATAGTAACTGAGGGAGAAAAGGTGGGGCACAGGTGGTTAATAGAAATAAAGAAATAAAACCCAAAATATTCCAAATTTGGTGAAACCTATTAGCCAGTATTTCCAAAAGTTCAACAAACCTCTGACAAGGGAACACAAGAGACAGCACCACACACGTCAGAATGAAATTGCTGCAGACCAGTGATGCAGATGCTGCCACAGCCAGAGAGGAGAGACCAGGTGCTACAGAGGAACCAGCAATGTGCTGGGAACACCTTTCTCATCACAAGCTGTGTGAGCAAGAATACAGGGGAGCAATGGTTTCAAGGTAATAATAGAAAATACCTGTCAACTTTGATGTTCACTGAGGGATAATGTCATTGAAAGGTGAAAACAAAATAAACCTTTCTCAGCCTGTAATCTCACAGAACTGATCATCCTTAGACTCTCAGCACAAGTGACAGTAAGGACACCCCTTGGACAGAAGGAAAGGGTGACAGATCGAAATATGAATCTGTGCAGAGTTATAGTAAGTATCAGATATCAGAACAATATTGATAAAATATAATAAGATTTTATAGGTTCACAAATATAAAATGTAGTCAATTGTTTAAGCAGAAATAAGAACTTATGTAGTGATTTATAATGGATGGAAAAAATATATGACAATGTCAGCAAAATGGATAGGGGAAGAATATCATGGGGATTATATCATGACACATAAGTTAAATATGCCATTAAAACAAAATCATTTGAACTACAAATATAAGAGCTAGTAAAGTGAACTAGTTGTGATTCCCCAGAGACTACAAATCCAAAAGACATGTATCTCATCTACACCTAGATGTGTATTCATATATTAAACACACAGAGAGAGAGAGAGAGAGAGAGAGCACCAGAGCCAGAGAGACAGACAGAAAGTTATGTGAAGAAACTGGTCATGGAGTACTGGGGCAGCAGGTCTGGAAGATGCAGGGAGAACAGAAGAATGGAGACACAGGCAAAGATGATGTTGCAATTCATTAACATGTCAATGAGGTGTTAACAGGAGACAAAAAAAATGAAAAGATAGAAGTCAAACTTCTAGTGATGATATTGGCAACATCTCAGGTCACAAAGACAAGGTTTGAGAATAACCGCAGGCAGGAGAAAACCAACACATGAGGGAACCAGAAGACAGCACAGACACTGCAGCATGAAAGGAAAAATATTTAAAAATGAACAGAGCTAAAAACAATCTGAGGTTTTTGAAGGGGTGGGGGGGTGGGAGGTCGGGGTACCAGGTGGTGGGTATTATAGAGGGCACTGCTTGCATGGAGCACTGGGTGTGGTGCAAAAATAATGAATACTGTTATGCTGAAAATAAATAAAAAATATATTTTTAAAAAATGAACAGAGCTTGCATGAATACTGTTACGCTGAAAAGAAATAAAAAATCTTAAAAAAATGAACAGAGCCTCACTGACTTAGAGAGCAACTTTAGCAATGGAATAGGCTGCAATTGTGTCAGGAAAGGAGAGACAGTGGTGTAGAGAGGATGGGAAAATATATGAAGAATTTTTGGCCTAGATGTTCCAAATCTGATGAAAATTGAAAAGTGACAGCTCAAAAACTCAACAAAGCTGAAGAAAAAGAAATCATTATAATAGTCATTAAAAAAACCTAAACCCAACAAGATCAAACATTTAAGGCAGTGACAAAGAGACAGTCTTAGAAGCAGCCGAGGAAGACACCTGTACTCCAGGAGAAGAAAGAGATCCTCGTGGATTTTGCATTGACAGAAATATCAGTGAGTTAACATCTCTAAGTTACTGAAAGAAGGGGAAAACCTTAATTCTTCATCAAGAAATAGTCCTCAAAATTAAGTCCAAATAATTAATTTTCTCATCTTCAAAAACTGACAAAATTGCTCATTAAATGATCCATGAAACAAGCAAGAAACAAATGGACATCCCTCAGGCAGGAGAAGGTGATTCCAGAAAGAATATGAATCTACAAATCAGAAATGCTAACTACTGGAATAAAAATTAAGATTTTCTCCTTATCTAAACCTCTTTTAAAGATAATTCATTGTCAAAAAAAATTCATTGTGTATAGCAGATATAAAAAATGTATGTAGGAATTTCTAATATAGGTAAAATTGCAGGTATGAAAATCATATTAAATATTCTGAGAGGTAAAAGAAGTATATCATCAGGTTCTTATAGTACATATAATATGGTATAACCTAACCAGAATGTAGACAATTACAAGCCACTGACCATAAGACGGCAAGAACTAGTAGTTCATGAACAAAACAAAAAGAAAAAAACAAAAAACGAAAAACAAAAGAGCAGCATAAAAAATGTTCCATTACTTTTGTTTAAAAAAAGGCAAATGGAAAGAGGGAGCAAAGAACACATGGGGCAAAGAGAAAATAAATCCATGGATGCTCTATTTAAATGATGCTACTGATCACATGCAGGAAATGTGCAACAGACATTGTTGGATTGAGTTTCACAGCAACACCCAAGTACATGCCTCAAATAAGAATCTGAATTCCTACCAATTCTGCCACACAATGTGGGACATGAAACATTCTCAGGGAGAAGATAGAAAATCTGGGAAGATGAATTGAGCCAGAAAAAATAATTAGGATGGAACATTTTTTGCTATGTATTTTACACACAAGAGAAAAGAAGACATATTCACAGAGCACATTGCATGAGAATAGTTAGCAGAAATATCCTCACATTCCCCTTCTCACTCGAGCCTTTAAGATTTTCAAACGCACAGTGACAAGAGTTCCCCTATGGAGCCCAGAGGTGACACCTCTCCATATGAACCAGATCCGTGAAGGCCACACAGAAGCAGAGATTCTCTCTAGCAGCCTGAAAAGGTGCATTCTCTTGCGGACCAGAGAGGGCATAAGAGAGGTTTGGGTGGCCAGACTCAGCAGCAGACTGAGTAGGCAGAAATCTGAGGTCCCCACCATGGCCTGGACCCTAACAAGATGCCTCCTCCTCACTGTCTCCCCCTCTTCATTCTTCCAGGTGCTGCCCCCAGGCCCTGACACAAGCTAACCCCCATAGGACTCTGCACATGACCCTGTCCCTGAGCTCTGCCCAGGAGATGCTGCAGGGGTGGGACCCTTGAAAATGAGTCCCACAGGCTCCTGAAGCTACAGAACTGATGGTCCCCTATACTAATCAGCTATCTCCAGTAGTGTGGCCATGAGATTCCATCATTCCCACCTGCTTGGGAGAGAGAAAAAAAAGCAATAATACAGAGAAGAGCCAGCAGGCCCCAGGCCAGGACCCACCATGGCCAAACAGCCTCCACTGTCCCCACAGATTCTCCAGCCCTAATCTGGGATACAAGCATTCTGACCATCTTCATGTACAGGCTGAGGGGCTCCTTTAGAGACCAGCCAGTTTGGAGATGGCAGTGAGTCTGGCGACACAAGCCCTGTGGCCAGGCCTGGCCTCAGCCTCCTGCCTGCACTGGTCAAGCTCTGCCCCACAGAGCCCAGGGTCTGAATCCAGCACACCTGAACTCCCCTCCTGGACTCACTCCCACTTCTCTTTTCCTGGGAAGCTAGCCTCTCTAGGCACTAGCTTCAGCAGCTAGGAATGGGGAAGCTTATACTTAAGTAAGAAACACTGTTCTTTTCACATCAAATGGTACATAACATTGTAAGAGTCTTATTAATTAGAGGGACTCCATGTGATATCAGCCAGATGACCTTGGAGTTGGAGTCTCCTGTCTTCCTCTGTGGGAATCCAAGGAAAAGTTTTCAACTGCCCTGTGACCTACATCATGAGCAAATGGATCCAAGTCTAATGAGCAGCTTCTCAGATCCACAAAACCAAAACTAGGCTACTTTACAGATCCTCCCACAAGAAATTCCATATGTAGGCTGGAATAACACTAATAGTAGTAAATACAGCATTAATAGAGTAAAATAAAGATTTGCCTGCTCACCTGAACTTAGTAACAGAAGCGTTATCTATTGGTCTGATGACCCAACAATAGGGATGCAGGAAACATCGGTCCTGATTCCTACACAGGAACCCGGTGGCTGTGGGACATCACACAGGATTGTCTGGACACTGACCCTTTACAAATGCACTCCACTGCACCCTGCACTCTCCTTTCTGAAACAGGACAGAGGGCTAGGCCAGAGCATTTCAACCCTGGGACAAGTACAGGAATTGCACCTGCCCTGCCTCCTGCACCGTGCTTCTGACCTTTTGTGCTGGTCTGGGCAGGGCAGTGGGCAGGTGCAATTCCTGTACTTGCCCCCAGGCCCTGACACAAGCTGCCTGTGGGAGGTTGAAAACCCTGGTCCAGACCCCTTCTCAGGTGACAGGTGCTCTGGGTTGCAGGAGGGAAGCTCCTGGTCTGAGTCCTCCTCCACCAGCAGGGGGCAGCAGAACCGCATCAGGAGTGGTAGGACAGAGGCTGTGGCTGCCCAGGGTGAGCCTCCCAAGGACAGGAGGCCCAGGGGTGTGCAGGGGTCCAGGGTCAGTCCTCATAGGCTGTGAGGATGATCCATCCTGTCTCCTCAGACTGCAAGGACCTTATTCTGAAGGTCAGACACACACAATGTTATCCAGGACACTGACAGGAGTCCTGACACAGTTAAGTATTTCACCTGGAAATTCCAGGCCCTTACTACTCCACTTGAGGTCCCAGGGAGCTGACCTTTCTGTGCTGGGCACGTCCAGAGATGCCCTGATCCCCTCCCTCTGCCTCTCCTGCCCCACCTCCAAGCAGACTCAGACCTGGGGCTGCAGCTTCCCTGCTCACGAGTGTCTCAGGGGATGCAAGGTTGGACACTCGGAGACACTGGTCCCTAAAAGGAGGTTCTGCAGTCTCTGGAGACTATCTCCAGAGTGAAGTGACTCCCACGGCCTCAGGCCACATCTCTTGTCCCTGTGCTGTCCTTGCTTCAGTGACAGAACCCAGTTCCCTACATTCAGTGACTGTCAATTCTTGCTCAAGCACTGGGTCTGTCCCTGACACAGAGTGTACCCTGGGGATACTGAGGCACAGCATCTATAACCTGCCCCAGGAACTCTCCCTTGGCAAAGACTCCCACAACACCTCAGTGGTTTCCTAAAACTTCATGTGCACCTGGCAAGGGAGGAATTTTGTTCATGTTCTGGTGTTCACCAATATAAACCAGGAGTAGGGCACACACTGACCTATGATCCTCTAGTACCGACAGAGGAAACATTCTATGATGGGTTTAGAAAATGCAGACAGACTCCACCTTACAGCTCTGTTGTGACCATGCCTGTCCAGGAGCCAGGTCAGGAAAGAGACATAGATTTTGGATCCCAGACTATAGCGACAGAGGGAGGAGAATCCCCTGGGTTGAGGGTGGGATTGAAGGGGCTGTCCCTCCCATCTCTGTGTCCCTTGGAGCTCAGCCCATTTCTAAAACCACAAGGCTTCTCATCAGCAGCCCCAGCCCCAGAGTTCTGGCTGATTTGCATAACCAGCAGGTGTCTGCAGCAAGGGTAATTAAGATAACTGGGAGGAAGCATTCCTAGCCTTGAGCCTCAGGGACCAGCACCATGGCCTGACTCCTCTCCTCCTCAGATTCCTGGATCGCTGCACAGGTGCTGAGCCCAGACTCACACCCACCTCAGTCCTGGGTTCTGGGACACTCCTGGCCCTGACTCTGAGCTCAGCAGTAGACTGCCACTCGGGGCAAGGTCTCAAGACCCTCTTGTGGGATGAAGGGCTAGTGGAGTATAATCTCTCCCCACTGTGTTTGTTGGCTCCATGTGACCCCTGAAGGGGTCGCACATGCACCCACTGGGCCCACACATGCACCCACTCCTGCACCTGCCCAGGGAAAAGGGAGGAATGGTTCTCATTTGTTCAAGGGCTCCATCCACCAGGCAGGCCCATGGGGCCCAGGAACAAAGAGGACAGCAGGGTGGGAATAGCCTAGAGAATCCCTGGAACTTAAACCAGGCTGGTGGGTATATACAGGGGATCACACCTTGCCAGGAACCTCACCTTTCATTTTCTCTCTTGCAGGCTCCATGGCCTCCTACATGCTGAGTGAACCTCTCTCGATGTCAGTGAACCTAGAACAGATAGCCAGGATCACCTGTGGGAGAAACGACATTGGAAAAGTGTTTACTGGTACCAGCAGAAGCCAGGCCAGGCTCCCATTCTGATTATCTATGAAGATAGCAACTGGCCCTCAGGGATCCCTGACCAGTTCTTGGGTACCAATACAGGGAACACAGCCACCCTGACCATCAGCAGGGCCTGGGCTGAGGATGAGGCTATTACTGTCAGGTGTGGGACAGCAGTGCTGATGCTCACAGTGACACAGGCAGACAGGCAAGTGAGACACAAACCCCTTTCCCATCTCTGTCAAGCTCTCCTCCAGCCCCAGAAGGCCTGGGCATACAGCAGTGAGCAGCTCTGGCCCAGGCCCCCTCATCTGAGATCCCTAGACCTCCCTCCCCATCCATCCCTCCAGGCAGCTCTACATAGGGGAGATCAGGAGAGCATTTGCAGCTGACAGCACTAGATGGCCTGCTTCTCTGGGCCTGGCTGTCAACAGCAGACAGAGGGCCTGGGTAGAAAAAAGATACAGCAAGACTTTTGTCCAGTGGTCATGATCCCATCATTTCCATGTGGTTGGTTGTGGCCTAGGGCTCTCCCGACTGATCAGAGCTAGGCTTCAAATTGCCACAGCTCAGCTGAGTTCCTGATGCTCTGGGGACATGAGAGGACAATCCTCTACCAGAGTGGAATAGACGGGTACAGTAGACATTGAGGGGTCACTCTCATCCCCTCTTCTGGGCTCACACAGGCACCCACAGCTTCCTAGAGCCCTGGGCTGCCACAGGGGAGCTCCTCACTAGAAAGTGCTGCTAGTTCAGAAATCTGCTTCCCCAAGTTTCTGTCCCTTCTCAGAGAGGTTCAGATGAATGATCTCCAGAGGCCCAGAGCCCAAAGCCCTGCCTCTGGCTCAGACTTCCTGAAAGGTCCCAGTTGGAGAGCTGCCTACAGGAAGGTGACTTGTCTGATGGCTCATTCCCTGTGGGTCGCTCTCCTTCTGCCCAGATGGATATCCTTCTCCCTCCAGGTTTTTACACATGCACTTCCCTATCTCAAAGTCTGCTTCTAGGAACCCAATCTGAGATGGCCAGCATCATGGAAACAGTCCTCAGGGAACAGAGGAGGCCACCATATATATCCACAAGGTTGGGGTCTCTCCCCCAAATCACAAGGTGCATGTCCAGTCTCCATCAGATGAGATCCTTCTTTTTATTTATATACTAGGAAAAAAGAAGCAGAGACAGTAGGTGCTCTGGGTTCTGACAGACAGTTGGAGGGTCACATCTATCCTGATGGTGAATGAGGGACACTGGGACAGTTGCCTCCTCCTACAGAGTGGCTAGTAGATACTCAACCATGGGAGTGAGACACACAAGGGGTTCTACCTCACTTCTACCCACCACATCATCCTGCACAAGGAGACTTATTTACATGCACCCTACCCAGAAATATGGACAAAAAGCAATTTTATGAAATGTAGTCCAGTCTTTCAATGCTGATGTATAAGAACTCACCAGAGTCCCACCTTGAAATCAGCATGAAACCACATAAAATCAACTAGACACACACAAACGATAGTCTGCAAATAAAGGAAATATCAGTAACCTTGCTTCCACTTGATAATATGCAACTATCCCATGACAACCACAAATACGTACTTTTGCCCATAAGAGGATACAAAATAAACTTTTGCCTGATGGGATATTTATTTTTGTCCCATATGAGTTGATATCCTAAACGTCAACATTGAGATAGATCGTTTCCAACCATTAACATACCTGATGTTAGATTTAGTGAGATTTTCCACTTAGACTTGTTGCCTAGACCCCAACCTTTGAAGCTTAGTGAGCACACAGTCCCAGGGGGCAGGGGAGGGGTTGCTCCCCAAGATGCAGATGCAGCTGCACCAGGACTGTGTGGGGCCCAGGCATCTGCAGGTGGGACTGCTTCCAGCTCAGCCTATAATGCTGGTCCTTCGAGGACCCCACTCTGAATGGCTTCACCCCTGCTCTGCTGCTGCTCCCAGCTCAGGTGAGAGGCCCACAGGGAAGCACAGTGGGAGGCATAGGTGCCCCACTCTCCCTCCCACTCAGGGTCCGTGGGGTCAGGGCCCTGCACTCACCATGTCCATATGGCCCCCTCCCCTTCACAGGGCTGTGACAGTCACTTCTGACTCACCCTGTCTTCCTCTAGCACATTTTCGTCTCCTCTCTTATAAGCTAGGTGCCTCCCCTGACCTGAGGCCAACTCCCTCCATGTCAGTGGCCCTAATCTGGCCCAAGAACCTTGCTCTGGGGATGAGCTCAGGAGTGAAACTGTCTCTAGGTACCTGCAGAAGCCATGACAGGTCCCCCAGATGGTATATATACAGATATGAGCAACCATCCGGGGCTGATTCTAAGGATGGAACATAGGTAAATGGCCCCTGAGCATGACCAGGACTGAGAGCCAGGACTAGGCTGACCATTGCTGTGCTACTTAATATGAAATTGGGAGTGCCTGGCAGTGACTCAGGTGACATAAAGAATGGAGGATGGGACATGAACCATCCTGCCATGGTCTGACTCTCACTCTCACCTGTCCTCTGGAGAGGCTGCTGGCCAGCCCTAAGAGCATGAGTCCTTCCTAGTCCTGGCCTGGACCCTGAAAGGGGGAAACCCCAGCAAGCTCTCTGTCCTCAGATCCATGTTAACCTTACAGAACAGTGGCAGAATTGGGGGGAGGGGTCTTTTCTGTGAACACTATACTCAGGTTTCACAGTAGATAATATACATTTAAGGTATCATTATATATCACATAGGCCCCAGATGTAATCACATGCTACCCAGGTGGGGAGACTGCTGTATCAGAATGCATACTCCTGTGGGAATTTCCCTTTCCCTTGGGTACAAGCAGCCTGAATGGGACCCAGGTTCTCTGTGTCCCCTTGGCTTCCTGAATGACGTTTCCCCACAACCTGAAGGGCTGCCCAAGGCTTACTGAGGAAGAGACCAGGCCCTTACTGCTCCAGGCTCTTCCCTTCTTTGGGTTTTACAGAAACTGAAAAGGAAGAGCAGACACCACCTTGGGGCTCACCTGGAGACCTTCTAGCACCACTGTCCACCCACTGCCCCAAGTCACCCGCACCAGAGAAGTATGACCCTTAGCTGTGGTCTGACCCACATGGACTCACTCCCACACCCATGTGACCGTGTGTGGTGGTCCCAACTGCATTAGGGCCTCACTATGGTTCTGATCAGAAAGTTCTTTTCCATTATTTGAAGAAATTTGTATCATAAGTTCAATTTCTCTCCATAATGCTTTGACTTGTGATCTTGAAATTGATTTTTAGAGTAATTGCATTAGATCAAAGGAACAGATAAGGAATTTATTAAGAAGGAAGACCAGAAGCTTCCCTCATTTCCACCCTGGCTTGTGTTAGAAGGATACCTTCCTGGGAGTGGGAGACACAGGAATGAAATCATTTTCTCCTTACAAAAGAATGGTGAGGACAATTAGAATCTTTCATCTATAATTTACTTAATGACCTGGATCAGAAACCAGGATCTTTGGTGGAAATCCCTATGACCAAAATAATCATCCCAGGAATTTTTCAGGTGAAAGGATCATGAAAAGGTTTCTCTAGAGAATCACAATCTGGAGATTCCCACCAGAGGCTTCTTCATCAACAAGACAATGAATAGCCCTGCACCACTTTCCCTGATCAACAGGGGGTCACTATCACCAAGTGTAGCAGCACCCCCCAGGCAGTTGGAAGAACTGAGAGCATAAGGGGTCTCTTTCAGGCTGAGGTTGTCCCTCATTCCCTCTCAGTCTGAGCAGCATTCCTCACCTGGTGCAGGGGAGGCTGCTGCCTTGCACCAGCCAGCTTCTGCTCTCTCTCTCCCTCTCTAGGAACAGGGGACCTGCACTCCTCTCCCTGCCCTCCCTTCTCTATCAGGTGCACTCCTCCCTCACGCTGCTGCTCAGCTCAGCCAGTCTGTGGACATTATGGAAAGCAGGGACAGGTCATCCACAAGGGACAAGACAGAGGGACTAGACCAGAGGAACGTGTTGCCTCATAGTCACCCTGTGCCTGCAGTTGGATAAGACTGGAGGGGAGGAAGAGCAACTTATACCCTGAGTGTCCTCAGCCTCCACGTGACCTAAGGCAAAATGGGGCTGGTCTGAACCCACGCTGTGTCAAACCTGTCCCCACCTCAGCAGCTTCCTCCTAGAGGGCCTCTATGTGCCCAGCTGCCCCAAGAACTTGGTTTTTTACCAAATTACCGCTTATCACACCTGACACTCCCTCCGTGCCCAGAATGCTCACCTTAGGAGAAAAGTCCACATGAGCCCTGAACTGGGTTGGAATCCCAGGACCCTAAGTTTCCCCACCTTCCTTCAGATTCTCTACTACTACCATCCCCAAGGGCACTGATTAGACTCTTCCCACACATATCTCACTTCTTCTTTCTTCTTCTTGACCTGAGAGCAGCTCAAGGACTCCCTTTTCAGGATGGGCTCTGACCTCTGATCATGGAGCAGCCTGCCTGTTCAGTTGTGTCTCATCTCTGGATCCATGTTCTCCAGCACAGAACTCACCACTGATGCTTTGGTCCCCATTCCGCCAGGAAGGCTTGTCCACTGCAAGAACACACTGATGAATAACAGAGACATGAAGAGTGGAGCCTACTTTCCTCACAAAAAGAAGTCTGAAGTAAGAAGGTGGTTGTCTTCAGGGGTATCACCCATTCCATGAGCGACCACAGTCTCACTAGTGTTCCCTCCTCTTATCCCTACAATGTTGGTTTTGCTTCCATTCATACTTATGATGCACCCCAGGGAGTGCTCGGCTCCAGCTCTACCCCATGTTCCTTAGGAAAGGTGCTGCTGAGTCCCACCTACCTCCCTTTTTCCTGACGGCAAGCTTCGCAAGAATATCTACTCCTTAAATCCATGGTCTACCCTGGGCCACATGGTCAAGCCTGACTGCCAGGGACCTAACAAAAGCAAGCTTCTGACTTTCAATCAAATGGGGTGACAATGTACATATAGAAAGGTGTCTAGTCTCCCACCTGGGTCTGCACACCAGTGTGTCTACTATTGGGCCTCATCCCCAAGATAGAAAGTTCTGAGAGCAGACCATGTCTTCTTCAGATCAACACATGAAGGGGAATGTGCAAGACTAAGTGGGTGAGAATACATGGTTTTTAGGATGTTATCTTATCTCTCTCTTTGAGGAATGAGCTGCCATTGCCCTATGCAGGTACTGCATGCACAACAGCCCTTGAGTTCTGTGTGCTCTAGTGCCAAGCCCTAGGACCACCTGGGTAACCTCCACCACCCCAGAGACATCTATGGGGATGTGTCAGGAGGGCCTTGCCTCTTCAGTCTCTAATAGGACTCTTCATGATGCATCTGAGCCTGTCATGGCTGGTCTATGGCTGGCATGGGCTCACAGCAGATAGGGTATCCTCCCTTCTGGTCAGTACTTCATGGATTATGGAATCACGATTTGATCAGCAAATTCTGAATCTGAACCTGGACCGGGGTTGTACCTCCAGCACCCAGTGTGGAACAGTCACCAGGGAGCAGTAGAGATCACCTGGGAAAGCCACCTGGATGTGGGGAGGGTCTTGGCATCAGGGGCTCTAATATGCAGGAACTAGTATCAGGACCTATCACCTGAAGGAAAGGTGTCCATTTCCTAGAGAATCTTACTTCACACTGATTTCCAAATCCTGCTGGCTCCCTTAGATTAGTCTTTTCTGGATTTTCTTACTCTTCTGGCATAGACACTACAACTGTATTCCACCAGCCCATGGCAAAACAGTTACTGTCCAACATTTTTCTAGCAATATTCTATATGAGCCTGTCAGCACATTGGGGACCCTGAGGCACAGCATCTCTGTAGTGCCCCAGCAACTCACATCAAGGACAGAACCTTGCAGAATGGCAGGGACTCCTGGAATACAGTATATGCCCTTGGTACAGGTGACATTTTAAAGGGCTCTGCCTCTCAGAATCTTGGGTTAGGATGCTACCCTTATCTTTGCCTTCTCATTTCACCTGTAGAACAGGTTCATAAAAATCACACTGATCTCATTTCTGAGTGCTGCTATGACCAGACCTACCCAGGAAACAAGGCAGGACATAGTCAAGGGTAGAGGTATCTTCCCCAGATATGGGAACAACAGTTGAAGGAAGATATCTTGGGCTAATGGTTGGGTCTTCAGATGCTTCCCCCCTCTTCTGTGTGCCCCTTGGTGCTGAGCTCTTCTCTGAAACCACAAAGCTTCTCATCAGCAGCCCCTGGGGTCTGGCTGATTTGCAAAACCAGCAGGTGTCTCCAACAAATGAATAAAGGTGGTCTCTGTGGAAAACATGCCAACTGGGGCCCTGAGGAGGAGAACTGGGCTACCTCTACCACAGCCTGAACCCCTGTCCTCCTCAGCCTCCTGTCTCTCTGCAGAGATACTAAACCCATGCTCACAGACCTCCAGCCCCTCTGATGTGGGAAAAGCCCACCACGCATAGCCCCTTGCTGAGCTCAGAAGATACTAAACCCATGCTCACAGACCTCCAGCCCCTCTGATGTGGGAAAAGCCTGGACCTGATTCTGAGCTCAGCAAGGGGCTATGCGTGGTGGGCAGGATACTCATGATCTTCCTGCAGCATAAGGGAGCCATGGACTAAAGCCAAAAGGACTATGATCACAGGCTTTCCATGACCTTTGAGGGACTAACCGTACCAAGAGAAAAGAGGTGGGGAGTTCCATTAGATCACAGGCTCCATTCTCCCTGTCAGACCCATGGGCCCCGGGGACTGATATTGGGGTGAATGGACACCCTGTGTTCCCACAGAATCCTTGGAGCTCACTCTAGGGTAGGCAGCTAGGAGAATCTCGTGGGACTGGGCCTGTGTATTCCAATTCGCCTCTCATATTTTCCCTTCCAGGATCCATGGCCTCCTACTTGCTGATGAGCCTCTGTCAGTGCTTTTGAACCTGGGACAGAGAGATAGAATCACCTGTGGTGGAAACAATATTGGAAGGAAAGATGGTCAGTGGTACCAACAAAGCTGGTCCAGGACCCCCTGCAGATTATCTATGGTGATAGCAACTGGGACTAAGGCATCCCTGACGGATTCTCCAGCTCCGGCTTGGGAACATGGTCATCCTGCCCATCAGTGGGGCCATGGCGGAGGATGAGGCTGAATATTACTGTCACTCATTCGACCACAGTGGTAATGCTCACAGTGACACAGGCAGACAGGGAAGTGAGACACAAACCCCCTCCCCATCAGTGTCACATTCTCCTCCAGCCCCAGGAGGCCTGTGCACAAGGCACTGAGCAGTCTGATCCAAGTCCCCACATCTGAAATCCCCTGAGGTCCCACTCCACCCAGCCCACCAGGCAGTCTCTACACAGGGTGGATCACAGAGAAAATGAGCACAGGTATTAAAACTATGTTTCACCTGGGACTGGACTGAAAGAATAACTGAACAGGTTAGAAGAAGATATGGAGGATTTTTAAGGATCAACATTTTTTACATATTCAAAATTACATATTCAAAAATACACAGGGTGAGATTATCAGCAGATTTGATGCTACAACAACAGATTAGTGAACATGAATACATGGCAATAAAAAGTATTAAACCCGAAACAGAGAACAGCTGGAAAAAATGAATAAGACCTCTGTGCCTAAGATAACTTCTTGCAATGTAAACTGTGTGATTGGAGTAGCTATGGCAGAGAAGGTAGGGAACAGATGGTTAATAAAAAAATATTTCTAGAAATAATAGCCAAAAATATTAAAATTTGGTGAACACATAAATCAGTATATCCAAGAAGTTCAATGAAGCTCAGGCATAGGGAACATGAGAGACAGCACAGCACACATCATACTGTAATTGCTACAAACAGGTGGTGCAGACACTCTCCCAACCAGACAGGAGACTTGCATTCCCTATTGTGGAACCAGCGTTGTGCTAGGAGCACATTTCTCATTGCAAGCTGTGTGAGCAAGAGTACAGAGCAAGGTCTGAGAGAACAGCAAGGTCTGAAAATACTAAAAGAAGAAAACCTATAAGCCTGGTTCTGTACCCAGGGGTAATGTCATTGAAAAATGAAAACAAAATAAAACTTTTCAGACTGCAAGTCCCACAGAACTGATCACCTGCACATTTTCCCTACAAGTAGTAGTAAATGATGCCCGCTAGAAACAATGACAGAGAGAAATGTAAATCTATGAAAAGATATAAAATGATCATATATCAGAACAATACTGATAAATAGAAATAAATTATAGCTTAATGTCTGTAAAATGTAGTCAACTATTTAAGCAGATATAATAGCAGTATGTTTTGATTTATTCTGGTTGTAAAAACTTAAAAGTGACAGGAAAAGAAAAATCTTGTCATCACATTCTCATCGTACCTAAGGATGACTTTGGGCCATGAAGTACTTTGATAAGTTAGGAAGTGAGGATTTCCACCCTGAAATAAGACATTAAAATCAAAAGATTTGAACCACGAGGAGTAAGAGCTAGTAGATTGTCTTCTTTAGGATTCTCCAGAGAATATGGATCCAAAAAGGTATGTATCTCATATACACCTACATTTATATTCAAATGTTACACACACAGAGATACAAAGGATGAGACAGAGAGAGAGAGAAACTAATGTTAACAAACAAGTCATGTGGGACACATGGGTGGCTAAGTGTCAGCCTTCAGCTCAGCTCAGGATCAGAGTCCTGGGACTGAGCCCTGAGTCAGGCTCCCTGCTCAGTGGGGAGCCTTCCTCTCCCCCTCTTTCTGCTGCTCTCTCTCTCTCTCTGTGTGTGTGTGTGTCAAATAAATAAAGAAATCAAATCTTAAAAAAGGGGGGAAAAAAAAAAGGAAGCAGCCAAAGCAGCCATAGTGTAGGGAAAGATTCCCTGCCCTCAGGGGAAGGAAGAGAAAGATTCCAGTGGATTTTGTTTTCGTGGAAATTCCAGGGAGAGAAAGTGGATTAACATCTTTACTGAAAAGAGAACAAAACTCTCCTTCACATGGGGAAAATAGCCTTCAAACATGAAGTTGAAATAAAAAATCTCCACATACACAAAAACTGACACAATTGCTCATGAACTGACCCAAAATACAAGCAGTAAATAGACATCCCACAGGGCGCCTGGGTGGCTCAGTTGGTTAAGCCTTGCCTTCCCCTCAGGTCATGATCCCAAGTTCCTGGGATGAAGCCCTGCATTGCACACCCTGCTCAACAGGAAGCCTGCTTGTCCCTCTCCTGCTCCCCCTGCTTATGTTCTCTCTCTCTCTCTCTCTGTCAAATAAATAAAATCTTTAAAAGTAATTGAATATCCCTCAGGCAGGGGAGGTGATTCCCGGAAGAATCTGAATCTACAAAATCTACAAAATGTAAGGGATGCCTGGTTGGCTCAGTCAGTTAAGTGTCTGCCTGTGGTTCAGGTCATGATCCCAGTGTCCTGGGGCATCAGGCTTCTTGCTCAGCAGGGAACTTGCTTCTCCCTCTGTCTGTGGCTCCCCCTGCTTGTGCACTCACTCTCTCTCCTTCTCTCTCACTTCTATCTCAGGCAAATAAATAAATATAATCTTTAAAAAAAAATCAATGTAAAAATCAGAAATGATAACTAAAGGGATAAATACTAAGACTTTTTTATTATCTAAATCTCTCTAAAGGATACGCCACTGTCCACACAAACATAGTAACTATATATGTTGAAATTTCTAACGGAGGTGAAATAATATGTAGGAAAATCACAGTGAATATGCTGAGAAGTGAGACACAGAAGGATCAGTTTACATTCTATGTAACATGGCAGCATCATTGGAATGTGGACTATTGCAAGTTACTGATCATAAGACAGAAAGAAGTTATAACTTGAAAGCAGAAGAAGCAGGTAAAATGAAATCATATCAAATGCTGCATTAATCCAAAAAAGATACATGGGAAGAGGGAACAAAGAACACATGGGACAACAACAATATAAAGGCAACACACTATATTGAAACAATATTACCATTCACATTCACGAAATGTTCTAAACACCATGATTAAAGACAGGGATTGTTAGATTGAATGTCACAGCAACACCCAAGTGGATGCTGTCGATCAGAAACTTCAGTAAAGGAAATGGCACTGAGATCTAGCAACATTTTAGGACAATTCTCACCCAACTCTGCTCCACAGTGTGAGTCATGTAACATTCACATGGAACAGGGAGAAAATCTGGGAAGATGAACTGAATCTTTAAAATAACTAAGATGGTTATTTTGTGTTATGTATTTTACACACAGAGAGAAGGGAAGAAATAATCTCAGTGCACATTTCATGAGAACAAGACTAGAAATGTCCCACATGTCTCTTCCTTCCCTGGACTTTAAGATGTTCATACACACAGTGATAAGAGCTTTCTCTGCAGCCCAGAGGGGAGCACAGCTCCACATGAACCAGATTGATGAAACTCACCCAGAAGCTCAGATATTCTCTCCACCAGTGGGAGAAGGAATATCTTTAAGGGGACAAGTGAGGACATAAGGTAGGCTTGAGGTGGCCAGGCTCCAACTGGGGTTCAGAGGTGGAATTCTGGAGTCTCTACCATAGCCTAGCCTCTCTCCTCCCCACCCTACCTTCTGCCTGGATGCTGCCCCCAGGCCTGCCCACAGGCTCAGCCCTCACAATACTCTGAGCATTACCCCAACCCTGAATTCAGCCCAGGGGATGCTGTAGGGGAGGAATCCCTGAGAATGAGTCCCACAGTCCCCTGAACCTGCGGACACTGTGGACCTCATATAACTCTGTGCCCCCTGTAGAATTGCTGGGACACCACTGGCAACCCCATCGGCTAGGGGAGCACAGAGAGAGGACCAAGCAATAACACAGAGCAATCAGAAGGACCCAGGACAGGCCCCTGCACAGTCAAACAGCCTCCTCTGTCCACAGATTCTCCAACTCTAACGACTCAGACACAAACCCACTGACAACCCATGGGCAGCCTTCAGGCGATCCTTTAGAGACCAGCCAGGATGGGGATGTCAGAGTCAGGAACAGAAATCCTGCTGCTGAGCCTGGCCTCACCCTCCCTCCCTATTTCCTGCCAAGGTCAAGCTATGCCCTGAGGAGTTTATAATAATAATAATGACAACAATAACAGTAATAATAATGCAGATTTATGTGCACAAGTAAACTTTACACCAAAACACCATCTGTTCCCACTTATGACAATCTGCACTAATTGAGATGTGGAAGCATCGATCTTGACACTTAAGACACAGGAATCTGATAGCAATGGGACATCACCTGTGGGGGAAACAACAAATCCAGATTTATCTGGATTTGGCCATTTTCCAATGCACTACACTCTACCCTGCACCCTTCTTTTTATAATAAGACAACAAGCTAAGCCATGGCATTTCAACCCTGGGACAGGTACAGGAATCACACCTGCCCTGCCTCCTGCACCTTGTATGTGAGCTTCTGTGCTGGGCTTGGCAGGACAGGGCGCACCTGCCTGTGGGAGGCTGGAAACCCTGGTCCACACCCTTTCTCAAGTGACAGGTGTTGTGGGGTGGTGACCGCAGGAAATTAGTTCCTGGTCTGAGTCTTCCTTCACCAGCAGGGGGCAGCAGAGCTACAACCGTAGCAGCAGGACAGAGGCTAGGGCTGCCCAGAGGGAGCATCACAGGAAAACCAGGCCTGGGGCTCAGCAGGGGTCAAGGGTTCAATCCCCATAAAGAAGTTGGAATAATCACTCCTATCTCCAGCTGCTGAAGAGACCTTGCTATGAAGGTCAGACACACAGTAACACCCAGGACACTGATGGGAGTCCTGACAGTGAATGCCTCACATGAGAAATGCAGCTCGCTGCTCTGTGCACCAGTGTTCCAGGAGCTGACTCATCTGAGCTGGACATGTTGAGAACATCCTGACCACTCACCTTCTGACTCTCCTTCCCCACGTCCAGGCAAAGTCAGAGCTGGGGCTTCAGGAAGGTCAGACCTTTGTTCAGGAAGGTCTCAATGGATGAAAGGCTGGTACTAGGAGACCCTAGTCCCTTGAATGAGTGTCCACAGCCTTCTTGTGAGACTGTCTCCAGAGTGAAGGGATTCTCACTACCTGAGGCCACAGCTCTGGTCCTTGGGCTGTCCTTGTGCACTGACAGGACCCAGTTCCCTTACGGATGCTGGCCTTGCTCTAAAAGTCACTCATGAGAGAAAACGTAATTCTGGGGACTCTAACAACACATGGAGCTCAAAAGTGTCTTTTATAGTCAGTGGTGATTTCTCATGCAACTCATATGATTACATGAAACACTGATGAAGAATCATAAAGGAATCAATGTGGTGACAATCAAATTGCTGGTCTGCTGTGGGATGGGGGTGTCAGAGATGAAATCACCATGTCTCAATACACTAGTCATTGTGATCAATCTTCAAAAGCACATGGTCTGCTAACAAGTGGACTCTCACAGACAACGATGCACAAATATTCTGATGAGAAAATTCCACAATCTGATGACATGGGAAGCGTTGGATCACAGTGCCTCAGGGGGACACAGTGCAGGAGGAGGAAGGTAATGAGGGCATAGGACCACCTCTCCTTGAACAGGTGTCTGCATCTCTCAGAGGACCCATCCCAGCTCCATGGCCAGGCTCCTGAGAGACCACAGAGAGAGCCAAGGGCAAACCCCATACAGAGTAGTTTCATTTGGTTATCATGTGTTCAGATATCAGGAAGGTAACTGATCCCAGATGTTTTTGTCAAGGATGGTTTTTTAACCTGGTTGCTGCTTGGAGTAAACTAGGATTTCCTCTCTTCCTCCTCAATCACATATTCTGATCTCACAACTGGTGGATCACTGAGGAGCCTCTGAAGTGGGGGGAATTTGCATAACTACTAACACTCATTGACCCAAAGACCTAGAAAGGAATAAAGGAGACTGGGGTGGAACCAGCAGTGCTGTGGGATCTCAGTAGGCAGTGCTCTGGGCATCTCCAGCATGGACTGGACTCCTTTTCTGCTCTCCGTCCTCACTCTCTGCACAGGTGCTGCCCCTGGACCCTCTGCAAATGCTCAGCCCCTGCTGGACCCGAGCTGAGCCTGCCTCAAAACTTGAGCTCAGACCCAGCATAGCCTCATTATGGGGATGCAGGGAAGGAGGCCCTGACCCTCACACCAACCTCTCCTCTTCTGTTTTTTCAGGGTCTGTGGCCTCCAGTGTGCTGACTCAGTCTCCCTCGGTGTCTGTGTCCCTGGGACAAACGGCTACAATCACCTGCTCTGGAGAAGTACTGAACAAAAAATACGCACAGTGGTTCCAGCAGAAGCCAGGCCAAGCACCCATGCTGGTCATTTATAAGGACACTGAGCGTCCTTCTGGGATCCCTGACCGATTCTCTGGCTCCAGTTCAGGGACCACACACACCCTGACCATTAGTGGGACCCGGGCTGAGGACGAGGCTGACTATTACTGTCAGTCCTATGACAGCAATACTGATGCTCACAGTGACACAGGCAGATGGGGAAGTGAGACAAAAACCCCTTCCACCTTCCGCCTTTTCAGCTTCTTCAGCCCCAGGAGGACTGTTCATAGTGGCCTGGGATCCTACATTTGAGATCTGAAGCCTGACCCTCCTCACACACCTTCAGACAGGTTCTGCAAGAGGTGGATTAGCAGAGGATAAGGACACATTTATTATAACTATATTTAATCTGTGGATGTGAATGCGTGAATGACTGAATATGGTGGAAGCAGATATAGAAGACATTTTCCAAAGGCCAAATCTTTTAAATCTTCCCCAGCTGATGATCATATCCTCTAAGATGTAGAAATACAGAGATGAGACTGACAGCAGATTACATGTTACAACAGAAGAAACTAGTCACC
This sequence comes from Mustela putorius furo, assembly GCF_011764305.1. Taxonomy (NCBI): domain Eukaryota; kingdom Metazoa; phylum Chordata; class Mammalia; order Carnivora; family Mustelidae; genus Mustela; species Mustela putorius. Next base: position 647,084 of record NW_025422010.1, read on the forward strand.
CTGATGTCACAGCAATAGAAACCATTCAAAAGGAAACACAGAGTGAAAGAGCTGGAGAAATTGAAGAAAGTCTCAGTGCAGGGAAGACAGCTTCTTTCCACCTAAAGATGTGTAATTGGAGTAACTGAGGCAGAGATGGTGGGGGGGAGGGTGGCGACTGAAAACATATCTGAAGGAAAAAGAGCCACCAAGTTCTCAAATTGTGAAACCCATGAACCAATGTATCCAAGAAGCTCAACAAAGCTCGGGCACAGGGAACATGAGAGACAGCACGGCAGACATCGTAATGACATTGCTACAAACCAGCAATGCAGATACTCTCACAACCAGAGAGGAGAGTTGTGTCCCATACAGAGAAGCAGCATTGTGATGGGAGCTCACTCCTCATCATGAACTATATAAACTGGAAAACTGAAAACAGGGGAGATATGTCTACACATTCTAGTATGAAATATCTGTCATCTTTGGTCTTTACTGACTAAAATGTCCTTGAAAAGTGAGGACAAAATAAACCTTTCTCAGACTGGAAACCTCCCAGAACTGATCACCCACAGACCTTCAGCACAGGGGACAGTGAAGGATGCCGTTTGGACAGAAGGAAAGGGTGACAGAGGGAAATGTGAGTCTACACAAATATTATAAGCTTGGGGAAATCATAACTACATGGATAAACATAAACATAAAACAAATTTTAGTGGTTTCTATCTATAAATACAATCATGTGCTTAAAGAAAAACAATAGCAATGTGTTTGTAATGGAGGAATGAATAAAATGTATGACATTGAGAGCAGAAATGATGAGAGAGTTGAGACCATGTTATGATGTCCTCATCCTCCGTGTGAGTGATGTCATGTGACTGGGAGGAACTCTGATAAGGTAGGAGGTGAGGACTGCAAATCCAGAAGAAACCATTAAAATAACATCATTTTAACAACAAAGAGCTATAGCTACTAAGATGCGTGACTTGGGAATTTCCAGAGCATACAGATATAATAGGACACAGACGTCATGTGCATGTATGTGTGTGTTTCTCTGTGATGCACAGAGAGGCAGAGATGATGGGAGAGAGTCACACAGGTTGAGATTCAGCTCAGGCAGTCCTGAGTGGCAGGTCTGGAAGCTACAGGATAGAACAGAAGGCATGGAAGTCAGGACGAGGTTGCAGACTTTCATCCAAATTTATTCTGAAGGATTGAAATGCTAAGAGGAGACAGAGAAGAAAATGAAAGCACCCCATTCAAACTGCTAGAGATGAAAACAACAGTGTGTCAAATCACAAACACAAGAGTTGAGATCACCAGCAGACACGACAAGATGAAGATTGTGAGGGAATCTGAAGCCACAGCACAGACATGACAGAGTGAAAGGTACAGAGAGACTTTATAGGTGAGCAGAGCAGCGTTCAGCATAGGAAAACGTGGACAAGATCATGCACATGTGATTGTGAACCCAGGCAGGGAGTGAGGGTAGGTTGGTGGAAAAGAATATTTGATGAATTATTAGCTGCAAATGTCCTAAATTTTATGAAAATTCAGTACCTACAGTTTACAAATTCTTGAGAAATCCTAAGCATAAGATATGGTGTGTGGGACAAAAGAACACCCCAACCCCCATCAAGATCATGTTGTTTAAGGCAGAGAAAAAGAGACAGTGTGAAAAACACCCTGAGAGGAAAGATACTTGGTTCAGTGGAACAGTGTTAAGGATTCAGACTGATCGTTCATGAGTAGAAATGCATAGAGAAGGCAATGGATTAACATCTTTAAAATACTAAAAGAAATAAACAAAAAGAAACCCTTAAATTTTTTATCCAGGGGAAAATGTCCTTCAGTAATGAAGGCAAAATAAAATTTTTTCAGCTCTACCAACTGGACAGAAATGATCATAAGCAAACCCATAACACAGGAAATACTGGACTTCCTTCAGTCAGGAGGAAGTGATTCCAGAAAGAATACGAATCTACAAAATGATTGTTTAAGAGTCAGAAATGAAAGCCACAGGGATAAATATGAAGATTTTTTTGTGTGTGATTTAACTCTCTTTGAAAAATCAATCATTGTTGGGGCACCTAGGTGGCTTAGTTGTTAAGCATCTGTCCTGGGATAAAACGTGCATCTTCTCCCTGCTCAGCCAGAAGCCTGCTTCTTCCTCTCCCACTCCACCTGCTTGTATTCCATTTCTTGATGTCTCTCTCTCTGTGTCAAATAAATAAAATCTTAAAAAAAAGAAAAAGAAATCACTGTTTACAGCAAGTATAATCACTGCATATGTTGGAATTGATCATGTAGCTAACAGTGATGGGTATGACATCCCTACTGAGAAAGGAAAGGCTTAAGGTATAGACAGGGAGAGATAAGGACCCTTCCATGGCATTTACCACATCACCACACAGCCTTCTGGTCAATATGGAACTTGGTGAAGGTCCATTTGATGGCATTTCCCAGCATGCTCCACTCCTTGGGCCGGGCTTCCATCCCCTTCCACAGGGGGTGGGTGTCCTCCCTGTTCACTCAGATCTTGCTGTACTGATGGATTTGACCTGAGAGACAGTGACGATCTCTTCAATCTGCACATGACTCCCTGTCTGCTGCCTCTCCAGCTGTTCACAATAGAAGGCCAGGCTCCATGAAGCCCACTCAACAGAGGGGTCTTGCAGGTTGAGGAACTGAGTGCAGGTCACGTCTGTTTACCACATGGTTAGGGCAGGTTGGTGGCCATGCACAGGTACTTATGCATTAACCATATGCCAATCGATGTTCTTGGCTGAGGAGTTGTGCACTGGGTCAGCACAGAGCCCGTCCTCATGGAGGCTCACTTGGTGCTGGGCAGGGTCTGCAAGGGCCCCACACACCAGCACCAGTGATCCTACTTTTCCTAATTTTTTTCTTCACAATGTTTCCTATTTGGACTTGCTTTGTACAAGAATACAATATATAACACATGTAACACATAAACATGTGTTAATCCACTGTGTATGTTATCATTAAGATTTATGGTCAAGAGTAGACTATTAGTAGTTAAGGTTTGGGAGAGTCAAATGTTATATGCAGATTTTAGACAGCACCTGTGTCAGCACCTCTAACACCTATTTTGTTCAAAATTCAACTGTAATAGGAATGTTTCACCAGCTGTTCCAAAAAATAAATGAATGTGGTACACTTCCCAATTCATTTCATGTAGCCATTGTTACACTGATACCAAAACCACACGTCACTAGAAAACTATAGACCACTGTCTTCTACAAATACAGGCACAGAGATCCTCAACAAAACACTATCGAACTTAATCCAGCAAAATATAGAAAGAGTTAGACAGCAGGAACAAAAGGGATTTATTGCAACAATACAAGGGGTTTGAACATACAAAAACAATTAGTAGAATACATTATATCAATGGAATAAAATAAAAAACTCACCTGATTATCTCAATAGATGCAGAAAGAGCATTTGATAAATCCAACATCCTTTCATTAGAGAAAGACTGACCACCCAGCAGATGACCACAATGACCATCAACTACAAAAAGACTGCTGCCTCCACTTCATTTTGCTCCTATTCACACAGGAACCACTCCTATGATTCACCAAAACCAAAAACAAACAGCAAAATGAATTCTGACAATACATCAGTCCAGCCCCCCAATTTTTCATTTCTAAAAAAATATTACCTTGAAACTGACAAGATTTAAATCACGGACAATTTAGGTTCTCACTGTTCCTTCAGCCTCAGACAAACAGGAGTCTTTCCCATAGAGACTGTCTCTGCTGTCCCCAGACACATGTCCTGTGCCCGTTCCTTCTTCTCACCCTGACAGCAGCTCTAGTGTCACCTCCCCAGAGCGATTTCTTCCAAACTCTCCGCGCACAGTGTCATTTTTCCTGATATCCAACTTAATTGTCTGCATATTACCTACTACTGAATGGTTATTCCCTAATGTTATTTGGTTAGTTCATTGATTTTTCATAATTTCCCTACTGGTCACAAAATGTTAATACAAAACATACAGATGATAATCAAAGGCAGGAACAGACAAATTCCCTCCTAACAAAGTCTGGAAGCAGAAGCCTAGTTTCCAGGATGTTCTCCAATTCCAAGTTCCAAATCTACTCACTCTTTGCCTCAACATCTCAGCTATGCAGCTTTGATTTTCATTCTCGCTGACAACAGAGCTCACATGACTGCTGCAGCTCCAGCTGTCACACCCATGTTCAGGAGGAAACGCACTCCATATATCTGGTGTGTTTCCTTACTTCATGAGGTCAAATGTCCCCAGAAAGATTGAAAGATGAATGACATAGCTATTGACCAGTGCTTAATCACAAGGTCAGTCCTGGCCAAGAAGGACATGGAAATAACAATGGTTTTGGCTTTCAAATGAATATAGAAGACAAGACCTAGGTAAAAGTTGGTAAAGACTGTCTACTGTCTCAGCAAAACAAGTGTGTCCATTATGTCACCCCACCCATAACATGGAAACTCTGGGAGATAAACTGTCTTCTTCACAAAGATTTCCAAGGATGGAAAGTCTGCCAAAACAAAGTTGGTAAAATAAATTATTTGCCAGGTGGTTTTTCTCCTGTCTCTGTCCTTGGAGCTGTAGTCACCACTGCCCTATTTTGGTGTACCAGCCAGCAGGGTCGCTAATAACTAGTGCCTGTGTCCTGTGTCCCCCAGTTCCCAGCACAGAACCACATCCATGATGACCCACCAACCCAGTGGTAGGAGCAGTGATACCTCAAATGGGGCCTGCTTTCTCCTCCTCACATGGTCCTATTCTTATTTTCATGGATACTCATATCTCCTGCAATATGGCCATGAAAGTGGCAAGGGCCACACAGAGAAGAGTATGCCTCTCTGGGGCCAGCAGGCCACAGATAAGGGAATCAGGATGTGAACAGTGGGTTCTGAATCTCCTCCTGGACTAAAAGATCTCTGCACATCCAGGAGAAGAGCCACCAGGGGGCAGCAGAGATCAACTGGTCAAGCCACCTGGCCATGGGGAGGGTCTGGGCATTAAGATTTCTAACAGGGAGGGTGGCTCACCAGGACCTGAGAGAGAAAAGAATACATGCATGCTTTCTACACTATCAGCTTTGACTCTGATGTAAAATTCTGACTCGGGGGCTCTCAGAGCTGTATCCTGATGAATTTGTCTCTGTCTCTAACACTGGTCCAAGACTTCATACATCCCCACCAAGCACATTCCTGCTATACTCAGTCACTGACAATCTCTGCTAAGGCTGAGTCGGCCCCAGCACTCTGTGTACCCTAGAGATACTGAGGCACAGCATCTATGGCCCACATTCAGGACACACACCTCCAGTAGCCCTTCAATGACTCCTTAAAACTCCATGTGTGCTTGGCAAGGGAGGACTTTTGTTTGGGTTCTGATGCTCCCCAACAGACACACGGCTTAGGCACTTCACTGACTTAAGCCTCCTAGTGCCTGCAGAGGAAACAAACTATCAGAGACTAGAATGGAAACAGAGAATGGAAAATCTACTTCAGCACTCAACCAGGATAGACCAGCCCAGGAGTGAGGTCAGGACATGGAGAAGGATGGATTTGGGCACCCCAGACTATGGACCAGGGTATGAAGCAGGATCCCCAGGGCTGAAGATGGGACTGAAGGGCTTGTCCTCCTCTCTGTGTGTCCCTTGGGGATGAATCTCTCTGCAACCACAAAGCTCCTCAGCAGCAGCCCCTGAGCCCCAGCTGATTTGCATGAACAGCTAGAGGATAAGAGAGGCCTGGGATGAATCCAGCCAGGCTATAGAGCTTGGAGAGTAGAATCAGGGCATCTCCACCATGGCCTGGACTCCTCTCCTTCTTGGCCTCCTTGCTCACTGCACAGGTGCTACACATAGGCTCAGACCCTCTGCAGCTCCAGGGATCTGGGGCAATCCAGGCCCTGACTCTGAGCTCTGCATGGAGCTGCTTGTCAGGGGAAGGATGCTAATGGCCCTGCTGCAGGATGAGAGATAGCAGGGGTGTCGTCCCCCAAGTGCTCACTGGTTCTGACTTGTCCAGAGAGAATTGAGGATGATCTCATTTGGGCAAAGAATCCATCCACCAGTCAGATTCATGGGCTTCAGGAGCTGAGATGCTAGAAGGGTGGAAACAGGGCAGTGAGAATCCCTGGAGCTTAGGCCAGGCAGGTGATGGTGTTCTGGGGTGAGACCCAGAGCTGAAAGACCTAATGCTCCTTTTCTTTCTTGCAGGTTCTGTGGCCTCCTATGTGCTGACTCAGCCCCCATCTGTGTCAGTGGCTCTGGGAAAGACAGCCCAGGTCACCTGTGGGGGAAACAACATTGGAAATAAATATGTTCACTGGTACCAGCAGAAGGCAGGCCAGGCTCCTGTGCTGATCATCTATGAAAGCAACAAACGGCCCTCAGGGATTCCTGAGCGATTTTCAGGCACCAACTCTGGGAACACGGCCACCCTGACTATCAGTGGGGCCCGGGCTGAGGACGAGGCTGACTATTACTGTCAGGTGTGGGATAGCAGTTCTAATACTCACAGTGACACAGACAGATGGGGAAGTGAGACACAAACCCCTTCCCTGTCTGGGTTACACTCTCCTCCAGCTCCAGGAGGTCTGTGCACAGAGAAGGGAGCAGGTCTAACTCGAGTTCCCAAATCCAAAGTTCCCAGATCTCCCTAGACACCCACACTTTGGCAGTACCTGCACAGGGTGTACAGGGTTGATTTGGGGCTCCTGAGATTGTCTGGGCCTGAGTATGTTGGGGAACAGAGGGATTGGGTATAAAGTCAAATGGAAAGAACCATCTGTCAGTGGTAATTACTTCTCATTTACTTATGGTGGCCAGAGACCACTCCTTCAACCAACTGCCCAGGACTGGAGCCCCAAATCTTCCAACTCAGTTGAGCTCCAGAAGCCCTGCCATGGTGGTGGCTGGGGATTCCGAGTGGAAAAGACTAGTGCATTATTCAACGTAGTCACTCCTCTCCTGGGCTCACATATGCCCCATCTCTGCCTAGAGTCCCTGACAGCTCAAGGGTCTCCTTATTGGGGAAGTGAACTTGGTTCAGCAAATTGCCTCCCCAGGGTCCTTCCCTTCCTCAGAGAGACTGTATTGAATGATGGCCTGAATCCAAGGTCTCAAGATCCTCCCTCAGGTTCAGATGTCCTGAATGGTCCCTGCTTTAGAGCTCACCACTGGAAGGATACCTCATCTGATGTCTCACTGTGAGTCATTCTCCTTCTGCCCAGTCTGGCCAGCCTCACTTCCTCCAGATTTCCTGCAAATGCACTTCTGCATCTCAGATTCTATTCAAGGAACCCAATCCAGGATGGCCAGGCACAGTCCTCAAAGACCTGAGGAGTCTACTATATGTCACAAAGCTCTGCTTTCTCCTCCAAATCCAACTAAGCATGTGAGATCCTCAGACAGACCATACGGTATCTTCTATATTTGTACAGTGAGAAAAGATGCACACAGAGAAGGTGCTATGGGTTCTAATAGGTAGTTGGAGAGTCTATCCATCCTGATAGTGAATGTGGGATGATGAGTCAGTGACCTCCTTTTACAAAGTGGCCAAAAGGTACACAACCATGGTAGTGAGACACACAATGTGTGCTTCCTCACTTCTACCTCCCAAATTGTGCCCAAGTATTTATCTTTACACTTACCCTACCCAGTAATATGTATGATGATTTTGTGAAATACAGCTGAAGCCTGTCTGTGCAGTCAAGTAATAAGCCACCACAGACTACCCCTCCTCCACATGACATTCACCAAGGTCTGCACAAATCAGGCTCCAAATAAAGAGAATATTGGGAGAAGGAAAATTTCCAGACTCTTTCCATGAAACCAGCATTACCCTGATATCCAAACCAGGCAAAGACCCTAACAAAAAAGAGAATTTCAGACCAATATCACTGATGAATATGGATGCTAAGATTCTCAACAAGATCATAGCAAATAGGATCCAACAGCACATTAAAAAGATTATCCACCATGACCAGGTGGGATTCATTCCTGGGCTACAAGGATGGTTGAACATTCACAAATCAATCAATGTGATAGAACAAATCAATAAAAGAAGAGAGAAGAACTACATGGTTCTCTCAATTGATGCAGAAAAAGCATTTGAAAAAATCCAGCATCCATTCCTGATTAAAACGCTTCAAAGTATAGGGATAGAGGGAACATTCCTGAACTTCATCAAATCTACCTATGAAAGACCCACAGCAAATATCATCCTCAATGGGAAAAAGCTTGCAGCCTTCCTGTTGAGATCAGGAAAACGACAAGGATGCCCACTTTCACCACTCTTGTTCAACATAGTATTAGAAGTCCTAGCAACAGCAATCAGGCAACAAAGAGAAATAAAAGGTATCCAAATTGGCAATGAAGAAGTCAGACTCTCTCTTGTTGAAGATGATATGATTCTTTATATGGAAAACGCAAAAGACTCAACCCCCAAACTACTAGAACTCATATAGCAATTCAGCAACGTGGCAGGATACAAAGTCAATGTACAGAAATCAGTGGCTTTCTTATACACTAACAATGAAAATGCAGAAAGGGAAATTAGAGAATCGATTTCATTTACTATAGCATCAAGAACCATATGACACCTGAGAATAAACCTAACCAAAGAAGTAAAGGATCTGTATTCGAGGAACTACAGAATACTCAAGAAAGAAATTGAAGAAGACACAAAAAGATGGAAGACCATTTAATGCTCTTGGATCGGAAGAATAAACATTGTTAAAATGTCTATACTGCCTAGAGCAATCTATACTTTATTTTAATTAATTTTTTATTTTTTATAAAGATATATTTTTATCCCTAGGGGTACAGGTCTGTGAATCACCAGGTTTACACACTTCACAGCACTCACCCAAACACATACCCTCCCCAATGTCCATAATCCCACCCCCTTCTCCCTAACCCCCTCCCCCCAGCAACCCTCAGTTTGTTTTGTGAGATTAAGAGTCACTTATGGTTTGTCTCCCTCCCAATCCCATCTTGTTTCATTTATTCTTCTCCTACCCACCTAAGCCCCCATGTTGCATCACCACTTCCTCATATCAGGGAGATCATATGATAGTTGTCTTTCTCTGCTTGACTTATTTCGCTAAGCATGATACACTCTAGTTCCATCCATGTTGTCGCAAATGGCAAGATTTCATTTCTTTTGATGGCTGCATAGTATTCCATTGTGTATATATACCACATCTTCTTGATCCATTCATCTGTTGATGGACATCTAGGTTCTTTCCATAGTTTGGCTATTGTGGACATTGCTGCTATAAACATTCGGGTGCACGTGCCCCTTTGGATCACTACGTTTGTATCTTTAGGGTAAATACCCAATAGTGCAATTGCTGGGTCATACGGCAGTTCTATTTTCAACATTTTGAGGAACCTCCATGTTGTTTTCCAGAGTGGCTGCACCAGCTTGCATTCCTACCAACAGTGTAGGAGGGTTCCCCTTTCTCCGCATCCTCGCCAGCATCTGTCATTTCCTGACTTACTGATTTTAGCCATTCTGACTGGTGTGAGGTGATATCTCATTGTGGTTTTGATTTGTATTTCCCTGATGCCGAGTGATATGGAGCACTTTTTCATGTGTCTGTTGGCCATCTGGATGTCTTCTTTGCAGAAATGTCTGCTCATGTCCTCTGCCCATTTCTTGATTGGATTATTTGTTCTCTGGGTGTTGAGTTTGCTAAGTTCTTTATAGATTCTGGACACTAGTCCTTTATCTGATATGTCGTTTGCAAATATCTTCTCCCATTCTGTCAGTTGTCTTTTGATTTTTTTAACTGTTTCCTTTGCTGTGCAAAAGCTTTTGATCTTGATGAAATCCCAATAGTTCATTTTTGCCCTTGCTTCCCTTGCCTTTGGCGTTGTTCCTAGGAAGATGTTGCTGCGGCTGAGGTCAAAGAGGTTGCTGCCTGTGTTCTCCTCAAGGATTTTGATGGATTCCTTTTGCACATTGAGGTCCTTCATCCATTTTCAGTCTATCTTTGTGTGTGGTTTAAGGAAATGGTCCAATTTCATTTTTCTGCATGTGGCTGTCCAGTTTCCCCAGCAGCATTTATTGAAGAGGCTGTCTTTTTTCCATTGGACATTCTTTCCTGCTTTGTCGAAGATTAGTTGACTGTAGAGTTGAGGGTCTATTTCTGGGCTCTCTATTCTGTTCCATTGATCTATGAGTCTGTTTTTGTGCCAGTACCATGCTGTCTTGATGATGACAGCTTTGTAATAGAGCTTGAAGTCCAGAATTGTGATGCCACCAACGTTGGCTTTCTTTTTCAATATCCCTTTGGCTATTCGAGGTCTTTTCTGGTTCCATATACATTTTAGAATTATTTGTTCCATTTCTTTGAAAAAGATGGATGGTACTTTGATAGGAATTGCATTAAATGTGTAGATTGCTTTAGGTAGCATAGACATTTTCACAATATTTATTCTTCCAATCCAGGAGCATGGAACATTTTTCCATTTCTTTGTGTCTTCCTCAATTTCTTTCATGAGTACTTTATAGTTTTCTGAGTATAGATTCTGTGCCTCTTTGGTTAGGTTTATTCCTAGGTATCTTATGGTTTTGGATGCAATTGTAAATGGGATTGACTCCTTAATATCTCTTTCTTCTGTCTTGCTGTTGGTGTAGAGAAATGCAACTGATTTCTGTGCATTGATTTTATATCCTGACACTTTACTGAATTCCTGTATAAGTTCTAGCAGTTTTGGAGTGGAGTCTTTTGGGTTTTCCACATATAGTATCATATCATCTGCGAAGAGTGATAATTTGACTTCTTCTTTGCCGATTTGGATGCCTTTAATTTCCTTTTGTTGTCTGATTGCTGAGGCTAGGACCTCTAGTACTATGTTGAATAGCAGTGGTGATAATGGACATCCCTGCCATGTTCCTGACCTTAGCGGAAAAGCTTTCAGTTTTTCTCCATTGAGAATGATATTTGCGGTGGGTTTTTCATAGATGGCTTTGATGATATTGAGGTATGTGCCCTCTATCCCTACACTTTGAAGAGTTTTGATCAGGAAGGGATGCTGTACTTTGTCAAATGCTTTTTCAGCATCTATGGAGAGTATCATATGTTCTTGTTCTTTCTTTTATTGATGTGTTTTATCACATTGACTGATTTGCGGATGTTGAACCAACCTTGCAGCCCTGGAATAAATCCCACTTGGTCGTGGTGAATAATCCTTTTAATGTACTGTTGAATCCTATTGGCTAGTATTTTGTTGAGTATTTTCGCATCTGTGTTCATCAAGGATATCGGTCTATAGCTCTCTTTTTTGGTGGGATCCTTGTCTGGTTTTGGGATCAAGGTGATGCTGGCCTCATAAAATGAGTTTGGAAGTTTTCCTTCCATTTCTATTTTTTGGAACAGTTTCAGGAGAATAGGAATTAGTTCTTCTTTAAATGTTTGGTAGAATTCCCCCGGGAAGCCGTCTGGCCCTGGGCTTTTGTTTGTTTGGAGATTTTTAATGACTGTTTCAATCTCCTTACTGGTTATGGGTCTGTTCAGGCTTTCTATTTCTTCATGGTTCAGTTGTGGTAGTTTATATGTTTCTAGGAATGCATCCATTTCTTCCAGATTGTCGAATTTATTGCCGTAGAGTTGCTCATAGTATGTTCTTATAATAGTTTGTATTTCTTTGGTGTTAGTTGTGATCTCTCCTCTTTCATTCATGATTTTATTTATTTGGGTCCTTTCTCTTTTCTTTTTGATAAGTCGGGCCAGGGGTTTATCAATTTTATTAATTCTTTCAAAGAACCAGCTCCTACGTTCGTTGATTTGTTCTATTGTTTTTTTTTTTTTTTTGGTTTTTATTTCATTGATTTATGCTCTGATCTTTATGATTTCTCTTCTCCTGCTGGGCTTAGGGTTTCTTTCTTGTTCTTTCTCTAGCTCCTTTAGGTGTAGGGTTAGGTTGTGTACCTGAGACCTTTCTTGTTTCTTGAGAAAGGCTTGTACCGCTATTTATTTTCCTCTCAGGACTGCCTTTGTTGTGTCCCACAGATTTTGAACCGTTGTATTTTCATTATCATTTGTTTCCATGATTTTTTTCAATTCTTCTTTAATTTCCCGGTTGACCAATTCATTCTTTAGAAGGATGCTGTTTAGTCTCCATGTATTTGGGTTCTTTCCAAACTTCCTTTTGTGGTTGAGTTCTAGCTTCAGAGCATTGTGGTCTGAAAATATGCAGGGAATGATCCCAATCTTTTGTTACCGGTTGAGTCCTGATTTAGGACCGAGGATATGATCTATTCTGGAGTATGTTCCATGTGCACTAGAGAAGAATGTATATTCTGTTGCTTGGGGATGAAATATTCTGAATATATCTGTGATGTCCATCTGGTCCAGTGTGTCATTTAAGGCCTTTTTTCCTTGCTGATCTTTTGCTTGGATGATCTGTCCATTTCAGTGAGGGGAGCGTTAAAGTCCCCTACTATTATTGTATTATTGTTGATGTGTTTCTTTGATTTTGATATTAATTGGTTTATATAGTTGGCTGCTCCCACATTGGGGGCATAGATATTTAAAATTGTTAAATCTTCTTGTTGGACAGACCCTTTGAGTATCATATAGTGTCCTTCCTCATCTCTTATTATAGTCTTTGGCTTAAAATCTAATTGATCTGATATAAGGATTGCCACTCCTGCTTTCTTCTGATGTCCGTTAGCATGGTAAATTCTTTTCCACCCCCTCACTTTAAATCTGGAGGTGTCTTCGGGCTTAAAATGTGTTTCTTGGAGGCAACATATAGATGCGTTTTGTTTTTTTATCCATTCTGATACCCTGTGTCTTTTGACAGGGGCATTTAGCCCATTCACATTCAGGGTAACTATTGAGAGATATGAATTTAGTGCCATTGTATTGCCTGTAAGGTGACTGTTACTGTATATGGTCTCTGTTCCTTTCTGATCTACCACTTGTAGGCTCTCTCTTTGCTTAGAGGACCCCTTTCAATATTTCCTGTAGAGCTGGTTTGGTGCTTGCAAATTCTTTCAGTTGTTGTTTGTCCTGGCAGCTTTTAATCTTTCCTTCTATTTTCAATGATAGCCTAGCTGGATATAGTATTCTTGGCTGCATGTTTTTCTCGTTTAGTGCTCTGAAAATATCATGCCAGCTCTTTCGGGCCTGCCAGGTCTCTGTGGATAAGTCAGCTGCCCATCTAATATTTTTACCATTGTAGGTTACAGACTTCTTTTCCTGGGCTGCTTTCAGGATTTTCTCTGTCACTGAGACTTGTAAATTGTACTATTAGGTGACGGGGTGTGGGCCTATTCTTATTGATTTTGAGGGGCATTCTCTGAACCTTCTGAATTTTGATGCTCGCTCCCTTTGGCATATTGGGGAAATTCTCCCCAATAATTTTCTCCAGTATACCTTCTGCTCCCCTCTCTCTTTCTTCTTCTTCTGGAATCCCAATTATTCTAATGTTGTTTCGTCTTATGGTGTCACTTATCTCTCGAATTCTCCCCTCGTGGTCCAGTAGCTGTTTGTCCCTCTTTTGATCAGCTTCTTTATTCTCTGTCATTTGGTCTTCTATATCACTAATTCTTTCTTCTGCCTCATTTATCCTAGCAGTGAGAGCCTCCATTTTTGATTGCACCTCATTAATAGCTTTTTTGATTTCAACTTGATTAGATTTTAGTTCTTTTATTTCTCCAGAAAGGGCTTTTATATCTCTCGAGAGGGTTTCTCTAATATCTTCCATGCCTTTTTCGAGCCCGGCTAGAACCTTGAGAATTGTCATTCTGAACTCTAGATCTGACATATTACCGATGTCTGTATTGATTAGGTCCCTAGCCTTCGGTACTGCCTCTTGTTCTTTTTTTTGTGTTGAATTTTTACGTCTTGTCATTTTGTCCAGATAAGGGTATATGAAGGGGCAAGTAAAATACTAAAAGGTTGGCAACAACCCCTGGAAAATATGCTTTAACCAAATTAGAAGAGATCCAAAATCGTGAGGGGGGAGAAAGGGGATAAAAAGAGGTTCAAAAAGGAAGAAAGAAAAAAAAAAGAAAAAAGAAAGAAAAAAAAAAAGAAAAGAATTTTAAAAAAAAGAAAACACCTAAGAAAAATGTAAAAAAGAAAAAATATATATATTAGATAAACTAGTAAAAAATCGTTAAGAAAGAAAAAGGTAACAGTTAAAAAAAAAATTTTACCCGAAGGTGAGAAAAAAAATAACAAAGAATGAAAAAGAAAAAAATTAAATTAACTGCAAGACTAAAAAAAAATCACAGGGAAAAAGCCATGAGTTCCGTGCTTGGCTTTCTCCTCCTCTGGAATTCTGTTGCTCTCCTTGGTATTGAAACCGCACTCCTTGGTAGGTGAAGTTGGTCTTGGCTGGATTTCTTGTTGATCTTCTGGGGGAGGGGCCTGTTGTAGTGATTCTCAAGTGTCTTTGCCCCTGGCGGAAATACACTGCCCTTACCCGGGTCCGGGGTGAGTAATCCGCTCGGGTTTGCTTTCAGGAGCTTTTGTTCCCTGAGCGCTTTCCGTAGAGTTCCGGAGGGCGGGAATACAAATGGCGGCCTCCTGGTCTCCGGCCTGGAGGAGCCGAGAGCCCAGGGCCACACTCCTCAGTGCGCCCTCAGAGAACAGCGCCCAGTTACTCCCGTCTGCCTGACCTCCGGCCGCGCTCCGAGGTCACCGAACCTGCGACCGGTTAAAGGTAACACCGAGCTGCGAGCATACTGTCGGCTCTGTCTCTGTAGCCGGCTTTCCCGTTCCAATACCCGCAAGCTCTGCGACACTCAGACACCCCCAGTCCTTCTGTGACCCTGTCGGACATGAGGCCACGCTGACCCCGCGTGGGCTTCGCTCCGGTTTAGCCTTTGGAGCGATGTCCCTCAGCGGAACAGACTTTTAAAAGTCCTGATTTTGTGCGCCATTGCTCCGCCGCTTGCTGGGAGCCGCCCCTCCCCCCGGGGTCTGTCTTCCCGTCGCTTTGGATTCACTTCTCCGCCGGTCCTACCTTTCAGAAAGTGGTTGTTTTTCTTTTTCCAGAATTGCTGTTCTTCTTGTCTTCGAACTGCCGATGGATTTTCAGGTGTTTGCAATCTTTAGATAAGCTCTCTAGCTGATCTCCGGCTAGCTGAAGCAGTCTCAGCCTGCTACTTCTCCGCCATCTTGACTCCTCCCCCGAGCAATCTATACTTTTAACGCCATTATGATCAAAATTCTACCGGTATTTTTCAAATTGCTGGAGCAAATAATCCAAAAATTTGCATGGAATCAGGAGAGACCCTGAATCTCTAAGGAAATGTGGAAAATGGAATACAATGCAGCCATCAAAAGAAATGAAATCTTGCCATTTGCTACAACATGGATGGAACTAGAGCGTATCATGCTTAGCGAAATAAGTCAAGCGGAGAAAGACAACAATCATATGATCTCCCTGATATGAGGAAGTGGTGATGCAACATGGGGGCTTAAGTGGGTAGGAGAAGAATAAATGAAACAAGATGGGATTGGGAGGGAGACAAACCATAAGTGACTCTTAATCTCACAAAACAAACTGAGGGTTGCTGGGGGGAGGGGGTTAGGGAGAAGGGGGTGGGATTATGGACATTGGGGAGGGTATGTGCTTTGGTGAGTGCTGTGAAGTGTGTAAACCTGGTGATTCACAGACCTGTACCCCTGGGGATAAAAATATATGTTTATAAAAAATAAAAAATTAAAAAATAATAAAAAAAATAAAACTGGGGGCATCACGTTACCTGATTTCAAGCTTACTACAAAGCTATGATCACCAAGACAGCATGGTGCTGGCATAAAAACAGACACATAGACCAGTGGAACATAATAGAGAGCCCAGAGATGGACCCTCAACTCTATGGTCAAATAATCTTTGAAAAAACAAGAAGAAATATACAGTGTAAAAAAGACAGTCTCTTCAATAAATGGTGCTGGGAAAACTGGGGAACTCTATGTAGAAGAATGAAACTCGACCATTCTCTTACACTGTACACAAAGATAGACTCAAAATGGATAAAAGACCTCAATGTGAGAAAAGAGTCCATCAGAACCCTAGAGGAGTATAGAGGCAGTAATCTCTTTGATATCAGCCACAGCAACTTCTTTCAAGATATGTCTCCAAAGGCAAAGGAAACAAAAGCGAAGATGAACTTTTGGGACTTCATCAAAATCAAAAGCTTCTTCACAGCAAAGGAAACAGTCAAGAAAACAAAGAGGCAACCCACGGAATGGGAGAAGATATTTGCAAATGACAGTACAGACAAAAGGTTAATATCCAGGATCTCTAAAGAACTCCTCAAACTCAACACACACAAAACAGACAATCATATCAAAAAATGGGCAGAAGATATGGACAGACACTTCTCCAATGAAGACATACAAATGGCTATCAGACACATGAAAAAATGTTCATCAACACTAGCACTCAGGGAGATTCAAATTAAAGCCACATGAGATATCACCGTACACCAGTTAGAATGGCCAAAATTAGCAAGACAGGAAACAACATGTGTTGGAGAGGATGTGGAGAAAGGGGAACCCTCTTCCACTGTTGGTGGGATTGCAAGTTGGTGCAGCCACTTTGGAAAACAGTGTGGAGATTCCTCAAGAAATTAAAAATAGAACTTCCCTATGACCCTGCCATTGCACTCCTGGGTATTTACCCCAAAGATACAGATGTCGTGAAAAGAAGGGCCATCTGTACCCCAATGTTTATAGCAGCAATGGTCATGGTCGCCAAACTGTAGAAAGAACCAAGATGCCCTTCAACGATGAATGGATAAGGAAGATGTGGTCCATATACACTATGGAGTATTATGGCTCCATCAGAAAAGATGAATACCCGACTTTTGTAGCAACATGGGCAGGACTGGAAGAGTTGATGCTGAGTGAAATAAGTCAAGCAGAGAGAGTCAAGTATCATATGGTTTCACTTTTTTGTAGAGCATCACAAATAGCATGGAGGACAAGGGGAGATGGAGAGGAGAAGGGTGTTGAGGGAAGTTGGAAGGAGAGGTGAACCACGAGAGACTATAGACTCTGAAAAACAACCTGAGGGTTTTGAAGATGCGGGGGGTGGGAGGTTGGGGTACCAGGTGGTGGGTATTAGAGAGGGAACAGATTGCTTGGAGCACTGGATGTGGTGCAAAAACAATGAGTACTGTTACGCTTAAAAAAATAAATAAATTTTAAAAAAGAATATCGGGAGCCCTGCTTCCACCTCATAAGATAAATCTATGAAATGAATAATTATAGACAGGGTTCCCTTTCCCTACATTGGGATACAAAATACATTTTTGTCTACTAGTGATCTTTATTTGGTCCAGATGATTTGATATTCCATAACTTCAATTTTGAGATATAAATTTAACTATTGTAAATAAATTTGATGATAGATAATAATTGGTTGGGACAGGAGAACAAAGCAGAAACATATGGTAACTATGTATCCAAACATATTCTTACAACACAAGGAGAGAACACATGTTCTAGTCTGCTCATTACTGCCACTACCTGGAGGTCAGAGTGGTATCTATAATTGCCTGCTTCACTGTCCACCCCATATCCTCTTCCCTCAGCAAACACCTGAGCTGGTCTGGATCCTCACCAGTTAACAACCACCAAACTTCATTTTGGAAGATGTATCCTTTGTCAGACCTGCTGCATTGGATTGTGGTGAGTTTGTGAATGTAATCTCAGCCCCAGGGAATAATAGAGGATCTGCTGGGTGCATGCATACACCTGCTAACCCCAGTTGTGTTATAGATATCCAATTGTCCCCTGATAGACAACAGGCTTCCCAGTGCCCCCTACTCATCTGGGTGATTCACTGCCAGGAGGATGTAGTAGGTGGGGGCCTGTTGCCCTCTCAGTGACCAGAGCAGTGTGGTCAATATCCCACTGGAGTATCCCATGCACAAGGCACTTCTCATGTGTCTCGTAAAATGTCTACTCTTAAATCATTTTTTCTACATTATTACAGGCTAAAGATTCTGAATTGAGCTCAGTGACCAGAGTGGTACAGTTAAACCCCAAGAACCAGGTGGCCTCATATTAACAAGGAAGACAAGGAGAAGTGAGATTTTCCACGGTGGCTGAGAACCCCACCTTGTGAAGCTCAGTGAGCACACAGTCCCCTGAGGAGGGGCTGCTCCCCAAGATGTAGATGCAGCTGCAGCAGGACTGGGTGAAGCCCAGGCATCTGCAGGTGGTACAGCTCCCCAGTGAGCCTGTGGTGTTACGTTTCCAAGGACCCCACTCTGAGTAGTTTCTGCCTGCTCTGCTGCTGCTTCCAGACAGGTGAGAAGACCACAGGGAGGCACATTGTGTGCAAAGGTGTGCCCTGCTCTCCCTCCCACTCAGGGTCCATGGGGTCAGGGCCCTGCTCTCCCAGTTCTCCCCTTCGCTTCCTCCTCACACGGCTGGTACCAGTCTGTCCTAAATCAACCTCCCTAAACATCTGGGCTCAGAAGGTCACCATCTCCTGTGTCATGGCAGCAGGGGCACTCAGGATATAATCTTTGTCTCCTGCTACCAATAGCTCCTGGAAGAGGCCCATCTGGCCATGGGGTGGGGTCAGGAGTCACTCCTCAGAGACCCCAGACTCCAACTGGAGCTTGCAGTCTTTGAGCATCAGTGGTTCCACAGCAGTCCTGAGACTGGTTACTCGGGAAATCAGAGCCTTGGGATGTGTCTCCCAAATGTGTGTATGTACCAAGCGAGGGCATGCAGTGCAAACCAAGACCATGCAAACCAAAGCTATATCAGTGAGTACCATTTGGACCAAGACCACATGAGCCGGTGCCACTTGTGGGAGTGGGTGCATCTTTGACCAAGTCCACATAATTGGACCACATTGGCTAAGGCTGGTGCCACTGGGACAGATGTCAACTGAGTGGTGTCATTTGGACTGAAGCCATGAGATCTGGTGCCATGCGGGCAGAGGACCCATTCACCAAAGCCATGTCATCAGTGTCACATTAGCCATGGCAATGATGGCCAAAGACACATGAACCAAGCTTTCTATCAGGTGCCATGAGGACAGAAACCATGTTTTCCTATGACACTTGGAATGAGGCCCTGTCCACCCAGATCCTGTGAGCAGGTGACACTTGTTCTTGTTTCTTTGGGTGATGCTAACATAGCAGCCAAGAAGAACATTGCATCACAGCATTCCCTCTCATCCAAGGTCAGCTCCGCATTCTCAGAGGAGTGAGGCCTCTCAAGGGAGATGACAGAACAGGTAATGAACACTGTGATGTGAGCCACTCCCTGCCAGTAACCATGGAAAATGCTTAATGATGAGGTAAGAAGCCCCCACATTATGACTCCAGGTTGAAGAATTTAACGCTCATGCCTGGCCAGCCAGGAATAAAGGATGGACTCTGCACTGGACAATGAGGTAGAAATGCCCCCCATGCATGGGTATCACAAATGGAGGACATTTTCCCTCATGCAAGTGGGTTCCAAGCAACATTGTGTGATGTGAATCCACATGATGCAAATGAAGATCACATCATGGGCACCACGTGGAGCGAGGCCATCTGAGGAATGCCACTTGGACTGAAGCTGCATAAGTTGGTATATGGTGAGGAGAGAGCTCTTTTCCAGGGCTCTCAGTGATGAGGAACTGAGAACACAGCCATTTGGGCTGGTACAACTCCATCCTGTCCATTAGGCTGTGTCCACTTCCTTAGCACGTCTTTAGTTTCATGTTTCCCTTCTCCTCTCACCTCATGGCAATGGAGGACACTGGAAGGATAGCAGATGAAGTCATCCAGATGGTACATGGTATCCCTTCTTGAGGTCCATGTGCTCAGATACCCACCATATCTGCTCTAAAGGCTGGGACAATGCAGGGCTGTCACCGGAGATCCTGCCTCTAGCTACTGTTGTCCAGTCTGTCTGTTGTCCTTTCTGTCTGCCAAGGGGGACCCTCCATGCAGCTGTTCAGGTCTGACCAGTCTTCCCATTACCACAGAGAGGTGTGGGGAGGTTTGACCCTGGCCTGACTTGGTTGTGACCCAACACAGAAGACCCTGTGCAGCCATGTTTAGGCAGGAGCAGGGTCAGCCCTTCCCAGACTTCCTTCAGGCCCTCTACATCTGTGTGTGCCTGGAGACCCTGTCCTAACCCATCATCCAGACCTCACATGTGTTATCCTCACCTCCCTTTTCAGTGAGCACATCATGCCTGATCTAGCCTATTTTCCCAGGAAATCACTAATAATCATTGCTTGCATTATGTGATGAGTTAGGTTATTAGTGACTTGATCATGTGATGACTGATGCCTGCATGTGTCTGGGGATCAAGAGCAAGGGAAGGCATGGGAATCTCATTGTAATGCTCATGTTTAGACTATGAGAGGTTAGAGTCACATGTGGGCTGTTCCTCCAGCTCTATGCCCAGGTCTAAGCCAGCACTAGTGAGAGACTGTCAGATACAGAGTCTGGGTCTTCCTCAGCTACTCTCCTCTTATAGGCCCTGTGCATCCCTGGACAGTCCCTCCATGTCAGTGACTCTAGGCAGGCCCTAGTTTTGGAGATAAGTTTACAAGTGAATATGCTACTTGGAACCAACGGGAGCTAGGCCAGGTTGTTCATTTGTAAAGATACCAAATGACCTTTAGGGATCCCTGACTGATACGGAGAATCCAACTCATGGACAAGGCCACACTGAGAATCAGACAGATCCAGGGCTAAGAGAAGGCTGACCATTGCTGTGTCACCTACCATGACAGGGAGAGCAGCTGGCAGTAATTTAAAGTGACACAGAAAAATGTGGAAGTGGGATACAAAGCTGCCCACCTAGTCTGGCTTGCACACTTACTAGCACCAACTGCAGGTCAGACCTTACAGTCAGGTATCCTCCCTGGTCCTGGACAGGCCCCTATACAAGTGGTATTTCTAGCAGGTTCTTTGTTCTTGAAACCTGTACATCATATTGAACAATGACAGATGTAGAGAGCTATACTGTATTATGGGGACTGTAGTCATGTTTTATGGAAGATTTAGGATGCCATTATACATCACATTTGACACAGATATAATCACATGCCCTCCAGAGGGGAGACAGCTCTCTCAGCCCAGTCCTGGGGGAATTCCTCTTGTCCTTGGATACTAGAAGCCTGGATGGGCCCAATAGGTCCTGCTTCCCCTGGTGACTGGATGAGAAATCCCCATATCCAGAAATGCTGTCTGAGGCATCCTGAAAAGGAGACAAGACCCCTGATTCCCCAGGCTCTACAGTTCTTAGGTTTAGTAGAAACTGGTGGAAGGGGAGGAGAGTCAAGATGGCGGAGAAGTAGCAAGCTGAGACTGCTTCAGCTAGCCGGAGATCAGCTAGATAGCTTATCTAAAGATTGCAAACACCTGAAAATCCATCGGCAGATCGAAGAGAAGAAGAACAGCAATTCTGGAAACAGAAAAACAACCACTTTCTGAAAGGTAGGACCGGCGGAGAAGTGAATCCAAAGCAACGGGAAGATAACCCCGGGGGGAGGGGCCGGCTCCCGGCAAGCGGCGGAGCAACCGCGCACAAAATCAGGACTTTTAAAAGTCTGTTCAGCTGAGGGACATCGCTCCAGAGGCTAAACCGGGGCGAAGCCCACGCGGGGTCAGCGTGGCCTCAGGTCCCGCAGGGTCACAGAAGGATCGGGGGTGTCTGAGTGTCGCAGAGCTTGCGGGTATTGGAACGGGAAAGCCGGCTACAGAGACAGAGCCGACAGTAAGCTCGCAGCTCCGTGTTACCTTGAACCGGTCGCAGGTTCGGTGAGCTCGAAGCGCGGCCGGAGGTCAGGCAGACGGGAGTAACTGGGCGCTGTTCTCTGAGGGCGCACTGAGGAGTGGGGCCCTGGCCTCTCGGCTCCTCCAGGCCGGACACCAGGAGGCCGCCATTTGTATTCCCGTCCTCTGGAACTCTACGGAAAGCGCTCAGGGAACAAAAGCTCCTGAAAGCAAACCCGAGCGGATTACTCACCCCGGCCCCGGGTAAGGGCGGTGTAATTCCGCCTGGGGCAAAGACACTTGAGAATCACTACAACAGGCCCCTCCCCCAGAAGATCAACAAGAAATCCAGCCCAGACCAACTTCACCTACCAAGGAGTGCGGTTTCAATACCAAGGAGAGCAGCAGAATTCCAGAGGAGGAGAAAGCCAAGCACGGAACTCATGGCTTTTTTCCTGTGATTTTTTTTACTCTTGCAGTTAATTTAATTTTTTCTTTTTCATTTTTTTTTTTTCTCGCCTTCGGGTAAAATTTTTTTTTTTAACTGTTACCTTTTTCTTTTTTAACGATTTTTTACTAGTTTATCTAATATATATATATATATATATATATATATTTACATTTTTCTTAGGTGTTTTCTTTTTTTTAAAATTCTTTTCTTTTCTTTTCTTTTTTCTTTTTTTTTTCTTTCTTCCTTTTTGAACCTCTTTTTATCCCCTTTCTCCCCACTCACGATTTTGGATCTCTTCTAATTTGGTTAAAGCATATTTTCCTGGGGTTGTTGCCACCCTTTTAGTATTTTACTTGCCCCTTCATTTACTCTTATCTGGACAAAATGACAAGACGTAAAAATTCAACACAAAAAAAAGAACAAGAGGCAGTACCGAAGGCTAGGGACCTAATCAATACAGACATCGGTAATATGTCAGATCTAGAGTTCAGAATGACAATTCTCAAGGTTCTAGCCGGGCTCGAAAAAGGCATGGAAGATATTAGAGAAACCCTCTCGAGAGATATAAAAGCCCTTTCTGGAGAAATAAAAGAACTAAAATCTAACCAAGTTGAAATCAAAAAAGCTATTAATGAGGTGCAATCAAAAATGGAGGCTCTCACTGCTAGGATAAATGAGGCAGAAGAAAGAATTAGTGATATAGAAGACCAAATGACAGAGAATAAAGAAGCTGATCAAAAGAGGGACAAACAGCTACTGGACCACGAGGGGAGAATTCGAGAGATAAGTGACACCATAAGACGAAACAACATTAGAATAATTGGGATTCCAGAAGAAGAAGAAAGTGAGAGGGGAGCAGAAGGTATACTGGAGAGAATTATTGGGGAGAATTTCCCCAATATGCCAAAGGGAACGAGCATCAAAATTCAGGAGGTTCAGAGAATGCCCCTCAAAATCAATAAGAATAGGCCCACACCCCGTCACCTAATAGTACAATTTACAAGTCTCAATGACAAAGAGAAAATCCTGAAAGCAGCCCGGGAAAAGAAGTCTGTAACATACAATGGTAAAAATATTAGATTGGCAGCTGACTTATCCACAGAGACCTGGCAGGCCAGAAAGAGCTGGCATGATATTTTCAGAGCACTAAACGAGAAAAACATGCAGCCAAGAATACTATATCCAGCTAGGCTATCATTGAAAATAGAAGGAGAGATTAAAAGCTTCCAGGACAAACAACAACTGAAAGAATTTGCAAATACCAAACCAGCTCTACAGGAAATAATGAAAGGGGTCCTCTAAGCAAAGAGAGAGCCTACAAGTGGTAGATCAGAAAGGAACAGAGACCATATACAGTAACAGTCACCTTACAGGCAATACAATGGCACTAAATTCATATCTCTCAATAGTTACCCTGAATGTGAATGGGCTAAATGCCCCTGTCAAAAGACACAGGGTATCAGAATGGATAAAAAAACAAAACCCATCTATATGTTGCCTCCAAGAAACACATTTTTAGCCCGAAGACACCTCCAGATTTAAAGTGAGGGGGTGGAAAAGAATTTACCATGCTAATGGACATCAGAAGAAAGCAGGAGTGGCAATCCTTATATCAGATCAATTAGATTTTAAGCCAAAGACTATAATAAGAGATGAGGAAGGACACTATATCATACTCAAAGGGTCTGTCCAACAAGAAGATTTAACAATTTTAAATATCTATGCCCCCAATGTGGGAGCAGTCAACTATATAAACCAATTAATAACAAAATCAAAGAAACACATCAACAATAATACAATAATAGTAGGGGACTTTAACACTCCCCTCACTGAAATGGACAGGTCATCCAAGCAAAAGATCAGCAAGGAAATAAAGGCCTTAAATGACACACTGGACCAGATGGACATCACAGATATATTCAGAATATTTCATCCCAAAGCAACAGAATACACATTCTTCTCTAGTGCACATGGAACATTCTCCAGAATAGATCACATCCTCGGTCCTAAATCAGGACTCAACCGGTATCAAAAGATTGGGATCATTCCCTGCATATTTTCAGACCACAATGCTCTAAAGCTAGAACTCAACCACAAAAGGAAGTTTGGAAAGAACCCAAATACATGGAGACTAAACAGTATCCTTCTAAAGAATGAATGGGTCAACCGGGAAATTAAAGAAGAATTGAAAAAAATCATGGAAACAAATGATAATGAAAATACAACGGTTCAAAATCTGTGGGACACAACAAAGGCAGTCCCGAGAGGAAAATATATAGCGGTACAAGCCTTTCTCAAGAAACCAGAAAGGTCTCAGGTACAAAACCTAACCCTACACTAAAGGAGCTGGAGAAAGAACAAGAAAGAAACCCTAAGCCCAGCAGGAGAAGAGAAATCATAAAGATCAGAGCAGAAATCAATGAAATAGAAACCAAAAAAACAATAGAACAAATCAACGAAACTAGGAGCTGGTTCTTTGAAAGAATTAATAAAATTGATAAACCCCTGGCCAGGCTTATCAAAAAGAAAAGAGAAAGGACCCAAATAAATAAAATCATGAATGAAAGAGGAGAGATCACAACTAACACCAAAGAAATACAAACTATTATAAGAACATACTATGAGCAACTCTACGGCAATAAATTCGACAATCTGGAAGAAATGGATGCATTCCTAGAAACATATAAACTACCACAACTGAACCATGAAGAAATAGAAAGCCTGAACAGACCCATAACCAGTAAGGAGATTGAAACAGTCATTAAAAATCTCCAAACAAACAAAAGCCCAGGGCCAGACGGCTTCCCGGGGGAATTCTACCAAACATTTAAAGAAGAACTAATTCCTATTCTCCTGAAACTGTTCCAAAAAATAGAAATGGAAGGAAAACTTCCAAACTCATTTTATGAGGCCAGCATCACCTTGATCCCAATACCAGACAAGGATCCCACCAAAAAAGAGAGCTATAGACCGATATCCTTGATGAACACAGATGCGAAAATACTCAACAAAATACTAGCCAATAGGATTCAACACATTAAAAGGATTATTCACCACGACCAAGTGGGATTTAATCCAGGGCTGCAAGGTTGGTTCAACATACGCAAATCAGTCAATGTGATACAACACATCAATAAAAGTAAGAACAAGAACCATATGATACTCTCCATAGATGCTGAAAAAGCATTTGACAAAGTACAACATCCCTTCCTGATCAAAACTCTTCAAAGTGTAGGGATAGAGGGCACATACCTCAATATCATCAAAGCCATCTATGAAACCCACCGCAAATATCATTCTCAATGGAGAAAAACTGAAAGCTTTTCCGCTAAGGTCAGGAACACGGCAGGGATGTCCATTATCACCACTGCTATTCAACATCGTACTAGAGGTCCTAGCCTCAGCAATCAGACAACAAAAGGAAATTAAAGGCATCCAAATCGGCGAAGAAGAAGTCAAATTATCACTCTTCGCAGATGATATGATACTATATGTGGAAAACCCAAAAGACTCCACTCCAAAGCTGCTAGAACTTATACAGGAATTCAGTAAAGTGTCAGGATATAAAATCAATGCACAGAAATCAGTTGCATTTCTCTACACCAACAGCAAGACAGAAGAAAGAGATATTAAGGAGTCAATCCCATTTACAATTGCATCCAAAACCATAAGATACCTAGGAATAAACCTAACCAAAGAGACACAGAATCTATACACAGAAAACTATAAAGTACTCATGAAAGAAATTGAGGAAGACACAAAGAAATGGAAAAATGTTCCATGCTCCTGGATTGGAAGAATAAATATTGTGAAAATGTCTATGCTACCTAAAGCAATCTACACATTTAATGCAATTCCTATCAAAGTACCATCCATCTTTTTCAAAGAAATGGAACAAATAATTCTAAAATTTATATGGAACCAGAAAAGACCTCGAATAGCCAAAGGGATATTGAAAAAGAAAGCCAACGTTGGTGGCATCACAATTCCGGACTTCAAGCTCTATTACAAAGCTGTCATCATCAAGACAGCATGGTACTGGCACAAAAACAGACACATAGATCAATGGAACAGAATAGAGAGCCCAGAAATAGACCCTCAAATCTATGGTCAACTAATCTTCGACAAAGCAGGAAAGAATGTCCAATGGAAAAAAAGACAGCCTTTTCAATAAATGGTGCTGGGAAAATTGGACAGCCACATGCAGAAAAATGAAATTGGACCATTTCCTTACACCACACACAAAAATAGACTCAAAATGGATGAAGGACCTCAATGTACGAAAGGAATCCATCAAAATCCTTGAGGAGAACACGGGCAGCAACCTCTTCGACCTCTGCCGCAGCAACATCTTCCTAGGAACAACGCAAAAGGCAAGGGAAGCAAGGGAAAAAATGAACTATTGGGATTTCATCAAGATCAAAAGCTTTTGCACAGCAAAGGAAACAGTTAACAAAATCAAAAGACAACTGACAGAATGGGAGAAGATATTTGCAAACGACATATCAGATAAAGGACTAGTGTCCAGAATCTATAAAGAGCTTAGCAAACTCAACACCCAAAGAACAAATAATCCAATCAAGAAATGGGCAGAAGACATGAACAGACATTTCTGCAAAGAAGACCTCCAGATGGCGAACAGACACATGAAAAAGTGCTCCATATCACTCGGCATCAGGGAAATACAAATCAAAACCACAATGAGATATCACCTCACACCAGTCAGAATGGCTAAAATCAGTAAGTCAGGAAATGACAGATGCTGGCGAGGATGCGGAGAAAGGGGAACCCTCCTACACTGTTGGTGGGAATGCAAGCTGGTGCAGCCACTCTGGAAAACAGCATGGAGGTTCCTCAAAATGTTGAAAATAGAACTGCCCTATGACCCAGCAATTGCACTATTGGGTATTTACCCTAAAGATACAAATGTAGTGATCCAAAGGGACACATGCACCCGAATGTTTATAGCAGCAATGTCCACAATAGCCAAACTATGGAAAGAACCTAGATGTCCATCAACAGATGAATGGATCAAGAAGATGTGGTATATATACACAATGGAATACTATGCAGCCATCAAAAGAAATGAAATCTTGCCATTTGCAACAACATGGATGGAACTAGAGCGTATCATGCTTAGCGAAATAAGTCAGGCGGAGAAAGACAACTATCATATGATCTCCCTGATATGAGGAAGTGGTGATGCAACATGGAGGCTTAAGTGGGTAGAAGAATAAATGAAACAAGATGGGATTGGGAGGGAGACAAACCATAAGTGACTCTTAATCTCACAAAACAAACTGAGGGTTGCTGGGGGGAGGGGGTTTGGGAGAAGGGGGTGGGATTATGGACATTGGGGAGGGTATGTGATTTGGTGAGTGCTGTGAAGTGTGTAAACCTGGTGATTCACAGACCTGTACCCCTGGGGATAAAAACATATGTTTATAAAAAATAAAAAAATTATAAAAAAAAAAAAAAAGAAAAGAAACTGGTGGAAGGGCAGACACCACATTGGGGCCCACATGGGACTTCCTCCTGGCACTATTGGCCTCCTACTTCCCCAAGTCACTTGCACCAGGTAGGTCTGATCCACATGGACTCACACCCATCCCTCTGTGGACCCCGTGGGGTGGGCTCAGCTGCATTTGGGCCACACCTTTAGGTCCAAGGTAATATTTTCCAAGATTGAAAAAAATATATATAATCATGCACTGAATTTCTCTTCATCATTATTTAACTTATGGTTTGGGAATTGATTTTTACAACAATTTCATGAGAAGGAAAAAACAGATCGAGAATATATTATGAAGGAAGAGCAGATCCCCCTATTTCCACCATGGGCTGAATCAGAGCAATTCCTAGGGGGAGAATAGGAAGGCAAGGACAGAAAACAGTTTTCCCCTCACAAGAGCATGGCAAGTAGTATTGGGTTATGGATCTTCAGCTTACTTATTATTGTGATAAATTTGAATGATGATTTTTGGTAAGAATACCTATGACCATTTCTTCATGTGTCCGTTGGCCATTTAGATGTCTTCTTTGCAGATATGTCTGTTCATGTCCTCTGCCCAAGTCTTGATTGGATTATTTGTTCTTTGGGTGCTGAGTTTGCTAAGCTCTTTATAGATTTTGGATACTAGCCCTTTATATGATATGCCATTTGCAAATATCTTCTCCCATTCTATCAGTTGTCTTTTGGTTTTGTTAACTGTTTCATATGCTGTGCAATAGCTTTTAATCTTGATGAAATCCCAATAGTTCATTTTTGCCCTTGCTTTCCTTGCCTTTGGTGATCTTCCTAGGAAGAAGTTGCTGCGGCTGAGGTTGAAGAGGTTGCTGCCTGTGTTCTCCTCAAGGACTTTGATGGATTCCTTTCTCACATTGAGGTCCTTCATCCATTTTGAGTCTATTTTTGTGTGTGGTGTAAGGAAATGGTCCAGTTTCATTTTTCTGCCTGTGGCTGTCCAATTTTCCCAAAACCATTTGTTGAAGAGGCTGTCTTTTTCCCATTGGACATTCTTTCCTGCTTTGTCGATGATTAGTTGACCGTAGAGTTGAGGGTCTATTTCTGGACTCTCTTTTCTATTGCATTGATCTATGTGTCTGTTTTTATGCCGGTACCATACTGTCTTGATGATAACAGCTTTGTAATAGAGCTTGAAGTCCTAAATTGTGATGCCACCAACTTTGGCTTTCTTTTTCAATATTCCTTTGGCTATTCGAGGTCTTTTCTGGTTCCATATACTTTTAACGATTGTTTGTCCCATTTATTTGAAAAAAAAATAGATGGGATTTTGATAGGGATTGCATTAATGTGTAGATTGGTTTTGGTAGTATATGCATTGTCACAATATTTGTTCTTCCAATCCAGGACCATGGAACATTTTTCCATTTCTTTGTGTCTTCCTCAATTTCTTTCATGAGTACTTTATAGTTTTCTGAGTATAGATCCTTTGCCTCTTTGGTTAGGTTTATTCCTAGGTATCTTATGGTTTTGGGTGCAATTGTAAATGGGATTGACTCCTTAATATCGCTTTCTTCTGTCTTGCTGTTGGTGTAGAGAAATGCAACTGATTTCTGTGCATTGATTTTATATCCTGACACTTTACTGAATTCCTGTACAAGTTCTAGCAGATTTGGAGAGGAGTCTCTTGGGTTTTACACATATAGTATCATATCATCTGCAAAGAGTGATAGTTTGACTTCTTCTTTGCTGATTTGGATGTCTTTAATTTCTTTTTGTTGTTTGATTTCTGAGGCTAGGACTTCTGGTTCTATGTTGAATAGCAGTGGTGATAATAGACATCCCTGCCGTGTTCCTGACCTTAGCAGAAAAGCTTTCAGTTTTTCTCCATTGAGAATGATATTTGCAGTGGGTTTTTCATAGATGGCTTTGATGACATTGAGGTATGTGCCCTCTGTCCCTACACTTTGAAGAGTTTTGATCAGGAAGGGATGCTGTACTTTGCCAAATGCTTTTTAAGCATCTATAGAGAGGATCACATGGTTCTTGTTCTTTCTTTTATTAATGTATTGTGTCACATTGATTTGCAGACGTTGAATCAACCAAATCCCACTTGGTCGTGGTGAATAATCCTTTAATGTACTGTCGGATCCTATTGGCTAGTATTTTGGTGAGAATTTTCACATCTGTGTTCATCAAGGATATTGGTCTGTAATTTTCTTTTTTGATGGGATCCTTGTCTGGTTTTGGGGTCAAAGTGATGCTAGACTCATACCAGTCAGAATGGCTAAAATTAATGAGTCAGGAAATGACAGATGCTGGCAAGGATGCAGAGAAAGGGGTACCCTCCTACACTGTTGGTGGGAATGCAAGCTGGTACAACCACTCTGGAAAACAGCATGGAGGTTCCTCAGAAAGTTGAAAATAGAGCTACCCTATGACCCAGCAATTGTACTACTGAGTATTTTCCCTAAAGATACAAACATAGTGATCTGAAGTGGCACGTGCACCTGAATGTTTATAGCATCAATGTCCACAATAGCCAAACTATGAAAAGAGCCTAGATGTCCATCAACAGATGAATGGATAAAAAAGAAGTGGTATATATATACAAAGGAATACTATGCAGTCATCAAAAGAAATGAAATCTTGCTATTTGTGATGAGATGGGTGGAACTAGAAGGTATTATGCTTAGCAAAATAAGTCAATTGGAGAAAGACAACTATCATATTATTGCCCTGATATGAGAAAATGGAGATGGAATGTTGGGGGCTTGGGGGGGGTAGAAAAAGAATAAGTGAAACAGGATGAGATCGGGAGGGAGACAAACCATAAGAAACTCTTAATCTGGCAAAACAAACTGAGGGTTGCTGGGGGGGAGTGGTGTCAGGAGAGGGTGATGGGGTTATGGACATTGGGGAAGGTATGTGCTATGGTGAGTGCTGTGAAGTGTGTAAACCTGGTGATTCACAGACCTGTACCCTTGAGGCTAAAAATACATTATATGTTTATAAAAATTTTTTAAAAAAGATTTTAAAAACCACAATAAGTTATCTATCACCTTATACCTGTCAAAATGGCTAAAATAAAAAAGGCAAGAAATAAGTGCTGTCGAGGATGTGGAGAAAAAGGAACTTCTGTGCACTGTCAGTGGGAAGGTACACTGATACAGCCACTGTGGAAAATAGTATAGAAGTTCCACAAAAATTAAAAAATAGAGATAGCATATGGCCAATAATTCGACTACTGGGTATTTAACCAAAGGGAGGAAAAATACTAATTTGAAAATATATACAGCCCTACACCTATTGCAGTATTATTTTTAATACCCAAGATATGGAAGCAACCTAAGTGTCCATTAATAGATAAATGGATAAAGAAGATGTGGTGTATATATGCAATGAAATATTACTTGGCCATAAATAAGAATAAAACTATACCATTCCAGTGAATATGGAAGGGCTTAGAGGGTATTAAGTACTTTCATGGTTAGTGGAATTTATACTTGTTTATTTGTGTATATTCTTAAATTTCCCAGTTTTCATCTTAAATATAATAAATTTTGATGAAAAAAATTAATACTAAAAAAAAAAGAACACCTATGACCAAAAAGTTTTTTTCAGGTTAAAATATCATGAAATTATAACTCTACAGAGTTATAATCTGGGAATTCTCACCATCAATTTTTCATCTACATGACCATGATTGGGCTGGCACCTCCCTGGACCTGAGTTCCCCCTTCTCCAAGTGCAGCAGTGCCTCCCACAGGGAGAGGGTAGAACTGAGAGGAAGGAGCCATCTCCAGGACCTGGAACATTCTGGCTAAGGTTGTTCCAGTTCCTTTCTCAGCCTGGGCAGCCTTTTTCACCTGGTGCATGGGATGGCTGCCACCTTGCACCTGTCAACTTCTGTTCTAATCTCTCCCTCTCCAGGAACCAGATAACAGCGCTCCTCTCCCTGACTTCCTTCATTGCCAGATACACCCCTTCCTCATGTTCTTGCTTAGCTTAGCCAGTCTGTGGGGTGCTGGGGAAAGCAATGACATGTCATCCACGTGGGACTGTACACAAGGGGACAGGAACAGAGGCACATGGAGCACTCTGGTCTCCCTGTGCTTAGGTGTGTATGAGGGGAGGGGGAGGGAGAATAAGTACTACCCTAAGCGACCTCAGGCCCCAGGTGACCTAGGGAGATCACAGGGACTGACCACATCTGTGTCAAAGCTGCTCCTACTTCAGCATTTACTTTTAGAGACTCCCATCTGTGCCCAACAGCTGCCCAGAGAACTGACTTATCACCTGGAAGTTGCCTCTGACCACATCTGATACATCCCTCTGTGCCCAGAATACTCACCTGAGGGGAAAACTCCACACTGGCCTGGAACTGGATTGAATCCCAGGTCCTTCAGCTTTGTCCTGTTCTTTCAGATCCTCTAACACTCCTCCTGCCCCTACGCAGTAGTACCCATCGGGCTTTTCCTACTCACAACTCACTTCTTGTGAGTTTTCCCCATGCTGAGCAGCTCCAGAGTTCCCTCTTCAGTAGGGACTGTGTCTTGCTCATGCAGAGTTCCCAGGATGGAATGTGTGCCAGACCAATGAGGATCTGAATAAGTGTCACCTGAGTGGATCCTCCCTGGCTGTCTTTGGGGAATTAGTCCCTTTTCACCCTCTCCCCAAACCCACATCACACCTGCATGCACTGTTGGCTCCCAAATGAGCCATCCCCTGAGTCCTCTGATCCCCCAGTGCTAACTTCAGTACCACCTGCATGACACCCCATACCCCAGAGACAGGGTCAATGACATCTCAGTAAAACCTGTGCTCTCCTCCTCCACATGGGTCTGCTCTTGTTTTCATAGTGAATCTGGGCCTCTAATGCCAGAACATGAGGCAGGCAGGAGCCATGCTTAGAAGAGTCATTCCTCACTGGGGAAAGAATCCATGGATCAGGAATCAGGACCTGAGTTGTAGGTTATGAGTCTATACCTGTGCCAGGAACTCCACTGCACCTCTAGCAGCCATGGTGGAGTGGCCACCAGGGGGCAGCAGAGATCACCTGGCAAAGTCACCTGCAGGTAAGGAGGACCTGGGCATAAGGGCTTCCGCCACATGACGGGTGGTAGTAACCAGGTAACCAGGACCAGTAACCAGTAACCAGGACCCGAGAACTTCAGGTCACTTGTCATTGGTCATTAGTCTATAGTGACATCCTTCACTATCAACTACAAATTATTCAGGATATGCGTGTGTGTGGTCTTCCTCATGGAGACATTGCCTATTTCTATTATATAGGCCCAGCCAACATGCCTCCCCCCAAACCAAGACCTAGCCCACCTCATGAAAAAAAATGCTGTCACTGTCCACAAACCTAACTTCTCCCTATGATCATACATTTCCTCCCTCCCCTGTGCTGAGAGACCCCTATCCTACCAGACACACTACGCGTCCTTCCTGGAAGTTCCTTCCCCTGCCCCTCCCCTGTCCCTCCATTCACCTACTTTAAAGAGTGGACAGGGGACTGGAAAATTCTGTTCTCATTCTTAGTGCCTGCAACACAGCAGTTTCCTCGGTAAAAATTTTTGGACTTAAGATACAAATTGAAATGTTTAATATATATTTTCCCACAAAACTGGAGATTACTTAAATGTGATAAATATTACCTTGAAGAGTTATTAAAGTTTATAGCCCCAATCATTCTCTTATATGGCAGTCATTTCTTTTTTTTTAATTTTTTAAAATTTATTTTCAGTGTAACAGTATTCATTGTTTTTGCACCAGACCCAGTGTTCCATGCAATCCGTGCCGTCTCCAATACCCACCACCTGGTTCCCCTAACCTCCCAGCCTCACCCCTTCAAAACCCTCAGATTGTTTTTCAGAGTCCATAGTCTCTCATGGTTCACCTCCCGTTCCAATTTCCCTCAACTCCCTTCTCCTCTCCATCTCTCTTTCTCCTCCCTGTTATTTGTTATGCACCACAAAAAAGTGAAACCATATGATACTTGACTCTCTCTGCTTGACTTATTTCACTCAGCATCATCTCTTCCAGTCCCGTCCATGTTGCTACAAAAGTTGCGTATTCATCCTTTCTGATGGAGCCATAATACTCCATAGTGTATATGGACCACATCTTCCTTATCCATTCGTCCGTTGAAGGGCATCTTGGTTCTTTCCACAGTTTGGCGACCATGGCCATTGCTGCTATAAACATTGGGGTACAGATGGCCCTTCTTTTCACAACATCTGTATCTTTGGGGTAAATATCCAATAGTGCAATGGCAGGGTTATAGGGAAGTTCTATTTTTAATTTCTTGAGGAATCTCCACACTGTTCTCCAAAGTGGCTGCACTTGCATTCCCACCAACAGTGGAAGAGGGTTCCCCTTTCTCCACATCCCCTCCAACACATGTTGTTTCCTGTCTTGTTAATTTTAGCCATTCTAACTGCTGTAAGGTGATATCTCAATGTGGCTTTAATTTAAATCTCCCTGATGGCTAGTGTTGATGAACATTTTTTCATGTGTCTGATAGCCATTTGTATGTCTTCATTGGAGAAGTGTCTGTCCATATCTTCTGCCCACTTTTTGATATGATTGTTTTTTGTGTGTTGAGTTTGAGGAGTTCATTAGAGATCCTGGATATCAACCTTTTGTCTGTACTGTCATTTGCAAATATCTTCTCCCATTCCGTGGGTTGCCTCTTTGTTTTCTTGACTGTTTCCTTTGCTGTGCAGAAACTTTTGATTTTGATGAAGTCCGAAAAGTTCATCTTCGCTTTTGTTTCCTTTGCCTTTGGAGACATATCTTGAAAGAAGTTGCTGTGGCTGATATCGATGAGGTTACTGCCTATATTCTCCTCTAGGGTTCTGATGGATTCCTGTCTCACATTGAGGTCTTTTATCCATTTTGAGTCTATCTTTGTGTACGATGTAAGAGAATGGTCGAGTTTCATTCTTCTACATATAGTTGCCCAGTTTTCCCAGCACCATTTATTGAAGAGACTTTTTTCCACTGTATATTTTTTCCTGT
This sequence comes from Mustela putorius furo, assembly GCF_011764305.1. Lineage (NCBI taxonomy): Eukaryota > Metazoa > Chordata > Mammalia > Carnivora > Mustelidae > Mustela > Mustela putorius. The sequence goes on from NW_025422010.1 coordinate 681,751, forward strand.
TTTGTCGAAGATTACTTGCACATAGAGTTGAGAGTCCATATCTGGGCTCTCTACTCTGTTCCACTGGTCTATGTGTCTGTTTTTATGCCAGTAACATGAAGTCTTGGTGACCACAGTTTTGTAGTAAAGCTTGAAATCAGGTAACGTGATGCCCCCAGTTTTATGTTTGTTTTTCCACATTTCTTTAGCAATTCAGGGTCTCTTCTGATTCCATACAAATTTTTGGATTATTTGCTCCAGGTCTTTGAAGAATACCGGTGGAATTTTGATCGGAATGTTATTAAAAGTATAGATTGCGGGGGGGCCACGATGGTGGGGAAGATGGAGGAGGCGCCTTTTCAACCTGTACCCTAAAGTGAGCTGATTACCTACCAAAGAACTCCGATCACCCATGAAATCAGCCTGAGATCAGAATTATACATGTCTGGATCTCTGCAGGGACAGAAGACTCCAGTGGGCAGGTAAAGTGGAGTGGGAATGGCGGACTGATATCAGAAGATAAACCAAAGGGGGAAGGAGCCACCAGAGGTGACCGGTTGGAAAGTAATACCCCAATCTGATAGTGCCCTGTGTCTGGGGACCAGCATTAACTTGGAGTCTGGTTGAAAGCACTCCACAAGAGCAAAGGATGGTAGAAGGGAAATTGTGGGAATCAGGGTGGCTAGGGACAGGGGTTTAAGTCCCCCGTCCCAGGACAGCCTCCCCTGGTGCTGAGCCAGAGAGAGAGTGTGGTGGAGAAACCAAGTATTCGTCCCTAAGCTGCCAGCGTGCCTGAGAATGCGTGGGTTCTGGCTCCTGTGAGGGGCTGGGAGAGTTTGAGGGGTTCATTAGAACTCCTGTTCTGCCTGATGGCAGAACGCGCAAGCCCTGCTACAGAGTCTGAGATGCGCGCACCCCTCATCCTCCACCTAGAGAGGTACAAAGGCCCAGCCTGGGTTCTTTGACACATGCCATTGTTTCAGAGCCTAAGACGTGCACCCCAAACTCTCTCAAGAGAAGTGCGTGAAGGCCCAGCCTGGTGCTTTTGGACCTGTGCCCCGTTTCAGAGCCTGAAACACATGCGCGACCCACAGCCTCCCCTGAAAGAGGTGCAGGCAAGCCAGGTGCTCTTAGACCCAGAAAGACCAGGCATTCTCAACCCCCGGCCAGCGGGAAAATCTCAGTGTGCGATCGCTGCTTCAAACCTCTCTGGCAGTCTGGACCTCCCAGACAGCCACCGCTGCCGTGGTTTGGGGTACAAGCAAAAGATTCTGCATCCCCAGGGACCGTGACTTGGAACCTGCTCTGCCAGCAGCCAAGGGGGAACTTATTTGGGCTCTGCAGCCAGACTGAGGCTTCTCTCTGAGAGAGAGGTCAGGGTGCAGTTTGTTTTCTCTAAAAATACAAAAACCATCAAAAGCGGTCAAGGTGAGAGAAAAAAAAAAGTGAACATACATAAAAAACGCCAGAGAACAAATGCCTGAAAAAAAAAAATCAGATTCCTCAGAGCCCACCACCTTGAGGGGGGTGGGAGGACTTAACTCAGGGAACATCATTGACTGAAAACCCACATGGCAGGCCCCTCCATCAGAAAACCAAGGAATAAAGGGGGGAAAAAAAAAGACTGCAAGAGAACAACCACCACTACTTCATAGGACAACTTTTATTTTTTACTCGTTCCCACTATTCTGGTTCATTTTTTTTATATAGATAATTTTTTAACCTATTTTCCATTACAGTGAGATGTCCAGTACATCAAATTCTATAATAACTTTTTAACCTGAACTTTTTGATACATACACATGTGTTTTTCTTTTGCATTTCTATTTTTTGATTTTTTAAATTTTAGATTAGTCTAGTTTATTCCTTTTTATTTTTATTTTTTAATATTCATATAGAGTTAAACTTCAAAGTAATGCCCTTTCTCCAATCAATACTAACCATACAGGTAAACCAATTTTTAATCCCCCTTTATCTTAGGAAAGTTGAGTCCTTTAACAAAGATATCAAGATACATCCAGGAAGAATCAAAACAACCTTCCTTGCCCACACTGAGAATTTATAATCACTCTCCCATCATTTTCTTCCACCACTGTTTCTGTGTTTTTGTGTTTCTCCTGATAGTATATAAATCTTACACTTGGGGTTCTTTTTGATGAGGTTCTTCCTTTATTTTCATATATATATATATATATATATATATATATATATATATGGAGAGAGAGAGAGAGAGAGAGAGGAAGAGAGAGAGAGAGAGAGAGAGTCTTGTCATATACTTTTTTTAAAAAGATTTTTTTATTTATTTATCAGAGACAGAGAGGGGGAGAGAGCGAGCACAGGCAGACAGAATGGCAGGCAGAGGCAGAGGGAGAAGCAGGCTCCCTGCTGAGCAAGGAGCCCGATGTGGGACTCGATCCCAGGACACTGGGATCATGACCAGAGCCGAAGGCAGCTGCTTAACCAACTGAGCCACCCAGGCATCCCTTGTCATATACTTTTATCAGTCTTTTTGTTTGGCTGTTTTTGTTTGTTTACTTCATAAATCTTACCTTGGGGCCCATTTGGGCTGAACCGTCTCTTTCATCTTCTCATTCTTTCCTGTCACTCTCTCTCTCTCACTCTTTTTAATTTTTTTTTCTTTTGTCTCTCGTTTGGGTGGGGAATCCTGATTGCTCAGAAGTGTTCCAGGGTGCACCTTGACTGCACCAGGATTGATACATCCAGCTACATCTGTTCAGTCATCTCCCACCAAAATGACTAGGAGGAGGAATGCCCAACAGAAGAAAAATACAGAGGATGGACCTTCTGCAACAGAGCTAATGGCTATCAACATAGACAATATGTCGGAAAGAGAATTCAGGCTAATAATTATCCAGGCAATAGCTAGGTGGGAGAATGCCATGGATGACCAAACAGAATTGATTAGGGCCGAGCTGAAAGTGATGAGAGATGATGTTCACAATGTTAGGGCAGAGCTAAAAGCTACACAATGCTCTCAATGAGTTCCAATCTAATCTAAATTCTCTCAAAGCTAGGGTAACTGAGACAAAAGATAGAATTAGTCATCTGGAGAACAAAGAGATAGAGAGAAAGGATCAGGAGGAAGCCTGGAACAAACAGCTTAGAAACCATGAAAACAAAATCAGGGAAATAAATGATGCCATGAAACGTTCCAACATCAGAATTATTGGAATCCCTGAAGGGGAGGAGAAAGAAAGAAGTCTAGTAGATAGAGTGGAACAAGTTCTTCATGATAATTTTCCCAATCTCACGATTGGAACCAGCGTACAAGTACTAGAGGCTGAATGGTCTCCACCCAAGATTATAGATTCCAAAAAAAATCAAGGTACCTGATGGTCAAATTGAGGAATCATAATGTCTTGAAAGCTGCTAGGACAAACAGGCTCCTTACTTACAGAGGGAAGCCCATCAGAATAACATCAGACTTGTCCACAAAGACCTGGCAAGCCAGAAAGGGCTGGCAAGACATATTCAGGGCATTAAATGTGAAGAAAATGCAGCCAAGAATACTTTATCCAGCAAGACTGACATTCAAAATGGATGGAGAGATAAAGAGTTTCCAAGACCGGCAAGGCTTAAAAGACTATACAACCACCAAGCCGACACTGCAGGAAATATTAAGGGGGGTTCTATAAAAGAGGAAAAATCCCAAGAATAGCATTGAACAGAAATATAGAGAAAATATAGAGAAAGAAAGACTTCAAAGGTAACTCGATGTCAATAAAAACGTATCTATCAATAATCATTCTCAATGTGAATGGCCTAAATGCGCCCATAAAACGGCACAGGATTGCAAATTGGATAAAAAAAAAAGGACCCATCCATATGTTGTCTACAAGAGACCCATTTTGAACCTAAAGATACACCCAGACTGAAAGTGAAGGGATGGGGATGGATCTTTCATGCCAATGGGCCTCAAAAGAGGGCTGGGATAGCAATTCTCATATCAGAGAAATAAGACTTTAAACTAAAGACTGTAGACAGAGATAAAGAAGGACACTACATCATTCTTAAAGGGACTATTCACCAAGATGATCTAACAACTGTAAATATCTATGCCCCCAATATGGGAGCAGCCAATTACATAAGAAAACTGTTAATCAAGATAAAGAGTCATATTGATATGAATACTCTAAACATAGGAGATCTTAACACACCTCTCTCAGAAGTAGACAGGTCATCGAAGCAGAAAATCAATAAAGAAACAAGAGCATTGAATGACACATTGGACCAGATGAACCTCATAGATATATACAAAACACTCCACCCTAAAACAACAGAATACTCATTCTTCTAAAGTGCACATGGAACCTTCTCCATAATAGACCACATACTGGGTCACAAATCAGGACTCAACCGATACCAAAAGACCGAGATTATTCCCTGCATATTCTCAGATCACAATACTTTGAAACTGGAGCTTAATCACAAGGAAAAGTTCAGAAGGAACTCAAACATCCGGAAGCTACAGACCATCTTGCTAAGAATGTTTGGATCAACCAGGAGATCAAAGAAGAACTGAAACAATTCTTGGAAACCAATGAGAATGAAGACACTTCAGTCCAAAACCAATGGGATACAGCAAAGGCGTTCCTAAGGGGGAAATACATAGCCATCCAAACCTCCCTCAAAAAAATTGAAAAATCCAGAATACTCCAGCTGTCTCTACACCTTAAAGAGCTGGAGAATCAACAACAAATCAAATCAAATCCACACATATCAACTCCACACATAAGAAGGGAAATCATCAAGGTTAGAGCTGAGATCAATAAGGTAGAAACCACAGATAGAGTAGTACATATCAATGAAACTAGAAGCTGGTTTTTTGAAAGAATCAATAAGATCGATAAACCATTGGCCACACTAATCCAAAAGAAAAGAGAGAAAGCCCAAATTCATAAAATTATGAATGAAAAGGGAGAGATCACAATGAACACCAAGGAAGTAGAAACAATCATCAGAAGTTTTTATCAACAGTTAATGCCAATAAGCCTAACAGCCTAGATGAAATGTTTGCATCCTGGAAAACTATAAACTCCCAAAATTGAACCAGGAAGAAATCGACCACCTGAGTAGACTGATATGTAGTAACGAGATTGAAGCAGTGATAAAAAACCTCCCAAAAAACAAGAGCCCAAGTCCTGACGGATTCCCTGGGGAATTAAACCAAACTTTTGAAGAAGAAATAACACCTATTCATCTGAAGCTCTTTCAAAAAATTGAAGCAGAAGGAAAAAATTCCAGACTTTTTCTATGAAGCCAGCATTACCCTGATCCCCAAACCAGGCAAAGACCTTACCAAAAAAGGAGAATTTCAGACCAATATCACTGATGAATATGGATGCTAAGATTCTCAACAAGATCCTAGCAAACAGGATCTGACAGCACATTAAAAAGATTATCCGCCATGACCAGGTGGGATTCATCCCTGGGGTACAAGTATGTTTCACCATTCGCAAATCAATCAATGTGATAGAACAAATTAATATGAGATGAGAGAAGAACCACATGGTCCTCTCAATTGATGCAGAAAAAGCATTTGACAAAATCCAGCATCCGTTCCTGATTAAAATGCTTCAAAGTATGGGGAGAAAGGGAACATTCCTTAACTTCATCAAATCTATGAATGAAAGACCCAGAGCAAATATCATCCTCAATGGGAAAAAGCTTGCAGACTTCCCATTGAGATCAGGAACACGACACGGATGCCCACTCTCACTACTCTTGTTCAACATAGTATTAGAAGTCCAAGCAACAGCAATCAGACAACAAAGTGAAATAAAAGGTATCCAACTTGGCAATGAAGAAGTCAAACTCTCCTCTTCGCAGATGACATGATTCTTTATATGGAAAACCCAAAATACTCCCCCAAACTACTAGAACTTATACAGCATTTCAGCATTGTGGCAGGATACAAAGTCAATGTACAGAAATCAGTGGCTTTCTTATACACTAACAATGAAAATACAGAAAGGGAAATTAGAGAATCAATTCCATTGACTATAGCACCAAGAACCATTAGATACGTGGGAATAGACCTAACCAAAGAGGTAAGGATCTGTATTCGAGAAACTACAAAACACTCATGAAAGAAATTGAAGAAGACACAAAAAGATGGAAGACCATTCCATGATCTTGGATTGGATGAATAAACATTGTTAAAATGTCTATACTGCCTAGAGCAATCTATACTTTTAATGCCATTCCGATCAAAATTCCACCGGTATTCTTCAAAGACCTGGAGCAAATAATCCAAAAATTTGTATGGAATCAGAAGAGACCCTGAATCGCTAAGGAAATGTTGAAAAACAAAAATAAAACTGGGGGCATCACGTTACCTGATTTGAAACTTTACTACAAAGCTGTGATCTCCAAGACAGCATGGTATTGGCATAAACACAGACACATAGACCAGTGGAACAGAGTAGTGAGCCCAGATATGGACCCTCAACTCTATGGTCAATTAATCTTCGGCAAAACAGGAAAAATATACAGTGGAAAAAAGACAGTCTCTTCAATAAGTGGTGCTTTGAAAACTGGACAGCTATAAGAAGAAGAATGAAACTCGACCATTATCTTACACCGGACACAAAGATAGACTCAAAATGGATATAAGACCTCAACGTGAGACAGGAGTCCATCAGAACCCTAGAGGAGAATATAGGCAGTAACCTCTTCGATATCAGCCACAGCAACTTCTTTCAAGATATGTCTCCAAAGGCAAAGGAAACAAAAGCAAAAATAAACTTTTGGGTCTTCATCAAAATCAAAAGTTTCTGCACAGCAAAGAAAATAGTCAAAAAAACAAAGAACTCACGGAATGGGAGAAGATATTTGCAAATGACAGTACAGACAAAAGGTTGATATCCAGGATCTATAAAGAACTCCTCAAGCTCAACACACACAAAACAGACAATCATATCAAAAATGGGCAGAAGATATGAACAGAGACTTCTCCAATGAAGACATACAAATGGCTATCAGACACATGAAAAAATGTTCACCATCACTAGCCCTCAGGGAGATTCAAATTAAAGCCACATTGAGATATCACCTTACACCAGTTAGAATGGCCAAAATTAGCAAGACAGGAAACAACATGTGTTGGAGGGGATGTGGAGAAAGGGGAACCCTCTTCCACTGTTGGTGGGAATGCAAGTTAGTGCAGCCACTTTGGAGAACAGTGTGGAGATTCCTCAAGAAATTAAAAATAGAACTTCCCTATAACCCTGCCATTGCACTATTGGATATTTACCCCAAAGATACAGATGTTGTGAAAAGAAGGGCCATCTGTACCCCAATGTTTATGGCAGCAATGGCCATGGTCGCCAAACTGTGGAAAGAATTAAGATGCCCTTCAATGGACGAATGGATAAGGAAAATGTGGTCCATATACACTATGGAGTATTATGTCTCCATCAGAAAGTATGAATACCCGACTTTTGTAGCAACATGGACGGGACTGGAAGAGTTGATGCTGAGTGAAATAAGTCAAGCAGAGAGAGTCAATTATCATATGGCTTCACTTATTTGTGGAGCATAACAAATAACATGGAGGACATGGGGAGTTGGAGAGGAGAAGGGAGTTGGGGGAAATTGGAAGGGGAGGTGAAGCATGAGAGACTATGGACTCTGAAAAACAATCTGAGGGGTTTGAAGTGACCAGGGGGTGGGAGGTTGGTGTACCATGTGGTGGGGGTTATAGAGGGCACGGATTGCATAGAGCACTGGTGTGGTGCAAAAATAATGAATACTGTTATGCTGAAAATAAATAAAAAATAAATTTAAAAAAGTATAGATTGCTCTAGGCAGTATAGACATTTTAACAATGATTATTCTTCCAATCCATGAGCATGGAATGGTCTTCCATCTTTTTGTGTCTTCTTCAATTTCTTTCTTGAGTGATCTGTAGTTCCTCGAGTACAGATCCTTTACTTCTTTGGTTAGGTTTCTTTTTGAAACTTATCAGTTCTTGCATCTGCTGCAAAATGGGGATAGTGAGGCACAGAACCTATGGCCTGCTGCAAAGCTCACAGCCAAGAGAAGATTTTTACAGCAATATCCTACCCATAGGAAGTCCATGTTCTCTTGATAGAGGATGAACTTTATTTGTTCTCTGTGGTACATTAGGTCTCACCTGGGGTAAGTCCCTGCACCTCTGTGAGCCACAGTGTGTCAATGACAGAAAAGCATTTGAAAATAAAGACAGGCTTCACTGTTGAGGTGTCTGTGCCTAGGCCTACCCAGAGTGATATCAGAACACAAACTGGAGTGGGAATGTCAGCCCCTGACTATAGGACCATGAGTGAAACAGAATTCCCTGGGCAGAGAGTGCATTTGACAAGAAACACTCCTGCCCTTTCTGTGACCCTTGGGTCTGAGATCTTTATGAGAACCCACAAAACTCTTCAGCAGCATCCTCTGAGGTCCCCCGGTTTTCACAAGTAGGTATCTCCAGCAAGGGGCTAAGAGAGGCCTGGGAGGACATTTGTCCAGTCTTGGACCTTGGGAGTAGAATCATGCAGCTCCGCCATGGCCTGGATCCTTCTTCTCCTCAGTATCCTGTTCACTGAACAGGTGTAGAGCCCAAGCTCACACACACACCAGCTCCGAGTCCTTGGGTCAAATCATACCCTTTGAGCCAGCAGGGGCTGCCTGTGGGGGTGGGATGCTCCTGGCCCTGCTGTAGGATGAAGAGCTGGTGGGTAAACCATTCCCCACAGTGTTCATGGCTTTGTGTGAGCCCTGATGGAATGACCATGTCCCCCATATATATTTTTTTCCTATTTATTCAAAAGCTCCAACCACGAGTCTGACCCACACTACTCTGGGACTGAAACTGATAAGAGGGTCACCACTGAGGGTCTACAAAATCCCTTGAGCTCAGGCCAGGCCTCACAGGTGGGCAGTCACCTGGAATAAGCCCTTGATTTTCCAGTTGACCTCCCCTTTCCTCTCTTGCAAGCTCTGAGACCTCTTGTGTAGTGACTCAGTCCCCGTCTGTGCAGGTCACCCTGAGATGGGCATCCAGGATCATCTGTGGGGAAACAACACTGGAAGTAAACATATTCATAGGTGCCAGCAGAGGCCAGACCAAGACCCCGTGCTGATCATCTATTTTAGCCACAACCTATAACTATAATTACAACTTAAACACACAGATCCCAAAAGCTCAACGAACTTCAACTACAAGACATAGTTAAAAAAAAAAAAAAGAAGAACAAAAACAAACAAACAAAAGACCCAAAGAAACAAACAAACAAAGGGGGGTGGGGTTATGGACATTGGGGAGGGTATGTGCTTTGGTGAGTGCTGTGAAGTGTGTAAACCTGGCGATTCACAGACCTGTACCCCTGGGGATAAAAAAATATATGTTTATAAAAAATAAAAAAATTAAAAACAACAACAACAAAAAAAAACCCCAAACAAACAAAAACAAAACCAACAACATCTTCCTGTGTCTAAATTGTCAGGGAAAAAGAGACAGTCTCAAAAACAGACAGAAGGAAAAGACACAGTTTTTATGGAAAGATAGAGAATGATTCTACCAAATTTCTCATTAACAGAAATGCAAGCAAAGGTGGTACATTTTTAAAATACTGAAAAAAAAAACACCTTAATTCTTTATCAAGGGAGAACACATCTTTTAAAAATAAAGACTAAATAAAGCATTTTTTGACATGCATACAAAAAGTGGAAGGAGTGATCATCACCCAACACAATATAAAAGAAATAGTATGGGATGCCCCTCAGGCAGGAGAGAGTGACGCCAGAAATAATCAGATTCTATAAGATAAATAAAATAATTATGGGGGGGAGGAGACAATTATGGTGGAGAAATAGGAGGCGCTGTTTCAACTGGTACCCCGGATGGTAGAGCTGATTATCTACCAAAGAACTCTGATCACCCATGAAATCAGCCTGAGATTTTAATTATACACTTCTGGATCTCTATAGGGGCAGAAGAAGCCAGATGACAGGTAAGGCGGAGTGAGAACATCGGACTGATATCGGAAGATAAACAAAAGGGGCAGGGAATCACCAGAAGTGACCCATTGGAAAGTAATACTCCAATATGAGAGTGCCCTGTGATTGGGGACCAGCATTAACTTGGAGTCTGCTTGAAATGACTCAAAAAGAGCAAAATACCTTATGAGGAAATTGGTGGAATTGGGCGGTTAGAGACAGGGAGTTAAGCCCACAGACCCAGGAAGGCCACTGCTGGCACCGAACCAGAGAGCACAGCAAAGAAGCCAGGTCTTGGTCCCTGAGCCACCGGCATGCCTGAGAGCATCTGGGTGGCAGCTCCCATGAAGGAGTGTGGTGTGGATGCCACCCGGTGCTCTCTAGAATCACAGCGTTATATACTCTGCACAGGTGCTGTGTGACCAGGGTCTGAGTCATGATCCAAACCCTCCCCTTAGAGAGGTCTGTGCAGGGGCTAGCTGGTGATCTCTAGGACCTGGAGATTCTGAACACTTTCAGCCCGGGCCACTGTGAAAATCTCAGTATATGGTTGGGACCTCTTTGGCAGTCTGGAGCTGCCCAAACAGCCAAGACTAGTATTTCTTGTGGTTTGGGGTACAAGCGGGAGTTCCTGTGACCCCAGAGACTGTGACTGGGGACATGCTCTGTCAGTGGCAGAGGGGGAACTTATGTGCTCTGGAGCACCCAGAAGGGAACAGACTGAGGCTTCTCTCTCAGAGGGAGGTCTGAGTGCAGTTGGCTTTCCTCTAAAGCTCCAAAGAACTGCCAACAGCTGCCAAGGAGAGAAAAAACAAACCAACCAACAAACAAACAAACACAATACCTCCAGAGAACAAAAGCCTAAAATAACAGTTTCCTCAGAGCCCAGCCGCTTGACGGGGGTAGGTGGACTCAACTCTAGCAAGACTCCCTGAAAAACCACACAGCAGGCCCCCTACCCAGAAAGCCAGCTCCCCCCCAAAAAGAAAAAAAATACAAACAAACAAGAGAACAACCACTACTTCATAGATACAACTTTTGTTTTTAATTCTGTCCCACTATTCTCATTCTTTTCATTTTTTATATAAATTTTTAACCTATTTACCGTTACAATGAGATGTTCAGTACATCAAATTCCTTAATAATCTTTTAATCTGAAGTTTTTCGACACATATACCTGTGTTTTTCTTTTGCTTTTCTATTTTAATTTTTTATATATTCATATAGAGATAAACTTCAAGGTAATACCCTTTCCACAATCAATGCTACCTCTATATGTAAAACACTTTTCATCCCCATTTATCTCAGGAAAGTTGAATCCTTTAACAGAGATATCAAGATACATCCACGAAGAATCAAAATAAACTTCTTCGCCCACAATGTATATTTATAACCACCCTCACATCTTTTTCTTCTGTCAGTGTTTCTGTGTATTTGTTTTTGTTCTGGTAGTATATAAATCTTATACTTGGGGTTCCTTTTGACAGGGTTCTTTTTTTTTTAATTTTTTTCAATTTATTTATTTTCAGAAAAACAGTATTCATTATTTTTTTCACCACACCCAGTGCTCCATGCAATCTGTGCACTCTGTAATACCCACCACCTGGTACCCCAACCTCCCACACCTCCGCCACTTCAAACCTCTCAGATTGTTTTTCAGAGTCCATAGTCTCTCATGATTCACCTCCCCTTCCAATTTACCCCAACTCCCTTCTCCTCTCTAACACCCCTTGTCCTCCATGATATTTGTTATGCTCCACAAGTAAGTGAAAGACAGGGTTCTTTTTTTTTTAATAGTTAAAAAAGACAAATTTATATGAAATAAAGAGAATTGAAATTGCAAATGGAGGTAAATTTTTCTTTTTAACTGAAAAGATGAAGTCAATAGAAATTTAGAAGAAGCAGAAGCTGCATGTGTAATTTATAAAGAGTTACAAAAAACTCAAATAAATGAAAGTCCACAGTCCAATAATCCAAGAGGTCGTGCTGTACACAGACAATGTACATTTTATCAGACAATGTACAGTTTTCCACTGGAACACATATTTTATTCTCTACTGTTAACTCTTCCTTGAGGATCAGAGTTTTGGAAACTTTTGGGGAGAATGTTGGTGTTCTTGACTGAGGGACTGGTATAGGGTAGTCAGGAAAATCCCTGAAAAAACTTATTATAAAGGTAGAAAGTGATAGGGCCATTGAGAAGGGTGGTTCTGGATCTCTGAAGTGGGTTCCAACCTAGCCTCCTGAAGCCGACTTGTGCCCAAGACAGGGTTCTTTTTATTTTTTTTTTTTCTTGTCATCTACTTTTGTCGGTCTTCTTGTTTGTCTATTTTTGTTTGTATACTTTATAAATCTTATCTTTGGGACCCAATCAGGCTAGTCTTTCTCTTTTATTTTTTTCTCTTTTTTTCCAGTCTCTATCTTTCTCTCTCTTTTTTTCCTTTCTTCTCTCTTTTTGGTGGGGACTCTCGATTGCTCAGAAGCATTCCACAGTGTACCTTGTCGGTACACGGATGGTACATTCAGCTAACACATCTATTCAGCCTTCTCTCACCAAAATGACTAGGAGGAGGAATTCCCAACAGAGGAAAAATTCAGAGACTGGAACCTCTCCATCAGAGCTACTGGATATGGACATAAACAGTATGTCATAAAGGGAATTAAGGTTAACAATTATCCAGGCAATAGCTAAGTTGGAGAAACCCTTTGAAGACAAAATGGAATTGATTAGGGCAAAAGTGAAAGCCACTAGATTGGAATTTAGATTCCAATCTAATCTAAATTTTCTAAAAACTAGGGTAAATGAGGCAGAAGATAGAATTAGTGATCTAAAGGACAAACTGAGAGAAAAAGGATCAGGAAGAAGCCTGGAACAAACAGCTTAGAAGCCATGAAAACAGAATTAGGGAAATAAATGATGCCATGAAATGTTCCAATGTCAGAATTATTGGAATCCCTGATGGGGAGGAGAAAGAAAAAAGACTAGAGGATATAGCTGAACAAATTCTCCATAAAACGTTTCCAATCTGGTGAATGGAACCAGCGTTCATATCCCAAAGGAGAAGGATCTGCCCCAACAATAATAGAATCTAGATAGACCTCGAGACACCTGATTGTGAAAATGATGAATCATAATTTTAGACAGGAGCTCTCGAAAGCAGCTACAGAGAAGAGATTCCTTATATACAGAGGAAAGCCCATCAGAATAACATCATACCTGTCCACAGAAATCTGGCAAGCCAGAAAGGGCTGGCAAGATGTATTCAGGGCACTAAATGAGAAAAGCACGCAGTGAAGAATACTTTATCCAGCAAGACAGACATTCAAAATGGAATTCAAAATGGAAGAGATAACGAGCTACCAAGACCGACAAGGTTTAAAAGAGTATGTGACCACAAAGCTGGCATTGCAAGAAATATTAAGGGTGGCTCTATAAAAGAGGAAAAGTCCTAAGAATATCATTGAACAGAAATATATGGAGAGAATCCATAGAAACAAATCTATAGAAACAGGTAACATGATGTCAATAAAAATATATCTCTCAATAATCACTCTCAATGTGAATGGCCTAAATGCGCCAATAAAATGGTACAGGATTGCAGATTGGATAAAATGGAAGGATCCATCCATTTGTTTTCTACAGGAGACCCATTTTGAACCTAAGGATACATCCAAACTGAAAGTGAAGGGATGGAGAAGCATCTTTCAAGCCAATGGGGCTCAAAAGAAGGCTGGGGGAGTGATTCTTATATCAGATAAATTAGATTTTAAACTAAAGACTGTAGTCAGAGATACAGAAGGACACTACATCATTCTTAAAGGATCTGTCCACCAAGAAGATCTAACAATTGTAAATATTTATGCCCCAATATGGGAGCAGCCAACTACATGAGAAAATTGTTAATCAAGATAGTCATATTGATATGAATACATAAATAGTAGTGGATCTTAACATGCCACTCTCAGTAATAGACAGATCATCGAAGCAGAAAATCAATAAAGAAAGAAGAGCATTGAATGACACATTGGACCAGATGGACCTCATAGATATATACAAAACATTCCACCCTAAAACAACAGTATACACATTCTTCTCAAGTGCACCTGGAACCTTCTCCAGAATAGATCACATACTAGGTCACAAATCAGGACTCAACCAATACCAAAACGCTGAGATTATTCCCTGCATATACTCAGACCAAAATGCTTTGAAACTAGAACTCAACCACAAGTGTAAAGTTCGGAGACTTCAAACACCCTGAAGCTAAAGACCACCTTGCTTAACAATGCTTGGGTCAACCAGGAAATCAAAGAAGAACTTAAACAATTCATGGAAGCCAATGATAATGAAGACACTTCAGTCCAAAACCTAAGGGATACAATAAAGGTGGTCCTAAGGGGGAAATACATAGCCATCCAAGCCTCCCTCAAAAATATTGAAAAATACAGAATAAACCAGCTGTCTTTACACCTTAAAGAACTGGGCAATCAACAACAAATTAAGCCAACTACACACACAAGGGAAATAATCAAGATTAGAGCAGAAATCAATGAGATAAAACTGGAGATACAATAGAATGCATTAGTGAAACTAGAAGCTGGTTCTTTGAAAGAATCAATAAGATTGATAAACCATTGGCCAAACTAATCCAAAATAAAAGAGAGAAAGCTCAAATTAAAAAAAAATTATAAATGAAAAGGGAGAAATCACAACTAACACCAAGGAAATAGAAACAATCATCAAAAATTATTATCAACACTTATATGCCAAAAAGTTAAGCAACCTAGATGAAATGGATGCATTCTTGGAAAACTATAAACTTCCTAAACAGAATCAGGAAGAAATTGACAACCTGTATAGACAGATATCTAGTAACGAGATTGAAGCAGTGATCAAAAACCTTCCAAAAAACAAGAGCCCAGGACCTCACAGATTCCCTGGAGAATTCTACCAAACTTTCAAAGAAGAATTAATACCTATTAATTAATAGGTAATATAATTATATTGGTAATATAATTAATTAATACCTATTCTCCTGAAGCTGCTTCAAAAAATTGAAGAGAAGGAAAATTTCTAGATTCTTTTGATGAAGCCAACATTACTCTGGTCCCCAAACCAGGCAAAGACCAAACCAAAAAGTAGTATTTCAGACCAGTTTCTCTGATGAATATGGATGCTAAGATTCTCAACAAGATCCTAGCTACTGGGATCCAACAGTAACTTTAAAAGATTATCCACCATGACCAGGTGTGATTTATTCCTGGGTTCCAAGAGTGGTTCAACATTCATAAATCAATCAGAGTGATAGAACAAATGAATAAGACAAGAGAGAAGTACCATATTGTCCTCTCAATTGATGCAGAAAAAGTATTTGACAAAATCCAGAATCCGTTCCTGATTAAAATGCTTCAAAGTATGGGGATAGAGGGAACATTCCTCAACTTCATAAAATCTATCTATGAAAAACCCACAGCAAATATCATTCTCAATGGGCAAAATCTGACAGCCCTCCCTTTGAGATCAGGAACACAAGAAGGGTGCCCACTCACCACTCTTGTTCAACATAGTATTAGAAGTCCTAGCAACAGCAATCAGACAACAAAGAGTGTAGTATCATGTAGTATCACATGATACTTTATATGGAAAACCCAAAGTCTCCACCCCCAAACTAGAACTCATACAGCAATTCAGTAATGTGACAGTATACAAAATCAATGTACAGCAATCAGTTGCTTTCTTATACACTAACAATGAAAATACAGAAAGGGAAATTAGAGAATCAATTCCATTTATTATAGCACCAAGAACCATAAGATACCTGGAATAAACCTAAACAAAGAGGTAAAGGATCGATATTCGAGGAACTACGGAACACTCATAAAAGAAATTGAAGAAGATGCAAAAAGATGGAAGACCATTCCATGCTCATGGATTGGAAGAATAAACATTGTTAAAATGTCTATACTGCCTAGAGCAATCTATAATTTCAATACTTTTCTTTTCAATTTATTTTTTATTTTCAGCATAACACTATTCATTATTTTTGTGCCACACCCAGTGCTCCATGCAATCTGTGCCCTCTATAATACCCACCACCTGGTACCCCGACCTCCCACCCCCCGCCCCTTCAAAATCCTCAGATTGTTTTTCAGAGTCCATAGTCTCTCATGGTTCACCTCCCCTTCCAATTTCCCCCAACTCCCTTCTCTTCTCTTACTCCCCATTTCCTCCATGCTATTTGTTATGCTCCACAAATAAGTGAAACCATATGATAGTTGACTCTCTCTGCTTGACTTATTTCACTCAACATACTCTCTTCCAGTCCTGTCCATGTTGCTGCAAAAGTTGGGTATTCATCCTTTCTGATGGAGGCATAATACTCCATAGTGTATATGGACCACATCTTCCTTATCCATTCATCTTGAAGGGCATTTTGGTTCTTTCCACAGTTTGGCTACCGTGGCCATTGCTGCTGTAAACATTGGGGTACAGATGGCCCTTCTTTTGACTACATCTGTATCTTGGGGTAAATACCCAGGAGTGCAATGGCAGGGTCATAGGGAAGTTCTATTTTTAATTTCTTGAGGAATCTCCACACTGTTCTTCAAAGAGGCTGCACCAACTTGCATTCCTACCAAGAGTGTAAGAGGGTTCCCCTTTCTCCACATCCTCTCCAACACATGTTCTTTCCTGTCTTGCTAATTTTGGCCATTCTAACTGGTGTAAGGTGATATCTCAATGTAGTTTTAATTTGAATCTCCCTGATGGCTAGTGATGATGAACATTTTTTCATGTGTCCAATAGCCATTTGTATGTCTTCATTGGAGAAGTGTCTGTTCATATATTCTGCCCATTTTTTAATATGATTGTCTGTTTTGTGTGTGTTGAGCTTGAGGAGTTCTTTATAGATCCTGGATATCAACCTTTTGTCTGTACTGTCATTTGCAAATGTCTTCTCCCATTCCATGTGTTACCTCTTTGTTTTCTTGACTGTTTCCTTTGCTGTGCAGAAACTTTTGATCTTGATGAAGTCTCAGAAGTTCATTTTTGCTTATGTTTCCTTTGCCTTTGGAGACATATCTTGAAAGAAGCCTCAGCAACTTCTTGCTAGACGTGTTTCCAAAGGCAAGGAAAACAAAGGAAAAATGAACTGTTGGGACTTCATCAAGATAAAAAGCTTCTACACAAGAAAGGAAACAGTCAAGAAAACTAAAAGATGATCTACAGAATGGGAGAAGATATTTATAAATAACATGTGAGAAAAAGGGCTATTATTATTCAAAATCTGTAACGAACTTATCAAACTCTACAACCAAAGAACAAATAATCCTATCAAGAAATGGGAAGAAGATGGGGCACCTGGGTGTCTCAGTGGGTTAAAGCCTCTGCCTTCAGCTCAGGTCATGGTCCCAGGGTCCTGGGATTGAGCCCCACATTGGGCTCTCTGCTCCACAGGGAGCCTGCTTTGTCCTCTCTCTCAGCCTGCTTGTGATCTCTGTCTGTCAAATAAATAAATAAAATCTTAAAAAAAAAGAAAAAAAGAAATGGGAAGAAGACATGAGCAGACACTTCTCCAAAGAAGAAATACAAATGACCAAGAGACACACGAAAAAATGCTCAACATCTCTTGGCATTAGGGAAATGCAAATCCAAACCACAGTGAATACCCCCTACCCCAGTCAGAATGGCTAAAATTAACAAATCAAGATATGACAGCTGTTGACAAGAATGAAGAGAAAGGGGAACCCTCCTACTCTGTTGGTGGGAATGAAAGCTGGTGCAGCACTCTGGAAAACAGGATGGAGGTTCTTCAAGACATTAAAAATAAAACTACCCTGACTCATCAATTGCATTACTGGATATTTACCCTAATGATACAAATGTAGTGACCCAAATGGGGCACCTACACACCAATGTTTATAGAAGCAATGTCTACAATAGCCAAATTATGGAAAGAGCCAACATGTTCATTGACAGATGAATGGAAAGAAGATGTGTTATAAAATGAATATTATACAGCCATCAAAAATGAAATCTTGCCATTGGCAACAACATGGATGGAACTAAAGGGTATTATGCTAAGGGAAATAAGTCAATCAGATAACAATGTTATCATATGATATCACTGAGAAAAAATAAAACAAGATGAAACCAGAGATGGAGACAAACCATAAGAGACTCTTACTCATAGGAAACAAACAGATGAGTTGCTGAAGAGATGGGAAAACTGGGTGATGGACATTAAGGAGGGCATGTGATGGAATGAACCCTGGGTAGTATATAAGACTGATGAAGCTCAGACCTGTACCTGTGAACCAATATACATGATATGTTAATTAACTGAATTTATATTTTAAAAATGTTTAAAAAGGGGGATCCTGGGTGGCTCAGTGGGTTAAAACCTCTGCCTTTGGCTCAGGTCATGATGTCAGCATCCTGGGATCTAGCTCCACATTGGACTGTCTGCTCAGCAAGGAGCCTGCTTCCCCTTCTCTTTCTCTGCCTGTCTCTCTGTGCACTTGTGATCTCTCTCTCTCTCTCTGTTAAATAAGCAACAAAAAATCCTTAAAATTTTTTTAAAAAATAGAAAGAAATCACTGCCTACATCAAATCTAATCACAGCATATGTTGGAATTTATCATGTAGCCACCAGTGATGGGCATGACATTCATACAACAGCACTGAGAAGAGAGAGCAGGAAGTGGTCTCCAAAGTCTGATGCTCTCTGTCACATAGTGTGATGTCACCTGTGATGAGTCACAGATGAATGGGCAGCAATGACTTACAGCTAATGAGCCAAACAGAGAAATACAATAAATCATGAAAAAATGTTCCAAGTAAAATACAAGAGCTAAAAGAAAAGATAGAAATAAGGAATGATAGAACATATGGAAAATGAGCAGCAAGATATCATCTAATAAACTATGTTACTACCTACACTCAGGATATGGTGTAAACAGCACAATTTTAAGCTTACATAGTTAAATTCGAGTTTAGTATCAGCACACACATATTAGAAATTACATTAAATGGATTTCAGGACAATATCTCCACTGGATTCTGTTCCACAGTACTGGATATAAAAAAGAGTCACAGGACAGACAGAGAATCTGTGAAGATGCACTGAGAGCATTGACCAAAATGCCCTCACTTCTCCCTCCCCTCCAGATGTTATGGTATTCAAACACACAGTGATAAGACTTCTCCTGTGGAGCCCAGAGATGATCACATCTCCACATGCACCAGATCCATGAAGCCACAGAGATTCTCTCCAACAGCTTGAGAAGGAACTTCTTTATAGGAACAAGTGATGGCATGTGGGAGGCCTGGGAAAGCCAGTTACTACTGTGAGCTCAAGAGACAGAATCTGGCGTGCCCACCATGGCCCCAACCCTCTACTGCTCCCCCTCCTCACTCTCTTCCCAGGTGCTGCTCTAGGCTTTGCCCAAAGTCTCAGCCTCCACAGGACCCTGAACATGACCCTGATCCTGAGCTCAGCCCAAATTGCACTGCAGGGGATGGGATCCAAAGAATGAGCCCCACAGTCCCCTGAACCTGCAGGTCTTGTATCCCCTGCAAGACTCACCTGACCCCAGTACTCTGGCCAGCAGACACCTGTCACTCTCTTGAACTTTTAGGAACTTTTAGGACACAGAGGACCAAGCAGTAATATGGGGCAGAGCCAGAAAGACAAAGGCCAGACATATGCACATCCAAACAGTTTCCACTGTTTCCATTGAATTTGCAGCTCAAATCTGGGACACAACCCAACTGACCCTCCACACATGCAGGCTGAGGAGGCTCCTTTATAGGCCAGGCCATGAGAGGTATGGCAGTGAGCTCATGGACACAAGCCCTGCTGTCCAGCATGGTCTCACCCTCCCTCCCTTCCTCCCTCCCTCCCTCCTTCCTGCTCTCCTCTCAGCCCAAAGGAGCCTGGATTCTGAATCCAGCATACCTGAACTCCACTCCTGGATGCCAATCCACTCCTTGGTTTATCTGTTTTTCTCTCCTTTCCTGGAAACCCACTCTCCCTGGACCTCAACTTCTGTGTGGTGAAATGGGGGAAGATTGTACTGATGTTAGAACATTTTGTTTTCAAATTCAGTGATGCAAAAATGGACAGTCTTATGAATTAAAAAGAGATGAAAAGGACTTAGTGAGTGGCTGCTGAGCTGGAGTCTCTTGTCTGTCCTCTGCAGAACTCTAAGGAATGAGGCTCTGCAAAACTGTGATGTGTATGATGTGAAATTGCACATCCAGATCTGAATTCCCAACTTCCCTGTTTCATACAAATCATTCATAAGGCTCATGTAGAAATCCTCCTTTCCCAGGCTGTTAGTGCTATGAGTGTTACAGAAACAGCAGAGGTAGAGATGACAGAAAAAGTGGTAAAGAATATTTACGTGCACGTGTGAACATTAGTGATAGAAGCACCACCTGTTCCAGGGAGACCCAGCGGCACTCACTAGAATGTAGGCAGTATGCGATATGATTCCTAAATAGAGAGAAATGTTAGAAATAAGATCTCATTCAAATTAAAACCACATTGAGATACCAACTTACACCAGTTAGAATGGTCAAAATTAGCAAGACAGGAAACAACATGGGTTGGAGAGGATGTGGAGAAAGGGGACTCCTCTTCCACTGTTGGTGGAAATGCAAGTTGGTGCAGTCACTTTGGAGAACAATGTGGAGATTCCTCAAGAAATTAAGCTTCCTTATGACCCTGCCATTGCACTCCTGGGTATTTACCCAAAAGATACAGATGTAGAGAAAAGTAGGGCCATCCTACCCCAATGTTTATAGCAGCAATGGCCACTGTCGCCAAACTGTGGAAAGAACCAAGATACGCTTCAATGGGCGAATGGATAAGGAAGATATCCATATACACTATGGAGTATTATGCCTCCATCAGAATGGCTGAATATTCAACTTTTGTACCAACATGGAGGGGAATGGAAGAGATTATGCTGAGTGAAATAAGTCAAGCAGAGAGAGTCAATTATCATATGGTTTCACTTATTTGTGGAGTATAACAAATAACATGGAAGACATGGGGAGATGGAGAGGAGAAGGGAGTTGAGGGAAATTGGAAGGAGAGGTGAACAATGAGAGACCATGGACTCTGAAAAACAACCTGAGGGTTTTGAAGGGGTGGGGGGTGGGAGGTTGGGAGAGCCAGGTGGTGGGTATTAAGGAGGGCACGTATTACATGGAGCACTTGGTGTGGTGCAAAAATAATGAATACTGTTAAGAAATTAAAAAAAAATAAATAAAATCTCAGAGACTTCCTGGACTTTCCAAATGCAGGACAACTTAACGTGTTCTCATCCTGTTGTAAGAACACAGTAAGGGACGCCCGGGACAAGTACAGGAATCTCACTGCCCTACCTCCTACACTGTGTTATGGTCTTTCTGTGCTGGTCTAGACAGACCAGAGGGTGCTAGTTGCCTGAGGGAGGCTAACCATCTGATCCACATACTTTCTCTTGTGACAGTTGTTGTGGGGTGACCTGATGGAGGGATGCAGCTGGTCTGTGTCCTCCTCCTCTACCAGCAGGGGGCAGCAGAGCTGCATCAGCATCAGGACAGGGGCTGGGACTGCCAGGTGTAGCATTTCAGGGACAGCAGCCCTGGGGGACACCAGGGTCTAAGGTTCAGTATCAGAAGGAAGTAGTGATGATCCATTAATATCTCCTCAAGCTTCTGAGACACTCCTCTAATGGTCAGACTCACACAGTGTCACCCAGGACACTAATGAGAGTCCTGACAGTATAAGTACCTCAACTGGGAAATTCTGGTCCCTGTCTCTCCACCTGAAGTCCCAGGGAGCTGAGACTTCTGTCCTGGACACATCCAGAGATGCCCTGATCCCTCACCCTCTGCCTCTCCTACTCTTCCTCCAGGCTGACTCTGACACAGGGCTGCAGCTTCCATGCTCACAAGTGTCTCAAGGGGATGGAGGTGGGGCACTTAGAGTGTCTGGTCCCTGGAAGGAACATCTGCTGCCTCTTTGTGAGACTGTCTCCAGAGTGAAGTGATTCCCATGGCCTCAGGACACATCTCTGATCTCTTGGTGTCCTTGCTCCAGTGACACAATCTGGTACCCAGAAGGGACTACTAACTACCCTGACCCCAGATCTCATGCTGTGTGCAAATATGTGACCCTGGGGACTTTCACAAAGACACAGACCTTGAAGTGAGTCTCTCAGTCAGGGGCGTTTCTGGCACTTTTCAAAGTTTACATGAAACACGGAAGAAAAAAACAGGAAATGAATCAGTGTGTTGTCAATGTCAATCGCTTGTCCACTGTGGGATAAGGGGAGTCATAGAGACAGAAGCATCAGATGGAAATAGACTAGAAGTTGTGATGAATCGCCAACAGCAGGTGAATGTATAACAAGTAAATTCCCACATGCACCATGATGAAGAAGTCTCAATCAAAGAATGAAAGAGTTTTCCATTCTGATGACATACTGAAGATGGGACCAGCATTCGGCTGGGAGACACAGAGGGGACATGAAGCAGGAGGGGTAGAGGCTGAGGCCACAGAATACCCTTCCCTGAATCAGGTGTTGTCTGTAGCTCTGGAAGGGCCCAGCTCAGTCCCTTGGCCTGGCTCCTGTAAGGCCTCCTTGGTGCTGACTCAGCAGCCCTGTGCTCAGTGATCCTGGGACAAATGGCCATGATCACCCATCAGGAAGACATTACAGAAATCTTTAGTGTACATTGGTACCAGCAGAAGCCAGGACAGGACCCTGCTGGTCATATATGCCAATACCAAGCATTGCTCAGGGATTCCTGACACAGTCCTAGATGACACAGTCACTGTAAACACCAGCAGGACAAGGCTAACCTTCTAGGATGAGGCTAAATTTTACTGTCAGGTGAGGGACACTGGCACTAATGTTCATGCTGACAGAGAGAGACAGGGATGTGAGACACACATCGATTCCCCATCTGAGTCACACTCTTCTTCACCCTAGGAGGACTCTGGACAAAGCACAGCATATCTGGACCAGGGCCCCAGATATGAGATTCCAAGTCCTCTTTCCCAACCTGGCCCTCCAGGAAGGCTCTGCACTGTGTGGATCAGGAGTGCATGTGCAGGAGACAGGATGAAGCT
This sequence comes from Mustela putorius furo, assembly GCF_011764305.1. NCBI lineage: Eukaryota > Metazoa > Chordata > Mammalia > Carnivora > Mustelidae > Mustela > Mustela putorius. The sequence continues at coordinate 704,847 of NW_025422010.1, forward strand.
GTCATGTTTTCTTAGCTAGAGTACTTGTTGAGGGATAGAAGATCAGGCTGGAAGTACAGACAGAGGGACATCCATGGAGATACAAGAAGCTCAAAGTGACAAGGGGATTCTCAGCTTTCAGTTGAATAGAATCATTGTTATGTCACTGAGTGAAGAAGTTCTCTTAAAACTAAGACCTCCAGAGAAGTGCAGTGTAGGGTCATGATGGCAGAGTCATAAACTTGAAGCAGGTCATTGGGAATATCAGAGAGTGGGGGTGTTCCTAATTACACCTCTAGATTCCTGGACCTATGAATGCTAGCTATGGAAGAAAAAGTACTACATATTGGAAACAGATAAAGCACAAGTATCACCTCCTGAAAACTGTTGTCTCATATGTTTTGTCCTGTGCCTGGTATAGTAACTGAGTCTTCAAGAGGTTATTAGTCTGTTCATCCAAGCCAGTTGTTTCAAAAGGTGGGGAAGATGGTAGAACTAGCCAGATCCATGTGGTTTGGCACACTGCAGCCCTTTTCTTTTTTTCTTTCTTTCTTTTTTTTTTTTTGATATAATGGTCAATGATTCATTAGTTGCATATAAACACCAAGTTCTCATCATGTCGCATGCCCTCCTTAATGCCCATCACCCAGTTACCTCATCCACCCACCCACTTTCCACAACCTTCAGTTTGTTTGTTTTCCTGGAGTCAACAGTCTCTTATGGTATGTCTCCCTCTCTCATTTCTCCCCATTCAGTTTTCCCTTCTTTATCCTATTGTCCTCTTCACTAATCCTTATATTCCACATACAAGTGCAACAAAATGATAATTATCTTACTCTGCTTGTTATATTTCACTTAGCATAATTCACTCCAGCTCCATCCATGTCGATGTAAATGGTAGATAAACTTTTTTTTTTCCTAGTGGCTGAATAATTTTCCATTGGATATATGAACCACATCTTCTTTATCCATTCATCTGTTGAAGGACATCCAGCTCCTTCCACAGTTTGGCTATTGTGGACATGGCTGCTATGAACATTGGGGTACATGTGCTCCTTCTTTTCCTTACATCTGTATCTTTGTGGTAAATACCTAGTAATTCAATTTCTGTGCTATAGAGTAACTCAATTACTCTATTTTTTACCTCTTGAGGAACATCCATACTGTTTTCCAGAGAGACTACACAAGCTTACATCCCCACCAACAGAATAGGAGGGTTCCCCTCTCCCCACATCCTCACCCAAATTTTTTGTTCCCTGTCTTGTTAATTTTACCCATTCTAACTGATGTAAGGTGGTAACTCATTGTGGTTTTGACTTGTATTTCCCTGACAGCAAATGATGTGGAGAACTTTTTCATGTGTTTATTAGCCATTGGGTCTCTTCTTTGGAGAAGTGTATAATGCCTATTTATTGACTGCATTGTTTCTTTTTACAGTGTTCAGCTTGACACACTTTTTTTTTATAGATCTGAGATACCAGCCCTTTATCTAGTATGTCATTTGCAAATATCTTCTCCCACTCTGTAGGTTGCCTTTTACTTTTCATGACTCTTTCCTTTGCTGTGAAGAAGCTTTTTATTTTGATGAAGTTCCAATAGTTCATTTTTGGTTTTGTTTCCCTTGCCATTGGAAAAATGTGTTGCCAGACGTTACTGTTTTCAAGGTCGAAGAGGATGCCTCCTGTGTTCTCTAGGATTTTAATGGGTTCCTCTCTCACATTAAGGTCTTTCAACTATTTGAGTCTATTTTTGTGTATAATGTAAAGAAATTGTCCAGTTTCATTATTCTGCATGTGGCTGTCCAATTTTTCCAGCACCATTTATTGAAGAGACTGTCTTTTTTTTTTTTAAGATTTTATTTATTTATTTGAGGGAGAATGAGTGAAAGAGAGCATGAGAAAGGAGGAGGTCAGAGGGAGAAGCAGACTCCCCAAGGAGCTGGGAGCCTGATGTGGGACTCGATCCTGGAAGTCCAGGATCATGACCTGAGCCCAAGGCAGTTGCTCAACCAACTGAGCCACACAAGTGCCCCGAAGAGACTATCTTTTGTCTACTGGATATTCTTTCCTGTTTTGTGAAAAATTAGTTGACCATAGAGTTGAGGGTCCATTTCTGGGCTCTCTATTCTCTTCCATTAATCAATGTGTCTGTTTTTGTGCCAGTACCATGCTGTCCTGATGATCACAGCTTTGTAATATAGCTTGAAGTCCAGATTTGTAATGCCACCAGATTTGATTTTCTTTTATTTTTTTAAATTTAATTTTATTTTTTTCAGTGTTCCAAGATTCATTGCTCATGTACCACAGCCATTGCTCCATGCAATATATGCCCTCCTTAATACCCATGACCAGGTTCACCCATCTCCCATCCCTCTCCCCTCTAAAGCCGTCAATTTGTTTTTCAGAGGCCACAGTCTTTCATGGTTCATCTCCCCCTCCAACTGTGGAGAGAGCCAAGATGCCCTTCAACAGGTGAATGGATAAAGAAGATGTAGTCCATATACACAATGGAATATACTCAGATTTTATTTCTTTTCCAACATTCCCATTGTGATTTGGGGTCTTTTCTGGTTCACTACAAATTTTAAGATTGTTTGCTCCAGCTCTGTGAAAAAAAGATGGTATTTTGATAGGGATTGCATTGAATGTGTAGATTGCTGTGGGCAGCATAGACATTTTAACAATGTTCATTCTTCCAATCCATGAGCATGAAATGTTTTCCGATTTATTTGTGTCTTCCTCAATTTCTTTCATAAATATTCTGTAGTTATTACTGTATGGATTTTTTACCTCTTTGGTTAGGTTTATTCCCAGGCATCTTATGGTTTTGGGTGCAGTTGTGAATGGGATTGACTCGCTAATTTCTCTTTCTTCTGTCTCATTATTAGTGTATAGAAATGCAACTGATTTCTGTGCACTGATCTTGTATCCTCTTACATGGCTGAATTGCTGTGTAAGTTCTTGCAATTTGGGCTTGGAGTCCTTTGAATTTTCAACATAGGGTATCATGTCATCTGCAGAGAGAGAGAGAGTTTGACCTCTTATTTGCCAATTTGAATGAATTTTATTTCTATTTGGTGTCTGATAACTGAGGCTAGGACTTTCAGTAATATGTTGAACAATAATGGTGAGAGTGGGCATCCCTGTTCTGTTCTTGACCTTAAAGGAAAGGCTGTCAGTTTTTCCCCATTGAGAGAATGTTATTCACTGTGGGCTCTTCATAGATGCCTTTTATGATGTTGTGGTATGTTCCCTCTATCCTTATACCTTGAAGATTTTAATTTAAAGAAAATGTTGTTGTATTTTTTTCAAATGCTTAGTCCACATCAATTGAGAAGATTATATGGTTCTTGGTATTTTATATCATTAATGTGTTGTATAATGTTGTTTGATTTGTGGATGTTGAACCACCCTTGCATACCCAGAATAAATCCTACCTGGTCATGGTGAATAATCCTTTTAATGTACTACTGAATCCTATTGGCTATGCTCTTGGTGGGTATTTTGGCATCCATGCTCATCAGGAATATTGGTCTCTAATTCTTTTTGGTGGCGTCTTTGTCTAGTTTTGAGATCAAGGTGATGCTGACCTCATAGAACAAGTTTGGAAGTTTTCCTTTCATTTCTATTTTTTGAAGGAGGTTACTAATAATAGGTGTTATTTCTTCTTTAAATGTTTGGTAAAATTCCTCTGAGAAGCCATCTGGTCCTCCTTAGGACCACCTTGGCAGTATCTCATAGATTTTGGACCAATGTGTTTTCATTCTCATTGCTTTCCATTAATTGTTTAAGTTCTTCATTAATTTCCTGGTTTAACTATCCATTCTTTAGCAGGGTGTTCTTTAACTTCCAAGTGTTTGAGTTGCTTCAAAAGTTCCTCTTGTGAATGAGTTCCATTTCAAACCATTGTGGTCTGAAAATATGCAAGGAATGTTCCCAATTTTTAGTACTGGTTGAGACCTGATTTGTGACACAGCATGTGATCTATTTTTTTTTAAGATTTTATTTATTTATTTATTTGATAGACAAAGATCACAAGCAGGCAGAGAGGCAGACAGAGGGAGGAAGGAAAGCAGGCTCCCCGCTAAGCACAGAGTCCAATGCAGGTCTTGATCCCAGGATTCTGGGACCATGACCTGAGCCAAAGGCAGAGGCTTTAACCCACTGAGCCACCCAGGCACCCCTATGTGATCTATTTTGGAGAAAGATCCATGTGCACTTGAGAAGAATGAGTTTTCTGTTTATTTAGGGTAGAAAGTTCTGTTTGACCTAGTCCAATGTGTCATTCAAAGCCCTTGCTTCTTTGTTGATCTTCTACATAGATGATCTGTGCATTGCTGTGAGTGGGGTGTTGAAGTCTCCTACTATTAATGTATTGTTATCAATGTGTTTCTTTCTTTGCTTTTTAATTGATTCATATAATTGGTTGCACCCATGTTAGGGGCATAGATATTTACAGTAGTTAGATCTTCTTATTGGATAGACCATTTAAGTATGATATAGTATCCCTCTACATCTCTTACTACAGTTATTGGCTTAAAATCTATTTTTTCTGGGTGGCTCAAAATGTTAAGCATCTTCTTTCAGCTCAGGTCATGATCCATGTCTCCTGAGATCTCCCACACTGGGATCCTGGCTCAGCATGGAGTCTGCTTCTCCCTCTCCCTGTGCCTCTCCTCTTCTCATGCTCTCTGTATCTCTCTGTCTCAAATAAATAAATAAAATCTTTTTTTTTAATTTTTTATTTTTTTATAAACATATATTTTTATCCCCAGGGGTACAGGTCTGAATCGCCAGGTTTACACACTTCACAGCACTCACCAAAGCACAAAATCTTTTTAAAAAATTGTAAAATCTACTTGACTTAGTTCACTTAAGCAGAGAAAGTCAATTATCTTATGGTTTCACTCACTTGTGAAACAAAAGGAATAGTGTGGAGGGCATTAGAAGGGAGGGGAAAATGAAGGGGGAAATCAGAGGAGGAGAACAACCATGAGAGACTGTGGACTCTGAGAAACAAACTGAGGGTTTTAGCAGAGAGCAGGGTTGGGGGAAGGATTGTCCCAGTGATGGGGAATAGGCAGGGCATGTATTGCATGGAGCAGTGGGTGTTATATATAAACAATGAATCTTGGAACACTACATCAAAAACTAATGATGGGAGTCAAGATGGCGGAGAAGTAGCAAGCTGAGACTGCTTCAGCTAGCCGGAGATCAGCTAGATAGCTTATCTAAAGATTGCAAACACCTGAAAATCCATCGGCAGATCGAAGAGAAGAACAGCAATTCTGGAAACAGAAAAACAACCACTTTCTGAAAGGTAGGACCGGCGGAGAGGTGAATCCAAAGCCACGGGAAGATAGACCCCGGGGGGAGGGGCCGGCTCCCGGCAAGCGGCGGAGCAACCGCGCACAAAATCAGGACTTTTAAAAGTCTGTTCCGCTGAGGGACATCGTTCCAGAGGCTAAACCGGGGCGAAGCCCACGCGGGGTCAGCGTGGCCTCAGGTCCCGCAGGGTCACAGAAGGATCGGGGGTGTCTGAGTGTCGCAGAACTTGCGGGTATTGGAACGGGAAAGCCGGCTACAGAGACAGAGCCGACAGTAAGCTCGCAGCTCCGTGTTACCTTGAACCGGTCGCAGGCTCGGTGAGCTCGGAGCGCGGCCGGAGGTCAGGCAGACGGGAGTAACTGGGCGCTGTTCTCTGAGGGTGCACTGAGGAGTGGGGCCCTGGGCTCTCGGCTCCTCCGGGCCGGAGACCAGGAGGCCGCCATTTGTATTCCCGTCCTCTGGAACTCTACGGAAAGCGCTCAGGGAACAAAAGCTCCTGAAAGCAAACCCGAGCGGATTACTCACCCCGGCCCGGGTAAGGGCGGTGTAATTCCGCCTGGGGCAAAGACACTTGAGAATCACTACAACAGGCCCCTCCCCCAGAAGATCAACAAGAAATCCAGCCGAGACCAAGTTCACCTACCAAGGAGTGCGGTTTCAATACCAAGGAGAGCAGCAGAATTCCAGAGGAGGAGAAAGCCAAGCACGGAACTCATGGCTTTTTTCCTGTGATTTTTTTTAGTCTTGCAGTTAATTTAATTTTTTCTTTTTCATTTTTTTTTTTCTCGCCTTCGGGTAAAATTTTTTTTTTAACTGTTACCTTTTTCTTTTTTAACGATTTTTTACTAGTTTATCTAATATATATATATATATATATATTTTTTTTTACATTTTTCTTAGGTGTTTTCTTTTTTTTAAAATTCTTTTCTTTTTTTTTTTCTTTCTTTTTTTTTTCTTTTTTCTTTCTTCCTTTTTGAACCTCTTTTTATCCCCTTTCTCCCCACTCACGATTTTGGATCTCTTCTAATTTGGTTAAAGCATATTTTCCTGGGGTTGTTGCCACCCTTTTAGTATTTTACTTGCCCCTTCATTTACTCTTATCTGGACAAAATGACAAGACGTAAAAATTCAACACAAAAAAAAGAACAAGAGGCAGTACCGAAGGCTAGGGACCTAATCAATACAGACATCGGTAATATGTCAGATCTAGAGTTCAGAATGACAATTCTCAAGGTTCTAGCCGGGCTCGAAAAAGGCATGGAAGATATTAGAGAAACCCTCTCGAGAGATATAAAAGCCCTTTCTGGAGAAATAAAAGAACTAAAATCTAACCAAGTTGAAATCAAAAAAGCTATTAATGAGGTGCAATCAAAAATGGAGGCTCTCACTGCTAGGATAAATGAGGCAGAAGAAAGAATTAGTGATATAGAAGACCAAATGACAGAGAATAAAGAAGCTGATCAAAAGAGGGACAAACAGCTACTGGACCACGAGGGGAGAATTCGAGAGGTAAGTGACACCATAAGACGAAACAACATTAGAATAATTGGGATTCCAGAAGAAGAAGAAAGTGAGAGGGGAGCAGAAGGTATACTGGAGAGAATTATTGGGGAGAATTTCCCCAATATGGCAAAGGGAACGAGCATCAAAATTCAGGAGGTTCAGAGAATGCCCCTCAAAATCAATAAGAATAGGCCCACACCCCGTCACCTAATAGTAAAATTTACAAGTCTCAATGACAAAGAGAAAATCCTGAAAGCAGCCCGGGAAAAGAAGTCTGTAACATACAATGGTAAAAATATTAGATTGGCAGCTGACTTATCCACAGAGACCTGGCAGGCCAGAAAGAGCTGGCATGATATTTTCAGAGCACTAAACGAGAAAAACATGCAGCCAAGAATACTATATCCAGCTAGGCTATCATTGAAAATAGAAGGAGAGATTAAAAGCTTCCAGGACAAACAACAACTGAAATAATTTGCAAATACCAAACCAGCTCTACAGGAAATATTGAAAGGGGTCCTCTAAGCAAAGAGAGAGCCTACAAGTGGTAGATCAGAAAGGAACAGAGACCATATACAGTAACAGTCACCTTACAGGCAATACAATGGCACTAAATTCATATCTCTCAATAGTTACCCTGAATGTGAATGGGCTAAATGCCCCTGTCAAAAGACACAGGGTATCAGAATGGATAAAAAAACAAAACCCATCTATATGTTGCCACCAAGAAACACATTTTAAGCCCGAAGACACCTCCAGATTTAAATTGAGGGGGTGGAAAAGAATTTACCATGCTAATGGACATCAGAAGAAAGCAGGAGTGGCAATCCTTATATCAGATCAATTAGATTTTAAGCCAAAGACTATAATAAGAGATGAGGAAGGACACTATATGATACTCAAAGGGTCTGTCCAACAAGAAGATTTAACAATTTTAAATATCTATGCCCCCAATGTGGGAGCAGCCAACTATATAAACCAATTAATAACAAAATCAAAGAAATACATCAACAATAATACAATAATAGTAGGGGACTTTAACACTCCCCTCTCTGAAATGGACAGGTCATCCAAGCAAAAGATCAGCAAGGAAATAAAGGCCTTAAATGACACACTGGACCAGATGGACATCACAGATATATTCAGAATATTTCATCCCAAAGCAACAGAATACACATTCTTCTCTAGTGCACATGGAACATTCTCCAGAATAGATCACATCCTCGGTCCTAAATCAGGACTCAACCGGTATCAAAAGATTGGGATCATTCCCTGCATATTTTCAGACCACAATGCTCTAAAGCTAGAACTCAACCACAAAAGGAAGTTTGGAAAGAGCCCAAATACATGGAGACTAAACAGTATCCTTCTAAAGAATGAATGGGTCAACCGGGAAATTAAAGAAGAATTGAAAAAAATCATGGAAACAAATGATAATGAAAATACAACGGTTCAAAATCTGTGGGACACAACAAAGGCAGTCCTGAGAGGAAAATATATAGCGGTACAAGCCTTTCTCAAAAAACAGAAAGGTCTCAGGTACACAACCTAACCCTACACCTAAAGGAGCTGGAGAAAGAACAAGAAAGAAACCCTAAGCCCAGCAGGAGAAGAGAAATCATAAAGATCAGAGCAGAAATCAATGAAATAGAAACCAAAAAAACAATAGAACAAATCAACGAAACTAGGAGCTGGTTCTTTGAAAGAATTAATAAAATTGATAAACCCCTGGCCAGGCTTATCAAAAAGAAAAGAGAAAGGACCCAAATAAATAAAATCATGAATGAAAGAGGAGAGATCACAACTAACACCAAAGAAATACTGACTATTATAAGAACATACTATGAGCAACTCTATGGCAATAAATTTGACAATCTGGAAGAAATGGATGCATTCCTAGAAACATATAAACTACCACAACTGAACCATGAAGAAATAGAAAGCCTGAACAGACCCATAACCAGTAAGGAGATTGAAACAGTCATTAAACATCTGCAAACAAACAGAAGCCCAGGGCCAGACGGCTTCCCGGGAGAATTCTACCAAACATTTAAAGAAGAACTAATTCCTATTCTCCTGAAACTGTTCCAAAAAATAGAAATGGAAGGAAAACTTCCAAACTCATTTTATGAGGCCAGCATCACCTTGATCCCAAAACCAGACAAGGATCCCACCAAAAAAGAGAGCTATAGACCGATATCCTTGATGAACACAGATGCGAAAATACTCAACAAAATACTAGCCAATAGGATTCAACAGTACATTAAAAAGATTATTCACCACGACCAAGTGGGATTTATTCCAGGGCTGCAAAGTTGGTTCAACATCCGCAAATCAGTCAATGTGATACAACACATCAATAAAAGTAAGAACAAGAACCATATGATACTCTCAATAGATGCTGAAAAAGCATTTGACAAAGTACAACATCCCTTCCTGATCAAAACTCTTCAAAGTGTACGGATAGAGGGCACATACCGCAGTATCATCAAAGCCATCTATGAAAAACCCACCGCAAATATCATTCTCAATGGAGAAAAACTGAAAGCTTTTCCGCTAAGGTCAGGAACATGGCAGGGATGTCCATTATCACCACTGCTATTCAACATCGTACTAGAGGTCCTAGCCTCAGCAATCAGACAACAAAAGGAAATTAAAGGCATCCAAATCGGCAAAGAAGAAGTCAAATTATCACTCTTCGCAGATGATATGATACTATATGTGGAAAACCCAAAAGACTCCACTCCAAAACTGCTAGAACTTATACAGGAATTCAGTAAAGTGTCAGGATATAAAATCAATGCACAGAAATCAGTTGCATTTCTCTACACCAACAGCAAGACAGAAGAAAGAGATATTAAGGAGTCAATCCCATTTACAATTGCATCCAAAACCATAAGATACCTAGGAATAAACCTAACCAAAGAGACACAGAATCTATACTCAGAAAACTATAAAGTACTCATGAAAGAAATTGAGGAAGACACAAAGAAATGGAAAAATGTCCCATGCTCCTGGATTGGAAGAATAAATATTGTGAAAATGTCTATGCTACCTAATGCAATCATCTACACATTTATTGCAATTCCTATCAAAGTACCATCCATCTTTTTCAAAGAAATGGAACAAATAATGCCAAAATTTATATGGAACCAGAAAAGACCTCGAATAGCCAAGGGGATATTGAAAAAGAAAGCCAACGTTGGTGGCATCACAATTCCGGACTTCAAGCTCTATTACAAAGCTGTCATCATCAAGACAGCATGGTACTGGCACAAAAACAGACACATAGATCAATGGAACAGAATAGAGAGCCCAGAAATAGACCCTCAAATCTATGGTCAACTAATCTTCGACAAAGCAGGAAAGAATGTCCAATGGAAAAAAGACAGCCTTTTCAATAAATGGTGCTGGGAAAATTGGACAGCCACATGCAGAAAAATGAAATTGGACCATTTCCTTACACCACACACAAAAATAGACTCAAAATGGATGAAGGACCTCAATGTATGAAAGGAATCCATCAAAATCCTTGAGGAGAACACGGGCAGCAACCTCTTCGACCTCTGCCGCAGCAACATCTTCCTAGGAACAACGCCAAAGGCAAGGGAAGCAAGGGAAAAAATGAACTACTGGGATTTCATCAAGATCAAAAGCTTTTGCACAGCAAAGGAAACAGTTAACAAAATCAAAAGACAACTGACAGAATGGGAGAAGATATTTGCAAACGACATATCAGATAAAGGACTAGTGTCCAGAATCTATAAAGAACTTAGCAAACTCAACACCCAAAGAACAAATAATCCAATCAAGAAATGGGCAGAGGACATGAACAGACATTTCTGCAAAGAAGACATCCAGATGGCGAACAGACACATGAAAAAGTGCTCCATATCACTCGGCATCAGGGAAATACAAATCAAAACCACAATGAGATATCACCTCACACCAGTCAGAATGGCTAAAATCAACAAGTCAGGAAATGACAGATGCTGGCGAGGATGCGGAGAAAGGGGAACCCTCCTACACTGTTGGTGGGAATGCAAGCTGGTGCAGCCACTCTGGAAAACAGCATGGAGGTTCCTCAAAATGTTGAAAATAGAACTGCCCTATGACCCAGCAATTGCACTATTGGGTATTTACCCTAAAGATACAAATGTAGTGATCCAAAGGGGCACGTGCACCCGAATGTTTATAGCAGCAATGTCCACAATAGCCAAACTATGGAAAGAACCTAGATGTCCATAAACAGATGAATGGATCAAGAAGATGTGGTATATATACACAATGGAATACTATGCAGCCATCAAAAGAAATGAAATCTTGCCATTTGCAACAACATGGATGGAACTAGAGCATATCATGCTTAGCGAAATAAGTCAGGCGGAGAAAGACAACTATCATATGATCTCCCTGATATGAGGAAGTGGTGATGCAACATGGAGGCTTAAGTGGGTAGAAGAATAAATGAAACAAGATGGGATTGGGAGGCAGACAAACCATAAGTGACTCTTAATCTCACAAAACAAACTGAGGGTTGCTGGGGGGAGGGGGTTTGGGAGAAGGGGGTGGGATTATGGACATTGGGGAGGGTATGTGATTTGGTGAGTGCTGTGAAGTGTGTAAACCTGGTGATTCACAGACCTGTACCCCTGGGGATAAAAATATATGTTTATAAAAAATAAAAAATTAAAAAAAAAACCTTTAAAATTAAAAAAATAAAAAACAACTAATGATGGCATGGAGCATTGGACGTGGTGCATAAACAATAAATCTTGGAACACTGAAAAAAATTAGATTAAGATGTTAAAAAAACTAATTATATACTATATGGTGACAAACATAACATAATAAGAAAAACAAGAATTGTAATAATGGCTGTTATAAACAAAAAGGATCCAGAATACTTTGTAATAATATTTAAAAATTGTAAAATCTAATTTGTCTAACATGAGGATTGGTACCCCAGCTTTCTTTTGAGGTCTAAATATTTCTCCATCTGCTCACTTTCATTCTGGAGGTGACTTTAGGTTCAAAATGGGTCTCTTGTCTCTTGTAGAGAGTATATGGATTAGTTCTGCTTTTTTTTTTTTTAATCCAATCTGATACCTTGTGTCCTTTCATGGGAACATTCAGCCCATTTACATTCAGAGTAACTATTGAAAGATAAGAATTTAGAGCCATGATGTTGTATGCAAAGTCCCTGTCTCTGTATCTTGTCTCTGTTACTTTTTGGTCTATGTTATTCCTTGGGTCTCTCTTCATTTACAGAACGCCCTTAATATTTCTTATAAGGCTGGCTTCGTGGTCACATATTCATTGTTTCTGTCTGTCTTGAAAACTATTTTTTTAAAAATTTATTTATTTTCAGCATAAGAGTATTCATTATTTTTTCACCACACCCAGTGCTCCATGCAATCCATGCCCTCTATAATACCGACCACATGGTACCCCAACCTCCTACACCCCACCACTTCAACCCCTCATGTTGTTTTTCAGAGTCCGTAGTCTCTCATGATTCACCTCCCCTTCCAATTTACCCCAACTCCCTTCGCCCCTCTAACACTCCTTGTCCTCCATGATATTTGTTATGCTCCACAAATAGTGAAGCCATATGATAATTGACTCTCTCTGCTTGACTTATTTCACTCAGCATACTCTCTTCCAGTCCCGTCCAAGTTGCTACAGAAGTTGGGTATTCATCCTTTCTGATGGAGGCATAATACTCCATAGTGTATATGGACCACATCTTCCTGATCCGTCCACATCTTCCTCATTCACCCATTGAGGGCGTCTTGGTTCTTTTGAGAGTTTGGTGACTGTGGCCATTGCTGCTATAAACATTGGGGTACAGATGGCCCTTCTTTTCATGACATCTGTATCTTTGGGGTAAATACCCAGGAGTGCAATGGCAGGGTCATAGGGAAACTCTATTTTTTAATTTCTTGAGGAATCTCCACACTGTTCTCCAAAGAGGCTGCACCAACTTACATTTCCACCAACAGTGGAAGAGGGTTCCCCTTTCTCCACTACCTCTCCAACACATGTTCTTTCCTGTCTTGCTAATTTTGGCCATTCTAACTGGTGTAAGGTGATTTCTCAATGTGGTTTTAATTTGAATCTATCTGAGGGCTAGTGATGGTGAACATTTTTTCATGTGTCTGATAGCCATTTGTATCACTTGATTAGAGAAGAGTCTGTTCATATCTTCTGCCAATTTTTTGATATGATTGTCTGATTTGTGTGTGTTCAGTTTGAGGAGTTCATTATAGATCCTGGATATCAACCTTTTGTCTGTATTGTCATTTGCAAATATCTTCTCCCATTCCATGGGTTGCCTCTTTCCTCTTTGTTTTCTTGACTGTTTCCTTTGCTGTGCAGAAGCTTGATTTTGATAAAGTCCAAAAAGCTTATTTTCATTTTGTTTCCTTTGCCTTTGGAGACATATCTTGAAAGAAGTTGCTGTGGATGATATCGAAGAGATTACTGCCTATGTACTCCTCTAGGAGTCTGATGGATTCCTGTCTCACATTGAGGTCTTTTATCCATTTTGAGTTTATCTTTGTGTATGGTGTAAGAGAATGGTTGAGTTTCATTCTTCTACATATAACTGCCAAGTTTTAGCAGCACCATTTATTGAAGAGACTGTCTTTTTTCCACTGTATATTTTTTCCTGTTTTGTCGAAGATTAATAGAGTTGAGGGTCTGTATCTGGGCTCTCTACTCTGTTCCACCAGTCTATGTGTCTGTTTTTATGCCAGTACTATGCTGTCTTGGTGATCACAGCTTTGTAGTAAAGCTTGAAATCAGGTAATGTGATGCTCCCAGTTTTATTTTTGTTTTTCAACATTTCCTTAGTGATTCAGGGTCTATTCTGATTCCATACTAATTTTTGGATTATTAGCTCCAGCTATTTGAAGAATACCAGTGGAATTTTTATCAGAATGGCATTAAAAGTATAGATTGCTCTAGGCAGTATAGACATTTTAACAATGTTTATTCTTCCAATCCATGAGCATGGAATGGTCTTCCATCTTTTTGTGTCTTCTTCAATTTCTTTCATAAGTGTTCTGTAGTTCCTCAAGTACAGATCCTTTACCTCTTTGGTTAGGTTTATTCCCAGGTATCTTATGGTTCTTGGTGCTATAGTAAATGGAATTGATTCTCTAATTTCCCTTTCTGTATTTTCATCATTTGTGTATAAGAAAGCCACTGATTTCTGCACATTCACTTTGTATCCTGCCACGTTGCTGAATTGCTATATGAGTTCTAGTAGTTTGGGGGTGGAGTCTTTTGGGTTTTCCATATAAAGAATCATGTCATCTGCGAAGAGAAAGAGTTTGACTTCTTCATTGCCAACTTGGATACCTTTTATTTCTCTTTGTGGACTGATTGCTTTTGCTAGGACTTCTAATACTATGTTGAACAAGAGTGGTGAAAGTGGGCATCCTTGTCATGTTCCTGATCTCAACGGGAAGGCTTCAAGCTTTTTCCCATTGAGATGATATTTGCTGTGGGTCTTTCATAGATAGATTTGATGAGGTTCAGGAATGTTCCCTCTATCCCTATACTTTGAAGCATTTTAATCAGGAACGGATGCTGGATTTTGTCAAATGCTTTTTCTGCATCAATTGAGAGGACCATGTGGTTCTTCTCTCATCTCATATTAATTTGTTGTATCACATTGATTGATTTGTGAATGTTGAACCATCCTTGTAGCCCAGGGATGAATCCCACCTGGTCATGGTGGATGATCTTTTTAATGTGCTGCTGGATCCTGTTTGCTAGGACCTTGTTGAGAAGCTTAGCATCCATATTCATCAGTGATATTGGTCTGAAATTCTCCTTTTTGATAGGGTCTTTGCCTGGTTTGGGTATCAGGGTAATGCTGGCTTCATAGAAAGAGTCTGGAAGTTTTCCTTCTGCTTCAATTTTTTGAAATAGCTTCAGGAAAATAGGTGTTATTTCTTCTTCAAAAGTTTGGTAGAATTCCCCAGAGAATCCATCAGGTCCTGGGCCCTTGTTTTTTGGGAGGTTTTTGATCACTGCTTCAATCTCGTTACTAGATATTGGTCAATTCAGGTGTTTGATTTCTTCCTGGTTCAATTTTGGGAGTTTATAGTTTTCTGTGATGCAACCATTTCATCTAGGTTGCTAAGCTTATTGGCATATAACTGTTGATAAAAACTTCTGATGATTGTTTCTACTTCCTTGGTGTTTGTTGTGATCTCTCCCTTTTCATTCATAATTTTATGAATTTGGGCTTTCTCTCTTTTCTTTTGGATTAGTGTGGCCAATGGTTTATTGATCTTATTGATTCTTTCAAAAAACCAGCTTCTAGTTTCATTGATATGTACTACTCTATCTCTGGTTTCTACCTCATTGATCTCAACTCTAACCTTGATAATTTCCCTTCTTATGTGTGGAGTTGGTTTGATTTGTTGTTGATTCTTCAGTTATTTAAGGCATAGAGACAGCTGGTGTTTTCTGGATTTTTCAATTTTTTTGAGGGAGGCTTGGATGGCTATGTATTTCCCCCTTAGGACTGCCTTTGTTGTATCCCATAGGTTTTGGACCAAAGTGTCTTCATTCTCATTGGTTTCCATGAATTGTTTCAGTTCTTCTTTGATCTCCTGGTTGATCCAAGCATTCTTTTTTTTTTTTTAAGATTTCATTTATTTATTTGACAGAGAGAGATCACAAGTAGGCATAGAGGCAGGCAGAGAGAGAGAGAGGAGGAAGCAGGCTCCCTGCTGAGCAGAGAGCCCAATGTGTGACTTGATCACAGGACCCTGAGATCATGACCTGAGCCAAAGGCAGCAGCTTAACCCACTGAGCCACCCAGGTGCCCTATCCAAGCATTCTTAAGCAAGGTGGTCTTTAGCTTCCAGGTGTTTGAGTTCCTTTGGAAATTTTCCTTGTGATTGAGCTCCAGTTTCAAATCATTGTGATCTGAGAATATGCAGGGAACCATCTCAGTCTTTTGGTATCAGTTGAGTCCTGATTTGTGACCCAGTATGTGGTCTATTATGGAGAAGGTTCCATGTGCACTTGAGAAGAATGAGTATTCTGTTGTTTTAGGGTGGAGTGTTCTATATATATCTATGAGGTCCATCTGGTCCAATGTGTCATTCAATGTTCTTGTTTCCTTATTGATTTTCTGCTTCGATGATCTGTCTATTTCTGAGAGAAGCGTGTTAAGATCTCCTACGATTAGTGTATTCATACAATATGACTCTTTATCTTGATTAACAGTTTTCTTAAGTAATTGGCTGCTCCCATATTGGGAGCATAGATATTTACAATTGTTAGATCATCTTGGTGGATAGTCCCTTTAAGGATTATGTAGTGTCCTTCTGTATCTCTGACTACAGTCTTTAGTTTAAAGTCTAATTCATCTGATATGAGAATCACTACCCCAGCCTTCTTTTGAGGCCCATTCGCATGAAAGATGCTTCTCCATCCCTTCACTTTCAGTCTGGGTGTATCTTTAGGTTCAAAATGGGTTTCTTGTAGACAACATATGGATGGTTCCTGTCGTTTTATCCAATCTTCAACCCTGTGCTGCTTTATGGGCGCATTTAAGCCATTCCCATTGAGAGTGATTATTGATAGATACGTTTTTATTGACTTCGAGTTACCTTTGAAGTCTTTCTTTCTGAAGATTGTCTCTCTATTTCTGTTCATTGCTATTCTTAGGATTTTTCCTCTTTTATAGAACCGCCCTTAATATTTCCTGCAGTGTCAGCTTGGTGGTTGCATAGTCTTTTAAGCCTTGCCGGTCTTGGAAACTCTTTATCTCTCCATCCATTTTGAATGTCAGTTTTGCTGGATAAAGTATTCTTTGCAGCATGTTCTTCTCATTTAGTGCCCTGAATATATTTTGCTATCCTCTTCTGGCTTGCCAGGTCTCTGTGGACAGGTATGACGTTATTCTGATGGGATTCCCTCTGT
Source organism: Mustela putorius furo (assembly GCF_011764305.1). Classification (NCBI taxonomy): domain Eukaryota; kingdom Metazoa; phylum Chordata; class Mammalia; order Carnivora; family Mustelidae; genus Mustela; species Mustela putorius. Next base: position 721,610 of record NW_025422010.1, read on the forward strand.
AAGTAAGGAGGCTCTTTGTCCTGGAGGCTTTCAAGAGATTATTCCTACAATTATGATTCTTCAATTTGACAATCAGGTGTCGTGATGGTTTTTTTGTTTGTTTGTTTGTTTTGTTTTGTTTTTGGAATGTATAATCTTGGGTGGAGACCGTTCAGCCTCTAGTACATGAATGCTGGATGCATTCGCAATATTGGGAAAATTTTCATGAAGGACTTGTTCCACTATATCTTCTAGACTTCTTTCTATCTCCTCCCCTTCAGGTATTCCAATAATTCTGATGTTGGAATGCTTCATGGCATCACTTATTTCCCTGATTCTGTTTTCATTGTTTCTAAGCTGGTTGTTCCAGGCTTCCTCCTGATCCTTTCTCTCTATCTGTTTGTCCTCCAGATCACTAATTCTAACTTCTGTCTCAGTTACCCTAGCTTTGAGAGAGTTTAGATTAGATTGGAACTCATTGAGAGCATTGTGAAGCTCCTCCCTGGTAGCTTTAAGCTCTGCCCTAACGTTGTGAACATCACCTCTTGTCACTTTCAGCTCAGCCTTAATCAATTCCATTTGGTCATCCATGGCTTTCTCCCACCTAGCTATTGCCTGGATAATTGTTAGCCTGAATTCTCTTTCCGACATATTGTCTATGTTGATATCCGTTAGCTCTGTTGCAGAAGGTCCATCGTCTGTATTTTTCTTCTGTTGGGCATTCCTTCTCCTAGTCATTTTGGTGGGAGATGACTGAACAGATGTAGCTGAATCTATCAACCGTGGTGCAGTCAAGGTTCACTCTGGAACACTTATGAGCAATCAGGATTCCCCACCCAAACGAGAGGCAAAAGAAAAAAAAAGAAAAAGATAAAAAGAAGAAAAGAAAAAAAAAAAAAGAGAGAGAGAGACAGGAAGAAACGGAAGATGAAAGAGAAGGTTCAGCCCAGATGGGCTCCAAGGTAAGATTTATAAAGTAGTGAAACAAAAACAGACAAAAAAAAAAAAAAGACTGGTACAAGTATATGACAAGAGGAAATATATATATATGCAAATAAAGGAAGAACCTCGTCAAAAAGAACCCCATGTATAAGATTTATATGCTATCAGGAGAAACACAAAAACACAGAAACACTGGTGGAAGAAGAAGAAGGGAGAGTGGTTATAAATTCTCAGTGTGTGCGAGGAAGGTTGTTTTGATTCTTCCTGGATATATCTTGATATCTTTGTTAAAGGAGTCAACTTTCCTAAGATAAAGGGGGATTAAAAGTTGGTTTACCTATACGAGTAGTATTGACTGGGGAATGGGGATTTCTTTGAAGTTTAACTCTATATGCATATTAGAAAATAAAAATTAAAAAAGGGAATAAACTAGACTAAACTAAACTAAAATTTTAAAAAAAGGAATTCAAAAAATAAAAATGCAAAAGAAAAACATAGGTTTATGTATCAAAATGTTCAGGTTAGAAGGGTATTATGGAATTTGATGTACTGTACAGCTTGCTGTGATGGTAAATAGAAAAAAAAATACCTATGTGTAAAAAAAATAAATAAATAAACCAGAATAGTGGGAACGAGTGAAAAATAAAAGTTTTCCTATGAAGTAGTGGTTGTTCTCTTGTAGTCCTTTTTTTTTTTCTCTTTTTTTTTTTCTTGGTTTGTTTACTGGGGAAGGGGCCTGCCATGCGGGTTGTCAGTCAATGATGTTTCCTGAGTTAAGTCCTCTTGCATCCCCTCAAGGGGGTGGGCTCAGAGGAAACTGTTTTTTTTTTTTTTTCAGGCTTTTGTTCTCTAGCGGGTTTTTAAAATTAATTTATTTTCAGCATAACAATATTCATTATTTTTTCACCACACCCAGTGCTCCATGCAATCCGTGCGCTCTATAACCCTCACCACCTGGTATCCCGACCTCCCATCCCCCCGCCATTTCAAACCCCTCAGATTTTTTTTGAGTCCATATTCTCTCATGTTTCACCTCACCTTCCAATTTACCCCAACTCCCTTCTCCTCTCTAACTCCTCATGTCCTCCATGCTATTTGTTATGTTCCACAAATAAGTGAAACCATATGATAATTGACTCTCTCTGCTTGACTTATTTCACTCAGCATAATCTCTTCCAGTCCCATCCACGTTGCTACAAAAGTTGGGTATCCGTCCTTTCTGATGGAGGCATAATACTCCATAGTGTATATGGACCACATTTTCCTTATCCATTCATCCGCCGAAGGGCATCTTGGTTCTTTCGATAGTTTGGCAACCGTGGCCATTGCTGCTATAAACACTGTGGTACAGATGGCCCTTCTTTTTTTTTTTATTTTTATTTTTTATAAACATATATTTTTATCCCCAGGGGTACAGGTCTGTGAATCACCAGGTTAACACACTTCACAGCACTCACCAAAGCACATACCCTCCCCAATGTCCATAATTCCACCCCCTTCTCCCAAACTCCCTCCCCCAGCAACCCTCAGTTTGTTTTGTGAGATTAAGAGTCACTTATGGTTTATCTCCCTCCCAATCCCATCTTGTTTCATTTATTCTTCTCCTACCCACTTAAGCCCCCATGTTGCATCACAACTTCCTCATATCAGGGAGATCATATGATAGTTGTCTTTCTCTGCTTGACTTATTTCGCTAAGCATGATACGCTCTAGTTCCATCCATGTTGTCGCAAATGGCAAGATTTCATTTCTTTTGATGGCTGCATAGTATTCCATTGTGTATATATACCACATCTTCTTGATCCATTCGTCTGTTGATGGACATCTAGGTTCTTTCCATAGTTTGGCTATTGTGGACATTGCTGCTATAAACATTCAGATGCACGTGCCCCTTTGGATCACTACGTTTGTATCTTTAGGGTAAATACCCAATAGTGCAATTGCTGGGTCATACGGCAGTTCTATTTTCAACATTTTGAGGAACCTCCATGCTGTTTTCCAGAGTGGCTGCACCAGCTTGCATTCCCACCAACAGTGTAGGAGCGTTCCCCTTTCTCCGCATCCTCGCCAGCATCTGTCATTTCCTGACTGGTTGATTTTAGCCATTCTGACTGGTGTGAGGTGATATCGCATTGTGGTTTTGATTTGTATTTCCCTGATGCCGAGTGATATGGAGCATTTTTTCATGTGTCTGTTGGCCATCTGGATGTCTTCTTTGCAGAAATGTCTGTTCATGTCCTCTGCCCATTTTTTGATTGGATTGTTTGTTCTTTGGGTGTTGAGTTTGCTAAGTTCTTTATAGATTCTGGACACTAGCCCTTTATCTGATATGTCGTTTGCAAATATCTTCTCCCATTCTGTCAGTTGTCTTTTGATTTTGTTAACTGTTTCCTTTGCTGTGCAAAAGCTTTTGATCTTGATGAAATCCCAATAGTTCATTTTTGCCCTTGCTTCCCTTGCCTTTGGCGTTGTTCCTAGGAAGATGTTGCTGCGGCTGAGGTCGAAGAGGTTGCTGCCTGTGTTCTCCTCATGGATTTTGATGGATTCCTTTCGCACATTGAGGTCCTTCATCCATTTTGAGTCTATTTTTGTGTGTGGTGTAAGGAAATGGTCCAATTTCATTTTTCTGCATGTGGCTGTCCAATTTTCCCAGCACCATTTATTGAAGAGGCTGTCTTTTCTCCATCGGACATATTTTCCTGCTTTGTCGAAGATTAGTTGACCATAGAGTTGAGGGTCTATTTCTGGGCTCTCTATATGTTCCATTGATCTATGTGTCTGTTTTTGTGCCAGTACCATGCTGTCTTGATGATGACAGCCTTGTAATAGAGCTTGAAGTCCGGAATTGTGAGGCCACTAACGTTGGCTTTCTTTTTCAATATCCCTTTGGCTATTCGAGGTCTAAATTTTAGAATTATTTGTTCCATTTCTTTGAAAAAGATGGATGGTACTTTGATAGGAATTGCATTAAATGTGTAGATGATTGCTTTAGGTAGCATAGACATTTTCACAATATTTATTCTTCCAATCCAGGAGCATGGAACATTTTTCCATTTCTTTGTGTCTTCCTTAATTTCTTTCATGAGTACTTTATAGTTTTCTGAGTATAGATTCTGTGCCTCTTTGGTTAGGTTTATTCCTAGGTATCTTATGGTTTTGGGTGCAATTGTAAATGGGATTGACTCCTTAATATCTCTTTCTTCTGTCTTGCTGTTGGTGTAGAGAAATGCAACTGATTTCTGTGCATTGATTTTATATCCTGACACTTTACTGAATTCCTGTATAAGTTCTAGCAGTTTTGGAGTGGAGTCTTTTGGGTTTTCCACATATAGTATCATATCATCTGCGAAGAGTGATAATTTGACTTCTTCTTTGCCGATTTGGATGCCTTTAATTTCCTTTTGTTGTCTGATTGCTGAGGCTAGGACCTCTAGTACGATGTTGAATAGCAGTGGTGATAATGGACATCCCTGCCGTGTTCCTGACCTTAGCGGAAAAGCTTTTAGTTTTTCTCCATTGAGAATGATATTTGCGGTGGGTTTTTCATAGATGGCTTTGATGATATTGAGGTATGTGCCCTCTATCCCTACACTTTGAAGAGTTTTGATCAGGAAGGGATGCTGTACTTTGTCAAATGCTTTTTCAGCATCTGTTGAGAGTATCATATGGTTCTTGTTCTTTCTTTTATTGATGTGTTGTATCACATTGACTGATTTGCGGATGTTGAACCAACCTTGCATCCCTGGAATAAATCCCACTTGGTCATGGTGAATAATCTTTTTAATGTACTGTTGAATCTTATTAGCTAGTATTTTGTTGAGTATTTTCGCATCTGTGTTCATCAAGGATATTGGTCTATAGCTCTCTTTTTTGATGGGATCCTTGTCTGGTTTTGGGATTAAGGTGATGCTGGCAGATGGCCCTTCTTTTCACGACATCTCTATCCTTGGGGTAAATACCCAGGAGTTCAATTGCAGGGTCATAGGGAAGTACTATTTTTAATTTCTTGAGGAATCTCCACACTGTTCTCCAAAGTGGCTGCACTAACTGGCATTCCCACCAACGGTGGAAGAGGGTTCCCCTTTCTCCACATCCCCTCCAACACATGTTTTTCCTGTCTTGTTAATTTGGCCATTCTAACTGGTGTGTAAGGTGATAGCTCAATGTGGTTTTAATTTGAATCTCCCTGAGGCCTAGTGATGATGTACATTTTTTCATGTGTCTGATAGCCATTTGTATGTCTTTTTTGGAGAAGTCTGTCCATATCTTCTTCCCATTTTTTGATATGATTGCCTCTTTTGTGTGTGTTGATTTTGAGGAGTTCATTATAGATCCTGGATATCAACCTTTTGTCTGTACTGTCATTTGCAAATATCTTTTCCCATTGCGTGGGTTGCCTCTTTGTTTTCTTGACTGTTTCCTTTGCTGTGCAAAAGCGTTTGATTTTGATGAAGTCCCAAAAGTTTATTTTCGTTTTTGTTTCCTTTGCCTTTGGAGACATATCTTGAAGGAAGTTGCTGTGGCTGATATCAAAGAGATTACTGCCTATGTTCTCCTCCAGGATTCTGATGGATTCCTGTCTCACGTTGAGGTCTTTTATCCATTTTGTTCACTTTTTTTTTTCTCTCACCTTGACCGCTTTTGATGGCTTTTGTAGTTTTAGAGGAAAACAAACCGCACCCTGATCTCCCTCTCAGAGAGAAACCTCAGTCTGGGTGCAGAGCCTAAATAAGTGCTCCCTTGGCCGCTGGCAGAGCAGGTTCCAAGTCGCGGTCCCTGGGGAGTCAGGATCTTTTGCTTGTACCCAAATCCAAGGCAGTGTCGGCTGTCTGGGAGCTCCGGACTGCCAGAGAGTTTCCAAGCAGCAATCACACACAGATTTTCCCACTGGCCCGGGATGGGAGTGCCTGGTCTTTCTCGGTCTAAGTGTGCCCGGCTTGCACGCACCTTTTTCAGGGGTGGCTAAGGGTCGCGTGTGGGTCTCAGGCACTGAGAGCGGGGCACAGGTCCAAAAGCACCAGGCTGGGCCTTTTTGCACCTCTGTCAGGGGAGAGATTGGGACGTCTTAGGCTCTGAAACAATGGTGCGGGTCACAGAGCACCAGCCAGGCCTTTGTCACTCTCTCAGGGGAGTATGAGGGACATGCGTGCATATCTCAGGCTTTGTAGCAGGGCTTGCAAGTTCTGCCCACTGCTCCCATCCCCTCACAGGAGCTAGAACCCACGCATTCTCAGGCGCGCTGGCGGCTTAGGGACCAAGACCTGGTTTCTCGCGGCACTCTCTTGCCTCAGCACCAGGGGAGGTTGTCCTGGGACCTGGGACTTAAGCCCCTGTCCTTAGCTGCCCCAATTCCCACAATTTCCTCCCACAATCCTTTGCTCTTTTGGAGTGCTTTAAACCAGTCTCCAAGTTAATGCTGGTCCGCAGTCAAAGGGCACTCTCGCTCTTATTAGGGGTATTACTTTCCAACCCGTTGCCTCATGTGGCTCCCTCCCCCTTTTGTTTATCTTCGGATATCAGTCGCTGTTCCCACTCTGCTTTACCTGCCCACTGGCGTCTTCTCCCCCTGTAGAGATCCAGACGTGTATAATTCTGATCTCAGGCTGATTTCATGGGTGATTGTAGTTCTTTGGTAGGTAATCAGCTCACTTTGGGGTACAGGTTGAAAAGGTGCCTCCTCCTACTTCCCTGCCATCTTGTCTCCCCTGTCTTGGGAACTTTTTATCTCTCTTTCCATTCTGAATGATAGCCTTGCTGGATAAATTGTTCTTAGCTGCATGTTCTTTTCATCTGGTACCTGGAATCTTACCAGTGTTTTCTGGCCTTCCAGGTTTCTGTGGACACATCTGATGTTATTATGATGTTCCTCCCTCCACATCTAAGAGATCTCTTCTCCCTAGCTGCTCTCAAGTTAGCTTCTTTGGCTCTTAGATTTGTAAGCTTCACTATTTTTTTTTATATAATTTTTTATTTTTTTTATAAACATATATTTTTATCCCCAGGGGTACAGGTCTGTGAATCACCAGGTCCACACACTTCACAGCACTCACCAAAGCACACACCCTCCCCAATGTCCATAATCCCACCCCCTTCTCCCAAAACCCCTCCCCCCAGCAACCCTCAGTTTGTTTTGTGAGATTAAGAGTCACTTATGGTTTATCTCCCTCCCAATCCCATCTTGTTTCATTTATTCTTCTCCTACCCACTTAAGCCTCCATGTTGCATCACCACTTCCTCATATCAGGGAGATCATATGATAGTTGTCTTTCTCTGCTTGACTTATTTCGCTAAGCATGATATGCTCTAGTTCCATCCATGTTGTCGCAAATGGCAAGATTTCATTTCTTTTGATGGCTGCATAGTATTCCATTGTGTATATATACCACATCTTCTTGATCCATTCATCTGTTGATGGACATCTAGGTTCTTTCCATAGTTTGGCTATTGTAGACATTGCTGCTATAAACATTCGGGTGCATGTGCCCCTTTGGATCACTACATTTGTATCTTTAGGGTAAATACCCAATAGTGCAATTGCTGGGTCATAGGGTAGTTCTATTTTCAACATTTTGAGGAACCTCCATGCTGTTTTCCAGAGTGGCTGCACCAGCTTGCATTCATTGGCCTCCTAAGCTTCACTATTTTATGTCGGATCTATTTTTATTCATTTTTAAAGTGGTCCTCTCTGCCTCTTGGATGTAAATGCTTGTTTCCTTCCCCAGATTCAGAAAGTTCTCAGCCATTATTTGCTGAAATATACATTCTAGCCCTCTCTTTTTCTACCCTTTCTTGGATCTAGATGATTCTGACATTGGTTCTTCTGAGTGCATCATTATGTTCTTGACGACTTTCTCCATGGGTTATTAGTTGTTTTTCTTTTTTGCTCAACTTCCTTTCCATCTGCCGGTCCTCCAGATCTCTCTTCTGATTTACTGACCCTAACTGTTAGAGCATCCAATTTAGACTACATCTCATTCATAACATTTTTAAGTTCAGCGTAATTAAGATCTCATTTCCACCCTTAGAGATGCTTTTTCTGAAGCCTACCTCTTAACTTTACAATTACTATCCTGAATTCTATCTCTGACAACTTGCTTATATCCATATTGATTAGCTCTGTGGCAGAGCATATTGTCTCTGGTTCTTTTCTTTATTGTGCATTCCTCCTCCTAATCTTTCTGACTGGCAAAGGATGGGTGAGTGAATAAACATAGTCTAAATATGGGCCATGACCCAAGCAAAATGCAACCTAGAGAGGATCCAAAATGGTGGAAGTCTTTCAAACCTTCCAAACTGGTTGAAGGCTTTCAACCTTCCAAAAAGGTTGAAGGCTTTGCCACAGACATGCAAACAAAGCTAAACTGAAACAATAAAAAGGGAGATTATAATATCATAAGAGGGACAAAGCAGGGTGATTTGCTTGTTTCTGTTTCAATTCTGGTCTCTGTGTTAGAAGACACTATATCCCCCAAAATTGTGAAGGAAGAAGAACTTTATGTGTGTGTGTGTGTGTATGTGTGTGACATATATGTATATGTATATACACAGGCATATATACACATGTACATACACATACACAAATACATATATATATACACAAAAACATATTATAAAATATCTATATTGTATATAATTATAATTGAATATATATAATTGAATAGAGTGAAAAAGACTATCATGAGGCATAAATCTATAAAATGTAGATGTGAAAAAAATAAATGTTCAAACGTGATTTTTTTTTTAAATTTTTTAAAGATTTTATTTATTTATTTGACAGAAAGAGAGAGAGAGAGATCACAAGCAGGCAGAGAGAAGGGGAAGCAGGCTCACTGCTGAGCAGAGAGCCCGATGCGGGGCTCAATCCCAGGACCCTGAGATCATGACCCGAGCCAAAGGCAGAGGCTTAACCCACTGAGCCACCCAGGTGCCCCTTCAAACGTGATTTAAATCATAATTTGGAAAATAAAGATCTATTTGAAATGGGAAGAAGGTTAAAAAAAAGAAAAATGTACTATTGCATCAATATGAATTAAATATAAAAATATTTGCATGCACTGAGTGTGGTGCAAAAACAATGAATATTGTTATGCTGAAAATAAATTTAAAATTTTAAATTAAAAAAAGAAAGAAAAAAATATGAAAAATTTTATCTTATTTTTTATTAAATTAATTTATTTATTTTCAGAAAAACAGTATTAATTATTTTATCACCACACCCAGTGCTCCATGCAATCCGTGCCCTCTATAATACTCACCACCTGGTACCCCAACCTCCCACCTCCCCGCCACTTCAAACCCCTCAGATTGTTTTTCAGAGTCCATAGTCGCCCATGATTCACCTCCCCTTCCAATTTACTCCAACTCCCTTCTCCTCTCTAACACCCCTTGTCCTCCATGATATTTGTTATGCTCCACAAATAAGTGAAACCATATGATAATTGATTCTCGCTGCTTGACTTATTTCACTCAGCATAATCTATTCCAGTACTGTCCATGTTGCTACAAAAGGTGGGTATTCATCCTTTCTGATGGAGGTATAATACTCCGTAGTGCATATGGACCACATTTTCCTTATCCGTTCATCTGTTGAATGGCATCTTGGTTCTTTCGATAGTTTGGCAACCGTGGCCATTGCTGCTATAAACATTGGGGTACAGATGACCCTTCTTTTCACGACATCTCTATCCTTGGGGTAAATACCCAGGAGTGCAATTGCAGGGTCATAGGGAAGTACTATTTTTAATTTCTTGAGGAATCTCCACACTGTTCTCCAAAGAGGCTGCACCAACTTGCATTCCCACCAACAGTGGAAGATGGTTCCCCTTCCTCCACATCCTCCCCAACATGTGTTGTTTCCTGTTTTGTTAATTTTGACCATTCTAACTGGTGTGAGGTGATAGCTCAATGTGGTTTTAATTTGAATCTCCCTGAGGACTAGTGATGGTGAACATTTTTTCATGTGTCTGATAGCCATTTGTATGTCTTCATTGGAGAAGTGTCTGTCCATATCTTCTGCCCATTTTTTTTGATATGTTTGCCTGTTTCGTGTGTTTTGAGTTTGAGGAGTTCCATAAAGATCCTGCATATCAACCTTTTGTCTGTACTGTCATTTGCAAATATCTTCTCCCATTGTGTGGGTTGCCTCTTTGTTTTCTTGACTGTTTCCTTGGCTGTGCAGAAGCTTTTGATTTTGATGAAGTCCCAACAGTTTATTTTCACTTTTGTTTCCTTTGCCTTTGGAGACATATCTTGAAAGAAGTTGCTGTGGCTGATATCAAAAAGATTACTGCCTATGTTCTCCTCTAGGATTCTGATGGATTCCTGTCTCACATTGAAGTCTTTTATCCATTTTGAGTTTAAATTTATGTACGGTGTAAGAAAATGGTCGAGTTTCATTCTTCTTCTTTTCCCAGCACCATTTATTGAAGAGACTATCTTTTTTCCACTGTATATTTTTTCCTGTTTTGTCGAAGATTAATTGACCATAGAGTTGAGGGTCCATATCTGGGCTCTCTACTCTGTTCCACTGATCTATGTGTCTGTTTTTATGTCAGTACCATGCTGTCTTGGTGATCACAGCTTTGTAATAAAGCTTGAAATCAGGTAATGTGATGCCCCCAGCTTTATTTTTATTTTTCAACATTTCCTTAGCGATTCGGGGTCTCTTCTGATTCCATACAAATGTCTTTGAAATCTGGTGGGTTCCCCAGAACTACAGCACATCTCCATTGGGACTATCCACACATAACGGTCCGCATATATGCATGGCTTGTGTCACCAAGTTGGGCAGAGCAGGTTAAATGCATAAGGTTTCCTTAGGGTACCTCTCCCTACAGTATAGACTCACAACCAGTAAGCTGCTTTTCATTGGGAAACACTGACTACAACACCATGAATATCTGAGCACCCTTCAGAACCTTCTTTATATACACTGAAATAAAGAAGAGATGGTCATGACAGGAGGAGCCTGACACACTTGGAATGAGGAGAAAGGCAGCATGGTGAGGGGATGGGACAGGGAGGAGATTGGAGGGGCAGGTTCTGGGACGTCCCCTGGATTGGAAATTCTACTTGCCACTGTCTTGACAAAAGAGAAATGAGAAAATATTTTAATCCCCCAAAGTTAAATTAATCATTTTAAAAACTTAGATTCTTTTGTCTAAAATTAAATGTTGAGCATACAGCTACTCTTTTTATTATGTCTAGCACCTACTGAGGGCTCAAAAGTAGTCATTTTGTTAAACTAGCAATACATGTAGGGTGACATTCAGCCTAGGGTGCCCAAGGGGGCACTGTGGGTCTTGTATTGGGACCCCAATAAGTCCAAATCCCCTGAGCTGTGCTCAAGTGCAAAGGGTATGACTGATATTTCCGTTGATGATACTTGTGTTGTGTAAAATTAACTCTCCATTCTAGAAACCCACACCTGGTCCCTCTTCTGACATCAGTAAATTACCAGCATGAGGTCCTTAACCTCAGAGCTCAGACAAGAGCTCAGACACACTGAATAATGGAAAGTAGATTTGCATCTGATGCCCCTCCTTCCTTGAGCTGCAACAACACAGGATAAGATGGGAGTTTGTGGAGTTTAGTCCCAGCAGAACTAGCTCAGAGCAGAGATCTGTGAAGTTCCTGCCCCACCATGGACTGGGTTCCCTTCTACATCATGCCCTTTATTTTCTCTACAGGTCAGGATTCTATCTCTTTGACATTTCCCTCAAGCACAGTGCTCAGGGACTCCAGTCCAGTGTCCAGTACATTCAGGATCATTCTTGTGTTTTGTGTTTCCAGGCTTCTGTGCTCTGCCTGTGCTGACCCAGCTTTCATCTGCATCTGCCTCCCTGGGAGCCTCAGTCAAGCTCACCTGCACCCTGAGCAGTGAGCACAGCAATTATTTGGTTCACTGGTATCAACAGCGACCAGGGAAGGCTCCCCTGTATATGATGACAGTTAATAGAGATGGAAGCCACAGCAATGGGGATGGGATCCCCAACCGCTTCTCAGGCTCCAGCTCTGGAGTTGACCGCTATTTAGCCATCTCCAACATCCAGTCTGAAGATGAGGCTGAGTATTACTGTGGTGCAGACTATAGCATTGGTGGTCAGTACGGTTAAGCCACAGTGATATATGCAAAGGGGAAATGAGGCCTAAACCTCCCCCGTTCCCCATAGGGACTCGGGGGGCACTGCTGTCTGTCCTTCTGCCCTGAGACTTTTGATGCTTCTTGCAAACTCTGTAATTTTATACCTCTACCACAAAACACCACTATGGAGAGAGAGATGCAGGTTATACTTTAGGTCATTTTGACAGCAGAACATTCTCTTTCTTCTGCCATAGTTATGGGAAAGACCAGGCCATCCCAGACAGGAAAATGACCTTGAGAGAGTAGCTGGTCTGAGATAACCTTATGAGCCATTAGGCACTGTGCATCCATGATGGGTCACTTCTCCGGAAATGGACAGAGATCTCTGGGTTCTAGAGGTTAAAAGGTGCTATGTTCAGTGAATATCACACTTTAGTTCATCATAAGGTGTAATGAGACCCCTGCTGGTGTTGAGTGTTCAAAAGGAAACATTTGGCCCCCAAGGGAAGCAGGGTAGAGAGCTTTAAACCCATGGTGGGTGCAGAGCTGGGATCTAGTAGGGAAACTGTATAAGTTAGTCTGTCTGTGGCAGGACCAACATGTATATGGCTTGGGTTTCTCCATCTGTAGTTGATTCTTAACTTGTGGTGCTAAGAATGGTGTCTACGGGACTTTTCTGGGTTCTGGCCAGGACCACTCTACTGGGTCAATAGCAAGACATGGTGAAGGAGGATCATAGAAGTGATAAATATATTGACTCCCTCAATCTCAACTCTGTCAATGATTCACCTCAAATGTATATGGTGAGAGCAGAGCAAACAGACTGGACATGTTTGATTTCCTACATAGTTTTTAAGCATCTGAAAAACAAGTATCTTGCACATACACACCCACAATTTTGCATTAACACAGAGCAGCCATATTAATCATGGCAACCCTGGGTCCTGGGCACTGATGTGAGGGTTGGAAGGCATTTTGATGCCAGATCCCAGAAAGTCAGGTTGGGTCCCTCTAACAGTGGATCACTGAGATGGAAAGTCCAGGAGCTGCCCATAGCCTGAGCAACCCCCATGTGTGTAAAGTAGAGAAGATGGCTGCTCTTCTGGAGAAGGAGTAGGCAGGGGTGTAGGAAGAGTGGAAGGGGGAGTGAACATGAGGTCTGTCCTGCAGTGACTTCTTTCAGCACTTAGCAGGCTCGAGTCACAAGGGATCACAGGACCATCCTACTCACTACTCTAAAGGATTGTTCTCTACCAAGCATTTGCAGTGATTTTCTCTCCAAAACCCTCTCCCACTGGTCCTTTTAGAAGGGATTTTGTTCCACCACTTACATTGTAGGAAAGGCAGTCAAAAGGATTATAAGGAAATATTATCCAAGCCCATACTATAAATCATGCCACCTTAAATCCCACCTTGGGCCTTCTGGTGTTTATAACTTGGAATAAAGTGACCCAGTAGCATTGGATAGAGAGACAGATGGACAACTTGTGGAAGCAATGACAGTGAATAGAAAAGGAAGGCAGATAAAGAGCATTCCCTATTGTGCGTAGATGATAACCAACGGGGGGAGGTGACAACTAGAAAGAATTGGTAAAAAGGGGTCAAAATTTTCCATTTGTGGCCATTTCTCTTTACCAAAGTTATCATAGGATAGGGCCCCAGTAAGTTATCATAGGCCTAGCGTCCCAAGTAAGCTCTTGTCATGTGGAAGTGAGCAATTTAGTGTCACTTCCTAGATTGTACATCAGTGGCTGTTGGCTTCACAGATTGCCAGGTGGTCCTGAGGCCAAAAATGAACATTTTTGTCAAAAGTTCTTGAGCAGCTTGCATGACCTTAGCAGAGTCGTGCAGAGTGGAAGTCCTTTAGTACCATTGTCTCATTCGGGGAATCTCTTGGGCCTGATGAGAAATTTATAATTTAACACAGGGAGCACCTGACAGGTTACAAGATCAACCCAGGGGAGACAGAAGTGATGCCACTAATAGTGTGACCATGGAGGCAAGACCAGCCGAGCCATGAGAGTATGTTTGATGAGCTCTCTTTCCCCCCACTGTCCCCCTACTCATTCTGCATCTCCCTTTCTTCTTACCTTCCCCCCATTTATCCCACTATCAATGTTCTCACTCTCAATTTATTTCCACAGAGATGTCTGGAATACTCCCCTTTAGTCATATTATACTCATTTATTCTATGCTGTGTGTTCTTTTTTCCTGTATTCTATCCACAAATTTGTTCTCTCCTAGAATATGTGTGTTTGTGCACTGATATTCATTTCCTTAGTGACTTCTGACCTTCTTTTCAGGTGCTTACTTGTTATCTTTTATTTCAGGTGCTTACTTGTTTGGTGAAGTGTTAAATTAAATATTCAATATTTTTTAGTTTTCAGATTTCCCCAGATGTTCACATATTTCTGTGTGTGTGTGTGTGTGTTTGTATTTAGCTTTTTTCATTTTATTCCTTGTGTAGATTTGTATATCCATGACAGAAGTCAAGACATAAAGCAGCTCCAACACCACAAGGATCCCTTATATTACCCTTTATCCATCTCCTCTCACCCAGGTTCCCTCCCCTGCCTCTAATCCCTGGCATCTAATAATTGATTTCCATTTAAAATATTGTGTTTTCAGAAGTGTTATAGAGGATAAAAAAAGAAAGAATAAAGAATCCCAAAGTCATTAGCCTTTGGAGAATGGCACATTTCCCTACAGATTCATCAAAATTATTGTATGCTTTAAGATTCCTTCCTTTTCATTGCTGAGTAGTATTTCAACATGGCCTGACTATACCAAAGTCTGTTTAAACACTTACTCATGGGAAAACAACCAGATTGTTCTCTTTTGGGGACTATTATGCATAATGGTGTTAGATTCTGTGCACAGGTTTTTCAGTGAATGTAAGCTTTCATTTATCTAAAATAGATGCACAAGATTGTAATGTCTAGGTTGCATGGTATTTGCAAGTTCAGTCGTTATTTTTAAGATTTTGTTTATTTATTTGAGAGAGAATGAGTGGTGGGGAAAGGCAGAGGGAGAAAGAGGGAGGGCTTGATGTTGGTCTAAGTCCCAGGACCTGGAGATTATGACCTGAGCCAAAGGCAGATGTTCAACCAACTGAGCCACCTAGGTGCCCCGGCAAGTTCAGTTTTTCAAGAAGCTGTTAAAGTCTTTTCCAGACACATCGTACCATTTCACATTCCCATCAGGCATGCATGAGTGATTCTGTACCTCCATATCCTTGTCAGCATTTGGGGTTGTCATTATATTTTATCTTAACCATTCTGATAGGTGTGTCATGGTGCCTTGTTGTGGTTTTATTTTGCATGACTCTAATGGTAAATGAGGAACTTTCTTCCATGTGTTATTTGCCATCTTTAAATCCTCCTCTTTGATGAAATGTTTACTCTTTTTCCCATAAGAGGATTCTATTTGTTGTTGGTTTATTTGCTGTTTAGTTTTGATAGCTTTTTATATACTCTATACAGTAGTTGTTTGTTGGGTATGTGGTTTGCAGATATTTTCTGTTCGGTGTTTCCTGTTTCTTTCATCCTCTTTAGTGGGACTTCTGCAAAGATTTTAATTGTGATGAGCTTTAATTTATTAAAATTTCCACTTACAAATCATGTTTCCCCAATCATCAAAAACTTTTGCATGGCTCTAGATCCTGAATTTTCTCCTATGTCATTTTTTTACCATGTATGACACAGACAAATGAACAAACAAACATCGAACAGCCCCAGAAATGTATGACCAGTTTATTTTGTTGGATGATGGACTTCTGGCCTCTCACAGAACAGCATGGCTGCTGTCCCTGCAAGCTCCTGTTTCATGCACTCCCTACCCCATGGATGATCTCATCACTAGAGTGGATGGCTGAAGTGTTCTTGCCAAGCCCAGAGAGGAAGCCTAGAATACAGACTGAAATGGGTGAGCTAGTGATGGAGGCACATAGTCAGTGTTTTCTCATGCAACACTGGAGAGAGTTCTGGGAAACCTGAGTGCAGGCTTTGGAGCTAGGGCCCAAATTAAAATTCTCCATTAAGCCCAGTTGTTCTCTGCTCAGCATGTAGACACTCAACAAGACCATGAGAACAAAGTAGATTTGCATGAGAGCACCCCCTTCCTTCCTGAGGATAAGAGAAGCTCTGATGCCTCATCCCCAGCTGTTCAGAGGGTTAAGATTTAGAGTCTGGGGTATCTTCACCACAGCCTGGACTCCTCTCCTGTTCCCCCTCCTTCTCTGCACAGATGCTTCTCCCCACAACTCAGACCCCCAGGGTTACCAGGGATCAATCTTGACCATCAGCTCAAAATAGAAGATGCTGCAGGGTATGTGCACTCTGAGAATGAGACTCTCATTTTCAAATGCACTCTCCTTTCTTTCAGGTTCTGTGGCCACTTCTGCACTGACACAACTGCCTGTGGTGTCCATTGCCTTGGGAGAGATGACCAGTATTATATTCCAAGGAGACAGCTTAGGAAGCAGTTTGGCTAACCAGTACCAGCAAAAACCAGGCAAAGCCCCCATGCTGATCATATATGAAGAAAACAACCTGCATTCAGGGATCCATGACCGATTTTTTGGCTCCAACATGGGGGATGCCACCACCCTGACCATCAGTGGGCCCAGGCCAAGGATGAGGCTGACTATTAGTGCCAATCATATGACTACATGGTGATGCTCACAGTGACATAGGCAGGTGGGGAGGTGAGACACAAGCATCTTCCCCATTTATGTTACACTTTCTTTCAGCCCCTGAAGGACTAAAAAATGCAGTGAGCAGGTGTGGCCCAGGTCCCCAGATCTGAGGTCCCCAGACCTCCCTCCACACTCTGTCCCTCAGACAGGCTCTGCTCAGGATAGACCAGAAGTTGCATTTAAGGCTGACAATACCAGCCTGTACTGTTGCCTGTGCTGTGTTATGAGTTAGAGAAAGAGGACCTAAATAGAAGAACAGACATCAGAGAGACATTTTCAGAGCTCTCAAACAACACAATCAGAAAGATGCTTGTGTCTACCTCTCATAATGGAAAAGTCTCTAAATCAAGGGCACTAGGTTGACTAGTCTGAAAAACTTGGCCTCAATTATAGAGAAATTTTAGCAGAAGACAAAATGTGCTTGGGTACTATGTAAAACACTGTGAAAGCAAGTTTAAAAGAGGTCAGGCTATTTCGGTAATTTTACTGAATCTAGAATAAATGGCAAAAATAGAAAATAAAGGGTAGTATGCACTAAGCAATGAAATATTCATAAAATCTGTCATTCGATCAAAATTTCCTGGGAAAAAGTAGGAAAATATTCACCAAAATAAGCAAAATCATCATCATCATCATCATTATCATCATCATCATCATCATCATCCAAACTGGCCCTCAAATTGCATTGATAATAGAATTTATTAGAACACAATAGAATAGAATCCATTCTTATAACTATATTCTACTTGTACATGAAAGCAGAAGAATGACTGAATATTACAGTGGAGACATAGAAGATAGAAACAAACAAAACCCAAATGATACTTTTAGAAATTATGAACAACACTATCTCAAATAAAATTATCCTTGCTGGCAATGGCCACGGTCACCAAACTGTGGGAAGAACCAAGATGCCCTCCAACAGACGAATGGATAAGGAACATGTGGTCCATATACACTATGGAGTATTATGCCTCCATCAGAAAGGATGAATTCCCAACTTTTGTAGCAACATGGACGGGACTGGAAGAGATTATGCTGAGTGAAGTAAGTCAAGCAGAGAGAGTCGATTATTATATGGTTTCATTTATTTGTGGAGCATAACAAATAGCATGGAGGACAAGGGGAGATAGAGAGGAGAAGGGAGTTGAGAGAAATTGGAAGGGGGGGGTGAACCATGAGAGACTATGGACTCTGAAAAACAATCGGAGGGTTTTGAAGGGGCAGGGTGTGGGAGGTTGGGGGAACCAGGTGGTGGGTATTAGAGAGGGCATGGATTGCATGGAGCACTGGGTGTGGTGCAAAAACAATGAATACTGTTACACTGAAATAAATAAATAAATTTAAAAAAATTATTCTTGTTGGATTTATAGCACATTAAACACTACAAAAGAAAAGATTAGCAAACCAGTGGTATAGTAATAGAAAATATAGACTGAGATGAAAACACATAGGGAAAAAAACAGTGGAAGAGGAAAGAGAAGATGTATTAGTGTGTCATAGGACAAACTTTTTTTTTTAATTTTTTATTTTTTTATAAACATGTATTTTTATCCCCAGGGGTACAGGTCTGTGAATCGCCAGGTTTACACACTTCACAGCACTCATCAAAGCACATACCCTCCCCAATGTCCATAACCCCACCCCCCCTTCTCCCAACCCCCCTCCCCCCAGCAACCCTCAGTTTGTTTTGTAAGATTAAGGTGGGTAGGAGAAGAATCAATGAAACAAGATGGGATTGGGAGGGAGACAAACCATGAGGACAACCTTTTTTTAAATTTATTTTTATTTATTTTCAGCATAACAGTTTTCATTATTTTTGCACCACACCCAGTGCTCCATGCAATCTGTGCCCTCTATAATACCCACCATTTGGTACCCCGACCTCCCACCCCCCGCCCTTTCAAAATCCTCAGATTGTTTTTCAGAGTCCATAGTCTCTCATGGATCACTTCCAATTTCCCCCAACTCCCTTCTCCTATCTCCCCATGTCCTCCATGTTATTTGTTATGCTCCACAAATAAGTGAAACCATATGATACTTGACTCTCTCTGCTTGACTTATTTCACTCAGCATCATCTCTTCCAGTCCCGTCCATGTTGGGTATACGCACTTTCTGATGGAGACATAATACTCCATAGTGTATATGGATCACATATTCCTTATCTATTCTTCTGTTGAAGGGCATCTTGGTTCTTTCCACAGTTTGGCGACTGTGGCCATTGCTGCTATAAACATTGGGGTACAGATGGCCCTTCTTTTCACTACATCTGTACCTTTGGGGTACATACCCATTAGTGCAATTGCAGCATCATAGGGAAGTTCTATTTTTAATTTCTTGAGGAATCTCCACACTGTTCTCCAAAGAGGCTGCACCAACTTGCATTCCCACCAACAGTGGGAAAGAGGGTTCCCCTTTCTCCACATCTTCTCCAACACATGTTCTTTCCTGTCTTGCTAATTTTGGCCATTCTAACTGGTGTAAGGTGATATCTCAATGTGGCTTAATTTGAATCTCCCTGAGGGCTAGTGATGATGAACATTTTTTCATGTGTCTGATAGCCATTAGTATGTCTTCATTGGAGAAGTGTCTGTCCATATCTTCTGCCCATTTTTTTATATGATTGTCTGTTTTGTGTGTGTTGAGTTTGAGGAGTTCCATAAAGATCCTGCATATCAACCTTTTGTCTGTACTTTCATTTGCAAATATCTTCTCCCATTCCATGGGTTGCCTCTTTGTTTTCTTGATTGTTTCCTTTGCTGTGCAAAAGCGTTTGATTTTGATGAAGTCCCAACAGTTTATTTTTGCTTTTGTTTCCTTTGCCTTTGGAGACATATCTTGAAAGAAGTTGCTGTGGCTGATATCGAAGAGATTACTGCCTATGTTCTCCTCTAGGATTCTGATGGATTCCTGTCTCACATTGAAGTCTTTTATCCATTTTGAGTTTATCTTTGTGTACAGTGTAAGAGAATGGTCGTTTCATTCTTCTACATATAACTGCCCAGTTTTCCCAGCATCATTTATTGAAGAGACTGTCTTTTTTCCACTGTATATTTTTTCAAATAATGGCCTTGGACTTTGAGTCCTTTTCAGGAAGAATTTGCGGGAAGGAGGTAGAAAGAGAAAATGAAGAAATTTTGGCTCATGATGTTCCAAATTGGTGAAAACTAAAAATCCATAGTTCTAAGAAGCTCAACAAATCTCAAGTACAATATTAAATGCACACACACACACACACACACACACACTATAATGCAATTGCTTAAACCAGTGAAAAGAAGACAATCATAAAAGCAGCCAGAGAGTAGAGACATACTACACAGAGGAAGTAGGTAGAATGCTAAGAGCAGATTTCTCATTGGTAGCAAGGCAAACAACACAGTGCAGCCATGTCCTTAGGATAATAAACACCAAAAACAGAACAAATCTTTTCCACTTTGAACTCTTTATTCAGTAAAAATCTCTCAAAAAGGAAAGATAAATAAACTTTCTCAGACATACAGAAACTTACAGAGATAATCACCAGCTGACTTTCAGTACATGAATGGGCAAATTACACCACCCCGAAAAGGAAGACAATCCAGAGAGAATGGGAATTGACACAAAGAAATGAAAAGCATCAGATATGGCAACTACATAGAAAAATATAGAAACATTTTATTATATTATAGTCCCCCAAAGGTAATTCAGTAGTTAAACAACAACAACAACAACAAAATAACAATATGTCATAGTTTATAATATATAGTAAAGCAAAATACATAACAATCTTTGCACAAGACTTGGAAGAAGATGTGAAAATGTTCTTATGCTGTCTTTGAAGTGACATAATGTCACTAGAAGAGAGACTTTCAGAAGTTAGATGGTCTGTAGACCCTACAGCAATCATTAAAATGAAAACTTTTAAAATATATATACCTTCTTTTCTTAAGATTTTATTTATTTGACAGAGAGAGAGAGATCACAAGTAGGCAAAGAAGCAGGCAGAAAGAGAGGGGGAAGGAGGCTCCCTGCTGAGCAGACAGCCCAATGCAGGGCTTGATCCCAGGACCCTGAGATCATGACCTGAGATGAAGGCAGAGGCTTAAACCACTGAGCCACCAGTTATGGCTAATCAGCTAACAAAGAGTTAAGAGGAACCATATTTAAAACAAAATAGAAAAAGGGAAAGAGGAAAAATGAACAGATGAGACAAATAGAAAATAAGTAGATGAAGATGGTATACTTCAACAGAACTGTATCACTAACGGTCTAATAGGCAGGAAGGGTCATATCGAATGTCGAAGCAAGAGCCAATGAAATTCTTTCTTCAAGATACCCACTTTCAGTTTTATAACCACAAAAGTCTAATCTCAAATGGAGGGTGAGTTCCCCACTCCTCCAGGCAGCCCCCCAAACCACACAGAGAAGTTCACTGGGAAAACCACAGTGCACAGATGGTGAGACACAATTATAGAAATTAACCCTCCCTGCACCCACTTTCCCAATTCCTGCCCCCAAGGTCTGGGCCCAGTACTAGAGCTGAAGGAAGTGAGGCAGAGAAACATTAAATCAAGAAGTACAGTAAATCCATAAAGTATAAGCAGAATAGATGAGGGAATGGAAGTGATAATGGACTCACTCCTTGGGAGAGAGCTCCTGCATGATTGTTTTGGCATATTATTAAGGATTTCGTGTCTGTACTCAGGGGGTATTTTAAAGTCTGTAGTTTTCCTCTCACGTGATGGCTTTCTCTGCATTTGGCATCAGAGAACCAGTAAGAAAGTACTCCCACTCCCTCCATATTCTGAAAGAATTTGAATGGGACTATCTGTTATGGAACAATTTCTTCCTTAAACATCAGTAGAATTTACCAATGAAGCTGGGCTTTTCTTAGCAAGATGATGTTTAATTGCTGATTCAAAGCCATTCCCTGTCATAGGTCTAATCAGATTTTTTATTTCTTCATGAGTCCATGTTCAAAATTGATGTTTTTCTAGGAATCTGCCCAGGGACTTTTTTAGATTAAAAGATCATGAAAAGGTCCATCTAGGGGATTATAATAGAAAGATACAAATTACAGGCTTTCTCATCCACATATTCATGAATGGCCTGGCACCACCCTGGACCCCAGGTGGCCTTCTCTCCGATTGCAGGTGCCCCGCACCCCACAGCTGGCCATACTGAGATGAAGAAGTTCTCTCCTTCAGGACCTGGATCATTCTGGCTGAGGTTGTTCCAGTTTCCCTCTCATCTTGGGCAGACTTCTTCACCTGGTGCAGGGAACAGCTTCTGCCTTCACCTGCCATCTTCTGCTCTTCTCTCTCCCTCTCAGGGACCGGGGACCTGTACTCTTCTCCAGGCATCCCTTCCCTGTGAAGTGTGCTCCTCCCTCATGTTCCTGCTCAGCTCAGCCAGTGTGTGGGGCACTGGAGAAAGCAGTGAGAGGACATCCATGTGGGACTTGAGACAAGGGGACAGGACCAGTGGCACATGTTGCACCTTATTCCCAGTTGCTGCAGATAGGTAAGGAGGTGGTGAAAGAATGTAATCACTGCCCTGAATTGCCTCAGCCCTTGAGTCACATAAGAGGAACTCAGGGCCTGTATGAATCCACCTGTGTCAAACCTGTCAAACCTTCCTCCTGGAGGACCCTCCATGTGCCCAGCAGCTGCCAAGAGAACCTGACATATTACCTGGAAATTACCTTTTACCACACCTGACACACCCCTCTGTGCCCAGAATGCTCACCTTAGGAGAAAACTGCACACTAATCCTCACCTGGGTTGAATCCCAGGTCCTTCAGCTTTTTTCTGTTCCCCAGATCCTCTGACCACCTGTACCATCCTTCCTGAGGGCACTGCCTGGGCTCCTCCTACACATCTTAATACTTATTTCTCTTTCCGATCTTACAACACCAGAATTTCTTCTTCAATAGGACCTGTGTTTTGTTCACGCAGAATGCCCAGGAGAGAACATGTGCCAGAATAATGAGGGTTTGAATAAATTTCTGCTGGGTGGATGGTCTCCTGTTACTAACTTTCGAGCATTATTCCCTGGTCACCCCCCTACACACACACACACACACATCAGCTTTGCATCCCCAGTTGGAATGAGTAAGAACCATCCCCTGAGTCCTAGAGCCCTACTGCTAAGCTGTGCTACCCTCTGCTTGACTTCCCACCACCCCCAGACAGAGGTGCAGGGACACCTCAATGAAACCAGGGCTCTCCTCCTTCAGATGAGCTTGTTCATGTTTTCATGGGTAATTTGAGCCCCTCATGCCTGAAAGTGATGCAGGCAGAAGCCACGCATAGAAAAGTCATTCTACCCCAGGATAGCAGTCCATAGATCTGGACTCAGGACCTACACAGAGGAATCTACACCCTTGCAAGGAGTCTCCTACCTCCCCAGCAGTCAATGTGGAGTGACCACCAGGGGCAGCAGAAATCAGCCAGCAGAGTCACAGGCAACTGGGGCAGGTCCAGGCACCAAGGATTTTACCAGGCTGGCTTGGGCAAGCCAGCAGTGGGGACGTTAGTGACCAGGACCTGAAACCTTCAGGCCACTTGTCATTTGCTCCAGTGTCATCCTTCACTATCAAGTACAATTTCTTCACAGGAGTTGTGTGGGGGGTTCTCCACCTATTCCTGTTTGCTCTGCCACCATCCCATTTAAATAAAATGGAAGCACTGTCACCATCCACAAACATGGATCCTCCCTGCAAACATGTTTCCTTCTCCATCCCCTGTGTTGAGAGACCCCTGAGAGACACAACTCTTCCTTCTTCCTGGAAGTTCCTCCTACCTGCCCCTCAAGGAAGGGAAAGGGAACTTCCCTTTCTTAGTGCCTGCAACACAACAATTTTCATGACAAAGTTTTTTTTTTCAATTTAACATATAAATTAAGATATTTATTATATATTTTCCCCAAAAACTGATTAAAAAAAAAAACTCCACTGTGGTAAACATTCCCTTGAATAGTTACTAAACCTTGAAGCCCCTGTCATTCTTGTATACAGAAAACATTTCTTTTAAACCTGATCTGTTCCTCCTCCTGACTGCAAAATGGGCATACTAAGACTCAGTCCTTGTGACCAGTTGCAAGGGATCACAACCAACAGCAGACATTATAGCATCATGATGGTTTGGATCTCCATGAGCTCTTGAAAGAGGATGAATTTTATTTGGTCTCTAAGCCCCATGAGCTATGATCTGGAAAAGGACCCTGCACCAACTTGGGCCTCATAGTGTCACTTACAGAATAGGCAGAGAAAATAAAAACACGCTATCTCTGAGATCTCAGTGGCCAGGCCAGCCAAAGAGCTTTCAAGACACAATGTGGGATGCAGATGTAGGCCCCACACTATGGCACCAGGCTGCCCCTTCTCTCTCTCCATGTCCCCTTGGGCTGAGTGCTTCTCTGAACCCACAGAGCTCCACAGCAGCAGCCCCTGAACCCTGGCTGATTTGCATTCTCAGCGATGTCCAAAGCAAGGGGATAATACAGGCCTGAGAGGAATTTTGCCAGGCTTGGGCCTTGGTAGCAGAGTCTGAGCACTACCATAATGGCCTGTACCCCTCTCCTCCTCGGCTTCCTTGCTCACTGCACAGGTGCTGTGCCAAGGCTCACACCACCCCAGCCTCAGAGATCTGAGACAAACCTAGGCCTGACTCTGAGCTCAGCAGGGAGCTTTCTGTGAAGGACAGGATGCTCATTACACTGGCATAGGATTCGGATAGAGGGTGTAATCCTCCCCACTATGCTCACGGGCTCTGTGTGAGCCCTGAGGGGATGCTCCTGAGGAGACCAAGGGGTGGATTGGTTTTCATTTGTTCAAAGGCTCCATCCACCAGACGGACTGATTATCCCTTGGGCTGATATTGATAACAGGGGATTCCCTGGGAACCAGGCCTGGGGACAGAGGGCCTGGGTGGAAAAAAAGACACAAGAAATCTTTTATCCTGTCATCATGATCTCATCATTTCCATGTGTAGTCATGGGCTAAGGCTCTCACAAATGACCAGGATTAGAGCCCAACATGTCCAAGCTCAGCTGAGCTCCTGAAGCCCTGGGAACATGACTGGATCCCCCTTTACCTGAGTGGAACAGACAGGTACAGGAGTCACTAAGGTGTCACCCACATCTCTGGGTCTCTCTATTCGGTTCCATGATATATGCTTCTGTTTTTGTGCCACTACAAACTGTCTGGTTGATTACATCTTTGTATTAGAGCTTGAAGTCTGGAATTGTGATGTCACAAGATTTGGTTTTCATTTTCAACATTTCCCTGGCTATTCCGGATCATTTCTAGTTCTACACAAGAGTTAGGATTATTTGTTTCAGCTCTGTGAGAAACGTCGGTGGTATTTTGCCAGGGGTTTCCTTGAATGTGTAGATTGCTCTGGGTAGCATAGACCATCTGAATATGTATTCTTCCCACCCATTAGTGTGGAATGTTCTTGCATTTCTTTGTGTCTTTTCTCAATTTCTTTCATAAATGTCCTGTAGTTTTTAGAGTACAGATCCCTTACCTTTTTGGTTAGGTTTATTTCTAGGTATCTTGTGTTTTTTGGTGCAAGTGTAAATGGGATGGATTCCTTAATTTCCCTTTCTTCTGTCTCATTGTTCATGTATAGAAATGCAACTGATTTCTGTGCATTGATGGTATATCCTGGCACGTTGTTGAACTGCTGTATGTGTTCTACAATTTTGGGGTGGATTCTTTTGGGTTTTCCACATAAAGTATCATGTCATCTGTAAGACAAGAGAATTTAACCTTTTCTTTCCCAATTTGAATGCCTGTTGTTTCTTTTTGGTGTCTGATTGCCGAGGCTAGAACTTCTAGTACTGTGTCAAGCAATAGTGGTGAGTCTGCCTGACCTTAGGGGGAAAGCTCTGTTTTTCCCCATTCAGAATGATATTTGCTATGGGTTTTTCGTATATTGCTTTGATGATATTGATGTGTGTTCTCTCTATCCCTACACCATAGAAAGCTTTAATCAAGAAAGGATACTGTATTTTGTTGAATGCATTTTCTGCATTAGTTGAGAGGATCATATAGTTCTTGTTCTTTCTTTTATTTATGTAGTATATCACATTGATTGATTTTCAAATGTAGAAAGACCTTACAGCTCAGGATGTAAACCCACCTTGCTGTGGTGAATAATCCTTTTGATGCACTGGTCCAGCCTATTGGTTAATATCTTGGTGAGAATTTTGGCATCCACATTCATCAGGGATGTTGGTCTGTAATTTGGTTTAGTGGGGTCCTTGTCTTATTTTTGGATCAAAGCAATGCTGGCCTCATAGAATGAGTTTGGAAGTTTTTCTTCCATTTCTATTTTTTGAAACAGCTTCAGAAGAATAGGTAGTGGATGAGATCAAGAGTCAAATGCTCAGGAGAGGGAGCAAGACGGTGGAGGAATAGGAGATTGAAACATCATCAGGTCCCAGGAGTTCAGCTAGGTAGTTATCAAACCATTCCAAACACCTATAAACTCAACAGAAGATAGAAGAAAAGAAGAGCAGCAATTCTAGGAACAGAAAATTGACCACTTTCTGGAAGGTAGGATGTGTGGAGAAATGAATCCAAAGCTAAGGGAAGATAGACCATGGGGGAAGGGGCCGGCTCATAGCAAGCAGTAGAGCAGCGGAGCACAAAATCTGAATTCTTAGAAGTCAGCTCCACTGAGGGACGTTGCTCCAGATGCTAAGTGGGGGTAGTGCCCTCATGGGGACAGTGTGGTCTCAGGACCCACGAGGACACAGAAAGACTGGGGGTGCCCGAGTGTGGCAAAGCTCCCAGGTATTGGAGCGGGGAAACCAGCTGCATAGACAGAGCCAAGAAGTGTGCTCTCTGCTCAGAATTACCTTAAACTGTGATCCAAGATACAGCCAGACCACTGTTCTTTGAGCAGGGACCCCACAAGTGATTTCTCATGAGCATAAATGCACACAGAGAGCAGTGGGTTAACATCTTGAAAATACCAAAGAAATAAACAGAAGGAAACTCCTGAATTCTTTATCCAGGGAAAATTTCCTTCAGTAATGAAGGCTAAATAAACCAATTTTTCAGCTCTACCAAACTGACAGAAACAGTCATCAGCAGACCCATAACACTGAAAATAATACTGGACTTCCCTCAGAAATGAGGAAGTGATTACAAAAAGGATCCTAATCTACAAAATTATTGTAGTATTCAGCAATGGTAGGGGTGCCTGGGTAGCTCAGTTGGTTAAGTGCCTGCCTTCAGCCCAGGTCATGGTCCAAGAGTACTGGATCAAACCCCACATGAGGTTCCCAGCTAGAAAGGGAGCGTGCTTCCCCTTCTCCTTCTGCCTGACACTCCCCCTCTTTGGAAAATAAATCCCTGTCTACAGCAAATCTAATCACTGCATATGTTGGAATTTATCAGGTGGCTAACAGTGATGGGTATGACATTCCTACCACAGCACTGAGAAGAGAGAGCAGGAAGTGGGCTCTAATGTCTGGTGCTCTCCGTCACAGGGTGTGGTGGCACCTGAATGTAGACTGTGAGTAGTTGCAGATGACAGGACAGTAAGGAGTTATAGTAATAGGCCAAAACAGAAAGCAATTGGATCATAGAAAAACGTTCCAATTCTCAAAAAGAAGATAAAAATTAAAAAAAGAGAACAGAGAACACAAGGAACACACAAAAAATAAAAAGCAGGATGGAATCTAACAAACTATGTAACCACTCACAGTCAGGAAATTCTCTAAACCCCATCATTAAAATAAAGATATTGTCAATTTGAGTTTATCAGCAACACCCCAGGATAAGAAACCTACAGTAAAGAAACTTATACTAAGTGTAAGATCAAAACAGTTTTCCCACTGGATTCTGTTCCATAATTCAGGATGTAAAAAAGCACAGAAAAGAGAATGTGGGAAGTTGAACTGAACTCTTACACATGGTCCAGATGGAATATTTCATGTCCTGTGTATTTGAAACTCTCGCAGAAATAGAATCAAATGATCATAGAAATCATTTCATGAGAACAACAACAGAAATTCCCTCCCCTCTCCACCTCCCCAGTTGTTATGCTGCTCAAACACAGAGTGACCAGATCTCCCCTATGGAGCTGAAAGGTGAGCATGGCCCCACGTAAACCAAATCTGTGCAGCTCACCCAGAAGCACAGAGATTCTCTCCATCAGCAAGAGGACCATCTTCACAGGAACCAGTGAAAGGGTGTGAGGGAGGCTCAGGGAGGCAAGGCTCAGCAGGAGACTCAAGAGAAAGAGTCTGGGCTGCTCACTATTGCCTGGACCCTCCTCTGCTAACCCTACTTACTCGCTGCCCAGGTGCAGTCCAGACCTTGCCCACAGGCTCAGCCCCCACATGACCCTTAGCATGACCCTGAGCTGAGCTCAGCCCAAAGGGTGCTGGAGGGAGTGGGACCCAGAGAATGAGTCCCATGGTGTTCTGAACCTACAGGACTTGTGTCCACTGCAAGATTCATCTGACCCCATTACTGTGGCCACAAGACCCTTGTTATTCTCTCAAACATGGAGCACAGAGAGGACCAAGCAGTAATACAGAGAAGAGCCAGGAGGACCCAAGTCAGGCCCCTTCACAGCCAAACAGCCTCCACTGTCCCCACAGATTCTCCAGCTCAAACCTGGGATATGACACCCCTGACCCTCCCCATGGACTGACTACCCAGGCTCCCTTATAGGCCAGGCCATGAGGAGGATGGCAGTGAGCTGAGAGACAGAAGCCCTGCTGCTCATCTGGACTCACCCTCCCTCCCACCTGTCCTGGTCAAGTTGTGCCCTGATGAGCCCAGACTCTGAATCCAGCACATGTGTTCTCCCCTCCTGGACTCATCCCACTGTCCTCTGTTTCCCTAGGATGCTAGCCTCTCTGAGCCTCAGATTACCTGCTGTGCAAGGGGGAAGCTTATACTCATATAAGACACATTTTTTTTTCATGTTAAGTGTACAAAACATTGTAAGAGTCCTACTAATTAGAGAGCCTCTGTGTGATCTCAGTGAGTTGACCTTCGCGTGGGGTTCTCTAGTCTTCTGTGGGAATCCAAGGAAAAGGTTTCAGCTCCTCTGTGACCTGCATCATCAGCCCATGGACCCAACTCTAATGAGCAGACCCCCAGTTCCATAAATCCACAAGCTAGACAACTTTACAGATCCTCACACATCAAACTCC
Source organism: Mustela putorius furo (assembly GCF_011764305.1). NCBI lineage: Eukaryota > Metazoa > Chordata > Mammalia > Carnivora > Mustelidae > Mustela > Mustela putorius. Next base: position 750,479 of record NW_025422010.1, read on the forward strand.
AGGAGGTGAGAGCTGCAACAACAATAATAGTAGTAAATACAGGATTAATAAAGAGTAAAAAAAAAGTTCGCCTGCTCAACTGAATTTAGCACCAGCAGCATCACCTGTCACTCCCATGACCCAACTCCCCAGATAGGGATGCAAAAAGCATTGGTTATGATTCCTAAATACACAGGAACCAGGTGGCTGTGGGACATCACACAGATTTGTCTGGACACTAGCCCTTTTTCAAATGCACTACACTGTACCATGCAGGCTCCTTCCTGAAACAGGACAGCAGGTGAGGCCAGAGTATTTTAACCCTGAAACAAGTAGAGGTTATCGCAACTGCCAGGCCTCACGCACCATGTATGTGACCTTCTGTGCTGGGTTGGGCAGGACAGTGGGGTGGTTGGGGGATGAGGGTAGCTGGAACAGCTGCCAGTGGGAGCCTGCCCCTTTCTCAGATGACAGGTACTCTGGGGTAACTTCAGGGGGGAAGCTCCTGGTCTGAGTCCGTCTTTACCATCAGGGGACAGCAGAGCTGCAGCAAGACCAGCAGGACAGACACTGGGGCTGCCCAGGGGGAGGCTCACAGGGCCAGCAGGTCTGGGGGACAGCCAACTGTCTAAGGTTCAGTCTTCAGAGACTGGGGATGATCAGTCTTATCTCCTCAGGCTGCAAAGACCATATTCTGAGGGTTGCAATATCATCCATCACTACCAGAGCCTGACACAGTGAGCACGTCACCCGGGCAATTCACAGCCCCTCTCTGACCACCAGTGTCCCCGGGACTGACTCCTTTGTGCTGTGCACATCCAGAGACCCCCTGATGACTCACTCTGCCTCTCCTTCCACACCTCCATCCCAACTCAGACCTGGGGCTGCAACTCTTATGTTCAAGAACATCTCAGGGGGCAAAAGACAGTGCATGTAGGGACCCTGGTCCCTGGAAGGAGCATCTGCAACCTCCTTGTGAGACTGTCTTCTGAGTGATGTGATTCTCATGGCCTGCAGGGACCATTGTTCAGGTCCTAGAGCTTACACCATATGGGAACATATGATCATGTGGATTCTCACAAGACCAAAAACCTTGAAGTTGTTTCTCATGGATTCAGGCCCTTTACACATATTGCATGAAACATTGATGAAAAAAATTAATAGGAATGAAATGGTTGACAATGCCAATTGTTGGTCCGCTGTGATAATGGGGACTGTCATAGAGACAAGAACACCATGTGTAAATAGACTAGAAATCCTCATGAATCTCCAACAGCAGGTGGTTTTTTTGACAAGTAAACTCACACTTATAAATGATGAATGAACCTCAGAATGAGAGTTTCCTATTCTGTTGACATGCCAAGAATTGGACCACAATGTATGTGAGGAACACAGAGGGGACCAATACAGGGAGAATAAGGCAGTGAGATCACAGGACCACCTCACCCTGAGTCAAGTATTCTCTGCATTGTTCAGAGGGACAAGATCAGCACCACAGCCAGGATTCTGGAAGGCCCTGACCCAGCTCTAGACATCCCTTAGGCAGAATGGGTAGGGAGAGTGGTTGTGTTCAAACTGCAAGGATGTGACTGTGATACCAAACTTTGGAGACCAAGTCTCATTTTCTGACCTGAGAGCTGGTTGGAGGAAGCTGGGGTCTCCTCTCTTCCTCCTCTTCTGAGATCACAAGTGGTTTGAATGCATTTGGATCCCAGAGAGGAGTAAATTTGCATAAATACTAACAATCATAGAACGAGTGCCTGGAAAGAAATAAAAAAGGCCAGTGTGAGCCTGGCCCAGCTGGGGTTCTCAGAAGACAGAGCTCTCCTTGTCCCCACTCTCTGCACAGGTGCTGTCCCCAGGCCCTCCTCACACTCTCATCCCCACAGGTTTTGGGCTGAGCCTGCCCCAAACCCTAAGCTCCACCCTAGCACAGCCTCAGTATTGGGATCTTGTGAATGAGTCTATGGACGTCATTGCAACTTCTCCTCTTCTTTCTTCTCAGGCTCTGTGGTCTCCAGTGAGGTGACTCAGCCACCCTTTCTGTCAGTGGCCCTGGGAGAGACGGCTACAATCACCTGTACTAGAGAGGAACTTGAAAATAGTTATGCACACTGGTACCAGCAGAAGGCAAGCTCCTTTGATGGTTATTTATGGTGATGGTGAGTGGCCCTCAGGGATCCCTGAATGGCTGCAAGTTGGGGAATACAGCCACCCTGACCATCATTGTGACACAGGCCGAGGAGGAGGCTGACTATTACTGTCAGTGCTATAATGATCGTACTGAAGTGCACAGTGACCCAGGCAGATGGGGAAGTGGGACACAAACCCGTTCCCCATCTGTGTCACACTCTCCTCCAGCCCCAGGCGGCCTGTGCCCAATGCAGTGAGCAGATTTGGCCCAGGTCCCCAGATCTGAGGCTTCCAGTCTGTCCCCGTCCTCCCAGTTCTCCAGGCAGGCTGCACAGGGCGGATCACCAGGGGATCTGTAATCAGTTATTAGAACTCTATTAACATAGGACTGTGGGTGGAGGAAGGACTAAATGTCTGAGAAGCAGAAACAAAAGACGTTGTTTGAAGAACCCCTCTTTTAAGCCTTCCCAAATTATTCAGTCTGAAATTTTAAAATACATGGATAGACTGACAGCAGATATGATGCTGCAAAAAAGGATGTTAGGGAACTTGATGTCACAGCAATGGAAAGTATTCAAAATGAAACACATAGTGAAATACCCAATAAAACTAATGAAGGCTCAGTGCCTGGAAGACACCTTCATGCCACCCAGACAGCATACAAATGTAGGAACTGCAAGAAAGATGGTAAAGAACTGAGGAAAAATTTTAAAAATCTGTGAAGAAATAACCTACAAAAAAGCTTCAAGTTTAGAGAAACACAGAAACCAATATATCCAAGGAGCTCAATGAAGCTCAGATACAGGAAACATGAGAGACAGCACAGGACACATCATTATGAAATTATTACAAACCAGTGAAGCAGACACTCTCACAACCAGAGAGGAGACTCTTGTTCTAAACAAATAAACCAGCATTGTGCTTGAAGCATATTTCTCATCATGAACCATGTAAACAGGAAAACAGAGGGCAATGTCTTCAAAATACTAATAGAAAACACTGTCAACCTTCATCTCTATAAACAAAAAATATCATTGAAAATTGAAGACAAACTGAGCCTTCCTCAGACTGTAAACCTCTCAGAACTGATCACTTACAGACCCTCTGCACAAGCAACAGTGAAGGACACCCTTCAGACAGAAGGAAAGGGTGACAGATGGAAATGTGAGTCTACACAAAGTATAATAAGTTTCAAAAATCATAAACCACATAAACACAGGCAGCAACCTCTTCGACCTCAGCTGCAGCAACATCTTCCTAGGAACATCACCGAAGGCAAGGGAAGCAAGGGAAAAAATGAACCATTGGGATTTCATCAAGATCAAAAGCTTTTGCACAGCAAAGGAAACAGTTAACAAAATCAAAAGACAACTGACAGAATGGGAGAAGATATTTGCAAATGACATATCAGATAAAGGTCTAGTGTCCAGAATCTATAAAGAACTTAGCAAACTCAACACCCAAAGAACAAACAATCCAATCAAGAAATGGGCAGAGGACATGAACAGACATTTCTGCAAAGAAGACATCCAGATGGCCAACAGACACATGAAAAAGTGCTCCATATCACTCGGCATCAGGGAAATACAAATCAAAACCACAATGAGATATCACCTCACACCAGTCAGAATGGCTAAAATCAACAAGTCAGGAAATGACAGATGCTGGCAAGGATGCGGAGAAAGGGGAACGCTCCTACACTGTTGGTGGGAATGCAAGCTGGTGCAACCACTCTGGAAAACAGCATGGAGGTTCCTCAAAATGTTGAAAATAGAACTGCCCTATGACCCAGCAATTGCACTACTGGGTATTTACCCTAAAGATACAAACCTGGTGATCTGAAGGGGCACGTGCACCCGAATGTTTATAGCAGCAATGTCCACAATAGCCAAACTATGGAAAGAACCTAGATTTCCACCAACAGATGAACAGATAAAGAAGATGTGGTATATATACACAATGGAATACTATGCAGCCATCAAAAGAAACGAAATCTTGCCATTTGCAACAACATGGATGGAACTAGAGCATATCATGCTTAGCGAAATAAGTCAAGCAGAGAAAGACAACTATCATATGATCTCCCTGATATGAGGAAGTGGTGATGCAACATGGGGGCTTAAGTGGGTGGGAGAAGAATCAATGAAACAAGATGGGATTGGGTGGGAGACAAACTAAGTGACTCTTAATCTCACAAAACAAACTGAGGGTTGCTGGGGGGAGGGGGTTGGGAGAAGGGGGGTGGGGTTATGGACATTGGGGAGGGTATGTGCTTTGGTGAGTGCTGTGAAGTGTGTAAATCTGGCGATTCACAGACCTGTACCCCTGGGGATAAAAATATATGTTTATAAAAAATTAAAAATTAAAAGAAAAGAATAGAGACTATGGACACTAGGAAACAAACCGAGGGTTTTAGAACAGAGGTAGATAGGGGGATGGGTGAACCTGGTGACGGGTATTAAGGAGGGCACAGATTGCATGGAGATCTGGGTGTTAAACACAAACAATGAATCATAGCACACTACATCAATATCTAATGATGTACTGTATAGTGACCAAGATAACACAATAAAAAAAGAACACTTTGTTTTCAACGTTAATGATATAAAAACATTGACAGAGTCTTACAAATGAAACAGAGACTGCAGGTTGGGAATGAGGGGGCACTGGACAGGGAATCTTTGTCTCTCCTTTGCAGAAATCCAAGGAAAGGGTCTCAGAAAAAATGTGACCTATATGAAGTGAAACCACATATTCAGATGTTAATTACCAAATTCCCTGTTTCATCCAAATTACCTAGGAAGCTCCTGTGGAAATCCTCCCACTCCAGACTGCTGGTGCTATGCATTGTAATAGAAACCAGTGGTGGAGGAGGTGATGGGAATAATACTGATAATGTTTTAGGTTCACATGTAATCATTAGTGAAGGATTGCCTGGTCCACTAAAACACAGTGACACTCACTGGGATTCAGGCAGCATCAGACTTAACTCCCACATGGAGAGTAGGGGTGCCAATAGGATCTCATAAACGTTTCCTAGACTGTGACCCTCTCCAAACGCACTATACTTTACCTGCACCCACCCTGCTGCAATAGCCATGGGACAGTCTAGGGCATTTGATACCTTGGACAAGGACAGGAATCTTTCCTTCCCTATCTGCCTGCCCACAGTTTGTGACGTTCTTATGTTGGGCTGAGCAGAGCAGGGGTTGACAACTGCCTGAGGGAGGCTGGACTCCCAGGTCCACATCCCTTCTCAGGTGACAGGTACTGTGGGGTGACCTGCAGGAGGGAAGCTCCAGGTCTGAGTCCTGACCCACCAGAAGGGGGCAGCAGAGCTCCACCAGGAGCCTCAGGACAGAGGCTGGTCTGCCCAGGAGGACCCTCAAAGGGACACCAGGCCTGGGGGTCAGCAGGTGTCCAGAGCCCTCAGAAAGAAGTCATGATGAACCATCCTATCCCCAAGGATGCAGGGGCAAAGTTTTCAGGGTCAAACTCACACAGAGTCATCAAGACCCTGACAGAGATCCTGCACAGTGAGTAGCTCACTTGGGAAATGCCAGTCATCTCACTCTCCACCTGAGGTGCCAGGGAGCTGACCATTCTGTGCTGTGTACATCCAGAGACACCCTAACCCCTGACCCTCTTCTTCTCCTGTCCCACTCCAGACAGACTCTGATCCAGGGTTGCAGCTTCCTTGCTCACAAGCTTCTCAGGGGACAGGAAGTAGAGCACTCGGATGACCTGATCCCTGGAAGGAGGGTATGAAGCCTCCTTGTGAGACTGTCTCCAGAGTGAAGTGATTCCCATGGCCTCAGACCACATCTCTGGTCCCTGTGCTGCCCTTGCTTCAGTGACAGAATCCAGTTGCCAGAAGGGACCAGTGACTATCCAGTCCTGGAGTTCACACTCTGTGCAACATGGGACTGTGGGGAACCTCACAGAGACACAGAACCTGAAGTGAGTCCCTTAGTCAAGCGTAGTATCTGGCACTTTTCACATATTTACGTGAAACATGGGTGAAAAAGCGAAAGTAATCAAAGTGTTGATAATGCAGGTTTCTGGTCTTTGTGGGATAGGGTGTCATAGAGACGGCAGGACCACGTGTAAATAGACTAGAAGTTGTGATGAATCTCCAAGAGTAGGTGATTGTGTAACAAGTGAATTCCCACATGTACCATGATAAACAAGTGTCAGAATGAGAAAGCTTCCCATTCTGATGACATGCTGAGTTCAGCTGGGGGCCCCAGCGGGGACATGAACAGGAGGGGTAGGAAAGAGGCCATACGACCACCTTTCCTGAATCAGATATTGTCTCTAGTTCTACAAGGGCCTGCGTCAGCCCCATGGCCAGGCTTTTGAAAGTCCTCCAGTGTTTATCCAGCTGCCCTATGTTCAATGACCCTAGAACAGATGATCACAACACCTGTTGAAGAGACAGTATAGAAATCTTCAGTGGATATTGGTACCAGCATAAGACAGGACAGGGCACCGGCTGGTCATATAGACAATTGCAATTGTCCCTTAGGGATTTCTGACTGATTCTCCAGCTCTAACCTAGAAGACACGGCCACCCTAAACACCAGCAGGGCCAGGGCCAAGGACAATGCTGACTACTACTGCCCAGTGTGGGAGAGTGGTATTCCTGCTCATAGTGATAGAGACAGACAGGGATATGAGACACAGACCACTTCCCAATCTGTGTCACATATGCCTTCAGCCTAGGAGGACTGCAGACAAAGCACAGTAGATCTGGCCCAAGGCCCCAGATCTGAGATAAGCAGACACCCCCCCCCCCGCCCAACCCAGCCCACCAGACAGCCTCTGCACTGTCTGTATCAGGAGTGCATATGAAGAAGGCCGGACAAGACTGTGATGTCTACTTGGCTATGGTGTTTTGGGAATGGAAGACCTTGTTGGGATGACCAACAGAGAGACATCCATGAAGACAGAAGTAGTTCAAAGTGACAAGGGGAATTCTGACCTCTCCTTTGAACAGAATCATTGCTGTGTCACTGGCTGTGTCACTGAAGCAATTCTCCTTTAGAACTAAGACCTGTAAGGCAGCAGAATGTAGGGTCATGTTGACAGTCACAATTAGCAGCAGTTCGCCAGGAGTATCAGTGAGTGGGGATGTTCTTAATTCTACCTCTAGATTCTTGGACCCATGAATGCTGGCCATGGGAGAAACAACACCAAGCACTAGAAATAGATGGAGTGCAAATATCACCTCCTGGAAATGGCTTCCCCCACCCAAAAGGCATTGTCCCATACCTGGCACAGTTACTGCCTTCCAGAGGGCATTAGTCCATTCATTCAAGCCAGCTGTTTCAGGATAGTGGGGAATATGGTAGACCCAGTGAATCCCATGGACCTGGGCACACTGCAGCCCTTCAACTAATGTGAAAATGTACATTGGAGAGAAGCTTCCCTAAAATACTAGACAGTGGGTGATGCGTCTCCTTTTTTTTTTTTTTTTAAGATTTTATTTATTTATTGACAGACAGAGATCACAAGCAGGCAGAGAGGCAGACAGAGAGAGAGGAGGAAGCAGGCTCCCTGCCGAGCAGAGAGTCCAACATGGGGCTTGATCCCAGGACCCTGAGATCATGACCTGAGCCAAAGGCAGCGGCTTAACCCACTGAGCTACCCAGGCGCCCCAGTGGGTGATGCATCTTCTAAGCCCAAGGGTAATACTTTGGGAGGAAGCATTACAGTCAAAGAATACAAGTCCCTGTCTAGGTAAAGGTCTGTTACAACAAGAATGGAGGCATACCTACCAAGATGGAAGAGATCTAACATAATTAATCTGCCACTAGGCTCCTGGCTGATTCCCTAGGGAAGGGTCTCAGGCTGGGAACTTGGGGTTTGTCTCTGCTATTGGCAAATTGGTCCTCACAAGTGGCCATAGCCAAGTGAGTTTTAGTGATTGGAAATCCATAGTGATTAGCCAATGAATAATCACCCACTTTGCAACATGGGACTTTTGCTATGAGGCCCACAGGACAAGTTCAAGAGTAGATGGATAAAAGGCTGAGCACTATCCTCAGATATGTCACATTACCCACCTGATTATTAGCACCATTTCCATCTGAGGACATAATATGGTAGACATTTCACAGAACACAAAGAGCATCTAGATCTGTGTTCACTTAAGGAGTTCTACTCACATTTTCTCTTCCTCAAATATCATCACCAATTTTCTTTCTTTTTTTTTTTTGTAAAGATTTTATTCATTTGACAGAAAGAAACATTGAGAGAGGTAGCACAAGCAGGGGGAGCGGAGAGAGAGAAACAGGCTTCCAGCTGGGTAGGGAGCCCAATGTGAGGCTCAATCCCAGGACCCTGGGATCAAGACCCCAGCGAAGGCAGACTCTTAACAACTGAGACACCCAGGTGCCCCCCTCCCATTTTCTTATTGTGTTCCTTCCAACACTGGCCATCAAGCCAAACTACGAGTCAGAGCCCATAGGTTAGTATAAACCAAATTCTGCCCTTCTCTCTGTCCCAGTGAATAAAAACAATTACTCTGCTCAAATGCTACCTTATTGAAGAATTTTTCTGCACCCAGGTTATGCAGGAGTGTCCTAGATGCAGTTGCAGTAGAAATATTATTAACTATCAGAGTTGCCTGCATATAATACAGGAACCTCTGTAAGCCAGCCTTATGTTTTTTCATCTATATCAGCTGTTCATTGGATTATCCTCCATTGGGCCATAGCTGTTGCAACAGACAAAAGACAATGGAGCAGTGATCAGACGTTATAGACACATGATCTCTTCCTCATGCAACTCACCTGTTCCTTTAGGACCTGTTAAAGCCAGATCTAAAATTTATCTCCTCTGGTTGGTGATGGACAGCTGCTGTGAATGCCCAATTCTATGGCATGGTTGTTCATTTGGCACCCAGTCCTTGCAGGCAGTCAGGTCATATGGTGATTTAATGGCTAATAAGGAGCACACAGTCTCTGTTAAGGTTCAGTAGCAAGTTGAAGTGTTTGCCAAAGGGAGCTTTCTCTTTACACATATGTAAAAAAAGGAATAAGCTGCCCTTCTATTTCAGCTGTAGGAACTCCATAATTAACTGATACCAACATCCATGGTCAAATGAGTCTGATTATTAATTTCGTCTGGCTATTCACTATGGTAACAACACCCAGCTTACAATTTCTGATGAAATGGGACTGCATGCCTCCTAACAACATGAACCCCCCATTAATAAAAAACTTGCTACACAATTCAGAGTTCATAATCTCTAGAAAATGTACATATATGTATATATTGTAAATTTGTGTGTGTATAAATATATATATGAATACAGCTACAGATATCCACACATAGACACAATTAGTATATATATGCACACACACTCACAAGGATATTCATATATGTGTCTGTGTATAAATATATGATAGAAAGGAGTGTGTGACAGGAAACTGATGTCAGATGGAAACACAAACACACACACGCCGGTGAACCACACAGAAGCCACCGTGACTGTCAGCTACAAACAGGCTCCCAATTCCCACTCAGTATGCAGGGCAGATCACATGGGGCTCCTCTTGTGACTCACCTTCCCAGAAATATAAAACAGCAGGATTCTAACACATCACACCTGTCACTGAGTTTTTAACTTATGAGAAAATATTACCTTGGAACTCAACTAGTTTTGAATCACAGACACCTAAGGTCCCAAATGTCCCTGCATCCTCACACAAACCAGACTCTTCCCCACAAGGACTGACTTCAAACACACTTCAGTTCTTGTCCCTTCTTGCCATCATGACAGCAGTCCCACATTCTGCTCTGCAGAGAAGCTTCCTCCAGCCTCTCCCCACACACGACCTGCCTGTCATTTTGTCAATGTCACTTCATTCCATGCAGTCACCTGACACCGCACATTTTCCCCTATTGTTATCTTATTAATTAACTCTTTTCTGCTAATTATTATCCTAGGTGGACAGAAAGATTTTAATGTGATACATGTCCATCTCAATCAGAGGCATGATCATTCAGGTGCTTATTTTTCTCCCACAGAAATAAGTCTGAAGTCAGATGGTGACTCTCATAAGGTCCCAAATCTCCTCACTTTCCCACCATCACTGCTATGGAAGCTTTTCTTTTCCTTTTTGTTGACAGCAGACCTCGGGACAGCTGTGGCAACTCCAGCTCTCTCAGCCAAGTACCAGAGCAAGAGCATGGCGTAAATCTAGTCTGTTTCTCTCCTTCACAAGAGTAAAAGTCCCCCCCCCCAAAAAAAAAAAAAAAAAGATCCCCAGCCATATAACACATTCATTGGACAACTTTGGACCATCGGGTGAATGTTGACCCAGTGGCACCTGAGAATAGCCAAAGTGTGACTTATAAATGAATACAGAAAACAATATGCAGATAGAAGAGTTTGGAGTCTAGACACTGTATCAACAAAGCACGTATATCCACTCTGCGGCTCCAGTCCCAAACAGAAACTCTGACATAGTAACTGTGTCTTGTTCACAGCAATTTCCAGGATTGAATGTCTGCCAGAACAAAGTGGGTCTGAATAAATGTTTGTTAAGTGACATTTCTCCTGTCTCTGACTTGGAAGCAATAGTCACCTCTGCCCAGGTTGGTCCTGTGCCAGCTGCTGACACCATTAAGGGCAGTCCCTGAGTCCTGTGTCCCATAGTCCCAACCTCCATAATCACATCCGTGACCACCCACCATACATACTTCATATGAGCCCTGCATTCTCCTCCTCTAAATGAACTTATATATATATATATTTTTTTTTTAACTTACTTATATTTTCATAGGTAATCTGCTCAGCACCTGAATGATCTTGAGGCTGGCAGGGTCTTCTTAGAGAAAAGCAATTCCTCAAATGGAGCCTTAAGCCCATGGATCAGGGAATCGGGATCTTCTGATCAGAACTTCTGATCTTCTGATCTTCTGAAGTTCTTTTTTTTTTAATATAATTTTTTATTTTTTATAAACATATATTTTTATCCCCAGGGGTACAGGTCTGTGAATCACCAGGTTTACACACTTCACAGCACTCACCAAAGCACATACCCTCCCCAATGTCCATAATCCCACCCCCTTCTCCCAAACCCCCTCCCCCCAGCAACCCTCAGTTTGTTTTGTGAGATTAAGAGTCACTTATGGTTTGTCTCCCTCCCAATCCCATCTTCTTTCATTTATTCTTCTCGTACCCACTTAAGCCCCCATGTTGTAACACCACTTCCTCATATCAGGGAGATCATATGATTGTTGTCTTTCTCCGCCTGACTTATTTCGCTAAGCATGATACGCTCTAGTTCCATCCATGTTGTTGCAAATGGCAAGATTTCATTTCTTTTGATGGCTGCATAGTATTCCATTGTGTATATATACCACATCTTCTTGATCCATTCATCTGTTGATGGACATCTAGGTTCTTTCCATAGTTTGGCTATTGTGGACATTGCTGCTATAAACATTCGAGTACACATGCCCCTTTGGATCACTACGTTTGTATCTTTAGGGTAAATACCCAATAGTGCAGTTGCTGGGTCATAGGGTAGTTCTATTTTCAACATTTTGAGGAACCTCCATGCTGTTTTCCAGAGAGGTTGCACCAGCTTGCATTCCCACCAACAGTGTAGGAGGGTTCCCCTTTCTCCGCATCCTCGCCAGCATCTGTCATTTCCTGACTTGTTGATTTTAGCCATTCTGACTGGTGTGAGGTGATATCGCATTGTGGTTTTGATTTGTATTTCCCTGATGCTGAGTGATATGGAGCACTTTTTCATGTGTCTGTTGGCCATCTGGATGTCTTCTTTGCAGAAATGTCTGTTCATGTCCTCTGCCCATTTCTTGATTGGATTATTTGTTCTTTGGGTGACCATATGATACTCTCAATAGATGCTGAAAAAGCAATTGACAAAGTACAGCATCCCTTCCTGATCAAAACTCTTCAAAGTGTAGGAATAGAGGGCACATACCGCAGTATCATCAAAGCCATCTATGAAAAACCCACCGCAAATATCATTCTCAATGGAGAAAAACTGAAAGCTTTTCCGCTAAGGTCAGGAACACGGCAGGGATGTCCATTATCACCACTGCTATTCAACATCGTACTAGAGGTCCTAGCCTCAGCAATCAGACAACAAAAGGAAATTAAAGGCATCCAAATCGGCAAAGAAGAAGTCAAATTATCACTCTTCGCAGATGATATGATACTATATGTGGAAAACCCAAAAGACTCCACTCCAAAACTGCTAGAACTTATACAGGAATTCAGTAAAGTGTCAGGATATAAAATCAATGCACAGAAATCAGTTGCATTTCTCTACACCAACAGCAAGACAGAAGAAAGAGAAATTAAGGAGTCAATCCCATTTACAATTGCACCCAAAAGTATAAGATACCTAGGAATAAACCTAACTAAAGAGACACAGAATCTATACTCAGAAAACTATAAAGTACTCATGAAAGAAATTGAGGAAGATACAAAGAAATGGAAAAATGTCCCATGCTCCTGGATTGGAAGAATAAATATTGTGAAAATGTCTATGCTACCTAAAGCAATCTACACATTTAATGCAATTCCTATCAAAGTACCATCCATCTTTTTCAAAGAAATGGAACAAATAATTCTAAAATTTATATGGAACCAGAAAAGACCTCGAATAGCTAAAGGGATATTGAAAAAGAAAGCCAACGTTGGTGGCATCACAATCCCGGACTTCAAGCTCTATTACAAAGCTGTCATCATCAAGACAGCATGGTACTGGCACAAAAACAGATACATAGATTAATGGAACAGAATAGAGAGCCCAGAAATAGACTCTCAACTCTATGGTCAACTAATCTTCGACAAAGCAGGAAAGAATGTCCAATGGAAAAAAGACAGCCTCTTCAATAAATGGTGCTGGGAAAATTGGACAGCCACATGCAGAAAAATGAAATTGGACCATTTCCTTACACCACACACGAAAATAGACTCAAAATGGATGAAGGACCTCAATCCATCAAAATCCTTGAGGAGAACACAGGCAGCAACCTCTTCGACCTCAGCCGCAGCAACATCTTCCTAGGAACAACGCAAAAGGCAAGGGAAGCAAGGGCAAAAATGAACTATTGGGATTTCATCAAGATCAAAAGCTTTTGCACAGCAAAGGAAACAGTTAACAAAATCAAAAGACAACTGACAGAATGGGAGAAGATATTCGCAAACAACATATCAGATAAAGGACTAGTGTCCAGAATCTATAAAGAACTTAGCAAACTCAACACCCAAAGAACAAACAATCCAATCAAGAAATGGGCAGAGGACATGATCTTCTGAAGTTCTGATCAGAATTTCAACTCTGGACAAAGGAATTCTTGCACCTCCAGCAGCATGTGGAGTGGACTCCAGGGGGCAGTAGAGATCACCTGACAAAGTCTAGGAACATGCGGTATGTCTGGACATTAGGGATTCACCTGAGACCTAAGGGGAAATTTATAAGCTTTTTGTAGTGTCAGCTTTACCACTGACATAAAATTCTGGCTTGGTGTCACTCAGATCTGGCTCTTCTAGAATTTGCCTGTCTCTTGCACAGGTCCTCTGCAGCCCAGCCCATTTCTGCTAAAACCCAGACATTGTCAAGCCTCGCTCAAGCACTCCACATATCCCAAGAACTGAGTGCACACTGGGGAGACTGAGCCACAGAATCTATGACCTGCCCTAGGAGCTCTTCCTGAGTACATCACCTACAGCACCTCAATGGCTCCCACAAACTCCATGTGTGCTTAGAAAGTGAAGAGTTCTCATTCTTCATGGTCACAAACAGGGATCTGAGCAGAAATTGCAAAGATCTAAGCTTCTTATGGAAAAAGCAAGAACAGGACAAAATCAGGAAGGGGATTTCAGAACCAACTGTGGGACAAGTGGGTGAAGCAGAATCCTTTGGGCTGAATTAGGTCTGAAGGATCCACCCCTTCTGTCCCTTGGGGCTGAACCTTTTCTGAAACCACAACACTCATCAGCAGCTACACTGGATAATTTGCATAACCTGCAAGTATTTCCAACAAGGAGATAAGAGGCCTAGGAAGGAATGTACCAGCCTAGGGCATCAGGGACCAGAATTGGGGCACCTCCACCATGGCCTGGACACCTCTCCTCCTTGGATTCCTGGCTCACTGCACAGGTGCTGAGCCCAGGCTCATACCCACCCAGACCCACAAAACTGTCACAAGCCTGACCCTGAAACTGAGCTCAGTGGGGCTTGCCTATGGCAGTCAGGATACTCAGGACCCAGCTGCAGGATGAAAGGCTGGAGGGCTCTGTGTGAGCCCTGAGGGGTTGCACCTGCCCAGTGAAAGAGGGTCATGGTCCTGATTGTTCAAAGGCTCCAGCCACCATCCAGACCCAGGGGTCCCAGGGGCTGACACTAATAGGAAGGGTTCCCTGTATTCCCAAGGTGTCCCTAAATATCAGTCGAGGTCACATGGGTGGGGGCTTCCTAAAGATGAGACCCAGATTTGAAAGCCCACCTCTCCTTTTCTCTCTTGCAGGTTCTATGTCTGCCTACGTGCTGACTCAGCCTCCCTCAATGTCGGTGAACCTGGGACAGATGGCCAGCATCACCTGCAGTGGAGACAACATTGGAGGAATATATGTTTCCTGGCAACAACTGAAGTTGGGACAGACACCCATGACAATTATATATAGTGATAGCAACCAGCCCTCAGGAATCCCTGACAGGTTCTCTGGCTCCAACTCAGGGAACATGGCCACCCTGACCATCAGCGGGGCCCAGGCTGAAGATGAGGCTATTACTGACTATTACTGTGCATATGACAGTAGTAGGGATACTGCTCACAGTGACACAAGCAGATGGGGAACTGAGACACAGACCCCTTCTCCATCTGAGTCGCACCATCCTCCAGCCCCAGGAGGCCTGTGCACAAAGCAGTGAGCAGGTGTGACCCAGGTCTCCAGGTCTGAGGTCCACAAGCTTCTCCCTCTTCCCTGCTCTGCAGGTGGGCTCTGAAGAGGATGTACAAAATAAGATGATGAACAACATAAGAGTTGCCATTGAGTGGGATTCTATTTGTTTGAAGAGGCAGAACATGACTGAACACGTTCAGTGCAGATGTGGGCGGCCTTTGTACAGGTCCACATCTCACCTCTGAGATGAAAACTGCAGCATCCGAGAGTAAAATTGCACAGGGTCACACTGACAACAGATTAGTTCCTGCAGAATGAGATAGAATGAGATTCCAAATTCAATGATGTCAAAGTAGTTACCATTCAAACTGAAATAAGGCAAAAATATTTTTAAAAGACTGTAGGAGATGAACAGAGCCTCAGTTGGCTGTGGGATCACCTCAAGCAGCCCACTATGCTTGTAACTGGAGCCCCCAAGCAGAAAATACAGACAGGAGGGAAGAGAAAATATGCCTAAAGAGATATTGGACACAAATGTTAGAAATTTGGTGAAAACAATAACTGACGTACATATTCAAGAAGTTCATCAAAGCTCAAGCATGGGAACCATGAAGCACCAACACTGTCATCATGTCACACCCACATTGCTGAACATCAGTGTGGAAGAGTCATCTGTGAGGTAGCCAGGGAGAACATGCAGGTAGTCTGCAGAGGAATAAATATGGTGAGAGCAGGTTCTTACTACAAGCAAAGCAAGCAAGATGACCACGGATAAATGTCTTTTAAAACAAAGGTTTTAAACTATGTATCTGTAGGGGGGGACCTGGGTAGCTTTATCAATTAAGCTTCTGCCTTTGGCTCAGGTCATGGTCCTAGAGTCCCAGGATCAAGGCTTTTGTCCCACTGCCTGCTCAGCAGGGAGTCTGCTTCTAGCTCTCCCTCCGGCCCTCCGCCAACTTGTACTTGTACACACACTCTCTCCCTCTCAAATTAATAATATCTTTAAATATATTTATATATGTTTAAAAAAGAAAAATCTGTCCACCTGAAATTTATTATCCAATGAAAATATCTTTCAAAAATGAAGCAAGATAAAACTCTCAGCCTGCAGAACATCACATAACTGATCACCCACAGACGCTCACTACAGCAGTGAGTGACAGATGCCTCTTGCACAGAGGAACAGTCTCTCAGACAGCAATGTGACTCCACACAAAGGGATAAAGAGCATCACCTTTGGGAACTACCTGGACAAACATAGAAATGTCTCTGAATGATCACTGTGTGAAGCCAAACATAATAACAACATTTTCTGGCTCATGATGAATCTCAGAATTAAACTCATGACCACCATAGCCCAAAGTCAGGAGTGGGTGAAAAGAACACATTAAACAGCCCTTGTTCTATGTGAGGTAATATGAAATCACTGGAAAGTAGACTTTAGGAAGGCAGATTGGTCCAGTAAAACTTGAAGCAACAGCGAACTAAAACCTCTTAAGAACAAAGAGTTATATCTAATGAGGTGTGTTCGTTAGTGTTCTCCAGACAGAACCAACAGGAGAGGCACACAGTGGGACTTGAACAACATGGGCTGAGTTGGTCAAATCCAGTTACTCACAAGAGTTTACATGATAGTAAAGTAAATGTATTTTCTCTTATTCATGCTTTTTTCCCAAAATTTGTGTTTTATTCCGAGAAGACAGCCAGGAATAGGAGTGCTGAGCAGCCAAACAGGTAGATGGACATTCCTCCAGTAGAGGGTGCCTACCTGATCCAGGGACTACCCCAGAGCAGAAGCCTAGTTTCCAGGGAGACAGTAAGGGCAGGTCGTGGAATGCCTTGAGGGGACATAGTCCCTGGTGAGGGGTCACACCTGTGAGCTACAGGGAGCAAAGAAGGTCCTTCTTTATTACCAAAACCCTTCCATGAGACATACCACATCACCACACAGCCTTCTGGTCAATATGGAACTTGGTGAAGGTCCATTTGATGGCATTTCCCAGCATGCTCCATCCCTTGGGCTGGGCTTCCATCTCCTTCCACAGGCAGTAGGTGTCCTCCCTATTCACGCAAATGTTGCTGTACTTATGGATTTGACCTGAGAGCCAGTGGTGAGCTCTTCAATCTGCACATGACTCCCTGCCTGCGCCTGCTGCCTCTCCAACTGGTCACAAGGGAAGGTCAGGCTCCATGAACCCCACTCAGTGGAGGGAGTTTGCAGATCCAAGAGCTCAGTGCAGTTCACGGCTGTTTGCTATATTGATAGGGTAGGTTGGTGACCATGCACCAGTACTTATGCATTAACCATATGTCCATTGAGGTTCTTGGCTGAGGACTTGACTGTGCACAGGGTCAGCACAGTGTCCATCCTCACATGGGGCTAGCCAGCCAGGAGCTGCAAGGGTCCCACACACCAGCACCAGTGATCCTAATTTTCCTAATTTTCTTCTTCATAACATTTTCTTTTGGACTCACTTTTTTTTGAGAATACAATATATAATACATGTAACATATAAAATATGTGTTAATACACTGTGTATGCTGTCACTAAGGTTTATGGTCAATATAGGCTATTAGTAGTTAAGGTTTGGGGGAGTCAAAAGCTATATGAAGATTTTAGACTGCACCTGTGTCAGCACCCCTAACACCTGCTTTGTTCGAAACTCAACTGTAATAGGAATTCTTCACCAGCAGTTCCAAAAAATAAATGAATGTGGTAGACTTCCCAATTCATTTCATGTAGCTACTGTTACACCAATACCAAAAGTACACATCAATGGAAAGCTTTAGATCACTGTCTCTTACAAGTACAGGCATGGGAATCCTCAACAAAACACTATCAAAATTAATCCAACAACATAGAGAAAGAATTAGACACCATGAACAAAAGGGATTTATTGTAAAAATACAAAGGGTCTGAACATACAAAAACAATTAGTAGAATACATCATATCAAGGGAATAAAATACCAAACTCACATGATTATCTCAATTGATGCAGAAAGAACATTTGACAAATCCAACATCCCGTCATTAGAGAAAGACTGACAACCCAGCAGGTGAGCACAATGACCATCAGCTACAAAAAGGCTGTTGCTTCCACTTCAGTTTGCTCCTTTTCACATAAGAACCACTCATGTGATACACCAAAACCAGAAACCAAAATGAATTCTGACAACACATTACTCAGAATTTTTAACTTCTATGATAATATAAGAGAATA
This sequence comes from Mustela putorius furo, assembly GCF_011764305.1. NCBI lineage: Eukaryota > Metazoa > Chordata > Mammalia > Carnivora > Mustelidae > Mustela > Mustela putorius. Next base: position 768,711 of record NW_025422010.1, read on the forward strand.
TTACCTTGAAACTGACAAGCTTTAGATCACAGACACTTTAGGTTCTCACTGTCACTTTGGCCTCAGACAAACAGGAATATTCCCCGCAGAGACTGACTCTGCTGTCCCTAAACACATGTCCATGCCCTTAATTTCCTCTCACCCTGACAGGAGCTCCAGTGTCACCTCCCCAGAGTGGCCTCTTCCAACCTCTCCCCACACAGTATCATTTTGCCTGATATCCAACTTAATTGTCTGCATATTTCCTACTACTGAATGGTTTTTCCCTATCATTATTTGATTAGTTCATTGATTAGTGGCATTATTTCCCTACTGGTCACAAAACTTTAACAGAAAACATACAAATTATAATCAAAGGCAGGAACAGACAAATTCCCTCCTAACAAACTCTGGAGACAGAAGTCTACCTTCCAAGATACTCTCCAATTCAAGGTCCCAAATCTACTCACTTTTTCTCTCAACACATTAGCTATTCATTCTTGCTTTTCAATCTTGCTGACAACAGAGTTCACATGACTACTGCAACTCTAGCTGTCACACCCATTTCAAGAGGAAAGGCACTCCATATATCTGGTGTGTTTCCTTACTTCATGAGAACAAGATCACCAGAAAGATCATCAGATGAATGACATAGCCATTGGCCATTCCTGAACACAAGGTCAGAGCTGACCAAGAAGGACATGGGACTAGCAATGCTTTTGGTTTCCAAATGAATATAGAAGACAGGACCCAGGTAAAAGTTGGAAGAGACTGTCTACTGTCTCACCAAAACAAGTGTGCCCATTATGCCACCCCACCCACAACATGGAAACTCTGAGAGAGGAACTGTCTTCTTCACAAACATTTCCCAGGATGGAAAGTCTGCCAAACCAAAGTGGGTTTAAATAAATTATTTGCCAGGTGAGTGTGCTCCTGTGTCTATCTTTGGAGCTATAGCCACCACTGCCCTGTTTTCATGCACCAGCCACCAGGTTCAGTAAGAAGAAGCTCTGAGTCCTGTTTCCTCAGTTCCCAGTCCAGAACCACATCCATGACGACCCACCATCCCGGTGGTAGAAGCAGTGATACTTCAGATGGGTCCTGTCTCCTCCCCTTCACATGGGCCTGTTCCTATTTTCATGGATATTCGGATCTCCTACAATTTGGCCATGAAAGTGGGAGGGGCCACATAGAGTAGAGTATACCTCCCCTTAGTCCAGCAGTCCATGGATCAGGGAATCAGGATGTGAGCAGTGGGTTCTGAATCTCCACCTGGACCAAAAGACATCCCTGCACCTCCAGGAGAGGAACCACCAGGGGGAAGCAGAGATCAGCTGGCCGCCACAGGGCCATGGGGAGGCTCTGGGCATCAGGAGTTCTAACAGAAAGGGTTGTTGTTCACCAGGACCTGGAACCAGAAGGAAAGGTGAAGGTTTTCTACACTATCACCTTTGACTCTGATGTAAAATTCTGACTTGGGGGCTCTCAGAGCTGTATCCTGATGAATTTGTCTATCTCTAGTACTGCTCTGAGGCTTCATGCCTCCTCACCCAGCACATTTCTGCTACACTCAGTCACTGTCAATCTGTGCTCAAGCTCAGTCGCCCCGGATGCAGTGCACCCTGGGGATATGGCACAGTGTCTATGACCAGCCTTCAAGACTCACACCTATAGCAGGCCTTCAGTGACTCTTTAAAACTCCACGTGTGCTTGGCAAAGGAAAACTTTTGTTTGGGTTCTGATGCTCTCCAACAGATGTATATATGACTTAGGCACTTCACTGACTTAAGCCTCCTGGTACCTGCAGAGGAAACATGATGTCGTGGGCTCAGAAAATGCAGACTCCACCTCAGTGCTCAGCCAGGACAGACCAGTCCAGGAGTGAGGTCAGGACATGGAGAGGGTTGGAGTTGGACACCCCAGACTATTGATCAGGGTATGAAGCAGGATCCCCAGGGCTGAAGGTGGGTCTTAAGGGTTTGCCCTCCTCTCTGCGTCCCTTGGGGATGAGCCCTTCTCTGAAACCACAAGCTTCCTCAGCAGCAGCCCCTGAGCCCCAGCTAATTAGCATGACCTTCCTGTCCCTCCAGCTAGAGGATATCAAAAGCCTGGGATGAATCCAGCCCCACCAAAGGACTTGGGGAGCAGAATTGGGTCACCTCCACCATGGCCTGGACGCCTCTCCTCCTTGGCCTCCTTGCTCACTGCACAGGTGCTACACCCAGGCTCAGACCCTCTGCAGCCCCAGGGATCTGACTCTGAGCTCAGCAGGGAGCTGCTTCTTAGGGAAAGGATGGACATAAACCTGCTGCAGGATGAGAGTTATACCCCCAAGTGTTCAGTGGTTCTGACTGAGGATGATTTCTTTTGGGCAAAGAATCCATCCACCAGGCAGATCCATGGGCTTCAGGAGCTGAGATGCTGGGAGGGTGAAAACAGAGCAGTGAGAATCCCTGGAGCTCAAGCCAGGTGATGATCTTCTGGGGATGAAACCCAGAGCTGAAAACCTAACACTCCTTTTCTTTCTTCCAGGTTCTATGGCCTCCTATGTGCTGACACAGCCCCCATCTGTGTCGGTGGCCCTGGGGCAGACGGCCCAGGTCACATGTACGGGAAACAACATTGGAAGTAAACATGTTTACTGGTACCAGCAGCAGCCAGGCCATATCCCTGTGCTGATCATCTATAATAGCAACAAACGGCCCTCAGGGACTCCTGAGCGATTTTCAGGCACCGGCTCTGGGAACACGGCCACCCTGACCATCAGTGGGGCCCAGGCTGAGGACGAGGCTGACTATTACTGTCATATGTTGGATAGCAGTGCTGATTCTCACAGTGATACAGGCAGACAGGGAACTGAGACATAAACCCCTTCCCTGTCTGGGTTACACTCTCCTCCAGCCCCAGGAGGTCTGTGCACATACGAGGGTGCAGGTCTGACTCAGGTCCCCAAATCCAAAGTCCCCAGACCTCCCTAGACACCCACACTTTGGCAGTATCTGCACAAGGTGTACAGGGTTGATTTGGGGCTCCTGAGATTATATAGGCCTGGGTATGTTTAGAAGCAGAGGGTTTTGGTATGAGGACAAATGGAAAGAACCATCTGTCCATGGTAATTACCACTCATATCCATATAGTGGTCAGAGTCCACTCCTTCACCCAACTGTCCAGGACTAGAGCCCAAAATCTTCCAGCTCACCTGAGCTCCCTGGAATGAGGCCCTGTCCACTCAGACCCTGTAGGAAGGTGAAACTTGGTCTTGTCTGTTGGAATGATTCTAACACAGCAGTCAAAAAGAACACTGCATCGCAGCATTCTCTCCCACCCAAGGTCAGCCCCGCATTATCAGAGGAGTGAGGCCTCTCGGGAAGATGGACAGGGTAATGGACACTGTGATGGGGGCCACTCCCTGCCAGTAACCATGGCAAATGCATAATGACAAGGAAGAAGCCCCCACATTATGACTCCAGGTAGAGAAATTTAGCCCTCATGCCTGGCCAACCAGGAAGAAAGATTGGCTTCTGCACTGGGCAATGAGGTAAAATTGTCCCCCATGCATGGAAATCATGGATGGAGTATACGTTCCCACATACAAGTGGGTTCCAAGTAACATTGTGTGGTGTGGACCCACATGATGCAAATGAAGATCACATCATGACTGCCATGTGGAACAAGGCTACCTGATGAATGCCACTTAGACCAAAGCTGCATGAGTTGGTGTACGGTGAGGAGAGAGTACTTTCTCAGGGATCTCAGTGATGAGGAACTGAGAACACAACCACCTGGGCTGGTACCACTCCCTCCTGTCCCCTGGGCTGTGTCCACTTCCCTAGAGTGTTCCCTTATGTTCACATTTCCCTTCTGCTCTCACCTCATGGAAAAGTGGGACCCTGGAAAGATCAGCACATGAAGTCATCCTCCCCCTCAGGAGGTGTTCCCTCCTGAGGTCCATGTGCTCAGACACCCACCATATCTGCTCTAAAGCCTGGGACAGTGCAGGGCTGTCACCAGAGATTCTGCTTCTAGCTACCATTATCCAGCCTGTCCTGCCAAGGGGGACCCTCCACACAACTGTACAGGTCTGTCCTCTCTTCCCATTACCAGGGAGATGTGTGGGGAGGGTTGACCCTGGCCTGACTTGTGTGTGACCCAAGACAGAAGACCCTGTAAAGCCATGTTCAGACAGGAGGAGGGTCAACACTTCCCAGACTTTCTTCAAGCACTCCACCACTGTGTGTGCCTCAAGACCCTGTCCTGACTCACCACCCAGACCTCACACTCCTTATCCTCACCTCCCTCCTCAGTAAGCACATCATACCTGATCCAGTCTATTTTCCCAGGAATTTACTAATAATCAATCATTGCTTCCATTATGTGATGGGTTAAGTTGCTAGTGACTTGGTCATGTGATGACTGATGACCGCATGTGTCTGGGGGGCAAGGGAAGGTGTGGGATTCTCAACTGTGACTCTCATGTTTAGAGTCTGAGAGGTTAGTGTTGCATGTGGGTTTCTTCCTCCAGCATTGTCGAGCTCCCACTCCGTGCCCAGATCTATGCCAGCACTAAGGATAGATTGGCACTCAGGGACAGTCTGGGCTCCAGAGCACTGTACTTAACAGGAGAGAGTCACAGTTCTTATTCAGTCTCTACAGCTTCTGTGTACAGGACATGACACAGAAATGATCAGAGTTCTTGCATCTGCCCTCTGGAAGTGTGGAGAATCACCACATGGTGGGTCAGGGTATCACCCATGCCATGGGGACCCGAGCCATCCTGCCTCTCAAGCCATGGAAAGGAGAGTTGTCACAATGTGTGGGACATGGACTGATGTCAGAGCCTGTCAGCTTTTCATGACACATCCAACAAGAGTGACCTTCACATTTGGTGTATACCAGTGCACAGTCCCCAGTGTCAGTCAATGTGGGAGTCAGTATGCATCCCTGCTCCTGGAATCCTCCTCGAATACACCTTTCTCTCAGACCCATGGGGTCCAAGCCCCAGAGCCCAGCTTCCAAGCAACCAGGAAAGGATAGAGTGGGGATGGGGCACCAAGTTTCAACAGAACATGGAACTGTGCCTCCCCTGGCTCACTCCTGGTCCATGTGAGCTACAGGCCTCCCTGCCTCACAGGAGGAGATGTCCCTTCTGAACTGACCATGGTGGAGAAGGAAGGCACAGAGGCTACTAGAAGCTGATGTCTACAACAGGCTGTAGCCATGACAGGGCCCTCCATGGGGCCCCAATATCAGACAGCATTCCCTTGACCCAGAAGAGGAGTTTGGGGGGCCAAGGGGGTGAGCTGGGGGTAAGAACCCTAATCTCTTTCTCTGAATTCTGTGTCTTGTTCCAACCTTAGTTGCCTGCTCAGGAGTCCAATGCAGGCTATGCCCTTGGAGGATGACAGGGTCTGAGGGAGCCCTGCATATCTGTGGGGCATCAGGAGATAGGGCCCTGGGACATCTTCCCTATAGCCTGGTCCTCTGTCCCCCTCCTCAGTCACTGTCTGAAGGCTCAGCCCCCATAGGACCTGACCTGGGCCTGCCCCAAACCCTGAGTAAGCTCAGGAGAGCCTCCCAGGAATAGGTCTTTCTTCCTCATCTTCCCTCCTCTCCTTTTATAGGCCCTGTGCCTCCTTGGACAGTGACTCCTCTCCATGCCTCCCTTTACTCCTCCTCCATATCAGTGACTCTGGGCAGGCCCTAGTTCTGGAGATCAGCTCAGGACTGAATATGTTACTTGGAACCAGCAAGAGCCAGGCCAGGACCCAGGCATGTTCCTATGTAAAGATACAGAATGGCTCTTGGGGATCCCTGACTGATACTGAGAATCCAACTCGTGGACAAGGCCAGGTTGAGAATAGGATAGATCCAGGGCTAAGAAAAGTTTGCCCATTGCTGTGTCACCTGCCATGGCAGTGAGAACAGCTGGCAATAATTCAAAGTAACACAGAAAAATGTGGAAGTGGGATACAAAGCTGCCCACCGACTCTACCCTCTCTCTCACTAACACCAACTGTAGGTCAGACCTTAGGGTCACGTGTCCTCCCTGGTCCTGGGCCGGCCCCTACACAAGTGGGATTTCTAGCAGGTTCTTTGTCCTTGAAATCTGTGTATATCACACTGAACAACGACAGATATAGAGAGTTATACTGTATTATGGGGACTGTAGTCAGGTTTTATGGAAGATAATACAATTTGGGATGCCATTATATATCACGTGTGGCCCAGATATAATCACGTGTTATTTCTGAGGGGAGACACCTGTCTCAGCACAGTCTAGGGGGAATTCCTCTCCTCCTTGGGTACAGGAAGCCTGGATGGGCCTGATGGGTTCTGCCTCCTTTCATGCCAGGCGGAGGAATCCCCACATGTTCCAATACCCCTCTCGGCCTGGATAAACTTCCTCACCTGGTGGAGTGGACGGCTGTCTCCCGACTCCTGCCAGCTTCTGCTCTACTCTCTCCCTTTCTTGGAAGCACGGACCTGCACTCCTCTCCATGCCTCCCTTTACTGCCAGGTGCACCCCTCCCTCAAGTTCTTTCTTAGGTCAGCCAGTCCACGGGCACTGGGGAATCAGTGAGAGGACATCCACATGGGACCTCAGAGGAGGGGACAGGAACAGGGCACATGGAGCGCCATAGTCTCCTGTGGCTTTGATGTGTATGGAGAGAAGGGAGTGAGAATAAGCACTAACCTAAGCGACCTCAGCCCCCAGGTGACCTAGGGAGAGCCCAGGGATTGACCACATCTGTGTCAAACCAGCTCCTAATTCATCTGTTTCCTATTAGAGACCCCTCTCTGTGTTCAGCAGCTGCCCAGAGAATCTGACCTATCAACTGGAAGTCGCCTTTGATCACACTGGAGGCTGAGGAGCAGGAGGCATCAGTTTCGCCTGAGTGTGACTCAGGCAGGACTTTCTGGGAGCATTCAAGCCTCGACTACTTGGGATCCTGGGCCACGCACACGGGGTGGCTCTGCGGACCTGCGGTGCCCCAAGCGAGTTTGCCAGGTGTTTTCGGGCCAATTCTCACGAGCATTCTGCCCAAATCGGGACTGATGTCGGCAGTTGCTCGTGTTCATTCACCGGCGTTGGGCCATCCTGCAGACTGCCCTGTCTCTGGTGGCCGAGATCCCTTTGTCCCTCACGGCATGTCGCGGCCTGTCAGAAAATGCGCCGATATTGTGGCCCACCCGGGTCCCCAGCACAGGGGAAATTTCCTGGAGCAGAGTTCAGGGAGGGGTTGTGGCAGAGCGTCCGCCTTCGAATTTTCAGCTGCCTCCCGCGGACTGTTCTGGATGGCCTTAGTAGGTTTATGAAAGTTTCTCTTGTTCCAAGGCTTTTCCACGGCTCCGAAATCCACCGCTTCTGGCTGAGTGGCATGTGGACTCATCAGGTGTGGTGTAGAATTCCCAATCTGGAGGGACAGTGCCAGTGTGGCTTTATACCTGTGGGGGGTTTGGGAGGTGCATTAGAATTCTGTGGAAGGCTTGGCAGTGCGGATTCACACCACTGGAGGGCGTAGTGGGCTGCGTTGCGACAAAGCATGGTAGGAGGGCAATGCTGCTTGCCACAACTGGAGGCAGCAGCAGGCTCCTTGGCAAACACACCAGAAGAGGAGTCTGTGCAGCCTGCTGGCTCTGAGAGCGGTGGTGAGGTGCTGGGTGAAACCCTGAAATGTGAGGCACTGCAGCTTGTTTTTACAGGACAGAGTGTTGAGCTGAAGACTCTGTTTCTCCAGGCTCAAGAGTGGTGGTAAGAACTGCTAGAACCAGGCCCCCACTCAGTCAGCGCTGTGCCCCCTTGCCCTAGGTTGGATGGGAATGTGCTGTCAGGATGACTCAGGAGGGTCATCCCGGTTGGGGTCTGGAGCTGGGGGAACCAAACTCAACCCATGGTGCCTTTGGAAATGAGGACTTGAGTGTCTGTTTGGAAGAGTCTATGCGCTTCTCCAAAAAGAACAAGGGCATTGGCCGGCTTTCGAAAGAAGTGAGCGACCACTTAAGAAACAAGCACGTGTCTCTCCTTCTCCCAGGAATCGGAGCAGGTGTGTAGGCTTCTGTGTAGGCAGGTGTGTAGGCAGGTGTAGGTGGGAGACGCCTGCTTATCTGCACCTGATAACCCTTCTTCGCTCTGGCGCCACGAGACCTGAAGTTTGGAAATCAGCATCTGAGTCCATCATGCAGCTTGTCACAGGACATCAGCATTCAGAGAAAACAGCAGGCCCATGGGGCACAGTGACACATCCACGCCAGCATGGGAGGTAAAACTTCTCTTTCACCCCAAACATCCTGGGTGTTCTCTCATTTCCAGTGGAGCAACAAAGTCACACTAATGCAACTGTCAGCAATGGAGACTGGGTGCTAGGGTTCCTGAGTTTCCTTGCAGGGAGGGCCTGGCAGGGGATCTCATTTTCTCTGCTTATTTCTGACTCACAGTGGTATTTGGAAGATCTCTTTCCTGGGCAATCCCTTGGATTTGAAAGGGTAGATTAGATGGACTCGGTGTGTGTTTGAGACCTAGAATGCGTTCCTTCATGGAACAGTGCTGATTCCATGGGTCCTAGGCTGTGGTGGAATGGCCGGCATCTAGAGTGAGGTGGCTGTTTGTGGTCAGAGAGAGGCTTGGAGGATGGCTTCTCCTTTGTCCAAGGTGATGCATCTGAATGGATTCATCTTTTGTATCCAAATAGTTCAAATGAGGGCAGAGGGAACATTCAAAAGGATTCCAAGGAGCCTCGGACGATTGAAAAGCAAAGCTTGACTTTCTAGTTTCACGCAGTGGACCATCTAGAGAGTTGGGCATGGCATCTTTTCTCTGCAGTTTCATGGGTGGTGAAGTCAGAAGGAGAGTCTTTGGGAATTCCACTGGATAGAGGTATTCTGATGGCATCCCAAGGCATGGCGTCAGGAACCCTGGGGTGAATTTCTGGTGCTGCTTGCCAGACAATGTCTGAGTATGTTATCACCCAGGTTTTCTGTTTCCTCCTTAGGAAATTGCTGGCAGGGAATGTTCGGCTTCCTGCGGAACCCTCCTACACTGTCAGTGTGGTCCTGCGGATCACCCTGTCTCCAGTGGCCGAGGTCCCTTTCTAGCTCGAGGCATGTCCCAGCCTATCAGAAAACTCACTGATCATGCAGCCCACCAGGGGCCCCGGCGCATGGGAGATTTCTTGGAGCAGAGTTCAGGGAGGGGTTGTGGCCAAGCGCCCACCTTCGAATTTCCATCCCGGTTTGGGCAGAACGCTCCTGAGAATTGGCCAGTGCTGGGCAGCCCTGCGGGCCATCCTGTACCCTGTGGCTGAGGGCCCTTTCTGGCTGTGGGCATGTTGTGGCCACCGGGGAAAGGCTCCAAGATGACACAGCCCACCCAGGGCCCCAGTGCAGGAGATCTTTCCCGGAGCAGAATTGAGGGAGGGGTTGTGGCCAGGCGTCCACCTCCGATTGTCTGGACCTCTGGGACGCCCAAGGCTGGGGCTGGCCTCAGTGGGGGCACAAAAGTTTCTCTCGCTCAGAGACTTTTCACAGCCCCAAAAGGCACTGTTTGCACTATGGCGTTAGGGGGAGTCATGGCACAGTACTCAGAGTTCCCCCATTGGAGGCCCCGCAGGAAGGATCCTGGACACAGAAGGCTGAGAAAGCAGGTGACGGTTCATGCCCAGGGCTTGGGGCACACCAGGCCCCATTGGCCAGAGCCAGGGAGGGGACCCCCGGAGGCTGAGGAGCAGGAGGCATCTGCCTCACTGCACCTGACTCTTGAAGTGCTTTCTGGCGGGGTCTGGACATGACCACTCTCAATCCCAGGCCAGGCCCTAGGGGGCCTCCCTGCAGACCTGCTGACAGCCCTGTCCCCCCGGCCAAGGGCTCTTTCTCACTCAGGGCATATCGTGGCCACCAGGGAAATGCACCAAGACGACATGGGCCACCCGGGGTCCCCAGCGCATTGGAGCATTCCAAGAGCAGAGTTGAGGGAGGGGTGGTTGCCGGGCATTGTCCTCTGAATTTTTGGGCGGTTGGGAAGCCAAGGGTTGGGGCTGGCCTCTGTGGGGGAATGAATGTATCTCTCGCTCGAAGGCTTTTACGCAGCTCTGAAATGCACTGTTTGCGCTGAGCTGGTCGGGGAGCTCGTGGCACAGGACTCAGGGTTCCCCAGATGGAGGCCCCGAGGGACAGGACCCTGGACACGGAAGGCTGAGAAAGCAGGTGAAGGTTCATGCCCGAGCCTCAGGGCAGGACAGACCCCATCGGCCAGCGCCAGGAAGGGCCCCCTGGAGGCTGAGGAGGAGGAGGCGTAGGCCTTGCCTGCACCGGACTCCCAGAGGCCTTTCTGGCAGGGTTCGGATATGACCACTAGCAATCCCGGCCCAGGTCCAGGGGGCGGCCCTACAGACATGTGGCAACCGAAGCAAGTTTGCGGGGCATTTTCCGGTCAATTCTCACAAGTGTTCTGCCCAAACTGGGCAGCCCTGCAGACAGCCCTGTCCCCTGTGGCTGAGTACCCAAGGGACAGGACCCTGTCCCTCATGGCCGAGGGTGCTTTCTGGCTCTGGGCATGTCACGGCCGCCCGGAAAACGTGCCAAGACTATGCGGCCCAGCCGGGGGCCCCGGTGCAGGGGAGGTTTCCCAGAGCCTAGTTGAGGGAAGGGTTGTGGACGGGTGTCCGTCTCCTATTGTTTGGACTGCCGGGACGCCCATGGCTGGGGCCGGCCTCAGTGGGGGCACGAAAGTTTCCTTGGCTCCAAGGCTTTTCCACAGCTCTGAAAGACACGGTTTGGAACGGGGCAGTAGGCAGAGTCCTGGCACGGGACTCAGGGTTCTTCAGTAGGAAGCCCCGAGGGACAGGATCCTGGACACGGAAGGCTGAGAAAGCAGGTGAGGGTTCCTGCCTGGGCCTCGGGGCGGGCCGGGCCCCATCGGCCAGCACAGGGAAGTAACCCGCAGAGGCTGAGGTGCAGGAGGCGTTGGCCTCGACTGCGCCTGGCTCCCAGACGGCTTTCTGGCAGGGATTAAACATGAGAACTCGAAATCCTGGGTCAGGCCCAGGGGGCAGCCCTGCAGACATGCGGTGGCTGAAGTGAGTTCATCAAGCGTTTTCCAGCCAATTCTCAGGAGGGTTCTGTCCAAACTGGGATTAGTTTGGGCAGAACCCTCCTGAGAATTGGCCACCATTGGGCAGCCCTGCGGAACGCCCTGTCCACCGTGGCTGAGGGCCCTTTCTTGCTCAGTTTGTGTCACCGCCACCCGGAAAACACAAGATTATGTGGCCCAGCCAAGGGCCCTGGTGCAGGGGAGCTTTCTTGGAGCAGAGTTGAGGGAGGGGTTGTGGCTGGGTGTCCGTCTCCAATTGCTTGGATTGTCCTTGCACCCAAGGCTGGGGCCCACCTCAGTGGGGGCACGAAAGTTTCCCTGACTCCGAGGCTTTTCTGCAGCAAAGAAAGGCACCATCTGTGATGGGATGGTAGGGTGATTCGTGGAGCAGGACTCGGGGTTCCCCAGTTGGAGGCCCTGAGGGATAGTACCTTGGACAGGGAAGGCTGAGAAAGCAGGTGAGGGTTCGTGCCCGGGTCTCAGGGCGGGCCGGGCCACATCAGACAGCACCAGGTAGGGGACCCCCAGAGGCTGAGGAAGAGGAGGTGTCGGCCTTGCCTCTGCCACACACCCAGAGAGCTTTCTGGCGGGGTTCTGACACGACCACTCACGATCCCGGACCAGGCCCAGGGGGCGGCCCTGCAGATGTGTGGCACATGAAGTGAGTTCTCTGGGTGTTTTCTGGCCAATTCTCCAGAGCGTTCTGGCCATCCCAGGATTGGTTTGGGCAGAAGGCTTGTGAGAATTGGCCAGCATTGAGCAGACTTGTGGACTGCCCTGTCCTCGATGGCTGAGGGCTCTTTCTGGTTCGGGGCGTGTTGTGGCCACCTGGAAAATGCGCCGAGATTACACAGCCCAGCCGGGGCCCAGGCGCATGGGAGCTTTCCTGGAGCAGAGTTGAGGGAGGGGTTGTGGTGGGGAGTCCGTCTCTGATTCTTTGCACCACCGGCGCACTCAATGCTGGGGATGGCCTCAGTGGGGGCACGAAAGTTTCCCTGGCTCTGAGGCTTTTCGGCAGCAAAGAAAGGCACCATGTGCGATAGGGGGAGTCTTGGCTCGGGACTCAGATTTCCCCAGTTGGAAGCCCCAAGGGACAGGACCCTGGACACGGAAGACTGAGATAGCAGACGAGGGTTCGTGCCTGGGCCTTGGAGTGGGACGGGCCCCATCCGCCGGGGCAGGGAGGGGTCCCCTGGAGGCTGAGGAACAGGAGGCATTGGCCTAGCCTGTGCTGGACTCCCGGAAGGCTTTCTGGCGGGGTTGAGATAAGATCACTCACAATCCAGGGCCATGCCCAGGGTTTGGCCCTGCAGACATCTAGTGCCCAAAGTGATTTTGCCAGGCATTTTCCGGCTAATTCTCACGAGCATTCTGCCCAAACCAATCCTGGTTTGGGCAGAACGCTCGTGAGAATTGGCCGTTGTTGGGCAGCCCTGCTGACTGCCCTGTACACCACAGCTGAGGTCCCTTCCTCACTGGGGGCGTGTCGCAGCCACCCAGAAGAAGTGCCAAGATGACATGGCCCAGCCAGGGGACCCGGCACAGGGGAGCTTTCCCAAGCAGAGTTGAGGGAGGGGTTGTGGCCGGACGTCCGTCTCCGATTGTTTGGACCTCCAGGGCACCCAAGGATGGGGCCAGCCTCAGTGGGGGCAAAAAATTTCCCTGCTCTGAGACTTTTCCGCAGCTCCAAGGGGCACCGTCTGCTCCGGGGTGGTAGGGGGAGTCATGGCGTGGGACTCGGGGTTCCCCGTTGGAGGCTCCAAGGGACAGGACTCGGGACATGGAAGGCTGAGAAAGCAGGCGAGGGTTCATGCCCAGGCCTCAGACCTGGCAGGCCCCATCGGCCAGCGCCAGGGAGGGGAGCCCCAGAGGCTGAGGAGCAGGAGACATTGGCCTCAACTGTGCTGGACTCCTGAAGGATTTTCTGGCAAGGTTCAGACGCAACCACTCATGATCCCAGGCCAGCCCAAGAGGCAGCCCTTCAGACGTGTGGTGCCCAAAGCAATTTCACTGGGCATTTTCTGGCCAATTCTCATGAGCGTTCTGACCCACTGATCCCAGTTGGGGCAGGACACTTGTGAGAATTGGCTGGCATTGGGCAACCCTGAGGACAGCCCTGTTCCCCTTGGCCAAGGAATCTTTCTGGCTTGGGACATGTTGTGGCCATCCAGAAAACACGCCAAGACGATGCGGCCCAGCTGGGTCCCTGGTGCAGGGGAGATTTCCTGTAGCAGAGTTGACAGAGGGTTGTGGTCAGGCATCCGACTTTGATTGTTTGGACTGCCAGAGTGTCCAAGGCTGCCACAGGCCTCAGTGGGGGCATGAAAGTTTCCATGGCTCTGAGGCTTTTCTGCAGCAAAGAAAGGTACCGTTTGTGCTGGGACAGTAGGGGGAGTCGTGGCACAGGACTCGGGGTTCCCCAGCTGGAGGCCCCGAGGGACAGTACCCTGGACAGGGAAGGCTGAGAAAGCAGGTGAGGGTTCGTGCCCGGGTCTCAGGGCGGGCCGGGCCACATCGGACAACACCAGGTAGGGGACCCTCGGAGGCTGAGGAAGAGGAGGTGTCGGCCTTGCCTGTGCCACACTCCCAGAGAGCTTTCTGGCGGGGTTCGGACACGACCACTCGCGATCCCATACCAGGCCCAGCGGGCGGCCCTGCAGACGTGTGGAACATGAAGTGAGTTCTCTGGGTGTTTTCTGGCCAATTCTCCAGAGCGTTCTGGCCATCCCAGGATTGGTTTGGGCAGAACGCTTGTGAGAATTGGCCGACATTGAGCAGACCTGCAGAATGCCCTGTCCCCTGTGGCTGAGTACCCAAGGGACAGAACCCTGGACACGGAAGGCTGAGAAAGCAGTGAGGGTTCGTGCCTGGTCCTCGGGGCGGGCCAAGCCCCATCAGCCAGCGCCAGGGAGGGGACACCCGGAGGCTGAGGAGCAGGAGGCATCAGCCTTGCCTACACCTGTCTCCCAGAGCACTTTTTGGAACAAATGTCTCTCTCACCGAAGGCTCGTAAGCAGTTCCAAAAGGCAATGTTTGTGCCAGGGTTTTGGGGGGACTCATGGCACACGACTCAGAGCTCAGAGTTTCCCAGTTGGAGGCCCCGAGGGACAGGACCCTGGAAATAGAAGGTTGAGAAAGGAGGCGAGGGTTCATGCCTGGGCCTCAGGGCAGGCCCGGCGCCATCTGCCAGTGCCAGGGAGGGTCCCCCGAAGGATGAGGAGCAGGAGGCATTGGCGTCACCTGCACCTGACTCCCAGAGGGGTTTCTGGTGGGGTTCGGACATGACCACTCAGAATCCTGGGCCCAGACCAGGGTGCAGCTCTTTAGACCTGCAGTGCCCGAAGCGAGTTCACTGGGCATTTTCCGGCCAATTTTCACATGCATCTGCCCAAATGATGATCAATTTGGGTAGAACGTTCATGAGAATAGGCCTTCGTTGGGCAGCCCTGTGGACCACCCTGTCTCCCATGGCTGAAGTCCCTTTCTCGCTCGGGGCATGTCGCAACCAGTCAGAAGACGCACCTATAATGTGGCCCACTGGGGGGCCCCGGCGCAAGGGAGATTTCCTGGAATAGAGTTGAGGGAGGTGTTGTGGCCAGGTGTTCGCCTCCAAATTTTCAGGCCACTGGGCGCCTGGACGTTGTGGATGGCCTCTGTGGGTTTATGAAAGTTCTCTCATTCTGAGGCTTTTCCACACCTCCAAAAGCGACCACTTCCACTTGAGTGGCATTTGGACTCGTGGGGAGTGGCGTAGAAAGCCCAATCTTGAGGGACAGTGCCAGTGTGGCTTTAGACCTGTGGAGGGTTTGGGAGTTGATTTAGGGTGTATGGAAGGCTCAGCAGGGCCGATCCATGCAACTGGAGGGCGTGGTGTGCTGTGGTCATACAGAGCATGGTAAGGGTGCAATGCCTCTTGCCACCACTGGAGGCATCGGCGAGCTGCTGTGGCAAACACACCAGAGTAGGACTCTGCAACCTGCTGGCTCTGAGAGCAGTGGAGGGGCGCTGGGTGAGAGATCCTGAAACGTGAGGCACTGCAGCTTGTTTTTACAGGACAGAGTGTTGAGCTGAAGACTCTGTTTCCCCAGGCTCAAGAGTAGTGGTAAGAATTGCTGGAACCAGGCCCCCACTCAGTCAGCGCTGTGTCCCGTTGCCCCAGGTTGGATGGGAATGTGCTGTCAGGATGGTTCGGGAGGGTCGTCCTGGTTGGGGTCTGGAGGCGGGGGAACCAAACTCAACCCATGGTGCCTTTGGAACTGAGGACGTGAGTGTCTGTTTGTAAGAATATATTTGCTTCTCCCAAAAGGACAAGGGCATTGGCTGGCTTTAGAAAGAAGCGAATGACCACTTAAGAAACAAGCATGTGTCTCTCCTTCTCCCAGGAATCGGAGCAGGTGTGTAGGCTTTAGGTGGGAGGTGCCTACATATCTGCACCTGAGAACCCTTCTTCACTCTGGCTCCATGAGACCTGAAGTTTGGAAATCAGCATCTGAGTCCGTCATGCAGCTTATCACAGGACATTAACATTCAGAGAAAAGAGCAGGCCCATGGGGCACAGTGGCACATCCATGCCAGCATGGGAGGCAAAACTTATCTTTCACCCCAAACATCCTGCGTTTTCTCTCTTCTCTAGTGGAGCCAAAAAGTCACATGAACACAGCTGTCAGCAATGGAGAGTGGATGCTAGGGTTCCTGAGTTTCCCTACAGGGAGCACCTGGCAGGGGATCTCATTTTCTCTGCTTATTTCTGGCCCACAAATGTATTTGGAACATATCTTTCCTAGGCAATCCCTTGGATTCGAAAAGGGAAGATGAGATGGACTCGGTGTGTGTTTGGGACCTAGAATGCGTTCCTTCATCTAACAGTGTTGATTCCATGGGCACTAGACTGTGGTGAAATGGCTGGCATCTAGAGTGAGGTGGCTGTTTATGGTCAGAGAGAGGCTTGGAGGATGGCTTCTCCTTTGTCCAAGGGGATGGATCCTAATGGATTTGTCTTTTGTATCAAAGAGTTCAAATGAGGGCAGGGGGAACATTCAAAAGGATTCCAAGGAGCATTGGATGATTGAAAAGCAAAGCTTGACTTTCTAGTTTCACTCGGTGGACCATCTAGAGAGTTGGGCATGGCATCTTTTCTCTGCAGTTTCATGGGTGGTGAAGTCAGAAGGAGAGTCTTTGGGAATTCCACTGGATAGAGGCATTCTGATGGCATCCCAAGGCATGGCGTCAGGAACCCTGGGGTGAATTTCTGGGGCTGCTTCCAAGACGTTTGCTGAGTCATGTTATCCCCTAGTTTTTCTGTTTCCTCCTTAGGAAATTGCTGACAGGGAATGTTCTGCTTCCTGCAGAACACTCCTGCACTGTCGGTGGGCTTGTGGGTTGTTGCAGCCACTCTGGAAAAGAGCATGATGTTTCCTCCAAAAGCTAAGAACTGAACAACCATAGGATCCAGCAGTTGCCCTCCTAGGTATTTCCCTGAAGGGCACAAAAATGCACATTCGATAGGGTACAAGCATCATGACATTGACACCAGCATTATCAACCATAGCAACAGTGGAGGGAGTCCCAATGTCCATTTGCTGATGAGCGATATGTACATTTATATCTATCTACCTATCTACCTAGATATATGAACATAGATATCTAATATCCCACATATTCTTAATGGAACAGGAGCCAAGTTCCGAAAGAATGAAACCTTACCATTTGCAAGGATGTGGATAGATCTAGAGTGGATTTAGCTAAGTGAAACCAGTAAGAAATGACCAATAGCCTATAATTTGACTTCTATGGAATTTCAGAAAGAAAACATGAACATAGTGAGGGGAGAAAGATAGGTCAATGAGGAAAGAGACTCAAACATAGAGCACCAACTGAGGGCGGCTAGAGAGTAGGGGTGTGGAGGGGAAGGGTTCAATGGGTGACGGCTATTAGGGAGGGTCCTCGTTGTGATGAGCTCTGGGTGTTCTGTGCAGGTGAAAAATCATGATATCCTATTCCTGGAGCAAAGGAATGAACACTGCCTGGAAACAAATTGAAATTGAAGTCAAGGAAAGAGATAAGAAGACCATGTTCTACTTCATGAAGAGTGAGGTAAAAATGGAATGATTTTCAGTCTCTTGTTCTCTTGATGATGATTTTCAAACACACTGTGGTAGGATACACTAGTTTTTGTTTGCATAAGGAGCCCTCAGAAGGCTGCCAGGAAGATTCAGATGTCAGAGCATGTCCATGCTCCATGTATATGTCCTTCCAGTTTTCCCAGGTACAAAGGTAAGTGGAGAGAAATAGGGCAGAAGAGGAAAGGAGGTGTGAAGCAGTCAGGAGGTAGCCTTCCCCCTTTCTCAAGAAAGCCTTGGGCCAATGTCAATTGAGAAGAAGGAGGGGGGATCCCAGAGCTTTGCCACAGACAGGGGAGTTCTATGTCTCCCTAGAGCTGACAGGGGTCCCTGAGGAGAACTGAGATAGGGGTGTGGCAGGCCCAAACTTATGGTCTGGAGGTGGGTTCCCCGAGGAGCCGAGTTGAGGATGGTGGTCATGTGGTGCATCAGGCTCCAGGGGGCTGCAGAGCGTGGGAGAGTACTCATGAGGACATGCATTTTTTCACTGGCTCTGACGGCCCTGTGCAGCTCCAAATGGACTGGTTACCTGCTGGGTGGCAGGCGGACTCCTAAGGTATGACTCCTGGGTTCCCAAGCCAGAGAGTTTGCGTGACAGGCCCCTGTAGAAAGAAATGTGAAAACGCAATTTAGGATTAGGGTTATGGCTTTGGGGAATGGCTGCTCCAATCTGCCGGTGCCAAATGCAGGCTCCACTTGGGGTTGAGTTGAGGAAATGCATCCTGCAGTGTGGCAGAATCTGAGTTTCTGGCCAGGGGACCGCTGATGGTGCGGCTGGTTTAGAAGGGAGACCAGGTTAGTTCCGCTCCAAAGATCGTGATCAATTTGGGCAGGATGCTCATGAGAATAGGCTGCATTGGGCGGCCCTGTGGACCATCCTGTCCCCCGAGGCTGAAGGTCCTTTCTCCCTAGGGGCATGTCTCGGCCACCCGGAAAACACTGAGACGTGGAGCCCAGCACAGGGGAGTTTTTCCAGAGAAGAGTTGAGGGAGAGGTTGTGGCCAGGCATCTGCCTCCAATGTTTCAGGACACTGGGGTGCCAAAGGTTGGGGCTGGCCTCCGTGGAGGCACGAGGGTTTCTCTGGCTCCAAGGCTTTTCTGCAGCTCCGAAAGGCACCGTTTCTGTTGAGGTGGCAGGTGGACCTGTGGCGCAAGACTCAGGGTTCCCCAGTTGGTGGGACTGAAGGACAGGATCCTGGAAAAGGAAGGCTGAGAAAGCAGGTGAGGGTTCGGGCCCAGGCCTTGGAGCAGGGCAGACCTTATCGGCCAGCACCAGGGAGGGGAACCCCAGAGACTGAGGAGCAGGAAGTGTCAGCCTCGACTGCACCTGACTCATAGAGGGCTTTCTGGCAGCATTCGAGCCATGACCACTTGGGATCCTGGGCCAGGCCCAGAGAGTGGTCCTGCAGACATGTGGTGCCCGAAGCGAGTTCACCAGCCATTTTCCGGCCAATTCTCTCGAGCGTTCTGCCCAAATTGTGATCAGGCTAGGCCTGGGCAGAGGGACAGGGCAGGCCCTATCTGCCAGCACCAGGGAGGGGACCCCCGGAGGCTAACGAGCAGGAGCCATTGGCCTCACCTGCACCTGACTCACGGAGGGCTCTCTGGCAGCGTTCAAAACAATGGCAACCACTCAGGATCCCCGGCCAGTCCGGGGGGTGGCCCTGCAGACATACAGCGCTCTAAACAAGAAGAAATTTTTGAAGTCTGATTATACTCACTAATTTTTCTATACTGATCATACTCACTAATTTAATGGTAATTCCTTCTTTACACAATTTCTGCTGTGAAAGTTTTCCTAGGAAAACTGTACTTTCAAAGAGTGGGGGAACCTGTACCTCTCCTGCAGGGTTAGCTTTAGTCTCCATGTTACACAGAACTTTCCATGACCTGCAGATTTTATCACTCAAACATTGCACCTTTGATCACCTTCATCTGTTTCCCGCCACCCCACCCCCAAATTCCCTGAATCTGGCAACCACCAGTTTGTTTTCAGTAAGTATGTGTTCATTATGTTTTTGTATTCATGTGGAATGGACATGAAAGCATCTGGTGTTTGTCATTCTGTGTCTAAGTTACTTAGCATAATGTTCTCAAGGTTTATGTTTCCATGTCTGGTTATTGTGAACAATGCTCCAGTGAACTTCAGAGTGCATCTCTTTTTTTGAGGGAGTGTTTTTGTGTTCTCAAAAAAATATTCGAAAGAGTAATTACTGGGTCTTGTGGTAGTTGTGTTTATTATTTTCAGGAACCTCCATACTGTTTGCCACTGTGGCTGCACCAATGTACATTCCCACCAACAGCCCATAGGGTCCCCTCATCTACACATGCTTGACCACACCTGGTGTCTGTCTCTGGGACAATTGCTGTTCCAACAGTTGTGACAGCTGACGCCTATATACTTAGAGTCCCCTGATGACGATTGGTGATGTTGTACACCTTTTTCTGTGTCTGTTGGCCACATGTATGTTATCATTAGAAAGGATCTATTCACATATTCTCCCCATTTTTTATTTTGTTTTTGTTTAGATTTATATGTGTGTTTTGTGTATTTTGGATATTAACCTCTTCTCACACATATGATTTACAGATTTTTTTTTGTCATTGGGTAAGTTGCCTTTTAAGTTTTTGATGGTTTCTTTTGCTGTGAAGAGATCTCAGTTTGATGTCATTCCACTTGCTTATTTTTGCCTTTGTTTCCTTTGTTTTTGGTGTCTGATATGAAGACTTTGCCAAAACCAATGTTGAGAAACTTACTACCTGTGTTTTTTTCTTGTAGGTTTATGGATTCAGGTCTTATGTTCAAGTCATTCATCCGTTTAAAATTTCTGTGTGTGGTGTTGTTATCTAGTTACATTCTTTTGCATATAGTGTCCGGTGTTCTCAGTATCATTCACTGAAGAGACAGTCCTCTCCGCATTGTACATTTTTTTCTCCTGTGTTGTAAGTTAAGACCATATATGTGTGGGTTAGTTTCTGAATTTTCTATTTTGTTCTATTCTATTCTCTGTGTGTGTTTTTATGCCAGTACCATACTGTTTTGATAATCATAATTTTGTATTCTAGCTTGAAATATGGGAGTGTGGAGACTGCAGCTTTCTTTCTCCAGATTGCTCTGGGTATTTGGGGTCTTTTGTGAAATCATATGAGTTTTAGAACTGTCTTCTATTTCTTTGAATAATGTCATTGGGATTTGGATAGGGATTTCATCACATCTGTAGATTGCTTTGGGTATAATGAACATGTTAACATTGTTAATTTTTCCAGTTAATGAGCATGGCATATGCTCCTGTTTATTTGTGTCATCTTCCATTTCTTTAACCCACACATTCCTCCCCACCCCAACACACACATGCACTCCCTTTATTTTCCACCATGTGTTCAGTGTACCAGGCCTTTCTTATTCTTGGTTACTCTTATTCCTTGATATTTTTTCTCCATGCAATTGTAAATGGCATTGATTTCTTAGTTTCTCTTTGTGAAAGTTTGTCTTCAGTATATAGAAACACAATAAGTTGGGGTACCTGGGTGGCTCCGTTGGTGAAGCGTTTGCCTTCAGGTCAGGTCATGTCTTGGGATGGAGCCCTTAATCAGTCTCCCTGCTCAGTGGGGAAACTGCTTTTCTCTCTCCCTCTGCTGCTCCCCCTGCTTGTGCTCATGCTTCCTCTATCAAATAAATAAAATCTTTTAAAAGAAGAAATGCAACAGGTCTCTGTATGCCAACTTTGTATCCTGCAGCTTTACTGAATTTGTTTTCTCTAACAGATTTTTGGTGGAATCTTTACAGATTTCTCTATATAGTATCATGTCATCTGAAAATAGTGACTGTTTATTTTCGTATTTGGATTTCACATTAATTTTTGTATAAATGTTTTGTCTAGGACTTTCAGTGCTATGCTGAATGAAAGTGGTGAGAGTGGCCATCTATCTTTGTCTGGTTCTTGATCTTAGTGGAAAAGTTCTCAGATTTTCACTCTTGAGTATGGTGTCAGCTATGGGCTTTTCATATAGGGCCTTAAAAATATATATATATATATATATATATATATATATATATTTAATTTCTTTTCAGTGTTCCAGAATTCAATGTTTATACACCACACCCAGTGATCCATGCAACATATAGAGCCTTTATTGTGTGGAGGTATGTTCCCCCAATACCCAGATGGTTTAGGGTTTTATCATAAATACATATTTAATCTTGTAAGAAGTTCTTTCTGCATCTATTGTAACAATCATATAATTTTATCTTTTATTTTGTTAAGGTGGTGTATCCCATTGGTGGATGTGCAGATGTGGAATCGTCCTTGCATCACTGGAATAAATCCCACTGGATCATGTTGTGTGATTCTCCTGATGTATTTTTGAATTCTGCTTGTTGATTAATTTCTTGAGGATTTTGACATCTATGTTCATGAGGGATATTGGTGTTTCCTTTTCTTGTAGTGTTTCTTGAATCCTTTTCTTGAATTTTTGGCATTGGACATCTGTTTCTTGGGTGGTTTCTGATTATCAAATCAATCTTTTTACTTGTGATCAGTATGTTCAGATTTTTTTTCCTTTCATGGTTCAATCTTTCTAGGTTGTTGGTAGGGACTTATCCATTTCTTCTAGGTTGTACAGTGTATTGGCTTCTACTTGCTCATAGTACTCTTATGATATTTTGTATTTTTGTGATATTCATTGTCATGGATCATCCTTTGTTCCTTTATTTAAAGTTTCTCATTTTTTTTATTTAAATTCAAGGAGGCAAGAAATAATACATCATTAGTTTTTAATGTAATGTTCAATGATTCATTATTAATGATTTAATTAATTCAAGGATTCATAGAGTATAACAGCCAGTGCTTATCACCACACATGCCCTCTTTAATGCCCATCACCCAGTTATTCATTCCCCCACCCACTTCCCTTTCTGCAACCCTCAATTTGTTTCCCAGAGTCAAGAGTCTTATATGCTTTTTCTCCCTCTCAGATATCTTCCCATTCAGGTTTCCCACCCTGTCCCTATGACCCTCTGTGTTATTCCTTATATTTCACATATGAGTGAAATTGTATGATAACTGTCTTTCTCTGCTTGACTTATTCACTTAGCATAATCCCCTCCAGTTCCATCCATGTCAATGCAAATGGTAAGTATTCATTGTTTCTGATGGCTGAGTAATATTCCATTGTATATATGAACCACATCTTCTTTATTTTTTTAAGGATTTTATTTACTTATTTGACAGAGAGAGAGAGAGAGATGACAAGTAGGCAGAGAGGCAGCCAGGGAGAGAGGGGTAAGCAGGCTCCCCAGTTAGCAGAGAGCCCTATGCATGCTCGATCCCAGGAACCTGAGATCATGACCTGAGCCAAAGGCAGAGGCCTAACCCACTGAGTCACCCAGAGGCCCCTGAACCACATCTTCTTTATACATTGATCTGTTGAAGGACACCTCAGCTCCTTCCATAGTTTGGCTCTTGTGGACATTGCTGCTATGAACACTGGGGTGCATGTGCCTCTTCATTTTACCAAATCTGTATGGTAAATACCCAAGAGTGCAATTGGTGGGTCACAGGGTAGCTTTATTTTTACTGTCTTGAGGAAACCCATACTGTTTTTCAGAGTGACCACCAGCTTGCGTTCCAACAGTGTAAGAAGGTTCCCTCTTACACTGCTGTATAAGATGTTTCACATCCTTACCAACATTTGTTCCCTGTCTTTTAATTTTTGCCATTCTAACTGGTGTAAGGTGGTGTCTCATTATGGTTTTGATTTTTATTTCCCTGATGGCAAGTGATGTGGAGAATGTTTTCATGTGTCTGTTAGCCATTTGTATTTGTATGTCTTTTTAGGAGAAGTGTTTTTTATGTCTTCTGCCCATTTCTTGAGTGGACTCTTTGTTTTTTTGGGTGTTGAGTTTGAGAAATTCTGTGTAAATCTTGGATACCAGATCTTTAACTGTAATAGCATTTGCAAATATCTTCTCCCATTCTACAGGTTGCCTTTTAGTTTTATTGATTGTTTCCAAGCTTTTCACCTTGATGAAGCACCAAAAGTTCATTTTTGCTTTTGTTTCCCTTGCCTGTAGAGACATGTCTTGAAAAAAGTTGATGTGCTTGAGGTCGACGAGGTTGCTGCCTGTGTTCTCTAGGATTTTGGTGTGAGACAGGAACTAATCATCTTTCTTTCCTGATTGTATTTGAGCCCTTTCTCTTTCTTAATGAGTCTAGCTAAAAGTTTGTTAGTTTTGTTTATCTTTCCAACAAAGGCAGCTCTCATTTTCATTGATCTTATGTCTTTTTAGTCACAGTTGTATTTATTTTCACATTCCTTTGCAACCTGGCCTGCCCTCCCCTCAGTCTTCCTCAGGGAATATCTTCTCACTTCATGAGCTGACAGCTCTGAACTTAAAAACGAATATTGTTTTATATTTCTCAATGCCTTAGCTCCTCCATGACATGTCTTTCAAAACTGTCAATGGGTTTTTAGCAGTCCTGGAGGGCTGCCTGCTCAAGGAGGGGATGACCTGGGAGGGGCAGCCCTCCTTCCCATCTCCCTTAGCATGTCCCTGAGCCCTGGAGCCATCTGTCCCACTGAGGGTTGAGGGACCCAAGACAGCCCATCTTGAGCCCAGGCTAGGTCAGCTGTGTAGACTGATGTGTACCAGTATTGGTGGGAAGCTGGCATGGACCAGGTGCAGGCAATTTCTCCTTCTCTTTTCTTCCTCCCTTCCTGCCCAGAGGTAGCTCAGAACAGACTTCAAGCCCTGTATCTCAAGATCCCGTGACCTGGGCTCCCTGCTTTCAGCTGGTGACCTTAGTGGTTTCCTGTTGCTTCTGCCTCCCATACCCACTCCCATGGCTGTTCCTGGATCAGGGGAGGGATCAAACCCTTGTCTGTACTTGGTCCTCTTCCTGTCCCACACCAAGCCCACCCACATTTGTCTTCCAGGTATGTGCTTGGAAGCAAGCCCATCCACAGGAACTTATAAGACAAACAGATACAGGTAATGACCACTGAAGTGGAGATTCAGGGTGTATAACAAACCTGCTCTGAAACCTGTCCCATACTCTATGACAACCTCACACAAAAACAGAAACAATAATAGCTTTCTGGACAGTGAAGTGACATCTGTCTCTACTTACACTCTTGAAAGCATAGGTGCTGACCCCGGATGGAAAGGAGCCATGGCTCCTGTGGGCTACAATTAACAGAAAAAGTATAAGAATTCAGTGAAATTTGAATTCCAGGCATAGAGTGAATAATTATTGTACAGTAAATACTCTCAAGTAAGTCTTATGAACATTGCATAGCAAAAGCTTTTTCGAATAGTTTACTGAAGAAAAAACTTTTTTATTGTTTATTTTAATTCAGGTAGAGTTAACATACAGTGGTATATTAGTTTCAGGTGTACAATATAGTGATTCAGTGATTCTAGATATTACTCAGCGGTCATCAAGAAAAGTGTACTCTTAGTCCCTGTCATCTATTTCACTCATCCCTCCATCCACTTCCACTCTGGTAACCACAGAGTCAGTATTTTGTTTTGTATCTTCTTTCTCCTTTATTTATGTATGTTCATTTCTTAAATTCCATGGAAGAGTGACATCAAAAGGCATTTGTCTTTCTCCAACTGATGGATTTCACTTAGGATAGTACTCTCTAGCTCCATCCATGTATCTGCAAATGGCATATTTCATTCTTTTTATGGCTGAGTAATTTTCCACTGTGTGTGTGTGTATACATGTATCATCTCATTTATCAAATTATCCAGAAATACTTGGATTGCTTCCATATTGTAATATTGTAATGATGCAAGAAACATAGGGGCACATGTATCCTTTTGAATTATTGTTCCCATATTCTTTGGGTAAACACCCAGTAGTGTGATTGCTGGATCATAAGGTAGTTCTATATTTAAAGTTTTGAGTAACAGTCTGTTACTGTTTTCCACAGTGGCTGCAGCAGCTTGCATTCCCACCAACAGTGCTAGAGGGTTCCCTTTCATCCACATCCTCCCAACATCTGCTTTCTTGTGCTGGTGCTGTTAGCCATTCTGATAGTGTGTGGTAATATCTCATGGAACTTTTCATTTGGATTTTCCTGTTGATGGGTGATGGTGAACATCTTTTCACGTGACTGTGGGGCATCTGTATTTCTTCTTTGGAGAAATGTCTGCTTATGTCTTCTATTTTTTAACTAGATTATTTGTTTTTTGGGTGTTGCGTTGTATCAGTTCTACATATTTTGGACACTACTCTTTTATTGTATATGATATTTGCAAACATCTCCCATTAAGTAGGTTGTCTTCTATTCATTACATTTTTATTGTTCTTATGCTGTGCGGTAAGTTTTTATATTGATGTAGTTCCAGTAGTTTATTTTTGCTTTTGTTTCCTTTGCCTTAGGAGGTGTATCTAAAAAACGTATAGTTCATGTCAGAGAAGTTACTATATGTGCCCTCTTGTAGGATTTTTATGATTTCAGGTCTCACATTGAGGTCTTGAAACTGTTTTGAGTTTATTTTTCCATCTGCTTTAAGAAAGCAGTCTAATTTCATTCTTTTGTGCATAGTTGTCCAGTTTTCCCAACACCATTTGTTGTAGAGACTGTCCTTTTCCCTTTTAACATTTTTGCCTATTTTGCAGAAGATTAATTGGGCATGTGATTGTGGGTTTATGTCTGAGCTTCTATTCTGCTCCCTTAGTCACTGTGTGTATTTCTGTGCCAGTCCCATACTGTTAGGATGACTGCAGCTTTGTAGTATAATTTGAAATATGGAATTGTGACTCCGCCAGCTTTGTTTTTCTTCATAACATTGTGTTGGTTGTTCAGTATCTTTTGTAATTCCATACAAATTTTGAAGGTAGTTTCTTTGAGTTCTTTCATTTTTTTTAATTAACACTTAATTTATTATTTGCCCCAGGGATACAGGTCTGTGAATTATCATGCTTACACATGTCCCAGCAGTCACCATAACACATACCTTCCCCATTGTTCATACCCAGTGATCCTATCCCTACCCCTCCACCCTCCAGCAGCCCTCAGTTTGTTTCATGAGATTCAGAGTCTCTTATGGTTTGTCTCCTTCTGTTCCCATTATATTTCAAGCTTTGTAGATTGTCTCAATAATGTTTGTTATGGCAAAAATTATATTTCTGCTCTATGATACAATCTTGAATCACATTTCACATTTAGATTTGCCATCTTTTTTATTAATAAAAACTAATATTTAATGAGTATTTACTAAGCGTCAGGCATTTGTGTAATGTTTTTGCATTGGTATTTTATTTATTTATTTACATTTTTATTTATTTATTTTTTATATGATTTTTTATTTTTTATAAACATATATTTTTATCCCCAGGGGTACAGGTCTGTGAATCACCAGGTTTACACACTTCACAGCACTCACCAAAGCACATACCCTCCCCAATGTCCATAATCCCACCCCCTTCTCCCAAACCCCCTCCCCCCAGCACCCAGCAACCCTCAGTTTGTTTTGTGAGATTAAGAGTCACTTATGGTTTGTCTCCCTCCCAATCCCATTTTCTTTCATTTATTCTTCTCCTACCCACGTAAGCCCCCATGTTGCATCACCACTTCCTCATATCAGGGAGATCATATGATAGTTGTCTTTCTCTGCTTGACTTATTTCGCTAAGCATGATACGCTCTAGTTCCATCCATGTTGTTGCAAATGGCAAGATTTCATTTCTTTTGATGGCTGCATAGTATTCCATTGTGTATATATACCACATCTTCTTGATCCATTCATCTGTTGTTGGACATCTAGGTTCTTTCCATAGTTTGGCTATTGTGGACATTGCTGCTATAAACATTCGGGTACACGTGCCCCTTTGGATCACTATGTTTGTATCTTTAGGGTAAATACCCAATAGTGCAATTGCTGGGTCATAGGGCAGTTCTATTTTCAACATTTTGAGGAACCTCCATGCTGTTTTCCAGAGAGGTTGCACCAGCTTGCATTCCCACCAACAGTGTAGGAGGGTTCCCCTTTCTCCGCATCCTCGCCAGCATCTGTCATTTCCTGACTTGTTCATTTTAGCCATTCTGACTGGTGTGAGGTGATATCTCATTGTGGTTTTGATTTGTATTTCCCTGATGCCCAGTGATATGGAGCACTTTTTCATGTGTCTGTTGGCCATCGGGATGTCTTCTTTGCAGAAATGTCTGTTCATGTCCTCTGCCCATTTCTTGATTGGATTGTTTGTTCTTTGGGTGTTGAGTTTGCTAAGTTCTTTATAGATTCTGGACACTAGTCCTTTATCTGATATGTCGTTTGCAAATATCTTCTCCCATTCTGTCAGTTGTCTTTTGATTTTGTTAACTGTTTCCTTTGCTGTGCAAAAGCTTTTGATCTTGATGAAATCCCAATAGTTCATTTTTGCCCTTGCTTCCCTTGCCTTTGGCGTTGTTCCTAGGAAGATGTTGCTGCGGCTGAGGTCGAAGAGGTTGCTGCCTGTGTTCTCCTCAAGGATTTTGATGGATTCCTTTCTCACATTGAGGTCCTTCATCCATTTTGAGTCTATTTTTGTGTGTGGTGTAAGGAAATG
Organism: Mustela putorius furo; assembly: GCF_011764305.1. Classification (NCBI taxonomy): domain Eukaryota; kingdom Metazoa; phylum Chordata; class Mammalia; order Carnivora; family Mustelidae; genus Mustela; species Mustela putorius. The sequence goes on from NW_025422010.1 coordinate 796,456, forward strand.
GTCCAATTTCATTTTTCTGCATGTGGCTGTCCAATTTTCCCAGCACCATTTATTGAAGAGGCTATCTTTTTTCCATTGGACATTCTTTCCTGCTTTGTCAAAGATTAGTTGACCATAGAGTTGAGAGTCTATTTCTGGGCTCTCTATTCTGTTCCATTGATCTATGTGTCTGTTTTTGTGCCAGTACCATGCTGTCTTGATGATGACAGCTTTGTAATAGAGCTTGAAGTCCGGAATTGTGATGCCACCAACGTTGGCTTTCTTTTTCAATATCCCTTTGGCTATTCGAGGTCTTTTCTGGTTCCATATAAATTTTAGAATTATTTGTTCCATTTATTTGAAAAATATGGATGGTACTTTGATAGGAATTGCATTAAATGTGTAGATTGCTTTAGGTAGCATAGACATTTTCACAATATTTATTCTTCCAATCCAGGAACATGGAACATTTTTCCATTTCTTTGTGTCTTCCTCAATTTCTTTCATGAGTACTTTATAGTTTTCTGAGTATAGATTCTGTGTCTCTTTGGTTAGGTTTATTCCTAGGTATCTTATGGTTTTGGGAGTTCTTTCATTTTTTTAATTTAAATTCAATTAGCCAAGTTACCATACATCATTAGTTTCAGATGTAGTGTTAAATAACATATCAGATGTGTATAACACCAAGTGCTCATTGCATCACATGCCCTCCTTAATGCCCATCACCCAGTTACCCTCCCGCCCCATCCAGCAGCTCTCAGTTTGTTGCTATAGTTAAGAGTCTATCATGTTTTTTTTTTAACCATCTCTGATGCCTTGCCATTCTGTTTCCCCTTCCTTTCCCTATGGTTCTCTGCCCTGTTTCTGATATTTCACATATGAGTGAAACCATATGATAATTGTGTTTCTTTCATTGACATATTTTACTCAGCATAATATCTTCCAGACCCATCCAGGTTGATGTGATGATAAGTATTCATCCTTTCTGATGGCTGAGTAATATTCCATTGAATATACAAAACCACATCTTCTTTATCCATTCCTCTATCCATAGATATCCGGGTTCTGTCCATAGTTTAGTTATAGTGGATATTGTTGCAATGAACACTGGGGTGCAGGTGCCAGTTCTTTTCACTACATTTCTATTTTTGTGGTAAAAGTCCTGTAGTGCAATTGCTGTGCTTTAGGGTAACTTTACTTTTAACTTCTTGAGCAAACCCCATACTGTTTTCCAGAGTGAATGTAACAGTATGCATTCCCACCAGGAGTGTAGGAGGCTTCTCCATTCTCTGCATCCTCACCAATGTTTGTGGTGTCATGTCTTGTTAATTTTACACATTCTGCCTAGTGTGATAGAGCACCTCAATATGGCTTAGATGTGCATTTCCCAGAAGCCATGTGATATGGAACATTTATGCATATAGCTGTTGGTTACATGTGTGTCATCATTGAAGAAATGTCTATTCATATTTTCACCCATGTCTAGACCTTACATTGGGTTAAGGCCCTGAAGCCTGGAAGATACAATCAGCCAGAACTGTGCAGATCTTCACAAGGTCTGAGTTAAAATGGAGTTTTAGGGTGTGTATCAAGCTCTGAGGGTGGATGAAAGTGTAGGTTCACTGATATTGTCTCAGGTTTGCATTCAGATTTCTCATGCTCTCAATCCAGTCTGGAGTAAAAAAGGGAGTTTCCTTTTGTGTGGCAGGCTGATCCTCTGGTTTTGCTCAAGTGGTCCCAGTACCTGGGGCTTGGGAGCCAGGCCTCTACAGATGGACCTCTCAGAACTCCAAATAGGGTTATGGTTAGGACCTAGGAGCATGGAAGGTCTAAACTGCCAACCGTGTGGTGAGTGTCTTGGAGGGCTGAGTTGAGGACATGTGTTAGCATGAGCGTCTGGCTCAGGGTTTCAATCCATGAGCCCTTGAAAGTGGGAGTTCACTGGGATGGAAACAGATGGACCTTCAGATTTCTACTGACCTATATACTTATTGGAGTCCATTATGGAAAAATTTCCTTCTGGGTGGGAGGCTGAGTCCTCTGGTATTGCTCAGCTATCCCCAAATCCTGGGTCTTTGGAGCCCACCCTTAAGGGATGGATACCTGAGAACCCAACCTAGGGATAGAGTTAGGGTCAAGGGGCTTTGCAGGACCAAACAGCTGACAGTGCGTATGGTTCCTAGAGTCTGGAATTAAGGATGAATGTTCTGGTTCAGGTCAGGCACAGGATTTGTGGCCTAGAGGCCACTGAAAGTGGTGGTTTGCTAATATAGGCTCAGATGGGCAGGCATTTTCTCCTGCTTTGAATACTTTCTAGAGGTCTACATGGCATGCTTTCCTCCTGTGTGTTAGGCTGAGTCTTGTGGTATCGCTAAGGTGACCCCAGTCCCTGGGGCAGGGGGCCAGACCTCTAGGAATGGAATGCTCAGAACACAAACTAAGCTTCCATTAGGGGTTAGGAGCATGGCAGGCCCAATTTGACGGTGGTGTGGCAAGCTATCCAGAGGGCTGAGTACAGAGTGATTGATAGAGTGAGTGTCAGGTTCAGGTTTGTGTCCATGGAGCTGCTGATTTGGGGTAAACTCAGTGCTGCATGGCAGATTTCTCCTGCTCAGAATCCTTTGCAAAGTTACAAATGGTATGGTTTCCTTCTGGTGGCAGGCAGAGATCTCAAATATTGCTCAGGTGTCCCCATCGGTGGGACTTGGGTGCCAGTCCTCTGGGGACAGAGCCTGAAAACCCAACCTAGGGTTAGGGCTAGGTCCCAGGAACATGACAGGCCTGATCTGCTGGTGCTGTGCAGTGCTCCCAAGGGGACTGAGTGGAGAACATGGGTCAGGCTGAGTCAGGCTCCGGGTTGGTGTCCATGGGGCTACAGAAGATGGGGGTGGCCATAGAGGGGAAGGGCAGATTTATTCTGCTTTGAGTCCTTGGCAGAGTTCCAATTATACTGTTTCCTTCTGGGTAGAAGGCAGAGTCCTCTGGCATTTCTAAGGTGTCCCACAAATGTGGGGCTTTGGTACCTGTATTCTGGGGACACAAGACAGAAAATGCACCTAAGTTTAGGTTATGCTAAACTTAGTTATTAGCTGAGGGTCATGTCAAGCTCAATATACCACCCCAAGAGGAGCAACCTGGGGAGCAGAGTTGAGGACATGGGTCAGTGTGAGTGTTAGGATCTAGGTAGTGTACAGGGGGTTGCTGAAAGTGGGATAGCCTCAGGGGGCCACAAAACATTCTGGTATAGTTCAGGTGTAACCCATCAGTGAGGCTTTGGTGTTGATCCTCAGAGGACAGAAGACTGAAAGCACAACCTAGAGCTAGGGATAGAGCACAGGGGCATGGCTGGCCTGATCTGCCGATGCTGAGGCAGGATGTCTGGGGCACTGAATTGAGGGCCAGGGTCAGGTTGTGCATTACGCTCTGGGTTTGTGCCTGGGGGGCTGCTGAAGGTGGAGCTGGCTTAAGGGGCATGCAGGTTTCTCCCATTCTGAGGGTTCTGTGAAGCTCCAAACAGAACGGTTTCCTCCTGGGTGGCAGCCAGAGTCCTGAGTTGTGGGGTCTAGGGGTCCAAATATGGAGGAATTGGGGGCCCAGCCTCTGGGGATGAAGACTGAAAACCCAACCTAGGGTTAAGGTTAGGGCCAGGAGCATGGAAAACCCAATTTGCTGGCACTGTGGAGGGATCCCAGGGGGCTGAATTGAGGGCAGGGTTCAGGTGTGATGACAGGGTCCAGATTTGTGGTCAGGGGTCTGCTGAAGGAGGCGGGTGTGCTCAGGGAGGCATGCAGTTTCTCCCACTCTGAGTGTTCTACTCACCTTCAAATGGCACAGTTTCCTCCTGGGTGGCAGGCTGAGTGTCAGCCTCCACATTTGTGGCCCAATGGTACACAGAAGGTGGGGGATGGCCTCAGGTGGGGCATGCAGGTTTCTCCCACTCTGAGGATTCTCCACAGCTCCAAACAGCATGGTTTCCTCCTGCATGGTGGGCAGAGTCCTGGGGTGTCACTCAGGGGTTTTTAATCTTGGGGGCTTGGGGTCAGGCCTTGTGGGATGGAAGCCTGAAAACCCAAATTAGAGATAGGGTTAAGGCCTAGGGGCATGGTAGACCTGATGCCAGTGCTGTGGCATGATCCCCTCGGGACTGAGTTGAGGGCATATGACAGGTAGTGCTTCAGAATCCGGGTTTGTGGTCATGGGGGTTTCAGATGGTGGGGGCTGTCACTACAGTGGGGTATGCAGGTTTCTCCCTCTCTGAGGGTTCTGTGGAGCTTCAAATGGCACAGCTTCCTACCACATGGGAGGCTGAATCCTGGATTATCACTCAGGAGTGCTTGATGAGGCTGGTTTGGGGGCTATATCTTTTGGGATGGAAGCCTAAAAACCCAAACTAGGATTAGGGTTAGGGCCTAGGGCCATGGCAGTTTCAATCTGTCAGTGCTGAAGCAGGTTCCCTGGTGGGCTGAGTTGAGAGCACATGTCTGGAGGGCATCAGATTGCAGGTTTATGTCCATGGGTTCCACAGAAGCTGGGGTGGCCTCAGGGGTTAATACAGGTTTCTCCCATTCTGGGGGTTCTGTGCAGCTCCAGGCAGCAGAGTTGTGCCCTCAGTGGGAGGCAGAATTCTGGTGTGAGTCTCAGGTGTGGGTCTCCAATCTGGCTGGGTTGTGGGCCAGGACTCTGGGCATGGTAGCCTGTACATCTCACCTAGGTTTAGACTTAGGGCCTAGGGGCATGGCAGGCCTGATCTGCCATTTCTAAGGCATGTGCTGGTCAGGGCCAAGTTGAGGATTTGTCAGTCATTGTATCAGGGTCCATTTTTGTGGCCAGGGGGCCACCAACGGTGGTGGTTGCTTTAAGAGGGCTTGCAGGTTTCTCTAACTCTGTGAGTTCAGCACAGCTCCAAATGGTTTGGTTTGCAATGGCATTGTGGGCTGAATTCTGGGGTATTACTCAGAGGTCCTTAATCTGGGGGGCTCTGGGGCCTTTAGGGTAGAATCCTGAAAACCCAAATTACATTTAGGGTTAGGGCCTAAGAGCATGGCAGGCCAGATCTGCTGGTGCTGAGGCAGGCTCCCTGGTGGGCTGAGTTGAGGGAGGGCATCAATGCAGTGCCTCATTCTCTGGGTTGGTGACCATGGGGCCCACCAAATGTGGACGTGGCCTCAGGCAGGCATGCAGGTTTCTCCTGCTCCGAGGGTTGGGTGCAACTCCAGTGGCACAGTTTCCATCTGAGTAGCAGGTGGATTCCTGGGATTTGGCTCTGGGGTCCTCAATCTGGAGGTCTTGTGGGATAGGGTCCTGCAGATGGAAGCCAGAAAACCCAACCTAGGGTTAGGGTTAGGGTCTGGGGCATGGCAGGCCTGATCTGAAATTGCTGAGACTGGCACTCCAGGGGGCTAAGTAGAGTGAGGGTTTGTCCATGTTTGCACCTGGATTTTAGACTGCTTTCTCATGGGGTTTGGGCCGCATGATGGTGGTTAGGCGGTGCATCAGTTGCCGGATTTTGTGGCCAGGGGTCTACCACAGGTGGGTGTGGCCTTAGGTTAGAATGCAGGTTTCTCCCTGTCTGAGGGCTCTGCACAGATCCAAAAGGCACAGCTGTCCTCCTGGGTGGCAGGGGGTCTCCTGGGGTGTGTCTTCGGTATCTCTAATCTGGAGGGCTCGGGGTATAGGCCCCTGGGGTTGGAAGCCTGAAAACCCAAGTGAGCATTAGGGTGAGGGCCCGGGGACATGGCAGGCTTGATCTGGCAGCACCAGAGTGGGCACACCAGGGGACTGAGTAGCTGGAAGTGTTGGCCACATGTGCACCTGGCTTGTAGATGGCTTTCTCGCGGGGTTCGGGCTACACTACTCCAGACCCCATGCCAGGCCCAGGCGGTCGCCCTGTAGCTCCGAGCCACCGGCAGCAAGTTTGCTGGGGGGTTTCCAGCCAATGCTCACAAGCTTTCTGTTCAAATCGATATCAATTTGGCAGAGAGCTCGTGAGAATTGGTTGTTGTTGGGTGGCAACTCAGGCCACACTGGCACCCGCAGTCTAGAGCACTTTCTCACTAGGTGCTTGTAGAGGACATCTTGGAAACATGGGTCAGGACCATGAGGCTCCCTCGAGGGCCCCCACATAGGGGGTTTTCTGTGGACACAGTTGAGGCAGGGGTTCTGGCTGAGCATCAGGCTCCACGTTTGTGGCCCAGCTTGTGCTAAAAGTGGGGATGGCCTCGGGGGGACATGAAGGTTTCTCCTGCTCTGAGGGTTTTGGGAGGCTCCAAATGGTACAGTTTCCTCCTGGGTGGCAGGCAGAGTCCCGGGGTTTGGCTCAGGGGTCTGCAGTCTGGAGGTCTCTGGGGACAGAAGCCTGAAAAGCTACTTGGCCTTCGGTTTTGCGGCCCAGTGGTGAGTCAAAGGTGGGGGTGGACTGGGGGGAGGTGCATGCAGGTTTCTCCTGCTCTGAGGGTATCGCACAGCTCCTAATGGCTGGTTTCTTCCTGGGGGGTTGGGCAGGTGTACTCCTGCAGTGTGGCTCTGGGGTCCCTGATGTGGAGGACTCAGGCGACTGGCCCCTGGAGATGGAAGCCTGAAAACCCAACTGAGGGTTAGGGCAAGGGCCTAGGGGCATCGCAGATCTGATCTTCCAGTTCCATGGCGCACACCTCAGGGGTAGAGTAGTGGGAGTGGTTGGCATCATGTGCACCTGCCTCACAGAGAGCGTTTTGCAGGGTTTGGTCTGCAACTACTTGGGACCCTGGGCCAGGCTCAGGCAGTGGCCCTGCCAGCCCATGCTGCTGAATGCAAGTTTGCCGGGTTTTTCTGGCTAAATCTGACATTTTTTCTGCTCAAATTGATATCAATTTGGGCAGAAAGCTGTGAGAGTTGGCGACCATTGGGCAGTGATTCAGGCCATGCTGGTGCATGCTGTCTATAGCTCTTTCTCACTCGGTGTGTGTCGTGGCCATCCAGGAACATGGGTTGGGCCCGTGCAGCTCCCCTGAGGGCCCCCGTGCAGGGGAGCTTTCCTCAGGCAGAGTTGAGGGAGGGGGGTCCAGCTGAGCACCAGCCTGCATGTTTGTGGTCTGGTGGGGGCCAAATGTGGGAGTGGGCCTCAAGGAGGATATGCAGGTTTCTCCCACTCTGAGGATTTTGCACAGCTCCAAGCAGCATGGTTCCCTCCTGGGTGGCAGGCAGAGTCCTGTCTGTGGCCCAGGGGTCCACAATCTAGAGGGATTGGTGGCTAGTTCTATGGGGACAGAAGCCTGAGAACCCACTCTAATATTAGAGCCTAGGGATATGACAGACCCAATGTGCCCACCCTGAAGCAGGATCCCCGGGTGGGTAATTTGAGGACAGGGGTCCAGCAGCACATCAGCCTCTTGGTTTTGTGGCCAGGTGGGCCGTTGGAGGTGGGGGTGGTCTCAGGGAAGCATCCAGGTTTGTTCTGTTCTGAGGGTTCTGCGTGAGTGTGGTTTCCTCCTGAGTGGCAGGTGGACCCCTGGGATGTGGCTCTGTGTCCCCAGTCTGGAGGGCTTGGGAGACAGGCCCCAGAAGACAGAAGCCTGAAAATCCAACAGAGCACTAGGGCTAGGGCCTAGGGTCATGGCAGGCCAGATCTTCCAGTGCTTGGTTGGCATCCCATGGGGCTGAGGAGTGGGAGGCATTGGCTTTGCATGCACCAGGATCATAGAGGGCTTTCTTGCAGGGTTGGGGACTTGACCACTTGGGATCACAGGCTAGGCCCAGGCAGAGGCCCTGCAGACATGCACTGCAGAATCAAGTTCACCAGGGTTTTCCTGGCCAGTTCTCAAGAGCTTTCTGCCAAAATTGATATTGATTTGTGCAGAAAGCTCATAAGAACTTGTTGGCATTGGGTGGCAATTCGGGACACACTGGTGCCCGCGGTCTATAGCACTTTCTCGCTAGGTGTGTGACGTGGCCATCTGGGAACATGAGTCGGGCCCACTTGGCTCCCCCAAGGGCCCTGGTGCAGGGAGTTTTCCAGGGGCAGAGTTAAGCAGGGGGTACAACTGGGCATCAACCTCTGTGTTTCTGGCCCAGTGTTGAGCCGAATGTGGATGGCCTCATGGGGGCATGCCCTTTTTTCCCACTCTGAGGGTTGTTCGCAGCTTCAAATGGCATGGTTTCTGTCTGGGTGGCAGGCGGAGTAATGGGGTGTGGTTCAGAGACCCCCTATCTGGAGGACTCGAGGGAAAGGTCCCTGGAAACAGAAGGTTGAAAACCCAAACTAGTGTTAGGGTGAGGGCCTAGGGGCATGACAGGTCTGATCCCTGAGCGCCGGTTCAGACACCCCGGGGGTGCTGAGTAGTGGGAAGCATTGACCTCGCATGCGCCCGGGTCATAGAGGGCTTTCTCACAGGGTTCTGACCATGACCAGACCCCTGGCCAGGGCCAGGTGGTGGCCTTGTGGACCCACACTGCTGGTAGGGGTTTTCCAGTCAATTCTCATGAGCTTTCTGCCCAAATAAATATCGATTTGGGCAGAAAGCTCGTGAGAATTGTCTGGTGTTGGGTGGCAATTCAGGCCGTGCTGGCACCCGTGGTCTTGAGTGCTTTCTTGCCAGGTGCTTGTTCTAGCCATCTGGGAACATGGGCCAGGCTCCCGCAAGGACCCCTGTGCAAGAGAGCTTTCTGGGGGCAGAGTTGAGGTAGGCGTTCTGGCTGAATGCCAGCCTCTGTGCTTGTGGTCTGGTGGGGAGCCGAAGATGGGCGTTGCCTCCAGGGTGGCATGCAGGTTTCTTCCACTCCTGAGGATTTTGTGCAGCTCTGAACAGCAGTTTCCTCCTGGGTAGCAGGCAGAGTCATGGGGTGTGGATCAGGGGTCCCCAATCTGAGGGCTCAAGGGAAAGGGCCCTGGGGAAGGAAGATAGAAAAACCAAATAAGGGTTAGGGCCAGGGCCTAGGGACATGGCAGTCCTGATTTGCCAGCGCTGGGGTGGGCACTACTAGGGGCTGAGTAGCAGGAGGCTTTGGTCTTGTGTATGCCTTACTCGTAGATGGCTTTCTCGCAGGGTTCAGGCCACGACCACTTGGCACCCTGGGCCAGGACCAGGCAGCAGCCCTGCGTGCCTGAGCCTTCGGGAGCGAGTTCGTCAGTGGTCTTCTAGCCAGTTCTCATGAGATTTCTGGGCAGAAAATTAATGAGAGAATTGGCCAGCATTTGGCGGTGATTCGGGCTGCGCTGGTGCCTGCAGTCTAGAGTGCTTCTCACTAGGTGCACATCACGGCCATCTGGGAACACGGGTCAGGCCCCCACACTGGGGAGCTCTCTGGTTTCAGAGTTGAGGGAGGGATTCCAGCTGAGCATCAGGCTCCCTTTTTGCAGTCTGGTGGGGCACCAAAGGTAGGGATGACCTCAAAGGGGGCATGCAGGTTTCTCCTGCTCTGAGGGTTTTATGCAGCTTCAAATGGCATGGTTTCCTCCTGGGTGGCAGGTGGAGGCATGGGGTGTGGCTCAGGGATCCATAATTCAGGGGACTTGTTGACCAGGACCCTCATAATGGAAGCCTAAAAACCCAAACTAGGGTTAGGGTTAGGGCCTAGGGGCATGGCATGACCGATCTCCCGGCACTGAAGCAGTTTCCCCTCAGGGCTTATTTGAGGGCAGGCATACAGTGGTGTGGCAGAATTTGGCTTTATGGCCATGGGGACTGCCATGGTTGGGGTGGCTTAAGGGGAGCATGCAGCTTTCTCCCCCTCCAATGGCTCGGAGCAGCTCCAAATGGTATGGTTTCATACTGCATGGCTGGCGGAGTCCTGCAGTGTCACTCAGAGGTTCTTAATCTGGGGGGCTTGGGAGCCAAGTCCCTCAGAATGGAAGCCTGAACCCAAACTAGTGTTAGGGTTAGGGCCTAGAGGCAATACAGACCCAATATGCCGGCACTAAGACAGGCTTCCCTTGGAGCTGAGTTGAAGGCATGTGTCTGGTGCCAGGCAGAATCCAACTTTACGGCCAGAGGGTCTGCTGATGGTGGGAGCGACTTTAGGGGGCATGTAGGTTTCTCCTCCTCTGAGGGTTTGGAGCAGCTCCATACTGCAAGGTTTCCTCCTGCGTGGTGGGTGGAGTCCTGGGTTCTTGCTCAGGGATCCTTAATCCAGGGGGTTTGGGAGCCTGGCCTCTTGGGTTGGAAGCCTGAAAACCCAAACTAGGGTTAGGGTTAGGGCCTAGAGGCATGGCAGGGTTGATCTGCTGGTGGTGAGACTGGCTCCCTGGTGGCTGAGTTGAGGGTGGGTGTCAGGTGCTGTATTGGAATTCCAGTTTGTGTCTAGGGTGTTGCGCAAATGCTGGGGTGGCCCAGGTTCATACAGTTTTCTCCCGCTCTGAGTTTTCTGTGCAGCTCCAAATGGCAAAATTTCACCCTAGGCAGCTGGCAGTGTGCTGGCGTGAGTCTCAGGCATCCTCAATCTGACGGGCTTGGGAGCCAGCCCTCTGGGGACAGAAGCATGTACACCTGATATAGGATTAGGCTTAGGGCCTAAGGACATGATGGGCCCTATCTAACAGTGCTGAGGCAGGCTCCCCTCAGGGCAGAGTTGAGGGTATGTGTCTGGCGGTATGACAAAATCTGGCTTCATGGCTGGGGAGGAGGGTGCCAATGGTGGGGGTGGCTTTAGAGGAGCATGCAGGTTTCTCCTGCTTTGTGGGTTTTGTGCAGCTGCTAATGGCACAGTTTCTTCGTAGGTGGCAACCAGAGTCCTGGGGTGTGTCTCAGGTGTCCCCAGTGTGGAGGGCTTGGGGGCCAGGTCTCTAGGGACAAAAGCCTGAAAAGCCAACATCGGATTAGGGTTAGGGCCTAGGGGCATGGCAGGCCCAATCTGCCATTGCTGAGGTGGGATCCCCCATGGGCTGAATCAAGGACAGTGGTCAAGCGGTACGTCCATCTCTGGGTTTTGTTGCCATGTGGGCCATCAGAGGTGAGGGTGGCCTCTGGAATACATGTGAGTTTCTCCTGGTCTGAGGGTTTGGGTAGCTCTGAAGGGCATGATTTTCTCCTGGATGGTAGCGGAGTCTTGGTTGTGACTCAGGGGTTCCCATTCTGGAGGGATTGTTGGCCATGTCTCTGGGCACGGAAGCCTGAAAACACAACCTAGGGTTTGGGTTAGGGCTTAGGGGTATCCAGGCCCTACCTCCTGGTGCTCAGGCTGGATCCCCAGGGGCTGAGTTGAACATGGGGGTCAGAAAGCACATCAGGCTGTGAGTTTGTGACTGCAGGGACCATCGAAGTTGGGGGTGTCCTCAGGGAGTCGTGTGGGTTTGTTCCATTCTGAGGGTTCTGCTCAGCTTCAAATGGTTCAGTTTCCTCCTGGTGGCAGGCGGACACCTGGGGTGTGGCCCAGAGGTCCCCAATCTGGAGGGACAGTGTCAGTGTGGCTTTAGACCTGTGGAGGGTTTGGGAGATGCATTAGGAGTCTGTGGAAAGCCCAGCAGTGCCAGTTCATGCCACTGGAGGGACTGGGGAGCCGTGGTGCGAGAGACCCTGAAAGGCATGGCAATGCTGCTTCCACCACTGGACATAGTGGCGAGCTGCCATGGGAAACACACTGGAAGAGGAGTCCATGCAGCCTGCAGGCTCTGAGGGCAGTGGAGAGGTGCTAGATGAGAGACCCTGAAACGTGAGGCACTATAGCTTGTTTTTACAGGATGGAGTGGTGAGCTGTATAGTCTCTGTTTCCCCAGGCTCAAGAGTGGTCATAAGAAACCCTGGAGCCAGGCCCCCACTCAGCATTGTTCCCTGTTTCCCAGGTTTGCTGGTAATCTGCTGTCAGGATAGTTCAGGAGGGTCCTCCCAGGACCAGGGCTCTGGAGCAGGGGGGGAACCAAACCCTACTCACAGTGCATTTGGAACCGAGGAGTTGAGTGTTTGTTTGGAAGAGTATGTTTGTTTCTCCAAAAAGGACAAGGTCATTGGTTGGTTTTAGAAGGAAGTGAATGACCACTTAAGAAACAGGCCTGTGTCTCTCCTTCACCCAGGAATCAGAGCAGGTGTGCAGACTCTAGGTGGGAGATGCCTGCTTATCTGCACCTGACAACCCTTCTTCACTCTGGCTCCACAAGATCTGAAGTTTGGAAATCAGTGTCTGGGTCCAATCATGCAGCTTGTCCCAGGGTGTCAGTGTTCAGAGAAAACAGCAGGCCCATGGGGCACAATGTCACATCCATGCCAGGATAGGAGGTAAAACTTCTGTTTCACCCCAAACCACCTGGGCTTTTCTCTTGTCTCCAGTGGAGCTCACAATTGGCACACTAAACAAGCTTTAAGCAATCTAATGTGGGTCCCAGAGTTCCTGAGTTTCTCTGCAGGGAGCACTTAGCAGGGATCTCATTTTCTCTGTTTATTTCTGGCTTAAAAGGGTATTTGGAACATCTCTTTCCTAGGCAATCCCTTGGATTCGAAAGGGAAGATGAGATTGACTTAGTGCGTTTTGAACATGGAAAATATTCCTTCATCTAACAATGTTTATTCCACTGGGCCTAGGCTGTGGCCAACATCTAGAGTTAGGTAGTTATTTGTGGTCAGATGGAGACTTGGATGATGGCTTCTCCTTTGTCCAAGGTGATGTATCCTAATGGATTTGTCTTTGCATCCAAAGAGTTCCAATGAGGGCAGAGGGAATATTCAAAATTATTCTTGATTTGAATCTCCCTGATGGCTAGTGATGAACATTTTTTCATGTGTCTGTTAGTCATTTTTATGTCTTCATTGCAGAAGTGTCTGTTCATGTCTTCCACCCATTTTGTTGACATGATTATCTGTTTTATGTGTGTTGAGTTTAAGGATTTCTTTGTAGATCCTGGATATCAGCCCTTTTTTTACATTGTCATATGCAAATATCTTTTCCCATTCCATGGGTTGCCTCTTTGTTTTGTTTACTGTTTCCTTTGCTGTGAAGAAGCTTTTGATCTAGATAAAGTCCCAAAAGTTTATTTTCAGTTTTGTTTCCTTTGCCTTTGGAGACATATCATGAACAAAGTTGCTGTGGCCGATGTTGAAGAGGTTACTGCCTCTGTTCTCCTCTAGGATTCTGATTGCTTCCTGCCTTGCATTGAGGTCTTTTATCCATTGTGTATAGTATAAGAGAATGGTCGAGTTTCATTCTTCTACACATAGCTCTCCAATCTTCCCAGCATCATTTATTGAAAAGACTGTTTTTTTTTTTCCACTGTATATTTTTCTTGTTTTTTTTTCAGAGATTATTTGACCATAGGGATAGGGTTTTTTTTCCAGTTTTTTCAAAAGCTCCATCCACCAGTCAGACCCACACTACTCTGGGACTAAGACTGATGAGAGGGTTACCCCTGAGTATATAGAATATCCCTGGAGCTCTGGCCCGGCCTGCAGTCTCTTGGAATGAGCCCTTGATTTTCCAGCCAGTGTCTCCTTTCCTCTCTTGTAGCTGTGGCCTCCTTTGAGGTGACTCAGCCCCTGTCTATGTGGGTGGCCCTGGGACAGATGGCCAGGAGAATATGTGGGGAAACAACACTGGAAGTGAATATGCTTACAGGTACCAGCAGAAGCCAGACCAAGCCCCCATCCTGATCATCTATTCAACCCCCAACCATAACTATACCTGTAACTCAAACTCCTAGAACTCAAAAGCTCAACACACCTCAACTGCAAGACATAGTTTAAAACATATATCAAAAACAAAAACAAAAATAAAGCCTCCAACACCCATCAGTGTCAAATAGGCAGGGGAAAAAGAGTCTCAAAAGAAGCCAGAAGGAAATGACACACAGTTTTTAGGGAAAGACAGAGAAAATATCTAGCAAATTTCTCATTAACAGAAAGGCAAGGAAAGACAGCAAATTTTAAAGACATGGGGAAAAAAAGAAAAAAAGAGTTAATTCTTTTTTTTAATTTATTTTTTATTTTCAGCATAACAGTATTCATTATTTTTGCACCACACCCAGTGCTCCATGCAATCCGTGCCCCCTATAATACCCACCACCTGGTACCCTGACCTCCTACTCCCCACCCCTTCAAACCCCTCAGATTGTTTTTCAGAGTCCATAGTCTCTCATGGTTCACCTCCCCTTCCAATTTCCCCCAACTCCCTTCTCCTAACTCCCCATGTCCACCATGCTATTTGTTATGCTCCACAAATTCTTTACCAAGGGAGAACATCTTTCAAAAATGAAGGCTGAATAAAACATTTTCTGACATACATACAAAAAGTGACAGGATTGATCATCAACCAACCCGATACAAAAGAAATAGTACTGGACACCCCTCAAGCAGGAAGGAGTGATTCCAGAAAGAATAAGATTCTACAAGACAGATGAAAAAATCACAAATGCTAACTACTAGGGAAAATATTAAGACTTTTTTAGTATCTAAATCTTTTTTGAAGATAATTCTTTGTCTAAAGAAACTCAAATACCTATCTATGTTGGAATTTATAATAGAGTTAAAAGTAGTATGTATGAATTACAGCAAAAAATACTGAGAAGAGGGAGAAGTTTGCTGTAAGGATCTGACAGTCTGTGTGACATGGGGAAAACACACCTGAATGTGGACTATTACAACTCATGAGAATATGACAGACATAGGTAGAGCTAATAACCAAAAAAGTGGGAGATAAAAATGGAATCCTAAAAAGGGAAGAAAAGGAGAAAGGAAACCAGGAGAACATGGACAAAGAAACACTATATACAAGGATGTTTTGTGGAATGTCAGTGCTAATCACACCCTGGAAATGGCCTAAATGCAAAGAAAAGACAGATTGTCAAACTGAGTTTCAGAGGAATGCCCGATTCTATGTCTCATTTCAGAAAACTACTGTAAATGAAACCACGTGAAAATCCAAGGGTAAGTTCAAGACAAGGTTCCCACCAATACTGTTCCACAATGTAGAACACGAAACATTCACAGGAAGAGACAGAGAGTGAACACTTTAAAAGAGTTAGAATGAAATTACTTATATTGCATGTATTTTACACACACAAACAAAAAAGAAATATTCACAGTGCACGTCTCGTGAGGAACTGATAGGGAAATAGCCTTCACCCCTCCTTTCTTTCTCCTACATTTAGAGGAAGGGAGGGGAAAATAAAGCAAGAAGAAACCAGAGAGTGAGAAAAACCATAAAGAGACCCTTCACCGTAAGACACAAATTGAGGGTTGCTGGAGGGAAGAGGCTGGGGGATTCGTAAGGGGGTGATGGATATTAAACAGGGCACATGATATAATGAGCCCCGGGTGTTATATGCAACTGATAAATCATGGAACTGTATTCCTGAAACTAATAATACACTGTATGTTAATTAATTTATTTTAAATTTAAAAAATAGACCTGTACCCCTAGGGATAAAAATATATGCTTATAAAAAATAAAAAATAAATAAAAATAAAAAAATAATAAAATTTAAAAAGAGTTTTCCATACAGACAGACAGTTCCTCTATGAAGCTGAGAGGTGGGGACAGCTCCACAGGCACCAGATCCATGAAGCCTGCCAGGAGCAGAGATTCTCTCCAGCAGCCTGAGAATGAGCATTTTCACAGGAACCAGGGATGACATGACAGAAGTTTGTGGTGGCCAGGTTCAGCTGTAGCCTCAGAAGACAGAACTCTGGGTTCTTCACCATGACCAGGAACCTCTCTTGCTCCTCCTCCTGCTCTCTACCCAGGTGTTGCCTGTATTGCCCTGCCCATGGGCTCAGCCCCCACCGGACCCCAACCATGACCCTGAGACTCAGCTCAGCCCAGGGAATGCTGCAAGATTGGGGACAATGAGAATGAGCTCCAGAGTCTCCTGATTTTTCAGATCCTGTGATTACCTGTAAGATTACCTTCCCCCAGTAGAGTGGCCATGACTTCCTCGTCACTACCACCTGCTCAAGAGACAAAGGACAAAGCAATAATGTTGAGCAGAGCCCCTGGACCCAGGCCAGGACCCTTCCTGGCCAAACAGCCTCCACTGTCCCCACAGGTTCCTCAGCTCTAACCTGGAACATGAACCTCCTGAACCTCTCCATGTGCAAGCCACGGGGGTTCTTTAGAGACCAGCCAGGATGAGGATGGCAGTGAGTTGGGAACAGAAATCCTGCTGCCCTGCCTGGCGTCACCCTCCCTCCTTATTTGCTCCCATGATCAAGCTATGCCCTGAGGAGTTTATAATAATAACAACAGCAGCAGCAGCAACAAAAATAACAGTAATAATGCAGATTTATGTACACAAGTAAACTTTACACAAAAGCATCATCTGTTCCCACTTACGACAATCTGCACTAATCAGGGTGGTGAAGCATAAATCTTGACACTTAATACACAGAAAACTGGTAGTGATAGGACATCACATGGGTTTATCTGGGTTTGACCCTTTTCTGATGCACTACACTCTACCCTGCTCTCTTCTTTTTATACAGGACACCAGGCTAGCCCAGGACATTTCAACCCAGGGACAAGTACAGGAATCCCACTTGTCTTGCCTCCTTCACCATGTATGTGGCCTGTCTCTGCTGGGCTGGGCAGGGCTTGTGGGTGGGCAGCTGCATGTGGGAGGCTGGAAACCATGGTCCACATCCCTTCTCAGGTGACAGGTGCTGTGGGGAAACCTGCAGGAGGAAAGCCCCTGGTCTGAATCCTCCTCCACAAGCAGGGGGCAGAAGAGATGCATCACAAACAGCAGGACAGAGTCTGGGGCTGCCCATGGGGAGCCTCACAGGGACACCAGGTCTGGGGGCAACAGGGGTCCAGGGTTCAGTCCCCAGAAAAAAATTGGAACAATCACTCCTATCTCCAGCTGCTGAAGAGACCTTGCTCTGAAGGTCAGGCACACAGTGACACCCAGGACACTGACAGGAGTCCTGACACAGTAAATGCCTACATGGGAAATGCATCTCCCTGCTCTGTGCACTGGTGTTCCAGGAGCTGACTCATCTGAGCTGGACATGTTGAGAACATCCTGACCATTCACCTTCTGACTCTCCATCCACATGTCCAGGAAGAAGCAGACCTAGGACTGCAGCTTCTTTGCTCAGGAGGGTCTCAAGGGGTGGGACAAGGAGTACTTGGAGTCCCTGGTCCTGGAATGAGCACCACAGCCTCCTTGTGAGACTGTCTCCAGAGTGAAGTGGATTCTCACTACCTGAGGTGACAGCTCTGGTCTCTGGGTTGTCCTTGTGCAGAGACAGAATCCAGCTCCCTCCTGGGATGCTAGCCTGACTCCAAAACTCACCCATGTGAAAAGACCTAGCTCTGGGACCCTAACAACACATGGTGTTCAAAAGTGTCAGCGTGATTTCTCATGCAAGTCACATGTTTCCATGTAACACTGATGAAGAATCATAAAGGAATCAATGTGCTGACAATCTATGAGCTGGTCTGCTGTGAGATGGGGGTCTGAGATCACCACATGTCAATACACTAGACATTGTGATCAATCTTCAAAAGCAGATGTTCTCTTAACAAGTGGACTCTCAGGTGCCTGGGTGTCTCAGCGGGTTAAACCTCTGCGTTTGGCTCAGGTTATGGTCTCAGGGTTCCATGATCAAGCTCTGCTTTGGGAACTTTGCTCGGCAGAGAGCCTGCTTCCCCACCCCCAACCTGCCTCTCTGCTACTTGTGCTCTCTCTCCCTCTGTCAAATAAATAAATAATATTTTAAAAAGCAAGTGGACTCTCACAGACACCAATGTACAAACATTCTGGTGAGAAAATTCCACAATCCGATGACATGGGGACCATGGGATCACAGTGCCACAGGGGGACACAGTGGGAACACATGCAGGAGGAGGAAGGTAATGAGGGCATAGGACCACCTCTCCTTGAACAGGTGTCTGCATCTCTCAGAGGACCCATCCCAGCTCCATGACCAGGCTTCTGAAAGACCCCAGAGAGAGCCAAGGGCAGACCCCATACAGAGTAGTTTCATTTGGTTATCATGTGTTCAGAAAGTAACTGATCCCAGATGTTTGTTGTCAAGGATGGTTTTGAAACTGGCAGCTGCTTGGAGTAAACTCAGGGCTCCTCTCTTCCCCCTCAATCACATGTTCTGATCTCACAACTCGCGGATCACTTGGGAGCCCCTGAAGTGGTGGAAATTTGCATAACTACTAACAGTCACTGACCCAAGGACCTAGAAAGGAATAAAAGAGGCTGGGGTGGAACCCAGCAGTGCTGTGGGATCTCTGGAGGCAGAGCTCCGGATATCTCCACCATGTACTGGATCCCTCTCCTACTCCCCGTCCTCACTCTATGCACAGGTGATGTCCCTGGACCCTCTGCAAATGCTCAGCCCCTGCAGGACCTGAGCTGAGCCTGCATCAGAGCTTGACCCAGGGAAGTGAACCTCACACCAACTTCTCCTCTTCTGTCTTTTCAGGCTCCATGGCCTCCAGTGTGTTGACTCAGCCTCATTTGGTGTCAGTGTCCCTGGGAGAGACAGCTACCATCACCTGCTCTGGGGAAGTACTGAGCAAGTACTATGCACAATGGTACCAGCAGAAGGCAGGTCAAGCCCCCAAGCAGGTCATTTATAAGGACACTGAGCGTCCTTCTGGGATCCCTGACCGATTCTCTGGTTCCAGTTCAGGGACCACACACACCCTGACCATCAACAGGGTCCAGGCTGAGGATGAGGCTGACTATTACTGTCAGTCATCAGATAGCAGTGATAAAGCTCACAGTGACACAGGCAAATGGGGAAGTGAGACAAAAACCGCTTCCATGCCTTTGTCTCCTCCTCTTCCAGCCCCAGGGGGACTAGGCACAGAGCAGGGAGCAGGTTTAGCCTAGGATTCCACTTCTGAGATCCACAGGCTGACTCTTCTCATACACCTTCAGACAGGTTCTACAAGATGGATTGGCAGAGGATAAGGATACATTTATTATAACTGTACTTAAGCTGTGGATGTGAGCTCATAAATGACTAAGTATATTAGGAGAACACAATAGAAGACATTTTCCAAAGCCCAAATCTTTTTTTTTAATTTATTTTTTTCAGCGTAACAGTATTCATTGTTTTTGCACCACATCCAGTGCTCCATGCAATCCATGCCCTCTCTAATACCCACCACCTGGTTCCCCCAACCTCCCACCCCCCGCCCCTTCAAAACCCTCAGATTGTTGTTCAGAGTCCATAGTCTCTCATGGTTCACCTCCCCTTCCAATTTACCTCAGCTCCCTTCTACTCTGCATCTCCCCATATCCTCCATGCTATTTTCTATGCTCCACAAATAAGTGAAACAGTATGATAATTGACTCTCTCTGCTTGACTTATTTCACTCAGCATAATCTCTTCCAGTCTTGTCCATGTTGCTACAAAAGTTGGGTATTCATCCTTTCTGATGGAGGCATAATACTCCATACTGGATATGGATCACATCTTCCTTATCTATTCATCTGTTGAAGGGCATCTTGGTTCTTTCCATAGTTTGGCGACCTTGGCTATTGCTGCTATAAACAGTGGGGTACAGATGGCCCTTCTTTTCACGACATCTGTATCTTTGGGGTAAATACCCAGGAGTGCAATTGCAGGTTCATAGGGAAGCTCTATTTTTAATTTCTTGAGGAATCTCCACACTGTTTTCCAAAGTGGCTGCACCAACTTGCATTCCCACCAACAGTGTAGGAGGGTTCCCCTTTCTCCACATCCTCTCCAACACATGTTTCCTGTCTTGTTAATTTTGGCCATTCTAACTGGTGTAAGGTGGTATCTCAATGTGGTTTTAATTTGAATCTCCCTGATTAAAGCCCAATTTTTTAAAACTTCCCTAAAAGATTATCATATATTCTGAGACTTAAAAATACAGAGATGGAGATTGACAGTGGGTTAAATGTTACCAAAGAAGAGACTAATCACCTTGGTGTCACAGCAATAGAGATTGTTCAAAATGAAACACAGAGGGAAATAGCTGGAGAAATTGAAGAACGTCTCAGTGCAGGGAGGACAGCTTCTTTCCACCTAAAGATGTGTAATTGGAAAAACTGAGGCAGAGACAGTGGGGAGTGGATGGTGATTGAAAACATATCTGAAGGAAAAGGAGTCACCAAATTCTTAAATTGTGAAACCCATGAACCAACGTATCCAGGAAGCTTAATGAAGTTTGGGCACAGGGAACATGTGATATAGCACAGCAGACATCGTAATGAAATTGCTACAAACCAGTGATGTAGACACTCTCACAGCCAGAGAGGAGAGTCGTGTTCCCTACAGGGAACCAGTAACGTGGTGGGAGTACATTCCTCCTTACAAACCAAGTAAACTGGGCAACTGAGTGGTGGGGGGGAGAGCAATGTCTTCAAAATACAACTAAAAAAATAGACAATCTTTTTTTTTTTTTTAATTTTTGTATTCTCTGATGCTCGTCATCTACCTCAGTCATCCTCCCACTCTACCACTCTACCCTGTGGTAATCGCCAGTTTGTTTTCTACACTGAAGAGTCTGTTTCTTGTGTCAACTTTCATTTTTTTTAATTTTTAATTTTTTATAAACATATATTTTTATCCCCAGGGGTACAGGTCTGTGAATTGCCAGGTTTACACACTTCACAGCACTCACCAAAGCACATACCCTCCCCAATGTCCATAATCCCACCCCCTTCTCCCAACCCCCTCCCCCCAGCAACCCTCAGTTTGTTTTGTGAGATTAAGAGTCACTTATGGTTTGTCTCCCTCCCAATCCCACCTTATTTTAACCAGTTAAAATGTCATTGAAAAGTGAGACAAACTAAACCTTTCCCAGGCTATAAACCTCCCAGAACTGATCACCCACAGATCCTCGGCACAAGAGACAGTGAAGGACACCCTGGGACAGAAGGAAAGTGTAGCAGAGTGAAATGTGAGTCTACACAAAGGTATAAAAAGTATCAGACAACTAAACGGGTAAATATAAAAAGATTTTATTATTTAGTGTCTATTAAAAGTCAACTGTTTAGGTAATAATAAGAACAATATATTGTGATTTATAATATGTATCTATAAAATATATGACAATCATCAGTAAAAATGTTGGGGAAAGAAAATTTCCTTATCACATCCTTCTTCTTCATGTAATTGACACCATGTCACAAGAAGGTACTTGACAATTAGCAGTGAGGATTTCCAACACCAAGTAAGACACCAAAATAAAAATGGATAAGGAAGATGTGGTCCATGTACACTATGGAGTATTATGCCTCCATCAGAAAGGATGAATACCCAACTTTTGTAGCAACATGGACGGGACTGGAAGAGATTATGCTGAGTGAAGTAAGTCAAGCAGAGAGAGTCAATTATCATATGATTTCACTTATTTGTGGAGCATAACAGATAACATGGAGGACATGGGGAGATGGAGAGTAGAAGGGAGCTGAGGTAAATTGGAAGGGGAGGTGAACCATGAGAGACTATGGACTCTGAAAAACAACCTGAGGGTTTTGAAGGGGCTGGGGGTGGGACGTTGGGGGAATCAGATGGTGGGTATTGGGGAGGGCACATATTGCGTGGAGCACTGGGTGTGGGGCAAAAACAATGAATACTGTTACACTGAAAAGAAATTTAAAAAAATAATAAAAAAATAATAAAAAATAAAAACCATTTGAAAAACAGAGAAAGAGCTGATAAGGTGTAGGGTTCTCCAGGGAATATAGATCCAATATGACCTGTATCTCATACACACCTGGATATAAATTCATATGTGACACAACATATCCAGAGAGACAGAAACAGGGAGATACACAGAAGCTGATTTAAATAAATGGGTCATGGGGACACCAGGGTCATTCAGTCAGTTAAGCAACTGCCTTCACCTCAGGTCACGATCCCAATGTCCTGGGATCCAGTCCTGTATCAGGCTCCTTACTTGGCAAGGAGCATGCTTCTCCCTATGCCTGGAACTCCCCCTGCCTGTTCTCTCTCACTCTTTCTCTCCCAAATAAATAAATAAATAGATAGATAAATAAATGCTTTTTTAAAAATGGGCATGCACTCAAGATGCAGGGAGGCCAGAAGCCTGGATTTTCTAGCAAGAATGATGGTGCAATGTCTCGTCTAAATGTAGTTTAGAAATGTAGTGCTGACAGGTTCACAGGACACAGAGAAGTTAAAGGGTACAAATCTAATTCCTACAGATGAATCTCCAATGTCTCAGATCACAAATCCAGGGGTTGAGAGTAACAGCAGACACAACAAAGCAAAGAACACATGAGGGAACCGGAAGACACAGCACAGACACTGCAAAGTGAGAGAGAGAGAGAAGAAAAGACACAAGAGTGAACAGAGAAACCCCAAGCTGGAGGACACCTTTAGGAGTGGAATAGGATGTAGTGTGTCCGAAAGGAGAGACAGCAGTGTGTAGGGGTTGGAAAAATATTTGGACAGTCATTGGCGAGAATTTTCCAAACTTGATGAAACTGAAGATGCACGGGTCCAAAAATCTCAACAGACCACAAGCACAAGACGAAGAAAAAAGAACAACACCCATTTATATCAAATATTCAAGACCATGAACAAGAGAGTCTTAGAAGCAGCCAGAGGGAAAGAGTCCCTGCACTCAGGGGAACAAAGATATTAGTGGTTTTTGCATCAGTGGAAATGCCAGCATGAGACACTGGATTAATGTCTCTAAATTAGAGATGAAAGAACAGGCGAGGGTGGTCGGGGAGAACCAATTCATCCGGGGAAAATATCCTTCACAAATGAAGTCCCAATGAAAATTTCACAAAAAATAAGTGAAAGAAGTTTTCATCAGCTGACACACTATACAAGCAACAATATACATCCCTTAGGAAGATGAAATGATTCCAGGAAGAATCTGAATCTACAAAATGAATATAAACATCATAAATGCTAACTAGGGGGATAAATATTAAGAATTCTTTATTATCGAATTCTCTTTAAAAGTGTGCAGAAAAATATACTGTGCAGAACATAAAATAACTATGTATGTTGGAACTCCTGACAGAGTTGAAATAATATGTAGGAAAATCACAGTGACTATGCTGAGAGCTGAGACACAGAAGGATGTTATCAGGTGCTTACGTTCCATAGAAATTGGTAGCATCACAGAACGTAGACTACTGCAAGATATTGATCATCAGACAGAAGGAACTTAAGCAAAAATGGGAGATAAGGTAGAATCATTTAAAAATATTCTGTTAATCAAAAATATATACATTGAAAGAAGGAACAAAGAACACACGGAACAGCAAGAACATAAAGGAAACTTGTTATATTGAAATGATATTACTAGTCACATACAGGAAATGCTCTAAATGCCACGATTAAAGACAAAGGTTGTTAGATTGAATTTCACAATAACACCCAAGTAGACGCTGCCCATCAGAAACCTCCAGGAAGGGAAGTGACACAGAATTCAAGCCACAATTTAAGATAATGCCCACACAATTCTGCTCCACAATCTGGGACATGAAACATTCACAGGGAACACATAGAAAATCTGAGATGAATGGAGTCCCTAAAAATAATTAGGATGATTTTCTCTTATGTGTATCACACACAGGATGAAGAGCTGGAATACACACAGTGAATGTTTCATAAGAACAGCTACAAAATGCCCACATATGTCCCTTCTCTCCCGGTCTTCAAGATTTTCAAACACAGAGTGACCAGAGCTCTCCAAGAAGCGTCTAGAGGTGAATGTAGCACATCACGCACCAGATCCAGGAAGCCCACCCAGAAGCACAAAGATTCTCTCTACCTGGCTGAGAAGGAAGATCTTCAGGGAGACCAGTGAGAGAATGAGGGAGGCTTGCCGGGGAGAAGACTCAGCTGTGGGTTCAACAGGCAGACCTCTTGTCTCCACCATGACATGGACCCTCCTGCTCTCTCTCTCCTCACTCCCTGCCCAGGGGCTGTCCCAGGCTCTGCCTACAGGTTCAGTCCCCACAGAACCCTGACCATGACCCTGACCCTGAGTTTGGCCCAGGGCTTGCTGCAGGGGGTGGGACAAAAGAGAATGCCCCCCAGAGTTTCTTGAAACTACAGGTCCTCTGTTCACTTGTAAGACTCAGATGCCCCTATAGATGGCCATGAGGTCCCTATCACTCCCACTGGCTCGGGAAAGCAGAGCAGAAGAAAAAGTGGTGATGCAGAAGGGAGCCAGCAGAACCCTGGCCAGGCTCCAGCACAGCCTACCTGCCTCCACTGCTCCCATAGATTCTGTAGTTCTAACATGGAACACAAGCCCACAGACCCTCCTGCTTGCAGCGGGAGGGGAGGGGGCTCCATGATAGAACAGGTCAGTATGGGGATGGCTATTGATCTTGGAAAACAAGCCCAGATGTACACTCTCCTTCTTCCACCCTAGTCAAGTTCTGCCCCAGAGGCTCCAGGTCTAAATCTCAGACACCTGAGTTGCATTTCCAGACTCCCCCTATCTTCTTCTGCTTTTCCTTGGTCTCTGGGCTTCTGCTTTACTTGCTGTGAAATGGGGAAGCTCATACTCAAGTAGGAAACATGCCATTTCAAATTAAATGATACAAAACACTGACGTGTCTCTTGAATGAGAACAACTCAGTGGGTTCTTGGTGTTGTAGTCTCCAGTATGCTTCCTCGGGTGCACAAGGAAAAGTTATCAGCTACACTGTACCTACAACAAGTGGGATTGGATCCAGTTCTGAAGGAGCAGTTTGCCAACATCACCAAGCCACAGACTAGGATATTTTACAAATCCTCCCACACCAAACTTCAGGAGACAAGGGCTGGATATAAAAAAGTAACAAAAACAGCAGTAATAACAAAATTAAATATATCCCTGCTAAACTGACTTAGCACCAGAAGTATCACCTGTTGCTCCCATGACCCAACTACATGGATAGGGATGCAGGAAGCATAGATTCTGATTCCTAAATACACAGGAACCCGGTGACTGTGGGACATTGCACAGGTTTTGTGGACACTAACCCTTTTCAAATACACTACACTGTACCTTTCCCCTCATTCTTATAACAAGACAGCAGGCTAGGGCAGGACATTTCAACCCTGGGACAACTACAGGAATCGCACCTGTCCTGTTGCCTGAACCATGTATCTGACCTGTCAGTGCTGGGCTGAGCTGGGTAGGGCAGTGGGGCAGTTGCCTGTGGGTGGCTGGAAACTATTGCCCACACTCTTTCTCAGGTGGCAGGGGCTGTGGAGAGACCTACAGGAGGGACGCTCCTGGTCCAAGTCCCCATCCACCAGCAGGGGGCAGCAGAGCTGCACCAAGAGCTGCAGGACAGAGGCTGGGGCTGCCCAGGGGTAGCCTCACAAGGACACCAGGCCTGGAGGTCAACAGGTTGTCTGAGATTCATTTTTCAGAGACTGTCAGGATGATTGTCTGCAAGGACCATGTTGTGAGGGTCAGACACACGGTGTCAACCAGAACACTGACAAGACTCCTGACAGAGTGAGCACCTCACCTGGGAAATTCAGGTTCCCTCTCTGTCCACCAGTGTCTCCAGAGAAGGACTCTTCTGTGCTGGGCACATCCAGAGACATCCTATGACTCACAGTCTGCCTCTCTTTCCCCACCTCCACCCCAACTCAGACCTGGGGCTGCAACATCTCTGTTCCAAAGCATCTCAGGGGGCAGGAGGCAGAGCACTCGGGGACCCTGGTCCTTAGAAGGAACATTTGCAGCCCAGTCTCCTTGTGAGACTGTCTCCAGAGTGACGTTATTCTCTTGGCTGCAGGGACCATGGCTCGGGCCCTGGAGCTCACAACATATGGGAACATGCGATCATGTGGATCCTCACAGGATCACAGATCTTAAAGTTGTTTCTCATCGATTCAGGCCATTTTCATATGTTCCCATGAAACATTGATGAAAAAACTAAAAGGTAACAAATGGCTGACAATGCCAGTTGCTGGTCTGCTGTGGGATGGGGGCTGTCATAGAGACAATAGCATCATGTGTAATTAGACTACATATCCTGATAAATTTCCAAAAGCAGGTGGTTATTGGGCAAAGTAAACTTGCACTTACAAGATGATGAACGAACCTCAGAAAAAGAGAGTTTCCTATTCTGTTGACATGCCAAGGGTGGTACCACAGTGTCTTTGGGGGACTCAGATGGAACCTGAAGGAGGGGGCGGGAAGGTAGTGAGGTCACAGAACCACCTTTCCCTGAATCACGTGTTGTCTGACTCTCTCAGAGAGCCCAGACCAACCACATGGCCAGGATTCTGGAAGGCCATGAACCAGCACCAAAAGTCCTCAGACAGAATGTGTAGGGACAGTGGTTGTGTTCAAACCCCAGAATTGTGACTGTGATACTAAATTTGGAGATCAAGGCTCATTTTCTGACCTGAGAGTTGCTTAGAGGAAGCTGAGTGTTCCTCTCTTCCTCTTCAGTCACCTGGTCTGAGCTCACAAGTGGTTTGAATGCATGTGCAGTCCCAGAGAGGAAGAAATTTGCATAACTACTAAAAATCACAGACCCAAGGCCCTGGAAAGAAATAAGAGAGGATAGAGTGATCCTGGCCCAGCTGTGATTCTCAGAAGACAGAGCACTGAGCACATGCACCATGGCCTGGAGCCCTCTGTCACTTCTCATCCTCACTCTCTGTACAGGTGCTGTTCCCAGTCCTGCCCATACTTTCGGCTGCATGGGACCTGAATTGAGCCTGGGCCAAACCCGAGCTCAGACACAGCACGGCCTCAGTATTGGGACCCTGGGATGAGCCCCTGGACCTCATTTCAACCTCTCCTCTTCTGTCTTTTCAGGCTCTGTGACCTCCAGTGAACTGACTCAGCCTCCCTCAGTGTCAGTTGCCCTGGGTCAGACGGCTACAGTCACCTGCACTGGAGGGGAATTAGAGTATTTTTATGTACACTGGTACCAGCAGAAGCCAGGCCAAGCCCCTTTGACAATCATTTATGGTGATAAGGAGAGGCCCTCAGGGATCCCAGAGCGATTCTCTGGCTCCAAGTCGGGGAGCACGGCCACCCTGACCATCAGCAGCGCACAGGCTGAGGACGAGGCTGACTATTACTGTCAGTCCTTTGACACCAGTGTTAATGCTCACAGTGACACAAGCACACGGGGAAGTGAGACACAAACCCCTTCCCCACCTGTGTCACCCTCTCCTCTCAGCCCCAGGAGACCAATGCCCAGAGCAGTGAGCACGTCTGGCCCAGGTCCCGGGTCTGAGGTCCCTAGTTTGCCCCCTTCCGCCGAGTCCTCCAGGCAGACTGCACAGGGCAGATCAGCATGGAACTTGTAATTAATCATTAGAACTATAAGAGCTACTAGAATTATTAGCTTCCCAAGGACTGTGTGTGGAGGAATGACTACACATCTGAGAAGCAGAAAAGGAAGACATTTTTAAAAGAACCTTTCCCTAAATGAGTATGTATGACATTTAAAAATACAGGGGATAGACTAACAGCAGGTATGATGCTGCAAAAGAAGAGATCAGGGAATTTGATGAAAAAGCGATTTAAAGTGTTCAAAATGAAACAGTGAAATGCCTGATTAAGTTAATGAAGGCTAAATGCCTGGCGGATACCTTATGCCACCCGGACAGTGTGCAAGTGTCGGAGCTTCAGGGAGGGAAGGTATGAAATTGAGAGTGAGCCAAAAAAATAGAAGAAACAATCTACAGAAAGGCTTCAAATTTGGAGAAACCCAGGAACCAATATACCCAAGAATCTCAATGAAGCTCAGGCACAGGGAACATGAGAGACAGCACAGGACACATCATATGAAATTATAACAAAACAACAATGCAGTAACTCTCACAACCAGTGAATAGAGTCTTGTTTCCTACAGAGAACCAGCATCATGGAGGAAGCACATTTCTCATCATGAACTATGTAAACTGTAAAACTGTAGAAAAAAGCTATGTCTGCAAATTCTAATGGGAAATATCTGTCATCTTTGGTCTTTACTGACAAAAATGTTATTGCAAAGTGAAGATGAAATCAACCTTTCTCAGACAACAGACTTCTCAGAACTGATCACCCACAGACCCTCAGCATGAGCAACAGTGATGGATGCCCCTTGCACAGAAGGAAAGGGTGACAGAGGGGAAAGTTAGTTATCACAAACTATATAAGCTTGGGAAATCATAACTGCATGGATAAACCTAAAACAAGTTTTAGTGGTTAATGCCTAGAAATACAGCCATGTGCTTAAAGCAAAAACCATAGCAACATGTTTGATTTATAGTGAAGAACAAGTAAAACATGACAATGAAAGCAGAAATGATGAGGGAGATGGGACCATGTTGTGATTTCTTTATCCTGCAAGTGAGTGAAGTCAGGTCACTGGGAGGAACTCTGATGAGGCAGGAGGTGAGGACTGACTGCAAACCACAAGAAAAAAACCATTAAAACAACATCATTTTAACAACAAAGAGCTATAGCTATTAAGGTGCATGACTTAGGAATATCCAGAGGGTACAGATCTAATAGAACATGAATGTCATGTGCGTGTATGTGTGTATTTCTCTGTGATGCAAAGAGACAGAGATGGTGGGATAGAGTCACTCAGGTTAAGAATCAGCTCAGGCAGTCCTGGGGTGTCAGGTCTGGAAGGGGCAGGAAGGACAGAAGGCTGTGGATGGAAGTCAGGAAAAGGTTACAGACTTTCATCTAAATTTCGTCTGAAGGACTGAAAAGCTAAGAGGAGACAGAGAAGAAAATTAAAGCATCCCAATCATACCCATAGAGATAAAAACAACACCCAGAGAGGAAGACACTAGATTCAGAGGAACAGTGAAGGAGACCAACAAATTTCTCATGAGCAGAAATGCATATAGAGGACAGTGGCTTAACATCTTCTAAATACTAAACAAACAAACAAAAATATATATTTCTTTATCCATGGGAAATATCCTTCCATAATGAAGGCTAAGAAAAGTTTCTTCAGCTCTACCAAACTGACAGAACTGATCATCAGCAGACCCATATCACAGGAAATACTGCTGAACTTCCCTCTGACAGGAGGAAGTGATTTCAGAAAGAATCTGAATCTACAAAATGATTGTAAGAGTCAGAAAAGATAAATACAGGGATCAAACCTGCATCTTCTCCCTGCTCAGCAGGAAGCCTGCTTCTCCCTCTCCCACTCCACCTGCTTGTATTCTATCTTTTGATGTCTCTCTCTATCAAATAAATAAAATCTTTAAAAAAAGGAAAAAAGAAAAGATAAATCAGTATAAACAGCCAGTATAATCACTGCATATGTTGGAATTGATCATGTAGCTAACAGTGATGGGTATGACATTCCTACTGAGTAAGGAAAGGCTTACGTGTAGACAGGGAGAGATAGGGACCCTTCCATGGGACACACCATGTCACCACACAGCCTTCTGGTCAATATGGAACTTGGTGAAGGTCCATTTGATGGCATTTCCCAGTCCGCTCCCCCTTGGGCCAGGCTTCCTTTCCCTTCCACAGAGGGTGGATGTCCTCCCTATTCACTCAGTTCTTGCTGTGCTGATGGATTTGACCTGAGAGACAGTGAAGATCTCTTCAATCTGAACATTACTCCCTGTCTGCTGCCTCTCCAATTGTCACAAGGGAAGGCCAGGCTCCATTCTCCACTCAGCAGAGGCAGCTTGCAGGTTGAGGAACTGAGTGCAGTTCACGTCTATTTGCCACATTGTTAGGGCAGGTTGGTGACCATGCACAGGTTCTAGTGCATTAACCATATGCCCCTCAATGTTCTTGGCTGAGGATGGGTGCACTGGGTCAGCACAGAGCCCATCCTCACTGGATGCTCACATAGTGCTGGTAGGGTAGAGGCTGCAAGGGCCCCACACACCAGCACCAGTGATCCCAATTTTCTAATTTTCCTCTTCACAACACTTTCTATTTGGACTCACTTTTTTACAAGAATACAATATACAACACATGTAACATATAAATATGTGTTAATCCACTATGTATGTTGTCAGTAAGGTTTGTGGTCAAGAGTAGACTATTAGTAGTTAAGGTTTGTGGGAGTCAAATATTAAATGCAGATTTTAGACTGCACCTGTGTCAGCACCCCTAACACCTGTTTTGTTCAAAACTCAACTGTAATAGGAATTTTTCACCAGCTGTTCCAAAAAATAAATTAATGTGGTAGACTTCTCAATTCATTTCATGTAGCCATTGTTACACTGATACCAAAACCATGCATCACTAGAAAACTATAGACCACTCTCTCTTATAAATACAAGCACAGAAATCCTCACAAAACACTACCAAACTTATTCCAGCAAAATATAGAATGAATTAGACACCATGAACAAAAGGAATTTATTGCAACAATACAAGGGGTTTAAACATACAAAAAAAAATTACTAGAATACATTATATAAGACTGACTGACCACCCAGCAAATGATGAAAGTGACCATCAGCTACAAAAAGGCTACTGCTTCGGGGCACCTGGGTGGCTCAGTGGGTTAAAGCCTCTGCCTTCAGCTCAGGTCATGATCCCAGGGTCCTGGGATCAAGCTCCCCATTGGGCTCTCTGCTCCGCGGGAAGCCAGCTTCCTCCTCTCTCTCTCTGCCTGCCTCTCTACCTACTTGTGATTCCTCTCTCTCCATCAAAAAAAAAAAAAAAAAGGGGGGGGGGAGGAGTCAAGATGGCGGAGAAGTAGCAGGCTGAGACTGCTTCAGCTAGCCGGAGATCAGCTAGATAGCTTATCTAAAGATTGCAAACACCTGAAAATCCATCGGCAGATCGAAGAGAAGAAGAACAGCAATTCTGGAAATAGAAAAACAACCACTTTCTGAAAGGTAGGACCTGCGGAAAAGTGAATCCAAAGCGACAGGAAGATAGGGGGGAGGGGCCGGCTCCCGGCAAGCGGCGGAGCAACCGCGCACAAAATCAGGACTTTTAAAAGTCTGTTCCGCTGAGGGACATCGCTCCAGAGGCTAAACTGAGGCGAAGCCCACGCACGGTCAGCGTGGCCTCAGGTCCCGCAGGGTCACAGAAGGATCGGGGGTGTCTGAGTGTCGCAGAGCTTGTGGGTATTGGAACTGGAAAGCCGGCTACAGAGACAGAGCCGACAGTAAGCTCACAGCTTGGGGTGACCTTGAACCGGTCGTAGGCTCGGTGAGCTCGGAGCGCGGCCGAGGTCAGGCAGACGGGAGTAACTGGGCGCTGTTCTCTGAGGGCGCACTGAGGAGTGGGGCCCTGGGCTCTCGGCTCCTCTGGGACTGAGACCAGGAGGCCGCCATTTGTATTCCTGTCCTCCGGAACTCTACGGAAAGAGCTCAGGGAACAAAAGCTCCTGAAAGCAAACCCGAGCGGATTACTCACCCCGGCCCCGGGTAAGGGCGGTGTAATTCTGCCTGGAGCAAAGACACTTGAGAATCACTACACCAGGCCCCTCCCCCAGAAGATCAACAAGAAATCCAGCCGAGACCAAGTTCACCTACCAAGGAGTGCGGTTTCAATACCAAGAAGAGCAGCAGAATTCCAGAGGAGGAGAAAGCCAAGCACGGAACTCATGGCTTTTTCCCTGTGATTTTTTTTAGTCTTGCAGTTAATTTAATTTTTTTCTTTTTAATTTTTTTATTTTTTTTTCTCGCCGTCCGGTAAAATTTTTTTTTTAACTGTTACCTTTTTCTTTTTTAACGATTTTTTACTAGTTTATCTAATATATATATTTTTTCTTTTTTACATTTTTCTTAGGTGTTTTCTTTTTTTTTAAATTCTTTTCTTTTCTTTTCTTTTTTTTCTTTTTTCTTCCTTTTTGAACCTCTTTTTATCCCCTTTCTACCCCCTCACGATTTGGGATCTCTTCTAATTTGGTTAAAGCATATTTTCCAGGGGTTGTTGCCACACTTTTAGTATTTTACTTGCCCCTTCATATACTCTTATCTGGACAAAATGACAAGACGGAAAAATTCAACACAAAAAAAGGAACAAGAGGCAGTACCGAAGGCTAGGGACCTAATCAATACAGACATTGGTAATATGTCAGATCTAGACTTCAGAATGACAATTCTCAAGGTTCTAGCCGGGCTCGAAAAAGGCATGGAAGATATTAGAGAAACCCTCTCGAGAGATATAAAAGCCCTTTCTGGAGAAATAAAAGAACTAAAATCTAACCAAGTTGAAATCAAAAAAGCTATTAATGAGGTGCAATCAAGAATGGAGGCTCTCACTGCTAGGATAAATGAGGCAGAAGAAAGAATTAGTGATATAGAAGACCAAATGACAGAGAATAAAGAAGCTGAGCAAAAGAGGGACAAACCGCTACTGGAAATGAGAGGAGAATTCGAGAGATAGGTGACACCATAAGACGAAACAGCATTAGAATAATTGGGATTCCAGAAGAAGAAGAAAGAGAGAGGGGAGCAGAAGGTATACTGGAGAGAATTAATGGGGAGAATTTCCCCAATATGGCAAAGGGAACGAGCATCAAAATTCAGGAGGTTCAGAGAATGCCCCTCAAAATCAATAAGAATAGGCCCACACCCCGTCACCTAATAGTAAAATTTACAAGTCTCAGTGATAAAGAGAAAATCCTGAAAGCAGCCTGGGAAAAGAAGTCTGTAACATACAATGGTAAAAATATTAGATTGGCAGCTGACTTATCCACAGAGACCAGGAAGGCCAGAAAGAGCTGGCATATTTTCAGAGCACTAAACAAGAAAAACATGCAGCCAAGAATACTATATCCAGCTAGGCTAACATTGAAAATTGAAGGAGAGATTAAAAGCTTCCAGGACAAACAAAAACTGAAAGAATTTGCAAACACCAAACCAGCTCTACAGGAAATATTGAAAGGGGTCCTCTAAGCAAAGACAGAGCCTACAAGTGGTAGATCAGAAAGGAACAGAGACCATATACAGTAACAGTCACCTTACAGGCAATACAATGGCACTAAATTCATATCTCTCAATAGTTACCCTGAATATTAATGGGATAAATGCCCCTGTCAAAAGACACAGGGTATCAGAATGGATAAAAAAACAAAACCCATTTATATGTTGCCTCCAAGAAACTCATTTTAAGCCCGAAGACACCTCCAGATTTAAAGTGAGGGGGTGGAAAAGAATTTACCATGCTAATGGACATCAGAAGAAAGCAGGAGTGGCAATCCTTATATCACATCAATTAGATTTTAAGCCAAAGACTATAATGAGAGATGAGGAAGGACACTATATCATGCTCAAAGGGTCTGTCCAACAAGAAGATTTAACAATTTTAACTATCTATGCCCCCAACGTGGGAGCAGCCAAGTATATAAACCAATTAATAACAAAATCAAAGAAACACATCAACAATACTACAATAATAGTAGGGGACTTTAACACTCCCATCACTGAAATGGACAGATCATCCAAGCAAAAGATCAGCAAGGAAATAAAGGCCTTAAACGACACACTGGACCAGATGGACATCACAGATATATTCAGAATATTTCATCCCAAAGCAACAGAATATACATTCTTCTCTAGTGCACATGGACCATTCTCCAGAATAGATCATATCCTCGGTCCTAAATCAGGACTCAACCGGTATCAAAAGATTGGGATCATTCCCTGCATATTTTCAGACCACAATGCTCTAAAGCTAGAACTCAACCACAAAAGGAAGTCTGGAAAGAACCCATATACATGGAGACTAAACAGTATCCTTCTAAAGAATGAATGGGTCAACCGGGAAATTAAAGAAGAATTGAAAAAAATCATGGAAACAAATGATAATGAAAATACAACGGTTCAAAATCTGTGGGACACAACAAAGGCAGTCCTGAGAGGAAAATATATAGCGGTACAAGCCTTTCTCAAGAAACAAGAAAGGTCTCAGGTACACAACCTAACCCTACACCTAAAGGAGCTGGAGAAAGAACAAGAAAGAAACCCTAAGCCCAGCAGGAGAAGAGAAATCATAAAGATCAGAGCAGAAATCAATGAAATAGAAACCAAAAAATCAATAGAACAAATCAACGAAACTAGGAGCTGGTTCTTTGAAAGAATTAATAAAATTGATAAACCCCTGGCCAGGCTTATCAAAAAGAAAAGAGAAAGGACCCAAATAAATAAAATCATGAATGAAAGAGGAGATATCACAACTAACACAAAAGAAATAGAAACTATTATAAGAACATACTATGAGCAACTCTATGGCAATAAATTTGACAATCTGGAAGAAATGGATGCATTCCTAGAAACATATAAACTACCACAACTGAATCAGGAAGAAATAGAAAGCCTGAACAGACCCATAACCAGTAAGGAGATTGAAACAGTCATTAAAAATCTCCAAGCAAACAAAAGCCCAGGATCAGACGGCTTCCTGGGGTAATTCTACCAAACATTTAAAGAAGAACTAATTCCTATTCTCCTGAAACGGTTCCAAAAAATAGAAATGGAAGGAAAACTTCCAAACTCATTTTATGAGGCCAGCATCACCTTGATCCCAAAACCAGACAAGGATCCCACCAAAAAAGAGAGCTATAGACCAATATCCTTGATGAACACAGATGCGAAAATACTCAACAAAATACTAGCCAATAGGATTCAACAGTACATTAAAAAGATTATTCACCACGACCAAGTGGGATTTATTCCAGGGCTGCAAGGTTGGTTCAACATCCACAAATCAGTCAATGTGATACAACACATCAATCAAAGAAAGAACAAGAACCATATGATACTCTCAGTATATGCTGAAAAAGCATTTGACAAAGTACAGCATCCCTTCCTTATCAAAACTCTTCAAAGTGTAGGGATAGAGGGCACATACCTCAATATCATCAAAGCCATCTATGAAAAACCCCCCGCAGATATAATTCTCAATGGAGAAAAACTGAAAGCTTTTCCGCTAAGGTCAGGAACACGGCAGGGATGTCCATTATCACCACTGCTATTCAACATCGTACTAGAGGTCCTAGCCTCAGCAATCAGACAACAAAAGGAAATTAAAGGCATCCAAATCGTCAAAGAAGAAGTAAAATAATCACTCTTCGCAGATGATATGATACTATATGTGGAAAACCCAAAAGACACCACTCCAAAACTGCTAGAACTTGTACAGGAATTCAGTAAAGTGTCAGGATATAAAATCAATGCACAGAAATCAGTTGCATTTCTCTACACCAACAGCAAGACAGAAGAAAGAGAAATTAAGGAGTCAATCCCATTTACAATTGCACCCAAAAGTATAAGATACCTAGGAATAAACCTAACTAAAGAGACACAGAATCTATACTCAGAAAACTATAAAGTACTCATGAAAGAAATTGAGGAAGACACAAAGAAATGGAAAAATGTTCCATGCTCCTGGATTGGAAGAATAAATATTGTGAAAATGTCTATGCTACCTAAAGCAATCTACACATTTAATGCAATTCCTATCAAAGTACCATCCATCTTTTTCAAAGAAATGGAACAAATAATTCTAAAATTTATATGGAACCAGAAAAGACCCTGAATAGCCAAAGGGATATTGAAAAAGAAAGCCAACGTTGGTGGCATCACAATTCCGGACTTCAAGCTCTATTACAAAGCTGTCATCATCAAGACAGCATGGTACTGGCACAAAAACAGACACATAGATCAATGGAACAGAATAGAGAGCCCAGAAATAGACCCTCAACTCTATGGTCAACTCATCTTCGACAAAGCAGGAAAGAATGTCCAATGGAAAAAAGACAGCCTCTTCAATAAATAGTGCTGGGAAAATTGGACAGCCACATGCAGAAAAATGAAATTGGACCATTTCCTTACACCACACACAAAAATAGACTCAAAATGGATGAAGGACCTCAATGTGAGAAAGGAATCCATCAAAATCCTTGAGGAGAACACAGGCAGCAACCTCTTCGACCTCAGCCGCAGCAACATCTTCCTAGGAACAACGCAAAAGGCAAGGGAAGCAAGGGCAGAAATGAACTATTGGGATTTCATCAAGATCAAAAGCTTTTGCACAACAAAGGAAACAGTGAGGAAAATCAAAGACAACTGACAGAATGGGAGAAGATATTTGCAAACGACATATCAGATAAAGGACTAGTGTCCAGTATCTATAAAGAACTTAGCAAACTCAACACCCAAAGATCAAATAATCCAATCAAGAAATGGGCAGAGGACATGAACAGACATTTCTGCAAAGAAGACATCCAGATGGCCAACAGACACATGAAAAAGTGCTCCATATCACTCGGCATCAGGGAAATACAAATCAAAACCACAATGAGATATCACCTCACACCAGTCAGAATGGCTAAAATTAGTAAGTCAGGAAATGACAGATGCTGGCGAGGATGCGGAGAAAGGGGAACGCTCCTACAATGTTGGTGGGAATGCAAGCTGGTGCAGCCACTCTGGAAAACAGCAGGGAGGTTCCTCAAAATGTTGAAAATAGAACTGCCCTATGACCCAGCAATTGCACTATTGGGTATTTACCCTAAAGATACAAACGTAGTGACCCAAAGGGGCACGTGCACCCGAATGTTTATAGCAGCAATGTCCACAATAGCCAAACTATGGAAAGAACCTAGATGTCCATCAACAGATGAATGGATCAAGAAGAGGTGGTATATATACACAATGGAATACTATGCAGCCATCAAAAGAAATGAAATCTTGCCATTTTCGACAACATGGATGGAACTAGAGCATATCATGCTTAGCGAAATAAGTCAAGCGGAGAAAGACAACTATCATATGATCTCCCTGATATGAGGAAGTGGTGATGCAACATGGGGGCTTAAGTGGGTAGGAGAAGAATCAATGAAACAAGATGGGATTGGGAGGGAGATAAATCATAAGTGACTCTTAATCTCACAAAACAAACTGAGGGTTGCTGGGGGGAGGGGGTTTGGGAGAAGGGGGTGGGATTATGGACATTGGGGAGGGTATGTGCTTTGGTGAGTGCTGTGAAGTGTGTAAACCTGGTGATTCACAGACCTGTACCCCTGGGGATAAAAATATATGTTTATAAAAAATTAATTAAAAAAAAAAGGCTACTGCTTCCACTTCAGTTTACTCCTATTCACACAGGAGCCATTCCTGTGATTCACCAAAACCAAAAACAAACAGCAAAATGAATTCTGACAACACATCAGTCCAGCCCCCCAATTTTTCACTTCTAAAAAAATATTACCTTGAAACTGACAAGATTTAAATCTTGGACAATTTAGGTTCTCACTGTTCCTTCAGTCAGACAAACAGGAGTCTTTCCCATAGAGACTGCCCCTGCTGTCCCCAGACACATGTCTTGTGCCCGTTCCTTCTTCTCACCCTGACAGCAGCTCTAGTGTTACCTCCCCAGAGCGATTTCTTCCAAACTCTCTGCTCACAGTGTCATTTTTTCCTTATATTCAACCTAATTTCTGCATATTGCCTATTATTGAATGTTTATTCCTAACATTATTTGGTTAGTTCATTGATTTGTCATAATTTCCCTACTGGTCACAAAACATTAATGCGAAACATACAGATGATAATCAAAGGCAGGAACAGACAAATTCCCTCTTAACAAAGTCTGGAATCAGAAGCCTAGTTTCTGGGACGTTCTCCAATTCCAAGCTCCAATTCTACTCACTCTTCGTCTCAACATCTCAGCAATGCAGCTTTGATTTTCATTCTCGCTGACAACAGAGCTCACATGACTACTGCAGCTCCAGCTCTCACACCCATGTTCAGGAGGAAAGGCACTCCATATATCTGGTGTGTTTCCTTACTTCATGAGATCAAATGTCCCCAGAAAGATCAAAAGATGAATGACATAGCTATCGACCAGTGCTTATTCACAAGGTCAGTACTGGCCAAGAAGGACATGGGAATAACAATGGTTTGGCTTTCAAATGAATATAGAAGACAAGACCGAGGTAAAAGGTGGTAGAGCCTGTCTACTGTCTCACCAAAACAAGTGTGTCCATTATGCCATTCCACCCACAACATGGAAACTCTGAGAGAGAAACTGTCTTCTTCATAAAGATTTCCCAGGATGGAAAGTCTGCCAAACCAAAGTTGGTCAAATAAATTATTTGCCATGTGGTTGTTCTCCTGTCTCTGTCGTTCGAGCTGTAGTCACCAATGCCCTATTTTGGTGCACCAGCCAGCAGGGTCGCTAATAACTAGTGCCTGAGTCCTGTGTCCCCCAGTTCCCAGCACAGAACCACATCCATGACAACCCACCAACCCAGTGGTAGGAGCAGTGATACCTTGGATGGGTCCTGCATTCTCCTCCTCACATGGGCCTGTTCCTATTTTCATGGATACTCGGATCTCCTGCAATATGGCCTTGAATGTGTCAAGGGCCACGTAGAGAAGAATATGCCTCTCTGGGGCCTGCAGTCCACAGATAAGGGAATCAGGATGTGAACAGTAGGTTCTGAATCTCTGCCTGGACAAAAAGACCTCTCTGCACATCCAGGAGAGGAGCCACCAGGGGGCAGCAGAGACCAACTGGCCAAGCCACCTGGCCCTGGGAAGAGTCTGGGCATTAGGAGTTTTAACAGGGAGGGTTGTTCACCAGGACCTGAGAGAAAAGAATACGTCCATGTTTTCTACACTATCAGCTTCGACTGATGTGAAATTCTGACTCGGGGGCTCTCAGAGCTGTATCCTGATGAATTTGTCTCTGTCTCTAGCACTGGTCCAAAACTTCACGTGTCCCCACCAAGCACATTCCTGCTACACTCAGTCACTGTCAATCTCTATTAAGGCTGAGTCAGCCCCAGCACTCAGTGCACCCTAGAGATACTGAGGCAGAGCATCTATGGCCCACATTCAGGACACACACCTCCAGTAGCCCTTCAATGACTCCTTAAAACTCCATGTGTTCTTGGCAAGGGAGGACTTTTGTTTGGGTTCTGGTGTTCCCCAACAGACACACAGCTTAGGGACTTCACTGACTTAAGCCTCCTAGTGCCTGCAAAGGAAACAAACTATTGTGGGCTCAGAGAATGGAAATTCTACTTCAGCACTCAACCAGGACATACCAGCCCAGGATTGAAGTCAGGACATGGATAAGTCTGGAGTTGGGCACCCCAGACTATGGACCAGGGTATAAAACAGGATCCCCTGGGATGACGGTGGATCTGCAGGGCTTTCTGTCCTCTCTCTGTGTCCCTTGGGGATGAGCCCCTCTCTGAAACCAGATGGTTCCTCAGCAGCAGCCCCTGAGCCCCAGTTGATTTGCATGAACATCCTGTCTCTCCGGCTAGAGGATAAGAGAGGCCTGGGATGAATCCAGCCCGGCCATAGGACTTGGAGAGTAGAATCAGGGCATCTCCACCATGGCCTGGACTCCTCTCCTTCTTGGCCTCCTTGCTCATTGCACAGGTGCTACACATAGGCTCAGACCCTCTGCAGCCCCAGGAATCTGGGGCAATAAAGGCCCTGACTCTGAGCTCTGCAGGGAGGTGCTTGTCCAGGGAAGAATGTTAATGACCATACTGCAGGATGAAAGATAGCAGGGGTGTCATCCCCCCAAGTGCTCACTAGTTCTGACTTGTCCAGAGAAAATTGAGGATGCTCTCCTTTGGGCAAAGAATCCATCCACCAGCCAGATCCATGGGCTTTAGGACCTGAGATGCTGGGAGAGTGGAAACAGGGCAGTGAGAATCTCTAGAGCTTAGGCCAGGCAGGTGATGGTGTTCTGGGGTGAGACCCAGAGCTGAAAATCTAATGCTCCTTTTCTTTCTTGCAGGTTCTGTGGCCTCCTATGTGCTGACTCAGCCTCCATCTGTGTCAGTGGCTCTGGGACAGACAGCCCAGGTTACCTGCGGGGGAAACAACATTGGAAATAAATTTGTTCACTGGTACCAGCAGAAGCCGGGCCAGGCTCCTGTGCTGATCATCTATAACAGCAACAAACGGCCCTCAGGGATTCCTGAGCGATTTTCAGGCACCAAATCTGGGAACACGGCCACCCTGACCATCAGTGGGTCCCGGGCTGAGGATGAGGCTGACTATTACTGTCAGGTGTGGGATAGAAGTTCTGATGCTCACAGTGACATAGACAGACGGGGAAGTGAGACACAAACCCCTTCCCTATCTGGGTTACACTCTCCTCCAGCTCCAGGAGGCCTGTGCACAGAGAAGGGAGCAGGTCTAACTCAGGTCCCCAAATCCAAACTCCCCAGACCTCCCTAGACACCCACACTTTGGTAGTATCTGTACAAGATGTACAGGGTTGGTTTGGGGCTCCTGAGATTGTCTGGGCCTGAGTATGTTTGGGAAAAGAGGGATTGGGTATAAAGACAAATGAAAAGAACCATCTGTCAGTTGTAATTACCACTCATTTCTTTATGGTGGTCAGAGACCATTCCTTCACCCAACTGCCTAGGACTGGAGCCCAGAATCTTCCAACTCAGTTGAGCTCCAGAATCCCTGCCACCATGATGGCTGGGGATTCTGAGTGGAGCAGACCAGCGCATTATTCAATGTAGTCACTCCTCTTCTGGGCTCATATATGTCCCATCTCTCCCTAGAGTCCCTGACAGCTCAAGGGGTCTCCTCACTGAGGAAATGCACTTAGTTCAGAAAATTGCCTCCCCGGGTTTCTGCCCTTCCTTGGAGAGACTGTATAGAATGATGGCCTGAATCCAAACTCTCAAGATCCTCCCTCAGGTTCACATGTCCTGAATGGTCCCAGCTTTAGAGCTCACCACTGGAAGGATATCTCATCTGATGTCTCACTGAGTCTTTCTCTTTCTGCCCAGTCTGGCCAGTCTCCCTCCAGATTTCCTGCAAATGCACTTCTGCATCTCAGAATCTATTCAAGGAACCCAATCCAGGTTGTCCAAACACAGTCCTCAGGGACCTGAGGACTCTACCAGATGTCCACAAAGCTTTGCTTTCTCCTCCAAATCCAACTTAGCATGAAATCCTCAGACAGACCATATCGTATCTTCTATTTTTGTACAATGAGAATAGATGCACACACAGTAGGTGCTATGAGGCCTGATAAGTAGTTGGAGAGTCCATCCATCCTGATAGTGAATGTGGGATGAGGAGTCAGTGGCCTCATCCTACAAAGTGACCAAAAGGTACACAACCACGGGAATGAGACACACAATGGGTGCTGCATCACTTCTACCTCCAAAATGGTGCCCAAGTATTTCTCTTTACATTCACCCTACCCAGAAATATGTACAGACAATGATTTTTTGAAATACAATTCAGCCTGTCAGTGCAGACAAGTAATAAGCCACCACAGACCACCACTCCTCCTCATGACTTTCACCAAGGTCTGCACAAATCAGGCTCCAAATAAAGAGAATATTGAGAGCCCTGCTTCCACCTCCACTTCCACTTCAAGACAAATCTATGAAGTGAATGGTTATGAACAGGGCCACCCTTTCCCTACAAGGTGATAAAATATATTTTTGTCTACTAGTGATCTTTATTTTGTTCCAGATTATTTGATATCCCATAACTTCAATATTGAGATATAAAGTTAGCTGTTGTAAATACATTTGATGATAGATGATAATGGTTTGGGACAGGAGAACAAAGCAGAAACATACGATAACTATGTATCCAAACATATTCCTATAAGAAGAGAATACATGTTCTAGTCTGCTCATTTCTGCCACTACCCAGAGGTCAGAGTGGTATCTATAATTACCACTGCTTCACTGTCTGCTGCATTTCTTCTTCCCTCAAAAAACACCTGAGCTTGTCAGGATCCTCACCAGTTACAACCACCAAACCTTCATTCTGGAATGTGTGTCCATTGTCAGGCATGCTGCATTGGATTGTGGTGAATTTATGACTGTAATTACAGACCCAGGGAATAATAGAGGTTCTTTTGAGTCCATGCATACACCTGCTACCCCCAGTTGTGTTGTAGATATCCAATTGTCCGGTGATAGACATCAGGCTTCCCTAGCCTGTGCCCCCTACTCATCTGGGTGATTCACTGCCTGGAAGACATGGTGGGTGGGAGTACGTTGCCCTCTCAACCA
The DNA here is from genome assembly GCF_011764305.1 of Mustela putorius furo. Classification (NCBI taxonomy): domain Eukaryota; kingdom Metazoa; phylum Chordata; class Mammalia; order Carnivora; family Mustelidae; genus Mustela; species Mustela putorius. Next base: position 838,247 of record NW_025422010.1, read on the forward strand.
CCAGAGTAGTGCAGTCAGTATCCCACTGGAGTATCCCATCCACAAGGCAAACCCCATGTGGCTCATAAAATGTCTATTCTTAAATCATTTTTTTCTACATTATTGCAGGCACGATTCTGAATTGATCTCAGTGACCAGAGCAGGACCGTTAAACCCTAAGAAACAGGTGGCACCATATGACCTAGGAAGACAAGGAGAAGAAGTGAGATTTTCCATGGTGGCCGAGAACCCCACCATGTGAAGCTCAGTGAGCACACAGTCCCCTGAGGAGGGGCTGCTCCCCAAAATTCAGATGCAGCTACAGCAGGACTGGGTGAGGCCCAGGCATCTGCAGGTGGTACAGCTCCCCAGTGAGCCTGTGGTACTGCTCCTCCAAGGACCCCCCTCCGAGTGTTTCCCCCTGCTCTGCTGCTGCTTCCAGCACAGATGAGAAGCCCACAGGGAGGCACAGTGTGAGCACAGGTGCCCTGCACTCCCTCCCACTCAGGGTCCATGGGGTCAGGGCCCTACTCTCCCAGTTTACCCCTTTGCTCCCTCTTCACAGGGCTGGGACCAGTCTGTCCTAAATCAACCTCCCTAAAAATCTGGAGTCAGAAGGTCACCATCTCCTTTATAATGGCAGTAGGGACACTCGGGATATAATCATGTCTCCTGCTACCTACAGCTCCTGGCACAGCCCCACCTGGCCACAGGGTGGGGTCAGGAGTCACCCCTCAAAGAACTCCAACTCTGGGAGCTTGCACTCTCTGAGCATCTCTGCCTCCACAGCAGTCCTGAGACTGATTACTTGTGAATTCAGAGACTTGGGATGTGTCCCCCAAATGTGTGTAGGTACCAAGTAAGGGAATGCGGTGCAAACCAAGACCATGCAAACCAAAGCCATATCAAGACCACATGAGCTGGTGCCACTTGTGGGAGTGGGTGCATCTTTGACCAAGTCTGCATAATTGGGCCACATTGGCCAAGGACACCAAGGCTGGTGCCACTGGGACTAAAGCAGTCAGATCTGGTGCCATGCAGGCAGAGGACCCATTCACCAATGCCATGTCATCAGTGTCACATTAACCATGGCCATGATGGCCAAAGACACATGAACCAAGGCTACATATCAGGTGCCATGAGAACAGAAACCATGTTTTCTTATGACACTTGGAATGAAGCCCTGTCCACCCAGGCCCTGTAAGCAGATGACACTTGCTCTTGTTTCTTCAGATGATGCTAACATAGCAACCAAGAACACTGCTTCACAGCACTCCCTCTCACCAAAGGTCAGCTCTGCATTTTCAGAGGAGTGAGGCCTCTCAGGAAGATGACAGAACAGGGTAATGGACACTATGATGAGAGCCACTCCCTGCCAGTTACCATGGCAAATGCTTAAAGCCAAGGCAAGGAGCCCCCACATTATGACTCCAGGTAGAGGAATTTAGCGCTCATGCCGGGCCAACAAGGAAGAAAGATCGGCCTCTACAATGGACAATTAGGTAGAAATTTCCCCCATGCATGGAAATCACAAATGGAGGACACGTTTCCACATATGAGTGGGTTCCAAGCAACATTGTGTGGTGTGAACCCACATGATGTAAATGAAGGTCACATCATGGGCACCACGTGGAGCAAGGCCACCTGAGGAATGCTACTTGGACAAAAGCTGCATGAGTTGGGAGAGAGCTCTTTCTCGGGGATATCAGTGATGAGGAACTGAGAACACAGCCACTTGGGCTGGTACCACTCCCTCCTGTCCCCTGGGCTGTGTCCACTTTCCTAGCATGTCTTTAGGTTCATGTTTTCCTTCTGCTCTCACCTCATGGCACTGGGGGACCCTGGAAGGATAGCAGATGAAGTCATCCAGATGGTACACGGTATCCCCCCTTGAGGTCCATGTGTAGTGTAGTGAGATACACCCACTGTATCTGCTCTAAAGGCTGGGACAGTGCAGGGCTGTCACTGGAGATCCTGCCTCTAGCTACTGTTGTCCAGCCTGTCCAGACAAGGGGGATCCTCCACACAGCTGTTCATGTCTGGTAAGTCTTCCCATTACTACAGAGAGGTGTGGGGAGGGTTGACCCTGGCCTGACCTGCTTGTGACCCAACACAGCAGACTCTGTGCATCCATGTTCAGGCAGGAGCAGGGTCAGCCCCTCCCAGACTTCCTTCACGCCCTCCACATCTGTGTGTGCCTGGAGATCCTGTCCTGACCCATCATCCAGACCTCACATGCCTTATCCTCCCCTCCCTTTTCAGTGAGCACATCATGCTTGATCCAGCCTATTTTCCCAGGAAATCACTAATAATCATTGCTTCCATTATGTGATGAGTTAGGTTATTAGTGACTTGATCACCCGATGACTGATGCCTGTATGTGTCTGAGGGTCAAGAGCAAGGGAAGGCATGGGAATCTCATTGTGATGCTCATGTTTAGACTCTGAGAGGTTCGAATTACATGTGGGCTGTTCCTCCAGCATTGTGGAGCCACCACTCTGTGCCCAGGTCTAAGCTAGCACGAGTTAGAGACTGTCAGGTACAGAGAGTGGGTCTCCCTCAGCTACTCCTCTCTTATAGGCCCTGTGCATCCCTGGACAGTCCCTCCATGTCTGTGACTCTGGGCAGGCCCTAGTTCTGGAGATAAGTTTACAAGTGAATATGCTACTTGGAACCAATAAGAGCCAGGCCAGGACCCAGGGCTATTCATTTGTAAAGATACCAAATAACCCTTAGGGATCCCTGACTGTCACTGAGAATCCAACTCGTGGACAAGGCCACACTGAGAATCAGACACATCCAGGGCTAGGAGAAGGTTGACCATTGCTGTGTCACCTACCATGGCAGTGAAAGAAGTTGGAAGTAATTCAAAGTGACACAGAAAAATGTTGAAGTGGGATACAAAGCTGCCCACCTAGTCTGGCTTGCACTTTTACTAGCACCAACTGCAGGTCGGACCTTACGGTCAGGTGTCCTCCCTGGTCCTGGACAGGCCCCTATACAAGTGGTATTTCTAGCAGGTTCTCTGTTCTCAAAATCTGTATATCACACTGAACAATGACAGATATAGGGAGACATACTATATTAAGGGGACTGTAGTCAGGTTTTACAGAAGATTTAGGATACCATTATACATCATGTTTGACCCAGATATAATCACATGCCACTCCAGAGGGGAAAAACCTGTCTCAGCCCAGTCCTGGGGGAATTCCTCTTCTCCTTGGGTACTGGAATCCTGGATGGACCCAATGGGCTCTGCCTCCCCTGGTGACTGGATGAGGAATCCCCACGACTAGATGAGGAATCCTCACATCCAGAAATGCTGTCTGAGGCATCCTAAACAGGAGACAAGGCCCCTCCTTCTCCAGGCTCTACCATCTTTAGGTTTAGTAGAGACTGGTGGAAATGCAGACACGACCGTGGGGCCCACAGGGGACTTGCTCCTGGCACTACTGGCCTCCTATTTCCCCAAGTCACCTGCACCAGGCAGATCTGACCCGTGGGGTGGCCTCAACTGCATTTGGGCCACACCTTTAGGTCCAAGGTAATATTTTCCAAGATTGAATATATATATATTATATATATATAATATATATATAATCATGTACTGACCTGTGTCTTTGACTTGTGGTTTGGAAATTGATTTTTACAGCAATTTCATGAGGAGGAAAGAACAGATGAAGAATGTATTATGATAGAGATGTAGTGAAAAGAAGGGCCATCTTTATCCCAATGTTCATAGCAGCCATGGCCACAGGAGCCAAACTGTGGAAAGAACCCAGATTCCCTTCAACAGACGAATGGATAAGGAAGATGTGGTCCATATACACTATGGAGTATTATGCCTCCATCAGAAAGGATGAATACCCAACTTTTGTAGCAACATGGACGGGACTGGAAGAGATGATGTTGAGTGAAATAAGTCAAGCAGAGAGAGTCAATTATCATACTGTTTCACTTATTTGTGGAGCATAAGAAATAATATGGAGGACATGGGGAGATGGAGAGGAGAAGGGAGTTGGGGGAAATTGGAGGGGGAGACAAACCCTGAGAGACTATGGATTCTGAAAAGCAATCTGAGGGTTTTAGTGGCGTCTGGGATGGGAGGTTGGGTGAGCCAGGTGGTGGGTATTATGGAGGGCACATATTGCATGGAACACTGAGTGTGGTACATAAACAATGAATTCCAGTACACTGAAAAGAAATTTTAAAAATAAATAAAAATTAAAAGTTAAAAAAAAAAAAGAATGTATTACGAAGGAAAAGCAGATCCCCTTATTTCCACCCTGGGTTGAATCAGAGCAATATCTGGGGGATAATAGGAAGACCATGACAGAAAACAATTTTCCCCTCACAAGAGCATGGCAAGAACTATTGGATTATGGATCTTCAGCTTACTTATTGGTGTGATAAAGCAGAATGATGATTTTTGCTAAGAATACCTATGACCGGGCACCTGGATAGCTCAGTGGGTTAAGCCGCTGCCTTTGGCTCAGGTCATGATCTCAGGGTCCTGGGATCGAGTCCCGCATCAGGCTGTCTGCTCAGCGGGGAGCCTGCTTCCTCCTTTCTCTCTCTGCCTGCCTCTCTGCCTACTTGTGATCTCTCTCTGTCAAATAAATAAATAAAATCTTTAAAAAAAAAAAAAGAATACCTATGACCAAAAAAAATTTTTTTTCAGGTTAAAATGCCATGAAAGTGTAACTTTACAGAGTTATAATCCGGGGATTCTCACTATTAATTTCTCATCCACATGACCGTGATTGGGCTGGCACCTCCCTGGACCCAAGTTCCCCCTTCTCCAAGTATAGCAACGTCCCCCACAGGGAGAAAGCAGAACTGAGAGGAAGGAGTGGTCTCCAGGACCTGGAATATTCTGGCTAAGGTTGTTCCAGTTCCTTTATCAGCCTGGGCAGCCTTCCTCACCTGGTGCAGGGGATGGCTGCTGCCTTGCTCCTATCAGCTTCTGCTCTACTCTCTCCCTCTCCAGGAACCAGATATCAGCTCTCCTCTCCCTGTCTCCCTTCACTGACAGATATACCCCTCCCTCATATTCTTGCTTAGCTTAGCCAGTCTGTGGGGTTCTGGAGAAAGCAATGACATGTCATCCACGTGGGACTCCACACAAGGGGACAGGAACACAAGCACATGAAGCACTCTCATGTCCCTGTGGCTTAGTTGTGTATGGGGTAGGGGAGAGAGAATAAGTACTACCTTAAGCGATCTCAGCCCCCATGTGACCTAGGGAGATCACAGGGACTTACCAAATCTGTGTCAAACCTGCTCCCACTTCAGCATTTCCTTTTAGAGACCCCTATCTGTGCCCAGCAGCTGCCCAGAGAACTGACGAATCACCTGAAAGATACCTCTGACCACATCTGACACAGCCCTCTGTACTCAGAATGCTCACCTGAGGTGAAAACTCCACACTGGACTGGAACTGGATTGAATCCTAGGTCTCTCAGCTTTATCCTGTTCTCTCAGATCCTCTAACTCCCCCTCTTGCCCCTATGCAGTAGCACTCACTGGGCTCTTCCTACACACATCTCACTTCTTGTGACTTTCCCCATGCTGAGCAGCTCCAGAGTTCCCTCTTCAGTAGGGACTGTGTCTTGTCCATGCTGAATCCCCAGGATGGAATGTGTGCCAGACCAGTGAGGGTCTGGATAAATGTCAGCCGGGTAGATCCTCCCCGTCTCTGTCTTTGGGGAATTAGTCCCTGGCCACCCTCTCCCCCAACCCCACATCAGACCTGCATGCACTGTTGCTCCAATATGAGCCATTCCCTGAGTCCTATGATCTCCCAGTTCTAACTGCAGTACCACTTGCATGACACCCTACTCCCCAGAGATAGGGGCAGCAACGCCTCAGTAAAACCTGTGCTCTCCTCCTCCACATGGGCTTTCTCTTGTTTTCATAGTGAATCTAGGCCTCTAATGCCAGAACATGAGGCAGTCAGAAGCCATGCTTAGAAGAGTCATTCCTCACTGGGGAAAGAATCCATGGATCAGGAATCAGGACCTGAGCTTTAGGTTAGGAGTCTAAACCTGTGCCAGGAACCCCACTGCACCTCTAGCGGCCATGGTGGAATGGCCACCAGGGGGCAGCAGAGATCACCTGGCAAAGGCACCTGTAGATGGGGAGGATGACATGGGCATAAGGGCTTCTGCCACATGATGGGTGGTAGTAACCAGGTAACCAGGACCTGAGAACTTCAGGTCACTTGTCTTGGTCATTAGTCTATAGGGACATCCTTCACTCTCAACTACAAATTATTAAGGATATGTGTGTGTCTTCCTCATGGAGACATTGCCTATTTCTATAATATAGGCCTGGCCAACATGCCTCCCACCAAACCAAGACCTAGCCCACCCTCATGAAACAAAATGCAGTCACTGTCCACAAACATTGGTTCTCCCTCTGATCACACTTTTCCTCCCTCCCCTGCTGTCCTTCCAGATACACTACTCCTCCTCCCTGGAAGTTCCTTTCCCCTGCCCCTCACCTGTCCCTGCACTCACCTCTCTTAAGGAGTGGACAGGGGACTGGAAAATTTTGTTCACATTCCTAGTGCCTGCAACACAGTAGTTTCCTTGGTAAACATTTTTGGACTTAACGTATAAATTGAGATATTCATTATATATTTTCCCCCAAACTGAAGATAACTTAAATGTGATAAATATTACCTTGAAGAGTTATTAAAGTTTATAGCCCCTCTCATTGTCTTATATGGCAGTCATTTATTTTTGCAACTTATCAGTTCCTGCCCCTGTCAGCAAAATGGGGGCAGCGAGGCACAGAACCTATGGCCTGCCTCAAATCTCACAGCCAAGAGAAGATATTTACAGCAACATCCTACCTATGGGAAGTCCATGTTCTCTTGATAGATAACGAACTTTATTTTCCTGTGGTACACGAGATCTCATCTGCAGTAAGTCCCTACACCTGTGTGAGCCACAGTGTGTCAACGACAGAAAAGCATTAAAAAATAAAGACAGGGGAGGTGAACCATGAGAGACTTTGGACTCTGAAAAACTATCTGAGGTGTTTAAAGTGGCGGGGGGGGGTTGGAGGTTGGGGTACCAGGTGGTGGGTATTTTAGAGGGCACGGATTGCATGGAGCACTGGGTGTGGTGAAAAAATAATGAATACTGTTATGCTGAAAATAAATAAAAAATAAAGTAAAAAAAAGAAAATAAAGACAGACTTCACTGCTGAGCTGTCTGTGCCTAGGCCTGCCCAGAGGGACATCAGAACACAAACTGGAATGGGAATGTCAGCACCTGGCTATAGGACCAAGAGTGAAACGGAATTCCCTCTGCAGAGAGTGGATTTGAAAAGAACCACTCCTACCCTTTCTGGGATTCTTGGGTCTGAGATCTTTTTGAGAACCCACAAAACTCTTCAGCAGCAGACTCTGAGGTCCCCTGGTTCTCACAATGAGTGGCATCTCCAGCAAGGGGCTAAGAGAGACCTGGGAGGACATTTGTCCAGCCTCGGACCTTGGGAGCAGAATCAGGCAGCTCCACCATGGCCAAGATCCTTATTCTCTTCAGTATCCTGCTCACAGCACAGTTTTAGAGCCCAAGCTCACACATACACCAGCTCCAAGTCCTTGGGTAAAGCCATACCCTTTGTCTGAGCCCAGCATGGGCTGCCTGTGTGTGTGCAGGGGTGGGATGTTCCTGACCCTGCTGTAGGATGAAGAGCTGGGTGGGTAAACCACCCCCCACAGTGCTCATGGCTTTGTATGAGCACTGATGGAATGCCCATGCCCCCTCAAATATATATATTTTTTTCCAATTTATTCAAAAGCTCCAACCACCAGTCTAACCCACACTACTCTGGGATTGAGACTGATGAGAGGGGCACACCTGAGGGTCTACAAAATCCTTTGAGCTCAGGCCAGGCCTCACAGGTGGGCAGTCACTTGGAATGAGTCCTTGATTTTCCAGCTGACCTCTTCTTTCCTCTCTTGCCAGCTCTGAGGTCTCTTGTGTAGTGACTCAGTCCCCATCTGTGCAGGTCACCCTGAGTCAGACAGCCAGGATCATCTGTGGGGAAACAACACTGGAAGAAGTAAACATATTCATAGGTACCAGAAGAGGCCAGTCAAAGACCCCATGCTGATCATCTATTTTAGCCACAACCTAAAACTATAATTACAACTTAAACTCACAGATCCCAAAAGCTCAACGAACTTCAACTAGAAAACATAGTAAAAAACAAACAAACAAAAACAAAACAAAACAAAACAAAGAAACAAACCAAAACAAAACCCGCAACATCTTCCTGTGTCTAAATTGCCAGTGAAAAAGAGACAGTCTCCAAAACAGCCAGAAGGGAAAAAAAACACAGTTTTTATGGAAAGACAGAGAAAGATTCTAGCAAATTTCTCAGTAACAGAAATGCAAGCAAAGGTGGTATGTTTTTAAAATACTGAAAAAAAAAAAAAAACCTTAATTCTTTACCAAGGAAGAACATCTTTTACTTCTTTTTTTTATTTTATTTTTTATAAACATATATTTTTATCCCCAGGGGTACAGGTCTGTGAATCACCAGGTTTACACACTTCACAGCACTCACCAAAGCACATACCCTCCCGGAACTAGAGCGTAGAACATCTTTTAAAAATGAAGACTAAATAAAGCATTTTCTGACATGCATGCAAAAAGTGGCAGGAGTGATCATCACCCAACACAATATAAAAGAAATAGTACAGATTCCCCTCAGGCAGGAGAGAGTGATGCCAGAAAGAATCAGATTCTATGGAATAAATAAAAAAAAATTATGGGGTTGGGGGAAGACAATGTGGCAGAGAAGTAGGAGGCGCTGTTACAAACGGTCCCCCAAAGTGAGCTGATTATCTACCAAAGAACTCTGATCACCCATGAAATCAGCTTCATATTAGAATTATATACTTCTGGATCTCTACAGGGGCAGAAGAAGCCAGTCAGCAGGTAAAGCAGAGTGGGAACATTGGACCGATATCAGAAGATAAACAAAAGGTGCAGGGAACCACCAGAAGCGACCCATTGGAAAGTAATACCCCAGTACGAGAGTGCCCTGTGATTGGTGACCAGCATTAACTTGGAGTCCACTTGAAAGCACTCAAAAAGAGCAAAAGACCTTAAGGGGAAATTGGTGGAATTGGGCGGTTAGGGACAGGGACTTAAGCCCATGGACCCAGGAGGGCCACCACTGGCACCAAACCAAAGAGCACAGCGAAGAAGCCAGGTCTTGGTCCCTGAGCCACCAGCGTGTCTGAGAGCATCTGGGTGGTGGCTCCCATGAAGGAGTCTGGTGTGGATGCCAGCTAGCTCTCTTTAGAACCACAGCCTTTTGTACTCTGCACTCGTGCTCTGCAACCAGGGTCTGAGTCGCAATACACACCCTTCCCTCAGAGAGGTCTGTGCAGGCGCTAGCTGGTGATCTCTTGGACCTAGAGATTCTGAACACTCTCAGCCCAGGCCACTGTGAAACTCTCAGCATACTCTCTCTGGTTGGGACATCTCTGGTGGTCTGGAGCTGCCCAGACAGCCAAGATTAGGAATTCTCGTGGTTTTGGGTACAAGCGGGAGTTCCTGTGACCCCAGACACTGTGTCTGGGGACATGCTCTGTCAGTGGTAGAGGGGGAATTTATGTGCTCTGGAGCACCCAAAAGGGAACATACTGAGACTTCTCTTTGAGATGGAGGTCTGGGTGCAGTTTGCTTTCCTCTAAACCTCCAAAGAAGTGCCAAAAGCTGCCAAGGGGAGAAAAACCAACCAACCAAACAAAAAAACCTCCAGAGAACAGAAGCCTAAAAAAATGGTTTTCTCAGAGCCCAGGCCCTTGATGGGGCTTGGAGGACTCAACCCTAGCAAGACTCCCTGAAAAACAGCAGAACAGGCTCTTTCCCCAGAAAGCCTGCCCCCAAACAAACAAATAAACAAACAACAAGAGGACAATCACTACTTCATAGATACAATTTTTATTTTTAATTCTTTGCCACTATTCTTGTTCTGTTCATTTTTATATAACTTTTTAACCTATTTACCATTCCAATGAAATGTTCAGTACATCAAATTCCTTAATAATCTTTTAATCTGAAGTTTTTGATACATATACCTGTGTTTTTCTTTTGCTTTTCTATTTTTAATTATTTTATTTTATTTTAATTTTTAAATATTCATGTAGAGATAAACTTCAAGGTAATCCCCTTTCCACAATCAATGCTACCCCTATATGTAAAACAGTTTTAATCCCCCTTTATCTCAGGAAACTTGAATCCTTTAAAAAAGAAATCAAGATGCATCCAGGAATAATCAAAATAAACTTCCTCACCCACATTGTGAATTTATAACCACCCTCCCCTCTTTTTCTTCTATCAGTGTTTCTGTGTATTTGTTTTTGTTATGGTAATATATAAATCTTATACTTGGGGTTCATTTTGACAGGGTTCTTTTTTTTTTTTCTTGTCATCTACTTTTGTTGGTCTTCTTGTTTGTGTATTTTTGTTTGTATACTTTATAAATCTTACCTTTGGGACCCAATCGGGCTGGGCTTTCTCTTTTTTTTTTTTTTTTTTTTTCCAGTCTCTATCTTTCTCACCTTTCTTCTTTCTTTTTGGTGGGGACTCTCGATTTCTCAGAAGAGTTCCACAGTGCTCCTTACTGGTACCGCGGATGATACATTCAGCTACACATCTATTCAGTCTTCTCTCACCAAAATGAATAGGAGGAGGAATGCCCAACAGAGGAATAATTCAGAGACTGGGCCCTTTCCATCAGAGCTATTGTATATGGACATAAAAAGTATGTTGGAAAGGGAATTCAGGCTGACAATTATGCAGGCAATAGCTAGGTTGGAAAAAAGCCTTTGATTACAAAATGGAATTGATTAGAGCAGAAGTGAAAGCAACCAGGAATGATGGTAACAATGGTCTCAATGAGTTCCAATCTAATCTAAATTCCCTAAAAGCCAGGGTAACCAAGGCAGAAGATAGAATTAGTGATCTAAGGGACAAACTGATAGAGAAAAAGGATCAGGAGGAAGCCTGGAACAGACAGGTTAGAAGCCATGAAAACAGAATTAGGGAAATAAATGATGCCATAAAACATCCCAATGTCAAAATTATTGGAATCCCTGATGGGGAGGAGAAAGAAAGAAGACTAGAGGATATAGCTGAACAAATTTTTTTAATGTATTTTTTTAAATTTTTTTATTTTTTATAAACATATATTTTTGGGGTTTTTTTTTTAATTTTTTATTTTTTATAAACATATATTTTTATCCCCAGGGGTACAGGTCTGTGAATCACCAGGTTTACACACTTCACAGCACTCACCAAAGCACATACCCTCCCCAATGTCCAAAATCCCACCCCCTTCTCCCAAACCCCCTCCCCCCGGCAACCCTCAGTTTGTTTTGTGAGATTAAGAGTCACTTATGGTTTGTCTCCCTCCCAATCCCATCTTGTTTCATTTATTCTTCTTCTACCCACTTAAGCCTCCATGTTGCATCACCACTTCCTCATATCAGGGAGATCATATGATAGTTGTCTTTCTCTGCTTGACTTATTTCGCTAAGCATGATACGCTCTAGTTCCATCCATGTTGTTGCAAATGGCAAGATTTCATTTCTTTTGATGGCTGCATAGTATTCCATTGTGTATATATACCACATCTTCTTGATCCATTCATCTGTTGATGGACATCTAGGTTCTTTCCATAGTTTGGCTATTGTGGACATTGCTGCTATAAACATTCGGGTGCATGTGTCCCTTTGGATCACTACATTTGTATCTTTAGGGTAAATACCCAATAGTGCAATTGCTGGGTCATAGGGCAGTTCTATTTTCAACATTTTGAGGAACCTCCATGCTGTTTTCCAGAGTGGCTGCACCAGCTTGCATTCCCACCAACAGTGTAGGAGGGTTCCCCTTTCTCCACATCCTCGCCAGCATCTGTCATTTCCTGACTTGTTCATTTTAGCCATTCTGACTGGTGTGAGGTGATATCTCATTGTGGTTTTGCTTTGTATTTCCCTGATGCTGAGTGATATGGAGCACTTTTTCATGTGTCTGATGGCCATCTGGATGTCTTCTTTGCAGAAATGTCTGTTCATGTCTTCTGCCCATTTCTTGATTGGATTATTTGTTCTTTGGGTGTTGAGTTTGCTAAGTTCTTTATAGATTCTGGACACTAGTCCTTTATCTGATATGTCGTTTGCAAATATCTTCTCCCATTCTGTCAGTTGTCTTTTGATTTTGTTAACTGTTTCCTTTGCTGTGCAAAAGCTTTTGATCTTGATGAAATCCCAGTAGTTCATTTTTTCCCTTGCTTCCCTTGCCTTTTGCGTTGTTCCTAGGAAGATGTTGCTGCGGCAGAGGTCGAAGAGGTTGCTGCCCGTGTTCTCCTCAAGGATTTTGATGGATTCCTTTCGTACATTGAGGTCCTTCATCCATTTTGAGTCTATTTTTGTGTGTGGTGTAAGGAAATGGTCCAATTTCATTTTTCTGCATGTGGCTGTCCAATTTTCCCAGCACCATTTATTGAAAAGGCTGTCTTTTTTCCATTGGACATTCTTTCCTGCTTTGTCGAAGATTAGTTGACCATAGATTTGAGGGTCTATTTCTGGGCTCTCTATTCTGTTCCATTGATCTATGTGTCTGTTTTTGTGCCAGTACCATGCTGTCTTGATGATGACAGCTTTGTAATAGAGCTTGAAGTCCGGAATTGTGATGCCACCAACGTTGGCTTTCTTTTTCAATATCCCTTTGGCTATTCGAGGTCTTTTCTGGTTCCATATAAATTTTAGAATTATTTGTTCCATTTCTTTGAAAAAGATGGATGGTACTTTGATAGGAATTGCATTAAATGTGTAGATTGCTTTAGGTAGCATAGACATTTTCACAAATTTATCTTCCAATCCAGGAGCATGGAACATTTTTCCATTTCTTTGTGTCTTCCTCAATTTCTTTCATGAGTACTTTATAGTTTTCTGAGTATAGATTCTGTGTCTCTTTGGTTAGGTTTATTCCTAGGTATCTTATGGTTTTGGATGCAATTGTAAATGGGATTGACTCCTTAATATCTCTTTCTTCTGTCTTGCTGTTGGTGTAGAGAAATGCAACTGATTTCTGTGCATTGATTTTATATCCTGACACTTTACTGAATTCCTGTATAAGTTCTAGCAGTTTTGGAGTGGAGTCTTTTGGGTTTTCCACATATAGTATCATATCATCTGCGAAGAGTGATAATTTGACTTCTTCTTTGCCGATTTGGATGCCTTTAATTTCCTTTTGTTGTCTGATTGCTGAGGCTAGGACCTCTAGTACGATGTTGAATAGCAGTGGTGATAATGGACATCCCTGCCGTGTTCCTGACCTTAGCGGAAAAGCTTTCAGTTTTTCTCCATTGAGAATGATATTTGCGGTGGGTTTTTCATAGATGGCTTTGATGATATTGAGGTATGTGCCCTCTATCCCTACACTTTGAAGAGTTTTGATCAGGAAGGGATGTTGTACTTTGTCAAATGCTTTTTCAGCATCTATTGAGAGTATCATATGGTTCTTGTTCTTTCTTTTATTGATGTGTTGTATCACATTGACTGATTTGTGGATGTTGAACCAACCTTGCAGCCCTGGAATAAATCCCACTTGGTCGTGGTGAATAATCTTTTTAATGTACTGTTGAATCCTATTGGCTAGTATTTTGTTGAGTATTTTCGCATCTGTGTTCATCAAGGATATTGGTCTATAGCTCTCTTTTTTGGTGGGATCCTTGTCTGGTTTTGGGATTAGCTGAACAAATTTACACAAAAATTTTCCAATCTGGTGAATGGAACCAGCATTCATATACCAAAGGAGAAAGATCTGCCCCCAACATCATAGAATCCTGAAAGACCTCGAGACACCTGATTGTGAAAATGATGAATCATAATTTTAGACACGGGCTCTTGAAAACAGCTAGGGACAAGAAATTCCTTACATACCAAGGAAAACCTATCAGAATAACGTCAGACCTGTCCACAGAAATCTGGTAAGCCAGAAAAGGCTGGCAAGATGTATGCAGGGCACTAAATGAGAATAACATGCAGTGAAGAATACTTTATCTGGCAAGACTGACATTCAGAATACATGGAGACATAAAGAGATTCCAAGACCCACAAGGTTTAAAAGAATATGTGACCACCAACCCAGCACTGCAATAAATATTAAGGGGGTTTCTCTAAAAGATGAAAAAAAACCCAACAATGTCATTGAAGAGAAATATATGGATAAAATCTACTGAAACAAATCTATAGAAACAGGTAGTATGATGTCAATAAAAATGTATCCCTCAATAATCACTCTCAACGTGAATGGCCTAAATGCACCCATAAAACAGCACAGGGTTGCAGATTGGATAAAATGACAGGACCCATCCATATGTTGTCTACAAGAGACCCATTTCAAACCTAAGGATACATCCAGACTGAAAGTAAAGGGATGGAGAAGCATCTTTCATGCCAATGGGAATCAAAAGAAGGCTGGGGTAGCAATTCTTATATCAGATAAATTAGATTTTAAACTAAAGACTAGTCAGAGATACCGAAGGACACTACATCATTCTTAAAGGTACTCTCCACCAAGAAGATCTAGCAATTGTAAATAGTTATGCCCCCAATATGGGAGCAGCCAATTACATAAGAAAAGTATTAATCAAGATTCAGAGTCGAGGAGGAGTCAAGATGGCGGAGAAGTAGCAGGCCGAGACTACTTCAGCTAGCCGGAGATCAGCTAGATAGCTTATCTAAAGATTGCAAACACCTGAAAATCCATCGGCAGATCGAAGAGAAGAAGAACAGCAATTCTGGAAACAGAAAACAAACACTTTCTGAAAGGTGTTTTCTTTTTTTTTAAATTCTTTTCTTTTTTTTTTTCTTTCTTTTTTCTTTTTTTTTTTTTTTTCCTTTTTGAACCTCTTTTTATCCCCTTTCTCCCCCCTCACGATTTGGGATCTCTTCTAATTTGGTTAAAGCATATTTTCCTGGGGTTGTTGCGACCCTTTTAGTATTTTACTTGCCCCCTCATATACTCTTCTCTGGACAAAATGACAAGACTGAAAAATTCAACACAAAAAAAAGAACAAGAGGCAGTACCGAAGGCTAGGGACCTAATCAATACAGACATTGGTAATATGTCAGATCTAGAGTTCAGAATGACAATTCTCAAGGTTCTAGCCGGGCTCGAAAAAGGCATGGAAGATATTAGAGAAACCCTCTCGAGAGATATAAAAGCCCTTTCTGGAGAAATAAAAGAACTAAAATCTAACCAAGTTGAAATCAAAAAAGCTATTAATGAGGTGCAATCAAGAATGGAGGCTCTCACTGCTAGGATAAAGGAGGCAGAAGAAAGAATTAGTGATATAGAAGACCAAATGACAGAGAATAAAGAAGCTGAGCAAAAGAGGGACAAACAGATACTGGACCACGAGGGGAGAATTCGAGAGATAAGTGACACCATAAGACGAAACAACATTAGAATAATTGGGATTCCAGAAGAAGAAGAAAGAGAGAGGGGAGCAGAAGGTATACTAGAGAGAATTATTGGGGAGAATTTCCCCAATATGGCAAAGGGAACGAGCATCAAAATTCAGGAGGTTCAGAGAACACCCCTCAAAATCAATAAGAATAGGCCCACACCCCGTCACCTAATAGTAAAATTTACAAGTCTCAGTGACAAAGAGAAAATCCTGAAAGCAGCCCGGGAAAAGAAGTCTGTAACATACAATGGTAAAAATATTAGATTGGCAGCTGACTTATCCACAGAGACCTGGCAGGCCAGAAAGAGCTGGCATGATATTTTCAGAGCACTAAATGAGAAAAACATGCAGCCCAGAATACTATATCCAGCTAGGCTATCATTGAAAATAGAAGGAGAGATTAAAAGCTTTCAGGACAAACAACAACTGAAAGAATTTGCAAACACCAAACCAGCTCTACAGGAAATCTTGACAGGGATCCTCTAAGCAAAGAGAGAGCCTACAAGTGGTAGATCAGAAAGGAACAGAGACCATATACAGTAACAGTCACCTTACAGGCAAAACAATGGCACTAAACTCATATCTCTCAATAGTTACCCTGAATGTTAATGGGCTAAATGCCCCTGTCAAAAGACACAGGGTATCAGAATGGATAAAAAAAACAAAACCCATCTATATGTTGCCTCCAAGAAACTCATTTTAAGCCCGAAGACACCTCCAGATTTAAAGTGAGGGGGTGGAAAATAATTTACCATGCTAATGGACATCAGAAGAAAGCAGGAGTGGCAATCCTTATATCAGATCAATTAGATTTTAAGCCAAAGACTATAATAAGAGATGAGGAAGGACACTATATCATACTCAAAGGGTCTGTCCAACAAGAAGATCTAACAATTTTAAATATCTATGCCCCCAACGTGGGAGCAGCCAACTATATAAACCAATTAATAACAAAATCAAAGAAAACACATCAACAATAATAATACAATAATAGTAGGGGACTTTAAACACTCCCCTCACTGAAATGGACAGATCATCCAAGCAAAAGATCAGCAAGGAAATAAAGGCCTTAAATGACACACTGGACCAGATGGACATCACAGATATATTCAGAATATTTCATCCCAAAGCAACAGAATACACATTCTTCTCTAGTGCACATGGAACATTCTCCAGAATAGATCACATCCTCGGTCCTAAATCAGGACTCAACCGGTATCAAAAGATTGGGATCATTCCCTGCATATTTTCAGACCACAATGCTCTAAAGCTAGAACTCAACCACAAAAGGAAGTTTGAAAAGAACCCAAATACATGGAGACTAAACAGTATCCTTCTAAAGAATGAATGGGTCAACCGGGAAATTAAAGAAGAATTGAAAAAAATCATGGAAACAAATGATAATGAAAATACAACGGTTCAAAATCTCTGGGACACAACAAAGGCAGTCCTGAGAGGAAAATATATAGCGGTACAAGCCTTTCTCAAGAAACAAGAAAGGTCTCAGGTACACAACCTAACCCTACACCTAAAGGAGCTGGAGAAAGAACAAGAAAGAAACCCTAAGCCTAGCAGGAGAAGAGAAATCATAAAGATCAGAGCAGAAATCAATGAAATAGAAACCAAAAAAACAATAGAACAAATCAACCAAAGTAGGAGCTGGTTCTTTGAAAGAATTAATAAAATTGATAAACCCCTGGCCAGACTTATCAAAAAGAAAAGAGAAAGGACCCAAATAAATAAAATCATGAATGAAAGAGGAGAGATCACAACTAACACCAAAGAAATACAAACTATTATAAGAACATACTATGAGCAACTCTACGCCAATAAATTTGACAATCTGGAAGAAATGGATGCATTCCTAGAAACATATAAACTACCACAACTGAACCAGGAAGAAATAGAAAGCCTGAACAGACCCATAACCAGTAAGGAGATTGAAACAGTCATTAAAAATCTCCAAACAAACAAAAGCCCAGGGCCAGACGGCTTCCCAGGGGAATTCTACCAAACATTTAAAGAAGAACTAATTCCTATTCTCCTAAAATTGTTCCAAAAAATAGAAATGGAAGGAAAACTTCCAAACTCATTTTATGAGGCCAGCATCGCCTTGATCCCAAAACCAGACAAGGATCTCACCAAAAAAGAGAGCTATAGACCAATATCCTTGATGAACACAGATGCGAAAATACTCAACAAAATACTAGCCAATAGGATTCAACAGTACATTAAAAAGATTATTCACCACGACCAAGTGGGATTTATTCCAGGGCTGCAAGGATGGTTCAACATCCGCAAATCAGTCAATGTGATACAACCCATCAATAAAAGAAAGAACAAGAACCATATGATACTCTCAATAGATACTGAAAAAGCATTTGACAAAGTACAGCATCCCTTCCTGATCAAAACTCTTCAAAATGTAGGGATAGAGGGCACATACCTCAATATCATCAAAGCCATCTATGAAAAACCCACCGCAAATATCATTCTCAATGGAGAAAAACTGAAAGCTTTTCCACTAAGGTCAGGAACACGGCAGGGATGTCCATTATCACCACTGCTATTCAACATAGTACTAGAGGTCCTAGCCTCAGCAATCAGACAACAAAAGGAAATTAAAGGCATCCAAATCAGCAAAGAACAGAAATCAGTTGCATTTCTCTACACCAACAGCAAGACAGAAGAAAGGGAAATTAAGGAGTCAATCCCATTTACAATTACACCCAAAACCATAAGATACCTAGGAATAAACCTAACCAAAGAGACACAGAATCTATACTCAGAAAACTATAAAGAACTCATGAAAGAAATTGAGGAAGACACAAAGAAATGGAAAAATGTTCCATGCTCCTGGATTGGAAGAATAAATATTGTGAAAATGTCTATGCTACCTAAAGCAATCTACACATTTAATGCAATTCCTATCAAAGTACCATCCATCTTTTTCAAAGAAATGGAACAAATAATTCTAAAATTTATATGGAACCAGAAAAGACCTCGAATAGCTAAAGGGATATTGAAAAAGAAAGCCAACGTTGGTGGCATCACAATCCCGGACTTCAAGCTCTATTACAAAGCTGTCATCATCAAGACAGCATGGTACTGGCACAAAAACAGACCCATAGATCAATGGAACAGAATAGAGAGCCCAGAAATAGACTCTCAACTCTATGGTCAACTAATCTTTGACAAAGCAGGAAAGGATGTCCAATGGAAAAAAGACAGCCTCTTCAATAAATAGTGCTGGGAAAATTGGACAGCCACATGCAGAAAAATGAAATTGGACCATTTCCTTACACCACACACAAAAATAGACTCAAAATGGATGAAGGACCTCAATGTACGAAAGGAATCCATCAAAATCCTTGAGGAGAACACAGGCAGCAACCTCTTTGACCTCAGCCGCAGCAACATCTTCCTAGGAACAACGCAAAAGGCAAGGGAAGCAAGGGAAAAAATGAACTATTGGGATTTCATCAAGATCAAAAGCTTTTGCACAGCAAAGGAAACAGTTAACAAAATCAAAAGACAACTGACAGAATGGGAGAAGATATTTGCAAACGACATATCAGATAAAGGACTAGTGTCCAGAATCTATAAAGAACTTAGCAAACTCAACACCCAAAGAACAAATAATCCAATCAAGAAATGGGCAGAGGACATGAACAGACATTTCTGCAAAGAAGACATCCAGATGGCCAACAGACACATGAAAAAGTGCTCCATATCACTGGGCATCAGGGAAATACAAATCAAAACCACAATGCGATATCACCTCACACCAGTCAGAATGGCTAAAATGAACAAGTCAGGAAATGATGCTGGCGAGGATGCGGAGAAAGGGGAACCCTCCTACACTGTTGGTGGGAATGCAAGCTGGTGCAACCTCTCTGGAAAACAGCATGGAGGTTCCTCAAAATGTTGAAAATAGAACTGCCCTATGACCCAGCAATTGCACTATTGGGCATTTACCCTAAAGATACAAACGTAGTGATCCAAAGGGGCACATGTACTCGAATGTTTATAGCAGCAATGTCCACAATAGCCAAACTATGGAAAGAACCTAGATGTCCATCAACAGATGAATGGATCAAGAAGATGTGGTATATATACACAATGGAATACTTGCAGCCATCAAAAGAAATGAAATCTTGCCATTTGCGACAACATGGATGGAACTAGAGCGTATCATGCTTAGCGAAATAAGTCAAGCGGAGAAAGACAACTATCATATGATCTCCCTGATATGAGGAAGTGGTGATGCAACATGGGGGCTTAAGTGGGTACGAGAAGAATAAATGAAAGAAGATGGGATTGGGAGGGAGACAAACCATAAGTGACTCTTAATCTCACAAAACAAACTGAGGGTTGCTGGGGGGAGGGGGTTTGGGAGAAGGGGGTGGTATTATGGACATTGGGGAGGGTATGTGTTTTGGTGAGTGCTGTGAAGTGTGTAAACCTGGTGATTCACAGACCTGTACCCCTGGGGATAAAAATATATGTTTATAAAAATTAAAAATTATATTAAAAAAAAAGATTCAGAGTCATATTGATATGAATATATTAATAGTAGGAGATCTTAACAAGCCTCTCTCAGAAATAGACAGATCATCCAAGCAGAAAATCAATAAAGAAACAAGAGCATTGAACGACACATTGAGGGGCACCTGGGTGGCTCAGTGGGTTAGGCCTCTGCCTTCGGCTCAGGTCATGATCTCATGGTCCTGGGACTGAGCCCCACATGGGGCTGTCTGCTCAGCAGGGAGCCTGCTTCCACCCTCTCTCTGTCTGCCTCTCTGCCTACTTGTGATATCTCTCTCTCTGTCAAATAAATAAAATACTTAAAAAAAAAAAAAGAATCACACATTGGACCAGATGGACCTCATAGATATAAACAGAACATTCCACCCTAAAACAACAGAGTACTCATTTTTCTCAAGTGCACATGGAGCCTCCTCCAGAATAGACAACATACTGAGTCAAAAATCAGGGCTCAACTGATCCCAAAAGACTGATATTATTCCTTGCATATTCTCAGATCACAATGCTTTGAAACTGGAGCTCAATCAGAAGGAAAAGTTCAGAAGGAACTCAAACACTTGGAAGCTAAAGAATGCTAGGATCAACCAGGAGATTAAAGAAGAACTGAAAGAATTCATGGAAACCAATGAGAATGAAAACATTTCGGTTCAAAACCAATGGGATACAGCAAAGGCGGTCCTAAGGGGGAAATACATAGCCATCCAAGCCTCCCTCAAAAAAATTGAAAAATCCATAACACATCAGCTGTCTCAACATCTTAAAGAACTGTAGAATCAACAACAAATTAAGCCAACTCCACACACAAGAAGGGAAATAATCAAGATTAGAGCAGAGATCAATGAAATAGAAACTAGAGATACAGTAGAACGTATCAATGATACTAGAAGCTGGCGTTTTGAAAGAATCAATAAGATTGGTAAACCATTGGCCAAACTAATCCAAAAGAAAAGAGAGAAGTCTCAAATTAATAAAATTATGAATGAAAAGGGAGAGGTCACAACTAATACCAAGGAAATAGAAACAATCATCAGAAGTTATTATCAACAGTTATATTCCAATAAGTTAAGCAACCTGGATGAAATGGATACATTCCTGGAAAACTATACACTCCCAAAATTGAACCAGGAAGACATTGACAACCTGAATAGACCAATATCTAGTAATGAGATTGAAGCAGTGATCAAAAACCTCCCAAAAAACAAGAGCCCAGGACCTGATGGATTCCCCGGGATATTCTACCAAACTTTCAAAGAAGAAATAATACCTATTCTCCTGAAGCTGTTTCAAAAAACTGAAACAGAAGGAAAACTTCCAGACACTTTCTATGAAGCCAGCATGACCCTGATCCCCAAACCAGGCAAAGACCACACCAAAAAGGAGAATTTCAGACCAATATCACTGATGAATATGGATGCTAAGATTCTCAACAAGATCCTATCAAATAGGATCCAACAGCACATTAAAAAGATTATCCACCATGACCAGGTGGGATTCATCCCTGGGTTACAAGGATGGTTCAACATTAGCAAATCAATCAATGTGATAGAACAAATATCAATAAGTGACGAGAGAAGAACTGCATGATCCTCTCAATTGATGCAGAAAAAGCATTTGACAAAATCCAGCATCCTTTCCTGATTAAAATGCTTCAAAGTATAGGGATAGAAGGAACATTCCTGAACTTCATTAAATCTATCTATGAAAAACCCACAGAAAATATCATCCTCAGTGGAAAAACTTGAGTCTTCCTGTTGAGATCAGCAACATGACAAGGATGCCCACTCTCACCACTCTTGCTCAACATAGTATTAGAAGTCCTAGCAACAGCAATCAAACAACAAAGAGAAATGAAAAGTATCCAAATTGGCAATGAAGAAGTCAAACCCTCTCTCTTCGCAGATGACATGATTCTTTATATGAAAAACCCAAAAGACTCCACATCCAAATGACTAGAACTCATATAGAAATTCAGTAACATGAGAGGATACAAAGTCAATGTACAGAAATCAGTGGCCTTCCTATACACTAACAATGAAAATACAGAAAGGGGAATCAGAGAATCGATTCCACTTACTATTGCATCAAGAACCATAAGATACCTGGGAATAAACCTAACCAAAGAGGTAAAGGATCTGTACTCGAGGAACTACAGAACACTCATGAAAGAAATTGAAGAAGACACAAAAAGATGGAAGACCATCCCATGCTCTTGGATCGGAAAAATAAACATTGTGAAAATGTCTATACTGCCTAAAGCAATCTATACTTTTAATGCCCTTCTGATCAAAATTCCACCGGTATTTTTGAAAGAGTTGGAGCAAATAACCCTAAAATTTGTATGGAATCAGAAGAGACCCCGAATTGCTAAGGAAATGTTGAAAATGAAAAACAAAACTGGAGGCATCACGTTGCCTGATTTCAAGATTTACTACAAAGCTGTGATCACCAGGACAGCATGGTGCTGGAATAAAAAGAGACACATAGACCAGTGGAACAGAGCAGAGAGCCCAGATATGGACCCTCAGGTCTAAGGTCAAATAATCTTCAACAAAACAGGAAAAAATATACAGTGGAAAAAGGACAGTCTCCAATAAATGTTGCTAAGCAAATTGGAGTTCTATATGTAGAAGAATGAAACTCGACCATTCTCTTACACTGTACCCAAAGAGAAATTCGAAATGGATAAAAGACCTCAAGGTGAGACAGGAATCCATCAGAATCCTAGAGGAGTCATGGGCAGTAACCTCTTTGATATCAGCCACAGCAACTTCTTTCAAGATATGTCTCCAAAGGCAAAGGAAGCAAAAGCGAAAATGAAATTTTGGGACTTCATCAAGATCAAAACCTTCCACCCAACAAAGGAAAAAGTCCACAAAACAAAGATGCAACCCACAGAATGGGAGAAGATATTTGCAAATGACAATACAGACAAAAGGCTGACATCCAGGATCTATAAAGAACTACTCAAGCTCAACACACACAAAACAGATAATCATGTCAAAAAAGGGGCAGAAGACATGAATAGATATTCTCCAATGAAGACATACAAATGGCTATCAGACACATGAAAAAATGTTCATCATCACTAACCATCAGGGAGATTCAAATTAAAACCACATTGGAAAATGAGCAGCAAGATATTATCTAATAAACTATGTTACTACCTACATTCAGGATATGGTGAAAACAGCACAATTTTAAGCTTATATAGTCAAATTTGAGTTTAATATCAGCACACACATATTAGAAATGACATTAAATGAATTTCAGGACAATATCTCCACTGTATTCTGTTCCACAGTACTGGATATAAAAAAGAGTCACAGGACAGACAGAGAATCTCTGAAGATGCACTGAGAGCATTGACCAAAATGCCCTCACTTCTCCCTCCCCTCCAGATGTTATGGTATTCAAACACACAGCGACAAGACCTCTCCTGTGGATCCCAGAGATGATCACATCTCCACATGAACCAGATCCATGAAGCCACAGAGATTCTCTCCACCAGCTTGAAAAGGAACATTTCCATAGGAACCAGTGATGGCATGAGGGAGGCCTGGGGAAGCCAGTTACTACTGTGAGCTCAAGAGACAGAATCTGGGGTGCCCACCATGGCCTGAACCCTCTACTGCTCCCCCTCCTCACTCACTTCCCAGGTGCTGCTCTAGACTTTGCCCAAAGTCTCAGCCTCCACAGGACCCTGAACATGACCCTGACCCTGAGCTCAGCCCAAATTGCACTGCAAGGTATGGGATCCAAAGAATGAGCGCCACAGTCCCCTGAACCTGTAGGTCTTGTATCCCCTGCAAGACTCATCTGACCCCAGTACTCTGGCCAGCAGATGCCTATCACTCTCTTGAACTTTTAGGAACTTTTAGGACACAGAGGACCAAACAGTAATATGGGGCAGAGCCAGAAGGACATAGGCCAGATATCTGCACATCCAAACAGTTTCCACTGTCCCCACCGAATCGGCATCTCAAACCTGGGACACAACCCAACTGACCCTCCCTGCATGCAGGCTGAGGAAGCTCCTTTTTGGCCAGGCCATGAGAGGTATGGCAGTGAGCTCATGGACACAAGCCCTGCTGTCCAGCATGGTCTCACTCTCCCTTGTTCCCTCCTTCCTGCTCTCCTCTCAGCCCAAAGGAGCCTGGATTCTGAACCCAGCATACCTGGACTCCACTCCTGGATGCCAATCCACTCCTTGACTTACACTCTTTCCTCTACCTTCCTGGAAACCCACTCTCCCTGGACCTCAATTTCTGTGTGGTGAAATGGGGAAGATTGTATTGATGTTAGAACATTTTGTTTTCAAATTCAGATGTAAAAATGGACAGTCTTATGAATTAAAAAGAGATCAAAAGGACTTAGTGAGTGGGTGCTGAGCTGGAGTCTCTTGTCTGTCCTCTGCAGAACTCTAAGGAAAGGGCTCTGCAAAACTGTGATGTGTATGATGTAAAATTGCACATCCAGATCTGAATTCCAAACTTCACTGTTTCATACAAATCACCTATAAGGCTCATGTAGAAATCCTCCATTCCCAGGCTGCTAGTGCTATGAGTGTTACAGAAACAGCAATGGTAGAGATGACAGAAATAGTGCTAAAGAATATTTAGGTGCGCATATGAACATTAGTTCTAGAAGCATCACCTGTTCCAGGGTGACCCAGTGGCACTCACTGAAATGTAGGCAGCATGAGACATGATTCCTAAATGGAGAGAAGTGTTAGAAATAAGATCTCATTCAAATTAAAACCACATTGAGATACCACCTTACACCAGTTAGAATGGCCAAAATTAGCAAGACAGGAAGCAACATGTGTTGGAGAGGATGTGGAGAAAGGGGAATCCTCTTACACTGTTGGTGGGAATGCAAATTGGTGCAGCCTCTTTGGAGAGCAGTGTGGAGATTCCTCAAGAAATTAAAAATAGGACTTCCTTATGACCCTGCCATTGCACTAGTAGGTATTTACCCCAAAGATACAGATGTAGTGAAAAGAAGGGCCATCTGTACCCCAATGTTTATAGCAGCAATGGCCACAGTCTCCAAACTTTGGAAAGAACCAAGATGCCCTTCAACAGACGAATGAATAAGGAAGATGTGGTCCATATACACTATGGAGTATTATGCCTCCATCAGAAAGGATAAATACCCAACTTTTGTAGCAACGTGGACGGGAGTGGAAGAGACTATGCTGAATGAAATGAGTCAAGCAGAGAGACTCAATTATCATACGGTTTCACTTATTTGTGGAGCATAACAAATAATATGGAGGACATGGGGAGATGGAGAGGAGAAGGGAGTTGAGGGAAATGGAAGGGGAGATGAATCATGAGAGACTATGGACTCTGAAAAACAACCTGAGGGTTTTGAAGGGGTGGGGGTGGGAGGTTGGGGAAGCCAGGTGGTGGGTATTAAGGAGGGAAGGGATTGCATGGATAACTGGGTGTGGTGCAAAAACAATGAATACTGTTAAGAAATTTAAAAAAAAAAGAAAGAAAGAAGATCTCACAGAGATTTCCTGGACTTCCCAAATGCAGGACAATTTAATGTGCTCTCATCCTGTCATAAGAAGACAGTAAGGGAGGCCCGGGACATGTACAGGAATCTCACTGCCCTGCCTCCTGCACTGTGTTATGGTCTTTCTGTGCTGGGCTAGACAGACCAGAGGGTGCTTGTTGCCTGAGGGAGGCTAACCATCTGATCCACATACTTTCTCTTGTGACAGTTGTTGTGTGGTGACCTGATGGAGGGATACTGCAGGTCTGTGTCCTCCTCCTCAACCAGCAGGGGGCAGCAGGGCTGTGTCAGCTTCAGGACAGGGGCTGGGACTGCCCAGGTGGAGCATTTCAGGGACAGCAGCCCTGGGGGGACATCAGGGTCTAAGGTTCAGTATCAGAAGGAAGTAGTGATGATCCATCAATATCTCCTCAAGCTGCTGGGACAATCCTTTAATGGTTAGACTCACACAGTGTCACCCAAGACACTGACGGGAGTCCTGACAGTGTAAGTAACTCAACTGGAAGATTCCGGTCCCCGTCTCTCCACCTGAAGTCCCAGGGAGCTGAGCCTTCTGTCCTGGACACATCCAGAGATGCCCTGATCCCTCACCCTCTGCCTCTCCTACTCTTCCTCTGGGCAGACTCTGACACAGGGCTGAAGCTTCCATGCTCACAAGTGTCTCAAGGTGGGCAGTGGGGCAGTTAGAGTGTCTTGACCCTGGAAGGAACATCTGCAACCTCTTTTTGAGACTGTCTCCAGAGTGAAGTGATTCCCATGGCCTCAGGACACATCTATAATCTCTTGGTGTCCTAGCTCCAGTGACAGAATCTGGTACCCAGAAGGGACCACTGACTACCCACTCCCCAGAGCTCATGCTATGTGCAAAGATGTAACCCTGGGGACTCTCACAAAGACATAGAGCTTGAAGTGAGTCCCTCAGTCAGGGACGTTTCTGGCACTTTTCAAAGTTTACATGAAACATGGAAGAAAAGAAAAGGAAATGAATCAATGTGTTGAAAATGTCAATTGCTTGTCCACTGTGGGATGAGGGGAGTCGTAGAGACAGAAGCATCAGATGGAAATGGACTAGAAGTTGTGATGAATCGCCAACAGCAGGTGAATGTATAACGAGTAAATTCCCACATGCACCATGATGAAGAAGTCTCAATCAAAGAATGAAAGAGTTTTCCATTCTGATGACATACTGATGATGGGACCAGCATTCGGCTGGGAGACACAGAGGGGATATGAAGCAGGAGGGGTAGAGGATGAGGCCACAGAATACACTTCCCTGAATCAGGTGTTGTCTGTAGCTCTGGAAGGGCCCAGCTCAGTCCCATGGCCTGGCTCCTGTAAGGCCTTCTTGGTGCTGACTCAGCAGCCCTGTGCTCAGTGATCCTGGGACAAATGTCCATGATCATCCATCAGGAAGACATTACAGAAATCTTTAGTGTACATTGGTACCAGCAGAAGCCAGGACAGGACCCTGCTGGTCATATATGCCAATAGCAAGCATTGCTCAGGGATTCCTGACCAATTCTCCAGCTCCAACCTAGATGACACAGTCACTGTAAGCACCAGTAGGACAAGGCTACATTCCATGGTTGAGGCTAAATTTTACTCTCAGGTGAGAGACACTGGCACTAATGTTCATGCTGACAGAGAGAGACAGGGATGTGAGACACATATCGATTCCCCATCTGAGTCCCACTCTTCTTCACCCTAGGAGGACTCTGGACAAAGCACAGCATATCTGGACCAGGGCCCCAGATCTGAGATTCCAAGCTCTCTTTCCCGACCTGGCCCTCCAGACAGGCTCTGCACTGTATGGATGAGGAGTGCATGTGCAGGAGACAGGATGAAGCTGTCATGTTTTCTTAGCTAGAGTACTTGTTGAGGGATAGAAGATCAGGCTGGAAGTACAGACAGAGGGATATCCATGGAGATACAAGAAGCTCAAAGTGACAAGGGGGAGTTTCAGCTTTCAGTTGAATGGAATCATTGTTGTGTCACTGAGTGAAGAAGTTCTCTTAAAACTAAGACCTCCAGGGAAGTGGAGTGTAGGGTCATGAGGGCAGAGTCATAAACTTGAAGCAGGTCACTGGGAATATCAGAGAGTGGGGGTGTTCCTAATTACACCTCTAGATTCCTGGACCTATGAATGCTAGCTATGGAAGAAAAAGTACCACATATTGGAAACAGATATAGCGCAAGTATCACCTCCTGAAAACTGTTGCCTCACATGTTTTGTCCTGTGCCTGGTATAATAACTAAGACTTGAAGAGTTTATTAATCTGTTCATCCAAGCCAATTGTTTCAAATGGCAGGGAAGATGGCAGAACTAGCCAGATCCATGGGGTTTGACACACTGCAACCCTTTTCTTTCTTTTCATTTTTTGGTTTTTGATATAGTGTTCAATGATTCATTAGTTGCATATAAACACCAAGTGCTCATCATGTCGCATGCCCTTCTGAATGCCCATCACCCAGTTACCTCATCCACCCACCCACCTCTTTTCCACAACCCGCAGTTTGTTTGTTTTCCTGGAGTCAACAGTCTCTTATGGTATGTCTCCCTCTCTCATTTCTCCCCATTCAGTTTTCCCTCCTTTATCCTATTGTCCTCTTCACTAATCCTTATATTCCACATACAAGTGCAACAAAATGATAATTATCTTACTCTGCTTGTTATATTTCACTTAGCATAATACACTCCAGTTCCATCCATGTGGATGTAAATGGTAGATAATTTTTTTTTCTGGTGCCTGAATTATTTTCCACTGGATATATGAACCACATCTTCTTTATCCATTCATCTGTTGAAGGACATCCAGCTCCTTCCACAGTTTGGCTATTGTGGACATGGCTGCTATGAACATTGAGGTATATGTGCTTCTTCATTTTCTTACATCTGTATCTTTGTGGTAAATACCTAGTAATTCAATTACTGGGTCATAGAATAATTCAATTACTCTATTTTTTACATCTTGAGGAACATCCATACTGTTTTCCAGAGAGACTACACAAGCTTACATTCCCACCAACAGAATAGGAGGGTTCCCCTCTCCCCACATCCTCACCCAAATTGTTTGTTTCCTGTCCTGTTAATTTTACCCATTCTAACTGATGTAAGGTGGTGACTCATTGTGGTTTTGATTTGTATTTCCCTGACAGCAAATTATGTGGAGCATGTTTCAATGTGTCTGTTCGCCATTTGGGTCTCTTCTTTGGAGAAGTGTCTAATGGCTATTTGTTGACTGCATTGTTTCTTTTTACAGTGTTCAGTTTGACACATTTTTTTTTATAGATCTGAAATACCAGCCCTTTATCTGGTATGTCATTTTCAAATATCTTCTCCCGCTCTGTAGGTTGCCTCTTACTTTTCATGACTCTTTCCTTTGCTGTGCAGAAGCTTTTTATTTTGATGAAATCCCAATAGTTCATTTTTGGTTTTGTTTCCCTTGTCTTTGGAAAAGTGTGTTGCCAGACGTTACTGTTTCCAAGGTCAAAGAGGATGCCTCCTGTGTTCTCTAGGATTTTAATGGGTTCCTATCTCACATTAAGGTCTTTCAACTATTTGAGTCTATTTTTGTGTATAATGTAAAGAAATTGTCTAGTTTCATTCTTCTGCATGTGGCTATCCAATTTTTCCAGCACCATTTATTGAAGAGACTGTCTTTCATCCATTGGGTATTCTCTCCTGTTTTGTCAAAACTTAGTTGACCATAGAATTGAGGGTCCATTTCTGGGCTCTGTATTCTGTTCCATTCATCAATGTGTCTGTTTTTGTGCCTGTACCATGCTGTCCGATGATCACAGCTTTGTAATATAGCTTGAAGTCCAGATATGTAATGCCACCAGATTTGATTTTCTTTTCTTTTCTTTAAATTTTATTTTATTTTTTCAGTGTTCCAAGATTCATTGTTCATGTACCACAGCCATTGCTCTATGCGATATGTGCCCTCCTTAATACCCATGACCAGGCTCACCCATCTCCCACCCTTCTCCCCTCTAAAGCCCTCAGTTTGTTTTTCAGTGGCCACAGTCTTTCACGGTTCGTCTCCTCCTCCAAACTGTAGAAAGAGCCAAGATGCCCTTCAGCAGGTGAATGGATAAAGAAGATGTGGTCCATATATACAATGGAATATACTCAGATTTGATTTCTTTTCCAACATTCCCCTTGTGATCTGGGGTCTTTTCTGGTTCACCACAAATTTTAAGATTGTTTGTTCCAGCTCTGTGAAAAAAGTTGATGGTATTTTGATAGGGATTGCATTGAATGTGTAGATTGCTGTGGGCAGCATAGATATTTTAACAATGTTCATTCTTCCAATCCATGAGCATGAAATGTTTTCTCATTTATTTGTGTCTTCCTCAACTTCTTTCATAAATATTCTGTAGTTATTAGTGTATGAGTATTTTACCTCTTTGGTTAGGTTTATTCCCAAGTATCTTAAGGTTTTGGGTGCAATTGTAAATGGGATTGACTCACTAGTTTCTCTTTTTTCTGTCTCATTATTGGTGTATAGAAATGCAATTGATTTCTGTGCATTGATCTTGTATCCTTGAACATGGCTGAAATGCTGTATACGTTCTTGCAATTTGGGCTTGGAGTCATCCGCAGAGAGAGAGAGTTTGACCCCTTATTTGCCAATTTGAATGACTTTTATTTCTATTTGGTGTCTGATCACTGAGGCTAAGACTTTTAGTAATATGTTGAACAATAATGGTGAGAGTGGGCATACCTGTCCTGTTCTTGAACTTCAGGGAAAAGCTGTCAGTTTTTCACTTCATAACATTTGAGAACGTTATTCTCAAATTGATAATGTTATTCACTGTGGGCTCTTCATAGATGGCTTTTATGATATTGTGGTATGTTCCCTCTATCTATATACTTTGAAGATTTTAATTAAAAAAAGGATGTTGTATTTTTTCAAATGCTTAGTCTGCGTCAATTGAGAGGATCATATGGTTCTGGTCTTTTATGTCATTAATGTGTTTTATAATGTTTGATTTGTGGATGTTGACCCACCCTTGCATCCCCAGAATAAATCCCACCTGGTCATGTAAATATTCCTTTTAATGTACTTTTGGATCCTATTGGCTATGCTCTTGGTGGATATTTTGGCATCCATGTTCATCAGGAATATTGTACTCTAATTCTTTTTCTTGGGGTCTGGTTTTGAGATCAAGGTGATGCTAACCTTGTAGAATAAGTTTGGAAGATTTCCTTTCATTTCTATTTTTTGAAAGAGCTCACTAAGAATAGGTATTATTTCTTTTTAAATATTTGGTAGAATTCTTCTGAGAAGCCATCTGGCCCTGGACTCATTTTTCTGGAGGTTTTGGATTATTGCTTCAATTTCCTTGCTGGTTATTGGTCTGGTCAGACTTCCTATTTCTTCCTGTTTCAGTCTTGGTACTTTATAACTTCCCAGGAATGTGTTTATTTCTTGTTGGCATAGGTTGCTTCTAATATGTACTAGAATTGTCTGTATTTCCTTGGTATTAGTCTTGATCTCTGCCCTTTTGTTAATTATTTTATTAATTTGGGTACTTTCTCTTTTCTTTTGGGTAAGTCTGGCCAGAGACTTAACAATCTTATTATTTCCTTCAAAGAACCAGCTTCATGTTTTCTTGATCTGTTCTACTGTTCTTCTAGTTTCTCATTCATTGATTTCTGCTCTAATCTTTATTATTTATCATATCTTGCTTGATTTACACTTTTTTAAAATTTTATTTATTTGACAGACAGAGATCACAAGCAGGCAGAGAGGCAGGCAGAGAGGCAGGCAGAGAGAGAGAGAGAGAAGCAAGCTCCCTCCTGAGCAGAGAGCCCAACATGGGGCTTGATCCCAGGACTCTGGGATCACGACCTGAGCCGAAGGCAGAGGCTTTAACCCACTGAGCCACCCAGGCGCCCCTTGATTTACACTTTTTTTTTTTAATTTTCTTTCTCCAGGTCCTTTGGGTGTACGTTTAGCTTATGCATTTGGGATTTTTCTAATTTCTTGAGAGATGCTTAGATGGCTGTGTACCTCCACCTTAGGACCACATTGGCAGTATCTCATATATTTTGGACCAATGTGTTTTCATTCTCATTGCTTTTCATTAATTAAGTTCTTAATTGATTTCCTGGTTTAACTATTCATTCTTTTTTTTTTTTTACTTTTCATTTATTTTCAGTATAACAGTATTCATTATTTTTGCACCACACCCAGTGCTCCATGCAATCCGTGCCCTCTCTAATACCCACCACCTGGTTCCCCCGAACTCCCACCCCCTGTCCCTTCAAAACTCTCAGGTTGTTTTCCAGAGTCCATAGTGTCTCAGGGTTCAACTCCCCTTCCGATTTCCCTCAACTTCCTTCCCCTCTTCATCTCCCCATGTCCTCCATATAATTTTTATGCACCACAGATAAGTAAAACCATATGATACTTGACTCTCTCTGCTTAACTTATCTCACTCAGCATAATCTCTTCCAGTCCAGTCCATGTTGCTACAAAAGTTGGGTATTCATCCTTTCTGATGGAGGCATAATACTCCATAGTGTATATGGACCACATCTTCCTTATCCATTTATCCATTGAAGGGCATCTTGGTTCTTTCCAAAGTTTGGAGACTGTGGCCATTGCTGCTATAAACATTGGGGTACAGATGGCCCTTCTTTTCACTACATCTGTATCTTTGGGGTAAATACCTACTAGTGCAATGGCAGGGTCATAAGGAAGTCCTATTTTTAATTTCTTGAGGAATCTCCACACTGCTCTCCAAAGAGGCTGCACCAATTTGCATTCCCACCAACAGAGTAAGAGGGTTCCCCTTTCTCCACATCCTCTCCAACACATGTTGTTTCCTGTATTGCTAATTTTGTCCATTCTAACTGGTGTAAGGTGATACCTCAATGTGGTTTAAATTTAAGGTGATATCTCAATATGGTTTTAATGTGATGATGAACATTTTTTCAAGTGTCTGATAGCCATTTGTATGTCTTCATTGGAGAAGTGTCTGTTTATATCTTCTGCCCATTTTTTGATATGATTGTTTTGTGTGTGTTGAGTTTGAGGAGTTCTTTATAGATCCTGGATATCAACCTTTTGTCTGTACTGTCATTTGCAAATATCTTCTCCCATTCCGTGGGTTGCCTCTTTGTTTTTTTTTGTTTTTTTTTTTGACTGTTTCCTTTGCTGTGCAGAAGCTTTTGATTTTGATGAAGTCCCAAAAGTTTATTTTCGCTTTTGTTTCCTTTGCCTTTGGAGACATATCTTGAAAGAAGTTGCTGTGGGTGATATCGAAGAGTTATTATCTATGCTCTCCTCTAGGATTTTGATGGACTCCTGTCTCATGTTGAGCTCTTTTATCCATTTTGAGTTTATCTTTGTGTACGGTGTAAGAGAATGGTCTAGTTTCATTTTTCTACATATAGCTGCCCAGTTTTCCCAGCACCATTTATTGAAGAGACTGTCTTTTTTCCACTGTATATTTTTTCCTGTTTTGTCGAAGATTACTTGCCCATAGAGTTGAGAGTCCATATCTGGGCTCTCTACTCTGTTCCACTGGTCTATGTGTCTGTTTTTATGCCAGCACCATGCTGTCTTGGTGATCACAGCTTTGTAGTAAACCTTGAAATCAGGTAATGTGATGCCACCTGTTTTATTTTTGTTTTTCAACATTTCCTTAGTGATTCGGGGTCTCTTCTGATTCCATACAAATTTTAGGATTATTTGCTCCAGCTCTTTGAAGAATACCGGTGGAACTTTGATCAGAATGGCATTAAAATTATAGATTGCTCTAGGCAGTATAGACATTTTAACAATATTTAGTCTTCTGATCCAAGAGCATGGAATAGTCTTCCATCTTTTTGTGTCTTCTTCAATTTCTTTTATGAGTGTTCGGTAGTTCCTCAAGTACAGATCCTTTACCTCTTTGGAAAGAACCAAGATACCCTTCAACGAATGAATGGATAAGGAAGATGTGGACCATATACACTATGGAGTGTTATGCATCCATCAGAAAGGATGAATACCCAACTTTTGTAACAACATGGACAGGACTGGAAGAGATTATGCTGAGTGAAATAAGTCAAGCAGAGAGAGTCAATTATCATATGGTTTCACTTATTTGTGGAGCATAACAAATAGCATGGAGGATATGGGGAGTTAGAGAGGAGAAGGGAGTTGGGGGAAATTGGAAGGGGAGGTGAACCATGAGAGACTATGAACTATAAAAAACAATCTGAAGGGTTTGAATTGGAAGGTGGGTGGGAGGTTGGGGTACCAGGTAGTGGGTCTTATAGAGGGCACAGATTGCATGGAGCACTGGGTGTGGTGAAAAAATAATGAATACTCTTATGCCAAAAATAATAAAAAATAAATTTTAAAAAAAGTATAGATTTCTCTAGGCAGTATAGACATTTTAGCAATGTTTATGCTTTCAATCGAAGTGCATGGAATGGTCTTATATCTTCTTGTGACTTCTTCAGTTTCTTTCCCGAGTGTTCTGTAGATCCTTGAATACAGATCCTTTACCTCTTTGGTTAAGTTTATTCCCAGGTATCTTATGGTTCTTGGTGCTATAGTAAATGGAATAAATTCCCTAATTTCCCTTTCTGTATTTTTATTGTTAGTGTATAAGAAAGCCACTGATTTCTGTACATTGACTTTGTATCCAGCCACGTTGCTGAATTGCTGTATGAGTTCTAGTAGTTTGGGGGTGGAGTCTTTTGGGTTTTCTATATAAAGAATCATGTCATCTGCGAAGAGAGAGAGTCTGACTTCTTCATTGCCGATTTGGATACCTTTTATTTCTCTTTGTTCTCTGATTGCTGTTGCTAGGACTTCTAATACTATGTTGAACAAGAGTGGTGAGAGTGGGCATCCGTCGTGTCCCTGATCTCAATGGGAAGGCTGCAAGCTTTTTCCATTGAGGATGATATTTGCTGTGGGTCTTTCATAGATAGATTTCATGATGCTCAGGAATGTTCCCTCTATCCCTATACTTTGAACCATTTTAATCAGGAACGGATGCTGGATTTTGTCAAATAATCTTTCTGCATCACTTGAGAAAACCATGTGGTTCTTCTCTCTTCTCTTATTGATATGTTCTATCACACTGATTGATTTGTGAATGTTAAACCATCCTTGTAGCCCAGGGATGAATCCCACCTGGTCATGGTGGATAATCTTTTTAATGTGCTGTTGGATCCTGTTTGCTAGGATCTTGTTGAGAATCTTAGCATCCATATTCATCAGTGATATTGGTCTGAAATTCTCCTTTTTGGTGTGGTCTTTGCCTGGTTTGGGGATCAGGGTCATGCTGGCTTCATAGAAAGTGTCTGGAAGTTTTCCTTCTGCTTCAATTTTTTGAAACAGCTTCAGGGGAAGAGATGTTATTTCTTCTTTGAAACTTTGGTAGAATACCCAGGGGAATCCATCAGGTCCTGGGCTCTTGTTTTTTGGGAGGTTTTTGATCACCGCTTCAATCTCATTACTAGATACTGGTCTATTCAGGTTGTCAATTTCTTCCTGATTCAATTTTGGGAGTTTATAGTTTTCCAGGAATGCATCCATTTCATCTAGGTTGCTTAGCTTATTGGCATATAACTGTTGATAATAACTTCTGATGATTGTTTCTACTTCCTTGGTGTTCATTGTGATCTCTCCCTTTCATTCATAATTTTATGTATTTGAGCTTTCTCTCTTTTTCTTTTGGATTAGTGTCGCCAATGGTTTATCGATCGATCTTATTGATTTTTTCAAAACACCAGCTTCTAGTATCATTGATACATTCTACTATATCTCTGGTTTCTACCTCATCGATCTAGGCTCTAATCTTGATGATTTCCCTTCTTATGTGTGGAGTTGGTTTGATTTGTTGTTTATTCTCCAGTTCCTTAAGGTGTAGAGAAAGCTGCTGGGTTCTGGATTTTTCAATTTTTTTAGGACCGCCTTTGCTGTATACCACAGGTTTTGGACAGAAATGTCTTCATTCTCATTGGTTTCCATGAATTGTTTCAGTTCTTCTTTGATCTCCTGGTTGATCCACGCATTCTTAAGCAAGGTGGCCTTTAGCTTCCCAGTGTTTGAGTTCCTTTTGAACTTTTCCTTCTGATTGAGCTCCAGTTTCAAAGCATTGTGATCTGAGAATATGCAGGGAACCATCTCAGTCTTTTGGTATCAGTTGAGTCCTGATTTGTGACCCAGTATGTGGTCTATTCTTGAGAAGGTTCCATGTGCACTTGAGAAGAATGAGTATTCTGTTGTTTTAGGGTGGAATGTTCTGTATATATCTATGAGGTCCATCTGTTCTAATGTATAATTCAATGCTCTTGTTTCTTTATTGATTTTCTGCTTCAATGATCTGTCTATTTCTGAGAGAGGCATGTTAAGATCTCCTACGATTAGTGTATTCATATCAATATGACTCTTTATCTTGATTAACAGTTTTCTTATGTAATTGGCTGCTCCCATATTGGGGGCATGCATATTTACAATTGTTAGATCTTCTTGGAGTATAGCCCCTTTAAGGATTATGTAATGTCCTTCTGTATCTCTGACTACAGTCTTTAGTTTAAAATCTAATTTATCTGATATGAGAATCACTACCCCGGCCTTCTTTTGAGGCCCATTGGCATGAAAGATGCTTCTCCATCCCTTCACTTTCAGTCTGGGTGTATCTTTAGGTTCAAAATGGGTCTCTTGTAGACAACATATGGATGGGTCCTGTCGTTTTATCCAATCTGCAACCCTGTGCCGTTTTATGGACGCATTTAGGCCATTCACATTGAGAGTGATTATTGATAGATACGTTTTTATTGACATCGAGTTACCTTTGAAGTCTTTCTTTCTGTAGATTGTCTCTCTATTTCTGTTCAATGCTATTCCTAGGATTTATCCTCTTTTATAGAACCCCCCTTAATATTTTCTGCAGTGTCGGCTTGGTGGTTGCATAATCTTTTAAGCCTTGCCGGTCTTGGAAACTCTATCTCTCCATCCATTTTGAATGTCAGTCTTGCTGGATAAAGTATTCTTGGCTGCATGTTCTTCTCATTTAGTGCCCTGAATATATCTATCTTGAGAAGAATGAGTATTCTGTTGTTTTGGAGTGGAGTGTTCTGTATATTTCTATGAGGTCCATCTCGTCCAGTGTGTCATTCAATGCTCCTTTTTCTTTATTGATTATCTGCTTCAATAATCTATTTCTGAGAGAGGTGTGTTAAGATCTCCTACTATTAATGTATTCATATCAATATGACTCTTTATCTTGATTAACAGTTTTCTTATGTAATTGGAGGCATAGATATTTACAATTCTTAGATCATCTAGGTGGATAGCCCATTTAAGAATTATGTAGTGTCTTTCTGTATCTCTGACTATAGTCTTTAGTTTAAAATCTAATTTATCGATGTGGGACGAGATGGGGGGGAAGTAGGAGGAGGCACCTTTTCAACTTGTACCCAAAGTGAGCTGATTACCTACCAAAGAACTACAATCACCCATGAAATCAGCCTAAGATCAGAATTATACACGTCTGGATCTCTGCATGGCGAGAAGACGCCAGTGGGCAGGTAGAGCAGAGTGGGAATAACGGACTGATATCAGAAGATAAACAAAAGGTGGAGGGAGCCACCAGAGGCAACCAGTTGGAAAGTAATACCCCAATATGAGCGAGAGTGCTCTGCGTCTGGGGACCAGCATTAACTTGGAGACTGGTTGAAAGCACTCCAAAATAGCAAAGGATCTTAGGGGGGAAATTGTGGGAATCGGGATGGCTAGGGGCAGGGGCTTAAGCCCCAGGTCCCAGGACAGCCTCCCCTGATGCTGAGGCAGAGAGAGTGCGCCAAAGAAACCAGCTCTTGGTCCCTAAGCCACCAGCGCACCTGAGAACGCGTGGGGTCCATTTCCTGTGAGGGGATGGGAGCCATGCTGCGCAGCAGAACGTGAGAGCCCTACTATAGAGCCTGAGATACTTCCCTGAGAGAGGTATAAAGGCCCAGCTGGTGCCCTTTGATATGTGCCATTGTTTCAGAGCCTGCACCAAACTCTTCCCCCCAGAGAGGTGCCCGAAGGCCCAGCCTGGTGCTCTCGGACTTGCGCCCCAGACCTGAGCACGAACCTCAGCCTACCCTGAAATTGGTGCGTGCAAGCCGGAAGCTCTTAGACCTAGAAAGACCAGGCACTCCCAGCCCGGGCCAGCAGGAAAATCTCAGTGTGCGATTGCTGCTTGGAACCTCTCTGGTGGTCTAGAGCTGCCCAGAGGGCCGCCACTGCCTTTGCTTTGGGTACAAGCAAAAGATCCTGCGTCCCCAGGGACCTCGACTTGAACCCTACTCTGCCAGCGGCCAAGGGCGAACTTATTTAGGCTCTGCAGCCAGACTGAGGCTTCTCTCTGAGAGGGAGATCAGGGTGCAGTTTATTTTCCTCTAAAACTACAAAAACCATCAAAAGTGGTCAAAGTGAGGAAAAAAAAAAGTGAACAAACATAAAAACTGCAAGAGAGCAAAAGCCTGAAAAAAAAAAAAAACAGTTTTTTCAGAGCCCACCCCCTTGAGGGGCGCGGGAGGACTTAAGTCAGGGAACATCATTGACAAAAAAACCCACGTGGTAGGCCCATCCGCCAGAAAACAAACCAAAAAAAAAAAAAAAAGAGGAAAACAAAAAAAGGACTACAAAAGAACAACCACTACTTCATAGGAAAACTTTCATTTTTCATTCATTCCCACTATTCTGGTTTTTTTTTTTTTTTTTATATATATAGGTAACCATCACAGTGAGCTGTCTGTAATAACATCAAATTCCGTAATAACCTTCTAACCTGACCTTTTTTATACATAACACCTATGTTTTTCTTTTGCATTTCTTTTTTTGAATTCCTTCTTTTTAAAAAAATTTTAGTTTAGTCTAGTTTATTCCTTTTTATCTTTATCTTCTAATATTCATATAGAGTTAAACTTCAAAGTAATCCCCTTTCCCCAATCGATACTACCCATATAGGTAAACTAATTTTTTTTTATTTTTTAATTTTTTAAAATTTTTTATTTTTTATAAACATATATTTTTATCCCCAGGGGTACAGGTCTGTGAATCACCAGGTTTACACACTTCACAGTACTCACCAAAGCACATACCCTCCCCAATGTCCATAATCCAACCCCCTTCTCCCAAACCCCCTCCCCCCAGCAACCCACAGTTTGTTTTGTGAGATTAAGAGTCACTTATGGTTTGTCTCCCTCCCAATCCCATCTTGTTTCATTTATTCTTCTTCTACCCACTTAAGCCCCCATGTTGCATCACCACTTCCTCATATCAGGGAGATCATATGATAGTTGTCTTTCTCCGCCTGACTTATTTCGCTAAGCATGATACGCTCTAATTCCATCCATGTTGTTGCAAATGGCAAGATTTCATTTCTTTTGATGGCTGCATAGTATTCCATTGTGTATATATACCACCTCTTCTTGATCCATTCATCTGTTGATGGACATCTAGGTTCTTTCCATAGTTTGGCTATTGTGGACATTGCTGCTATAAACATTCGGG
Source organism: Mustela putorius furo (assembly GCF_011764305.1). NCBI lineage: Eukaryota > Metazoa > Chordata > Mammalia > Carnivora > Mustelidae > Mustela > Mustela putorius. The sequence goes on from NW_025422010.1 coordinate 877,327, forward strand.
TGCACGTGCCCCTTTGGATCACTACGTTTGTATCTTTAGGGTAAATACCCAATAGTGCAATTGCTGGGTCATAAGGCAGTTCTATTTTCAACATTTTGAGGAACCTCCATGCTGTTTTCCAGAGTGGCTGCACCAGCTTGCATTCCCACCAACAGTGTAGGAGGGTTCCCCTTTCTCTGCATCCTCGCCAGCATCTGTCATTTCCTGACTTGTTGATTTTAGCCATTCTGACTGGTGTGAGGTGATATCTCATTGTGGTTTTGATATGTATTTCCCTGATGCCGAGTGATATGGAGCACTTTTTCATGTGTCTGTTCGCCATCTGAATGTCGTCTTTGCAGAAATGTCTGTTCATGTCCTCTGCCCATTTCTTGATTGGATTATTTGTTCTTTGGGTGTTGAGTTTGCTAAGTTCTTTATAGATTCTGGACTCTAGTCCTTTATCTGACATGTCATTTGCAAATATCTTCTCCCATTCTGTCAGTTGTCTTTTGATTTTGTTAACTGTATCCTTTGCTGTGCAAAAGCTTTTGATCTTGATGAAATCCCAATAGTTCATTTTTGCCCTTGCTTCCCTTGCCTTTGGCGTTGTTCCTAGGAAGATGTTGCTGCGGCTGAGGTCGAAGAGGTTGCTGCCTGTGTTCTCCTCAAGGATTTTGATGGATTCCTTTCTCACATTGATGTCCTTCATCCATTTTGAGTCTATTTTTGTGTGTGGTGTAAGGAAATGGTCCAATTTCATTTTACTGCATGTGGCTGTCCAATTTTCCCAGCACCATTTATTGAAGAGGCTGTCTTTTTTCCATTGGACATTCTTTCCTGCTTTGTCGAAGATGAGTTGACCATAGAGTTGAGGGTCTATTTCTGGGCTCTCTATTCTGTTCCATTGATCTATGTGTCTGTTTTTGTGCCAGTACCATGCTGTCTTGATGATGACAGCTTTGTAATAGAGCTTGAAGTCCGGAATTGTGATGCCACCAACGTTGGCTTTCTTTTTCAATATCCCTTTGGCTATTCGAGGTCTTTTCTGGTTCCATATAAATTTTAGAATTATTTGTTCCATTTCTTTGAAAAAGATGGATGGTACTTTGATAGGAATTGCATTAAATGTGTAGATTGCTTTAGGTAGCATAGACACTTTCACAATATTTATTCTTCCAATCCAGGAGCATGGAACATTTTTCCATTTCTTTGTGTCTTCCTCAATTTCTTTCATGAGTACTTTATAGTTTTCTGAGTATAGATTCTGTGTCTCTTTGGTTAGGTTTATTCCTAGGTATCTTATGGTTTTGGATGCAATTGTAAATGGGATTGACTCCTTAATATCGCTTTCTTCTGTCTTGCTGTTGGTGTAGAGAAATGCAACTGATTTCTGTGCATTTATTTTATATCCTGACACTTGACTGAATTCCTGTATAAGTTCTAGCAGTTTTGGAGTGGAGTCTTTTGGGTTTTCCACATATAGTATCATATCATCTGCGAAGAGTGATAATTTGACTTCTTCTTTGCCGATTTGGATGCCTTTAATTTCCTTTTGTTGTCTGATTGCTGAGCCTAGGACCTCTAGTACGATGTTGAATAGCAGTGGTGATAATGGACATCCCTGCCGTGTTCCTGACCTTAGCGGAAAAGCTTTCAGTTTTTCTCCATTGAGAATGATATCTGCGGTGGGTTTTTCATAGATGGCTTTGATGATATTGAGGTATGTGCCCTCTATCCCTACACTTTGAAGAGTTTTGATCAGGAAGGGATGTTGTACTTTATCAAATGCTTTTTCAGCATCTATTGAGAGTATCATATGGTTCTTGTTCTTTCTTTTATTGATGTGTTGTATCACATTGACTGATTTGCGGATGTTGAACCAAACTTGCAGCCCTGGAATAAATCCCACTTGGTCGTGGTGAATAATCTTTTTAATGTACTGTTGAATCCTATTGGCTAGTATTTTGTTGAGTATTTTCGCATCTGTGTTCATCAAGGATATTGGTCTATAGCTCTCTTTTTTGGTGGGATCCTTGCCTGGTTTTGGGATCAAGGTGATGCTGGCCTCATAAAATGAGTTTGGAAGTTTTACTTCCATTTCTATTTTTTGGAACAGCTTTAGGAGAATAGGAATTAGTTCTTCTTTAAATGTTTGGTAGAATTCCCCCAGGAACCCGTCTGACCCTGGGCTTTTGTTTGTTTGGATATTTTTGATGACTGTTTCAATCTCCTTACTGGTTATGGGTCTGTTCAGGCTTTCTATTTCTTCCTGGTTCAGTTGTGGTAGTTTATATGTTTCTAGGAATGCATCCATTTCTTCCAGATTGTCAAATTTATTGGCATAGAGTTTCTCATAGTATGTTCTTATAATAGTTTGTATTTCTTTGGTGTTAGTTGTGATCTCTTCTCTTTCATTCATGATTTTATTTATTTGGGTCCTTTCTCTTTTCTTTTTGATAAGTCGAGCCAGGGGTTTATCAATTTTATTAATTCTTTCAAAGAACCAGCTCCTACTGTCGTTGATATGTTCTATTGTTTTTTTTGGTTTCCATTTCATTGATTTCTGCTCTAATCTTTATGATTTCTCTTCTCCTGCTGGGCTTAGGGTTTCTTTCGTGTTCTTTCTCCAGTTCCTTTAGGTGTAGGGTTAGGTTGTGTACCTGAGACCTTTCTTGTTTCTTGAGAAAGGCTTGTACCGCTATGTATTTTCCTCTCAGGACTGCATTTGTTGTATCCCACAGATTTTGAACCGTTGTATTTTCATTATCATTTGTTTCCATGATTTTTTTCAATTCTTCTTTAATTTCCCGGTTGACCCATTCATTCTTTAGAAGGATGCTGTTTAGTCTCCATGTATTTGGGTTCTTTTCAAACTTCCTTTTGTGGTTGAGTTCTAGCTTTAGAGCATTGTGGTCTGAAAATATGCAGGGAATGATCCCAATCTTTTGATACCGGTTGAGTCCTGATTTAGGACCGAGGATGTGATCTATTCTGGAGAATGTTCCATGTGCACTAGAGAAGAATGTGTATTCTGTTGCTTTGGGATGAAATGTTCTGAATATATCTGTGATGTCCATCTGGTCCAGTGTGTCGTTTAAGGCCTTTATTTCCTTGCTGATCTTTTGCTTGGATGATCTGTCCATTTCAGTGATGGGAGTGTTAAAGTCCCCTACTATTATTGTAGTATTGTTGATGTGTTTCTTTGATTTTGTTATTAATTGGTTTATATAGTTGGCTGCTCACACGTTGGGGGCATAGATATTTAAAATTGTTAAAACTTCTTGTTGGACAGACACTTTGAGTATGATATAGTGTCCTTCCTCATCTCTCATTATAGTCTTTGGCTTAAAATCTAATTGATGTGATATAAGGATTGCCACTCCTGCTTTCTTCTGATGTTCATTAGCATGGTAAATTCTTTTCCACTCCCTCACTTTATATCTGGAGGTGTCTTCGGGCTTAAAATGAGTTTCTTGGAGGCAACATATAGATGGGTTTTGTTTTTTTATCCATTCTGATACCCTGTGTCTTTTGACAGGGGCATTTAGCCCATTCACATTCAGGGTAACTATTGAGAGATATAAATCTAGTGCCATTGTATTGCCTGTAAGGTGACTGTTACTGTATATTGTCTCTGTTCCTTTCTGATCTACCACTTGTAGGCTTTCTCTTTGCCTAGAGGACCCCTTTCAAGATTTCCTGTAGAGCTGGTTTGGTGTTTGCAAATTCTTTCAGTTTTTGTTTGTCCTGGAAGCTTTTAATCTCTCCATTTTCAATGATAGCCTAGCTGGATATAGTATTCTTGGCTACATGTTTTTCTCGTTTAGTGCTCTGAAAATATCATGCCAGCTCTTTCTGGCCTGCCAGGTCTCTGTGGATAAGTCAGCTGCCAATCTAATATTTTTACCATTGTATGTTACAGACTTCTTTTCCCGGGCTGCTTTCAGGATTTTCTCTTTGTCACTGAGACTTGTAAATTTTACTATTAGGTGACGGGGTGTTGCCCTATTCTTATTGATTTTGAGGAGCGTTCTCTGAACCTCCTGAATTTTGATACTCGTTCCCTTTGCCATATTGGGGAAATTCTCCCCTATAATTCTCTCCAGTATACCTTCTGCTCCCTTCTCACTTTCTTCTTCTTCTGGAATCCCAATTATTCTAATGTTGTTTCGTCTTATGGAGTCACTTATCTCTCGAATTCTCCCCTCGTGTTCCAGTAGCTGTTTGTCCCTCTTTTGCTCAGCTTCTTTATTCTCTGTCATTTGGTCTTCTATATCACTAATTCTTTCTTCTGCCTCATTTACCGTAGCAGTGAGAGCCTCCATTTTTGATTGCACCTCATTAATAGCTTTTTTGATTTCAACTTGGTTAGATTTTAGCTCTTTTATTTCTCCAGAAAGGGCTTTTATATCTCTCGAGAGGGTTTCTCTAATATCTTCCATGCCTTTTTCAAGCCCGGCTAGAACCTTGAGAATTGTCATTCTGAACTCTAGATCTGACATTTTACCAATGTCTGTATTGATTAGGTCCCTAGCCTTCGGTACTTCCTCTTGTTTTTTTTTTTGTGTTGAAATTTCCATCTTGTCATTTTGTCCAGATAAGAGTATATGTAAGGGCAATTAAAATACTAAAAGGGTGGCAACAACCTCAGAAAAATATGCTTTAACCAAATTAGAAGAGATCCAAAATCATGAGGGAGGAGAAAGGGGATAAAAAAAGGTTCAAAAAGGAAGAAAGGAAAAAAAAAAGGAAAAAGAAAAAAAAAGAAAGAATTTAAAAAAAAGTGGAGGGAGGAGTCAAGATGGCAGAGAAGTAGCAAGCTGAGACTGCTTCAGCTAGCCGGAGATCAGCTAGATAGCTTATCTAAAGATTGCAAACACCTGAAAATGCATCGGCAGATCGAAGAGAAGAAGAACAGCAATTCTGGAAACAGAAAAACAACCACTTTCTGAAAGGAAGGACCGGCGGAGAAGTGAATCCAAAGCGACGGGAAGATAGACCCCGGGGGGAGGGGCCGGCTCCCGGCAAGCGGCGGAGCAACCGCGCACAAAATCAGGACTTTTAAAAGTCTGTTCCGCTGAGGGACATCGCTCCAGAGGCTAAACCGGGGCGAAGCCCACGCGGGGTCAGCGTGGCCTCAGGTCCCGCAGGGTCACAGAAGGATCGGGGGTGTCTGAGTGTCGCAGAGCTTGCGGGTATTGGAATGGGAAAGCCAGCTACAGAGACAGAGCCGACAGTAAGCTCACAGCTCGGTGTTACCTTGAACCGGTCACAGGCTCGGTGAGCTCGCAGCGCGGCCAGAGGTCAGGCAGACAGGAGTAACTGGGCGCTGTTCTCTGAGGGCGCACTGAGGAGTGGGGACCTGGGCTCTTGGCTCCTCCAGGCCGGAGACCAGGAGGCCGCCATTTGTATTCCCGTCCTCCGGAACTCTACGGAAAGCGCTAAGGGAACAAAAGCTCCTGAAAGCAAACCCGAGCGGATTACTCACCCCGGCCCCGGGTAAGGGCAGTGTAATTCCGCCTGGGGCAAAGACACTTGAGAATCACTACAACAGGCCCCTCCCCCAGAAGATCAACAAGAAATCCAGCCGAGACCAAGTTCACCTACCAAGGAGTGCGGTTTCAATACCAAGGAGAGCAGCAGAATTCCAGAGGAGGAGAAAGCCAAGCACGGAACTCATGGCTTTTTTCCTGTGATTTTTTTTAGTCTTGCAGTTAATTTAATTTTTTCTTTTTCATTTTTTTTTTTTCTTCTCGCCTTCGGGTAAAATTTTTTTTAAACTGTTACCTTTTTCTTTTTTAACGATTTTTTACTAGTTTATCTAATATATATATATATATATATATATATATATATATATATATTTACATTTTTCTTAGGTGTTTTCTTTTTTAAAAAATTCTTTTCTTTTCTTTTCTTTTTTTTTCTCTTTTTCTTTTCTTTTTGTTTTTTTTTTTTTTTTTCTTCCTTTTTGAACCTCTTTTTATCCCCTTTCTCCCCACTCACGATTTTGGATCTCTTCTAATTTGGTTAAAGCATATTTTCCTGGGGTTGTTGCCACCCTTTTAGTATTTTACTTGCCCCTTCATTTACTCTTATCTGGACAAAATGACAAGACGGAAGAATTCAACACAAAAAAATACAACAAGAGGCAGTACCGAAGGCTAGGGACCTAATCAATACAGACATCGGTAATATGTCAGATCTAGAGTTCAGAATGACAATTCTCAAGGTTCTAGCCGGGCTCGAAAAAGGCATGGAAGATATTACAGAAACCCTCTCGAGAGATATAAAAGCCCTTTCTGGAGAAATAAAAGAACTAAAATCTAACCAAGGTGAAATCAAAAAAGCTATTAATGAGGTGCAATCAAAAATGGAGGCTCTCACTGCTAGGATAAATGAGGCAGAAGAAAGAATTAGTGATATAGAAGACCAAATGACAGAGAATAAAGAAGCTGAGCAAAAGAGGGACAAACAGCTACTGGACCACGATGGGAGAATTCGAGAGATAAGTGACACCATAAGATGAAACAACATTAGAATAATTGGGATTCCAGAAGAAGAAGAAAGTGAGAGGGGAGCAGAAGGTATACTGGAGAGAATTATAGGGGAGAATTTCCCCAATTTGGCAAAGGGAACGAGCATCAAAATTCAAGAGGTTCAGAGAATGCCCCTCAAAATCAATAAGAATAGGCCCACACCCCGTCACCTAATAGTAAAATTTACAAGTCTCAATGACAAAGAGAAAATCCTGAAAGCAGCCCGGGAAAAGAAGTCTGTAACATACAATGGTAAAAATATTAGATTAGCAGCTGACTTATCCACAGAGACCTGGCAGGCCAGAAAGAGCTGGCATGATATTTTCAGAGCACTAAACGAGAAAAACATGCAGCCAAGAATACTATATCCAGCTAGGCTATCATTGAAAATAGAAGGAGAGATTAAAAGCTTCCAGGACAAACAACAACTGAAAGAATTTGCAAATACCAAACCAGCTCTACAGGAAATATTGAAAGGGGTCCTCTAGGCAAAGAGAGAGCCTACAAGTGGTAGATCAGAAAGGAACAGAGACCATATACAGTAACAGTCACCTTACAGGCAATACAATGGCACTAAATTCATATCTCTCAATAGTTACCCTGAATGTGAATGGGCTAAATGCCCCTGTCAAAAGACACAGGGTATCAGAATGGATAAAAAAACAAAACCCATCTATATGTTGCCTCCAAGAAACTCATTTTAAGCCCGAAGACACCTCCAGATTTAAAGTGAGGGGGTGGAAAAGAATTTACCATGCTAATGGACATCAGAAGAAAGCAGGAGTGGCAATCCTTATATCAGATCAATTAGATTTTAAGCCAAAGACTATAATAAGAGATGAGGAAGGACACTATATCATACTCAAAGGGTCTGTCCAACAAGAAGATTTAACAATTTTAAATATCTATGCCCCCAATGTGGGAGCAGCCAACTATATAAACCAATTAATAACAAAATCAAAGAAACACATCAACAATACTACAATAATAGTAGGGGACTTTAACACTCCCATCACTGAAATGGACAGATCATCCAAGCAAAAGATCAGCAAGGAAATAAAGGCCTTAAACGACACACTGGACCAGATGGACATCACAGATATATTCAGAATATTTCATCCCAAAGCAACAGAATACACATTCTTCTCTAGTGCACATGGAACATTCTCCAGAATAGATCACATCCTCGGTCCTAAATCAGGACTCAACCGGTATCAAAAGATTGGGATCATTCCCTGCATATTTTCAGACCACAATGCTCTAAAGCTAGAACTCAACCACAAAAGGAAGTTTGGAAAGAACCCAAATACATGGAGACTAAACAGTATCCTTCTAAAGAATGAATGGGTCAACCGGGAAATTAAAGAAGAATTGAAAAAAATCATGGAAACAAATGATAATGAAAATACAACGGTTCAAAATCTGTCAGACACAACAAAGGCAGTCCTGAGAGGAAAATATATAGCGGTACAAGCCTTTCTCAAGAAACAAGAAAGGTCTCAGGTACACAACCTAACCCTACACCTAAAGGAGCTGGAGAAAGAACAAGAAAGAAACCCTAAGCCCAGCAGGAGAAGAGAAATCATAAAGATCAGAGCAGAAATCAATGAAATAGAAACCAAAAAATCAATAGAACAAATCAACGAAACTAGGAGCTGGTTCTTTGAAAGAATTAATAAAATTGATAAACCCCTGGCCCGACTTATCAAAAAGAAAAGAGAAAGGACCCAAATAAATAAAATCATGAATGAAAGAGGAGAGATCACAACTAACACCAAAGAAATACAAACTATTATAAGAACATACTATGAGCAACTCTACGGCAATAAATTTGACAATCTGGAAGAAATGGATGCATTCCTAGAAACATATAAACTACCACAACTGAACCAGGAAGAAATAGAAAGCCTGAACAGACCCATAACCAGTAAGGAGATTGAAACAGTCATTAAAAATCTCCAAACAAACAAAAGCCCAGGGCCAGACAGCTTCCCGGGGGAATTCTACCAAACATTTAAAGAAGAACTAATTCCTATTCTCCTGAAACTGTTCCAAAAAATAGAAATGGAAGGAAAACTTCCAAACTCATTTTATGAGGCCAGCATCACCTTGATCCCAAAACCAGACAAGGATCCCACCAAAAAAGAGAGCTATAGACCGATATCCTTGATGAACACAGATGCGAAAATACTCAACAAAATACTAGCCAATAGGATTCAACAGTACATTAAAAAGATTATTCACCACGACCAAGTGGGATTTATTCCAGGGCTGCAAAGTTGGTTCAACATCCGCAAATCAGTCAATGTGATACAACTCATCAATAAAAGAAAGATAAAGAACCATATGATACTCTCAATAGATGCTGAAAAAGCATTTGACAAAGTACAACATCCCTTCCTGATCAAAACTCTTCAAAGTGTAGGGATAGAGGGCACATACCTCAATATCATCAAAGCCATCTATGAAAAACCCACCGCATATATCATTCTCAATGGAGAAAAACTAAAAGCTTTTCCGCTAAGGTCAGGAACACGGCAGGGATGTCCATTATCACCACTGCTATTCAACATCGTACTAGAGGTCCTAGCCTCAGCAATCAGACAACAAAAGGAAATTAAAGGCATCCAAATCGGCAAAGAAGAAGTCAAATTATCACTCTTCGCAGATGATATGATACTATATGTGGAAAACCCAAAAGACTCCACTCCAAAACTGCTAGAACTTATACAGGAATTCAGTAAAGTGTCAGGATATAAAATCAATGCACAGAAATCAGTTGCATTTCTCTACACCAACAGCAAGACAGAAGAAAGCGATATTAAGGAGTCAATCCCATTTACAATTGCATCCAAAACCATAAGATACCTAGGAATAAACCTAACCAAAGAGACACAGAATCTATACTCAGAAAACTATAAAGTACTCATGAAAGAAATTGAGGAAGACACAAAGAAATGGAAAAATGTTCCATGCTCCTGGATTGGAAGAATAAATATTGTGAAAGTGTCTATGCTACCTAAAGCAATCTACACATTTAATGCAATTCCTATCAAAGTACCATCCATCTTTTTCAAAGAAATGGAACAAATAATTCTAAAATTTATATGGAACCAGAAAAGACCTCGAATAGCCAAAGGGATATTGAAAAAGAAAGCCAACGTTGGTGGCATCACAATTCCGGACTTCAAGCTCTATTACAAAGCTGTCATCATCAAGACAGCATGGTACTGGCACAAAAACAGACACATAGATCAATGGAACAGAATAGAGAGCCCAGAAATAGACCCTCAACTCTATGGTCAACTCATCTTCGACAAAGCAGGAAAGAATGTCCAATGGAAAAAAGACAGCCTCTTCAATAAATGGTGCTGGGAAAATTGGACAGCCACATGCAGAAAAATGAAATTGGACCATTTCCTTACACCACACACAAAAATAGACTCAAAATGGATGAAGAACCTCAATGTATGAAAGGAATCCATCAACATCCTTGAGCAGAACATGGGCAGCAACCTCTTCGACCTCTGCCGCAGCAACATCTTCCTAGGAACAACGCAAAAGGCAAGGGAAGCAAGGGAAAAAATGAACTACTGGGATTTCATCAAGATCAAAAGCTTTTGCACAGCAAAGGAAACAGTTAACAAAATCAAAAGACAACTGACAGAATGGGAGAAGATATTTGCAAATGAAATATCAGATAAAGGACTAGTGTCCAGAATCTATAAAGAACTTAGCAAACTCAACACCCAAAGATCAAATAATCCAATCAAGAAATGGGCAGAGGACATGAACAGACATTTCTGCAAAGAAGACATCCAGATGGCGAACAGACCAATGAAAAAGTGCTCCATATCACTCGGCATCAGGGAAAAACAAATCAAAACCACTATGAGATATCACCTCACACCAGTCAGAATGGCTAAAATCAACAAGTCAGGAAATGACAGATGCTGGCGAGGATGCGGAGAAAGGGGAACCCTCCTACACTGTTGGTGGGAATGCAAGCTGGTGCAGCCACTCTGGAAAACAGCATGGAGGTTCCTCAAAATGTTGAAAATAGAACTGCCCTATGACCCAGCAATTGCACTATTGGGTATTTACCCTAAAGATACAAATGTAGTGATCCAAAGGGACACATGCACCCGAATGTTTATAGTAGCAATGTCCACAATAGCCAAACTATGGAAAGAACCTAGATGTCCATCAACAGATGAATGGATCAAGAAGATGTGGTATATATACACAATGGAATACTATGCAGCCATCAAAAGAAATGAAATCTTGCCATTTGCAACAACATGGATGGAACTAGAGCGTATCATGCTTAGCGAAATAAGCCAGGCAGAGAAAGACAACTATCATATGATCTCCCTGATATGAGGAAGTGGTGATGCAACATGGAGGCTTAAGTGGGTAGAAGAAGAATAAATGAAACAAGATGGGATTGGGAGGGAGACAAACCATAAGTGACTCTTAATCTCACAAAACAAACTGAGGGTTGCTGGGGGGAGGGGGTTTGGGAGAAGGGGGTGGGATTATGGACATTGGGGAGGGTATGTGATTTGGTGAGTGCTGTGAAGTGTGTAAACCTGGTGATTCACAGACCTGTACCCTTGGGGATAAAAATATATGTTTATAAAAAAATAAAAAATAAATAAAGATGAGAAAAAATAAATAAATAAAATAAATAAATAAAAGAAAACACCTAAGAAAAATATAAAAATGAAAAAATATATATATTAGAATAACTAGTAAAAAATCGTTAAAAAAGAAAAAGGTAACAGTTAAAAAAAATTTTATCCTAAGTCGAGAAAAAAAAACAAAAAACGAAAAAGAAAAAAATTAAATTAACTGCAAGACTAAAAAAAATCACAGGGAAAAAGCCATGAGTTCCGTGCTTGGCTGTCTCTTCCTCTAGAATTCTGCTGCTCTCCTTGGTATTGAAACCGCACTCCTTGGTAGGTGAACTTGGTCTCGGCTGGATTTCTTGTTGATCTTCTGGGGGAGGGGCCTGTTGTAGTGATTCTCAAGTTTCTGCCCCAGGCGGAATTGCACCGCCCTTACCCGGGGCCGGGGTGAGTAATCCGCTCGGGTTTGCTTTCAGGAGCTTTTGTTCCCTGAGCGCTTTCTGTAGAGTTCCGGAGGACGGGAATACAAATGGCGGCCTCCTGGTCTCCGGCCCGGAGGAGCCGAGAGCCCAGGGCCCCACTCCTCAGTGCGCCCTCAGAGAACAGCGCCCAGTTACTCCCGTCTGCCTGACCTCTGGCCGCATTCCGAGCTGACCGAGCCTGTGACCGGTTCAAGGTCACCCCGAGCTGCGAGCTTACTGTCGGCTCTGTCTCCGTAGCCGGCTTTCCCGTTCCAATACCCGCAAGCTCTGCGACACTTAGACACCCCCGATCCTTCTGTGACCCTGCGGGACCTGAGGCCACACTGACCCTGTGTGGGCTTTGCCCCGGGTAGCCTCTGGAGCAATGTCCCTCAGCGGAACAGACTTTTAAAAGTCCTGATTTTGTGCGCGTTTGCTCCGCTGCTTGCCGGGAGCCGGCCCCTCCCCCCGGGGTCTATCTTCCCGTCGCTTTGGATTCACTTCTCCGCCGGTCCTACCTTTCAGAAAGTGGTTGTTTTTCTGTTTCTAGAATTGCTCTTCTTCTTCCCTTCGATCTGCCGATGGATTTTCAGGTGTTTGCAATCTTTAGATAAGCTATCTAGCTGATCTCCGGCTAGCTGAAGTAGTCTCTGCTTGCTACTTCTCTGCCATCTTGACTCCTCCTCAGGTAAACTAATTTTTAATCTCCCTTTTTCTTTGGAAAGTTGAGAATTTTAACAAAGATATCAAGATACATCCAGGAAGAATCAAAACAACCTTCCTCGCACACCCTGAGAATTTATAACCACTCTCCCATCTTTTTCTTCCACAAGTGTTTCTGTGTTTTTGTGTTTGTCCTGATAGTATATAAATCTTACACTTGGGTTTCTTTTTGATGAGGTTCTTCCTTTATTTGCGTATATATTTTTTTCTCTTGTCATATACTTTAATCAGTCTTTTTCTTTGTCTGTTTTTGTTTTTTTACTTCATAAATCTTACCTTAGGGGCCATTTGGGCTGAAACTTCTCTTTCATCTTCCCTTTCTTTCCTATCTCTCTCTCTATCTCTTTTTTTTTCCCTTCTTTTTCTTTTTCCTTTCTTTTTTCTCTCATTTGGGTGGGGAATCCAGATTGCTCAGAAGTGTTCCAGGGTGCACCTTGACTGCACCACAGTTGATACATCCAGCTACATCTGTTCAGTCATCTCCCACCAAAATGACTAGGAGGAGGAATGCCCAACAGAAGAAAAATACAGAGGATGGACCTTCTGCAACAGAGCTAACGGCTATCAACATAGACAATATGTCGGAAAGAGAATTCAGGCTAACAGTTATCCAGGCAATAGCTAGTTTAGAGAAAGCCATGGATGACCAAATGGAATTGATTAGGGCCGAACTGAAATCGACCAGACAGGATGTTCACAATGTTAGGGCTGAGCTTAAAGCTACCAGGGAGGAGGTTCACAATGCTCTCAATGAGTTCCAGTCTAATCTAAAGTCTCTCAAAGCTAGGGTAACTGAGACAGAAGATAGAATTAGTGATCTGGAAGACAAACAGATAGAGAGAAATGATCAGGAGGAAGCCTGGAACAAACAGCTTAGAAACCACGAAAACAGAATCAGGGAAATAAATGATGCCATGAAGTGTTCCAACTTCAGAATTATTGGAATCCCTGAAGGGGAGGAGAAAGAAAGAAGTCTAGAAGATATAGTGGAACAAGTCTTTCATGAAAATTTTCCCAAGCTTGTGAATGGAACCAGCGTTTAGGTACTAGAGGCTGAATGGTCTCCACCCAAGATTATACATTCCAAAAAAACCTCACAACACCTGATAGTCAATTTGAGGAATTGTAATTGTAGGTATAATCTCTTGAAAGCCGCCAGGGCAAAGAGGCTCCTTACTTACAGAGGGAAGCCCATCAGAATAACGTCAGACCTGTCCACAGAGACCTGGCAAGCCAGAAGAGGCTGGCAAGATATATTCAGGGCACTAAATGAGAAGAACATGCAGCCAAGAATACTTTATCCAGCAAGACTGACATTCAAAATGGATGGAGAGATAAAGAGTTTCCAAGACCGGCAAGGCTTAAAAGATTATGCAACCACCAAGCCGACACTGCAGGAAATATTAAAGGGGGTTCTATAAAAGAGGAAAAATCCTAAGAATAGCATTGAACAGAAATAGAGAGACAATCTACAGAAAGAAAGACTCCAAAGGTAACTCGATGTCAATAAAAACGTATCTATCAATAATCACTCCCAATGTGAATGGCCTAAATGTGCCCATAAAACGGCACAGGGTTGCAGATTGGATAAAACGACAGGACCCATCCATATGTTGTCTACAAGAGACCCATTTTGAACCTAAAGATACACCCAGACTGAAAGTGAAGGGATGGAGAAGCATCTTTCATGCCAATGGGCCTCAAAAGAAGGCCGGGGTAGCGATTCTCATATCAGATAAATTAGATTTTAAACTAAAGACTGTAGTCAGAGATACAGAAGGACATTACATAATCCTTAAAGGGGCTATACTCCAAGATGATCTAACAATTGTAAATATGCATGCCCCCAATATGGGAGCAGCCAATTACATAAGAAAACTGTTAATCAAGATAAAGAGTCATATTGATATGAATACACTAATCGTAGGAGATCTTAACATGCCTCTCTCAGAAATAGACAGATCATTGAAGCAGAAAATCAATAAAGAAACAAGAGCATTGAATTATACATTAGAACAGATGGACCTCATAGATATATACAGAACATTCCACCCTAAAACAACAGAATACTCATTCTTCTCAAGTGCACATGGAACCTTCTCAAGAATAGACCACATACTGGGTCACAAATCAGGACTCAACTGATACCAAAAGACTGAGATGGTTCCCTGCATATTCTCAGATCACAATGCTTTGAAACTGGAGCTCAATCAGAAGGAAAAGTTCAGAAGGAACTCAAACACTGGGAAGTTAAAGGCCACCTTGCTTAAGAATGCGTGGATCAACCAGGAGATCAAAGAAGAACTGAAACAATTCATGGAAACCAATGAGAATGAAGACATTTCTGTCCAAAACCTGTGGTATACAGCAAAGGCGGTCCTAAAAAAATTGAAAAATCCAGAACCCAGCAGCTTTCTCTACACCTTAAGGAACTGGAGAATAAAGAACAAATCAAACCAACTCCACACATAAGAAGGGAAATCATCAAGATTAGAGCCTAGATCGATGAGGTAGAAACCAGAGATATAGTAGAATGTATCAATGATACTAGAAGCTGGTGTTTTGAAAAAATCAATAAGATCGATAAACCATTGGCGACACTAATCCAAAAGAAAAGAGAGAAAGCTCAAATACATAAAATTATGAATGAAAGGGAGAGATCACAATGAACACCAAGGAAGTAGAAACAATCATCAGAAGTTATTATCAACAGTTATATGCCAATAAGCTAAGCAACCTAGATGAAATGGATGCATTCCTGGAAAACTATAAACTCCCAAAATTGAATCAGGAAGAAATTGACAACCTGAATAGATCAGTATCTAGTAATGAGATTGAAGCAGTGATCAAAAACCTCCCAAAAAACAAGAGCCCAGGACCTGATGGATTCCCCTGGGTATTCTACCAAAGTTTCAAAGAAGAAATAACATCTCTTCCCCTGAAGCTGTTTCAAAAAATTGAAGCAGAAGGAAAACTTCCAGACACTTTCTATGAAGCCAGCATGACCCTGATCCCCAAACCAGGCAAAGACCACACCAAAAAGGAGAATTTCAGACCAATATCACTGATGAATATGGATGCTAAGATTCTCAACAAGATCCTAGCAAACAGGATCCAACAGCACATTAAAAAGATTATCCACCATGACCAGGTGGGATTCATCCCTGGGCTACAAGGATGGTTCAACATTCACAAATCATTCAATGTGATAGAGCAAATTAATAAGAGAAGAGAGAAGAACCCCATTGTCCTCTCAATTGATGCAGAAAACGCATTTGACAAAATCCAGCATCCATTCCTGATTAAAACGCTTCAAAGTATAGGGATAGAGGGAACATTCCTGAGCGTCATCAAATCTATCTATGAAAGACCCACAGCAAATATCATCTCAATGGAAAAAGCTTGTGTCCTTCCCGTTGAGATCAAGAACATGACAACGATTCCCACTTTCACCACTCTTGTTCAACATAGTATTAGAAGTCCTAGCAACAGCAATCAGAGAATGAAGGGAAATAAAATGTATCCAAATTGGTAATGAAGAAGTCAAACTCTCTCTCTTTGCAGATGACATGATTCTTTATATGTAAAACCCAAAAGACTCCAGCCCCAAACTACTAGAACTCATTCAGCAATTCAGCAACATGGCCGGATACAAAGTCAGTGTACAGAAATCAGTGGCTTTCTTATACACTAACAATGAAAATACTGAAAGGGAAATTAGAGAATCGATTCCATTTACTATAGCACCAAGAACCATAAGATACCTGGGAATAAACCTAACCAAAGCGGTAAAGGATCTGTACTTGAGGAACTACAGAACACTTATGAAAGAAATTGAAGAAGACAAAAAAAGATGGAAGACCATTCCATGCTTTTGGATTGGAAGAATAAACATTGTTAAAATGTCTATACTGCCTAGAGCAATCTATACTTTTAATGTTATTCTGATCAAAATTCCACCAGTATTCTTCAAAGAGCTGTAGCAAATTATCAATACCTTTTAATAAATCTTTTTTTAAATTTTCATTTTGTAGTCATATTCTATCCCTTCATTGTATTTAACCTTATTTTTTGTATACATATAAGTTTTTCTTTCTTTCAAATTTTGGTGTACAGGTTTTAACAGAAAAATCTAGAATATGGCTTTGTTCTAGTCTCCAGCCTGATCACATTCTCTCATTTTTTTCTTTTTGTAACCAATTTCTTACCTTATCAATTCCTTTTTAAAATTATTTGTAAATTTTCACCTTTACGGGTATATTGCATCACTTCATCATGTTTACCCTTATTTTTGAAAAAAAAAAAAAAATATATATATATAATTACTTTAAAATTTTGGGATGCACTTTCTTCTAACAGAACAAAATACACCTAAAATCAAATGTGTGGCTCTATTCCATTCACGAGCCTAATCTTTTTTTTTTTTTTTTTTTTTTTTTTTTTTTTCATTTTCTTCTCCCCTGTTTCGTGTCTCTTCTGATTTGGCTAGGGTCTATTTTTCTGGGGTTGTTGTTACCCTTTTGGCATTTTTTTCTCTCATTAAACTATTCTTCACTGGACATAATGACATGGTGGAAAAATTCACACCCCCCCCCAAAGAAACACATTGAGAATAATACAATAATAGTAGGAGATTTTAACACCTCCCTCACTGAAATGGACAAATCATCTAAGTAAATAGTCAACAATGAAATAAAGGCTTTAAATAACACACTGGACCAAATGGACATCGTAGGTGTATTCAAAACATTCTATCCCAAAGCAAGAGAATACACATTCTTCTCTAGTGCACATGGAACATTCTCCTGAATAGATAAATTCCTGGGTCACAAATCAGGTCTCAATCATTATCAAAAGACTGGGATCATTCCCTGCCTATTTTCAGACCACAATGCTCTGAAGCTAGATCACAAGAGGAAATTTGGAAAGAATTCAAATACATGGAGGTTAAAGAGCATCCTACTAATGAATGAATGGGTCAACCAGGAAATGAAAGAGGAATTTTAAAAAATTAAAGAAGCAAGTGAGAATGAAAGCACAACTGTTCAAAATATTTGGGAAACAAAAAGGCCATTCTGAGAGGAAAGTATACAACAATACAAGCCTTTCTCGAGAAAAAAGTTCTGAAGTACACAGCCTAACCCTTAATCTAAAGGAGCTGGAGAAAGAACAGCAAATAAAGCCTAAACCCAGAAGGAGAAGAGAAAGTAAAGGTCAGAGCAGAAATCAATGAAATAGAAACCAAAAGAGCAGTAAAACAGATCAATGAAACTAGTAGCTGGTTCTTCAAAAGAATTAATAAGATTGATAAACCCCTGGCCAGACTTATCAACAAGAAAAGCGAAAGAACCCAAATAAATAAAATCATGAATGAAACAGGAGAGATAACAACCAACCCCAAAGAAATAAAAAAAAAATTATAAGAACATACTATGAGCAACTATATGCCAGCAAATTATACAATCTGGAAGAAATTGATGCATTCCTAGAGACAGAAGCTACTAAAACTGAACCAGGAAGAAATAGAAAACCAGAAATGACCCATAACCAGCAAGGAGATTGAAGCAGTCATCAAAAACATCCCAACAAATAAGAGCACAGGGCCAGATGCCTTCCCAGGGGAATTCTACCAAACATTTAAAGAAGAATTAATACCTATTCTCCTGAAACTGATCCAAAAAATAGAAATGGAAGGAAAACTTCCAAACTTATCTTATGAGGCCAACATTACCTTGATCCCAAAATAATACAAAGACCCCATCAAAAAGGAGAATTATAGACCAATATTCCTGATGAATACAGATGCAGAAATTCTCACCAAAATAATAGCTAATAGCATCCAACAGTACCTTAAAAGGATTATTCACCACCACCAATTTATTTATTTATCCCACCAGGGATTTATCCCACCAGGGATTTATTCCTGGGCTGCAAAGTTGGTTCAACATCCAAAAACCGATCAATGTGACAAAATACATTAATAAAAGAAAGAACAAGAACCATATGATCCTCTCAGTAGAAGCTGAAAAAAGCATTTGACAAAGTACAGCATCTTTTCTTGATCAAAACTGTTCGAAGTATAGGGATGGAGAGTACATACCTCAAAACCATAAAATCCATCTATGAAAAAACCCACAGTGAATATAATTCTCAATGGGGAAAAACTGAGAGCTTTCTCTCTAAGGTCAGGAACACAGCAGGACTGTCCACTATCACCACTGCTATTCAACATAGTACTAGAAGACCTAACCCCAGCAATCAGACAACAAAAAGAAATTAAAAGCATCCAAATTGGCAAAGAAGAAGTCAAACTATCACTCTTTGCAGATGATAGGATACTTTATGTGGAAAACCCAAAATACTCCACTCCAAAACTGCTAGAACTCATATAGGAATTCAGTAAATTGTCAGGATATAAAATCAATGTGCAGAAATCAGTTTCATTTCTATACACCAATAGCAAGACAGAAGAAAGAGAAATTAAGGAATTGATCCCATTCACAATTACACCCAAAATCATAAGGTACCTAGGAATAAATCTAATCAAGGAGGCAAAAAACCTGTACTTAGAAAACTATACAGTACTCATGAAAGAAAATGAGGAAGATGCAAAGAGATGTTTCATCCTCATGGATTAGAAGAACAAATATTGTGAAAAAGTATATGCTACCTAGAGCAACCTACACATTTAATACAATCCCTATCAAAATATCATCAATGTTTTTCACAGAAATGGAAGAAATAATCCTAAAACTTATATGGAACCAGAAAAGATACTGAATAGACAGAGGAATGTTGAAAAATAAAACCAAAGAGGGCAGCATCACAATTCCAGACTTCAAGTTCTATTACAAAACTGTCATCATCAAGACATTATGATACAAAAACAGACACATAGATCAATGGAACAGAATAGAGGGCCCAGAAATGGACCCTCAACTCTATGGCTTACTAATCTTTGAGAAAGCAGGAAAGAATGTCCAATGGAGAACAGACAATCTCTTCAACAAATGGTGTTGGGAAAATTGGACAGCCACATGCAGATGAATAAAACAGGACCATTTCCTCACACCACACACAAGATAGACTCAAAACGGATGAAAGACCTCATTGTGAGACAGGAATCCATCAAAATCCTTGAGGAGAACATAGGCAGCAACCTCTTCAACCTCGGCTGCAGCAACTTTTTCTTAGAAACATCCCCAAAGGCAAGGGAAGCAAGAGCAAAAATGAACTATTGGGACTTAATCAAGATCAAAAGCTTTTGCACAGCAAAGGAAACAGTCAACAAAACCAGAAAACAACCAACAGAATAGGAGAAAATATTTGCAAATGACATATCAGATAAATGGATAGTAACCCAAATCTATAAAGAACTTATCAAGCTCAACACCCAAAGAACAAATCAAGAAATCCAATCAAGAAATGGGCAGAAGACATGAACAGATATTTCTGCAAAGAAGGCATCCAAATAGCCAAAACACACATGAAAAATTGCTCAACATCACTTGGCATCAGGGAAGTACAAACCAAAACCACAGTGAGATACCACCTCACACCATTCAGAACGGCTCAAAGTAACCAGGCAGGAAATGACAGGTGTTGGTGAGGATGCAGAAAAAGGGGAACCTTCCCACACTGTTGGTGGGAATGAAGTTGGTGAAGTCACTCTGGAAAACAGTATGGAGTTTCCTTAAAAAGTTGAATATAGATCTACACTACAACCCAGCAATTGCACTACTGCCTATTCACCCTAAATACTGCGTATTTACCCTAAAGATACAAAGGTATCTTGTATGCTGAAGGGGCATGTGCGCCAAATGTTTATAGCAGCAACACCCACAATAGTCAAACTATAGAAAATTATACAAAGAGCCTAGATGTCCATCAGCAGATGAATGATTAACAAGATGTGCCATATGTGTGTGTGTGCATACACACAATGAATACTATGCAGCCACAAAGAATGAAATCGTGCCATTTGCAATGTGTATGGAAGTAAAGAGTATTATGCTAAGCAAAATATGTCAATGAGAGAAAGACAATTATCGTATGATCTCAGTAATATCAGGAATTTGAGAAACAATACTGAGGATCATAGGGCAATGGAGGGAAAAACGAAAGAAGATGAAACCAGAGAGGGAGACAAACCATAAGAGACCCTTAATGTCAGGAAACAAACTGAGAGTTGCTGGAGGGGTGGGGTGGCTAAGTGATGGATGTTGGAGAGGGTATGTGCTATGGTGAGTGCTGTGAATTGTGTAAGACTGATGAATCACAGACCTGTTACCCTGAAACAAATAAGATGTTATGTGTTAATTTAAAAATTTTTAATTAAAAAAAGATAATTTTTTCAAATTGAGTCTAACTGTAGCACCAGAGTATAAGAAACCTACAGGAAATAAACATATACTAAGAATAAGTTCGTTTCCCACTCGATTCTGTTCAACAGTTCAGGATAGTTCCACAGTCACAGGACAGACAGAGAATCTGGGAAAATGAACTGAACTCTTACAAATGGTCAGGATGGAATATTTCATGTGCTGTATATTTGAAACACTCACAATAATGGAAACAAATAAATAGAGTATATATTCATGTGAACAGCTACAGAAAGGCCCTCACTTCTCCCTTCGTCCCTAGTTTTTATGATATTTAAACACAAGAACTCCCATATGGAGCCAGTAAGTGAGCAGAGCTCCACATGAACAAGATCCACAAAGCCCACCCAGAAGCACAGAGATTCTTTCCACCAGCCTGAGGAGCATTTTCACAGGGACCAGTGAGACCAGTGAGAGAATGAGGGAGGCTTGGAACAGCCAGGCTCAGCTAGGGGCTCAAGAACCAGAAACTGGGGACCCACCACCATGCTTGGACCCTCAAGCTCCCCTTCCTCATTCCTTGCACAGCAGCTACCTCAGGCCCTATCCACAGGCTCAGCCCCCATGGGACCCTGAAGGTGACTCTGAACCTGAGCTTAGCCCCATGGGTGCTGCAGGAAGTGAGACCCAGGGAATGAGCACCAAGGTATCCTGAACCTGCAGGCCTTGTATCTGCTATAAGACTCAGGTTCCTTCTACAGAGTAGCCATGAGAACCTCTCATTCTCTCATATCTTAAGGAGAGGACCAAACAAGAATTCAGAACAGAGCCAGATGAACCCAGGCCAGGCCCTGGAAACCAAACATCTTCCAATTTTCCCACAGATTCTCCAGCTCTAAGCTGGGACACAACCCCACTGACCTTCTCCACATGCAGGCTGGAGGGGCTGGGGGGTCTTCTTTATAGATCAACCAGGAATCAGGATGGCAGTGAGTAGGGGACAGATACCTGCTGCCCAATCTGGCCTCACCCTCCTTCCCTATTTCCTGCCCTGGTCAAGCTATGCCTCAAGGAGCTCCAAGTCTGAATCCAGCACACCTGGGCTCCATCCTGGACTTGCTCCACTTTCCTCCCCTTCCTCAGAATCGAGTCTCCCTGGACCCTCAGCTTCAGGTGCTGTGAAATGGGGAAGCTCATACTGATGTTAGAACAGAGACTATGGACACCAGGAAACAAACCGAGGGTTTTAGAACAGAGGTAGGTAGGGGGATGGGTGAACCTGGTGACGGGTATTAAGGAGGGCAGATTTCATGGAGATCTGGGTGTTAAACACAATGAATCATGGAACACTACATCAATAGCTAATGATGTACTGTACAGTGACCAAGATAACACAATAAAAAAAGAACACTTTGTTTTCAACATTAATGATATAAAAACATTGACAGAGTCTTACAAATGAAACAGAGACTGCAGGTTGGGAATGAGGGGGCACTGGACTGGGAATCTTTGTCTCTCCTTTGCAGAAATCCAAGGAAACGGTCTCAGAAAAATGTGACCCATATTAAGTGAAACCACATATTCAGATGTTAATTACCAAATTCCCTGTTTCATCCAAATCACCTAGGAAGCTCCTGTGGAAATCCTCCCACTCCAGACTGCTGGTGCTATGTATTGTAATAGAAACAGTGGTGGAGGAGGTGATGGGAATAATACTGATAAAGTTTTAGGTTTGCAGGTAATCATTAGTGTTAGAAGGATTGCCTGGACCACTTTGACACTGTGACACTCGCTGGGATTCAGGCAGTATCAGACTTAACTCCCACATGGAGAGGAGGGGTGCCAATAGGATCTCATAAATGTTTCCTGGACTGTGACCCTCTCCAAATGCACTACACTTTACCTGCACCCGCCCTGCTGCAATAGCCATGGGACAGTCTAGGGCATTTGATCCCTTGGACAAGGACAGGAATATTTCCTTCCCTATCTGCCTGCCTGCAGTTTGTGACATTCTACGTTGGACTGAGCAGAGCAGGGGTTGGCAACTGCCTGAGGGAGGCTGGACTCCTAGGTCCACATCCCTTCTCAGGTGACAGGTGCTGTGGGGTGACCTGCAGGAGGGAAGCTCCAGGTCTGAATCCTGACCCACCAGAAGGGGGCAGCAGAGGTCCATCAGGAACAACAGGACAGAGGCTGGGTCTGCCCAGGAGGAGCCTCACAGGGACACCAGGCCTGGGGGTCAGCAGATGTCCAGAGCCCTCAGAAAGAAGTCATGATGATCCATCCTATCCCCAAGGATGCAGGGGCAAAGTTTTCATGGTCAGACTCACACAGTGCCATCCAAGACCCTGAAAGAGATCCTGCACAGTGAGTAGCTCATCTGGGAAATGCCAGTCATCTCACTCTCCACCTGAGGTGCCAGGGAGCTGACCCTTCTGTGCTGCACACCTCCAGAGATGCCCTGACTCCTCACCCTCTTCTTCTCCTTCCCCACTCCAGGCAGATTCTGATCCAGGGCTGCAGCTTCCTTCCTCACGAGTGTCACGGGGACAGTAAGTGGGGCACTCGGATCCCCTGGTCCCTGGAAGGAGAGTCTGAAGCATCCTTGTGAGGCTGTCTCCAAAGTGAAGTGACTCCCACAGCTTCAGACCACATATCTAGTTCCTGTGCTGTCCTTGCTTCAGTGACAGAATCCAGTTCCCAAGAGGGACCAGCGACTATCCAGTCCTGGTGTTCACACTGTGCACAAACATGTGACTGTGGGTAGCCTCACAAAGACACAGAACCTGAAGTGAGTCCCTCAGTCAAGCATAGTCTCTGGCACTTTTCACATATTTACATAATACATGGGTGAAAAAGCAAAAGTAATCAAAGTGTTGATAATGCAGGTTGCTGGTCTTTGTGGGATGGGGTGTCATAGAGACAGCAGGACCACGGGTAAATAGACTAGAAATTGTGATGAATCTCCAAGAGTAGGTGATTGTGTAACTAGTGAATTCCCACATGTAGCATGATAAACAAGTGTCAGAATGAGAGAGTTTCCCATTCTGATGACATGCTGAGTTCAGCTGGGGGCCCCAGAGGGGACATGAAGCAGGAGGGGTAGGCAGAGAGGCCATAGGGCCACCTTTCCCTGAATCAGATGTTGTCTCTAGTTCTTCAAGGGCCCAGCTCAACCCCATGGCCAGGCTCCTATAAGGCCTCCAGTGTTTATCCAGCTGCCCTATGTTCAATAACCTTAGAACAGATGGTCATGACAACTGTCAGAGAGACAGTATAAAAATCTTCAGTGGACAATTGTACCGGCATAAGACAGGACAGGATACTGGCTGGTCATATATGACAATTGCAATTGTCCTCAGAGATACCTGACTGATTCTTCAGCTCTAACCTAGAAGACACGGCCACCCTAAACACCAGCAGGACCAGGGCCAAGGAAAAGGCTGGCTACTACTTTCAGGTGTGGGACGTGGTATTCCTGCGCATAGTGAGAGAGACAGACCAGGATATGAGACACAGACCTCTTGCCTGTCTGTGTCACACATGACTTCAGCATAGAAGGACTGCAGACAAAGCATAGTAGATCTGGCCCAAGGCCCCAGATCTGAGATACCCAGACCTCTCCCCCAACCCAGTCCGCCAGATGGCCTCTGCACTGTGTGGATCAGGAGTGCATGTGCAGGAGGCAGGATGAACCTGTGATGTCTATTTGGCTATGATGTGTTGGGAATGGAAGACCTTGCTGGGATGACCAACAGAGAGACATCCATGGAGACAGAAGTAGCTCAAAGTGACAAGGGGAATTCTGACCTCTCCTTTGAACAGAATCATTGTTGTGTCACTGGCTGGAAGCAATTTTCCTTTAGAATAAGACCTGTAAGGCAGCATAGTGTATGGTCATGGTGACAGTCATAATTAGCAGCAGTTTTCCAGGAAAATCAGTGAGTGGGATGTTCCTAATTCCACTTCAAGATCCCAGACCTATGAATGCTGGCTACAGGAGAAACACCACCAAACACTAGAAACAGATGGAGTGCAAATATCACCTCCTGGAAACTGTTGCCCCTGCCCAAAAGGTGTTGTCTTGTACCTGGCACAGTAACTGCCTTCCTGAGGACATTATTTCATTCATTCAAGCCAGGTGTTTCAGGATAGTGGGGAATATGGTAGACCCAGTGAATACCATGGACCTGGGCACATTGCAGCCCTTCAACTGATGTGAAAGAGGTACACTGGAGAGAAGCTTCCCTAAAATACTAGACAGTGGGTGATTCATCCTCTAAGCCCAAGGATAATACTTTGGGAGGAAGTATTACAGTCAAAGAAGGCAGGTCCCTATCTAGGTAATGGTCTGTTCCAACAAGAATGGAACCATACCTACCATGATGGAAGAGATCTAACATAATCGATCTGTCACCAGGCTCCTGGATAATTCCCTCGGGAAGGGTCTCAGACTGGGAACTTGGGGTTGGTCTCTGCTATTGGCAAATTGGTCCTCATAAGTGGCCATAGCCAAGTGAGCTTTAGTGATTGGAAATCCATAGTTATTAGCCCATGAATAACCACCCACTTTGCAGCATGGGCACTTTGCTATGAGGCCCACAGGACAAGTTCAAGAGTAGATGAACAAAAAGGCTGACCACTGCCCCCCGATATGTCACATTATCCACCTGATTATTGCACCATTTCCATTTGAGGACGTACTATGGTAGACATTTCACAGAACACAAAGAGCGTCCAGATCTGTGTTCACTTGAGGAGTTCTACTCACATTTTCTCTTCCTCAAATATCATCACCAATTTTCTTTTTTTTTTCTTAAAGAATTTATTCATTTGACAGAAAGAAACAGCGAGAGAGGCAACACAAGCAAGGGGAGTGGAGAGTAAGAAGCAGGCTTCCCGCTGAGTAGAGAGTCCAATGTGAGGCTGGATCCCAGGACCCTGGGATCATGACCAGAGGGAAGCCAGACACCTAAGGACTAAGCCACCCAGGCACTCCACCCATTTTCTTATTGTGTTCCTTCCAACACTGGCCACCAAGCCAAACTATGAGTCACAGCCATAGGTTAGTATAAACCCAATTCTGTCCTTCTCTCAGTCCAGGTGAATAAAAACAATTACTCTGCTCAAAAGCTACCTTATTGAAGAATTTTCCTGCACCCAGTTTATGCAGGGGTGTCCCAGATGAGGCTGCAGCAGAAATTTTTTCTATTATTTTTTTTTATTATGTTATGTTAGTCACGGTACAGTACATAATTAGTGTTTGATGCAGTGTTCCAAGATTCATTGTTTGCTTGTAACTCCCAGGGCTCCATGCAATCCATGCCCTCCTTTATACCATCCCCAGGCCAGCCCATCCCTCCACCCCCTTACACCTAAATAGATATTTTTTAATACAATAACATAATTCTTAATTAATATGCAATAAACTTAAGTAAAAATAAGTTTATAATCTTTAAAATAAGAAATCAAAAACAGGATTCTTTCCAGCCCATGAAATAAAAGAGCAAATGGCCATTATGAGCATTCTTTACTACAGATTGCATATTGCTCTATCAGAAGCCATGATGCTCATGGGAAACAAAAGGTATTGGGAGAACACCCAAGATAATTATATCCAGGAGTAGTGAGGGAAAGAGGACCCAGTGAAAGAGACCCTATATATATTCCATATAGTACACATTTGTAGGCTTCTAAGTGTTTATGTCACTAATACCTTTCAAAACCTACCAATGTGCACCATAGCTCACCATTTATATATTTCATTATATGTTTTTAATCCCCATTATGTAGCTCAGTCCCAGAAGTGGTGTTTATCTGATGATGCTCTAACATCTTCTCTTGCCAGAGAAGAGACACCCACATTTGTCAGCACATGCTTAAATACTAGAGTGAAGCTAGTCCCATAGTTGGCTCTCAGCAGCCAGGTGGACCTGTGAAGCCTGACGCTTTCTGGTTGTGGGTACATACATATACTGGTCATTCCAGCTGGCTGTCCCTCATGTGGACACAGTGATGATCTGTGTAAGCCTGGATACCCCCCCCAACATGAGTAGAGCTGTGGCTGATGTGAAGACCGTATCATGCTTTTCATTTCTTTTTTATCTGGAAACATGCAAATATTAAAAATCTAGATTTGAGATTAGGTATGAAAAGTCCACCTCACACAAGATGACCATGCAGCAGAAATATTATTAACTATCACAGTTGCCTGCATATAACATAGGAACCTCTAAAACCAGCCTTCTGTTTTCTCATCTATATCTGCTGTTCATTGGATTATCCCCATTGGGCCATAGCTGTGTGCAACAGAGAAAAGACAATGGAGCAGGGATCAGAGGTTATGGACATCTGACCTCTTCCTCATGTACCTCACCTGTTCCTTTAGGACTTGTTGAAGCCTGATCTCAAATTTATCTCCTCTGTTTGGTGATGGACAGCTGCTGTGAATGCCCAATTCCATGGCATGGTTGTTCATTTGGCACCCAGTCCTTGCAGGCAGTCTGGTCACCTGGTGATTTAGTGGCTAATAAGGAGCACACAGCCTCTGTTAAAGTTCAGTAGCTAGTCAAAGTCTTTGCCAAAGGGAACTTTCTCTTTACACATATGTAAAAAAAGGAGTAACCTGCCTTTCTATTTCAATTGTAGGAACTCCATAATTAACTGATACCAACATCCACGGTCAAATGAGTCTGATTAATAATTTCTTCTGGCTATTCACTATGGTAACAATGTCCAACTTATAATTTCTGATGAAATGGGACTCCATGCCTCCTAACAAAACAAAGACCCCATTAATAAAAACTTGCGAGGCACCTGGTTGGCTCAGTGGGTTAAAGACTCTGCCTTCAGCTCAGGTCATGATCTCTGGGTCCTGGGACAATCCCTACATCAGGCTCTCTGCTCAGCAGGGATCCTGCTCTCCAACCCCCACACCTGCTTCTCTCCCTACTTGTGATCTCTATCTCTGTCAAATAAATAAATAAAATCTTTAAGAAAACTCCTACACAACTCAGAGTTCATAATCTGTAGAAAATATGTATGTATATATTGTAAATTTGTGTATATATATACATATATATTCATATGTATACATCATATGTATACATTTACAGATACACACACAGACACAATTAGTATATATGTGCACACAGACAAGGATATTCATATAAGTGTGTATAAATATATGATAGAAAGGAGTGTGTGACAGGAAATTGATGTCAGGTGGAAACACACACACATAGGTGAACCACACAGAAGCCACCGTGACTGTCAGCTACAAACAGGCTCCCAATTCCCACTCAGTATGCAAGGCAGATAACATGGGGCTCCTCTTGTGACTTACCTTTCCAGAAATATAAAACAGGAGGATTCTAACACATCACACCTGTCACTGAATTTTTAACTTATAAGAAAACATTACCTTGGAACTCAATTAGTTTTGAATCCCAAACACCTAAGGTCCTAACTTTCCCCACATCCTCACACAAACCAGACTCTTCCCCACAGGGACTGACTCCAAACACACTTCAGTTCTTGTCCCTTCTTGCCATCCTGACAGCAGCCCCACAGTCCACTCTGCAGAGACACCTCCTCCAGCCTCTCCTCACAAACGACCTGCCTGTCATTTTGTCAATGTCACTTCATTCCATGCTGTCACCAGACACTACACATTTTCCCCTATTGTTATTTTATTATTTTCTTAATTAACTCTTTTCTGCTAATTATTATCCTAGGTGGTCAGGAAGATTTTAATGCAATACATGTCCCCTCTGAATCATAGGCATGAACACTCAGGTGCTTATTTTTCTCCCACAGAAATAAGTCTGAAGTCAGATGATGGTTCTCACCCATTCCATAAGGTCCCAAATCTTCTCACTTTGCCACCATCACATGCTCACTTCGGCATCACATATACTTTCCCACCATCACTTCTACGGAGGTTTTTCTTTTCATTTTTGTTGACAGCAGGCCTCGGGACAGCTGTGGACACTCCAGCTCTCCCAGCCAAGTACCAGAGCAAGAGCACTGTATAAATCTAGTCTGTTTCCTTCCTTCACAAGAGTAAAATTCCCCCAAATGATCCCCAGCCATATAACACATTTACTGGCGACCTTTGGACCATGAGTCATTGTTGACCCAGTGGCACCTGAGAATAGCCATAGTGTGACTTCTAAATGAATATAGAAGGGCGCCTGGGTGGCTCAGTGGGTTAAGCCGCTGCCTTCGGCTCAGGTCATGATCTCAGGGTCCTGGGATCGAGTCCCGCATCAGGCTCTCTGCTCAGCGGGGAGCCTGCTTCCCTCTCTCTCTCTGCCTGCCTCTCTGTCTACTGTGATCTCTCTCTGTCAAATGAATAAATAAAATCTTTAAAAAAAAATAAATGAATATAGAAGACAAGATGCAGATAGAAGGGTTTGGAATCTATATGCTATATCAACAAAACATGTGTGACCACTCTACTGCACCAGTCCCAAGACAGGAACTCTGATATAGTGGCTGTGTCTTGTTCACACTAATTTCCAGGATGGAATGTTCCCAGAACAAAGTGGGTCTGAATAAATGTCTGTTAAGTAACATTTCTCCTATCTCTGACTTGGAAGCAATAGTCACCTTTGCCCAGGTTGGTCCTGCACCAGCTGCTGACACCAGTAAGAGGAAGTCCCTGATTCCTGTGTCCTCTAGTGCTAACCTCCAAAACCACATACATGACCACCCAACACCCATACTTCATAAGCTCTGCATTCTCCTCCTTTAAATGAGCCTGCTTATATTTTCATGGGTAATCTGATGAGCTCTTGCATGATGTTGAGGGTGGCAGGGGTTTCTTAGAGAAAAGTAATTCCTCAAATGGAGCCTAAAGCCCATGGATCAGGGAATTGGGATCTTCTGATCAGAATTTCTGATCAGAATTTCAAATCTGGACAAAGGAATTCTTGCACCTCCAGCAGAATGTGGAGTGGCCTCCAGGGGTCAGTAGCGATCAACTGACAAAGTCACCAGAACCTGGGGTATGTCTGGGCATCAGGGGTTTAACAGGGTAGGAGACTTCATCACCACCACCTGAGACCTAAGGGAAAAGTTACAGGGTTTCTATAATGTCACCTTTACCACCAACATAAAATTATGACTCCTTGTTGCTTAGATCTGTGTCTTCTAGAATTTGCCTCTATCTCTTGCACAGGTCCAGTACTTCATGCCTCTGTAGCACAGCCCATTCTGCTAAAACCCAGTCACTGTCAAACCCCACTCAAGCATTGCATCTATCCCAGGAACTGAGTGCGCACTGGGGAGACTGAGCCACAGAATCAATGACCTGCCCTAGGAGATCTCCCTGAGGACATCACCTACAGTACTTCAGTAGCTCCTACAAATCTCCATATGTGCTTAGCAAGTGAAGAATTCTTTTCATGTTTGATGGTCACAAACAGGGATCTGGGCAGAAACTGCACTGATCTAAGCCTCTTATGGCCATCCAAGGAGCAAGGAGAGGACATTTAGAGCCAACTATGGGGCAAGTTGGTAAAGCAGAATCCCCTGGGCTGATGGGAGGTCTGCAGGAGATACCACTGCCTCTCTGTATCCCTTGGAGCTCAGGCTTCTCTCAAACCACTAAGCTCCTCAGCAGCATATTTGCATAAATGATTTGCATAACCTGCAGGTATTACCGGCAAGGGGATAAGAAAGGCCTAAGAAGGAATGTGCCCAGACTAGGGCCTCAGGGACCAGAATTGGGGCACATTCATCATGGCCTGGTCCCCTCTTCTCCTTGGATTCCTGGCTCACTGCACAGGTACTGAGCCCAGGCTCACACCCACCCAGACCCACAGAACTGTCACAAACCTGGCCCTGATACAGAGCTCAGTGGAGCACACACTGCCTGTGGGGGACAGGATGCTCAGGACCCAGCTGCCAGATGAAGGACTGGAGGGCTTTCTGTGAGCCCTGAGGGACTGACAGCACCTGCCCAGGGAAAGAGGGTCATGGTCCTGTTTGTTCAAAGGCTCCAGCTGCCATCCAGGCCCAGGGGTCCCAGGGGCTGAGACTGATAGGAGGGGTTCCCTGTATGCCCAAAGTATCCCTAAATATCAATCTAGGTCACATGGGTGGAGGCTTCCAAAGATGAGACCCAAATTTGAAAGCCCAACTATCCTTTTCTCTCTTGCAGGTTTTGTGGCTGCCTATGAGCTGACTCAGCCTCCCTTAATGTCGGTGAACCTGGGACGGACGGCCAGCATCACCTGCAGTAGAGACAACATTGGAAATACATATGTTTCCTGGTACCAACAGAAGCTGGGCAAGGCACCCATGATGATTATCTATAGTGGTAGCAACCGGCCCTCAGGGATCCCAGACCGGTTCTCTGGCTCCAATTCAGGGAACACGGCCACCCTGACCATCAGCGGGGCTCAGGCAGAGGACGAGGCTGACTATTACTGTTTATCATATAAGAGTGGTAGTGGTAATGATCACAGTGACACAGGCAGATGGGGAAGTGAGACACAAAACCCTTCCCCGTCTGAGTCACACTATCCTCCAGCCCCAGGAGGCCTGTGCACAGAGCAGTGAGCAGATCTGACCTAGGCCCCCAGGTCTGACGTTCACAGGCTGCTCCCTCTTCCCTGCCCTGCAGGTGGGCTCTGCAGAAGATGTATGATGAATAACACTCAAATTACTCTTGAGTGAGATTCCATTTGTTTGAAGAGGCAGAGCATGACTGGACATGTTTAGTGTAGATGTGGGCAAACTTTGTACAGGGCCACATCTCACCTCTGGAGATGAGAACAGCAGCATCTAAGAGTAAAAATGCACAGGGTGACACTGACAACAGATTAGATGTTGCAAAAGAAGAGATTCACAAACTCCATGACGTCAAAGTAGTAACCATCCAAAATGAAATAAGACACACACACACACACAAAAGACTATAAGAAATGAACAGAACTCAGTCAGTTGTAGGATCACCTCATGCAATGCACTATGCTTGTAACTGAAGCCCCTGAGCAAAGAAGACAGGAGGGAAGAGAAATGACGCTTAAAGTGGCATTGCACAAATATTGGTGAAATTGGTGAAAAATTGATGAAAACAATAACTGACATAGTTAAGTTCAATAAAGCTCTAGCACGAGAACCATGAGGTACCAACACTGTCATCACGTCACACCCATACTGATGAACATCAGTGTGGAAGAGTCATCTGTGAAGCAGCCAGAGAGAATGTGCATTTTCCCCAAACCTGTATGTTTTATTTCCACAAGACAGCCAGAAATGGGAGTCCTGCACAGCCAGACAGGTGGAAGGACATCTTCCCGTACAGGGTGCCTGCCTGATCTAGGGTTTCATGGAGACCATAAGGGTAACTCAAGGATCGCTCCGAGGGTACCAGGTCTCCTGTAAGCAGTGCACACCTGCAGAGCTATGGGGAGCAGAGAAGGTCCTTCTTTATTACCAGGACCCTTCCGTGGAACATACCACATCACCACACAGCCATCTGTTCAATATTCTGGTCAATACCTTCACTTGGTGAAGGTCCATTTGATGGCATTTCCCAGCATTCTCCATACCTTGGGCCAGACTTCCATTCCCTTTCAGAGGTGGTGGGTGTCCTCCTGTTCACTCAGATTTTGCTGTGCTTATGGATTTGTCCTGAGAGCAAAGAGGGAGCTCATCAATAAGCACGTGATTCTCTGGCTACTGCCTCTACAACTGGTTACAAGGGAAGGCCAGGCTCCATGAAGCCCACTCAGTAGAGGGGGCTTGAGGGTTTAGGAGCTGAGTGCAGTTCACGTTTGTTTACCACATTGTTAGGGCAGGTTGATGACCATGCACAGGTACTTGTGCATTAACCATAAGCCCATCGATGTTCTTGGCTAAGGACTGGTGCACAGGGTCAGCACAGTGCCCATCGTCATGGAGGCTTGCATGGGACTGACCAGCCAGGGGCTCAGGGGCCCCACATTAGCACCACTGATCCTAATTTTCCTAATTTTCTTCTAATGAAATTTTCCTTTTTGACTCACTTTTTTGTGAAAATACAATATATAGATCATATAACATATAAAATATGTGTTAACCCACTGTGTAAGTTGGCAGTAAGTTTTACGGTCAAGAGTAGACTAGTAGTAGTTCAGGTTTGGGACAGTCAAAGATATATGCAGATTTTAGACTGCACCTCTCTCAGCACCTCTAACATCTACTTTGTTCAAAACTCAACTGATGAACTTTTGGGACTTCATCAAAATCAAAAGCTTCTGCACGGCCCAAGAAACAGTCAAAAAACAAAGAGGCAACCCATGGAATGGGAGAAGATATTTGCAAATGACAGTACAGACAAAAGGTTGATATCCAGGATCTATAATGAACTCCTCAAACTCAACACACACAAAACAGACAATTATATCAAAAAAAAATGGGCAGAAGATATGGATAGACACTTCTCCAATAAAGACATATAAATGGCTATCAGACACATGAAAAAATGTTCATCATCACTAGCCATCAGGGAGATTCAAATTAAAACTACAGAGAGAGGAGTCAAGATGGCGGAGAAGTAGCAAGCTGAGACTGCTTCAGCTAGCCGGAGATCAGCTAGATAGCTTATCTAAAGATTGCAAACACCTGAAAATCCATCGGCAGATCGAAGAGAAGAAGAACAGCAATTCTGGAAACAGAAAAACAACCACTTTCTGAAAGGTAGGACCGGCGGAGAAGTGAATCCAAAGCGACGGGAAGATAGACCCCGGGGGGAGGAGCCGGCTCCTGGCAAGCGGCAGAGCAACCGCGCACAAAATCAGGACTTTTAAAAGTCTGTTCCGCTGAGGGACATCGCTCCAGAGGCTAAACCGGGGCGAAGCCCACGCGGGGTCAGCGTGGCCTCAGGTCCCGCAGGGTCACAGAAGGATCGGGGGTGTCTGAGTGTCGCAGAGCTTGCGGGTATTGGAACGGGAAAGCCGGCTACAGAGACAGAGCCGACAGTAAGCTCGCAGCTCCGTGTTACCTTGAACCGGTCGCAGGCTCGGTGAGCTCGGAGCGCGGCCGGAGGTCAGGCAGACGGGAGTAACTGGGCGCTGTTCTCTGAGGGCGCACTGAGGAGTGGGGCCCCGGGCTCTCGGCTCCTCCGGGCCGGAGACCAGGAGGCCGCCATCTGTATTCCCGTCCTCTGGAACTCTACGGAAAGCGCTCAGGGAACAAAAGCTCCTGAAAGCAAACCCGAGCGGATTACTCACCCAGGCCCCGGGTAAGGGCGGTGTAATTCCGCCTGGGGCAAAGACACTTGAGAATCACTACAACAGGCCCCACCCCCAGAAGATCAACAAGAAATCCAGCCGAGACCAAGTTCACCTACCAAGGAGTGCGGTTTCAATACCAAGGAGAGCAGCAGAATTCCAGAGGAGGAGAAAGCCAAGCACGGAACTCATGGCTTTTTTCCTGTGATTTTTTTTAGTCTTGCAGTTAATTTAATTTTTTCTTTTTCATTTTTTTTTTTTTCTCGCCTTCGGGTAAAATTTTTTTTAACTGTTACCTTTTTCTTTTTTAACGATTTTTTACTAGTTTATCTAATATATATATATTTTTTTACATTTTTCTTAGGTGTTTTCTTTTTTTAAAAATTCTTTTCTTTTCTTTTCTTTTCTTTTTCTTTTCTTTTTTTTTTTTTTTTTTTTTTTCTTTCTTCCTTTTTGAACCTCTTTTTATCCCCTTTCTCCCCACTCACGATTTTGGATCTCTTCTAATTTGGTTAAAGCATATTTTCCTGGGGTTGTTGCCACCCTTTTAGTATTTTACTTGCCACTTCATTTACTCTTATCTGGACAAAATGACAAGACGTAAAAATTCAACACAAAAAAAAGAACAAGAGGCAGTACCAAAGGCTAGGGACCTAATCAATACAGACATCGGTAATATGTCAGATCTAGAGTTCAGAATGACAATTCTCAAGGTTCTAGCTGGGCTCGAAAAAGGCATGGAAGATATTAGAGAAACCCTCTCGAGAGATATAAAAGCCCTTTCTGGAGAAATAAAAGAACTAAAATCTAACCAAGGTGAAATCAAAAAAGCTATTAATGAGGTGCAATCAAAAATGGAGGCTCTCACTGCTAGGATAAATGAGGCAGAAGAAAGAATTAGTGATATAGAAGACCAAATGACAGAGAATAAAGAAGCTGATCAAAAGAGGGACAAACAGCTACTGGACCACGAGGGGAGAATTCGAGAGATAAGTGACACCATAAGACGAAACAACATTAGAATAATTGGGATTCCAGAAGAAGAAGAAAGTGAGAGGGGAGCAGAAGGTATACTGGAGAGAATTATTGGGGAGAATTTCCCCAATATGGCAAAGGGAACGAGCATCAAAATTCAGGAGGTTCAGAGAATGCCCCTCAAAATCAATAAGAATAGGCCCACACCCCGTCACCTAATAGTAAAAAATTTACAAGTCTCAATGACAAAGAGAAAATCCTGAAAGCAGCCCGGGAAAAGAAGTCTGTAACATACAATGGTAAAAATATTAGATTGGCAGCTGACTTATCCACAGAGACCTGGCAGGCCAGAAAGAGCTGGCATGATATTTTCAGAGCACTAAACGAGAAAAACATGCAGCCAAGAATACTATATCCAGCTAGGCTATCATTGAAAATAGAAGGAGAGATTAAAAGCTTCCAGGACAAACAACAACTGAAAGAATTTGCAAATACCAAACCAGCTCTACAGGAAATATTGAAAGGGGTCCTCTAAGGAAAGAGAGAGCCTACAAGTGGTAGATCAGAAAGGAACAGAGACCATATACAGTAACAGTCACCTTACAGGCAATACAATGGCACTAAATTCATATCTCTCAATAGTTACCCTGAATGTGAATGGGCTAAATGCCCCTGTCAAAAGACACAGGGTATCAGAATGGATAAAAAAACAAAACCCATCTATATGTTGCCTCCAAGAAACACATTTTAAGCCCGAGGACACCTCCAGATTTAAAGTGAGGGGGTGGAAAAGAATTTACCATGCTAATGGACATCAGAAGAAAGCAGGAGTGGCAATCCTTATATCAGATCAATTAGATTTTAAGCCAAAGACTATAATAAGAGATGAGGAAGGACACTATATCATACTCAAAGGGTCTGTCCAACAAGAAGATTTAACAATTTTAAATATCTATGCCCCCAATGTGGGAGCAGCCAACTATATAAACCAATTAATAACAAAATCAAAGAAACACATAAACAATAATACAATAATAGTAGGGGACTTTAATACTCCCCTCACTGAAATGGACAGGTCATCCAAGCAAAAGATCAGCAAGGAAATAAAGGCCTTAAATGACACACTGGACCAGATGGACATCACAGATATATTCAGAATATTTCATCCCAAAGCAACAGAATACACATTCTTCTCTAGTGCACATGGAACATTCTCCAGAATAGATCACATCCTCGGTCCTAAATCAGGACTCAACCGGTATCAAAAGATTGGGATCATTCCCTGCATATTTTCAGACCACAATGCTCTAAAGCTAGAACTCAACCACAAAAGGAAGTTTGGAAAGAACCCAAATACATGGAGACTAAATAGTATCCTTCTAAAGAATGAATGGGTCAACCGGGAAATTAAAGAAGAATTGAAAAAAATCATGGAAACAAATGATAATGAAAATACAACGGTTCAAAATCTGTGGGACACAACAAAGGCAGTCCTGAGAGGAAAATATATAGCGGTACAAGCCTTTCTCAAGAAACAAGAAAGGTCTCAAGTACACAACCTAACCCTACACCTAAAGGAGGTGGAGAAAGAACAAGAAAGAAACCCTAAGCCCAGCAGGAGAAGAGAAATCATAAAGATCAGAGCAGAAATCAATGAAATAGAAACCAAAAAAACAATAGAACAAATCAACGAAACTAGGAGCTGGTTCTTTGAAAGAATTAATAAAATTGATAAACCCCTGGCCAGACTTATCAAAAAGAAAAGAGAAAGGACCCAAATAAATAAAATCATGAATGAAAGAGGAGAGATCACAACTAACACCAAAGAAATACAAACTATTATAAGAACATACTATGAGCAACTCTACGGCAATAAATTTGACAATCTGGAAGAAATGGATGCATTCCTAGAAACATATAAACTACCACAACTGAACCAGGAAGAAATAGAAAGCCTGAACAGACCCATAACCAGTAAGGAGATTGAAACAGTCATTAAAAATCTCCAAACAAACAAAAAGCCCAGGGCCAGACGGCTTCCCGGGGGAATTCTACCCAAACATTTAAAGAAGAACTAATTCCTATTCTCCTGAAACTGTTCCAAAAAAATAGAAATGGAAGGAAAACTTCCAAACTCATTTTATGAGGCCAGCATCACCTTGATCCCAAAACCAGACAAGGATCCCACCAAAAAAGAGAGCTATAGACCGATATCTTTGATGAACACAGATGCGAAAATACTCAACAAAATACTAGCCAATAGGATTCAACAGTACATTAAAAAGATTATTCACCACGACCAAGTGGGATTTATTCCAGGGCTGCAAGGTTGGTTCAACATCCGCAAATCAGTCAATGTGATACAACACATCAATAAAAGAAAGAACAAGAACCATATGATACTCTCAATAGATGCTGAAAAAGCATTTGACAAAGTACAGCATCCCTTCCTGATCAAAACTCTTCAAAGTGTAGGGATAGAGGGCACATACCTCAATATCATCAAAGCCATCTATGAAAAACCCACCGCAAATATCATTCTCAATGGAGAAAAACTGAAAGCTTTTCTGCTAAGGTCAGGAACACGGCAGGGATGTCCGTTATCACCACTGCTATTCAACATCGTACTAGAGGTCCTAGCCTCAGCAATCAGACAACAAAAGGAAATTAAAGGCATCCAAATCGGCAAAGAAGAAGTCAAATTATCACTCTTCGCAGATGATATGATACTATATGTGGAAAACCCAAAAGACTCCACTCCAAAACTGCTAGAACTTATACAGGAATTCAGTAAAGTGTCAGGATATAAAATCAATGCACAGATATCAGTTGCATTTCTCTACACCAACAGCAAGACAGAAGAAAGAGATATTAAGGAGTCAATCCCATTTACAATTGCATCCAAAACCATAAGATACCTAGGAATAAACCTAACCAAAGAGACACAGAATCTATACTCAGAAAACTATAAAGTACTCATGAAAGAAATTGAGGAAGACCCAAAGAAATGGAAAAATGTTCCATGCTCCTGGATTGGAAGAATAAATATTGTGAAAATGTCTATGCTACCTAAAGCAATCTACACATTTAATGCAATTCCTATCAAAGTACCATCCATCTTTTTCAAAGAAATGGAACAAATAATTCTAAAATTTATATGGAACCAGAAAAGACCTCGAATAGCCAAAGGGATATTGAAAAAGAAAGCCAACGTTGGTGGCATCACAATTCCGGACTTCAAGCTCTATTACAAAGCTGTCATCATCAAGACAGCATGGTACTGGCACTAAAACAGACACATAGATCAATGGAACAGAATAGAGAGCCCAGAAATAGACCCTCAAATCTATGGTCAACTAATCTTCGACAAAGCAGGAAAGAATGTCCAATGGAAAAAAGACAGCCTCTTCAATAAATGGTGCTGGGAAAATTGGACAGCCA
The DNA here is from genome assembly GCF_011764305.1 of Mustela putorius furo. Lineage (NCBI taxonomy): Eukaryota > Metazoa > Chordata > Mammalia > Carnivora > Mustelidae > Mustela > Mustela putorius. The sequence goes on from NW_025422010.1 coordinate 915,626, forward strand.
CATGCAGAAAAATGAAATTGGACCATTTCCTTACACCACACACAAAAATAGACTCAAAATGGATGAAGGACCTCAATGCACGAAAGGAATCCATCAAAATCCTTGAGGAGAACACGGGCAGCAACCTCTTCGACCTCTGCCGCAGCAACATCTTCCTAGGAACAACGCAAAAGGCAAGGGAAGCAAGGGAAAAATGAACTACTGGGATTTCATCAAGATCAAAAGCTTTTGCACAGCAAAGGAAACAGTTAACAAAATCAAAAGACAACTGACAGAATGGGAGAAGATATTTGCAAACGACATATCAGATAAAGGACTAGTGTCCAGAATCTATAAAGAACTTAGCAAACTCAACACCCAAAGAACAAATAATCCAATCAAGAAATGGGCAGAAGACATGAACAGACATTTCTGCAAAGAAGACCTCCAGATGGCGAACAGACACATGAAAAAGTGCTCCATATCACTCGGCATCAGGGAAATACAAATCAAAACCACAATGAGATATCACCTCACACCAGTCAGAATGGCTAAAATCAACAAGTCAGGAAATGACAGATGCTGGCGAGGATGCGGAGAAAGGGGAACCCTCCTACACTGTTGGTGGGAATGCAAGCTGGTGCAGCCACTCTGGAAAACAGCATGGAGGTTCCTCAAAATGTTGAAAATAGAACTGCCCTATGACCCAGCAATTGCACTATTGGGTATTTACCCTAAAGATACAAATGTAGTGGTCCAAAGGGACACATGCACCCGAATGTTTATAGCAGCAATGTCCACAATAGCCAAACTATGGAAAGAACCTAGATGTCCATCAACAGATGAATGGATCAAGAAGATGTGGTATATATACACAATGGAATACTATGCAGCCATCAAAAGAAATGAAATCTTGCCATTTGCAACAACATGGATGGAACTAGAGCGTATCATGCTTAGCGAAATAAGTCAAGCAGAGAAAGACAACTATCATATGATCTCCCTGATATGAGGAAGTGGTGATGCAACATGGAGGCTTAAGTGGGTAGAAGAAGAATAAATGAAACAAGATGGGATTGGGAGGGAGACAAACCATAAGTGACTCTTGATCTCACAAAACAAACTGAGGTTGCCGGGGGGAGGGGGTTTGGGAGAAGGGGGTGGGATTATGGACATTGGGGAGGGTATGTGATTTGGTGAGTGCTGTGAAGTGTGTAAGCCTGGTGATTCACAGACCTGTACCCCAGGGGATAAAAATATATGTTTATAAAAAATAAAAAAATTAAAAAAAAAAAAAAAACTACATTGAGATATCACCTCACACCAGTTGGAATGGCCAAAATTAGCAAGACAGGAAACAACATGTGTTGGAGAGGATGTGGAGAAATGGGAACCCTCTTCCACTGTTGGTGGGAATGCAAGTTGGTGCAGCCTCTTTGGAGAACAATGTGGAGATTCCTCAAGAAATTAAAAATAGAACTTCCCTATGACCCTGCCATTGCACTCCTGGGTATTTACCCCAAAGTTACAGAGGTCATAAAAAGAAGGGCCCTCTGTACCCCAATGTATATAGCAGCAATGGCCATGGTCGCCAAACTGTGGAAAGAACCAAGATGCCCTTCAACGGATGAATGGATAAGGAAGATGTGGTCCATATCCAGTATGGAGTATTATGCCTCCATCAGAAAGGACGAATACCCAACTTTTGTAGCAACATGGACGGGACTGGAAGAGATTATGCTGAGTGAAATAAGTCAAGCAGAGAGAGTCAATTATCATATGGTTTCACTTATTTGTGGAGCATAACAAATAGCATGGAGGACATGGGGAGTAAGAGAGGAGAAGGGAGTTGGGGGAAATTGGAAGGGGAGGTGAACCATGAGAGACTATGGACTCTGAAAAACAATCTGAGGGTATTGAAGGGACAGGGGGTGGGAGGTCGGGGTACCAGGTAGTGGGTATTATAGAGGGCACGGATTGCATGGAGCACTGGGTGTGGTACAAAAATAATGAATACTGTAATGCTTAAAATAAAAAATAAATTAAATTTTTTTAAAAAAATAACTATAATGTGAATTTTTCACAATCTGTTCAAAAAATAAATGAATCTGGTAGGCTCCTTAACTAATATCATATAGACATTGTTACAATGATATGAAAGTACACATCACATGATATCTGTAGATTACTGTCTCTTTTTTTTACTTTTTTAAAAATTTCTTTTCAGTGTAACAGAATTCATTGATTATGCACCACACCCAGTGCTCGGTACAATACATGCCCTCCCTAATACCCACCACCTGGCTCACGCAGCCTCACATCCCCCACCCCTTCAAATCCCTCAGATTGTTTTTCAGAGTTCATAGTCTCTCATGGTTCACCTCCCGTTCCAATTTCCCTCACCTCCCTTCTCCTCTCCATCTCCCCATGTCCTCCATGTTATTTGTTATGCTCCACAAATAAGTGAAACCATATGATAATTGACTCTCTCTGCTTGACTAATTTCACTCAGCATAATTTCTTCCAGTCCCGTCCATGTTGCTACAAAAGTTGGGTATTCATCCTTTCTGATGGAGGCATAATACTCCATACTGGATATGGACCACATCTCCTTTATCCATTCGTCGTTGAAAAGCATCTTGGTTCTTTCCACAGTTTGGCGACTGTGGCCATTGCTGCTATAAACATTGGGGTACAGAGGGCCCTTCTTTTTACGACCTCTGTAACTTTGGGGTAAATACCCAGTAGTGCAATTGCAGGGTCATAGGGAAGTTCTATTTTTAATTTCTTGAGGAATCTCCACACTGTTCTCCAAAGAGGCTGCACCAACTTGCATTCCCACCAACAGTGGAAGAGGGTTCCCCTTTCTCCACATCCTCTCCAACACATGTTGTTTCCTGTCTTACTAATTTTGGCCATTCTAAGTGGTGTAAGGTGGTATCTCAATGTGGCTTTAATTTGAATCTCCCTGATGGCTAGTGATGATGAACATTTTTTTATGTGTCTGATAGCCATTTGTATGTCTTCATTTGAGAAGTGTCTGTTCATGTATTCTGCCCATTTTTATATATGATTATCTGTTTTGTGTTTGTTGAGTTTGAGAAGATCTTTATAGATCCTGGATATCAGTCTTTTGTCTGTACTGTCATTTGCAAATATCTTCTCCCATTCCGTGGGTTGTCTTTCTCTTTGGTTGACTGTTTCCATGGCTGTGCAGAAGCTTTTGATCTTGAAGTCCCAAAAGTTCATATTCGCTTTTGTTTCCTTTGCCTTTGGAGACATATCTTGAAAGAAGTTGCTGTGGATGATATTGAAGAGAGTACTGTCTATGTTCTCCTCTAGGAATCTGATGGATTCCTGTCTCACCTTGAGGTCTTTTATCCATTTTGAGTTTATCTTTGTGTACGGTGTAAGAGAAAGGTCGAGTTTCATTCTTCTACTTATAGCTACCCAGTTTTCCCTGCACCATTTATTGAAGAGAATGTATTTTTCCCACTGTATATGCTTTCCTGTTTTGTCGAAGATTATTTGCCTATAGCGTTCAGGGTCCATATCTGGGCTCTCTGCTCTGTTCCACTGGTCTAAGTTTCTGTTTTTATGCCAATACCATGCTGTCTTGGTGATCACAGCTTTGTAGTAAAGTTTGAAATCAGGTAACGTGATGCCCCCAGTTTTATTTTTGTTTTTCAACATTTCCTTAGCGATTCGGGGTCTCTTCTGATTCAATACAAATTTCTGGATTATTTGCTTCAGTTGTTTGAAAAATACCTGTGGAATTTTGATAGGAATGGCATTAAAAGTATAGATTGCTGGGGCACCTGGGTGGCTCAGTGGGTTAAGCCTCTGCCTTCGGCTCGGGTCATGATCTCAGGATCCTGGGATCGAGCCCCACATCGGGCTCTCTGCTCAGCAGGGAGCCTGCTTCCTCCTCTCTCTGCCTGCCTCTGCCTGCTTATGATCTCTCCCTCTCTCTCTCTCTCTCTGTCAAATAAATAAATAAATGATTTAAAAAAAATAAGTATAGATTGCTTTAGGCAGTATAGACATTTTAACAATATTTTGTCTTCCTATCCAAGAGCATGGAATGTTCTTCCATCTATTTGTGTCTTCCTCAATTTCTTTCATGAGTGTTCTGTAGTTCCTCGAGTACAGATCCTTTACCTCTTTAGTTAGGTTTATTCCCAGGTATGTTATGGTTCTTGGTGCTATATTAAATGGAACTGATTCTCTAATTTCCCCTTCTGTGTTTTCATTGTTAGTGTATAAGAAAGCCACTGATTTCTGTACATTGACTTTGTGTCCTGCCATGTTACTGAATTGCTGTATGAGTTCTAGTAGTTTGGGGGTGGAGTCTTTTGGATTTTCCATATAAAGAATCATGTCATCAGCGAAGAGAGAAATTTTGACTTCTTCCTTGTCAATTGGGATACCTTTTATTTCTCTTTGTTGTCTGATTGCTGTTGCTAGGACTTCTAATACTATGTTGAACAAGAGTGGTGAAAGTGGGCATCCTTGTCGTGTTCCTAATCTCAGTGGGAAGGCTGCAAGCTTTTTCCCATTGAGGATGATATTTGCTGTGGGTCTTTCATAGATAGATTTGATGAAGTTTAGGAATGTTCCCTCTATCCCTATACTTTGAAGTGTTTTAATCAGGAACGGATGCTGGATTTTGTCAAATGCTTTTTCTGCATCAGTTGAGAGGACCATGTGGTTCTTCTCTATTCTCTTATTAATTTTTTCTCACATTGATTGGTTTGCAAATGTTGCAAATGTTGAACCATCTATTTGTGTCTTCCTTGTAGCCCAGGAATAAATTCCACCTGGTCGTGGTGGATAATCTTTATAATGTGCCGTTGTATTCTATTTGCTAGGATCTTGTTGAGAATCTTAGCATCCATATTCATCAGTGATATTGGTCTTTGCCTGATTTGGAGAATAAGTGTAATGCTGACTTCACAAAAAGAGTCTGGAAGTTTTCCTTCTGTTTCAATTTTTTGAGACAGCTTCAGGAGAATAGGCGTTATTTCTTCTTTGAACTTTTGGTAGAATTCCCTAGGGAATCAGTCAGGTCCTAGCTTCTTGTGTTTTGGAAGTTTTTTTTTTTTTTTTTTTTTTTTTTAAAACATATATTTTTATCCCCTGGAGTACAGGTCTGTGAATCACCAGGTTTACACACTTCACAGCACTCACCAAATCACATACCCTCCCCAATGTCCATAATCCCACCCCCTTCTCCCAAACCCCCTCCCCCCAGCAACCTCAGTTTGTTTTGTGAGATCAAGAGTCACTTATGGTTTGTCTCCCTCCCAATCCCATCTTGTTTCATTTATTCTTCTTCTACCCACTTAAGCCTCCATGTTGCATCACCACTTCCTCATATCAGGGAGATCATATGATAGTTGTCTTTCTCTGCTTGACTTATTTCGCTAAGCATGATACGCTCTAGTTCCATCCATGTTGTTGCAAATGGCAAGATTTCATTTCTTTTGATGGCTGCATAGTATTCCATTGTGTATATATACCACATCTTCTTGATCCATTCATCTGTTGATGGACATCTAGGTTCTTTCCATAGTTTGGCTATTGTGGACATTGCTGCTATAAACATTCGGGTGCATGTGTCCCTTTGGACCACTACATTTGTATCTTTAGGGTAAATACCCAATAGTGCAATTGCTGGGTCATAGGGCAGTTCTATTTTCAACATTTTGAGGAACCTCCATGCTGTTTTCCAGAGTGGCTGCACCAGCTTGCATTCCCACCAACAGTGTAGGAGGGTTCCCCTTTCTCCGCATCCTCGCCAGCATCTGTCATTTCCTGACTTGTTGATTTTAGCCATTCTGACTGGTGTGAGGTGATATCTCATTGTGGTTTTGATTTGTATTTCCCTGATGCCGAGTGATATGGAGCACTTTTTCATGTGTCTGTTCGCCATCTGGATGTCTTCTTTGCAGAAATGTCTGTTCATGGAAGGTTTTTGATCACTGCTTCAATCTCATTACTAGATATTGGGCTACTCAGGTTGTCAATTTCTTCCTGGTTCAATTTTGGGAGTTTATGGTTTTCCAGAAACACATCTATTTCATCTAGGTTGCATAACTTATTGGCACATAACTGTTGACAATAACCTCTGATGATTGATTCTATTTCCTTGGTGTTAGTTGTGATATCTCCCTTTTCATTCATAATTTTATTAATTTGAGCTTTCTCTCTTTTCTTTTGGATTAGTGTGGCCGATGGTTTATTGATCTTATGGATTCTTTCAAAAAACCAACTTCTAGTTTCATTGATATGTTCTACTGTATCTCTAGTTTCTATCTCATTGATCTTTGCTCTAATCTTGATTATTTCCCTTTCTTGTGTGTGGAGTTGGCTTAATTTGTTGTTGATTCCACAGTTCTTTAAGGTGTATAGACAGCTGTTGTATTCTAGATTTTTCCAATTTTTTTTTGAGGGATGCTTGAATGGCTATGTATTTCCCCATTAGGACCACCTTTGCTGTATCCCATAGGTTTTGGACTAAAGTGTCTTCATTCTCATTGGTTTCCATAAACTCTGTAAGTTCTTCTTTGATCTCCTGGTTGATCCAAGCATTCTTTTTTTTTTTTTTTTTAAGATTTCATTTATTTATTTGACAGACAGAGAGTCAGGCGGAGAGGAGGAAGCAGGCTCCCCACTGAGCAGAGAGCCCGATGCAGGACTTGATTCCAGGATCCTGGGATCATGACCTGAGCTGAAGGCAGAGGTTTTAACCCACTGAGCCTCCCAGGTGCCCCTTATCCAAGCATTCTTAAGCAAGGTGGTCTTTAGCTTCCAGGTGTTTGAGTTCCTTCCAAACTTTTCCTTATGATTGAGCCCCAGTCTCAAAGCATTGTGATCTGAGAATGTGCAGGGAATAATCTCAGTCTTTTGGTATCAGTTGAGCCCTGATTTGTGACCCAGTATGTGGTCTATTCTTGAGAAGGTTCCATGTGCACTTGAGAAGAATGAGTATTCTGTTGTTTTAGGGTGGAATGTTCTGTCTATATCTATGAGGTCCATCTGGTCCAATGTGTCATTCAATACTCTTGTTTCTTTATTGCTTTTCTGTCTATATTGAGAGTGGCGTGTTAAGATCACCTACTACTAATGTATTCATATCAATATGACTCTTTGTCTTGATTAATAGTTTTCTTATGTAATTTGCTGCTCCAATATTTAGAGCATAGATATTTAAAATTGTTAGATCTTCTTGGTGAATAGTCCCTTTAAGAATGATTTAGTGTCCTTCTGTATCTCTGACTACAGTCTTTAGTTTAAAATCTAATTTATCTGATAAGAGAATCGCTACCCCAGCCTTCTTTTGAGGCCCATTGGCATGAAAGATGCTTCTCCATCCTTCACTTTCAGTCTTGGTGTATCCTTAGGTTTGAAATGGGTCTCTTGTAGACAACATATGGGTGGGTCCTGTCATTTTATCCAATCTGCAACCCTGTTTCCTTTTATGGGCGCATTTAGGCCATTCACATTGAAAGTGATTATTGATAGCATTGATTGGGGAAAGGGGGTTACCTTGATGTTTAACTCTATATGAATATTTAAAAATAAAAATAAAAAAAGAATAAGCTAGACTAAACTAAACTAAAATTTAAAAATATTAAAAAATAGAAAAGCAAAACTAAAACACGGGTGTATGTATCAAAAAGCTCAGGTTAAAAGCTTGTTATGGAATTTAATGTACTGGACATCTCACTGTGATGGTAAATAGGTTAAAAAATTATCTATAAAAAAATGAACCAGAATAGTGGGAACGAATTAAAATAAAAGTTGTATCTATGAAGTAGTGGTGGTTGGTCTCTTGTCCTTTTTTTTTTTTTTTTCCTGGTTGGCTTTCTGGGCAAGGGGCCCGCCACATGGGTTTTCAGGCAATGTTTCCTGGGTTATTTCCTCCTGCCCACATCAAGGAGGTGGGCTCTGAGGAAACTGGTTTTTCAGGCTTTTGTTCTCTGGAGGTTTTTTGTTTGTTTGTTTGTTTGTTTTCTCTCACCTTGACAGCTTTTGATGGGTTTTGGAGGTTTAGAGGAAAGCAAAGTGCACCCAGACCTCCCTTTCAGAGAGAAGCCTCAGTCTGTTCTGCTCTGGGTGCTCCAGAGCACATAAATTCCCCCTTGGCTGCTGGCAGAGCACGTTTCAAGTCACGGTCCCTGGGGACACAGGAACTCTTGCTTGTACCCAAAACCATGACAACAGCTGCTCTCTGGGCAGCTCCAGACCACCAGAGACGTCCCAAGCAGCAACAGCGCACTGAAATTTTCCCGCTCACCCAGACTGGGAGTGCTCAGAGTTTCCAGGTCTGAGAGTGCTGGGCTGGGACCTGCACACACCTCTCTCAGGGGAGAGTGTGGGGCGAGACACAGACTCTAGTCATGGCCTACGTGCATGGAGAGTGCACAAGGCTGTAGTTCTGCTGGCTGTAGCCTAAAGGCACCTCTCTCAGGGGGAGGTGTGGAACGCAACTCAGACCCTGATAGCATGGCCCAGCGTGGCATGGAGAGTGCACAAAGCTGTGTTTTTGCCAGCTGGAGAGGCTCCCAGCCCCTCAAAGGAGCGGCCACCCAGTGGCTCTCAGGCACACTCGTTGGTCAGGGACCAAGACCTGGTTTCTTCGCAGCACTCTCTCTGGCTCAGTGCCAGGGACGGCGGTCCTGGGTCCAAGGACTTAAGCCCCTGTCCCCAACCACCCTGATTCCCACAATTTCTGCCCATGAACCTTTGTTCTTTTTGAGTGCTTTCAACCAGACTCTAAGTTAATGCTGGTCCCCAGTTGCAGGGCACTCTCGTATTGGGGTATTACTTTCCAATGGGTCACTTCTGGTGGCTCTCTCCTCCTTTTGTTTATCTCCAATATCAGTCCGATGTTCCCACTCTGCTTTACCTACCTGTTGGTGTCTTCTGCCCCCATAAAGATCCAGAAGTGTATAATTCTAATCTCAGGCTGATTTCATGGGTGATCAGAGTTCTTTGCTAAGTAATCAGCTCACTTTATGGTACAGGTTGAATCCACAGCTCCTCCTAGTTCCCCACCATCTTGTCTCCCACCACCCTTCTTCTTCTTCTGGAATCCCAATTATTCTAATGTTGTTTCATCTTATGGTATCACTTATCTCTCGAATTCTCCCCTTGTGGTCTTTGTCTCTCTTTTGCTCAGCTTCTTTATTCTCTGTCATTTGGTCTTCTATATCACTAATTCTTTCTTCTGCCTCATTTATCCTAGCAGTAAGAGCCTCTATTTTTTATTGCACCTTATTAATAGCTTTTTTGGTTTCAACTTGGTTAGATTTTAGTTCTTTTATTTCTCCAGAAAGGACTTTTATTTCTCTGGACAGGGTTTCTCTAATATCTTCCATGTCGTTTTTGAGCCCAGCTAGAACCTTGAGAATCATCATTCTGAACTCTAGATCTGACATATTACCAATGTCTGTATTGATTAGGTCCCTAGCCTTTGGTACTGCTTCTTGTTCTTGTGTGTGTGTGTGTGTGTGTGTGTGTGTGGTGAGTTTTTCTTCCTTGTCATTTTGTCCAGATAAGAATATATGAAGGGGCAAATGAAATACTAAAAGGGTGGCAAAGACCCCAGGAAAATGTGCTTTAACCAAATCAGAACAGACCCCAAATTTGGGGGTGGGGGGAGAGAAAAGGGGTAGAAAGTTCAGGAAAAATTTTTAAAAAGAAAACAAATAAAGAAAAAATATAAAAAAAGAAATTAAAAAAATATATATATATATACATTAGACTGGTGACTAGAACAAGGTCACCCACCTAATTTTGGGAGTATTTTGGTCTCTTAGAAGAAACTACCTCCCAAACTTTTAAAGAATGAAAAGCATATATAAGGGTAAACACAATGAATGGATGGGATATGACTATAAAGATGAAAATTTTTTTAATTTCTAACAAAGGAGTTTATAAGGTAAGTTGGTTGGAAGAATAATGAAAAAGAAAGTGGAGAAAATTTGCTTGGGCTGGACTCTAGATCAATCCCGGTGCTAGATTTAGGGTGTATTTTGATCTATTAGAAGAAGTTGTACCCCAAATTTTTTAGAAGAAAAAACCCTATGTGTATGCAAAAAATAAAGTTAGATACAATGAAGGATAAAATATGACTATAATAATGAAGGTTCAAAAAATATTTTTTATGAAAGGTATTAAGATAAACTAGTTAAAAAAACGTTGAAAGAGGAAAGGGTAAAAGTTTTAAAAATAGCAGAAGAAAAAAATTTTTTTTAATTAATTAACTTTTTTTCATGTGTCTGATAGCCATTTGTATGTCTTCATTGGAGAAGTGTCTGTTCATATCTTCTGCCCATTTTTTTTTATATGATTGTTTGTTTTGTGTGTGTTGAGTTTGAGGAGTTCTTTATAGATCCTGGATATCAACCTATCCATCAGGGAGATTCAAATTAAAACCACATTGAGATGCCACCTTACACCAGTTAGAATGGCCAAAATTAGCAAGACAGGAAACAACATGTGTTGGAGGAGATGTGGAGAAAGGGGAACCCTCTTACACTGTTGGTGGGAATGCAAGCTGGTGCAGCCACTTTGGAGAACAGTGTGGAGATTCCTCAAGGAATTAAAAATACAGCTTCCCTATGACCCTGCAATCGCATTACTGGGTATTTACCCCAAAGATACAGATGTAGTGAAAAGAAGGGCCATCTGTACCCCCAATGTTTATAGCAGCAATGGCCACAGTCGCCAAACTGTGGAAAGAACCAAGATGCCCTTCAACGGATGAATGGATAAGGAAGATGTGGTCCATATCCAGTATGGAGTATTATGCCTCCATCAGAAAGGATGAATACCCAACTTTTGTAGCAACATGGACGGGACTGGAAGAAATTATGCTGAGTGAAATTAGTCAAGCAGAGAGAGTCAATTATCATATGGTTTCACTTATTTGTGGAGCATAACAAATAACATGGAGGACATGGGGAGATGGAGAGGAGAAGGGAGGTGAGGGAAATTGGAGGAGGTGTGAACCATGAGAGACTATGGACTCTGAAAAACAATCTGAGGGTTTTGAAGGGGCAGGGGGTGGGAAGTTGGGGGAATCAGGTGGTGGGTATTAGAGAGGGCACGGATTGCATGAAGCACTGGGTGTGGTGCAAAAACAATGAATACTGTCATGCTGAAAAAAATAAATAAATTTAAAAAATAATAATTAGCTTTGCAAAACTAAAGATCCCTGGGGAGAAAGCCATGAATTCCATGTTTTTCTTTCTCCTCCTCTGGAATTCTGCTGTTCTCTTTGGTAAGTGAACTTGATCTTGGCTGGATTTCTTGTTGATCTTCTGGGCGAGGGGCCTGTTGGCATGATTCTCAAGTGTCTTTGCCCCAGGCAGACTTGCACCACCCTTACCAGGGGCCAGGCTAAGTAATCCACTCAGGTACTCTTACAGGAGCTTTTGTTCCCTGAACACTTTCCATAGAGTTCCAGAGGACAAGAATGAAAATGGCGGCCTCCCAATCTCTGGCCCAGAGGAGCTGAGAGCTCGGGGCCCCACTCTTCAGTGTGCCCCCAGAGAAAAGCACTCAATCACTCCCATCTCCCCAGCCTCCAGCCTTGCTTGGAGAAAAGCGCTAATCACTCCCATCTCCCTGACCTCTGGCTGCACTCCGAGCTCACCCAGCCTGTGACCAATCATCTCTGTCTTTGTCACACAGCTCTGCCTGGAGTCTCTGAACCCCACAGATCCCTGAGCTCTTCCAGGTTGGGGTCTCCCCGGATCTTGAGGGTACCCCACTCACAAAGCACCAGCCTGTGCCACGGATTATGGTTCAAGGTAACCCTGAGTTAAGCACTCAATCCTCAGCTCTGTCTCTGTAGCCAGCTTCCCCACTCTAATAACTGCGAGCTCTGCAACACTCCGATACCCCTGATCCTTCTGTGACCCCGCGGGACCTGAGGCCACACTGACCCCATGTGGGCTTCACCCCAGTTTAGTCTCTGGAGTAATATCCCTCAGTGGAGCAGACTTTTTGTGATCTATTGCTCCACAGCTTGCAGGGAGCGGGCCCCTCCCCCCACGGTCTATCTTCCCATCGCTTTGGATTCACTTCTCTGCCTGTCCTACCTTTCAGAAAGTGGTCAATTTTCTGTTTCTAGAATTGTTGATCTTCTTCTCTTCAATCTCATGTTGGATTTGTAGGGGTTCAGAATGGTTTGATAAGCTATCTAGCTGATCTGCTACTGATGTAATCTCAGCCTGTTACTTCTCTGCCATCTTGACTCCTCCCCAAAAAGTCTATTCTTAAAACAATTTTTCTACATCATTACAGGCTAAAGATTTTGAATCAAGCTCAGTGACCAGAGTGGGACAGTTAAACTCCAAGAATCAGGTGGCCTCATACAACCTAGGAAGACAAGGAGAAGAAGAGAGACTTTCCACGATGACCGAGAACCTCACTCTGTGAAGTTTAGTGAGTACACAGTCCCAGGGGGTAGGGGAGGGATTGCTCCACAAGATACACATGCAGCTGGAGCAGGACTGGGTGGGGCCCAGGCATCTGCAGGAGGGACAGCTCCCCAGTGAGCCTGTGGTGCTGCTCTTCTGAGGACCCCATTCTCATTAACTTCATTCCACCTCCCTGGATGCTCCCAGCACAAGTGAGAGACCCACAAGGAGGCACAGTATGAGCACAGGTGTCCATTTGTCCCTCCCACTCAAGTCCATGACTCAGGACCCTACTCTCCCAGTTCTCCCCTTTGCTCCCTTCTCACATGGCTGGGGCCAGTCTGTCCTAAATCAACCTCCCGAAACACCTGGGGTCAGAAGGTCACCATCTCCTGTGTCATGGCACTGGAGACACTTGGGATATAATTATGGCTCCTGGCACAGCCCCATCTGGCCATGGGATGGGGTCAGGATTCACCCCTCACAGACCCCAGACTCCAACTCAGGGAGCTTGCACTCTCAGAGCATCTCTGGCTCCAAAGCAGTCCTGAGACTGGTTACTCGGGAACTCAGAGCCTTGGAATTTGTCCCCAAATGTGTGTGGGTACCAAGTGAGGGCATGCAGAGCAAACCAAGACCATGCAAACCAGAACCAGATAAGTGACTACCATTTGGACCAAGACTGCATGAGCTGGTGTCACTTATGGGAGTGTGTGCATCTTTGACCAAGTCCACAGAATTGAACCACATTGGCCAAGGCCACCTAGGCTGGTGCTGCTAAGACAGATGCTAAATGAGTGGTACCACTTGTACTGAAGCAGTCAGATCTGGTGCCACATGGGAAGAGGACCCATTCACCAATGCCATGTCATCAGTGTCACATTAGTCATGGCCATGATAGCCAAAGACACATGAGCTAAGACTACATATCAGGTGCCATGTGAACAGAAGCCATGTTTTCCTATGATACTTGGAATGAGGCCCTGTCTACCCAGACCCTGTAAAAAGGTGACAGTTGATCTTGTTTGTTGGAATGATGCTAACATAGCAGCCTAGAAGAACATTGTATTGCAGCATTCCATCCCACCAAAGGTAGGCCCTGCATCCTCAGAGGAGTGAAGCTTCTCATGAAGATGACAGAACAGGGTAATGGACAGTGTGATGATAGCCACTCCCTGCCAGTAAACATGGCAAATGCTTAATGATGACGCAAAAAGCCCCCACATTTTGTTCCCAGGTAGAGGAATTTAGCACTCATGCCTGGCCAGCCAGGAAGAAAGGATGGCCTCTGTACTGGACAATGAGGTAGAAATGCCCCCCATGCATGGAAATCACAAATGGAGGATACCTTCCCTCATGCAAGGGGGTTCTAAGCAACATTGTGTGGTGTGAACCCACATGATGCAAATGAAGATCACATCATGGGCACCATGTGGAGTGAGGCCACCTGAGGAATGCCACTTGGACTGAAGCTGCATGAGTTGGTGTACAGTGAGGAGAGAGCTCTTTCCCAGGGATCTCAGTGATGAGGAACTGAGAACACAGCCACCTGGATGGTACCACTCCTTCTTGTCCCCTGGGCTGTGTCCACTTGCCTAGCATGTCTTTAGGTTCATGTTTCCCTTCTGCTCTCACCTCATGGCAAAGTTGGACCCTGGAAGGATCAGCAGATGAAATAATCCGGATGGTACACGGTATCCCCTCCTGAGGTCCATGCACTCAGACACCCAATGTATCTGCTCTAAAGGCTGGGACAGTGCAGGGCTGTCACTGGAGATCCTGCCTCTAGCTACAGTTGTCCATCCTGTCCTGCCAACAGGGACCCTCCATGCAGCTGTTCAGGTCTGTCCAGTCCTCCCATTACCATGGAGAGGTGTGGGGAGGGTTGAACCTGGCCTGACTAGCATGTGACCCAACACAGCAGACCTTGTGCAGCCCTGTTCAGGCAGGAGCAGGGTCATCCCCTCCCAGACTTCCTTCAAGCCCTCCACATCTGTGTGGACATAGAGACCCTGTCCTGACCTGTCACCCAGACCTCATATGCCTTATCCTCACCTCCCTCCTCAGTAAGCACACCACACCTGATCCAGCCTATTTTCCCAGGAATCCACTAATAAACATTACTCTCATTATGTGATGAGTAAGGCTATTAGTGACTTGGTCAAGTGGTGACTGATAACTACATGTGTCTGAGGGGAAAGGGAAGGCATATGATTCTCACTGTGACTCTTATGTTTAGGCTCTGAGAGTTTAGTGTTGCCTGTGGGCTCCTTCCCCCAGCATTGTCGATCCCCTACCCTGCGCCAAGCTCTATGCCAGCACTAATGAGAGACTGTCAGGGACAGAGTCTGGGCTCCAGAAAACTGTACTCAACAGCAGAGAGTCACAGTCCTTACTTGGTCTCTACAGCTTTCGTGTACATGACATGAGACAGAAATTATCAGAGTTCTCACATCTGCACTCTGGGACTGTGGAGAATCACCACACAGTGGGTCAGGATATCACCCATGCCCTGGAGACCTGAGCCATCCTGCCTCTCAGGCTCATGGAAAGGAGAGTTGTCACAATGTGTGGGGCAGGGGCTGAGTGTCAGCACTTGTCAGTCCCTCGTGACACATCTACCAAGAGTGACCATCACCTTTGGTATATACCAGTCCACAGTCCACAAGGTCAGTCAGTGTGGGAAGCAGGATGCATCCCTGCTCCTGGGCTCCTCCTCTGGTGGAACTTGCACTCAGCCCCATGAGGTCCAAGATCCAGAGCCCAGTTTCCAAGACAACCAGGAATGGACAGAGTGCGGGTGGGGCACCAAGAGTCAGGAGAACATGGAACCACAGCCTCCCCTACTTCACTCCCTGGTACCTGTGAGCTGCAGACCTCCCTCCCTCATAGGAGGAGAGTCCCTTGCTGAACTGACCTTCATGGAGAAGGAAGGCACAGAGACTACCAGAAGCTGAACTAGTTGTGACTACAGCATGACACAGCGATTACAGGACCATCCATGGAGACACCGATGTCAGGCAGCATTCCCTTCACCCAAAAGAAGAGTTTGTAGGACAAGAGGGTGGGCTGGGGGGTAAGCACCCTACTCTCTGTTTCTCTGACTTCTGTGTCTTCTGCCAACATTAGCCATCTCCTTAGGAGTCCAATGTAGGTTATGCTCTTGGAGGGTGACAAGGACTGGGGGAGCCCTGCCCATCTGTGGGGCCACAGGAGACAGGGCTCTGGGACATCTTCTCTATGGCTTGATCCTCCATCCCCCTCCTCAATCTCTGCACAAGGGCCATGTCTAGGTTCTGTCTGTAGGCTCAGCCCCTACAGGACCTGACCTGGGCCTTCCCCAAACCCTGAGTCAGCTCAGGAGAGCCTCCCAGGAATACATCTTTCTTCTTCAGCCCCTCTCCTCTCCTCTTATAGGCCCTGTGCTTCCTTGGACAGTTCCTCCATGTCATTGACCCTTGGAAGGCCCAAGTTCTGGATATCAGCTCAGAACTGAACATGTTACTTGGAACCAGCAAGAGACAGGCCAGGACCTACTGATGTTCTTATGTAAAGATACCGAATGGTCCTTGGGGATCCCTGACTGATACTTCTGTATCAGTCAAGTGGTGACTGATAACTACATGTGTCTGAGGGGAAAGGGAAGGCATATGATTCTCACTGTGACTCTTATGTTTAGGCTCTGAGAGTTTAGTGTTGCCTGTGGGCTCCTTCCCCCAGCATTGTCGATCTCCTACCCTGTGCCCAGCTCTATGCCAGCACTAATGAGAGACTGTCAGGGACAGAGTCTGGGCTCCAGAATCCAACTTGTGGGCAAGGCCATGCTGAAAATCAGACAGATCCAGGGATAAGAGAAGCTTGACCATTTCTATGTCACCTACCATGGCAATGAGAGCAGCTGGCAGTAATTCAAAGTAACACAGAGAAATGTGGAAGTGAGATGAAAAGCTGCCCACCGAATCTGTCCTTCCCTCTCACTAACACCAACTGTGGGTCAGACCTTAGGATCAGGTGTCCTCTCTGGTCTTGGAACAGCCCCTACACCTAGCAGGTTCTCTATCCTTGAAATCTGTATATCACACTGAACAATGACAGATATAGAGAGCTATACTGTATTATGGGGACTGTAGTCAGGTTTTATGGAAGATAATACAGATTTAGGATGCCATTATACATCACGTGTGACCCAGATATAATCACACGCTACTTCTGAGGGGAGACACCTGTCTCAGCACAGTCTAGGAGGAATTCTTCTTCTCCCTGGGTACAGGAAGCCTGGATGGGCCTGATGGGATGCCTCCTTTTGTGCCAGGCTGAGGAATCCCCACATCCAGAAACACTGTATGAGGCTTCCTGAAGAGGAGACCAGGCCCCTGATGCCCCAGGCTCTACCCTCCTTAGGTTCAGTAGAAACTGTGTTGGAAGTGCAGGCACCACCTTGGGGCCCAGAGGGGACTTGCTCCTGGCACCACATCCTCCTACTTCCCCAAGTAACCTGCACCAGACAGGTCTGACCCACATGGACTCACACCCACCCCTGTGTGGACCCTGTGGGGTGACCTTGGCTCCATTTGGGCCACGCCTTTAGGTCCAAGGTAATCTTTTCTGAGATTGAAAAAATATATCTATCGTGCACTGAGTTTTTCATCATGATTCTTTGACTTGTGGTTTGTAAATTGATTTTTAGAGCAATTTCATGGGGGAGGAAATAACAGATGAAGACTATTAAGAAGGAAGAGCAGATCCCCCTATTTCCAAACTGGGTTGAATCAGAGCAATACCTTGGAGAGAATAGGAGGACACAGGACAGAAAACAATTTTCCCCTCACAAGAGCATGGCAAGTACTATTGAATTATGGACCAATAGCTTACTTATTGATGTGATAAACTGGAATGATATTTTTTCTTAAGAATACCTATGACCAAAAAAAATTTTTTCAGGTTAAAATACCATGAAAGTGTAACTCTACAGAGTTATAATCTGGGGATTGTCACCATTAATTTCTCATCCACATGACCATAAGTGGTCTGGCACCTCCCTGGACCCCAGGTGGCCCCCTGTCCATGTGGGAGATAGGAGAACTGAGAGAACTGAGAGGAAAGAGCTGTTTCCTTCTGGACCTGCAACATTCTGGCTGAGGTTGTTGCAGTTCCCCTCTCAGCCTGGGCACCCTTCCTCACCTGATGCGAGGGATGGCTGTTGATGGTACCTACTGGTGCCTGCCAGCTTCTGCTCTACTCTCTCCATTCCTGGGAACCAGGGACCTGCACTCCTCTCCCTGCCTCCCTTCACTGCCAGGTGCATTCCTCCAGTCATGTACTTGCTTAGCTCAGCCAGTCTGTGGGGTGCTGGGGAAAGCAGTGACGTGTCATCCACGTGGGACTCCACACAAGGGGACAGGAACACAAGCACATGAAGCACTCTCATGTCCCTGTGGCTTAGTTGTGTATGGGGTAGGGGAGGGAGAATAAGTACTACCTTAAGCGACCTCAGCCCCCATGTGACCTAGAGAGATCACGGGGACTTACCACATCTGTGTCAAACCTGCTCCCACTTCAGCATTTCCTTTTAGAGACCCCTATCTGTGCCCAGCAGCTGCCCAGAGAACTGACGAATCACCTGAAAGATACCTCTGACCACATCTGACACAGCCCTCTGTGCCCAGAATGCTCACCTGAGGGGAAAACTCCATACTGGCCTGGAACTGGATTGAATCCTAGGTCCCTGAGCTTTATCCTGTTCTTTCAGATCCTCTAACGCCCCCTCTGCCCCTATGGAGTAGCACCCATTGGACTCTTCCTACACACATCTCACTTCTTGTGATGTTCCCCATGCTGAGCAGCTCCAGAGTTCCCTCTTCAGTAGGGACTGTGTCTTGTCCATGCCTAATTCCCAGGATGGAATGTGTGCCAGACCCTACGTCTGAGCCCTTTAGGGGCTGCCTGGAGGGAGAATACTCCTGACCCTGCTGCAGGATGAGAGCTGAGTGAGTGAAATACCCCCACAGTGCTCATGACTTTCTGTGAGCCCTGATGGGATGCCCATGCCCAGGGATAGGGTTCTTTTCCAGTTTTCTTAAAAACTCCAACCACCAGTCAGACCCATGCTACTCTGGGACTAAGGCTGATGAAAGGGGCACCCCTGTGGATCTAGAAAATCCCTGGCACTCAGGCCAGGCCTCGCAGGTAGGTAGTCTCTTGGAATGAGTCCTTGATTTCCAGCCACCCTCTCCTTTCCTCTCTGCAGCTGTGGCCTCCTATGAGGTGACTCAACCCTCCTCTGTGTAGGTGGTCCTGGGACAGACATCCAGGATCACCTGTGGGGAAACAGCACTGGAAGTAAACATGCTTATGGACACCAGCAGAGGCCAGATCAGGGCCCTGTGCTGATCATCTGTTAAACCAGCCTACAACTACACCTGTAACAAAAACTCCCAGATCCCAAATGCTCAACACACTTTAATTACAAGACATAGGAAAAAAAAAAAAAAAAAAAAACCACCCACCAGTGTCAAATAGGCAGGGAAAACAAGACATTCTCAGAAATAAACAGAAGGGAAAGACACACAGTTTTTAGGGAAAGTCAGAGAAAATTTCCGGCAAATTTCTCATTAACAGAAATGCAGCAAGGACAGTAAATTTTTAAAATATGGGGAAAAAATTAATTCTTTACCAAAGGAGGACATCTTTCAAAAATGAAGGCTGATTAAAACATTTTCTCACATACATACAGAAAATGACAGGATTGATCATCAGCCAACCTGTTACAAAAGAAATAGTACTGGACACCCCTCAAGCAGGAAGGAGTGATTCCAGAAAGAATAAGATTCTACAAGACAGATGAAAAAATCACAAATGCTAACTACTAGGGAAAATATTAAGACTTTTTTAGTATCTAAATCTTTTTTGAAGATAATTCATTGTCTAAAGAAACTCAAATACCTATCTATGTTGGGATTTATAATAGAGTTAAAAGTAGTATGTATGAATTACAGCAAAAAATACTGAGAAGAAGAGGGAGAAGTTTGCTGTAAGGATCTGACAGTCTGTGTGACATGGGGGAACACACCTGAATGTGGACTATTACAACTCATGAGAATATGACAGACATAGGTAGAGCTAATAACCAAAAAAGTAGGAGATAAAATGGAATCCTAAAAATGCACCAATAACTTAAAAAGGGAAGAAAAGGAGAAAGGAAACCAGGAGAACATGGACAAAGAAACACTATATACAAGGATGTTTTGTGGAATGTCAGTCCTAATCACACCCTGGAAATGGTCTAAATGCAAAGAAAAGACAGATTGTCAAACCGAGTTTCAGAGGAATGCCCAATTCTATGTCCCATTTCAGAAAACTAATGTAAATGAAACCACGTGAAAATCCAAAGGTAAGTTCAAGACAAGTTCACACCAATACTACTCCACAATGTAGAACATGAAACATTCACAGGAAGAGACAGAGAGTGAGCACTTAAAAATAGTTAGAATGAAATTATTTATATTGCATGTATTTTACACACACAAACAAAAAAGAAATATTCACAGTGAACGTCTCATGAGGAACTGATAGGGAAATAGCCTTCACACATTCCTCCTTTCCCCTACTATTAGGGGAAGGGAGGGGAAAATAAAGCATGAAGACACCAGAGAGGGAGACAAACCATAAAGAGACCCTTCACTGTAAGACACAAATTGAGGGTTGCTGGAGGGAAGGGGAAGAGACTGGGGGATGCATAAGGGAGTGATGGATATTAAAGAGGACACATGATATAATGAGCCCTGGGTGTTATACGCAAGTGATGAATCACTGAACTGTATTCCTGAAACTAATAATACACTGTATGTTAATTAACAGATTTTAAATTAAAATAAAAAAATAAAATTAAAAAAGAATTTTCCATACATTCAGACAAGAGTTCCGCTATGAACCTGAGAGGTGGGGACAGCTCCATGGGCACCAGATCCATGATATCTGCCAGGAGCAGAGATTCTCTCCAGCAGCCTGAGAATGAGCATTTTCACAGGAACCAGGGATGACGTGACAGAAGTTTGTGGTGGCCAGGTTCAGCTGTAGCCTCAGGAGACAGAACTCTGGGGTCTCCACCGTGACTGGGACCCTCTCCTGCTCCTCCTCCTGCTCTCTACCCAGGTCTTGCTTGTATTGCCCTGTCCATGGGCTCAGCCCCCACCGGACCCCAACCATGACCCTGAGACTCAGCTTAGCCCAGAGAATGCTGCAAGACTGGGGACAATGAAAATGAGCTCCAGAGTCTCCTGATTTTTCAGATCCTGTGATTACCTGTAAGATTACCTTCCCCCAGTAGAGTGGCCATGACATCCTCGTCACTACCACCTGCTCAAGAGACAGAGGACAAAGCAATAATGTTGAGCAGAGCCCCTGGACCCAGGCTAGGGCCCTGCCTGGCCAAACAGCCTCCGCTTCCCCCACAGATTCTCCAACTCTAATCTGGAACATGAACCTCTTGAACCTCTCCATGTGCAAGCCACGGGGGCTCTTTAGAGACCAGCCAGAATGGGGATGGCAGTGAGTTGGGAACAGAAATCCTGCTGCCCTGGCTGGCCTCACCCTCCCTCCCTATTTGATCCCATGATCAAGCTATGCCCTGAGGAGTTTATAATAATAATAACAACAACAACAACAATAACAGTCATGATGCAGATTTATGTACACAAGTAAACTTTACACAAAAGCATCATCTGTTCCCACTTATGATAATCTGCACTAATCAGGGTGGGGAAGCATCAGTCTTGACACTTAATACACAGGAAACTGGTAGTGATAGGACATCACATGGGTTTGTCTGGACTTGACCCTTTTCTGATGCACTACACTCTACCCTGCTCTCTTCTTTTTATACAGGACACCAGGCTAGCCCAGGACATTTCAACCCAGGGACAAGTACAGGAATCCCACTTGTCTTGCCTCTTTCACCATGTATGTGGCCTGTCTGTGCTGGGCTGGGCAGGGCTTGTGGGTGGGCAGCTGCCTGTGGGAGGCTGGAAACCATGGTCCACATCCCTTCTCAGTGACAGGGGCTGTGGGGGAACCTGCGGGAGGAAATCTCCTGGTCTGAGCCCCCTCCACCAGCAAGGGGCAGCAGAGCTGCATCATGAACAGCAGGACAGAGTCTGGGGCTGCCCATGGGGAGCCTCACAGGGACACCGGGCCTGGGGGCAACAGGGGTCCAGGGTTCAGTCCCCGAAAGAAGTTGGAATAATCACTCCTATCTCCAGCTGCTGAAGAGACCTTGCTCTGAAGGTCAGACACACAGTGACACCCAGGGCACTGACAGTGAATGCCTACGTGGGAAATGCATCTCCCTGCTCTGTGCACTGGTGTTCCAGGAGCTGACTCATCTGAGCTGAACATGTTGAGAACATCCTGACCACTCACCTTCCGAATCTCCATCCCCATGTCCAGGCAGAAGCAGGCACGGGATTGCAGCTTCTTTGCTCAGGAGGGTCTCAAGGGGTGGGACAAGGAGTACTTGGAGTCCCTGGTCCCTGGAATGAGCACCACAGCCTCCCTGTGAGACTGTCTCCAGAGTGAAGGGATTCTCACTACCTGAGGCCACAGCTCTGGTCCCTGGGTTGTCCTTGTGCAGTGACACAATCCAGCTCCCTCCTGGGATGCTAGCCTGGCTCCACAACTCACCCATGTGAAAAGACCTAACTCTGGGACCCTAACAACCCATGGTGCTCAAAAGTGTCAGTGGTGATTTCTCATGCAAGTCACATGTTTCCATGTAACACTGATGAAGAACCGTAAAGGAATCAATGTGCTGACAATCTATGAGCTGGTCTGCTGTGAGATGGGGGTCTGAAATCACCACATGTCAATACACTAGACATTGTGATCAATGTTCAAAAGCAGATGGTCTCTTAACAAGTGGACTCTCAGACACCTGGGTGGATCATTGGGGTAAACCTCTGCCTTTGGCTCAGGTTATGGTCTCAGGGACCCATGATCGAACCCTGCTTTGGGATCCTTGCTCAGCAGAGAGCCTGCTTCCCTCTCCCTCTACCTGCCTCTCTACTACTGTGCTCTCTCCCTCTGCCAAATAAATAAATAAATAATCTTTAAAAAAAGCAAGTGGATTCTCATAGACACCAATGCACTAACATTCTGATGAGAAAATTCCACAATCCGATGACATGGGGACCATGGGATCACAGTGCCGCAGGGAGACACAGTGGGGACACATGCAGGAGGAGGAAGGTAATGAGGGCATAGGACCACCTCTCCTTGAACAAGTGTCTGCATCTCTCAGAGGACCCATCCCAGCTCCATGGCCAGGCTCCTGAAAGACCCCAGAGAGAGCCAAGGGCAGACCCCATACAGAGTAGTTTCATTTGGTTATCATGTGTTCAGAAAGTACCTGATCCCAGATGTTTGTTGTCGAGGATGGTTTTGAAACTGGCAGCTGCTTGAGTAAACTCAGGGCTCCTCTCTTCTTCCTCAATCACATGTTCTGATCTCATAACTCGTGGATCACTTAGGAGCCCCTGAAGTGGAGAAAATTTGCATAACTACTAACAGTCACTGACCCAAGGACCTAGAAAGGAATAAAAGAGGCTGGGGTGGAACCTATCTGTGCTGTGGGGTCTCAGGAAGCAGAGCTCCAGATATCTCCACCATGGACTGGATCCCTCTCCTACTCCCCGTCCTCACTCTCTGCACAGGTGGTGTCCCTGGACCCTCTGCAAATGCTCAGCCCCTACAGGACCTGAGCTGAGCCCGCCTCAGAGCTTGAGCTCAGACTCAGAACAACCTTATTACAGGGACCCAGGGAAGGAGCCCCTGAACCTCACACCAACTTCTCCTCATCTGTCTTTTCAGGCTCTATGGCCTCCAGTGTGTTGACTCAGCCTCATTCAGTGTCAGTGTCCCTGGGACAGATGGCTACCATCAGCTGCTCTGGAGAGATATTGTCAGGAAGTTATGCATATTGGTACCAGAAGAAGCCAGGCCAACCCCCTGTGCAGGTCATTTATAAGGACACTGAGCGTCCTTCTGGGATCCCGGACCGATTCTCTGGCTCCAGTTCTGGCACCACACACACCCTGACCATCAACGGGGCCCAGGCCGAGGATGAGGCTGACTATTACTGCCAGTCATCATATAGCAGTGGTCAAGCTCACAGTGACACAGGCAGATGGGGAAGTGAGACAAAAACCCCTTCTCTGCCTGTGTCTCACCCTCCTCCAGCCCCAGGAGGACTATGCACAGAGCAGGGAGCAGGTTTAGCCTAGGATCCCACATCTGAGATCCACAGGCTGACTCTCCTCACACACCTTCAGACAGGTTCTACAAGATGGATTGGCAGAGGATAAGGACACATTTATTATAACTATACTTAAGCTATGGATGTGAGCTTATGAATGACTGAATATGTTAGGAGCAGACAATAGAAGACATTTTCCAAAGTCCAAATCTTTTAAAACTTCCCCAAAACATAATCATATATTCTGAGACTTAAAAATACAGAGATGGAGATTGACAGCAGATTACATGTTACCAAAGAAGAAACTAGTCACCTTGATGTCACAGCAATAGAGATTGTTCAAAATGAAACACAGAGGGAAATAGCTGGAGAAATTGAAGAACGTCTCAGTGCAGGGAGGACAGCTTCTTTCCACCTAAGGATGTGTAATTGGAGTAAATGAGGCAGAGACAGTGGGGAGTGGATGCTGATTGAAAACATATCTGAAGGAAAAAGAGCCACCAAGTTCTCAAATTGTGAAACCCATGAACCAATGTATCCAAGAAGCTCAACGAAGCTCGGGCACAGGGAACATAAGAGACAGCACAGCAGACATCGTAATGCAATTGCTACAAACCAGTGATGTAGGCACTCTCACAGCCAGAGAGGAGAGTTGTGCTCCCTACAGGGACCCAGTAACATGGTGGGAGTACATTCCTCCTTACAAACCAAGTAAACTGGGAAACTGAGTTGGGGGTGGGGGGTGGAGAGCAATGTCTTCAAAATACAACTTAAAAAAATGGACAATCTTATTTTTTTCATTTTTGTATTCTCTGATGCCCGTCATCTACCTCAGTCATCCTCCCACCCACCCTGTGGTAATCGCCAGTTTGTTTTCTACACTGAAGAGTCTGTTTCTTGTGTCAACCTTCATTTTTAACCAGTAAAATGTCATTGAAAAGGGAGACAAACTAAAAATTTCCCAGACTGTAAACCTCCCAGAACTGATCACCCACAGATCCTCGGCACAAGAGACAGTGAAGGACACCCTGGGACAGAAGGAAAGTGTAGCAGAGTGAAATGTGAGTCTACACAAAGGTATAAAAAGTATCAGATAGCAAAAACTAAATGGGTAAATGTAAAAAGATTTTATTATTTCGTATCTATTAAAGAGTCAACTGTTTAGGTAGAAATAAGAATAATATATTTTGATTTATAATATATATCTATAAAATATATGACAATCGTCAGTAAAAATGTTGGGGAAAGAAAATCCTCTTATCACATCCTTCTTCTACATGTAGTTGACACCATGTCACAAGAAGGTACTTGACAATTAGCAGTGAGGATCTCCAACACCAAGTAAGACACCAAAATAAAACCATTTGAACCACAAAGAGAAAGAGCTGATAAGGTGGATTAGGTAGGGTTCTCCAGGGAATATGGATCCAATATGGCTTGTATCGCATACACACATGGATATATATTCATATGTTACACACACATATCCAGAGAGACGGAAACGGAGATAGACAGAAGCTGATTTAAAGAAATGGGTCATGGGGACACCAGGGTCGTTCAGTCAGTTAAGCAACTGCCTTCGCCTCAGGTCACGATCTCAAAGTCCTGGGATCCAGTCCTGTATCCGGCTCCTTACTTGGCAGGGAGCATGCTTCTCCCTATACCTGGAACTCCCCCTGCTTGTTCTCTCTCACTCTTTCTCTCCCAAATAAATAAATAAATAGATAGATAGATAAATGCTTTTTTTAAAAATGGGCATGCACTCAAGATGCAGGGAGGCCAGAAGCCTGGATTTTCTAGCAAGAATGATGGTGCAATGTCTCGTCTAAATGTAGACTGAGTGCTGACAGGTTCACAGGACACAGAGAAGAAAGTTCAAGGGTACAAATCCAATTCCTACAGATGAAACTCCAATGTCTCAGATCACAAATCCAGGGGTTGAGAGTAACAGCAGACATGACAAAGCAAAGAACACATGAGGGAACCGGAAGACACAGCACAGACACTGCAAAGTGAGAGAGAGAGAAGAAAAGGCACAAGAGTGAACAGAGAAACCCCAAGCTGGAGGACACCTTTAGGAGTGGAATATGATGTAGTGTGTCCGAAAGGAGAGACAGCAGTGTGTAGGGGTTGGAAAAATATTTGGACAGTCATTGGCGAGAATGTTCCAAACTTGATGAAACTGAAGATGCACGGGTCCAAAAATCTCAACAGACCATAAGCACAAGACAAAGGAAGAAAAAAAAAAACACATCCATTTATTTCAAATATTCAAGGCCATGAACAAGAGAGTCTTAGAAGCAGCTAGAGGGAAAGAGTCCTTGCACTCAGGGGAACAAACAGAAGAAGAGGTTAGTGGTTTTTCTGTCGGTGGAAATGCCAGCAGAGACACTGGATTAATGTCTCTAAATGGGAGATGAAAGAACGGGGCAGGGGTGGTCGGGGAGAACCAATTCATTCGGGGAAAACATCCCTCACAAATGAAGTCCCAATGAAAATTTTCACATAAAATAAGTGAAAAAAGTTTTCATCAGCTGACACACTATACAAGCAACAATATACATCCCTTAGGAAGATAAAATGATTCCAGGAAGAATCTGAATCTACAAAATGAATATAAACACCATAAATGCTAACTAGGGGGATAAGTATTAAGAATTCTTTATTATCGAATTCTCTTTAAAAGTGTGCGGAAAAATATACTGTGCAGAACATAAAATAACTATGTATGTTGGAACTCCTGACAGAGTTGAAATAATATGTAGGAAAACCACAGTGACTATGCTGAGAGCTGAGACACAGAAGGATGTTATCAGGTGCTTACGTTCCATAGAAATTGGTAGCATCACAGAACGTAGACTACTGCAAGATATTGATCATCAGACAGAAGGAACTTAAGCAAAAATGGGAGATAAGGTAGAATCATCTAAAAATATTCTGTTAATCAAAAATATATGCATTGAAAGAAGGAACAAAGAACACACGGAACAGCAAGAACATAAAGGAAAGTTGTTATATCGAAATGATATTACTAGTCACATTCAGGAAATGCTCTAAATACCACGATTAAAGACAAAGGTTGTTAGATTGAATTTCACAATAACACCCAAGTAGACGCTGCCCATCAGAAACCTCCAGGAAGGGAAGTGACACAGAATTCAAGCCACAATTTAAGATAATTCCCACACAATTCTGCTCCACAATCTGGGACATGAAACATTCACAGGGAACACATAGAAAATCTGAGATGAATGGAGTCCCTAAAAATAATTAGGATGATTTTCTCTTATGTGTATCACACACAGGATGAAGAGCTGGAATACACACAGTGAATGTTTCATAAGAACAGCTACAAAATGCCCACATATGTCCCTTCTCTCCCGGTCTTCAAGATTTTCAAACACAGAGTGACCAGAGCTCTCCAAGAAGTGTCTAGAGGTGAATGTAGCACATCACGCACCAGATCCAGGAAGCCCACCCAGAAGCACAAAGATTCTCTCTACCTGGCTGAGAAGGAAGATCTTCAGGGAGACCAGTGAGAGAATGAGGGAGGCTTGCAGGGGAGAAGACTCAGCTGTGAGTTCAACAGGCAGACCTCTTGTCTCCACCATGACATGGACCCTCCTGCTCTCTCTCTCCTCACTCCCTGCCCAGGGGCTGTCCCAGGCTCTGCCTACAGGTTCAGTCCCCACAGAACCCTGACCATGACCCTGACCCTGAGTTTGGCCCAGGGCTTGCTGCAGGGGGTGGGACAAAAGAGAATGCCCCCCAGAGTTTCTTGAAACTACAGGTCCTCTGTTCACTTGTAAGACTCAGATGCCCCTATAGATGGCCATGAGATTCCTATCATTCCCACTGGCTCGGGAGAGCAGAACAGACAATAAAGTGGTGATGCAGAAGGGAGCCAGCAGGACCCTGGCCAGGCCCCAGCACAGCAAACCTGCCTCCACTGCTCCCATAGATTCTGCAGTTCTAACCTGGAGCACAAGCCCACAGACCCTCCTGCTTGCAGCGGGAGGGGAGGGGGCTCCATGATAGAACAGGCCAGTATGGGGATGGCTACTGGTCTGGGCAAACAAGCCCCGATGTACACTCTCCTTCTTCCACCCTAGTCAAGTTCTGCCCCAGAGTCTCCAGGTCTAAATCTCAGACACCTGAGTTGCATTTCCAGACTCCCCCTATCTTCTTCTGCTTTTCCTTGGTCTCTGGGCTTCTGCTTTACTTGCTGTGAAATGGGGAAGCTCATACTCAAGAAGGAAATATGTCATTTCAAATTAAATGATACAAAACACTGAAGTGTCTCTTTAATGAGAATAGCTCAGTGGGTTCGTGGTGTTGTAGTCTCCAGTATGCTTCTGCGGGTGCACAAGGACAAGTTTTCAGCTACACTGTACCTACAAGTGGGACTGGATCCAGGTCTGAAGGATCAGTTTGCCAACATCGCCAAGCCACAGACTAGGATATTCTACAAATCCTCCCACACCAAACTTCAGGAGATGAGGGCTGGATATAAAAAAGTAATAAAAACAGCAGTAATAACAATAAAATTAACTATTTCCCTGCTCAACTGACTTAGCACCAGAAGCACCACCTGTCGCTTCCATGTTCCAACTACACGGATAGGGACGCAGGAAGCATAGATTCTGATTTCTAAATACACAGGAACCCGGTGGCTATGGGACATCACACAGGTTTGTTTGGACACTGGCCCTTTTCAAATGCACTACACTGTACCTTCCTTCTCATTCTTATAACAAGACCACAGGCTAGGACAGGGCATTTCAACCCTGGGACAACTACAGGAATCGCACCTGTCCTGTCACCTGCACCATGTATCTGACCTGTCTGTGCTGGGCTGGGCTGGGCAGGGCAGTGGGGCAGTTGCCTGTGGGTGGCTGGAAACCCTTGTCCACACTCTTTCTCAGGTGACAGGTGCTGCAGAGAGACCTACAGGAGGGAAGCTCCTGGTCCAAGTCCCCGTCCACCAGCAGGGGGCAGCAGAACCTCATCAGGAGCTGCAGGACAGAGGCTGGGGCTGCCCAGAGGGAGCCTCACAGGGACACCAGGTATTGCGGTCAACAGGTTGTCTGAGGTTCATTCCTCAGATACATTCAGGATGATCCACCCTAACTGCCCAGGCTACAAGGACCATGTTCTGAGGGTCAGACATACGGTGTCAACCAGAACACTGATGAGACTCCTGACAGAGTGAGCACCTCACCTGGGAAATTCAGGTCCCCTCACTGTCCACCACTGTCTCCAGAGACTGACTCTTCTGTGCTGGGCACATCCAGAGACACCCTATGACTCACAGTCTACCTCTCCTTCCCCACCTCCACCCCAACTCAGAGCTGTGGCTGCAACACTTTTGTTCAAGAGCATCTCAGGGGGCAGGAGGCAGAGCACTCGGGGACCCTGGTCCCTAGAAGGAACATCTGCAGCCTCCTTGTGAGACTGTCTCCAGAGTGACGTGATCCTCTTGGCTTCAGGGTCTGTGGCCCAGGCCCTGGAGCTCACAACATATGGGAACGTGCAATCATGTGAATCCTCACAGGACCACAGACCTTGAAATTGTTTCTCATCGATTCAGGCCATTTTCATATGTTCCCATGAAACGTTGATGAAAAAACTAAAAGGGAACAAATGGCTGACAATGCCAGTTGCTGGTCTGCTGGGGGATGGGGGCTGTCATAGAGAGAAGAGCACCATGTGTAAATAGACTCCAAATCATGATAAATTTCCAAAAGCAGGTGGTTATTGGGCAAAGTAAACTTGCACTTACAAGATGATGAACGAACCTCAGAAAAAGAGAGTTTCCTATTCTGTTGACATGCCAAGGGTGGTACCACAGTGTTTTGGGGGGACTCAGAGGGAACCTGAAGGAGGGGGCGGGAAGGTAGTGAGGTCACAGAACCACCTTTCCCTGAATCACATGTTGTCTGACTCTCTCAGAGAGCCCAGACCAACCACATGGCCAGGATTCTGGAAGGCCATGAACCAGCACCAAAAGTCCTCAGACAGAATGTGTAGGGACAGTGGTTGTGTTCAAACCCCAGAATTGTGACTGTGATACTAAATTTGGAGACCAAGGCTCATTTTCTGACCTGAGAGTTGCTTAGAGGAAGCTGAGTGTTCCTCTCTTCCTCTTCAGTCACCTGGTCTGAGCTCACAAGTGGTTTTTATATATGTGCAATCCCAGAGAGGAAGAAATTTGCATAACTACTAACAATAACAGACCCAAGGTCCTGGAAAGAAATAAGAGAGGATAGAGTGAGCCTGGACCAGCTGTGATTCTCAGAAGACAGAGCACTGAGCACATGCACCATGGCCTGGAGCCCTCTGTCACTTCTCATCCTCACTCTCTGTACAGGTGCTGTTCCCAGTCCTGCCCATACTTTCGGCTGCACGGGACCTGAATTGAGCCTGGGCCAAACCCGAGCTCAGACACAGCACGGCCTCAGTATTGGGACCCTGGGATGAACCCCTGAACCTCATTTCAACCTCTCCTCTTCTGTCTTTTCAGGCTCTGTGACCTCCAGTGAACTGACTCAGCCTCCCTCAGTGTCAGTTGCCCTGGGTCAGACGGCTACAGTCACCTGCACTGGAGGGGAGTTAGAGTATTTTTATGTACACTGGTACCAGCAGAAGCCAGGCCAAGCCCCTTTGACAATCATTTATGGTGATAAGGAGAGGCCCTCAGGGATCCCAGAGCGATTCTCTGGCTCCAAGTCGGGGAGCACGGCTACCCTGACCATCAGCAGCGCACAGGCTGAGGACGAGGCTGACTATTACTGTCAGTCCTTTGACATCAGTAGCAAAGCTCACGGTGACACAAGCACATGGGGAAGTGAGACTCAAACCCCTTGCCCACCCGTGTCACCCTCTCCTCTCAGCCCCAGGAGACCAATGCCCAGAGCAGTGAGCAGGTCTGGCCCAGGTCCCGGGTCTGAAGTCCCTAGTTTGCCCCCTTCCACCCAGTCCTCCAGGCAGACTGCACAGGGCAGATCAGCATGGAACTTGTAATTAATCATTAGAACTATAAAAACTACTAGAATTATTAGTTTCCCAAGGACTGTGTGTGGAGGAATGACTACACATCTGAGAAGCAGAAATGGAAGACATTTTTAAAAGAACCTTTCCCTAAATGAGTATGTATGACATTTAAAAATACAGGGGATAGACTAACAGCAGGTATGATGCTGCAAAAGAAGAGATCAGGGAATTTGATGAAAAAGCGATGTAAAGTGTTCAAAATGAAACACACATTGAAATGCCTGATTAAATTAATGAAGGCTAAATGCCTGGAGAATACCTTACACCACCCGGACAGTGCGCAAGTGTAGGAGCTTCAGGGAGGGAAGGTATGAAACTGAGGGTGAATCAAAAAAATAGGATAAGAAACAGTCTACAGAAAGGCTTCAAATTTGTAGAAACACAGGAACCAATATATCCAAGAAGCTCAATAAAGCTCAGGCACAGGAAACATGAGAGACAGCACAGGACACATCATATGAAATTATAACAAAACAACAATGCAGAAAATCTCACAACTAGAGAGGAGAGTCTTGTTTACTGCAGAGAACCAGCATCATGGAGGAAGTACATTTCTCATCATGAACTATGTAAACTATAGAACTGTAGAAAAAAGCTACATCTGCAAATTCTAATAGGAAATATCTGTCATCTTTGGTTTTTACTGACAAAAATGTCATTGTGAAGTAAAGATGAAATTAACCTTTCTTAGAAAACAGACTTCTCAGAACTGATCACCCACAGACCCTCAGCATGAGCAACAGTGATGGACACCCCTCCGAGAGAAGAAAAGTGTCACAGAGGGGAAAGTTAGTCTGCACAAACTATATAAGCTTGGGAAATCATAACTGCATGGATAAACCTAAAACATGTTTTAGTGGTTAAGCCTAGAAATACAGTCATGTGCTTAAAGCAAAAACCATAGCAATGTGTTTGATTTACATTGGAAGAACAAGTAAAACATGACAATGAAAGCAGAAGTGATGAAGGAGATGGGAGCATGTTATGAGATCCTTATCCTGCAAGTAAGTGCTGTCAGGTCACTGGGAGGGACTCTTATGAGGTAGGAGGTGAGGACTGACTTCAAAGCCACAAGAAAAAACCATTAATACAACATTGTTTTAACAACAAAGAGCTATAGCTACTAAGGCGCATGACTTAGGTATATCTGGGAGGGTACAGATCTAATAGTGATGAGGGAACAGAAGGCTGCCTGAGGACAAAGCAAAAGCTGGCACCTTGCACCCCCTCTCCACCTGCTCCCCTCGGTAATATAGCACCCCTGGCTGCCCTAAAAGAAATACAAATAGTTAACTTGCAGACATCACAATCCTGTAAGGCAGGAGTCTCCCTTGGTTTACAAATGTCCTAGAGATTTACAACAAAGAAGTTATCTTATCAATAGCCCAATTTCCAGAGGCACACAACTCAGTTCCTCAAGCCCTAACATCACCCTCCCCTCCATAAACAAAACTGAAGGAGGCTGAGGTAGAAGGAAATGTAAATAAAGTTAAATTTCTTCTAAACCTAAAGCTCACTAACAAGGACGCTTGATGGCAGGAATGGAACATTCCACCAGGAAACTCCCAATTGTCTTCATGGGAGTGCCTCATTAAAGGGAAAAATAGCCTTGGCTTGATAAAAACCGGACCTTCAATATCCTGACAGTCTCTTTACCCTGATAGCCCTTCTAAACATCCCCTTTGTCCTCACCTACCCAACTTCTGTGTATATAATCAGCCACCCTCACATCCCAGGGGCAGCAGCTCTTTCTGCCCATGGGTCCTGTCCCCATGCTTTAATATACCACCATTTTGCACCAAAGATGTCTCAAGAATTCTTTCTTGGTCATCAGCTCCAGACCTCACCCCACCGAACCTCACCTAGGTTCTAGAACTTCATCAATAGGCTGAAACAGACAAATTCCCTCCCAACAAAGTCTGGAGGCAGAAGCCTACTTTCCAAGGTACTCTCAATTCCTGGTCCCAAATCTACTCACTTTTGGTCTCAACATCTCAGCTATGCAGCTTTATTTTTCATTCTTGCTGACAACAGAGCTCACATGACTGCTGCAGCTGCAGCTGTCACACCATGTTCAAGAGGAAAGACACTCCATATATCTAGCATGTTTCTTTACATCATGAGATCAAAAATTCCCAGAAAGATCACCAGATGAATGACATAGCTCCTGGCCAGTAATGAACACAAGGTTAGTCCTGGCCAAGAAGGACACGGGAATAACAATGGCTTTGGCTTTCAAATGAATATAGAAAACAAGACCTAGGTAAAAGAGACTGTCTACTGTCCCACCAAAC
Source organism: Mustela putorius furo (assembly GCF_011764305.1). Lineage (NCBI taxonomy): Eukaryota > Metazoa > Chordata > Mammalia > Carnivora > Mustelidae > Mustela > Mustela putorius. The sequence goes on from NW_025422010.1 coordinate 948,637, forward strand.
CAAATGTGTCCGTTATGCCACCCCACCCACAACATGGCAACTCTGAGAGAGGAACTTTCTTCCTCACAATGATTTCCCAGGATGGAAAGTCTCTGAAGCCAATGTAGGTCTGAATAAATTATTTGCCAGGTAAGTGTTCTCCTGTCTCTATCCTTGGAACTATAGCCACCACTACCCTGTTTTGGTGCACCAGACACCAGGGTCACTAAGAAACAGAGCCTGAGTCCTGTGTCCCCGAGTTACCATCCCAGAACCACACACACAACAATGCATCACTCCAGTGGTAGGAGCAGTACTACCTCAGATGGGTCTTGCATTCTCCTTCTCACTTAGGCCTGTTCTTCCTTTCATAGTTACTCAAATTGCCTGAAATCTGGCCTTGAAAGTGTCAGGGGCTACACAGAGCATAGGACAGAGTAACGATTCCCTGAGGCCAGCAGTCCATGGATCAGGGTATCAGGATATGAACCGTGAGTTCTGAATCTCCACCTAGACAAAGGGCCTCCCTGCACCTCGAGGAGACCAGTCACTAGGGGGCAGCAGAGATCACCTGGCCAAGCCACCTGGCCAGGGGAGCATCTGGTTATCAGGAGTTCTAACAGGGAGGGTTGTTCACCAGAACCTGAGAGATAAAAGAAAAAGTGCAGGTTTTCTACACTATCACCTTTGACTGATGTAAAATTCTTACTTGGGGACTCTCATGTCTGTGTCCTGGTGAATTTGCCTCTGTCTCTAGCACAGGTCTAGCTAATGGTGGATCTGGAAGGCTGGCCCTCCTCTCTCTCTGTCTCTTGGGGCTGAACCCTTCTCTGAAAACACAAGGCTCCTCACCAGCAGCCCCTGAGTCCCAAGTCATTTGCATGACCATCCTGTCCCTCCAGCAATGGGATAATAGCCACCTGGGGTGAAGCCAGCCCAGCCACAGGACTTGGGGAGCAGAATAGGGTCCTCTCCACCATGACCTGGACCCCTCTCCTCCTTTGCTCACTGCACAGGTGCTACACCCAGGCTCAGGCACTCTTCAGCTACCGATATCTGTGGCAATTCAGGCCCTGATCTGAACTCAGCAGGCAGCAGCTTCTTGGGGGAAGGATGGCTCTGACCATGCTGCAGGATAAGAGAATGGAAGGGTATCATCCCTCCACGTACTCACTGGCTCTAACATATGCAGTGAAAATTGAGGATGAACTCCTTTTGGCAAAGAATCCATTTACCAGCCAGATCTATGGGCTTCAGCAGCTGAGATGCTGGGAGGGTGGAAACAGGGCACTGGGTATCCCTGGAGCTCAATCCAGGCATATAGTGGTATTCTGGGGATGAGACCCAAAGCTGGAAACCTAATGCTCCTTTTCTTTCTTGTAGGCTCTATGGCCTCCTACATGCTGACTCAGCCCCCATCTGTGTCAGTGGCCCTGGGACAGATGGCCCAGGTCACCTGTGGGGGAAACAACATTGGAAGTAAACACGTTTACTGGTACCAGCAGCAGCAAGGCCAGCCTCCTTTACTGATTATCTATCATAGCAACAGATGGCCCTCAGGGATCCCTGAGTGATTCTCAGGCACCAACTCAGGGAACACAGCCAATGTGCCCATCAGCTGGGTCCAGGCTGAGGATGAGGCTGACTATTACTGTCAGATGTGGGACAGCAGTGCTGATGCTCACAGTGACACAGGCAGACATGGAAGTGTGATACAAACCCCTTCCCCATCATCGTCACACTCTTCTCCAGCCCCATAAGGCCTATGCACAGAGCAGTGAGTAGGTCTGACCCAGGTCTTCAAATCCAACATCCCTAGACCTCCCAGGTACTCACACTTCAGGCAATACCTTTAAGGGTGGGTTTATTTGGGGCTCTTGAGATTTTCTGGGCCAGAGTATGTTTGAAACAGAGGGACTGGTTGGAAGGACAAACAGAAAGAAACATCCATACACTGGTCATTATCTGTGCATTTCTATGTGGTGGTCATAGACCACTCCTTCACCCTACTGACCAGGATTGGAGTCCAGAGTTTTGCACTAGTTGATCTCCTAAAGCCCTGTCAGCATGGAAGCTGTGGATTCTGAGTGCAGCAGATCACTGCATTACCCACAGTGGTCACCCCTCTTCTGGGTCCACACATGTCCCCATTTCTCTCTGGAGGCCCTGAGAGCTCACAGGGGTACTCCTCACTGGGAAGTGCTCTTAGATCAGAAAACTCCCTCCCTAGGTTTATGCCCCTTCTCACAGAGATTCAGTTGAATGATTTCCTGAAGCCAAAGTCCTACCCCCAGTACAGATATCCTGGAAGGTCCCAGCTTAAAGCACGATGCAGGAATGAGGCCTCATCTGATGTCTCACTCTGTGCAGGTCACTTTTCCTTCTGCCCAGTCTGATCTCCCTCATGCTACTATATTTCTTACACATGTGTTTCTTCCCCACAGAGTCTGCATTTTGGAACCCAATCCAGGATGTCCTATGTCACTTATGTGGTTCACAGGGACCTCAGGAGACCACTATATACACAGAGAGCTCTGGTTTCTCCCACAAATCCACATTGAGTGTGTCTAATCCCCACACAGACCACATTGCTACTTGTATTTTTATACAATGAGAAGAGATGCAGATGCACTAGGGGACCTGGATTCTGACATACATTTGGAGAGTCACATCTACCCTGATGGTGAATAATGGACATTGGGAGAGTTGTCTCCTACTCTGAAGTGGCCAGAAGATAGACAACCATGGAATTGAGACACACAATGGGTTATGCCTCAACTCTACCCCCCAAACTGTGCCCAAGAATTTCTCTTTATACTCACCCTACCCAGAAATGCAGACAGAAAGGAATTTTGTGAAGTACAGCTCAGCCTGTCAATGCTGACACTTAAAATCCACCACAGTTCCCTCTCGTCCACATGACATTCAGCCAGATCCACACAAGCCAATCTCCAAATAAAGATCAAATTGGAGCCATGTTTCCACCTAATGTGATGAAGCTATCCAATCAACAATTACCAACATGCTCACCCTTTCCCCACAAGAGGATTCAAAATGTGTGTTTGTCCACTAGTGATCTTTACTTTTGTCCCAGCTGATTTGATATCCCAAACTTCAATATTGAGATAGAGTTAGCTAGTGTTAACACATATAATGATAGATGATAATGGAATGGCACAGCTGAACAAAAGAGGAACATATAATTAATATGTAGCCAAAATTATTTATGTCAACATAAGGAAGAAACACTTGTTACTTTTACCACCCTCATTTCTTCCACTACCCTGAGGACAGAGTGGTATCTAATTACCTTCTTCACTGTCCACCCCATATCCTCTTCTCCCTCAGCAGGGATAACCTGTGCTTATCCTGATCCTCACCAGGTACACCAACAAAACGTCATTCTGGAAGGTGTGTCCATTGTCAGAGGTGCTGCATTGGGTTGTGGTGAATTTATGACTGTAATCACAGTTCCAGGGAGTAATAGAGGATCAACTGAGTCCATGCACACACCTGCTTACCCCAGGGGTATATAGATACCCAGTTGCCCCATGATAGACATCAGGCTTCCCCTAGCCAGTGTTCCCTACAGTTCCTGGCAATTCATTGCCAGGAGTATATGGTATATGGGACTATGGTGCCCTCTCAACCACCAGAGCAGTGTGACCAATATCCCACAGGGCACACCCCATGTGGCTGGTAAAAAAAAAAAATCTATTTTTAAACCATTTTTCCACATCATTGCAATGTCTAAATTCTAGCCTAGTGACCAGAATGGGACAGTTAAACCCCAGATGGCCTAGTAGGGCTTGGAAAGATAAGGAGAGGTAGTGAGAATTTCCACAGTGGCCTAGACCCCTGCCCTGGGAAGCTCAGTGAACACACAGTCCCCAGAGCACAGTAGGCTCCCCAAGATGCAGATGCAGCTCTGGATGGGGCCCAGGCATCTGCACATACATGAGCCTGTGGGGCTGGTCCTCCGAGGACCACACTGTGAGTGGCTTCCTCCTGCTTCCCTGCTGCACCCAGCACAGGTGAGAGGCCCCACAGGGAGGCACAGTGTGAGGCACAGGTGCCCTGCTCCTTACCACGCAGGGTCTATGGAGTCAGGGCCCTGTACTCACTGTGTCCACATTGATCCCTCCCCCTCAGAACTGGGCCAGTCACTTCTGACTCAGCCTCCCTGTCTTCTTCCAGGATACCCTCTGCTCCTCTCTCATAAGTTCTGAGACTTTCCTGACCTGAGACTGCCTCCATCTATGTCAATGGTCCTGGGCAGACCCAGGATCCCCTGCTCTGGAGATAAGCTCAGTCAAGAACTTGAATCTTAGTAACAGGAGAAGCCAAGTCAAGTCCCTGAGCTGGTTATATATACAGATGTGAGTGACCAACCAGGTCTGATTCTGAGAATGCAACTTAAGGGCATGGCTCACCAGAGCATGACCAGGACCACAAGGGCCAGGACAAGGCTGCCCATTGCTGCATCATGTATTGTCCCAGTGAGAGTGCCTGGCAGTGACTCACAGTGACAGAGATGGATGTGCATTGGGACATTCCTCCAAGGCCTGGCTCTCACTCTCACCTGCCCTCTGAGCAAAGTCTACTCGGGCCTTTGGATCAGGTGTTCTCCCTGGTCCTGGCCTGGCTCCTGAAGGGTAAGGGGCTCCCAGAGGTCCTCTGTCCTCATATCTGTGTTTACCCTACAGAACAATAGCAGAGTAGAGGACTTTCTAACTACAGGCACTCTAGGCAGTTTTCACAATAGATAATACAGATTTAGGATGCCATTATACATCAAGTGGGCCCTAGATGTGATCACGTGTCACTCAGGATGGTAGACAGCTGTCTCAGACAGCACAGTCCTGAAGAAATTCCTCTTCTACTTGGATACGGACAGACTAGGTGGGACCCAGGGTCTCTGTATCTGGTTTCCTGAATGAGTTGTCCCCACATACAGAAGGGCTGCCTGAGGCTTTGTGAAGAAGGAACCAGTCCCCTGCGCCCCAGACCCATCCCTCAAATTTTATGAAACTGTGGAGGAAGTGCAGACACCACCTTGGGGTCAACAGTGGACTTCCTCCCACTGTCCCAAATCAACCTGCACCAGAAAGATCTGACCCTCAGTTGAGACCTGACCTATGTGGACTCACACCCACCCAGTGTGGAGGCCACAGCTGCATTGGGGCTTCACCTGTAGCTTGAAGGGGAGAGACCTTTTCCAAGATGTGAATAAAATTGTATCATAAGTTGAATTTCTCTCCATGAATCTTTCACTTAACAGTTTTAAAATTGATTTGTAGAGCAACTGCATGAGGTCCAAATGACAGAGGAGGAATTATTAAGAAGGAAAAGTATAAGCTTCCCCTATTTCCACCCTGACTTGTGTCAGAGAGATATCTTCAAAGGGGTTGTGAGGAGAAAACCATTTTCTCCTCACAAAAGCATGGCACATGCCATTGGACTCTTCCATCCGCAATTTACTCATTGACCTAATGAACAAGAAAGGTGATTTTTGGTGGGAATCCCAATGACCAAAATAAGATTTCAGGGGATTTTGAGGAAAAGTCCCTCTAGGGAATTATAATCTGGGGATTCTCACAACAGAATTTCTCAACAACATGGCAATGGAAGGGCTGTCACCTCCTTGGTCAGCAGGCATCATTTGGCCCACTGCAGCAGCGCCCCCCACAGGCAACTGGCAGAATTGAGAGGATTCTGGCTGAGTTTGTCCCACATCCCCTCTCAGCCTGGGCAGCCTTCCTCAACAGGTGCAGGGGATGACTGCTACCTTGCACCTGCTGGCTTCTGTTCTCCATATCCCTCTCCAAGGACCAGGGATCTGCACTTCCCTTCCATCCTGCCTTCCCTGTCAGGTGTGCCCCTCTCACATGCTTCTGCTCAGCTAAGCCAGTCTGTGGGCACTGGGGAGAGCAGTGACAGGTCATTGATGGGGTAGAAGACAGGGGAACAATATCAGAGCACATGGAGCAGCTTAGTCTTCCTGTGGATTAAGTGTGTAAGGGTGGATCTGAGGGATGATAAACACTTCCCTGAGTGCCTCAGCCCCGAGGAGACCTAAGGAGATCCCAGGGAACGAGCACACCTTCATGAATCTTGTCTGTCCCCCCACCTCTCAGCAGCTTCCTCCTGTAGGCCACTCAATGTGCCAGAAGCTGCCCAGAGAACCTGACTTATTACCTGGAAATTACCTCTTACCACACCTGACACTTCCCTCTGCACCCAGAGCACTAACTTAATGGAAATCACCACATAGGCATGGAACTGGGTTTGAATCTTAGGTCGCTCAGATTTGTCCAGTTCTTCTACATGTCATCCCTCCCAACGTTAACCCCTACCCAAAGTCAGGACTGAACTCTTCCCACACACATCTCACTGCTTGTTTCTCTTCCTAACCTAAGCAGCACCAGAGTTCCTTCTTCAATAAGGGCTGTGTCTTATTCATGCAGAATGCCCAGGATGGAATGTAGGTCAGAAAAAAATGTCTGCTGGGTGGATGCTCTCCTATTTTGGTCTTTGAGGCATTAGTTCCTGGTCATAAACATACACACACACACACACACACACACAAACACACACCCCAACCCTGCATCCACAGATGGCACCAGAAAGAGCCATCCCCTAAGTATCATATTCCCCAGTGCTAACACATGATCAGGAATACCTCAGTGAAACTGGTGCTCTTTGCTCCAAATGAGCCTGTTCATGTCTTTCTGAGTAATCTGGGCTTCTCATGTCAGAATATGAGGCAGGCAGAAGTCATATAAAGAAAAGTCATTCCACACTGGTTCAGGATTCAGAAACTGGGCTGTGGTTCATCAATCTATACCTTTACTCCTGGCTACCAGAGAGCAGCAGAGATCCTATGACAAGGCGACCTGAAGATGCAGAGGGTTTGGACAACAAGAGTTCTACCATGTAGTCCGGGTTAGTAACCAGTACCTGAGACCTTCAGATCCTTTGGCAATGGCCATTTATCTACAGTGCATACCTCACGCTCAAGTACAAATTCTTCAGGGTATGTATGTGTATGGTCCTGCCCATGGAGACACTGTCTATTTCTCCAATACAGGTCCAACCAAAGTCCCCCATCAACTCAAGCCTTAACCCACCCTAATGAAACAAAATGCTGTCACTGTCCACAAACACTCATCCTTCCTGTAATCACAGGTTCTCCCCCTCCTTTTCATGTGCTGACAGTCTGCTGTCCTGACAGACACAGCTGTTTGCCTTCTTGAAGGTCCTCCTACAAGGGACTGGAAAATTCTGTTCCCTTTCCTGGTTTCTGCAACACTGTTTTTTGTTTTGTTTTGTTTTGTTTTTTTACTTAACTTATAAGAGAAGATGTTTATTATATATTTTTCCCAAAAACTGAAGAAAAGTGACTTATGACAACATTTCCCTTGAAGAGTTACAAAACACTGAGTTCCACTCTCATTCTCTTATATGACAATATTTCTTTTTGAACTTGATCTGTTCCTGATCCTGGCTGTAAAATAGGGACACTGAGGCACAGGCCCTATGACCTGCTGCAGATCGCAGTTGAGAGCAGACATTTACACCATAGTGATAGCTTTGAAAATGCCATGTGCTCTTGAAGATGAATTTTATCTGGTCTCTGTAGCTCATGAGCTATGATCTAGTTTGGACCCTGAACCAGTGTAAGCCTCAGAGTGACACTTAGAGAGTGGCATCAGAAAATAAAGACTACTGTACCTCTCAAGTCTCAGTGCCCAGGCCAGCCAAGGAGTGAAACCCTTCCCCCGGAGGTCTGTACACAGAGCAGTGAGTAGGTGTGACCCAGGTCCCCAGTCTGGACATCCCCTTCCTCCCAGTCCTCCAATCAGGCTACAATAGAGTTGATCATCAGGGGGTTTATAAACAGTTATTAGAAGTCCATCTCCTGTAAATGTTTAGGAGCAGATATGGAAGGTATTTTTCAAAGACCGAATCTTTTAAATCTTTGCTAAATGAAGTGGTCCTAAATTTTAAAAATACACAGGATAGACTGACAACAGATATGAGGCTGCCAAAGAAGAAATAATAGAATTTGATGTCGGGACGCCTGGGTGGCTCAGTTGGTTGGACGACTGCCTTCAGCTCAGGTCATGGTCCAGGAGTCCCGGGATCGAGTCCCACATCGGGCTCCCAGCTGCATGGGGAGTCTGCTTCTCCCTCTGACCTTCTCCTCGCTCATGCTCTCTCTCACTGTCTCTCTCTCTCAACTAAATAAATAAAATCTTTTTTAAAAAAAGAATTTGATGTCATCATGATGGAAACCATTCAAAATAATATGCAGAGCAAAAATCCTAAAGAAATTATAAAATTTCAATACCTATAGGACACCTTCACACCAGCCAGACACTGCATGAGTGTAGAGATGGTAGGAGGGAAGTTAAGGAACTGAAGGTGAATCCAAAAAACCGGGGAAGAAACAACCTACAAAAAGACTTCAAATTTGGAGAAACCCGGGAACCATTATATCCAAGAAGCTCAGTGAAGCCCAGGCACAGGAAACATGAGAGACAGCACAGCAAACATTACAATGAAGTTGTTACAAACCAGCACTGCAGACACTCTCAGAGCCAGAGAAGAGGCTCATGTACCTTACAGAGAACCAGCATTGGGCTAGAAGCACATTTCTAACCTTAAACCATAAAAGCGTGAAGACGAGGGAGCAATGTCTTCAAAATCCTAGTAGAAAATGTTTATCAACTTTCGTCTTTAAACAGGGTGAACGTCATTAAAAGGTGGAGAGAAAGTAAACCTTTCTCACACAGCAAACCTCTCAGGGCTGACCACCCACAGACCCTAAGCACAAGCACCAAGTGAAGGACACCCCTCAGACAGAAGGAAAGGGTGACAGATGGAAATGTGAGCCTACACAAAGAAATAAAAAGCATCATATGTCATAACTACAAGGATAAATGTAAAATCAATGTTAATGGTTAATGTCTATAAAAGTCAACTACTTAAAGCAAGAGATGTATCAATGTGTTTGATTCATAATAGATGTACAAATACTACACATGGCAAGGAGATGAAGGCAGAAATGATGATCTAGATAAGACCATGTTATGATGTCCTCATCCTGCATGTGAATGATGTCATATTACTGGAAGGAACTTTCTTAAGGTAGGAGGTGAGAACTGTAAACTCTAAGGAAATCAATAAAATAAAACCAGTTTAACAATTAAGAACTATAGCTAATAAGGTGCATGACTTGGGACGGTCTGGAGAACACAGATCCAGTAGGACATGCATGTCATGTCTGTGTATGTGTGTATTTGTCTGTGAGGCACAGAGAAACAGAGACAATGGGAAGGAGACACTCACCTTGATAATCAGCTCAGGTGGTCCTGGGGTGGCAGGACTGGAAGGGGCAGGACAGGACAGAGGGCTATGTGTGGAAGTCAGGACAGGGTTGCAGACTTTTATCCAAATTGCATCTGAAGGATTAAAATGCTAAAAGGAGACAGAGAAGAAAATTAAGGCATCCCAATCAAACCACTAGAGATGAAAACAACAGTGTATCAGATCACAAATACAACAGTTGAGATCACCAGCAGACACAACAAGATGAATATTGTGAGGGAATCTGAAGACACAGCACAGATACAGCAAAGTGAGAGGCACAGAAAAACTTTATAGATGAGCAAAGCAGCATTCAGTGTAGGAAAACATGAACAATGTCGTGCTCATGTGATTGTGAACCCAGGGAGTGAGGGTGGGGAGGTGGAAACGATTGTTTTATGAATCACTGGCCACAAATGTCCTAAATTTCATGAAAATTTAGTACCTATAGTTTACATTCATGAGAAACCCCAAGTAAAGAAATATGGGAGGAAAAAACAACAGCCCAACCCCATCAATATCACATTGTTTAAGGCAAAGTAAAAGAGAGAGAGTGTGTGAAAAGGAACCAGAGAGGAAAGAGACTAGATTCAGGGGAATAGTGATAAGGATTCAGATTGATCTCTCATGAGCAGAAATGCACACAGAGGGCAGTGGATTAACATTTTCAAGGTACTGAGAAAAACAAAAAAGAACCACTTAATTCTTTATCCAGGGGAAAATACCCTTCTATAATAAAGACTAAGAAAAACAATGTGTCCGCTCTACCAAACTGACAGAAACAATCTTCAGCAGACCCATAGCACAGGAAATACTGGACTTCCCTCAGGCAAGAGGAAGGGATTCCAGAAAGAATCCGAATCTACAGAATGATTGCGAGACTCAGTAATGGAAACTACAGGGATAGATACGAAGAATTCTTTTGGTAATTGAACTCTTTTTGAAAAATAAATCACAGCCTACAGCAAATCTAATCACTGCATATGTTGAAATTTATCATGTAGCTAACAGTGGTGGATATGACATTCCTACTGAGTAAGGAAATGTTTATGGTGTATATAGGGAGAGATCGGAGGCCCCTGGCTGGGCTGCCCTGTCAGGCAGAAGTGCTAAGACAGACTGAACAGAGAAAAGGAAACAGACTACCTGGCTTTGGATGGTTAGAGCATTTTCTTTGGTGGCTGCATAATATCACAGAAAATGTCCAGAACCCAGAGAACTAAGTCATTAAGGGTGTTATCGATAGTTTGTGCTCAAACCAAAATGGCACGAGAATCTGAAGGCCACCAGGTTCCCAGGCAGTTCTCAATAAAAGATAGCCACTAAAAGCCCTCAGTGAGGGACACCTGGGTGGCTCAGTTGGTTAAGCAGCTGCCTTCAGCTCAGGTCATGATCCCAGCATCTTAGAATCGAGTCCCATATTGGGATCCTTGCTCGGCAGGGAGCCTGCTTCTCCCTCTGCCTCTGCCTGCCATTCTGTCTGCCTGTGCTCGCTCTCTCTCCCTCTCTCTCTCTCTAGTAAGTAAGTAAAATCTTTAAAAAATTTTTTTAAAATAAAAAAAAATAAAAGCCCTCAGTGATAACCCATTCAGGACTCTCTCACTCTAGAGAGTTTCTTTGCTTTCTGCTCTCACGTTCATTTAATAAACTGTCACTTTACTTCACCATTTTGTACACACAATATTCATTCCTTGACTCCCTAAGACAAGAACCTGCAATCCTGTAACACTACCACAGTGCAGAGGAGGGATAGTGGAGATTGGGCTCTAATGTCTGATGTTCTCTGTCACGTGGTGTGATGTCACCTGAATGTAGCCTGTGATGAGTCACAGATGAGAGGACAGCTAATGAGCCAAAACAGAGAAATAAAATAGATCATAAAAAATATTCTGTTGGGGCACCTGGGTGGCTCAGTGGGTTAAAGCCTCTGCCTTCAGCTCAGGTCATGATCCCAGGATCCTGGGATCGAACCCCACGTTGGGCTCTCTGCTCAGCGGGTAGCCTGCTTCCCTTCCTCTCTCTGCCTGCCTCTCTGCCTACTTGTGATCTCTGTATGTCAAATAAATAAATAAAATATTTAAAAAAATATTCTGTTACTTGGGCACCTGGGTGGCTCAGTTAGTGCCTTCGGCTCAGGTCATGATCTCAGGGTCCTGGGATTGAGCCCCACATCGGGGTCCTTTCTCTCTGGGGTGCCTGCTTCTCTCTCTGCCTCTCCCCCCTCCTTGCTTATTCTCTCTCTCTCAAAAATAAACAAAAAGACTTAAAAAATATTCTGTTACTCAAAAAGAAGAGATAAATGGAAAGGAGAACAGAGAACACAAGGAACATACAAAAAATATAAAGCAAGATATGATCTAATAAACTATGTTACCACTCACAGTCAGGAAAGGGTCTAAGCCCCACAATTAAAAGACAGACAATGTCAAAATGAGTTTAACAGTAACATCCAAGATTGAGAAACCTACATAAATAATCTTATACTAAGTGCAAGATCAAGACAATATTCCCACTTGATTCTGTTCCATAATTCAGGATCTAAAAAGAACACAGAACAGAGAATCTGGGAAGATGACCTGAACTCTTACACAAAATTGGGATGGAGTATTTCATGCCTTGTGTATCTGAAACACTCAGAGAAATAGAAGCAAATGATCACGGGACACATTTCATGAGAACATCAACAGAAATGATCCTCCACTCTCCCTCTCCCCAGTTGTGACGCAGCTCAAACACGGAGTGACCAGAGCTCCCCAATGGAGCTGAGGGGTGAGCCAGCTCCACGTAAGCCAGATCTGTGCAGCTCACACAGAAGCAAAGAGATTCTCTCCACCAGCATGAGGGAACCAGTGAAAGGGCATGAGGGAGGCTTTGGGAGGCCAGGCTTAGTATCATACTCAAGAGAAAGAGTCTGGGCTGCCCACCATTGCTGGGACCCTCCTCTGCTCCTCCTCCTCACTTGCTGCCCAGGTTCTGCCCAGGCTCTGTTCACAGGCTCAGCACCCAAAGGACCCTGAGCATGAGCCTGAGCCTGAGCTCAGCCTGAAGGGTGCTGGAAGGGGTGGGACCAGAAGAATGAGCCCCACAGTGTCCTAAACCTACAGGACTTGTGTCCACTGCAAGACTCATCTGACCCCATTACTGTGCCCTCAAGACCCCTGTCACTCCCTCAATCATGGAGCACAGAAAGGACCAAGCAGGAACACAGAGCAGAGCCATCAAGACCCAGGTCAGACCCCTGTACCACCAAACAGCCTCTACTGTCCCCACAGATTCTCCAGCTCAAACCCAGGGCATGATATCTCTAACCCTCCACACAGGCTGCCTACCCAGTATCTTATGGGCCAGGCCATAATGAGCAAGTCAGTGAGCTGAGGGACAGAAGCCCTGATGCCCAGCTTGGCCTCACCTTCCTTCCACCTGCCCTGGTCAAGCTCTACCCCGATGAGCCCAGAGTCTGAATCCAGCACATGCTCTCCCCTCCTGGACTTACCCCACTGCCCTCTGTTTCCCTGGGAAGCTCGCCTCTCTGGGCCTCAGCTTTACCTGCTGTGAAATGGGGAAGCATCTATTCATAGAAGACATGCTTTTTTCACATTAAATGGTACACAATATTGTAAGGGTTTTACTAATTAGAGAGACACCATGTGATCTCAGTGAGTTGACCTTAGAGTTGGAGTCTCTGGTCTTCCTGTGGGAATCCAAGGAAAAGATTTCAGCTTCCCTGTGACCTGCATCATATGCAGCTGAATCCAAGTCTAATAAGCAGATTCCCAGTTCCACAAAACCACAGCCTAGACTACAAATCTTCCCACACAAAATCCAGGAGAAGAGGGCTGGAATAATTTTAAAATGCTGTAAAAATAACACTAATAATAATAAAATTAAAGATACCCCTGCTCAACTGAACTTAGCACCAGAAGCATCATCTGTCACTCCCATGACCCAATTACACACATAGGGATGCAGAAAGCATCGATTCTGATTCCTAAATACACAGGAACCTGGTGGCTGTGGGACATCACACAGGTTTGTCTGGACACTGACCCTCTTCAAATGTACTACACTGGAGACTGAATTCTCCTTTTTATAACAAGATAGTGGGCTAGGCCAAAGTCTTTACCCTAGACAAGCATAGAAATTGAACAAATATTGCCCCCTGAGTGATGTATGTGACCTTCTGTACTGGTATAGGCAGAGCAAGGGGGAGCAGCTGCCTGTGGGAGCCTGGAAATCCTAGTCCACATCCTTTCTTGGATGACAGGTGCTCTGGGGTGACCTGCAGGAGGGAAGCTCCCGGTCCGAGTCTTCCTCCAGCAGCAGGGGGCAGCAGAGCTGCATCAGGAGCAGCAGGACAGAGGCTGGGGCTGCCCAGGGGGAGCCTCATGGGGACACCAGGCCTGGAATCAGCAGGTGTCCACAGCCCTCAGAAAGAAGATGTGATGATCCATCCTATCTCTTCAGGCTGCAAGGACCATGTTCTGAGAATAAGACACAGTGTCACCCAGAATACTGATGGCTGTCCTGATACAGTGAGCACACACCTAGGATATTCAGGTCCCCTCTCTATCCATGAGTGTCCCCAGGGACTGACTCCTCTGCACTGGCACATCCAGAGACAGTCTGATGACTCCCTCTGCCTCTCCTTCCCCACCTCTACCCCAACTCAGACCTGTGGCTATAGCTCCTTTGTTCTAGAGCATCTCAGAGGACAGGAGGCAGAGCACTCAGGGACCCTGGGTCCTGGTAGGAGCATCACAGCCTCATTGTGAGACTGTCTCCAGAGTGACATGATTCTCATGGCTGCAGGGACATGGTTCAGGGCCTCGAGCTCACAATATACAGGAACATGTGATCATGTGGATCCTCACAAGACCACAAACCTTGAAGTTGTTTCTCATTGATTCAGGCTTTTTTCACATGTTCCCATGAAACATTAATGAAAAAATTAAAAGGAATCAAGTGGTTGACAATGTCAATTGCTGATCTGCTTTGGGATGGGGGCTGTCAGACAACAGCAGTATGTGTAAATAGACCAGAAATACTGATGAATCTCCAGCAGCAGGTGGTTGTTTAACAAGTAAGTACCCACTTTTGTAAGAGATGAGTGAACCTCAGAACGAGAGAGTTTTCTATTCTGTTGACATGCCAAGGTTGGGACCACAGTGTCTTTGAGGGATACAGAGGAGATCTGGAGCAGGGGGAGGAGGGTAGTGAGGTCACAGGACCACCTCACCTCGAATCAAGTGTTGTCTGCATCTCTCAGAGAGACCAGGCCAGGCCCATGGCCAGGATTCTGGAAACCCTGGGCCAGCCCCAAACACTGCTCAGGTTAGAACAGTGGTTGTGTTCAAACCCCAAGAATATGAGTGTGATACCAAATTTGGAGACCAAAGCTCATTTTCTGACCTGAGAGCTGCTTGGAGGAAGCGGGGGCCCCCATCTCCCTCGTAGTCACCTGGTCTGAGCTCACAAGTGGTTTGAAGGCATTTGGAGTGCCACAGAGGAGGATATTTGCATAAATACTAACAGTCCCAGACCCAGGGGTCTGGAAAGAAATAAGAGGAGATGGGGTAGGGTTGTCTAGCTGTGGTTATCAGAAGACAGAGTGCTGGGTACATGCACCATGGCCTGGAACCCTCTCTCACTCCTCTTCCTCACTTTCTGCACAGGTGCTGTCCCTGGTCCTACCCATACTCTCAGCCTCACGGGACACCTGAGCTTAGCCTGCCCCAAACCCTGAGCCCAGCCCCAGAACAGCCTCAGTATTGGGATCCTGGGATGAGTCCCTGGACCTCATTGCAACCTCTCCTCTTTTGTCTTTTCAGGCTCCATGGTCTCCAGTGAGCTGACACAGCTGCCCTCAGTGTCAGTGGCCCTGGGTCAGACGGCTACAATCACCTGCACTGGAGAGGAACTGGACTATACTGTGCAGTGGTACCAGAAGAAGCCAGGCCAAGCCCCTTTGACAATCATTTATGATGAGAGCGAGAGGCCCTCAGGGATCCCAGAGCGATTCTCTGGCTCCAGATCGGGGAACACAGCCACCCTGACCATCAGTGGGGTCCAGGCTGAGGATGAGGCTGACTATTACTGTCAGTCCTATGACAGCAATGCTGATGCTCACAGTGGCACAGGCTGATAGGGAAGTGAGACACAAACCCTTTCCCCATCTGTGTCACACTCTCCTTCAGCCCCAGGAGGCCTGTGCACAGAGCAGGAAGCAGGTCTGGCCCACGTCCCCAGGTTTGAGGTCCCCAGTCTGTCCCCTTCCTCCCAGTCCTCCAGGCAGGCTGCACAGGGCGGATCCCCAGGGGATTTGTAATCAGTCATTAGAACTCTATTAGCCTAGGACTGTGGGTGGAAGAAGGACTGTACATGTGAGAAGCAGAAATGGAAGGTTTTTTAAAGAACACCTCTTTTAAGAATTCCCAAATTACATGGTCTGAAATTTTAAAATACGTAGGATAGACTGACAGCAGATATGATGCTGCAAAAGAAGATATTAGGGAACTTGATGTTATAATGATGGAAAGTATCCAAAATGAAACACAAAATGAAATACCTGATAGAAACTAATGAAGGCTTAGTTCCTGGAGGACACCTTCATGCCACCCAGACAGTGTGTGAGTGTAGGAACTGCAGGAAGGATGGTAAAGACCTGAGGGCAAATCAAAAAATCTGTAAAGAAATATCTACAAAAAACTTCAAGTTTGGAGAAACCCAAGAACCAATATAATAACCAGGAAGCTCAATGAAGCTCAGATACAGGGAACATGAGAGCCAACACAGCACACATCATTATGAAATTATTACAAACCAGTGATGCAGACACTCTCACAACCAGAGAGAAGAGTCCTGTTCTTTTTTTTTTTTAAGATTTTATTTATTTATTTGACAGAGAGAAATCACAAGTAGATGGAGAGGCAGGCAGAGAGAGAGAGAGAGAGAGGGAAGCAGGCTCCCTGCCGAGCAGAGAGCCCGATGCGGGACTCTATCCCAGGACCCTGAGATCATGACCTGAGCTGAAGGCAGCGGCTTAACCCACTGAGCCACCCAGGCGCCCAAAGAGTCCTGTTCTAAACAAAGAAACCAGCATTGTGCTAGGACACATTTTCTTTTTTTGTTCATTAATAATTAATTTTACTATGTTCACTTAGGCATCATACAGTACATTAGTTTTTGATGTAGTGTTCAATGATTCATTAGTTGTGTGTAACACCCACTGCTCATCACGACATGTACCCTCCTTAATACCCATCACCCTGTTACCCCATCCCCCTCCCCTCTATAACCCTCAGTTTGGTTCCCAGAATCCAGAGTCTCTCAAGGTTTGTCCCTTCTCTAATTTCTTCCCATCCCGTTTTCCCTCCCTTCCTCTATGGTCCTCTACACTATTCCTTACATTCCACATATGACTGAAAATACATGGTAATGTCCTTCTCCCCTGACTTATTTCATTCAGCATAATCCCTTCCAGCTCCATCCATATCAATACAAACTGTAGGTTTTCATCCTTCCGGATGGCTGAGGAATATTCCTTTGCATATGTGAACCACATATTTACCCATTCATGTGTTGAAGGTCATCTCAGCTCCTTCCACAGTTTGGCTATTATGGACACTGCTGCTATGAACATTGGGGCGCAGGTGCCTCTTCTTTCCACTATTTGTATCTTTGATGTAAATACACAGTAGTGAAATTGCTAGTTCTATTTTTAACATCTTGAGGAACCTCCACACTGTTTTTCAGAGTGGCTGCACCAGCTTGCTTTCCGACCAATAGTGTAGGGGCTCCCTTTTCCCCCCATCCTCACCAACATTTGTCACTTCCTGACTTGTTAATTTTCACCATTCTAACTGGTGTAAGGTGGTATCCCATTGTACATCATAACATATGTATGTTTTGGTTTGTATTTCCCTAATGGCTAGTGATGTTGAACATTTTGCCATGTGTCTATTAGCCATTTTCTTGTCATTGGAGATATGTCTCTCCATGTCTTCTGCCCATTTCTTGATTCGGTTATTTGGTTTTTGGGTGTTGAGTTTGAGAAATTCTTTTTTTTTAATTTATTTTTTTATTTATTTTCAGCATAACAGTGTTCATTATTTTTGCACCACATCCAGTGCTCCATGCAATCTGTGCCCTCCATAATATCCACCACCTGGTACCCCAACCCCCCACCCCCTTGCCACTTCAAGAGCCTCAGATTGTTTTTCAGACTCCATAGTCTCTCATGATTCACCTCCCCTTCCAATTTACCCCAACTCCCTTCTCCTCTCTAATACCCCTTGTCTTCCATGCTATTTGTTATGCTCCACAAATAAGTGAAACCATATGATAATTGACTCTCTCTACTTGACTTATTTCACTCAGCATAATCTCTTCCAGTCCTGTCCATGTTGCTACAAAAGTTGGGTATTCGTCCTTTCTGATGGAGGTATAATACTCCATAGTGTATATGGACCACATCTTCCTTACCCATTCGTCCATTGAAGGGCATTTTGGTTCTTTCCACAGTTTGTCAACTGTGGCCATTGCTGCTATAAACATTGGGGTACAGATGACCCTTCTTTTTACTACCTCTGTATCTTTGGGGTAAATACCCAGTAGTATTGCAGGGTCATAGGGAAGCTCTATTTTTAATTTCTTGCGGAATCTCCACACTGTTCTCCAAAGTGGCTGCACCAACTTGCATTACACAGAGAAAGGGTTCCCCTTTATCCACATCCTCTCCAACACATGTTGTTTCCTGTCTTGCTAATTTTGGCCATTCTGACTGGTATAAGGTGATATCTCAATGTGGTTTTAATTTGAATCTCCCTGAGGGCTAGTGATGAACATTTTTTTATGTGTCCGATAGCCATTTGTATGTCTTGATTGGAGAAGTGTCTGTTCATATCTTCTGAGCATTTTTTGATATGATTGTCTGTTTTTTGTGTGTTGCATTTGAAGAGTTCTTTATAGATCCTGGATATCAACCTTTTGTCTGTACTGTCATTTGCAAATATCTTCTCCCATTCCGTGGGTTGCCTCTTCGTTTTTTTGACTGTTTCCTTTGCTGTGCAGAAGCTTTTGATTTTGATGAAGTCCCAAAAGTTTATTTTCGCTTTTGTTTCCTTTGCCTTTGGAGACATATCTTGAAAGAAGTTGCTGTGGCTGATATCAAAGAGATTACTGCCTATGTTCTCCTCTAGGATTCTGATGGACTCCTGTCTCATGTTGAGGTCTTTTATCCATTTTGAGTTTATCTTTGTGTATGGTGTAAGAGAATGGTCGAGTTTCATTCTTCTACATATAGCTGCCCAGTTTTCCCGGCACCATTTATTGAAGAGACTGTCTTTTTTCCACTGTATATTTTTTCCTGTTTTGTCAAAGATTAATTGACCATAGAGTTGAGGGTCCATACCTGGGCTCTCTACTCTGTTCCACTGGTCTATGTGTCTGTTTTTATGCCAGCACCATGCTGTCTTGGTGATCACAGCTTTGTAGTAAAGCTTGAAATCAGGTAATGTGATGCCCCCACTTTATTTTTGTTTTTCAACATTTCCTTAGCGATTTGGGGTCTCTTCTGATTCCATACAAATTTTTGGATTATTTGTTCCAGCTCTTTGAAGAATACCGGTGGAATTTTGATTGGAATGGCATTAAAAGAATAGACTGCTCTATGAGAAATTCTTTATAGATCTTGGATACCAGCCCTTTATATGACACGTCATTTACAAACATCTTTTATTCCATGGGTTACCTCTTTGTTTTGTTGACTGTTTCCTTTGATGTGCAGAAGCATTTTGTCTTGATGAAGTCCCAATAGTTCATTTTTGCTTTTGTTTCCCTTGCCTTTGGTGATATGTCTAGGGAGCACATTTTCTTATCATGAACTATGTAAGCAGAAAAACAGAGGGAAATGTCCTCAGAATACTAACAGGAAACATTCTCAACCTTGGTCTTTATCCACAAAAAATATCACTGAAAATTGAAGACAAACTAAGCCTTTCTCAAACTACAAACCTCCCAGAACTGATCACCCACAGACCCTCGGCACAAGCAACAGTGAAGGATACCCCTCAGACACAAGGAAAGGGTGACGAATGGAAACGTGAGTCTACAAAAAGTATAATAAGCTTCAGAAATCATAACCTCATGAATAAACATAAAACAAATTTTAGTGGTCAATATTTGTAAATACAGTCAACACCTTAAAGAAGAAAAAAATAGCAATATGTTTGATTTATAATGAAGTTACAAGTAAAACATATGACAATGAGAGCAGAAATTATGAGGGAGATGAGACTATGTTATGATGTACTCATCTTGCATGTGAGTGATTTGTGTCCCTGGGAGGAACTCTGATAAGGTAGGAGGTGAGGACTGCAAATGCACACAAGCCATGAAAATAACATCACTTTAGAACAAAGAACTATATCTACTCAGGTGCATGACTTAGGATTGTCTGGAGGGTACAGATCTAATAGGACATGGATGTCATGTGCATGTATGTGTGTATTGTCTGTGATGCACAGAGAGACAGAAACAGGGGGAGAGAGACACTCACATTGACAATCAGCTCAGGCAGTCCTGGGGCAAGAGGTCTGGAACCTCCCAGACAGAACAGAAGGCTGTACATGGAAGTCAGGATGAGGTTGCAGACTTTCATCCATATTTAGGCTGAAGGACTGAAATGCTAAGAGGAGAGAAAGAAGAAAATTAAAACATCCAATTCAAGCTGCTAGAAATGAAACATATAAAGTCTCTGATCACAAGTAGAAGGGCTGGGATTAGCAGCAGACCCAACAAGACAAATGACATGAGGGAATCCAAAGACACAGCACAGGCACTGCAGAGTAAAAAGTACAAAAACAACAATTTAAAAGTGAGCAAGGCAGGGGGATCCTCAGAAGATGCTAGAGGACTAGGACCCTATTTCAACTGGCCCCCTGAATTTCTTGGGGTATCTACAAACCACTCTGAACATGAAATCAGCATGAGATGTAATAATTTATATCTGGTGGTCTCGAGGTGAAAAGGGGAGAGCAATTATTCTGTTGGCAGATACTTGAAGATAAATAGATGGAGAGAGAGCGCCAAAAGCTGGTGCGAGGAAGGTAATATAACACCATAGTGCAAAAGGGTCCCGTGCTCGGGACCAGGCACAGATTCAAAGACTGGTAGTGCAAGGTAAGGACTTTAGTCCAGCACCAAGGCAGGATCCACAAGCTGCTGGTGCCTGGACATGACCTGGAGGCAGCTCAGGGTTTTAGAAGCACCAAGGATAGAGACATTCCCAATCTTGGAATCAACCTCTGGGGGAGCTTCTGTGGGATGAACAACTAGAGAGGCAGTGGTTTTTAGCAGGGCAGACAGCAACAAAGACTGTGTGTCCTGGAGAGTTCAGTGAAGAGCAGACTGTGATTTCTCTGTTTTGGGACAGAGGTTTCAGTGTGGTCAATTCTGCTCTGACTTTTGGAAGAGACACAGAATGCTACCAGGGGAAGCCACCAGAGAACAAAAGCCCCCCAATACCGGTTTTCACTGAGCCCACCCCTCCCCACAGGGGGCAGGGCAAATCTGTCCAAGGAGGGTTGCCTGAGTAACAACATTACAGGCCCCTCTGCCAGAAGACAGGCTGGATGAACAAGAGGAAGACAACCCTAGAGTCTCTCTATAACAGGTACATCTTGCTTAGGTAATGGTTTATACTTTAGACACTGTATATTCCCTCAAGCACTCCCCCAACTGAATGATTAGGAGGAGGAACCCCCAACAAAGAAAAGAATCAGAGACTGTGGCCTCTGCCACAGACCTAATGGATATAGATATAAGTAAGATATCAGAGATAGACTTCAGAGTTACAATTATGAAGTCAATATACAGGGTTGAGAAAAATATTAGCAACAATATAGAATCTCTAAGAGCAGAAATGAGGTCTAATCACAGGCTTCTCCCTCTTCTCTGCCCTGCAGGTGGACTCTGCAGAGGATGTATGATGAATAACACACAAATTACCATTGAGTGATATTCCATTTGTTTAAAGAGGCAGAGCATGACTGAATATGTTCAGTGCAGATATGGACGACCTTTAAACAGGGCCACATCTCATTTCTGAAAATGAAAACTGCAGCATCTTAGAGGAAAAATGCACAGGGTGACACTGACAACAGATTAGAAGCTGCAAAATAAGAGATTCCTTAACTCCATGACATCAAAGTAGTAACCATTCAAAATGAAATAAGGCAAAAAAATAAATAAATAAATAAGTGAATAAGTCAAAAGACTGTAAGAAATGAACAGAGCCTCAGTTGGCTGTGGGACCACTTCATGCAGCCCACTGTGCTTGTAACTGGAGCCCCCAAGCAGAAAAGACATACAGGAGGAAAGAGAAAAGATGCTTAAAGAGGTATTGGACAGAAATGTCACAAATGTGGTGAAAACAATAACTGACATATTCAAGAAGTTCATCAAAGCTCAAGCACTGGAACCATGAGGCACCGACACTGTCATCACATCACACCCACATTGCTGAACATCATTGTGGAAGAATCATCTGTGACGCAGCCAGGGAGAACGTGCAGGTGGTCTGCAGAGGAATAAACATGGTGAGAGCAGATTCTTACTACAAGCAAAACAAGCAAGATAGCAGTGGAGAAATTATTTTTTTAATAAAACAAAGGATTTAAACTATATATCTGTAGGGGAACCTGGGTGACTTTATCAGTTAAGCTTCTGCCTTTAGCTCAGGTCATGATCCTAGACTCCCAGGATCAAGCCATTTCTCCTTCTGCCTGCTCAGTGGGGAGTCTGTTTCTACTTCTCCCTCTGCCCAAACCCCAACTTGTGTTCTCTCTCTCTCCCCCTCTCAAATGAATAAAATCTTTATAAAAATATGTATCTGTAGAAAAAAAAATCTGTTCACCTGAAATTCATTATCCTGTCAAAATATCTCTCAAAAATGAAGCAAGATAAATCTTCAGCCTGAACATCAACAACATAATTGATCACCCACAGACACTCACTACAGCAGCAAGTAAGACACCCCTTGCACAGAGGAACAGTCTCTCAGATAGCAATGTGACTCCACACCAAGGGACGAAGAACATCAGCTTTGGGAACTACCTGGACAAAGATAGAAATGTCTCTGAATGATCACTGTGTGAAGCCAAACATAACAATATTCTCTGGATCATGATGACTCTCAGAATTAAACTAATGACCACCATAGCCCAAAGTCAGGGGTGGGTAAGAAGAACATATTAAACAGTCCTTGTTCTATGTGAGGTGATATAAAAATCACAAGAAGGTAGACTGGGAAGGGAGATTGGTCCTGTAAACCTCGATGCAACAATAAACTAAAACCTGAATAACAAAGAGTTATGTCTAATGAAGTGTGTTCATTAGGGTTCTCCAGACAGAGCCAGCAGGAGAGGCACACAGCTGAGCCTTGAACAACACGGGCTGACTTTCTGGAGGCCAGTTACTCACAAGGGTTTACACGATAGTAATATAAATGCATTTTCTCTTTTTCATGCTTTTCCCAAAAATCTGTATGTTTTATTACCAGGAAACAGCCAGGAATGGGATGCTGAGCAGCCAGACAGGTAGATGGACAATCCTCCCATAGAGGATGCCTGCCTGATCCAGGGTCTACCCCAGAGCAGAAGTCTAGTTTTCAGGGAGACAGTAAGTGTACCTTGTGGAACTTTCCAGGGGGACATGGTCTCTGGTTAGGGGTATATACCTGCAGAGCTATGGGGAATGGAGAACATACTTCTTTATTACCAAGACCATTCTGTGGGGCATACCACGTCACCACAGAGCCTTCTGGTGAATATGGAACTTGGTGAAGGTCCATTTGATGGCATTTCCCAGCATGCTCCACCCCTTGGGCTGGGCTTCTATCCCCTTCCACAGGTGCTGGGTGTCCTCCCTGTTCACTCAGATCTTGCTGTGCTTATGGATTTGACCTGAGAGCCTGCGGTGATCTCATTAATCTGCACATGATCCCTGCCTGCTACCTGCTTCCTCTCCAGTGGTCACAAGGGAAGGCCAGGCTCCATGAACCCCACTCAACAGAGGGGGCTTGAGGGTCGAGGAGCTGAGTGCAGTTCATGTCTGTTTGCCACATTGTTAGGGGAGGTTGGTGAACATGCACAGATACTTTATGTATTAACTGTATGCCCATCGATGATCTTGGCTAAGGAATGATGCACAGGGTCAGCACAATGCCAGTCCTCACTGGAGGCTCACATGGGGCTGGCCGTCCAAGGGCTGCAAGGACCCCACATCAGCACCAGTGATCCTAATTTTCCTAAATTTCTTCTTCACGACATCTTCTTATGGATTTGCTATGAGAATACAATATATAATGCATATAACATATAAAATATGTGTTAATCCACTGTGTATGTTGTCAGTAAGGTTTATGATCAATAAACGCTATTAGTAGTTATGGTTCAGGAGGAGTCAAAAGTTATATGCAGATTTTTACTGCACCTCTATCAGCTCCCCTAACACCTGCACTAGCCACCAGGGTCCCTAAGAAGGAGTTCCTGAGTCCTGTGTCCCCCACTTTCCAGCCCCAAACCATATCCATGATGACCCACCACCCCAGTGTTAGCAGTAGTGATACCTCAGAAGGGTCCTGCCTCCTCTCCTTCACATGGGCCATTTCCTATTTTCAAGGCTAGTCGTATCTCCTGTAGTCTGGCCTTGAGAGTGGCAGGGACCAAAAGAGAAGAGTATGCCTCCCTGGAGGCAGTAGTCCACCAATCAATGGGTTCTGAATCAGTGGGTTCTGAATCCCCACCTGGACAATGGGCTTCCCTGCACCTCCAAGAGAGCGGCCACCAGGGGGGCAGCAGAAATTACATGGCCAAACCACCTGCCCATGGGGAGGGTCTGGGCATCAGGAGTTCTAACAAGGAGGGTTGTTCACCAGGACCTAAGAAAGAAAAGAAAAGGCACAGGTTTTCTACACTATCAGCTTTGACTCTGATGTAAAATTCTGACTCGGGGGCTTTCAGAACTGTGTCTTGGTGTATTTGTCTCTGTCTCTAACACTGGTGAAATTCTTCATGCCTCCCCACTCAGCACATTCCTGCTACACTCAGTCACTGCCAAGCGCTGCTCAAGCTGGGTCAACCCCAGGACTCAGTGCATCCTGATACAGAGGCACAGCATCTATGGCCAGGCCTCAGGATGCACACCTACAACAGCCCTTCAATGTCTCCTTAAAACACTATGTGTGTTTTGCAAAGGAGAACTTTTTTTTGGGTTCTGATGTTCCCCAAAGGACATATGGCTTAGGCACTGCACTGCCCTAAGCCCACTAGTGCCTGCAGAGGAAACATGTTATTGAGGGCTCAGAAAATGTAGACTTCAGTGTTCAGCCAGGACAGACCAGCCCAGGAGTAAGATCATAAATGCAGAGGGACAGAGTTGGGCACCCCATTCTATGGGCCATGGGGTGAAGCAGAATCTCTTTGGTTGACAGTGGGTCTGCAGGACCAGACCACACCTCTCTGTGTCTCTTGGGTCTGAGCACTTCTCTGAAACCACAAGGCTCCTCAGCAGCTGGCCCTGAGACCCAGCTGATTTGCATGACCTTCCTGTCCCTCTGCAGGGAGATAAGAGTTGCCTGGAATGAATCCACTCCAGCCACAGCACTTGGGGAGCAGAATCAGGCCACCTCCACCATGGCCTGGACCACTCTCCTCCTAGGCCTTCTTGCTCACTTCACAGGTGCTACACCCAGGCTCAGACCCTCTGCAGCCCTAGGGATCTGGAGAATTCTAGGCCCTGACTCTGAGCTCAACTGGGAGCTGCTTGTCGAGGGGAGGATGAACGTGACCCTGCTGAGGATGACAGACTGAAGGGGTGTCATTCCCCTGTGTGCTCACTGGCTGTGACATGCCCAGAGAAAACTGAGGATGATCTCCTTTGGGCAAAGAATCCACTCACCAGTCAGAACCATGGGCTTCAGGAGCTGAGATGCTGGGAGGGTGGCAACCGGGCAGTGAGAATCCCTGGGGTTCAGGCCAGACAGGTGATGGTGTTCTCGGATGAGACCCAGAGCTGGAAACCTAACTCTCCATTTCTCTCTTACAGCTTCTTTGGCTTCCTATGTGCTGACTCAGCCTCCATCTATGTCGGTGGCCCTGGGACAGACAGCCCAGGTCACCTGTGGGGGAAACAACATTGGAAATAAAAATGTTTACTGGTACCAGCAGAAGTCAGGCCAGAGTCCTGTGATGATCATCTATTCTAGCAGCAGCAGGCCCTCAGGGATCCCTGAGTGATTCTCAGGCACCAACTCTGGGAACACGGCCACCCTGACCATCAGTGGGGCCCAGGCCGAGGACGAGGCTGACTATTACTGTCAGTCCTATGATAGCAGTGGTAATACTCACAGTGACAGAAGCAGATGGGGAAGTGAGACAAAAACCCCTTCCCCATCTGTGTCTCACTCTCATCTAACCCCAGTGGCCTGTGCATGAATAAATGAGTAGGTCTGACTCAGGTCCCCAAATCCAACCTCCCCCAGCCTCCTTGGACACCCACACTTCTGGCAGTGCCTGCAGAGGGTATATCAGGTTAGATTTGGGACTCCTGAGATTTTCTGGACCTGAGTATGTTTGGAAACAGAGGCACTGGTTGCAAGGACAAACAGAACCAAACATCCATATACTGGTCACTTTTTCTTATTCCCATATAGTGGCCATAGACCACTCCTTCACCCGACTTCCTGGGACTAGAGCCCAGAATCTTCCAGCTCAGCTGAGCTCTTGTAGCCCTATCACCGTGGTGGTTGGGGATTCTAAGTGGAGCAAAGCAGTGCTTTACCCATCATAATCACCCCTCTTCTAGGCTCACACATGCCCCCACCTCTGGCCAGAGGCCATGAAAACTCACAGAGGTGCTCCTCACTGGGAAGTACTCTTAGATCAGAAAACACCCTCCCCAAGTTGCTCCCCCTTCTCATAGAGATTGTGTTGAATGATGGCCCGAATCCAAGGTCCCAAGGTCTATCCCCAGTCAGATATCCTAGAAGGTCCAAGGTTAAAGGCCTCCATGCAGGAATGAGTCCTCATTGATATCTCACTTTGTGTGGGTAATTATTCCTTCACCTAGTCTGACTTCCCTCCTGCTCCTACATTTCCTACACATACACTTCTCCACCTCAGAGTATGCCTTCTGGAATCCAATGCAGATTGGCTTATGTCACTGAAGTGGTCCTCAGGGACCTCTGGGGGACACTATTAGACACAGAGCTCTGATTTCTCCAACAAGTCCACAATGGGCATGTCCAATCCCAACACAGATGGCATTGTTACAGCTATTTATTTTTTTACAATGAGAAGAGAGGTAGGCACACTAGGGACCTGGTCCTGACAGACAGTTGGAGAGAAACGTCCATGCTGATGGTGAATGAGGGACATTGGGAGAGTTGTCTCATTCAATGAACTGGCCAGAAGATACACAACCATGGGAGTGAGACACACAATGGGTTAAGCCTCACATCTACCCCCCAAATTGTGCCCAAGAATTTCTTTTTACACACACTCTACCCAGAAATGCAGACAGAAAAGAATTTTGTGAAATACAACTCAGTTTGTCAATGCTGACACTTAATAAACCACCATAGTACCCCCCATCCACATGACATACATCCGGATCCACACAAACCAGTCTCCAAGTATAAAGAATGTTGGAAGTCATGTTTCCACCTAATATGATGAAACTATCCAATCAACAATTACAAACATGCTCACCCTTTCTTCACAAGAGGATTCAAATATATGTTTTTCCACTAGTGATTTTCATTTATTTTTGTCCCAGCTTATTTGATATCCCATAACTTCAATATGAGATAGACTTAGCTAGTGTTAACATATCTAATGATAGATGACAATGGGCTGACACAGGTGAACAAAAGAGAACCTTATACTTAATATGGATTTAAACTTATTCATGTCAACAAAAGGAAGAAACACTTGTTACTTCTATTCTTCTCTTTTCTGTCACTACCTTGTGGTCAGAATAATGTCTCTAATTACCTTCTTCAAGATCCCTTGTCCCCTTGCTCACAGCAAATTCCTGAGCTAGTCATGAACCCTGCCAGTTGGGAAAACCAAGCCTTTATTCTGGAAGGTGGGTTCATTATCAGAGCCGCTGCATTGGATTGTGGTGAATTTATGACTGTAATCACAGTGCCAGGGAGTATTTGGGGATCTGCTGAATCCATGCATACATCTGCTTATCCCAATTGTGTTGTAGATACTCAGTTGTCCCATGATAGACATTAGGATTCCCCTAGCCGTTGCCCCTTACTTTTCCTGATGATTCAGTGCCAGGAAGACATGGGAGGGGTGAGGGGTATGGTGCCCTCACATACACCAGAACAGTGTGGTCAATATCTCATTGGGGAAACACTCAATCCACAACACACACCGCATGTGGCTGATGAAAAAGTCTATTCTTAAACTATTTTTCCACATGATTACAGGGTCTAGAATCTGAATCAAGCTCTGGGACCAGACTCAGACATTTAAGCCCCAAGAACCAGGTGGCCTGGTAGGGCCTGGGAAGACAAGGAGAGGAAGTGAGACTTTCCACGGTGGCCTATAACCCCAGCCTGTGAAGCTCAGTAAACACACAGTCCTCAGGGGAGGAGGGGATCCCCAAGATGCAGATGCAGCTCTGGGGGGGACCCAGGCATCTACACATGCATGAGCCTGTGGAGCTAGTCTTCTGAGGACCACACGGTGAGTAGCCTCTTCATTCTGCTTCCCTGCTGCACCTATCACAGACAAGAGACCCCACAGGGAGGCACAGTGTGAGGCACAGGTGTCCTGATTCCTTACCATATAGGATCTATGAACTCACCATGTCACATTGCTCCCTCACCTCAGGGTTGGGCCAGTCACAACTGAATCAACCTCCCTGTCTTCCTCCAGTTTCCTCTCTCCTCCTCTCTTATAAGCTCCAAACTTCCACTGACCTGAGGCCACCTCTATCCATGTCAGTGGCCCTGGGCAGGCACAGGATCCCCTGCTCTGAAGATGAGCTCAGGCAGAACTTGAATCTTGGTACCAGCAGAAGCCAAGCCGGGTCCCTAAACTAGTTAAATATACAGATGTGAGTGATCAACAAGTTCTGATTCTGAGGATGCAACTTAAGGACATGACCCACCAGAGCATGACCAGGACCACAAGGGCCAAGACAGAGATGCCCATTGTTGCATGACTATCCTCATAGTGGGAGTGCCTGAAAGTGACTCAAAGTGACAAAGAAGGATCTACAGGGGGACACAAACCCTCCTCTATGGCCTGGACCTCCTAACCTGCCTTCTGAACAATGGCCACTCAGGCCTTTGGATCAGATTCCCTCCCTGTTGCTGCCCTCACCCCTGGAGGGTGGAAGACTCTAGCAGGTTCTCTGTCCTCAAGTCTGTGTTTATCCTACTGAATAGTGGCAGAGTGGGGTGCTGTTCTGACATGGGGTCTTTTGTTGAATTTTGTGACTGAGAGTAAAGATTTGGGATGTCATTACATGACTTACATGTCACTTGGACCCCAGATGTAACCACATGTCACTCAGGAGGATATAGAGCTGTCTCAGCACAGTACTGAGGTAATCCCACTTCTCCTTGGGTACAGGTAGCCTGGATATCTCTGGTTTCCTGGATGAGGTTTCCCTATATCCTGAAGGGCAATTTGAGGGTTTGTAAATTGTGGACCAGACTCCTGCTGCCTTAGGACCTTCCCACACTTTTAAAAACTGTTAAAGAAGTGCAGACACGACCTAGGTCCCACCTAGAGAATTTCTCCTGGCATCACTGTCTTCCTGCTGTACCAAATCACCTGCACCAGGCAGGTATGACCCTTAGCTCAGTTCTGATGCACATGGACTCACAGCCACTGGTGCTGACCCTGTGTGGAGACCACAACTGCTTTCAGGCCTCATTGTAGCTCTGAGGAGAGAGACATTTTCCAAGATGTGAATAAAATTGTATCATAAGTTGAATTTCTCTTCATGAATCTTTCAGTTGCAGTTTTGAAATATATTTGTAAAATAATTGTATGAAGTCCAAATGACAAGGAGGGATTTATTAAGAAAGAAAAGCAGAGTTTCGCCTATTTCCACCCTGGCTTGTGTCAGAGCAATATCTTCAAAGGAGTTGTGAGGAGAAAACCATTTTCTCCTCACAAAAGCATGGAAAGTGCCACTGGAATCTTTCATATAAAATTTAATTATTGTGGAGGGAGGAGTCAAGATGGGGGAGAAGTAGCAGGCTGAGACTACATCAGCTAGCAGGAGATCAGCTAGATAGCTTATCTAAAGATTGCAAATGCCTGCAAATCCATCGGCAGATCAAAGAGAAGAACAGCAATTCTGGAAACAGAAAAACAACCACTTTATGAAAGGTAGGACCGGCGGAGAAGTGAATCCAAAGTGACGAGAAGATAGACCCTGGGGGGGAGGGGCCAGCTCCCGGCAAGCAGCGGAGCAACGGAGCACAAAATCAGGACTTTTAAAAGTCTGTTCCGCTGAGGGACATCACGCCAGAGGCTAAATCGGGGCAAAGCACAGGCGGGGTCAGCGTGGCCTCAGGTCCCGCAGGGTCACAGAAGGATCAGGGGTGTCTGAGTATCACAGAGCTTGCGGGTATAGGAACAGGAAAGTCAGCTACAGAGACAGAACCGACAGTAAGCTCACAGCTTGGTGTTACCTTGAATCGGTTGCAGGCTAGGTGAGCTTAGAGCGTGGCAGGAGGTCAGGAAGACGGGAGTAACTGGGCGCTGTTCTCTGAGGGCGAACTGAAGAGGGGGCGCCAGGCTCTCAGCTCCTACAGGCCGGAGACCAGGAGGCCGCCATTTGTATTCCTGTCCTCTGGAACTCTACAGAAAGCGCTCAGGGAACAAAAGCTCCTGAAAGCAAACCCGAGCGGATTACTCAGCACAGGCCCCTGGTAAGGGCGGTGCAATTCCGCCTGGGACAAAGACACTTGAGAATCACTACACCAGGCCCCTCCCCCAGCAGATCAACAAGAAATCCAGCCAAGATCAAGTTCACCTACCAAGGAGTGCGGTTTCAATACCAAGGAGAGCAGCAGAATTCCAGAGGAGGAGAAAGCAAAGCACAGAACTCAAGGCTTAATCCCTGTGATTTTTTTTAGTTTTACAGTTAGTTTAATTTTTTTCTTTTTCACTTTTTTTCTCTTCTTCTGCTAAAATTTTTTTAAACCTTTACCCTTTTCTTTTTTAACGTTTTTTTAACTAGGTTATCTAATATATATTTGTTCCTTTTCATATTTTTCTTTATTCGTTTTCCTTTTATTAATTCTTTTCTTTTATTTTTTTTTCATTCTTTCTTATTGAACCTCTTTTTATCCCCTTTCTCCCCCCCTCACGATTTGGGATCTCTTCTGATTTGGTTAAAGCATATTTTCCCGGGGTTGTTGCCACCCTTTTAGTATTTTCCTAGCTCCTTCATATACTCTTATCTGGACAAAATGACAAGGCGGAAAAATTCACCACAAAAAAAAAGAACAAAAGGCATTCCTGAAGGCTAGGGACCAAATCAATACAGATATTGGTAATGTGTCAGATCTAGAGTTCAGAATGACAATTCTCAAGGTTCTAGCCGGGCTCGAAAAAGGCATGGAAAATATTAGAGAAACCCTCTCGAGAGATATAAAAGCCCTTTATGGAGAAATAAAAGAACTAAAATCTAACCAAGTTGAAATCAAAAAAGCTATTAATGAGGTGCAATCAAAAATGGAGGATCTCACTGCTAGGATAAATGAGGCAGAAGAAAGAATTAGTGATATAGAAGAACAAATGACAGAGAATAAAGAAGCTGAGCAAAAGAGGGACAAACAGCTACTGGAACACGAGGGGAGAATTCGAGAGATAAGTGACACCATAGGACGAAACAACATTAGAATAATTGGGATTCCAGAAGAAGAAGAAAGAGAGAGGGGAGCAGAAGGTATAATGAGGAGAATAATTGGGGAGAATTTCCCCAAAATGGCAAAGAGAACAAGCATCAAAATTCAGGAGGTTCATAGAACGCCCCTCAAAATCAATAAGAATAGGCCCACACCCCATCCCTAATAGTAAAATTTATAAGCCTTTGTGAAAAGAGAAAATCCTGAAAGCAGCCCGGGAAAGAAGACTGTAACATACAATGGTAAAAATATTAGATTGGCAGCTGACTTATCTACAAGACCTGGCAGGCCAGAAAGACATGGCATGATATTTTCAGAGCACTAAATGAAAAAACATGCAGCCAAGAATACAATATCCAGCTAGGCGATCATTGAAAATAGAAGGAGAGATTAAAAGCTTCCAGGACAAACAAAAACTGAAAGAATTTGCAAACACCAAACCAGCTCTACAGGAAATATTGAAAGGGGTCCTCTAAGCAAAGAGAGAGCCTACAAGTGGTAGATCAGTAAGGAACAGAAACAATATACAGTAACAGTCACCTTACAGGCAATAAAATGACACTACATTCATATCTCTCAATAGTTACCCTGAATGTTAATGGGTTAAATGCCCCAATCAAAAGACACAGGGTATCAGAATGGATAAAAAAACAAAATCCATCTATATGTTGCCTCCAAGAAACTCATTTTAAGCCCGAAGACACCTCCAGATTTAAAGTAAGGGGGTGGAAAAGAATTTACCATGCTAATGGACATCAGAAGAGAGCAGGAGTGGCAATTCTTATATCAGATCAATTAGATTTTAAGCAAAAGACTATAATAAGAGATGAGGAAGGACACTATATCATACTCAAAGGGTCTGTACAACAAGAAGATCTAACAATTTAAATATCAATACCCCCAACGGGGGAGCAGCCAACTATATAAACCAATTAATAACAAAATCAAAGAAACACATCAACAATAATACAATAATAGTAGGGGACTTTAACACTCCTCTCACTGAAATGGACAGATCATCCAAGCAAAAGATCAGCAAGGAAATAAAGGCCTTAAACGACACACTGGACCAGATGGACATCACAGATATATTCAGAACATTTCATCCCAAAGCAACAGAACACACATTCTTCTCTAGTTCATATAGAACATTCTCCAGAATAGATCACATCCTCGGTCCTAAATCAGGACTCAACTGGTATCAAAAGATTGGGATCATTCCCTGCATATTTTCAGACCACAATGCTCTGAAGCTAGAACTCAACCACAAAAGGAAATTTGGAAAGAACCCGAATACATGGAGACTAAACAGCATCCTTCTAAAGAATGAATGGGTCAACCAGGAAATTAAAGAAGAATTGAAAAAAATCATGGAAACAAATGATAAAGAAAATACAATGGTTCAAAATCTGTGGGACACAACAAAGGCAGTCCTGAGAGGAAAATATATAGCGGTACAAGCCTTTCTCAAGAAATAAGAAAGGTCTCAGGTACACAACCTAACCCTACACCTAAAGGAGCTGGAGAAAGAACAAGAAAGAAACCCTAAGCCCAGCAGGAGAAGAGAAATCGTAAAGATCAGAGCAGAAATAAATGAAATAGAAACCAAAAAACAATAGAACAAATCAACGAAACTAGGAGCTGGTTCTTTGAAAGAATTAATAAAATTGATAAACCCCTGGCCCGACTTATCAAAAAGAAAAGAGAAAGGGACCCAAATAAATAAAATCATGAATGAAAGAGGAGAGATCATAACTAACACCAAAGAAATACAAACTATTATAAGAACATACTATGAGCAACTCTACGCCAACAAATTTGACAATCTGGAAGAAATGGATGCATTCCTAGAAACATATAAACTACCAAAACTGAACCAGGAAGAAATAGAAAACCTGAACAGACCCATAACCAGTAAGGAGATTGAAACAGTCATTAAAAATCTCCAAACAAACAAAAGCCCAGGGACAGACAGCTTCCCGGGGGAATTCTACCAAACATTTAAAGAAGAACTAATTCCTATTCTCCTGAAACTGTTCCAAAAAATAGAAATGGAAGGAAAACTTCCAAACGCATTTTATGAGGCCAGAATCACCTTGATCCCAAAACCAGACAAGGATCCCATCAAAAAAGAGAGCTATAGACCAATATCCTTGATGAACACAGATGCGAAAATCTCAACAAAATACTAGCCAATAGGATTCAACAGTACATTAAAAGGATTATTCACCACGACCAAGTGGGATTTATTCCAAGGCTGCAAGGTTGGTATAACATCCGCAGTCAATGTGATACAACACATCAATAAAAGAAAGGACAAGAACCATATGATACTCTCAATAGATGCTGAAAAAGCATTTGACAAAGTACAGCATTTCTTCTTGATCAAAACTCTTCAAAGTGTAGGGATAGAGGGCACATACATCAATATCATCAAAGCCAACTATGAAAAACCCACCGCAAATATCATTCTCAATAGAGAAAAACTGAAAGCTTTTCTGCTAAGGTCAGGAACACGGCAGGGATGTCCATTATCACCACTGCTATTCAACATAGTACTAGAGGTCCTAGCCTCAGCAATCAGACAACAAAAGGAAATTAAAGGCATCCAAATCGGCAAAGAAGAAGTCAAATTATCACTCTTCACAGATGATATGATACTATATGTGGAAAACCCAAAAGACTCCACTCCAAAACTGCTAGAACTTGTACAGGAATTCAGTAAAGTGTCAGGATATAAAATAAATGCACAGAAATCAGTTGCATTTCTCTACACCAACAACAAGAGAGAAGAAAGAGAAATTAAGGAGTCAATCCCATTTACAATTGCACCCAAAACAATAAGATACCTAGGAATAAACCTAACCAAAGAGGCACAGAATCTATACTCAGAAAACTATAAAGTACTCATGAAAGAAATTGAGGAAGACACAAAGAAATGGAAAAATGTTCCATGCTCCTGGATTGGAAGAATAAATATTGTGAAAATGTCTATGCTTCCTAAAGCAATCTACACATTTAATGCAATTCCTATCAAAGTACCATCCATCTTTTTCAAAGAAATGGAACAAATAATTCTAAAATTGATATGGAACCAGAAAAGACCTCGAATAGCCAAAGGGATAGTGAAAAAGAAAGCCAATGTTGGTGGCATTACAATTCCGGACTTCAAGCTCTATTACAAAGCTGTCATCATCAAGAGAGCATGGTACTGGCACATAAACAGACACATAGATTAATGGAACAGAATAGAGAGCCCAGAAATAGACCCTCAACTCTATGATCAACTAATCTTCAACAAAGCAGGAAAGAATGTCCAATGGAAAAAAGACAGCCTCTTCAATAAATGGTGCTGGGAAAATTGGACAGCCACATGCAGAAAAATGAAATTGGACCATTTCCTTACACCACACACAAAAATATACTCAAAATGGATGAAGGACCTCAATGTGTGAAAGGAATCCATCAGAATCCTTGAGGAGAACACAGGCAGCAACCTCTTCGACCTCAGCCGCAGCAACATCTTCCTAGGAACATCGCCAAAGGCAAGGGAAGCAAGGGCAAAAATGAACTATTGGGATTTCATCAAGATCAAAAGCTTTTGCACAGCAAAGGAAACAGTTAACAAAATCAAAAGACAACTGACAGAATGGGAGAAGATATTTGCAAACGACATGTCAGATAAAGGACTAGTGTCCAGAATCTATAAAGAACTTAGCAAACTCAACACCCAAAGAACAAATAATCCAATCAAGAAATGGGCAGAGGACATGAACAGACATTTCTGCAAAGAAGACATCCCGATGGCCAACAGACACATGAAAAAGTGCTCCATATCACTCAGCATCAGGGAAATACAAATCAAAACCACAATGTAATATCACCTCACACCAGTCAGAATGGCTAAAATCAACAAGTCAGGAAATGACAGATGCTGGCAAGGATGCGGAGAAAGGGGAACCCTCCTACACTGTTGGTGGGAATGCAAGCTGGTGCAACCACTCTGGAAAACAGCATGGAGGTTCCTCAAAATGTTGAAAATAGAACTGCCCTATGACCCAGCAATTGCACTACTCAGAATTGACCCTAAAGATACAAATGTAGTGATATGAAGGGGCATGTGCACCTGAATGTTTATAGCAGCAATGTCCACAATAGCCAAACTATGGAAAGTACCTAGATGTCCATCAACAGATGAATGAATCAAGAAGATGTGATATATATACACAATGGATTACTATGCAGCCATCAAAAGAAATGAAATCTTGCCATTTGCAACAACTTAGATGGAACTAGAGTGTATCATGCTTAGCGAAATAAGTCAAGCAGAGAAAGACAACTATCATATGATCTCCCTGATATGAGGAAGTGGTGATGCAACATGGGGGCTTAAGTGGGTAGGCGAAGAATCAATGAAACAAGATGGGATTGGGAGGGAGACAAACCATAAGTGACTTTTTTTTTTTAATTTTTTATTTTTTATAAACATATATTTTTATCCCCTGGGGTACAGGTCTGTGAATCACCAGGCTTACACACTTCACAGCACTCACCAAATCACATACCCTCCCCAATGTCCA
Organism: Mustela putorius furo; assembly: GCF_011764305.1. Classification (NCBI taxonomy): domain Eukaryota; kingdom Metazoa; phylum Chordata; class Mammalia; order Carnivora; family Mustelidae; genus Mustela; species Mustela putorius. The sequence goes on from NW_025422010.1 coordinate 984,517, forward strand.
TAATCCCACCCCCTTCTCCCAAACCCCCTCCCCCCGGCAACCTCAGTTTGTTTTGTGAGATCAAGAGTCACTTATGGTTTGTCTCCCTCCCAATCCCATCTTGTTTCATTTATTCTTCTTCTACCCACTTAAGCCCCCATGTTGCATCACCACTTCCTCATATCAGGGAGATCATATGATAGTTGTCTTTCTCTGCTTGACTTATTTCGCTAAGCATGATACGCTCTAGTTTCATCCATGTTGTTGCAAATGGCAAGATTTCATTTCTTTTGATGGCTGCATAGTATTCCATTGTGTATATATACCACATCTTCTTGATCCATTCATCTGTTGATGGACATCTAGGTTCTTTCCATAGTTTGGCTATTGTGGACATTGCTGCTATAAACATTCGGGTGCATGTGTCCCATTGGACTACTACATTTGTATCTTTTTTTTTTTTTTAATTTTTTATTTTTTATAAACATATATTTTTATCCCCAGGGGTACAGGTCTGTGAATCACCAGGTTTACACACTTCACAGCACTCACCAAAGAACATACCCTCCCCAATGTCCACAATCCCACCCCCTTCTCCCAAACCCCCTCCCCCCGGCAACCCTCAGTTTGTTTTGTGAGATTAAGAGTCACTTATGGTTTGTCTCCCTCCCAATCCCATCTTGTTTCATTTATTCTTCTTCTACCCACTTAAGCCCCCATGTTGCATCACCACTTCCTCATATCAGGGAGATCATATGATAGTTGTCTTTCTCTGCTTGACTTATTTCGCTAAGCATGATACGCTCTAGTTCCATCCATGTTGTTGCAAATGGCAAGATTTCATTTCTTTTGATGGCTGCATAGTATTCCATTGTGTATATATACCACATCTTCTTGATCCATTCATCTGTTGATGGACATCTAGGTTCTTTCCATAGTTTGGCTATTGTGGACATTGCTGCTATAAACATTCGGGTGCATGTGTCCCTTTGGACTACTACATTTGTATCTTTAGGGTAAATACCCAATAGTGCAATTGCTGGGTCATAGGGCAGTTCTATTTTCAACATTTTGAGGAACCTCCATGCTGTTTTCCAGAGTGGCTGCACCAGCTTGCATTCCCACCAACAGTGTAGGAGGGTTCCCCTTTCTCCGCATCCTCGCCAGCATCTGTCATTTCCTGACTTGTTGATTTTAGCCATTCTGACTGGTGTGAGGTGATATCTCATTGTGGTTTTGATTTCTATTTCCCTGATGCCGAGTGATATGGAGCACTTTTTCATGTGTCTGTTGGCCATCTGGATGTCTTCTTTGCAGAAATGTCTGTTCATGTCTTCTGCCCATTTCTTGATTGGATTATTTGTTCTTTGGGTGTTGAGTTTGCTAAGTTCTTTATAGATTCTGGACACTAGTCCTTTATCTGATATGTCGTTTGCAAATATCTTCTCCCATTCTGTCAGTTGTCTTTTGATTTTGTTAACTGTTTCCTTTGCTGTGCAAAAGCTTTTGATCTTGATGAAATCCCAGTAGTTCATTTTTTCCCTTGCTTCCCTTGCCTTTTGCGTTGTTCCTAGGAAGATGTTGCTGCGGCAGAGGTCGAAGAGGTTGCTGCCCGTGTTCTCCTCAAGGATTTTGATGGATTCCTTTCGTACATTGAGGTCCTTCATCCATTTTGAGTATATTTTTGTGTGTGGTGTAAGGAAATGGTCCAATTTCATTTTTCTGCATGTGGCTGTCCAATTTTCCCAGCACCATTTATTGAAAAGGCTGTCTTTTTTCCATTGGACATTCTTTCCTGCTTTGTCGAAGATTAGTTGACCATAGATTTGAGGGTCTATTTCTGGGCTCTCTATTCTGTTCCATTGATCTATGTGTCTGTTTTTGTGCCAGTACCATGCTGTCTTGATGATGACAGCTTTGTAATAGAGCTTGAAGTCCGGAATTGTGATGCCACCAACGTTGGCTTTCTTTTTCAATATCCCTTTGGCTATTCGAGGTCTTTTCTGGTTCCATATAAATTTTAGAATTATTTGTTCCATTTCTTTGAAAAAGATGGATGGTACTTTGATAGGAATTGCATTAAATGTGTAGATTGCTTTAGGTAGCATAGACATTTTCACAATATTTATTCTTCCAATCCAGGAGCATGGAACATTTTTCCATTTCTTTGTGTATTCCTCAATTTCTTTCATGAGTACTTTATAGTTTTCTGAGTATAGATTCTGTGTCTCTTTGGTGAGGTTTATTCCTAGGTATCTTATGGTTTTGGATGCAATTGTAAATGGGATTGACTCCTTAATATCTCTTTCTTCTGTCTTGCTGTTGGTGTAGAGAAATGCAACTGATTTCTGTGCATTGATTTTATATCCTGACACTTTACTGAATTCCTGTATAAGTTCTAGCAGTTTTGGAGTGGAGTCTTTTGGGTTTTCCACATATAGTATCATATCATCTGCGAAGAGTGATAATTTGACTTCTTCTTTGCCGATTTGGATGCCTTTAATTTCCTTTTGTTGTCTGATTGCTGAGGCTAGGACCTCTAGTACGATGTTGAATAGCAGTGGTGATAATGGACATCCCTGCCGTGTTCCTGACCTTAGCGGAAAAGCTTTCAGTTTTTCGCCATTGAGAATGATATTTGCGGTGGGTTTTTCATAGATGGCTTTGATGATATTGAGGTATGTGCCCTCTATCCCTACACTTTGAAGAGTTTTGATCAGGAAGGGATGTTGTACTTTGTCAAATGCTTTTTCAGCATCTATTGAGAGTATCATATGGTTCTTGTCCTTTCTTTTATTGATGTGTTGTATCACATTGACTGATTTGCGGATGTTGAACCAATCTTGCAGCCCTGGAATAAATCCCACTTGGTCGTGGTGAATAATCCTTTTAATATACTGTTGAATCCTATTGGCTAGTATTTTGTTGAGTATTTTCGTATCTGTGTTCATCAAGGATATCGGTCTATAGCTCTCTTTTTTGGTGGGATCCTTGTCTGGTTTTGGGATCAAGGTGATGCTGGCCTCATAAAATGAGTTTGGAAGTTTTCCTTCCATTTCTATTTTTTGGAACAGTTTCAGGAGAATAGGAATTAGTTCTTCTTTAAATGTTTGGTAGAATTCCCCCGGGAAGCCGTCTGGCCCTGGGCTTTTGTTTGTTTGGAGATTTTTAATGACTGTTTCAATCTCCTTACTGGTTATGGGTCTGTTCAGGCTTTCTATTTCTTCCTGGTTCAGTTGTGGTAGTTTATATGTTTCTAGGAATGCATCCATTTCTTCCAGATTGTCAAATTTATTGCCGTAGAGTTGCTCATAGTATGTTCTTATAATAGTTTGTATTTCTTTGGTGTTAGTTGTGATCTCTCCTCTTTCATTCATGATTTTATTTATTTGGGTCCTTTCTCTTTTCTTTTTGATAAGTCGGGCCAGGGGTTTATCAATTTTATTAATTCTTTCAAAGAACCAGCTCCTAGTTTTGTTGATTTGTTCTATTGTTTTTTTGGTTTCTATTTCATTGATTTCTGCTCTGATCTTTATGATTTCTCTTCTCCTGCTGGGCTTAGGGTTTCTTTCTTGTTCTTTCTCCAGCTCCTTTAGGTGTAGGGTTAGGTTGTGTACCTGAGACCTTTCTTGTTTCTTGAGAAAGGCTTGTACCGCTATATATTTTCCTCTCAGGACTGCCTTTGTTGTGTCCCACAGATTTTGAACTGTTGTATTTTCATTATCATTTGTTTCCATGATTTTTTTCAATTCTTCTTTAATTTCCCGGTTGACCCATTCATTCTTTAGAAGGATACTGTTTAGTCTCCATGTATTTGGGTTCTTTCCAAACTTCCTTCTGTGGTTGAGTTCTAGCTTTAGAGCATTGTGGTCTGAAAATATGCAGGGAATGATCCCAATCTTTTGATACCGGTTGAGTCCTGATTTAGGACCGAGGATGTGATCTATTCTGGAGAATGTTCCATGTGCACTAGAGAAGAATGTGTATTCTGTTGCTTTGGGATGAAATATTCTGAATATATCTCTGATGTCCATCTCGTCCAGTGTGTCATTTAAGGCCTTTATTTCCTTGCTGATCTTTTGCTTGGATGACCTGTCCATTTCAGTGAGGGGAGTATTAAAGTCCCCTACTATTATTGTATTATTGTTGATGTGTTTCTTTGATTTTGTTATTAATTGGTTTATATAGTTGGCTGCTCCCATATTGGGGGCATAGATATTTAAAATTGTTAAATCTTCTTGTTGGACAGACCCTTTGAGTATGATATAGTGTCCTTCCTCATCTCTTATTATAGTCTTTGGCTTAAAATCTAATTGATCTGATATAAGGATTGCCACTCCTGCTTTCTTCTGATGTCCATTGGCATGGTAAATTCTTTTCCACCCCCTCACTTTAAATCTGGAGGTGTCTTCGGGCTTAAAATGTGTTTCTTGGAGGCAACATATAGATGGGTTTTGTTTTTTTATCCATTCTGATACCCTGTGTCTTTTGACAGGGGCATTTAGCCCATTCACATTCAGGGTAACTATTGAGAGATATGAATTTAGTGCCATTGTATTGCCTGTAAGGTGATTGTTACTGTATATGGTCTCTGTTCCTTTCTGATCTACCACTTGTAGGCTCTCTCTTTGCTTAGAGGACCCCTTTCAATATTTCCTGTAGAGCTGGTTTGGTATTTGCAAATTCTTTCAGTTGTTGTTTGTCCTGGAAGCTTTTAATCTCTCCTTCTATTTTCAATGATAGCCTAGCTGGATATAGTATTCTTGGCTGCATGTTTTTCTCGTTTAGTGCTCTGAAAATATCATGCCAGCTCTTTCTGGCCTGCCAGGTCTCTGTGGATAAGTCAGCTGCCAATCTAATATTTTTACCATTGTATGTTACAGACTTCTTTTCCCGGGCTGCTTTCAGGATTTTCTCTTTGTCATTGAGACTTGTAAATTTTACTATTAGGTGACGGGGTGTGGGCCTATTCTTATTGATTTTGAGGGGCATTCTCTGAACTTCCTGAATTTTGATGCTCGTTCCCTTTGCCATATTGGGGAAATTCTCCCCAATAATTCTCTCCAGTATACCTTCTGCTCCCCTCTCACTTTCTTCTTCTTCTGGAATCCCAATTATTCTAATGTTGTTTCGTCTTATGGTGTCACTTATCTCTCGAATTCTCCCCTCGTGGTCCAGTAGCTGTTTGTCCCTCTTTTGCTCAGCTTCTTTATTCTCTGTCATTTGGTCTTCTATATCACTAATTCTTTCTTCTGCCTCATTTATCCTAGCAGTTAGAGCCTCCATTTTTGATTGCACCTCATTAATAGCTTTTTTGATTTCACCTTGGTTAGATTTTAGTTCTTTTATTTCTCCAGAAAGGGCTTTTATATCTCTTGAGAGGGTTTCTCTAATATCTTCCATGCCTTTTTCGAGCCCGGCTAGAACCTTGAGAATTGTCATTCTGAACTCTAGATCTGACATATTACCGATGTCTGTATTGATTAGGTCCCTAGCCTTCGGTACTGCCTCTTGTTCTTTTTTTTGTGTTGAATTTTTACGTCTTGTCATTTTGTCCAGATAAGAGTAAATGAAGTGGCAAGTAAAATACTATAAGGGTGGCAACAACCCCAGGAAAATATGCTTTAACCAAATTAGAAGAGATCCAAAATCGTGAGTGGGGAGAAAGGGGATAAAAAGAGGTTCAAAAAGGAAGAAAGAAAAAAAAAAAAAAACAAAAAGAAAATAAAAAGAAAAAAGAAAAGAAAAGAAAAGAATTTTTAAAAAAAGAAAACACCTAAGAAAAATGTAAAAAAATATATATATATATTAGATAAACTAGTAAAAAATCGTTAAAAAAAATTTTACCCGAAGGCGAGAAAACCATAAGTGACTCTTAACCTCACAAAACAATCTGAGGGTTGCTGGGGGGAAGGGGGTTGGGAGAAGGGGGTCGGGTTATGGACATTGGGGAGGGTATGTGCTTTGGTGAGTGCTGTGAAGTGTGTAAACCTGGCGATTCACAGATCTGTACCCCTGGGGATAAAAATATATGTTTATAAAAAATAAAAAATTTACTTATTGTGGGTTCAGCAAGATCGTGGAGAGTAGAGGACCTTATTTCAACCGTTCCCCTGAAATGAGCTGGATATCTGCCAGACCCCTCTGAACATCCATGAAATCAGCCTGAGATGTAAGAAGATATATCAGGATCTATACTAATAGAATATCTGTGGCAGCTGGTTTAAAGGTATGAAGTGGGAGCTGTGATTCTGCAGACAGATATCTGAAGATAAACAGAACAGGGAGGGAGCACTGGAGCTGGGAAGTGAAATAACACAGGAGCACAGAAGAGTCCTGAGCTATGGCCCAGACAGACTCATAGACTGGTAGCCACATTGAAAGGACTTTAGAGAAGCCCCCCAGACTGAAACCTGGAGCTGTGGGGGCACACCTGTGAACTGGAGGTGGTTGGTGGTTTTAGGAGCACAAATGGAAGAGATATGCTTGGACCTGGAAGCGAGGACTGGGAATGATGCTGTGGGGCCCACAACCAATGACACAGTGGTGCTTAGCAGCACAGACAAAAACAGAGTCAGTCTGACCTGGAGAACTTTCTGGAGAACAGACTGCAATCCCTCTGCTCTGAGACAGAGGATTAGATATAGTCACTTCTCCTCTCTCAGAAGAGACTCAGAGACCCACCAGGGAAAGCATCCAGAAAACAAAAGCCCTCCAAAACCAGTGTTCATTGAGCCCATCTCCCCCCACAGGGGAAGGACAACTCTGCTCAAACAGGGTTGACTAAGTAAAAGCATGGGAGGCCCATCTGCCAGAAGAAGAACAAGAGGCCAACAGCTCTGAGGCCCCTATAAAAGAAGTGAATCTTGTTTGGATTGTGGTCAATAGTTTGGACTCTGTATGTTCCCTCAACCACCTCTCACCAGAATGACTAGGAAGAGGAACCCCCAACGAGGAAAAATTCAGAGACTGTAACCTGTGCCACAGAACCAATGGATATGGACATAAGCAAGATATCAGAAATAGACTTCAGGGTAACAGTTAGGCAAACAATAGCTAGGTTGAAGAAAACCATTAATGGAAATATAGATTCTCTAAGGGCAGAAATGAGATCTGATCTGGCAGAACTTAAAAATTTTATCAATAAGATCCAATCTAATCTAGACACTCTAACAGCTAGTGTAAATAAAGCAGAAGAATGAATTTGTGATCTGGAAGAAAGACTGATAGAAAAGAAGGATCAGGAGGAGGCCTGCAACAAATCACTTAGAATCCATGAAAACAGAATTAGAGAAATAAATGATGCCACAAAACATTCCAATGTCAGAATCATTGGGACCCCTGAGGGGGTGGAAAGAGAGAGAGGACTAGAAGATGTAGTTGAGCAAATCCTTGCTAAGAATTTCCCTTATCTGGGGAATGAAGCAAGCGTTCATATCCTAGAGGCAGAGACATCACCGCCAAGATCAGTAAGGGCAGATTGACCCCCAGGCATGTAATAGGGAAACTCGCGGATCTTAAAACCAGGGATCTTAAAGGACAGTAGGGGGAGATATTCCTTATGTACAGAGAGAGAAACGTCAGAATAATATAAGACCTGTCCAAAGAAACCTGGCAAGCCAGAAAGGGTTAACAAGATATATTCAGGGTAGTAAATAAGAAGAACATGCAGCCAAGAGTAATTTATCTGACAAAGCTGTAATTTAGAATGGGTGGAGAGATTAAGAAGTACCAATATTGGAAAAACTGTTAGAATATGTGACCATTAAGCTGGCCTTCAAAGAAATATTAACAGGGAGTCTATGAAAGAAGAAAGATCCCCAAGAGTGATATAGAACAGAAATTCACAGAGACAATCTATATAAACAAGGACCTCACAGGCAACATGATGACAATAAAAACATAACTTTCAATAATCACTCTCAATATGAATTCTGTAAATGCTCCCATAAAATGCTGCAGGGTGGAAGATTAGATAAAAAGACAGGAACCATCCATTTGCTGTCTGCAAAAGGCATATTTTGAACCTAAAGATAAATCCAGATTAAAACCGAGGGGATGGAGAACCATCTTTCATGACAGTAGACCTCAAAGGAAAGCTGGAGTAGCAATTCTCATATGAGACAAATTAGATTTTAAGTTAAGAATGTAGTGACAGGGAGGAGTCAAGATGGCAGAGAAGTAGCAGGCTGAGACTACTTCAGCTAGCCGGAGATCAGCTAGATAGCTTATCTAAAGACTGCAAACACCTGAAAATCCATCGGCAGATCGAAGAGAAGAAGAACAGCAATTCTGGAAACAGTAAAACAACCACTTTCTGAAAAGTAGGACCAGCGGAGAAGTGAATCCAAAGCGACAGGAAGATAGACCCCGGGGGGAGGGGCCGGCTCCCGGCAAGCAGCAGAGCAACGGAGCACAAAATCAGGACTTTTAAAAGTCTGTTCCTAGAGGGACATCTCTCCAGAGGCTAAACGGGGGTGAAGCCCATGTGGGGTCAGCGTGGCCTCAGGTCCCACAGGTTCGCAGAAGGATCAGGGGTGTCTGAGTGTCGCAGACTTTGTGGGTATTGGAAAGGGAAAGCCGGCTACAGAGACAGAGCCGACAGTAAGCTCACAGCTTGGTGTTACCTTGAATCGGTTGCAGGCTAGGTGAGCTTAGAGCGTGGCAGGAGGTCAGGCAGACGGGAGTAACTGGGCGCTGTTCTCTGACGGTGCACTGAGGAGTAGGGCCCAAGGCTCTCGGCTCCTCCAGGCCAGAGACCAGGAGGCCGCCATTTGTATTCCCGTCCTGCCGAACTCTACAGAAAGTGCTCAGGGAACAAAAGCTCCTGAAAGCAAACCCGAGCGGATTACTCACCCCGGCGCCTGATAAGGGGGGTGCAATTCTGCCTGGGGCAAAGACACTTGAGAATCACTACACCAGGCCCCTCCCCCAGCAGATCAACAAGAAATCCAGCCAAGACCAAGTTCACCTACTAAGGAGTGCGGTTTCAATACAAGGAGAGCAGCATAATTCCAGAGAAGGAGAAAGCAAAGCACGGAACTCATGGCTTTCTCCCTGTTATTTTTTTTACTCTTGCGGTTAATTTAATTTTTTTCTTTTTCATTTTTTGTTTTTTTTTTCTCGCCTTCTGGTTAAATTTTTTTTTAACTTTTACATTTTTCTTTTTTAACGTTTATAAATTAGTTTATCTAATATTTTTTTTCTTTATTATATTTTTCTTATTTCTTTTCTTTTTTCAATTGTTTTCGTTTCTTTTTTTTTCTTTTTTTTCTTCCTTTTTGAACCTCTTTTTATCCCCTTTCTACCCCCTCACGATTTGGGATCTCTTCTAATTTGGTTAAAGCATATTTTTCCGGGGTTGTTGCCACCCTTTTAGTATTTTCCTTGCTCCTTCATATACTCTTATCTGGACAAAATGACAAGGCGGAAAAATTCACCACAAAAAAAAAAGAACAAGAGGCAGAACCGAAGACTAGGGACCTAATCAATACAGACATTGTTAATATGTCAGATCTAGAGTTCAGAATGACAATTCTCAAGGTTCTAGCCGGGCTCGAAAAAGGGATGGAAGATATTAGAGAAACCCTCTCGAGAGATATAAAAGCCCTTTCTGGAGAAATAAAAGAACTAAATTCTAACCAAGTTGAAATCAAAAAAGCTATTAATGAGGTGCAATCAAAAATGGAGGATCTCACTGCTAGGATAAATGAGGCAGAAGAAAGAATTAGTGATATAGAAGACCAAATGACAGAGAATAAAGAAGCTGAGCAAAAGAGGGACAAACAGCTACTGGAACACGAGGGGAGAATTCGAGAGATAAGTGACACCATATGACGAAACAACATTAGAATAATTGGGATTCCAGAAGAAGAAGAAAGAGAGAGGGGAGCAGAAGGTATACTGGAGAGAATTATTGGGGAGAATTTCCCCAATATGGCAAAGGGAACGAGCATCAAAATTCAGGAGGTTCATAGAACGCCCCTAAAAATCAATAAGAATAGGCCCACACCCCATCACCTAATAGTAAAATTTACAAGTCTCAGTGAGAAAGAGAAAATCCTGAAAGCAGCCCGGGAAAAGAAGTCTGTAACATACAATGGTAAAAATATTAGATAGGCATCTGACTTATCCACAGAGACCTGGCAGGTCAGAAAGAGCTGGCATGATATTTTCAGAGCACTAAACGAGGAAAACAAGCAGCCAAGAATACTATATCCAGCTAGGCGATCATTGAAAATAGAAGGAGAGATTAAAAGCTTCCAGGACAAACAAAAACTGAAAGAATTTGCAAACACCAAACCAACTCTACAGGAAATATTGAAAGGGGTCCTCTAAGCAAAGAGAGAGCCTACAAGTGGTAGATCAGAAAGGAACAGAGACCATATACAGTAACAGTCACCTTACAGGCAATACAATGGCACTAAATTCATATCTCTCAATAGTTACACTGAATGTTAATGAGCTAAATGCCCCAATCAAAAGACACAGGGTATCAGAATGGATAAATAACAAAACCCATCTATATGTTGCCTCCAAGAAACTCATTTTAAGCCCGAAGACACCTCCAGATTTAAAGTAAGGGGGTGGAAAAGAATTTACCATGCTAATGGACATCAGAAGAAAGCAGAAGTGGCAATCCTTATATCAGATCAATTAGATTTTAAGCCAAAGACTATAACAAGAGATGAGGAAGGACACTATATCATACTTAAAGGGTCTGTCCAACAAGAAGATTTAACAATTTTAAATATCTATGCCCCCAACGTGGAAGCAGCCAACTATATAAACCAATTAATAACAAAATCAAAGAAACACATCAACAACAATACAATAATAGTAGGGGACTTTAACACTCCTCTCACTGAAATGGACAGATCATCCAAGCAAAAGATCAGCAAGGAAATAAAGGCCTTAAACGACACACTGGACCAGATGGACATCACAGATATATTCAGAACATTTCATCCCAAAGCAACAGAATACACATTCTTCTCTAGTTCACATAGAACATTCTCCAGAATAGATCACATCCTCGGTCCTAAATCAGGATTCAACCGGTATCAAAAGATTGGGATCATTCCCTGCATATTTTCAGACCACAATGCTCTAAAGCTAGAACTCAACCCCAAGAGGAAGTTTGGAAAGAACCCGAATACAAGGAGACTAAACAGCATCCTTCTAAAGAATGAATGGGTCAACCAGGAAATTAAAGAAGAATTGAAAAAAATCATGGAAACAAATGATAATGAAAATACAACAGTTCAAAATCTGTGGGACACAACAAAGGCAGTCCTGAGAGGAAAATATATAGCGGTACAAGCCTTTCTCAAGAAACAAGAAAGGTCTCAGGTACACAACCTAACCCTACACCTAAAGGAGCTGGAGAAAGAACAAGAAAGAAACCCTAAGCCCAGCAGGAGAAGAGAAATCATAAAGATCAGAGCAGAAATCAATGAAATAGAAACCAAAAAAACAAAAGAACAAATCAACGAAACTAGGAGCTGGTTCTTTGAAAGAATTAATAAAATTGATAAACCCCTGGCCCGACTTATCAAAAAGAAAAGAGAAAGGACCCAAATAAATAAAATCATGAATGAAAGAGGAGAGATCACAACTAACACCAAAGAAATACAAACTATTATAAGAACATACTATGAGCAACTCTACGCCAACAAATTTGACAATCTGGAAGAAATGGATGCATTCCTAGAAACATATAAACTGCCACAACTGAACCAGGAAGAAATAGAAAACCTGAACAGACCCATAACCAGTAAGGAGATTGAAACAGTCATTAAAAATCTCCAAACAAACAAAAGCCCAGGGACAGACGGCTTCCCGGGGGAATTCTACCAAACATTTAAAGAAGAACTAATTCCTATTCTCCTGAAACTGTTCCAAAAAATAGAAATGGAAGGAAAACTTCCAAACGCATTTTATGAGGCCAGCATCACCTTGATCCCAAAACCAGACAAGGAACCCATCAAAAAAGAGAGCTATAGACCAATATCCTTGATGAACACAGATGCGAAAATACTCAACAAAATACTAGCCAATAGGATTCAACAGTATATTAAAAGGATTATTCACCACGACCAAGTGGGATTTATTCCAGGGCTGCAAGATTGGTTCAACATCCGCAAATCAGTCAATGTGATACAACACATCAATAAAAGAAAGGACAAGAACCATATGATACTCTCAATAGATGCTGAAAAAGCATTTGACAAAGTACAGCATTTCTTCTTGATCAAAACTCTTCAAAGTGTAGGGATAGAGGGCACATACGTCAATATCATCAAAGCCAACTATGAAAAACCCACCGCAAATATCATTCTCAATTGAGAAAAAGTGAAAGCTTTTATGCTAAGGTCAGGAACACAGCAGGGATGTCCATTATCACCACTGCTATTCAACATAGTACTAGAGGTCCTAGCCTCAGCAATCAGACAATAAAAGGAAATTAAAGGCATCCAAATTGGCAAAGAAGAACTCAAATTATCACTCTTCGCAGATGATATGATACTATATGTGGAAAACCCAAAAGACTCCACTCCAAAACTGCTAGAACTTGTACAGGAATTCAGTAAAGTGTCAGGATATAAAATAAATGCACAGAAATCAGTTGCACTTCTCTACACCAACAACAAGACAGAAGAAAGAGAAATTAAGGAGTCAATCCCATTTACAATTGCACCCAAAACCATAAGATACCTAGGAATAAGCCTAACCAAAGAGGCACAGAATCTATACTCAGAAAACTATAAAGTACTCAAAAAAAATTGAGGAAGACACAAAGAAATGGAAAAATGTTCTATGCTCCTGTATTGGAAGAAAAATATTGTGAAAATGTCTATGCTACCTAAAGCAATCTACACATTTAATGCAATTCCTATCAAAGTACCATCCATCTTTTTCAAAGAAATGGAACAAATAATTCTAAAATTTATATGGAACCAGAAAAGACCTCGAGTAGCCAAAGGGATATTGAAAAAGAAAGCCAACATTGGTGGCATCACAATTCCGGACTTCAAGCTCTATTACAAAGCTGTCATCATCAAGACAGCATGGTACTGGCACAAAAATAGACACATAGATCAATGGAACAGAATAGAGAGCCCAGAAATAGACCCTCAACTCTATGATCAACTAATCTTCAACAAAGCAGGAAAGAATGTCCAATGGAAAAAAGACAGCCTCTTCAATAAATGGTGCTGGGAAAATTGGACAGCCACATGCAGAAAAATGAAATTGGACCATTTCCTTACACCACACACAAAAATATACTCAAAATGGATGAAGGACCTCAATGTGTGAAAGGAATCCATCAGAATCCTTGAGGAGAACACAGGCAGCAACCTCTTCGACCTCAGCCGCAGCAACATCTTCCTAGGAACATCGCCAAAGGCAAGGGAAGCAAGGGCAAAAATGAACTATTGGGATTTCATCAAGATCAAAAGCTTTTGCACAGCAAAGGAAACAGTTAACAAAATCAAAAGACAACTGACAGAATGGGAGAAGATATTTGCAAACGACATGTCAGATAAAGGACTAGTGTCCAGAATCTATAAAGAACTTAGCAAACTCAACACCCAAAGAACAAATAATCCAATCAAGAAATGGGCAGAGGACATGAACAGACATTTCTGCAAAGAAGACATCCAGATGGCCAACAGACACATGAAAAAGTGCTCCATATCACTCGGCATCAGGGAAATACAAATCAAAACCACAATGTAATATCACCTCACACCAGTCAGAATGGCTAAAATCAACAAGTCAGGAAATGACAGATGCTGGCAAGGATGTGGAGAAAGGGGAACCCTCCTACACTGTTGGTGGGAATGCAAGCTGGTGCAACCACTCTGGAAAACAGCATGGAGGTTCCTCAAAATGTTGAAAATAGAACTGCCCTATACCCAGCAATTGCACTACTCGGAATTTACCCTAAAGATACAAATGTAGTGATTTGAAGGGGCATGTGCACCTGAATGTTTATAGCAGCAATGTCCACAATAGCCAAACTATGGAAAGAACATAGATGTCCATCAACAGATGAATGGATCAAGAAGATATGGTATATATACACAATGGAATACTATGCAGCCATCAAAAGAAATGAAATCTTGCCATTTGCAACAACTTAGATGGAACTAGAGCGTATCATGCTTAGCGAAATAAGTCAAGCAGAGAAAGACAACTATCATATGATCTCCCTGATATGAGGAAGTGGTGATGCAACATGGGGGCTTAAGTGGGTAGGAGAAGAATCAATGAAACAAGATGGGATTGGGAGGGAGACAAACCATAAGTGACTCTTAATCTCACAAAACAATCTGAGGGTTGCTGGGGGGAGGGGGGTTGGGAGAAACGGATGGGGTTATGGACATTGGGGAGGGTATGTGCTTTGGTGAGTGCTGTGAAGTGTGTAAGCCTGGTGATTCACAGACCTGTACCCCAGGGGATAAAAATATATGTTTATAAAAAATAAAAAATTATTTAAAAAAAGAATGTAGTGACAGTTATAGAAGGACACTATATCATTCATAAAGGGTCTATCCAACAAGATGATCTAACTACAGTAATATCTATCCCCCCGATATGGGGGCAGCCAACTACGTAAGCATTTGTTAATCAAACTAAAGAGACATATTTTTTTTTGATAATTTGCCATAAAACTTTATTGTGTATTTTTAGTGAGGATTACATCTTTATGTTATGGATAACAAAGGGAATTTTGGTACATTACATTTAAATTATTTTACATTTTGTATTATACTTGTAAGAGAGAAGAAGCAAAAGTCAGAACACAGCAAACCTTTCATGGTTTTAAATCTATATTCAATAAGGATGCGTCAATAAGGCTGTCATGATATTTCAAAAAGAAAAATGTACTTACTATTAAAAACAGCATGTTTTTGAATGTTGATATTCAAATTAAAAATATATAATTGTTGTAAACATGGAATGTATTTCCCCAATATAATTACTATAAAGCTCTATTTCATTTTCAAATCTGCATATCTCTTCCTTCTTTTTATTGTTGTTCTTCTACTAAATCTTTTCTGCTCCTCATTAGTAGGTATAAAACTAACTTTATAGTTTTGTAAATATTACCAACATTACAAATGAATATACATATTATTCATAATTACAAAATTTCCAAAACTCAAAAAACTATGTATTTCCAGGAAACCCAAGATAAATATCAGGAAAATGTGGACACTAAACTTAGTTAACATCTCTGATATTAAATTACATTAATTTACAAGGTTCAGAACTATAAGGGAGGCATACCCAGATTTGACCTTACAAACTTGACTCTGGTGCTGTTAAACTCTATTAAAGTCCTTACATTAAGACTATGTGAAGGGAGAGTATGGAGAGTTTAGCCAAAGTACTCCATGGTATTGCAGTTTCAGCATTCATTGTATATGTCTAGGTGGCCTCCAGAGACCTCAAACTGACTTTAGCACCTCCTGCCAGCTTAGACCAGAGTCACAAGGAGATTTAAGTTTCTTTTTTTATTATTAAATTGATTTATTTATTTTCAGAAAAACAGTAATCATTGTTTTTTCACCACACCCAGTGCTCCATGCAATCCGTGCCCTCTATAATACCCACCATCTGGTACCCCAACCTTCCACCCCCCCACGACTTCAAACCCCTCAGGTTGTTTTTCAGAGTCTATAGTCTCTCATGATTCACCTCCCCTTCCAATTTCCCCCAACTCCCTTCTCCTCTCTAACACCCCTTGTCCTCCATGATATTTGTTATGCTCCACAAATAAGTGAAACCATATGATAATTGACTCTCTCTGCTTGACTTATTTCACTCAGCATCATCTCTTCCAGTCCCGTCCATGTTGCTACAAAAGTTGGTTATTCACCCTTTCTGATGGAGGCATAGTACTCCATGGTGTATATGGACCACATCTTCCTTATCCATTCATCCGTTGAAGGACATCTTGGTTCACTTCTCCAATCAAGACATACAAATGGCTATCAGACCCATGAAAAAATGTTCATCATCACTAGCCCTCAGGGAGATTCAAATTAAAACTACATTGAGATATCACCTTACACCAGTTAGAATGGCCAAAATTAACAAAATAGGAAACAACATGTGTTGGAGAGGATGTGGAGAAAGCGGAACCCTCTTACACTGTTGGTGGGAATGCAAGTTGGTGCAGCCTCTTTGGAGAACAGTGTGGATATTCCTCAAGAAATTAAAAATATAACTTCCCTATGACCCTGCAATTGCACTCTGGGTATTTACCCCAAAGATACAGATGTCATGAAAAGAAGGGCCATCTGTACCCCAATGTTTATAGCAGCAATGGCCATGGTCGCCAAACTATGGAAAGAGACATATTTTTTTAATTCATTTATTTTTTTTTTCAGTGTAACAGTATTCATTATTTTTGCACCATACCCAGTGCTCCATGCAATCCGTGCCCTCTCCAATACTGGTCGCCAAACTGTGGAAAGAATAAAGAGACATATTGATAAGAATATGTTAATTGTAGGAGATCTTAACACTCCATTCTCTGCAACAGTCTGATCATCTAAGCATAAACTCAATAAAGAGACAAGAACTTTGAATGACACACTGGACCAGATGGACCTCATAGATATATACAGAATATTCCACCCTAAAACAACAGAATACTCATTCTTCTCAAGCTCACATGGAACTTTCTCCAGAATAGACCACATACTAGGTCATAAACCCATCTCAGTCAATACCAAAACATTGAGATTATTCCCTGCATATTCTCAGACCACAATACTTTGAAACTGGAATCAATCACAAGAAACAGTGTGGAAGAAATTCAAACACTTGGAAGCTAAAGACCATCCTGCTCAAGAATGTTTGGATCAACCAGGAAATCGAAGAAGAACTTAAACAATTCATGGAAACGAATGAGAATGAAAACTCATCACTCCAAAAGCTATGGGATATGGCAAGACGGTTCTTTGAAACAATTAATAAGATCAGTAAATCACTGGTAAAACTAATCCAAAAGAAAAGAGAAAGGACACAAATTAATAAAATTATGAATGAAAGGGGGTAGATCATGACTAAGAACAAGAAAATAGAAACAATCATTAGAAATTATTATCAACAGCTATATGCCAATAAATTATGCAACCTAGAAGAAATAGATGCATTCCTGGAAACCTATAATTTCCAAGACTGAAACAAGAATAAATTGACAACATGAACAGACCAATAACTAGTCACATGATTGAAGTAGTGATCAAAAACCTCCACAAAAACAGTAGTCCAGGACCTGATGGATTCCCTGGGAGAAATCTACATGTTGAAGAAGAAATAATACTTATTCTCCTGTTTAAAAAAAAGAAACATAAGGAAGATTTCCAGACTCTTTCTATGAGGCCACCATTACTTTGATCTCAAAACCAACCAAGACCCCATCAAAAAGGAGTATTCCAGACAAATATTCCTGATGAATATTGTTGCCAAGATTCTCAACAAGATCTTAGTTTCTAGGTCCAACAGTATATTAAAAATATTATCCACCATGACCATGTGAGATTTATCCCTGGAATGCAAGAGTGGTTTGACATTTGCAAATCAATGTCATAGAACAAATTAATAAGAGAAGAAAGAAGAACCACATGGTCCTCTCAAGTGATGCAGAATAATCATTTGACAAAATAAAGCATCTTCTCATTAAAACTCTTCAGAGAATAGGGGGAGAGGGGATGTCCCTCAAATTTATAAAATCCATCCATGAAGAACCCACAGTGAATATCATTCTCACTGGGGAAAAGCTAAGAGCCATTCCCTTCGGATCTGGAACATGAAAAGGATGTCCACTCTTGCCACTATTCAGTATGGTACTAGAAGTCCTAGGAACATCAATGAGACAACAAAAAGAAATAAGTTATCCAATTTGGCAAAGAAGAAGTCAAACTCTCTCTCTTCACAGAAGACGTGATACTTTATGTGGAAAATGCAAAAGACTCCACCTCAAATTATGAGAACTCATATAGCAATTCAGTAATATGTCAAGCTACAAAATCAATGCACAGAAATTGCTTGCTTTCTCATATACTAACAATGAAACCATAGAAAAAGAAGTTAGAGAACTGATTCCACTTCCAATAACACCAAAAAACACAAGATACCTTGGAATAAACCTAACCAAAGAAGTAAAGGATCTGTACTCGAGGAACTACAGAACACTCATGAAAGAAATTGAAGATACAAAATGCTGGAAAAACATTCTATGCTCATGGGTTAAAAGAATAAACATTGTTAAAATGTCTACGCTGCCCAGAGAAATCTATATTTTCAATGCCATTGGTATTTTTCAAAGTGCTGGAAGAAACAATCCTAAAATTCATATGGAACCAGAAAAGACCCAAATCACCAAGGATATGTTGAAAAAGAAAAACAAAGCTAGGGATATCTGTTGCCTGACTTCAAGCTATATTACAAGGCTGTGATCACCAAGACAGCATTGTAATGGCACAAAAACAGACATGTAGACCAATGGTACAGAGTAGAGAGTTTCAGATATGGACCCTTAACACTGTGGTCATATAATCTTTGACAAAGCAGGAAAAAGTATCCATTGGAAAAGAGACAGTCTCTTCAGTAAATGGTGCTGGGAAAATTGGACATCTATGTACAGACAAATAAAACTCAACCATTCTCTTATTCCTAACACAAAGACAAACTCAAAATGGATGAAAGACCTCAATGAGAGAGAGGAATCCATCAAAATCCTGGAGAAGAGCATAGGCAGTAACCTCTTTGACACTGGGAACAGCAATTTCTTTTAAGATATGTCTCCAAAGGCAAAGGAAACAAAAGTGAAAATGAGCTTTAAGGACTTAATCAAAATAAAAAGCTTCTGTACAGTAAAGAAAGCAGTCAACAAATCTAAGAGGCAACCCACATGATGGGAGGAGATATTTGCAAATGACAGTATAGACAAAGAGCCAATATACAGGATCTGGTTCTATACAGAACTTCTCAAACTCAACACCCAAAAAACAGATCATCAAGTCAAAAAATGGGCAGAAGACATGAATAGACACTTCTCCGATGAAGACATACTAATGACTAACAGACATCTGAAAAATATTCATCATCATTACCCATCATTACCCATCATTATCCATCATCATTACCCATCATCATTACCCATCAGGGAAATTCAAATCAAAACCACACTGAGATACCACCTTACACCAGTTAGAATGGCAAAAATTAACAAGGCAGGAAACAACAAATGTTGGAGAAGATGTGGAGAAAAGGGAACAATCCTACACTGTTAGTGGGAATGCAAGTTGGTGCAGGCACTTTGGAAATGATCGTGGAGGTTCCTCAAAAAATGAAAAATAGAGCTACCTTGTGACCCAGCAATTGTACTACTAGGTATTTAGCCCAAAGATACAGATGTGGTGAAAATAGGGCATATACACCCCACTGTTTATAGCAGCAATGTCTACAATAGCCAAACTGTGGAAAGAGAAGATATGCCCTTCAAGAGACAAATGGGTAAAGAAGATGTGGTCCATATATACAATGGAATATTACTTAGCCAACAGAAAGTATAAATACCCAACTTTTGCATCAACATGTATGGGACTTGAGGAGATTATGCTGAGTGAAATAAGTCAAGCAGAGAGAATCAATTATCATATGGTTTCACTTACTTGTGGGACATAAGGAATAGCTTGAAGGACATTAGGTGAAGGAAGGGAAAAATGAAAGAGACGAATCAGAGGGTGAGGCGAAGCATGAGAGACTTGGACTCTGAGAAACAACCTGAGGGTTTTAGAGGGAGAAGTGTTGGGGGATGGACTGGCCCAGTGATGGGTATTAAAGAGGGCATGTATTGCATGTAGCAGGTGTTATACATAAACAATGACTCTTGGAACAATACATCAAAAACTAATGATGTACTGTATGGTAACTAAGATAACATAATAAAAAAATAATAATAATAAATAAGGTCTTCCTATGAGGGACTGGAAAATTCTGTTCTTCCCTTTCCCAATTTCTGCAACTCAGCTATTTTCTCAGTACGTTTTTCTTAACTTAACTTATAGAATAAGATATTTATTACATTTCCCCCCAAACCGAAGACAGGTTACTTATGACACTTCCCTTGAAGAGTTACTAAAATGAGATCCATCTCATTTTCTTAATATGACAATATTTCTTTTTGGACCTGATCTGTCCCTGATTCTGATTGCAAAATAGGGATACTGAGGCACAGCCCCTATGACCTGCTGCAAGAGATCACAGCCAACAACAGACATTTATAGCACTGTGATGGCTTTGGAAATGCCATGCACTATTCTTAGAAGATGAATTTTATTCGGTCACTGTGGCCCATGAACTGATCTAGATTGGACCCTGAACCTCCGTAAAGCTCATAGTGCCAATTATACGATAAGATCAGAAAATAAAGACTACTCCACTCTCAGGTATCAGTGGCCAGGCCAGCCAAGGAGTAAGATCCTTCCCCATCTGTGTCATACTCTCCTCCAGCCACAGGAATCCTGTGTACAGAGCAGTAATCAGGTCTGACCCAGGACCCCATGTCTAAGGTCCCAAGTTTGTTCCCTTCCTCCTGATCCTCCAGGCAGGCTACATAGGATGGATCATCAGGGGATTTGTAAACAGTTATTAGAACTCCATCTCCTGTGAATGTTTAGGGGCAGATGTGGACGATATCTTTCAAAGTACAAAACTTTTAAATCTTCCCTAAATAAATTTGTCCAAAAATTAAAAAAATACACAGGATAGACTGACAACAGATATAAGGCTGCAAAAGAAGAGATTATAGAATTTGATATCATCATGATGGAAACTACTCAAAATGATATGCAGAGCAAAAACCTTGAAGAGATTGTAAAGGTGCAATGTCTGTAGGACACCTTCACACCAGCTAGACAGTGTGCAAGTGTAGAGACTGTGAGAGGGAAGGTAAGGAAATGAAGGTGAATCCAAAAAACCTGTGGAGAAATAATCTACAAAAAGGCTTCAAATTTGGAGAAACCCAGGAACCAATATATCCAGGAAGCTCAAGGGAGCTTGGGCACAGGGAACATGAGAGACAGCAAAGAAAACATCATAATGAAGTTGTTAGAAACCAGTGATGCAGACACTCTCAGAGCCAGAGAAGAGAGTCATGTTCCTTACAGAGAACCAGCATTGTGCTAGGAGCACATTTCTAACCACAAACCATGAGAGCATGAAAACAAAGGAGCAATGTCTTCAAACTACTAATAGAAAATATCTATCAACATTGGTCTTTAAACACAATGGACATCATTGAAAAGTGAAGAGAAAGTAAACCTTTCTCAGAGAGCAAATCTCCCAGGACTGATCACCAGCAGACCCTCAGCACAAGCGACAGTGAAGGATGCCCCTCAGTCAGAAGGAAATCGTGACAGATGGAAATATGAGCCTACATAAAGAAAAATCATCAGATGTCATAACTACAAGGATAAATGTAAAATCAATGTTAATGGTTAATGTCTATAAAAGTCAACTACTTAAAGCAAAATATATAGCAATGTGATTGATTCATAATGGATGTACAAATAATACATATGACAATGACAGCAGAAATGGTGGTGAAGATGAGACCATGTTGTGATGTCCTCATCCTGCATGTGAATGATGTCGTATAACTGGGAGGAAGTTTCTTAAGGCAGGAGGTGAGAACGTTAAGCTCTAAGGAAAGCATTAAAACA
Organism: Mustela putorius furo; assembly: GCF_011764305.1. Lineage (NCBI taxonomy): Eukaryota > Metazoa > Chordata > Mammalia > Carnivora > Mustelidae > Mustela > Mustela putorius. The sequence goes on from NW_025422010.1 coordinate 1,006,248, forward strand.
AAACCATTTTAACAACGAAGAACTATAGCTAATAAGGTGCATGACCTGGGATGATCTGGAGGACACAGATCCAGTAGGACATGCATGTCATGTCTGTGTATGTGTGTATTTGTCTGTGAGGCACAGAGAAACAGAGACAATGGGAGGGAGACACCCATGTTGAGAATCAGCTCAGGTGGTCTTAGGGCGGCAGGTCTGGAAGGGGCAGGACAGGACAGAGGGCTATGTGTGGAAGTCAGGACAGGGTTGCACACTTTTATTGCATCTGAAGGATTAAAATGTTAAGAGGAGACAGAGAAGAAAATTAAGGCATCCCAATCAAACCACTAGAGATAAAAACAACAGTGTGTCAGATCTCAAACACAACAGTTGAGATCACCAGCAGACATGCCAAGATGAATATTGTAGGGAATCTGAAGACACAGCACAGACACAGCAAGTGAAAGACACAGAGAGACTTTATAGGTGAGCAGAGCAGCACTTGGTGTAGGAAAATGTGAATAATGTCGTGCACATGTGATTGTGAACCCAGGGAGTGAGGGTGGGGAGGTGGAAAAGATTATTTTATAAATCAATGGCCACAAATGTTCAAAATTTCATAAAAATTCAGTATCTATGGTTTACAAAAACCCCAAATAAAGAAATATGGAGGAATAAAACACCCCAGAGAGGAAAGACATTAAATTCAGGGGACCAGTGATAAGGATTCAGACTGATCTCTCACGAACAGATATACACACAGAGGGCAGTGGATTAACATTTTCAAACTACTGAGAAAAACCAAAAGAAATCCTTTATGTAGGGAAAATATACTTCTATAATGAAGGCTGAACAGAAAAATGCTTCAGCTCTACCAAATTGACAGAAATGATCATGAACAGACCCATAACACAGGAAATACTACTGGATTTCCGTCAGGCAGAAGGAGGGGATTCCAGAAAGAAGCAGGATCTACAAAATGATGGAAAGAGTCAGAAATGATAACTACAGGGGTAAATATGAAGAATTTTTGATGATTTAACACTCTCTGAAAAATAAATCACTGTCTAGAGCAAATCTAATTCAGTACATATGTTGGAATTTATCACATAGCTAACAGTGATGGGTATGATATTCCTACCAAAGCCCTGAGAAGAGATAGTAGCAATTGGGCTCTAATGTCTGAGGCTCTCTGTCCCATGGTGTGATGTCACCTAAATGTAGCCTGTGATGAGTCACAGATGACAGGAGAACAAGGAGTTACAGTAATAAGCCAAAAGAGAAAAAGAAAGCAGATTATAGAAAAATGCTCCAATTCTCAAGAAGAAGATAAAAATGGAAGAGGAGAAAAGACAACCCATGGAACATAGAGAAAATAAAAATTGGGATGGGATCTAACAAACTATGTTACCACACAAAGTCAGGAAAGGATGTAAACCCCACAATTAAAGGACAGATATTGTCAAAATAAGTTTAACAGTAACATCCAAGGATGAGAAACCTCATAAATAATCTTATACTGTAAATAATCTTATACTATTTAGCCAAAGCGCTTCCATCCATCCGTTAAACAATAACCTTATTGTTTAACCCTTAAACTGTCCCTGCTCCCCTTCCTCCAGGGGACTTACTTAAAAACAAGTCCCGGAAACCAGACCCAACTAAGGGTAACTAAGCCCAAATACAAGGGTGGGTCAGGCCAGGTGGAGACATCCAATCAGTGAGGGGTTGCATACTGTCTCCCTAGTTACCAAGGAGTATGGGCCCCGCCCTTTGGGAAGCCCTTTGGGTGCCAATTCTAACCAAGGTGATAGGCTAATTCAAATATCTACTAGATAAATTGTAATTCAGTTGGTCACTGTGCAGCTTTCTCTGTGTGTTTCAATTTCATTGGCCACCTGTGCATGGCCAGGCCCAACTTTGCCCTTAAAAGCAAGTCTGTAAGGGAGAGAGGGGTCACCCTCTCTGTAAGAGGTGTGGCCCAGAACATTCGGCTTGATTCTTGATGCTTGGCGTGGAATAAAGCTTTGCTTGAACTTCGCTTTATATCAGTCTAGCTCCTTTAATCATGGACCCATTATTGAAGGACCTAACATTTGGGGGTTCATCTGGGATTAAACGGTGAGAACTGAGCCAGCATCAGAATTTCTGGCAAAAGCGTCCACAGGTAAGATCTCCAGATTTTGCTCTGTGGGATGAGTCTGTCTGTCTGGGTGCGGAGCTCCAGGAATAGCCCACTGGGGAGAAGCTGGATGCAGCCATGCTCCCCAGGGCTGGAAAGGATGCGGGGACACCCCTTCCCTCCACTGGTAGATCAGCAGGGGGCTCAGGTTCCCTTAGACAGGGGGTTCGAGTACCCTTAGGCATTTGGGGGGTCCAAGTCCCCCTAAGCAGTCACCTAGGTGGTCAGGGGGTTCAAGTCCCCCTAGGTGTTCAGGGGGTTCAAGTTCCCCTAGGAGGTCTCCTCAGGTTCTGAACCACTGGGCCTGTGGTTGTCTGTTTTGGCTTTTCGTTGTCTGTTCTGTTGTTCATTATGTTTGCAGGGGACAGAGAAAATTCCCACCAGCAGCAAGATCTGGGTGAGGACCTCTGGGACTGTGGTTGTATTTGTCTTGTCTTTTTGTTGTCTGCTGTGTTGTCTATTGTGTTTGGAGAAATGAGGCAAGTGGGGAGTAAGGGAACTGTGACACCCTTAAGTCTTGTCCTCCAGCATTTCAAGGATTTTCAAGGTAAAGCCACCCAGGTGGGTGACAAGGTTTATCCAGGAAAACTAAAAAAACTGCCAATTAGAGTGGTCTGTTTTCTCCACAGGGTGGTCGCCGGAAGGAATGTTTGCCTTGGCTCAAATTTACTCTACTCAAAGTAAGGTCTTCGGTTTCCATCAAGACCAAATACCATACATTGGGCCTGGCGATATCTGGTAGAAGAGCCACCGTCATGGCTCAAGTCTCACCTTCTCCCTACTAACAAAACCATCTCTCTCCCACTAAGGCAGGTCAGATCACCAAAACCAGAACAGAAAGATGAGGGGGAATCAGGGAAGAAGACCATCCTACCTCCGTCAGATGTGGAGGATGTGGAATTTTCCCCTTTTTATCTGTCCCCTAAACCTAACTCTCAGTCCTGAGACGCCCTTACCAGTCCACCTCAAATGTGGTCAGGATCCACCTATGGGACCACCAAGCAGGAAGACGGCCCTGAACCTTCCTCTATCCTCCTTTGGCTCCCTTTTGGCTCCTCACCAGTTCCATCAGTGCCAATGCTGCATTTCCATGAGGTTGTTTTACTGGACGGGAGGGGGCACCCCCACCTAACCTATATCCCTTTCTCCTCTTCTGATATCTATAACTGGAAGGCCCAACATAAATCCTTTTCTGTCCACCCTCGGGATCTAATTAGTCTCTTGGAGACTGTCTTTCTTACACACCAGCCGCCTGGGTGGATATTCAGCAGCTCCTTATAGCCCTCTTTAGCGCAGAAGAGAGGGATTGCATTATGCGAGAAACCCATAAGGTGATAAGTGAGAGACTTGGCAGGAACCTTGGTCCCACTGCACAAGGGAAACCCCAACTGGGAGCCAAACTGCAATGAAGGTAAGGAGAGCCTACGCTTCTACCACCAGGCTCTACTGGGAGGCCTCTGAGCAGCTGCAAGGAGACCCATAAATTTATCTAAAATTAGTGCGGTGACTCAAGGTAAGAATGAGTCTCTGGGAGCTTTCCTATAAAGGCTTATTGAAGCCTGTAAAATGTATAGCCCGATCAGTCCTGGGGCGCCCAAATATCAGAGGGCAGTAAATCTTGCTTTTGCCAGTCAGTCAGCCCCAGATATAAGGAGGAAACTTCAGAAAATTGAGGGATTTGAAGGGAAGAATCTGACTGAGTTAGTGGGAATAGCAGAAAAAGTGTTTAACAACAGGGATGCACAAGAAGAGGAAAAACAGACAAAAAAAAAAAAAAAACTGGCCACGGTTTTGGCACTATATGAAGCAGGGAGGAGACAGGGGGAAAAAAGTCAATGGAAAGGGAAAAGGCAGGTAGGGAATAGCCAATGGAAGGAAAAGTCTAAGCACAGAGAAAGCAGGCTGAAAGACTTAGATTCAGATCAGTGTGCTTACTGTAAGGAAAAAGGACATTGGGCCAGGGAGTGCCCCAAAAGGAAAACAGCAATGCTGGCCACCAGAGACTGAAGGGGCCATGGTTCAGAGCCCCTCCATGAACCTTGGGTAAAAATTGAAGTGGAGGTAAAATCAATTGATTTTTTGGTGGACATGGGGGCCCAATTTTCATCACTACTTAAACCTATGGGAAAACTCTCTGGGGAGTAAGTCTGGGTACAAGGGGCAAGTGGCACAGAAAAGCATAAATGGACAACAGAAAGGACTTTAAATTTGGCCTCAGGAGTAGTCAAACATCGATTATTGGTTCTCCCTAATGCCCCATATACTTGATGGGAAGAGATCTCCTCCACAAATTACGAGCTGGCATTCAGTTCTCCGAAGGAGATGTGGCTGTAACGTTGGGACAACCCACTGTGCAGATGCTTATGGCAGCAGTAGATGAACATCTTCTTTACAGGCCAGCCTCAAAACCAGAGGAGATAAGGGAGGGAAGACTTCTCCAAATCCTACAGGCTGAGTTTCCTGGAGTCTGGGCAGAAGGGAAGCCCCCTGGCTTAGCCAAGGAACGACCTCCAGTGGTAGTACAGTTAAAAGCGATGGCTATGGCTGTTCACATCTGGCAGTATTTCTCCTCTGGGAAGCAAAGGAAGGGATCAGAAAGCATGTTAACTGCCTCCGAGGAGACGGGATCCTTGCAAGTCTCCATGGAACACTCCTTTGCTCCCCGCCAAAAGGCTGAGACTGGGGAATACCGACCCATTCAGGACTTGTGGGCCCCAGAAGAACTGTCTATACCATCTTAGATCTCAAGGATGCATTTTTCTGCATACCTTTAGCGAGGGAGTCCCAGCCTCTTTTTGCTTTTGAGTGGTCTGACCCAAAGGAGGGATTCCAGGCCAGCTCACCTGGACAGGACTTCCCCAAGGATTCAAGAATTCACTCATCATCTTCAACGAGGCCCTACATGAGGATTTGCATGAGTACAGAACTTCCAACCCTGGAGTCACTCTGTTACAGTATGTTGATGACTTGTTGATAGCCGCTGAGGACTATGAGTCATGCTTGCGGGGGATGAGAGCTCTCTTACAGACTCTGCAGGAAAAAGGGTATCGGGTATCAGTGAAGAAAGCACAGTTCCACCAGAGCCATGCCACTTATTTAGGCTTTGATCTCCACAAGGGAGTGCATTCGCTGAGTCCAGGAAACATGTGATCACCCAATACCCCCACCCCACCATGCCCCAACAAGTGAGGAAGTTTCTTGGGACAGTGGGCTACTGTAGGGTGTGGATACCATGGCTTGCAGAGATTGCCCAACCTATGAACTGACAAAAGGAGGGCTCACCATGATAGAGTGGACAGCTGAGGCAGAAGGAGCATTTCAGGAATTACAAACAGCCTCACTGAGTGCCCCAGCATTGGCTATCCCAGATGTTACCAAGCCCTTCCACTTGTATGTGGATGAAAAGGCAGGGGTGGCCAAAGGAATTTTGACTCAGACTTTAGGGCCTTGGAAAAGGCCAGTAGCCTATCTTAGCAAAAAACTAGATCCAGTAGTGGCCAGGTTCCCCCTTGCCTCCGCATAATTGCTGCCATGGCCTTCCTGGCCAAGGATGCAAGTAAATTGACTCTGGGACAAAATCTCATCTTGACCACCACCCATGCTATCAAGGGCCTTCTCCAGACTCCACCAGACTGGTCGATAACAGACACCCGAGTGACAGGGTATCAGGCCCTCCTCCTCAACAAAGCAAAAGTGAACTTCCAGCCCCCCGGCAGTGCTAAATCCAGCCACGCTGCTGCCAGAGGAACTGGCTGACCACCCACACAACTGCAGGGAGGTCCTAACCCAAATCACAGGAATAAGGCCAGACTTCAGAGACACTCCCCTCCTGGGTGCAGAGATGACTCTGTTCACAGATGGGAGTAGCTACATGGCTGATGGAAAGAGGTATGCAGTGGCTGCAGTGGTTTCTCCTGAGCAGGAACTATGGACAGCAACCCTGCCACATGGAACCTCAGCACAAAAAGCAGAGCTGATTGCACTCACCAAGGCACTGCAGATGGCCAAGGGTAAAACTGCCAACATCTATAGGCCTTTGCTACTCTCCATATACATGGGGCTATTTATAAACAAAGGGGCCTATTAACAGCAGAAGGGAAAGGAATTAAAAACAAAGGAGAGATACTGGTTCTCCTCCAAGCTATTTGGGACCCAAAAGAGGTGGCTGTTATGCATTGCCCAGGACACCAAAAGGGGACTCATCTAATTTCAAAAGGATACCAATTAGCAGATGGTTGCGAAACAAGCAGCTCAAGAAACAGCATAAGAGCTGGTTACACTCCTGGCTCTGGCCCTACCAGAAAAACCAAACTATTCAGAGGAAGATTTAAAATATTTACAGAAGTGGATTAAATTAGACTATGAAGGGGATTGGATTAAGACTAGACGGGAGGGGCACCTGGGTGGCTCAGTGGGTTAAGCCTCTGCCTTCAGCTCAGGTCATGATCCCAGGGTTCTGGGATCGAGCCCCACATCGGGCTCTCTGCTCAGCAGGGAGCCTGCTTCCTCCTGCCTCTCTGCCTGCCTCTGCCTGCCTCTCTGCCTGCCTCTCTGCCTGCCTCTCTGCCTACTTGTAATCTCTGTCTGTCAAATAAATAAAATCTTAAAAAAAAAAAAAAAGACTAGACGGGAAAGTTAATTCTTCCTCGAATACTAGGAAGAAAATTAGTAAGCAAAATACATCAGAGCACTCATCTGGGGACACGCAAGCTTAAGGAGCTTATGGGAAAGCAGTTCCAGATTTCTAAATTAGGGTGCATGACTCAGGATGTGGTTGATAGATGTGCTCAATGCCAAGCAGTCAATGCGGGAGGAACTAGAATGGGGAGAGGGAGAAGAGAAAGGGGTAAGGAACCAGGAATTTATTGGGAAATAGATTTTACAGAGATGAAACCGAGAAAATATGGACACAAGTATATGTTAGTTTTTGTAGATACCTTTTCAGGCTGGGTAGAGGCTTTTTCTGACAAACAGGAGACAGCAGGAATGGTAGCCAAAAAGCTACCAGAAGATAATTCCTAGGTTTGGGCTGCCTCTCACAATTGGGCCAGACAATGGCCCTGCATCTGTGAGTTCAGTCTCACAGGCATTGGCCAAAGCCGTAGGCACAATTGGAAACTACATTGTGCCAACTGGCCCTGGAGCTCCAGGCAAGTAGAAAGAATGAATCAGACCCTTAAAGAGACCTTGACAAAGTTAATTCTGGAGACTGGGGGTGGGTGGGTGGATCTCCTTCCCTTTTCCCTCCTCAGGGCACAATATACACCCTACTTAAATAAGGTGACCCCATTTGAAATAATGTTCAGAAAATACCCCCCGCCCTGCACTCAACTACAAGAGGTTGCTATAGCAGAAATGACTGATTGGTCTGCACTCCAGTCACTGCAGGCATTACAGTCTGTCTTAAAAAGAGCCCATGCAGGGATCCCGACTGCCCACACTGGGACAGAGACGGAGATGGAACCTCATTGTTACTAACCTAGGGACTTGGTTTGGATATGCCACCACCAAGTGGGAAACCTGGAGCCTCACTGGAAGGGACCATTTACTGTCATCCTGACCACCCCCATGGCAATAAAAGTAGAAGGCATCAGGGCCTGGATTCACTCAGATCACATCAAAGGAGCCAAGGATGAAAACGCCCCCCAGAGGTGGATGCCACTGCCGATGGACCCCACCGATCATGGACCAAAACTAAAACCCAAAAAACAATGAGTTCATTAAGTTCATTGTTGCTCCTGTTGTTAAGATATATGCAGGAGGTATAAGCAATTGCAAAATTAAAAAAGGGGGGGAGGCTTAACATACTGTTTCTAAAAGTGGGAGAGCTCTGCATAACCCTAGGAGAGAAATACTATATCTGGGTAAATCACACTGGAGTCATTAAAACAGTCTAGCAGCCATTAAAAGGGGGATATAGAACTGGCTGAAAAGTCAAGGATTTGACTGATCTCCAAAGAAAAGGGGGGAAAGTAAGGACCTATGTAGCCAGAGCACTTCCATCCGTCCGTTAAACTATAACCTTGTTGTTTAACCCTTAAACTGTCCCTGCTCCCCTTCCTCCAGGGGACTTACTTAAAAACAAGTCCCGGAAACCAGCCCCAGGTAACTAAGCCCAAATACAAGGATGGGTCAGGCCAAGTGGAGACATCCAATCAGTGAGGGGTTGCATACTGTCTCCCTAGTTACCAAGGAGTATGGGCCCTGCCCTTTGGGAGCCTTTTGGGTGCCAATTCTAACCAAGGTGATAGGCTAATTCAAATATCTACTAGATAAATTGTAATTCAGTTGGTCACTGTGCAGCTTTCTCTGTGTGTTACAATTTCATTGGCCACCTGTGCGTGGCCAGGCCCAACCACATGGCCTTTGCCCTTAAAAGCAAGTCTGTAAGGGAGAGAGGGGTCGCCCTCTCTGTAAGAGGCATGGCCCAGAACATTTGGCTTGATTCTTGATGCTTGGCGCAGAAGAAAGTTTTGCTTGACCTTCGCTTTATATCAGTCTCTCTCCTTTAATCATGGACCCATTATTGGGAGACCTAACAATACCAAGACCAAGACAATATTCCCACTTGATTCTGTTTCATAACTCATCTTTTTGTAAAAAAAGCACAGGACAGAGAATCTAGGAAGATGAACTGAACCCTTACACATGGTCATGTGTAAGATGGAATATTTCATGTCCTGTGTATCTGAAACACTCACAAAAATTGAAGCTAGGGATCACAGGACTCATTTCATGAGAACATCAACAGAAATGCCCTCCTCTCTCCCTCTCCCCACTTGTGATGCAGCTGAAATGCGTAGTGACCAGAATTCCCCTATGGAGCTGAGAGGTGAGCACGCTCCATGTCAGGCAAACCTCTGCAGCTCATGCAGAAGCAAGGAGATTCTCTCCACCAGCATGAGGATCATTTTCACAGGAACCATGAAAGGGTGTGAGTGAGTCTCAGGGAGGCCAGGCTCAGCAGTAGACTCAAGAGAAAGAGTCTGGGCTGCCCACCAATGCTGGGACCCTCCTCTCCTTCTCCTCCTCTCTTGCTTCCCAGGTTCTGCCCAGGCCCAGCTCGCAGGCTCAGCCCCACAGGACCTTGAGCATGACACTGACCCTAAGCTCTGCCCAGAGGGTACCAGAGGTGGTAGGGCCCAGAGAACGAGGCCTGTACAGGATTTTGTCCTTTGCAAGACTCATCTGACCCCATCAATGTGCCCATGAGACCCCTGTCACTCCCTCAAACAGGGAGCACAGAGAGGACCAAACAATAATACAGAGCAGAGCCAGCAGGACCAGGGTCAGGCTCCTGTATCTCCAAACAGCCTCTACTCTCCCCACAGATTCTCCAGTTCAAACCTGGGGCATGACATCCCTGACCCTCCACATAGGCTGGCTAGCCAGTTTCCCTTATAGGCCAGGCCATGAAGAGGATAGCAGTGAGCTGAGGGACAGAAGTCCTGCTGCCCAGCCTGGCCTCATCCTCTCTCCCTCCTGTCCTGGTCAAGCTCTGCCCTAATGAGACCAGCATCTGAATCCAGCACATCTGGTCTCCATTTCTGGACTTGCCCCCACTCTCCCCTGTTTTCCTGGGAAGGTAGCCTCCTGGGCCTCAGCTTTACCTGCTATGAAATGGGGAAGCTTACAGTCAAGTAAGAAACACTGTGTTCATTTCACATTAAGTGACACAAAATATTTCAAGAGACTCCATGTGAGCTCAGTGAGTTGAGCTTGGAGTTTGAGTGTCTGGTCTTCCTCTGTGGGAATCCAAGGAAAAGTTTTCAGGTGCCCTGTGACCTGCATCATGTGCACCTGGGTCCAAGTATAATTATCAGATGCCCAGTTCCATGAAAGCACAGAATAGGCTACAAATCCTCCCACACAAAATACAGGAGAAGAGGGCTGGAGTAATTTAAAATGCAGTAAAAGTTATACTATTAATGATAAAAGTTAAGGTTTGCCTGCTCAACTTAACGTAACACCACAAGCATCCCCTGTCACTCCCATGACCCAACTATATGGATGCGGAAGCAAGAAGCATCGGACCTGATTCCTAAATACACAGGAACCCAGTGGCTGTGGGACATCACACAGGTTTGTCCAGACACTGACCCTTTTGAAATGCACTACACTGACCCATGCACTCTCCTTTCTGAAAGGTGACAGTGGGCTAGTCCAGCGCATTTCAAACCTGGGACAAGTACAGGAATCCCACCTGCTCTGCCTCCTCCACCTTGTATATGACCTTCTCTGCTGGGCTGCACAGACCAAGGGGGGCAGCTGCCTGTGGGAGGAACCTGAGCATGACGTTGAATCTGAAGTCAGCCTGGAGGGTGCTGCAGGGTTGGAACCCAGAGAAGAAACACCTGAGTCTCCAGAACCTAGAGGCTTTGTGTCCACTGAAGGACTCATTGACACCAGTTTGTAGCCAGAAGACCCCTGTCATTCTTTCCAACTTAGAGGGCAGAGAGGACTAAGCAATAATACAGAGCAGATCCAGGAGGATACAGGCCAGGTCCCTGTATAGCCAAACATTCTCCACTGTCCTCACAGATTCTCCAGCTCTAACCTGGGATAGGACACTGCTGATCCTTCCCATGTGCAGGCTGAGGGGACTCCTTTATAGCCCAGGCAGGTTGGGGATGGCAATGAGTTCAGTGACAGGAGCTCTGCTGCCCAGCCTGGCATTACCCTCCCACCCTCCCTCCAGTTCTGCGCAAGCTCTGCCCCTGGGTGGCTGGGATCTGAATCCAGCACATGTGGGCTCCATCCTGGACTAGACCCACTTTCCTCTGCTCTCCTGGGAACATTTTCTCCCTGGACCTCAACTTTATGTGATACAATGTACAAATATTGACAGAGTCTTATGAATGAAACAGAGATTGTGGGGTCTCAGTGAGTGGAGGCTGGGCTGGCAATCTCTTGTCCATCTTCTGCAGAAATCCAAGGAAAGGGTCTCAGCAAAAGTGTTACATGTATGATGTGAAATTGCACATCTGGTCTGATTCCCAACTTCCCTGTTTCATCCATATCAACTGAGAGGCTCGTGTACAAACCATCCTCCCCCAGCCTGCTAGTGCTCTGGGTTTTAGTAGAAACAGCAGTGGCAGAGATGACAGAAATAGGCCAATAAAGATTTAGGTGCACATGTGAAGGTTAGTGCTAGAAGGATCGCCTGTTGCACTGTGACCCAGCGACACTCACTGGGATGCAGGCAGCATCGGACTTGATTCCTAAATGGAGAGACAGGAGTGACAATAGGATCTCACAAAGGTTTTCTGAACTGTGACCCTTTCAGCACACTACACTTTAGCCTGCACCCACCGTGTTGCAACAGCCAGTGGCACAGGTTGGGCCATATCAACCCCTGGACAAGAGGAAGGAATCCCACCTGTGCTGTCTTCTGCACTGTGTGTGACCTTCTGGGCTGGTCTGAGCAAGGCAGTGGGGGCAATAGGCAGTGGGCAAGGCCTGTGGGAGGCTGGAAACCATTGTCCACACCCTTTCTCAGGTGACAGGTGCTGTGGAGCAACCTACAGGACTGAAGCTCCTGCTCTGAGCCCGTCTCCACCAGCAGGGGGCAGCAGACTGCATCAGGAGCCCCAGGACAGAGGCTAGGGCTGACCAAGGGGAGCCTCACAGGAAACCAGGCCTGGGTGTGAGTAGGGGCTGCAGGGTTCAGTCCTCAGAGCTTGTCAGCATGATCTATCCTAACTCCTCAGGCTCCAGGGACCATGTTCTGAGGGTCAGATTCACACAGTTACCCAGAACATTGAAAGGAGTCCTGACGCATTGAGTAGCTCATCTGGGAAATTCCAGTCCCTGTCTCTCCATCTGAGGTCCCAGGGAGCTGACTCTTCTCTGCTGGGCACATCCACAGACACCCCGACTCCTCCCCTCTGCCTCTCCTCCACTCCATGCAGACTCAGATCTTGGGCTGCAGGTGCCTTGCTCAGGAGTGACTCAGGGGATAGGAGGTGGGGTATTCAGAGCCCCTCGTTCCTGGAAGGTGGGTCTGCAGCCCTCTGTGAGACTGTCTGCAGAGTGAAGTGCCTCATCTCCGGTCCCTGTGTTGTCCTTACTTCAGAGACAGGATCCAGTTCCCAGGAGAGACCACTGACTATCCAGTCCCCAGAATCCATTCCCTGAGCAAAGACATTACCATGGGGACCCTCACAGAGGCACAAAACATGAAGTGGGTCCTTAAGTCAGGGAGGATTTCTGGCACTTTTCACAAACTTACATGAGACATGGAAGAAAAAAAATGAAAGGAATCAAAGTATTGAGATGTAGATTGTTGCACTGCTGTGGGATGGTGGGAGTCATAGAGATGGTCAGCCCACATGGAAATAAACTAGAAGTATGGTGAATCTCCAAGAGCAGGTGATTCCACAACAATAAATTCCCAAATGTACCATGATGAACAAGTGTCATAATGAGAGAGCTTCCCATTCTCATGACATATTGAGGGTGGGACCAGAGTTCAGCTGAGGGAGGCAGAGGGGATGTGAATCAGGAGGGATAAAGGACCTCCTGAGGTCCTGACCTGAGGACACAGGACCACCTTGCCTTGACTCAGGTGTTGTCTGTAGTTCTATAAGAGACAAGCTCAGCCCCATGGCCAGGATCCTGAAAGGTCCTGCAGTTGATGCAGCTCCCTGTGCTCAGTGACCCTGGGACAGATGACCATGATCACCTGTCAGGGAGATAGTATAGAAATCTTCAGTGTTCAGTGGTACTTGCAGCAGCCAGGACAGGTCCCTGGATGGTCATATATGACCATAACAAGATTCCCTGAGGGATTCCCTGATTATAGGAGTCCAACATGGAAGAAAGGGTCACCCTAAACACCAGCAGGACCAGGGACAAGGACGAGGTGACTAATACTATCAGGTGTGGGACAGTGGTACTAACGTTCACAATGAGAGAGACAGACAGGGTTGTGAGACAAAAACCCCTTTCCTATCTGTGTCATACTTTCCATCAGCCCCTGGAGGACTGTGGACAAAGCACGTAGGTCTGGTCCAGGGCCACCAGTTCTGAGATTCCCAGGTCTATCTCCCAACACAGCCCTTCATGCAGCCTCTGTACCATGTGGATCAGGGGTGCTTATGCAGGAGGCAGGGTGGAGCTGTCATGTTTTCTGGTCTAGGGTACTTGCTGGAGATGAAGGATAGGCTGGAAAGACAGAAAGACATCCATGGAGACATAACAAGCTCAAAGTGACAAGGGGAATTCTCAGCTTTCCACTGAATAGAATCATTGTGGTATTTCTGTGAATTGTTTCACTGAAGCAATTCTCCTTTAGAACTAAGACCTCTAGGGCAACAGAGTATATGGACATGGTACAAGGAGTGAAAATTTTGCAGTAGGTCATCTGGAATGTCAGTAAGTATGGATATTCCCAACTCCACCTCTTCATTCCTGGACCCATGAATGATGGCGATGGGAGAAATAGCTCATATACTGGACACCTATTTAGTGTAAATTTCACCTCCTGCCAAATCTTGCCCACAGTCCCACAAGGTGTGGCATGTGACTGAATGGTAAACAAGTTTGCAAGAGGCCAGTAGTACGTCATTCAAGCCAGCTGTTTCAAATGGTGGGGAACAAGGTAGAAACAGTGAATTCCATGGGCACCGGCACATGGCAGCACTTTTCTGATGTGAAATGTGAGCCTTGGACAGAAGCCACACTAGGTAAGGCATTCAGTAAGTCTAAGGATTACAGTTTGGGAAGAAGCACTTCAGGAAAAGAAAGCAAGTTCCTATCCAGAATAAAAATTTATTCCACTAACGACAGAGCAATCCTGTCCATGATGGAAGAGGTCTAATGTCATTCATCTGCCACCAGGCTCCTGGCTGATTCCCAAGGGAATGGCCTCATCCTGGGAACTCTGGGTTGGTCTCTGCTCTTAGCAGATTGGACCATCAGAAGTGGCCCTAGCCATGTCAGCTTTATGAGTGGACAAACCTAGGGATTATTCCGTGAATAACCTAAAAAACTTGCAACATTGCTACTTTGCTATAGGCCCACTGGACAGGTTCAAGAGTGGATGGACAAGAAGGCTCACCACTCTTTGCAGAATGTCACATTACCCACCTGATTATGAAAAACATTTCCCTTTGAGGACACATTCTTGTGGGCATACTCATGGAACACAAATAGTTCTGTGTTCATTTGGGGGTGAGTTCTCCTCACATATCTCCTCCTCAAACATCTTTCATCACTTTCCTTTTTGTGTTTCTTCCAAGTCTCTCACCATCTCGGCCAAACTGAGTCTGAGACTAGGTTAGAAAAAAGCCACTTCTGTCCTTCTCTCTGTCCAGGTAAATAAAGCAAGCACTCTGCTCAAATGATGACTTATTGAAAAATTGTCCATATTGTGCAGGGGTGTCCCAGATGAGGGCTGCAGGACTAGTATTGTTAACTAGCGGAGTTGGCTGCACATCAGACAGGAACCTCTTAAACCAACCATGGTTTTTCCTCTGGACCAGCTGTTCATAGGATTGTCCCCACTGGGTCATAACTGTGCCATACAGAGCAGAGACAAAGCAGTATGTGTTGGGGTCATGGCCATCAGGTGTTTTCCTCACACATCTCGCCTGTGCCTTCAGGACATGGGGAAGCCTGATCTCAAATTTACTTCTTCTGCTGGATGATGGAGAGCTGCTATGAATGCACAATTTCATGGCATGGACCTAAAACATTCAGTTTTTGCAGGCAGCTCAATGACATAGAAATTTGGTGGCTAATAAGGAACATACACTCTCTATTAAGGTTCAGTAGAAAGTCTAATTGTGTACCTGTTGAAGATTTCTAATAATGCAGATGTAAAAAAATAATTGGTAAACAGCCCATCTATTTCAGTTCTAGGAACACTGTCTTTGATTGGAACCAATGTGCTCTGTCAAAGAGTCTATTCATTATAGTAACCAGGCCCACCCTATCATTGGTGATAAAATGGAACTGTATGTCTCCTTAAAATGCAAAAACTAAACCTTTTGCACACAATCCAGAGTTAAGAATCTCTAAAAAACATACATGTATATACCACACATAAGGGTATATATGTACACAAATATATCTCAAACATACAGCAGACGCAACCCGTATATATGTGCACACACACAAGTATATCATATATGTGTGTGAGTGTAAATATATGATAGAAAGGAGGTATGTGACAGGAATTTGATGTCAGGATGAAACACACACACACACACACACACACACACGTGAGCCACACAGAAGCCACAGTGACTGTCAGCTACAAACCGGCTCCAGTTCCCACTCAGTCTGTAGCGAGGTTCGCCCAGGGCTCCTCTTGACTCACCTTCCCTGGAAACATACAACATGAGAATTATATCACACCTACCACTGAGTTTTTAACTTTTGGGAAAATATCACCTTGGAACTCAACTAGCTTTGAATCACAGACACCTAAGGTCCTCGCTGTCCCTGTGTCCTCACACAAAGCAGACACTTCCTAACAGGGACAGAATCTAAACGCACTTCAGTTCTTGTCCCTTTTTCCCATCCTGACAGCAGTCCCACAGTCCTCTCTGCAGACAAATCTCTCCCCACGACACGACCTGCCTGTCATTTTGTCTGATGTGACTTCATTCTCTGCACATCACCCAACACTCTCAAGGTTCTCCTATCATTTAATTAATTGATTTTTTTGTATCAGTTACTATTTCAACTGGTCAGGAAGTGTTTAATGCAATACATGCCCATATTAATCAGGAGCATGAACATTCAGGTAGCTATTTTCTTGCAGACAGAGTAAGTCTGAAGACAGATGGTGGTTCTCCAGGTACTACCACTTTTATGAGGTCCCAAATACTCTCACTCTCTCTCCCACCATCACTACTATGGAGACTTTGCTGTGCCCTATTTTTGACAACAGACCTCAGGATGGCTGCTGCAGCTCCAGCTATCACAAATCGGTAGAAAATAAAGAGCACTCATTTATCTCAATTGTTTCTCTCACTCACAGACAAAACTGCTCAGAAAGATCCCCAGGAGAATGACACATTGATGGGTTAGCTCTGGGACACAAGGTCAACGCTGACCTAGACAGACCTGAGAATAGCAATAGTGAGTTTCTTGATGACTATAAAAGATGCAGGTAGATGGGGTTGGTGACCCCAGTGTGCTGTCTCACCAAAGCAACTCTGTCCCCAGTGCTGCTCTGCCCAAGGCAGGAACCCAAGAAAGACTTGTGTCTTATGCCCACTAACTTCCCAGGATGAAACCTATGGGAACCAAGCTGGGTCTGAATAAGATTTTGTTGGTTGAGTGTTCTATAGTCTCTGTCCTTAGAGCAGGAGCCATCATCACACTATTTGGTGCTCCAGCAGTCAGATCAAGTGAGACAGTCCCAGAGTCCTGTGTCTCCTGGTGCTCAGCACCAAAACCACAGCCATGACCACCACCACCCCCAGAGACATGAGCCCTGATACATCAGATGGGTCCTGCCTTCTCTTCACATGAGCCTCTTCCTTTTTTCATGGGTAATATGACTCCTTGTACCTGGTCTTGATGCTGGCAGGAGCCCCACAGACACGAACAAATCCTCCCCGGGAGGATGCACGGCAGCAGTGCATGGATCAAGGGGAATCTGGATGTGAGCACTGGGTCATGAATCTCCACCTGGACAAAAGATTTCCCTGCACTTCCACCTGCCAGTGTGAAGTGGCAACTAGGGAGCAGCAGAGATCACCTGGCAAAGCCTCAGGGGTTCTAACTGGGAGGATTGTTTACCAGGACCAGAAGGTAAAGGTATAGGTTTACTACACTATCCCCTTTGCTTGGATGTAAAATTCTGACTTGGACATAACAAATAGCATGAAGGACAAGGGGAGTTAGAGAGGAGAAAGGAGTTGGGGTAAATTGGAAGGGGAGGTAAATCATGAGAGACTGTGGACTCTGAAAAACAATCTGAGGGGTTTGAAGTGGCGGGGGGGTGGGAGGTTGGGGTACAAGGTGGTGGGTATTATAGAGGGCACGGATTGCATGGAGCACTGGGTGTGGTGAAAAAATAATGAATACTGCTATGCTGAAAATAAATAAATTAATAAAAAAAATTCTGACTCAGAGTCTCTCATCTCTATCCTGTGGAATTTGTCTCTGTCTCTAGCACAGGTCCAGGACTTCATGATGCTCCACCCCACCCCCATTCCTGCTACACTCAGTCACTGTGAATCCTTGCTCAAGCACTGGGTCTGTCCCTGGCAGGGAGGGCACCCTGGGGATACTGAGGCACAGCATATATGACCTGCCCCAGGAGCTCTCCGTTGGCACAACTCCTTCAGCACATCAATGGCTCCCTAAAACTCCATGTGCTGCTGGCAAGGGAGGAATTTTCTTCATGTTCTGATGTTCACCAGTATAAACCAGAAGTAGGACACACACTGACCTATGATCCTCTAGTACCTACAGAGGAAACATTCTATGATGGGTTCAGAAAATGCAGACAGACCCCACCTCACAGCTGTGATGATACCTCCCCAGGAGCCAGGTCAGGACATGGAGAGGGATAGGGTTTAGACCCCAGACTGTGGGAACACAGGGTGAAGGAAAATAACCTGGGCTGAGGTTGGGTTTGCAGAGCTGTCCTCCTATCTCTGTGACCCTTGGAGCTGAGCCCATTTCTCTCTCTCTCTCTCTCTCTCTCTCTCTCTGTGTGTATTTGTGTATTTGTGTGTGTGTGTGTGTGTGTGTGTGCGCACGCGCGCGCGTTTGTGTGTGTTATGTTAGTACCTGAACCTATTTCTAAAACCACAAGGCTCCTCAGCAACAGCCCCTGAACTTGGGCTCATTTGCATAAGCACCAACTGTCCCAGCAAGGGTTTAAGAGAGGCCTGGGAGGAACCCTGTACAACCTTGAGATTCAGGGAGCAGAATCGAGGCACCTGCACCATGGCCTGGGCCCCACTCCTTGTTTTCCTGGCTCACTGCACAGGTGCCCAGTCTTATACCGCCTCATCCTCAGGTTCTGGGACAATCTTAGCCCTGACTCTGAGTTCAGCCATGGACTGCTTCTGGGGTGGTGAAAGATCTCAAAACCCTCCTTTGGGATGTAATATCTCCCCACTGTTCTCATTGGCTCTGTGTGACCCAAAAGGGCTATACCTGCCCAGGGAAAGGGGAGGAATAGTTCTCATTTGTTCAAAGGTTCCATCTACTAGGCCCCAGATCAAAGAGGACAGCAGGGTGGAAATGACCTAGAGAATCCCTGGGATTTAAACCAAGGGTGGGAGTGCCCAGGGGATGACACCATGGCTGGAACTTACTTCTCATCTCTTCTCTTGCAGGCTCCATGGCCTCATATGTGCTGACTCAACCACCCTCAATATCGGTGAACCTGGGACAGACGGCCAAGATCACATGTGAGGGAAACAACATTGGAAGAAAAAGTATTTACTGGTACCAGCAGAAGCTGGACCAGTCCCCCGTATTGATTATCTATAGGAATAGCAACCGGCCCTCAGGGATCCCTGACCGGTTCTCAGGCACCAACTCGGGAAACATGGCCACCCTGACCATCAGCGGAGCCTGTGCTGAGGACGAGGCTGACTATTACTGTCAGGTGTGGGACAACAATAGTAATGCTCACAGTGACCCAGACAGATAGCGAAGTGAGACAAAAACCCCATCCCTGTCTTTGTCACTCTCTCCTCCAGCCCCAGGAGGCTTGTGCACAGAGCAAGGAGCACTTCTGGCCCAGGTTCCCTCATCTGAGATCCCCATCCCCCTCCCCATCCAGCCCTCCAGGCAGCTCTGCACAGGGAGGGTCAGGAGAATATTTACAGCTGACAGCACTAAGCTGCCAGCTTCTCTGGGCCTGAGTGTCAACTGCTGACAGACAAAGGCCCTGGATAGAAAAAGACACAGGGAGAATTCTGTCAGGGGTCATGATTTCTTGACATGTGGTTTTGAAACCGATTTTGAGAAAAATTGCATGAAGTCAAGAGAACAGATGAGGAACTTATTAAGAAGGAAGAGCAAACGCTTTCCTCGTTTCCACCCGGGCTTGTGTTAGAATGGTACCTTCCTGGAAATGGGAGACACAAGAGAGAAATCATTTTCTCCTCACAAAAGAATGGTGAGGACAATTGGAATCTTTCATCTAAAATCCCTTAATGACCTGATCAACCATAAACAGGATCTTTGGTGGAATAATCAGGAATTTTTCAGGTGAAAGGATCATGAAAAGTTTCCTCTAGAGAATTAGAACCTGGAGATTCCCACTAAAGCCTTCTTCAACTGGAAAATGAATAGCCTGGCAGCACCCTACCTGGTCAGCAGGGGAGCATTGTGGCCAAGCGCAGCAGCGCCCCCACAGGCAGCAGGCAACACTGAGAGCATAAGCTGTCTCCTTCAGGACCTGGACCATTCTGGCTGAGGTTATCCCTCATCCGCGCTCAGCCTGGGCAGCCTTCCTCACCTGGTGAAGTGGATGGCTACTGCCTTGCACCTGCCAACTTCTGCTCTTCTCTCTTCCTCTCCAGGGACAGGGGACCTGCACTCCTCTACCTGTCCTCCCTTCCTTGTCAGATGCAACTCTCCCTCCTGCTGCCAGTCAGCTCACCCAGTCTGTGGGCATTGGGGAAAGCAGTGACAGGTTGTCCATGTGGGACAGAACAGAGGGACCAAACCAGAGGCACGTGTTGCCCCTTATTCCCCCTGTGCCTGTGGCTCGATAAGGGGGGAGGGGAGGAAAAGCAACTACTACCCTGAGTGTCCTCAGCCCCCAGGTGAGCTAAGGTGTAACAGGGCTGGTCTGAACTCACCTTGCATTAAACTTGTCCCCACATCAGCAGCTTACTCATGGAGGCTCCTCTATGTGCCCAGCAGCTGCCCCAAGGACCTGATTTATTACCTAGAAATTACCTCTTACCACACCTGACACATCCCTCTGTGCTCAGAATGCTCACCTCAGGAGAAAAGTCCACATGAGCCCTGAACTGAGTTGGAATCCTAGGTCCCCCAGATTCCCCACCTTCCTTCAGATTCTCTACAACGGTCCCCAAGGACACTGACTAGGTTTTTCCCACTCGTGTCTCACTTCTTTCTTCTTCTAGACCGGAGAGCAGCTCCTGGACTCCCTTTTCAGGATGGGCCCTGACTGCTGATCATGGAGCAGCCTGCCTGTTCGGTTCTGTCTCATCTATGGATCCATATTCTCTAGCACAGAACTCACCACTGATGCCTTGGTCCCCATTCCACCAGGAAGGCTTGTCCACTGCAAGAACACACTAATGAAGAGCAGAGACATGAAGAGTGGAGCCTACTTTCCTCACAAAAAGAAGTCTGAGGTAAGAAGGTTGTTTTTCTTAGGGGATCACCAATCCCCTGAGCACCCACAGTCTTGCCAGTGTTCCCTCCCCTTTACCCCACAATGTTGGTTTTGCTTCCATTCGTATTGATGATGCACCCCCAGGAAGGTTCAGCTCCAGCTCCTACCCCATGTTCCTCAGGAAAGGTGCTGCTGAATCCAATCTACTTTCTTCCTTCATGACAGCAAGCTTCATGAGAATATCCACCCATTACCTTACATCCATGGTCCACACTGGGCCACATGGTCAAGCCTGGCTGCCAGGGACCTGACAAAAACAAGCTTCTGAATTCCAATTATATGTAGGTGACAATGTACACATAGAAAGAAGTCTAGTCTCTCACCTGGTCTGCACACCAGTGTGTCTATTATTGGGCCTCACCCCCAAGATGGAAAGCTCTGAGAGAAGACTCTGTGTCTTCTTTGGGTCAACACCTGAAGGGGAACGTGCAAGACAAAGTAGGTGAGAATACATGGTTTTTAGGGGACATTCTCTTGTCTCTTTGGGGATTGAGCCGCCAATGCCCCCTGTAGGTACTGCACACACAACTGGCAGCAGAGAGAACCAGGCCATGAGTTCTGTGTACTCCAATGTCACGCCAAAGGACCACCTGCATGACCTCCACCACCCCCAGAGACATCAGGAGGATGGGAAGGCCTCAGGAGGGCCCTGCCTCTTCAGTCTCTAATAGGACTCTTCCTGACTCAACGGACCCCATCATGGCTGGTCTATAGCTGGCACGAGTCACACAGTAGAGAGGATTTCCTCCTTTATGGTCAGCACTTCATGCATCAGGGAATCACAACTTGATCAGTGGATTCTGAATCTAATCTCAGACAGAGGACACCCTTGCACCTCCAACCGCCCTCGTGGAACACCCAAGAGGGGGCAGCCATCTGGACATGGGAAAAGTCTGAGCATCAGAAGCTCTAATATGCAGGGACTAGTATTAGGACCTATCACCTGAAGGAAAGGTGTCCATTTCCTAGAGAATCTTACTTCACATTGATTTCCAAATCCCACTGGCTCCAGTCTCTTAGCTTTGTTTTTTCTGGATTTTCTTACTCTTCCGGCACAGGTACTACAACTGTATTTCACCAGCCCATGACAAAAATACGATCACTCTCCAATGTTTTTGCAAGCAGTATTCTATATGAGATGGTCAGCACACTGGGGACCTTGAGGCATGCATCTCTGTAGTGCCCCAGGAGCTCACGTGAAGGACTGAATTTTATAGAACTGCAGGGACTCCTGGGATACTGTATATGTCCTTGGCAAGGGTAACGTTTTAATGGGGTCTGCCTCTCAGGAGCTGTGCTTGGGTTAGGACACTACCCCCATCTTTGCCTTCTCATTTCACCTATAGAACAGGTTCATAAAAATCACACTGATCTCATTTCTGAGTGCTGCTATGACCAGACCTACCCAGGACTGAGGCAGGACATAGTTGAGGGTAGAGATATCATCCCCAGATATGGGACCAACAGTTGAAGAAGGATATCTTTGGCTGATGGTTGGGTCTGCAGATGCTGCCCCCCACCCTTCTGCATGCACCTTGGTGCCGAGCTCTTGTCTCAAACTACAAGGCCCCTCATCAGCAGCCCCGAGACGTGGATGATTTGCATAACCAGCAGGTTTCTCCAGCAAATCAATAAAAGTGGCCTGTGGGGAAAATCTGCCAACCTGGGCCCTGGGGAACCCAACTGGGTCTCCTCTACCACAGCCTGAACTCCTCCTGAGCCTACTATCTCTCTGCAGAGACACTAAATCCATGCTCACACACCTCCAGTCCTTCATATCTGGGAAAAGCCTGGACCTGATTCTGAGCTCAGCACGGGGCTATCCATGGTGGGCAGGATATTCATGATCTTCTTGCAGGATGAGGGGCTCATGGTCTAAAACTGAAAGGACTACGGTCACTGGTTCTCCATGATATTTGAAGGACTAATCCTTCCAAGAGAAAGGGGGTGGAGAGTTCTTTAGATCACAGGCTCCATTCCCCTGTCAGGCCTATGGGCCCCTGGGACTGAGATTGGGGTGAAGGGGAACTCTGTGTTCCCACAGAATTCCAGGAGTTTAGGCTAGGCAGCTAGGAGTATCTCCTGGGAGTGGGTCTGTGTATTCCAACCCACCTCTCATACTTTCTCTTCCAGACCTCCTGGCCTCCTACCTGCTGATCAGCCCCGCTCAGTTTTGGTGACCCTGAGACAGGCATGTCCCAGGATCACCTGTGGGGGAAACAACACTGGAAAGAAAGATGGTCAGTGGTACCAGCAAAGCTTGTCCAAGACCCCCTGAAGATTATCCATGATGATAGCAACTAGGACTAAGGCATTCCTGACCGATGCTCCAGGTCCAACTCGGGAACATAGCCACCTTGACTATCAGGGGAGCCTGTGCCAAGGATGATGCTAAATATTACTGTCAGTCATTTGACCACAGTGGTAATGCTCACAGTGACACAGGCAGACATGGAGGTGTGATACAAACCCCTTCCCCATCACTCTTCTCCAGCCCAGGAGGCCTGTGCACAGAGCAGTGAGCAGGTCTGAGCAGGTCCCCACATCTGAGATCCCCTGAGGTCCTATTCCACCCAGCCCACCAGGCAGGCTCTGCACAGGATGGATCACAGAGGAAATGCACACAGGTATTAAAACTATGTTTCACCGGGAAATAGGATGAAGGAATGACTGAACAGGTTAGAAAAAGATATGGGCACTGGGTGTGGTGCAAAAATAATGAATACTGTTATGCTGAAAATAAATTTTTTAAAATTAAAAAAAAAGAAATTTAAATAGAAAAAAAAAGATATGGGGACATTTTTTAAAAAAATAAAATTTTTAAAGTCCCAAAATGAAAATTACATAATCAAAATACACTGGGTGACAAAACTATAAGATACCTAGTAATAAACCTAACCAAAGAGGCTAAGAATCTATACTCAGAAAACTATAAAGTACTCATGAAAAAAACTGAGGAAGACACAAAGAAATGGAAAAATGTTTCATGCTCATGGATTGGAAGAACAAATATTGTGAAAATGTCTATGTTGCCTAAAGCAATCTACACATTTAATGCAATCCCTATCAAAATACCATCCATTTTTTTCAAAGAAATGGAACAAATAATTCTAAAATTTATATGAAACCAGAAAAGACCTCGAATAGCCAAAGGAATATTGAAAAAGAAAGCCAATGTTGGTGGCATCACAATTCCGGACTTCAAGCTCTATTACAAAGCTGTCATCATCAAGACAGCATGGTACTGGCACAAAAACAGACAAATAGATCAATGGAATAGAATAGAGAGCCCAGAAATAGACCCTCAACTCTATGATCAACTAATCTTCAACAAAGCAGGAAAGAATGTCCAATGGAAAAAAGACAGCCTCTTCAATAAATGGTGTTGGGAAAATTGGCAGCCACATGCAGAAAAATGAAATTGGACCATTTCCTTACACCACACACAAAAATATATTCAAAATGAAGGACCTCAGTGTGAGAAAGGAATCTATCAAAATCCTTGAGGAGAACACAGGCAGCAACCTCTTTGACCTTAGCCACAGCAACATCTTCCTAGGAACATCGCCAAAGGCAAGGAAAGCAAGGGCAAAAATGAACTATTGGGATTTCATCAAGATCAAAAGCTTTTGCACAGCAAAGGAAACAGTTAACAAAACCAAAAGACAACTGACAGAATGGGAGAAGATATTTGCAAACGACATGTCAGATAAAGGGCTAGTGTCCAAAACCTATAAAGAACTTAGCAAACTCAACACCCAAAGAACAAATAATCCAATCAAGAAATGGGCAGAAGACATGAACAGACATTTCTGCAAAGAAGACATCCAGATGGCCAACAGACACATGAAAAAGTGCTCCATATCACTCGGCATCAGGGAAATACAAATCAAAACCATAATGAGATATCACCTCACACCAGTCAGAATGGGTAAAATTAACAAGTCAGGAAATGACAGATGCTGGTGAGGATGCGGAGAAAGGGGAACCCTCCTACACTGTTGGTGGGAATGCAAGCTGGTGCAACCACTCTGGAAATCAGCATGGAGGTTCCTCAAAATGTTGAAAATAGAACTACCCTATGACCCAGCAATTGCACTACTGGGTATTTACCCTAAAGATACAAATGTAGTGATACAAAGAGGCATGTGCACCCGAATGTTTATAGCAGCAATGTCTACAATAGCCAAACCATGGAAAGAACCTAGATGTCCATCAACAGATGAATGGATCAAGAAGATGTGGTATATATACACAATGGAATACTATGCAGCCATCAAAAGAAATGAAATCTTGCCATTTACGATGACATGGATGGAACTAGAGGGTATCATGTTTAGTGAAATAAGTCAATCGGAGAAAGACAACTATCATATGATCTCCCTGATATGAGGAAGTGTAGATGTAACATGGGGGGTTAAGGGGGTAGGAGAAGAATAAATGAAACAAGATGGGATTGGGATTCCATAAATGACTCTTAATCTCACAAAACAAACTGAGGGTTGCTGGGGGGAGGGGGGTTGGGAGAGAGGGGTGGGGTTATGGACATTGGGGAGGGTATGTGCTATGGTGATTCATAGACCTGTACCCCTTGGGATAAAAATACATTATATGTTTATAAAAAATAAAAATTTTTTTAAAAATAAATAAAATAAAATAAAATCAGGCAAAAAAATAAAAATAAAAAAATACACTGGGTGAGATTGTCAGCAGATGATGCTATAAAAAGCAAAGATTAGTGAACTTGAATACATGGCAATAAAATGCATAAACAATGAATTCTGGAACACTGTAAAGAATTTTAATAAATAGATAAATATTTTTTAAAAACCCTGAAACAGAGAGAGAAAAACTGGAATAAATGAATAAAACCTCAGTGCCTAAGACAACTTCATACAGCCTAAAGTGTGTGACTGGAGTAACTAGGGGAGAGAAGATGGGGAGACGGTGGTTAATAAAATGAAGAAGAAGTATTTCTAGAAATAATAACCCCAAATATTCAAAATTTGGTGAATGCATAAACCAACATATCCAAGAAGCTCAATGAAGCTCAGGCACAGGGAGCATGAGAGACAGCACAGGACACATTGTAATGAAATTGCTACAAACCAGTGATGCAGACACTCTCACAGCCAGAGAGGAGAGTCATGTTCCCAACAGAGGTCCCAGCATCATGCTAAAAGCACATTTCCCATTTCAAGCCGTGTGAGCAAGAGAACAGAGGAGCAATGTCTGAAAATACTAAAAGAAGAAAATGTATAAACCTTGATCTCTACCCAGTGAAAATGTCATTGAAAAATGAAGATAAAATAAAACTTTTCAGACTACAAGTATCACAGAATTGATCATCTGCATACTATCCCTACAAGAAATAGTAAAGGATACCCCTGTAGGAACAATGACATAGAGAAAAGTAAAATTATGAGAACATGTAAAAAGGATCAGATATCAGAGCTAGATGGATAAATAGGAAAAAAATTTATAGCTTGATGTCTGTAAAATATAGTCAACTATTTAAGCAGAAATAATAGTAATATGCTTTGATATATAATGATTGTAAAAATGAAAATATATGACAATATTTGCAAAAATGACAGGAAAAGAAAAATCATGTTATCACACTCTCACTGTACCTAAGGAAGACTTTGGGCCATGAAGTACTTTGATAAGTTAGGAAATGAGGATTTCCACCCTGAAATAAGACCTTAAAATAAAAAGATTTGAACAACAAAGAGTAAGACCTGGTAGAGTGCCATCTTTAGCATTCTCCAGAGAATATGAACCCAATAGGGCATGTATCTCATATACACCTACATGTATATTCAAATGTTACACACAGAGAGATACAAAGGAGGTGACAGAGAGAGAGACAAGAGACAGAGAGAGAGAGAGAGAAACTTAAGTTAACAAACACATCATGCAGGGGAGCCTGGGTGTCTCTGTTGGTTAAGTGTCTGCCTGTGGCTCAGGTCATGATCCCAAAGTCCTGGGGCATCAGGCTTTTTGCTCAGCAGGGAGCCTGCTTCTCCCTCTGCCTGCTGCCCGCCCTGCTTGTGCACTCATTCTCTCTCTCTCACTCTATCTCAGGAAAATAAATAAATAAAGGCTTTCTAAAAATATCAATGTAAAAATCAGAAATGATTACTAAAGGGACAAATACTAAGACTTTTTTATTATCTAAATCTCTTTAAAACATATGTCACTGTCCACCGAAATATAGTAACTATGTATGCTGAAATTTCTGACAGAGGTAAAATAATATGTAGGAAAATCACAGAGAATATGCTGAGAAGTGAGACACAGAAGGATCTTATCAGCTTACATTCTGTGTAACATGGCAGCATCATTGGAATGTGGACTATTGCAAGTTACTGATCATCAGACAGGAAGAAGTTATAGCTTGTAAGGAGAAGTAGATAAAATGGAATCATATCAAATGCTCCATTAATCCAAAAAAGATACATGAAAAGAGGGAACAAAGCACACATGGGACAACAAGAAAATAAGGCAAGATGCTATATTGAAGGAATACTACTAATCACATTCAGGAAATGCTCTAAACACAATTAAAGACAGGGATTGTCAGATTGATGTCACAGCAACGCCCAAGTGGATGCAGTGGATCAGAAACCTCCAGTAAAGGAAAGGACACTGAAATCTAGCAACATTTTAGGACAATTCTCACCCAACTCTGCTTCACAGTTCAAGGCATGAAACATTCACAGGGAACAGAGAGAAAATCTGGGAAAATGAATTGAATTAGGGATCTCAGGATCCTGGGACCGAGTCCCACTTCGGGCTCTCTGCTCAGCAGGGAGCCTGCTTCCTCCTCTCTCTCTCTCTCTGCCTGCCTCTCTGCCTACTTGTGATCTCTCTCTGTCAAATAAATAAATAAAATCTTTTTTAAGAAAATGAATTGAATCCTTAAAATAATCAGGATGAATGTATTGCTATGTATTTCACACACAGAGAAGGGAAGAAATAATCTCAGTGCACATTCCATGAGAACGGGACTAGAAATGCCCCCCATATGCCCCTTCCTTCCCCAGGATTTAAGATGTTCAAACGCACACTGATAAGAGCTCCCTATGTAGCCCAGAGGGGAACACAACCCCACGTGAACCAGATCCATGAAACTCACCCAGAAGCACAGGGATTCTCTCCACCGGCCTGAGAAGGCATATATTCAAGGGGACAAGTGAGGACATGAGGGAGGATTGAGGTAGTCAGGTTCTAATTGGGCCTCAGGAGACAGAACTCTGGGGTCCCCACTGTGGCCTAGACCCTCTCCTGCTCCCCACACTATTTTCTGTCCATGTGCTGCCCCTGGGCCTGTCCACAGGCTCAGCCCCCACAATATTCTCAGCATGACTCTGACCCTGAATGTAGCCCAGGGGACACTGTAGGGGAGGAACCGCTGAGAATGAGCCCCCCAACCTCCTGAACCTAAAGACACTGTGGACCTCAGGTGACTCTGTGTCCCCTGCAGAATGGCCAGGACATCACTGGCACTCCCACCTGCTAGGGGAGCACAGAGAGAGGACCAAACAATAATGCAGAGCAGAATCAGCAGGACCCAGGCCAGGCCTCTGCACCGCCAAACAGCCTCCACCCTCCACAGATTCTCCAGCTCTAACCTCAGACACAAACCCACAGCCTCTCCCCACGTGCAGGCTGAGGGGCTCCTTTAGAGAACAGCCAGGATGGGGATGGCAGTGAGTTCAGGACAGAAACCCTGCTGCCCAGCCTGGCCACCCTCCCTCCCTCCCATCCTGCTCAAGTCCTGCACCGAGGAGCCCAGGGTCTGAATCCAGCACACCTGGTATCCTCGACTCAACCCACTTTCCTCTGCTTTCCTGGAAAGCTAGGAGCTCCGGTCCTCAACTTTACCTACTATGCAATGGGGAAGCTTAACTCATGTAAGAAATACCTTTTTCATATTAAATGATACAAAACATTAAAGAGTCTCTTTCATGAGAACGAGTCAGTGAGGTCACAGTGAGTTAACCCCAGTGCTAGAGTCACCTGTCCTCTAATGGGGGAATCCAAGGAAAAGTCTTCAGCTACACTGGGACCTTCTTCATGAGCAGCTGGATGCAGGTATGAATGAGGAGGTTCCCAAGTTCACCAAACCACAGATTAGGCTAGTTTACAGATCCTCCGACACCAAATTCCAGGATATATACCCCGGCATGAGGGAAGAGAGGTAGAAACAGCAATAACAAAAATAAAATTAAAGGTTTGCCTGCTCAGCAGAACTTAGCACCAGAAACATCACCTGTTGTTCTAATGACCCGACTACATGGATAGGGATCCAAGAAGCATTGGTCCTGATTCCTAAATACACAGGAACTGTGGCTGTGGGACATCACACAGGATTGTCTCGGCATAGACCCTTTTCAAATGCACTACACTAACCCATGCATTCTCCTTTCTGAAAGAAGACAACAGGCTAGTCCAGGGCATTTCAACCCTGGGACAAGTACAGGAATCGCACCTGCCCTGCCTCCTTCACCTTGTATATGACCTACTCTGCTGGGCTGGGCAGACCAGGGGGGCAGCTGCCTATGGGAGGCTGGAAAACCATGGTACACACCCTTTCTCAGGTGACAGGTGCTCTGGGGTGACCTGCAGGAGGGAAGTTCCCGGTCTGAGTCCTCCTCCACCAGCAGGGGCAGCAGAGCTACAGCAGGAGCAGCAGGACAGAGGCTGCGCCTATCCAGGGAGAGCCTCACAGGGACACCAGACCTAGGGTTTAGCAGGTTGTCTAAGGTTCAGTCCTCAAAGACACTCAGGATGATCCATTCTAACTCCTCAGGCTGCAAGGACCATGTTCTGAAGGTCAGACACACAGTGTCACCTACTGACGGGAGTCCTGACACAGTGAACATCTCACCTGGGAAATTCAGGTCTCCTCTCTGTCCACCAGTGTCCCCTGGGACTGACTCCCCTCTGCTGGGAACATCCAGAGACACCTGATGACTCACACTCTGCCTCTCCTTCCCCACCTCCACCCCAACTCAGACCTGGGGCTGTAGCTCCTTTGTTCAAGGGTATCTCAGAGGGCAGGAGGCAGAGCACTCAGGACCCTGGTCCCTGGCACACAGCCTCCTTGTGAGACTGTCTCCAGAGTGACGTGATTCTCATGACTGCAGGGACCATGGCTCAGGATTTTGAGCTCACAACATATGGGAACATGTGATTATGTGGACTCTTACAAGACCACAAACCTTGAAGTTGTTTCTCATGGTTTTAGGACCTTTGCATGTTTGTATAAAATATTGATGAAAAAATTAAAAGCTATCAAATGGTTGACAATGCCAGTTGCTGGTTTGCTGTGGAATGGGGACTGTCATAGAGAAAACAGCACCATGTGTTTCCTTTCAGTGTTCCAGAATTCATTGTTTATGCACCACACCCAGGGCCCCAGGCAATACATGCCCTGGTGGGTGTTAGGGAGAGTTTCCTATTTTGATGTTATGCCAAAGATGGGAATACAGAGTCTCTGGGAGATGCAGAGGGGACAAGAAGCCATGGAAGGAAAGTAATGAGGTCACAGGACACCTCACCATGAATCAGGTGTTGTCTGCCTCTCTCAGAGGGACCAGGCCAGCTCCATGGCCAGGATTCTGGAAGACCCTGGGCCAGTCCCAGACAAACCCCAGGCAGAATAGGTACGGTCAGTGGTTGTGTTCAAACCACAGGAATGGGACCGTGATACCAAATTTGGAGACCAACGTTCATTTTCTGACCTGAGGGCTGCTGAAGAAGCTGTGGGATCCTTTCTTTCTCCTCAGTCCCCTGGTCTGAGTTCATAAGTGGTTGGAGTCCCAGAGAGGAGGAAATTTGCATAAATACTAACACCACAGAGAAAAAGGCCTGGAAAGAAATAAGAGAGGTCAGGGTGAACTTGGCCCAGCTGTGGTTTTCAGAAGACAGAGCTCTGGGCACATCCATATGGCCTGGAGCACTCTTTCACTCCTCCTCATCACTCTCTGCACAGGTCTGTCCTCCGTCCTGCCCACACTCTCAGCCCCACAGGACCTGAGCTGAGCCTGTGCCAAAATCTGAGCTCAGGCACAGCACAGCCTCAGTACTGGAACCGTGGGATGAGCCGTGGACCTCGTTGCAGCCTCTCCTCTTCTGTCTTTTCAGGTTTAGCGGCCTCCAGTGCCTCCAGTGAGCTGACTCAGCCTTCCTCAGTGTCAATTGCCTTGGGTCAGACGGCTACAATCACCCGCACTGGAGAGGAACTGGACTATGATTATGTACACTGGTACTTGTAGAAGCCAGGCCAAGCTCCTTTGACAGTCATTTATGTTTATAGTGAGTGACCCTCTGGGATCCCAGAGCAATTCTCTGGCTCCAAGTCAGAGAACACGGCCACCCTGACCATCAGGAGAGCACAGGCTGAGAATGAGGCTGACTATTACTGTCAGTACTATGGTGGCAGTAGTACTATTCACAGTGACACAGGCAGATGGGGAAGTGAGACACAGACACCCTCCCCAACTGCGTCACACTCTCCTCCAGCTCCAGAAGGCCCATGCACAGAGCAATGAGAAGATCAGGCCCAGGTCCCCAGGACTGAAGTCCCCAATCTGTCCCTTTGCTCCCAGTCCTCCAGGCGGTTGTGCAGGGTGGACCAGCAAGGAGTTTGTGAACAGGGGTTAGCATTCCATTTCCTGTGGGACTGTGTGTGGAGGAAAGTCTACACATGTGAGAAGCAGAAATGGAAGACTTTTTAAAAGAAGATTTCTTTTAAAACTTCCCTAAATTAATGTCTGAAATTTCAAAATTCAGGGGATAGACTGACAACAGATAAAATGCTGCAAAAGAAAAGAATAGGGAATCTGATGCCACAGTGATGGAAAGTATACAAAATGAAACACACAGTGAAATACCTAAAATAATTAATGAAGGTTCAGTGCCTGGAGGATAACTTCACACCACCCAGACAGTGGGCAAGTGTAGGGATTGCAGGAGGGAAGGTAAGGGATTAAAAGTTTAAAAAAAAAATCTGTATGGGGCGCCTGGGTGGCTCAGTGGGTTAAAGCCTCTGCCTTCAGCTCAGGTCACGATCCTAGGGTCTTGGGACTGAGCCCCGCATCAGGCTCTCTGCTCAGCGGGAAGCCTGCTTCCTCCTCTTTCTCTGCCTGCCTCTCTGCCTACTTGTGATCTCTGTCTGTCAAATAAATAAATAAAATCTTTAAAAAATAATAAAAAAAAATTAAAAAAAAATCTGTGAAGAAATAATCTACAAAAAGACTTCAGATTTGGAGAAACCCAGAAACCCATGTATCCAAGAAGCTCAACAAAGCTCTGGGACAGGGAGCATGAGAGACAGCAGAGGACAAGTTGTATGAAATCGCTACAGATCAGTGATGCAGACACTCTCACAGGCAGAGAGGAGAGTCGTTCCCTACAGAAAACCAGCATCGTGCTAGGAGCACATTTCTCATCATGAACCATGTAAACTGTAAAACAAGGAGAAATGTCTTCAACATACTAATAGGAAATATCTGTCATCATTGGTCTTTACTGATGAAAAATGTCACTGAAGATGAAGCCAAAATCAACCTTGCTCAGACAGCAAACCTCCCGGAAGTGATCACCCACAGACTCTCAGCACAAGTGACAGAGAAGGGCACACCTCAGACAGAAGGAAAGGGTGACATATGGAAATGTGAGTCTGCCCAAAGTATAAGAAGCTTCAGAAATCATATCTACATGGAAAAACCTAAAAGAAAATTTAGTGGTTAGTGTCTGCAATTCAGTCAAGTGCTAAAAGCAAAACAAATAACAATATGTTTGATTCATAATGGAGGAACAGGTAAAACATATGATGATGAGAGCAGAATTAATGACGGAGATGAGACCATGTTATGACGTCCTTATCCTTCCTGAGAGTGATGTTGTGTCACTGTGGGTAACTGTGATAAGGTAGGGGGTGAGGACTGCAAATCTACAAGAAACCCACCGTGGCCTGGACCATCTCCTACTTCCCCTCCTCACTCACTCCCAGGTGCTGACAAGGTGCTGCCTGCAGGCTCAGCTCCCAGAGGAACCTGAGCATGACCTCGAACCTGAAGTCAGCCTGGAGGGTACTGCAGGAGTGGGACCCAGAGTCTCCTGAACCTAGCGGCCTTGTGTCCACTTCAGGGCTCATTGACTCCAGTACTGGGGCCAGAAGACCTTGTCAAGCTCTCCAACTTAGAGGACAGAGAGGACCAAGCTATAATACAGAGCAGATCCAGGAGGACCCAGGCCATGTCCCTGTAGGCCAAACACTCTCTAATGTCCCTAAAGATTCTCCAGCTCTCACCTGGGATAGGACCCTGCTGAACCTCCCCATGTGCAGGCTGAGGGGACTCCCTTACAGACCAGGCCAGGATGGGGATGGCAGTGAGCTCAGGGATAGAAGCCTTGCTGCCCAAACTGGTCTCATCCTCCTTCCTTCCCATTTTGCACAAGGTCTGCCCCAAGGAGCCCGGGATCTGAATCCAGCACACTTGGGCTCCATCTTTGAGTCACCCCACTTTCCTCTGCTCTCCTGGGAATCTTGTCTCCCTGGACTTCAGCTTTGTGTGAAATAAAGTGAGGAAGCTTATACTGATGTTAGAAACACATTGTTTCCAAATTCAATGATGTACAAACATTAACAGAGTTATGAATGAAACAGAGACTGTGGGGTCTCAGTGAGTGGGCGATGGGTTGGGAGTCTCTTGTCCATTCTTTGCAGAAATCCAAGAAAAAGCCGAAGTGTGACTTCCCCGTTTCATTCAAATCACCTAAGAGGCTCATGTAGAAATCCTCCTTCTCCAGAGCACTAGTGCTATGAGTTGTAATAGAAACAGCAGTGGCAGAGATGGCAAAAATAGGTTAATGAAGATTTAGGTGCATATGTAAAGGTTAGTGCTAAAAGGATCTACTTGTTACACTGTACCCAGCGAAACCCACTGGGATGCAGGCAGCATTAGACTCGATTCCTAAATGGAAAGAAAGGTGTGCCAATAGGATCTCACAAAGGTTTCCTGGACTGTGACCCTTTCAAAATACACTACACTTTACCCTGCACCCATCCTGTTGCAACAGCCATTGGGACAGGTGAGGGCATATCAACCCCTGGACAAAAGGAAGGAATCCCACCGGTGCTGTCTCATGCACACTGTATGTGACCTTCTGTGCTGGTCTGGGCAATGCATTGGAGGCAGCTGCCTGTGGGAGGCTGGAAAGCCTGGTCCACACCTCTTCTCTGGTGACAGGTGCTGTGGGGTCACCTATAGGAAGGAAGTTTCTGGTTTGAATCCTCCTCCACCAGCAGGGGGGCATCAGAACTACCTCAGGAGCAGCAGGACAGAGGCTGGGGCTGCCCAGAGGGGAGCCTCATGGGAACACCAGGCCTGGAAGTCAGCAGGGGTCCAGGGTTCAGTCCTAAGAAGAAAGTAGTGATGATCCATCCTTATCTCCTCAGGCTCCAAGGGCTATGATCTGAGGGTTAGACACACACACTGTTACCCAGGACTTTAAGAGGAGTCCTGACTCAGTAAGTAGCTCATCTGGGAAATTCCAGTCCCTCTCTCCACCTGAGTTCCCAGGGTGCTAACCATTCTGTGCTGGGCACGTCCAGAGATGCCCTGAGCCCTCACCCTCTGCCACTCCTGCCCCACTCCAGGCAGACTTTGACCCAGGGCCGCAGCTGCCTTGTTCACAAGTGTCTCATGGGGTGGGAGGTGGGGCACTCGGCAGAGCCCCTGGTCCCTGGAAAGAGGGTCTGCAGCCTCCTTATGAAATGCTCTCCAGAGTGAAGTGATTCCAATGGCCTCAAGCTACATCTATGGTCACTGTGCTGTCCTTGCTTTCGGTGACAGAATCCAGTCCCCAGGTGGGACCACTGACTATCCAGTTCCCAGCACTTGCTCCCTGTGCAAAGACATGACCATGGGGACCCTCACAGAGACACAGAACTTGAAGTGAATCCCTCACTCAATGATGGTTTCTGGCACTTTTCACAATTTATGTGAGACATGGACCAAACAAACAAAAAACAAAGGAAACAAAGTGTTGTCAATGCTAGATGTTCAGCTGCTGTGGGTTGGGGGATGTCATAGAGACAGAAGCAACACCTAGAAATAGATCTACAACAACAGGTGATTGTATAACAAGTAAATTCCCACATGCATCATGATGGACAAGTGTCAGAATGAAAGAGTTTCCAATTCTGATGACATGCTGAGGATGGGACAAGAGATCCCCTGGGGAAGGCAGAGGGAACATGAAGCAGGAGGGGTAAGTGATGAGGCTACAGAATACCTTTCCATGAATCAGGTGTTGTCTGTATCTCTGCAAGGGTTCAGCTTAGCCTCATGGCCAGGCTACTGAAAGGCCTCCAGTGTTGACCCAGCTGCCCTGTGCTCACTGACCCTGGTCCAGATGGTCATGATCACCTGTCAGAGAGACAGTATAGAAATCTTCAGTGTACATGGGTACCAGCAGAATCCAGGACAGGACACTGGCTAGTCAAATACGACAATAGCAAGCTTCCTCAGTGATTTCCGACTGATTCTCCAGCTCCAACTTGGAGGACAGGGCCACCCTAAACACCAGTAGGACCAGGACCAAGGATGAGGGTGACTAGTACTGTCAGGTGTGGGACAATAGAACTAATGCTCATAGTGAGAAAGACAGACAGGGATATGAGACACAGACCCCTTCCCCATCTGTGTCACACATGTCTTTAGCCTAGGAAGACTGTGGACAAAGCACAGTAGGTCTGACTCAGGTCCCCAGATCTGAGATTCCAAGACCTCTCTCCCAACATAGCCTTCCAGGCACCCCCTGCACCATGTGCATCAGGGATGCCTGTGCAGGAGGCAGGATGGTGCTATCATGTTTTCTTGGCTACGGTTTGTTTGGGGATGGAAGACCTTGCTGGGATGACCGACAGAGAGACCTCAATGAAGATGGGAGAAAGTCAAAATGGCAAAGGGATGTCTGACCTGTCAGTTGAATAGAACCATTGCTGTGTCTCTGGGTAGAAGCAGTTCTCCTTTAGAACTAAGACCTCTATATCAGCAGAGTGCAGGGTCATGGTGACAGTCATAATTTTGCAGCCAGTCACTGGATATATCAGTGAGTGGGGTTGTTCCTAATTCTACCTCTAGATCACTGGACCCATGAGTCCTGACTATGGGAAAAATAGCACCATAAGTTGGAAACAGAAGGAGTGAAGGTAATGCCTCCTGGAAACTGTTGCCTCCACCCCACAAGGTGTTCTCCCATACCTGGCACAGTAACTGTCTTCAAGAGGACATGAATCCTCTTGTCATGCAACCAGCTGTTTCAGAATGATGGGAAAAATGGTAAAGCCAGTGAATCCCATGGCCATGGGCACGCTGCAGCCCTCTGTTTAATGTGAAATATGTTCCTTGGACAGAAGCCTCCCTGAAATACTAGACAGTGGGTGATGTATCCTGAAAGTCCAAGGGTAATACTTTGAGAGGAAGCATTGTAGTCAAAGAAAGGAAATCCTTATCTCAATAAAGCTCTGTTGCAACAAGAACAGAGCAATCCCTACCATGATAGAAGAGGTTTAATGTAATTAATCTGCCACCAGACTCCTGGCTGATTCCCTAGGGGAAGGTCTCAAAATGGGAACTTAGGGATGGTCTCTGCTGTTGGTGAATTGGTCCTCACAAGCAGCCATAACCAGGTCAGCTTTAGTGGTTGGAAATCCGTAGTGATTAGCCCATGAATAACCACCCATCTTGCAACATAGGCACTTTGCTATGGAGCCAACAGGCAACTTCAAGAATGGATGGAAAAGAAAGCTGATCATTGTCCCCAGACATGTCACATTAAAAGAACACATTATGGTAGAAATTTTCAGGGAACATAAATAGCATCCACATCTATGTTTATTTGTGAATTTCTACTCACTTAACTCTTCCTCAAATGTCCTCACCAATTTTCTTATTGTGTCCTTTCAACACTGACCATCAGCCAAATTATGAGTCAAAGCCCATAGGTTAGAATAAAGCCACCTCTGTCCTTCTCTCTCTAGGTAAAAAAATAATAATAATAAAACAATTACTCTGCTCAAATGCTATCTTATTGGAGAATTTTCTTGTACCCATGTTATCTAGGAGTGTCCCAGATGAGGTTAAGTAGGTATATTAACTACCAGAGTTGTCTGCATATCATTAGAAACCAACATAAATAAGCCTTATGTTTTTTTCTCTGTATCAACTGGTCGTCTGATTATCCCCATTGGACCATAGGTGTGTATGCCAGACAAAAGATAATGGAGCAGGGATTGGGGGTTATGGACATCACCTCTTCCTCATGCAACTCACCTGTTCCTTCAGAACCTGCTGAAGCCTGATCTCAAATCTATCTCCCCTTTTTGATGATAGTTGCTGTGTATGCCCAATTCCATGGCATGGTTGGTCAGATGGCACCCAGTCCTTGCAAGCAGTCTGGTCACACAGTGATGTAGTGGCTAACAAAGAGCACACAGTCTCTGTTAAGGTTCAGTAGCAAGTCAAAGTGTTGGCCAAAGGCAAATATTTCTATTTATACATATATTGTAAAGGTAAGCTGCCCATCTATTTCAGTTGTAGGCACTCCATAATTAACCAATATCCACGTCCATGATCAAATGGGTCTGATGACTAATTTGGTCCTGCTATTCATTATGGTAACAAGACCCAAATAATAATTTCTGATCACATGGAACTGCATGCCTCCTAACAATGCAAAGACCCCATCAATAACAACTTGCTGCACAATTCAGACTTCTGAATCTCTAGAAAATACATGTGTATATGTTGTAAATTTCTTATATATTTATAACCAGCTGATATAGAGGAAAAAAACATAGGGCTGGTGTACAGAGGTTCCTCTATGATATGCAGGCAATTCTGAGATTTAATAATATAAGCAGGCAACTCCTGCAGCCTCATCTGGGACCTACCGGCGTGCATCGGTGCAGGAGAATTCTTCAGTAAAGTACTGTGTGTATGTGTGTGAGAGAGAGAGAGAGAGTGAGTGTGTGAGTGTGAGTGTGTATAGACAGATAAATAGATAGATAAATACAGATATACACACAGGAGACGCACTTAGTATATATGGGCACACACACTCACATGTATATTCATGTATGAGTATGAGTGTAAATATATGGTGTAAAGGACTGTGTAACAGGAATTGGATGTCAGGTGGAAACACACACACACACGAGCAGCAGAGAAGGCACAGTGACTGTCACCTACAAAAGGGCTCCCACTTCCCACTTATTGTGCAGGGAGGCTCACACAGGACTCCTCTTGTGACTCATCTTCCCTGGAAACATATAACATGAGAATTCTAACACATGACACCTACCACCAAGTTTTTACTTATGGGAAATTATCACATTGGAACTCAACTAGTTTTGAATGGCAGACAGCTAAAGTCCTCACTGTCCCCACATGTCCTCACACAAACCAGACTCATCCCCACAGGGACTGACTCCAAACACACTTCAGTTCTTGTCCCTTCTTGCCATCCTGACAGCAGCCCCACAGTCCCCTCTGCAGAAAGCCTCCTCCAGCCTCTCCACACCCACAACCTGCCTGTCATTTCGTCTGATGTGACTTCATTCTCTGCACATCACCCAACACTGTACATGTTCTTCTATAATTATTTTATTAATTGAATGCTTTGTGTTAATTATTATTCTAGGTGGTCAGGAAGATTTTAATGTGATACATACCCATCTCAATCAGATGCATGAATATTTATGTGCTTGTTTTTCTCCCACAGAAATAAGTCTGAAGTCAGATGGTGGTTCTCACCAATTCCATAAGGTCCCAAATATTCTCACTTTCACTCCCACCATCACTGCTAAGGAGGTTTTTCTTTTCCTTTTTGTTGACAGCAGACCTCAGGACAGCTGTGGCAGCTCCAGCTCTCTCGGCCAAGTACCAGAGCAAGAGCACTGTGTAAATCTAGTCTGTTTCTTTCCTTCACAAGAGTAAAATTCCCCCAAAAGATCCCAGCCACATAACATATTCGTTGGCCATCTTTGAGCCATGGGGTCAATGTTGACCCAGTGGCACCTGAGAACAGCCATAGTGTGACTTCTAAATTAATACAGAAAACAAGATGCAGATAGAAGGGTTTAAAGTCTATACGCTATGTCAACAAAGCACATATGTCCACTCTGCTGCTCCAGCCCGAAGACAGAAACTCTGACATAGTAACTGTGTCTTGTTCACAGCAATTTCCAGGATGGAATGTCTGCCAGAACAAAGTGGGTCTGAATAAATGTCTGTTAAGTGACATTTCTCCTGTCTCTGACTTGGAAGCAATAGTCACTTCTACCTGGGGTGGTCCTATGCCAGCTGCTGACACCAGTAAGGGGCAGTCCCTGAGTCCTGTGTCCCCTAACCTCCAAAAACACATGCGTGACCACCCATACTTCATATGAGCCCTGCATTCTCCTCCTCTAAATGAGCCTGCTTATATATTCATGGGTTATCTGATCAGCACCTGCGTGATCTTGAGGTTGGCAGGGACTTCTTACAGAAAAGCAATTCCTCAAAAGGAGCCTAAAGCCCATGGATCAGGGAATCAGGATCTTCTGATTGGAATTTCTAAACCAAATTTCAAATCTGACAAAGGAATTCTTGCACCTCCAGCAGCATTTGGCGTGGCCTCAAGGAGGCAGTAAAGATCACCTGACAAAGTCTCCTGGTCGTGCGGTATGTCTGGGCATCAGGGGTTCTAACAGAGTGGGAGGTTTTGTCACCACCACCTGAGACCTAAGGGAAAAGTTATTGGCTTTTTATAATGTCACCTTTACCACTGACATAAAATTCTGGCTCGGGTGTCACTCAGATCTGTCTCCTAGAATTTGCCAGTATCTTGCACAGGTCCAGTACTTCATACCTCTGCAACCCAGCCCACTCCTGCTAAATAAAACCCACTGTCAAACCTCACTCAATCACTGCATCTATCCCAGGAACTGAGTGAACACTGGGGAGACTGAGCCACAGAATTTATGACCTGCCCTAGGACATCACCTACAGCACCTCAATGGCTCCTGCAAAACTCCACGTGTGCTTAGCAATTGAAGAATTTTCATTTTTCATGGTCACAAACAGGGATTTGGGCAGAAATTGCAAATATCTAAGCTTCTTATGGTCACCCAGAAGCAAGAACAGGCCAAAATCAGGGAGGGGATTTCAGAACCAGCTGTGGGATAAGTGG
The DNA here is from genome assembly GCF_011764305.1 of Mustela putorius furo. Lineage (NCBI taxonomy): Eukaryota > Metazoa > Chordata > Mammalia > Carnivora > Mustelidae > Mustela > Mustela putorius. Next base: position 1,046,018 of record NW_025422010.1, read on the forward strand.
GTGAAGCAGAATCCCCTGGGCTAAATGTAGGTCTGCAAGAACCACCCCTTCTTCCCTCTGTCCCTTGGGGCTGAACTTTCTCTGAAACCACAACACTCCTCAGCATCTACACTGGCTAATTTGCATAACCTGCAGGTATTACCAACAAGGGGATAAGAGGCCTAGGAAGGAATGTACCAGCCTAGGGCCTCAGGGACCAGAATCAGGGCACCTCCACCATGGCCTGGACCCCTCTCCTCTTCGGATTCCTGGCTCACTGCACAGGTGCTGAGCCCAGGCTCACACCCATCTAGACCCACAAAACTGTCACAAGCCTGACCCTGAAACTGAGTACAGTAGGGCTTGCCTGTGGCGGTCAGGATGCTCAGGACCCAGCTGCAGGATGAAGGGCTGGAGGGCTCTGTGTGAGCCCTGAGGGGCTGCACCTGCCCAGGGAAAGAGGGTTATGGTCCTCTTTGTTCAAAGGCTCCAGCCACTATCCAGGCTCAGGTGTTCCAGGGGCTGACACTAAGAGGAAGGGCTCCCTGTATGCCCAGGGTGTCCCTAAACATCAATCTAGGTCACATAGGTGGGGGCTTCCTAAAGATGAGACCCAAATTTGTAAGCCCACCTCTCCTTTTCTCTCTTGCAGGTTCTGTGGCTGCCTACGTGCTGACTCAGCCTCCCTCAATGTCGGTGAACCTGGGACGGACGGCCAGCATCACCTGCAGTGGAGACAACATTGGAAGTACATATGTTTCCTGGAACCAACAGAAGCCGGGCCAGGCACCAGTGACAATTATCTATAGTGATAGCAGCCGGCCCTCAGGAATCCCTGACAGGTTCTCTGGCTCCAACTCGGGGAACATGGCCACCCTGACCATCAGCGGGGCCCGGGCTGAGGATGAGGCTGACTATTACTGTGCATCATATGACAGTAGTAGGGATACTGCTCACAGCGACACAGGCAGATGGGGAACTGAGACACAAACCCCTTCTTCATCTGAGTGACACTATCCTCCAGCCCCAGGAGGCCTATACACAAAGCAGTGAGTAGGTTTGACCCAGGTTCCCAGGTCCAAGGTCCACAGGCTGCTCCCTCTTCTCTGCCCTGCAGGTGGGATCTGCAGAGGATGTATGATGAATAACAAAAATTACCATTTAGTGATATTCCATTTGTTTGAAGAGGCAGAGCATGACTGGATAGGTTCAGTGCAGATGTGGAGGACCTTTGTACAGGGCCACATCTCACCTCTGAGATGAAAACTGCAGTATCGTAGAGTAAAAATGCACAGGGTCACACTGACAACAGATTTGTTCCTGCAGAATGAGATTCCAAATTCAATGATGTCAAAGTAGTAACCATTCAAAATGTAGCAAGGCAAAAAAAAAAATTTTAAATACTATAAGAAATGAACAGAGCCTCAGTTGGCTGTGGGACCACCTCATGCTGCCCACTATGCTTGTAACTGGAGCCCCAAGAAGAAAAGACAGACAGGAGGGAAGAGAAAAGATGCTTAAAGAGGTATTGGACAGAAATGTTACAAATTTGGTGAAAACAATAACTGACATACATATTCAAGAAGTTCATCAAAGCTCAAGCACAGTAACCATGAGGCACCGACGTTATCATCACCTCACAGCCACATTGCTGATCATCATTGTGGAAGTCAACTGTGAAGCAGCCAGGGAGAATGTGCAGATCATCTGCAGAGGAATAAATATGGTGAGAGCAGATTCTTACTACAAGCAAAGCAAGCAAAATGACCATGGATAAATGTCTTTTAAAAGGAAGCTCCTAAACTATATATCTGTAAGGGGACCTGGGTGGCTCATTTGGTTAAGTTTCTGCCTTTGGCTCAGGTCATGATCCTAGAGTCCCAGGATCAAGTTGTCCCACTGCCTGCTCAGCAGGGACTCTGCTTCTGCCTGTTTGCCCCAACCCCAACTTGTGTGTCCTCTCTCTCTCTCAAATGAATGAAATATGTATGTATGTATATACATATATATATATACACATATATACAAATATACATATATACATACATACATATATACAAAATCTTACATGTATATACATATAAAGTATATACTTTATATGTATTTACATATAAAGATTTTATGCTATATCAACATATAGACCATATTTTTTTTTAAATGGAAAGATTTGTCCACCTGAAATTCATTATCCCATGAAAATATCTCTCAAAAATGAAGCAAGATAAAGCTCTCAGCCTGCAGAACCTCACATAATTGATCACCCACAGACGTTCACCACAGCAGTGAGTGACAGACGCCCCTCACACAGAGGAACAGTCTCTCAGACAGCAATGTGACTCCACACAAAGGGATGAAGAGCATCAGCTTTGGGAACTACCTGGACAAACATAGAAATGTCTCTGGATGATCACTGTGTGAAGCCAAACATAATAACAACATTCTCTGGCTCATGATGAATCTCAGAATTAAACTCATGACCACCATAGCCCAAAGTCAGGGGTGGGTGAGAACATATTAAACAGTCCTTGATCTATGTGAGGTGATATAGAAATCACTGGAAGGTAGACTTCAGGAAGAGATATTGGTCCTGTAAACCTTGAAGCAACAATAAACTAAAACCTCTCAAGAACAAAGAGTTATATCTAATGGGGGGTGTGTTCATTAGGGTTCTCCAGACAGAACCAACAGGAGAGGCACACAGCTGAACCTTGAACAACATGGGCTGACTTGCTGAGTCCAGTTACTCACAAGAGTTTACATGTTAGTAAAGTAAATGTATTTTCTCTTGTTCATGCTTTTTCCCCAAATCTGTATGTTTTATTCCCAGAAGACAGCCAGGAATGGGAGTGCTGAGCAGCCAGACAGGTGGAAGGACATTTCTCCAGTAGGGTGTGCCTGCCTGCCTGATCCAGGGTCTACCCCAGAGCAGAAGCCTGGTTTTCAGGGAGACAGTAAGGGTAGGGCATGGAACGCTCTGGGGGGACATGGTCTCTGGTGACAGGTGCACACTTGTGAAGCTACAGGGAGCAGAGAAGGTCCTTCTTTATTGCCAAGACTCTTCTGTGAGAAATACCACATCACCACACAGACTTCTGATCAATATCCTTCTGGTCAATACCTTCACTTGGTGAAGGTCCATTTGATGGCATTTCCCAGCATGCTCCATCCCTCGGACCAGACTTCTATCCCCTTCCACAGGTGGTGGGTGTCCTCTCTAGTCATTCAGATCTTGCTGTGCTTATGGATTTGACCTTAGGGCAAACAGTGATCTCATTAATCTACACATGACTCTGTGGTTGCTGTCTCTCCAACTGGTCACAAGGGAAGGCCAGGCTCCCTGAACCTCACTCAGCAGAGGAGGCTGGAAGGTCAAGGAGCTGAGTGCAGTTCATGTCTGTTTGTCACACTGTTAGGGCAGGTACTTGTATATTAACCATATGCTTGTTGATGTTCTTGACTGAGGACTGGTGCACAGAGTCAGCACAGTGCCATCCTCACTGGAGGCTCACATGGTGCTGGTCTGGCAGGGGCTGCAAAGGCCCCACACACCAGTACCAGTGATCCTAATTTTCCTAATTTTCTTCTTCACAACATTTTCTTTTTGGACTCAATTTTTGTGAGAATATGATATATAGTGCATATAACAAATAAAATATGTGTTAACCCACTGTGTATGTTGTCAGTAAGGTTTTGGTCAAGAGTAGACTAGTAGTAGTTCAAGTTCGGGGGAGTCTAAGATATATGCAGATTTTAGACTGCACCTGTGTCAGCACCCCTAACACCTGCTTTGTTCAAAACTCAACTGTAATGTGAATTTTTCATAATCTGTTCAAAAAAATAAATAAATGTGGTAGGCTTCCTAACTCATTCATGTAGACATTGTTACACTGATACCAAAAGTACACCTCACTGGAAAGCTATAGATTGCTGTCTCTTACAAATACAGGCACAGAAATCATCAACAAAATATTGTCAAACTTAATCCAGCAACACATAGAAAGAAATAGACACCAGGAACAAAGAGATTTATTGCAACAATACAAGGGGTTTGAAAATACAAAAACAATTAGTAGAATACAGCATATCCATGGAATAAAATGCCAGACTCACATGATTATCTCAATAGATGCAGAAAGAGCATTTGACAAATCCAATATCCTTTCATTAGAAAATGACAGACCACCCAGCAGATGAGCACAATGACCATCAGCTACAAAAAGGCTGCTGCTTCCACTTCGGTTTGCTCCTTTTCACACAGGGACCATTCCTATGATTCACCAAAACCAGAAACAAAAGAGCAAAATGAATTCTGACAACACCTCACTCCAGACCCCAATTCTTAACTTCTACAAAAATATTACCTGGTTCTGACAAGATTTAAATCACAGACACCTTAGGTTCTCACTGTTTCTTCAGCCTCAGACAAACAGGAATCTTCCCCACAGACACTGGCTCTGCTGTCCCCAAACACATGTCCTGTACCTGTTCCTTCTTCTCACCCTCACAGAGTCTCTAGTGTCACCTCCCCAAAACTACCTCTTCCAACCTCTCCTTGCACAGTGTCATTTTTCCTGATATCCAACTTAATTGTCTGCATATTACCTACTAATGAATGGTTTTTCCCTATAATTATTTGATTAGTTCATTGATTTGTGGTCATTATTTCCCTACTGGTCACAAAACCTTACTGTTAAGATATACAGATAGTAAGCAGAGGCACGAACAGACAAATTTCCTCCCAATAAAGCCTGGAGGCAGAAGCCTACTTTCCAAGATACTCTCCAATTCCAGGTCCCCAATCTACTCACCTTTTGTCTCAACATCTCAGCCATGGAGCTTTGCCTTTCTTTCATTCTTACTGACAACAGAGCTCACCTGACTACTACAGTTCCAGCTGTCACACCATGTTCAAAAGGAAAGGCACTCCATATATCTGGTGTGTTTCCTTACTTCATGAGATCAAAAGTCCCCAGAAAAATCACCAGATGAATGACATAGCTATTGGCCAGTGCTAAACACAGGGTCAGTACCGGCCGTGAAGGACATAGGAATAACAATGGTTTTGACTTTCAAATGAATACAGAAGACAAGACCTAGGTAAAAGGTCTACTGCCTCACCAAAACAAGTGTGTCCATTATGTCACCCCACCCACAACGTGGAAACTCTGAGAGAGCAACTGTCTTGTTCACAAAGCTTTCCCAGGATGGAAAGTCTGCCAGACCAAAGTGGGACTGAATAAATTATTTGCCAGGGGAGTGTTCTCCTGCCTTTATCCATGGAGCTGTAGCCACCACTGCCCTATTTTGGTACATCAGCCACCAGGGTTACTAGGAAGCAGTTCCTGAGTCCTGTGTCCCCCAGCCCCCAGCCCAGAACAATACCCATGATGACCCACCACCTCAATGGTAGGAGCAGTAACACCTCAGACAAGTTGCACTTTCTCCTCCTATTTTTCATGGATGCTCGGATCTCCTTCAGGCTGGCCTTGAGAGTGGCAGGGCACATAGAGTAGAATATATCTCCCTGAGTCCAGCAGTCCACAGATCAGGAAATAAGCATGTGAGCAGTGGGTTCTGAATCTCCACCGGGACTAAAAGATTTCCTTGCACCTCCAGACGAGTGGCCAGCAGGAGGTAGCAGAGATTAACCGGCCAAGCCATCTGGCCATGGGGAGGGTGTGGGCATCAGGAGTTCTAACAGGGAGTGTTGTTCACCAGGACCTGGAACCAGAAGGAAAGGTGCAGGTTTTCTACACTGTCGCCTTTGACTCTAATGTAAAATTCTGACTCGGGGGCTTTCAGATCTGTATCTTGGTGATTTTGTCTCCGTCTCTAGCACAGGTTCAAGACTTCATGCCTCCCCACCCAGCACATTTCTGATACACTCAGTCATTGTCAGTCTCTGCTCAAGCTGAGTTGGCCCCAGCATACAACGCATCCTGTGGATACTGAGACACAACATCTATGACCAGCCCTCAGGACACACACCTACATCAGCCCTTCAATGGCTCCTTAAAACTCCATGTGTGCTTGGCAAGGGAGAACTTTTGTTTGGGTTCTGATGTTTCCCAATGGACATATGGCTTAGGCACTGCACTGACTTAAGCCACCTAGTGCCTGCAGAGGAAACCTGCTATTGTGGGTTAAGAAAATGCAGACAAACTCCACCTCAGTGCTCCACCAGCACAGACCAGACCAGCTGTGTTGTCAGGACATGCAGAGGGATCGAGTTCATTCCCCAGACTATGGACTGGGGGTGAAGCAGAATCCCCTGAACTGATGGTGGGTCTGCAACCCCAGCCCTCACTTCTCTGTGTCCCTTGGGGCTGAGACCTGCTCTGAAACCACAAGGCTCCTCAGAAGCAGCCCCTGAACCTCAGCTGATTTGCAGGACCATCTTATCCCTCCAGCAAGGGGATAAGAGTTGCCTGGGATGAAGCCAGCCCAGCCACAGGACTTGGGGAACAGAATCAGGTCACTCCACCATGGCCTGAACCCACCTCCTCCTTGGCCCCCTTGCTCACTGCACAGGTGCTACACCCAGGCTCAGACCCTCTGCAGCCCCCAGGGATCTGGAGCAATCCAGGCCCTGACTCTGAGCTCAACAGGGAGCTGCTTGTCGAGGGGAGGATGAACATGACCCTGCTGCAGGATGAGAGACTGGAGGGGGGCTGAGATGCTGGGAGGGTGGAAACAGGGCCCCAAGAATCCCTGGAGCTCAGGCCAGGCAGGTGATGGTGTACTAGGGATGAGACCCAGAGCTGAAAGCCTAACACTCCTTTTCTTTCTTGCAGCATCCTTAGCCTCCTATGCTGACTCAGCCCCCATCTGTGTCAGTGGCTCTGAGACAGATGGTCCAGGTCACCTGTGGGGGAAACAAAATTGGAAATAAAAATGTTTACTGGTACCAGCAGAAGTCAGGCCAGAGTCCTGTGCTGATCATCTATTCTAGAAGCAGCAGGCCCTCGTGGATCCCTGAGGGATTCTCAGACACCAACTCTGGGATCACACCCACCCTGACCATCAGTGGATTTCAGACTGACTATTACTCTCAGGTGTGGGATAGCAGTGCTGATGCTCACAGTGACGCAATGCCTTCCCTGTCTGTGTCTCACTCTCCTCCAACACCAGGAGGCCTGTGCACAAAGCAATGAGCAGGTCTGACTCAGGTCCCCAAATGCAACATCCCCAGACCTCCCTAGACACCCACATGTTGGCAGTACCTGCACAAGGTGTACAGGGTTGATTTGGGGCTCCTGAGATTGTCTGGGCTGAAAATATTTGGAAATAGAGTGACTGGGCATAAGCATTAACAGAAAGAAACATCTGTCAATCGTCATCATCCCGCATTTCCATATGGTGGTCATAGACCACTCCTTCACCCAACTTCCCAGGACTAAAGCCCAGAATCTTCCAGCTCACTAGAGCTCCTAAAACCCTGCCACCTGCCAGCTGGGGATTCTGAGTGGAGCAGACCAGTGCATTACTCACTGTAGTCACCCCTCTTCTGGTCTCACATAAGCCCCCATCTCTGCCTGGAGCTCCTGACAGTCACAGGGATCCTCCTCACTGGAGAAGTGCTCTTGGTAGAAAACTGTCTCCCCAGGTTTCTGGCCATTCTCGGAGAGACTGTGTTGAATGATGGCCTGACCCAAGGTCCCAAGACCCTCTCTCAGGTTCAGGTGTCTTGAATGGTCCGAGCAGGAAGGCAGCCTCATCTGATGTCCCACTGTATGTCACTCTCTTTCTGCACTGTCTGGCCAGCCTCACTCCCTCCAGATTTCCTGCAAATGCACTTCTCCATCTCAGAGTCTGTTTTTGGGAACCCAATCCAGGACAACCAGGGACCTGAGGAGTCTACTATAGATCCACAAAGCTCTGCTTTCTCCTCCAAATCCAACTTAGCATGTGAGATCCCCAGACAGACCATATTGTATCTTCTATTTTTATACAATGAGAAAAGATGCATACACACTTGGTGCTATGAGTTCTGATAGGCAGTTGGAGAGTCTGTCCATCCTGAGAGTGAATGGGGGATGATGAGACAGTGGCCTCCTCCTACAAAGTGTCCAGGTGGTATACAACCATGGGACTGAGACCAACAATGGGTGCTGCCTCATTGATACTTCCCAAATGGTGAACTTCTCTTAACAGTCACCCTACCCAGAAATATGGACTGACAATGATCTTATGAAATACAGCTCAGCCTGTCAATGCAGACAAGTAATAAGCCAGCACAGCCCACCCCTCCTCCACATGACATTCACCCAGGTCCCCACAAATCAGGCTCCAAATAAAGAGAATATTTGGAGCCTTGCTTCCACATCATAGGATAAATCTGTGAAGTGAACAACTATGAACATGTTCACCCTTTCCCTACAAGGGGATACAAAATACATTTTTGTCTACTTGTGATTTTTATTTTGTCCCAACTGATTTGATATCCCATAAATTTGAAAGTGAGATATAAAGTTAACTATTGTTAATACATTTGATGATAGTTAATAATGGGATGGAGCAAGTGAACAAAACAGAAACATATGATGACTATGTATCCAAACATTTTTTGTCAATTTATTTATTTTCAGTAAAACAGTATTCATTATTTTTTCACCATACCCAGTGCTCCATGCAATCCATGCCCTCTATAATACCCACCACCTGGTACCCCAACCTCCCACACCCCTGCCACTTCAAACCCCTCAGATTGTTTTTCAGAGTCCATAGTCTCTCATGATTCACCTCCCCTTCTAATTTATGCTGACTCCCTTCTCCTCTCTAACACCCCTTGTCCTCCATGATATTTGTTATGCTCCACAAATAAGTGAAACCATATGATAATTGACTCTCTCTGCTTGACTTACTTCACTCAGCATAATCTCTTCCAGTCCCGTCCATGTTGCTACAAAAGTTGGGTATTCATCCTTTCTGATGGAGGCATAATACTCCATAGTGTATATGGACCACATCTTCCTTATCCATTCGTCCATTGAAGGGCATCTTGGTTCTTTCCATAGTTTGGCGACTGTGGCCATTGCTGCTATAAACAGTGGGGTACAGATGGACCTTCTTTTCACTACATCTGTATCTTTGGGGTAAATACCCAGGAGTGCAATGGCAGGGTCATAGGGAAGTTCTCTTTGTAATTTCTTGAGGAATCTCCACACTGTTCTCCAAAGAGGTTGCACCAACTTGCATTCCCACCAACAGTGGAAGAGGGTTCCCCTTTCTCCACATCCCCTCGAACACTTGTTGTTTCCTGTTTTGTTAATTTTGGCCATTCTAACTGGTGTAAGGTGATATCTCAATGTGGTTTTAATTTGAATCTCCCTGAGGGCTAATGATGATGAACATTTTTTCATGTGTCTGATAGCCATTTGTATGTCTTGATGGGTGAAGTGTCTGTTCATATCTTCTTCCCATTTTTTGATATGTTTGCCTGTTTCGTGTGTGTTGAGTTTGAGGAGTTCATTATAGATCCTGGATATCAACCTTTTGTCTGTACTGTCATTTGCAAATATCTTCTCCCATTCCGTGGGTTGCCTCTTTGTTTTTTTGACTGTTTCCTTTGCTGTGCAGAAGCTTTTGATTTTGATGAAGTCCCAAAAGTTTATTTTTGCTTTTGTTTCCTTTGCCTTTGGAGACATATCTTGAAAGAAGTTGCTGTGGCTGATATCGAAGAGATTACTCCCTATGTTCTCCTCTAGGATTCTGATGGATTTCTGTCTCATATTGAGGTCTTTTATCCATTTTGAGTTTATCTTTATGTATGGTGTAAGAGAATGGTCGAGTTTCATTCTTCTACATATAGCTGTCCAGTTTTCCCAGCACCATTTATTGAAGAGACTGTCTTTTTTCCACTGTATATTTTTTCCCGTTTTGTCGAAGATTAATTGACCATAGATTTGAGGGTTCATATCTGGGCTCTCTACTCTGTTCCACTGGTCTATGTGTCTGTTTTTATGCCAGTACCATGCTGTCTTGGTGATCACAGCTTTGTAATAAAGCTTGAAATCAAGTAACGTGATGCACTCAGCTTTATTTTTGTTTTTCAACATTTCCTTAGCGGTTTTGCCGATGGCCTGGGCTGGGAGTGCCCGGCTTGCGCACCCCTCTTTCAGAGGTGGCTATGGGTCGCTTGCACGTCTCAGGCACTGAGAACGGGGCGCAGGTCCGTAAGCACCAGGCTGGGCATTTGCGCACCTCTGTCAGGGGAGAGTTTGGGGCGCGCGGCTGAGTGCTGTGAAGTGTGTAAACCTGGTGATTCACAGACCTGTACCCCTGGGGATAAAATATATGTTTATAAAAAATAAAAAATTAAAAAAAAAAAAAAAAAAAAAAAAAAAAAAAAAAAAAAAAAAGAAACAATGGCGCGGATCAAAGAGCGCTGGCGGGGCCTTTGTAACTCAGGGGAGCATGAGGGACGTGCGCGCGTATCTCAAGCTTTGTGGTAGGGCTCACGCGTTCTGCCAACCAGTGTGGCTCCCATCCCCTCACAGGAACTAGAACCCACGCATTCTTGGGCGCGCTGGCGGCTTAGGGACCAAGAGCTGGTTTCTCCGCCGCACTCTCTCTGCCTCAGTGCTGGGGAGGCTGTCCTGGGACCGGGGACTTAAGCCCCTCTCCCTAGCCGTCCTGATTCCCACAATCTCCCCCCGCGATCCTTTGCTCTTTGGAAGTGCTTTCTTTTTTTTTTTTTTTTTTAAGATTTTATTTATTTATTTTTCAGAGGGAGAGCGAGAACAAGCACAGGCAGACAGAGTGGAAGGCAGAGTCAGAGGGAGAAGCAGACTCCCCATGGAGCAAGGAGCCCGATGTGGGACTGGATCCCAGGACGCTGGGATCATGACCTGAGCCGAAGGCAGCTGCTTAACCAACTGAGCCACCCAGGCGTCCCTGGAAGTGCTCTCAACCAGTCTCCAAGTTAATGCTGGTCCCAAGACGCAGGGCACTCTCACTCGTATTGGGGTATTACTTTCCAACTGGTCACCTCTGGTGGCTCCCTCCCCCTTTTATCTTCTGATATCAGTCCCCCGTTCCCACTTCTCTTTACCTGCCCACTGGCATCTTCTGCCCCTGTAGAGATCCAGACGTGTATAATTCTGATCTCAGGCTGATTTCATGGGTGATTGGAGTTCTTTGGTAGGTAATCAGCTCACTTTGGGGTACCGGCTGAAAAGGCGCCTCCTCCTACTCCCCTGCCATCTTGTCCCCCCTGTATCCAAACATTTTTACATCATAAGGAGAGAGCATGTGTTAGTTCTATCCTGTTCATTTCTTCCATTACTCAGAGGTCAGAGTGGTATCTATAATTACCTTCCTCACTGTCCAACCCATAGCCTCTTCCCTCAACAAACACCTGAGCTTTCTGGATCCTCCCTGGTTACAACCACCAAACATTCATTCTGGAAGGTGGGTCCCTTATCAACCCTGCTGCATTGGATTGTAGTGAATTTATGACTGTAATCACAGTCCCAGGGAATAATAGAGTATCGGCTCAGTCCATGCATACACTTGCTTACCCCAGCTGTGTTGTAGATATCCAATTGTCTTGTGATAGACAACAAGCTTCCCCTAGCCAGTGCTGCCTACTCATCTGGGTTATTCAATGCTGGGAAGGCGTGGTGTGTTGCCCTCTCAACCACCAGAGCAGTGTGGTCAATATCCCACTGGAGTATCCCATCCACAAGGCATACCCCATGTGGCTGGTATAAAGTCTATTCTTAAATCATTTTTTCTACATCATTACAGGCTAAAGATGAGCTCAGTGACCAGAGTGGGACAGTTAAACCCCAAGAACCAGGTGGCCTCATATGACCTAGGAAGGCAAGGAGAAGAAGTGAGACTTTCCACCATGACCGAGAACCTCACCCTGTGAAGTTCAGTGAGTACACAGTCCCAGGGGGAAGGGGAGGGATTGCTCCCCAAGATACACATGCAGCTGCAGCAGGACTGGGTGGGTCCTAGGCATCTGCAGGTGGGACGGCTCCCCAGTGAGCCTGTGGTGCTCCTCCTCTGAGGACCCCATTCTCAGTGCCTTCATGCCATCTCCCCGGCTGCTCCCAGCACAGGTGAGAGACCCAAAAAGAGACACAGTATGCACACAGGTGCCTTGTTGTCCATCCCACTCAAGTCAATGACGTCAGGGCACTGCTCTCCCAGTTCTCCCCTTTGCTCCCTCCTCACAGGGTTGGGGCCAGTCTGTCCTAAGTCCACCTCCCTATACATCTGGGGTCAGAAGGTCACCATCTCCTGTGCCATGGCAGTAGAGTCACTTGGGATATAATCATGTCTCCTGCTACCAACAGCTCCTGGCACAGCCCCATCTGGCCATGGGATGGGGTCAGGAGTCACTCCTCACAGACCCCAGACTCCAACTCTGGGAGCTTGTACTCTTGGAGCATCTCTGGCTCCACAGCAGTCCTGAGAATGGTTACTTGGGAACTCAGAGCCTTGGGATTTATCCCCCAAATCTGTGTGGGTACCAAGTGAAGCCATGCAGTGCAAACCAAAACCTTGCAAACCAGAGCCATAACAGTGAGTACCATTTGGACCAAGACCACATGAGCTGGTACCACTTATGGTAGTGTGTGCATCTTTGACCAAATCCACATTGGCCAAGGCCACCTAGGCTGGTGCCACTAGGACAGATGCCAACTGAGTGGTGCCACTTGAACTGAAGCATTCAGATCTGGTGCCACGTGGGTAGAGGACCCATTCACCAATGCCTTATCCTCAGTGTCACATTAGCCATGGCCATGATAGCCAAAGACACATGAGCTAAGACTACATATCAGATGCCATGCAAACAGAAACCGTGTTTTCCTATGACACGTGGATGAAGCCCTGTCCACCCAGACCCTGTGAGCAGGTGACACTTTCTCGTTTGTTGGAATGATGCTAAAATAGCAGCCAAGAAGAACACTGCATTGCAACATTCCTTCCAACCAAAGGTCAGCCCCACATCCTCAGAGGAGTGAAGCCTCTCATGAAGATGACAGAACAGGGTAATGGACAGCGTGATGACAGCCACTACCTGCCAGTAACCATGGCAAATGCTTAATGATGAGGCAAGAAGCCTCCACATTTTGATTCCAGGTAGAGGAATTTAGCTCTCATGCCTGGCCAGCCAAGAAAAAAGGATGGCCTCTGCACTGGACAATGAGGTAGAAATTCCCCCCATGCATGGAAATCACCAATGAAGGATACATTCCCTCATGCAAGTGGGTTCCAAGCAACATTGTGTGGTGTGAAGCCACATGATTCAAATGAAGATTACATCATGGGCACCATGTGGAGTGAGGCCACCTGAGGAGATGCCACTTGGACTGAAGCTGCATGAGTTGGTGTATGGTGAGGAGAGAGCTCTTTCCCAGGGACCTCAGTGATGAGGAACTGAGAACACAGCCACCTGGGCTGGTACAACTCCCTGTTGGAAGAAATGGAGAAAGGGAAGAAGAACATGGACAAAGAAACACTATATACAAGGATGTTATGTGGAATGTCAGTGCTAATCACACCCTGGAAATGGTCTAAATGCAAAGAAAAGACAGATTGTCAAACTGAGTTTAACAGTAATGCCTGACTCTATGTCCCATTTCAGAAAACTACTATAAATGAAACCACATGAAAATCCAAGTGTAAGTACAAGCTCCCACCAATACCGCTCTACAATGTAGAATATGAAACATTCACAGGGAAGACACAGAGAATGAACACTTAAAAATAGTTAGAAAGAAATTATTTATATTGCATGTATTTTATACACACAAACAAAATAAGAAATATTCGCAGTGCACGTCTTAGAGGGGAGGGTCTGGGGGGTGGGTAATAGGGTGATGGATATTAAGGAAGGCACATGATATAATGAGCCCTGAGTGTTGTACACAACTATGAATCACTGAACTGTATTCCTGAAAGTAACACACTATATGTTAATTAATTGATTTTAAATTAAAATTAAAAATAAAATTTAAAAATAATTTTTACATACAGACAAACAAGAGCTCCCATGTGGAGCTGAGAGGTAGGAACAGCTCCACAGGCACCAGGTCCATGAAGCCTTCCCAGAAGCACAGAGATTCTCTTCAGCAGCCTGAGAAGGAGCATTTCCACAGGAACCAGTGATGACATGACAGAATCTCGGGATGGCCAGGTCCAGCTGTAGGTTCAGGAGACAGAGCTCTGGATTCTTCACCATGACTGGGACCCTCTCCTGCTCCCCCTCCTCACTCTCTACCCATGTCTTGCCTGTAAGGCCCTGCCCAAGGGCTCAGCCCCCACAGGACCCTGAGCATGACCCTGAGCCTGAGCTCAGCCCAGGGAATGCTGCAAGGGTGGAGACAATGAGAATGAGCCCCAGAGTCTCCCAATTTTGCAGGCCCTTTGGTTATCTGTAAGATTAGCTTCCCCCTAGATAGAGTGGCCATGACATCCTCGTCACTACCACCTACTCAGGAGACAGAGGACCAAACAATAATGCTGAGCAGAGCCCGAGGACCCAGGCCAGGGCCCTGCATGGCCAAACAGCCTCCACTGTCCCCACAGGTTCTCCATCTCTAACCTGGGACATGACCCCACTGACCTTCTCCATGTGCAAGCCACAGGGGTTCTTTAGAGACCAGCCAGGATGGGGGATGGCAGTGAGTCTGGAACAGAAAGCCTGCTGCCCCACCTGGTGCCACCCTCCCTCCCTATTTCTTGTCCTGGTAGCTATGCCCTGAGGAGTTTATAATAACAACAACAACAACAATAATAATGCAGATTTATCGGAGAAAAACAACTATCATATGATCTCCCTGATATGAGGAAGTGGAGATACAACATGGGGGGTTTGGGGGTCAGGTAAAGAATAAATGAAACAAGATGGGATCAGGAGGGAGACAAACCATAAGAGACTCTTAATGTCACAAAACAAACTGAAGGGGACCGGGGGAAAGGGGTAGGGAGAGGGTGGTGGGGTTATGGACATTGGGGAGGGTATGTGCTATGGTGAGTGCTTTGAAGTATGTAAACCTCACAATTCACAGA
Organism: Mustela putorius furo; assembly: GCF_011764305.1. Lineage (NCBI taxonomy): Eukaryota > Metazoa > Chordata > Mammalia > Carnivora > Mustelidae > Mustela > Mustela putorius. The sequence goes on from NW_025422010.1 coordinate 1,061,027, forward strand.
CCTGTACCCCTGGGACTAATAATACATTATATGTTTGTAAAAAAAAATAAAATAAAATAATGCAGATTTATGTGCACAAGTAAGCTTTACACCAAAAGCATCACCTGTTCCCACTTATGACAATCTGCACTAATTGGGGTGGGGAAGCATCAGTCTTGACTTAATACACAGGAAACTGGATGTGATGGGACATTACAAGGATTTATCCAGATTTGGCCCTTTTCCAATGCACTACACTCTACCCCATATTCTTCTTTGTATACAAGATACCAGGCTAGTCCAGGACATTTCAACCCTAGGACAAGTACAGGAATCCCACTTGTCCTGCCTCATGTACCATGTATGTGGCCTATCTGTGCTGGGCTGGACAGGGCTTGGGGGTGGGGCAGCTGCCTGTGGGAGGCTGGAAACCATAGTCCACATCCCTTCTCAGGGACAGGTGTTATGGGGAGACCTGGAGGAATAAAGCTTCTGGTCTGAGTTCTCCTCCACCAAGAGGGGGCAGCAGAGCTGCATCAGAAATAGCAGGACAGAGGCTGGGGCTGTCCATGGGTAGCCTCACAGGGACACCAATTCTGGGGGTCCACAGAAGTCCAGGGTTCAGTCCCCAGAAAGAAGTTGGAATAATCACTCCTATCTCCAGCTGCTGAAGAGACCTTGCTCTGAAGGTCAGACACACAGTGACACCCAGGACACTGACAGGAGTCCTGACATAGGAAATGCATCCCCCTACTCTGTGCACTGGTGTTCCAGGAGCTATCTCGTCTGAGCTGGACTTGTTGAGAATATCCTGACCACTCACCTTCTGAATCTCCATCCCCATGTCCAGGCAGAAGCAGACCCAGGATTGCAGCTTCTTTGTTCAGGAGGGTCTCATGGGGTGGGACAAGGAGTACTTGGAGTCCCTGGTCTCTGGAATGACTGACACAGCCTCCTTGTGAGACTGTCTCCAGAAATAGATTCTCACTACCTGAGGCCTGAAGTGGAGGAAATTTGCATACAGCTCTGGTCCCTGGGCTGTCCTTGTGCAGTGACACAATCCAACTCCCTCCTGGGATGCTGGCCTGGCTCCAGAACTCACCATGTCAGAAGACATGGCTGGGACCCTAACAACACATGGAGCTCTGAAGTGTCTTTTTTAGTCAGTCGTGATTTCACATACCAATCACTTGTTTCCACGAAACATTGATGAATAATCATAAAGGAATCAATGTGCTGACAATCTATGAGCTGGTCTGCTGTGGGATGGGGATGTCAGAGAGATGAAATCACCACGTGTCAATACACTAGACGTTGTGATCAAACTTCAAAAGCAGATGGTCTGTTAACAAGTGGACTCTCACAGATAACGATGCACAGACATTCTGATGAGAAAGTTCCACAATCTGATGACATGGGGAGTAGAGGATCACAGTGCCGCAGGGGGACACAGTGGGGACACAGTGCAGGAGGAGGAAGGTAATGAGGGCATAGGACCATCTTTCCTTGAACAGGTGTCTGCATCTCTCAGAGGACCCAGCCCAGCTCCATGGCTAGGCTCCTGAAAGACCCCAGAGAGAGCCAAGGGCAGACCCCATACAGAGTAGTTTCATTTGGTTATCATGTGTTCAGATGCCAGGAAAGTAACTGATCCCAGATGTTTGTTGTCGAGGATGGTTTTGAAACTGGCAGCTGCTTGGAGTAAACTCAGGGCTCTTCTCTTCCTCCTCAATCACATGTTCTGATCTCACAACTCGTGGATCACTTAGGAGCCCCTGAAGTGGAGGAAATTTGCATAACTACCAACAATCACTGACCCAAGGACCTAGAAAGGAATAAAAGAGGCTAGGGTGGAACCCAGAAGTGCTATGGTGTCTCAGGAGGCAGAGCTCTGGGCATTTCCACCATGGACTGGACCCCTCTCCTGCTCCCTGTCCTCACTCTCTGCACGGTGCTGTCCCTGGGCCCTCTGCAAATGCTAAGCCCCTACAGGACCTGAGCTGAGCCTGTCTCAAAACTTGAGCTCAGACCCAGCACAGCTTCATTAGGGGGATGCAGGGAAGGAGGCCCTGAACCTCACACCAACCTCTCTTCTGTCTTTTCAGGCTCCATGGCCTCCAGTGTGCTGACTCAGCCTCCCTCTGTGTCAGTGTCCCTAGGACAGATGGCTACCATCACCTGCTCTGGAGAGATACTGAGCAAAGAATATACACAATGGTACCAGAAGAAGCCAGGCCAATCACCCAAGTTGGTCATTTATAAGGACACTGAGCATCCCTCTGGGATCCCTGATCATTTCTCTGGCTCCGGTTCAGGGAACACACATACCCTGACCATCAGTGGGGCCCAGGCGGAGGATGAGGCTATTACTGTCAGTCATTCGATCTCAGTGCTGATGCTCACAGTGACACAGGCAGACAGAGAAGAGACACAAACCCCTTCCCCATCTCTGTCACACTCTCCTCCAGTCCCCAGAGGCCTGTGGACAGAGCAGTGAGCAGGTCTGACACAGGTTCCCAGATCTGAGATCTCCCAGCTGACCTACCTCACACCCTTCCAGGCACGCTCTGCATGGGATGGATCGTCAGCCATAAGAGAATAAGAATACATTTATTATAAGTACATTTATTCTGTGACCATGAGCACATGAATGACTGGATATGTTAAGAGACGATCTAGAAGACAGTTTTCAAAGGCAAGATCTTTTAAAAACACCCCTAAATGACCATCTTAAGTCCTGAGATGTAAAAATACAGAGATGATACTGACAGTGGATTATATGTAATAAAAGAAGAGACTAGTCATCTTGATGTCACATAATAGAGACTGTTCAAAATGAAACACAGAGTTAAATAGCTGGAGAAATTGAAGAAAATCTCAGTGCAAGAAGACAGCTTCTTTCCACCTTAAGATGTGTAATTGGAGTAACTTAGGCAGAGAAGGTTGGGGTTGGGTGATGACTGAAAATATATCTGAAGGGGAAAAGCCAACAAGTTTTCAAATTGGTGAAATTCATGAACCAATATATCCAGGAAGCTCAAAGAAGCTCAGGCACTGGCAACATGAGAGACAGCATAGCGCACATTATATGAAATTGCTACAAACCAGCGAGGCAGACACTCTTATAGCCAGAGAGGAGAGTCGTGTTCTTTACGGAAGAACCAGAATTATGATGGGAGCACATTTCTCATTATAGGCCACTTAAGCTAGAAAAGACTGATGCATTATTTTCAAAATATTAAAAGAAAATACCTGTCCATGGTGATGTCTACCCAGTGAAAATATCTTTGAAAACTGAAAGCAAAATAGAGTATTTTCTGTTGCAAATCATACAGAATTGACCTCCTGCAAACCCTCACTACAAGAATGCCCCTCAGACAGAAGGACAGGAAAGTAGAGAGTTAATTGCATCTACATAAATATATAAAAAGCATCAGATATCCTATGTATGTGGATAAATATAAAAGCATCTGTATTTGTTGATGTGTACAAAAGATAGTCAGCTGCTTACATCAGAAAGGATAACAATGTGTTGTGATTTATGCTGGATGTGAAAATAAAACTTACGACAATGAGAGCAAAGATGATGGGGAAGAGAAGACCATGTTATGACATCCTTAGCCTAAGTATGAATAGGATCATCACGGCAAATAAGTTTGATCAATTAAGAGGTAAAGATTCAAATCCTAAAGAAAAATTAAAATAAAATGTCTTCACAATAAAGGCTTACAGCTAATGAGGTCAATCAGTTAGGATTCTCCAGAGAATACAGATGCAGTAGGACATGTATCTCATATACACAGGGAGAGACTTATATTTAGAAATTTGGGGGGGAGACAAGATGGCGGGGAAGTAGGAGGATGTGCCGTTTCAACCTGTACCCTAAAGTGAGCTGATTACCTACCAAAGAACTCTGATCACCCACGAAATCAGCCTGATACCAGAATTATACATGTCTGGATCTCTACAGGGGCAGAAGACGCCAGTGGGCTGGTAAAGTGGAGTGGGAACGTCAGACTGATATCAGAAGATAAACAAAAGGCTGGGGCGGGGACCACCAGAGGCAGCCGATTGGAAAGTAATACCCCAATATGAGAGTGCCCTGTGACTGGGGACCAGCATTAACTTGGAGTCTGGTTGAAAGCACTCAAAAAGAACAAGGATTGTGGGGGGAAATTGTGGAAATCAGGGCAGTTAGGGACAGGGTTTTAAGTTCCCGGACCCAGGACAGCCTCCCCTGGCACAGAGAGAGTACGGCAGAGAAACCAGGTCTTGGTCCCTGAGCTGCCAGCATGCCCCAGAACGCATGGGGTCTGGCTCCTGTGAGAGCTGGGAGCCTCAACAGATGGCAGAACGCTGTGCTGTGCTATCAGAGCCTGAGATGCGCATGCCCTACACCCTCCCCTGGGAGAGGTGTGCGCAGGTGCCAGCCCAGTGCTCTCAGACCGAGAGGTGTGCGCAGGTGCCAGCCCAGTGCTCTCGGACCCGGAAAGACCAGGAACTCCCAGCCCGGGCCAGCGGGAAAATCTCAGTGTGTGATCACTACTTGGAACCTCTCTGGTGGTCTGGAGCTGCCCAGACAGCTGCCGCTGCCACAGTTTGGGGTACAAGCAGGAGATCGACATGCCCAGGGACCACAGACTCAGAACCTGCTCTGCCAGCAGCTCTGCAGCACCCACAGGGGAGCAGCTGAGGCTTCTCTCTGAGGGGGAGGTCAGGGAGCAGTTAGCTTTCCTCTAAACCTCCAAAAATCATCAAAAGCTGTCAAGGCTAGAGAAAAAAACAAAAAACAAAAACGAACAAACAAACATAAAAACCTCCAGAGAACAAAGCCTGAAAAACCGGTTTCCTCAGAACCCACCCCCCCCTTGGGGGGGGGGCAGGAGGATTTAACTCAGGGAACATCATTGACTGAAAACCCATATGACAGGCTCCTCCCCCAGAAAGCCAACCAGGAAAGAAAAAAAAAAAAAAAAAAAAAGACGACAAGAGAAAAACGGCCACTACTTCAAAGATACAACTTTTATTTTTAACTCGTTCCCACCATTCTGGTTTGTTTTTTTATAGACATAGATAATTTTTTAACCTATTTACCATCACAGTGAGATGTCCAGTACATCTAATTCCATAATAACCTATTAACCTGAACTTTTTGATACATACACCCATGTTTTTCTTTTGCTTTTCTATTTTTTTTTTACTTTTTTTAAAATTTTAGTTTAGTTTAGGTTATTCTGTTTTTATTTTTATTTTCTAATATTCATATAGAGTTAAGCTTCAAGGTAACCCCCTTTCCCCAATCAATGCTACCCCTATAGGTAAACCAATTTTTAATCCCCCTTTATTTTAGGAAAGTTGAGTCCTTTAACAAATATATCAAGATACATCCAGGAAGAATCAAAACAACCTTCCTCACCCACACTGAGAATTTATAAACACTCTCCCACCTTTTTCTTTCACCAGTGTTTCTGTGTTTTTGTGTTTGTACTGATAGTATATAAATCTTATACATGGGGTTCTTTTTGACGAGGTTCTTCATTTTTTTTGTCCATATATATATATATATGGACATATATATATATATATATATGTATATATATATATATATTCTTTTCTCTTGTCATATACTTTTATCAGTCTTTTTGTCTGTTTTTGTTTGTATACTTCATAAATCTTACCTTCAGGTCCATTTGGGCTGAGCCTTCTCTTTTATCTTCCCTTTCTCTCTCTCTCTCTCTCTCTCTCTCGTTTCTTTTTCTTTTCTTTTTTCTCTCATTTGGGTGGGGAACCCTGATTGCTAAGAAGCGTTCCAGGGTGCACCTTGACTACACCACAGTTAATATATCCAGCTACATCCATTCAGCCAACTCTAACCAAAATGAGTAGGAGGAGGAATGCCCAACAGAAGAAAAATACAGAGGATGGACCTTCTGCAACAAAGCTAATGGCTATCAACATAGACAATATGTCGGAAAGATAATTCAGGCTAACAATTATCCAGGCAATAGCTAGGCTGGAGAAAGCCATGGATGACCAAAAGGAATTGATTAGGGCAGAGCAGAAAGCCACCAGCAATGATGTTCACAATGTTAGGGCAGAACTGAAAGCCACCAAGGATGTTGTTCAAAATGCTCTCAATGAGTTCCAATCTAATCTAAATTCTCTAAAAGCAAGGATAACTGATACAGAAGATAGAATTAGTGTCAGGAGAACAAACAGATAGAGAGAAAGGATCAGGAGGAAGCCTGGAACAAACAGCTTAAAAACCACAAAAACAGAATCAGGGAAATAAATGATGCCATGAAATGTTCCAACATCAGAACTATTGGAATCCCTGAAGAGGAGGAAAAAGAAAGAAGTCTAGAAGATATAGTGGAACAAGTTGTTCATGGAAATTTTCCCAATCTCACGAATGGAACCAGCATTGCACTAGAGGCAGAACAGTATCCCCCCAAGATTATAGATTCTTGAAAATCCTCTAGACACCTAAAAGTAAGAATGAAGAATTATAATTGTAGGCAGACCCTCTTGAAAGCAGCCAGGACAAAGAAGCTCATTGCGTACAGAGGAAAGCCCATCAGAATAATGTAAGACCTGTCCACAGAGACCTGGCAAGCCAGAAAGGGCTGGCAAGATATATTCAAGGCACTAAATGAGAAGAACATGCAGCCAAGAATTCTTTATCCAGCAAGACTGACATTCAAAATGGATGGAGAGATAAAGAGTTTCCAAGACTGGCAAGGCTTAAAAGACTATGCAACTATATGTTTATAAAAAATATAAAAAAATTAAAATATAAAATATAAAAAATTAAAAAAAAAAAGACTATGCAACCACCAAGCTGACGCTGCAGGAAATATTAAGGCGGGTTCTACAAAAGAGAAAAAATCCTAAAAATATCATTGAACAGAAATATATAAACAATATACAAAAAGAAAGACCTCAAAGGTAACACAATGTCAATAAAAATGTATCTATCAAAAATCACTCTCCATGTGAATGGCCTAAATGCACTCATAAAATGACACAGGGTTGCAGATTGGATAAAACAACAGGACCTATCCATATGTTGTCTACAGGAGGCCCATTTTGAACCTAAAGGTACACCCAGACTGAAAGTGAAGGAATGGAGAAGCATATTTCATGCCAATGAAACTAGAAGCTGGTTTTTTGAAAGAATCAATAAGATCAATAAACCATTGGGCACACTAATCCAAAAGAAAAGAGAGAAAGCCCAAATTCATAAAATTATGAATGAAAAGGGAGCGATCACAACGAACATGAAGGAAGTAGAAACAATCATCAGAAGCTATTATCGGGGCACCTGAGTGGCTCAGTGGGTTAATCCTCTGCCTTCAGCTCAGGTCATGATCTCAGGATCCTGGGATCAAGCCCCGCGTCAGGCTCTCTGTCCAGTGGGAAGCCTAATTCCTCCTCCCTCCCTCTCTGCCTGCCTCTCTGCCTACATGTGATCTCTGTCTGTCAAATAAATAAAAATCTTAAAAAAAAAAGAAGTTATTATCCACAGTTATATGCCAATAAGCTTAGCAACCTAGATGAAATGGATGCATTCCTGGAAAAATATAAACTACCAAAATTGAACCAGGAAGAAATCAACAACCTGAACAGACTGATATCTAGTAACGAGATTGAAGCAGTGATCAAAAATCTCCGAGAAAACAAGAGCCCAGGACCTGACGGATTCCCTGGGGAATTCTACCAAACCCTCAAAGAAGAAATAACACCTATTCTCCTGAAGCTATTTCAAAAAATTGAAGCAGAAGGAAAACTTCCTGACTCTTTCTATGAAGCCAGCATTACCCTGATCCTCACACCAGGCAAAGACCCTACCAAAAAGGAGAATTTCAGACCAATATCACTGATGAATATGGATGCTAAGATTCTCAACAAGATCCTAAACAACAGGATCCAACAGCACATTAAAAAGATTATCCACCATGACCAGGTGGGATTCATCCCTGGGCTACAAGGATGGTTCAACATTCGCAAATGAATCAAATTAATGAGAGAAGAGAGAAGAACCACACAGTCCTCTCAATAGATGCAGAAAAAGCATTTGACAAAATCCAGGACCCGTTCCTGATTAAAACACTTCAAAGTATAGGGATAGAGGGAACATTCCTGAACCTCATCAAATCTATCTATGAAAGATCCACAGCAAATATCATCCTCAATGGGAAAAGGCTTGCAGCCTTCCCTTTGAGATCAGGAACAAGACAAGGATGCCCACTTTCCCCACTCTTGTTCAACATAGTATTAGAAGTCCTAGCAACAGCAATCAGACAACAAAGAGAAATAAAAGGTATCCAAATTTGTAATGAAGAAGTCAAACTCTCTTCGCAGATGACATGATTCTTTATATGGAAAACCCAAAAGACTCCACCCCCAAACTACTAGAACTCATACAGCAATTCAGCAACGTAGCAGGATACAAAGTCAATGTGCAGAAATCAGTGGCTTTCTTATACACTAACAATGAAAATACAGAAAGGGAAATTAGAGAATCGATTCCATTTATTATAGCACCAAGAACCATAAGATACCTGGGAATAAACCTAACCAAAGAGGTAAAGGATCTGTACTCGAGGAATTACAGAACACTCATGAAAGAAATTTAAGAAGACACAAAAAGATGGAAGACCATTCCATGCTCCTTGGATCGGAAGAACAAACATTGTTAAAATGTCTATACTGCCTAGAGCAATATATACTTTTAATGCTATTCCGATCAAAATTCCATCGGTATTCTTTAAAGAGCTGGAGCAAATAATCCTAAAATTTGTATGGAATCAGAAGAGACCCCGAATCGCTAAGGAAATGTTGAAAAACAAAAATAAAATGGGGGACATCACGTTACCTGATTTCAAGCTTTTCTACAAAGCTGTGATCACCAAGACAGCATGGTACTGGCATAAAAACAGACACATAGACCAGTGGAACAGAGTAAAGAGCCCAGATATGGACCCTCAACTCTAAGGTCAATTAATCTTCAACAAAACGGGAAAAAATATACAGTGGAAAAAACACAGTCTCTTCAATAAATGGTGCTGGGAAAACTGGACAGCTATATGTAGAAGAATGAAACTCGACCACTCTCTTACACCGTACACAAAGATAAACTCAAAATGGATAAAAGACCTCAATATGAGACAGGAATCCATCAGAATCCTAGAGGAGAACATAGGGAGTAATCTCTTCGATATCAGCCACAGCAACTTCTTTCAAGATATGTCTCCAAAGGCAAAGGAAACAAAAATGAAAATTAACTTTTGGGACTTTATCAAAATCAAAAGCTTCTGCACAGCAAAGGAAACAGTCAAAAAAAAAAAAAAAAAGAGGCAACCCATGGAATGGGAGAAGATATTTGCAAATGACAGTACAGACAAAAGGTTGATATCCAGGATCTATAATGAACTCCTCAAATTCAACACACACAAAACAGACAATCATATCAAAAAAAATGGGCAGAAGATATAAACAGACACTTCTCCAATCAAGACATACAAATGGCTATCAGACACATAGAAAAAATGTTTATCATCGCTAGCCCTCAGGGAGATTCAAATTAAAACCACATTGAGATATCACCTTACACCAGTTAGAATGGCCAAAATTAGCAAGACAGGAAACAACATGTGTTGGAGAGGATGTGGAGAAAGGGGAACCCTCTTACACTGTTGGTGGGAATGCAAGTTGGGATAGCCACTTTGGAGAACAGTGTGGAGATTCCTCAAGAAATTACAAAGAGAACTTCCCTATGACCCTGCCATTGCACTCCTGGGTATTTACCCCAAAGATACAGATGTAGTGAAAAGAAGGGCCATCTGTACCCCAATGTTTATAGCAGCAATGGCCAAGGTTGCCAAACTGTGGAAAGAACCAAGATGCCCTTCAATGGACAAATGGATAAGGAAGATGTGGTCCATATACACTATGGAGTATTATGCCTCCATCAGAAAGGATGAATACCCAACTTTTGTAGCAACATGGACGGGACTGGAAGAGATTATGCTGAGTGAAATAAGTCAAGCAGAGAGAGTCAATTATCATATGGTTTCACTTATTTGTGGAGCATAACAAATAGCATGGAGGACAAGGGGTGTTAGAGAGGAGAAGGGAGTTGGGGTAAATTGGAAGGGGAGGTGAACCATGAGAGACTATGGACTCTGAAAAACAATCTGAGGGGTTTGAAGTGGTGGGGGTGTGGGAGGTTGGGGTACCAGGTGGTGGGTATTATATAGGGCACAGATTGCATGGAGCACTGGGTGTGGTGAAAAAATAATGAATACTGTTATGCTGAAAATAAATAAATAAACTTAAAAAAAACCCTGAAATTCTATATATTATTTTCTCTTAGCACATGCATTTTTCACTTCTGAGTGTTCCATAAACTTGGTATTAGCTTGATGTTCCTGCTCATCTTCCGGGGGAGGGCACTGTGGGGCTGATTCTCAACTGTCTTCACCCTGTGACGTTCACCACCCCTTGTCATGGGGCCAGGCTCAATGAAAGCTGCTTTGGATGGCTCTATGTGGCTTTTGCTTCCTGAAGCCTTTCTGCACTTCAGTAGAGGATGAGACTGAAAATGGCAACGGCCCAGTCTCCAGCCCCAGAGGTGAAAGATTTCAACCTTACTCTTCTGTGCACCCTCAGGGGAAAGGAGTCAGTCACTTGTGTGCACTAAACTGTGCAGATTTCTGCACTGTGCACCTGCACTGCTCCTCTGGGAGAAGGAGGATTCTCATAGCAGCTCTCATAATAGCTTGTTGTGTCCCTACTTGAAGACCTGTTGCCTGATGATCCCATAGTTCAGAGTTTATGTAACACTGGGCTGAAAGCCCACTCCTTGCTTGATGTTTGCAGCTGGCTTCCCCATTGCAATACTTGGGAACTCAGCAGCACTCAGGCTCCCCTGGTCTTCCTATGGCCCTGGGGATCCTGAGACCAGACTGTCCCACCTAGGATTTGGCCCTGCTTTGCCACCAGGGCACATTTTAGGCAGCCACATCCCTCACCAGGGAAGACCTAAAAGTTCCAATTGTGCAGTGTCTGCTGTATCACCTTTTGGTAAGGGGCTTACAGAGGCTCCCTCCCTCCATGACTTATCTTCCCATATATCCCCTCCGATTGACCTCTGCACAACTCCTACCTTGTAGAAAGTGGTCACTCTTTGTAGAGTTGCAGCAACTTCTTCTGTTTAGTCTACAAGTGTTCAGAATTATTTGAGAACTATCTAGCTGAATTCCAGGGAGTAGTTGAAACAAGGATCCCATACTCATCCACCATCTTCTGTCATCTCCAAAAGACTCTATTCTTCAACCATTTTTTCCACATCACTACAGGGGATTTGAACTGAACCAAGCTCCACTGAGGACAGTTAAGCCCCATGTCCCAGGTGGCCGAGTAGGACCTAGAGAGATAAGCAGAGGAACTGAGATCTTCCATAGTGGCCTGAACCCCTACCCTGGGAACCTCAGTGAGCACACAGTCTCCTGAGGTGGGGGGATGCTACCAAGATGCAAGTGCAGCTGCAGCAGGTCCAGGTGTGCCAAGGCATTGGCAGATGGAACAGTTCCCAGTCCTGATGTTGGTGTTGATCCTCCAGACACAGCTAAGTACTCTAAGCTGTGTTCCCTAGCCCCTCCCAGCACATGTGAGAGTGCCACTGTGAGGCACAGTGTGAGGCACAGCTGTTCTGTCCTCCTTCCCGGCCAGGGTCCATGGGGTTGGGCCCTGCCCTCACCTGTGTCCACACTGCTCCATTACCTCAGAGCTGGGTCACTCATTCCTGACTCAGCATCCCTGTCTTCCCCAGCCATCACTCTCCTCTCCTCTATTTTAGGCACTGTGGTCCCCCTGACCTGAGGCTGATTCCCTCCATGTTGGTCATCCTGATCAGACCCAGGATCCCTGCTCTGGGGTTGAGCTCATGTGTGGACATGCCTCTTGACAGCAGCAGAAGCCAAGCCTGGTCCCCTAGCTGGTATGTATACAGATATGAGTGACCATCCAAGGCCAATTCTGAGGATGCAACACAGGGACATGACTCCACTGAGGAAGACCAGACTGAGGGCCAGGACTAAGCTAACCATTGTTGAGACACTGACTGTGGCAGTGGGAGTACATGGCAGTGACTCAAGTGCACAGAAGGATGGGGGATGGGACACAAACTGTCCTCCATGTCCTGGCTCTCACTTTCACCTGCCTCTGTGCAGCTGCTGGTCAGTCTTTAGGATCAGTAGTCTTCCCTGGTCCTATCCTGACTCCCGCAGAGTGGGAGACTCCAGCAAGTTCTCTGTCCTTGGATCTGTGTTTATCCAACTGAACAATGGCAGAGTTGGGGGCTCTTCTGACTGTGGGGACTGTATCAGGTTCCACAGTAGATAATGCAGTTTTAGGATGTCATTATATATCACGTGGGCCCCAGATTTAATCACGTGTCACTCAGGAGAGAAGACAGCTGTCTTAGAGAACACAGTCCCAAGGGATTTCCACTTCTCCGTGGCTACAGGCAAACTGCATGGGCCCCAGGGACTCTATGTCTCCTCTGGTTCCCGGGTAAGGGTCTCCACATCCTGAAGGGTGCCTTAGGGTTCCTGAAGAGGGCACCAGGACCCTGCTGCCCCAGGCCCATCCCTCCTTAGGTTTTAGAGAAACTGCGGAGGACGTGCAGACAACACCAAGGTCCCGCCTGGGCAACATTCTCCTGGCACTACTGTCCTCCCACTAGCCCTAGTCACCTGCATGAGGCAGGTCAGACACTTAGCTCCAGTTGACCCACATGAACTCACTCCCACCCTGTGGGACCCTGTGTAGTGGCCACGGTTGCATTAGAGCCTCACCAGTAGCTCTGAGTGGAAGAACTTTCCCAACATATCAATGGATATTTTACGCAAATGGAACTTCTCTTCCTGATTCTTTGACTTGTGGTTTTAAAACTGATTTGTAGAGCAATTTCATGATGTCAAAATGAGACATAAGGACTTTATTAAGAAGGAAGAGCAGAAACGTCCACTATTACCATCCTGGTCTATGTCAGAAGGATACCTTCCTGGGAGGGAGAGACAGGTCAGTATATCATTTTTCCCACACAGAAGTACGGCGAGTACAATGGGAATCTTTCACCTAAAAATTAATTCTTGACCTGATGAACTAGAAAGACAATGTTTGGTGAGGATCTCTGTGACAGAAATAATATTTCCAGGTATTTTTCAGGGTAAATGAATCCTAAAAAGTCCCTCTATGGAATTATAACCTGGAGAGTCCCACCAGAGGTTTTCTCATCAACAGGACAATGAATGGGCCAGCACCTCCCTGGGCAGCAGGGTCACTGTGGCCAAGGGCAGCAGTGCCTCCCACAGGCGGCTGGCAGAACTGAGAGGAAGTAGCTGCCTCCTTCAGGTCCTGGAACATTCTGGATGAGGATTGCCCACATCCCCTCTCAGTCTGAGCAGCCTTTCTCACCTGGTGCAGGGATTTTGCTGCCTCGCTCCAGCCAGCTTCTGTTCTTCTCTCTCCCTCTCCAGGAACCAGGGGCCTGCATTCCTCTCCAAGCTCCATTCCTTCCCTGTCAGGTACACTCCTCCCTGATGTTCCTACTCAGATCAGCCAATCTGTGGAGGGTCAGGGAAAACAGTGGCAGGTCGTCCACGTAGAACAAGACAAGAAGACAGGTCCAGAGGCACAAGTAGAACCCTGGTCTCCCTGTGGCTTTAGGTGGGTCATGGGGGAGGGGAAGGATAATAGCCAGTGCCTTGAGGGCCTCACCCCCAGGAGTACTAAGGAGATGAAAGACACACAGAAGCAGACATCTCTGTCAACCTTGTCCCCACCCCAGCAGCTTCCTCCTGGAGGACACTCTCTTTGTCCAGCAGTGGCCAAGGAATTCTGACATATTACCTGTAAATTGCCTTTTCCCACAACTGATACATCTCCCTGTGCCCAGAATGAGTATCTTTGGGGAAAACTCCCTACTGGCCCAGAACTGGGTTGGAATTCCAGGTCCCTCCGCTTTGCCCTTTTCTATCAGATTCTCTATCCTCCCCAAACCACTGAAGGGCACAACTGAGCTCTACACAGATCTCTTCCTGCCCTGAGCAGTGCCAGAGTTCCCTGTTCAATAGGAACTGTATCTTGATCATGCAGAATGCCCAGGATGGAATGTGTTGCAGACATAGCAGCAATGTCTACAATAGCTAAACTGTGGAAAGAGCCAAGATTCCCTTCAACAGAGGAATGCGTAAAGAAGATGTGCTTCACACATACAATGGAATATTACTCAGACATCAGAAAGGATGAATACCTATTTCCATCAACAAGGATGGAACTGGAGAGGACTGTGCTAAATGAAATAAGTCAAGAAGAGAAAGACCATTATCATATAGATTCACTCATAGGTGGAACATAAGGAGCAGCACTGAGGGCCATAGGGTAAGGATGAAAAACTGAATGGGGAGAAATCAGAGAGGGAGACAAACCACGGGAGACTCTTGATTCCAAGAAACAAACTGAGGGTTACAGAAGGGATAGGGTTGGGAGGATGGGGTAACCAGGTAATGGGTACTACAAAGGGTATGTGTTGTGATGAGGACTGGGTGTTACAAACAACTAATGAATTGTTGAACATTACATCAAAAAATAATGATGTACTACATGTTGGCTAACTGAATATTTTTCAAAAAATAATGTGTGTTCAGGGAACACACACAACCTGACCATGAGTGGGGCCCAGGCAGAGAACAAGGCTGACTATTACTGTCAGGTGTGGGTCAACTGTGCTGATGCTCACAGTGACACAGGCAAGGAAGTGAGACACAAACCCCTTCCCCATCTGTGTCACACTCTCCTCCAGCCACCAGAGGCCTGTGCATAAGGCAGGGAGCAGATTAGTTCCTGGTGCCCCCCATGTGTGATCCCCAGGGTTTCGTTTCCCCTCAGCCCTCCAGGCAGGCTCTGTACAGGAAGGTTCATGAGTGCATTGAGCCCTGACAGGACTAGGCTCACTGGCTTGTCTGTGTGGGTATGAATCAGGGACAGATGGTCTGGGTAGATGGAAAGACAGAGAATCTCTTTTCCACATTGTGGCCACTGGGCTGCATTTTCACCCTACTGATCAGGTTATGAACTCAGAAATTCCCAGCATAGCTGAGCTCCTGAAACCCTGATCCATGCTGGCTGAGATTCTGAGTGGAGCAGACAAGTGCAGTGGACACTCTGGGGTCACCTATATCCCCTCTTCTGAGATCACTCACCCACCCACCTACCCCTATGGGAGGCCCTAAAGACTCACAGGGGAGCTCCTCACTGGGAAGTGCTGTTCTTCAAAACTCTGCCTTCCCAGTTTTCTGCCCCTTTTCAGAGAGGTTCAGTTGAATGATGGACTTGGTCTAAGATCCCACAGGCTGGCCCAGGTTCAGAGGCCCTGAATGGTCCCAGCTTTGGAGCTTCCTACAGGAGGAAGACCTCATCTGATGGCTCACTGTGGGTCTCTTCTCCTTCTTCCCCGTCTGACCTCACCAATTCCTTCCAGATTTCTTGCACATACACTTCTCCATCTCAGAGTCTCCTTCCAAGAACCCAATCCAGGAAGGCAGGCATCTCTAACAGGTCCTCAGGACTTGAGGAGGACATTGTGTTCCCATAAAGCTGGGGTTTCTCAAACAATCACCAATGTGCTTGTCTAATCCCTAGACAGGTCATATTATTTTTTGTATTTTTATATACTAAATAAAAATCCAGACACACTAGGTGTTCTGAGTTCTGACAGATAGTTGGAGAGTCACATCCATCTCAATACTGAATGGGGAGAATGGGGCAGTTGCTGCTGCCAACACAGTGGCCAACACAGTGACCGGAAGAAAAACAACCATGGGAGTGAGACTCACAATGGGTTCTTCCTTACCTCTACCCCCAAATCCGTGCAGGAATCTCTCTTTACACCCAACCTACCCAGAAATATGGACAGACAACAATTACAGTGACACTTAATAAAACACCACAGTTCCCCCTTGTCCACATGAAATCTAACAAGATCCACACTAACCTAAACCCCCAAGGAAAAGAATGTTAGCAGCCATGCTTCCACCTAACATGATAAAACTATCCCATGAACAATTACATACCTGCTCACCCCTTCCCTACAACAGGATATAAAATATATCTTTGTCTGCTAGTGATCTTTATTTTTGTCCCTGCTGATCTGATACCTAAACTTCTATACTGAGATATAAAGATAACTACTGTTAACATTTGTGATGTTAGATGATAATAGGATAAAACTCAAGAACAAAACAAAAACATATGATTAATATATATCCAAATATGTTCATGTCAACATGAAGAAGACACACTTGCTACTTTCATCCTATGCATTTCAACCACTACAGTGTGTTCAGTGTGGTGTCTATAATTACTTTCCTCACTGATGACTCCATATTCCCCTCCTCTCAGCAAATACCTGAGTTAGTTTTGACAATCAAACCCTCATTCCAGAATGTGGGTCCATTATCTCACCTGCTGTATTAGATTCTGTTGAATTGTAATCACTGTAATCACAGTCCTAGGGTATGCTAGGGGATCTCCTGAATCCATATGCTCCTACTTACCACAACTGTCTTGTAGACACACAATTACCCCATGATAGTCATCATAAAAAACCCCAGGCAATGCCCTCTACTTTGAATCCCTGCCAGGAGGAGTCAGAAGGACCCAGGGCACACTCTCCACAAGCAGAGCAGGGGAGTCATACTCCGTCCCTCTCGCCCTGGTCAGGCTCACTCAGAAGAGCCCAGGATATGAATCAAGCCCACTTGAGTTCCTCTCCTGGACTTGCCCCAGTCTCCTCTGTTTTCCTGGGAAGATAGCCCCGCCGGGCACTCACTTTAATTACTGTGAAATGGGGGATTTCTACTGATGTAGAAAAACACTTTATCAAATGAAAGCATACAAAATATTGAAGAATTTAATCAGTTAGGCAAATGCAGTGGGATGTCAGTGAGTTACCTTTGATTTTGGAGTCTCCTGTCTGCCTCTGTGTGCACACAAGGAAAAGTTTGCAGCTGTTCTGTAACCTGCATCACATGCAATTGTACCCAAGTCTGAATTAACAGATTCCCAATTCACCAAACCACATACAAAGTAGTTTCACATCTTCCCACACCAGTCTCCCCAGGATGGGAGTTCTAACAAGACTAATAGCAGTAAAGATGGAAGTAAGAAGAGTAAAATAAAGGTTTGCCTGCTCATGTGAACTTAGCACCAGAAGCATCACCTGTTTCACTGATGACCCAACTGCATGGATAGGAATGCAAGACGCATCGGCATGATTCCTAAATACACAGGAACCTGGCGGCTATGGGACATCACACAGGGTTGTCGTGACACTGACCCTTTTCAAATGCACTACACTGTATTTTACACTCCCCTTTCTCAAATGTGACAGCAGGTTATCCAGAGAATTTCAATCTGAAACAATTACAAGAATCGCACCTGTCCTGAATCTGCACACTGTTTCTGACCTTCAGTGTTGGGCAGTGCAAGGGGGACCAGTTGCAGCTCCTGTGGGAGGCTGGAAACAATGCTCCACACCCTTTCTCAGGTGACAGGTGCTCTAGGGTGACCTGCAGGAGGGAAGCTCCTAATCTGAGTCCTCCTCCACCAGCAGGGAGCAGCAGAGCTCCATCAGGAGCAGCAGGACAGAGGCGGGGCTGCCCAGGGGGAGCCTCACAGGGACACCAGGCCTGGGGGGTCAGCAGGTTGTCTGAGGTTCAGTCCTCAGAGGCTGTCAGGATGATCCATCCTAACTCCTCAGGCTAAAAGGACCATGTTCTGAGGGTCAGACATACAGTGTCACCCAGGACACTGACAGCTGTCCTGACACAGTGAGCACCTTACCTGGGAGATTCAGGTCCCTTATCTGACCACCATTGTCCCCAGGGACTGAACCCTCTGAGGCGCTGCTCACATCCAGACACCCCCTGATGATTGACTCACTCTGGCTCTCCTTCCCACCTACTCCCCAACTCAGACCAGGAGTTACAGTTCTTTTGCTCATGAGCATCTCCGGGGGCAGGAGGCAGAGCACTGGGGGAGCCCAGTCCCAGTAAGGAACATCCGCAGACTCCTTGTGAGACTGTTTCCAGAGAGACATGATTCTTGTGGCTGCAGGGACCATGGCTCATGTTCTCGAGCTCACATCATATGGGAACATGTTATCGTGTGGATCCTCACAAGATTACACACCTTGAAGTTTGTTTCTCAAGGTTCTTGACTCTTTTCACATGTTACTGTGAAACACTGATGAAAAGATTAAAAGGAATGAAATGGTTGGCAATGCCAGTTGCTGGTCTGCTGTGGGAGGAGGGCTGTCAGAGAGACAACAGCACCATGTGTGAAAAGACTAGAAATCCTGATGAATCTCCAACAGCACGTGGTCGTTTAACAAGTAAGCAGCCACCTCTGTAAGTGATGAACAAACCTCAGAATGAGAGTTTCCATTCTAAGGACATGCCAAGGATGGGATCACAGAGTGTCTGGGGGATGCGTGTGGACCTGAAGCAGGAGGAAGAAGGTAAGGAAGCCTCAGGACCACATTTTCTCAAATCAATTGTCTGCATGTCCTACAGAAACAAGGTCAGCCCTATAGCCAGGCTCCTGCAAGGCTGTGTGCCAGCCCCAGACAGACCACAGGCAAATGGGATGCCAGCAGGAGCCTTAGGTTATAGGACAGAGACAGACTCTGTGCTGTCTGGGGGACTTGAGGCAGGCCTCGGGGGAGGAGAATCAGACACTCTAGGAAAAGAAAGCACCTGGATGAGGCCCCTTCCCTGCTGCTGTGATAAGAGAGAATAAAGCAACTGGAAGAAGCCCAGCCATTCTGGTGTTGTAGGGAAATCAGACTTCTTATGGATGACTGCATTAATTTTCTAGAATGGAGAACAGAGCCCCACAAACTGGGAGAAAGAGTTGACAATAGAAATGTATTGTCTCACGGTTCTGGAGTTCAGCAGTCTGAGATTAAAGCACTGGCAGATTTGTTGTTTTGTAGGCTCTGAAGGAGAATCTGTTTCAGACATCTATATTCCAGTTCTTGGTGGTTTTCTGGCAATCTCTGGCATTCCTGGTCTTATAGATTCCTGCTCTAACTTCATAGGGTGGCCTATCTTGTCAGAGTCTGTCTTCAAATTTTCCCTTTCATAAGGACACCAGTCCAATTGGATTAGGGGCCTAGCCTACTCCAGAGCAGCTTCATCTGAATTTAACAAATTACGTCTGCAATGATTTATACTGAAATCAGGGCCCAGTGAGAGATACTGGAGGTGAGGACTAAAACATACACATTTGGGAGCTGTGAGACATAATTCAACCCACAAGTGTCCCTGCCATGATTGGACACTCCCTCCCCTTGGGGGATGCTGCAGGTTGCACGGGTACCACAAAACTCTCAGGGATCAGGTGGGGCATAACTAACAAATCCAGAAAAAGCCCTGACTGTCTCCTAACTGAGCCATCTGCATGTCTGGGCATCCAGGCTCCATCCTTGCCCTCTGATTATCACCACAGTGAGCAAATGTCAGACATCTGGCCTCTATATTCTCCCATGTAGGTCAGAAGTGAGACAAGGATCTTATCATCATCAGGATGTGGGGAACAGTGCCTGCTGCCTTACTAATGGAGTTCCCCCAGAACACCAAGATGATCTGCTTCTCCTCCATCTACATGTGTAGGGCCTTCAGAGCCTGTCTCAGCTCTGCTGTGGACATGACATGTCTAGAGCCTGGTAAATCCCCATTGTGTTTCTCTGACCCCTAGAGGGATCAGTGTGAGGAGCCCCAGTCTCTCTGCCTGAGCCTCTCTTCCCTCAGCTCCATGAGTCCAGCCCTGCGGCCCATCAGCCCTCCCCTATCTACCCAGGCCTCTGAGCTACCCTCTGTGGTCAGGTCAGAGGACACACACTAAGTGTAAACCTATGTAGTTCATGTTTGCAGTTTCTGCAGAGCTAGGTTCTCCCTCCCAAAACTAGGAGGTGGAAGGTAGGGCTAACTCTAGAGAGACAATGGAGATGACATGACACATATCACAGAGTCTGAGGAAGCAGGAAGTTGTTTTGCTCGAGTTCTGCTGGGACATCCCGTGATATCCCTGTTGGAGAACCAGGATCACGTCGCTGGGCCCATGACCCAGTAAGCAGGATGGCAGCCTGAGAGGATGTGCCCCTTGTGACCTGTGCAAGGGGTAATGTCTCTGATGGTATGTGTGTGTGTGTGTGTGTGCATGTGTGTGTGTGTGTATGTGAGAGAGAGAGAGAGAGAGAGAGAGAGAGATTGATATTTTAGTGTTACCAGGAAATTTTGCCAATTTAAATGTCCCAAACCCAAGACTTCTTAAATTCCCATAATTTCCCCCATCTTCTATTCTCCAGTGACTTTTCTTTTTATTTTTTTAAGATTTTATTTATTTATTTTTCAGAGAGAGAGAGAGAGAGAGCACAGGCAGACAGAATGGCAGGCAGAGGCAGAGGGAGAAGCAGGCTCCCTGCCCAGCAAGGAGCCTGATGTGGGACTCAATCCCAGGACACGGGGATCATGACCTGAGCCAAAGGCAGCTGCTTAACCAACTGAGCCACCCAGGCATCCCTCCAGTGACTTTTCTTAATATTAAGTTTAAAAATAAGGATATTAAAAGGAGCAGGAAAAGTAAAGATTTATATTTCCTTACCTCATATGAAACATGATTCCCAGAACTTCCCATTAAATTGTTTAATCACAAATACTCTACAAAAATCATTCTGATTATCACACCAACTCACAGATGCAGAATCTGAGGCAGGTAAGATGTATAACTTGCTTGAGGTCAAAGCTAGAAAGTGCCCAAACCAGCAGCAAGCCAAGGACTTCAGACCCAGGAATCCCTGGTTTTCACCGACCTATGTCCTTTGTGTTTTCACATTAAGACATGGCCTCTTCTTAATGCTCTGGAAGGTTCTGTCTCTTTTTTCAAAAGCCATTGGCAACTATTGGGACTTTGCAGAGCAGCCCATCCAACAGAAATAAAATTCAAACCACATATGTGACTTAAAAATTTCTAGTAGCCACATTTTTAAAATGAGAAGAAAAGAACAGAACTTGTTTTCATAATGCACTTTGTTTAGTTCAATCAAATGAAAATATTATCACATCAATATGATTAAATATAAAAAAATTATATATTTTTACCTTATTTTTCATCCTAAGTCTTTGAATTCTGGTGGGTCCCCCAGAATGACAGCTCATCTCTATTGGGACTACCCACCTTTAATGGCCCACATGCATGTGTGGCTTGTGGTAGCCACATTGGACAGAGCAGGTTAAATGCATAAGGTTTCCTTAGGGTAACAGTCCCAATGGTATATACAGGCTGTTTTTTCTTTAGGAAACACTGACAACAACATCATGAAGGTCTGAGCACTCCTCAGAACAGACCCTGGGAGGACATAGACTGGAATAAAGGAGAGAGGTTGGTGACCTGAGGGACCCAATAGGCTTGGGATGAGGGGAGAGGGATCATGGTGAGGGGATCGGGCAGGAAGGGGATTGGAAAATCAGGTTCTGGGATGTCTTCTGGGTTGGAAACATAACTTACTCATCACTGTCTTGGCAATCAAGAAATGAGAAAAATCATTTAATCTCTTAATGTTAGATTCTTCATTTAAAAGACTGGAAGAAAATTGTGCCTTCAGCATAGAGCTACTCTTTTTATTGTGTCTTATTCAGTGAAACCTGTACACACTCACCAAAGGTTTAACAACTACTGAGGGCTCAGAAGTAGCCATTTTGTTAAATTACCAATACACATAGGGTGACATTCATCCAAGGGTGCCCAGGGGGACACTGTGGGTCTTGGTTTGATACCCCAGTAAATTCAAATCCCCTGGGCTGTGCTCAAGTGCAAAGGGTATGACTGATGCTTCCTTTGATGATTTTTGTGTATAATCAACTCTCCACTTTAGAAACCCACACCTGGTCCTTCTGAACTCAGGAAATTAACAGCATGAGGACCTTAACCTCAGAGCTCAGAAAAGAGCTTACACAGACACACTGAAGAATGGAAAGTAGATTTGCATCTGATGCTCCTCCTTCCTTGAGTTGAAAAAACAGAGGATAATATGGGAGCTGGGGGAGTTCAGTCCCAGCAGGACAGGCTCAGATCAAACTTCTACAAACTTCCCCTCCACCATGGGCTGGGTGCCATTCTACCTCCTGCCCTTTATTTTCTCTACAGGTCAGGGTTCAACCTCCTTCTCATTTCTCTCCAAGCACAGTCCCCAGGGACCCTGTGTACTGTCTAGTACATTCAGCATCATTTTTGTGTTTTATGTTTCCAGGTTTCTGTGCTGCACCTGTGCTGACTCAGCCTCCATCTGCATCTGCCTCTCCAGGAGCCTCTGTCAAGCTCACCTGCACCCTGAGCAGGGAGCACAGCAATTACTATATTCACTGGTATCAACAGGAACCAGGGAAGGCCCCTCGGTATGTGATGATGGTTAATAGTGACGGAAGCCACAACAAGGGGGACGGAATCCCCAGTCGCTTCTCAGGATCCAGCTCTGGGGTTGACCGCTACTTAACCATCTCCGACATCCAGTCTGAGGATGAGGCTGAGTATTACTGTGGTGCAGACTACAAAATCGATGGTCAAGTACATTAAGCCACAGTGATACACACAACAGGGAAGTGAGGATAAAACCTCCCACTTTCTCTCTCTCCTCTTCCCTGTGGGGGCTCAGAAGGAGCTGCTGTCCATCCCTCTTCAGAGCCCTGAGACCTTTGACTCTCCCTGAAAACCCTGTCACCCTGTAGCAAATCCCAAGACACCATTACAGAGAGACAGACACAGGTAGTAATTTAATTCTTTTTGACAACAGAACATTCTCTTTCCTTCACCCTACAGCTGGGAAACACCAGACCATCCCAGAAGGCCAGACAGGAAAACAACCCTGAGAGAGTAGCTGGTCTTATATGGCCCCTTGAGCCATCAGACCATGTGCATGCATGATGGGTCTCTGCTCAGAGAATGGAAAGAGATCTCAGAGTTCTGGAGTTTACCAAGGAGGTTGGTTGAGTGACTATCATCACTATAATTTCATCATGAAGCATAATGGGATGCTTGCCAGTGTTGAATGTTAAAAAGAAAACACTTGGTCCCCAAGGGAGGCACAGCAGAGTCTTGAGTCCACAGTGAGTGCAGAGCTGGCATCTAGTAGGAAAACAGAATGCATGTTAGGATGTCTCTGCCAGGACCAACATGGAGCATGGCTTGGGTCTCTCCATCAGTACTCAATTCTCAACTTTTGGTGCCAAGAATGAGTCCACATGCTGCCTACAGGTCTTTTCCAGATTCTGCCCAAGAACACATCTACTGGTACAATAGCAGGGCACAGTGAAGGGGGTGCACCACAGTGATAAATATATTGACTCCCCTGACACTCAACCCTGTGAGTGATCCATCTCAAATGCATATGATGGTAGGGGGACCAGCTTACTGGACATGTTGAGCTCCTCCATAGATTTTCTGGTATCTGAAAAACAGCATCTTTCACATACACCCACGCTTCTGTGTTAACATTGAGCATCTGTAATGATCAAGGTAACCCTGGTCCCTGGGCATAAATCTGAGCAGGGGTAGGAGGATTTGTGATGCTGGATCCCAGAAATTCTAGCCACGTCTCCATAGTGAGTGATGGAGCTCAGAGATGGAAAATCCAGGAGCTACTCATAGCCTGGAAAACTCCCAAGTGAGCAGGAGGAGAGAAGGTAGCTATTCTAGAGACAGACTAGGGAGGGGTACAGGAGGAGCAGGAGGAGAGGTGAACAGCAGGTCTCAGTTAATCTGGGACTTCTTTCAAGTCTGTGGTGGGCTGAGTCACAGGGGATCACAGGCCCATCCTACATCCTCCAGTAAAAGATCATTCCCTACCAAGGGTTTGCAGAGATTGTTTCCCAAAAGAGGACCCCAACAGGTCCCTCTAGTGGGGATTTTCCTCCACCATGGACACTGTAGGAAAGACAGTCCAGAGGATGGTAGGGAAACAGCACCCAAACCCACACAGTGAATCACCCCACCTCCAAGCCCACTAGGGGCTCTATGATGTTAATGACTTGGAAGTGAACCTGTCTCTTGGCAGCAGCAGAAGCCAAGCCTGGTCCCCTAGCTGGTACATGTACAGATATGAGTGATCATCCAAGGCCGATTCTGAGGATGCAACATAAGGACAGGCCCCACTAAGGAAGACCAGACTGGGGGCCACTGATTGTGGCAGTAGAAGTACCTGGCAGTGACTCAAATGACACAGAAGGATGGGGTTCAAACTGTCCTCCATGCCTGGCTCTCACTTTCACCTGCCCACTGATCAGCTGTTGGTCAGGCCAGAGGATCAGGAGTCTTCCACAGTCCTGGCCTGGCCCCAGAAGAGTGGGATATTCTAGCCGGTTCTCTGTCCTCAGATCTGTGTTTGCCCTACTGACTGTGGAGACTGAAGTCATGTTTCACAGTAGATAATACAGATTCAGAATGTCATTGCATATCACGTGGGCCCCAGAGTTAGTCATGTGTCACTCAGGAGGGAAACAGCTGTCTCAGACAGCACAATCCCATGGGAATTCCTCTTCTCCTTGGGTAAGGGCACCCTGAGTGGGCCCCAAGATCTCTGTGTCTCTTCTGGTTCCCAGGTAAGTGTCCCCACATCCTGAAGGGCTACCTGAGGGCTCCTGAAGAGGGGACCAATCCCTTGCTCCCCCAGGCCCATCCTTCCTCAGGTATTAGAGAAACTGTGGAGTAAGTGCAGACAAAACCAATCACACTTGGGGACTTTCTCTAGGAACCACTGTCTTCCCACTGGCCCTAGTCACCTGCACCAGGCAGATCTGACCATTAGCTCTGGTGGGAGTGATCATTAGCTCTGGTCTGACGCACAGGGACTCACTCCTAGCCCCATGTGACCTTGTGTGGTGGACTCAGCTGCCTTAGGGCCTCACCAGTAGCTCTGAGGGGGGAACTTTTCCAACACGTGAATGGATTTTTTTACATAAATGGAATTTCTCTTCCTGATTCTTTGACTGGTGGTCTTAAAAATTGATTTACAGAGCAATTTTCTGAGGTCTAAATGAGAGATAATGAATTCATTAAGAAGGAAGAGCAGAAGTTCCCTGTATTTCCATCCTGGCTTGTCAGAAGCATACCTTCCTAGGAGGGAGAGATAGGTCAGAAAATCATTTTCCCCCACAAATGTACAATGAGTATAATTAGAATCTTTCATCTAAAAGTTGCTTCTTGACCTGATGAAGCAGAATGACAATCTTTGCTGAGAATCCCTGTGACTAAAACAATATTTCCAGGGATTTTTCAGGTTAAATGGTCATGAAAAGGTCATGCTAGAGACTTAGAATCTGGAGATTCCCATGAAGATTTTCTCATCACCATGGTAGTGAATGGGCCTGTACCTCCCTGGGCAGAGGGTCACTGTGGCCAAGTACAGCAGCAACCCCCAGAGGCAGCTGGAAGAACTGAGACCAAAGAGCTGTCTCCTTCAGGATCTGGACCATTCTGGCTGAGGTTGGCCCACATCACCTTTTAGGCAACCTTCCTAACCTGGTGCATGTGAAGACTGTTGCTTTGCACCTGCCAACTTCTGCTCTTCTCTCTCCCTCTCTGGGGACCCGGGACTGCATTACTTTCCTGGCCTCACTTCCCTGGCAGGTGCAACCCTCCCTCATGTTGCTGCTCAGCTCAGCCAATCAGTGGAGTGTTAGGGAAAGCAGTGGCAGGTTATCCACGTGGAACAAGACAGGGAGACAGGTCAAGAGGAAAAAGTAGAACCCACATCTACCGATGGCTTCAGGAGTACTAAGGAGATCAAAGGTACACCAAAGCAAATATCTGTGTCTACCCTGTCCCCACCCCAGAAGCTTTCTCCTGGAGGCCACTCTCTGTGTCCAACAGGGGCTAAGAAAACCTGACTTATTACTTGGAAATTTCCTTTTACCACAACTAATGACATCTCTCTGTGCACAGAATGATTATCTCAGGAGAAAACTCCATACTGGCACTGAACTGGGTTGGAATTCCAGGTCCCTCAGATTTGTCCTGTTCTTTCAGGTACCCTGTACTCCACACCTCACCTAAGGGCATGACTAGGCTTTACACAGTTCTCCCCCTGACCTGAGAAGTGCCAGAGTTTCCTATTCAATAGGAACTGTGATGATCATACAGAATGCCCAGGATAGAATGTGTGCCAGATACAGCAAAATTGTCTACAATTGACAAACTGTGGAAGGAGACATGATTCACATCAACAGATGAAGGGATAAAGGAAATGTGGCTCATATATACAATGGAATACTGCTCAGACATTAGAAAGAATGAATACCTACCATTTGCATTGACAGGGATGAAACCAGAGGGGATTTTGCTAAGTCAAATAAGCCAAGCACAGAAAGACCATTATCATATAGATTCCCTCATATGTGGAGCATAAGGAATAGCACAGAAGACCATAGAAGAAGGGAGGGAAAACTGAATGTGGAAAAGTCAGAGGAGGAGACAAACTACTAGAGACTCTTGACTCTAAGAAACAAACTGAGGTTTAAAAATGGGAAGGGGTGAGGGAATGAGGTATCCAGGATATGGATATTAAGGTGGGTACATTTTGTGATGAGGACTGGGTATTACAAACAACTAATGAATTGTTGGACATTACATCAAAAAATAATGATGTACTATATGTTGGCTAACTGAACATTTTTCAAAAAATAGCATGTGCTCAGGAAACACACACAATCTGACCATGAGTGGGGCCCAGGCAGAGGACAAGGCTGACTATTACTTGCAGTAACAGCACATTCAAGTGTGCTGATGCTCTCAGTGACCCAGGCAAATGGGGAAGTGAGACAAAAACCCCTTCCCCATCTGTGTCACACTCTCCTCCAGCCCCAGGAGTAAAGAATAGGGAGAAGATGAGTCCCTGGTCCCCACACATGTGATCCCCAGATTTTCCTCTCCCCTCAGCCCTCCAGGCAGGCTCTGAGGGCATTGAGACCTGACAGGATTAGGCTGTCCAGCTTGTCCATTGGGGTATGAATAAGGGACAGAGGGCCTGGGTAGATGGAAAGACAGAGAATCTCTTTTCCATATTGTGGTCACTGGGCTACATTTTCACCCATCTGACCAGGATATGAACCCAGAAATTCTCAGATCAACTGAGCTCCTGAAAACTTGCTCCATGGCATCTGGGATTCTGAGTGGAGCAGACAAGTGCAGCAGACACTGTGGGGTCACCTATATCCCCTCTTCTGAGATCACTCACCAACCTTCCCTGTGGGAGGGCCTCAAGGCTCACAAGGGAGTTCCTCACAAGGAAGTGCTATTCTTTAAAAATCTACCTTCTCAGTTTTCTGCCCTTTTCAAAGACATTCAGTTGAATGATGCCCACAGTCCATGATCCCACAGGCTTGCCCAGGTTCAGATATTCTAAAAGGACACAGCTTGAGAGCTCCCCACCAGAAGAGGACTTCATCTGATGGCTTACTGTGGTCCCTTCACCTTATGCTTCTTCCAGAAGGAGACCCCCCCTCAACTTCTTCCAGATTTCCTGCACATGCACATCTCCATCTCAGAGTCTGCTTCCAGGAATCCAATCCAGGAAGGCAGGCATTCCTGAAAGGGACCTGAAGAGGCCCCTGTGTTTCCACAAAGCTGGGGTTTCTCAACCAATCCCCAATGTGCTTGTCCAATCCCTATAGAGATCGGATTGTTCCTTCTATTTTTATACGATGAAAGAAGATCCAGACACACTGGGCGTTCTGTGCTCTGAAAGATAGTTGGAGATTCATATCCATCTTGATGGTGAATGGGGGACAATGGGACAGTTGCTGCTGCTGACACAGTGGTCATAAGAAACACAACCATGGGGGTGAGACACACACAGGTCCTTCCTCACTTCTACACTTAAATGTGTGCAGGAATCTCTCTATACACCCAATCTCCCCAGAAACACAGAAAGACAACAATTAAAGTGACAATTAATAAGACACCACAGACCCCCCTTATCCATATAAAATCTAACAAGATCCCAACTAACCTAAATCTCCAAGTAAAGAAAATGTTGGCAGCCATGTTTCTACCTAACATTATAAAGCTATCCCGTGAACAATTACAAACATGTTCAAGCTTTCCCCACAAGAGGATATAAAAATATATCCTTGTTTGCTAGTGATCTTTATTTTTGTCCCAACTGATTTTATTGGGGTCCGTTATCAAATGAATAAGACTGAGACAAAGTAAAATGTATGCAAAGCCTTATTCTATGCCAAGCATTAGAAGTTAGACTGACCAGGGGCACCTGGGTGGCTCAGTCGGGTAGGTGTCTGCCTTCGGCTCAGGTCATGATCTCAGGGTCCTGGGATCGAGCCCCGCATCGGGCTCTTTGCTCAGCAGGGAACCTGTTTCCTCCTCTCTCTCTCTTTCGGCCTGCCTCTCTGCCTACTTGTAATCTCTGTCTGTCAAATAAATAAATAAAATCTTAAAAAAAAAAAAAAAAAGGAGTTAGACTGACCAGCCAGGGGAACGAGACTGAGACAAAGTGAAAGTTATGTAGAGCTTTATTCTATGCCAACCATTAGAAGTCAGACTGACCAGCCAGGGCCGCCTCTGAAGAGAGCAACCCTCTACCGATCTCACAGGCTGGTTTTATAGGGCATAACCGCAGACCCAAAGTACATGGCTTCTATTGTTAAGGTGTTTACTCCCAGAATTGATACCCGGAACCATACCAGGAACTATAGGGGCATTTATTCCCTAAATGAAGTCCGTGAATGTAAACAACAATATGGCTACCTAGGCAATATGGAGTTGCTCTGGCTAAGCAGGCCCTAATAGTTAAGCAGGTTTTAACATAAATTGGCCCTAACATTCCCCCCTTTTCTTTGGAGATTAGTCAATTCTTTGACTCTTCAGCCAGTTCTTGAGGGTGGAAACAGGCTGATCTGAGGTGTCATTAACCTTGAATGTTGTTTCATCTGCTGTTTTTCTGATTTTCTATTGGGCTGTTTTAGGCCGATGAGGTATCCCCTGGCTGCTGTCGAATAGGAACAGGGTTAAAAGTGACCAAGTTTGGGGTGCCTGGGTGGCTCAGTGGGTTGAAGCCTCTGCCTTCGGGTCAGGTCATGATCCCAGGGTTCTGGGATTGAGCCCCACATTGGGCTCTCTGGTCAGCAGGGAGCCTGCTTCCCCCTCTCTCTGCCTGCCTCTCTGCCTACTTGTAATCTCTCTCTCTCTGTCAAATAAATAAAATCTTTTTAAAAAGTGACCAAGTTACAAAACCCTTTTGAGTCTTAGTTTTAGGCCACAGTTAGTGGGGTCCACTGGAAGTGGCTCCCATTTCTGGGGGGGTGTCCTTGTTTTTGGCTCGTTTGATGTGACATGTGTGAATCCAAACCCTGATGCCTTCTACTTTTATTGCCGTTGGGGTGGTCAGGATGACAGTGAATGGTCTCTTTCAGTGAGGCTCCAAGTTTTTCATTTGGTGGCGACGTATCCAAACCAAGTCTCTGGGTTGGTAAGGATGCGGTTTTATTTCCATCTCTGTCTCAGTGTAGGCAGCTCAGATCCCTGCATGGGCTCTTTTTAAGACAGCCTGTAGTGCCTACAGTGACTAGAGTACAGACTGATAAGTCATTTCCGTTAGGGCAACCTCTTGTAGCCGTGGGCAAAATGGAGGGGGTCTCCCAAACATTATTTTAAATGGGGTAACCTTATATAAGTAGGGTGCATATGACGCCCTAAGGAAGGTGAAGGGCAGAAGGTCCACCCCTCCATCACCAGTCTCCAGAATTAACTTTGTCAAGGTCTCTTTAAGAGTCTGATTCATTTTTTATTTGTCCAGAGTTCTGGGGCTGGTAGGCACAGTGTAGTTTCCAATTAGTGTTCATGGCCTTGGCCAATGCCTGTGAGACTGAACTCACAAATGCAGGGTTGTTGTCTGACCCAGTCACGAGAGGCAACCCAAACATAGGAATTATTTTCTCTAGTAGCTTTTTGGCTACCATTCCTGCCATTCCATGTTTGGTGGGAAAAGTTTCTACCCAGCCTGAAAAGATATCCACAAAAACTAACATATACTTGTGTCCATACTTTCCCTGTTTCATCTCTGTAAAATCTACTTCCCAATAAATTCCTGATTCCCATCTTCTTTCTCTTTTTCCTCTTCCCATCCTAGTTCCTCCCATATTTACTGCCTGACATTGAGCACATCTATCAACCACATCCTGAGACATCGGCCCTAATTTAGAAACCTGGAAATGTTGACCCACAAACTCCTTAAGCTTGTGTGTCCCTAAATGAGTGCCCTGATGTATTTGGCTTACTAATTTTTTTTCCTAGTCTTCAAGGAAAAATTAACTTTTTCCTGCCCTAGTCTTAGCCCATTCCTCTTCATAGTCTAATTTAGTCCATTTTTGTAAATATTTTAAACCTTCCTCTGAATAATCTGTTTTTTCTGGTAGGGCTGGAGCAGGAGTGTAACCAGTTCTTGAGCCGTTTCCTTGGCTGCTTGCTTTGCAGTTCAATCTGCTAATTGGTTTCCTTGTGAAACCAGATTAGTCCCCTTTTGGTGCCCTGGGCAATGCATAACAGCCACCTCATTCGCATCCCAAATACCCTGGAGGAGAGCCAAAATTTCTTTTCTGTTTTTAATTTCTTTTCCTTCTGCTGTTAATAGGCCCCTTTCTTTATAAATAGCCCCATGTATATGGAGAGTAGCAAAGGCATACCTGCTGTCTGTATAGATGTTGGCTCTCTTACCCTTGGCCATCTGCAGTGACTTGGTGAGTGAAATCATCTCTGTTTTTTGCACCAAGGTTCCATGTGGCAGGGCCACCTCCCAGAGCTCCTGTTCAGGAGAAACCACCGCAGCCCCCGCATACCTCTTTCCATCAACCATGTAGCTACTCCCATCTGTGAACAGAGTCATCTCCGCATCTGGGAGGGGAGTGTCTCTGAGGTCAGGCCTTATTCCTGTGATCTGGGTTAGGACCTCCCCACAGTCGTGTGGGTGGTCAGTTAGCTTTTCTAGCAGTAACGTGGCTGGATTTAGCACCACCGGGGTCCTGAAAATCACCTTCAGTTCATTGAGGAAGAGAGCTTGATACCCTGTCACTCGGGCGTTTGTTATCATCCACCAGTCTGGTGGGGTCCAGAGGAGGCCTTCCATAGCATGAGTAGTGGTCAAGATGAGATTTTGACCCAAAGTCAATTTACTTGCATCCTCCACCAGGAGGACCATGGCAGCAATTATGTGGAGGCAAGTGGGGAACCCAGCCGCTACTGGATCTAGTTTTTTTTATTTTTTGGTTTTGTTGTTGTTGTTTTTGTTGTTGTTGTTGTTTTTGCTAAGATAGGCTACTGGCCTTTGCTAAGGCCCCAGAGTCTGAGTCAAAACCCCTTTGGCCACCCCTGCCTTTTCACCTACATACATGTGGAAGGGCTTGGTAACAGCTGGGATGGCCAGTGCTGGGGCACTCAATAAAGCTGTTTGTAATTTTTGAAATTCTCCTTCTGCCTCAGCTGTCCACTCTACCGTAGTAAGTCCTCCCTTAATCAGTTCGTAGAGGGGTCGGGCAATCTCTGTGTAGTGAGTATGAACCTTTAATAAATAAAGTGTAATAAATAAATGAATAAATAAATAAATAAATAAATAATATGTAGTAAGTGCAAACCCCTACTAAATGAAAAACAGGCAAAAGGAACAAAATACAAACTAACCACATAGCAAATAAGCCTAGACCATATGTGTGTAGTGATAACCACATAGCAAATAAGCCTAGACCATATGCATGTAGTGATAAGATTAGCGCAGAGTAACAAGTTGTAAATATCTTAACTTGTGCGAAATATTGTAAACCAAAACATGTTTACGACGTGTGTATGTTTTTGGTGTGTAAGCATAAGAACAACAAGTGATGTAATATGTTTATGAAGGAGACTTAGCACAGTATATAAAGAGGCAACGGGTTGGACTGAGGTGAAGCGAGTTCCCTGTCGGGAGAACATCATCGCCGGTGCTACCGACACCCCAACAGTTTCGTTGCCAACCACTCGCTGGTTCTCAGTCTCAACTTCTGCCGTGACCTTTCTGTCTAGATTGTGAGGCGACGTCTCCTTCTCCGTAACAATGTCAGTGGACCGTGACCGGGCCACGATAGTGGTGCGGACCTCGTCCCAATAAATATCAAGTGAGTTACATCATATCCATCTCTATATCTTCTTTACACGTTGCGACCTCCTGGCTGGACGAAGGGGTTTTGCTCGCGACACTCTGCAAACCGCAGTATCCACAGTCTGCAGAAGCCCACTGTTCCAAGAAACTCCCTCACTTGTTGGGGCATGGTGGGTGGGGGTATCGGGTGATCACCTTTTTCCTGGACTCAGACAGTGAACACACTCCCTTGTGGAGATCAAAGCCTAAATAAGTGGCGTGGCTCTGACAAGGCTGTGCTTTCTTTGCTGACACCTGATACCTTTTTTCCTGCAAAGTCTGTAAGAGTTTTCGTCCCCCGCAAGCATGACTCATAGTCCTCTGCAGCTATCAGCAAGTCATCAAAATACTGTAACAGAGTGACTCCTAGGTTGGTGATTCTGTACTCATGCAAATCCTCATGTAGGGTCTCATCAAAGATGGTAGGTGAATTTTTGAATCCTTGGGGAAGTCTTGTCCAGGTGAGCTGGCCTTGGAACCCTTCCTATGGGTCAGACCACTCAAAAGCATAGAGGGGTTGAGACTCCCTTGCCAAAGGTATGCAGAAAAATGCATCCTTGAGATCTAAGATGGCATACACAGTTCTTTTGGGGCCCAGGAGGGAGAGTAGGGTGTAGGGGCTGGGCACCATCGGGTGGATATCTTCAACCCATTTGTTAACTTCCCACAAGTCCTGAACGAGTTGGTACTCCCCAGTTTCAGCCTTTTTGACGGTCAGTAAAGGTGTGTTCCATGGAGACTTGCAAGGAACTAGGATTCTGTCTACTCGGAAGAGGTTAATGTGTTTTCTGATCCCTTCCTTTGCTTCCCAGGGGAGGGAGTACTGCCAGACTCAAACAGCCAGAGCTGTTGCTTTTAACTGTACCACTACTGGAGGCCGTCCCTTGGGCAGGCAAGGAGGCCTCCCTTCTGCCCAGACTTCAGGAAATTCAACCTGTAGGGTTTGGAGAAGGCTTCCCTCCCTTATCTCCTCTGGTTTTGAGGCTGGCTTGTAAAGGAGATGTTCATCTACTGCTGCCACAAGCATCTGCACAGTGGGTTGTCCCAAAGTCACAGTCATGCCTCCTTCCGAGAACTGAATGCCAGCCCGTAGTTTGTGGAGGAGATCTCTTCCCATCAAGTTATACGGGGCATTAGGGAGGACCAAGAATCCATGTTTGACTACTCCCGAGGCCAAATTTAAAGTCCTTTCTGTTGTTCATTTCTGTATTTTTGTGCCATTTGCCCCTTGCACCCAGACTTCCTCTCCAGATAGTTTTCCCATAGGCTTTAGTAATAATGAAAATTGGGCTCCCGTGTCCACCAAAAAAAAATCTATTGATTTCCCCTCCACCTCAATTTTAACCCTAGGTTCAGGGAGGGGCTCCAAGCCATAGCCCATTCAGTCTTTGGTGGCCAGCATTGCCATTTTTTTCTTAGGACACTCTCCAGTCCAGTGTTCTTTTTCCTTGTAGTAAGCCCACTGATTTGAATCTAAGCCTTCCCACATGCTTTCTCTGTGTTTGGGCTTTTTTCTTTCCCACTGACCATCTCCTACCTGCCTTTTTCTTTTCCACTGACCTTTTTTTTCCCTTCTCCTTCCCGCCTCATGTAATGTCAAAACTTTAACTATTTTTTTAGTCTGTTTTCTTCTTCTTGTGTATCCCTGTTGTTAAACACCTTTTCTGCTATTCCCACTAACTCAGATTCTTCCCTTCAAATCCTTTAATTTTCCGAAGTTTCTTCCTTATATCTGGCGCTGACTGACTGACAAAGGCAAGATTTACTGCCCTCTGATTTTAACATTTACTTGAATGGATCACCAATATAGATTTGCCATGACACAGGGCTTTAGTCTTCTTTCCTTAAATACTATGCCTCATTTGAACAGAAACATTTTACAGGAAAAGATTTATTAGTCTTTTTTTTTCCTTCTTGTGAATAAATCCATCAAGACTGATCTAATATGGTCAAATTTTTAACATATTTCATTGTTTTCTTTCAAACCTATAAACCAAGGCAAATAAAAGTCACTTTCCCCAAGTCTTCTATGACTTATTATATACCCTCAAGTTTAGTTTTTATTATCTCCTTTCATGTTCTGGTGCAACCAGGTATTTTTACTTTAAGACAAATCTATTTACTCTCTTAGGCCCTCTTTTTTGTGTGTACAGTTTTTCTTTTAAACTTACTATCAGTCAACTGCCTTTCTTCTGGTTTTTCAGACAATAATAAAACTTTTAATAAAAACCTTACAGCGTTTTTCTTTTGGTAGTCCATCCTGACCATACCTAAATTTTTTTCTGAAAATTTCCCTTCACAAACATTTTACAACTTTCTTTTGTATCCAGGTTTTGTCCCAAGCCATTTCCTTTCAAACAACCATCTCATTTAGAACAAAATTACCTTTTATTTAACAAAATGTATTCCCATCCCTTATCTTTCTTATGTATCTCCTACTTTTTTACATATAGGGTTATTTCCCTTACTTTCATCAGTCTTAGCTACAGTTAGCAGAATTTTCTATTCTTAGAAACACTTCAGTCTCTAGTGATGGTTAAGTATTAACCAATTGCGAGCAGTTACAACAGAATTCTGTAGATGGCAAATTTATGAACCAGCTAAGCACAAAACACGTTTACCAATAGACTTAAATATTCTTAGTTTCTTTGCAGTAAGAAGTCAAAAGCACAAACCTACATCAAGTACTCAATGCTTTAGCATTTTATCCCATTTGGTTAAAACCTAGATGTCCAACAAATTTAATTCCATTTGTCATCCAACCAAAACTTTGAAGTTTCAGGTTACCAAAGACTTTGAAAGTTACTTTAACAATTACCCATTAAAACTTTAAGACAGACAATTAACCATCAGTTCAGTTATTTCTTTGCTAACAGATTTAAATAGCATGAGCTTATTCGACCTTCAGTGAACTTTGAAGTTTCACATTTACTGCTATAACTTTAAAGATATGTCTATCTTAATTAAACCAACAAACTTAACTTAGTTCAAATACTGATTTATGTTTCACCTGGACCCACTCCACTTTCAATGTTTACCTGAGACACAGGTGGGAAGATCTGGAGTGGGGGGTGTTATGTCCAGGGGCTGCTCTTCTTGCTCCTTGACAGTGAAGAGGGAAGTATCCATGGCACAGGAAGCACCAAGTATGGTCTAGAGGCCAGTTATGCAGGCCGCACCCAACTTGGTGCAGAAACCGAAGGGGGAGTGCTGCCAGAAGGCAGAGAAAGGATTCCCAATTTTAGAGAGTTTTCCTGGGTAAACCTTGTCACCCAACTGGGTGGTTTTACCATGAAAATTCTTGAAATGCTGGAGAACAAGACTTAGGGGTGTCATAGGTCCTTTACTTTCCACTTGCCCCATTTCTTTAAACACAACAAACAACACAACAGACAACAAAAAGACAAGACAGAGACAAGCACAGACCAGACCCATAAACCTTTAATCCCAACTCAAAAATACAACCTGCCACTGGTGGGGATTTCCTCGGTCACCTGGCTGCCTAGGGGGACTTGAACCCCCTGGCAGGTCCCCTGACCACCTAGGGGGATTTGAACCCCCTGGCAATCTCCCAGTTGAGGGATGGGGCATCCCCACATCCATTCCAGCCCTGAGGAGCAATGCTGCATCCAGCTTCTCCCCGGTGGGCTATACTCTGCAGCTCCACAACCACACAGACATACGAGATCCTGCAAGATAAAATCTTGAGATCTTACCTCCAGAGGCTTTTCCCAGAAATTCTGATGCTGACTCAGTTCTCGTCCTTTAATCCCAGACAAGCCCCCAGAATGTTGGGGTCCATTATCAAAGGAACGAGATCAAGACAAAGTAAAAGTTATGCAAAACCTTATTCTATGCCAAGCATTAGAAGTCAGACTGACCAGCCAGGGCTGCCTCTGAAGAGAGCGACCCCCTCCCGATCTTACAGGCTGGTTTTATAAGGCATAACCACAGACCCAAGATATGTGGCTTCTATTGTTAAGGTGTTTACTCCTGGAATCGATACCCAGAACCATACCAGGAACTATGGGAGCATTTATTCCCGGAATGAAGTCCGTGGATGTAAACAATTGTTACCTAGGCAATATGGAGTTGCTCTGGCTAAGCAGGCCCTAATAGTTAAACAGGTTTTAACATAAATTGGCCCTAACAATTTGATATCCTAAAACTTCAATACTGAGATATAAAGATAACTACTGTTAACAACTCTGATGTTAGATGATAATGGGATGAAACAAAGCAGAAACATATGATGAATATATATCTAAACATATTTATGTCAACATAAAGGAAACACACTTGCTAATTTTATCTGGCTCATTTCTACCACCACCATGTGTGACCAGTGTGGTGTCTATAATTATCTTCTTCACTGCACATTTCATAATCCCATTCTCTCAGCAAATAACTGAGCTAGTTTTTATCTGCACCAGTTTGGACTACAAAATCCTCATTCCAGACTGTGGGTCCATTATCTGACATGCTGCATTGGATTGTGGTGAATTGATGACTGTAATCACAGTCCTGGGGTATGCTAGGGTATCTCCTGAATCTGAATCTTCTTGCTTACTACAATTGTCTTGTAGGCACACAATTGCCCCATGACAGTCATCATGAAGCATCCCAGGCAGTGCCCCTTACTTTGAATTCCTGCCAGGAGGAGTTAGAAGGATCGATGACACACTCTCCACAACCAGAGCAAGGCAGTCATACCCCCTCCAACATGCCCTGGTCAGGCTTTGCTCAAAAGAGCCCAGGGTCTAAATCCAGCACACCTGAGCTCTACTCCTGGACTTGCTCTTCTTTCATCTGTTTTCCTGAGAAGCTAACCTCCCTGGGCACTCACTCTACCTACTGTGAAATGGGGTATTTCTACTGATGTGAGAAACACTCTTTAACAAGTGAAATGTTTCAGAATATTGAAGAGTTTAATTTATTAGGCAAATGCAGTGGGGTCTCAGTGAGAATTCCTTGGTGTTGGAGTCTCCAGTCTGCCTCTGTGGGCAGATAAGAAAAAGTGTTCAACTACACTGTGACATGAATTACATGCAATTTTACCCAAGTCTGAATTAGCAGATTCCCAATTACACCAAATCACAGAGTAGTTTAACATCCTCCCACACTAATCTCCATGGGATGTGAGTTGTAATAAAACTAATACCAGCAAGGATAACAATAAGAAGAGTAAAGTAAAGGTTTGCCTGCTCAACTGAACTTAGATGAGAAGCATCACCCGTTGCTCTCATGACCCAACTACACAGATAGGGATGCAGGAAGCATCAGTCCTGGTTCCTAAATAGACAGGAACCTGGTGGATGTGGGACATCACACAGATTTGTCTGGACACTGACACTTTTCAGATGAACTACACTGTACCATGCATTCTCCTTTCTGAAACAAGACAGCAGGAGATCCAGGGCATTTCACTTCTGGGACACAGGAATTACATCTGTCCTGCCTCCTGCACCATGATTCTGACTTTTGGTGCTGGTCAGTGCTGGTGCGGAGGTGGGATGGGGGGCGGAGGGAGGCAGTTGCCTGTGGGAGCCTGAAAACCATGGTCTACACCTTTTCTCAGGTGACAGGAGCTTTGGGGTGACCTGCAGGAGGAAAGCAACTCTATTGAGTCTTCTTCCACCAGCAGGGGGCAGCACAGCTTCAGCAGGAGCAACAGGACGGAGTTGCTGGGGCTGCCAGGGAGAGCCCCACAGGAACACCAGGCCTGGGAGTCAGCAGGGCATCTTAGTTTCAGTCCTCAGAGACTGTTGGGATGATCCATCCTATCTCCTCAGCTGCAAGGACTATGTTCTGGGAGTAAGAGACACAGTATCACTAATAGGAGTTCTGACACAGTGAGCACCTCACCTGGAAAATGCAGGTCCCCTCTCTGTCCACCAGTGTCCCTAGGGACTGACTTCTTTCTGCTGGGCACATCCAGAGACTCCCCAATGACTCACACTCTGCTCTCTTTCCCCACCTCCACTCCAACTCAGACCTGGGGCTGCAGCTTTTTTCTTCAAGAGCACCTCAGGGGGCAGGAGGCAGAGCACTTCAGGGGCCCTGATCCCTGGAAGAATCATCCACAACCTCCTTGTGAGACTGACTCCTGAGTGACATGATTCTCGTGGCTACAGGAACCATGGCTCAGGCCCTGGACATCACACCATATGGGAACATGTGATCATGTGGATCCTCAAAAGACCACAATTGTTGACATTTCTTTCTCATCATTTCTAACTCTTTTCACATATTCCCATGAAACACTGATGAAAAAAACTATAAGGAGAGGAGGAAGCAAGATGTCAGAGAAGTAGGAGACTTAAATATCATTAGGTCCTAGGAGTTCAGCTAGATAGTCATCAAATAATTCCAAACACCTACAAACTCAACAGGAGATAGAAGAGAAGAGTAACAATTCTAGAACATAAAATTGACCATTTTCTGGAAGGTAGGACTTGTGAAGAAGTGAATCCAAAGTGACAGGAAGGTAGACTTGCAGGGGGAGGGTCTGGCTCCCAGCATGCAGTGGAGCAGTGGAGCACAAAATCAGAACTTTTAGAAGTCTGCTTCACTGAGGGACATCGCTCCAGAGGCTAAGCAAGGGCTGGAGCCGTCATGGGTACAGTGTGGTCTCAGGACCTGCGGGTTCACAAAAAGACCAATGGTGTCTGCCTGTGGCAGAGCTGCCAGGTATCAGAGCAGGAACGTCAGCTACAGAGATGGAGCTGAGCAATTAGTTCTCAGCTCGGAGTTACCTTAAACTGTGATCCAAGGCACACTCAGGTCACTGCTCTTTGAGCAGTGATCCCACAGGTAGCAGATCCAGAGAGCCCCACTCCTTCTTCTCCAAGAGGAGTTGTGTGAGAGCATGTGGCAGGAATCTGCCTGGTCTGGAGACTCCGAATGGG
This sequence comes from Mustela putorius furo, assembly GCF_011764305.1. Lineage (NCBI taxonomy): Eukaryota > Metazoa > Chordata > Mammalia > Carnivora > Mustelidae > Mustela > Mustela putorius. The sequence continues at coordinate 1,100,219 of NW_025422010.1, forward strand.
GCCAAGGGCCAGAGATAGAAATGCTTAGTCACAGGCCGGGTGAGCATGGGGTTCAGCCAGAGACCAGGGAGATGGGAGGGATTGATTGCTTTTCTCTGACGGCACACTGAGGAATGGGGCCCAAGCTCTCAGCTCTTCCAGGCTTGAGATTGGGAGGCTGCCATTTTCATTCCCACCCTCTACAGAAAGCATTCAGGGAACAAAGGCTACCAAGAGTGAACCTGAGAAGATTACTTAGCCTGGCCCCTGGAAAGGGTGGTGCAATTCTGCCTCAGGCAAGGACATTTGAGAATCTCAGAAGATCAGCAAGAACATCCATCCAAAACCAAGTTCACCAAACAACAAGAATTGGGGAACCCCAGAGCTAGGGGAAAGCAAAACATAGAATTTATGGCTTTTTTCCCATGATCCTTTAATCCTGAAAGTTAAATTTTTTTAATTTCATTTTTTCTTATTCTATTTTCTTAATTTTTCCTCTTTTCGCTTTTAACATTTTTAACTATTTTACTTTTATTTATTTTATCAACATCTCTTTTTAAAAAACCTTTTGAAATTATCATTCTTATACTCACATTTTATCCCTTCAGTGTATTTAATCTTATTTTTGTATACACATAGGGTTTTTTTTTTAATTTTGACATATATCAAAATATACCCTAAATCTCGTATATGGCTTTGTTCTAGTCTCCAACCTAATCACATTCCCTCCTCTTTCTTTTTCTTCTTTTTCCATACAACATATCATCTCAATTCCTCTTTTAGAATCTTTTTAATTTTCATCTTTCCAGTCATATTCCATCCCTTTATCCTGTTTACCCTTATTTGTGTGTGTGTGTGTGTGTGTGTGTGTGAATTCTTTCCTTACTATTTTGGGAGGTAGTTTCTTTTAATAAACCAGAATATACCCAAAATCAAGGGGGTGGTTCTGTTCAATTAACAATCTAATATATATATACTTTTATTTATTATTTTTCCCCCCTTCATTCTCTCCCCTGCACCCCGGTTTTGTGTTTCTTTTGATTTGGTTAGCATATGTTATTAAGGGGTCTTTGCTACCCTTTTAGTATTTAATTCTCTCATTCTTATTTGATAAAATGACAAGGAGGAAAAACTCAATACAAAAAAAAAAAAAGAAGAACAAGAGATAGTACCAATAGCTAAGGATCTAATCAATACAGACACTGGTAATATGTCTGAACTAGACTTCAGAATGACAATTATCAAGGTGCTAGCTGGGCTTAAAAAAAGATATGGAAGATTTTAGAGAATCCCTTTATGGAGAAATAAAATCTCCTTCTGGAGAAATAAAATCTAACCAAGTTGAAATAAAATAAAGCTATGAATGAGGTGCAATCAAAACTGGAGGCTCTTGCTCTAAGGATAAATGAGGCAGAAGAGAGAATTAGTGATATAGAAGACCAAATGATGGAGAAGAAAGAAGCTAAGCAAAAGAGAGACAACTCCTGGACCATGAGGGGAAAATTAAAGAGATAAGTGATACCATAAGATGAAACAATATTAGAATAACTGGGATCCCAGAAGAAGAAGAAAGGTGGGGGACAAGAATACATATTGGGGAAAATTACAGTAAAGAATTTCCCTAATATGGCAAAGGTAACAAGCATCAAAATCCAGGAGGCACAGAGACCTCCCTCAAATCAATAAAAATAGGTCATCTAAATAGTAAAACTTACAAGTCTTAGTGACAAAGAGAAAATCCTGAAAGCAGCATGGGACAAGAGGTCTTTAACATACAATGGTAGAAATATTAGATTGTCTGTAGGCTTATCCACAGAGAACTGGCAGGCCAGAAAGAACTGGCATGACATATTCAGAGCACTAAATTAAAAAAATATGAAGCCAAGAACACTCTATCCAGCTAAGCTGTCATTGAAAATAGATGGAGATAAAAAAAAAAAAAACCCTTCCATGACAAGCAAAAATGAAAAGAATTTGCAAATACCAAACCAGCCCTTCAGGAAATATTGAAAGGGGTCCTCTAAGAAAAGAGAGAGCCTGAAAGTAATAGACCAGAAAGAAAGAGAGACAATATACAGTAACAGTCACCTTACAGGCAATATGATGGCACTAAATTCATATATTTCAATAACTACCTTGAATGTAAATGGGTTAAATGACCCAATAAAAAGACACAGGGTATCGAATGGATGAAAAAAAAAAAAAAAAAGACCCATCGATATGCTGTCTACAGGAAACTCATTTTAGACCCAAAGACACATCCAGATTTAAAAGGAGAGGGTGGAAAAAAATTTACCATGCTAATAGACATCAAAAGAAAGCTGGGGTGGTAATCCTTATATCAGATAAATTAGATTTTAAGACAAAGACTATATAAGGACAATATATCATACTCAAAGGGTCTGTCCAACAAAAAGATCTTACAGTTTTAGATATCTATGCCCTGAACATGGGAGCAGCCAATTACCTAAACTAATGAATAACAAAATCAAAGAAACACATTGACAATAATACAATAATAGTAGAGGAATTCAACACCCCCTCACTGAAATAGACAGATTATCCAAGCAAAAGATCAACAAGGAAATAAATGCCTTAAATGACACACTGGACCAGATGGACATCACAGATATATTCAGAACATTCTACCCCAAAGCAAGAGAATACACATTCTTTGCTAGTGCACATGGAACATTCTCCAGAATAGATCACATCTTGGGTCATAAATCAGGTCTCAACCATTATCAAAAGATTGGGGTCATTCCCTGCCTATTTTCAGACCACATTACTCTGAAGTAAGAGCTCAGTCACAAGAGGAAAGCTGGAAAGAACTAAAATACATTGAGGTTAAAGAGCATCCATCTAAAGAATGAATGGGTCAACCAGGAAATTAAAAAAGAATTGAAAAAAGTCATGAAAACAAATGAAAATGAAAACACAATGGTTCAAAATCTTTGGGATTCAGTAAAGGCCATCCTGAGAGGAAAGTATATAGCAATACAAACATTTCTCAAGAAACAAGAAAGATCTCAAGTACACAACCTAACCCTACACCTAAAGGAGCTGGAGAAAGAACAGCAAAGAAAGCCTAAACCCAGCAGGAGAAGAGAAATCATAAAGATCGGAGAAGAAATCAATGAAATAGAAACAAAAAGAACAGTAGAACAAATCAACAAAACTAGGAGCTGGTTCTTTGAAAGAATTAATAACAGTAACAAACCCCCGGCCAGACTTATCAAAAGGAAAAGAGAAAGGACCTAAATAATAAAATCATGAATGAAAAAGGAGAGATCACACCAACACCAAAGGAATAAAAACAACTATAAGAATGTATTATGAGCAACTATACACCAGCAAATTTGACAATCTAGAAGAAATGGATGCATTCCTGCAGACATAAACTACCAAAACTGAAGAAGGAAGAAATAGAACACCTGAACAGACCCATAACCAGTAAGGATACTGAAGCAGTCATCAAAAATCTCCCAACAAAAAAGAGCCCAGGGCCAGAAAGCTTCCCAAAGTAATTCAACCAAACATTTAAAGAAGAATTAATACCCATTCTCCTGAAACTCTTCCAAGAAATAGAAAAGGAAGGAAAACTTCCAAACTCATTTTATAAGGCCAACATTACCTTGATCCCAAAACCAGACAAAGACTCCATCAAGAAGGAGAATTATAGAGCAACATCCTTGATGAACATGGATGCAAAAATTCTCAACAAAATAGTAGCCAAGAGGATCCAACATTTTACATTAAAAGGATTATTCACTACAACCAAGTGGGATTTATTCCAGGGCTGGAATGTTGGCTCAACACATGCAAATCAATAAATGTGATACAATACATTAATAAAAAAAGAATAAGAACCATATGATACTCTCAATAGATGCTGAAAAAGCATTTGACAAAGTACAGCATCCTTTCTTGATCAAAACTCTTCAAAGAGCAGAGATAGAGGGTACATACCTCAATATCATCAAAGCCATCTATGAAAAACCCACCACAAATATCATTCTCAATGGAGAAAAACTGAAAGCTTTTCCCCTGAGGTCAGCAACACATCAGGGATGTCCATTATCACCACTGCTATTCAACGTAGTATTAGAAATCCTAGCCTCAACGATCAGACAACAAAAAGAAATTAAAGGCAACAAAATCAGCAAAATAGAAGTCAAACTATCACTCTTTGCAGATGATATGATACTTTATGTGGAAAACCCAAAAGACTCCACTCCAAATCTGCTAGAACTTGTACAGGAATTCAGTAAAGTGTCAGGATATAAAACCAATGCACAGAAATCAGTTGCATTTCTCTACACCAACAACAAGATGGAAGAAAGAGAAATTAAGGAGTCCATCAGATTTACAACTGTACCCAAAGCCATAAGATACTTAAGAATAAACCTAACCAAAGAGGCAAAGGATATATACTCAGAAAACTATAAAATACTCATGAAAGAAATTGAGGAAGATACAATGAAATGGAAAAACTTTCCACGCTCATGGATTGGAAGAACAAATATTGTGAAAATGTCTATACTACCTAAAGCAATCTACACATTTAATGCAATCCCTATCAAAATATGATCAATTTTTTCAAAGAAATTGAACTAATAAAACAAAAATTTATATGGAACCAGAGAAGACCCCGAATAGCCTGAGGAATGTTGAAAAAGACAGCCAAAGTTGGTAGCATCACAAATCCAGTCTTCAAGCTCTATTATAAAACTGTAATCATCAAGACAGTATGGTATTGGCGCAGAAACAGACACATAGATCAATAGACCATAACAGAGCCCAGAAACAGACACTCAACTCTATGGTCAACTAAGCTTTGACAAAGCAGGAAAGAATGCCCAAAGGAAAAAGAAAGTCTCTTCAACAAATGGCATTGGGAAAATTGGACAGCCAAAGGCAGAAATATGAAACTGGACCATTTCCTTACACACACCACAAAAATAGACTCCAAATGAATGAAAGACCTCAATGTAAGACAGGAATCCATCAAATCCTTGAGAAGAGCACAAGTAGCAACCTCTTCAATCTTAGCTGCAACAACTTCTTCCTAGGAACATCATCAAAGGCAAGGGAAGTAAGGGCAAAATAAACTATTGGGACTTCATCAAGATCAAAAACTTTTGCACAGCGAAGAAAACAGTTAACAAAACCAAAAGACAACTGACAGAATGGGAGAAGATATTCACAAATGACATACCAGATAAAGGGCTAGAATCTGATATCTATAAAGAACTTATCAAACTCAATACCCAAAGGACTTTCTTTGCTGTTCTTTCTACAGCTAATCCAATCAAGAAATGGGCACAGACATTTCCACAAAGATGACTTCCAGGTGGCCAACAGACACAGGAAAAAGTGCTCCACACTACCCAGCACCAAGGAAATACAAATCAAAACCACAATGAGATATCACCTCACACCAGTCAGAATGGCTAAAATTAACAAGTCAGGAAATGTCAGAAGTTGGTGAGGATGTGGAGAAAGGGGAACCGGCCTACACTGTTGGTGGGAATGCAAGATGGTGCAGCCACTCTGAAAAACAGCATGGCATTTCCTCAAAAAGTTGAAAACAGAGTTACCCTATTACCCAGAAAACACTACTGGGTATTTACCCTAAAGGTACAAATGTAGTGATCTGAAAGAGCACATGCACTGAATGTTTATAGCAGCCATGTCCACAATAATATCCAAATTATGGAAAGAACCTAGATGTCCATCAACAGAAAAACGGATAAAAAAGATGTGATATATATATGTATATATATATACATATATATATATGTATATACAATGGAATACTATGCAGCCATCAAAAGAAATGAAATCTTGCCATTTGCAATGACATGGATATAACTAGAGGGTATTATGCTGAGTGAAATAAGTCAATCAGAGAAAGACAAATATGATCCCTCTGATATGAAGAATTTTAGAGGCAGGGCAATAGGTTGTGGGGGATAGGGAAATTAAAAAATGAAACAAGATGGGATCAGGAGAGGTCATCAGAGGGCACTGGTACTGTTCACAGTGACACCAGCAGATGGGGAAGTGAGACCCAAACCCCTTCCCTGTCTGTGTCAGACACTCCTCCAGATGTGGGATGCCTGTGGACAAAGCAGGGAGTGGGTCTGAACTTGGTTGCTGGATCTCAGTTCCCCAGACCTCCCTCTACACCAGTGCACTAGAAGGCTCTTCAGGGAATGGATCAGGGGATGGAAGACACACAGTAATTTTAGCTAAGTTTCACTTGTGACTATAGGTGAAGGAGTGACTGAACATGTGAGAAGACATGGAAGATACTTTTTAAAGACCAAATGTTTTAAAACATCCCTAATTTTCAATTTCATGATCTGAAACACACTGTGATATTGTCAGCAGATTTGATGCTGAAAGAAAAAGAAGAGATTAGTGAACTCGATTTCATGGCAGTGAAAACTCTTCAAGTGAAAAAGAAAAAGAAAAAAAATGAAAAAAAAAAAACAATAAAGATCAGGGTACTTAGGACAACTTTATGCAGCCTCAAGTGCATAATCAGAGTAACTGAAGGAGAGAAAGCGGGGCACAGGTGGTTAATAGAAAAACATTTGAAGAAAAAAAAAACCCAAAATATTCCAAATTTGGTGAAACCTATTGGCCAGTATAACCAATAGTCCAACAAACATCTGACAAGGGAACATGAGAGACAGCACCACACATGTCAGAATGAAATTGCTGCAGACCAGTGATGCAGATGCTCTCACAGCCAGAAAGGAGAGACCAGGTGCTACAGAGGAACCAGCAATATGCTGGGAACATTTTTCTCATCACAAGCCATGTGAGCAAGATTACAGGGGGGCAATGGTTTCAAAGTATGTGTCAACTTCGATGATCACACAGGGAAAAGGTCATTGAAAGGTGAAAACAAAATAAACCTTTCACAGCCTGCATCTCACAGAACTGATCACCCACAGGCTCTCAGCACAAGTGACAGTAAAGGACATCCCTTGGACAGAAGAAAAGGGTGACAGATGAAAATGTGAATCTATGCAAAGTTATAGTAACTATCAGATATCAGAAAAATATTGATAAATACAGTAAAATTTTATAGGATCATGTCAATCAAAGATAGTCAACTGCTTAAGCAGACACAAGAACGATATGCTATGATTTATAATGGGTGGAAAAATACAATATATGACAATGTCAGCAAAATTGGGGGAAAAATATCATGTTACTATGTCTTATAGCATGGGAATTATAACATGACACAAGGAAGTACATGGTAAGTTAAATATGACATTAAAACAAAATCATTTGAACTATAAAGATAAGAGCTAGTAAGGCGAACTAGTTGTGATTTTCCAGAAACTACACATCCAGTAAGATGTGTATCTCATCTACACCTAGATGCATATTCATATATTACACACACATACACACACATACACACATACAGAAAGGGAGACAGAAAGAGACAGACAGAAAGTTAGTGAAGAAATTGGTCCTGGAGTCCTGAGGCAGCAAATCTGGAAGATGCAGGGAGACCAGAAGACTGGATAGACAAGCAGGAATGATATTGCAATGTGTAGTCAAAATTTAGTTGTTAACACGTCAAATGATGTGTTAACAGGAGACAAAAAGAAAATTGGAAGAAGTCAAACCTCTAATGACAAAATCAGCAACATCTCAGGTCATCAAGACAAGGTTTGAAAACAGCAGGCAGGAGAAAACAAACATGTGAGGGAACCAGAAGACAACACAGACACTGAAAAGTGAAAGGAAAAAGATTTAAAATTGAACAGAGAATCACCGATCTGGAGAGCAACTTTTGAAATGGAATAGGGTGTGATTATGTCAGAAGAGGAGAGACAGTAGTGTGGAGAGGATAGAAAAATATTTGAAAAATTGTTGACCAAAATATTCCTAATCTGATGAAAATTGACAAGTGACGACAGCTCAGAATCTCAACAAAACTGAAGAACAAGAAATCATTAAAATAGTCGTAAAAAACCCAAACCCGGGGCGCCTGGGTGGCTCAGTGGGTTAAGCTGCTGCCTTCGGCTCAGGTCATGATCTCAGGGTCCTGGGATCGAGTCCCGCATCAGGCTCTCTGCTCAGCGGGGAGCCTGCTTCCTCCTCTCTCTCTCTCTCTCTCTCTCTCTCTCTCTGCCTGCCTCTCTGCCTACTTGTAATCTCTGTCTGTCAAATAAAATAAATAAAATATTAAAAAAAAAACCCAAACCCAACAAGATCAAACATTTAAGGCAGTGAAAAAGAGATAGTCTTAGAAGCAGCCCAAGAAAAACACCTGTACTCAGGGGAATGAAGAGAAGGATTCTAGTGGATTTACATTGACAGAAATGTCCCTGAGAAACAGTGGACTAACATCTCTAAATTGCTGAAAAAGGGGAAAACCTTAATTCTTCATCTAGGAAAAACAGCCTTCAAAATTAAGGCCAAGTAAAAAAATTTTCACATATACAAAAACTGGTAGAATTACTCACCAAATGACCCATAATACAAGCAAGAAACAAACAGACTTCCCTTAGGAAGGAGAAGGTAATTGCAGAAAGAATCAGAATCTACAAAGTGAATGAAATATCAAAAATGCTAACTATTGGGATAAAAAATTAAGATTTTTTCCTTATCTAAACCTCTTTAAAAGATAAATCACTGTATATACCAAATAAAATAACAATATATGTTGGAATTTTTAATATAGGTAAAATAACATATGTGAAAATCATAGCAAATATGCTAAGAGGTAAGGAAAGTCTATTATCAGGTTCTTAAATTATCCACACAGCATGGTATAACATCACCAGAATGTAGACAATTCCAAGTCACTGGTCATAAGATAGCAAGAACTCATAGCTCATTAACAAAACAAAAACAAAAACAAAAGCATGAATAATGTTTCATTACTTTTGTTAAAAACAGACAAATGGAAAGAGGGTGGAAAGAACACATGGGACAAACAGAAAATAAATCCATGGATGCTCTATTTACATGATGCTACTAATCACATGCAGGAAATGGTCTGCACCACCATTAACAGATAAACATTGCTGGATTGAGTTTTACAGCAACACCCAAGTAGATGCTGCAAATAACAACCCCACGGGATGTGAAATGACACTAAAATGTAAGCAAACTTTCAGGACAATTCCCACCAATTCTGCTCCACAATGTGGGACATGAAATATTCTCAGGGAGTAGATACAAACTCTAGGAAGATGAATTTAGCTGGAAAAAATTATGAGGATGGAACATTTTCTGTTCTGTATTTTACACACAGATAAAAAAGAAAGATATTCACAGAGCATATTGAATGAGAATAGCTAACAGAAATATCCTCACATGCCCCTTCTCACTCAAGCCTTTAAGATTTTCAATCACACAGTGACAAGAGCTCCTCTATGGAGCCCAGAGGTGAGCACCCCTCCACATGAAATAGATCACTGAAGCCCACACAGAAGCAGAGATTCTTTCCAGCAGCCTGAAAAGGAGCATTCTCATGGGGACCAGGGAGGGCATGAGAGAGGTTTGGGGCAGCCCGGCTAAGCAGTGGACCAAGTAGGCAGTAATCTGAGGTCCCCACCATGGCCTGGACCCCTACAAAATGCCCCCTCCTCATTCTCTCCCCCTCCTCACTCCCCAGGTCCTGCCCCTAAGCACTGACACAAGCTCAGCCCACACAGGACTCTGCCCATGCCCCTGGCCCTGAGCTCAGCCCAGGGGATGCTGCAGGGGTGGGACCCTCCAGAATGAGTTCCACAGGCTCCTGAAGTTGAGAACCGATGGTCCCATATACTAATCAGCTGTCCCTAGTAGTGTGGCCATGAGACCCCATTATTCCCAACTACTCAGAGAGAGAAGAGAAAGCAATAATACAGAGCAGAGCCAGCGGGTCCCAGACCAGGCCACAGCACAACCAAATGGCCTCCACCATCCCCACAGATTCTCCAGCCCAAACCTGGGACATGACCCCACTGACTCTCCACATGCACAGGTTGAGGGGCTCCTTTAGAGACCAGCCAGTTTGGGGATGGCAGTGACTCCTGGGATGCAAACCCTGCAGCCAGGCTGGCCTCAGTCTCCTGCCTGCACTGGTCAAGCTCTGCCCCACAGAGACCAAGGTCTGAATCCAGCACACCTGAACTCCACTCCTGGACTCACTCCCACTTCTCTTTTCCTGGGAAGCTAGCCTCTCTAGGCATTAGCTTCAGCGGCTGTGAATGCAGAAGCTTACACTCGAGTAAGAAACACTATTGTTGTTTTCTTTTATAACTGATGATACATAACATTGTAAGAGTCTTACTAATTAGAGAGACTCCATGTGATCTCAGCCAGCTGACCATGGAGTTGGAGTCTCCTGTCTTCCTCTGTGGGATCCAAGGAAAAGTTTTCATCTGCCCTGTGAGCTGCATCATCGGCAAGTGGATCCAAGTCAGAATTAGCAGATACGCAGTTCCACAAGAATTACAGATGAGGCTACTTTATAGATCCTCCCATACCGAGCTCCAGGAGATGAGGCCTGGAACAACAATAATAGTAGTAAATACAGGATTACTAAAGAGTAAGATGAAGATCTGCCTGCTCAACTGAATTTAGCAACAAAAGCATCACCCAGGGATTGTAAAACCCAACTACACAGATAGAGATGTAGGAAACATCGGTCCTGATTCCTACATACACAGGAACCTGGTGGTCATGGGAGATCACACAGGATTGTCTGGATACTGACCCTTTCCAAATGCACATTGCACCCTGCACTCTCCTTTCTGAAAGAAGACAGCAGGCTATCCAGTGCATTTCAACCCTGGGACAAGTATAGGAATCGCACCTGTCCTACCTCGTGCACCATGTTTCTGACCTTCTGTGCTGGTCTGGGCAGAGCAGTGGGGCAGCTGCCTGTGGGAGCCTGGAAACTCTGGTCCACACCCCTTCTCAGGTGACAGGTACTGTGGGATGACCTGCAGGAGGGAAGCTCCTGGTCTGAGTCCTCCTCCACCAGCAGGGGGCGGCAGAGCTGCATCAGGAGTAGCAGGACGGAGGCTGGGGCTGCCAATGGGAAGCCTCAAGGGGACACCAGGCCTGGGGGTCAACAGGGGTCCAGGGTTCAGGCCTCAGAGGCTGTCAGGATGGTCCAACCTATCTCCTCAGACTGCAGGGACCTTATTCTGAGGATCAGATACACACTGTTTCCCAGGACACTGACAGGAGTCCTCACATACAGAGTACCTCCCTTCATTCTCCATCTGAGGTCCCAGGGAGCTGACCCTTCTGTGCTGGGCATGTCCAAGACACCGTGACCCCTCACTCTGCATTTTCTGCCCCACTCCAGTCAAACTAAGATCTGGGACTGCAACTCCCTTGCTCATGAGTGTCTTGGGGGGACAGGAGGTAGGGCACTCAGAGCCACGGGTCCCTGAAAAGAAGGTCTTCAGCCTCTTTGTGAGACTGTCTCTAGAGTGATGTGATTCATACAGCCTCAACCACATCTATGGTCCCTGTGATGTCCTTGCTTCAGTGACAGAACTCAGTTCCCAGGAAGGGCCACTGACTATCCAGTATCCAGAGCTCAAACCCGGTGCACAGATGTGACCCTGGGGACTCTCACAGCCATACAGAACTTGAAGCGAGGCCCTCTTTCAGGGATGGTTTCTGGCACTTTTCACAAGTCTACATGAGACATGGATGAAAAAAATGAAAGGAATCAAAGTAGTGATGATGCCAGATGCTGGTCTGCTGTGGGGTGGGTGGTGTCATAGAGATAGAAGCACCACGTGGAAATAGACCAGAAGTTGTGATGAATCTCCAACAGCCTGTGAATGTATAACAAGGAAATTCCCACATGCACCATGATTAAAAATGTCAGAATGCAAGTGTTTTCTATTCTGATGACATGCTGAGAATGGGACAAGAGTGCAGCTTGGGGGAGCAGAGAGGACATGAAAAAGGAGGGGTAGATGCTGAGGCCTCATGACTACCTTTCCCTGAATCAGGTGCTGTTTGCAGCTCTGCAAGGGCCCAAATCAGCCCCAGCTCCAAAAAGGCCGTCCTGGTGCTGACTCAGCTACCCTGTGCTCAGTGACCCTGGTCCAGATATCCATGATCACCTGTCAGGGAAATGGTATAGAAATCTTCAGTGTACAGTGGTACCAGCAGAAGCCAGGACAGGACACTGGCCGGTCAAATATGACAATAACAAATGCTCCTCAGGGATTCTCTAATGCTAAGTCTGATGCTAAGACTCTGGAGTCTGATGCTAAGACTCCAACCTGGAAGACACAGCCCTCCTAAATGCCAGCAGGACCAGGGCCATGGATAAGGCTGATTATTACTGTCAGGTGTGGAAGAGTGCAGATTATCTATGGTGATAGCAACTGGAACTAAGCCATCCTTAACCGATTCTCTAGATCCAACTTGGGAACATTGCCACCCTGACCATCAGCGGGGCCATGGCTGAGGATGAGGCAGAATATGATTGTCAGTCATTTGACTGCAGTGGTAATGCGCACAGTGCCACAGGCAGGCAGGGCAGGGAGACACAAACCCCTTTCCCGTCTGTGTCACACTCTCTTCCAACCCCAGGAGGCCTGTACACAGAGCAGTGAGCAGGTCTGACCCAGGTCCCCACATCTGAGGTCCCCTGAGATCCTACTCCACCCAGCCCAACATTTAGGATCTGTGCAAAATGGATGGCAGAGGAAATGTACACAGATATTAAAAGAACATTTAACCTGGGACTGCGATGAAGAAATGACTAAACAGGTTAGAAGAAGAAATGGAGATACTTTTTAAAGATGGAAATTTTTTAAAATCCCAAAATGAAAATTACACGATCAGAAATACACAGGTGAGGGAGGAGTCAAGATGGCGGAGAAGTAGCAAGCTGAGACTACTTCAGCTAGCCGGAGATCAGCTAGATAGCTTATCTAAAGATTGCAAACACCTGAAAATCCATCGGCAGATCGAAGAGAAGAAGAACAGCAATTCTGGAAACAGAAAAACAACCACTTTCTGAAGGTAGGACCGGCGGAGAAGTGAATCCAAAGCGACGGGAAGATAGACCCCGGGGGGAGGAGCCGGCTCCTGGCAAGCGGCAGAGCAACCGCGCACAAAATCAGGACTTTTAAAAGTCTGTTCCGCTGAGGGACATCGCTCCAGAGGCTAAACCGGGGCGAAGCCCACGCGGGGTCAGCGTGGCCTCAGGTCCCGCAGGGTCACAGAAGGATCGGGGGTGTCTGAGTGTCGCAGAGCTTGCGGGTATTGGAACGGGAAAGCCGGCTACAGAGACAGAGCCGACAGTAAGCTCGCAGCTCGGTGTTACCTTGAACCGGTCGCAGGCTCGGTGAGCTCGGAGCGCGGCCGGAGGTCAGGCAGACGGGAGTAACTGGGCGCTGTTCTCTGAGGGCGCACTGAGGAGTGGGGCCCTGGGCTCTCGGCTCCTCCGGGCCGGAGACCAGGAGGCCGCCATTTGTATTCCCGTCCTCTGGAACTCTACAGAAAGCGCTCAGGGAACAAAAGCTCCTGAAAGCAAACCCGAGCGGATTACTCACCCCGGCCCCGGGTAAGGGCGGTGTAATTCTGCCTGGGGCAAAGACACTTGAGAATCACTACAACAGGCCCCTCCCCCAGAAGAACAACAAGAAATCCAGCCGAGACCAAGTTCACCTACCAAGGAGTGCGGTTTCAATACCAAGGAGAGCAGCAGAAGTCCAGAGGAGGAGAAAGCCAAGCACAGAACTCATGGCTTTTTTCCTGTGATTTTTTTTAGACTTGCAGTTAATTTAATTTTTTCTTTTTCATTTTTTTTTTCTTTCTCGCCTTCGGGTAAAATTTTTTTTTAACTGTTACCTTTTTCTTTTTTAACGATTTTTTACTAGTTTATCTAATATATATATATTTTTTTATTTACATTTTTCTTAGGTGTTTTCTTTTTTTAAAAATTCTTTTCTTTTCTTTTCTTTTTTTTTCTTTTTTCTTTCTTCCTTTTTGAACCTCTTTTTATCCCCTTTCTCCCCACTCACGATTTTGGATCTCTTCTAATTTGGTTAAAGCATATTTTCCTGGGGTTGTTGCCACCCTTTTAGTATTTTACTTGCCCCTTCATTTACTCTTATCTGGACAAAATGACAAGACGTAAAAATTCAACACAAAAAAAAGAACAAGAGGCAGTACCGAAGGCTAGGGACCTAATCAATACAGACATTGGTAATATGTCAGATTTAGAGTTCAGAATGACAATTCTAAAGGTTCTAGCCGGGCTCTAAAAAGGCATGGAAGATATTAGAGAAACCCTCTCGAGAGATATAAAAGCCCTTTCTGGAGAAATAAAAGAACTAAAATCTAACCAAGGTGAAATCAAAAAAGCTATTAATGAGGTGCAATCAAAAATGGAGGCTCTCACTGCTAGGATAAATGAGGCAGAAGAAAGAATTAGTGATATAGAAGACCAAATGACAGAGAATAAAGAAGCTGATCAAAAGAGGGACAAACAGCTACTGGACCACGAGGGGAGAATTCGAGAGATAAGTGACACCATAAGACGAAACAACATTAGAATAATTGGGATTCCAGAAGAAGAAGAAAGTGAGAGGGGAGCAGAAGGTATACTGGAGAGAATTATTGGGGAGAATTTCCCCAATATGGCAAAGGGAACGAGCATCAAAATTCAGGAGGTTCAGAGAATGCCCCTCAAAATCAATAAGAATAGGCCCACACCCCGTCACCTAATAGTAAAATTTACAAGTCTCAATGACAAAGAGAAAATCCTGAAAGCAGCCCGGGAAAAGAAGTCTGTAACATACAATGGTAAAAATATTAGATTGGCAGCTGACTTATCCACAGAGACCTGGCAGGCCAGAAAGAGCTGGCATGATATTTTCAGAGCACTAAACGAGAAAAACATGCAGCCAAGAATACTATATCCAGCTAGGCTATCATTGAAAATAGAAGGAGAGATTAAAAGCTTCCAGGACAAAACAACAACTGAAAGAATTTGCAAATACCAAACCAGCTCTACAGGAAATATTGAAAGGGGTCCTCTAAGCAAAGAGAGAGCCTACAAGTGGTAGATCAGAAAGGAAACAGAGACCATATACAGTAACAGTCACCTTGCAGGCAATACAATGGCACTAAATTCATATCTCTCAATAGTTACCCTGAATGTGAATGGGCTAAATGCCCCTGTCAAAAGACACAGGGTATCAGAATGGATAAAAAAAACAAAACCCATCTATATGTTGCCTCCAAGAAACACATTTTAAGCCCGAAGACACCTCCAGATTTAAAGTGAGGGGGTGGAAAAGAATTTACCATGCTAATGGACATCAGAAGAAAGCAGGAGTGGCAATCCTTATATCAGATCAATTAGATTTTAAGCCAAAGACTATAATAAGAGATGAGGAAGGACACTATATCATACTCAAAGGGTCTGTCCAACAAGAAGATTTAACAATTTTAAATATCTATGCCCCCAATGTGGGAGCAGCCAACTATATAAACCAATTAATAACAAAATCAAAGAAACACATCAACAATAATACAATAATAGTAGGGGACTTTAACACTCCCCTCACTGAAATGGACAGATCATCCAAGCAAAAGATCAGCAAGGAAATAAAGGCCTTAAATGACACACTGGACCAGATGGACATCACAGATATATTCAGAATATTTCATCCCAAAGCAACAGAATACACATTCTTCTCTAGTGCACATGGAACATTCTCCAGAATAGATCACATCCTCGGTCCTAAATCAGGACTCAACCGGTATCCAAAGATTGGGATCATTCCCTGCATATTTTCAGACCACAATGCTCTAAAGCTAGAACTCAACCACAAAAGGAAGTTTGGAAAGAACCCAAATACATGGAGACTAAACAGTATCCTTCTAAAGAATGAATGGGTCAACCGGGAAATTAAAGAAGAATTGAAAAAAATCATGGAAACAAATGATAATGAAAATACAACAGTTCAAAATCTGTGGGACACAACAAAGGCAGTCCTGAGAGGAAAATATATAGCGGTACAAGCCTTTCTCAAGAAACAAGAAAGGTCTCAGGTACACAACCTAACCCTACACCTAAAGGAGCTGGAGAAAGAACAAGAAAGAAACCCTAAGCCCAGCAGGAGAAGAGAAATCACAAAGATCAGAGCAGAAATCAATGAAATAGAAACCAAAAAAACAATAGAACAAATCAACGAAACTAGGAGCTGGTTCTTTGAAAGAATTAATAAAATTGATAAACCCCTGGCCAGACTTATCAAAAAGAAAAGAGAAAGGACCCAAATAAATAAAATCATGAATGAAAGAGGAGAGATCACAACTAACACCAAAGAAATACAAACTATTATAAGAACATACTATGAGCAACTCTACGCCAATAAATTTGACAATCTGGAAGAAATGGATGCATTCCTAGAAACATATAAACTACCACAACTGAACCAGGAAGAAATAGAAAGCCTGAACAGACCCATAACCAGTAAGGAGATTGAAACAGTCATTAAAAATCTCCAAACAAACAAAAGCCCAGGGCCAGACGGCTTCCCAGGGGAATTCTACCAAACATTTAAAGAAGAACTAATTCCTATTCTCCTGAAACTGTTCCAAAAAATAGTAATGGAAGGAAAACTTCCAAACTCATTTTATGAGGCCAGCATCACCTTGATCCCAAAACCAGACAAGGATCCCACCAAAAAAGAGAGCTATAGACCGATATCCTTGATGAACACAGATGCGAAAATACTCAACAAAATACTAGCCAATAGGATTCAACAGTACATTAAAAAGATTATTCACCACGACCAAGTGGGATTTATTCCAGGGCTGCAAGGTTGGTTCAACATCCGCAAATCAGTCAATGTGATACAACACATCAATAAAAGAAAGAACAAGAACCATATGATACTCTCAATAGATGCTGAAAAAGCCTTTGACAAAGTACAACATCCCTTCCTGATCAAAACTCTTCAAAGTGTAGGGATAGAGGGCACATACCTCAATATCATCAAAGCCATCTATGAAAAACCCACCGCAAATATCATTCTCAATGGAGAAAAGCTGAAAGCTTTTCCACTAAGGTCAGGAACACGGCAGGGATGTCCATTATCACCACTGCTATTCAACATCGTACTAGAGGTCCTAGCCTCAGCAATCAGACAACAAAAGGAAATTAAAGGCATCCAAATCGGCAAAGAAGAAGTCAAATTATCACTCTTCGCAGATGATATGATACTATATGTGGAAAACCCAAAAGACTCCACTCCAAAACTGCTAGAACTTATACAGGAATTCAGTAAAGTGTCAGGATATAAAATCAATGCACAGAAATCAGTTGCATTTCTCTACACCAACAGCAAGACAGAAGAAAGAGATATTAAGGAGTCAATCCCATTTACAATTGCACCCAAAACCATAAGATACCTAGGAATAAACCTAACCAAAGAGACACAGAATCTATACTCAGAAAACTATAAAGTACTCATGAAAGAAATTGAGGAAGACACAAAGAAATGGAAAAATGTTCCATGCTCCTGCATTGGAAGAATAAATATTGTGAAAATGTCTATGCTACCTAAAGCAATCTACACATTTAATGCAATTCCTATCAAAGTACCATCCATCTTTTTCAAAGAAATGGAACAAATAATTCTAAAATTTATATGGAACCAGAAAAGACCTCGAATAGCCAAAGGGATATTGAAAAAGAAAGCCAACGTTGGTGGCATCACAATTCCGGACTTCAAGCTCTATTACAAAGCTGTCATCATCAAGACAGCATGGTACTGGCACAAAAACAGAAACATAGATCAATGGAACATAAAAGAGAGCCCAGAAATAGACCCTCAAATCTATGGTCAACTAATCTTCGACAAAGCAGGAAAGAATGTCCAATGGAAAAAAGACAGCCTTTTCAATAAATGGTGCTGGGAAAATTGGACAGCCACATGCAGAAAAATGAAATTGGACCATTTCCTTACACCACACACAAAAATAGACTCAAAATGGATGAAGGACCTCAATGTACGAAAGGAATCCATCAAAATCCTTGAGGAGAACACAGGCAGCAACCTCTTCGACCTCTGCCGCAGCAACATCTTCCTAGGAACAACGCAAAAGGCAAGGGAAGCAAGGGAAAAAATGAACTACTGGGATTTCATCAAGATCAAAAGCTTTTGCACAGCAAAGGAAACAGTTAACAAAATCAAAAGACAACTGACAGAATGGGAGAAGATATTTGCAAACGACATATCAGATAAAGGACTAGTGTCCAGAATCTATAAAGAACTTAGCAAACTCAACACCCAAAGAACAAATAATCCAATCAAGAAATGGGCAGAGGACATGAACAGACATTTCTGCAAAGAAGACATCCAGATGGCCAACAGACACATGAAAAAGTGCTCCATATCACTCGGCATCAGGGAAATACAAATCAAAACCACAATGAGATATCACCTCACACCAGTCAGAATGGCTAAAATCAACAAGTCAGGAAATGACAGATGCTGGCGAGGATGCGGAGAAAGGGGAACCCTCCTACACTGTTGGTGGGAATGCAAGCTGGTGCAGCCACTCTGGAAAACAGCATGGAGGTTCCTCAAAATGTTGAAAATAGAACTGCCCTATGACCCAGCAATTGCACTATTGGGTATTTACCCTAAAGATACAAACGTAGTGATCCAAAGGGGCACATGCACCCGAATGTTTATAGCAGCAATGTCCACAATAGCCAAACTATGGAAAGGACCTAGATGTCCATCAACAGATGAATGGATCAAGAAGATGTGGTATATATACACAATGGAATACTATGCAGCCATCAAAAGAAATGAAATCTTGCCATTTGCAACAACATGGATGGAACTAGAGCGTATCATGCTTAGCGAAATAAGTCAAGCAGAGAAAGACAACTATCATATGATCTCCCTGATATGAGGAAGTGGTGATGCAACATGGAGGCTTAAGTGGGTAGAAGAATAAATGAAACAAGATGGGATTGGGAGGGAGACAAACCATAAGTGACTCTTAATCTCACAAAACAAACTGAGGGTTGCCGGGGGGAGGGGGTTTGGGAGAAGGGGGTGGGATTATGGACATTGGGGAGGGTATGTGATTTGGTGAGTGCTGTGAAGTGTGTAAACCTGGTGATTCACAGACCTGTACCCCTGGGGATAAAAATATATGTTTATAAAAAATAAAAAATTAAAAAAAAAAATAAATAAAGAAATACACAGGTGAGATTGTCAGCAGATCTGCTAATAGGAAAGCAAAGATTGGTGAGCTTGAATACGTGGCCACAAAACTATTAAACCTGAAACAGAGAGAGAAAAGCTGGGGAAAAAAGAATAAAGCCTCTCTGCCCAAGATAACTTCTTGCAGCATAAAGTGTGTGATTGGAGTAACTACTGGAGAGAAGTTGGGGAGCCCGTGGTTAACTATTTAAGAAAAAAATTTCCAGAGATAATAGCCAAAAATATTCAAAATTTGGTGGACACATAAATCAATATATATTCAAGAAGCTCAGCGAACAAGAGAGACAGCATAGCACACATGGTAATCAAACTTTACAGACCAGCAATGCAGACACTCTCATAGCCGGAGAGGAGAGTGTTTTTCTGTACGGAGAACCAGCATCCTGGTGGGAGCAAGAAAACAGAGGGACAATGACTACAAATAATAAAAGAAGAAAATCTATAAACCTTGATCTCTATCCAGTGAAAATGTCATTGAAGAGTGAAGACAAAATAAAACTTTTCAGACTGCAAGCCTCCCAGAACTGATCCCCCCACACTTTCCCTACAAGTAATAGTAAAGGATGCCCCATAGGAACAATGACAGAGAGAAATGCAACTTTATGAGAAGATATTTTTAAAACATCAGGTATCAGAGCTATATGGATAAATAGAAAAACTGTATCACTTAATGTCTCTAATAAATAGTCAATTATTTAAGCAGAAATAATAGCAATACATTTTGATTTATAATGGTTGTAAATACCAAAATATATGACAATGTTAGCAAAAATGATGGGAAAAGAAAAATCATGTTATCACATTCTTATTGTACCTAAGAATGACTTTGTACCATGAGGTAGTTTGGTAAGTTAGGAAGTGAGAATCTCCACCTCAAAATAAGACATTAAAATCAAAAGATTTAAACCACAAAGAGAAAGAGCTGTTAAGAGTACCTTCTTTAGGTTTCTCCAGAGAATATGGATCCAATAGGGCATGTATCTCATAAACACCTACATGTATATTCATATGTTACACACAGTGATACAAAGGAGGAGACAGAGACTGAAAGAAACTTATGTTAACAAACTAGACTTGCACGGATCCCTGGGTGGCTCAGTTGCTGAAGCATCTGCCTTCGGCTCAGCTCATGATCAGGGTCCTGTGACTGATCCCTGAGTCAGACTCCCTGCTCAGTGGGAAGCCTGTATCTCCCCTCTTTCTGCTTCTCTTCCTCTCTCTCTCTCTCTCTCTCTCTCATATGCAAAAAAATAAAACCTTAAAAAAAGAAAAAAGAAGCAGCCATAGGGACAGACTCCCTACACTCAGAGGAAGGAAGAAAAGGATTCCAGTGGATTTTTCTTGGCATGAAATGTCAGTGAGAGACAGTGGATTAACATCTTTCTTGAAAAGGGGAAAAAAAAAAACAGTTCTTCACTTGGGGAAAGTATTCTTCAAACATGACGCCTAAATAAAAAATGTCCACAGTACACAAATACACAAAAACTGACACAATTGCTCATGAATTGACCCAAAATACAAGCAATAAATGTATATTCCTCAGGATGACTGGGTGGCTCAGTTGGTTAAGAATCTGACTTTGGCTAGGGTCATGATCCCAAGGTCCTGGGATCAAGCCCCAAGTCCGACACCATGCTCAGCAGGGAGCCTGCCACTCCCTCTTCTGCTCCCCCTGTTCCCCCTGCTTGTGTTCTCTCTCTCTGTCAAATAAATTTTTAAAAAAAATTTTAAAAAGGACATCCCTCAGGCACAGGAGGTGATTCCAGGAAGAATCTGAATCTACAGAAACAGTGTAAGAGACGCCTGGGTGGCTCAGTTGGTTAAGTGTCTTGCTTCGATGCAGGTCATGATCCCAGGCTCCTGGGATCTGGTCCTGCATCAGGCTTCTTGCTCACTCTGCTTGCTGCTCCCCCTGCTTGTGTGTTCCCTCTCTCTCGCTCTCACTCTATCTCTAGCAAAGAAATAAAATCTTCTTACAAAATCAATGTAAAAATCAGAAATGCTAACTAAAGGGACAAATACTAAGACTTTTTTATTATCTAATCTCTTTAAAAGATTCATTACTGCAAAGCAGGAAAAAATATCCAATAAAAAAAAAGACAGTCACTTCAATAAATGGGAAAATTGGAAAGCTATGTATGGAAGGATGAAACTCATCCATTCTCTTGCACCATACCCAAAGATAAACTCAAAATGGATGGAAAACCTCGACATGAGACAGGAATCCACAAAAATCCTAGAGTAGAACATAGGCAGTAACCTCTTCGACATCAGCCACAGCAATTTCTTTCATGACACATCTCCAAAGACAAGGAAAACAAATGCAAAAAATGAACTTTGGGACTTCATCAAGATCAAAAGCTTCTGCTCAGCAAAGGAAACAGTCAACAAAACAAAGAGGCAACTCACAGAATGGGAGAAGATATTTGCAAATGGCATTACAGACAAAGGGCTGATATCCAAAATCTATAAAGAACATCTCAGACTCTACACCCAAAAAACAGATAATCAAGTCAAAAAATAGGCAGAAGAGAAAAGCAGACATTTCTCCAATGAAGACATACAAATGATTAGCAGCGTGGGAAAATGTTCATCATCATCATTTCATCGGGGAAATTCAAATCAAAACCACACTGAGATATTGCTTTACACCAGTTTAAAATGGCAAAGATTAACAAGACATGAAACAAGAAATGTTGGCGAGGATGTTGAGAAAGGAAACCCTCTTAAATGTTGGTGGGAATGCAAGTTGGTTCAGCCGCTTTGGAAAACAGTGTGGAGATTCCTTAAGAAATTAAAAATAGAGCTACCCTACGACCCTGCAATTGCACTACTGGGTATTTACCCCACAGGTACACTGTAGTGAAAACTAGGGCCATCTGTATCCCAATGTTCATATTAGCAAGGCCACAGTCACCAAACTGTGGAAAGAGATGAGATGCCCTTCTCAGATGAATGGATAAAGAAGATGTGGTTCATATGTACAATGGAATATTACTCAGCCATCAGAAAGGATGAATACCCAACTTTTGTTTCAACATGGATGGGTTTGCAGGAAAGTATTCTGAGTGAAATAAGGCAAGCAGAAAAAGTCAATTATCACATAGTTTCACATACTTGTGGAGCTAAAGGAATAACAAGGAGGATATTAGGAGAAGGAAAGGAAAAGTGAAGGGGGGGGATTTGGAGGGGGAGATGAACCTTAAGAGACTGTGGACTCTGAGAAACAAACTGAGGGTTTTGGAGGGGAGGGTGAGGGGTGAGGGATGCGTGAGCCGGGTGGTGAGTAGTAAGGAGGCACGTATCCTATGGAGCACTGGGTGTTATACATAAACAATAAATCATGGAATGCTGCATGAAAAGCTGATGACGTATTGTATGATGACTAACAACACAATAAAACTTTTTTTAAAAAAAGGATATGTCACTGTCCACACAAATATAGTAACTGTGTATGCTGGAATTTCTGACAAAGGTAAAATAATATGGGGAAAATGACAGTGAATATGCTGAGAGATGAGACACAGAAGGATGTTACCAGGTGCTTACGTTCCATGTAATGTGGGCAGCAGCATCAGAATGTGGACTATGGCAAGTTACCGATCATAAGACAGAAAGAACTTACAGCTTGTAAGCAGAAGAAGTAGATAAAATGGAATCATATCAAATGCTCCATTAATCCGATTAAGATACATGAAAAGAGGAAAAAGAACACATGGGACAACAAGAAAATAAAGGCAAGATGCCATACTGAAAGGACAGTACTAATCACATTCGGAAATGCTCTAAACACCACAATTAAACATAGGGATTGTCAGATTGATGTCACAGCAACACCCAAGTGGCTGCTGCTGATGGGAAACTGCAAGCAAAGGAAATGACTCTGAAATCTAGGAACATTTGAGGACAATTCCCACCCAATTCTGCTCCACAATGTGAGTCATGAAACATTCACAGAGAACAGAGAGAAAATCTGGGAAGATAAGTTGAATCCTTAAAGTAATTAGGATGAATACTTTGTGTTATGTATTTTACACAGAGAGAATGGAATTAATAATCTGAGTGCACATTTCATGAGAACAGAACTAGAAATGTCCCCCACATGTCCCTTCCTTCCCCAGGCTTAACGATGTTCAAACACAAAGTGGCAAGAACTCCCTCTGCGGCCAAGAGGGGAGCACAGCTCCACGTGAACCAGATCCATGAAACTCACCCAGAAGCACAGAGATTCTCTCCAGCAGTGGGAGAAGGAATATCTTCAAGGGGACAAGTGAGAACATTAGGGAGGCTTGAGGTGGCCAGGGTCCAACTGAGGCTCAGGAGACAGAATTCTGGGGTCCCCACTGTGGTGTGGACCATCTCCTGCTCCCCACACTATTCTTGGGCCTGCCCACAGGCTCAGCCCCCACAATACTCTGAGCATGACCCTGACCCTGAATTCAGCCCAGGGGATGCGGTAAAGGAGGAACCGCTAAGAATGATCCCCACAGTCCCCTGAACCTGCAGTCACTGTGGACCTCAGATGACTCCGTGCTATTGTAGAATAGCCAGAACACCACTGGCACCCTCACCTGCTAGGAGAGAGCACAGAGAGAGAACCAAACAATAATGCAGGGCAGAGCCATCAGGACCCAGGCCAGGCCTCTGCACCACCAAACAGCCTCCACCCTCCACAGACCTCGGACACAAACCCACAGACTCTCCCCACATGCAGGCCGAGGAGCACCTTTAGAGAATAGCCAGGATGGGGTTGGCAGTGATTTCAGGACAGAAGCTCTGCTGCCCAGCCTGGCCTCACCCTCCCTCCTTCCCATACTGCTCAAGTTCTGCCCTGAGGAGTCTAGGAGACCAGCACACCTGGTCTCCACTCCTGGACTCAACCCACTTTCTTCTGTTTGACTGGGATGCTAGCTACACTGGTCCTCACCTTTTCCTACTGTGAAATGGAGAAGCTTAACTTATGTAATAAATACTTTTTTCATATTAAGTGATACAAAACCTTTAAGAGTCTCTTCCATGAGAATGACTCAGTGAGGTCTCAGTGAGCTAACCCTGGTGTTGGGGTCTCCTGTCTGCAAATGGCGGAATCCAAGGAAAAGTCTTCAGCTTTTCCACTACACTGTGACCTTCTTCATGTGCAGTTGGGTCCATGTATGAATGAGCAGGATCCCATTTTCACAAAACCAGATACTAGGCTAGTTTACAAAGCCTCCCGCACCCAATTCCAGGAGATGCAGACTGGAATAAGGGAAAAGAGGTAAAAACAGCAGTAATAGCAATAAAATTAAAGGTTTGCCTGTTCAACTGAATTTAGCACCAGAAGCATCACCTGCTGTTCTGATGACCCTGCTACATGGATAGGGATGCATGAAGCTTTAGTCCTGATTCCTAAATATACAGGAACCTGGCGGCTGTGGGACATCAAATATATATTTTCTGGACAATGACCCTTTTCAAATGCACTTGCACTGTACCCTGCACTCTCCTTTCTGAAACAAGACTGCAGGCTAAGCCAGAGCATTTCAACCCTGTGAAAATTACAGGAATCACACCTGCTCTGCCTCCTACAACTTGTATGTGACCTTCTATGCTGGGCAGGGTAGGGGTAGGGCAGCTTCCTAGGAAAGCCTTAAAACCCTGGTTCACACCCCTTCTCAGGCAACAGGTGCTATGGGGTGACCTGCAGAAGGGAAGCTCCTGGTCTGAGTCCTCCTCCACCAGCAGGGGGCAGCAGAGCTGCAGCAAGAGGGGCCGGACAGAGGCTGGGGCTGCCCAGGGGGAGCCTCACAGGAACACCAGGCCTGGAGGTCAGCAGGTTGTCTGAGGTTCAGTCCTCAGAGACTGTCAGGATGGATCATCCTGAGGGGATCATCCTATCCCCTCAGGCTGCAAGGACCATGTTCTGAGAGTTAAACACACACAGTGTCACCAAGGACACTGGTGGGAGTCTTGACACAGACAGCACCTCACCTGGGAAAGTCAGGTCCCCTCTCTGTCCACCAGTGTCCCCAGGGACTGACTCCCCTCTGCTGGGTACATCCAGAGACACCTGATGACTCAAACCCTGCCTCTCCTTCCCCACCTCCACCCCAAGTCAGACCTGGGGATGCACCTCCTTTGTTCAAGAGCATATCAGGGGACAGGAGGCAGAGCACTCAGGACCCTGGTCCCTGGAAGGAACATCCGCAGCCTCCTTGTGAGACTGTCTCCAGAGTGATGTGATTCTCATGGCTGCAGGGACCATGGCTCAGGCCCTCGAGCTCACAACATATGGGAACATGTGATCTTGTGTGTCCTCACAAGATCACAAATCTTGAAGTTGTTCCTCATAGACTCAGGCCCTTTGCACAGGTTTGCATGGAACATTGACGAAAAAATTAAAAGGAATGAAATGGTTGATTATACCAATTGCTGGTCTGCTGTGGGATGGGGGCTGCATAGAGACAACAGCACCATGTGTAAAAAGACTAGAAATCCTGATGAATCTCCAACAGCAGTTGGTTGTTTAACAGTGAGCACCTACTTACAAAATGATGACAGAATCTCAAAATGAGAGAGTTTTGTTGTCATGTCAAGGATAGGACCACAGAGTCTCTGGGGGATGCAGAGGGAACAAGAAGCTGGGGAAGGAGGTAATGAGGTCACAGGACCAACTTTCTCTGAATCTAGTGTTCTCTGCATTTCTCAGAGGGACCAGGCCAGCCCCATGGCCAGGATTGTGGAAGGCCCTGGGCCAGCCCCAGACATTCCTCAGAGAGAATGGGTAGGGACACTGGTTGTGTTCAAACCCCAGGAATATGACTATGATACCAGATTTGGAGACCAATGCTCATTTTTCTGACCTGAGAGCTTTTGGAGGAAGTTATGGGATCATTTGTTCCTCCTCAGTCACCTGATCTGAGCTCACAAGTGGTTTGAGTCCCAGAGAGGAGGAAATTTGCATAATTACTAACAACCACAGAACAAAAGGCCTGGAAAGAAATAAGAGAGGCCAGGGAGGCTGGCCCAGCTGTGGTTTTCAGAAGACAGAGCTCTGGGCACATCCACCATGGCCTGGACCCCTCTTTCACTCCTTGTCCTCACTCTCTGCACGGGTACTCTCCCCAGTCCACACTCTCAGCACCACAGGACCTGAGCTGAGCCTGCCCCAAACCCTGAGCTCAGGCACAGCACAGCCTCTGTATTGGGATGATGGGATGAGCCCCTGGACCTCATTGCAACCTCTCCTCTTCTGTCTTTTCAGGCTCCGTGGTCTCCAGTGAGCTGACTCAGACGCCCTTTGTGTCAGTGGCCCCGGGACAGACCGCTACAATCACCTGCTCTGGAGAAGAACTGGACTATGGTTATGTACAATGGTACCAACAGAAGCCAGGGCAAGCCCCTCTGATGGTAATTTATTTGGATAATGAGCGGGCCTCTGGGATCCCAGAGCGATTCTCTGGCTCCAAGTCAGGGAACACGGCCACCCTCACTATCAGCAGCGTACAGGCCGAGGACGAGGCTGACTATTTCTGTCAGTCCTATGACAGCAGTGGTAATGCTCACAGTGACACAAGCAAATGGGGAAGTGAGACACAAACCCCTTCCCCATCTGTGTCACCCTCTCCTCCAGCCCCAGGAGGCCTGTGCACAGAGCAGTGAACAGGTCTGGTCAAGGTCCCCAAGTCTGTGGTCCCCAGTCTGTCCCCTTCCTCCCAGTCCTCCAGGCAGGCTGCACAGGGTGGATCAACAGGGAATTTGTAAACAGCTGTTAGAACTCTGTTTCCTCTGGGACTGTGGGTGGAGGAAGAATGACACATGTGAGAAGCAGAAATGGAAGACATTTTTAGAGAACCATTCTTTTAAAACTTCCCTAGATGAAAATGTCTGAAATGTAAAAATCCAAGGTATAGACTGACAGCAGATATGATGCTGCAAAAGAAGAGATTAGGGAAGTTGATGTCATAGTGATGGAAAGTATTCAAAATGAAACACACAGTGAAATACCTAATAAAATTAATGAAGGCTCGTTGCTTGGAAGACACCTTCATGCCACTCAGACAGTGTGCAAGTGTAGGGACTTCAGGGAGGGAAGGTAAGGGACTGGGGGTGAAATAAAAAGTCTGCGAAGATACATTCTACAAAAATGCTTCAAATTTGGAGAATCTCAGGAATCAATGTATCTAAGAAGCACAACAAGGCTCAGACACAAGGAGAATGAGAGACAGCACAGCACACATCATGAGTAATTGCTACAAACCAGTGATGCAGACACTCTTACAGTCAGAGAGGAGAGTCGTGTTCCCTATAGAGAACCAGCACGAGTGACAATGAAGGACACCCCTCGGATAGAAGGAAAGGGTGACAGAGGGAAGTCTGAGTCTACACAAAGTATAATAAGCTTGGGAAATCATAACTACATGGATCAACCTAAACAGAATTTAGTGGTCAATGTCTGTAAATACAATCAAGTGCTAAAATCAAAAACAATAGCAATGTGATTTATGATGGAGGAACAGGTAAAACATATGAGGGAAGATGAGATCAAGTTATTGTCCTTATCCTACATGTGAGTGATGTCATGTCACTGGCAGGAACTCTGGTAAGGTAGGAGGTGAGGACTTCAAATCCACAAGAAACCCACCACGGCCTGGAACCTCTCCTGCTCCCTGCCACACTCCCTGCCCAGGTTCTGGCCCAGGTGCTGCCCATAGGCTCAACCCCCACAGGACTCTGAGCAATATGAGCCCTCCATGATACCCATCACCTGGCTCCCCCAACCTCCCACCCCCCCCAACCCCTTCAAAACCCTCAGATTATTTTTCAGAGTCCATAGTCTCTCGTGGTTCACCTCCCCTTCCAATTTCCCTCAACTCCCTTCTCCTCTCCATCACCCCATGTCTTCCATGCTATTTGTTATGCTCCACGAATAAGTGAAACCATATGATAATTGACTCTCTCTGCTTGACTTATTTCACTCAGCATAATCTCTTCCAGTCCCGTCCATGTTGCTACAAAAGTTGGGTATTCATCCTTTCTGATGGAGGCACGATACTCCATAGTGTATATGGATCACATCTTCCTTATCCATTCATCCGTTGCAGGGCATCTTGGTTCTTTACACAGTTTGGCGACTGTGGCCATTGCTGCTATAAACATTAGGGTACAGATGGCCCTTCTTTGCACTACATCTGTATCTTTGGGGTAAATACCCAGGAGTGCAATGGCAGGGTCATAGGGAAGCTCTATTTTTAATTTCTTGAGGAATCTCCACACTGTTCTCCAAAGTGGCTGCACCAACTTGCATTCCCACCAACAGTGTAAGAGGTTCCCCTTTCTCCGCATCCTCCTCCCCAACATACGTTGTTTCCTGTCTTGCTAATTTTGGCCATTCTAACTGGTGTAAGGTGATATCTCAATGTGGTTTTAATTTGAATCTCCCTGATGGCTAGTGATGATGAACATTTTTTTCATGTGTCTGATAGCCATTTGTATGTCTTCATTGGAGAAGTGTCTGTTCATGTCTTCAGCCCATTTTTTTGACATGAATATCTGTTTTGTGTGTATATAAGGCCCCCGGACAAGTTCAAGAGTGGCAAGAAGGCTCATCACTGTCTGCTGAGTGTCACATTATCCACCTGATTTCATAGAGTGTTCATACACAATTTCCCTCTGAGGACACACTCTTGTAGGCGTTTTCATGGAACACAAATCGCCCTGTGTTCATTTGGGGTTGGTGCCTACTCACATGTTTCTTCCTCAAACATCTTTCACCACTTTCCTTTTTGTGTTTCTTCCAACTCTCCAACCATCCAGCCAAACTGAGTCAGAGAACATAGGTTAGAAATAAGCCACTCTGTCCGGGTGAATAAAAAAAGCACTCTGCTCAAATGTTGCCTTATTGAAAAAATTTCCATATTCTGCAGCAGTGTCCCAGATGAGGGCTGCAGGACTACTATTGTTAACTAGCAGAGTTGGATGCACATGACACAGGAACATCTTAAACCAACCATGGTTTTTCCTCTGGATCAGCTGTTCATAGGATTGTCCCCACTGGGTCATAATTGTGCCAGACAGAGCAGAGACAATGCAGTATAGATTGGGGTCCTGGCCATCAGGCCTTTCCCTCATGCAACTGGCCTGTGCCTTCAGGACATGGGGAAGCCTAATCTCAAATCTATCTCTTTTGTTGGATGATGGAGAGCTGCTGTGACTGTCCAATTCCCTGGCATGGTTGATCTGAAAACACTCATTTCATGCAGGCAGCTTGATGACAGAGTAACTTAGTTGCTAATAAGGAGCATACAGTCTCCTTTAAGATTCAGAAACAAGCCAAAGCATGTGTCAGTTGGAACTTTCTAATAATAGAGATGCACAAAAAATTGGTAAGCTGCCCTTATATTTCAGTTCTATGAACACTGCCATTAACCGATATCAGTGTGTTCTGTCAAATGAGTCTGATTGCTAACTTGGTCCTGTCATTCATTATGGTAACAACACACACCTTATCATTGGTGACAATAAGGAACTGCATGTCTCCTAAAAATGCAAAGACCCCCAAAACTACAACTTTGGCACCCAACCCAGAGTTCAGAATCTCTAGAAAACGTATGTGTTTATACCATACGTAAAGGTATATATGTACACAAACCCATCTCCAACATATACACAGCAGACACAATTCGTATATATGCACACAAGCACTCACAAGTATCTTCATAAATATGTATGTGTATCAGTATATGATAGAAAGGAGTGTGTGACAGGAATTGGATGTCATGTGGAAACACACACATACACACACACAGGGGCACCACACAGAAGCCACAGTGACTGTCAGCTACAAACAGTCTCCAGCATCCCACTCAGTTTTCAGGGAGGTTCACATGGGGCTACTCTTGTGACTCACCTTCCCTGGAAACATACAACAGAGAATTCTAACACATCACACCCGTCACTCAGTTTTGAACATATGGGAAAATATCACCTTGGAACTCACAGACACCTAAGTTCCTCACTGTCCCTGCATCCTCAGACAAAGCAGACTCTTTCTGTAGGACTGACTCCAAACACACTTCAGTTCTTGTTCCTTCTCTCCATCCTGGCAGCAGCCCCACAGTCCCTCCGCAGAGAAGCCTCCTCCAGCCTCTCCACACACATGACCAGCCCGTCATTTTGTCTGATATCACTTCTTTCTCTGCACATCAACCAATACTGTCCAGGTTCTCCTATCATTTAATTAATTGATTGTTTTGTATGCGTTTTTATCCCAACTGGTCAGGAAGTTTTAATAAAATACATGCCCATCTCAATCAGAGGCATGAACATTCAAGCATCTATTTTCCTGCAGACAGAAGTAAGTCTGAAGACAGATTGTAGTTTTCCAGGTACTACCAGCTCTGAGAGGTACCAAATCCTCTCACTGTCTCTCGCACCACCACTACTATGGAGGCTTTGCTTTACCTTGTTGTTGACAACAGACCTCGGGATGGCTGCTACAGCTCTAGCTAGGACTCATGAGTACAAGAGAAAGAGCCCTGCATAAATCTAGTCTCTTTCATTCACAGACAAAAGTCCCCAGAAAGATTCCCAGCAGAATGACACATCGATGGGATAGCTCTGGGACACAGGGTCACTGCTGACCTAGACATAAATAAGAATAGCAATAGTGGGGCTTCTCAATGATTATAGAAGACAAGATGAAGGTAGACGGGGTTAGTGATGGTGTGCTGTTTCACGAAAGCAGTTGTGTCCCCAGTGCTGTGCTGCCCAAGGCAGGAACCCAAGAAACACTTATTTACACTGATTTCTAGGGTGGAACCTATGGAAGACCAAGCTGGATCTGAATAAATGTTTCTTCAGTGACTGTCCTCTTGTTTCTCCCTTCAAGGCTGGAGCCATCATCACACCACTTGATGCTCAACAGCCAGATCAAGTGAGACAGTCCCTTATTCTTGTTCAGCCCCCAAACCACACCCATGACCCACCACCAATCCAGAAAGATGAGCCCTGAGGCCTCAAATTGGTCCTACTTTCTCTTCACATGAGCCTCTTCCAATTTTCATGGGAAATCTGACACCTCCTGCCTGCTCTCAAGGCTTCCAGGGGCCCCAAAGAGAAGAGAAAATCTTCTCCTGGGGCCAGCAGTGCATGGTTCAGAGGAATCAGGATGTGAACATTGGGTCATGAATCTCCACCTGGACAAAGGAGTTCCCTGCACTTCCAGCTGCCAGTGTGGACTCGCCACTAGGAAGCAGCAGAGATCACCTGACAAAACCTCAGGGATTCCAACTGGGAGGATTGGTTACCAGGACCCAAGACCAGAAGCTAAAGGTATAGGTTTACTACACTATCACCTTTGCTTTGATGTAAAATTCTGACTCAGAGTCTCTCATCACTACCCTGTGGAATTTGTCTTGGGCTCTAGCACACGTCCAGGACTTCATGACACTCCACCCCACCCCATTCCTGCTATACTCAATCACTGTGAATCCTTGCTCAAGCACTGGGTCTGTCCCTGGCAGGGAGGGCAGCCTTGGGATACTGAGGCACAGCATCTATGACCTGCCGCAGGAGCTCTCCATTGGCACAGACTCCTACAGCAACATCAGTGGCTCCCTAAAACTCCATGTGCACCTGGCAAGGGAGGGATTTTGTTCTGGTTCTAATGTTCACAATATAAACCAAGAGTAGGACACACACTGACCCACGATCCTCTAGTACCTACAGAGGAAACTTTCTATGATGGGTTCAGAAAATGCAGACAGACTCCACCTCACAGCTCTGCTGTGAAGATGCCTGCCCAGAAGACAGGTCAGGACATGGAGAGGCATAGATTTTGGACCCCAGATTACAGAGACACAGGATGAGGGAAAATCCTCTGGCTTCAAGGCGGGTCCTCAGGGGCTGCCCCTCCCATCTCTGTGTCTCTTGGAGCTGAGCCCATTTCTAAAACCACAAACCCAGAGCTCTGGCTCATTTGCATAACCAGCAGCTGTCTCTAGCAAGGGGATAAGAGAGGCCTAGGAGGAACCCTGCCCAGCCTGAGCCTTAGGGAGAAAAATCGAGGGACCTGCACCATGGCCTGGACCCCTCTCCTCCTCGGATTCCTGGCTCACTGGGCAGGTGGTAAGACCAGGCTCACGTCCATCCCATCCCCGGGTTCTGGGACACTCCAGGCCTGGATTCTGAGCTCAGAAGTGGACTGTCAGTTGGTTGTGGGGGGACAGGATGATCAAGACCCTACTGTGGGATGACAGGCTGGTGATAAACCTCCACTGTGCTCCCTGGCTCCTTGTTAGTCCCAAAGGGCTGCGCCTGCCCAAAGAAATGGGGTGGGTGATTTTCATTTGTTCAAAGGCTCAATCTCTAAGGCAGGTAGGCCCAGGACCTAAGAGGACAGCAGGGTGGAAATGGCCTAAGGAATTGAGAAAGCTCAGGCCAGACAGGTGACATATATAGGGGATGATACCCTGGCTGGAACCCCAACTCTCATCTCCTCTCTTGCAGGATCCATGGCCTCCTATGTGCTGACTCAGCCTCCCTCGATGTCAGTGAACCTGGGACAGACGGTCAGGATGACTTGTGGGGGAAACAACATTGGAAGAAAAAGTGTTCCGTGGTACCAGCAGAAGCCAGGTCTGGCCCCTGTGATGATTATCTACGGTGATAGCAGCCGGCCCTCAGGGATCCCTGACCGGTTCTCAGGCACCAACTCGGGGAACACAGCCACCCTGACCATCAGCGGGGTCCGGGCTGAGGACGAGGCTGACTATTACTGTCAGGTATGGGACAACAGTGCTGATGCTCACAGTGACACAGACAGATGGAGAAGTGAGACACAAACCCCACCCCATCTGTGTCATACTTTCCTCCAGCCTCAGGAGATCTGCACACAAAGCAGGGAGCACTTCTGGCCTAGGTCCTCTCATCTGAGATCCCCACACCTCCCTCCCCATCCAGCTCTCCAGGCAGCTCTGCACAGGGTGGTCAGGAGAGCATTTACAGCTGACGGCACTAGGTTGCCTGCTTCTCTGGGCCTGGGTATCATCTACAGACAGAGGGACTGGGTAGAAAAAAAGACACAGGGAGACTTTCATCCAGTGGTCATGATCTCATCATTTCCATGTGTGGTTGTGTGCTAATGCCCTCCCAACTGAACAGTATTAGAGTCCAACATGTCCCAGCTCAGCTGAGCTCCTGAAGCCCTGGGGACATGGGTGGAGATGCTTGTCCCACAGTGGGAACAGACAAGTACAGGAGACACTAAGGTGTCACCCACATCTCCAGGGCTCTCTATTCTATTCCACTGATCGTGTCTGTTTTTGTGCCAGTACAAACTGCCTGGTTGATTACATCTTTGTAATACAGCTTAAAGTCCGGAATTGTGATGTCACAAGCTTTGGTTTTCATTTTAAACATTCCCCTGGTTATTCTGGATCTTTCTAGTTCTATACACATGTTAGGATTATTTGTTCCAGCTCTGTGAAAAATGTCAATGGTATTTTGTCAGGGGCTTCAATTAATGTGTAGATTCCTCTTGGTAGCATAGACCAAGAATATGTATTCTTCCCACTCATTAACGTGGAATGTTTTTGTATTTCTTGTGTCTTTTCCCAATTTCTTTCACAAGTGTCCCGTAGTTTATAGAGTATGGATCCCTTACCTTTTTGGTTGGGTTTATTCCTAGGTATCTTATGGTTTTTGGTACTACTGTGAATAGGATTGATTCCTTAATTTCCCTTTCTTCTGTCTCATTGTTCCTGTATCTGTGCATTGATGGTATATCCTGGCACATTATTGAATTGCTGTATGAGTTCTAGCAATTTTGGAGTCTTTGGGTTCCCCACATAAAGTATCATGTCATCTGTAAAGAGTGAGAATTTAACCTCTTCTTTGCCACTTTGAATGCTTTTGTTTCTTTTTGTTGTCTGATTGATGAAGCTAGGACATCTATCACTATTTTGAACAAATAGTGCTAAGAATTGACACCCCTGTCACCTTCCTGAACTTAGGGAGAAAGCAGTGGTTTTCCCCATAGAGAACGATATTCATAGTGGGTTTTTTCTATATTACCTTGATGATATTGAGGTAGGTTCTCTCTATCCCTACACTGTAGAGAGTTTTAACCAAGAAAGGATGCTATGCTTTGTCAAATGCTTTTTCTGCATCAATTGAGAGGATAACACAGCTCCTGTCCTTTCTCTTTTTTATGTAGTGTATCACACTTACTGATTTGCAATTGTAGAACCACCCTTGTATCCCAGGAATAAATCCTACCTGGTCATGGTGAAGAATCCTATTAATGCACTGTTCCATCCTGTTGCCTAGTATATTGGTGAATAATTGGCATCCAGATTCAACAGGGATATTGGTCTATAGTTCTTCTTCGTGGGAAATTCTCCTTTGTCTTATTTTGGGATCAAGGCAATGCAGGCCTCATAGAATGAGTTTGGAAGTCTACCTTCTGTTTCTATTTTTTGAAACAGTTTCAGAAGAATAGGTAGTGATTCTTCCTTAAATGTTTGGTAGAATTCCCTTGGGAAGCCATCTGGTCCTGGAATCTTGTGTGTTGGGAGATTATTGGTTACTGCTTCAATTTCCTGGTTGGTTATGGGTATAGTCAAGTTTTCTATTTCTTTCTCTTTCCCTTTCAGTTGTTTATATTTCTAGGAAATTATCCATTTCTTCCAGATTGCTTAATTTGTGGCATACATGTGCTCATAATATGTTCTCAAAACTGTATTTCCTTGGTGTTGTTCATGATCTCTCCTCTTCTGTTCATGACTTTATTTATTTGGGTCCTTTCTCTTTCCTTTTTGGTAAGTCTGCCTAGGGGTATATTGATTTGGCAGTTCTTCAGAGAACCAGCTTCTAGTTCGCTTGATCTGTTCTACTGTTCTTTTCGTTTCTCTTTCATTGACTTCTAGTCTAATCTTTATTATTTCTCATCTGCTCCTTCCTTTAGGCTTTATTTGCTGTTCTCTCTCCAGATCCATTAGGTATAAATATAGCTTGTGTATTTGTG
Organism: Mustela putorius furo; assembly: GCF_011764305.1. Lineage (NCBI taxonomy): Eukaryota > Metazoa > Chordata > Mammalia > Carnivora > Mustelidae > Mustela > Mustela putorius. The sequence continues at coordinate 1,135,472 of NW_025422010.1, forward strand.
AATTTTTTACTTTCTTGCGATTATCTTGTATAACTATGTACATCCCTCATGGGACCACCTTTACTGAAATTCAAAGGTTTTGAACTGTTGTGTTTTTGTATTCATTTGCTTCCATGAACTTTTTAAATAATTCTCTAATTTCCTGGTTGACCCATTCATTCTTTCATAGAATGATCTTTAACCTCCATGTATGTGAGTTCCTCCTAAATTTCCTCTAGTGACTGAGTTCACTGTTCAAAACACTGTGGTCTGACAAAATGCGGGAAATAATCCCAATGCTTAGGTACTGGTGGGGGCCTGATCTGTGACCCAGAATGTGATCTTCTCTGGAGAAAGTTCCATATGCCCTTGAGAAGAATGTGTGTTATGTTATGTTATGTTTAGGATGGAATTCTCTGTATATATCTGTGAAGTCCATCTGGTCCAGTATGTCATTGAAAGCCCTTGTTCCCTTGTTGATCTTCTGTTTAGATGATCTGCGCATTGCTGTGAGTGAGCAGTTAAAGTCCCCTACTATTGTTATATTATTATCAGTGTGTTTAAGTTGGTCATTAACTGGTTTATATAATAGACATTTCCCATGTTAGGAGATAAATTTTATAATTGTTAGGTCTTCTTGTTAGATAGACACTTTAAGGATGATATAATGTCCCTCTTCATCCCTTGCTATAGTCTCTGGTTTGAAATCAAATTTGTGTGATAGGAGGATTGCTACTCCAGCTTTCTTTGATATCCATTACAGTGATAAATGTTTCTCCACCGCCTCACTTTCAATCTGGAATTGTCTTTGGTTCTAAAATGATTCTCATATACACAGCATATGGATCAGTCTTTTTTTTTTTATCAAATCTGATATCTAATAACTTTTTTTTTACTTTTTTTAATATTTTTTAATTTATTTATTTTCAGCATAACAGTATCATTATTTTTTCACCACACCGAGTGCTCCATGCAATCTGTGCCCTCTATAATACCCACCACCTGGTATCCCGACCTCCCACACCCCCGCCACTTCAAACCCCTCAGACTGATTCTAATAACTTTTGATTGGAGCATTTCACCCATTTACATTCAGGGTAAATATTGAAAGATATGAATTTAGTGCCATCGTCTTACCTTTAAAGTCACTGTTCCTGTATATTGTTTCTGTTCCTTTCTGGTCTATGTTACTTTAGGGCCCTCTCTTCACTTACAGGATCCCCTTTAATACTTCCTTCAGGGCTGGTTTCATGATAACAAATTCTTTTAGTTTCTGTTTGTCCTGGAAGCTCCTTATCTTTCCTTCCATTCTGAATGACAACCTTGCTGGATTAGAGTATTCCTGGCTCCTTTTTTTTTCTTATTTAGTACCCTAAGTATATCCTGCCATGCTTTTCTGGCTGTCCAGGTCTCTGTGGATAGTTCTACTACCAGTCTAATGTTTCTAGCTTCGTAGGTTATGGACCTCTCATCTCAAACTGCTATCAGGATTTTTGCTTTACCTCTGAAATTTGCAAGCTTCACTATTATAGGTTGGGGTGTTGATCTCTTTTTATTGATTTTGGGAGGTCTTCTGTGCCTCTGGAACTTGAATACCTGTTTCCTTTCCCAGATTTGGGTACTTCCCAGCTATGATTGTCTCAACTACACCTTCTGTCCCTCTCTCACACTTTCTTCTTCCTCTGGGCCACAATTATTGTAATAGTCTTCCACTTTATGGTATTACTGATCGTTCAAGGCCTCTCCTCATAACTCATTAGTTGTTCTTCCCTCTTTTCTTCAGCCTCCTTCTGTTCCATCATTTCATCTTCTATGTCACTGACTCTCTTCCTCCTCATTTACTCTACTAGTTGAAGTACCCATTTTCAACTGCATATCAGTTAAAATTTTTTTTTATTTCAGCCTGATTAGTTTTTAGCTATTTTATTTCTGCATAAAGGGATTCTCTAGAGTCTTTTATGTTTTTTTTTTCAATCCCAGCTAGTATCCTTATAATCATTATTTTAAATTCTACATCTGATGTTTGACTTATATCCATATGAATTAAATTTATGCCAGAGAGTACTACTTCTGATTCTTTCTTTTGTTGTGAAATTCTCCTTCTCATCATTTTGCCCAGAGAGGAATACATGAACAAAAGAACAAAATCAAAAATATCAACTATGACCCCAGCAAAATATATACTAAACAAACACAAAAAGATCAGTAACCAAAAAAATGAAGGGGGTGGGTAGGAAAAAATATATAATCTAAAAGACACTAGATCCCAAAATTGAAAGGGAAGAAAAACATATGTATACAAAAATAAATGTGAATACAGTGAGGGAAAGCCAAAAATGAAAAAAAAAATTATCTATCAAAGGTAAATGTAAAATGAAAATTTAAAAAAATACTTAAAAACAATGAGTTGATAAAATAAGAATCTTGTTAAAGAGAATAGGAAAAAAGTAAGTAATTTAAATGAAAGACTCAAGAGTCATGAGGAAAAACCCTCAAATTCCATAAATTATTTTCCCCTACCACAAGCATTTTTCAGGTCTTTGTGATCCATAAGCTTGGTGTTAGCCTGATGTTCCTGCTGGTCTTCTGTGGGAGGGGTCCACTGGGCTGATTCTCAGGTGCCTTTGCCCTGTGGAGGGGCACTGCCTCTGGCCAGGGACCAGGCTCAGTGTAAGCTGCTTTGGCTGCTCTACATGCCTTTTGTTCCTGAAGACTTTCTGCACCTCAGGAGAGGATGAAACTGAAAATGACAATGGCCCAGTCTCCAGTCCCAGAGCTCAAAGATGGCAGTCCCCACTCTTCAGTTCACCCTCAGGGAAAAGGAGTCAGTCACTTCTGTGTGAACCAAACTCCACAGATTCCTTTAGTGTTCACCAGCCTGCTCCTCCAGGTGAAGGACAAGTGTTGGGGCAGTTGTCATGGTTGATTTGGGGGCCTCTAGTCAAAGAGTGTTTGCCTGACCATGCCACAGTTCATGGGTTATGGTAACACCTAACCGAAAATCCCACTCCTGGCTTGCTGATTGCCACTGATTTCCCCATTCTAATACATAGTAACTCTACCACACTGATCCTCCCTTCTTTTCCTGTGAGCTAGGTTTCCTGAAACACACTCCCCCCACTAGGATTCAACCCTATCTTGCCACTGGAAGCCTTCTCAGGTAGGGACATCCCTCACAAGAGCAGACTTCTAAAAGTTCCAATTTGCAGATTCTGCTCTATCATCTTTTGGTAACAGGATTACAGAGGCTCCCTCCCCCCATGGCTTATCTTCCCATATATCCCCTCTGATTCACTTCTGCACAACTCCTACCTTACAGAAAGTGGTCACACTTTGTAGAGTTGTAGCAGTTCCTTCTGTTGAATCTACAGATGTTCAGAATGATTTGATAACTATCTAGCTGAACTCCAGGGACTAGATGAAACAATGGTCCCCTACTCTTCCACCATCTTCTATCTTCTCTGACAGACTCTGTTCTTAGACCATTTTTTCCACATCACTACAGGAGCTAGGAACTGAACCAAGCTCCACTTACAGGAACAGGACAGTTAAGCCCCATGTCCCAGGTGGCACAGTAGGACCTAGGGAGATAAACAGAGGAAGTGAGATCTTCCATAGTGGCCTGAATACTTATCCTATGAAGCTCAGTGAACACACAGTCCCCTGAGGTGGGGGGTGCTCCCCAAGATGCTTCGGCATCCACACAGTTCCAGATGGGGCCCAGGCATCCGCAGGTGGAACAGCTCCCATCCCTGCCAATGATGCTGGTCTTCCAGACACATCTGCGTACTTTCACCCCTGCTCCCCTGCTCTTCCCAAAACAGATGAGATGCCCACCAACAGACACAGTGTGAGGCACAGCTGTTCTGTCCTCCTTCCCACCCAGGGTCCATGGCGTTGGGCCCTTCCCTCACCAGTGTCCACATTGCTCCCTACCCTCAGGGCTGGGTCTTTCATTCATCCTGGGTCTGACTCAGCCTCCTATCTTCCTTAGAACTCTCTCCTCTCCTCTCTCACAGGCTCCATGCCTCCCCCGACCTGATGCTGACTCCCTCTGTGTCAGTGGCCCTGATCAGGCCTAAGATCCCTGCCCTAGGGATGAGCTCAGGTGTGAACCTACTTTTTGGCAGCAGCAGAAGCCAAGCCTGGTCCCCCAGCTGGTATATATACAGATATGAATGACCATCAAAGCCTGATTCTGAGGATGCAATACAGAGACATGACCCCACCGAGGAAGACCAGACTGAGGGTGAAGACTAGACTGACCATTGCTGTGACACTGACTGTGGCAGTGGGATTAACTGACAGTGACTTAGGTGACACAGAAGGATGGGGGGTGGAACACAAACTGTTCTCCATGGCCTGGTTCTCACTCTCCCCTGCTCTGCCCTGTCCTCTGTGCAGCAGCTGGTCAAGCCTAAGAGAAGGTGTCCTCCCTGATCCTGGCCTGGGCCCTGATGGAGGGGAGACTCCCACAGGTTCTCTGTTCTCACATCTGAGTTTACTCTACTGAGTAATGACAGAGTTGGGGGGCTCTTCTGACTCTGGGGACATAGATAATACAGTAGATAATACAGATTAAGGATGTCATGGTATATTACATGGGCTCCAAATATAATCAGGGCTCATTCAGAAGGGAGAAAGCTGTCTCAGCTCATTTCTGTGGAAATTCATCTTCTCCATGGCAATGGGCAGCCTGGGTAGGCTCCAGGGGCTCTGTGCCTCCACTGGTTCCTGGACAAGTGTCCCCAATTATGAAGGGCTGCCTCTGGGTTACTGAAGAAGGGAAAAGCCCCTACTGCCCCAGGCCCATCCCTTCTTAAGTTTTATAGAAATTGTGGAGGAAGTGCAGATACAATCTTTGGGCCCACCTGGGGGCTTTCTGCTGGCACCAGTGTCCTCCCCCTGCCCCAAGACACCTGCACCAAGCACATCTGACCCTTAGCTGACATCGGACCCACATGGACTCTACTCCCACCCCTCTGTGACCCTGTGTTTTGGCCACAGCTGCATTAGAGCCTCACCTGTAGCTCTGAAGGGAAAGAACATCTCCAACACATGAATGGATTTTTTACATAAATGGAATTACCCTTTCTGACTCTTTGACTTACAGTTTTAAAACTGATTTGTAGAACAATTCTTTGAGGTCAAAAAAAGAGATAAGGGGGGGTGCAAGATGGCGGGGAAGTAGGAGGAGGCGACTTTTCAACTTGTACCCCAAAGGAAGCTGATTACCTACCAAAGAACTCCAATCACCCATGAAATCAGCCTGAGATCAGAATTATACATGTCTGGATCGCTACAGGGGGAGAAGACGCCAGTGGGCAGGTAAAGCGGAGTGGGGGAACTGCGAACTGATATCAGAAGATAAACAAAAGGGGGAGGAAGCCACCAGAGGCGACCAGTTGGAAAGTAATACCCCAATACGAGCGAGAGTGCCCTGCATCTGGGGACCAGCATTAACTTGGAGACTGCTTGAAAGCACTCCAAAAGAGCAAAGGATCTTGGGGGGAAATTGTGGGAATCGAGATGGCTAGGGACAGGGGCTTAAGCCCCCGGTCACCGGACAACCTCCCCTGACGCTGAGGCAGAGAGAGTGCAGCGGGGAAACCAGCTCTTGGTCCCTAAGCCGCCAGCGCGCCCAAGAACGCTTGGGGTCCATTTCCTGTAAGGGGATGGGAGCCATGCCGGTGGCAGAACGTGAGAGCCCTGCTATAGAGCCTGAGATACTCCCCTGAGAGAGATATAAAGGCCCAGCTAGTGCCCTTTGATACTCGCCATTGTTTCAGAGCCTGCACCAAACTCTCCCCCCAGAAAGGTGCATGAAGGCCCAGCCTGGTGCTCTCGGACATGCGCCCCGTTCTCAGAGCCTGAGACCCATGCGTGGTGCGCGAACCTCAGTCTCTCCTGAAATTGGTGTGCGCAAGCCCAGTGTTCTTAGACCCAGATAGACCAGGCACTCCCAGCCCGGGCCAGCGGCAAAATCTCCGTGTGCGATTGCTGCTTGGAACCTCTCTGGTGGTCTGGAGCTCCCAGATAGCCGCCGCTGCCTTGGCTTTGGGTACAAGCAAAAGATCCTGCATCCCCAGGGACCGCGACTTGGAACCTGCTCTGCCAGCGGCCAAGGGGGAACTTATTTAGGCTCTGCACCCAGACTGAGGCTTCTCTCTGAGAGGGAGATCAGGGTGCAATTTCTTTTCCTCTAAAACTACAAAAACCAACAAAAGCAGTCAAAGTGAGGGGAAAAAAAAAAAAGTGAACACAACATAAAAAACCGCCAGAGAACTAAAGCCTGAAAAAAAAAAAAAAAAACCAGTATTCTCAGAGCCCACACCCTTGAGGGGGGTGGGAGGACTTAAGTCTGGGAACATCATTGACTGAAAACCCACGTGGCAGGCCCCTCCCCCAAAAAACAAAGCAAGAAGGAAAAAAAAAAAAGGACTACAAGAGAACAACCATGACTTCATAGGAAAACTTTTATTTTTCATTCATTGCCACTATTCTGGTTCATATATATATATATATATATGTAATTTTTTAAACCTAATAACCATCACAGCGAGCTGTCCAGTACATCAAATTCCATAATAACCTTCTAACCTGAACTTTTAGATACATACACCTATGTTTTTCTTTAGCATTTCTATTTTTTGAATTCCTTCTTTTTTTTTAATTTTAGTTTAGTATAGTTTATTCCTTTTTATTTTTATCTTCTAATATTCATATAGAGTTAAACTTCAAAGTAATGCCCTTTCCCCAATCAATACTACCCCTATAGGTAAACTAATTTTTAATCCCCCTTTATCTTGGGAAAGTTGAGTCCTTTAACAAAGATATCAAGATACATCCAGGAAGAATCAAAACAACCTTCCTCGCACATGTGAGAATTTATAACCACTCTCCAATCTTTTTCTTCCACAAGTGTTTCTGTGATTTTGTGTTTGTCCTGATACTATATAAATCTTACACGTGGGGTTCTTTTTGACGAGGTTCTTCCTTTATTTGCATATATTTTTTTCTCTTGTCATATACTTTTATCAGTCTTTTTGTTTGTCTGTTTTTGTTTGTTTACTTCATAAATCTTACCTTGGGGCCCATTTGGGCTGAACCTTCTCTTTCATCTTCCCTTTCTTTCCTGTCTCTCTCTCTATCTCTTTTTTTTTCTTCTTCTTTTTATTTTTCTTTTCTTTTGTCTCTCATTTGTGTGGGGAATCCTGATTGCTCAGAAGTGTTCCAGGGTGCACCTTGACTGCACCACAGTTAACACATCCAGCTGCATCTGTTCAGTCATCTCCCACCAAAATGACTAGGAGGAGGAATGCCCAACAGAAGAAAAATACAGAGGATGGACCTTCTGCAACAGAGCTAATGGATATCAACATAGACAATATGTCAGAAAGAGAATTCAGGCTAACAATTATCCAGGCAATAGCTAGGTTGGAGAAAGCCATAGATGACCAAACAGAATTGATTAAGGCCGAGCTGAAAGCGACCAGACAGGATGTTCACAATGTTAGGGCGGAGCTTAAAGCTACCAGGGAGGAGGTTCACAATGCTCTCAATGAGTTCCAATCTAATCTAAACTCTCTCAAAGCTATGGTAACTGAGATAGAAGATAGAATTAGTGATCTGGAGGACAAACAGATAGGCAGAAAGGATCAGGAGGAAGCCTGGAACAAACAGCTTAGAAACCACAAAAAACAGACTCAGGGAAATAAATGATGCCATGAAGCGTTCCAACGGCAGAATTATTGGAATCCCTGAAGGGGAGGAGAAAGAAAGAAGTTTAGAAGATATAGTGGAACAAGTTCTTCATGAAAATTTTCCCAGTCTCACGAATGGAACCAGTGTTCAGGTTCTAGAGGCTGAATGGTCTCCACCCAATATTATACATTCCAAAACATCACAACACCTGATAGTCAAATTGAGGAATTATAACTGTAGGTATAATCTCTTGAAAGCCGCTAGGGCAAAGAAGCTCCTTACTTACAGAGGAAAGCCCATCAGAATAACATCAGACCTGTCCACAGAGACCTGGCAAGCCAGAAGAGGCTGGCAAGATATATTCAGGGCACTAAATGAGAAGAACATTCAGCCAAGAATACTTTATCCAGCAAGACTGACATTCAAAATGGATGGAGAGATAAAGAGTTTCCAAGACCGGCAAGGCTTAAAAGACTATGCAACCACCAAGCCGACACTGCATGAAATATTAAGGGGGGGTTCTATAAAAAAGGAAAATCCCAAGAATAGCATTGAACAGAAATATAGAGACAATCTACAGAAAGAAAGACTTCAAAGGTAACTCGATGTCAATAAAAATGTATCTATCAATAATCACTCTCAATGTGAATGGCCTAAATGCACCCATAAAATGGCACAGGGTTGCAGACTGGATAAAACGACAGGACCCATCCATATGTTGTCTACAAGAGACCCATTTTAAGCCTAAAGATACACCCAGACTGAAAGTGAAGGGATGGAGAAGCATTTTTCATGTCAATGGGCCTCAAAAGAAGGCTGGGGTAGCGCTTCTCATATCAGATAAATTAGATTTTAAACTAAAAACTGTAGTCAGAGATACAGAAGGACACTACATAATCCTTAAAGGGACTATCCACCAAGACGACCTAACAATTGTAAATATCTATGCCCCCAATATGGGAGCAGCCAATTACATAAGAAAACTTAATCAAGAAAAAGAGTCATATTGATATGAATACACAAATCATAGGAGATCTTAACACGCCTCTCTCAGAAATAGACAGATCATCAAAGCAGAAAATCAATAAAGAAACAAGAGCATTGAATGACACATTGGACCAGATGGACGTCATAGATATATACAGAACATTCCACCCTAAAACAACAGAATACTCATTCTTCTCAAGTGCACACGGAACCTTCTCAAGAATACACCACATACTGAGTCACAAATCAGGACTCAACTGATATCAAAAGACGGAGATTATTCCCTGCATATTCTCAGATCACAATGCTTTGAAACTGGAGCTTAATCACAAGGAAAAGTTCAGAAGGAACTCAAACACCTGGAAGCTAAAGGCCACCTTGTTTAAGAATGCTTGGATCAACCAGGAGATCAAAGAAGAACTGAAACAATTCATGGAAACCAATGAGAATGAAGACACTTCAATCCAAAATCTATGAGATACATCAAAGGCAGTCCTAAGGGGGAAATACATAGCCATCCAAGCCTCCTTCAAAAAAATTGAAAAAGACAGATTCCAAAAAATCTAGAAAAATCCAGAACATAGCTGCTTGGGCTACACCTTAAAGAACTGGAGAATCAACAACAAATCAAACCAACTCCACACATAAGGGAAATCATCAAGAATAGAGCTGAGATCAATGAAGTAGAAACCAAAGATACAGTAGAATGTATCAATGAAACTAGAAGCTGGTTTTGTGAAATAATCAATAAGATCGATAAGCCACTGACCACACTAATCCAAAAGAAAAGAGAGAAGCCCAAATGCATAAAATTATGAATGAAAAGGGAGAGATCACAACTAACACCAAGGAAGTAGAAACAATCATCAGAAGTTATTATCAAGTTATATGCCAATAAGCTAGCAACCTTGATGAAATGGATGCATTCCTGGAAAACTACAAACTCCCAAAATTAAACCAGGAAGAAATCGACAACCTGAATAGACCGATATCTAGTAAAGAGATTGAAGCAGTGAATAAAAACCTCCCAAAAAACAAGAGCCCAGGACCTGACGGATTCCCTGGGGAATTCTACCAAACTTTCAAAGAAGAAATAACACCTATTCTCCTGAAGCTGTTTCAAAAAATTGAAGCAGAAGGAAAACTTCCAGAATCTTTCTATGAAGCCAGCATTACCCTGATCCTCAAACCAGGCAAAGACCCTACCAAAAAGGAGAATTTCAGACCAATATCACTGATGAATATGGATGCTAAGATTCTCAACAAGATCATAGCAAACAGGATCCAACAGCACATTAAAAACATTATTCACCATGACCAGGTGGGATTCATCCCTGGGCTACAAGGATGGTTCAGCATTCGCAAATGAATCAATGTGATAGTACAAATTAATAAGAGAAGAGAGAAGAACCACATGGTCCTCTCAATTGATGCAGAAAAAGCATTTGACAAAATCCAGCATCCGTTCCTGATTAAAACACTTCAAACTATAGGGATAGATGGAACATTCCTGAACTTCATCAAATCTATTTATGAAAGACCCACAGCAAATATCATCCTCAATGGGAAAAAGCTTGCAGCCTTCCCGTTGAGATCAGAAACAAGACAAGGATGCCCACTTTCACACCACTCTTGTTCAACATAGTATTAGAAGTCCTAGCAATAGCAATCAGACAACAAAGAGAAATAAAAGGTATCCAAATTGGCAATGAAGAAGTCAAACTCTCTCTCTTCGCAGATGACATGATTCTTTATATGGAAAACCCAAAAAAAACTCCACCCCCAAACTACTAGAACTCATACAACAATTCAGCAACGTGGCAGGATACAAAGTCAATGTGCAGAAATCATTGGATTTCTTATACACTAACAATGAAAGTACAGAAAGGGAAATTAGAAAATCGATTCCATTTACTATAGCAACAAGAACGATAAGATACCTGGGGATAAACCTAACCAAAGAGGTAAAGGATCCGTACTTGAGGAACTACAGAACACTCATGAAACAAATTGAAGAAGACACAAAAAGATGGAAGACCATTCCATGCTCTTGGATCGGAAGAATAAACATTGTTAAGATGTCTATACTGCCTAGAGCAATCTATACCTTTAATGCCATTCCGATCAAAATTCCACCAGTATTCTTCAAAGAGCTGGAGCAAATAATCCTAAAATTTGTATGGAATCAGAAGAGACCCCGAATCACTAAGGAAATGTTGAAAAACAAAAATAAAACTGGCAGCATCACGTTACCTGATTTCAAGCTTTATTACAAAGCTGTGGTCACCAAGACAGCATGGCACTGGCATAAAAACAGACACATAGACCAGTGGAACAGAGTAGAGAGCCCAGATATGGACCCTCAACTCTATGGTCAATTAATCTTCGACAAAACAGGAAAAAATATACAGTGGAAAAAAGACAGTCTCTTCAATAAATGGTGCTGGGAAAACTGGACAGCTATATGTAGAAGAATGAAACTCGACCATTCTCTTACACTATACACAAAGATAAACTCAAAATGGATAAAGACCTCAACGTGAGACAGGAATCCCTCAGAATCCTAGAGGAGAACATAGGGAGTAATCTCTTCGATATCAGCCACAGCAACTTCTTTCAAGACATGTCTCCAAAGGCAAAAGAAACAAAAGCGAAAATGAACTTTTGGGACTTCATCAAAATTCAAAAGCTTCTGCACAGCAAAGGAAACAGTCAAAAAAAAAAAAAAACAAAGAGGCAACACACAGAATGGGAGAAGATATTTGCAAATGACAATACAGACAAGAGGTTGATATCCAGGATCTATAAGGAACTCCTCAAACTAAACACACACGAAACAGACAATCATATCAAAAAATGGGAAGATATGAACAGAGACTTCTCCAATAAAGACATACAAATGGCTATCAGACACATAAAAAAAATGTTCATCATCATTAGCCCTCAGGGAGATTAAAATTAAAACCACATTGAGCAACATGGGGGTTAAGTGGGTAGGAGAAGAATCAATGAAACAAGATGGGATTGGGAGGGAGACAAACCATAAGTGACTCTTAATCTTACAAAACAAACTGAGGGTTGCTGGGGGGGGGAGGGGGGTTGGGAGAAGAAAGGGGGGAGTGGGGTTATGGACATTGGGGAGGGTATGTGCTTTGGTGAGTGCTGTGAAGTGTGTAAACCTGGCGATTCACAGACCTGTACCCCTGGGGATAAAAGTACATGTTTATTGCAAAAAAAAAAAATTAAAAAAAATAAATAAATAAATAATAAATAAATAACCACATTGAGATATCATCTTACACCAGTTAGAATGGCCAAAATTAACAAGACAGGAAACAACATGTGTTGGAGGGAATGTGGAGAAAGGGGAATCCTCTTACACTGTTGGTGGGAATGCAGGTTGGTGCAGCCTCTTTGGAGAACAGTGTGGAGATTCCTCAAGAAATTAAAAATAGAGCTTCCCTATGACCCTGCAATTGCACTCCTGGTTATTTACCCCAAAGATACAGATGTAGTGCAAAGAAGGGCCATCTGTACCCCAGTGTTTATAGCAGCAATGGCCACCAAACTATGGAAAGAACCAAGATGCCCTTCAATGGACGAATGGATAAGGAAGATGTGGTCCATATACACTATGGAGTATCATGCCTCCATCAGAAAGGATGAATACCCAACTTTTGTAGCAACATGGACGGGACTGGAAGAGATTATGCTGAGTGAAATAAGTCAGGCAGAGAGAGTCAATTATCATATGGTTTTACTTATTTGTGGAGCATAACAAATAGCATGAAGGACAAGGGGTGTTAGAGAGAAGAGAGTTGGGGTAAATTGGAAGGGGACGTGAATCACAAGAGACTATGGACTCTGAAAAACGATCTGAGGGGTTTGAAGTGGTGGGGGGGGTGGGAGGTTGGGGGTACCAGGTGGTGGGTATTATTGAGGGCACGGATTGCATGGAGCACTGGGTGGGGTGAAAAAATAATGAATACTGTTGTGCTGAAAATAAATAATTTTAATTTTTAAAAAAGAGATAAGGAATTTATTACAAAGGAACAGCAGAAGAAGCTCCCCTATTTCTATCCTGGCGTGTATCAGAGGGACACCTACCTAGGAGAAAGAGACAGGTCAGAAAATTATTTTCCCCACACAAATTATGAAAAGTGTAATTGGAATCTTTTTTCTTAAAATTCCTCCTTGACTTGATGAACTAGAATGACAAACTTTGGTGAGACTCTTTGTGACAGAAAAATAATATTTCCAGGGATTTTTTTCAGGTTAAACGATCATAAAAATGTCCCTCACCTGGCAGAACTAAGAGTTAAGAAGTTGTCTCCTTCAGGACCTGGAACATGCTTGCTGAGGTTGGCCCACATCCTCTCTCAGTCTGAGCAGCCTTCCTCACCTGGTGTAGAGGATTTCTGCTGCCTCGCACCATCCAGCTTCTGCTCTTCTCTCTTCTACTCCAGGAACCAGGGACCTGCACTCCTCTCTCAGCCTCCCTTTCCTGTCAGGTACACTCCTCCCTCATGTTCCTGCTCAGCTCAGCCAATCTGTGGAGTGTCAGGGAAAGCAGTGACAGATAATCCACGTGTAAGAAGACATAGAGACAGGTTCAGAGACACAAGTAGACTCTGGTCTCCCTGTGGCTTTAGGTGGGTCATGGGGGAGAGGAGGAATAATCGCCACTGTCTTGAGGGCCTCACCCCCAGGAGTACTAAGGAGATCAAGGACACACAGAAGGAGACATCTGTGTCAACCCTGTCCCCACCCCAGTAGATTCCTCTTGGAGGCCATTCTCTGTGTCCAGAAGTGGCCAATAAACCCTGACTTATTATGTGGAAATTGCCTTTTACCACAACTGATACATCTCTCTGTCCCCTGAATGATTATCTGAGGAGAACACTCCATACTGACCCTGAACTGGGTTGAATTTCTGGTCCCTCAACTTTGCCCTGTTCTTTGAGATCCTCTATCCTCCCCAAGCCACCGAAGGGCACAACAGGGTTCTACACACGTCTCTTTCTGATCTAAGCAGTGCCAGAGTTACCTGTTCAATAAGGACAGTGTCTTGATCATGCAGAGTGCCCAGGGAATGGGTGCCAGTCATAGCAGCAATGTCCACAATAGCTAAACTGTGGAAAAAGCTGAGATTCCCTTTAACAGACAAATGGATAAAGGCGATGTGGTTCATATATACAATGGAATATTACTGTGACGTCAGAAAGGATGAATACCTACATTTCCGTCATCAGGGGTGGAACTGTAAGGGATTATGCTAAATGAAATAAGTCAAGCAGAGAAAGACTACTATAATATGGATTCACTCATATGTAGAACATAGGGAACAGCACTGAAAACCATAGGGCAATGGAGGAAAAATTGAATGGAGAGAAATCAGAGAGCGAGACAAACCATGAGAGACTCTTGACTCCAGGAATCAAACTGAGAGTTAAAGAAGGGATGGGGGTGGGGGAGGGAGTAAGAAGGTGATGGGTACTAAGGACGGTATGTGTTGCGATGGGCACCAGGTGTTACAAACAATAAAAATCCTTAAATACTACATCAAAAACTAATGATGTACTATATGTTGGGTAACTGAACATTATTTGAAATATAATGTGTGTTTGGGGAACACACCATGAGTAGGGCCCAGACCAAGGACAAGCCTGACTCCAACTGTCAGGTGTGGGACAGCAGTGTTGATGCTCACAGGGACACAGACAGGGAAGTGAGAAACAAACCCCTTCCCTGTCTGTGTCACACTCTCCTCCAGCCCCAGGAGGCCTGTAAGCAGAGCAGTGAGCAGATAAGACCATGTACCCACACATGTGATCCCCAGGGTTCCCTCCCCTCTACCCTCCAGGAGGGCTGTGTACAGGGAGGTTCATGAGTGAATTGGGGTCTGACAGGCCTAGGCTGCCCTGCTTGTCTCTGTGGGTATGACTCAGGGACAGAGGGTCTGGATAGATGGAAAGACAGAGACTTTCATTTCCATATAATGGTCACTGGGCTATACTTTTGCCTAATTGCCCAGGATTTGAACCCAGAAATTCCCAGCTCAGCTGAGCTCCTGAAAACCTGGTCCATGGCAGCTGAGATTCTGAGTGGAGCACACAAGGGCAGTGGACACTATGAGGTCACCTACATCCCCTCTTCTGAGATCACTCACCCACCCACCCCTGTGGGAGGCCCTAAAGGCTTACAAGGGAGCTCATCACAAGGAGGTGCTATCCTTCAACAATTTGCCTCCCCAAGTTTCAGCTTCTTTTCCGAGAGGTTCAAATGAATGATGGTCTTAGTCCAAGATCCCACAAGCTTATCCATGTTCAGATGTCCTGAAAAGTCCCAGATTTATAGCTCCCGACAGGAGGGAGGCATCACCTGATATCTCACTGTGGGTCTCTTCTCCTTTTGCCCAGGCTGACCTCCCCAGATACTTCCAGATTTTCTGCACATGCACTGCTCCTTCTCAGAGTCTGCTTCCAGGAACCAGGACACTGACAAGAGTCCTGAAACAGTAAGCACCTCACCTAGGAAATTCAGGTCCCCTCTCTCTCCACCCGTGTCCCCAGTGACCCCCAACAA
This sequence comes from Mustela putorius furo, assembly GCF_011764305.1. Classification (NCBI taxonomy): domain Eukaryota; kingdom Metazoa; phylum Chordata; class Mammalia; order Carnivora; family Mustelidae; genus Mustela; species Mustela putorius. The sequence continues at coordinate 1,150,727 of NW_025422010.1, forward strand.
GATCCTCGGGGAACTAAAGAGGCCAAAGTGTCCCCACAAAGCTGGGGTTTCTCGACTAATCACCAATGTGCTTGTCCAATCCCCAGACAGATCAGATTGTTCCTTCTATTTTTGTACACTGAAAGAAGATCCAGACACACTAGGTATTCTGAGTTCTGACAGATAGTTGAAGAGTCACATCCATCTTGATGGTGAAAGGGGATGATGGGGCAGTTGCTGCTGCCAACACAGTGGCCAGAAGAAACACAGCCATGGGGAAGAAACAAACAATGGTCCTTCCTCACTTCTACCCCCATATCTATGCAGGAATCTCTTTATCCCCACCCTACCCAGACATAGGGACAGACAAAAATTCTGTGAAACACAGCTCAGCCTATCAATTAATAAGTGACACTTAATAAGACACCACAGTCCCCCCTCGTCCACATGAAATCTAACAAGTTCCCCATTAACCTAAACACCAAGTAAAGAGAATGTGGGCAACCATGTTTCCACCTAACATGATAAAACTCTCCAGGAAACTGTTACAAACATGCTCACTCTCTCCTCACAAGAGGATATAAAATACATCTTTGTCTCCTAATGATCTTTATTTTTTGTCCCAAATGATTTGATACCCTACAACTTCAATATTGAGATATAGCATTCACTATTGGTAACAATGCTATATTAGATGATAATGGGATAAGACATGAGAACAAAACAGAAACTTCTGATGAATATATTGTTGGGTCCATTATCAAAGGAATGAGACAGAGACAAACTGAATTTATGCAAAGCCTTATTCTATGCCAATCATTGGAAGTTAGACTGACGGGCCAGGGGATCAAGGCTGAAACAAAGTGAAAATTATGTAAAGCTTTATTCTGTGTCAAGCGTTAGAAGTCAGACTGACCGGCCAGGACCCCTCTGAAGAGGGCGACCCTTCTTGGTCTTACAGGCTAGTTTTTATAGGGCACAACTGCAGACCTACACATATGTGGCTTTGTCTGATTGGATGTGTCCTACCTGTGTGTTTTAGTAACGGTTACCCGGAACCAATACAACAAAATGGCCTTGTTTTAGGTATGTGTTTGAGCAAGGGTTACCCGGAACTGGTAACAGTGACTGTTGAAGCATTTATTAAACAACAAAATGACTACTTAGACAACATGGAGTCACTATGGCTAAGTAGGTCCAGGCAGGCCGTAGGGGTTTAACAGGTTTTAATGTGGAATCCACCCCAACATATATATCCAAACATATTCATGTCCACATAAAGAAGACACATGCTACTTTTATCTGGCTCATTTCTGCCACTACAGTGTGGTCAGTGTGGTGTCTATAATTACCTTCTTCACTGCTCACTCCATATGCCCCTTCCCTTAGCAAATACCTGAGCATCTCCTGATCCTCACCAGTTACGACCACCAAACCTTCATTCTGGAAGATGGGTCCATTATCTGACGTGCTGCATTGGGTTGTGGTGAATTGGTGACTGTAATCACAGTCCTGAGGTATGCTAGGGGATCTCCTAAATCCCTATGTTCCTGCTTTTCCCGATTGTCTTGTAGACAGACAATTGCCCCATGACAGTCATTATGAAATACTCTGGGCAGTACCCTTACTTTGAATCCCTGCCAGGCAGAGTCAGAAGGACCCATGATGCACTCCCAGAGCAGGGCAGTCACACCCATCCCTCCCGCCTTGGTCAGGCTCTGCTCTGACCAGGGTCTGAATCCAGCACACGTGAGCTCCACTCCTGGACTCACCTCATTGTCCTCTGTTTTCTTGAGAAACTAGCCTCTCTGGGTACTCACTTCACCTACTGTAAAATGGGGAAATTTCTACTGATGTGAGAAACACTCTTCATCAAATTAATGTCATAAAACACTGAAGAGTTTAACTTATTAGGCAAATGCAGTGGGGTCTCAGTGAGTCACCCTTGGTGTTGGGAGTCTCCCATCTGCCTCTGTAGGCACACAAGGAAAAGTTTTTAGCTGTTCTGTAAACCACATCACATGCAATTTTACCCAAGCCCAAATTAGCAGATTCCCAATTGCACCAAACCACAGACAGAGTAGTTTAAAATTCTCCCACAACAACCTTCACAGGATGTGAGTTGTAATAAAATTAATAGTAGCAAAAAAAATAGCAGTAATTAGAGTAAAATTTTCCCCGTTCAACTGAACTAAGCTCCAGAAGCATCACCTGTCACTCTAATGACCCAACTACATGGATAGGGATGCAGAAAGCATCAGTCCTGGTTCCTAAATACATAGGAACCTAGTGGCTGTGGGACATCACACAGGATTGTCTGGACACTGACCCTTTTCAAATGCTCTACACTGAAGCCTGCACTCTCCTTTCTGAAACAAGACAGTGGGCTCTCCAGGGCATTACAACCCTGGGACAAGTACAGGAATCGCACCTGCCCTGCCTTCTGCACCTTGTATGTGACCTTCTGTGCTAGGCCGAGGACAGCAGAGTGGCGGCTGGCTGTGGAAGCTTGGAAACCCTGGCCCAAACCCTTTCTCAGGTGACAGGTGCTCTGGGGTGATCCTCAGGAGGGAAGCTTCAGGCCTGAGTCCTTCTCCACCAGCAGGGGGCAACAGAGCTGCATCAGGAGCCACAGAACAGAGGCTAGGGCTGCCAAGGGGGGAGACTTACAGAGATGGCAGGCCTGGGGGTCAGCGGGTTGTCTGTGGTTCAGTCCTCAGACGCTTTCAAGATGAACCACCCTAACTCCACAGGCTGCAAGGACCATGCTCTCAGGGTCAGACACACAGTGTCACCCAGGAAACTGACAAGAGTACTGAAACAGTGAGCACCTCACCTGGGAAATTCAGGTCCCCTCTCTCTCCAACAGTGTTCCCAGGGACTGACTCCTCCGTTCTGGGCACAACCAGAGACACCCGATGACTCACACTCTGCCTCTCCTTCCCCAACTCCACCCCAACTCAGACCTGGGGCTGCAGCTCCTTTTTTCAGACTATCTCAGGGGGCAGGAGGCAGAGGACTTGGGGTCCCTGGTTCCTGGAAGAAGTATCTACTGCCTCCTTGTGAGACTGTCTCCAGAGTGACATGACTTTCATGGCTGCAGGGACCATAGCTCACGCCCTTGAGCTACAGCATATGGGAACATGTGATTGTGTGGATCCTTACAAGATCACAAACCTTGAAGTTGTTTCTCATATATTTTCATATGTTCCCATGAAACATTGATGAAAAAATTAAGAGGAATGAAATGGCTGACAATGCCAATTGCTGGTCTGATGTGGGATGGGAGCTGCGAGAGACAGCAGCATTATGTGTAAATAGACTCGAAATCCTGATGAATCTGCAGCAACAGGTGGTTAACAGGTAAGCACCCACTTTTGTAAGTGATGAACAAACCTCAGAATGAAAGTTTCCCATTTTGACGACATGCCAAGGATGAGATCACAGTGTCTGTGGGGGGATGCAGAGGGGAACTGAAGCAGCAGGAGGAAGGTAAGGAAGCCAAGGGACCATCTTTCCATGAATCAGGTGTTTTCTGCATGTCCCAGATGAACCAGGTCAGCCTTATGGCCAGGCTCCTTTGAGGCCCCTGAGCCAGCCCTGGACAGACCACAGTCATATGGGATCCCAGCAGGAGTCTTGGGTTATAGGACAGACTCTGTGCTGTCTGGGGGACTTGAGACAGTCTCAGGGGAGGAGAATCAGACACTCTTGAAGAAGAAAGAAACCTGGCTGAGGCCCATCTTCTGCTGCTGTGATAAGAGAGACTAAAGCAACTGGAAGGAGCCCAGCCATGCTGGTGTTGTGGGGAAAATCAGACTTCTTATGGGTCACTGCATTAGTTTGCTGGGGCTGGGAGAAAAGAGCCCCACAAACTGGGGGGGGGAAAGAGCTGAGAACAGAAATGTATTGTCTCACGGTTCTGGAGGTCAGCAGTCTGAGACCAAGGCAACGGCAGATTGCTTGTTGTTTTGTAGGCTGTGAAGAGAATCTGTTTCATCTTCTCTCTTACAACACCTGGTGGTTCTCTGGCAATTTTTGGCATTCCTGGTCTTATAGATTCCTTCTCTAATTTCATAGGGTGACCTCCCCTGTCAGAATGTGTCTCCAAACTGTTGCTCTCATAAGGACCCCAGTCGAATTGGAATAGGGTCCAGCCTACTCCAGTGCAACCTCATCTGAATTTAAGGAATTAAGTCTGCATTGATCCTATACTGAAATCATGGCCCAGTGAGGGATGCTGGAGGTGAGGACTCAAAAACATACACTTGGGAGCTGTGGGACATAATTCAACCCACAAGTGTCCCTGCCATGGTTGGACACTCCCTCCCCTTGAGGGATTCTGCAGGTAGCATGGGTACCACAAAGCTCTCAGGGATCAGGTGGAGCATAACTAACAAACTCAGAGAAAGCCCTGAGCGTCTCCTACCTGACCCATCTGTATGTCTGGACATCCAGGCTCCATCCTTGCCCTCTGATTATCACCACAGTGAGAAAATGTCGAACTTCTGGTCTCTATATTCTACCAGGTAGGTCAGAAGTGAAACAAGATCTCATCATCATCAAGAGGTGGGGGTACAGTGCCTGCTGCCTCCCTGAAGGAGTTCCCCCAGGACACCAAGAGGATCTGCTTCTCCTCCAGCTGCATGTGTAGGGCCTTCTGAGCCCATCTCAGCTCTGCTGTGGACATGACATGTCTAGAGCCTGTTTAATCCCCATTGTGCTTCTCTGACTCCTAGAGGGATCAGTGTGAGGAGCCCCAGTCTCTCTGCCTGAGCCTCTTTTCCCTCAGCGCCACCAGCCCCAGCCCTGAGTCCCATCAACCCTCCCCTGCCCACCAGGCCTCTGTGCTACCCTCTGTGGTCGGGGCACAGGACACACACTGACTGGCAACCTATGTAGGTCAGGTTTGTAGTATCTACAGAACTATGTTCTCCCTCCCAGAACAAGGACATCACAGGTAGGACCAACTTTAGTGAAACAATGGGGATCACATGACACATATCACAAGGTCTGAAGAAGCAGGAAGTAGTTCTGATCTAGTTCAGCTGGGACATCCTGTGATGTCTCTGTTGGAGAACCAGAACCATGTACCTGGGACCATGACCCAGTGAGCAGGATGGCAGCCTGAGAGGGTGTGCCCCTTGTGACCTGTGCAATGGTAGTGCCTCTGAGAGCCAGGGTGTGTGTGTGTGTGTGTGTGTGTGTGAGAGAGAGAGAGAGAGAGAGAGAGAGAGAGAGAAAGAGATTTTAGGGTTACCAGGAAATTTTGCCCAATTTCAATAGTCCATAATTTCCCTCCATCCTCTAAACTCCAGCGACTTTTCTTTATATCATGTTTAAGGATAAAGGATACTACAAAAAAAACATTTTTCTACAAAAAAACATTCTGATTATCACCCCAATTCATAGAAGCAGAAGGTGAGGCAGGTAGGATATGTAAATTGCCTGAGGCCAAAGCTAAAAAGTGGCCAACCCAGCAGCAAACCAAGGGATTCTGATCCCGAAATCCCTGTGGGCCCATCACCAACCTATGGACATTTGTGCTTTCAGGCTAAGACATGACCCCTTCTTAATGTTCCAGAAGCTTCTGTCTCCTTTTTAAAAAGCAAGTGACTGCTACTGGGACTTTGCAGAGCAGCCCATCCAACAGAAATAACATTCCAACCACATTCATAATTTAAAGTTTTCTAGCCACACACATTTTAAAAAATGAGAAGAAATGAGCAGAACTTGTTTTCATAGCACACTTTGTTTAGATCAGTTTTGTGAAATTATCACAACAATATGAATTACATATAAAAATATTTTTTACCTTATTTTTAATGCTATGTCTTTGAAATCTGGTGGGTCCCCCTGAACAACAACACTTCTCTATTGGGACTACCCACATTTGATGGCACACAGGTTTTCATGCCCTATAGGAGCCATGGACAGAGAAGGTAAATACATAAGGTTTCCTTAGGGTAACTGTCCCTCCAGCATAGACTCAGAGCCAGCAGGCTGTTTTTCCTTGGGAAACAGAGACACCACCATCATGAATATCTGATTATCGTCAGAACAGAACCTGGGAGGGCATAGACTGGAATAAAGGAGAGAGGGTGGTGACCAGAAGGTCTCAGTAGCCTTGGGATGAGGGGAGAGGGAGCATGGTGAGGGGTTGGTGCAGGGCGGGGATTGGAAGGGCAGGCTCTGGGACATCTCCTGGATTGGAAACTGGACTTACTCATCACTGTCATGGCAAATGAGAAATGAGAAAACCATGTAACCTCTCAATGTTAGATCCTTCATTTAAAAGAATGGAGGAAAATTGGGCCTTGAGCATAGGGCTACTATTTTTATTGTGTCTCATTCAGTGGAACCCGTACACACTCGCAAAGGTTTAAAACCTACTGAGGGCTCAGAAGTAGTCATTTTGTTAAACTAACAATGCACATAGGATGACATTCATCCCAGGGTGCCCAGGGGGGCACTGTGGGTCTTGTTTTCAGACCCCAGTAAGTCCAAATCCCTTGGGCTGTGCTCAGGTGCAAAGGGAATGACTGATGCTTCCACTGATGATTCTTGTGTAAAATCAACTCTCCACTTTAGAAACCTACACCTGTTCCTATTTCTAACCTCAGGAAATTACCAATATGAGGCTATTTAGCTCAGGACTCAGACAAGAGCTCACACAGACCTACAGAAGAATGGAAAGTAGATTTGCATCTGATGCCCCACCTTCCTTGAGCTGTAAAAAACAGAGGATAAGATGGGAGTTTGAAGACTTCAGTCCCAGGAGCACAGCCCCAGAGAAGAGTTCTACGCAATTCCCCTCCACCACGGACTGGGTTCCCTTCTACCTTCTACCCTTTATTATTGTCACGGGTCAGGGTTCCACGTCTTTGTCATTTCCCTCCAAGTACAATGCCCAGGGAACACCGTCCAGTGTCCAGTTCATTCAGCATCATTTTTGTGTTTGTGTTTCCAGTTTTCTGTGCTCTGCCTGTGCTGACTCAGCCTCCATCTGCATCTGCCTCCCTGGGAGCCTCTGTCAAGCTCACCTGCACCCTGAGCAGGGAGCAAAACACTGGTTCACTGGTATCACAGGATACTAGTTGTTCACTGCTGTCAACAGGCCCAGGGAAGGCCCCTCGGTATGTGATGAAGGTTAATAGTGACGGAAGCCACAGCAAGGGGGACGAGATCCCCAGTCGCTTCTCAGGATCCAGCTCTGGGGCTGACCGCTATTTAACCATCTCCGACATCCAGTCTGAGGATGAGGCTGAGTATTACTGTGGTGACAGCCATAAAATCGATGGTCAATATGGTTAAGCCACAGCGATACACCCAAAGGGGAATTGAAGCTAAAACCTCCCACCTCCCTCTACTGTTCACCATGGGGATACAGAGGGAGCTGCTGCATCCCCCCCTCTCCAGAGCCCTGAGACCTTTGACTTTCTCTGGAAACCCTGTCATCCTGCACAAAATCCCAAGACACCATTACAAAGAGACAGACACAGGGACGAATTTAGGTCATTTTGAAAATAGAACATGCTCTTTAGTTTGCCATACTTCTGGGAAAGACCAGATCAGCCCAGACAGGAAAATGACCATGAGAGAGTAGGTGGTCTGAGATGAACCCATGAACCATCAGACCCTGTGCATCCATAACAAGTCTCTGCTCAGAGAATGGACAGAGATCTCCGAGTTCTGCAGATTGCCAAGTAGGTTGGTTGAGTGAATACCATCATGATAATTTCATCATGAAGCATAATAGGATGCTTGCCAGTATTGAAGGTTCAAAAGGAAACATTTGGTCCACGAGGGAGGTATGCCACAGAGTCTTAAGCCCATGATGGGTGCAGAGCTGTGGTGTAGTAGGAAAACAGAATGCATGTTAGAATGTCTCTGCCAGGACCAACATAGAACATGGCTTGGCTCTCTCCATCTGTACTCAGTTTTTCAATTTTTGGTGCCAAGAATGAGTCCACATGCTGCCTATAGGACTTTTCCAGGTTCTTCCCAGAAACACAGCTACTGGTACAACAGCAAGGCATGGTGAAGGGGGTGCACCAACATGATAAATATATTGACTCCTCTGAATCTCATCCCTGTGAGTGATCCATCTCAAATACATATAATGGGAGAGGGGCCAGCTTACTGGACATGTTGAGCTCCATCATGGATTTTCTGATATCTGAAAAGCAACGTCTTTCACACACACCCACGCTTCTGTGTTAACATTGAGCATCTGTATTGATTAAGGTAACCCTGGTCCCTGGGCATAGACCTGAGCAGGGTTGGGAAGAATTGTGATGCTGGATCCCAGAAACTCTGGCCTGGTCCCCTTAGTGAGTGAGGCACTCTGAGATGGAAATTCCAGGGACTGCCCATAGCCCTCCACGAGGGTAGGAGGAGAGAAGGTGGCTATTTCTCTAGAGACAGAGTAGGCAAGAGTAAAAGAGGAGCAGGAGGAGAGGTGTACAGCAGGTCTCAGACTTGCAGTGACTTCTTTCAAGTACCTTGTGGGCTGAGTCACAGGGAATCATAGGCGCCTCTTAATCACTCCAGTAAAGGATTGTTTTCTACCAAAGGTTTGCAGAGATTGTCCCAAAGAAGGACTCCCACAGGTCTGTCTAGTGGGATTTTCCTCACCACATACATTGTAGTCCAGAGGATAGTAGGGAAATAATATCCAAACCCACACAATGAATCATCCCACCTCCAAAGGACCCACCTGGGGCCTTCTGGTGTGGATGAGTTGGAAGAAAATAACCCAGTAGGCACGAACAGACAGACAGATGGACAGACAGTGAAAACAATGAGAGGGACTGGAAAAGGAAGGCAGAAAGGAGCATTGTCTCCTGTGCTGAGATGGTAACCAATCAGTGAGGGAGTGACAACTACAAAGAGTTAGTTAAAGGGGTCAAAGGATTCCATTCGTGGAAATTACTATTTGTCAAGTTCATAACAGGATCAGGGTCTCAGTAAGAGACCACTGGCCAGCTCTTGTCCTGTACAAGTGAGTAAGGAAAGTGGCAAGAGTGAGTATCTCCTCCTGCATTGTTCCTCAACAGTGATTTCTGGCTTCACGGAGTGCCAGGTGATCCTGAGGCCAGGAATGAACATTTTTGTCAGAAGTTCTGATGTAGCTTGTGGCCGTAGCAGAGTCCTCACGAATAGAAATCCTTTAGTCCCATTGTCTCATTGGAGGAATCTCTTGGGCCTGATGAGAAACTTATTATTGAACACAGGGAGCACCTGAAACAGGTGATAAGGTCTAGCCAGGAAAGATGGAGGTGATGCCACTAACACTGTGAGGAGAGGCCAGGCAGTCTGACCCTCGCATGAGAGTGTGTTCAAGGAGATCCCCTTACCCCAGCGCCCCTACTCATTCTGCATCTCCCTTCCTTCCTCCCTTTATTCCCCCCGCCCCACCCACTTCTCACTAGTTAATCAATGTTCTCACTTTCAATATCTTTCCCTGGAGACCTCTGGAATACCCCCCATGAGCCATATTCTACTCAATACTTTATCTTCCACTGTGTGTTCCTTTTCCATGTATTCTATCATATATAGATGCAAGATGTATCATCTTGATTCCTAAATACAGAGGAATCTGGTGCCTTTGGGACATCAGGATTGTGTCAGTATCGACACTTTTCAATGCACTATATTGAAACCTGCAGTCCCCTTTCTAAAAGAAGATAGCAGGCTAGGCCAGGCACTTCAACCCTAGGACAAATACAGGAATCACACCTGTCCTGCCTCCTGCACCGTGTATGTGACCTGTCTGTGCTGGGCTGGGCAGGGCAGGGAGCGCAGCTGCCTCTGGGAGGCTGGAAACCCTGGTCCACACCCTTTCTCAGGTGACAAGTGCTGTTCAGTGACCTGCAAGGGGAAATTCCCTGGACTGAACCCTCCACCAGCAGCAGGGGACAGCAGAGCTTCAGCAGGGGCAGCAAGACAGAGTTTGGGGCTGCCCAGGATGCCAGGCCTGGGGGTAAGCAGGGGTCCAGGGTTCAGTCCCCAGAGAATGTTGGGATGGTCCATTCTATCTTCTCAGGCTGCAGGGACCTTATTCTGAGGGTCAGACACACAGAATATTGATGGGAGACCTAACACACTGGGTGGGATATGCAGGTCCTCTTATGGTCCACCAGTGTTCCCAGGCACTGACTCCTCTGTGCAGGTCATGACCAATCACCCTCAGCTCAACTTTCCCTCTTCCAGGCTGCAGCTCCTTGCTCAGGAGCAGCTAAAAGAGGGAAAGCAGGGACCAGTAAGCCCCTGGTCCCTGGAAAAGGCATCAGCAATGTCCTTTTAAGACTGTCTCCAGAGGGAAATGGATGCTCCCTTCTCAGGCCGGAGCTCTGGTCCCTGAAGCTGTCCTTGTGCAAGGACAGCATCTGCTTGCTACAGGGACACTGTCTCAAGCCCAGATAATATACAAACCCACATCATGAATTATCCCACCCCCAAGCCCACCTGAGGCCTTCCAGTGTTAATGACTTGGAAGAAAATAACTCCGTAGTCATGGACAGACAGACAGATGCACCAACAGTGAAAACAATGAGAGGGAATGGGAAAGGGAGGCAGATAAAGAGCATTCCCTCTTGTGCTGGGATGGTAACCAATCAGTGAGGGAGTGACAACTACAAAGCATTGATTAAAGGGGTCAGATGATTCCATTAGTGCCGATTACTAACTGCCAATTAGTAATTGGCAGTAATCCCATGCCAGGTGGGATTGTGTGACCTCGGGGACTCACACAAAGACTAGGAAGCTTCCAAAGATTTTTCATGGCCTTTACATGTTTACATGAACCCATGATGAAAATAATTATGGTGGCCAATTTCTGCTCTCCTGTGGGATGAGGGCTGTCATAAGGATGAAAATAGCCTGTGTCAATACATGAGATATTGTGAGGAATCTCCAACAGCTGCTGGTTGGTTAACAAGTCAACTCCCAGGTAGGAAGGCATGCAGGAACCCCAGAATGAGAGAGTTTCCCAATGTGATGACATGGCAAGCAGGGACCAGAGTGCAGTGGGGGCCAGAGAGGAGATCTGAGGCAGGAACAGGTTGGTAATGAGGCCACAGGAGCACCGATCCTGAATCAGGGGTTGTCTGCACACTCAGAGGGCCAGCTAACCCCATGTCCAGGACCCTGCAAGGCCCTGAGCCAGACCAATGTAGACCTCAGGCACAGAGGTTTCAGAGTCATAGGATCAGATCCCAGGAATTTCACTATTGAAACCAGACGTTAGAAACCAAGGTTGAGGGCGCCTGGGTGGCTCAGTGGGTTAAGCCGCTGCCTTCACCTGAGGCCATGATCTCAGGTTCCTGGGATCGAGTCCGGCATCGGGCTCTCTCTGCTCAGCAGGGAGCCTGCTTCCCTATCTCTCTCTCTCCCTGGCTGCCTCTCCATCTACTTGTGATTTCTCTCTGTCAAATTAATAAATAAAATCTTAAAAAAAAAAAAAAAACAAGGTTGATTTTCTACCAGAAAGCTCCAAGAAGAAAGCCAGGGGCTCCTGGCTTCCTCCTCAGTCACCTATTTTGATCTCACAAGTGAATAATCCAGTCAGAAAGCATGGAGGAAATATATTTGCATAAATACTAGCAATCACTGCCCCATGGCCCTGGAGGGAATAAGAGAAGCCTGGTTGAGTCTGCCCTGCTGTGGGGTCTCTGGAGACAGAGCTCTGGGCATCTCCACCATGGCCTGGACCCTTTTCCTGCTCCCCATCATCACTCTCTGCACAGGTGTGACCCAGGCCCTTCACACAAGCTCAGACTTCATGGGACCTGAGCTGGACCTGCTCCAAACTCTGAGCTCAGCACCAACACTGATTCTATATTGGGCCCCTGGGAATGAGCCTCTGGACCTCACACCAACCCCTCCTCTCCTGTCTTTTCAGGTTCCATGGCCTCCAGTGGGCTGACTCAGCCGCCCTCTGTGTCGGTGACCCAGGGACAGACAGCTACAATCACCTGCTCTGGAGATGTACTGGGGAAAAGATACGCATATTGGTACCAACAGAAGCCAAGACAAGCTCCTGTGCTTGTGATTAATAAAAATAATGAGCGACCCTCAGGGATCTCTGACCGGTTCTCAGCTTCTAAATCAGGAAACACGGCCACCCTGACCATCAGCGGGACTCGAGATGAGGATGAGGCTGACTACTATTGTCAGTCCTACGACAGCAGTGGTAATGCTCACAGTGACACAGGCAGGTGGGGAAGTGAGACAAAATCCACTTCCCTGACTGCGTTGCACTCTCCTCCAGCCCCAGAAGGACCATAGAAAAGCAGGTCTGTTCCAGGCACCCAGGTCTGAGGCCTCCAGAGCTCCTCCCCCACTCTGCTCTCAGGCAGTCCTGCACTCATTGGGTCAGGAGACCATTTACCTGGCTGCACCAGACTACCTGCTCTCTGGGCCTGTGTGTGAATGTGGGCCAGAGGGCTTCAGTGGAGGAAAGACAGAGGGAGCCCTTTTGTCCAGTGCTCATGATCTCTGCATTTTCCTTGTGCTATGGGCCGCTCGTCACACAACAGACCAGGATTAGAGTCCAAATTTCCCAGAGAAACTGGGCTGCTAAAACCCTGAAGCCATCAGTGGGAGCCATCTGAGCAGAGAGGATGGGCACAGTAGACAGAGGGGTCACCCACATCCCCTCCTCTGGGCTCACACACCCACCCACTACTGCCTGGAACCCCTGACAGCTCACAGGGGGGCTTCTCACTGGGAAGTGCTTTTGCTTCAAAAATCTGCCTCCCCAAGTTATGGCCCTTCTCAGAAAGATTCAGGTAAATGATCACCTCAGGCCAGCACCCCAAGGCCCTGCCTCAGGTTCAGATGTCCTGAATGGTCCCAGCTTGAGATCTCCCCACAGGTAGGAGGCCGCACCTGATATCTCACTGCAGGCCCCTTCTCCTTCTACGCGGGCTGAGCTCCCCAACTCCTTCCAGATTTCCTGCACATGGACTTCTCCTCCTCAGAGACTGCTTCCAGGAACAATGGAGGAGGGGGAACATGCCTGACAGGGTTCTCAGGGACCTGAGGAGACCACTGTGTACCCACAGAGCTGGGCTTTCTCACCCAAATCACCAACGTACTTGTCCAATCTCCAGATAGATCAGTTTGTTACTTATATTTTTATACACTGAAAAAATATCCAGACACACTAGGTGTTCTGAGTTCTGACAGATTGTTGCACAGTCACATCCTTCTTGATGGCAAATGGGGGATAATGGGGCAGTTGCCACTGCCTACAAAGTGGCCACAAGAAACAAAACCACCACAGGAGTGAGACCAGAATGGATCCTTTCTCACTTCCACCCTCCATATCGGGGCAAGAATCTCTCTTTACACCCATCCAGATACATGGACAGACAATAATTCTGTGAAATAGAGCTCAGCCTGTCAACAGTGACACTTAAGACACCACAGATGATCCCTCATCCACAGAAATCCACCCATGCACCCCACACCACAGTCTCCAAATAAAGAGAATGTTGGTAGCCATGTCTCCACCTAACATGATAAAATATCCTGTGAACAGTTACAATCATGCTCACCCCTTTCCCACAAGAGGATAAAAGTGTATCATTGTCCAATAGTGATCTTTATGTTTGTCCCTGCCATATGATAATCTATATCTTCAATAATGAGATGTAAAGCTAACTATTGTTAGCATCTGTGATGTTAGATGATGAAGGGATGAAACAGGGAAGTAGAACAGAAACATGTGCTTAAAATATAACCAAACCTATTCATGTCAACATAAGGAAGAAACCTTTATTACTTTTATCTTATTCATTTCTACCACTACCCTGAGATCAACATGGAGTCTAGAATTACCTTCTTCATTGCTCACTCCATATCCCTTTCTCTCAGCAAATCCCTGATCTACTCATGATGCCCCCCATGACCAAACGTTCACTCTGGAAGGCTGGTCCATTATCAGATCTGCTGAATTGGACTCTGCTGAATTGATGACTGTCATCACAGTCCCGGGTATCCTAGGGGATCTCCTGAGTCCATATACTCCTGTTCACCCAGTTGTGTTGTAGACACACAATTGCACTATGACAGTCATTATGAAACACCCCAAACAGTGCCCCCTACTTTGAGTCCCTGTCAGGAGGAGTCAGAGGTACCCAAGACACACTCTCCGCAACCAGATCAGGGCAGTCACCCTCCCTTCCTCCCACTTGCCTCTGTTTTCCTGGGAAACTAGCCTGTCTGGGCAATCACATTACCTTTGCTATGGAGCCCAATGAATAAGATCAAGATTGGATGGAAAAGAAAGCTGACCATTGTCCCCAGACACGTCACATTATGCACCTGATTATTACTACCATTTCTTTTTTTTTTTAATTTTTTATTTTTTATAAACATATATTTTTATCCCCAGGGGTACAGGTCTGTGAATCACCAGGTTTACACACTTCACAGCACTCACCAAAGCACATACCCTCCCCAATGTCCATAATCCCACCCCCTTCTCCCAAACCCCCTCCCCCCAGCAACCCTGTTTGTTTTGTGAGATTAAGAGTCACTTATAGTTTGTCTCCCTCCCAATCCCATCTTGTTTCATTTATTCTTCTCCTACCCACTTACACCCCCATGTTGCATCACCACTTCCTCATATCAGGGAGATCATATGACAGTTGTCTTTCTCTGCTTGACTTATTTCGCTAAGCATGATACGCTCTAGTTCCATCCATGTTGTCGCAAATGGCAAGATTTCATATCTTTTGATGGCTGCATAGTATTCCATTGTGTATGTATACCACATCTTCTTGATCCATTCATATGTTGATGGACATCTAGGTTCTTTCCATAGTTTGGCTATTGTGGACATTGCTGCTATAAACATTCGGGTGCACGTGCCCCTTTGGATCACTATGTTTGTATCTTTAGGGTAAATACCCAGTAGTGCAATTGCTGGGTCATAGGGCAGTTCTATTTTCAACATTTTGAGGAACCTCCATGCTGTTTTCCAGAGTGGCTGCACCAGCTTGCATTCCCACCAACAGTGTAGGAGGGTTCCCCTTTCTCCGCATCCTCGCCAGCATCTGTCATTTCCTGACTTGTTGATTTTAGCCATTCTGACTGGTGTGAGGTGATATCTCATTGTGGTTTTGATTTGTATTTCCCTGATGCCGAGTGATATGGAGCACTTTTTCATGTGTCTGTTGGCCATCTGGATGTCTTCTTTGCAGAAATGTCTGTTCATGTCTTCTGCCCATTTCTTGATTGGATTATTTGTTCTTTGGGTGTTGAGTTTGCTAAGTTCTTTATAGATTCTGGACACTAGTCCTTTATCTGATATGTCGTTTGCAAATATCTTCTCCCATTCTGTCAGTTGTCTTTTCATTTTGTTAACTGTTTCCTTTGCTGTGCAAAAGCTTTTGATCTTGATGAAATCCCAGTAGTTCATTTTTTCCCTTGCTTCCCTTGCCTTTTGCATTGTTCCTAGGAAGATATTGCTGCGGCAGAGGTCGAAGAGGTTGCTGCCCGTGTTCTCCTCAAGGATTTTGATGGATTCCTTTCGTACATTGAGGTCCTTCATCCATTTTGAGTCTATTTTTGTGTGTGGTGTAAGGAAATGGTCCAATTTCATTTTTCTACATGGGGCTGTCCAATTTTCCCAGCACCATTTATTGAAAAGGCTGTCTTTTTTCCATTGGACATTCTTTCCTACTTTGTCGAAGATTAGTTGACCATAGATTTGAGGGTCTATTTCTGGGCTCTCTATTCTGTTCCATTGATCTATGTGTCTGTTTTTGTGCCAGTACCATGCTGTCTTGATGATGACAGCTTTGTAATAGAGCTTGAAGTCCGGAATTGTGATGCCACTAACGTTGGGTTTCTTTTTCAATATCCCTTTGGCTATTCGAGGTCTTTTCTGGTTCCATATAAATTTTAGAATTATTTGTTCCATTTCTTTGAAAAAGATGCATGGTACTTTGATAGGAATTGCATTAAATGTGTAGATTGCTTTAGGTAGCATAGACATTTTCACAATATTTATTCTTCCAATCCAGGCGCATGGAACATTTTTCCATTTCTTTGTGTCTTCCTCAATTTCTTTCATGAGTACTTTATAGTTTTCTGAGTATAGATTCTGTGTCTCTTTGGTTAGGTTTATTCCTAGGTATCTTATGGTTTTGGATGCAATTGTAAATGGGATTGACTCCTTAATATCTCTTTCTTCTGTCTTGCTGTTGGTGTGGAGAAATGCAACTGATTTCTGTGCATTGATTTTATATCCTGACACTTTACTGAATTCCTGTATAAGTTCTAGAAGTTTTGGAGTGGAGTCTTTTGGGTTTTCCACATATAGTATCATATCATCTGCGAAGAGTGATAATTTGACTTCTTCTTTGCCGATTTGGATGCCTTTAATTTCCTTTTGTTGTCTGATTGCTGAGGCTAGGACCTCTAGTACGATGTTGAATAGCAGTGGTGATAATGGACATCCCTGCCGTGTTCCTGTCCAATGGAAAAAAGACAGCCTTTTCAATAAATGGTGCTGGGAAAATTGGACAGCCACATGCAGAAAAATGAAATTGGACCATTTCCTTACACCACACACAAAAATAGACTCAAAATGGATGAAGGACCTCAATGTACGAAAGGAATCCATCAAAATCCTTGAGGAGAACACGGGCAGCAACCTCTTCGACCTCTGCCGCAGCAACATCTTCCTAGGAACAACGCAAAAGGCAAGGGAAGCAAGGGAAAAAATGAACTACTGGGATTTCATCAAGATCAAAAGCTTTTGCACAGCAAAGGAAACAGTTAACAAAATGAAAAGACAACTGACAGAATGGGAGAAGATATTTGCAAACGACATATCAGATAAAGGACTAGTGTCCAGAATCTATAAAGAACTTAGCAAACTCAACACCCAAAGAACAAATAATCCAATCAAGAAATGGGCAGAAGACATGAACAGACATTTCTGCAAAGAAGACATCCAGATGGCGAACAGACACCTGAAAGAGTGCTCCATATCACTCGGCATCAGGGAAATACAAATCAAAACCACAATAAGATATCACCTCACACCAGTCAGAATGGCTAAAATCAACAAGTCAGGAAATGACAGATGCTGGCGAGGATGCGGAGAAAGGGGAACCCTCCTACACTGTTGGTGGGAATGCAAGCTGGTGCAGCCACTCTGGAAAACAGCATGGAGGTTCCTCAAAATGTTGAAAATAGAACTGCCCTATGACCCAGCAATTGCACTATTGGGTATTTACCCTAAAGATACAAACGTAGTGATCCAAAGGGACACATGCACCCGAATGTTTATAGCAGCAATGTCCACAATAGCCAAACTATGGAAAGAACCTAGATGTCCATCAACAGATGAATGGATCAAGAAGATGTGGTATATATACACAATGGAATACTATGCAGCCATCAAAAGAAATGAAATCTTGCCATTTGCAACAACATGGATGGAACTAGAGCGTATCATGCTTAGCGAAATAAGTCAAGCAGAGAAAGACAACTATCATATGATCTCCCTGATATGAGGAGGAAGTGGTGATGCAACATGGAGGCTTAAGTGGGTAGAAGAAGAATAAATGAAACAAGATGGGATTGGGAGGGAGACAAACCATAAGTGACTCTTAATCTCACAAAACAAACTGATGCCGGGGGGAGGGGGTTTGGGAGAGAAGGGGGTGGGATTATGGACATTGGGGAGGGTATGTGCTTTGGTGAGTGCTGTGAAGTGTGTAAACCTGGTGATTCACAGACCTGTACCCCTGGGGATAAAAATATATGTTTATAAAAAATAAAAAATTTAAAAAAAAAAAAAGAATATTTCTTCTTGTATTGAAAAGAATTTATCTTCTCCAGATGTATAACAAATCTTTTATATGCTTTTTCTATTTTGTCTGTAATGATGTAGTCATGCATATCACAAATGTAAGGTTGTTGTTTAAAGATTCATTTTGAATTAAAATTGTCTAACAGAAAAAAAAAAAAAAGAAGATGTGGTATATATACACAATGGAATACTATGCAGCCATCAAAAGAAATGAAATCTTGCCATTTGCAACAACATGGATGGAACTAGAGCGTATCATGCTTAGCGAAATAAGTCAAGCAGAGAAAGACAACTATCATATGATCTCCCTGATATGAGGAAGTGGTGATGCAACATGGAGGCTTAAGTGGGTAGAAGAAGAATAAATGAAACAAGATGGGATTGGGAGGGAGACAAACCATAAGTGACTCTTAATCTCACAAAACAAACTGAGGGTTGCCGGGGGGAGGGGGTTTGGAAGAAGGGGGTGGGATTATGGACATTGGGGAGGGTATGTGATTTGGTGAGTGCTGTGAAGTGTGTAAACCTGGTGATTCACAGACCTGTACCCCTGGGGATAAAAATATATGTTTATAAAAAAAAAAAAAAAAAAAAAATGAAGGAAAAAAAAAAAAAAAAAAAAAAAAAAAAAGAATTTAAAAAAAAAAAACTGATTTGTAGAACAATTCTTGGATGTCAAAAACAGAGATAAGGAATTTATTAAGAAGGAAGAGCAGAAGCTTCCCCTATTTCTGTCCTGGCTTGTGTCAGAGGAACACCTACCTGGGGAGGGAGAGACAGGTCAGAAAATTATTTTCCGCACACAAATTATGGCAAGCATAATTGGAATCTTTTGTCTAAAAATTACTTCTTGACTTGATGAACTAGAATGACAAACTTTGGTGAGACTCTTTGTGACAGAAATAATATTTCCAGGTTTGTTTTTTTTTTTCAGGTTAAACGATAATAAAAATGTCCCTCACCTGGCAGAACTAAGAGCAAGAAGTTATCTCCTTCAGGACCTGGAACATGCTTGCTGAGGTCAGCTCACATCCCCTCTCAGTCTGAGCAGCCTTCCTCACCTAGTGCAGGGGATTTCTGCTGCCTCTCACCAGCCAGCTTCTGCTCTTCTCTCTTCTACTCCAGGAACCAGGGACCTGCGCTCCTCTCTCAGCCTCCCTTCCCTGTCAGGGACACTCCTCCCTCATGTTCCTGCTCAGCTCAGCCAATCTGTGGAATGTCAGGGAAAGCACTGACAGGTCCAGAGGCACAAGTAGACTCTGGTCTCCCTGTGGCTTTAGGTGGGTCATGGGGGAGGGGAGGAATAACTGCCATTGCCTTGAGGGCCTCACCCCCAGGAGTACTAAGGAGATCAAGGACACACAGAAGGAGACATCTGTGTCAACCCTGTCCCCACCCCAGTAGCTTCCTCTTGGAGGCCACTCTCTGTGTCCAGAAGTGGCCAAGAAACCCCAACTCATTATGTGGAAATTGCCTTTTACCACAACTGATACATCTCTCTGTGCCCAGAATGATTATCTGAGGATCATCCATTCTGGCCCTGAACTGGGTTGAATTTCAGGTCCCTCAGCTTTGTTCCGTTCTTTGAGATCCTCTATCCTCCCCAAGCCACCGAAGGGCACAACAGGGTTCTACACAGGTCTCTTTCTGACCTAAGCAGTGCCAGAGTTACCTGTTCAATAAGGACAGTGTCTTGATCATGCAGAGTGCCCAGGGAATGGGTGCCAGTCATAGCAGCAATGTCCACAATAGCTAAACTGTGGAAAAAGCTAAGATTCCCTTTAACAGACAAATGGATAAAGACAATGTGGTTCATATCTACAATGGAATATTACTGTGATGTCATAAAGGATGCATACCAACATTTCCATCAACAGGGGTCAACTGTAAGGGATTATGCTAAATGAAATAAGCCAAGCAGAGAAAGACTATTATAATATGGATTCACTCATATGTAGAACATAGGGAACAGCACTGAAAACCATAGGGCAATGGAAGAAAAACTGAATGGAGAGAAATCAGAGAGTGAGACAAACCATGAGAGACTCTTGACTCCAGGAATCAAACTGAGAGTTAAAGAAGGGATGGGGGTGGGGGAGGGTATAAGAAGGTGATGGATATTAAGGACGGTATGTGTTGCGATGAGCACTAGGTGTTACAAACAATAAATCCTTGAATAGTACATCAAAAACTAATGATGTACTATATGTTGAGTAACTGAACATTATTTGAAATATAATATGTGTTCAGGGAACACACCACGAGTAGAGTCTAGACCTAGGACAGGCCTGACTCCTACTGTCAGGTGTGGGACAGCAGTGTTGATGCTCACAGGGACACAGACAGGGAAGTGAGTCACAAACCCCTTCCCTGTATGTGTCACACTCTCCTCCAGTCAGGAGGCCTGTAAGCAGAGCAGTGAGCAGATGAGACAATGGTACCCACATATATGATCACCAGGGTTTCCGCCCCTCTACCCTCCTGGCAGGTTTTGTAAAGGGAGGTTCATGAATGAATTGAGGCCAACATGACCAGGCTGCCCTGCTTGTCTGTGTGGATATGACTCAGGGACATAGGGTCTGGATAGATGGAAAGACAGAGACTCATTTCCATACCCTGGTCGCTCTGCTATATTTTTACTCAATTGCCCAGGATTTGAACCCAGAAATTCCCAGCTCAGCTGAGTTCCTGAAAACCTGGTCCATGGCAGCTGAGATTCTGAGTGGAGCACACAAGGGCAGTGGACACTGTGAGGTCACCTACATCCCCTCTTCTGAGATCACTCACCCACCCACCCCTATGGGAGGCCCTAAAGGCTTACAAGGGAGCTCATCACAGGAAAGTGC
This sequence comes from Mustela putorius furo, assembly GCF_011764305.1. Classification (NCBI taxonomy): domain Eukaryota; kingdom Metazoa; phylum Chordata; class Mammalia; order Carnivora; family Mustelidae; genus Mustela; species Mustela putorius. Next base: position 1,171,391 of record NW_025422010.1, read on the forward strand.
TATCCATTAACAATCTCCCTCCCCAGGTTTCTGCTTCTTTTCAGAGAGGTTCAAATAAATGATGGCCTTAGTCCAAGATCCCACGAGCTTTCCCAGGTTCAGATATCCTGAAAAGTCCCAGATTTATAGCTCCCGACAGGAGGGAGACCTCACCTGATATCTCACTTTGGGTCTCTTCTCCTTCTGCCCAGGCTGACCTCCCCAGATACTTCCAGATTTCCTGCACATGCACTGCTCCTTCTCAGAGTCTGCTTCCAGGAACCCAGGACACGTACAAAAGTCCTGAAACAGTGAGCACCTCACCTCGGAAGTTCAGGCCCCACTCTCTCCACTAGTGTCCCCAGTGACTGCAAACAGGATCCTCAGGGATCTAAGGAGGCCAAGGTGTCCCCACAAAGCTGGGGTTTCTCAACTAATTACCAATGTGCGTGTCCAATCCCCAGACAGATCGAATTGTTCCTTCTATTTTTATACACTGAAAGAAGATCCAGACACACTAGGTATTCTGAGTTCTGACAGATAAAGAGTCACATCCGTCTTGATCGTGAAAGGGGGATGATGGGGCAGTAGCTGCTGCCAACACAGTGGCCAGAAGAAACGCAAACACGGGGGTGAGACAAACAATGGGTCCTTCTTTACTTCCACCCCATATCTGCACAGGAATCTCCAGTTATCCCCACCCTTCCCAGACATATGGACAGACAAAAATTCTGTGAAACACAGCTCAGCCTGTCAACAGTGATACTTAATAAGACACCACAGTCCCCCCTCGTCCACATGAAATCTTACAAGTTCCGCATTAACCTAAACACCAAGTAAAGAGAATGTGGGCAGCCATGTTTCCACCTAACATGATAAAACTCTCCAGGAAACAATTACAAACATGCTCACCCATTCCCCACAAGATGATATAAAATACATCTTTGTCTCCTAGTGATCTTTATTTTTGTCCCAACTGATTTGATACCCTACAACTTCAATATTGAGATATAGCATTCACTACTGGTAACAACTCTACATTACACAATAATGAAATGAAACATGAGAACAAAACAGAAACACATGATGAATATATATCCAAACATATTCATGTCAACATAAAGAAGACACATGCTACTTTTATCTGGCTCATTTCTGCCACTACAGTGTGGTCAGTGTGGTGTCTATAATTACCTTCTTCACTGCTCACCCATATGCCCCTTCCCTTAGCAAATACCTGAGCATGTCCTGATCCTCACCAGTTACGACCACCAAACCTGCATTCTGGAAGATGGGTCCATTATCTGACCTTGCAGCATTGGGCTGTGGTGAATTGGTGACTGTAATCACAGTCCTGGGGTATGCTAGGGGATCTCCAAAATCCCTATGTTCCTGCTTACCCCGACTGTCTTGCAGACACACAATTGTCCCATGACACTCATCATGAAACACCCCAGGCAGTACCCTTACTTTGAATCCCTGCCAGGCAGAGTCAGAAGGACCCATGACACACTCTTCACAACCAGAGCAGGGCAGTCACACCCATCCCTCCCGCCTTGGTCAGGCTTGCTCTGACCAGGGTCTGAATCCAGCACATGTGAGCTCCACTCCTGGACTCACCTCATTGTCCTCTGTTTTCTTGAGAAACTAGCCTCTCTGGGTACTCACTTCACCTACTGTGAAATGGGGAAATTTCAACTGATGTAAGAAACACTCTTCATCAAATTAATGTCATAAAACATTGATGAGTTTAACTTATTAGGCAAATGCGTGGGGTATCACTGAGTTAGCCTTGGTGTTGAACACTCCTGTCTGCCTCTCTGGGCACACAAGGAAAAGTTTTCAGCTGTTCTGTAAACCACATCACATGCAATTTTACCCAAGCCCAAATTAGCAGATTCCCGATTGCACCAAACCACAGACAGAGTAGTTTAAAATTCTCCCACACCAATCATCATGGGATGTGAGTTGTCATAAAATTAATAGTAGCAAAAATAGCAGTAATTAGAGTAAATTTTTGCCTGTTCAACTGAACTTAGCTCCAGAAGCATCACCTGTCGTTCTGATGACCCAACTACACAGACAGAGATGAAGGAAGCATCAGTCCTGATTCCTAAATACACAGGAACCTGGTGGCTGTGGGACATCACACAAGATTGTCTGGACACTGACTCTTTTCAAATGCCCTACACTGAAGCCTGCACTCTCCTTTCTGAAACAAGACAGTGGGCTCTCCAGGGCATTACAACCTTGGGACAAGTACAGGAATCGCATCTTCCCTGACTTCTTCACCTTGTATGTGACCTTCTGTGCTGGGCTGAGGACGGCAGAGGGCAGCTGCCTGTGGAAGCTCGGAAACCCTGGTCCAAACCCTTTCTCAGGTGACAGGTGCTCTGGGGTGATCCACAGGAGGGAAGCTTCAGGCCTGAGTCCTTCTCCACCAGCAGGGGGCAACAGAGCTGCATCAGGAGCCACAGAACAGAGGCTAGGGCTGCCAAGGGGGGAGACTTACAGAGATGGCAGGCCTGAGGGTCAGCGGGTTGTCTGTGGTTCAGTCCTCAGACGCTTTCAAGATGAACCACCCTAACTCCACAGGCTGCAAGGACCATGCTCTCAGGGTCAGACGCACAGTGTCACCCAGGACACTGACAAGAATCCTGAAACAGTGAGCACATCACCTGGGAAATTCAGGTCCTCTCTTTCTCCACCAGTGTTCCCAGGGACTGACTCCTCCGTTCTGGGCACAACCAGAGACACCCGATGACTCACACTTTTCCTCTCTTCCCCAACTCCACCCCAACTCAGACCTGGGGCTGCAGCTCCTTTTTTCAGACCATCTCTGGTCTGAAAGAGAACTTTGGGTCCCTGGTTCCTGGAAGGAGCATCTGAATCCTCCTTGTGAGACTGTCTCCAGAGTGACATGACTTTCATGGCTGCAGGGACCATGGCTCTGGCCCTTGAGCTCACAACATATGGGAACATGTGATTGTGTGAATCCTCACAAGATTACAAACCTTGAAGTTGTTTCCCATGTATTTTCATATGTTCCCATGAAAATTAAGAGGAATGAAATAGCTGACAATGCCAATTGCTGGTCGGCTGTGGGCTGGGGGCTATCGAGAGAAAGCAGCATTATGTGTAAATAGACTCGAAATCCTGATGAATCTGCAGCAACCGGTGGTTAACAGGTAAGCACCCACTTCTGTAAGTGATGAACAAACCTCAGAATGAGAGTTCCCATTCTGACGACATGCCAAGGATGGGATCATAGTGTCTGTGGGGGATGCAGAGGGGAACTGAAGCAGCAGGAGGAAGGTAAGGAAGCCACGAGACCACCTTTCCCTGAATCACGTGTTGTCTGCATGTCCCAGATGAACCAGGTCAGCCCCATGGCCAGGCTCCTGCAAGGCCCTGAGCCAGACCCGGACAGATCCAGTCATATGGGATCCCAGCAGGAGTCTTGGGTTATAGGAATGACTCTGTGCTGTCTGGGGGACTTGAGGCAGTCCTCAGGGGAGGAGAATCAGACATTCTAGGAGAGGAAAGCAACTGGCTGAGGCCCGTCTCCCACTGCTGTGATAACAGAGAATAAAGCGACTGGAAGGAGCCCAGCCATGCTGGTGTTGTGGGGAAATCATACTTCTTATGGGTCACTACATTAATTTGCTAGGGAGAGAGTTCTCTGTTCTGAGAGAACAGAGCCGCACAAACTGGGAAGGAAGGAGCCGAGAACAGAAATGTATTGTCTCACAGTTCTAGAGGTCAGCGTCTGAGACCAAGGCACCTGCAGAATGGTTGTTGTTTTGTAGGCTGAGTAGGAGAATCTGTTTCATCTTCTCTTACAGCACCTGGTGGTTCTCTGGCAATTTTTGGCATTCGTGGTCTTACAGATTTCTACTCTAACTTCATAGGGTGGCCTTCCCTGTAAGAATCTGTCTCCAAATTTTCACTCTCATAAGGAAACCAGTCCAAGTGGAACAGGGTCCAGCCTACTCCAGCGCAACCTCATCTGAATTAAAAGAATTACATCTGCAATGATCCTATACTGAAATCATGACCCAGGGAGAGATTCTGGAGGTTAGGACTAAAATATCCATTTAGGATCTGTGGGACATAATTCAACCCCGCAAATATCCCTGCCATGGTTGGGCATTCCCTCCCCTTGAGGGATTCTGCAGGTAGCATGGGTACCACAAAGCTCTCAGGGATCAGGTGGGGCATAATTAACAAACCCAGAAAAAGCCATGACTGTCTCCTAATGACCCATCTGTATGTCTGGATATCCAGGCTCCATCCTTGCCCTCTGATTATCACCACAGTGAGAAAATGTTGAACTTGTGTTCTCTATATTCACCCAGGTAGGTCAGAAGTGAGACAATGATCTCATCATCATCAAGAGGTGGGGTACAGTACCTGCTGCCTCCCTGAAGGAGTTCCCCCAGGACACCAAGAGGATCTGCTTCTCCTCCAGCTGCATGTGTAGGGCCCTCTGAGCCCATCTCAGCTCTGCTGTGGACATGACATGTCTAGAGCCTGTTTAATCCCCATTGTGCTTCTCTGACTCCTGGAGGGATCAGTGTGAGTAGCCCCAGTCTCTCTGCCTGAGCCTCTCTTCCCTCAGTGCCACCAGCCCCAGCCCTGAGTCCCATCAGCCCTCCCCTGCCCACCAGGCCTCTGTGCTACCCTCTGTGGTCGGATCAGAGGACACACACTGACTGGCAGACTATGTAGTTCAGGTTTGTAGTAACTGCAAAACTAGGTTCTGCTCCCAGAATGAGGACATCACAGGTAGGACCAACTTTAGTGAGACAATGGGGATGACATGACACATATCACAAGGTCTGAAGAAGCAGGAAGCAGTTCTGCTCTAGTTCAGATGGGACATCCTGTGATGTCTCTGTTAGAGAACCAGGACCATGTCCCTGGGCCCATGACCCAGTGAGCAGGATGGCAGCCTGAGAGGGTTTGCCTCTTGTGACCTGTGCAAGGTATAGTGCCTCTGAGGGCCTGGGTGTGTGTGTGTGTGTGTGTGTGTGTGTGTGTGTGTGAGAGAGAGAGAGAGAGAGAGAGAGAGAGAGAGAGAGAGATTTTAATGTTGCCAGGAGATTTTGCCCATTTCCAATGGCCCAAACCCAAGATTTGTTTCCATAATTTCCCTCCAACCTCTAAACTCCAGTGACTTTTCTTTATATCATGTTTAAGGATAAAGGATACCAAAAGGAGCATGAGGAGTAAAGATTTATATGTGCTTACCACATATGAACCACGATCCAAGCTCTTCCCATTTATTAAATCGTTTAATCATGAATACTCTACAAAAAATCATTCTGATTATCACCCCAACTTACAAAAGCAGAAGGTGAGGTAGGTAGGATGTGTAAGTGCCTGAGGTCAAAGCTAGAAAGTGGCCAAACCAGCAGCAAACCAAGGTCTGCTGACCCCTAAATCCCTGGTCTTCATCACCAACCTATGGACTTCTGTGCTTTCAGGCTAAGACACGGCCCCTTCTTAATGCTCCAGAAGGTTCTGTCTCCTTTTTCAAAAGCAAGTGACTGCTAGTGGGACTTTGCAGACAGTCCATTCAACAGAAATAAAATTCCAACCACATTCATAATTTAAAATTTTCTAGTAGCCGCATTTTAAAAAAGAGAAGAAATGAGCAGAACTTGTTTTCATAGTATACTTTGTTTAGATCAGTTTCTTGAAAATATTCTCACAACAATATGAATTACATATAGAAATATTTTTTACCTTATCTTTTATGCTATGTCTTTGAAATCTGCTGGGTACCCCAGAACAACAAAACTTTTCTTTTGGGATTACCCACATTTGATGGTACAGAGGTTTTCATGCCTTGTAGAAGCCATGGACAGAGCAGGTTAAATGCATAAGGTTTCCTTAGGGTAACTGTCTCTACAGTATAGACTCACAGCCAAAAGGCTGTTTTTCTTTGGAAACACGGATGGCAACACCATGAAGATCTGAGCACTCTTCAGAACAGAACCTGGGAGGGCATAGACTGGAATAAAGGAGAGAGGGTGGTGACCAGAAGGTCTCAGTAGCCTTGGGATGAGGGAAGAGGGAGCAAGGTGAGGGGTCGGTGCAGGGCGGGATTGGAAGGGCAGGCTCTGGGACATCTCCTGGATTGGAAACTGGACTTACTCATCACTGTTATGGCAAATGAGAAATGAGAAAACCATGTAATCTCTCAATATTAGACTCTTCATATAAAAGACTGGAGGAAAACTTGTGCCTTGGTTTTTATTATGTCTCATTCAGTGGAACCTGTACACACTCACACAGGTTTAGCACCTACTGAGGCCTCAGAAGGAGTCATTTTGTTAAACTAGCAATACACATAGGGTGACATTCATCCCAGGGTGCCCAGGGGAGCACTGTGGGTCTTGTTTTCAGACCCCAGTAAGTCTAAATCCCCTGGGTTGTGCTCAAGTGCAAAGGGTATGACTGATGCTTCCACTGATGATTCTTGTGTAAAATCAACTCTCCACTTTAGAAACCCACACCTGCTCCTACTTCTATAGGAAGTAGCTCCTACTTTTGTCTCAGGAAATGACCAGAATGGGGCTCTTAAGCTCTGTGTGAGCTCAAAAAAGAGCTCACACAGACTAATTAAAGAATGGAAAGTAGATTTGCATCTGATGCCCCTCCTTCCTTGAGCTGCAAAAACAGAGGATAAGATGGGAGTTTGAAGACTTCAGTCCCAGGAGGACAGCCCAAAAAAAGAGTTCTACGAGTTCCTCTCCACCATGGACTGGGGTTCCTTCTACCTCCTGCCCTTTATTATCTCTACAGGTCAGGGTTCTGCCTTTTGACATTACCCTCTAAGTACAGTGCCCAGGGAACACCGTCCAGTGTCCAGGACATTCAGCATCATGCTTGTGTTTTGTGTTTCCAGGTTTCTGTGCTCTGCCTGTGCTGACTCAGCCTCCATCTGCGTCTGCCTCCCTGGGAGCCTCTGTCAAGCTCACCTGCACCCTGAGCAGGGAGCACAGCAGTTACTATGTTCTCTGGTATCAACAGCGACCAGGGAAGGCCCCTCAGTATGTGATGAAGGTTAATAGTGACGGAAGCCACAGCAAGGGGGACGGGATCCCCAGTCGCTTCTCAGGATCCAGCTCTGGGGCTGACCGCTATTTAAGCATCTCCGACATCCAGTCTGAGGATGAGGCTGAGTATCACTGCGGTGAGAAGCATACAATCGATGGTCAAACTGGTTAAGCCACAGTGATACACACAAAGGGGAAATGAGGCTAAAACCTCCCACTCTGTCTCTTCTCTTCCCCATGGGGACTCGGGGAGCTGTTGCATGCTGCTCTCCAAGGCCTGGAAACCTTCAGCTCTGCCTGGAAACCCATTCATACTGCACAAAATCCTAAAACACCATTACAAAGAGACAGACATGGGGACGAACTTAGGTCTTTTTGACAGTAGAATATGCTCTTTAATTTGCCATACTACTGGGAAAGACAAGATCAGCCTAGACAGAAAAATGACCATGAGAGAGTCGCTGGTCTGAGATGACCCCATGAGCCATCAGACCCTGTGCATCCATAATAGGTCTCTGCTCAGGAAATGGACAGAGATCTCTGAGTTCTGCAGTTTACCAAGAAAGTTGGTTGAGTGAATACCATCATGATAATTTCATTATGAAGCATAATAGGATGCTTGCCAGTGTTGAGTGTTCAAAAAGAAACATTTGGTCCACAAGGGAGGTATGCCACAGAGTCTTAAGCCCATGGTGGGTGCAGAGCTGGGGTCTAGTAATAAAGCAGAATACTTGTTAGGATGTCTCTGCTAGGACCAACACCGAGCATGGCTTGGGTCTCTCCCTCGGTACTCAATTCTCAATTTTTGGTGCCAAGAATGAGTCCACATGCTGCCTATAGGACTTTTCCAGGTTTTTCCCAGAAACACAGCTACTGGTACAACAGCAAGGCATGGTGAAGGGGGTGCACCAACATGATAAATATATTGACTCCCTGGACTCTCAACCCTGTGAGTGATCCATCTCAAATACATATAATGGGAGAGGGGCCAGCTTACTGGACATGTTGATTTCCTCCATAGATGTTCTGGTATCTGAAAAACAGCATCTTTCGCACACAACCACGCTTCTGTGTTAACACTGAGCATCTGTATTGATCAAGGTAACCCTGGTCCCTGGGCATAGACCTGAGCAGGGTTGGGAAGAATTGTGATGCTGGATCCCAGAAACTCTGGCCTGGTCCCCTTAGTGAGTGAGGCACTCTGAGATGGAAATTCCAGGGACTGCCCATAGCCTGGAAACTCCCACGAGGGTAGGAGGAGAGAAGGTGGCTATTTCTCTAGAGACAGAGTAGGCAAGGGTACAAGAGGAGCAGGAGGAGAGGTACACAGCAGGTCTCAGACTTGCAGTGACTTCTTTCAAGTACCTCGTGGGCTGAGTCACAGGGAATCACAGGCTCCTCTTACTCACTCCAGTAAAGGATTGTTTTCTACCAAGGGTTTGCAGAGATTGTGTCCCAAAAAAGGACTCCCATGGCTCCCTCTAGTGGGATTTTCCTCACCACATACATTGTAGCCCAGAGGATAGTAGGGAAATAATATCCAAACCCACACAATGAATCATCCCACCTCCAAAGGACCCACCTGGGGCCTTCTGGTGTGGATGAGTTGGAAGAAAATAACCCAGTAGGCACGAACAGACAGACAGATGGACAGACAGTGAAAACAATGAGAGGGACTGGAAAAGGAAGGCAGAAAAGAGCATTGTCTCCTGTGCTGAGATGGTAACCAATCAGTGAGGGAGTGACAACCACAGAGTGTTGGTTAAAGGGGTCAAAGGATTCCATTAGTAGAAATTACTATTTGTCAGGTTTACTATTTGTCAAGTTTATAACAAGATCGGGGACGCAGTAAGAGACCTCTGGTCAGCTCTTGTCCTATAGAAGTGAGTAAGGAAAGGGTCAAGAGTGAGTGTCTCCTCCTGCATTGATCCTCATCAATGATTTCTGGCTTCACAGATTGCCAGGTGATCCTGAGGGCAGGAATGAAATTTTTGTCAGAAGTTCTGATGTAGCTTGTGGCCGTAGCAGAGTCCTCACGAATAGAGATCGTGTAGTCCCATTGTCTCATTGGGGGAATCTCTTGGGCCTGATGAGAAACATATTATTGAACACAGGGAGCACCTGAAACAGGTGATAAGCTCTAGCCAGGAGAGATGGAGGTGATGCCACTAGCACTGTGAGGAGAGCCCAGGCAGGCTGAGCCACGCGTGAGAGTGTGTTCAAGGAGATCCCCTTACCCCAGCGCCCCTACTCATTCTGCATCTCCCTTCCTTCCTCCCTTCCTTCCCCCCGCCCCACCCACTTCTCACTAGTTAACCAATGTTCTCACTTTCAATATCTTTCCCTGGAGACCTCTGGAATACTCCCCATGAGTCATATTCTACTCAATTCTTTATCTTCCACTGTGTGTTCCTTTTTCATGTATTCTATCATATATGGATGCAAGAAGTATCCTCTTCATTCCTAAATACACAGGAATCTGGTGCCTTTGGGACATCAGGATTGTGTCAGTATCAACCCTTTTCAATGCACTACACTGAAACCTGCACTCCCCTTTCTGAAAGAAGATAGCGGGCTAGGCCAGGCACTTCAACCCTAGGACAAATACAGGAATCGCACCTGTCCTGCCTCCTGCACCGTGTATATGACCTGTCTGTGCTGGGCTGGGCAGGGCAGGGAGCGCAGCTGCCTCTGGGAGACTGGAAACCCTGGTCTACACCCTTTCTCGGGTGACAGGTGCTGTTCAGTGACCTGCAAGGGGAAATTCCCTGGACTGAACCCTCCACCAGCAGCAGGGGACAGCAGAGCTTCAGCAGGGGCAGGAAGACAGAGTTTGGGGCTGCGCAGGATGCCAGGCCTGGGGGTCCAGGGTTCAGTCCCCAGAGAATGTTGGGATGGTCCATTCTATCTTCTCAGGCTGCAGGGACCTTATTCTGAGGGTCAGACACACAGAATATTGATGGGAGACCTAACACACTGGGTGGGATATGCAAGTCCTCTTACGGTCCACCAGTGTTCCCAGGCACTGACTCCTCTGTGCAGGTCAGGTCTAAGGACACACTGACCACTCACCCTTAGCTCACCTTTCCCTCTTCTAGGATGCAGCTCCTTTCTGGGGAGCAGATAAGGGAAGGAAAGCAGGGACCAGTGCACCCTGGTCCCTGGAAGGGGCATCAGCAACCTCCTTTTGAGACTGTCTCCAGAGAGAAATGGATGCTCCCTTCTCAGGCTGGAGCTCTAGTCCCCGAGTTGTCCTTGTACAATGACAGGATCCGCTTCCTGCAGGGACACTGTCTCAAGCCCATATAATATCCAAACCCACACCGTGACTCATCCCACATCCAAGACCACATGTGGCCTTCCAGTGTTAATGCCTTGGAAGAAAATAACCCAGTAGGCATGGACAGACAGACAGATGGACAAACAGTGAAAAAAATGAGAGGGAATGGGAAAGGGAGGCAGATAAAGAGCATTCCCTCTTGTGCTGGGATGGTAACCAATCAGTGAGGGAGTGACAATGACAAAGCATTGATTAAAGGGGTCAGATTAGTAATCGTAATGCCAATTAGGAATCGGTAGTAATCCCATGCCAGGTGGGATTGTGTATCCTCAGGGACCCACACAATGACTAGGAAACTTCCAAAGATTTGTCATGCCCTTTACATGTTTACATGAACCCATGATGAAAATAATTGTGGTGGCCAATTTCTGCTCTCTTGTGGGATGAGGGCTGTCACAGGGATGAAAACAGCCTGTGTCAATACCCGAGACATTGTGAGGAATCTCCAACAGCTGCTGGTTGGTTAACAAGTCAACTCCCAGGTAGAAAGGCATGCAGGAACCTCAGAATGAGAGAGTTTCCCAACGTGATGACATGCCAAGCAAGTACCAGAGTGCAGTGGGGGCCAGACAGGAGATCTGAGGCAGGAACAGATGGGTAATGAGGTCACAGAGCACCAATACTGAATCAGGGGTTGCCTGCAAGCTCAGAGGGCCAGCTAACCCCATGTCCAGGACCCTGCAAGGCCCTGAGCCACACCATTGTAGACCTCAGGCACAGAGGTTTCAGACAGAGCCATAGGGTCAGATTCCAGGAATTTCACTATTGAAGCCAGACCTTGGAAACCAAGGTTGATTTTCTCACCAGAAAGCTCCATGGAGGAAGCCAGGGGCTCCTGGCTTCCTCCTCAGCCACCCATTCTGATCTCCCAAGTGAGTCTCCCAAGTGAGTAATCGAGTCAAAAAGCATGGAGGAAATATATTTGCATAAATACTAGCAATCACTGCCCCATGGGCCTGGATGGAATTAGAGAAGCCTGGTTGAGCCTGCCCTGCTGTGGGGTCTCTGGAGGCTGAACTCTGGGCATCTCCGCCGTGGTTTGGACACTTTTCCTGCTCCCCATTATCACTCTTTGCACAGGTGTGCCCCCAGACCCTACACATAAGCTCAGAATTCATGGGACCTGAGCTGGGCCTGCCCCAAACTCTGAGCTCAGCACCAACACTGTCTCTATATTGGGTCTCTGGGAATGAGTCCCTGTACCTCACACCAAACCCTCCTCTCCTGTCTTTTCAGGTTCCGTGGCCTCCAGTGGGCTGACTCAGCCACCCTCTGTGTCAGTGACCCAGGGAAGACAGCTACAATCACCTACCCATTGGGAGCCAGGCTAAGCAGAAGACCAACTAGGTAGAAATCTGAGGTCCTGACTATGGCCTGGACCCTTACAAGATGCCCCCTCATCACTCTTTCCCCATCCTCACAGCCCCAGGTCCTGCCCCTAAGCACTGACACAAGCTCAGCCCCCATAGGACTCTGCCCATGACCCTGGCCCTGAGCTCTGCCCAGGGGATGCTGCAAGGGTGGGCCCCTCCAGAATGAGTCCCACAGGCTCCTGAAGCTGCACAACCAATGTCCCATACACTAATCAGCTGTCCCTAGTAGTGTGCCCATGAGACCCCATTATTCCCAACTACTCAGGGAGAGAAGAGAAAGAAATAATACAGAGCAGAGCCAGCAGGCCCCAGACCAGGCCGCAGCACAGCCAAATGGCCTCCACCGTCCCCACAGATTCTCCACCCCTAACCTGCGACATGACCCCACTGACTCTCCACATGCACAGGTTGAGGGGGCTCCTTTAGAGACCAGCCAGTTTGGGGATGGCAATGAGTCCTGGGATGCAAGCCCTGCAGCCAGGCCTGGCCTCAGCCTCCTGCATGCACTGGTCAAGCTCTGCCCCACAGAGCCCAAGGTCTGAATCCAGCACACCTGAACTCCACTCCTGGACTCACTCCCACTTCTCTTTTCCTGGGAAGCTAGCCTCTCTAGGCATTAGCTTCAGCAGCTGTGAATGCGGAAGCTTACACTCAAGTAAAAAACACTGTTTTTGTTTTGTTTTGTTTTGTTTTGTTTTGTTTTACATCCGATGATACATAACATTGTAAGAGTCTTACTAATTAGAGAGACTCCATGTGATCTCAGCCAGCTGACTGTGAAGTTGGAGTCTCCTGTCTTCCTCTGTGGGATCCAAGGAAAAGTTTTCATCGGCCCTGTGAGCTGCATCATCAGCAAGTGGATCCAGGTCAGAATTAGCAGATTCCCAGTTCCACAAAACCACGGATTAGGCTACTTTACAGATCCTCCCACACCGAGCTCCAGGAGATGAGGCCTGGAACAACAATAATAGTAGTAAATACAGGATTACTAAAGAGTAAGATGAAAATCTGCCTGCTCAACTGAATTTAGCACCAGAGGCATCACCCGGGGATTAGAAAACCCAACTACACAGACAGAGATGCAGGAAGCATCGGTCCTGATTCCTACATACACAGGAGCCTGGTGGTCATGGGATATCACACAGGATTTTCTGGACACTGACCCTTTTCAAATGGACTACACTGCACCCTGCACTCTCCTTTCTGAAAGAAGACAGGAGGCTATCCAGTGCATTTCACCCTGGGACAAGTACAGGAATCGCACCTGTCCTACCTCGTGCACCATGTTTCTGACCTTCTGTGCTGTTTTGGGCAGGGCAGTGGGGGCAGCTGCCTGTGTGAGTCATGAGCCCTGATACCTCAGATGGGTCCTGCCTCCTCTTCACATGAGCCTCTTCCTATTGTCATGGGTACTCTGACACCTTATACCTAGTCTTGCTGCTGGCAGGAGCCCCACAGAGACAAGCAAATCCTCCCCTGGAGGATGCAGGCCAGCAGTGCATAGATCAAGGGGAATCAGGATGTGCGCACTGGGTCATGAATCTCCACCTGGACAAAAGATTTCCCTGCACTTCCAGCTGCCAGTGTGGAGCGGCCACTAGGGGGCCAGAGAGATCACCTGGAAGCACCTCAGGGATTCCAACTGGAAGGATTGGTTACCAGAACCTGAAACCAGAAGTTCAAGGTACAGGTTTACTACACTATCATCACCTGTGCTCTTATATAAAGTTCTGACTTGCAGTCTCTGATCTCTATCCTGTGGAATTTGTCTCTGGCTCTAGCATATGTCCAGGACTTCATGACGCTACACCCCACCCCCATTCCTGCTTCACCAGTCACTGTGAATCCTTGCTCAAGCCCTGGGTTTGTCCCTGACATGGTGGGCACCCTGGGGATACTGAGGAACAGCATCTATGACCTTCCCTGGGATCTATCCATTGGCACGGACTCCTACAGCACATCAATAGCTCCCTAAAACTCCATGTGCACCTGGCAAGGGAGGGAAACCTGGCAAAGGTTTTTGATGTTCACAAAGTCAACCAGGAGTAGGACACACACTGACCTATGATCCTCAATACCTATAGAGGAAACATTCTATGATGGATTCAAGAATATGCAGACAGACTCTACTTCACAGCTCAGTTGTGACCATGCCTCCCCAGGAGCCAAGTCAGGACATGAAGAAGGATAGAGTTTGGACCCCAGACTATGGGAACACAGGGTGAAAGAGAATCACCTGGGCTGAGCATGAGTTTGCAGGAGCTGCCCAGCTCTCTGTGTCCCTTGGAGCTGAGCCCATTTCTCTCTCTCTCTCTCTCTCTCTCTCTCTCTGTGTGTGTGTGTGCGTGTGTGTGTGTGTGTGTTTTGTTAGTAGCTGAGCCCATTTGTATAACCACAAGGCTCCTCAGCAGCAGTCCCTGAGGTCTGGCTCATTTGCATAACCAGCAGGTATCTCCAGCAAGGGGATAAGAGGGGACTGGGAGGAACCCTGACCAGGCTTGAGCTTTAGGGAGCAAAATCAAGGGACCTGCACCATGGCCTCGACCCCTCTCCTCCTCGGAATCCTGGCTCACTGCACAGGTGCTGAGGCCAGGCTCACACCCCCCTTATCCCCGGGTTCTGGAACACTCCTGGCCCTGACTATGAGCTCAGCAGTGGACTGCCACTGGGGGACAAGATCTCATGACTGTCCTTTGGGATGAGGGGCTAGTTGGGTGTAATCTCTTCCCACTGTTGTCATTGGCTCCGTCTGACCCCAAAAGAGCTGCACCTGCCCAGGGAAAGGGGAGAAATGGTTCTCATTTGTTCAAAGGTTCTATCCACAAGGCCGGTGCATGGGCCCCAGAACAAAGAGGACATCAGGATGGGAACTATCTAGACAATCACTGGGATTTAAACCAGGGGGGGTAGTGTCCAGGGGGTGATACTCTGGCGGGAACCTACCTCTCATCTTCTCTCTTGCAGGCTCCATGGCCTCATATGTGCTGACTCAACCACCCTCACTATCGGTGAACCTGGGACAGACGGCCAAGATCACGTGTGGGGGAGACAACATTGGGTGTGAAAATGCTCACTGGTACCAGCAGAAGCCAGGTCAGGCACCTGTGCTGATTATCTATACTGATAAAAACCAGCCTTCAGGGATCCCTGACCGGTTCTCAGGCTCCAACTCGGGGAATACAGCCACCCTGACCATCAGCAGGGCCCATGCTAAGGATGAATCTGACTATTACTGTCAGGTGTGGGACAGCAGTGCTAATGCTCACAGTGAACCAGACAGATAGAGATGTGAGACAAAAACCCCTTCCCTGTCTGTGTCACACTCTCCTCCAGCCCCAGGAGGCCTGTGCACAGAGCAGGGAGCACTTCTGGCCCAGGTCTCCTCATCTGAGATCCCCAGACCTTCCTCCCCATCCAGCCCTCCAGGCAGCTCTGCACAGGGGATCAGGAGAGCATTTGCAACTGACAGCACTAGGCTGCCTGCTTCTCTGGGCCTGGGTGTCAACTGCAGACACAGGGGCTGTGTAGAAAAAAGACACAGGGAGACATTTGGCCAGTGGTAATGAGCTCATCATTTCCACATACTGGTCATGGGCTAATGCTCTCCGGACGGATCAGAATTACATTTCAAATTGTCCCAGCTCAGCTGAGTTCCTGAATGTCTGAGGACATAAGAGGACCCCATCTACCAAAGTGGAACAGACAGGTACAGTAGACACTGGGAGCTCATCCCCATCCCTTCTTCTGGGCTCACACAGGCACCCACTGCTTCCTAGAGCCTCTGGCCACTCACAGGAGAGCTCCTCACTAGAAAGTACGGTCATTTCAGAGATCTGCTTCCCCAGGTTTCTGTCCCTTCTCAGAGAGGTTCAGGTGAATGATCTCAGAGGCCCAGGGTCCAAGGCCCTGCCTCTGGCTCAGATGTCCTGAAAAGTCCCAGCTGGAGAGCTCCCTGAAGGAAGGAGGCTCATCTGATGGCTCACTCTCTGTGGGTCGCTCTCCTTCTGCCCAGGCTCATTTCCCTCCTCCTTCCAGGTTTTGAAACATGTACTTCCCTGTCTCAGAGTCTGCTTCCAGGAACCCAATCTGACATGGCCAGCATCCTGGAGACAGTCCTCAGGGAACAGAAGGGGCCACTGTATATATCCACAAAGCTGGGATACCTCCCCAAAATCCACAAGGTGCATGTCCACTCTCCACCAGATGAGATCCTTTCTTCTATTTCTATACAAGGAGAAAAGACGCAGACACAGTAGGTGGTCTGCGTTCTGATAGACAGTTGGACAGTCTCGTTTGTTCTGATGGTGAATGAGTGACATTGGGACAGTTGCCTCCTCCTCCACAGTGGCCAGAAAATATTCATCTATGGGAGTGACACACACAAGGAGTGCTCTCTCAATTCTACCCCATGACACACACACATTTTGCCCAAGAAGACTTCTTTACACGCACCCTACCAAGAAATACGGACAGAAAACAATTTTATGAAATGTAGTCCAGTCTCTCGATGCTGACATGTAAGAAGCCACCAGAGTCCCACCTTGCCCTCATGAAATCCACTAGACCCAAGCAAACCACAGTCTGCAAAAAAAGGGAATATCAGTAATCTTTCTTCCTCTTGATAATATGCAACTATCCCACGACAACCACAAATAGGTTCTTTCTCCCATGAGAGGAAACAAAATACACTTTTGTCTGCTAGGGGTATTTATTTTGTCCCACATGATTTGATATCCTAAATGCTAACATTAAGATAGACAGTTTCCGACCATAACACACCTGATGTGAGATGACAATGGGATGAGACAGGTGGAGAAAACATAAACAAATGATTACTATGTATCCAAACACATTCCTACAACATAAGGAGTAATTCGTGTTATTTGCATGCTCACTTCTGCCACTACACTGTATTCGGAGAAAGGCAACTATAATGACTTTCTTCACCACCCACCCATTGATCCCCTTTCTTCAGGAAAATACCTGAGCTAGTCCTCATCCCAGCCAGTTGGGAGGACTAGACCTTCATTCAGGAACATTGGTCTATTATCAGACATTCTGAATTAAACTGTGGCACGTTCATGACCGTAACCACAAACCAGGGACCCCTAGGGGATCCCCTGAATCCATACATACCGTCCCTTGCCTCACTTGTGCAGTAGACACCCAGGACCCCCTGTGACAGTCACCATGAATCACCCCAGCCAGTGCCCTCACGTTGACTCCTGATTCACTCCCAGGAGGCGCTGAAAGAACGAAGGCTCTGACTCTGCCCACAGAGCCATGCAGTCAGTATGCCCCGGGGATCACCATCCACAGCACACTCTCCATATGGCTGATGAAAGTGTCCATTCTGAATCAACTTTTCAGATCATACAAGGTATGGAGTTTAATTCAAGCTCCATTACCCAGAGCAGGTCAGTGAAACCCCATGTCCTAGGTGGCCGAGTTGGACCTAGGGAAATAAGAAGAAGTAAGATTTTCCACGGTGCCTCGACCCCACCCTGTGAAGCACAGCGAGCACACAATCCTGGGGGATGGGGAAGGGGTTGCTCCCCAAGATGCAGATGCAGCTGCAGCCGGACTGGGTGAGGCCCAGAAATCTGCAGGTGGGACAGCTCCCCAGTGAGCCTGTGGTACTGCTCTTCCGGGGACCCTTCTCTGAGTGGTTTCACCCCTGCTCTTCTCCTGCTTGCAACCAGGGTGAGAGGCCCACAGGGAGGCACAGTGGGAGGCACAAGTGACCCGATTTCCCTCCCAGTCAGGGTCCATGGGGTCAGGACCCATACTCACTATGTCCACATCACCCCCTCCCTTCACAGGGCTGTGACAGTCACTTCTGACTCAGCTGTCTTCCTCCAACACCACTTCCTCTCCTCTCTTACAGGCTCTGTGCCTCCACTGACTGGCGGCCGACTCCCTCCATGTCAGTGGCCCTAATCAGGCCCATGAGCTCAGGCATGAAGACACCTCTTGGCAGCAGCAAGCCTGGTCCCCCAGCTGGTATATATACAGATATGAGCAACCATCCGGGGCTGATTCTGAGGATGGAACATAGATAAATGGCCCCCTAGGCATGACCAGGACTGAGAGCCAGGACTATGCTGACCATTGCTGTGCTACTTCACATACATTGAGAGTGCTGGCAGTGACTCAGGTGACATAGAAGGATGGGGGATGGGACATGAACCAACCTGTCATGGTCTGGCTCTCACTCTCACTGTCATCTAACCGGCTGCTGGTCAGGCCTAAGAACATGTTCCTAGTCCTGGCCCGGACCCTGAAGGATGGGAGAATAGCAGGTTCCCTGATCTCAGATCTGTGTTAACTCAACTGAAGAGTGGCAGATGGTGGGCTCAGCATGGGAACTATAGCCAGGCTTCAGAGTAGATAATACAGATATGGAGTGTCATTATACATCACGTGGTCCCCAGATGTAATCACGTGTCACTCTGGAGAGATGACAGCTGTATCAGAAAGCACAGCCCTGTGGGAATTTCCCTTCTCCTTGGGTACAAGCACCTGGATGGGCCCCAGCGGCTCTGTGACTCCATCCTTTCCTGGATGAGGTTTACAACAACCTACAGGGCTGCCCAAAGCTTACTGAGAAGGGGACCAGGCCCCTGCTGCTCCAGGTGCTTCCCTTCTTTGGGTTTTACAGAAACTGAGGAGGAAAAGCAGACACCACCTTGGAGCCCACCTGGAGACTTTCTCCTGGCACCACTGTCCATCCACTGCCCCAAGTCACCTGCACCAGGCAAGTCTGACCCTTTGCTATGGTCTGACCCACATGGACTGACACCTATGTCCATGTGACCCTGTGTGGTGGCCCCAGCTACATTAGGGCCTTACTGTAGCTCTGAGGAGAACAATATTTTCCAGTATTTGAAGAGATTTGTATCGTAAGTTCAATTTCTTTCCATGATTCTTTGACCTGTGATTTTGAAATTGATTTTGAGAGTAATTGCATGAGGTCCAAGGAGCAGATGAGGAATTTATTAAGAAGGAAGAACAGAGGCTTCTGCCATTTCCACCTTGGCTTCTGTTAGGAGGATACCTCTGTGGGAGACACAGAAGTGAGATCATTTTGTCCTCACAAAAGAATGGAGAGTTCCATTAGAATTTTTCTTCTAAATTTTACTTAATGACCTGAACAATCAGAAACAGGATCTTTGGTGGCAAACTCTATGGCCAAAACAATCATTCCATGGATTTTTCAGGTGAAAGGATCATGAAAGGTCCCTCTAGAGAATTACAATCTGGAGATTCCCACCAGAGCCTTCTTCATCAACAGCACAATGAATAGCCTGGCACCTCCATCCCTGGTCAGCTGGGAGGTCTCTATTGCCAAGTGCAGCAGCGCCCCCACAGGCCGCTGGCAGAACTGAGAGCATAAGCTGTCTCCTTCAGGACCTGGACCATTCAGGCTGAGGTTGTCCCACATCCCTTCCCAGTGTGAGCGGCCTTCCTCACCTGCTGCAGAGGACTCCTGCTGCCTTGCACCTGCCAGCTTCTGGGACGGGGACCTACACTCCTCTCCCTGTCCTCCCTTCCCTGTCAGGTGCAGCCCTCCCTCATGTTGCTGCTCAGGAAAGCAGTGACAGGTCATCCACGTGGGCCAAGACAGGGGGACTGGACCAGAGGCACATGTTGCCCCTTAATCACCTTGTGTCTACAGCTGGATAAGACAGGAAGGGAAGAATAGCAACTACTACCCTGATTGTCCTCTGCCCCCATGTGACCTAAGGTGAAATAGGGCTGGTCTGAACCCACCTTGTGTCAAACTTGTCCCCACCTCACCAGCTTCTTCCTAGAGGTCCCTCTATGTGCCCAACAGCTTCCTGGAGGACCTGATTTATTACCTGGAAATTGCCTCTTACCACACCTGACACATCCCTCTGTGACCAGAACACTCCCCTTAGGAGAAAAGTCCACATGAGCCCTGAACTGGGTTGGAGTCCCAGGTCCCTCAGGTTCCCCACCTTCCTTCAGATTCTCTACAACGGTCCCCAACGGCACTGACTGGGCTTTTCCCACTCGTGTCTTACTACTTCTTTCTTCTTCCTGACCTGAGAGCGGCTCCTGGACTCCCTCTTCAGAATGGGCCCTGACCTCTGATCATGGAGCAGCCTGCCTGTTCAGTTCTGTCTCATCTCTGGATCCATGTTCTCCAGCACAGAACTCACCACTGATGCCTTGGTCCCCATTCCGCCAGGAGGGTTTGCTTAGATGTGAAGAGTGGAGCTTACTTTCCTCACAAAGAGAAGTCCAAGGTAAGAAGATTGTTGTTTTCTGGGAGCTCACCAATTGCATGAGCACCCACAGTCTGGCTAGTGTTCCCTCTTCCTAACCCTACAATGTTGGCTTTGCTTCAACTCTTATTGATGATACACTCCAGGGAGCACTCAGCTCCAACTCCTACCCCATGTTCCTCAAGAAAGGTGCTGCTGAATCCCATAACTTCCTTCCTCATGAGAGGAAGCTTCGTGAGAATATCTACCCATTACCTTACATCCGTGGTCCACACTGGACCACATGATCAAGTCTGACTGCCAGGGACCTGAAGAAAGCAAGCTTCTGACTTCCAATTAAATGTAGGTGACAATGCACACGTAGAAAGGAGTTCAGTCTACCACCTGGGTCTGCACACCTGTGTGGCTATTATTGGGCCTCACACCCAAGATGGAGAGCAGACTCTGTCTCCTTCAGGTCAACACATGAGGGGGAATGTGCAAGACATAGTGGGTGAGAATACATATTTTTTAGGGGATGTTCTCTTGTCTCTTTGGGGATTGAGCCGCCATTGCCACCTTTCGCTGCTGCATGCACAGCTGCTTCAGGGAGAACCAGCCCCTGAGTTCTGTGTGCTCCAGTGCCAAGCCCCGCGATCACCTGCATGACCTCCACCACCCCACAGATATCTATGGGGATGCGTCAGGAGGGACCTGCCTCTTCAATCTCTAATAGGATTCTTCATGACACATCTGAGCCTATCATGGCTGGTCTATGGGTGGCATAGCCCACAGTGGAGAGGATTTTTTTCCCTCTGGTCAGCACTTCATGGGTCAGGGAAGCATGACTTAATCAGTGGATTCTGAATCTAAACATGGACGAAGACACCCTGGTAACTCCGGCAGCCAGTGTGAGCAACCACCAGGGTCAGCAGAGGTTATGTGGGAAAGCCACCTGGACAAGGGGAGGGTCTGGGCATCAGAGGCTCTAACATGCAGGGACTAATATTAGGACCTATCACCTTAAGGAAAGGTGTCTGTTTCTTAGAGAATCTTACTTCACACTGATTTCCAAATCCCACTGGCTTCAGGTCTCTTAGATTTGACTTTTCTGGATTTTCTTACTCTTTTGGCACAGGCACTACAACTGTATTTCACCAGCCCATGGCAAAATACAGACACTGTCCAGCATTCTTCTCAGAAGTGTTCTATATGAGCCTGTCAGCACATTGGGAACACTGAGGCACAGCATCTCTCTAGCGCCCCAGGAGCTCACATCAAGGACAGAATCTTACAGAACAGCAGGGACTCCTAGAATAGACTATATGCCCTTGGTAAGGGTGACATTTTAATGGGGTCTGACTCTCAGGAGCTGTGCTTGGGTTAGGATGCTACCCCAATCTTTGCCTTCTCATTTCACCATGAAACAGATTCATAATATTCAGACTGACCTCATCTCTGAGTACTGCTATGGCCAACCTAGCCAGAAACCAAGGCAGGACATAGTCTGGGATAGACATATCATCCCCAGATAAGGGAAAAACAGTTGAAGGAGAATATCATGGGCCAGTGGTTGGGTCTGCAGATGTTGCTCCCCTCTGCTGTATGCCCCTTAGTTCTGAGCCCTTCTCTGAAAACACAAAGCTCCACAGCAGCTGCCCCTGAGACCTAGCTGATTTGCATAACCAGCAGATGTTTTCAGCAAATGAACAAAAGTAACCTGTGTGGGTAAACCTGCCAACCTGGGCCCTGGGGAGAAGAATTGGGACACCTCTACCAGAGATTGAACCCCTGTCCTCTTCAGAATCCTGTCTCTATGCAGAGATACTAAACCCATGTTCACACACCTCTGGCCCCACAGATCTAGAAAAAGGCTGGACCTGATTCTGAGCTCAGCTAGGGGCTACCCATGGTGGGCAGGATACTCATGATCTTCCAGCAACATAAGGGGCTCATGGGCTAATACCAGAAGGACTTTGATCATTGGCTCTCCAGGACTAACCCTGCAAAGAGAAAAGGGGTGGGGAGTTCCATTACATCACAGACTCCATTCCCGTCAGGCCTATGGGCCCTTGGGACTGAGACTGGGTGAATTGGCAACTTGTGTTCCCAGAGAATCCCTGGAGCTCAGTCTAGACTAGGCAGCTAGGAATATCTCCTAAGAATGTGTCTGTGTGGCTGCATGTAGAAGAATGAAAACTTGACCATTCTCTTACACCAAACACAAAGATAAACTCAAAATGGATAAAAGACCTCAATATGAGACAGGAATGCATCAGAATCCTAGAGGAGAACATAAGCAGGAACCTCTTCTATATCAGCCACAGCAACTTCTTTCAAGATATGTCTCCAAAGGCAAAGTAAACAAAAGCAAAAATGGACTTTTGGGACTTCATCAAGATCAAAAGCTTCTGCACAGCAAAGGAAACAGTCAACAAAACAAAGAGGCAACCCACGGAATGGGAGAAGATATTTGCAAATGATGGTATAGACAAAAAGGTTGATATCCAGGATCTGTAAAGAACTCCTCAAACTCAACACACAGAAATCAGACAATCATATAAAAAAAGGGGGGAGGCTGATGACATGAACAGACACTTCTCCAATGAAGACATACAAATGGCTATCAGACACATAAAAAAATGTTCATCATCATAGCCATCAGGGAGATTCAAATTAAAACCACATTGAGATACCACCTTACACCAGATAGAATGGCCAAAATTAGCAAGACAGGAAACAACATGTGTTGGAGAGGATGTGGAGAAAGGGGAACACTCTTACACTATTGGTGGGAATGCAAGTTGGTGCAGCCACTTTGGAGAACAGTGTGGAGATTCCTCATGAAATTTAAAATAGAGTTTCCCTATGACCCTGAAATTGCACTACTGGGTATTTACCGCAAAGATACAGATGTAGTGAAAAGAAGGGCCATCTGTACCCCAAAGTTTATAGCAGCAATGGCCACAGTCGCCAAACTGTGGAAAGAACCAAGATGCCCTTCAATGGACAAATGGATAAGGAAGATGTGGTCCATATACACTATGGAGTATTATGCCTCCATCAGAAAGAATGAATACCCAACTTTTGTAGCAACATGGATGGGACTGGAAGAGATCATGCTGAGTGAAATAAGTCAAGTAGAGAGTCAATTATCATATGGTTTTACTTATTTGTGGAGCATAACAGATAACATGGAGGACAGGGGGAGATGGAGAGGAGAAGGGAGTTGAGGGAAATTGGAAGGGGAGGTGAACCATGAGAGACTATGGACACTGAAAAACAACCTGAGGGATTTGAAGGGGTGGGGGGTGGGGGGTGGGAGGGTGGGGGAACCAGATGGTGGGTATTAGAGAAGACACGTATTGCATGAAGCACTGGGTACAAAAACAATGAATACTGGTAACGCTGAAAAGAAATAATTAAAAAAAAAAATGGGTCTGTATTCCAACACACTTCTCGTCTTTTCTCTTCCAGGCTCCATGGCCTCTTGCCTGCTAATCAGCCCCCCTCAGTGTTGATGACTCTGGGACAGACAGACAGGATCACCTGTGGGGGAAGCAACATCGGAAGGAAAGATGGTCAAGGGTACCAGCAAAACTAGTCCAGGACCCCCTGCAGATTACCTATGGTGATAGCAACTGGGACAAAGGCATCCTTGACCAATTCTCCAGATCCAACTGGGAACATGGCACCCTGACCATCAGCAGGGCCATAGCTGAGGATGAGGCAGAATATTACCATCAGTCATTTGACCACAGTGGTAATGCTCACAGTGACACAGGCAGACAGGGAAGTGAGACACATACCCCTTCCCCGTCTGTGTCACACTGTCCTCCAACCCCAGGAGGCCTGTGCAGAGAGCAGTGTGCAGGTCTGACCCAGGTCCCCACATCTGAGGTCCCCTGAGATCCCGCTCAACCCAGCCCAACATTTAGGTTCTGTGCAGGGTGGATGGCAGAGGAAATTTACACAGATATTAAAACTACATTTCACCTAGGAGGAGGAGTCAAGATGGCGGAGAAGTAGCAAGCTGAGACTGCTTCAGCTAGCCGGAGATCAGCTAGATAGCTTATCTAAAGATTGCAAACACCTGAAAATCCATCGGCAGATCGAAGAGAAGAAGAACAGCAATTCTGGAAACAGAAAAACAACCACTTTCTGAAAGGTAGGACCGGCGGAGAAGTGAATCCAAAGCGACGGGAAGATAGACCCCGGGGGGGAGGGGCCGGCTCCCGGCAAGCGGCGGAGCAACCGCGCACAAAATCAGGACTTTTAAAAGTCTGTTCCGCTGAGGGACATCGCTCCAGAGGCTAAACTGGGGCGAAGCCCACGCGGGGTCAGCGTGGGCTCAGGTCCCGCAGGGTCACAGAAGGATCGGGGGTGTCTGAGTGTCGCAGAGCTTGCGGGTATTGGAACGGGAAAGCCAGCTACAGAGACAGAGCCGACAGTAAGCTCGCAGCTCCGTGTTACCTTGAACCGGTCGCAGGCTCGGTGAGCTCGGAGCGCGGCCGGAGGTCAGGCAGACGGGAGTAACTGGGCGCTGTTCTCTGAGGGCGCACTGAGGAGTGGGGCCCTGGGCTCTCGGCTCCTCCGGGCCGGAGACCAGGAGGCCACCATTTGTATTCCCGTCCTCTGGAACTCTACGGAAAGCGCTCAGGGAACAAAAGCTCCTGAAAGCAAACCCGAGCGGATTACTCACCCCGGCCCCGGGTAAGGGCGGTGTAATTCCGCCTGGGGCAAAGACACTTGAGAATCACTACTACAGGCCCCTCCCCCAGAAGATCAACAAGAAATCCAGCCGAGACCAAGTTCACCTACCAAGGAGTGCGGTTTCAATACCAAGGAGAGCAGCAGAATTCCAGAGGAGGAGAAAGCCAAGCACAGAACTCATGGCTTTTTTCCTGTGATTTTTTTTAGTCTTGCAGTTAATTTAATTTTTTCTTTTTCATTTTTTTTTTCTCGCCTTCGGGTAAAATTTTTTTTTTAACTGTTACCTTTTTCTTTTTTAACGATTTTTTACTAGTTTATCTAATATATATATATATTTTTTACATTTTTCCTAGGTGTTTTCTTTTTTAAAAAATTCTTTTCTTTTCTTTTTCTTTTCTTTTTGTTTTTTTTTTTCTTTCTTCCTTTTTGAACCTCTTTTTATCCCCTTTCTCCCCACTCACGATTTTGGATCTCTTCTAATTTGGTTAAAGCATATTTTCCTGGGGTTGTTGCCACCCTTTTAGTATTTTACTTGCCCCTTCATTTACTCTTACCTGGACAAAATGACAAGACGTAAAAATTCAACACAAAAAAAAGAACAAGAGGCAGTACCGAAGGCTAGGGACCTAATCAATACAGACATTGGTAATATGTCAGATCTAGAGTTCAGAATGACAATTCTCAATGTTCTAGCCGGGCTCGAAAAAGGCATGGAAGATATTAGAGAAACCCTCTCGAGAGATATAAAAGCCCTTTCTGGAGAAATAAAAGAACTAAAATCTAACCAAGGTGAAATCAAAAAAGCTATTAATGAGGTGCAATCAAAAATGGAGGCTCTAACTGCTAGGATAAATGAGGCAGAAGAAAGAATTAGGGATATAGAAGACCAAATGACAGAGAATAAAGAAGCTGATCAAAAGAGGGACAAACAGCTACTGGACCACGAGGGGAGAATTCGAGAGATAAGTGACACCATAAGACGAAACAACATTAGAATAATTGGGATTCCAGAAGAAGAAGAAAGTGAGAGGGGAGCAGAAGGTATACTGGAGAGAATTATTGGGGAGAATTTCCCCAATATGGCAAAGGGAACAAGCATCAAAATTCAGGAGGTTCAGAGAATGCCCCTCAAAATCAATAAGAATAGGCCCACACCCCGTCACCTAATAGTAAAATTTACAAGTCTCAATGACAAAGAGAAAATCCTGAAAGCAGCCCGGGAAAAGAAGTCTGTAACATACAATGGTAAAAATATTAGATTGGCAGCTGACTTATCCACAGAGACCTGGCAGGCCAGAAAGAGCTGGCATGATATTTTCAGAGCACTAACGAGAAAAACATGCAGCCAAGAATACTATATCCAGCTAGGCTATCATTGAAAATAGAAGGAGAGATTAAAAGCTTCCAGGACAAACAACAACTGAAAGAATTTGCAAATACCAAACCAGCTCTACAGGAAATATTGAAAGGGGTCCTCTAAGCAAAGAGAGAGCCTACAAGTGGCAGATCAGAAAGGAACAGAGACCATATACAGTAACAGTCACCTTACAGGCAATACAATGGCACTAAATTCATATCTCTCAATAGTTACCCTGAATGTG
Source organism: Mustela putorius furo (assembly GCF_011764305.1). Lineage (NCBI taxonomy): Eukaryota > Metazoa > Chordata > Mammalia > Carnivora > Mustelidae > Mustela > Mustela putorius. Next base: position 1,197,695 of record NW_025422010.1, read on the forward strand.
AATGGGCTAAATGCCCCTGTCAAAAGACACAGGGTATCAGAATGGATAAAAAAACAAAACCCATCTATATGTTGCCTCCAAGAAACACATTTTAAGCCCGAAGACACCTCCACATTTAAAGTGAGGGGGTGGAAAAGAATTTACCATGCTAATGGACATCAGAAGAAAGCAGGAGTGGCAATCCTTATATCAGATCAATTAGATTTTAAGCCAAAGACTATAATAAGAGATGAGGAAGGACACTATATCATACTCAAAGGGTCTGTCCAACAAGAAGATTTAACAATTTTAAATATCTATGCCCCCAATGTGGGAGCAGCCAACTATATAAACCAATTAATAACAAAATCAAAGAAACACATCAACAATAATACAATGATAGTAGGGGACTTTAACACTCCCCTCACTGAAATGGACAGGTCATCCAAGCAAAAGATCAGCAAGGAAATAAAGGCCTTAAATGACACACTTGACCAGATGGACATCACAGATATATTCAGAATATTTCATCCCAAAGCAACAGAATACACATTCTTCTCTAGTGCACATGGAACATTCTCCAGAATAGATCACATCCTCGGTCCTAAATCAGGACTCAACCGGTATCAAAAGATTGGGATCATTCCCTGCATATTTTCAGACCACAATGCTCTAAAGCTAGAACTCAACCACAAAAGGAAGTTTGGAAAGAACCCAAATACATGGAGACTAAACAGTATCCTTCTAAAGAATGAATGGGTCAACCGGGAAATTAAAGAAGAATTGAAAAAAATCATGGAAACAAATGATAATGAAAATACAACGGTTCAAAATCTGTGGGACACAACAAAGGCAGTCCTGAGAGGAAAATATATAGCGGTACAAGCCTTTCTCAAGAAACAAGAAAGGTCTCAGGTACACAACCTAACCCTACACCTAAAGGAGCTGGAGAAAGAACAAGAAAGAAACCCTAAGACCAGCAGGAGAAGAGAAATCATAAAGATCAGAGCAGAAATCAATGAAATAGAAACCAAAAAAACAATAGAACAAATCAACGAAACTAGGAGCTGGTTCTTTGAAAGAATTAATAAAATTGATAAACCCCTGGCCAGACTTATCAAAAAGAAAAGAGAAAGGACCCAAATAAATAAAATCATGAATGAAAGAGGAGAGATCACAACTAACACCAAAGAAATACAAACTATTATAAGAACATACTATGAGCAACTCTACGCCAATAAATTTGACAATCTGGAAGAAATGGATGCATTCCTAGAAACATATAAACTACGCAACTGAACCAGGAAGAAATAGAAAGCCTGAACAGACCCATAACCAGTAAGGAGATAGAAACAGTCATTAAAAATCTCCAAACAAACAAAAGCCCAGGGCCAGACGGCTTCCCGGGGGAATTCTACCAAACATTTAAAGAAGAACTAATTCCTATTCTCCTGCAACTGTTCCAAAAAATAGAAATGGAAGGAAAACTTCCAAACTCATTTTATGAGGCCAGCATCACCTTGATCCCAAAACCAGACAAGGATCCCACCAAAAAAGAGAGCTATAGACCGATATCCTTGATGAACACAGATGCGAAAATACTCAACAAAATACTAGCCAATAGGATTCAACAGTACATTAAAAAGATTATTCACCACGACCAAGTGGGATTTATTCCAGGGCTGCAAGGTTGGTTCAACATCCGCAAATCAGTCAATGTGATACAACACATCAATAAAAGAAAGAACAAGAACCATATGATACTCTCAATAGATGCTGAAAAAGCATTTGACAAAGTACAACATCCCTTCCTGATCAAAACTCTTCAAAGTGTAGGGATAGAGGGCACATACCTCAATATCATCAAAGCCATCTATGAAAAACCCCCCGCAAATATCATTCTCAATGGAGAAAAACTGAAAGCTTTTCCGCTAAGGTCAGGAACACGGCAGGGATGTCCATTATCACCACTGCTATTCAACATCGTACTAGAGGTCCTAGCCTCAGCAATCAGACAACAAAAGGAAATTAAAGGCATCCAAATCGGCAAAGAAGAAGTCAAATTATCACTCTTCGCAGATGATATGATACTATATGTGGAAAACCCAAAAGACTCCACTCCAAAACTTCTAGAACTTATACAGGAATTCAGTAAAGTGTCAGGATATAAAATCAATGCACAGAAATCAGTTGCATTTCTCCACACCAACAGCAAGACAGAAGAAAGAGATATTAAGGAGTCAATCCCATTTACAATTGCATCCAAAACCATAAGATACCTAGGAATAAACCTAACCAAAGAGACACAGAATCTATACTCAGAAAACTATAAAGTACTCATGAAAGAAATTGAGGAAGACACAAAGAAATGGAAAAATGTTCCATGCTCCTGGATTGGAAGAATAAATATTGTGAAAATGTCTATGCTACCTAAAGCAATCTACACATTTAATGCAATTCCTATCAAAGTACCATCCATCTTTTTCAAAGAAATGGAACAAATAATTCTAAAATTGATATGGAACCAGAAAAGACCTCGAATAGCCAAAGGGATATTGAAAAAGAAACCCAACGTTAGTGGCATCACAATTCCGGACTTCAAGCTCTATTACAAAGCTGTCATCATCAAGACAGCATGGTACTGGCACAAAAACAGACACATAGATCAATGGAACAGAATAGAGAGCCCAGAAATAGACCCTCAAATCTATGGTCAACTAATCTTCGACAAAGTAGGAAAGAATGTCCAATGGAAAAAAGACAGCCTTTTCAATAAATGGTGCTGGGAAAATTGGACAGCCCCATGTAGAAAAATGAAATTGGACCATTTCCTTACACCACACACAAAAATAGACTCAAAATGGATGAAGGACCTCAATGTACGAAAGGAATCCATCAAAATCCTTGAGGAGAACACGGGCAGCAACCTCTTCGACCTCTGCCGCAGCAATATCTTCCTAGGAACAATGCAAAAGGCAAGGGAAGCAAGGGAAAAAATGAACTACTGGGATTTCATCAAGATCAAAAGCTTTTGCACAGCAAAGGAAACAGTTAACAAAATCAAAAGACAACTGACAGAATGGGAGAAGATATTTGCAAACGACATATCAGATAAAGGACTAGTGTCCAGAATCTATAAAGAACTTAGCAAACTCAACACCCAAAGAACAAATAATCCAATCAAGAAATGGGCAGAAGACATGAACAGACATTTTCTGCAAAGAAGACATCCAGATGGCCAACAGACACATGAAAAAGTGCTCCATATCACTCGGCATCAGGGAAATACAAATCAAAACCACAATGAGATATCACCTCACACCAGTCAGAATGGCTAAAATCAACAAGTCAGGAAATGACAGATGCTGGCGAGGATGCGGAGAAAGGGGAACCTTCCTACACTGTTGGTGGGAATGCAAGCTGGTGCAGCCACTCTGGAAAACAGCATGGAGGTTCCTCAAAATGTTGAAAATAGAACTGCCCTATGACCCAGCAATTGCACTATTGGGTATTTACCCTAAAGATACAAATGTAGTGATCCAAAGGGACACATGCACCCGAATGTTTATAGCAGCAATGTCCACAATAGCCAAACTATGGAAAGAACCTAGATGTCCATCAACAGATGAATGGATCAAGAAGATGTGGTATATATACACAATGGAATACTATGCAGCCATCAAAAGAAATGAAATCTTGCCATTTGCAACAACATGGATGGAACTAGAGCGTATCATGCTTAGCGAAATAAGTCAAGCAGAGAAAGACAACTATCATATGATCTCCCTGATATGAGGAAGTGGTGATGCAACATGGAGGCTTAAGTGGGTAGAAGAAGAATAAATGAAACAAGATGGGATTGGGAGGGAGACAAACCATAAGTGACTCTTAATCTCACAAAACAAACTGAGGGTTGCCGGGGGGAGGGGGTTTGGGAGAAGGGGGTGGGATTATGGACATTGGGGAGGGTATGTGCTTTGGTGAGTGCTGTGAAGTGTGTAAACCTGGTGATTCACAGACCTGTACCCCTGGAAATAAAAATATATGTTTATAAAAAATAAAAAATAAAGATTTAAACAAAAAAAAAAATCCTTGAGGAGACCACAGGCAGCAACCTCTTCGACCTCAGCCGCAGCAACATCTTCCTAGGAACAGCGCCAAAGGCAAGGGAAGCAAGGGCAAAAATGAACTATTGGGATTTCATCAAGATCAAAAGCTTTTGCACAGCAAAGGAAACAGTTAACAAAATCAAAAGACAACTGACAGAATGGGAGAAGAATTTTGCAAACGACATATCAGATAAAGGACTAGTGTCCAGAATCTATAAAGATCTTAGCAAACTCAACACCCAATAAACAAATAATCCAATCAAGAAATGGGCAGAGGACATGAACAGACATTTCTGCAAAGAAGACATCCAGATGGCGAACAGACACATGAAAAAGTGCTCCATATCACTTGGCATCAGGGAAATACAAATTAAAACCACAATGAGATATCACCTCACACCAGTCAGAATGGCTAAAATCAACAAGTCAGGAAATGACAGATGCTGGCGAGGATGCGGAGAAAGGGGAACCCTCCTACACTGTTGGTGGGAATGCAAGCTGGTGCAGCCACTCTGGAAAACAGCATGGAGGTTCCTCAAAATGTTGAAAATAGAACTGCCCTATGACCCAGCAATTGCACTACTGGGTATTTACCCTAAAGATACAAACATAGTGATCCAAAGGGGCACGTGCACCCGAATGTTTATAGCAGCAATGTCCACAATAGCCAAACTATGGAAAGAACCTAGATGTCCATCAACATATGAATGGATCAAGAAGATGTGGTATACATACACAATGGAATACTATGCAGCCATCAAAAGAAATGAAATCTTGCCATTTGCGACAACATGGATGGAACTAGAGCGTATCATGCTTAGCGAAATAAGTCAAGCAGAGAAAGACAACTGTCATATGATCTCCCTGATATGAGGAAGTGGTGATGCAACATGGGGGTGTAAGTGGGTAGGAGAAGAATAAATGAAACAAGATGGGATTGGGAGGGAGACAAACTATAAGTGACTCTTAATCTCACAAAACAAACAGGGTTGCTGGGGGGAGGGGGTTTGGGAGAAGGGGGTGGGATTATGGACATTGGGGAGGGTATGTGCTTTGGTGAGTGCTGTGAAGTGTGTAAACCTGGTGATTCACAGACCTGTACCCCTGGGGATAAAAATATATGTTTATAAAAAATAAAAAATTAAAAAAAAAAAGAAATGGTAGTAATAATCAGGTGCATAATGTGACGTGTCTGGGGACAATGGTCAGCTTTCTTTTCCATCCAATCTTGTTCTTATTCATTGGGCTCCATAGCAAAGGGTCATGTTATACGGCGCATGTTTATTTATCAGATGGTTGTTTATTCATGGCCTAGTCACTTCGGATTTAATTTTTATTACAACTCTCATCTCCTAGAGCTTGGCATGGGAGGATTTTGAACTCCCGTGCCTGTGGTTTGTTGAATAGGGAATCAGCTAATTCAGACTTGGATATAATTGCACATGACACAGCTCACACAGCATCTGAAAACTTTTCCTTGTGTACCCACAGAGGCAGACAGGAGACTCCAACACCAAGATTAGCTCGCTGAGACCCCATTGCATTTGTCTAATTAATTAAACTCATCAATATTTTGTATCATTTAATTTGAAAACAAGTGTTTCTCACAGCAGTATAAGCTTCCTTAATTCGCAGCAGGTAATGTGATTGCCCAGACAGGCTAGTTTCCCAGGAAAACAGAGGCAAGTGGGAGGAAGGGAGGGTGACTGCCCTGATCTGGTTGCGGAGAGTGTGTCTTGGGTACCTCTGACTCCTCCTGACAGGGACTCAAAGTAGGGGGCACTGTTTGGGGTGTTTCATAATGACTGTCATAGTGCAGTTGTGTGTCTACAACACAACTGGGTGAACAGGAGTATATGGACTCAGGAGATCCCCTAGGATACCCGGGACTGTGATGACAGTCATCAATTCAGCAGAGTCCAATTCAGCAGATCTGATAATGGACCAGCCTTCCAGAGTGAACGTTTGGTCATGGGGGGCATCATGAGTAGATCAGGGATTTGCTGAGAGAAAGGGATATGGAGTGAGCAATGAAGAAGGTAATTCTAGACTCCATGTTGATCTCAGGGTAGTGGTAGAAATGAATAAGATAAAAGTAATAAAGGTTTCTTCCTTATGTTGACATGAATAGGTTTGGTTATATTTTAAGCACATGTTTTCTGTTCTACTTCCCTGTTTCATCCCTTCATCATCTAACATCACAGATGCTAACAATAGTTAGCTTTACATCTCATTATTGAAGATATAGATTATCATATGGCAGGGACAAACATAAAGATCACTATTGGACAATGATACACTTTTATCCTCTTGTGGGAAAGGGGTGAGCATGATTGTAACTGTTCACAGGATATTTTATCATGTTAGGTGGAGACATGGCTACCAACATTCTCTTTATTTGGAGACTGTGGTGTGGGGTGCATGGGTGGATTTCTGTGGATGAGGGATCATCTGTGGTGTCTTAAGTGTCACTGTTGACAGGCTGAGCTCTATTTCACAGAATTATTGTCTGTCCATGTATCTGGATGGGTGTAAAGAGAGATTCTTGCCCCGATATGGAGGGTGGAAGTGAGAAAGGATCCATTCTGGTCTCACTCCTGTGGTGGTTTTGTTTCTTGTGGCCACTTTGTAGGCAGTGGCAACTGCCCCATTATCCCCATTTGCCATCAAGAAGGATGTGACTGTGCAACAATCTGTCAGAACTCAGAACACCTAGTGTGTCTGGATATTTTTTCAGTGTATAAAAATATAAGTAACAAACTGATCTATCTGGAGATTGGACAAGTACGTTGGTGATTTGGGTGAGAAAGCCCAGCTCTGTGGGTACACAGTGGTCTCCTCAGGTCCCTGAGAACCCTGTCAGGCATGTTCCCCCTCCTCCATTGTTCCTGGAAGCAGTCTCTGAGGAGGAGAAGTCCATGTGCAGGAAATCTGGAAGGAGTTGGGGAGCTCAGCCCGCGTAGAAGGAGAAGGGGCCTGCAGTGAGATATCAGGTGCGGCCTCCTACCTGTGGGGAGATCTCAAGCTGGGACCATTCAGGACATCTGAACCTGAGGCAGGGCCTTGGGGTGCTGGCCTGAGGTGATCATTTACCTGAATCTTTCTGAGAAGGGCCATAACTTGGGGAGGCAGATTTTTGAAGCAAAAGCACTTCCCAGTGAGAAGCCCCCCTGTGAGCTGTCAGGGGTTCCAGGCAGTAGTGGGTGGGTGTGTGAGCCCAGAGGAGGGGATGTGGGTGACCCCTCTGTCTACTGTGCCCATCCTCTCTGCTCAGATGGCTCCCACTGATGGCTTCAGGGTTTTAGCAGCCCAGTTTCTCTGGGAAATTTGGACTCTAATCCTGGTCTGTTGTGTGACGAGCGGCCCATAGCACAAGGAAAATGCAGAGATCATGAGCACTGGACAAAAGGCTCCCTCTGTCTTTCCTCCACTGAAGCCCTCTGGCCCACATTCACACACAGGCCCAGAGAGCAGGTAGTCTGGTGCAGCCAGGTAAATGGTCTCCTGACCCAATGAGTGCAGGACTGCCTGAGAGCAGAGTGGGGGAGGAGCTCTGGAGGCCTCAGACCTGGGTGCCTGGAACAGACCTGCTTTTCTATGGTCCTTCTGGGGCTGGAGGAGAGTGCAACGCAGTCAGGGAAGTGGATTTTGTCTCACTTCCCCACCTGCCTGTGTCACTGTGAGCATTACCACTGCTGTCGTAGGACTGACAATAGTAGTCAGCCTCATCCTCATCTCGAGTCCCGCTGATGGTCAGGGTGGCCGTGTTTCCTGATTTAGAAGCTGAGAACCGGTCAGAGATCCCTGAGGGTCGCTCATTATTTTTATTAATCACAAGCACAGGAGCTTGTCTTGGCTTCTGTTGGTACCAATATGCGTATCTTTTCCCCAGTACATCTCCAGAGCAGGTGATTGTAGCTGTCTGTCCCTGGGTCACCGACACAGAGGGCGGCTGAGTCAGCCCACTGGAGGCCATGGAACCTGAAAAGACAGGAGAGGAGGGGTTGGTGTGAGGTCCAGAGGCTCATTCCCAGGGGCCCAATATAGAATCAGTGTTGGTGCTGAGCTCAGAGTTTGGAGCAGGTCCAGCTCAGGTCCCATGAAGTCTGAGCTTGTGTGAAGGGCCTGGGTCACACCTGTGCAGAGAGTGATGATGGGGAGCAGGAAAAGGGTCCAGGCCATGGTGGAGATGCCCAGAGCTCTGTCTCCAGAGACCCCACAGCAGGGCAGACTCAACCAGGCTTCTCTTATTCCCTCCAGGGCCATGGGGCAGTGATTGCTAGTATTTATGCAAATATATTTCCTCCATGCTTTCTGACTGGATTATTCACTTGTGAGATCAAAATAGGTGACTGAGGAGGAAGCCAGGAGCCCCTGGCTTTCTTCTTGGAGCTTTCTGGTAGAAAATCAACCTTGTTTTTTTTTTTTTTTTTTAAGATTTTATTTATTAATTTGACAGAGAGAAATCACAAGTAGATGGAGAGGCAGCCAGGGAGAGAGAGAGATAGGGAAGCAGGCTCCCTGCTGAGCAGAGAGCCCGATGCCGGACTCGATCCCAGGAACCTGAGATCATGGCCTCAGGTGAAGGCAGCGGCTTAACCCACTGAGCCACCCAGGCGCCCTCAACCTTGGTTTCTAACGTCTGGTTTCAATAGTGAAATTCCTGGGATCTGATCCTATGACTCTGAAACCTCTGTGCCTGAGGTCTACATTGGTCTGGCTCAGGGCCTTGCAGGGTCCTGGACATGGGGTTAGCTGGCCCTCTGAGTGTGCAGACAACCCCTGATTCAGGATCGGTGCTCCTGTGGCCTCATTACCAACCTGTTCCTGCCTCAGATCTCCTCTCTGGCCCCCACTGCACTCTGGTCCCTGCTTGCCATGTCATCACATTGGGAAACTCTCTCATTCTGGGGTTCCTGCATGCCTTCCTACCTGGGAGTTGACTTGTTAACCAACCAGCAGCTGTTGGAGATTCCTCACAATATCTCATGTATTGACACAGGCTATTTTCATCCTTATGACAGCCCTCATCCCACAGGAGAGCAGAAATTGGCCACCATAATTATTTTCATCATGGGTTCATGTAAACATGTAAAGGCCATGAAAAATCTTTGGAAGCTTCCTAGTCTTTGTGTGAGTCCCCGAGGTCACACAATCCCCCCACCTGGCATGGGATTACTGCCAATTACTAATTGGCAGTTAGTAATCGGCACTAATGGAATCATCTGACCCCTTTAATCAATGCTTTGTAGTTGTCACTCCCTCACTGATTGGTTACCATCCCAGCACAAGAGGGAATGCTCTTTATCTGCCTCCCTTTCCCATTCCCTCTCATTGTTTTCACTGTTGGTGCATCTGTCTGTCTGTCCATGACTACGGAGTTATTTTCTTCCAAGTCATTAACACTGGAAGGCCTCAGGTGGGCTTGGGGGTGGGATAATTCATGATGTGGGTTTGTATATTATCTGGGCTTGAGACAGTGTCCCTGTAGCAAGCAGATGCTGTCCTTGCACAAGGACAGCTTCAGGGACCAGAGCTCCGGCCTGAGAAGGGAGCATCCATTTCCCTCTGGAGACAGTCTTAAAAGGACATTGCTGATGCCTTTTCCAGGGACCAGGGGCTTACTGGTCCCTGCTTTCCCTCTTTTAGCTGCTCCTGAGCAAGGAGCTGCAGCCTGGAAGAGGGAAAGTTGAGCTGAGGGTGATTGGTCATGACCTGCACAGAGGAGTCAGTGCCTGGGAACACTGGTGGACCATAAGAGGACCTGCATATCCCACCCAGTGTGTTAGGTCTCCCATCAATATTCTGTGTGTCTGACCCTCAGAATAAGGTCCCTGCAGCCTGAGAAGATAGAATGGACCATCCCAACATTCTCTGGGGACTGAACCCTGGACCCCTGCTTACCCCCAGGCCTGGCATCCTGGGCAGCCCCAAACTCTGTCTTGCTGCCCCTGCTGAAGCTCTGCTGTCCCCTGCTGCTGGTGGAGGGTTCAGTCCAGGGAATTTCCCCTTGCAGGTCACTGAACAGCACTTGTCACCTGAGAAAGGGTGTGGACCAGGGTTTCCAGCCTCCCAGAGGCAGCTGCGCTCCCTGCCCTGCCCAGCCCAGCACAGACAGGTCACATACACGGTGCAGGAGGCAGGACAGGTGTGATTCCTGTATTTGTCCTAGGGTTGAAGTGCCTGGCCTAGCCTGCTATCTTCTTTTAGAAAGGGGACTGCAGGTTTCAATATAGTGCATTGAAAAGTGTCGATACTGACACAATCCTGATGTCCCAAAGGCACCAGATTCCTCTGTATTTAGGAATCAAGATGATACATCTTGCATCTATATATGATAGAATACATGGAAAAGGAACACACAGTGGAAGATAAAGTATTGAGTAGAATATGGCTCATGGGGGGTATTCCAGAGGTCTCCAGGGAAAGATATTGAAAGTGAGAACATTGATTAACTAGTGAGAAGTGGGTGGGGCGGGGGGAATAAAGGGAGGAAGGAAGGGAGATGCAGAATGAGTAGGGGCGCTGGGGTAAGGGGATCTCCTTGAACACACTCTCATGCGAGGGTCAGACTGCCTGGCCTCTCCTCACAGTGTTAGTGGCATCACCTCCATCTTTCCTGGCTAGACCTTATCACCTGTTTCAGGTGCTCCCTGTGTTCAATAATAAGTTTCTCATCAGGCCCAAGAGATTCCTCCAATGAGACAATGGGACTAAAGGATTTCTATTCGTGAGGACTCTGCTACGGCCACAAGCTACATCAGAACTTCTGACAAAAATGTTCATTCCTGGCCTCAGGATCACCTGGCACTCCGTGAAGCCAGAAATCACTGTTGAGGAACAATGCAGGAGGAGATACTCACTCTTGCCACTTTCCTTACTCACTTGTACAGGACAAGAGCTGGCCAGTGGTCTCTTACTGAGACCCTGATCCTGTTATGAACTTGACAAATAGTAATTTCCACGAATGGAATCCTTTGACCCCTTTAACTAACTCTTTGTAGTTGTCACTCCCTCACTGATTGGTTACCATCTCAGCACAGGAGACAATGCTCCTTTCTGCCTTCCTTTTCCAGTCCCTCTCATTGTTTTCACTGTCTGTCCATCTGTCTGTCTGTTCGTGCCTACTGGGTTATTTTCTTCCAACTCATCCACACCAGAAGGCCCCAGGTGGGTCCTTTGGAGGTGGGATGATTCATTGTGTGGGTTTGGATATTATTCCCCTACTATCCTCTGGACTACAATGTATGTGGTGAGGAAAATCCCACTAGACAGACCTGTGGGAGTCCTTCTTTGGGACAATCTCTGCAAACCTTTGGTAGAAAACAATCCTTTACTGGAGTGATTAAGAGGCGCCTGTGATTCCCTGTGACTCAGCCCACAAGGTACTTGAAAGAAGTCACTGCAAGTCTGAGACCTGCTGTACACCTCTCCTCCTGCTCCTCTTTTACTCTTGCCTACTCTGTCTCTAGAGAAATAGCCACCTTCTCTCCTCCTACCCTCGTGGAGGGCTATGGGCAGTCCCTGGAATTTCCATCTCAGAGTGCCTCACTCACTAAGGGGACCAGGCCAGAGTTTCTGGGATCCAGCATCACAATTCTTCCCAACCCTGCTCAGGTCTATGCCCAGGGACCAGGGTTACCTTAATCAATACAGATGCTCAATGTTAACACAGAAGCGTGGGTGTGTGTGAAAGACGTTGCTTTTCAGATATCAGAAAATCCATGATGGAGCTCAACATGTCCAGTAAGCTGGCCCCTCTCCCATTATATGTATTTGAGATGGATCACTCACAGGGATGAGATTCAGAGGAGTCAATATATTTATCATGTTGGTGCACCCCCTTCACCATGCCTTGCTGTTGTACCAGTAGCTGTGTTTCTGGGAAGAACCTGGAAAAGTCCTATAGGCAGCATGTGGACTCATTCTTGGCACCAAAAATTGAAAACTGAGTACAGATGGAGAGAGCCAAGCCATGTTCTATGTTGGTCCTGGCAGAGACATTCTAACATGCATTCTGTTTTCCTACTACACCACAGCTCTGCACCCATCATGGGCTTAAGACTCTGTGGCATACCTCCCTCGTGGACCAAATGTTTCCTTTTGAACCTTCAATACTGGCAAGCATCCTATTATGCTTCATGATGAAATTATCATGATGGTATTCACTCAACCAACCTACTTGGCAATCTGCAGAACTCGGAGATCTCTGTCCATTCTCTGAGCAGAGACTTGTTATGGATGCACAGGGTCTGATGGTTCATGGGTTCATCTCAGACCACCTACTCTCTCATGGTCATTTTCCTGTCTGGGCTGATCTGGTCTTTCCCAGAAGTATGGCAAACTAAAGAGCATGTTCTATTTTCAAAATGACCTAAATTCGTCCCTGTGTCTGTCTCTTTGTAATGGTGTCTTGGGATTTTGTGCAGGATGACAGGGTTTCCAGAGAAAGTCAAAGGTCTCAGGGCTCTGGAGAGGGGGGGGATGCAGCAGCTCCCTCTGTATCCCCATGGTGAACAGTAGAGGGAGGTGGGAGGTTTTAGCTTCAATTCCCCTTTGGGTGTATCGCTGTGGCTTAACCATATTGACCATCGATTTTATGGCTGTCACCACAGTAATACTCAGCCTCATCCTCAGACTGGATGTCGGAGATGGTTAAATAGCGGTCAGCCCCAGAGCTGGATCCTGAGAAGCGACTGGGGATCTCGTCCCCCTTGCTGTGGCTTCCGTCACTATTAACCTTCATCACATACCGAGGGGCCTTCCCTGGGCCTGTTGACAGCAGTGAACAACTAGTATCCTGTGATACCAGTGAACCAGTGTTTTGCTCCCTGCTCAGGGTGCAGGTGAGCTTGACAGAGGCTCCCAGGGAGGCAGATGCAGATGGAGGCTGAGTCAGCACAGGCAGAGCACAGAAAACTGGAAACACAAACACAAAAATGATGCTGAATGAACTGGACACTGGACGGTGTTCCCTGGGCATTGTACTTGGAGGGAAATGACAAAGACGTGGAACCCTGACCCGTGACAATAATAAAGGGTAGAAGGTAGAAGGGAACCCAGTCCGTGGTGGAGGGGAATTGCGTAGAACTCTTCTCTGGGGCTGTGCTCCTGGGACTGAAGTCTTCAAACTCCCATCTTATCCTCTGTTTTTTACAGCTCAAGGAAGGTGGGGCATCAGATGCAAATCTACTTTCCATTCTTCTGTAGGTCTGTGTGAGCTCTTGTCTGAGTCCTGAGCTAAATAGCCTCATATTGGTAATTTCCTGAGGTTAGAAATAGGAACAGGTGTAGGTTTCTAAAGTGGAGAGTTGATTTTACACAAGAATCATCAGTGGAAGCATCAGTCATTCCCTTTGCACCTGAGCACAGCCCAAGGGATTTGGACTTACTGGGGTCTGAAAACAAGACCCACAGTGCCCCCCTGGGCACCCTGGGATGAATGTCATCCTATGTGCATTGTTAGTTTAACAAAATGACTACTTCTGAGCCCTCAGTAGGTTTAAAAACCTTTGCGAGTGTGTACGGGTTCCACTGAATGAGACACAATAAAAATAGTAGCCCTATGCTCAAGGCCCAATTTTCCTCCATTCTTTTAAATGAAGGATCTAACATTGAGAGGTTACATGGTTTTCTCATTTCTCATTTGCCATGACAGTGATGAGTAAGTCCAGTTTCCAATCCAGGAGATGTCCCAGAGCCTGCCCTTCCAATCCCCGCCCTGCACCAACCCCTCACCATGCTCCCTCTCCCCTCATCCCAAGGCTACTGAGACCTTCTGGTCACCACCCTCTCTCCTTTATTCCAGTCTATGCCCTCCCAGGTTCTGTTCTGACGATAATCAGATATTCATGATGGTGGTGTCTCTGTTTCCCAAGGAAAAACAGCCTGCTGGCTCTGAGTCTATGCTGGAGGGACAGTTACCCTAAGGAAACCTTATGTATTTACCTTCTCTGTCCATGGCTCCTATAGGGCATGAAAACCTGTGTGCCATCAAATGTGGGTAGTCCCAATAGAGAAGTGTTGTTGTTCAGGGGGACCCACCAGATTTCAAAGACATAGCATTAAAAATAAGGTAAAAAATATTTTTATATGTAATTCATATTGTTGTGATAATTTCACAAAACTGATCTAAACAAAGTGTGCTATGAAAACAAGTTCTGCTCATTTCTTCTCATTTTTTAAAATGTGTGTGGCTAGAAAACTTTAAATTATGAATGTGGTTGGAATGTTATTTCTGTTGGATGGGCTGCTCTGCAAAGTCCCAGTAGCAGTCACTTGCTTTTTAAAAAGGAGACAGAAGCTTCTGGAACATTAAGAAGGGGTCATGTCTTAGCCTGAAAGCACAAATGTCCATAGGTTGGTGATGGGCCCACAGGGATTTCGGGATCAGAATCCCTTGGTTTGCTGCTGGGTTGGCCACTTTTTAGCTTTGGCCTCAGGCAATTTACATATCCTACCTGCCTCACCTTCTGCTTCTATGAATTGGGGTGATAATCAGAATGTTTTTTTGTAGAAAAATGTTTTTTTGTAGTATCCTTTATCCTTAAACATGATATAAAGAAAAGTCGCTGGAGTTTAGAGGATGGAGGGAAATTATGGACTATTGAAATTGGGCAAAATTTCCTGGTAACCCTAAAATCTCTTTCTCTCTCTCTCTCTCTCTCTCTCTCTCTCTCTCACACACACACACACACACACACACACACCCTGGCTCTCAGAGGCACTACCATTGCACAGGTCACAAGGGGCACACCCTCTCAGGCTGCCATCCTGCTCACTGGGTCATGGTCCCAGGTACATGGTTCTGGTTCTCCAACAGAGACATCACAGGATGTCCCAGCTGAACTAGATCAGAACTACTTCCTGCTTCTTCAGACCTTGTGATATGTGTCATGTGATCCCCATTGTTTCACTAAAGTTGGTCCTACCTGTGATGTCCTTGTTCTGGGAGGGAGAACATAGTTCTGTAGATACTACAAACCTGACCTACATAGGTTGCCAGTCAGTGTGTGTCCTGTGCCCCGACCACAGAGGGTAGCACAGAGGCCTGGTGGGCAGGGGAGGGTTGATGGGACTCAGGGCTGGGGCTGGTGGCGCTGAGGGAAAAGAGGCTCAGGCAGAGAGACTGGGGCTCCTCACACTGATCCCTCTAGGAGTCAGAGAAGCACAATGGGGATTAAACAGGCTCTAGACATGTCATGTCCACAGCAGAGCTGAGATGGGCTCAGAAGGCCCTACACATGCAGCTGGAGGAGAAGCAGATCCTCTTGGTGTCCTGGGGGAACTCCTTCAGGGAGGCAGCAGGCACTGTACCCCACCTCTTGATGATGATGAGATCTTGTTTCACTTCTGACCTACCTGGTAGAATATAGAGACCAGAAGTTCGACATTTTCTCACTGTGGTGATAATCAGAGGGCAAGGATGGAGCCTGGATGTCCAGACATACAGATGGGTCAGGTAGGAGACGCTCAGGGCTTTCTCTGAGTTTGTTAGTTATGCTCCACCTGATCCCTGAGAGCTTTGTGGTACCCATGCTACCTGCAGAATCCTTCAAGGGGAGGGAGTGTCCAACCATGGCAGGGACACTTGTGGGTTGAATTATGTCCCACAGCTCCCAAGTGTATGTTTGAGTCCTCACCTCCAGCATCCCTCACTGGGCCATGATTTCAGTATAGGATCAATGCAGACTTAATTCCTTAAATTCAGATGAGGTTGCACTGGAGTAGGCTGGACCCTATTCCAATTCGACTGGGGTCCTTATGAGAGCAACAGTTTGGAGACACATTCTGACAGGGGAGGTCACCCTATGAAATTAGAGAAGGAATCTATAAGACCAGGAATGCCAAAAATTGCCAGAGAACCACCAGGTGTTGTAAGAGAGAAGATGAAACAGATTCTCTTCACAGCCTACAAAACAACAAGCAATCTGCCGTTGCCTTGGTCTCAGACTGCTGACCTCCAGAACCGTGAGACAATACATTTCTGTTCTCAGCTCTTTCCCCCCAGTTTGTGGGGCTCTTTTCTCCCAGCCCCAGCAAACTAATGCAGTGACCCATAAGAAGTCTGATTTTCCCCACAACACCAGCATGGCTGGGCTCCTTCCAGTTGCTTTAGTCTCTCTTATCACAGCAGCAGAAGATGGGCCTCAGCCAGGTGCTTTCTTCTTCAAGAGTGTCTGATTCTCCTCCCCTGAGACTGTCTCAAGTCCCCCAGACAGCACAGAGTCTGTCCTATAACCCAAGACTCCTGCTGGGATCCCATATGACTGTGGTCTGTCCAGGGCTGGCTCAGGGGCCTCAAAGGAGCCTGGCCATAAGGCTGACCTGGTTCATCTGGGACATGCAGAAAACACCTGATTCATGGAAAGATGGTCCCTTGGCTTCCTTACCTTTCTCCTGCTGCTTCAGTTCCCCTCTGCATCCCCCACAGACACTGTGATCTCATCCTTGGCATGTCGTCAAAATGGGAAACTTTCATTCTGAGGTTTGTTCATCACTTACAAAAGTGGGTGCTTACCTGTTAACCACCTGTTGCTGCAGATTCATCAGGATTTCGAGTCTATTTACACATAATGCTGCTGTCTCTCGCAGCTCCCATCCCACATCAGACCAGCAATTGGCATTGTCAGCCATTTCATTCCTCTTAATTTTTTCATCAATGTTTCATGGGAACATATGAAAATATATGAGAAACAACTTCAAGGTTTGTGATCTTGTAAGGATCCACACAATCACATGTTCCCATATGCTGTAGCTCAAGGGCGTGAGCTATGGTCCCTGCAGCCATGAAAGTCATGTCACTCTGGAGACAGTCTCACAAGGAGGCAGTAGATACTTCTTCCAGGAACCAGGGACCCCAAGTCCTCTGCCTCCTGCCCCCTGAGATAGTCTGAAAAAAGGAGCTGCAGCCCCAGGTCTGAGTTGGGGTGGAGTTGGGGAAGGAGAGGCAGAGTGTGAGTCATCGGGTGTCTCTGGTTGTGCCCAGAACGGAGGAGTCAGTCCCTGGGAACACTGTTGGAGAGAGAGGGGACCTGAATTTCCCAGGTGAGGTGCTCACTGTTCAGTACTCTTGTCAGTTTCCTGGGTGACACTGTGTGTCTGACCCTGAGAGCATGGTCCTTGCAGCCTGTGGAGTTAGGGTGGTTCATCTTGAAAGCGTCTGAGGACTGAACCACAGACAACCCGCTGACCCCCAGGCCTGCCATCTCTGTAAGTCTCCCCCCTTGGCAGCCCTAGCCTCTGTTCTGTGGCTCCTGATGCAGCTCTGTTGCCCCCTGCTGGTGGAGAAGGACTCAGGCCTGAAGCTTCCCTCCTGAGGATCACCCCAGAGCACCTGTCACCTGAGAAAGGGTTTGGGCCAGGGTTTCCAAGCTTCCACAGCCAGCCGCCACTCTGCTGTCCTCGGCCTAGCACAGAAGGTCACATACAAGGTGCAGAAGGCAGGGCAGGTGCGATTCCTGTACTTGTCCCAGGGTTGTAATGCCCTGGAGAGCCCACTGTCTTGTTTCAGAAAGGAGAGTGCAGGCTTCAGTGTAGAGCATTTGAAAAGGGTCAGTGTCCAGACAATCCTGTGTGATGTCCCACAGCCACTAGGTTCCTATGTATTTAGGAACCAGGACTGATGCTTTCTGCATCCCTATCCATGTAGTTGGGTCATTAGAGTGACAGGTGATGCTTCTGGAGCTTAGTTCAGTTGAACGGGGAAAATTTTACTCTAATTACTGCTATTTTTGCTACTATTAATTTTATTACAACTCACATCCTGTGAAGGTTGTTGTGGGAGAATTTTAAACTACTCTGTCTGTGGTTTGGTGCAATTGGGAATCTGCTAATTTGGGCTTGGGTAAAATTGCATGTGATGTGGTTTACAGAACAGCTAAAAACTTTTCCTTGTGTGCCTACAGAGGCAGATGGGAGACTCCCAACACCAAGGGTGACTCACTGAGACCCCACTGCATTTGCCTAATAAGTTAAACTCTTCAGTGTTTTATGACATTAATTTGATGAAGAGTGTTTCTCACATCAGTAGAAATTTCCCCATTTTACAGTAGGTGAAGTGAGTACCCAGAGAGGCTAGTTTCTCAAGAAAACAGAGGACAATGAGGTGAGTCCAGGAGTGGAGCTCACGTGTGCTGGATTCAGACCCTGGTCAGAGCAGAGCCTGACCAAGGCGGGAGGGATGGGTGTGACTGCCCTGCTCTGGGAGTGCATCATGGGTCCTTCTGACTCTGCCTGGCAGGGATTCAAAGTAAGGGTACTGCCCAGAGTATTTCATAATGACTGTCATGGGGCAATTGTCTGTCTACAAGACAATCGGGAAAAGCAGGAACATAGGGATTTAGGAGATCCCCTAGCATACCTCAGGACTGTGATTACAGTCACCAATTCACCACAACCCAATGCAGCACGTCAGATAATGGACCCATCTTCCAGAATGAAGGTTTGGTGGTCGTAACTGGTGAGGATCAGGAGATGCTCAGGTATTTGCTAAGGGAAGGGGCATATGGAGTGAGCAGTGAAGAAGGTAATTATAGACACCACACTGACCACACTGTAGTGGCAGAAATGAGCCAGATAAAAGTAGCATGTGTCTTCTTTATGTGGACATGAATATGTTTGGATATATATGTTGGGGTGGATTCCACATTAAAACATGTTAAACCCCTACGGCCTGCCTGGACCTACTTAGCCATAGTGACTCCATGTTGTCTAAGTAGTCATTTTGTTGTTTAATAAATGCTTCAAGGGCGCCTGGGTGGCTCAGTGGGTTAAGCCGCTGCCTTCGGCTCAGGTCATGATCTCAGAGTCCTGGGATCGAGTCCCGCATCGGGCTCTCTGCTGAGTGGAGAGCCTGCTTCCCTCTCTCTCTCTCTCTCTCTGCCTGCCTCTCCATCTACTTGTGATTTCTCTCTGTCAAATAAACAAATAAAATCTTTAAAAAAAAAAAAAAAAAAAAAAATAAATGCTTCAACAGTCACTGTTACCAGTTCCGGGTAACCCTTGCTCAAACACATACCTAAAACAAGGCCATTTTGTTGTATTGGTTCCGGGTAACCGTTACTAAAACACACAGGTAGGACACATCCAATCAGACAAAGCCACATATGTGTAGGTCTGCAGTTGTGCCCTATAAAAACTAGCCTGTAAGACCAAGAAGGGTCGCCCTCTTCAGAGGGGTCCTGGCCGGTCAGTCTGACTTCTAACGCTTGACACAGAATAAAGCTTTACATAATTTTCACTTTGTTTCAGCCTTGATCCCCTGGCCCGTCAGTCTAACTTCCAATGATTGGCATAGAATAAGGCTTTGCATAAATTCAGTTTGTCTCTGTCTCATTCCTTTGATAATGGACCCAACAATATATTCATCAGAAGTTTCTGTTTTGTTCTCATGTCTTATCCCATTATCATCTAATATAGCATTGTTACCAATAGTGAATGCTATATCTCAATATTGAAGTTGTAGGGTATCAAATCATTTGGGACAAAAAATAAAGATCATTAGGAGACAAAGATGTATTTTATATCCTCTTGTGAGGAGAGAGTGAGCATGTTTGTAACAGTTTCCTGGAGAGTTTTATCATGTTAGGTGGAAACATGGTTGCCCACATTCTCTTTACTTGGTGTTTAGGTTAATGGGGAACTTGTTAGATTTCATGTGGACGAGGGGGGACTGTGGTGTCTTATTAAGTGTCACTTATTAATTGATAGGCTGAGCTGTGTTTCACAGAATTTTTGTCTGTCCCTATGTCTGGGTAGGGTGGGGATAAAGAGATTCCTGCATAGATATGGGGGTAGAAGTGAGGAAGGACCATTGTTTGTTTCTTCCCCATGGCTGTGTTTCTTCTGGCCACTGTGTTGGCAGCAGCAACTGCCCCATCATCCCCTTTCACCATCAAGATGGATGTGACTCTTCAACTATCTGTCAGAACTCAGAATACCTAGTGTGTCTGGATCTTCTTTCAGTGTACAAAAATAGAAGGAACAATCTGATCTGTCTGGGGATTGGACAAGCACATTGGTGATTAGTCGAGAAACCCCAGCTTTGTGGGGACACTTTGGCCTCTTTAGTTCCCCGAGGATCTTGTTGGGGGTCACTGGGGACACGGGTGGGAGAGAGAGAGGGACCTGAATTTCCTAGGTGAGGTGCTTACTGTTTCAGGGACTCTTGTCAGTGTCCTGGTTCCTCTGCAGAGAGAAGGAGCAGTGCATGTGCAGAAAATCTGGAAGTATCTGGGGAGGTCAGCCTGGGCAAAAGGAGAAGAGACCCACAGTGAGATATCAGGTGATGCCTCCCTCCTGTCGGGAGCTATAAATCTGGGACTTTTCAGGACATCTGAACATGGATAAGCTTGTGGGATCTTGGACTAAGACCATCATTCATTTGAACCTCTCGGAAAAGAAGCTGAAACTTGGGGAGGCAAATTGTTGAAGGATAGCACCTCCTTGTGATGAGCTCCCTTGTAAGCCTTTAGGGCCTCCCACAGGGGTGGGTGGGTGAGTGATCTCAGAAGAGGGGATGTAGGTGACCTCATAGTGTCCACTGCCCTTGTGTGCTCCACTCAGAATCTCAGCTGCCATGGACCAGGTTTTCAGGAGCTCAGCTGAGCTGGGAATTTCTGGGTTCAAATCCTGGGCAATTAGGCAAAAGTATAGCCCAGTGACCATTATATGGAAATGAAAGTCTCTGTCTTTCCATCTATCCAGACCCTCTGTCCCTGAGTCATACCCACAGAGACAAGCAGGGCAGCCTAGGCCTGTCAGACCCCAATTCACTCATGAACCTCCCTGTACACAGCCCTCCTGGAGGGTAGAGGGGAGGGAACCCTGGGGATCACATGTGTGGGTACATGGTCTTATCTGCTCACTGCTCTGCTTACAGGCCTCCTGGGGCTGGAGGAGAGTGTGACACAGACAGGGAAGGGGTTTGTTTCTCACTTCCCTGTCTGTGTCCCTGTGAGCATCAACACTGCTGTCCCACACCTGACAGTTGGAGTCAGGCTTGTCCTTGGTCTGGGCCCTACTCATGGTGTGTTCCCCAAACACACATTATATTTCAAATAATGTTCAGTTACCCAACATATAGTACATCATTAGTTTTTGATGTAGTATTTAAGGATTTATTGTTTGTAACACCTGGTGCCCATCGCAACACATACCGTCCTTAGTACCCATCACCTTCTTACTCCCTCCCCCACCCCCATCCCTTCTTTAACTCTCAGTTTGATTCCTGGAGTCAAGAGTCTCTCATGGTTTGTCTCGCTCTCTGATTTCTCTCCATTCAATTTTTCCTCCATTGCCCTATGGTTTTCAGTGCTGTTCCCTATGTTCTACATATGAGTGAATCCATATTATAGTAGTCTTTCTCTGCTTGACTTATTTCATTTAGCATAATCCCTTACAGTTCCACCCCTGATGACGGAAATGTAGGTATTCATCCTTTCTGACGTCACAGTAATATTCCATTGTATATATGAACCACATCGCCTTTATCCATTTGTCTGTTAAAGGGAATCTCAGCTTTTTCCACAGTTTAGCTATTGTGGACATTGCTGCTATGACTGGCACCCATTCCCTGGGCACTCTGCATGATCAAGACACTGTCCTTATTGAACAGGTAACTCTGGCACTGCTTAGATCAGAAAGAGACGTGTAGAACCCTGTTGTGCCCTTCGGTGGCTTGGGGAGGATAGAGGATCTCAAAGAACAGGGCAAAGTTGAGGGACCAGAAATTCAACCCAGTTCAGGGTCAGTATGGAGTGTTCTCCTCAGATAATCATTCAGGGGACAGAGAGATGTATCAGTTGTGGTAAAAGGCAATTTCCACATAATAAGTCAGGGTTTATTGGCCACTTCTGGACACAGAGAATGGCCTCCAAGAGGAATCTACTGGGGTGGGGACAGGGTTGACACAGATGTCTCCTTCTGTGTGTCCTTGATCTCCTTAGTACTCCTGGGGGTGAGGCCCTCAAGACAGTGGCGATTATTCCTCCTCTCCCCCATGACCCACCTAAAGCCACAGGGAGACCAGAGTCTACTTGTGTCTCTGAACCTGTCTCTATGTCTTCTTACACGTGGATTATCTGTCACTGCTTTCCCTGACACTCCACAGATTGGCTGAGCTGAGCAGGAACATGAGGGAGGAGTGTACCTGACAGGAAAGGGAGGCTGAGAGAGGAGTGCAGGTCCCTGGTTCCTGGAGTAGAAGAGAGAAGAGCAGAAGCTGGATGGTGCGAGGCAGCAGAAATCCTCTACACCAGGTGAGGAAGGCTGCTCAGACTGAGAGAGGATGTGGGCCAACCTCAGCAAGCATGTTCCAGGTCCTGAAGGAGACAACTTCTTAACTCTTAGTTCTGCCAGGTGAGGGACATTTTTATGATCGTTTAACCTGAAAAAAATCCCTGGAAATATTATTTCTGTCACAAAGAGTCTCACCAAAGTTTGTCATTCTAGTTCATCAAGTCAAGGAGGAATTTTAAGAAAAAAGATTCCAATTACACTTTTCATAATTTGTGTGGGGAAAATAATTTTCTGACCTGTCTCTTTCTCCTAGGTAGGTGTCCCTCTGATACACGCCAGGATAGAAATAGGGGAAGCTTCTGCTGTTCCTTTGTAATAAATTCCTTATCTCTTTTTTAAAAATTAAAATTATTTATTTTCAGCACAACAGTATTCATTATTTTTTCACCCCACCCAGTGCTCCATGCAATCCGTGCCCTCAATAATACCCACCACCTGGTACCCCAACCTCCCACCCCCCCACCACTTCAAACCCCTCAGATCGTTTTTCAGAGTCCATAGTCTCTTGTGATTCACGTCCCCTTCCAATTTACCCCAACTCTCTTCTCTCTAACACCCCTTGTCCTTCATGCTATTTGTTATGCTCCACAAATAAGTAAAACCATATGATAATTGACTCTCTCTGCCTGACTTATTTCACTCAGCATAATCTCTTCCAGTCCCGTCCATGTTGCTACAAAAGTTGGGTATTCATCCTTTCTGATGGAGGCATGATACTCCATAGTGTATATGGACCACATCTTCCTTATCCATTCGTCCATTGAAGGGCATCTTGGTTCTTTCCATAGTTTGGTGGCCATTGCTGCTATAAACACTGGGGTACAGATGGCCCTTCTTTGCACTACATCTGTATCTTTGGGGTAAATAACCAGGAGTGCAATTGCAGGGTCATAGGGAAGCTCTATTTTTAATTTCTTGAGGAATCTCCACACTGTTCTCCAAAGAGGCTGCACCAACCTGCATTCCCACCAACAGTGTAAGAGGATTCCCCTTTCTCCACATTCCCTCCAACACATGTTGTTTCCTGTCTTGTTAATTTTGGCCATTCTAACTGGTGTAAGATGATATCTCAATGTGGTTATTTATTTATTTATTTATTTATTTTTAATTTTTTTTTTTAATAAACATGTACTTTTATCCCCAGGGGTACAGGTCTGTGAATCGCCAGGTTTACACACTTCACAGCACTCACCAAAGCACATACCCTCCCCAATGTCCATAACCCCACTCCCCCTTCTCCCAACCCCCCTCCCCCCAGCAACCCTCAGTTTGTTTTGTAAGATTAAGAGTCACTTATGGTTTGTCTCCCTCCCAATCCCATCTTGTTTCATTGATTCTTCTCCTACCCACTTAACCCCCATGTTGCTCAATGTGGTTTTAATTTTAATCTCCCTGAGGGCTAATGATGATGAACATTTTTTTTATGTGTCTGATAGCCATTTGTATGTCTTTATTGGAGAAGTCTCTGTTCATATCTTCCCATTTTTTGATATGATTGTCTGTTTCGTGTGTGTTTAGTTTGAGGAGTTCCTTATAGATCCTGGATATCAACCTCTTGTCTGTATTGTCATTTGCAAATATCTTCTCCCATTCTGTGTGTTGCCTCTTTGTTTTTTTTTTTTTTTTTTTTTGACTGTTTCCTTTGCTGTGCAGAAGCTTTTGAATTTTGATGAAGTCCCAAAAGTTCATTTTCGCTTTTGTTTCTTTTGCCTTTGGAGACATGTCTTGAAAGAAGTTGCTGTGGCTGATATCGAAGAGATTACTCCCTATGTTCTCCTCTAGGATTCTGAGGGATTCCTGTCTCACGTTGAGGTCTTTATCCATTTTGAGTTTATCTTTGTGTATAGTGTAAGAGAATGGTCGAGTTTCATTCTTCTACATATAGCTGTCCAGTTTTCCCAGCACCATTTATTGAAGAGACTGTCTTTTTTCCACTGTATATTTTTTCCTGTTTTGTCGAAGATTAATTGACCATAGAGTTGAGGGTCCATATCTGGGCTCTCTACTCTGTTCCACTGGTCTATGTGTCTGTTTTTTATGCCAGTGCCATGCTGTCTTGGTGACCACAGCTTTGTAATAAAGCTTGAAATCAGGTAACGTGATGCTGCCAGTTTTATTTTTGTTTTTCAACATTTCCTTAGTGATTCGGGGTCTCTTCTGATTCCATACAAATTTTAGGATTATTTGCTCCAGCTCTTTGAAGAATACTGGTGGAATTTTGATCGGAATGGCATTAAAGGTATAGATTGCTCTAGGCAGTATAGACATCTTAACAATGTTTATTCTTCCGATCCAAGAGCATGGAATGGTCTTCCATCTTTTTGTGTCTTCTTCAATTTGTTTCATGAGTGTTCTGTAGTTCCTCAAGTACGGATCCTTTACCTCTTTGGTTAGGTTTATCCCCAGGTATCTTATCGTTCTTGTTGCTATAGTAAATGGAATCGATTTTCTAATTTCCCTTTCTGTACTTTCATTGTTAGTGTATAAGAAATCCAATGATTTCTGCACATTGACTTTGTATCCTGCCACGTTGCTGAATTGTTGTATGAGTTCTAGTAGTTTGGGGGTGGAGTTTTTTGGGTTTTCCATATAAAGAATCATGTCATCTGCGAAGAGAGAGAGTTTGACTTCTTCATTGCCAATTTGGATACCTTTTATTTCTCTTTGTTGTCTGATTGCTATTGCTAGGACTTCTAATACTATGTTGAACAAGAGTGGTGAAAGTGGGCATCCTTGTCTTGTTTCTGATCTCAACGGGAAGGCTGCAAGCTTTTTCCCATTGAGGATGATATTTGCTGTGGGTCTTTCATAAATAGATTTGATGAAGTTCAGGAATGTTCCATCTATCCCTATAGTTTGAAGTGTTTTAATCAGGAACGGATGCTGGATTTTGTCAAATGCTTTTTCTGCATCAATTGAGAGGACCATGTGGTTCTTCTCTCTTCTCTTATTAATTTGTACTATCACATTGATTCATTTGCGAATGCTGAACCATCCTTGTAGCCCAGGGATGAATCCCACCTGGTCATGGTGAATAATGTTTTTAATGTGCTGTTGGATCCTGTTTGCTATGATCTTGTTGAGAATCTTAGCATCCATATTCATCAGTGATATTGGTCTGAAATTCTCCTTTTGGTAGGGTCTTTGCCTGGTTTGAGGATCAGGGTAATGCTGGCTTCATAGAAAGATTCTGGAAGTTTTCCTTCTGCTTCAATTTTTTGAAACAGCTTCAGGAGAATAGGTGTTATTTCTTCTTTGAAAGTTTGGTAGAATTCCCCAGGGAATCCGTCAGGTCCTGGGCTCTTGTTTTTTGGGAGGTTTTTATTCACTGCTTCAATCTCTTTACTAGATATCGGTCTATTCAGGTTGTCGATTTCTTCCTGGTTTAATTTTGGGAGTTTGTAGTTTTCCAGGAATGCATCCATTTCATCAAGGTTGCTAGCTTATTGGCATATAACTTGATAATAACTTCTGATGATTGTTTCTACTTCCTTGGTGTTAGTTGTGATCTCTCCCTTTTCATTCATAATTTTATGCATTTGGGCTTCTCTCTTTTCTTTTGGATTAGTGTGGTCAGTGGCTTATCGATCTTATTGATTATTTCACAAAACCAGCTTCTAGTTTCATTGATACATTCTACTGTATCTTTGGTTTCTACTTCATTGATCTCAGCTCTATTCTTGATGATTTCCCTTATGTGTGGAGTTGGTTTGATTTGTTGTTGATTCTCCAGTTCTTTAAGGTGTAGCCCAAGCAGCTATGTTCTGGATTTTTCTAGATTTTTTGGAATCTGTCTTTTTCAATTTTTTTGAAGGAGGCTTGGATGGCTATGTATTTCCCCCTTAGGACTGCCTTTGATGTATCTCATAGATTTTGGATTGAAGTGTCTTCATTCTCATTGGTTTCCATGAATTGTTTCAGTTCTTCTTTGATCTCCTGGTTGATCCAAGCATTCTTAAACAAGGTGGCCTTTAGCTTCCAGGTGTTTGAGTTCCTTCTGAACTTTTCCTTGTGATTAAGCTCCAGTTTCAAAGCATTGTGATCTGAGAATATGCAGGGAATAATCTCCGTCTTTTGATATCAGTTGAGTCCTGATTTGTGACTCAGTATGTGGTGTATTCTTGAGAAGGTTCCGTGTGCACTTGAGAAGAATGAGTATTCTGTTGTTTTAGGGTGGAATGTTCTGTATATATCTATGACGTCCATCTGGTCCAATGTGTCATTCAATGCTCTTGTTTCTTTATTGATTTTCTGCTTTGATGATCTGTCTATTTCTGAGAGAGGCGTGTTAAGATCTCCTATGATTTGTGTATTCATATCAATATGACTCTTTTCTTGATTAAGTTTTCTTATGTAATTGGCTGCTCCCATATTGGGGGCATAGATATTTACAATTGTTAGGTCGTCTTGGTGGATAGTCCCTTTAAGGATTATGTAGTGTCCTTCTGTATCTCTGACTACAGTTTTTAGTTTAAAATCTAATTTATCTGATATGAGAAGCGCTACCCCAGCCTTCTTTTGAGGCCCATTGACATGAAAAATGCTTCTCCATCCCTTCACTTTCAGTCTGGGTGTATCTTTAGGCTTAAAATGGGTCTCTTGTAGACAACATATGGATGGGTCCTGTCGTTTTATCCAGTCTGCAACCCTGTGCCATTTTATGGGTGCATTTAGGCCATTCACATTGAGAGTGATTATTGATAGATACATTTTTATTGACATCGAGTTACCTTTGAAGTCTTTCTTTCTGTAGATTGTCTCTATATTTCTGTTCAATGCTATTCTTGGGATTTTCCTTTTTTATAGAACCCCCCCTTAATATTTCATGCAGTGTCGGCTTGGTGGTTGCATAGTCTTTTAAGCCTTGCCGGTCTTGGAAACTCTTTATCTCTCCATCCATTTTGAATGTCAGTCTTGCTGGATAAAGTATTCTTGGCTGAATGTTCTTCTCATTTAGTGCCCTGAATATATCTTGCCAGCCTCTTCTGGCTTGCCAGGTCTCTGTGGACAGGTCTGATGTTATTCTGATGGGCTTTCCTCTGTAAGTAAGGAGCTTCTTTGCCCTAGCGGCTTTCAAGAGATTATACCTACAGTTATAATTCCTCAATTTGACTATCAGGTGTTGTGATGTTTTTTGGAATGTATAATATTGGGTGGAGACCATTCAGCCTCTAGAACCTGAACACTGGTTCCATTCGTGAGACTGGGAAAATTTTCATGAAGAACTTGTTCCACTATATCTTCTAAACTTCTTTCTTTCTCCTCCCCTTCAGGGATTCCAATAATTCTGCCGTTGGAACGCTTCATGGCATCATTTATTTCCCTGAGTCTGTTTTTGTGGTTTCTAAGCTGTTTGTTCCAGGCTTCCTCCTGATCCTTTCTGCCTATCTGTTTGTCCTCCAGATCACTAATTCTATCTTCTATCTCAGTTACCATAGCTTTGAGAGAGTTTAGATTAGATTGGAACTCATTGAGAGCATTGTGAACCTCCTCCCTGGTAGCTTTAAGCTCCGCCCTAACATTGTGAACATCCTGTCTGGTCGCTTTCAGCTCGGCCTTAATCAATTCTGTTTGGTCATCTATGGCTTTCTCCAACCTAGCTATTGCCTGGATAATTGTTAGCCTGAATTCTCTTTCTGACATATTGTCTATGTTGATATCCATTAGCTCTGTTGCAGAAGGTCCATCCTCTGTATTTTTCTTCTGTTGGGCATTCCTCCTCCTAGTCATTTTGGTGGGAGATGACTGAACAGATGCAGCTGGATGTGTTAACTGTGGTGCAGTCAAGGTGCACCCTGGAACACTTCTGAGCAATCAGGATTCCCCACACAAATGAGAGACAAAAGAGAAAAGAAAAATAAAAAGAAGAAGAAAAAAAAAGAGATAGAGAGAGAGACAGGAAAGAAAGGGAAGATGAAAGAGAAGGTTCAGCCCAAATGGGCCCCAAGGTAAGATTTATGAAGTAAACAAACAAAAACAGACAAACAAAAAGACTGATAAAAGTATATGACAAGAGAAAAAATATATGCAAATAAAGGAAGAACCTCGTCAAAAAGAACCCCACGTGTAAGATTTATATAGTATCAGGACAAACACAAAATCACAGAAACACTTGTGGAAGAAAAAGATTGGAGAGTGGTTATAAATTCTCACATGTGCGAGGAAGGTTGTTTTGATTCTTCCTGGATGTATCTTGATATCTTTGTTAAAGGACTCAACTTTCCCAAGATAAAGGGGGATTAAAAATTAGTTTACCTATAGGGGTAGTATTGATTGGGGAAAGGGCATTACTTTGAAGTTTAACTCTATATGAATATTAGAAGATAAAAATAAAAAGGAATAAACTATACTAAACTAAAATTAAAAAAAAAGAAGGAATTCAAAAAATAGAAATGCTAAAGAAAAACATAGGTGTATGTATCTAAAAGTTCAGGTTAGAAGGTTATTATGGAATTTGATGTACTGGACAGCTCGCTGTGATGGTTATTAGGTTTAAAAAATTACATATATATATATATATATATGAACCAGAATAGTGGCAATGAATGAAAAATAAAAGTTTTCCTATGAAGTCATGGTTGTTCTCTTGTAGTCCTTTTTTTTTCCTTCTTGCTTTGTTTTTTGGGGGAGGGGCCTGCCACGTGGGTTTTCAGTCAATGATGTTCCCAGACTTAAGTCCTCCCACCCCCCTCAAGGGTGTGGGCTCTGAGAATACTGGTTTTTTTTTTTTTTCAGGCTTTAGTTCTCTGGCGGTTTTTATGTTTGTTCACTTTTTTTTTTCCCCTCACTTTGACTGCTTTTGTTGGTTTTTGTAGTTTTAGAGGAAAAGAAATTGCACCCTGATCTCCCTCTCAGAGAGAAGCCTCAGTCTGGGTGCAGAGCCTAAATAAGTTCCCCCTTGGCCGCTGGCAGAGCAGGTTCCAAGTCGCGGTCCCTGGGGATGCAGGATCTTTTGCTTGTACCCAAAGCCAAGGCAGCGGCGGCTATCTGGGAGCTCCAGACCACCAGAGAGGTTCCAAGCAGCAATCGCACACGGAGATTTTGCCGCTGGCCCGGGCTGGGAGTGCCTGGTCTATCTGGGTCTAAGAACACTGGGCTTGCGCACACCAATTTCAGGAGAGACTGAGGTTCGCGCACCACGCATGGGTCTCAGGCTCTGAGAACGGGGCGCATGTCCGAGAGCACCAGGCTGGGCCTTCATGCACCTTTCTGGGGGGAGAGTTTGGTGCAGGCTCTGAAACAATGGCGAGTATCAAAGGGCACTAGCTGGGCCTTTATATCTCTCTCAGGGGAGTATCTCAGGCTCTATAGCAGGGCTCTCACGTTCTGCCACCGGCATGGCTCCCATCCCCTTACAGGAAATGGACCCCAAGCGTTCTTGGGCGCGCTGGCGGCTTAGGGACCAAGAGCTGGTTTCCCCGCTGCACTCTCTCTGCCTCAGCGTCAGGGGAGGTTGTCCGGTGACCGGGGGCTTAAGCCCCTGTCCCTAGCCATCTCGATTCCCACAATTTCCCCCCAAGATCCTTTGCTCTTTTGGAGTGCTTTCAAGCAGTCTCCAAGTTAATGCTGGTCCCCAGATGCAGGGCACTCTCGCTCGTATTGGGGTATTACTTTCCAACTGGTCGCCTCTGGTGGCTTCCTCCCCCTTTTGTTTATCTTCTGATATCAGTTCGCAGTTCCCCCACTCCGCTTTACCTGCCCACTGGCGTCTTCTCCCCCTGTAGCGATCCAGACATGTATAATTCTGATCTCAGGCTGATTTCATGGGTGATTGGAGTTCTTTGGTAGGTAATCAGCTTCCTTTGGGGTACAAGTTGAAAAGTCGCCTCCTCCTACTTCCCCGCCATCTTGCACCCCCCCTTATCTCTTTTTTTGACCTCAAAGAATTGTTCTACAAATCAGTTTTAAAACTGTAAGTCAAAGAGTCAGAAAGGGTAATTCCATTTATGTAAAAAATCCATTCATGTGTTGGAGATGTTCTTTCCCTTCAGAGCTACAGGTGAGGCTCTAATGCAGCTGTGGCCAAAACACAGGGTCACAGAGGGGTGGGAGTAGAGTCCATGTGGGTCCGATGTCAGCTAAGGGTCAGATGTGCTTGGTGCAGGTGTCTTGGGGCAGGGGGAGGACACTGGTGCCAGCAGAAAGCCCCCAGGTGGGCCCAAAGATTGTATCTGCACTTCCTCCACAATTTCTATAAAACTTAAGAAGGGATGGGCCTGGGGCAGTAGGGGCTTTTCCCTTCTTCAGTAACCCAGAGGCAGCCCTTCATAATTGGGGACACTTGTCCAGGAACCAGTGGAGGCACAGAGCCCCTGGAGCCTACCCAGGCTGCCCATTGCCATGGAGAAGATGAATTTCCACAGAAATGAGCTGAGACAGCTTTCTCCCTTCTGAATGAGCCCTGATTATATTTGGAGCCCATGTAATATACCATGACATCCTTAATCTGTATTATCTACTGTATTATCTATGTCCCCAGAGTCAGAAGAGCCCCCCAACTCTGTCATTACTCAGTAGAGTAAACTCAGATGTGAGAACAGAGAACCTGTGGGAGTCTCCCCTCCATCAGGGCCCAGGCCAGGATCAGGGAGGACACCTTCTCTTAGGCTTGACCAGCTGCTGCACAGAGGACAGGGCAGAGCAGGGGAGAGTGAGAACCAGGCCATGGAGAACAGTTTGTGTTCCCACCCCCCATCCTTCTGTGTCACCTAAGTCACTGTCAGTTAATCCCACTGCCACAGTCAGTGTCACAGCAATGGTCAGTCTAGTCTTTCACCCTCAGTCTGGTCTTCCTCGGTGGGGTCATGTCTCTGTATTGCATCCTCAGAATCAGGCTTTGATGGTCATTCATATCTGTATATATACCAGCTGGGGGACCAGGCTTGGCTTCTGCTGCTGCCAAAAAGTAGGTTCACACCTGAGCTCATCCCTAGGGCAGGGATCTTAGGCCTGATCAGGGCCACTGACACAGAGGGAGTCAGCATCAGGTCGGGGGAGGCATGGAGCCTGTGAGAGAGGAGAGGAGAGAGTTCTAAGGAAGATAGGAGGCTGAGTCAGACCCAGGATGAATGAAAGACCCAGCCCTGAGGGTAGGGAGCAATGTGGACACTGGTGAGGGAAGGGCCCAACGCCATGGACCCTGGGTGGGAAGGAGGACAGAACAGCTGTGCCTCACACTGTGTCTGTTGGTGGGCATCTCATCTGTTTTTGGGAAGAGCAGGGGAGCAGGGGTGAAAGTACGCAGATGTGTCTGGAAGACCAGCATCATTGGCAGGGATGGGAGCTGTTCCACCTGCGGATGCCTGGGCCCCATCTGGAACTGTGTGGATGCCGAAGCATCTTGGGGAGCACCCCCCACCTCAGGGGACTGTGTGTTCACTGAGCTTCATAGGATAAGTATTCAGGGCCACTATGGAAGATCTCACTTCCTCTGTTTATCTCCCTAGGTCCTACTGTGCCACCTGGGACATGGGGCTTAACTGTCCTGTTCCTGTAAGTGGAGCTTGGTTCAGTTCCTAGCTCCTGTAGTGATGTGGAAAAAATGGTCTAAGAACAGAGTCTGTCAGAGAAGATAGAAGATGGTGGAAGAGTAGGGGACCATTGTTTCATCTAGTCCCTGGAGTTCAGCTAGATAGTTATCAAATCATTCTGAACATCTGTAGATTCAACAGAAGGAACTGCTACAACTCTACAAAGTGTGACCACTTTCTGTAAGGTAGGAGTTGTGCAGAAGTGAATCAGAGGGGATATATGGGAAGATAAGCCATGGGGGGAGGGAGCCTCTGTAATCCTGTTACCAAAAGATGATAGAGCAGAATCTGCAAATTGGAACTTTTAGAAGTCTGCTCTTGTGAGGGATGTCCCTACCTGAGAAGGCTTCCAGTGGCAAGATAGGGTTGAATCCTAGTGGGGGGAGTGTGTTTCAGGAAACCTAGCTCACAGGAAAAGAAGGGAGGATCAGTGTGGTAGAGTTACTATGTATTAGAATGGGGAAATCAGTGGCAATCAGCAAGCCAGGAGTGGGATTTTCGGTTAGGTGTTACCATAACCCATGAACCGTGGCATGGTCAGGCAAACACTCTTTGACTAGAGGCCCCCAAATCAACCATGACAACTGCCCCAACACTTGTCCTTCACCTGGAGGAGCAGGCTGGTGAACACTAAAGGAATCTGTGGAGTTTGGTTCACACAGAAGTGACTGACTCCTTTTCCCTGAGGGTGAACTGAAGAGTGGGGACTGCCATCTTTGAGCTCTGGGACTGGAGACTGGGCCATTGTCATTTTCAGTTTCATCCTCTCCTGAGGTGCAGAAAGTCTTCAGGAACAAAAGGCATGTAGAGCAGCCAAAGCAGCTTACACTGAGCCTGGTCCCTGGCCAGAGGCAGTGCCCCTCCACAGGGCAAAGGCACCTGAGAATCAGCCCAGTGGACCCCTCCCACAGAAGACCAGCAGGAACATCAGGCTAACACCAAGCTTATGGATCACAAAGACCTGAAAAATGCTTGTGGTAGGGGAAAATAATTTATGGAATTTGAGGGTTTTTCCTCATGACTCTTGAGTCTTTCATTTAAATTACTTACTTTTTTCCTATTCTCTTTAACAAGATTCTTATTTTATCAACTCATTGTTTTTAAGTATTTTTTTAAATTTTCATTTTACATTTACCTTTGATAGATAATTTTTTTTTTCATTTTTGGCTTTCCCTCACTGTATTCACATTTATTTTTGTATACATATGTTTTTCTTCCCTTTCAATTTTGGGATCTAGTGTCTTTTAGATTATATATTTTTTCCTACCCACCCCCTTCATTTTTTTGGTTACTGATCTTTTTGTGTTGTTTAGTATATATATTTTGCTGGGGTCATAGTTGATATTTTTGATTTTGTTCTTTTGTTCATGTATTCCTCTCTGGGCAAAATGATGAGAAGGAGAATTTCACAACAAAAGAAAGAATCAGAAGTAGTACTCTCTGGCATAAATTTAATTCATATGGATATAAGTCAAACATCAGATGTAGAATTTAAAATAATGATTATAAGGATACTAGCTGGGATTGAAAAAAAACATAAAAGACTCTAGAGAATCCCTTTATGCAGAAATAAAATAGCTAAAAACTAATCAGGCTGAAATAAAAAAAAATTTTAACTGATATGCAGTTGAAAATGGGTACTTCAACTAGTAGAGTAAATGAGGAGGAAGAGAGTCAGTGACATAGAAGATGAAATGATGGAACAGAAGGAGGCTGAAGAAAAGAGGGAAGAACAACTAATGAGTTATGAGGAGAGGCCTTGAACGATCAGTAATACCATAAAGTGGAAGACTATTACAATAATTGTGGCCCAGAGGAAGAAGAAAGTGTGAGAGAGGGACAGAAGGTGTAGTTGAGACAATCATAGCTGGGAAGTACCCAAATCTGGGAAAGGAAACAGGTATTCAAGTTCCAGAGGCACAGAAGACCTCCCAAAATCAATAAAAAGAGATCAACACCCCAACCTATAATAGTGAAGCTTGCAAATTTCAGAGGTAAAGCAAAAATCCTGATAGCAGTTTGAGATGAGAGGTCCATAACCTACGAAGCTAGAAACATTAGACTGGTAGTAGAACTATCCACAGAGACCTGGACAGCCAGAAAAGCATGGCAGGATATACTTAGGGTACTAAATAAGAAAAAAAGGAGCCAGGAATACTCTATCCAGCAAGGTTGTCATTCAGAATGGAAGGAAAGATAAGGAGCTTCCAGGACAAACAGAAACTAAAAGAATTTGTTATCATGAAACCAGCCCTGAAGGAAGTATTAAAGGGGATCCTGTAAGTGAAGAGAGAGCCCTAAAGTAACATAGACCAGAAAGGAACAGAAACAATATACAGGAACAGTGACTTTAAAGGTAAGACGATGGCACTAAATTCATATCTTTCAATATTTACCCTGAATGTAAATGGGTGAAATGCTCCAATCAAAAGTTATTAGAATCAGTCTGAGGGGTTTGAAGTGGCGGGGGTGTGGGAGGTCGGGATACCAGGTGGTGGGTATTATAGAGGGCACAGATTGCATGGAGCACTCGGTGTGGTGAAAAAATAATGATACTGTTATGCTGAAAATAAATAAATTAAAAAATATTAAAAAAAGTTAAAAAAAAGTTATTAGATATCAGATTTGATTAAAAAAAAAAGACTGATCCATATGCTGTGTATATGAGAATCATTTTAGAACCAAAGACAATTCCAGATTGAAAGTGAGGCGGTGGAGAAACATTTATCACTGTAATGGATATCAAAGAAAGCTGGAGTAGCAATCCTCCTATCACACAAATTTGATTTCAAACCAGAGACTATAGCAAGGGATGAAGAGGGACATTATATCATCCTTAAAGTGTCTATCTAACAAGAAGACCTAACAATTATAAAATTTATCTCCTAACATGGGAAATGTCTATTATATAAACCAGTTAATGACCAACTTAAACACACTGATAATAATATAACAATAGTAGGGGACTTTAACTGCTCACTCACAGCAATGCGCAGATCATCTAAACAGAAGATCAACAAGGGAACAAGGGCTTTCAATGACATACTGGACCAGATGGACTTCACAGATATATACAGAGAATTCCATCCTAAACATAACATAACATAACACACATTCTTCTCAAGGGCATATGGAACTTTCTCCAGAGAAGATCACATTCTGGGTCACAGATCAGGCCCCCACCAGTACCTAAGCATTGGGATTATTTCCCGCATTTTGTCAGACCACAGTGTTTTGAACAGTGAACTCAGTCACTAGAGGAAATTTTTAGGAGGAACTCACATACATGGAGGTTAAAGATCATTCTATGAAAGAATGAATGGGTCAACCAGGAAATTAGAGAATTATTTAAAAAGTTCATGGAAGCAAATGAATACAAAAACACAACAGTTCAAAACCTTTGAATTTCAGTAAAGGTGGTCCCATGAGGGATGTACATAGTTATACAAGATAATCGCAAGAAAGTAAAAAATTCACAAATACACAAGCTATATTTATACCTAATGGATCTGGAGAGAGAACAGCAAATAAAGCCTAAAGGAAGGAGCAGATGAGAAATAATAAAGATTAGACTAGAAGTCAATGAAAGAGAAACGAAAAGAACAGTAGAACAGATCAAGCGAACTAGAAGCTGGTTCTCTGAAGAACTGCCAAATCAATATACCCCTAGGCAGACTTACCAAAAAGGAAAGAGAAAGGACCCAAATAAATAAAGTCATGAACAGAAGAGGAGAGATCATGAACAACACCAAGGAAATACAGTTTTGAGAACATATTATGAGCACATGTATGCCACAAATTAAGCAATCTGGAAGAAATGGATAATTTCCTAGAAATATAAACAACTGAAAGGGAAAGAGAAAGAAATAGAAAACTTGACTATACCCATAACCAACCAGGAAATTGAAGCAGTAACCAATAATCTCCCAACACACAAGATTCCAGGACCAGATGGCTTCCCAAGGGAATTCTACCAAACATTTAAGGAAGAATCACTACCTATTCTTCTGAAACTGTTTCAAAAAATAGAAACAGAAGGTAGACTTCCAAACTCATTCTATGAGGCCTGCATTGCCTTGATCCCAAAATAAGACAAAGGAGAATTTCCCACGAAGAAGAACTATAGACCAATATCCCTGTTGAATCTGGATGCCAATTATTCACCAATATACTAGGCAACAGGATGGAACAGTGCATTAATAGGATTCTTCACCATGACCAGGTAGGATTTATTCCTGGGATACAAGGGTGGTTCTACAATTGCAAATCAGTAAGTGTGATACACTACATAAAAAAGAGAAAGGACAGGAGCTGTGTTATCCTCTCAATTGATGCAGAAAAAGCATTTGACAAAGCATAGCATCCTTTCTTGGTTAAAACTCTCTACAGTGTAGGGATAGAGAGAACCTACCTCAATATCATCAAGGTAATATAGAAAAAACCCACTATGAATATCGTTCTCTATGGGGAAAACCACTGCTTTCTCCCTAAGTTCAGGAAGGTGACAGGGGTGTCAATTCTTAGCACTATTTGTTCAAAATAGTGATAGATGTCCTAGCTTCATCAATCAGACAACAAAAAGAAACAAAAGCATTCAAAGTGGCAAAGAAGAGGTTAAATTCTCACTCTTTACAGATGACATGATACTTTATGTGGGGAACCCAAAGACTCCAAAATTGCTAGAACTCATACAGCAATTCAATAATGTGCCAGGATATACCATCAATGCACAGATACAGGAACAATGAGACAGAAGAAAGGGAAATTAAGGAATCAATCCTATTCACAGTAGTACCAAAAACCATAAGATACCTAGGAATAAACCCAACCAAAAAGGTAAGGGATCCATACTCTATAAACTACGGGACACTTGTGAAAGAAATTGGGAAAAGACACAAGAAATACAAAAACATTCCACGTTAATGAGTGGGAAGAATACATATTCTTGGTCTATGCTACCAAGAGGAATCTACACATTAATTGAAGCCCCTGACAAAATACCATTGACATTTTTCACAGAGCTGGAACAAATAATCCTAACATGTGTATAGAACTAGAAAGATCCAGAATAACCAGGGGAATGTTTAAAATGAAAACCAAAGCTTGTGACATCACAATTCCGGACTTTAAGCTGTATTACAAAGATGTAATCAACCAGGCAGTTTGTACTGGCACAAAAACAGACACGATCAGTGGAATAGAATAGAGAGCCCTGGAGATGTGGGTGACACCTTAGTGTCTCCTGTACTTGTCTGTTCCACTGTGGGACAAGCATCTCCACCCATGTCCCCAGGGCTTCAGGAGCTCAGCTGAGCTGGGACATGTTGGACTCTAATACTGTTCAGTTGGGAGGGCATTAGCACACAACCACACATGGAAATGATGAGATCATGACCACTGGATGAAAGTCTCCCTGTGTCTTTTTTCTACCCAGTCCCTCTGTCTGTAGATGATACCCAGGCCCAGAGAAGCAGGCAACCTAGTGCCGTCAGCTGTAAATGCTCTCCTGACCACCCTGTGCAGAGCTGCCTGGAGAGCTGGATGGGGAGGGAGGTGTGGGGATCTCAGATGAGAGGACCTAGGCCAGAAGTGCTCCCTGCTTTGTGTGCAGATCTCCTGAGGCTGGAGGAAAGTATGACACAGATGGGGTGGGGTTTGTGTCTCACTTCTCCATCTGTCTGTGTCACTGTGAGCATCAGCACTGTTGTCCCATACCTGACAGTAATAGTCAGCCTCGTCCTCAGCCCGGACCCCGCTGATGGTCAGGGTGGCTGTGTTCCCCGAGTTGGTGCCTGAGAACCGGTCAGGGATCCCTGAGGGCCGGCTGCTATCACCGTAGATAATCATCACAGGGGCCAGACCTGGCTTCTGCTGGTACCACGGAACACTTTTTCTTCCAATGTTGTTTCCCCCACAAGTCATCCTGACCGTCTGTCCCAGGTTCACTGACATCGAGGGAGGCTGAGTCAGCACATAGGAGGCCATGGATCCTGCAAGAGAGGAGATGAGAGTTGGGGTTCCAGCCAGGGTATCATCCCCTATATATGTCACCTGTCTGGCCTGAGCTTTCTCAATTCCTTAGGCCATTTCCACCCTGCTGTCCTCTTAGGTCCTGGGCCTACCTGCCTTAGAGATTGAGCCTTTGAACAAATGAAAATCACCCACCCCATTTCTTTGGGCAGGCGCAGCCCTTTGGGACTAACAAGGAGCCAGGGAGCACAGTGGAGGTTTATCACCAGCCTGTCATCCCACAGTAGGGTCTTGATCATCCTGTCCCCCCACAACCAACTGACAGTCCACTTCTGAGCTCAGAATCCAGGCCTGGAGTGTCCCAGAACCCGGGGATGGGATGGACGTGAGCCTGGTCTTACCACCTGCCCAGTGAGCCAGGAATCCGAGGAGGAGAGGGGTCCAGGCCATGGTGCAGGTCCCTCGATTTTTCTCCCTAAGGCTCAGGCTGGGCAGGGTTCCTCCTAGGCCTCTCTTATCCCCTTGCTAGAGACAGCTGCTGGTTATGCAAATGAGCCAGAGCTCTGGGTTTGTGGTTTTAGAAATGGGCTCAGCTCCAAGAGACACAGAGATGGGAGGGGCAGCCCCTGAGGACCCGCCTTGAAGCCAGAGGATTTTCCCTCATCCTGTGTCTCTGTAATCTGGGGTCCAAAATCTATGCCTCTCCATGTCCTGACCTGTCTTCTGGGCAGGCATCTTCACAGCAGAGCTGTGAGGTGGAGTCTGTCTGCATTTTCTGAACCCATCATAGAAAGTTTCCTCTGTAGGTACTAGAGGATCGTGGGTCAGTGTGTGTCCTACTCTTGGTTTATATTGTGAACATTAGAACCAGAACAAAATCCCTCCCTTGCCAGGTGCACATGGAGTTTTAGGGAGCCACTGATGTTGCTGTAGGAGTCTGTGCCAATGGAGAGCTCCTGCGGCAGGTCATAGATGCTGTGCCTCAGTATCCCAAGGCTGCCCTCCCTGCCAGGGACAGACCCAGTGCTTGAGCAAGGATTCACAGTGATTGAGTATAGCAGGAATGGGGTGGGGTGGAGTGTCATGAAGTCCTGGACGTGTGCTAGAGCCCAAGACAAATTCCACAGGGTAGTGATGAGAGACTCTGAGTCAGAATTTTACATCAAAGCAAAGGTGATAGTGTAGTAAACCTATACCTTTAGCTTCTGGTCTTGGGTCCTGGTAACCAATCCTCCCAGTTGGAATCCCTGAGGTTTTGTCAGGTGATCTCTGCTGCTTCCTAGTGGCGAGTCCACACTGGCAGCTGGAAGTGCAGGGAACTCCTTTGTCCAGGTGGAGATTCATGACCCAATGTTCACATCCTGATTCCTCTGAACCATGCACTGCTGGCCCCAGGAGAAGATTTTCTCTTCTCTTTGGGGCCCCTGGAAGCCTTGAGAGCAGGCAGGAGGTGTCAGATTTCCCATGAAAATTGGAAGAGGCTCATGTGAAGAGAAAGTAGGACCAATTTGAGGCCTCAGGGCTCATCTTTCTGGATTGGTGGTGGGTCATGGGTGTGGTTTGGGGGCTGAACAAGAATAAGGGACTGTCTCACTTGATCTGGCTGTTGAGCATCAAGTGGTGTGATGATGGCTCCAGCCTTGAAGGGAGAAACAAGAGGACAGTCACTGAAGAAACATTTATTCAGATCCAGCTTGGTCTTCCATAGGTTCCACCCTAGAAATCAGTGTAAATAAGTGTTTCTTGGGTTCCTGCCTTGGGCAGCACAGCACTGGGGACACAACTGCTTTTCGTGAAACAGCACACACCATCACTAACCCCGTCTACCTTCATCTTGTCTTCTATAATCATTGAGAAGCCCCACTATTGCTATTCTTATTTATGTCTAGGTCAGCAGTGACCCTGTGTCCCAGAGCTATCCCATCGATGTGTCATTCTGCTGGGAATCTTTCTGGGGACTTTTGTCTGTGAATGAAAGAGACTAGATTTATGCAGGGCTCTTTCTCTTGTACTCATGAGTCCTAGCTAGAGCTGTAGCAGCCATCCCGAGGTCTGTTGTCAACAACAAGGTAAAGCAAAGCCTCCATAGTAGTGGTGGTGCGAGAGACAGTGAGAGGATTTGGTACCTCTCAGAGCTGGTAGTACCTGGAAAACTACAATCTGTCTTCAGACTTACTTCTGTCTGCAGGAAAATAGATGCTTGAATGTTCATGCCTCTGATTGAGATGGGCATGTATTTTATTAAAACTTCCTGACCAGTTGGGATAAAAACGCATACAAAACAATCAATTAATTAAATGATAGGAGAACCTGGACAGTATTGGTTGATGTGCAGAGAAAGAAGTGATATCAGACAAAATGACGGGCTGGTCATGTGTGTGGAGAGGCTGGAGGAGGCTTCTCTGCGGAGGGACTGTGGGGCTGCTGCCAGGATGGAGAGAAGGAACAAGAACTGAAGTGTGTTTGGAGTCAGTCCTACAGAAAGAGTCTGCTTTGTCTGAGGATGCAGGGACAGTGAGGAACTTAGGTGTCTGTGAGTTCCAAGGTGATATTTTCCCATATGTTCAAAACTGAGTGACGGGTGTGATGTGTTAGAATTCTCTGTTGTATGTTTCCAGGGAAGGTGAGTCACAAGAGTAGCCCCATGTGAACCTCCCTGAAAACTGAGTGGGATGCTGGAGACTGTTTGTAGCTGACAGTCACTGTGGCTTCTGTGTGGTGCCCCTGTGTGTGTGTGTGTATGTGTGTGTTTCCACATGACATCCAATTCCTGTCACACACTCCTTTCTATCATATACTGATACACATACATATTTATGAAGATACTTGTGAGTGCTTGTGTGCATATATACGAATTGTGTCTGCTGTGTATATGTTGGAGATGGGTTTGTGTACATATATACCTTTACGTATGGTATAAACACATACGTTTTCTAGAGATTCTGAACTCTGGGTTGGGTGCCAAAGTTGTAGTTTTGGGGGTCTTTGCATTTTTAGGAGACATGCAGTTCCTTATTGTCACCAATGATAAGGTGTGTGTTGTTACCATAATGAATGACAGGACCAAGTTAGCAATCAGACTCATTTGACAGAACACACTGATATCGGTTAATGGCAGTGTTCATAGAACTGAAATATAAGGGCAGCTTACCAATTTTTTGTGCATCTCTATTATTAGAAAGTTCCAACTGACACATGCTTTGGCTTGTTTCTGAATCTTAAAGGAGACTGTATGCTCCTTATTAGCAACTAAGTTACTCTGTCATCAAGCTGCCTGCATGAAATGAGTGTTTTCAGATCAACCATGCCAGGGAATTGGACAGTCACAGCAGCTCTCCATCATCCAACAAAAGAGATAGATTTGAGATTAGGCTTCCCCATGTCCTGAAGGCACAGGCCAGTTGCATGAGGGAAAGGCCTGATGGCCAGGACCCCAATCTATACTGCATTGTCTCTGCTCTGTCTGGCACAATTATGACCCAGTGGGGACAATCCTATGAACAGCTGATCCAGAGGAAAAACCATGGTTGGTTTAAGATGTTCCTGTGTCATGTGCATCCAACTCTGCTAGTTAACAATAGTAGTCCTGCAGCCCTCATCTGGGACACTGCTGCAGAATATGGAAATTTTTTCAATAAGGCAACATTTGAGCAGAGTGCTTTTTTTATTCACCCGGACAGAGTGGCTTATTTCTAACCTATGTTCTCTGACTCAGTTTGGCTGGATGGTTGGAGAGTTGGAAGAAACACAAAAAGGAAAGTGGTGAAAGATGTTTGAGGAAGAAACATGTGAGTAGGCACCAACCCCAAATGAACACAGGGCGATTTGTGTTCCATGAAAACGCCTACAAGAGTGTGTCCTCAGAGGGAAATTGTGTATGAACACTCTATGAAATCAGGTGGATAATGTGACACTCAGCAGACAGTGATGAGCCTTCTTGCCACTCTTGAACTTGTCCGGGGGCCTTATATACACACAAAACAGATATTCATGTCAAAAAAATGGGCTGAAGACATGAACAGACACTTCTCCAATGAAGACATACAAATGGCTATCAGACACATGAAAAAAATGTTCATCATCACTAGCCATCAGGGAGATTCAAATTAAAACCACATTGAGATATCACCTTACACCAGTTAGAATGGCCAAAATTAGCAAGACAGGAAACAACGTATGTTGGGGAGGATGCGGAGAAAGGGGAACCTCTTACACTGTTGGTGGGAATGCAAGTTGGTGCAGCCACTTTGGAGAACAGTGTGGAGATTCCTCAAGAAATTAAAAATAGAGCTTCCCTATGACCCTGCCATTGCACTCCTGGGTATTTACCCCAAAGATACAGATGTAGTGCAAAGAAGGGCCATCTGTACCCTAATGTTTATAGCAGCAATGGCCACAGTCGCCAAACTGTGTAAAGAACCAAGATGCCCTGCAACGGATGAATGGATAAGGAAGATGTGATCCATATACACTATGGAGTATCGTGCCTCCATCAGAAAGGATGAATACCCAACTTTTGTAGCAACATGGACGGGACTGGAAGAGATTATGCTGAGTGAAATAAGTCAAGCAGAGAGAGTCAATTATCATATGGTTTCACTTATTCGTGGAGCATAACAAATAGCATGGAAGACATGGGGTGATGGAGAGGAGAAGGGAGTTGAGGGAAATTGGAAGGGGAGGTGAACCACGAGAGACTATGGACTCTGAAAAATAATCTGAGGGTTTTGAAGGGGTTGGGGGGGTGGGAGGTTGGGGGAGCCAGGTGATGGGTATCATGGAGGGCTCATATTGCTCAGAGTCCTGTGGGGGTTGAGCCTATGGGCAGCACCTGGGCCAGAACCTGGGCAGGGAGTGTGGCAGGGAGCAGGAGAGGTTCCAGGCCGTGGTGGGTTTCTTGTGGATTTGAAGTCCTCACCTCCTACCTTACCAGAGTTCCTGCCAGTGACATGACATCACTCACATGTAGGATAAGGACAATAACTTG
Organism: Mustela putorius furo; assembly: GCF_011764305.1. Lineage (NCBI taxonomy): Eukaryota > Metazoa > Chordata > Mammalia > Carnivora > Mustelidae > Mustela > Mustela putorius. Next base: position 1,240,570 of record NW_025422010.1, read on the forward strand.
ATCTCATCTTCCCTCATATGTTTTACCTGTTCCTCCATCATAAATCACATTGCTATTGTTTTTGATTTTAGCACTTGATTGTATTTACAGACATTGACCACTAAATTCTGTTTAGGTTGATCCATGTAGTTATGATTTCCCAAGCTTATTATACTTTGTGTAGACTCAGACTTCCCTCTGTCACCCTTTCCTTCTATCCGAGGGGTGTCCTTCATTGTCACTCGTGCTGGTTCTCTATAGGGAACACGACTCTCCTCTCTGACTGTAAGAGTGTCTGCATCACTGGTTTGTAGCAATTACTCATGATGTGTGCTGTGCTGTCTCTCATTCTCCTTGTGTCTGAGCCTTGTTGTGCTTCTTAGATACATTGATTCCTGAGATTCTCCAAATTTGAAGCATTTTTGTAGAATGTATCTTCGCAGACTTTTTATTTCACCCCCAGTCCCTTACCTTCCCTCCCTGAAGTCCCTACACTTGCACACTGTCTGAGTGGCATGAAGGTGTCTTCCAAGCAACGAGCCTTCATTAATTTTATTAGGTATTTCACTGTGTGTTTCATTTTGAATACTTTCCATCACTATGACATCAACTTCCCTAATCTCTTCTTTTGCAGCATCATATCTGCTGTCAGTCTATACCTTGGATTTTTACATTTCAGACATTTTCATCTAGGGAAGTTTTAAAAGAATGGTTCTCTAAAAATGTCTTCCATTTCTGCTTCTCACATGTGTCATTCTTCCTCCACCCACAGTCCCAGAGGAAACAGAGTTCTAACAGCTGTTTACAAATTCCCTGTTGATCCACCCTGTGCAGCCTGCCTGGAGGACTGGGAGGAAGGGGACAGACTGGGGACCACAGACTTGGGGACCTTGACCAGACCTGTTCACTGCTCTGTGCACAGGCCTCCTGGGGCTGGAGGAGAGGGTGACACAGATGGGGAAGGGGTTTGTGTCTCACTTCCCCATTTGCTTGTGTCACTGTGAGCATTACCACTGCTGTCATAGGACTGACAGAAATAGTCAGCCTCGTCCTCGGCCTGTACGCTGCTGATAGTGAGGGTGGCCGTGTTCCCTGACTTGGAGCCAGAGAATCGCTCTGGGATCCCAGAGGCCCGCTCATTATCCAAATAAATTACCATCAGAGGGGCTTGCCCTGGCTTCTGTTGGTACCATTGTACATAACCATAGTCCAGTTCTTCTCCAGAGCAGGTGATTGTAGCGGTCTGTCCCGGGGCCACTGACACAAAGGGCGTCTGAGTCAGCTCACTGGAGACCACGGAGCCTGAAAAGACAGAAGAGGAGAGGTTGCAATGAGGTCCAGGGGCTCATCCCATCATCCCAATACAGAGGCTGTGCTGTGCCTGAGCTCAGGGTTTGGGGCAGGCTCAGCTCAGGTCCTGTGGTGCTGAGAGTGTGGACTGGGGAGAGTACCCGTGCAGAGAGTGAGGACAAGGAGTGAAAGAGGGGTCCAGGCCATGGTGGATGTGCCCAGAGCTCTGTCTTCTGAAAACCACAGCTGGGCCAGCCTCCCTGGCCTCTCTTATTTCTTTCCAGGCCTTTTGTTCTGTGGTTGTTAGTAATTATGCAAATTTCCTCCTCTCTGGGACTCAAACCACTTGTGAGCTCAGATCAGGTGACTGAGGAGGAACAAATGATCCCATAACTTCCTCCAAAAGCTCTCAGGTCAGAAAAATGAGCATTGGTCTCCAAATCTGGTATCATAGTCATATTCCTGGGGTTTGAACACAACCAGTGTCCCTACCCATTCTCTCTGAGGAATGTCTGGGGCTGGCCCAGGGCCTTCCACAATCCTGGCCATGGGGCTGGCCTGGTCCCTCTGAGAAATGCAGAGAACACTAGATTCAGAGAAAGTTGGTCCTGTGACCTCATTACCTCCTTCCCCAGCTTCTTGTTCCCTCTGCATCCCCCAGAGACTCTGTGGTCCTATCCTTGACATGACAACAAAACTCTCTCATTTTGAGATTCTGTCATCATGTTGTAAGTAGGTGCTCACTGTTAAACAACCAACTGCTGTTGGAGATTCATCAGGATTTCTAGTCTTTTTACACATGGTGCTGTTGTCTCTATGCTGCCCCCATCCCACAGCAGACCAGCAATTGGTATAATCAACCATTTCATTCCTTTTAATTTTTTCGTCAATGTTCCATGCAAACCTGTGCAAAGGGCCTGAGTCTATGAGGAACAACTTCAAGATTTGTGATCTTGTGAGGACACACACGATCACATGTTCCCATATGTTGTGAGCTCGAGGGCCTGAGCCATGGTCCCTGCAGCCATGAGAATCACATCACTCTGGAGACAGTCTCACAAGGAGGCTGCGGATGTTCCTTCCAGGGACCAGGGTCCTGAGTGCTCAGCCTCCTGTCCCCTGATATGCTCTTGAACAAAGGAGGTGCATCCCCAGGTCTGACTTGGGGTGGAGGTGGGGAAGGAGAGGCAGGGTTTGAGTCATCAGGTGTCTCTGGATGTACCCAGCAGAGGGGAGTCAGTCCCTGGGGACACTGGTGGACAGAGAGGGGACCTGACTTTCCCAGGTGAGGTGCTGTCTGTGTCAAGACTCCCACCAGTGTCCTTGGTGACACTGTGTGTGTTTAACTCTCAGAACATGGTCCTTGCAGCCTGAGGGGATAGGATGATCCCCTCAGGATGATCCATCCTGACAGTCTCTGAGGACTGAACCTCAGACAACCTGCTGACCTCCAGGCCTGGTGTTCCTGTGAGGCTCCCCCTGGGCAGCCCCAGCCTCTGTCCGGCCCCTCTTGCTGCAGCTCTGCTGCCCCTGCTGGTGGAGGAGGACTCAGACCAGGAGCTTCCCTTCTGCAGGTCACCCCATAGCACCTGTTGCCTGAGAAGGGGTGTGAACCAGGGTTTTAAGGCTTTCCTAGGAAGCTGCCCTACCCCTACCCTGCCCAGCATAGAAGGTCACATACAAGTTTTAGGAGGCAGAGCAGGTGTGATTCCTGTAATTTTCACAGGGTTGAAATGCTCTGGCTTAGCCTGCAGTCTTGTTTCAGAAAGGAGAGTGCAGGGTACAGTGCAAGTGCATTTGAAAAGGGTCATTGTCCAGAAAATATATATTTGATGTCCCACAGCCGCCAGGTTCCTGTATATTTAGGAATCAGGACTAAAGCTTCATGCATCCCTATCCATGTAGCAGGGTCATCAGAACAGCAGGTGATGCTTCTGGTGCTAAATTCAGTTGAACAGGCAAACCTTTAATTTTATTGCTATTACTGCTGTTTTTACCTCTTTTCCCTTATTCCAGTCTGCATCTCCTGGAATTGGGTGCGGGAGGCTTTGTAAACTAGCCTAGTATCTGGTTTTGTGAAAATGGGATCCTGCTCATTCATACATGGACCCAACTGCACATGAAGAAGGTCACAGTGTAGTGGAAAAGCTGAAGACTTTTCCTTGGATTCCGCCATTTGCAGACAGGAGACCCCAACACCAGGGTTAGCTCACTGAGACCTCACTGAGTCATTCTCATGGAAGAGACTCTTAAAGGTTTTGTATCACTTAATATGAAAAAAGTATTTATTACATAAGTTAAGCTTCTCCATTTCACAGTAGGAAAAGGTGAGGACCAGTGTAGCTAGCATCCCAGTCAAACAGAAGAAAGTGGGTTGAGTCCAGGAGTGGAGACCAGGTGTGCTGGTCTCCTAGACTCCTCAGGGCAGAACTTGAGCAGTATGGGAGGGAGGGAGGGTGAGGCCAGGCTGGGCAGCAGAGCTTCTGTCCTGAAATCACTGCCAACCCCATCCTGGCTATTCTCTAAAGGTGCTCCTCGGCCTGCATGTGGGGAGAGTCTGTGGGTTTGTGTCCGAGGTCTGTGGAGGGTGGAGGCTGTTTGGTGGTGCAGAGGCCTGGCCTGGGTCCTGATGGCTCTGCCCTGCATTATTGTTTGGTTCTCTCTCTGTGCTCTCCTAGCAGGTGAGGGTGCCAGTGGTGTTCTGGCTATTCTACAATAGCACGGAGTCATCTGAGGTCCACAGTGACTGCAGGTTCAGGGGACTGTGGGGATCATTCTTAGCGGTTCCTCCTTTACCGCATCCCCTGGGCTGAATTCAGGGTCAGGGTCATGCTCAGAGTATTGTGGGGGCTGAGCCTGTGGGCAGGCCCAAGAATAGTGTGGGGAGCAGGAGATGGTCCACACCACAGTGGGGACCCCAGAATTCTGTCTCCTGAGCCTCAGTTGGACCCTGGCCACCTCAAGCCTCCCTAATGTTCTCACTTGTCCCCTTGAAGATATTCCTTCTCCCACTGCTGGAGAGAATCTCTGTGCTTCTGGGTGAGTTTCATGGATCTGGTTCACGTGGAGCTGTGCTCCCCTCTGGGCTGCAGAGGGAGTTCTTGCCACTGTGTGTTTGAACATCGTTAAGCCTGGGGAAGGAAGGGACATGTGGGGGACATTTCTAGTTCTGTTCTCATGAAATGTGCACTCAGATTATTAATTCCATTCTCTCTGTGTAAAATACATAACACAAAGTATTCATCCTAATTACTTTAAGGATTCAACTTATCTTCCCAGATTTTCTCTCTGTTCTCTGTGAATGTTTCATGACTCACATTGTGGAGCAGAATTGGGTGGGAATTGTCCTCAAATGTTCCTAGATTTCAGAGTCATTTCCTTTGCTTGCAGTTTCCCATCAGCAGCAGCCACTTGGGTGTTGCTGTGACATCAATCTGACAATCCCTGTGTTTAATTGTGGTGTTTAGAGCATTTCCGAATGTGATTAGTACTGTCCTTTCAGTATGGCATCTTGCCTTTATTTTCTTGTTGTCCCATGTGTTCTTTTTCCTCTTTTCATGTATCTTAATCGGATTAATGGAGCATTTGATATGATTCCATTTTATCTACTTCTTCTGCTTACAAGCTGTAAGTTCTTTCTGTCTTATGATCGGTAACTTGCCATAGTCCACATTCTGATGCTGCTGCCACATTACATGGAACGTAAGCACCTGGTAACATCCTTCTGTGTCTCATCTCTCAGCATATTCACTGTCATTTTCCTCCATATTATTTTACCTTTGTCAGAAATTCCAGCATACACAGTTACTATATTTGTGTGGACAGTGACATATCCTTTTTTTAAAAAAAGTTTTATTGTGTTGTTAGTCATCATACAATACGTCATCAGCTTTTCATGCAGCATTCCATGATTTATTGTTTATGTATAACACCCAGTGCTCCATAGGATACGTGCCTCCTTACTACTCACCACCCGGCTCACGCATCCCTCACCCCTCCCCTCCAAAACCCTCAGTTTGTTTCTCAGAGTCCACAGTCTCTTAAGGTTCATCTCCCCCTCCAAATCCCCCCCCTTCACTTTTCCTTTCCTTCTCCTAATATCCTCCTTGTTATTCCTTTAGCTCCACAAGTATGTGAAACTATGTGATAATTGACTTTTTCTGCTTGCCTTATTTCACTCAGAATACTTTCCTGCAAACCCATCCATGTTGAAACAAAAGTTGGGTATTCATCCTTTCTGATGGCTGAGTAATATTCCATTGTACATATGAACCACATCTTCTTTATCCATTCATCTGAGAAGGGCATCTCATCTCTTTCCACAGTTTGGTGACTGTGGCCTTGCTAATATGAACATTGGGATACAGATGGCCCTAGTTTTCACTACAGTGTACCTGTGGGGTAAATACCCAGTAGTGCAATTGCAGGGTCGTAGGGTAGCTCTATTTTTAATTTCTTAAGGAATCTCCACACTGTTTTCCAAAGCGGCTGAACCAACTTGCATTCCCACCAACATTTAAGAGGGTTTCCTTTCTCAACATCCTCGCCAACATTTCTTGTTTCATGTCTTGTTAATCTTTGCCATTTTAAACTGGTGTAAAGCAATATCTCAGTGTGGTTTTGATTTGAATTTCCCCGATGAAATGATGATGATGAACATTTTCCCACGTATCTGCTAATCATTTGTATGTCTTCATTGGAGAAATGTCTGCTTTTCTCTTCTGCCTATTTTTTGACTTGATTATCTGTTTTTTGGGTGTAGAGTCTGAGATGTTCTTTATAGATTTTGGATATCAGCCCTTTGTCTGTAATGCCATTTGCAAATATCTTCTCCCATTCTGTGAGTTGCCTCTTTGTTTTGTTGACTGTTTCCTTTGCTGAGCAGAAGCTTTTGATCTTGATGAAGTCCCAAAAGTTCATTTTTGCATTTGTTTTCCTTGTCTTTGGAGATGTGTCATGAAAGAAATTGCTGTGGCTGATGTCGAAGAGGTTACTGCCTATGTTCTACTCTAGGATTTTTGTGGATTCCTGTCTCATGTCGAGGTTTTCCATCCATTTTGAGTTTATCTTTGGGTATGGTGCAAGAGAATGGATGAGTTTCATCCTTCCATACATAGCTTTCCAATTTTCCCATTTATTGAAGTGACTGTCTTTTTTTTATTGGATATTTTTTCCTGCTTTGCAGTAATGAATCTTTTAAAGAGATTAGATAATAAAAAAGTCTTAGTATTTGTCCCTTTAGTTAGCATTTCTGATTTTTACATTGATTTTGTAAGAAGATTTTATTTCTTTGCTAGAGATAGAGTGAGAGCGAGAGAGAGGGAACACACAAGCAGGGGGAGCAGCAAGCAGAGTGAGCAAGAAGCCTGATGCAGGACCAGATCCCAGGAGCCTGGGATCATGACCTGCATCGAAGCAAGACACTTAACCAACTGAGCCACCCAGGCGTCTCTTACACTGTTTCTGTAGATTCAGATTCTTCCTGGAATCACCTCCTGTGCCTGAGGGATGTCCTTTTTAAAATTTTTTTAAAAAATTTATTTGACAGAGAGAGAGAACACAAGCAGGGGGAGCAGGGGGAGCAGAAGAGGGAGTGGCAGGCTCCCTGCTGAGCATGGTGTCGGACTTGGGGCTTGATCCCAGGACCTTGGGATCATGACCCTAGCCAAAGTCAGATTCTTAACCAACTGAGCCACCCAGTCATCCTGAGGAATATACATTTATTGCTTGTATTTTGGGTCAATTCATGAGCAATTGTGTCAGTTTTTGTGTATTTGTGTACTGTGGACATTTTTTATTTAGGCGTCATGTTTGAAGGATACTTTCCCCAAGTGAAGAACTGTTTTTTTTTTTTTTTCCCTTTTCAAGAAAGATGTTAATCCACTGTCTCTCACTGACATTTCATGCCAAGAAAAATCCACTGGAATCCTTTTCTTCCTTCCTCTGAGTGTAGGGAGTCTGTCCCTATGGCTGCTTCTTTTTTCTTTTTTTAAGGTTTTATTTTTTTGCATATGAGAGAGAGAGAGAGAGAGAGAGAGGAAGAGAAGCAGAAAGAGGGGAGATACAGGCTTCCCACTGAGCAGGGAGTCTGACTCAGGGATCAGTCACAGGACCCTGATCATGAGCTGAGCTGAAGGCAGATGCTTCAGCAACTGAGCCACCCAGGGATCTGTGCAAGTCTAGTTTGTTAACATAAGTTTCTTTCAGTCTCTGTCTCCTCCTTTGTATCACTGTGTGTAACATATGAATATACATGTAGGTGTTTATGAGATACATGCCCTATTGGATCCATATTCTCTGGAGAAACCTAAAGAAGGTACTCTTAACAGCTCTTTCTCTTTGTGGTTTAAATCTTTTGATTTTAATGTCTTATTTTGAGGTGGAGATTCTCACTTCCTAACTTACCAAACTACCTCATGGTACAAAGTCATTCCTAGGTACAATAAGAATGTGATAACATGATTTTTCTTTTCCCATCATTTTTGCTAACATTGTCATATATTTTGGTATTTACCATTATAAATCAAAATGTATTGCTATTATTTCTGCTTAAATAATTGACTATTTATTAGAGACATTAAGTGATACAGTTTTTCTATTTATCCATATAGCTCTGATACCTGATGGTTTTTTTTTATTTTTTTTTAATTTTTTATTTTTTATAAACATATATTTTTATCCCCAGGGGTACAGGTCTGTGAATCACCAGGTTTACACACTTCACAGCACACACCAAATCACATACCCTCCCCAATGTCCATAATCCCACCCCCTTCTCCCAAACCCCCTCCCCCCGGCAACCCTCAGTTTGTTTTGTGAGATTAAGAGTCACTTATGGTTTGTCTCCCTCCCAATCCCATCTTGTTTCATTTATTCTTCTTCTACCCACTTAAGCCTTCATGTTGCATCACCACTTCCTCATATCAGGGAGATCATATGATAGTTGTCTTTCTCTGCTTGACTTATTTCGCTAAGCATGATACGCTCTAGTTCCATCCATGTTGTTGCAAATGGCAAGATTTCATTTCTTTTGAAGGCTGCATAGTATTCCATTGTGTATATATACCACATCTTCTTGATCCATTCATCTGTTGATGGACATCTAGGTTCTTTCCATAGTTTGGCTATTGTGGACATTGCTGCTATAAACATTCGGGTGCATGTGTCCCTTTGGATCACTACATTTGTATCTTTAGGGTAAATACCCAATAGTGCAATTGCTGGGTCATAGGGCAGTTCTATTTTCAACATTTTGAGGAACCTCCATGCTGTTTTCCAGAGTGGCTGCACCAGCTTGCATTCCCACCAACAGTGTAGGAGGGTTCCCCTTTCTCCGCATCCTCGCCAGCATCTGTCATTTCCTGACTTGTTGATTTTAGCCATTCTGACTGGTGTGAGGTGATATCTCATTGTGGTTTTGATTTGTATTTCCCTGATGCCGAGTGATATGGAGCACTCTTTCAGGTGTCTGTTGGCCATCTGGATGTCTTCTTTGCAGAAATGTCTGTTCATGTCCTCTGCCCATTTCTTGATTGGATTATTTGTTCTTTGGATGTTGAGTTTGCTAAGTTCTTTATAGATTCTGGACACTAGTCCTTTATCTGATATGTCGTTTGCAAATATCTTCTCCCATTCTGTCAGTTGTCTTTTCATTTTGTTAACTGTTTCCTTTGCTGTGCAAAAGCTTTTGATCTTGATGAAATCCCAGTAGTTCATTTTTTCCCTTGCTTCCCTTGCCTTTTGCGTTGTTCCTAGGAAGATGTTGCTGCGGCAGAGGTCGAAGAGGTTGCTGCCCGTGTTCTCCTCAAGGATTTTGATGGATTCCTTTCGTACATTGAGGTTCTTCATCCATTTTGAGTCTATTTTTGTGTGTGGTGTAAGGAAATGGTCCAATTTCATTTTTCTGCATGTGGCTGTCCAATTTTCCCAGCACCATTTATTGAAAAGGCTGTCTTTTTTCCATTGGACATTCTTTCCTGCTTTGTCGAAGATTAGATGACCATAGATTTGAGGGTCTATTTCTGGGCTCTCTATTCTGTTCCATTGATCTATGTGTCTGTTTTTGTGCCAGTACCATGCTGTCTTGATGATGACAGCTTTGTAATAGAGCTTGAAGTCCGGAATTGTGATGCCACCAACGTTGGCTTTCTTTTTCAATATCCCTTTGGCTATTCGAGGTCTTTTCTGGTTCCATATCAATTTTAGAATTATTTGTTCCATTTCTTTGAAAAAGATGGATGGTACTTTGATAGGAATTGCATTAAATGTGTAGATTGCTTTAGGTAGCATAGACATTTTCACAATATTTATTCTTCCAATCCAGGAGCATGGAACATTTTTCCATTTCTTTGTGTCTTCCTCAATTTCTTTCATGAGTACTTTATAGTTTTCTGAGTATAGATTCTGTGTCTCTTTGGTTAGGTTTATTCCTAGGTATCTTATGGTTTTGGATGCAATTGTAAATGGGATTGACTCCTTAATATCTCTTTCTTCTGTCTTGCTGTTGGTGTGGAGAAATGCAACTGATTTCTGTGCATTGATTTTATATCCTGACACTTTACTGAATTCCTGTATAAGTTCTAGAAGTTTTGGAGTGGAGTCTTTTGGGTTTTCCACATATAGTATCATATCATCTGCGAAGAGTGATAATTTGACTTCTTCTTTGCCGATTTGGATGCCTTTAATTTCCTTTTGTTGTCTGATTGCTGAGGCTAGGACCTCTAGTACGATGTTGAATAGCAGTGGTGATAATGGACATCCCTGCCGTGTTCCTGTCCAATGGAAAAAAAAAAAGACAGCCTTTTCAATAAATGGTGCTGGGAAAATTGGACAGCCACATGCAGAAAAATGAAATTGGACCATTTCCTTACACCACACACAAAAATAGACTCAAAATGGATGAAGGACCTCAATGTACGAAAGGAATCCATCAAAATCCTTGAGGAGAACACGGGCAGCAACCTCTTCGACCTCTGCCGCAGCAACATCTTCCTAGGAACAACGCAAAAGGCAAGGGAAGCAAGGGAAAAAATGAACTACTGGGATTTCATCAAGATCAAAAGCTTTTGCACAGCAAAGGAAACAGTTAACAAAATGAAAAGACAACTGACAGAATGGGAGAAGATATTTGCAAACGACATATCAGATAAAGGACTAGTGTCCAGAATCTATAAAGAACTTAGCAAACTCAACACCCAAAGAACAAATAATCCAATCAAGAAATGGGCAGAAGACATGAACAGACATTTCTGCAAAGAAGACATCCAGATGGCGAACAGACACCTGAAAGAGTGCTCCATATCACTCGGCATCAGGGAAATACAAATCAAAACCACAATGAGATATCACCTCACACCAGTCAGAATGGCTAAAATCAACAAGTCAGGAAATGACAGATGCTGGCGAGGATGCGGAGAAAGGGGAACCTTCCTACACTGTTGGTGGGAATGCAAGCTGGTGCAGCCACTCTGGAAAACAGCATGGAGGTTCCTCAAAATGTTGAAAATAGAACTGCCCTATGACCCAGCAATTGCACTATTGGGTATTTACCCTAAAGATACAAATGTAGTGATCCAAAGGGACACATGCACCCGAATGTTTATAGCAGCAATGTCCACAATAGCCAAACTATGGAAAGAACCTAGATGTCCATCAACAGATGAATGGATCAAGAAGATGTGGTATATATACACAATGGAATACTATGCAGCCATCAAAAGAAATGAAATCTTGCCATTTGCAACAACATGGATGGAACTAGAGCGTATCATGCTTAGCGAAATAAGTCAAGCAGAGAAAGACAACTATCATATGATCTCCCTGATATGAGGAAGTGGTGATGCAACATGGAGGCTTAAGTGTGTGTTCCTTTTTAATGTATTCTATCATATACAGATGCAAGATGTATCATCTTTATTCCTAAATACACAGGACTCTGGTGCCTGTGGGACATCAGGATTGTGTCAGTATTGACCCTTTTCAATGCACTACATTGAAACCTGCACTCTCCTTTCTGAAAGAAGATAGCAGGCTAGGCCCGGTACTTCAACCCTAGGACAAATACAGGAATCGGACCTGTCCTGCCTCCTGCACCATGTATGTGAACTGTCTGTGCTGGGCTGGGCAGGGCAGGGAGCACAGCTGCCTCTGGGAGGCTGGAAAACCTGATCCACAACCATTCTCAAGTGGCAGGTGCTATAGGGTGACCTGCAAGGGGACATTCCCTGGACTGAATCCTGCTCCACGAGCAGGGGACCGCAGAGCTTCAGCAGGGGCAGCAAGACAGAGTTTGGGGCTTCCCAGGGTACCAGGCCTGGGGGTCAGCAGGGGTCCAGGGTTCAGTCCCCAGAGACTCTTGGGATGATCCATTCTATCTTCTCAGGCAGCAGGGACCTTATTCTGAGGGTCAGGCACACAGAATATCGATGGGAGACCTAACACACTGCGTGGGATATGCAAGTCCTCTTACTGTCCACCAGTGTTGCCAGGCACTGACTCCTCTGTGCTGGGCATGTCCAAGGACGACCTGACCACTCACCCTTAGCTCACCTTTCCCTCTTCTAGGCTGCAGCTCCTTGCTTGGGAGTAGCTAAGGGAGGGAACGCAGGGACCAGTGAGTCCTTGGTCCCTGGAAGGGGCATCAACAACCTCCTTTTGAGACTGTCTCCAGAGAGAAATGGATGCTCCCTTCTCAGGCCTGAGCTCTGGTCCCTGAGTTGTCCTTGTGCAATGACAGGATCCGCTTCCTGCAGGGACACTGTCTCAAGCCCATGTAATATCCAAACCCACACTGTGACTCATCCCACGTCCAAGCCCACATGTGGCCTTCCAGTGTTAATGACTTGGAAGAAAATAACCCAGTAGGCATGGACAGACAGACAGATGCACAAACAGTGAAAACAATGAGAGGGAATGGGAAAGGGAGGCAGATAAAGAGCATTCCCTCTTGTGCTGAGATGGTAACCAATCAATGAGGGAGTGACAATGACAAAGCATTGATTAAAGGGGTCAGATGATTCCACTAGTTCCAATTACTAACTGCCAATTAGTAATGGGCAGTAATCCCATGCCAGGTGGGAATGTGTGACGTCGGGGACCCACAAAGACTAGGAAGCTTCCAAAGATTTGTCATGGCCTTTACATGTTTACATGAACCCATGATGAAAATAATTGTGGTGGCCAATTTCTGCTTTCTTGTGGGATGAGGGCTGTCACAGGGATGAAAACAACCTGTGTCAATACATGAGACATTGTGAGGAATCTCCAACAGCTGCTGGTTGGTTAACAAGTCAACTCCCAGGTAGAAAGGCATGCAGGAACCTCAGAATGAGAGAGTTTCCCAACGTCATGACATGCCAAGCAAGTACCAGAGTGCAGTGGGGGCCAGACAGGAGATCTGAGGCAGGAACAGATGGGTAATGAGGTCACAGAGCACCAATACTGAATCAGGGGTTGCCTGCAAGCTCAGAGGGCCAGCTAACCCCATGTCCAGGACCCTGCAAGGCCCTGAGCCACACCATTGTAGACCTCAGGCACAGAGGTTTCAGACAGAGTCATAGGGTCAGATCCCAGGAATTTCACTATTGAAGCAAGACCTTGGAAACCAAGATTGATTTTCTCACCAGAAAGCTCCATGGAGGAAGCCAGGAGCTCCGGGGTTCCTCCTCAGTCACCTATTCTGATCTCACAAGTGAGTAATCCAGGCAGAAAGCATGGAGGAAATATATTTGCATAAATACTATCAATCACTGCCCCATTGGCCTGGAGGGAATAAGAGAAGCCTGCTTGAGTCTTCCCTGCTGTGGGGTCTCTGGAGGCAGAGCTCTGGGCATCTCCACCATGGCCTGGACCCTTTTCCTGCTCCCCATCATCACTCTCTGCACAGGTGTGACCCAGGCCCTTCACACAAGCTCAGACTTCATGGGACCTGAGCTGGGCCTGCTCCAAACTCTGAGCACAGCACAAACACTGACTCTATATTGGGTCCCTGGGAATGAGTCCCAGGACCTCACACCAACCTCTCCTCTCCTGTGTTTTCAGGTTCCGTGGCCTCCAGTGGGCTGACTCAGCTGCCCTCTATGTGGGTGACCCAGGGACAGACGGCTACAATCACCTGCTCTGGAGATGTACTAGGGAAAAGATATGCATATTGGTACCAGCAGAAGCCAAGACAAGCTCCTGTGCTTGTGATTAATACAAATAATGACAGACCATCAGAGATCTCTGACCGGTGTTCAGCCTCTAAATCAGGAAGCATGGCCACCCTGACCATCAGCAGGACTTGAGATGAGGATGAGGCTGACTACTATTGTCAGTCCTATGACAGCTGTGGTAATGCTCACAGTGACACAGGCAGGTGGGTAAGTGAGACAAAACCCACTTCCCAGACTACATTACACTCTCCTCCAGCCCCAGAAGGAAAAGCACTGAGCAGGTCTGTTCCAGGCACCCAGGTCTGAGGCCTCCAGAGCTCCTCCCCCACTCTGCTCTCAGGCAGTCCTGCACCCACTGGGTCAGGAGACCATTTACCTGGCTGCACCAGACTACCTGCTCTCTGGGCCTGTGTGTGAATGTGGGCCAGAGGGCTTCAGTGGAGGAAAGACAGAGGGAGCCTTTTGTCCAGTGCTCATGATCTCTGCATTTTCCTTGTGCTATGGGCCGCTCTTCAATGGACCAGGATTAGAGTCTAAATTTCCCAGAGAAGCTGAGCTCCTAAAACCCTGAAGCCATCAGTGGGAGCCACCTGAGCGGAGAGGATGGAAACAGTAGACAGAGGGGTCACCCACATCCCCTCCTCTGGGCTCACACACCCACCCACTACTGCCTGGAACGCCTGACAGCTCACAGGGGGGCTCCTCACGTGGAAGTGCTTTTGCTTCAGAAACCTGCCTTCCCAAGTTATGACCCTTCTCAGAGAGATTCAGGTAAATGATCACCAGCACCCTGAGGCCCTGCCTCAGGTTCAGATGTCCTGAATAGTCCCAGCTTGAGATCTCCCCGCAGGTAGGAGGCCGCACCTGATATCTCACTGCAGGCCCTTCTTCTTCTACCCAAGCTGAGCTCCCCAACTCCTTCCAGATTTCCTGCACATGGACTTCTCCTCCTCAGAGACTGCTTCCAGGAACAATGGAGGAGGGCGAACATGTCTGACAGGGTTCTCAGGGACCTGAGGAGACCAGCGTGTACCCACAGTGCTGGGCTTTATCACCCAAATTACCAATGTACTTGTCCAATCTCCAGACAGATCAGATTGTTCCTTATACTTTTATACACTGAAAAAATATCCAGACACACTAGGTGTTCTGAGTTCTGACAGATAGTTGGACAGTCACATCCTTCTTGATGGTAAATGTGGATAATGGGGCAGTTGCCACTGCCTACAAAGTGGCCACAAGAAACAAAACCACCACCGGAGATACAGAATAGATCCTTTCTCACTTCTACCTTCCATATCGGGGCAAGAATCTCTCTTTACACCCATCCAGATACATGGACAGACAACAATTCTATGAAATACAGCTCAGCCTGTCAACAGTGACACTTAAGACACCACAGATGATCCCTCATCCACAGAAATCCACCCACGCCCCCCACACCACAGTCTCCAAATAAAGAGAATGTTGGCAGCCATGTCTCCACCTAACATGATAAAATATCCTGTGAACAGTTACAACCATGCTCACCCCTTTCCCACAAGAGGATAAAAGTATATCATTGTCCAATAGTGATCTTTATGTTTGTCCCTGCCATTTGATAATCTATATCTTCAATAATGAGATGTAAAGCTAACTATTGTTAGCATCTGTGATGTTAGATGTTGAAGGGATGAAACAGGGAAGTCGAACAGAAACATGTGCTTAAAATATAACCAAACCTATTCATGTCAACATAAGGAAGAAACCTTTATTACTTTTATCTTATTCATTTCTACCACTACCCTGAGGTCAACATGGAGTCTAGAATTACCTTCTTCATTGCCCACTCCATATCCCTTTCTCTCAGCAAATCCCTGATCTACTCATGATGCCCCCCATGACCAAACGTTCACTCTGAAAGGTTGGTCCATTATCAGATCTGCTGAATTGGACTCTGCTGAATTGATGACTGTCATCACAGCCCCGGGTATCCTAGGGGATCTCCTGAGTCCATACACTCCTGTTTACCCAGTTGTGTTGTAGACACACAACTGCACTATGACAGTCATTATGAAACACCCCAAACAGTGTCCCCTACTTTGAGTCCCTGTCAGGAGGAGCCAGAGGTACCCAAGACACACTCTCCACAACCAGATCAGGGCAGTCACCCTCCCTTCCTCCCACTTGCCTCTGTTTTCCTGGGAAACTAGCCTGTCTGGGCAATCACATTACCTGCTGCGAATTAAGGAAGCTTATACTGCTGTGAGAAACACTTGTTTTCAAATTAAATGATACAAAATATTGATGAGTTTTAAATTAGACAAATGCAATGGGGTCTCAGTGAGCTAATCTTGGTGTTGGAGTCTCCTGTCTGCCTCTGTGGGTACACAAGGAAAAGTTTTCAGATGCTCTGTGAGCTGTGTCATGTGCAATTATATCCAAGTCTGAATTAGCTGATTCCCAATTCACCAAACCACAGGCAGGGGAGTTCAAATTCCTCCCATGCCAAGCTCTAGGAGATGTGAGTTGTAATAAAAATTAAATCCAAAGTGACTAGCCCATGAATAAACAACCATCTAATAAATATACACCCACCTTACAACATGACCCTTTGCTATGGAGCCCACTGAATAAGATCAAGATTGGATGGACAAGGGGCGCCTGGGTGGTTCAGTGGGTTAAAGCCTCTGCCTTCTGCTTGGGTCACGATCCCAGGGTCCTGGGATCGAGCTTTGCATCAGGCTCTCTGCTTGGCAGTGAGCCTGTTTCCCACCCACCCCTCCCCGCCTGCCTCTCTGCCTACTTGTGATCTCTGTCTGTCAAATAAATAAAATATTTTTTAAAAAAGAGACTAGATGGAGAAGAAAGCTGACCATTGTCCCCGGACATGTCACATTATCCACCTGATTATTACTACCATTTCCTTTTGAGGACACAGTATGATAGACACTGAGGTAAAATTCTGTCTCATTGTCTCCCATCTGTCTCCTGTAGAATTTGCCTCTGTCTCTACCACAGGTCCTCTTCATGCCTCCTCATCCCACCTCAACTGGACTAAATTCAGTCACTGCAAACCATCCTCAGTTGGGTCTGTCCCTGCACAGTGGGAGAACTCTTCCTTGGGACATAATCCTCCATCACCTCAATGACAGAATTATGAACAAATGTTCTGAGAAAGTTCCACAGTCATGATATGGGAAGCATGGGATCACATGCTTGCCTCTGGGGGATGCAGAGGGGACACTGTGCAAGAACACAATAAAGGTAATGAGGCCACAGGACCACCCTCCCTGTATCAGCTGTTGTCTGTAACACTCAGAGGGCCTGTCCAGCCCAACAGCGAGGCTCCTGAAGCACCACGGACAGAGCCAAGTACAGGTGGCCAGGAGGGTGGACACAGGGAATTTCATGTGGTCTTGTGTTCGCTTTCTCTCTCTCTCTCTGACAAATAAATCAATAAATAGAATCCTTAAAAAAAAAAAAGAATGCCCCACAGTATATGAAATGACACTAAAATGTAAGTAAACCTACAGGAATACTCCCACCAATTCTGCTCCACAACGTGGGACATGAACCATTCTCAGGGAGCAGATACAAACTCTAGGAAGATGAATCGAAATAATTCAGATGGGACGTTTTCTGGACTATAAGTTTGCACACAAAAGAAAAGAAGAAATATTCGCAGAGCATATTGCATGAGAATAGCTAACAGAAATATCCTCACATGGCCCTTCTCACTCGAGCCTTTAAGATTTTCAAACACACAGTGACAAGAGTTCCCCTATGGAGCCCACAGTTGAGCACCCCTTTACATGACCCAGATCCATGAAGCCCACACAGAAGCAGAGATTCTCTCCAGCAGCCTGAAAAGGAGCATTCTCATGGGGACCAGGGAGGGCATGAGAGAGGTTTGGGGCAGCCCGGCTAAGCAGTGGACCAAGTAGGCAGTAATCTGAGGTCCCCACCATGGCCTGGACCCCTACAAAATGCCCCCTCCTCATTCTCTCCCCCTCCTCACTCCCCAGGTCCTGATCCAAGCACTGACACAAGCTCAGCCCCCATAGGACTCTGCCCATGACCCTGGCCCTGAGCTCAGCCCAGGGGATGCTGCAGGGGTGGGACCCTAGAGAATGAGTCCCACAGCCTCCTGAAGCTGTACAACCGATGGTCCCATATACTAATCAGCTGTCCCCACTTGTGTGGCCATGAGACCCCATTATTCCCACCTACTCAGGGAGAGAGGAGAAAGCAATAATACAGAGCAGAGCCAGTAGGCCCCAGACCAGGCCGTAGCACAGCCAAATGGCCCCTAGTATCCCCACAGATTCTCCAGCTCTAACCTGGGACATGACCCCACTGACTCTCCCCATGCACAGGGTGAGGGGGCTCCTTTAGAGACCAGCCAGTTTGGGGATGGCAGTGACTCCTGGGATGCAAGCCCTGCAGCCAGGCTGGCCTCAGTCTCCTGCCTGCACTGGTCAAGCTCTGCCCCACAGAGACCAAGGTCTGAATCCAGCACACCTGAACTCCACTCCTGGACTCACTCCCACTTCTCTTCTCCTGGGAAGCTAGCCTCTCTAGGCATTAGCTTCAGCAGCTGTGAGTGGGGAAGCTTACACTCAAGGAAGAAACACTATTGTTGTTTTCTTTTTTAGAAAAACAGCCATATTTATTACCAATCACATATGATTCTATATTTGCTTGACATGTTTCCATGTAGAAAGACTCACAGCTGACACAGAACCATTCACCCTATTTACAATGGCTTTCCTATACCCAAGCATCTATTGGATGTGCTCATTCTGCCAGACATCCTTCTGTGCTCCCTAATTTTTTATTAACCAGCTCAATTCTATCTATATATTTTAAAACTAATTTCAAATTCATTTCTTCAAAAAGATTCCCCCTGTTCTACTCTCGGTCCATCCTGATTGGCTTAATTCTTCCCCTTGCTGATCTTCCTCTCACTCTTTTTTTTAATAATCACCCCTAACAAAATCCTGTCTTGTAATACTTCCCATCTGAAGTGGGGTATATTGCCATTGTTGCCAATATCTTAAGTGTCTCTGGTGCTGAGGCAATGCCACCTATGTGCTCTGTATCCCTTAATAGGTCTAGCACAACCTGGGTTATAGCAGTTGAGTCTCTTCCACATTTTTTCTGTAGTCATAAGCAGACATTTTATATTGCTTTTTTTTTTTCAGCGTAACAGTATTCATTGTTTTTGCACCACACCCAGTGCTCCATGCAATCCGTGCCCTCTCTAATAACCACCACCGGGCTCCTCCAACCTCCCACCCCCTGCCTCTTCAAAACCCTCAGATAGTTTTGCAAAGTCCATAGTCTCTCATGGTTCACCTCCCTTCCAATTTCCCTCAACTCCCTTCTCCTCTCCATCTCCTCCATGCTATTTGTTATGCTCCACAAATAAGTGAAACCATATGATAATTGACTCACTCTGCTTGACTTATTTCACTCAGCATGATCTCTTCCAGTCCCGTCCATGTTGATACAAAAGTTGGGTATTCATCCTTTCTGATGGAGGCATAATACTCCATCGTGTATATGGACCACATCTTCCTTATCCATTCATCCGTTGAAGGGCATCTTGGTTCTTTCCACAGTTTGGTGACCGTGGTCATTGCTGCTATAAACATTGGGGTACAGATGGCCCTTCTTTTCACTACATCTGTATCTCTGGGGTAAATACCCAGGAGTGCAATTGCAGGGTCATAGGGAAGCTCTATTTTAATCTCATGAGGAATTCCCACACTGTTCTCCAAAGAGGCTGCACCAGCTTGCATTCCCACCAACAGTGTAAGAGGGTTTCCCTTTCTCCACATCCCCTCCAACATATGTTGTTTCCTGTCTTGCTAATTTTGGCCATTCTAACTGGCGTAAGGTGGTATCTCAATGTGGTTTTAATTTGAATCTCCTTGGTGGCTAGTGATGATCAACATTTTATCATGTGTCTGATAGACATTTGTATGTCTTCATTGGAGAATTGTCTGTTCATATCTTCTGCCCATTTTTTGACATGATTACCAGTTTTGTGTGTGTTAAGTTTGAGGAGTTCTTTATAGATCCTGGATATCAACCTTTTGTCTGTACTGTCATTTGCAAATATCTTCTTGTTATACCTGTTGTTTTCTTTTACATCCAATGATACATAACATTGTAAGAGTCTTACTAATTAGAGAGGCTCCATGTGATCTCAGCCAGCTGACCATGGAGTTGGAGTCTCCTTTCTTCCTCTGTGAGATCCCAGGAAAAGTTTTCTCTGCCCTGTGAGCTGCATCATCGGCAAGTGGATCCAAGTCAGAATTAGCAGATATGCAGTTCCACAAAACTATGGATTGGGCTACTTTACAGATCCTCCCACACCGATCTCCAGGAGATGAGGCCTGGAACAATAAAAATAGTAGTAAATACAGGATTACTAGAGAGTGAGATAAACATCTGCCTGCTCAACTGAATTTAGCACCAAAAGCATCACCCAGGGATTGTAAAACCCAACTACACAGATAGAGATGCAGGAAGCATCGGTCCTGATTCCTACATACACAGGAATTTGGTGGTCGTGGGACATCACACAGGATTGTCTGGACACTGACCCTTTCCAAATGGACTACACTGCACCCTGCACTCTCCTTTCTGAAAGAAGACAGCAGGCTATCCAGTGCATTTCAACCCTGGGACAGGTATAGGAATCGCACATGTCCTACCTCCTGCACCATGTTTCTGACCTTCTGTGCTGTTCTGGGCAGGGCAGTGGGGACCGCTGCCTGTGGGAGCCTGGGAACTCTGGTCCACACCCCTTCTCAGGTGACAGGTGCTCTGGGGTGACCCACAGGAGGGAAGGCCCTGGTCTGAGTCCTCCTCCACCAGCAGGGGGCAGCAAAGCTGCATCAGGAGCAGCAGGACAGAGGCTGGGGCTGCCCATGAGGAGCCTCAAGGGGACACCGGGCCTGGGGGTCAACAGGAGTCCAAGATTCAGGACTCAGAGGCTGTCAGGATATTCCAACCTATCTCCTCAGACTGCAGGGACCTTATTCTGAGGGTCAGATACACATTGTTACCCAGGACACTGACAGGAGTCCTCACACACGTAGCACCACCCTTCATTCTCCACCTGAGATCCCAGGGAGCTGACCCTTCTGTGCTGGGCATGTCCAAGACACCGTGACCCCTCACTCTCTGCATTTTCTGCCCCACTCCAGTCAAACTAAGATCTGGGACTGCAACTCCCTTGTTCATGAATGTCTCGGGGGGACAGGAAGTAGGGCACTCAGAGCGACAGGTCCCTGATAGGAAGGTCTGCAGCCTCCTTGTGAGACTGTCTCCAGAGTGATGTAATTCTCATAGCCTCAGACCACATCTCTGGTCCCTGAACTGTCCTTGCTTCAGTGACAGAACTCAGTTCCCAGGAAGGACCATTAACTATTCAGTCTCCAGAGCTCAAACCCTGTGCACAGATATGACCCTGGGGACTCACAGAGACACAGAACTTGAAGTGAGTCCCTCTATCAGGAATGGTTTCTGGCACTTTTCACAAGTTTACATGAGACATGGATGAAAAAAACAAAAGGAATCAAAGTATTGACGATGCAAGATGCTGGTCTGCTGTGGGGTGGGTGGTGTCACAGAGACAGAAGCACCACATGGAAATAGACTAGAAGTTGTGATGAAACTCCAACAGCCTGTGAATGTATAACAAGTAAATTCCCATATGCACCATGATGAAAAAATGTCAGGATGCAAGAGTTTTCCATTCTGAGGACATGCTGAGAATGGGACAAGAATGCAGCTGGGGGAAGCAGAGAGGACATAAAAAAGGAGGGGTAGACGCTGAGGCCACATGACTTCCTTTCCCTGAATCAGGTGCTGTTTGCAGCTCTGCAAGGGACCAAGTCAGCCCCATGGCCAGGCTCCAAAAAGGCCGTCCTGGTGCTGACTCAGCTACCCTGTGCTCAGTGACCCTGGTCCCAGTGACTCCTGTCAGGGAGATGGTATAGAAATCTTCAGTGTACAGTGGTACCAGCAGAAGCCAGGACAGGACCCTGGCCGGTCATAGATGACAATAACAAGTGCTCCACAGGGATTCTCTGATGCTAAGACTCCAACTTGGAAGACACAGCCACCCTAAACCCCAGCAGGACCAGGGCCAAGGACAAGGCTGATTATTACTGTCAAGTGTGGGACAACAGCAATGCTCACAGTGACAGAGCCAGACAGGGTTATGAGAGACAAACCACTTTCCTATCTGTGTCACACTCTCCATCAGTCCTTGGAGGACTGAGGACAAACAGAGGTCTTTGTCCCAGGGCCCACATCTGAGATTCCCAGACCTCTCTCCCAACACAGCTCTCTAGGCAGCCTCTGCACCATGTGCATCAGGGTGCCTGTGCAGGAAGCAGGATGAGGCTGTCATGTTTTCTTGCCTAGGGTAGTGTCAGGTATGAAAGATCAGGCTGGAAGGACAAAGAAACATCTATGGAGACAAGACAAGCTCAGAGTGACAAGGCGAAGTCTCAGTGTTCTATTGAACAGAATCATGGTGGTGTTTTGAGATGGAAGCAATTCTCCTTTACAGTTAAGTTCTCTAGGGCAGCAAAGTGTACGCTAATCATACAAGGAGTGAAAATTCTGCAGTGGGTCACCAGAATGTCAGTGAGTATGGACATTCCCAATTCTACCTCTTCATTCCTGGACCCATCAATGCTGGCTAAGGGAGAAACAGCATTGTGTATAAGACACGTATTTAGTGTAAATATCACCTCCTGCCAAATCTTGCCACAATCCCACAAGGTGTTGCATGTGAGTGGACAGTAAAAAAGTCTGTCTAAAAGGCCAGTAGTCCATCATTCCAGCCAGCTGTTTCGAACACTATGGAGCATGGTAGAACCAGTGAATTCCACACTGTGGAATGTGTAGAACCACACATTCTATAGTGTGCATTAGCATATTACAGTCCTTTTCTGAGGTGAAATGTGAGCTTTGGACAGAACCACACTGAATACTGGAACAGTGGGTGAGGCATTCAGTAAGTCCAGGGATCAGAGTTTGAGAAGAAGCACTGCAGTCAAAGAAAGCAAGCTCCCATCCAGAGTAAAGGTCTCTTCCACCAAGAACAGAATGATCGCTTCCATGATGGAACAAGTCTAATGTCATTCATCTGCCACCAGGCTCCTGGCTTATTCCTAAGGGAATGGTCTCATCCTGGAACTCTGAGTTGGTCTCTGCTCTTGGAAGATTGGTCCCTCAGAAGAAGCCACAGTCATGTCAGCTTTATGAGGGGACAAACCTAGGGAATATCCCATGAATAATCTAAAATCTTGCAACATGGCCACTTTGCTATAGGCCCACTGGACAAGTTCAAGAGTGGATGCAAAAGAAAGCTAATCACTGTCCCCAGATGTGTCACATTATCCACCCAAGTATGAACACCATTTCCCATTGAGGACTCACACTTCTGGGCATTCTCATGAACACAAATAGCTCTGTGTTCATTTGGGGGTGGGGTCTCCTCACCTATCTCTTCCTCAAACATCTCTTACCACTTCCTTTATTCCTCCCAAGGCTCAAACCTTCCAGCCAAACTGAGTCAGAGAACATAGGTTAGAAATAAGCCACTCTGTCCTTCTCTCTGTCAGATAAATAAACCAAGCACTCTGCTCACATGGTGCCTTATTGAAAAATTGTCCATATTGTGCAGGGTTGTCCCAGATGAGGGCTGCAGGACTACGACTGTTAACTAGCACAGTTGACTGCTCATCACACAGGAGCCTCTTAAATTAACCACGGATTTTCTAGGGATCAGCTATCATAGGATTGTCCCTACTGGGCCATAATTGTGCCAGACAGAGCAGAGACATACAGTATGGGTTGGGGTCATGGCCATCAGACCTTTTCCTCATACATCTCGCCTGTGCCTTCAGGACCTGGGGAAGCCTGATCTCAAATTTACCTCTTCTCTTCCATGATGGAGAGCTACTGTGAATACCCAATTCCATGGCATAGTTGATCTGATAACACAGTTTGTGCAGGCAGCTCAATCACATAGTTACTTAGTGGTGAATTAGGAACCTAGAGTCTCTGTTAAGTTTCAGTAGCAAGCCAAAGTATGTGCCCATTGGAGCTTTCTAAAAATACACATGCAAAAACAAAAAATGGTAAGGTGCCCATCTATTTCAGTTCTAGGAACAAAGTCTTTGATTGAAACCACTGTGCTCTGTCAAAATGAGTCTGATTACTAACTTGGACCTGCCATTCATTACAGTAACAACACACACCTTACCATTGGTGATAAAATGGAACTGCCTGTCTCCTAAAAATGCAAAGATTCCCAAAACTACAACTTTGGCATCCAATCCACAGTTCAAAATCTCCAGAAAACATATGTGTATATATCATACATATGGGCATATATGTACACAAATACATCTCCAACAAATATACAGCAGACACAATCAGTATATATGTGCACATGCACTCACAAGTATATTCATATATATGTGTGTGTATCAGTATATGATAGAAAGGAGTGTGTGACAGGAACTGGATGTCATGTGTCATAAACACACAAGTGAGCCACGGAGAAATCACAGTGACTGTCAGCCACAAACGGGCTCCTGCCTCCCACTCAGTATGCAGGGAGGCTAACACAGGGCTCCTCTAGTGACTCACCTTCCCGGGAAACATATAACATGAGAATTTTAACACATCACATGCACCTGTCCCCGATTTTATAACCTATGGGAAAATATCGCCTTGGAACTCAACTAGCATAGAATCACAGACACCTAAGGTCATCACTGTCCCCACATCCTCTCACAAACCAGACTCTTCCCCACAGGGACAGACTCCAAGCATACTTCAGTTCTTGTTCCTTTTTGCCATCCTGACAGCAGCCACACAGTCCCCTCTGCAGAGAAGCTTCCTCCAGCCTCTCCCCACACATGACATGCCGGTCATTTTGTCTGATGTCATTTCATTCTCTGCACAATCCCAACCTAAATGATAGGTTCTCCTATCATTTAAATAACTGAATGATTTGTATTAGTCATTATCCCCACAGGACCAGAAGTTTTAATGCTATGTATGCCCATATCAGTCGGAAGCATGAACATTCAAGCAGCTATTTTCTGGCAGACAGAAGTAAGTCTGAAGTTAGATGGTGGTTCTCCAGGTACAGCCAATTCCCTGAGGCCCCAAATCCTCTGTGTGTCTCCCACCATTGTGACTATGGAGACTTTGCTTTGTCTTGTTGTTGACAACAGACCTCAGGATGGCTGCTGCAGCTCCAGCTATCAGTCATGAGCACAAGAGAAAGAACATTCATAAATCTAGTCAGTTTCTTTCATTCACAGACAAAACTTCCCAGAAAGATCCCCAGAATAATGACACGTCTGTGGGCTAGCTCTGGGCCACAAGATCAATGCTGACCTAGACAGAAATGAGAAATAGTGGGACTTCTCAATGATTATAGAAGACAAGATGCAGGTAGATTGGGTTGATGATGGTGTGCAGTCTCACCAAAGCAACTGTCTCCAATGCTGCTCTGCCCAAGGCAGGAACCGAAGAAAGACTTGGGTCTTCTTCACACTGATTTCCCAGGATGAAACCTATGGAAGACCAAGCTGGATCTGAATAAGATTTTGTTGGTTGAGTGTCCTACTGTCTTTGTCCTTGGAGCAGGAGCTATAATCAGATTATATGGTGGTCCAGCAGCATATCAAGTGAGACAGTCCCTGAGTCCTGTATCTTCTAGTGTTCAGTCCTAAAACGACATTCATGACCACCACCACCCCAGAGACATGACCCTGATACCTCAGATGGGTCCTGCCTCCTCTTCACATGAGCCTCTTCCTATTGTCATAGGTAATCTGACACCTTATACCTAGTCTTGATGCTGGCAGGAGCCCCACAGAGACAAGCAAACCCTCTCCTGGAGGATGCATGCCAGCAGTGCATGGATCAAGGGGAACCAGGATGTGAGCACTGGGTCATGAATCTCCACCTGGACAAAAGATTTCCCTGCACTTCTAGCTGCCAGTGTGGGGTGGCCACTAGGGGGGCAACAGAGATCACCTGGAAAGGCCTCAGGGATTCTAACTGGGAGGATTGCTTACCAGAACCTGAGACCAGAAGGTAAAGGTATAGATTTACTACACTATCATCACCTATGCTCTGATATAAAATTCTGACTTGGAGTCTCTCATCTCTATCCTGTGGAATTTGTCTCAGGCTCTAGCATACGTCTAGGACTTCATGATGCTCCACCCCACCCCCATTCCTGCTACACTCTGTCACTCTCAATCCTTGCTCAAGCACTAGGTCTGTCCCTTTCAGGGAGGGCTCCTTGGGGGTACTGAGGAACAGCATCTATGACCTGCCCCAGGAGCTCTTCCTTGGCACAGATTCCTACACCACATCAATGGCTCCCTAAAACTCCATGTGCACCTGGCAAGGGAGGAATTTTTTCCTGTTTTGATGTTCACCAATCTAAACTAGAAGTAGGACAAACTGACCTATGATCCCCTAGTACCTACAGAGGAAACATTCTATGATGGGTTCAGAAAATGCAGACAGACTCCACCTCACAGCTCAGTTGTGACCATGCCTCCCCAGGAGCCAGGTCAGGACAGGGTGAGGGATAGAGTTTGGACCCCAGGCTACGGAAACACAGGGGAAAGAGAATCAGCTGGGCTGAGGATGGGTTTGCAGGAGCTGCCCTCCCATCTCTGTGTCCCTTGGAGCTGGGCCCATTTGTGTGTGTGTGTGTGTGTGTGTGTGTGTGTGTGTGTGTGTTTCTTAATAGCTGAACCCATTTCTAAAACCACAAGGCTCCTCAGCAGCAGTCCCTGAACTCTGGCTCATTTGCATAACCAGCAGGTGTCTCCAGCAAGGGGATAAGAGGGGGCTGGGAGGAACCCTGTCCAGCCTTGAGATTCAGAGAGCAAAATCGAGGGACCTGCACCATGGCCTGGACCCCTCTCCTCCTCGGAGTCCTGGCTCACTGCACAGGTGCTGAGGCCAGGCTCACACTCCCTAATCCCCAGGTTCTGGGACACTCCTGGCCCTGACTCTGAGCTCAGCAGTGGATTGCCACTGACGGACAAGATCTCAAGACCATCCTTTGTCATGAGGGGCTAGTGGGGTGTAATCTCTTCCCACTGTTGTCATTGGCTCCGTCTGACCCCAAAAGGGCTGCACCTGCCCAGGGAAAGGGGAGGAATGGTTCTCATTTGTTCAAAGGTTCTATCCACAAGGCCTGTGCATGGGCCCCAGAACAAAGAGGACATCAGGGTGGGAATTATCTAGACAATCACTGGGATTTAAACCAGGGGTGGTAGTGTCCAGGGGGTGATACTCCGGCTGGAACCTACCTCTCATCTTCTCTCTTGCAGGCTCCATGGCCTCATATGTGCTGACTCAACCACCCTCACTATCGGTGAACCTGGAACAGACGGCCAAGATCACATGTGGGGGAAACAACATTGGGGGTAAAAGTGTTCACTGGTACCAGCAGAAGCCAGCACAGGTCCCTGTGCTGATTATCTATAATGATAAAAACCGGCCCTCAGGGATCCCTGACCGGTTCTCAGGCACCAACTCGGGGAACACAGCCACCCTGACCATCAGCGGCACCCGCGCTGAGGACGAGGCTGACTATTACTGTCAGGTGTGGGACAGTGGTACTAATGCTCACGCTGACACAGGCAGATGGAGAAGTGAGACAGAAACCCTTTCCCCATCTATGTCACACTCTCTTCCAGCCCCAGGAGGCCTGTACACAGAATAGGGAGCACTTCTGGCCCAGGTCCCTGCATCTGAGATCCCCAGACCTTCCTCCCCATCCAGCCCTCCAGGCAGCTCTGCACAGGGAGGTCAGGAGAGCATTTACAGCCGACAGCACTAGGTTGCCTACTTCTTTGTGCCTGGGTGTCAACTGCACACAGAGGGACTGGGTAGAAAAAAAGACACAGGGAGACATTTGGCCAATGGTCATGATCTCACCATTTCCAAGTGGTGATCGTGAGCTAATGCTCTCCCGACTGATCAGGATTACAGTTCAAATTGTCCCAGCTCAGCTGAGTTCCTGAAGCTCTGGAGCCATGAGAGGACCCTCCTCTACCAAAGTGGAACAGATGGGTACAGTAGACACTGAGAGGTCACCCATATCCCCTCTTCTGGGCTCACACATGCACCCACTGCTTCCTGGAGCCCCTGGCCGCTCACAGGAGAGCTCCTCACTAGAAAATGCTGCTGGTTCAGAGATCTGCTTCCCCAGGTTTCTGTCCCTTCTCAGAGAGGTTCAGGTGAATGATCTCAGAGGCCCAGGGCCCAAGGCCCTCCCTCTGGCTCAGATGTCCTGAAAAGTCCCAGCTGGAGAGCTCCCTGAAGAAGGAGGCTCATCTGATGGCTCACTCTCTGTGGGTCGCTCTCCTTCTGCCCAGGCTCATTTCCCTCCTCCTTCCAGGTTTTTACACATGCACTTCCCTGTTTCAGAGTCTGCTTCCAGGAACCCAATCTGACATGGCCAGAGTCCTAGAGACAGTCCTCAGGGAACAGAAGGGGCCACTGTATATATCCACAAAGCTGGGATACCTCCCCAAAATCCACAAGGTGCATGCCAGTCTCCACCAGATGAAATCCCTTCTTCTATTTCTATATACGGAGAAAACATGCAGACACACTAGGTGCTCTGGGTTCTGACAGATAGTTGGAGAGTCACATCTATCCTGATGGTGAATGAGTGACAATGGGACAGTTGCCTCCTCCTCCAGAGTGCCCAGAAGATATTCATCTATGGGAGTGACACACACAAGGAATGCTCTCTCAATTCTACCCACTGACACACACACATTTGCCCAAGAAGCCTTCTTTACATGCACACTACCAACAAAACAATTTTATGAAATGCAGTCCAGTCTCTCAATGCTGACATGTAAGAATCCACCAGAGTCCCACCTTATCCTCATGATCTCCACTAGATCCACACAAACCACAGTCTGCAAATAAAGGGAATATCAATAATCTTTCTTCCACTTGATAATATGAAACTATCCCAAGACAACCACAAATAGGTTCTTTCTCCCATAAGAGGAAATTAAATACACTTTTGTCGGGCGCCTGGGTGGCTCAGTGGGTTAAGCCACTGCCTTCGGCTCAGGTCATGATCTCAGGGTCCTGGGATCGAGTCCCGCATCGGGCTCTCTGCTCAGCAGGGAACCTGCTTCCTCCTCTCTATCTCTCTGCCTGCCTCTCTGCCTACTTGTAATCTCTCTCTGTCAAATAAATAAATAAAATCTTAAAAAAAATTAAAAAAAATACACTTTTGTCTCCTACAGATATTTTTTTAATTTATTTTCAGTTTAACAGTATTCATTGTTTTTGTACCACACCAAGTGCTCCATGCAATCCATACCCTCTATAATATCCACCACCTGGTACCCCGACCTCCCACCCCCAGCTCCTTCAAAACCCTCAGATTGTTTTTCAGAGTCCATAGTCTCTCATGGTTCACCTCCCCCTTCCAATTTCCCCCAACTTCCTTCTCCTCTCTATCTCCCCATGTCCTCCATGCTATTTTTTATGTTCAACAAATAAGTGAAACCATATGATAATTGACTCTCTCTGCTTGATTTATTTCACTCAGCATAATCTCTTCCAGTCCTTTCTGGGTATTTGTCCATTCTGATGGAGGCATAATGCTCCATAGTGTATAAGGACCACATCTTCCTTATCATTCGTCTGTTGAAGGACATCTTGGTTCTTTCCACTGTTTGGCGACCGTGGCCATTGCTGCTATAAACATTGGGGTACAGGTGGCCCTTCTTTTCACTACATCTGTATCTTTGGGGTAAATACCCAGTAGTGCAATTGCAGGGTTATAGGGAAGCTCTATTTTTAATTTCTTGAGGAATCTCCACACTGTTCTCCAAAGAGGCTGCACCAACTTGCATTCCCACCAACAGTGGAAGAGGGTTCTCCTTTCTCCACATCCCCTCCAACACATGTTGTTTCCTGTCTTGCTAATTTTGGCCCTTCTAACTGGTGTAAGGTGATAGCTCAATGTGGTTTTAATTTGAATCTCCCTGATGGCTAGTGATGATGAACATTTTTTCATGTGTCTGATAGCCATTTGTATGTCTTTATTGGAGAAGTCTCTGTTCATATCTTCTGCTCATTTTTTGATATGATTGTCTGTTTTGTGTGTGTTGAGTTTGAGGAGTTCATTAAAGATCTTGGATATCAACCTTTTGTCTGTACTGTCATTTGCAAATATCTTCTCCCATTCCGTGGGTTGCCTCTTTGTTTTTTTGACTGTTTCCTTTGCTGTGCAGAAGCTTTTGATTTTGATGAAGTCCCAAAAGTACATTTTTGCTTTTTTTTTCCTTTGCCTTTGGAGATATATCTTGAAAGAAGTTGCTGTGGCTGATATCGAAGAGATTACTGCCTCTATTCTCCTCTAGGATTCTGATGGATTCCTGTCTCACGTTGAGGTCTTTTATCCATTTTGAGTTTATCTTTGTGTACGGTGTAAGAGAAAGGTCAAGTTTCATTCTTCTATCCAGTTTTCCCAGCACCATTTATTGAAGAGACTGTCTTTTTTCCACTGTATATTTTTTCCTGCTTTGAGACAGATAGAAACTTATGTTAACAAACAAGCCATGCATGGATGCCTGGGTGGCTCGTTGGGTAAGCATCTGCCTTCAGCTCAGCTCATGATCAGGGTCCTAGGACTGAGCCCTGAATCAGGCTCCCTGCTCAGTGGGGAGCCTGCATCTGCATCTCCCCCTCTTTTGCCTCTTTCTCGCTCTCATATATATATATATATATATATATATATATATATATATTCTTAAATATATATATATTTATATTCTTAAAATATATATATATATATATATATATATATATATATATATTCTTAAAATAAAAAAAGAAGAAGAAGAAGAAGCCATAGGGACAGACTCCCTGCACTCAGAGGAAGGAAGAAAAGGATTCCAGTGGACTATGCTTTGCATGAAATGTCATTGAGAGACAGTGGATTAACATATTTACTGAAAGGGAGAAAAAACAGTTCTTCACTTGGGGAAAATATCCTTCAAACATGATGTCTAAATAAAAAATGTCAACAATACACAAATACACAAAAACTGACACGATTGCTCATGAGCTGACCCAAATACAAGCAGTAAATGGACATTCCTCAAGGTGCCTGGATGGTTCAATTGGTTAAGCATCTGACTTTGGTTAGGATCATGATCCCAAGGTCCTGGGATCAAGCCCCGTGTCCAACACCATGCTCAGCAGGGAGCCTGCCACTCCCTCTCCTACTCCCCCTGCTTGTGTTCTCTCTCTCTGTCAAATAAATAAATAAAATCTTAAAAAAAGAAAAGTACATTTCTCAATCAGGAGAGGTGATTCCAGGAAGAATCTGAATCTACAAAAACAATGTAAGGAGCACCTGGATGGCTCAGTTGGTTAAGTGTATTCTTTCATCACAGATCATGATCCCAAGCTCCTGGGATCCATCCAGTCCTGCATCAGTCTTCTTGCCCACCGGGGAGCCTGCTTCTCCCTCTGCTTGCTGCTTCCCCTGCTTGTGTGTTCCCTCTCTCTCCCTCTTTGTCACTCTCACTCTATCTCTAGCAAATAAATAAAATCTTTTTACAAAATCGATGTAAAAATCAGAAATGCTAACTGAAGGGACAAATATTAAGACTTTTTTATTATCTAAATCTCTTTAAAAGATACATCACTGCAAAGCAAGAAAAATATCCAATGAAAAAAAGACAGTCTCTCCAATAAATAGGGCTGGGAAAATTAGACAGCTATGTATAGAAGAAGGAAACTTGACGATTCTCTTGCACCATACCCAAAGATAAACTCAAAATGGTTGAAAGACCTCAATGTGAGACAGGAATCCACAAAAATCCTAGAGTAGAACATAGGCAGTAATTTCTTCGACATCAGCCACAGCAACTTCTTTCAAGATATATCTCCAAAGGCAAAGGAAACAAAAGCGAAGATGAACTTTTGGGACTTCATCAAGATCAAAAGCTTCTGCACAGCAAAGGAAAGAGTCAACAAAACAAAGAGGCAACCCATGGAATCAGAGAAGATATTCACAAATGACACTACAGACAAAGGGCTGATATCCAAGATTTATAAAGAACTCCTCAAACTCAACACCCAGGAAACAGATAATAATGTCAAAAAATGGGCAGAAGACATGTACAGACACTTCTCTAATGAAGACATACAACTGGCTAGCAGACACATGAAAAAGTATTCATCATCATTAGCCATCAGGGAAATCCAAATCAAAACTACACTGAGATACTGCCTTGCACCAGTTAGAATGGCAAAGATTAACAAGACACAAAACAATAAATGTTGAGGACAATATGGAGAAAGGGAAACCTTCTTACACTGTTGGTGGAAATGAGAGTTGGTGCAGCCAATTTGGAAAACAGTGTGGATATTCCTTAAGAAATTAAAAATAGAACTATCTTATGACCCTGCAATTGCACTACTGGGTATTTACCCCAAAGGTACAGATGTAGTGAAAAGTAGGGCCATCTGTACCCCAATGTTCATTGCAGCAATAACCACAATAGCCAAACTGTGGAAAGAGCCAAGATGCCCTTCGCAGACATATGGATAAAGAAGATGTGGTCCATATGTACAATGGAATATGATGTCTCCAACAGAAAGGATGAATATCCAACTTTGTATCAAAATGGATGGGACTGGAGGAGATTATGCTGAATGAAATAAGTCAAGTAGAAAAAGTCAATTATCATATGGTTTCACTTACTTGTGGAGCATAAGGAATAACATGGAAGATATTAGGAGGAAAGGAAAAGTGAAGGGAGGGGAGATAAATCTTGGAATGCTGCATCAAAAACTAATGATGTATTGTATAATTACTAACATAGCACAATAAAAATTTTTAAAAGGTTATGTCACTGTCCACAAAAATATAGTAACGATGTATGCTGGAATTTCTGACAGAGGTAAAATAATATGTAGGAAAATCACAGAGAATATGCGGAGAAGTGAGACACAGAAGGATGTTATCAGGTTCTTACATTCCATGTAACATGGCAGCACCATCGGAATGTGGACTTACTGCAAGTTACTGATCATAAGACAGAAAGAACTTACAGCTTGTAAGCAGAAGAAGTAGATAAAATGGAATCATATCAAATGCTCCATTAATCCAAAAAAGATACATGTAAAGAGCGAACAAAGAACGCATGGGACAACAACAAAAAAAAAATAATGTTAATAAAGGCAAGATGCTATATTGCAGGGATACTACTAATCACATTCAGGAAATGCTCTAAACACCACAACTAAAGTCAGAGATTGTCAGATTGAGTTTCACAGCAACACCCAAGTGGATGCTGCCGATCAGAGACCTCCAGTAAAGGAAATGACACTGAAATCTATGAACATTTTAGGACAATTCTCACCCACTTCTGCTCCACAGCATGAGCCATGAAACATTCACAGGGAACAGAGAGAAAATCTGGGAAGATGAACTGATTGCTTAAAACAATTAGGATGAATGTATTGTTATGTATTTCACACACAGAGAAAAGGGACGAAATAATCTCAGTGCACATTTCATGAGAACAGGACTAAAATGCCCCCCACATGTCCCTTCTTTCCCCAGGCTTGAAGATGTTCAAACACACAGTGATAAGAGCTCCCTATGCAGCCCAGAGAGCAGCACAGCTCCACGTGAACCAGATTCATGAAACTCACCCAGAAGCACAGAGATTCTCTCCACCAATGGGAGAAGGAACATCTTCAAGGGGACAGGTGAGGACATTAGGGGGGATTGAGGTGTCCAGGCTCTAACTGGGACTCAGGAGACAGAACTCTGAGGTCCCCACCATGGCCTGGGCCCTCTCCTGCTCCCCACCCTACTCTCTGTCCGGGTGCTGCCCCTGGGCCTGCCACAGGCTCAGCCCCTGCAATACTCTGAGCATGACCCTGACCCTGAATTCAGCCCAGGAGACACTGTAAGGGAGGAACCACTGAGAATGAGCCCCACATTCCCCAGAGCTGCAGACACTGTGAACCTCAGATGACTCTGCCCCACCTGCTAGGGGAGCACAGAGAGAGGACCAAGCAATAATGCAGAGCAGAGCCAGCAGGACCCTGGCCAGGCCTCTGCATGGCCAAACAGCCTCCACCCTCCACAGATTCTCCAGTTCTAACCTCGGACACAAACCCACAGACTCTCGCCACGTGCAGGCTGAGGGGCTCCTTTAAAGAACAGCCAGGATGGAGATGGCAGTGAGTTCAGGACAGAAACCCTGCTGCCCAGCCTAGCCACCCTCCCTCCCTCCAATCCTGCTCAAGTTCTGCCCCCAAGGAGCCCAGGGTCTGAATCCAGCACAGCTGGTCTCCACCCCTGGACTCAACGCACTTTCCTCTGTTTTCCTGGGAAGCTAGCCACTCTGGTCTCAACTTTACCTACTGTGAAATGGGGAAGCTTAACTCATGTAAGAAATACTATTTTTCACATTAAATGATACAAAACATCAAAGAGTCTCTTTCATGAGAACGACTCAGTAAGGTCTCAGTGACTTAACACCAGTGTTGGAGTCTCCTGTCTGCAAATGGGGGAATCCAAGGAAAAGTCTTCAGCTACACTGGGACGTTCTTCATGTGCAGTTAGATGCAGGTATAAATGAGCAGGATCCCATTTTCACCAAACCAGAGGCTAGGCTAATTTACAAATCCTCCCACACCAAACTCCAGGAAATGTAGGCTGGAATAAGAGAAAAGAGGTAAAAACAGCAATAATAACAATAAAATTAAAGGTTTGCCTGCTCAGCAGAACTTAGCACCAGAAGCATCACATTTTGCTCTCATGACCCAACTACATGGACAGGAATGCAGGAAGCATCAGCCCAGATTCTTAAATACACAGGAAACTGGTGGCTGTGGGATATCACACAGCTTTGTCTGGGCACTGACACTTTTCAAATGCACTACACTGTAGCCTACACTCTCCTTTTTGTAAGAAGACTATGGACTAGGCCAGGGAATTTCAACCCTCATCCAAGTACAGGAATCCCACTTGTTCTGCCTCCTGCACCCTGTATGTAACCTGTCTGGGCTGGGCTGGGCTGGGCAGGGCAGGCGGGAGGCAGCTGTCTGTGGGAGGCTGGAAACCATGGTCCACACCCTTTCTCAGGTGACAGGTGCTCTGGGGTGACCAGCAGGAGGGAAGCTCCTGGTCTGAGTCCTCCTCCACCAGCAGGGGGCAGCAGAGCTGCAGAAGGAGCAGCAGGATGGAGGCTGGGGCTGCCCAGGGAGGGGCTAACAAGGACACGATGTCTGGGGGTCAGCAGGCTGTCTAAGGTTCAGTCCTCAGAGACTGTCAGGATGATCCACCCTGTCTCCTCAGGCTGCAAGGACCATGTTGTGAGGGTCAGACACAGTGTCACCCAGGACACTGACAGTTGTCCTGACACAGTGAGCACCTCACCTGGGAGATTCAAGTCCCCTCTCTCCATCAGTGTCCCCAGGGACTGACTCCTCTGTGCTGGGCACATCCAGAGACACCCGATGACTCACTCTGCCTCTCCTTCCCCACCTCCACCCCCAATTCAGACCTGGGGCTACAGCTACCTTGTTCAAGAATATCTCAGGGAATAGGAGGCAGAGCACTTGGGGATCCTCGTTCCTGGAAGGAGCATCTGCAGCCTCCTTGTGAGACTGTCTCCTGAGTGACGTGATTCTTGTGGCTGCAGAATGCATGGCTCAGGCACTTGAGCTCATAACATACAGGGATGTGTGATCCTGGGGATCCTTACAAGATCACAAACCTTGAAGCTCTTACTCATGGATTCAAGCCCTTTTCACAGGTTTTCATGAAATATTGCTGAAAAAATTAAGAGGAATGACATGGTTGATGAAAAATCGCACTTACAAGATTATGAACAAACCTCAGAATGAAAGATTCCCATTCTGTTGACATGCCAATAATGGGACCCTAGTGTCTGTAGGGGACACAGAGAGAACCTGAGGCAGGGGGAGGAAGGGAGTGAGGTCACAGAACCACCTCACATTGAATCAAGCGTTGTCTGCATCGCTCAGAACAACCAGACCAGCTCCATGGCCAGAATTCTGGAAGGTCCCGGGCCAGCCCCAGACAGCCCCCAGGCAGAATGAGTTGGGACAGTGGTTGTATAAATTCCTAGGAATGTGACTGTGATACCAAACTTTGGAGACCAAGGCTCGTTTTCTGACCTGAGAGCTGCTTGGAGGAAGTTGGGGTTCCCCACCCTACCTCTTCAGTCACTTGGTCTGAGTTTATGAGGGGTTTGAATACATTTGGAGTCCCAGAGAGGAGGAAATTTGCATAAATACTAACAATCACAGTCCCTAGAGCCTGGAAAGAAATAAGAGAGGATAAGGTGAGGTTGACCCAGTTGTGGTTCTTAGAAGACAGAACTCTGGGCACATCCATATGGCCTGGAGCCCTCTCTCACTCCTCGTCCTCACTCTCTGCACAGGCGCTGTCCCTGGGCCCTGCCCACACCCTCTCAGCCCCACAAGACCAGAGCTGAGCCTGGCCCAAGCCCTGGGATCAGGCACAGCACAGTCTCAGTATTGGGACCTTGCAAATGAGCCCCTGGGCCCCATTGCAACCTCTCCTCTTCTGTCTTTTCAGGCTCTGTGACCAGTGAACTGACTCAGCCTCCCTCAGTGTCAGCTGCCCTGGGTCAGACCGCTACAATCACCTGCACTGGAGAGGAAGTAGAATATATTTATGTCTACTGGTACCATCAGAAGCCAGGCCAAGCCCCTCTGACGGTCACTTACGATGATAGTGATCAGCCTTCAGGGATCCCAGAGAAATTCTCTGGCTCCAAGTCAGGGAACACGGCCACCCTGACCATCAGCAGCGCACAGGCCAAGGACGAGGCTGACTATTACTGTCAGTCCTTGACAGCAGTGGTAATGCTCACAGTGACACAAACAGATGGGGAAGTGAGACACAAACCCCTTCCCTATCTGTGTCACCCTCTCCTCCAGCCCCAGGAGGCCTGTGCACAGAGCAGTGAGCAGATCTGGTCAAGGTCCCCAGGTCTGAGGTCCCCAATCTGTCCCCTTCCTCCCAGTCCTCCAGGCAGGCTGCACAGGTGGATCAACAGGGAATTTGTAAACAGGTGTTAGAACTCCGTTTCCTCTGGGCCTGTGTGAGGAGGAAGAACAACACATGTGAGAAGCAGAAAAGGAAGATATTTTTAAAAGAACCTTTCTTTTAAAAGTTCCCTAAATGAATATGTCTGAAATTTAAAAATAGAGAGGACAGACTCACAGCAGATTTGATGCTGCAAAAGAAGAGAATGGGGAATCTGATGCCATAGGGATGTAAAGTGTTCAAAATGAAACACACAGTGAAATACCTAATAAAATTAATGAAGGCTCACTGCCCGGAAGACACCATCATGCGCCCAGATAGTGTGCAAGTGTAGGGACTCCAGGGAGGGAAGGTGAGGGTCTGAGGGTGAAATAAAAAGTCTGTGAAGATATAATCTCCAAAAGGCTGCAAATGTGGAGAAACCCAGGAACCAATGTATCCAAGAAGCTCAACAAAGCTTGGGCACGGGGAGCATGAGAGACAGCGGAGGACACGTTGTATGAAATCGCTACAGATCAGTGATGCAGACACTCTCACAGGCAGAGAGGAGAATCATATTCCCTATAGAGAACCAGCATTGTGCTGGGAGCACATTTCTCATCATGAACCGTGTAAACTGGAAAACAGGGAGCAATGTCTTCAAAATACTAATAGGAAATATCTGTCATCATTGGTCTTTACTGAAGAAAAATGTCATTAAAACGTGGAGACAAAATTAATGTTTCTCACACAGCAAACCTCCCAGAACTCATCACCCACAGACCCTCAGCACAAGTGACTGAGAAGGACACACCTCACACCAAAGGAAAAAATGACTTATGGAAATGTGAGTCTGCACAAAGTATAATAAGCTTGAGAAACCAAAACTACATGGATACACCTAAAACAAACTTTAGTGGTTAATGTCTGTAAGTACAGTCAAGTGCTAAGAGCAAAAACAATAGCAACATGTTTGATTTATAATGGAGGAACAGCTAAAACGTATGATGATGAGACCAAAAATAATGACAGACATGAGACCACATTATGACGTCCTTACCCTGTACCTGAGTGATGTCGTGTCACTGGGGAAATCTGATAAGATAGGGGATGAAGACTGCAGATCCACAAGAAACCCACCATGGCCTGGACCCTCTCCTGCTTCCCCTCCTCACTTGCTGCCCAGGTGCAGACCCAGGTGCTACCCAGAGGAACCCCAGAGGAACAGCCTCCAGGGGAACCTGAGCATGACCTTGAACCTAAAGTCAGCCTGGAGGGTACTGCAGGAGTGGGACCCGGAGAAGGAGCCCCTGAGACTCCTGAACCTAGAGACCTTGTGTCCACTGCAGGACTCATTGACCCCAGTTGTGTGGCCAGAAGACCCCAGTCATTCCCTCCAATTTAGAAGAAGAGAGAGGACCAATCAGTAGTGCAGAGCAGATCCAGGAGGACACGGACCAGGGCCATGTATAACCAAACACTCTCCACTGTCCCTACAGATTCCCCAGCTCTATCCTGGAATAGGACCCTACTGATCCTCCCCACATGCAGGTTGAGGGGACTCCTTTTTAGACCAGCCAGGACGGAGATGGCAGTGAGTTCAGTGACAGGAGCCCTGCTGCCCAAACTAGCCTCACACTCCCTCCCTCCCGTTCTGCACAAGCTCTGTCCAAGGAACCTGGGATCTGAATCTAGCATACCTGGCTCCATTCTGGACTGGCCCCCACTTCCCTCTGCTCTCCTAGGAACATAGACTCCCTGGACATCAACTTTATGTGATATGAAATGGGGAAGATTAGACTGATGTTAGAAATACTTTGCTTCCAAATTCAGTGATGTACAAATATGGACAGAGTCTTATGAATGAAACAGAGACTGTGGGGTTTCAGTGAGTGGGAAACAGTTTGGGAGTCTCTTGTTCAGACTCTGCAGAAATCCGAGGTAAGGGGCTTAGCAAAAGTGTGACATGTATGATGTGAAATTGCACACGCGGGTCTGATTCCCAACTTCCCTGTTTCATCCACATCACCCGAGAGGCTCGTGTACAAACCATCCTCCCCCAGACTGCTACTGCTAGGGGTTGTAGTAAAAACAGCAGTGGCAGAGATGACAGAAATTGGCCAATAAAGATTTAGGTGCACATGAGAAGGTTAGTGCTAGAAGGATCGCCTGTTGCACTGTGACCCAGAGACACTCACTGGGATGCAGGCAGCATCGGACTTGATTCCTAAATGGAGAGAAAGGGATGCCAATGGGATCTCGCAAAGTTTTCCTGAACTGTGACCCTTTCAGCATACACTACACTTTTGCCTGCACCCACCCGTTGCAACAGCCAGTGGGACAGGCTAGGCCATATCAACCCCTGCACTAAAGGAAGGAATCCAACTTGTCCTGTCTCCTGCACCGCGTATGCAACCTCCCGTGCTGGGATGGACAGGGCAGTGGGGGCAGCTGCCTGTGGGAGGCTGGAAACCCTGGTCTACACCCTTTCTCCCATGAAAGGTTCAGTGTAGTGACCTGCAGGAGAGAAGCCACCGGTCTGTGTCCTCCTCCACCAACAGGGGGCAGCAGACTTCATCAAGAGCAGCAGGACAGATGCTGGGGCTCACTGGGACCCTGGGCCTGGGGGGCAGCAGGGGTCCAGGGTTCAGTCCTCAGACCCTGTCAGCATGATCTATCCTATCTCCTCAGTCTCCAGGGACCTTGTTCAGAGGGTCAGATTCACACACAGTTACCCAGGACACTGACAGAGGAGTCCTGACACAGTGAGCAACTCATCTGGGAAATTCCCGTCCCTGTCTCTCCACCTGAGGTCTCAGAGAGGATACCCAGCTGTGTGGGGCACGTCCACAGATGCCCTGACCCCTCACCCTCTGCCTCTTCTGCCCCACTCCAAGTGGATTCAGATCGGGGTCACAGTTCAGGAAAACTTTGCGATATCCCATTGGCATCCCTTTCTCTCCATTTAGGAATCAAGTCCGATCTGAGCAGCTGCCTTGCTCACAAGTGACTCAGGAAACAGGAGGTAGGGCACTCAGAGCCCCTGGTTCCTGGAAGGAAGGTCTGCAGCCTCCTTGTGAGACTGTCTCCAGAGTGAAGTGATTCCCACAGCATCAGACCACGTCTTTTGTCCCTGTGCTGTCCTTGCTTCAGTGACAGAGCCCAGTTCCCAGGAGTGATCCCTGGCTATCCTGTCCTGAGAACTCGCTCCCTCTGCAAAGACATCACCATGGGGACCCTCACAGAGACATAAAACGTGAAGTGAGTCCCTCCATCAGGGGTGGTTTCTGGCACTTTTCAAAAACTTATGTGAGACATGGAAGAAAAAAAAATGAAAGGAACCAAAGTGTTGAGATGTAGGCTGCTGGACTTTTGGGGGATGGGGGAGTCATAGAGATACCCAGCCCATGAGGAAATAAGCTAGAAGTCACGGTGAATCTCCAAGAGCAGGTGATTCTAAAACAGTAAATTCCCACATGTATCATGATGAACAAGTGTCATAATGAGAAAGTCTCCCGTTCTCATGACATGTTGAGGATGGGACCAGAGTTCAGCTGGGGGACGCAGAGGGGACGTGAAACAGGAGAGTTAGATGCTGAGCCACAGGACCACCTTTCCCTGAATCAGGTGTTGTCTGTAGCTCTACAAGAGCCCAGTTCAGCCCTATGGCCAGGCTCCTGAAAGGCCTTCCTGGAGCTGATTCAGCTCCCTGTGCTCAGTAACCCTGGGACAGATGGCCATGATCACCTGTCAGGAAGAGAGTATAGAAATCTTCAGTGTTCAGTGGTACTTGCAGCAGCCATAACTGGTCCCTGGCTGGTCATATATGACAATAACGAGTGCCCCTCAGGGATTCTCTGATGCTAAGACTCCAACTTGGAAGACACAGCTGCCCTAAACACCTGCAGGACCAGAGTCAAATATAAGGTTGATTATTACTGTCAGGTGTGGGACAATGGCAATGCTCACAATGACAGAGGCAGACAGGGTTGTGAGACACAGACCCCTTTCCTATCTGTGTCACACTGTCTTTTAGCCCCTGGACAACTGTAGACAAAGCACCGAGGTCTGGCCAAGAGCCCAGATCTGAGATTCTCAGGCCTCTCTCCCAACACAGCCCTCCAGGCAGCCTCTACACCGTGTGGATCAGGGGTGCCTATGCAGGAGGCGGGATGAGGCTGTCATGTTTTCTTGCCTAGGGTTCTTGTTGGGAATGAAAGATCAGGCTGGAAGGACAGAGAGACATCCACGGAGACAAAACAAGCTCAAAGTGACAAGGCGAAGTCTCAGCTTTCCACTGAGCAGAACCATTGTGGTGTTTCTGGGTGGAAGTAATTTTCCTTTAGAACTGAAACCTCTAGGGCAGCAGAGCATATGGTCATCATACAAGGAGTGAAAGTTTTGCAGTGGGTCACCCAGAATACCAGTGAGTATGGACATTCCCAATTCCACCTCTTCATTCCTGGACCCGTCAGTGCTGGGTATGGGAGAAACAGCATCGTATATTGGACATATATTTAGTAAATATCACCTCCTGCCAAATCTTGCCACAGTCACACAAGGTCACACAAGATGTTGCATGTGACTGGACACTAAAGAGGTCTGCAAAAGGCCAGTAGTCCATCATGCCAGCCAGCTGTTTTGAATGGTGGAGAATATGGTAGATCCAGTGAATTCCACAGGCATCAGCACAATGCAACCCTTTTCTTTTTTTTTTTTTTACAATGTATTTTTTTAATTTCTTTTAAGCATAACACTATTCATTGTTTTTGTACCACACCCAGTGCTCCATGTAATATGTGCCCTCCCTAATACCCACAACCTTGTTCCCTCAACCTCCCACCCCCCGCCCCTTCAAGACCCTCAGATTGTTTTTCAGAGTCCATAGTCTCTCATGGTTCACCTCCCCTTCCAATTTCCCTCAACTCCTTTCTCCTCTCCATCTCCCTATATCCTCCGTGTTATTTGTTATGCTCCACAAATAAGTGAAACCATATGATAATTGACTCTCTCTGCTTGACTTATTTCACTCAGCATCATCTCTTCCAGTCCCGTCCATGTTGCTACAAATTTGGGTATTCATCCTTTCTGATGGAGGCATAATACTCCATAGTGTATATGGACCACATCTTCCTTATCCATTTGTCCGTTGAAGGGCATCTTGGTTCTTTCCACAGTTTGGCGACCGTGGCCATTGCTGCTATAAACATAGGAGTACAGATGACCCTTCTTTTCACGACATCTGTATCTTTGGGGTAAATACCCAGGAGTGCAATTGCAGGGTCATAGAGAAGCTCTATTTTTAATTTCTTGAGGAATCTCAACACTGTTCTCCAAAGTGGCTGCACAAAACTTGCATTCCCAGCAACAGTGTAAGAGGGTTCCCCTTTCTCCACATCCTCTCCAACACATGTTGTTTCCTGTCTTGCTAATTTTGGCCATTTTAACTGGTGTACGGTGGTATCTCGATGTGGTTTTAATTTGAATCTCCCTGATGACAATGCAGCCCTTTTCTGATCTGAAATGGAAGGCTTCAACAGAAGCCACACTGAATACTAGAACAGCCAGTGAGACATTCAGTTAAGTCCAAGGTTAGAGTTTGGGAAGAAGCACTGCATTCAAAGAAAGCAAGTTACTATCCAGAGTAAAGGTCTCTTCCACTAAAAATAGAGCAATCCTTCCATGAAGGAAGAAGTATAATGGAATTCATCTGCCACCAGGTTTTGGCTGATTCCCAAAGGAATGGTCTCCTCCTGAGAACTCTGGGGTGGTCTCTGCTGTTGGCGCAATGGATCTGAAAAGCAGCCATAGCCATGTCACTTTACGAACAGAAATCCCTAGACATTATGCCATAAGTAACCTCCCAACGTACAACATGGCCACTTTACTATAGGTCCACTGGACAAGTTCATAAGCGGATGCACAAGAAGGCCAATCACTGACCCCAGATGTGTCATATTATCCACCTGATTATTAATACCATTTCCCTTTGAGGACTCACACTTCTGGGCATACTCATGGAATGCAAATAGCTCTGGGTTCATTTGGGGGTGGGTTCTCCTCACATATCTCTTCCTCAAACATCTTTCACCGCTTTCCTTTTTGTGTTTCTTCCAAGTCTCTAACCATCCAGCCAGACTAAGTCAGAGACCATAGGTTAGAAATAAGCCACTTCTGTCCTTCTCTCTGTCCAGGTGAAATAAATCAAGCACTCTGCTCAAACGTTGCCTTATTGAAAAATTGTGCATATTGTGCAGGGGTGTCCCAGATGATGGCTGCAGGACTACTACTGTTAACTAGCACAGTTGGATACACATCAAACAGGAACCTCTTAAACCAAACATCATTCTTCCTCTGGATCAGCTGTTCATAGGATTGTCCCCACTGGGTGATAATTGTGCCAGACAGAGCAGAGACAATGCAGTATAGGCTGGGGTCCTGGCCATTAGGTCTTTTCCTCATGCAGCTTGCCTGTGACTTCAGGACCTGGGGAAGCCGATCTCAAACTTGTATTTTCTGTCTCATGATGGAGAGCTGCTGTGAATGCCCAATTCTGTGGCATCGTTGGTCAGATAACACCAAGTTCATGTAGGCAGCTCAACATGTGGTAACATAGTGGCTCATAAGGACTATACAGTCTCCATAAATGTTCAGTAGCAAGCCAAAGTGTGTGACAGTTGGAACTTTCCAATAATAGATATGTTAAAAAAAACTGATAAACTGCCCATATATTTCTGTTCTAGGAACCCTACCATTGACTGAAACCAGTGTGCTCTGTCAAATGAATCTGATTACTAACTTGGTCTCGATATTAGTTATGGTGACCACACCCACCTTATCACTGGTGATAAAATGGAACTGCATGTCTCCTAAAAATGCAAAAATCCCTAAAACTACAATTTTGGCATCCAATCCAGAGTTCAGAATCTCCAGAAAACATATGTGTATATACCACACATAAGGGTATATATGTACACAAATACATCTCCAATATACACAGCAGACACAATCAGTATATACGTGACATGCACTCACAAGTATGTCATATATATGTATGTGTATAAATATATGATAGAAAGAAGTGTGTGACAGGAATTGGATGTCATGTGGAAACACACACACACAGGTGAGCCACAGAGAATCCACAGTGACTGTCACCTACAAACAGGATCCAGGTTCCCACTCAGTCTGTAGCAAGGTTCACACAGGGCTCGTCTTGTGACCCACCTTCCCTGAAAACATACAGCATGAGAATTCTAACACATCACACGTGCCACTGAGTTTTTCACTTATGAGGAA
The DNA here is from genome assembly GCF_011764305.1 of Mustela putorius furo. Taxonomy (NCBI): domain Eukaryota; kingdom Metazoa; phylum Chordata; class Mammalia; order Carnivora; family Mustelidae; genus Mustela; species Mustela putorius. The sequence continues at coordinate 1,284,439 of NW_025422010.1, forward strand.
AATATCACCTTGGAACTCAACTAGCTTTGAATCACAGACACCTAAGGTCCTCTCTGTCCCTGTGTCCTCACAGAAAGACTACTCTTCCCCACAGGGTTGGAATCTAAACACACTTCAATTCTTATCCTTTCTTCCCATCCTGAGAGCAGCCCTAAGTACCCCCCTGCAGACAAGTCTCCTCCAGCCTCTCCCCACACACTACCTGCCTGTCATTTTGTCTGATGTGACTTCATTCTCTGCACATACCCAAACTCTCCAGGTTCTCCTATCATTTAAATAACTGATTGATTTGTATTAGTTATTATCCCCACTGGACCAGAAGTTTTAATGCAATGTATGTCCATATCAGTTGGAAGCATGAACATTCAAGTAGCTATTTTCTGGCAGACAGAAGTAAGTCTGAAGTCAGATGATGGTTCTCCAGGTACAACCAATTCCCTGAGGTCCCAAATCCTCTCAGTGTGTCTCCCACCATTGTGACTATGGAGACTCTGCTTTGTCTTGTTGTTGACAACAGACCTCAAGATGGCTGCAGCAGCTCCAGCTATCACTCATGGGGACAAGAGAAAGAGCTTTCATATATCTAGTCAGTTTCTTTCATTCACAGACAAAACTTCCTAGAAAGATCCCCAACAGAATGACACATCGATCGGGTAGCTCTGGGACACAGGGTCACTGCTGACCTAGACAGACCTGAAAATAACAATAGTGGGGCTTCTCAATGATTATAGAAGACAAGACAGAGGTAGACAGGGTTGGTGATGGTGTGCTATCATACCAAAGCAACTGTGTCCCCAGTGCTGCTCTGCCCAGGGCAGGAACCCAAGAAAGACTTGTGTCTTTTTTCGTTAAAGATTTTATTTATTTATTTGACAGAGATCACAAGTAGGCAGAGAGGCAGGCAGAGAGAGAGGAGGGGAAGCAGGCTCCCTGCTGAGCAGAAAGCCCAATGTGGGGCTCCATCCCAGGACCCTGGGATCATGACCTAAGCTGAAGGCAGAGACTTTAACCCACTGAGCTACCCAAGTGCCTCAGAAAGACTTGTGTCTTATTCACTCTGATTTCTCAGTATGAAACCTATGAAAGAAGGAGCTAGGTCTGAATAAATGTTTGTTGGGTGACTGTCCTCTTGTCTCTGTCTTTGAGGTAGGAGCTATCATCACACTACTTGATGTTCCAGCAGGCAGATCAAGTAAGACAGTCCCTGAGTTCAGTGTCCCCTGGTTCCCAGCCCCCAAACCACACCTGTGACCACCAGCAACCCAGAGATATGAGCCCTGAGATCTCAGATGGGTCCTGCCTTTTTTCACATGAGCTTCTTCCTATTTTCATGGGTAATCTGACTCCTCTTACCTGGTCTTGATGCTGGCAGGAGCCCCACAAAGATGAGCAAATCCTCCTCTGGAGCCAGCAGTGCATGGATCAAGGGGAATCGGGATGTGAACATTGGGTCATGAATCTCCACCTGGACAGAGTTCCCTGCGCCTCCAGCTGCCAGTGTGGTCTGGCCACTAGGGGGCAGAAGACATCACCTGGCAAAGCCTCAGGGGTTCTAACTGGGAAGATTGGCACGAGACCAGAAGGTAAAGGTATGGTTTACTACACTATCATCACCTGTGCTCGGATATAAAATTCTGACTCCGAGTCTCTCATCTCTATCCTGTGGAATTTGTCTCTGGCTCTAACACAGGTCCAAGACTTCAGGACGCTCCACCTCACCCCCATTAGTGCTACACTCAGTCACTGTCATCAATCCTTTCTCAAGCACCGGGTCTGCCCCTGACAGGGAGGGCACAGTGGGGATATGAGGAACAACATCTCTGACCTGCCCCAGGAGCTCTCCCTTGGCACAGACTCCTACTGCACCTCAATGTCTCCCTAAAACTCCATGTACCTCTGGCAAGGGAGGAATTTTCTTCATGTTCTGATGTTCACCAATATATACCAGGAGTAGGACACACACTGACCTATGATCCTCGAGTACCTACAGAGGAAACATTCTATGATGGGTTCAGACAATGCAGACAGACTCCATTTCACAGCTCTGCTGTGACCATGCCTGTCCAGGAGCCAGATCAGGACATGGAGAAAGATAGAGTTTGGACCCCAGACTATAGGGACATGGGGTGAAGGAGAATCCCCTGGGTTGAGGGTTGGTCTGCAGGGGCTATCCCTCCCATCTCTGTTTTCCATGGAGCTGAGCCCATTTCTAAAACCACAAGGCTCCTCAGCAGCAGCCCCAGAGCTCTGGCTCATTTGCATAACCAGCGGCTGTCTCCAGCTAGGGGTTAAGAGAGGCCTGGGAGGAAGCCTGCCCAGCCTAGCGCCTTAGGAAGCAAGATCAAGGGACCTGCACCATGACCTGGACCCCTCTCCTCCTCAGATTCCTGGCTCACTGCACAGGTGCTGAGCCCAGGCTCACACCCATACTTGCCCCGGGTTCTGAGATAATCCTGGCCCTGATCCTGAGCTCAGAAGTGAACTGTCAGTGGAGATCAGGATGATCAAGACCCTTCTGTGGGGTGAGAGGCTTGTGATAACCCCCACCGTGCTCCTTCGTTCCTTTTGAGTCCCAAAGGGCTACACCTGCTCAGAGGAATGGGGGTGGGTGCCTTTCATTTGTTCAAAGGCTCAATCAACCAGGCAGGTCCAGGGAGCCCAGGAACTAAGATGACAGCAAGGTGGATATGGCCTAGAGAACCGAAAGAGCTCAAGCCAAGCAGGTGGGCACATATAGGGGATGACACCCTGGCTGGAACCCCACCTCTCATTTTCTGTCTTGCAGATTCCATGGCCTCCTGTGTGCTGACTCAGCCTCCCTTGATGTCACTGAACTGGGGACAGATGGTCAGGATCACCTATGGGGGAAACAACATTGGAAGTAAAAGTGTTTACTGTTACCAGCAGAAGCTGGGCCAGGCTCCTGTGCTGATCATCTATTATAGCAACAGACAGCCCTCAAGGATTCCTGAGCAATTTTCAGGCACCAACTCGGGAAACACGGCCACCCTGACCATCAGTGGGTCCCAGGCTGAGGATGAGGTTGACTATTACTCTCAGGTGTCACACACCTACAATGATCCTCACAGTGACACAGACAGAAGGGAAAGTGAGACATAAACCCATTCTCCTTCTGTGTCATACTCTCCTCCAGTCCCAGGAGGCCTGTGCACAGAGCACTAATCACTTCTGGCCAACCTTGCCTCATATGAGATTCCCCAGAACTCCCTCCCCCTCCCCATCCATCTTGGGCACAGGGGTGTCAGGAGAGCATTTACAGCTGATGGCACTAGGCTGCCTGCTTCTCTGGGCCTGGGTGTCAACTGGGGACAAGGGCATTGGGAGAAAAAAGACACAGGGAAACTTTCATCCAGTGGGCATGGTCTCATCATTTCCATGTGTGGTCATGAGCTAGTGCTCTCCCAACTGACCAGTATTAAAGCCAAACATGTCCAAGCTCAGCTGAGCTCCTGAAGTCCTAGGGACATGGGTGGAGCTTCTTCTACCCCAGTGGAACAGACAGGTACAGTAGACAGAGGTGTCACCTACACCTCTGAGGTTCTCTGTTTGATTCCTTTGATCTATGTGTCTGTTTTTGTACCAGTACCACACTGACTTTATGATGACAGCTTTATAATAGTGCTTGAAGTCCAGAATTGTGATATCACAAGCTTTGGTTTTCATTCTCAACATTCCCCTGGCTCTTCTGGGTCTTCTCTCATTCTATACAAGTGTTAGAATTATTCGTTCCACTTCTGTGAAAAATGTCAGTGGTATTTTGTCAGGGATTTCATTGAATGTGTGGATTGCTCTGTGTAGCATAGACCTAGGATATGTATTCTTCCCACCCATTAACGTGGAATGTTTTTGCATTTCTTTGTGTCTTTTCTCAATTTCCTTCAACAGTGTCCTATAGTTGTTAGAGTACAGAACCCTTACCTTTTTTGTTAGGTTGATTCCTAGGTATCTTATGGGTTTTGGTGCAAATATAAATGGGATTGATTCTTTAATTTCCCTTTCTTCTGTTTCACTGTTTGTGTATAAAAGGGCAGCTAATTTCTGTGCATTGATGGTATGTCCTGGCACATTGTTGAATTGCTGTATGAGTTCTAGCAATTTTGGGGTGGACTTTTTTAGGTTTTCCACATAAAGTATTGTGTCATCTGCAAAGAGTGAGAATTTTACCTCTTTGCCGATTTGAATGCCTTTTGTTTCTTTTTGTTGTCTGACTGCTGAGGCTAGGTCTTCTAGTACTATGTTGAACAATAGTGCTGAATGTGGACACCCCAATCATCTTCCTGACCTTAGGGGGAAAGCACTGTTTTTCCCCATTGAGAATAATATTTTGTCTGGTTTTTTTTGTATATCACTTTGATGTTAAGGAGTTATGTTCTCTATATCCCTACATTGTGGACAGTTTTAATCAAGAAAAGAGCTGTATATTGTCAAATGCTTTTTCTGCATCAATTGAGAGGATCCTAAAGTTCTTGTCCTTTCTTTTATTTATGTGGTGTGTAATGTTGATTGATTTGCAAATGTACAACCACCCTTGAATCCCAGGAATAAATCCTACCTGGTCATGGTGAATAATCTTTTAATGCAGTGATCTATCCTATTGGATAGTATCTTGGTGAGAATTTTGACATCCATGTTCATCAGGGATATGGGTCTGTAATTCTTTTTGCTGGGTTATTTGTCTAATTTTGGGATCAAGGCAATGTGGGCTTCATAGAATGAGTTTGGAAGTTTTCCTTCCATTTGTATTTTTTGAAACAACTTCAGAAGAAAGGTAGTAATTCTTCATTAGATGTTTGGTATATTTCCCCTAGGAAACCATCTGGCCCTGGACTCTTGTTTGTTGGGAGACTACTGGTTACTGCTTCAATTTCCTTGTTGGTTATGGGTATAGTCAGGTTTTCTATTTCTTCCTCTCTCCCTTTTAGTTGTTTATATTTTTCTAGGAATGTATCCATTTCTTCCAGATTGCCTAATTTTTTGACATATTGTTACCCATAATATGTTCTTAAAATCATATTTCCTTGGTGTTATTCATGATCTCTCCTCTTTTATTCATGATTTTATTTGGGTCCTTTCTCTTTTCCTTCAAATAATTCTGGCTAGGGGTGTATTAACCTTCTCAGTTCCTCAGAGGGCAGAGGCCTGAGCAGGTTTTGGAGGAATTATGATGCTGGATCCCAGAAACTCTGGCCTGGTCCCCTTAGTTAGTGATGCAGCTCTGAGATGGAAAATCCAGGAGCTGTCCATAGCATGGAAACTCCCACGAAGGTAGGAGGAGAGAAGGTGGCTATTTCTCTAGAGACAGAGTAGGCAAGGATAAAAAAGGAGCAGGAGGAGAGGTGAACAGCAAATCTTAGACTTACAGTGACTTCTTTAAGCTACATGGTGGGCTGAGTCACAGGGAATCACAGACTCAACTTACTCACTCCAGTAAAGGATTGTTTTCTACCAAGGGTTTGCAGAGATTGTGTCCCAAAAAAGGACTCCCACGGCTCCCTCTAGTGGGATTTTCCTCACCACATACATTGTAGTCCAGAGGATAGTAGGGAAATAATATCCAAACCCACACAATGAATCATCCCACCTCCAAAGGCCCCCCTGGGGCCTTCTGGTGTGGATGAGTTGGAAGAAAATAACCCAGTAGGCACGGACAGACAGACAGATGGACAGACAGTGAAAACAGTGAGAGGGACTGGAAAAGGAAGGCAGAAAGGAGCATTGTCTCCTGTGCTGAGATGGTAACCAATCAGTGAGGGAGTGACAACCACAGAGTGTTGGTTAAAGGGGTCAAAGGATTCCATTCGTGGAAATTACTATTTGTCAAGTTTATAACAGGATCGGGGTCTCAGTAAGAGACCACTGGCCAGCTCTTGTCCTGTACAAGTGAGTAAGGAAAGGGTCAAGAGTGAGTGTCTCCTCCTGCATTGTTCCTCATCAATAGCTTTTGGCTTCACAGATTGCCAGGTGATCCTGAGGCCAGGAATGAACATTTTTGTCAGAAGTTCTGATGTAGCTTGTGGCCGTAGCAGAGTCCTCAGGAATAGAAATCCTGTAGTCCCATTGTCTCATTGGGGGAATCTCTTGGGCCTGATGAGAAACTTATTATTGAACACAGGGAGCACCTGAAACAGGTGATAAGCTCTAGCCAGGAGAGATGGAGGTGATGCCACTAGCACTGTGAGGAGAGCCCAGGCAGGCTGAGCCACGCGTGAGAGTGTGTTCAAGGAGATCCCCTTACCCCAGCGCCCCTACTCATTCTGCATCTCCCTTCCTTCCTCCCTTCCTTCCCCCCGCCCCATCCACTTCGCACTAGTTAACCAATGTTCTCACTTTCAATATCTTTGCCTAAAGACGTCTGGAATACACCACATGAGTCATATTCTACTCAATACTTTATCTTCCACTGTGTGCTCCTTTATCATGTATTCTATCATATATGGATGTAAGATGTATCATCTTTATTCCTAAATACATAGGAATCTGGTGCCTGTGGGACATCAGGATTGTGTCAGTATCGACCCTTTTCAATGCACTACACTGCACCCTGCACTCTCCTTTCTGAAATAAGATAGTGGGTTAGGTCAAGGCATTTCAACCCTGGGACAAGTACAGGAATCACACCTGTCCTGCGTCCTGCACAGTGTATGTGACCTGTCTGTGCTGGGCTGGGCAGGGCAGGGAGTGAAGCTGACTCTGGGAGACTGGAAATCCTGGTCCACACCCTTTCTCAGGTGACAGGTGCTGTTGGGTGACCTGCAAGAGGGAATCCGCTGGACTGAATCCTCCTCCACCAGCAGCAGGGGACAGCAGAGCTTCAGCAGGGGCAGCAAGACAGAGTTTGGGGCTGCCCAGGATACCAGACCTGGGGGTCAGCAGGGGTCCAGGGTTCAGTCCTCAGAGACCGTTGGGATAGTCCATTCTATCTTCTCAGGCTGCAGGGACCTTATTCTGAGGGTCAGACACACAGAATATTGATGAGAGACCTGACACACTAGGTAGGATATGCAGGTCCTCTTACTGACAACCAGTGTTCCCAGGCACTGACTCCTCTGTGCTGAGCATGTCCAAGGACGCCCTGACAACTCACCCTCAGCTCACCTTTCCCTCTTCCAGGCTGCAGCTTCTTGCTCAGGAACAGCTAAGGGAGGGAAAGCAAGGACCAGTGAACCCCTGGTCCCTGGAAGAGGCATCAGCAACCTCCTTATGAGACTGTCTCAGAGAGAAATTGATGCTCCCTTCTCAGGCCATAGCTCTGGTCCCGGAGTTGTCCTTGTGCAATGACAGGATCCGCTTCCTGCAGGGACACTGTCTCAAGCCCAAATAACATCCAAACACACACAGTGAATCATTCCACCTCCAAGCCCACATGGGGCCTTCCAGTGTTAATGACTTGGAAGAAAATAACCCAGTAGGCATGGACAGACAGACTGATGGACAAACAGTGAAAACAATGAGGAAATGGAAAGGAAGGCAGATAAAGAGTAATCCCTCTTGTGCTGAGATGGTAACCAATCAATGAGGGAGTGACAACTACAAAGCATTGATTAAAGGGGTCAGATGATTCCATTAGTGCCAAATACTAACTGCCAATTACTAATTGGCAGTAATCCCATGCCAGGTGGGATACTGTGATCTTGGGGACCCACACAAAGACTGGGAAGCTTCCAAAGATTTGTCATGCCCTTTATATGTTTACATGAAACAATGATGAAAAAAATTATGGTGGCCAATTTCTGCTCTCCTGTGGGATGAGGGCTGTCACAGGGATGAAAACAGCCTGTGTCAATACATGAGACATTGTGAGGAATCTCCAACAGCTGCTGGTTGGTTAACAAGTCAACTCCCCGGTAGGAAGAGATCCAGGAACCCCAGAATGAGAGAGTTTCCCGATGTGATGACATGGCAAGCAGGGACCAGAGTGCAGTGGGGGCCAGACAGGAGATCTGAGACAGGAAGAGGTGGGTAATGAGGCTACAGGAGCACCGATCCTGAATCAGGGGTTGTCTGCAAGCTCAGAAGGCCAGCTAACCCCATGTCCAGGACCCTGCAAGGCCCTGAGCCAGACCAGTGTAGACCTCAGGCACAGAGGTTTCAGACAGAGGCATAGGGTCAGATCCCAGGAATTTCACTATTGAAGCCAGACCTTGGAAACCAAGGCTGATTTTCTTACCAGAAAACTCCATATAGGAAGCCAGGGGCTCTTGGCTTCCTCCTCAGTCCCCTATTCTGATCTCACAAGTGAGTAATCCAGTCAGAGAGCATGGAGGAAATATATTTGCATAAATACTAGCAATCACTGCCCCATGGGCCTGGAGGGAATAAGAGAAGCCCAGGTGATCCTGCCCTGCTGTGGGGTCTCTGGAGGCAGAGCTCTGGGCATCTCCAGCATGGCCTGGACCCATTTCCTGCTCCCCATCATAACTCTCTGCACATGTGTGACCCCGGCCCTACACACAAGCTCAGACTTCATGGGACCTGAGCTGGGCCTGCCCCAAACTCTGAGCTCAGCACCAACACTGACTCAGTATTGGGTTCCTGGAAATGAGCCCCTGGACCTCACACTGACCCCTTTTCTCCCGTCTTTTCAGGTTCCGTGGCCTCCAGTGGGCTGACTCAGCCACGTTCTGTGTCAGTGACCCAGGGACAGACAGCTACAATCACCTGCTATGGAGATGTAGTGGGAAAAAGATATGCATATTGGTACCAGCAGAAGCCAAGACAAGCTCCTGTGCTTGTGATTAATAAAAATAATGAGCGACCGTGAGAGATCTCTGACCGGTTCTCAGCCTCTAAATCAAGAAACACGGCTATCCTGACCATCAGCGGGACTCGAGATGAGGATGAGGCTGACTACTATTGTCAGTCCTACGACAGCAGTGGTAATGCTCACAGTGACACAGGCAGATGGGGAAGTGAGACAAAATCCACTTCCCCGACTGCAATGCACACTCCTCCAGCCCCAGAAGGAATGGAAAAGCCCTGAGCAGGTCTGGCCCAGGCACCCAGGTCTGAGGCCTCCAGAGCTCCTCCCCCACTCTGCTCTCAGGCAGTCCTGCACCCACTGGATCAGGAGACCATTTACCTGGCTGCACCAGACTACCTGCTCTCTGGGCCTGTGTGTGAATGTGGGCCAGAGGGCTTCAGTGGAGGAAAGACAGAGGGAGCCTTTTGTCCAGTGCTCATGATCTCTGCATTTTCCTTGTGCTATGGGCCGCTCTTCAATGGACCAGGATTAGAGTCTAAATTTCCCAGAGGAGCTGGGCTCCTAAAACCCTGAAGCCATCAGTGGGAGCCATCTGAGCAGAGAGGATGGGCACAGTAGACAGAGGGGTCACCCACATCCCCTCCTCTGGGCTCACACACCCACCCACTACTGTCTGGAACCCCTGACACCTCACAGGGGGGCTCCTCACTGGGAAGTGCTTTTGCTTCAGAAATCTGCCTCCCCTGTTTATGCTCCTTTTCTGAGAGAGTCAGGTAAATGATCACCTCAGGCCAGTACCCCAAGGCCCTGCCTCAGGTTCAGATGTCCTGAATGGTCCCAGCTTGAGATCTACCCACAGGAAGGAGGCCGCACCTGATATCTCACTGCAGGCCCCTTCTCCTTCTACCCGGCTGAGCTCCCCAACTCCTTCCAGATTTCCTGCACATGGACTTCTCCTCCTCAGAGACTGCTTCCAGGAACAATGGAAGAGGACGAACATCCCTACAGGGTTCTCAGGGACCTGAGGAAACCACTGTGTACCCACAGAGCTGGGTTTTCTCACCCAAATCACCAACGCACTTATCCTATCTCCAGACAGATCAGATTGTTTCTTATATTTTATACACTGAATGAATATCCAGACACACTAGGTGTTCTGAGTTCTGACAGATTGTTGCACAGTCACATCCTTCTTGATGGTAAATGTGGATAATGGGGCAGTTGCCACTGCCTACAAAGTGGCCCAAAGAAACAAAACCACCACAGGAGACACAGAATAGATCCTTTCTCACTTCTACCTTCCATATTGGGGCAAGAATCTCTCTTTACAAGAAGATGATAGTGGGAAAGTAAAAGGAGGTGCAGTTTCAACCTGTATCCTCAAGTGAGCTGATTATCTACCAAAGAACTCTGATCACCCATGAAATCAGCCTGAGATTAAAATCATACACTTCTGGATCTCTATGGGGACAGAAGAAGCCAGTAGGCAGGTAAAGCAGAGTGGAAACATAGGACTGATACCGGAAGATAAACAAAAGGGCAAGGGAACCACCAGAACTGACCCATTGGAAAGTAATACCCCAATACAAGAGTGCCCTGTGATTGGGGACCAGCACTAACTTGGAGTCTGGTTGGAAGCACTCAAAAAGAGCAAAGGATTGGGGGGGGGGATTGTGGGAATCGGGCGTTTAGGGACAGGGGCTTAAGTCTGCCAACCCAGGACAGCTGTGCCTAGTGCTGAGCTAGAGAAAGTGTGGAGAAGAATCCAAGTCTTGGCCCCTGAGTCACTGGTATGCCTGAGAGTGTCTGGGTGGGGGCTCCTATGAGGGTGAGGGAGCCTTGCCAGCTGGCAGAACCACAGCCTTTTGCACTCTCCACGGGGGTGCTGTGCTACCAGAGTCTGACTCATGCCCCACATCCCACCCTGAGAGACCAGCCGGCCCTATCTTGGACCCCGGAGAGTCTGAGCACTCCTAACCCAGGCCAGCTTGAAAATCTCAGTTCCCTATAGCTGCTTGGGACCTCTGTGGAAGTCTGGAGCTGCCCAGACAGCCGTGGCTATCATGGTTTTGGGTACAAACAGGAGATCCTGTGACGCCAGAGACCCTGACTGGGAATGTGCTCTATCAGCAGCAGAGGGGGAATTTATGTGCTCTGGAGCACCCAAAGGAGAATAGACTGAGGCTTCTATCTGAGAGGGAGGTCTGGGTGCAGTTCGCTTTCCTCTAAACCTCCAAAATCCATCAAAAGCCACCAAGGGGAGAGAAAACAAATGAACAAACAAACAAAAAAACCTCCAGAGAACAAAGCCTGAAAAACCAGTTTCCTCAGAGCCCACCCCTTTGATAGGGGCAGGAGGACTTAACTAGCAAGACTCCCTGAAAACCCACATGGCAGGCCCCTCCCCCAGAAAGCCAACCAAAAAAAAAGACAAGAGGACAACCACCACTACTGCATAGATACAACTTTTATTTTTAATTCGTTCCCACTATTCTGGTTCTTTTCATTTTTTTAACATATATAACTTTTTAACCTATTTACCATCACAGTGAGATGTCCAGTACATCAAATTCCATAATAACCTTTTAACCTAAACTTTTGATAGATATACCTGTCTTTTTCTTTTGCTTTTCTATTTTTTAATTTTTTTAATTTAATTTTATTTCAGTTTAGTTTATTCTTTTTTTAATATTCATATAGAGAAAAGCTTCAAAGTAATCCGCTTTCCCCAATCAATGCTACCCCTATAGATAAACCGGTTTTTAATCCCCCTTTATCTTAGGAAAGTTGAGTCCTTTAACAAAGATATCAAGATACATCCAGGAAAAATAAAAATAACCCTCCTCGCCCACACTGAGAATTTACAACCACTCTCCCATCTTTTTCTTCTGTCAGTGTTTCTGTGCATTTGTTTCTGTCCTGGTAATATATAAATCTTATACTTGGGGTTCTTTTTTTTTTTCTTTGCATGTGTCTTTTTATTTTTTTTTAATTTTTTATTTTCTATAAACATATATTTTTATCCCCAAGGGTACAGGTCTGTGAATCACCAGGTTTACACACTTCACAGCACTCACCAAAGCACATACCCACCCCAATGTCCCTACCCCACCCCCATTCTCCCCACCACCCTCCCACCAGCAACCCTCAGTTTGTTTTGTGAGATTAAGAGTCACTTATGGTTTGTCTCCCTCCCAATCCCTCTTCTCCTACCCACTTAAGCCCCCATGTTGCATCACCACTTCCTCATATCAGGGAGATCATATGATAGTTGTCTTTCTCCGCTTGACTTATTTCGCTAAGCATGATATGCTCTAGTTCCATCCATGTTGTCGCAAATGGCAAGATTTCGTTTCTTTTGATGGCTGTATAGTATTCCATTGTGTATATATACCATATATTCTTTATCCATTCATCTGTTGATGGACATCTAGATTCTTTCCATAGTTTGGCTATTGTGGACACTGCTGCTATAAACATTCGGGTGCAAGTGCCCCTTTGGATCACTATGTTTGTATCTTTAGGGTAAATACCCAGTAGTGCAATTGCTGGGTCATAGGGCAGTTCTATTTTCAACAATTTGAGGAACCTCCATGCTGTTTTCCAAGTGGTTGCACCAGCTTGCATTCCCACCAACAGTGTAGGAGGGTTCCCCTTTCTCCACATCCTCGCCAGCATCTGTCATTTCCTGACTTGTTGATTTTAGCCAAACTGACTGGTGTGAGGTGATATCTCATTGTGGTTTTAATTTGTATTTCCCTGATGCCGAGTGATATGGAGCACTTTTTCATGTGTCTGTTGGCCATCTGGATGTCTTCTTTGAAGAAATGTCTGTTCATGTCTTCTGCCCATTTCTTGATTGGATTATTTGTTCTTTGGGTGTTGAGTTTGCTAAGTTCTTTATAGATTCTGGACACTAGTCCTTTATCTGATATGTCGTTTGCAAATATCTTCTCCCATTCTGTCAGTTGTCTTTTGATTTTGTTAACTGTTTCCTTTGCTGTGGAAAAGCTTTTGATCTTGATGAAATCCCAATACTTCATTTTTGCCCTTGCTTCCCTTGCCTTTGGCAATGTTCCTAGGAAGATGTTGCTGAGGCTGAGGTCAAGAGGCTGCTGCCTGTTTTCTCCTCAAGGATTTTGATGGATTCCTTTTGCACATTGAGGTCCTTCATCCCTTTTGAGTCTATTTTTGTGTGTGGTGTAAGGAAATGGTCCAATTTCATTTTTCTGCATGTGGCTGTCCAATTTTCCCAACACCATTTATTGAAGAGGCTGTATTTTTTCCATTGGACATTCTTTCCTGCTTTGTCGAAGATTAGTTGACCATAGAGTTGAGGGTCTATTTATGGGCTCTCTATTCTGTTCCATTGATCTATGTGTCTGTTTTTGTGCCAGTACCATGCTGTCTTGATGATGACAGCTTTGTAATAGAGCTTGAAGTCAGGAATTGTAATGCCACCAACGTTGGCTTTCTTTTTCAATATCCCTTCGGTTATTCGAGGTCTTTTCTGGTTCCATATAAATTTCAAAATTATTTGTTCCATTTCTTTGAAAAAGATGGATGGCACTTTGATAGGAATTGCATTAAATGTGTAGATTGCTTTAGGTAGCATAGACATTTTCACAATATTGATTCTTCCAATCCAGGAGCATGGAACATTTTTCCATTTCTTTGTGTCTTCCTCAATCTTTCATGAGTACTTCATAGTTTTCTGAGTATAGATTCTGTGCCTCTTTGGTTAGGTTTATTCCTAGGTATCTTATGGTTTGGGGTGCAATTGTAAATGGGATTGACTCCTTGATTTCTCTTTCTTCTGTATTGTTGTTGGTGTAGAGAAATGCAACTGGTTTCTGTGCATTGATTTTATATCCTGACACTTTACTGAATTCCTGTACAAGTTCTAGCAGTTTTGGAGTGGAGTCTTTTGGGTTTTCCACATAGTATCATATCACCTGCGAACAGTGATAATTTGACTTTTTCTTTGCCAATTTGGATGCCTTTAATTTCCTTTTGTTGTCTGATTGCTGAGGCTAGGACCTCTAGTACTATGTTGAATAGCAGTGGTGATAATGGACATCCCTGCCGTGTTCCTGACCTTAGCGAAAAGCTTTCAGTTTTTCTCCATTGAGAATGATATTTGCAGTGGGTTTTTCATAGATGGCTTTGATGATATTGAGGTATGTGCCCTCTATCCCTACACTTTGAAGAGTTTTGATCAGGAAGGGATGCTGTACTTTGTCAAATGCTTTTTCAGCATCTATTGAGAGTATCATATGGTTCTTGTTCTTTCTTTTATTGATGTGTTGTATCACATTGACTGATTTATGGATGTTGAACCAACCTTGCAGCCCTGGAATAAATCCCACTTGGTCATGGTGAATAATCCTTTTAATGTACTATTGAATCCTATTGGCTAGTATTTTGTTGAGTATTTTCGCATCTGTGTTCATCAAGGATATTGGTCTATAGCTCTCTTTTTTGATGGGATCCTTGTCTGGTTTTGGGATCAAGGTGATGCTAGCCTCATAAAATCAGTTTGGAAGTTTTCCTTCCATTTCTATTTTTTGGAACAGTTTCAGGAGAATAGGAATTAGTTCTTCTTTAAATGTTTGGTAGAATTCCACCAGGAAGCCATCTGGCCCTGGGCTTTTGTTTGTTTGGAGATTTTTAATGACTGTTTCAATCTCCTTACTGGCTATGGGTCTGTTCAGGCTTTCTATTTCTTCCTGGTTCAGTTGTGGTAGTTTATATGTTTCTAGGAATGCATCCATTTTTTCCAGATTGTCAAATTTGTTGGCGTAGCGTTGCTCATAGTATGTTCTTATAATAGTTTGTATTTCTTTGGTGTTAGTTGTGATCTCTCCTCTTTCATTCATGATTTTATTTATTTGGGTCCTTTCTCTTTTCTTTTTGATAAGTCAAGCCTGGGGTTTATCAATTTTATTAATTCTTTCAAAGAACCAGCTCCTAGTTTTGTTGATTTGTTCTATTGTTTTTTTGTTACTAGTTCATTGATTTCTGCTCTGATCCTTATGATTTCTCTTCTCCTGCTGGGCTTAGGGTTTCTTTCTTGTTCTTTCTCCAGCTCCTTTAGGTGTAGGGTTAGGTTGTGTACCTGAGACCTTTCTTGTTTCTTGAGAAAGGCTTGTACCGCTATATATTTTCCTCTCAGGACTGCCTTTGTTGTGTCCCACAGATTTTGAACCATTGTATTTTCATTATCATTTGTTTCCATGATTTTTTTCAATTCTTCTTTAATTTCCCGGTTGACCCATTCATTCTTTAGAAGGATGTTGTTTAGTCTCCATGTATTAGGGTTCTTTCAAAACTTCCTCTTGTGGTTGAATTCTAGCTTCAGAGCATTGTGGTCTGAAAATATGCAGGGAATGATCCCAATCTTTTGATACCGGTTGAGTCCTGATTTAGGACCGAGGATGTGATCTATTCTGGAGAATGTTCCATGTGCACTAGAGAAGAATGTGTATTCTGTTGCTTTGGGATGAAATGTTCTGGATATATCTGTGATGTCCATCTGGTCCAGTGTGTCGTTTAAGGCCTTTGTTTCCTTGCTGATCTTTTGCTTGGATGATCTGTCCATTTCAGTGAGGGGAGTGTTAAAGTCCCCTACTATTATTGTATTATTGTTGATGCGTTTTTTTGATTTTGTTATTAATTGGTTTATATAGTTGGATGCTCCCACGTTGGGGGCATAGATATTTAAAATTGTTAGATCTTCTTGTTGGACAGACCCTTTGAGTATGATATAGTGTCACTTGGGGGTTTTTTTGACAAGGTTCTTTTTTGTTGTTGTTCTTATTTATTTATTTATTTATTTTCTCTTAACATCTACTTTTTTTGGTCTTTCTGTTCCTCTGGTTTTTTTTTTAAGATTTTATTTATTTATTTGACAGAGAGAAATCACAAGTAGACGGAGAGGCAGGCAGAGAGAGAGGAAGGGAAGCAGGCTCCCTGCTGAGCAGAGAGCCCGAAGCGGGACTCAATCCCAGGACCCTGAGATCATGACCTGAGCCGAAGGCAGCGGCTTAACCCACTGAGCCACCCAGGCGCCCCGTCTGTTCCTCTCTTTTTGTTTGTATACCTCATAAATCTTATCTTGGGGCCCATTTGGGCTGGACCTTCTCTTTTATTTTATATTTCTTTTTTTTCCTGTCTCTCTCTCTCTCTCTTTTTCTCTTTTTTCTTTCTTTTGGGCGGGGACTCCTGATTGCTCATTCGAGAGTGCACCTTGCCAGCACCACGGTCACAGTCAATACATTCAGCTACACATCCGTTCAGCCTTCTCTCAACAAAATGACTAGGAGGAGGAATGCCCAGCAGAAGAAAAATTCAGAGACTGGGCCCTCTCCATCAGAGCTATTGGATATGGACATAGACAGTATGTCAGAAAGGGAATTCAGGCTAACAATTATCTAGGCAATAGCTACGGTGGAGAAAGCCATGGATGACAAAATGGAAGTGAAAGCCACCAGGGATGATGTTCACAATGTTTTCAATGAGTTCCAACATAATCTAAATTTTCTAAAAGCTAGGGTAACTGAGGCAGAAGATAGAATTAGTGATCTGGAGGACAAAGAGACAGAGAAAAAGGATCAGGAGGAAGCCTAGAACAAACAGCTTAGAAGCCATGATAACCGAATTAGGGAAATAAATGATGCCATGAAACGTTCCAACATCAGAATTATTGGAATCCCTGATGGGGAGGAGAAAGAAATAAGACTAGAATATAGTTGAACAAATTCTCCATGAAAATTTTCCCAATCTTGTGAATGAAACCAGCATTCATGTCCTAGAGGCAGAAAGGTTTCCCCGCAAGATCAGAGAATCTAGAAAGACCTCAAGACACCTGATAATGAAAATGATGAATCATAATTGTAGACAGCAGCTCTTGAAAGCAGCTAGAGCAAAGAAATTCCTTACATACAGAGGAAATCCCATCAGAATAATGTCAGACCTGTCCACAGAAACCTGGCAAGCCAGAAAGGGCTGGCAAGATGTATTCAAGGCACTAAATGAGAAGAACATGCAGCCAAGAATACTTTATCCAGCAAAACTGACATTCAGAATGGATGGAGAGATAAAGACCTTCCAAGACCAGCAAGTTTTAAAAGAGTATATGACCACCAAGCCGACACTGCAGGAAATATTAAGGGAGGTTCTATAAAAGAGGAATAAACCTAAGAATATTATTGAACAGAAATATATGAAGAAAATCTACAGAAACAAAAAATTCACAGGTAACACGGTGTCAATAAAAAACGTATTTCTCAATAATCACGCTCAATGTGAATGGCCTAAATGTGCCCATAAAATGACACAGGGTTGCAGATTGGATACAATGACAGGACCCATCCATATGTTGTCTACAAGAGACCCATTTCGAACCTAAGGATACATCCAGACTGAAAGTGAAGGGATGGAGAAGCATCTTTCATGCCAATGGGCCTCAAAAGAAGGCTGGGATAGCAATTCTCATATCAGATAAATTAGATTTTAAACTAAAGACTGTAGTCATGGATACAGAAGGACACTACATTATTTTTAAAGGGACTATCCACCAGGAAGATCTAACAATTGTAAATATTTATGCCCCCAATATGGGAGCAGCCAATTACATAAGAAAACTATTAATCAAGATAAAGAGTCATATTGATACAAATATATTAAGTGTAGGAGATCTTAACATGCCACTCTCAGTAATAGACAGATCATCCAAGCAGAAAATCAATAAAGAAACAAGAGCATTGAATGGCACATTGTACCTGACCTCATAGATGGACCGCTTAGATATATACAGAACATACACAATACTCATTCTTCTCGAGGGCAAACCTTCTCAAGAAGAGACCACATACTGGGTCACAAATCAGGGCTCAACTGATACCAAAAGACTGAGATTATTCCCTGCATATTCTCAGATCACAATGCTTTGAAACTGGAGCTCAACCACAAGGAAAAGTTTGGAAGTAACAGAAACACCTGGAAGCTAAAGACCACCTTGCTTAAGAATGCTTGGATCGACCAGGAAATCAAAGAAGAACTTAAAACAATTTATAGAAACCAATGACAATGAAGACACTTCAGTCCAAAACCAATGGAATACAGCAAAGGTGGTCCTAAGTGGGAAATACATAGCCATCCAAGCCTCCCTCAAAAAATTGAAAAATCCAGAATACACCAGCAGTCTCTACACCTTAAAGAACTGGAGAATCAACAACAACTTAAGCTAACTCCACACACAAGAAGGTAAATAACCAAGATTAGAGCTGAGATCAATGAGATAAAACTGGAGATACAATAGAATACATCAATGAAACTAGAAGCTGGCTTTTTGAAAGAATTAATAAGATCGATAAACAATTGGCCAAACCAATTCAAAAGAAAAGAGAGAAGGCCCAAATTAATAAAATTATGAATGAAAAGGGAGAGATCACACTAACACCAAGGAAAGAGAAACAATTACAAGAAGTTATTATCAACAGTTATATGCCAATAAGTTAAGCAACTTAGATGAAATGGATGGATCCTGGAAAATTATAAACTTCCAAAATTGAACCAGGAAGAAATTGACAACCTGAATAAACTGATATCTAGTCACAAGATTGAAGCAGTGATCAAAAACCTCCCAAAAAACAAGAGCCCAGGACCAGATGGATTCCCTGGGGAATTCTACCAAACTTTCAAAGAAGAAATAACACCTATTCTCCTGAAGCTGTTTCAAAAAATTGAAGCAGAAGGAAAACTTCCAGACTCTTTTTATGAAGCCAGCATTACCCTGATCCCCAAACCAGGCAAAGACCCCACCAAAAAGGAGAATTTCAGACCAATGTCCCCGATGAATATAGATGCTAAGATTCTCAACAAGATCCTAGCAAAAAATATCGAACAGCACATTAAAAAGATTACCCCCCATGACTAGGTGGGATTCATCCCTGGGTTGCAAGGAAGGTTCAATATTTGCAAATCAAAGTGATAGAAGAACAAATCAATAAGAGAAGAGAGAAGAACCACACTGTCCTCTCAATTGAGGCAAAAAAAGTATTTGACAAAATCCAACATCCATTCCTGATTAAAACGCTTCAAAGTATAGGAATAGAAGGAACATTCCTCAACTTCCTAAAATCTATCTATGAAAAACCCACAGCAAATATCATCCCCAATGGGAAAAAGCTCACAGCCTTCCCTTTGAGATCAGGAACGCGACAAGGATGCCCTCTCTCACCATTCTTGTTCAACACAGTTCTAGAAGTCCTAGCAACAGCAATCAGACAACAAAGAGAAATAAAAGGAATCCAAATTGGCAATGAAGGAGTCAAACTCTCTCTGTTCGCAGATGACATGATGCTTTATATGGAAAACCCAAAAGACTGCACCCCCAAACTACTAGAACTCATACAGCAATTCAGTAATGTGGCAGGCTACAAAGTCAATGTACAGAATTCGGTTGCTTTCTTATCCACTAACAATGAGAACACAGAAAGGGAAATTAGAGAACCAATTCCATTTACTATAGCAACAAGAGCCATAAGATACCTGGGAATAAATCTAACCAAAGAGGTAAAGGATCTGTACTCGAGGAACTACAGAACACTCATGAAAGAAATGGAGAAAGACACAAAAAGATGGAAGACCATTCCATGCTCATGGATCAGAAGAATAAACATTGTGAAAATGTCTATACTGCCTAGAGCAATCTATACTTTTAATGGCATTCTGATCAAAATTCCACTGGTATTCTTCAAAGAGCTGGAACAAATAATCCTAAAATTTGTATGGAATCAGAAGAGACATCGAATTGCTAAGGAAATGTTGAAAATGAAAAACAAAACTGGAGGCATCACATTGTCTGATTTCAAGCTTTACTACAAAGCTATGATCACCAAGACAGCATGGTACTGGCATAAAAACAGATACATAGACCAGTGGAACAGAGTAGAGAGCCCAGATATGGACCCTCAACTCTATGGGCAAATAATCTTTGACAAAGCAGGAAAAAATATACAGTGGAAAAAAGACAGTCTCTTCAATAAATGGTGCTGGGAAAACTGGACAGCTATATGTAGTAGAATGAAACTCGACCATTCTCTTACACCATACTAAAGATAAACTCAAAATGGATAAAAGACCTCAACATGAGACAGGAATCCATCAGAATCCTAGAGGAGAACATAGGCAGTAACCACTTCAATATCAGCCACAGCAACTTCTTTCAAGATATGTCTCCAAAGGAAAAGGAAACAAAAGCAAAAAATGAACTTTTGGGACTTCATCAACATCAAAAGCTTCTGCACAGCAAAGGAAACAGTCAGCAAAACAAAGAGGCAACCCACAGAATGGGAGAAGATATTTGCAAATGACAGTACAGACAAAAGGTTGATATCAAGGATCTATAAAGAACTCCTCAAACTCAACACACACAAAACTGGTAATCATGTCAAAAAATGGGCAGAAGATAGGAACAGACACTTCCCCAATGAGGACAAACAAATGGCTATCAGACACATGAAAAAATGTTCATCATCACTAGTCATCAGGGAGTTTCAAATGAAAACCACATTGAGATACCACCTTACACCAGTTAGAATGGCCAAAATTAGCAAGACAGGAAACAACATGTGTTGGAGAGGTTGTGGAGAAAGGGGAACCCTCTTACACTGTTGCTGGGAATGCAAGTTGGTGCAGCCACTTTGGAGAACAGTGTGGAGATTCCTCAAGAAATTAAAAACAGAGCTTCCCTGGTCCATGATCACCTGTCAGGGAGATGGTTTAGAAATCTTCAGTGTACAGTGGTACCAGCAGAAGCCAGGACAGGACCCTGGCCGGTCATAGATGACAATAACAAGTGCTCCACAGGGATTCTCTGATGCTAAGACTCCAACTTGGAAGACACAGCCACCCTAAACCCCAGCAGGACCAGGGCCAAGGACATGGCTGATTATTACCGTCAAGTGTGGGACAACAGCAATGCTCACAGTGACAGAGCCAGACAGGGTTGTGAGACACAATCCCCCTTCCTTTCTGTGTCACACTCTCCTTCAGTCCCTGGAGAACTGTAGACAAAAAACAGAGGTCTGGTCCAGGACTCCAGTTCCGAGATTCCCAGACCTCTCTCCCAACACAGCCCCCCAGGCAGCCTCTGCGCCATGTGGATCAGGGGTGCCTGTGCAGGAGGCAGGATGATGCTGTCATGTTTTCTGGCTTAGGGTAGTTGCTGGGGATGAAAGATCAGGCTGGAAGGACAGAAAGATGTCCATGTGCAGACAAGACAAGCTCAAAGTGACAAGGCAAAGTCTCAACTTTCCACTGAACAGAATCATTGTGGTGTTTGGGGATGGAAGCAATTCCTTTTTAGTGCTAAAACCTTTAGGGCAGCAAAGTGTATGTTAATGGTACAAGGAGTGAAAATTCTGCAGTGGGTCACCCAGAATGTCAGTGAGTATGGACATTCCCAATTCTACCTCTTCATTCCTGGACCCATCAATGCTGGCTATGGGAGAAACAGCATTGTGTATAAGATACGTATTTAGTGTAAATATCACCTCCTGCCAAATCTTGCCACAGTCCCACAAGGTGTTGCATGTAAATGGACAGTAAAAAAGTCTGTAAGAGGCCAGTAGTCCATCATTCCAGTCAGCTGTTTTGAATGCATGCAGAAGCAGTGAATTACACACTGTGGAATGTGTAGAACCACACATTCCATAGTGTGCATCAGCACACTACAGTCCTTTTCTGAGGTGAAATGTGAGCTTTGGACAGAACCACACCGAATACTGGAACAGTGGGTGAGGCATTCAGTAAGTCCAGGGGTCAGAGTTTGGGAAGAAGCACTGCAGTCAAAGAAAGCATGTTCCCATCCAGAGTAAAGGTCTCTTCCACCAAGAACAGAGTGATCGCTTCCATGATGGAAGAAGTCTAATGTCATTCATCTGCCACCAGGCTCCTGGCTTATTCCTAAGGGAATGGTCTCATCCTGGGGACTCTGAGTTGGTCTCTGCTCTTGGAAGATTGGTCCCTCAGAAGAAGCCACAGTCATGTCAGCTTTATGAGGGGACAAACCTAGGGATTATCCCATGAATAATCTAAAATCTTGCAACATGGCCACTTTGCTATAGGCCCACTGGACAAGTTCAAGAGTCGATGCAAAAGAAAGCTAATCACTGTCCCCAGATGTGTCACATTATCCACCTGAGTATGAACACCATTTCCCATTGAGGACTCACACTTCTGGGCATTCTCATGAACACAAATAGCTCTGTGTTCATTTGGGGGTGGGGTCTCCTCACCTATCTCTTCCTCAAACATCTCTTACCACTTCCTTTATTCCTCCCAAGGCTCGAACCTTCCAGCCAAACTGAGTCAGAGAAGATAGGTTAGAAATAAGCCACTCTGTCCTTCTCTCTGCCCAGGTGAAATAAACAAACTACCCTGCTCAAACGTTGCCTTATTGAAAAATTGTCCATATTGTGCAGGGTTGTCCCAGATGATAGCTGAAGAACTACGACTGTTAACTAGCAGAGCTGGCTACACATCACACAGGAAACTCTTAAACCTACCACGGTTTTTCCTCTGGATCAGCTGTTCATAGGACTGTCCCCACTGGGTCATAATTGTGCCAGACAGAGCAAAGACAATGCAGTATGCGTTGGTGTCATGGCCGTCAGGCCTTTTCCTCATGCATCTCCCCTGTGCCTTCAGGACCTGGGGAAGTCTGATCTCAAATTTGCCTCTTATGTTTGATGTTGGAGAGCTGCTATGAATGCCCAGTTCCATGGCATGGTTGATCTGATAACACAGTTTGTGCAGGCAGCTCAATCACATAGTTACTTAGTGGTGAATTGGGAACCTACAGTCTCTGTTAAGTTTCAGTAGCAAGCCAAAGTGTGTGCCAATGGGAGCTTTCTACTAATACACATGCAAGAAAAAAATGGTAAGGTGCCCATCTATTTCAGATCTAGGGACAAAGAGTTTGATTGAAACCAGTGATGAGTCTAATTACTACTTGATCCTGCCATTCATTATGGTAACAACACACACCTTACCATTGGTGATAAAATGGAACTACCTGTCTCCTAAAAATGCAAAGATTCCCAAAACTACAACTTTGACATCCAATCCAGAGTTCAAAATCTCTAGAAAACATATGTGTATATGTCATATTTATCGGCATATATGTACACAAATACATCTTCAACATATACACAGCAGGCACAATTAGTATATAAGTGCACAAGCACTCACAAGTATATTCATATATATGTATGTGTATCGGTACATGATAGAAAGGAGTGTGTGACAAGAATTTGATGTCATGTGTCACAAACACACAAGTGAGGCACGGAAAAGCTATGGTCACTGTTAGCTACAAACAAGCTCCTGCTTCCCACTCAGTTTGCAGGGAGGCTCACGCAAGGTTCCTCTTGTGACTCACCTTCCCTGGAAACATATAACATGAGAATTCTAACACATCACCCACACCTGTCCCCGATTTTATAACCTACGGGAAAATATCGCCTTGGAACTCAACTAGCATAGAATCACAGACACCTAAGGTCATCACTGTCCCCACATCCTTTCACAAACCAGACTCTTCCCCACAGGGACAGACTCCAAGCATACTTCAGTTCTTGTCCCTTTTTCCCATCCTGACAGCAGCCACACAGTCCCCTCTGCAGAGAAGCTTCCTCCAGCCTCTCCCCACACATGACATGCCGGTCATTTTGTCTGATGTCATTTCATTCTCTGCACAATCCCAACACTGTCCAGGCTCTTTTATCATTTAAATAACTGATTGATTTGTATTACTTATTATCCCCCACTGGACTAGAAGTTTTTAATGCAATGAATGCCCATATCAGTCGGAAGCATGAACATTCAAGCAGCTATTTTCTGGCAGACAGAAGTAAGTCTGAAGTCAGATGGTGGTTCTTCAGGTACAACCATTCCCTGAGGTCCCAAATCCTCTCACTGTGTCTCCCACCATTGTGACTATGGAAACTTTGCTTTGTCTTTTGTTGACAACAGACCTCAGGATGGCTGCTGCAGCTCCAGCTATCAATCATGAGGACAAGGGAAAGAACATTCATAAATCTAGTCAGTTTCTTTCATTCACGGACAAATCTTCCCAGAAAGATCCCCAGAATAATGACACATCCGTGGGCTAGCTCTGGGCCACAAGGCCAATGCTGACCTAGACATAATTGAGAAATAGTGGGGCTTCTCAATGATTATAGAAGACAAGATGCAGGTAGATGGGGTTGGTGATGGTGTGTCCCCAGTGCTGTTCTGCCCAAGGCAGGAACCCAAGGAAGACTTGTGTCTTATTTGCACTGATATCCCAGGACGAAACCTATGGAAGAACAAGTTGGGTCTGAATAAGATTTTGTTGGTTGAGTGTCCTACTGTCTCTGTCCTTGGAGCAGGAGCTATAATCAGACTATGTGGTAGTCCAGCAGCCAGATCAAGTGAGACAGTCCCTGAGTCCTGTGTCTCCTGGTGCTCAGCCCCAAAACCATACCATCACCACCCCCACGCCAGAGACATGAGCCCTGATACCTCAGATGGGTGCTGCCTTCTCTTCACATGAGCCTCTTCCTATTGTCATGGGTAATCTGACGCTTTATACCTAGTCTTGATGCTGGCAGGAACCCCACAAAGATGAGCAAATCCTCCCCTGGAGGATGCATGCCAGCAGTGCATGGATCAAGGGGAATCAGGATGTGAGCACTGGGTCATGAATCTCCACCTGGACAAAAGATTTCCCTAAACTTCCTGCTGCCAGTGTGGAGCGGCCACTAGGGGGAAGCAGAGATCGCCTGGCAAAGCCTCGGGGATTTTTTTGTTTGTTTGCTTGTTTGTTTGTTTCAGCAAAACAGTATTCATTATTTTTTCACCACACCCAGTGCTCCATGCTGGAAGGATTGGTTACCAGGACCTGAGACCAGAAGGTAAAGGTATAGGTTTACTACACTATCACCTTTGACAGATGTAAAATTTTGACTCGGGTCTCTCATCTCTATCCTGTGGAATTTGTCTCGGGCTCTAGCACATGTCCAGGACTTCATGACGCTCCACCCCACCCCATTCCTGCTACACTCTGTCACTCTCAATCCTTGCTCAAGCACTGTGTCTGTTCCTGGCAGGGAGGGCACCTTGGGGATACTGAGGAACAGCATCTATGACCTGCCCCAGGAGCTCTCCTAGGCACGGACACCTATAGCACATCAATGGCTCCCTAAACCTCCATGTGCACCTGGCAAGGGAGGGATTTTGTTCCTGTTCTGATGCTTACAATATAAACCAGAAGTAGGACACACACTGACCCATGATCCTCTAGTACCTACAGAGGAAACATTCTATGATGGGTTCAGAAAATGCAGACAGACTCCACCTCACAGCTCAGTTGTGACCATGCCTCCCCAGGAACCAGGTCAGGACATGGAGAGGGATAGAGTTTGGACCCCAGGCTACGGAAACACAGGGGAAAGAGAATCAGCTAGGCTGAGGATGGGTTTTCAGGAGCTGCCCTCCCATCTCTGTGTCCCTTGGAGCTGGGCCCATTTGTGTATGTGTGTGTGTGTGCGTATGTGTTGTTAGTAGCTGAGCTCATTTCTAAAACCACAAGGCTCCTCAGCAGCAGTCCCTGAGCTCTGGCTTATTTGCATAACCAGCAGGTGTCTCCAGCAAGAAGATAAGAGGGTTCCAAGAAGAACACTGCCCAGCCTTGAGCTTCGGGGAGCAAAATCAAGGAACCTGCGCCATGGCCTGGACCCCTCTCCTCCTTGGATTCCTGGCTCACTGCACAGGTGCTGAGGCCAGGCTCACACCCCCTTATCCCTAGGTTCTGGGACACTCCTGGCCCTGACTCTGAGCTCAGCAGTGGACTGCCACTGAGGGGCAAGATCTCAAGACCATCTTTTGAGATGAGGGGTTTATGGGGTGTAATCTCCTACCACTATTATCATTGGCTCTGTCTGACCCCAAAAGGGCTGCACCTGCCCAGGGAAATGGGAGGAATGGTTCTCATTTGTTCAAAGGTTCTACCCACAAGGCTGGCACATGGGCCCCAGAACAAAGAGGACATCAGGGTGGGAATTATCTAGAGAATCACTGGGATTTAAACCAGGGGTGGTAGTGTCCAGGGGATGATACTCTGGCTGCAACCTACCTCTCATTTTCTCTCTTGCAGGCTCCATGGCCTCGTATGTGCTGACTCAACCACCCTCAATATCGGTGAAACTGGGACAGACGGCCAAGATCACGTGTGGGGGAGACAACATTGGGAATAAATATGCTTACTGGTACCAGCAGAAGCCAGGCAGGGTCCCTGTGCTGATTATCTACGAGGATAGCAAAAGGCCGTCAGGGATTCCTGACCAGTTCTCAGGCACCAACTCAGGGAATACAGCCACCCTGACCATCAGCGGGGCCCGTGCTGAGGACGAGGCTGACTATTACTGTCAGGTGTGGGACAGCAGTACTAATGCTCACAGTGACACAGGCAGATGGAGAAGTGAGACAGAAACCCCTTCCCCATCTGTGTCACACTCTCCTCCAGCTCCAGGAGGCCTGTGCACAGAGCAGGGAGTACTTCTGGCCCAGGTCCCCTCATCTTAGATCCCCAGACCTTCCTCCCCATCCAGCCCTCCAGGCAGCTCTGCACAGGGAGGTCAGGAGAGCATTTACAGCCAACAGCACTAGGCTGCTTACTTCTTTGTGCCTGGGTATCAACTGCACACAGAGGGACTGGGTAGAAAAAAAGACACAGGGAGACATTTGGCCAATGGTCATGATCTCACCATTTCCAAGTGGTGATCGTGAGCTAATGCTCTCCCGACTGATCAGGATTACAGTTCAAATTGTCCCAGCTCAGCTGAGTTCCTAAAGCTCTGGAGCCATGAGAGGACCCTCCTCTACCAAAGTGGAACAGATGGGTACAGTAGACACTGAGAGGTCACCCATATCCCCTCTTCTGGGATCACACATGCACCCACTGCTTCCTGGAGCCCCTGGCCGCTCACAGGAGAGCTCCTCACTAGAAAATGCTGCCAGTTCAGAGATCTGCTTCCCCAGGTTTCTGTCCCTTCTCAGAGAGGTTCAGGTGAATGATCTCAGAGGCCCAGGGCCCAAGGCTCTGACTCTGGTTCAGATGTCCT
The DNA here is from genome assembly GCF_011764305.1 of Mustela putorius furo. NCBI lineage: Eukaryota > Metazoa > Chordata > Mammalia > Carnivora > Mustelidae > Mustela > Mustela putorius. Next base: position 1,311,334 of record NW_025422010.1, read on the forward strand.
AAAAAGTCCCAGCTGGAGAGCTCCCTGAAGGAAGGAGGCTCATCTGATGACTCACTCTCTGTGGGTCGCTCTCCTTCTACCCAGGCTCATTTCCCTTCTCCTTCCAGGTTTTTACACATGCACTTCCCTGTCTCAGAGTCTGCTTCCAAGAACCCAATCTGACATGGCCAGAGTCCTAGAGACTTTCCTCAGGGAACAGAAGGGGCCACTGTATATATCCACAAAGCTGGGATACCTCCCCAAAATCCACAAGGTGCATGTCCAGTCTCCACCAGATGAGATCCTTTCTTCTATTTCTATACAAGGAGAAAAGACGCAGACACACTAGGTGTTCTGGGTTCTGACAGATAGTTGGAGAGTCACATCTATCCTGATGGTGAATGAGTGACATTGGGACAGTTGCCTCCTCCTCCAGAGTGTCCAGAAGATATTCATCTATGGGAGTGACACACACAAGGAGTGCTCTCTCAATCTACCCCTCAACGTACACACATTTTGCCCAAGAAGCCTTCTTTACATGCACCCTACCCAGAAATATGGACAGAAAACAATTTTATGAAATGTAGTCTAGTCTCTTGATGCTGACACATAAGAAGCCACCAGAGTCCCACCTTGTCCTCATGAAATCCACTAGACCCAAGCAAACCACAGTCTTCAAATAAAGGGAATATTAATAATCTTTCTATCACTTGATGATATATAACTATCCCACGACAACCACAAATAGGTTCTTTCACCCATAAGAGGAAACAAAATACACTTTTGTCTGCTAGGGATATTTATTTTTGTCCCACATGATTTCATATCCTAAATATTAACATTGAAATAGACCGTTTCTGACCATTAACACACCTGATGTGAGATGATAATGGGATGAGGCAGGTGGAGAAAACATAAACAAATGATTACTATGTATCCAAACACATTCCTACAACATAAGGAGAAATACCTGTTATTTGCATGCTCATTTCTGCCACTACACTGTATTCAGTGGAAGGACAACTATAAAGACTTTCTTCACCACCCACCCCTTGATCCCCTTTCTTCAGGAAAATACCTGAGCTAGTCCTCATCCCAGCCAGTTCAGAGGACTAGACCTTCATTCAGGAACATTGGTCTATTAATCAGATATGCTGAATTGAACTGTGGCACGTTCATGACCGTAACCACAAACCAGGGACTCTTAAGAGGATCTCCTGAATCCATACATACCACCCCTTGCCTCACTTGTGCAGTGGACACCCAGTCACCCCATGACAGTCACTATGATTCGCCCCAGCCAGCACCCTCACTGTTACTCCTGACCCACTCTGAGGAAGCGCTGAAAGAAATAAGGCTCTGACCCTGCCCACAGAGCTGTGCAGTCAGTATGCCCCGGGGATCACCATCCACAGCACGCACTCCATATGGCTGGTGAAAGTGTCCATTCTGAAACAACTTTTCAGATCATACGTATCTGGAGTTTAATTCAAGCTCACTTACCCAGAGCAGGTCAGTGAAGCCCCATGTCTCAGGTGGCCAAGTAGGACATAGGTAGATAAGAAGAAGTGAGATTTTCCAGTGCCTAGACACCCCCCACCCTGTGAAGCACAGCAAGCACACATTCCTGGGGAATGGGGAAGGGGTTGCTCCCCAAGTTGCAGATGCAGCTGCAGCCGGACTGGGTGAGGCCCAGGCATCTGCAGGTGGGACAGCTCCCCAGTGAGCCTGTGGTATTTCTCCTCCAAGGACCTCTCTCTGAGTGGTTTCACCCCTGCTCTGCTCCTGCTTGCAACCGAGGTGAGAGGCCCACAGGGAAGCACAGTGGGAGGCACAAGTGACCCGATCTCCCTCCCAGTCAGGGTCCATGGGGTCAGGACCCACACTCACTGTGTCCACATCGTCCGCTCCCTTCACAGGGCTGTGACAGTCACTTCTGACTCAGCTGTCTTCCTCCAGCACCACTCCTTATCCTATCTTAGAGGCTCCGTGCCTCCCCTAACCTGCGGCCGACTCCCTCCATGTCAGTGGCCCTAATCAGGCCCATGAGCTCAGGCATAAACATGCCTCTTGGCAGCAGGAGAACCCAAGCCTGGTCCCCCAGCAGGTGTATATACAGATATGAGCGACCATCCGGGGCTGATTCTGAGGATGGAACATAGGTAAATGGCCCCCTGAGCATGACCAGGACTGAGAGCCAGGACTAGACTGACCATTGTTGTCCTATTTAATGTACCACTGGGAGTGCCTGGCAGTGACTCAGGTGACATAGAAGGATGGAGGATGGGACATGAACCAACCTGTCATGGTCTGGATCTCACTCTCACTGTCCTCTGAGCAGCTGCTTGTCAGGCCTAAGAGCATGAGACCTTCCTAGTCCTGGCCCGGACCCTGAAGGATGGGAGACTAGCAGGTTCCCTGATCTCAGATCTGTGTTTACCCTACTGAACAGTGGCAGAGTGGTGAGCTCTTGCATGGGAACTACAGCCAGGCTTCAGAGTAGATAATACAGATTTGGAGTGTCATTATGCATCACGTGGGCCCCAGATGTAATCACGTGTCACTCTGGAGAGATGACAGCTGTATCAGAAAGCACAGCCCTGTGGGAATTTCCCTTCTCCTTGGGTACAAGCACCTGGATGGGCCCCAGTGGCTCTGTCACTCCTTCCTTTCCTGGATGAGGTTTACAACAACCTACAGAGCTGCCCAAAGCTTACTGAGAAGGGGACCAGGCCCCTGCTGCTCCAGGTGCTTCCCTTCTTTAGGTTTTACAGAAACTGGGGAAGAAGAGAAGACACCACCTTGGGGCCCACCTGGAGACCTTCTCCTGGCACCACTGTCCATGCACTGCCTCAAGTCACCTGCACCAGGCAAGTCTGACCCTTAGGTGACCTCTGACCCACATCCCTGTGTGACCCTGTGTGGTGGCCCCAGTTACATTAGGGCCTTACTGTAGCTTTGAGGAGAAAGATATTTTCCAGTATTTGAAGAGATTTGTATTATAAGGTCAATTTCTTTCCATGATTCTTTGACCTGTGATTTTGAAATTGATTTTGAGAGTAATTGCATGACGCCCAAGGAACAGATGAGGAATTTATTAAGAAGGAGGAGCAGAAGCTCCCGCCATTTCTACCCTGGCTTGTGTTAGAATGATACCTTCCTGGGAGTGGGAGACATTGAAGTGAAATCATCTTCTCCTCACAAAAGAATGGAGAGTACAATTAGAATTTTTCATCTAAATTTTACTTAATGACCTGATCAATCAGAAACAGGGTCTTTGATGGAAAACTCTATGACTAAAACAATCATTCCATGGATTTTTCAGGTGAAAGGATTATGAAAAGGTCCCTCTAGAGAATTACAATCTGCAGATTCCCACCAGAGCCTTCTTCATCAACAGGACAGTGAATAGCCCGGCACCTTCGGAGGTCGCTGTGGTCAGGTGCAGCAGCGCCCCCACAGGCATCTGGCAGAGCTGAGAGCAGAAGCTGTCTCCTTCAGGACCTGGATCGTTCTGGCTGAGGTTGTCCCACATCCCTTCCCAGTCTGAGCAGCCTTCGTCACCTGCTGCAAAGGACCTGCTTCCTTGTACCTACCAGCTTCTGCTCTTTCTCTCCGTCTCTGGTGACGGGGACCTACACTCTTGTCCCTGCCCTCCTTTCCCTGTCGGGTGCCCCTTTCCATCATGTTACTGCTCAGGAAAGCAGTGACAGGTCATCCACAGAGGACTGAACCAGAGGCAGGTGAAGCCCCTCAGTCACCCTGTGTCTACAGCTGCATAAGACGGGAAGGAAGGAATAGCCACTACTACCCTGATTGTACTCAGTCCCCACGTGACCTAAGGTGAAATAGGGCTGGTCTGAACCCACCTTGTGTCAAACTTGTCGCCACCTCAGCAGCTTCCTCCTAGAGGCCCCTCTACGTGCCCAGCAGCTTCCCTGAGGACCTGATTTATTACCTGGAAATGACCTCTTACCACACCTGACACTTCCCTCTGAGCCCAGAATGCTCACCTTAGGAGAAAAGTCCACATGAGCCCTGAACTGAGTTGGAATCCCAGGTCCCTCAGGTTCCCCACCTTCCTTCAGATTCTCTACAACGGTCCCCAACGGCACTGACTGGGCTTTTCCCACTCCTGTCTCACTACTTCTTTCTTCCTCCTGCCCTGAGAGCGGCTCCTGGACTCCCTCTTCACGATGGGCCCTGACCTCTGATCATGGAGCAGCCTGCCTGTTCAGTTCTGTCTCATCTCTGGATCCATGTTCTCCAGCACAGAACTCACCAGTGATGCCTTGGTCCCCATTCCGCCAGGAAGGCTTGTCCACTGCAAGAACACACTGATGAATAGCAGAGACGTGAAGAGTGGAGCTTACTTTCCTCACAAAAAGAAGTCTGAAGTAAGAAGGTTGTTGTTTTCTGGGGGCTCACCAATCCCATGAGCACCCACAGTCTCACTAGTGTTCCCTCCTCTTATCCCTACAATGTTGGTTTTGCTTCCATTCGTACTGATGATGTGCCCCAGGGAGTGCTCAGCTCCAGCTCCACCCCATGTTCCTCAGGAAAGGCGCTGCTGAGTCCCATCACTTCCTTCCTTCATGACAGCAAGCTTCGTGAGAATATCCACCCATTACCTTACATCCATGGTCCGCACTGGGCCACGTGGTCAAGCCTGGCTACCAGGGACCTGACAAAAGCAAGCTTCTGACTTTCAGTTAGATGTAGGTGACAATGTACACGTAGAAAGGAGTCTAGTCTCCCACCTGGGTCTGCACACCTGTGTGTCTAGTATTGGATCTCACCTTCAAGATGGAAAGCCCTGAGAGAAGATTCTGTCTTCCTCCGGTCAACACACGAGGGGGAATGTATAAGACAAAGTGGGTGAGAATACACATTTTTTAGGGGGATGTTCTCTTGTCTCTTTGGGGATTGAGTTGCCATTGCCCCCTATCAGTGCTTCACGCACAGCTGCAGCAAGGAGAACCAGCCTCTAAGTTCTGTGTGCTCCAGTGCCACGCCCCGGGACCACCTGCATGACCTCCACCACCCCAGAGACATCAAAGGGGATGTGTCAAGAGGGCCTTGCCTCTTCAGTCTCTAATAGGATTTCTCATGACTCGTCTGAGCCTGTCATGGCTGGTCTATGGGTGGCACAGGCCACACAGTGGAGTGGATTTCCTCCCTTCTGGTCAGCACTTCGTGGATCTGGGAATCACAGCTTGATGAGTGGATTCTGAATCCAAACTTGGATGGACAGAGGACATCTTTGTACCTCCGGCAGCCAGCATGGAACAGCCATGAGGGGGCAGCAGAGGTCACCTGGGAAAGCCACCTGGACAAGGGGAGGGTCTGGGCATCAGAGGTTCTAAAATGCAGGGACTAGTATTGGGACCTAACACCTGAAGGAAAGGTGTCCGTCTCCTAGAGAATCTTACTTCAATCTTGACTTCCAAATCCCGCTGGCTCCAGGTCTCTTAGATTTGTCTTTTCTGGATTTTCTTACTCTTCTGGCACAGGTACTACATCTGTATTTCACCAGCCCATGGCAAAATACAGACACTGTCCAGCATTTTTGCCAGAATTATTCTATATGATCCTGTCAGCACATTGGGAACACTGAGGCACAGAATCTCTGTAGTGCCCTGGGAGCTCACATCAAGGACAGAATCTTACAGAATGGCAGGGACTCCTAGAATACACTATATGCCCTTGGTAAGGGTGACATTTTAATGGGGTCTGCCTCTCAGGAGCTGTGTTTGGGTTAGGATGCTACCCCTATCTTTGCCTTCTCATTTCACCATAGAACAGGTTCATAATATTTAGACTGACCTCACCTCTGAGTGCTTCTATGGCCAGACCTACCCAGGAACCAAGACAGGACATAATCCGAGGTAGAGATATCATCCCCAGTTATGCAACAAACAGTTGAAGGAGAATATCATGAGCCAGTGGTTGGGTCTGCAGATGCTGCTCCCCTCTGCTGTGTGCCCCTTGGTGCTGAGCCCTTCTCTGAAACCACAAAGCTCCACAGCAGCTGCCCCTGAAGCATGGCTGATATGCATAACCAGCAGACGTTTTCAGCAAATGAACAAAAGTAACCTGTGTGGGTAAACCTGCCAACCTAGACGCTGAGAGCAGAATTGGGCCACCTCTACCATAGCCTGAACCCTTGTCTCCTCAGCTTTCTGTCTCTATGCAGAGATACCAAACCCATGTTCACACACCTCTGGCCCCACAGATCTAGGAAAAGGCTAGACCTGATTCTGAGCTCAGCTGGGGGCTACCCAGGGTGGGCAGGATACTCGTGATCATCCTGCCACATAAGGGGCTCATGGGCTAATACCAGAAGGACTATGATCACTAGATCTCCAGAACTAACCCTGCCAAGAGAAAAGGGGTGGGGAATTCTATTACATCACAGATTTCATTCCCCTGTCAGGCCTATGGGCCCTTGGGACTGAGACTGGGGTGAAACGGAACCCTGTGTTCCCACAGTATCCCCAGACCTCAGTCTATGCTAGGCAGCTAGGAATATCTCCTAAGAATGGGTCTGTATATTCCAACACACCTCTCATATTTTTTTTCTTCCAGGCTCCATGGCCTCTTACCTGCTAATCAGCCCCCCTCAGTGTTGGTGACTCTGGGACAGACAGACAGGATCACCTGTGGGGGAAACAACATTGGAAGGAAAGATGGTCAGGGGTACCAGCAAAGCTAGTGCAGGACCCCCTGCAGTTTATCTATGGTGATAGCAACTGGGACTAAGGCATCCTTGACGGATTCTCCAGATCCAACTCGGGAACATGGCCACCCTGACCATCAGCGGACCCATGACTGAGGATGAGGCAGAATATTACCGTCAGTATTTGACCACAGTGGTAATGCTCACAGTGACACAGGCAGGCAGGGAAGTGAGACACAAACCCCTTTCCCATCTATGTCACACTCTCCTCCAACCCCAGGAGGCCTTTGCACAGAGCAGTGAGCAGGTCTGACCCAGGTCCCCATGTCAGAGGTCCCCTGATCCCACTCCACCCAGCCCACCATTTAGGTTCTGTGTAGGGTGCAAGGCCAAGGAAATGTACACAGATACTAAAACTATATTTCACCTGGGACTGCAATGAAGGAATGACTAAACAGGTTAGAAGAAGAAATGGAGATATTTTTTAAAGATCAAAACTTTTAAAGTCCCAAAATGAAAATTGCATGATCAGAAATACACAGGTGAGATTGTCAGCAGATCTGCTGATCCAAAAGCAAAGATTAGAGAGCTTGAATACATGGCCACAAAGCTACTAAACCTGAAACATAGAGAGAAAAGCTGGAGGGAAAAAAGAGTAAGGCCTCTGTGCCTAAGATAACTTCTTGCAGGGTCAAGTGTGTGATTGGAGTAACTACAGGAGAGAAGGTGGGGAGCCCGTGGTTAATTTTTAAAAAATTTCCAGCGATAATAGCCAAAAATGTTCAAAACTTGGTGGACACATAAATCAATATATATTCGAGAAGCTCAGTGAACAAAAGAGACAGCATAGCACACATGGTAATCAAACTTTTACAGACCAGCAATGCAGACACTCTCATAGCCAGAGAGGAGAGTGTTGTTCTGTACGGAAAACCAGCATCCTGGTGGGAGCAAGAAAACAGAGGAGCAATGACTGCAAATACTAAAAGAAGAAAACCTATAAACCTTGATCTCTACCCAATGAAAATGTCATTGAAGAGTGAAGACAAAATAAAACTTTTCAGACTGCAAGCCTCCCAGAACTGATACCCCCACACTTTGCCTACAAGTAATAGTAAAGGATGCCCCATAGGAACAATGACAGAGAGAAATGCAACTTTATGAGAAGATATTTTTAAAAATCAGATGTCAGAGCTATATGGATAAATAGAAAAACTGTATAACTTAATGTATGTGATAAATAGTCAATTATTTAAGCAGAAGTAATAGCAATACATTTTGATTTGTAATGGTTATAAAAACCAAAATACATGACAATTTTAGCAAAAATGATGGGAAAAGGAAAATTATTTTATCACATTCTTATTGTACCTAAGAATGACGTTGTGCCAGGAGGTAGTTTACATTAGGAAGTGAGGATTTCCACGCCAAAATAAGACATTAAAATCAAAATATTTGAACCACAAAGAGTAAGAGCTGTTAGACTACCTTCTTTAGGATTCTCCAGAGAATATGTATCCAATAGGGCATGTATCTCATAAACACCCACATGTACATTCATATGTAACACACAGCGATACAAAGGAGGAGACAGAGAGAGACTGAAAGAAACTTATGTTAACAAACAAGACATGCACGGATGCCTGGGTGGCTCAGTTGCTTAAGCATCTGCCTTCAGCTCAGCTCATGATCAGGGTCCTGTGACTGATCCCTGAGTCAGGCTCCCTGCTCAGAGGGGAGCCTGCATCTCCCATCTTTTGCTTCTCTCTCTCTCACATAAATAAATAAATAAAATCTTAAAAGAAGAAGAAGAAGAAGAAGCCGCCATAGGGACAGACTCCCTACACTCAGAGGAAGGAAGAAAAGGATTCCAGTGGATTTTGATTGACATGAAATGTCAGTGAGAGACAGTGGATTAATATCTTTATTGAAAAGGGGGAAAAACAGTTTTTCACTTGGGGAAAATATCCTTCAAACATGATGTCTAAATAAAAAATGTCCACAATACACAAATACGCAAAAACTGACACGATTGCTCATGAGCTGACCCAAAATACAAGCAGTAAATGAATATTCCTCAGGCTGCCTGGGTGACTCAGTTGGTTAAGAATCTGACTTTGGCTAGGATCATGATCCCAAGGTCTTGGGATCAAGCCCCAAGTCCGACACCATGCTCAGTAGGGAGCCTGCTACTCCCTCTCCTGCTCCCTCTGCTTGTGTTCTCTCTCTGTGTCAAATAAATAAATAAATTTTTTTTTAAAAAAAAAAGACATCCCTCAGGCATGGGTGGTGATTCCAGGAAGAATCTGAATCTACAAAAACAATGTAAGGGATGCTTGGGAGACTCAGTTGGTTAAGTGTCTTCCTTCAGCTCAGGTCATGATCCCAAGCTCCTGGGATCCTGTCCTGTCCAGTCCTGCATCAGCCTTCTTGCTCACCAGGGAGCCTGCTTCTCCCTCTGCTTGCTGCTCCCCCTGCTTGTGTGTTCCCTCTCTCTCACTCTCACTCTATCTCTAACAAAGAAATAAAATCTTTTTACAAAATCAATGTGAAAATCAGAATTGCTAACTAAAGGGACAGATACTAGGACTTTTTTATTATCTAATCTCTTTAAAAGATTCATCACTGCAAACCAGGAAAAAATATCCAATGAAAAAAAGACAGTCACTTCAATAAATTATGCTGGGAAAATTAGAAAGCTATGTATGGAAGGATGAAACTCATCCATTCTCTTGCACCATACCCAAAGATAAACTCAAAATGGATGGAAAACCTCGACATGAGACAGGAATCCACAAAAATCCTAGAGTAGAACATAGGCAGTAACCTCTTCGACATCAGCCACGGCGATTTCTTTCATGACACTCTCCAAAGACAAGGAAAACAAATGCGAAAGTGAACTTTTGGGACTTCATCAAGATCAAAAGCTTCTGCTCAGCGAAGGAAACAGTCAAAAAAACAAAGAGGAAACCCACAGAGTTGGAGAAGATATTTGCAAATGACAGTACAGACAAAAGGCTGATATCCAGGATCCATAAAGAACTTCTCAAATTCAACACACACAAAACAGATAATCATATCAAAAAGTGGGCAGAAGACAGAAACAGACACTTTTCCAATGAAGACATACAAATGGCTATCAGACGCATGAAAAAATGTTCATCATCACTAGCCATCAGGGAGATTCAAATTAAAACCACATTGAGATACCACCTTACACCAGTTAGAATGGCCAAAATTAGAAATACAGGAAACAACGTGTGTTAGAGAGGATGTGAAGAAAGGGGAACCCTCTTACACTGTTGGTGGGAATGCAAGTTGGTGCAGCCGCTTTGGAAAACAGTGTGGAGATTCCTTAAGAAATTAAAAATAGAGCAACCCTATGACCCTGCAATTGCACTACTGGGTATTTACCCCAAAGATACAGATGTAGTGAAAAGAAGGGCCATCTATGTCTCAATGTTCATAGCAGCAATGGCCACAATCACCAAACTGTGGAAAGAGCTGAGACGCTCTTCAACAGATGAGTGGATAAAGAAGATGTGGTCCATATGTACAATGGAATATTACTCAGCCATCAGAAAGGATGAATACCCAACTTTTGTTTCAACATGTATGGGACTGGAGGAGATTATGCTGAGTGAAATAAGTCAAGCAGAAAAAGTCAATTATCATATGGTTTCACATACTTGTGGAGCTAAAGGAATAACATGGAGGATATTAGAAGGAAAGGAAATGTGAAGGGGGAAATCGGAGGGGGAGAGGAACTTTAAGAGACTGTGGACCCTGGGAAACAAACTGAGGGTTTTGGAGGGGAAGGGTGGGGGATGTGTGAGCCTGGTGATGAGTAGTAAGGAGGACACGTATTGTATGGAGCACTGGGTGTTATACGTGAACAATAAATCTTGGAATGCTACATCAAAAACTAATGACATATTGTATGATGACTAACAACACAGTAAAACTTTAAAAAAGGATATGTCACTGTCCACACAAATATAGTAACTATGTATGCTGGAATTTCTGACAAAGGTAAAATAATATGGAGGAAAATGACAGTGAATATGCTGAGAGATGAGACACAGAAGGATGTTACCAGGTGCTTACGTTCCATGTAATGTGGCAGCAGCATCAGAATGTGGACTATGGCAAGTTACCGATCATAAGACAGAAAGAACTTACAGCTTGTAAGCAGAAGAAGTAGATAAAATGGGATCATATCAAATGCTCCATTAATCCGATTAAGATACTTGAAAAGAAGAACAAAGAACACATGGGACAACAAGAAAATAAAGGCAAGATGCTATATTGAAAAAACAGTACTAATCACATTCAGGAATGTTCTAAACACCACAATTAAAGACGGGGATTGTTAGATTGATGTCACAGCAACATCCAAGGGGCTGCTGCTGATGGGAAACCTCCAGGAAGGGAATTGACACTGAAATCTAGAAACATTTGAGGACAATTCCCACCCAATTCTGCTCCACAATGTGAGCCATGAAACATTCACAGGGAACAGAGAGAAAATCTGGGAAGATGAGTTGAATCCTCAAAATAATTAGGATGAACACTTTCTGTTATGTATTTTACACAGAGAGAAAGGAAGAAATAATCTGAGTGCACATTTCATAAGAACAGGACTAGAAATGCCCCTACATGTCCCTTCCTTCCCCAGGCTTAACGATGTTCAAACACACGTTGACAAGAGCTCCCTCTGCAGCCCAGAGGGGAGCACAGCTCCACGTGAACCAGATCCATGAAACTCACCCAGAAGCACAGAGATTCTCTCCAACAGTGGGAGAAGGAATATCTTCAAGGGGGCAAGTGAGGACATGAGGGAGGCTTCAGGTGGCCAGGGTCCAACTGGGGCTCAGGAGACAGACCTCTGGGATTCCCACTGTGGCGTAGACCATCTCCTGCTCCCCACACTATTCTCAGCCTAGATGCTGCCTCTGGGCCTGCCCACAGGCTCAGCCCTCACAATACTCTGAGCATGACCCTGACCCTGAATTCAGCCCAGGCTATGCTGTAAGGGAGGAAACCCTGAGAATGATCCCCACAGTCTTCTGAACCTGCAGTCACTGTGGACCTCAGATGACTCCGTGCTATTGTAGTATAGCCAGGACACCATTGGCACACTCACCTGCTAGGAGAGCACAGAGAGAGAACCAAACAATAATGCAGGGCAGAGCCATCAGGACCCAGGCCAGGCCTCTGCACAGCCAAACAGCCTCCACCCTCCACAGATTCTCCAGTTCTAACCTCGAACACAAACCAACAGATTGTCCCCACGTGCAGGCTAAGGTGCTCCTTTAGAGAATAGCCAGGATGGGGGTGGCAGTGAGTTCAGGACAGAAGCTCTGCTGCCCAGCCTGGTCTCACCCTCCCTCCCTCTGGTCCTGCTAAAGTTCTGCCCCAAGGAGTCCAGGAGACCACGACACCTGGTCTCCACTCCTGGACTCAACCCACTTTCCTCTGTTTTCCTGGTAATCTAGCTACCCTGTTCCCCACCTTATCTACTGTGAAATGGGGAAGCATAACTCATGTAACAAATACTTTTCTCGTATTAAATGATACAAAACATTAAAGAGTCTCTTTCATGAGAATGACTCAGTGAGGTCTCAGTGAGCTAACCCTGGTGTTGGAGTCTCCTGTCTGCAAATGGCGGAATCCAAGGAAAAGTCTTCAGCTTTTCCACTACACTGTAACCTTCTTCATGTGCAGTTAGGTCCAGGTATGAATGAGCAGGATCCCATTTTCACAAAACCAGATACTAGGCTAGTTTACAAAGCCTCCCGCACCCAATTCCAGGAGATGCAGACTGGAATAAGGGAAAAGAGGTAAAAACAGCAGTAATAGCAATAAAATTAAAGGTTTGCCTATTCAACTGAATTTAGCACCAGAGGTATCACCTGCTGTTCTGATGACCCAGCTACATGGATATGGATTCAGGAAGTATTAGTCCTGATTCCCAAATACACAGAAACCTGGAGGCTGTGGGTCATCACACACATTTGTCTGGACAATGACCCTTTCCAAATGCACTTGCACTGTACCCGGCACTCTCCTTTCTGAAACAAGACTGCACGCTAAGCCAGAGCATTTCAGCCCTGTGACCAGTACAGGAATCACACCAGACATGCCTCCTGCACCTTGTATGTGACCTTCTGTGCTGGGCAGGGTACAGGTAGGGCAACTTCCTGTGAAAGCCTTAAAACCCTGGCTCACACCCCTTCCCAGGTAACAGGTGCTTGCTCTGGGGTGACCAGCAGGAGGGAAGCTCCTGATCTGAGTCCTCCTCCACCAGCAGGGGGCAGCAGAACTGCATCAGGAGCACTGGGACAGAGGCTGGGGCTGCCCAGGGGGAGCCTCACAGGGACACCAGGCCTGGAGGTCAGCAGGTTGTCTGAGGTTCAGTCCTCAGAGACTGTCAGGATGATCCATCCTATCCCCTCAGGCGGCAAGGACCATGTTCTGAGAGTTAAACACACACAGTGTCACCAAGGACACTGGTGGGAGTCTTGACACAGAAAGCAACTCACCTGGGAAATTTTGGTCCCCTCCCTGTCCACCAGTGTCCCCAGGGACTGACTCCCCTCTGCTGGGCACATCCAGAGACACCCGATGGCTCACACTCTGCCTCTCCTTCCCCACCTCCACCCCAACTCAGACCTGGGGCTGCACTTCCTTTGTTCAAGAGCATCTTAGGGGGCAGGAGGCAGAGCACCCAGGACCCTGGTCCTTGGAAGGAGCATCCGCAGCCTCCTTCTGAGACTGTCTCCAGAGTGATATGATTCTCATGGCTGCAGGGACCATGGTTCAGGCCCTCGAACTCACCACATATGGGAACATGTGATCGTATGGATCCTCACAAGATCACAAACCTTGAAGTTGTTCCTCATGGACTCAGGCCCTTTGCACAGGTTTGCATGAAACACTGATGAAAAAAATTAAAAGGAATGAAATGGTTGGTTATACCAATTGCTGGTCTGCTGTGGGATGGGGGCAGCATAGAGACAACAGCACCATGTGTAAATAGACTAGAAATCCTGATGAATCTCCAACAGTAGGTGATTGTTTAACAAGTAAGCATCTACTTAACAAAAAGATGAAAGAGTCTCAAAATGATAGAGTTTTCTATTTTGTTGTCATGCCAAGGATGGGACTACAGAGTCTCTGGGGGATGCAGAGGGAACAAGAAACCAGGGAAGGAGGTAATGAGGTCATAGGACCACCTCTCCCTGAATCAAGTGTTCTCTGCGTTTCTCAGAGGGACCAGGCCAGCCCCATGGCAAGGATTGTGGAAGGCCCTGGGCCAGCCCCAGACATGCCTCAGGCAGAATGGTTAGAGACACTGGTTGTGTTTAAACCACAGGAATATGACTATGATACCAGATTTGGAGACCAATGTTCATTTTCTGACCTGAGAGCTGTTGGAGGAAGCTATGGGAGCTCATGTCTGAGCTCACAAGTGGTTTGAGTCCCAGAAAGGAAGAAATTTGCATAATTACAAATTATGCATTATTACATACAAATACATACAAATTACAAATTATTGCATAATTACTAACAACCACAGAACAGAAGGCCTGGAAAGAAAGAAGAGAGGCCAGGGTGAGGCTAGCCTAGCTGTGGTTTTCAGAAGACAGAGCTCTGGGCACATCCACCATGGCCTGGACCCCTCTTTCACTCCTTGTCCTCACTCTCTGCACAGGTGCTCTCCCCTGTCCAGCCCACACTCTCAGCCCCACAGGACCTGAGCTGAGCTTGCCCCAAACCCTGAGCTCAGGCACAGCAAAGCCTCAGTATTGGGACCCTGGGATGAGCCCCTGGACCTCATTGCAACTTCTCCTCTTCTGTCTTTTCAGGCTCTGTGGTCTCCAGTGAGGTGACTCAGCCACCCTTTGTGTCAGTGGCCCTGGGACAGACCGCTACAATCACCTGCACCGGAGAGAAGGTGAAATATAGCTCTATACACTGGTACCAGCAGAAGCCAGGGCAAGCCCCTCTGACCGTCATTTATGCAGAGATTGAGCGGCCCTCTGGGATCCCAGAGCGATTCTCTGGCTCCAGGTCAGGGAACACGGCCACCCTCACCATCAGCAGTGTACAGGCCGAGGACGAGGCTGACTATTACTGTCAGTCCCATTACAGCTATGATAATGCTCACAGTGACACAAGCAGATGGGGAAGTGAGACCCCAACTGCTTCACCCTCTCCTCCAGCCCCATGAGGCCTGTGCACAGAGCAGGGAATACTTTTGGCCCAGGTCCCCTCATCTGAGATCCCCAGACCTTCCTCCCCATCCAGCCCTCCAGGCAGCTCTGCACAGGGGAGTCAGGAAAGCATTTACAGCTGACAGCACTAGGTTGCCTGCTTCTCTGGGCCTGGCTGTCATCTACAGACAGAAGAACTGGGTAGAAAAAAGACACAGGGAGACTTTCATCCAGTGGGCATGACCTCATCATTTCCACGTGTGGTCATGGGCTAGTGCTCTCCCAGCTGAACAGTATTAGAGCCAACAGGTCCCGGCTCAGCTGAGCTCCTGGAGCCGGGGACATGGGGACATGGGTGGAGACTCTTCTACCACAGTGGAACAGACAGGTACAGGAGATACTAAGGTGTCACCCACATCTCTGAGGCTCTCTATTCTATTCCACTCATCAACATGTCTGTTTTTGTGCCAGTACAAACTGCCTGGTTGATTACATCTTTGTAATAGAGCTTTAATCCAGAATTGTGATGTCACAAGCTTTGGTTTTCATTTTCAACATTCCCCTGGTTATTTTGGATCTTTCTAGTTCTATACAAATGTTAGGATTATTTGTTCGAGCTCTGTAAAAAATGTCATTGGTATTTTGTCAGGGGCTTCACTGAATGTGTAGATTTCTCTGAGTAGCATAGACCAAGAATATGTATTTTTCCCACCCATTAACGTGGAATGTTTTTGCATTTCATTGTGTCTTTTCCCAAGTTTCTTTCATAAGTGTCCTGTAGTTCTTAGAGTATGGATCCCTTACTTTTTGGGTTGGGTTTGTTCCTAGGTATCTTATGGTTTTTGGTACTACTATGAATAGGATCGATTCCTTAATTTCCCTTTCTTCTGTCTCATTTTTCCTGTAAAAATATGCAACTGATTTCTGTGCATTGATGGTATATCCTGGCATGTTGTTGTACTGCTGAATGAGTTCTAGCAATTTTAGAATGGAGTCTTCGGGTTCTCCACATAAAGTACCATGTCATCTGTAGAGTGAGAATTTAACCTCTTCTTTGCCACTTTGAATGCCTTTTGTTTCTTTTTGTTCTCTGATTGCTGAAGCTAGGACTTCTATTACTATTTTGAACAATGGTGCTGAGAATTGACACCCCTGTCACCTTCCTGAACTTAGGGAGAAAGCGGTGTTTTTCCCCTTTGAGAACGATATTCACGGTGGGTTTTTTGTATATTACTTTGATGATATTGAGGTAGGTTCTCTCTATCCCTACACTGTAGAGAGTTTTAACCAAGAAAGGATGCTATACTTTGTCAAATGCTTTTTCTGCATCGATTGAGAGTATCCTACAGTTCTTGTCCTTTCTTTTATTTATGTAGTATATCACATTTATTGATTTGCCAATGTGGAACCACCATTGCAGGCCAGGAATAAATCCTACCTGGTGATAGTGAGTAATCCTTTTAATGTACTGTTCCATCCTAATGGCTAGTATATTGGTGAGAAATTGGCATCCAGATTCATCAGGGATATTGGTCTATAATTCTTATTGGTGGGAAATTCTCCTTGTCTTATTTTGGGATCAAGGCAATGCGGGCCTCATAGAATGAGTTTGAAAATTTTTCCTTCCATTTCTATTTTTTGAAACAGCTTCAGAAGAATACGTAGTAATTTTTCCTTGAATGTTTGGTAGAATTCACTTGGGAAGCCATCTGGCCCTGGACTCTTGTTTGTTGGGAGATTATTGGTTACTGCTTCAATTTCCTTGTTGGTTATGGGTATAGTGAAGTTTTCTATTTCTTCCTCTTTCCATTTTAGTAGTTTATGTTTCTAGGAATGTATCCATTTCTTCCAGATTGCTTAATTTGTGGCATATATGTGCTCATAATATGTTCTTAAAACTGTATTTCCTTGGTGTTGTTCATGATCTTGCCTCTTCTGTTCATGATTTTATTTATTTGGGTCCTTTCTCTTTCCTTTTTGGTAAGCCTGCCTAGGAGTATATTGATCTGCTCAATTCTTCAGAGAGCCAGTTTCTAGTTTCCTTGATCTGCTCTACTGCTCTTTTAGTTTCTCTTTCATTGACTTCTAGTCTAATCTTTATTATTTCTCATCTGCTCCTTCCTTTAGGCTTTATTTGCTGTTCTTTCTCCAGATCCATTAGGTATAAATATAGGTTGTGTATTTGTGAATTTTCTACTTTCTTGCGATTATCTTGTATAATTATGTACGTCCCTCTTGGGACCATCTTTGATGCAATTCAAAGGTTTTGAGCTGTTGTGTTTTCATTTTCATTTGCTTCCATGAATTTTTTTAATAATTCTCTAATCTCCTGGTTGACCCATTCATTCTTTCATAGGATGCTCTTTAATCTCCATGTATGTGAGTTCCTCCCAAATTTCCTCTAGTTACTGAGTCCAATGTTCAAAACACTGTGGTCTAAAAAAATACAGGGAATAATCCCAATGCTTAGGTGCTAGTTGGGCCTGATTTGTGACCCAAAATGTGATCTTTTCTGGAGAAAGTTCCATATGCCCTTGAGAAGAATGTGTATTATGTTGCTTTAGGATGGAATTCTCTGTATATATCTGTGAAGTCCATCTGGTCCAGTATGTCATTGAAAGCCCTTTTTCCCTTGTTGATCTTCTGTTTAGATGATCTGCCCATTTCTGTGAGTGAGCAGTTAAAGTCCCCTACTATTGTTATATTATTATCAGTGTGTTTCTTTAAGTTGGTCATTAACTGGTTTATATAATTGACATTTCCCATGTTAGGAGAAAAAATATTTATAATTGTTAGATCTTCCTGTTAGATAGACACTTTAAGGATGATACAGTGTCCCTCTTTATCCCTTGCTACAGTCTTTGGTTTGAAATCAAATTTGTCTAATAGGAGGATTGCTACTCCAGCTTTCTTTGATGTCCATTAGCATGATGTTTCTCTGCTGCCTCACTTTCAATCTGGAATTGTCTTTGGTTCTAAAATCAGTCTCATATACACAGCATATGGATGATTCTTTTTTTTATCAAATCTGATATCTAATGACTTTTGATTGACACATTTAGCCCATTTACATTCAGTGTAAATATTGAAAGATATGAACTTAGTGCCATTGTATTACCTGTAAAGTCACTGTTCCTGTATATTGTCTCTGTTCCTTTCTGGTCTGTGTTACTTTTGGGCTCTCTCTTCACTTACAGGATCCCCTTTAATACTTCTTTCAGGACTGGTTTCATAATGATAAATTCTTTTAGTTTCTGTTTGTCCTGGAAGCTCCTTATCTTTCCTTCCATTCTGAATGACAACCTTGCTGGATAGAGTATTCTTGGCTGCATTTTTTCTCATTTAGTACCCTGAGTATATCCTGCCATGCTTTCCTGGCCGGCCAGGGCTCTGTGGATAGTTCTACTGCCAGTCTAATGTTTCTAGTCTCATAGATTATGGACCTTTCATCTCAAACTGCTGTCAGGATTTTTGCTTTATCTCTGAAATTTGCAAGCTTCACTATTATAGGTTGGGCTGTTGATCTATTTTTATTGATTTTGGGAGGTCCTCTGTGCCTCTGGAGCTCGAATACCTGTTTCCTTCCCCAGATTTGGGTACTTCCCAGCTATGATTTTCTCAACGACAACTTCTGTCCCTCTCTCCCACTCTCTTCTTCCTCTGGGACCCAATTATTGTAATAGTCTTCCACTTTATGGTATTGCTGATTCCTCGAGGCCTCCCCTCATGACTCATTAGTTGTTCTTCCCTCTTTTCCTCAGCCTCCTTATGTTCTATCATTTCATCTTCTACGTCACTGACTCTCTTCCGCCTCATTTACTCTGGTTGTTAGAGTCCCCATTTTCCACTGCAAATCAGTTAAAACGTTTTTTATTTCAGCCTGATTAGCTTTTAGCTATTTTATTTCTACATAAGGAATTCTCTAGTGTCTTTTATGCTTTTTTTCAATCCCAGCTAGAATCCTTATAATCATTATTCTAAATTCTACATCTGATGTTTGACTTATATCCATATTAATTAAATGTATGCCAGAGAATAGTACTTCTGATTCTTTCTTTTGTTGTGAAATTCCCCTTCTCATCACTTTGTCCAGAGAATACATGAACAAGAGAACAAAATCAAAAACATCAACTATGACCCCAGCAAAATGTACACTAAACAAACACAAAGAGATCAGTAACCAAAAAAATGAAGGGGGTGGGTAGGAAAAAATAATATACTCTAAAAGATACTAGATCCCAAAATTGAAAGGGAAGAAAAATATATATATACAAAAATAAAATTGAATACAGTGAGGGGAAGCCAAAAGTGGGAAAAAAAAATGTATCTATCTAAAGTAAATGTAAAATGAAAATTTAAAAAATACTTAAAAACAATGAGTTGATAAAATAAGAATCTTGTTGAAGAGAATAAATAGGAAAAAATTAAGTAATTTAAATGAAAGACTCAAGAGTCATGAGGAAAAACCCTCAAATTCTATATATTATTTTCCCCTACCACAGGCATTTTTCAATTCTGTGTGATCCATAAGCTTGTTGTTAGCCTGATGTTCCTGCTGGTCTTCTGCGGGAGGGATCCACTGGGCTGATTCACTATGGTGTCTTTTCCCTGTGGAGTGGCACTGCCCCTGGCCAGGGATCAGGCTCAATGTAAGCTGCTTCAGCTGCTCTACCTGCTTTTTGTTCCTGAAGCCTTTCTGCACCTCAGTAAAGGATGAGACTGAAAATGACAATGGCCCAGTCTCCAGTCCCGGAGCTCAAAGATGGCAGTCCTCACTCTTCAGTTCATCCTCAGGGAAAAGGAGCCAGTCACTTCTGTGTGAACCAAACTCCGCAGATTACTTTAGTGTTCACCAGCCTGCTCCTCCAGGTGAAGGAGGGAGTGTTGTGGCAGTTGTCATGGCTGCTTTTGGGGCCTCTAGTCAGAGAGTGGTTGCCTGACCATGCCACAGTTCATGGTTTATGGTAACACCTAGCCGAAAACCCACTCCTGGCTTGCTGATTGCCACTGATTTCCCCATTCCCATATGTGGGAACTCTACCACACTGATCTTCTCAGTGACTGTGACTCCAGTTTCCTGTGACTCCAGTTTCCTGATACCACACTGTCCACCTAGGATTCAGCCCTGTCTTGCCACTGGAAGGCTCCTCAGGCAGGGATGTCCCTCACCAGAGCAGACTCTGTTCTATCATCTTATGGTACAGGTTTTCTGAGGCTCCCTCTCCCCATGGCTTATCTTCCCATATATCCCCTCTGATTGACTTCTGCACAACTCCTACCTTGCATAAAAGTGGTCACACTTTGTAGAGTTGCAACAGTTCCTTCTGTTGAGTCTGCAGATGTTCAGAATGATTTGATAACTATCTAGCTGAACTCCAGGGACTAGACGAAACAAGGGTCCCCTACTCTTCCACCATCTTCTATCCTCTATGACAAACTCTGTTCTTAGACTGTTTTTTTCCACATCACTACAGGAGCTAGGAACTGAACCAAGCTCCACTGACAGGAACAGGACAGTTAAGCCACATGTCCCAGGTGACACAGTAGGACCTAGGGAAATAAACAGAGAAGTGAGATCTTCCATAGTGGCCTGAAGCCTTACACTGTGAAGCTCAGTGAGCACACAGTCCCTGAGGTGGGGGGTGCCCCCCAAGATGCATCGGCATCCACACAGTTCCAGGTGGGGTCCAGGCTTCTGCAGGTGGAACATCTCGCAGCCCCACCAATGGTGTTGATCTTCCAGACACATCTGCATACGTTCACCCCTGTTCCCCTGCTCTTCCCCAAACAGATGAGATGCCCACAGACAGGCACAGTGTGAGGCACAGCTTTCTGTCCTCCGTCCCACCCAGGGTCCATGGTGTTGGGCCCTGCCCTCACCTGTGTACACATTGCTCCCTCCCCTCAGGGCTGGGTCTTTCATTCCTGACTCTGCCTCTTGTCTTCCCCAGAACTCTTCCCTCTCCTCTCTCACAGGCTCCATGCCTCCTCTAGCCTGAGGCTGACTCCCTCCGTGTCAGTGGCCCTGACCAGGCCTAAGATCCCTGCTCTAGCGATGAGTTCATATGTGAACCTGCCTCTTGGCATCAGCAGAAGCCAAGCCTGGTCCCCCAGCTGGTATATATACAGATATAAGCGACCATCGAGGCCTGATTCTGAGGATGGAACACGGGGACATGACTCCACCGAGGAAGACCAGACTGAGGGCCAAGACTAGGCTGACCATTGCTGTGACACTGACTGTGGCAATGGGAGTACTTGGCAGTGACTTAGGTGACACAGAAGGATGGAGGATGGGACACAAACTGTCCTCCACAGCCTGGTTCTCGCTCTCCCCTGCCCTGACCTCTGTGCAGCAGCTGGTCAGGCCTAAGAGCAGGTGTCCTCCCTGGTTCTGGCCTGGGCCCTGAAAGAGGGGAGACTCCCACAGGTTCTCTGTCCTCACATCTGAGTTTGCCCTACTGAGCAATGACAGAGTTGGGGGGCTCTTCTGACTATGGGGATGTAGTCAAATAATACAGTAGATAGTACAGATTAAGGATGTTATTGTACATCACATGGGCTCCAAGTATAATTATGGTTCACTCAGGAGGGAGACAGTTGTCTCAGACAGCTCATTTCTGTGGAAATTCATCTTCTCTGTGGCTATGGGCAGCCTAGGTGGGCTCTAGGGGCCCTGAGTCTCCTCTGATTCCCAGGAGGAGAATCATGAAGGGCTGCCTCCGGGATCCTGAAGAAGGGAAAAATCCCCTGTTGCCCCAGGCACATCCCTCCTTAAGTCTCATAGAAATTGTGGAGGAAGTGCAGATACAACCTTTGGGCCCACCTGGGGACTTTCTGCTTGCACCAGTATCCTCCCACTGCCCCAAGACACCTGCACCAAGCACATCTGACCCTTAGCTGACATCAGACCCACATGGACTCACTCCCACCATGTAACCCTGTGTTTTGGCCACAGCTGCACTAGAGCCTCACCTGTAGCTCTGAAGGGAAAGAACATCTCCAACACATGAATGGATTTTTTTACATAAATGGAATTAATCTTCCTGATTCTTTGACTTGTGGTTTTAAAACTGACTTATAGAGCAATTCTTTGAGGTCAAAAAAGGAGATAAGGAATTTATTAAGAAGGAAGATCAGAAGCTTCCCCTATTTCTGTCCTTCCTTGTGTCAGAGGGACACCTACCTGGGGGGGAGAGACAGGTCAGAAAATTATTTTCCCCACACAAATTATGGCAAGTGTAATTGGAATCTTTTGTCTAAAAATTACTTCTTGACTTGATGAACTAGAATGACAAACATTGGTGAGTCTCTTTGTGACAGAAATAATATTTCCAGGGATTTTTTCAGCTTAAATGATCATTAAAATGTCCTTCACCTGGAAGAACTAAGAGCAAGAAGTTGTTTCCTTCAGGACCTGGAACATGTTTGCTGAGGTTGGCCCACATCCCCTCTCAGTCTGAGTAGCCTTCCTCACCTAGTGCAGGGGATTTCTGCTGCCTTGCACCAGCCAGCTTCTGCTTTTCTCTCTTCTACTCCAGGAACCAGGGACCTGCACTCCCCAGCCTCCCTTCCCTGTCAGGGACACTCCTCCCTCATGTTCCTCCTCAGCTCAGCCAATCTGTGGAGTGTCAGGGAAAGCAGTGACAGATAATCCGTGTGAAACAAGACAGGGAGACAGATCCAGAGACACATGTAGACCCTGGTCTCCCTGTGGCTTTAGGTGGGTCATGGGGGAGGGGAGGAATAATTGCCACTGCCTTGAGGGCCTCACCCCCAGAAGTATTAAGGAGATCAAAGACACACAGAAGGAGACATCTGTGTCAACCCTGTCCCCACCCCAGTAGATTCCTCTTAGAGGCCACTCTCTGTGTCCAGCAGTGGTCAAGAAACCCTGACTTATTACCTGGAAATTGCCTTTTACCACAACTGATACATCTCTCTGTGCCCAGAGTGATTATCTGAGGAGAAAACTCCATACTGACCCTGAACTGGGCTGGAATTCCAGGTCCCTCAGCTTTGTCCTGTTCTTTGAGATCCTCTACCCTCCCCACCCCACCGAAGGGCAAAACTGGGTTCACAGGTCTCTTCCTAACCAGAGCAGTGCCAGAGTTACCTGTTCAATAGGGACTATGTCTTGAATATGCAGAGTGCCCAGGATTGAATGGGTGCCAGACATAGCAGCAATGTCCACAGTACTTAAACTGTGGAAAAAGCTAAGATTCCCTTCAACCAACAAATGGATAAAGATGGTATGGTTCCTATATACAATGGAGTATTACTGCGATGTCAGAAAGGATGAATACCTATCGTTTCTAGCAACAGGGGTGGAACTGGAAGGGATTATGTTAAATAAAATAAGTCAAGCAGAGAAAGACTACTATAATATGGATTCACTCATATGTAGAACATAGGGAACAGCACTGAAAACCATAGGGCAATGGAGGAAAAATTGAATGGAGAGAAATCAGAGAGACTCTTGACTCCAGGAATCAAACTGAGAGTTAAAGAAGGGATGGGGGTGGGGGAGGGTATAAGAAGGTGATGGGTACTAAGGAGGGTATGTGTTGCGATGGGCACCAGGTGTTACAAACAATAAATCCTTAAATACTACATCAAAAACTAATGATGTACTATATGTTGGGTAACTGAACATTATTTGAAATATAATGTGTGTTCAGGGAACACACGATGAGTAGGGCCCAGACCAAGGACAAGCCTGACTCCAAATGTCAGGTGTGGGACAACAGTGTTGATGCTCACAGGGACACAGACAGGGAAGTGAGACCCAAACCCCTTCCCTGTCTGTGTCACACTCTCCTCCAGCCCCAGGAGGCCTGTAAGCAGAGCAGTGAGCAGATGAGACCATGTACCCACACATGTGATGCCCAGGGTTCCCTCCCCTCTACCCTCCAGGCAGGCTCTGTACATGGAAGTTCATGAGTGAATTGGGGCCTGACAAAACTAGGCTGCCCCGCTTGTCTGTATAGGTACGAATCAGGGACAGAGGGTCTGGATAGATGGAAAGACAGAGACTTTCATTTCCATATTGTGGTCCCTGGGCTATACTTTTACCCAATTGCCAAGGATTTGAACCCAGAAATTCCCAGCTCAGCTGAGCTCCTGAAAACCTGGTCCATGGCAGCTGGGATTCTGAGTGGAGCACACAAGGGCAGTGGACACTGTGAGGTCACCTACATCCCCTCTTCTGAGATCACTCACCCACCCACCCCTGTGGGAGGCCCTAAAGGCTTACAAGGGAGCTCGTCACAGGGAAGTGCTATCCTTCAACAATCTACCTCCCCAAGTTTCAGCTTCTTTTCAGAGAGGTTCAAATGAATGATGGCCTTAGTCCAAGATCCCACGAGCTTGGCCAGGTCCAGATATCCTGAAAAGTCCCAGATTTGTAGCTCCTTATAAGAGGGAGACCTCACCTGATATCTCACTGTGGGTCTCTTCTCCTTTTGCCCAGTCTGACCTCCAAAGATACTTCCAGATTTCCTGCACATGCACTTTTCCTTCTCAGAGTCTGCTTCCAGGAACCCAGTCCTGGAAGGCAGTCATCTCCAACAGGGTCCTCAGAGACGTGAGGAGGCCAAATTGTCCCCACAAAGCTGGGGTTTCTCAATGTGCTTGTCCAATCCCCAGACAGATCAGATTGTTCCTTGTATTTTTGTACACTGAAAGAAGATCCAGACACACTAGGTATTCTGAGTTCTGACAGATAGTTGAAGAGTCACATCCATCTTGATGGTGAAAGAGGGATGATGGGATAGAAGCTGCTGCCAACACAGTGGCCAGAAGAAACACAAACACGGGGATGAGACAAACAATGGGTCCTTCTTTACTTCCACCCCATATCTGCACAGGAATCTCCAGTTATCCCCACTCTTCCCAGACATAT
The DNA here is from genome assembly GCF_011764305.1 of Mustela putorius furo. NCBI lineage: Eukaryota > Metazoa > Chordata > Mammalia > Carnivora > Mustelidae > Mustela > Mustela putorius. The sequence continues at coordinate 1,336,115 of NW_025422010.1, forward strand.
GGACAGACAAAAATTCTGTGAAACACAGCTCAGACTGTCAACAGTGATACTTAATAAGACAACACAGTACCCCCTCATCCACATGAAATCTTACAAGTTCCCCATTAACCTAAACACCAAGTAAAGAGAATGTTGGCAGCCATGTTTCCACCTAACATGATAAAACTCTCCAGGAAATAATTACAAACATGCTCACCCGTTCCCCACAAGATGATATAAAATACATCTTTGTCTCCTAATGATCTTTATTTTTTGTCCCAACGATTTGATATCCTACAACTTCAATATTGAGATATAGCATTCACTATTGGTAACAACTCTATGTTAGATGATAATGGGATGAAACATGAGGACAAAACAGAAACACATGATGAATTTATATCCAAACATATTCATGTCAACATAAAGAAGACACATGCTACTTTTATCTGGCTCATTTATGCAACTACAGTGCAGTCAGTGTGGTGTCTATAATTACCTTCTTCACTGCTCACTCCATATTCCCCTTCCTTCAGTAAATACCTGAGCATGTCCTGATCTTCACCAGTTAAAACCACCAAACCTTCGTTCTGGAAGAAAAGTCCATTATCTGACCTGCTGCTTTGGGTTGTGGTGAATTGGTGACTGTAATCACAGTCCTGGGGTATGCTAGGGGATCTCCTAAATCCCTATGTTCCTGCTTACCCCGATTGTTTTGTAGACACACGAGTGTTACATGACAGTCATCATGACACACCCAGCAGTGCCCCTAGTTTGAGTCCCTGAAGGAGGAGTCAGAAGGACCCATGACACACTCTTCACAACCAGAGCAGGGCAGTCACACCCATCCCTCCCGCCTTAGTCAGGCTCTGCTCTGACCAGGGTCTGAATCCAGCACACGTGAGCTCCACTCCTGGACTCACCTCACTGTCCTCTGTTTTCTTGAGAAACTAGCCTCTCTGGGTACTCACTTCACCTACTGTGAAATGGGGAAATTTCTACTGATGTGAGAAACACTCTTCATCAAATTAATGTTATAAAACATTGAAGAATTTAACTTATTATGCAAATGCAGACGGGTCTCAGTGAGTTACCCTTGGTGTTGAACTCTCCTGTCTGCCTCTGTGGGCACACAAGGAAAATTTTCAGCTACATTGTGATTTGCATCACATGCAATTTTACCCAAGTCCAAATTAGCAGATTCCCAATTGTACCAAACTAGTTTAAAATCCTCCCACACCAATCATCATGGGATATGAGTTGTAATAAAACTAATAATAGCATAAATAGCAGTAATTAGAGTAAATTTTTGCCTGTTCATCTGAACTGAGCACCAGAAGCATCACCTGTCACTCTGATGACCCAACTACAGAGATATGGATGCAGGAAGCATTGGTCCTGATTCCTAAATACACATAAACCTGGTGGCTGTGGGACATCACACAGGACTGTCTGCACATTGACCCTTTTCAAATGCACTACACTGTACCCTGCACTCTCGTTTCTGAAAGGAGACAGTGGACTATCCAGGGCATTACAACCCTGGGATAAATATAGGAATCGCACTTGCCCAGCCTCCTGCACCTTGTATGTAACCTTCTGCGTTGGGCTGAGGATGACAGAGGAGCAGCTGCCTATCAAGCCTGGAAACCCTGGTCCACACCCTTTCTCAGGTGACAGGTGCTGTGGGGTGACCTGCAGGAGAGAAGCTCCTGGTCTGAGTCCTCCTCCACCAGCAGGGGGCAGCAGAGCTGCATCAGGAGGAGCAGGACAGAGGCTGGGGCTGCCAGGACCATTCTCACAGAGACACCAGGCCTAGGGGTCAGTGAGTTGTCTGAGGTTCAGTCCTCAGAGGCTCTTAGGATAATCCATCCTCACTCCTCAGACTGCAAGGACCATGTTCTGAGGGTCAGACACACAGTGTCACCCAGGGCACTGACAAGAGTCCTGAAACAGTGATCACCTCAACTGGGAAATTCGGGTCCCCTCCCTGTCCACCAGTGTCCCCAGGGACTGACTCCCCTCTGCTGGGCACATCCAGAGACACCCGATGACTCACACTCTGCCTCTCCTTCCCCAACTCCACCCCAACTCAGACCTGGGGCTGCAGCTCCTTTGTTCAAAACCATCTCAGGGGGCAAGAGGAAGAGAACTTGTGGTCCCCGTTCCCTGGAAGGAGCATCCGCAGCCTCCTTGTGAGACTGTCTCCAGAGTGACGTGATTCTCATGCCTGCAGGGACCATGGCTGAGGCCCTGGAGCTCACAACATATGGGAACTGTGATCGTGTGGATCCTCACAAGATCACAGTCCTTGAAGTTGTTTCTCATGGATTCAGGCCCTTTTAATATGTTCCCATGAAAGACTGATGAAAAAATTAAAAGGAAACAAATAGTTGACAATGCCAATTGCTGGTCTGCTGTGGGATGGAGGCAGTCATAGAGACAACAGCATGCGTAAAAAGACAAGAAATCCTGGTGAATCTCTGGCAGCAGGTGTTTGTTTAACAGGTAAGCAGCCACTTTTGTAAGTGATGAAAAAACCTCAGAATGAGAGAGAGTTTCCCATTCTGACGACATGCCAAGGATGGGATCATGGTGTCTGTGGGGGATACAGAGGGGAACTGAAGCAGGAGGAGGAAAGTAAGGAAGCCACGGGATCACCTTTCCCTGAATCAGGTGTTGTCTGCATGTCCCAGAGGAACCAGGTAAGCCTGATGGCCAGGCTCTTTCAAGGCCCTGAGGCAGCCCCAGACAGACCCCAGGCAGGTGGGATCCCAGCAGGAGCCTTAGGTTATAGGACAGACTCTGTACTACTTGTAGGACTTGAGGTAGGCCTCTGGGGAGGAGAATCAGACACTCGAGGAGAGGAAAGCACCTGGCTGAGGCCCCTCCCTTGCTGCTGTGATAACAGAGACTAAAGCAACTGGAAGGAGCCCAGCCATGCTGCTGCTGTGGGGAAATCAGACTTCTTATGGGTCACTACATTGGTTTATTAGGGCTGAGAGAACAGAGCCCCACAAACTTGGTGGAAGGAGCTGAGAACAGAAATGTATTTTCTCACAGCTCTGGAGATCAGCAGTCTGAGACCAAGGGACTGGCAGATTTGTTGTTTTTTTTTGTTTGTTTGTTTTGTTTTGTTTTGTTTTGTTTTGTTTTGTAGGCTGTGAAGGAGAATCAGTTTCATCCTTCTCTTATAGCCCCTGGTGGTTCTCTGCCAATTTTTGGCATTCCTGGCCTTGTAGATTTCTGCTCATACCTTATAGGGTGGTCTCCCTTGTCAGAATCTTTCTCCAAATTTTCTGTTTCATAAGGAAACCAGTCCAATTGGATTAGAGCCCAGCCTACTCCAGTGCAACCTCATCTTAATTTAACAAATTACATCTGCAAAGATCCTATCCTGAAATCAGGGTCCAGTGAGAGATGCTGGAGGTTAAGACTCAAACATACATTTGATCCCCCAGAGGGATCCGTGTGAGGAGCCCCAGTCTCTCTGCCTGAGTCTCTCTTCCCTCAGTGCCACCAGCCCAACCCTGAGGCCCATCACCCCTCTCCTGCCCACCCAGGCCTCTGTGCTGCACTCTATGGTCAGGCCAGAGGACACACACTGACTGGCAACCTATGTAGTTCAGGTTTGTAGTAGCTGCAGAACTAGGTTCTCCCTCCCAGAACTAGGACATCACAGGTAGGACCAACTCTAGTGAGATGATGGGGATCACATGACACATATCACAGGGTCTAAAGAAGCAGGACGTAGTTCTGATCTAGTTCAGCTGGGACATCCTGTAATGTCTCTGTTGGAGAACCAGGACCATATCCCTGGGCCCATGACCCAGTGAGGAGGATGACAGCCTGAGACGATGTACCTCTTGTGACCTGTGCAAGGGATAGTGCCTCTGGGGGCCTCTCTCTCTCTCTCTCTCTCTCTCTCTCTGTGTGTGTGTGTGTGTGTGTGTGTGTGTAGAAAGAGTTAGAAAGAGAGAGAGAGATTTTAGAGTTGCCAGGAAACTTTGCCAATTTTAAATGTCAAAATCCAAGACTTATGTTTCCATAATTTCCACCCATCCTCTAAACTCCAGTGACTTTACTTTATATCATGTTTAAGGATAAAGGATATTGGGATGCCTGGGTGGCTCAGTTGGTTAAGCAGCTACCTTCAGCTCAGGTTGCGATCCCAGCATCCTGGGATCGAGTCCCACATTGGGCTCCTTGCTCAGCAGAGAGCCTGCTTCTCCCTCTGCCTCTGCCTGCCACTCTGTCTGCCTGTGCACTCTCTCTCTCTCTCTGACAAATAAATAAATTTTAAAAATCTTTTTTTAAAAAAGATAAAGGATATTAAAAGGAGCAGAAGGAGGAAAGATTTATGTGTGCTTACCACATATGAGGCATGATTCCAAGGACTTCTCACTTATTAAATTGTTTAATCATGAATACGCTACAAAAAAGCATTCTGATGATCACACCAATTTACAGATGCAGAAGCTGAGGCAGGTAGGATATGTAACTTGCCTGAGATCAAAGCTAGAAAGTGGCCAAACAAGCAGCAAACCAAAGTCTTCGGACCCCAAAATCCCTGGTTTCCATCACCAACCCATGGACTTCTGTGCTTTCAGGCTAAGAAATGGTCCCTTCTTAATGCTCCAGAAAGTTCTGTCTCCTTTTTCAAAAGCAAGTGACAGCTACTGGGACTTTGTAGAGCAGCCCATCCAACAGAAATAAAATTCCAACCACATTAGTAATTTAAAATTTTCTAGTAGCCACATTTTTAAAAAGAGAAGAAATGAGCAGAACTTGTTTTCATAGTACACTTTGTTTAGATCAATTTCTTGAAAATATTATCACATCAATATGAATTACATATAAAAATATTTTTTACCTTATCTTTTATGCAATGTCTTTGAAATCTGCTGGGTACCCCAGAACGACAAAACTTTTCTTTTGGGTTTACCCACATTTGATGGTACACAGGTTTTCATGCCTTGTAGGAGCCATGGACAGAGCAGGTTAAATGCATAAGGTTTCCTTAGGGTAACTGTGTCTACAGTATAGACTCACAGCCAGCAGGCTGTTTTTCTTTGGGAAACAGAGACAGCAACACCATGAAGATCTGAGCACTCTTCAGAACAGAGCCTGGGAGGATGTAGACTGGAATAAAGGAGAGAGAATGAAGACCAGAAGGTCTCAGTAGGCTTGGGATTAGGGCAGAGGGAGGATGGTGAAGGGTCGGTACAGAGAGGGGATTCAAAGGGCAGGCTCTGGGATGTCTCCTGTGTTGGAAACTTGACTTATTCATTACTGTCTTGGCAAATGAGAATGATAAAACATTTAATGTCTCACCATTAGATTTTTCTTTTAAAAGACTGGAGGAAAATTGTGCCTTGAGGCAACTATTTTTATTATGACTCATTCAGTGGAAACTGCACACATTTACAATAGTTTTAGCACCTACTGAGGGCTCAGAAGTAGTCATTTTGTTAAACTACCACTACATGTAGGGTGACATTCATCCCAGGGGTCCGGGGGGCACTACTGTGGGTCTTGGTTTGAGACCCCAGTAAGTTCAAATCCCCTGGTCCATGCTCAAGTGCAAAAGTATAACTGATGGTTCCTTTGATGATACTTGTGTTGTGCAGAATCAACTCTCCACTCTAGAAACCCACACCTGCTCCTTCTTCTGACCTAAGGAAATTACCATGAGGCACTTAAGCTCAGGGGTTAGACAAAAGCTTCCACAGACCTACTGAAGAATGGAAAGTGGATTTGCATCTGATGCCCCTCCTTCCTTGAGCTGCAAGAGGATAAGATGGGAGTTTGGAGAGTTCAGTCCCAGCAGGAGATTCAGAGCAGACTTCTACGAAGTTCTCCCCACCATGGACTGGGTTCCCTTCTACATCCTGCCCTTCATTTTCTCTACAGGTCTGGGTTCCACCTCCTTAGCATTTCCTTCCAGACACAATCTCCAGGGACTACTGTCCAGTGTCTGGTACATTCAGCATCATTCTTGTGTTTTGTTTCCAGGTTTCTGTGCTCTGCCTGTGCTGACTCAGCCTCCATCAGCAAATGCCTCCCTGGAAGCCTCAGTCAAGCTTACATGCACTCTGAGCAGGGAGCACAGCAATTACTATGTTCTCTGGTATCAACAGGAACCAGGGAAGGCCCCTCGGTATTTGATGAAGGTTAATAGTGACGGAAGTTACAGCAAGGGGGATGGGATCCCCAGTCGCTTCTCAGGCTCCAGCTCTGGGGCTGACCGCTATTTAACCATCTCCGACATCCAGTCTGAGGATGAAGCTGAGTATTACTGCGGTGAGAGCCATACAATCGATGGCCAATACGGTTAAGCCACAGTGATACGCACAAAGGGGAAGTGAGGCTAAAACCTCCCACTCTCTCTCTCCTCTTCCCCATGGGGATCCAGGGGGAACGGCTGTATGCCCCCTCCAGGGCCCTGAGACCTTTGCCTCTCCCTGGAAACCCTGTAACTCTGACCAAATACCAAAACAACATTACAGAGAGACTGATACAGGGAATAACTAAGGTCATTTTGACAACAGAACATTCTCTTTTGTTTCCCATACTTCTGAGAAAGATCAGATCAGCCCAGACAAGAAAATGAACCTGAGACAGTAACTGGTCTGAGAAGAAAGCTTGAGCCATCAGACCTTGAGCATCCATGATGGGTCTCTGCTCAGGAAATGGACAGAGATCTCAGAGTTCAGCTTACCAAGGAGGTTGGTTGAGTGAATACCATCACAATAATTTCATCATGAAGCATAACAGGACTCTTGCAAGTGTTGAATGTTTTCAAGGAAACATTTGGTCCCCAAGGGAGGTATGGCAGAGAGTCTTAAAACCATGGTGGGTGGGAGGAGTCAAGATGGCGGAGAAGTAGCAGGCTGAGACTACTTCAGCTAGCAGAAGATCAGCTAGATAGCTTATCTAAAGATTGCAAACACCTGCAAATCCATTGGCAGATCGAAGAGAAGAAGAACAGCAATTCTAGAAACAGAAAAACAACCACTTTCTGAAAGGTAGGACCGGCGGAGAAGTGAATCCAAAGCGACGGGCAGATAGACCCCTTTGGGGAGGGGCCGGCTCCCGGCCAGCAGTGGAGCAACGGAGCACAAAACCAGGACTTTTAAAAGTCTGTTCCGCTGAGGGACATCGCTCCAGAGGCTAAACTGGGGCAAAGCCCACACGGGGTCAGTGTGGCCTCAGGTCCCACAGGGTCACAGAAGGATCGGGGGTGTCTGAGTGTCACAGAGCTTGTGGGTATTGGAACGGGAAAGCCGGCTACAGAGACGGAGCCAACAGTAAGCTGACAGCTCGGTGTTATCTTGAACCGGTCGCAGGCTCGGTGAGCTCGGAGCGCGGCCGGAGGTCAGGCAGACAGGAGTACCTAGGCGCTGTTCTCTGAGGGCACACTGAGGAGTGGGGCCCTGGGCTCTCGGCTCCTCCGGGCCAGAGACCAGGAGGCCGCCATTTGTGTTCCCGTCCTCCGGAACTCTACGGAAAGCGCTCAGGGAACAAAAGCTCCTGAAAGCAAACCCGAGTGGATTACACACCCCGGCCCTGGGTAAGGGCGGTGCAATTCCGCCTGGGGCAAAGACACTTGAGAATCACTACAACAACCCCTCCCCCAGAAGATCAACAAGAAATCCAGCCAAGACCAAGTTCACCTACCAAGGAGTGCGGTTTCAATACCAAGGAGAGCAGCATAATTCCAAAGGAGGAGAAAGCAAAGCACGAAACTCATGGCTTTCTCCCTGTGATTTTTTGGTCTTGCAGTTAATTTAATTTTTTTCTTTTTCCTTTTTTTCTCTTCTTCTGCTAAAATATTTTTTAACTTTTACCCTTTTCTTATTTAACTTTTTTTAACTACTTTATCTAATATATATTTTTTTCTTTTTTATACTTTTCTTTATTCATTTTCTTTTTTTAATTCTTTTTTTTTCTTTCTTTCTTTTTGAAACTCGTTTTATCCCCTTTCTCCCCCCTCACGATTTGGGATCTCTTCTGATATTGTTAAAGCATATTTTCCTGGGGTTGTTGCCACCCTTTTAGTATTTTCCTTGCTCCTTCATATACTCTTATCTGGACAAAATGACAAGGAGGAAAAATTCACCACAAAAAAAGAACAAAAGGCAGTACTGAAGGCTAGGGACCTAATCAATACAGACATTGGTAATATGTCAGATCTAGAGTTCAGAATGACAATTCTCAAGGTTCTAGCCGGGATCGAAAAAGGCATGGAAGATATTAGAGAAAACCTCTCAGGAGATATAAAAGGCTTTCTGGAGAAATAAAAGAACTAAAATCTAACCAAGTTGAAATCAAAAAAGCTATTAATGAGGTGCAATCAAAAATGGAGGCTCTCACTGCTAGGATAAATGAGGCAGAAGAAAGAATTAGTGATATAGAAGACCAAATGACAGAGAATAAAGAAGCTGAGCAAAAGAGGGACAAATAGCTACTGGAACACGAGGGGAGAATTCGAGAGTTAAGTGACACCAAAGACAAAACAACATTAGAATAATTGGGATTCCAGAAGAAGAAGAAAGAGAGAGGGGAGCAGAAGGTATACTGGAGAGAAATATTGGGGAGAATTTCCCCATTATGGCAAAGGGAACGAGCATCAAAATTCAGGAAATTCAGAGAACGCCCCTCAAAATCAATAAGAATAGGCCCACACCCCGTCACCTAATAGTAAAATTTACAAGTCTCAGTGACAAAGAGAAAATCCTGAAAGCAGCCCTGGAAAAGAAGTCTGTAACATACAATGGTAAAAATATTATATTGGCAGCTGACTTATCCACAGAGACCTGGCAGGCCAGAAAGAGCTGGCATGATATTTTCAGAGCACTAAACGAGAAAAACATGCAGCCAAGAATACTATATCCAGCTAGGCTATCATTGAAAATAGAAGGAGAGATTAAAAGCTTCCAGGACAAACAAAAACTGAAAGAATTTGCAAACACCAAACCAGCTCTACAGGAAATCTTGAAAGGGGTCCTCTAAGCAAAGAGAGAGCCTACAAGTGGTAGATCAGAAAGGAACAGAAACCATATACAGTAACAGTCACCTTACAGGCAATACAATGGCCCTAAATTCATATCTCTCAATAGTTACCCTGAATGTTAATGGGCTAAATGCCCCTGTCAAAAGACACAGGCTATCAGAATGGATAAAAAAACAAAACCCATCTATATGTTGCCTCCAAGAAACTCATTTTAAGCCCGAAGACACCTCCAGATTTAAAGTGAGGGGGTGGAAAAGAATTTACCATGCTAATGGACATCAGAAGAAAGCAGGAGTGGCAATCCTTATATCAGATCAATTAGATTTTAAGCCAAAGACTATAATAAGAGATGAGGAAGGACACTATATCATACTCAAAAGGTCTGTCCAACAAGAAGATTTAACAATTTTAAATATCTATGCCCCCAACGTTGGAGCAGCCAACTATATAAACCAATTAATAACAAAATCAAAGAAACACATCAACAATAATACAATAATAGTAGGGGACTTTAACACTCCCCTCACTGAAATGGACAGATCATCCAAGCAAAAGATCAGCAAGGAAATAAAGGCCTTAAACGACACACTGGACCAGATGGACATCACAGATATATTCAGAACATTTCATCCCAAAGGAACAGAATACACATTCTTCTCTAGTGCACATGGAACATTCTCCAGAATAGATCACATCCTTGGTCCTAAATCAGGACTCAACCGGTATCAAAAGATTGGGATCATTCCCTGCATATTTTCAGACCACAATGCTCTAAAGCTAGAACTCAACCACAAAGGGAAGTTTGAAAAGAACCCAAATACATGGAGACTAAACAGCATCCTTCTAAAGAATGAATGGCTCAACCGGGAAATTAAAGAGGAATTGAAAAAAATCATGGAAACAAATGATAATGAAAATACAACGGTTCAAAATCTGTGGGACACAACAAAGGCAGTCCTGAGAGGAAAATATATAGCGGTACAAGCCTTCTCAAGACACAAGAAAGGTCTCAGGTACACAACCTAACCCTACACCTAAAGGAGCTGGAGAAAGAACAAGAAAGAAACCCTAAGCCCAGCAGGAGAAGAGAAATCATAAAGATCAGAGCAGAAATCAATGAAATAGAAACCAAAAAAACAATAGAACAAATCAACGAAACTAGGAGCTGGCTCTTTGAAAGAATTAATAAAATTGATAAACCCCTGGCCCGACTTATCAAAAAGAAAAGAGAAAGAACCCAAATAAATAAAATCATGAATGAAAGAGGAGAGATCACAACTAACACCAAAGAAATACAAACTATTATAAGAACATACTATGAGCAACTCTACGGCAATAAATTTGACAATCTGGAAGAAATGGATACATTCCTAGAAACATATAAACTACCACAACTGAACCAGGAAGAAATAGAAAGCCTGAACAGACCCATAACCAGTAAGGAGATTGAAACAGTCATTAAAAATCTCCAAACAAACAAAAGCCCAGGGCCAGACGGCTTCCCGGGGGAATTCTACCAAACATTTAAAGAAGAACTAATTCCTATTCTCCTGAAACTGTTCCAAAAAATAGAAATGGAAGGAAAGCTTCCAAACTCATTTTATGAGGCCAGCCTCACCTTGATCCCAAAACCAGACAAGGATCCCACCAAAAAAGAGAGCTATAGACCGATATCCTTGATGAACACAGATGCGAAAATACTCAACAAAATACTAGCCAATAGGATTCAACAGTACATTAAAAAGATTATTCACCATGACTAAGTGGGATTTATTCCAGGGCTGCAAGGTTGGTTCAACATCCGCCAATCAGTCAATGTGATACAACACATCAATAAAAGAAAGAACAAGAACCATATGATACTCTCAATAGATGCTGAAAAAGCATTTGACAAAGTACAGCATCCCTTCCTGATCAAAACTCTTCAAAGCGTAGGGATAGAGGGCACATACCTCAATATCATCAAAGCCATCTATGAAAAACCCACCGCAAATATCATTCTCAATGGAGAAAAACTGAAAGCTTTTCCGCTAAGGTCAGGAACATGGCAGGGATGTCCATTATCACCACTGCTATTCAACATAGTACTAGAAGTCCTAGCCTCAGCAATCAGACAACAAAAGGAAATTAAAGGAATCCAAATTGGCAAAGAAGTCAAATTATCACTCTTCGCAGATGATATGATACCATATGTGGAAAACCCAAAAGACTCCACTCCAAAACTGCTAGAACTTATTCAGGAATTCAGTAAAGTTTCTGGATATAAAGTCAATGCACAGAAATCAGTTGCATTTCTCTACACCAACAGCAAGACAGAAGAAAGAGAAATTAAGGAGACAATCCCATTTACAATTGCATCCAAAACCATAAGATACCTAGGAATAAACCTAACCAAAGAGGCACAGAATCTATACTCAGAAAACTATAAAGTACTCATGAAAGAAATTGAGGAAGACACAAAGAAATGGAAAAATGTTCCATGCTCCTGGATTGGAAGAATAAATATTGTGAAAATGTCTATGCTACCTAAAACAATCTACACATTTAATGCAATTCCTATCAAAGTGCCATCCATCTTTTTCAAAGAAATGGAACAAATAATTCTAAAATTTATATGGAACCAGAAAAGACCTCGAATAGCCAAAGGGATATTTTAAAAAGAAAGCCAACTTTGGTGGCATCACAATTCCGGACTTCAAGCTCTATTACAAAGCTGTCACCATCAAGACAGCATGGTACTGGCACAAAAACAGACACATAGATCAATGGAACAGAATAGAGAGCCCAGAAATAGACCCTCAAATCTATGGTCAACTAATCTTCGACAAAGCAGGAAAGAATGTCCAATGGAAAAAAGACAGCCTCTTTAATAAATGGTGTTGGGAAAATTGGACAGCCACATGCAGAAAAATGAAATTGGACCATTTCCTTACACCACACACAAAAATAGACTCAAAATGGATGAAGGACCTCAATGTGCGAAAGGAATCCATCAAAATCCTTGAGGAGAACACAGGCAGCAACCTCTTCATCCTCAGCCACAGCAGCATCTTCCTAGGAATATCGCCAAAGGCAAGGGAAGCAAGGGCAAAAATGAACTATTGGGATTTCATCAAGATCAAAAGCTTTTGCACAGCAAAGGAAACAATTAACAAAACCAAAAGACAACTGACAGAATGGGAGAATATATTTGCAAACGACATGTCAGATAAAGGGCTAGTGTCCAAAATCTATAAAGAACTTAGCAAACTCAACACCCAAAGAACAAATAATCCAATCAAGAAATGGGCAGAGGACATGAATAGACATTTCTGCAAAGAAGACATCCAGATGGCCAACAGACACATGAAAAAGTGCTCCATATCACTCGGCATCAGGGAAATACAAATCAAAACCACAATGAGATATCACCTCTCACCAGTCAGAATGGCTAAAATCAACAAGTCAGGAAATGACAGATGCTGCAGGATGTGGAGAAAGAGGAACCCTCCTACACTGTTGGTGGGAATGCAAGCTGGTGCAACCACTCTGGAAAACAGCATGGAGGTTCCTCAAAATGTTGAAAATAGAACTGCCCTATGACCCAGCAATTGCACTACTGGGTATTTACCCTAAAGATACAAACGTAGTGATCCAAAGGGGCACGTGCACCCAAATGTTTATAGCAGCAATGTCCACAATAGCCAAACTATGGAAAGAACCTAGACGTCCATCAACAGATGAACAGATAAAGAAGATGTGGTATATATACACAATGGAATACTATGCAGCCATCTAAAGAAATGAAATCTTGCCATTTGGGACAACATGGATGGAACTAGAGGGTATCATGCTTAGCGAAATAAGTCAAGCAGAGAAAGACAACTATCACATGATCTCCCTGATATGTTGAAGTGGTGATGCAATATGGGGGCTTAAGTGGGTAGGAGAAGAATGAATGAAACAAGATGGGATTGGGAGGGAGACAAACCATAAGTGACTCTTAATCTCACAAAACAAACTGAGGGTTGCTGGGGGGAGGGGAGTTGGGAGAAGGCGGGTGGGGTTATGGACATTGGGGAGGGTATGTGCTTTGGTGAGTGCTGTGAAGTGTGTAAACCTGGTGATTCACAGACCTGTACCCCTTGGGATAAAAATATATGTTTATAAAAAATTAAAAATTAAAAAAAAATACACAGGTGAGATTGTCAGAAAAATTGATGCTACAGAAGTAAAAGTTAGTGAACGTGAATACTGGGCAATGAAAACTGTTAAACCTGAAACAGAGAGAGAAAAGCTGGAAAAAATGAATAAAACCTCTGTGCCTAAGATAACATCATGCAGCCCAAAGAGTGTGATTAGAGTAACTAGGGGAGAGAAGATGGGGAGCAGGTGGTTAATAAAAAAAATATTTCCAGAAATAATAGCCAAAAATATTCAAACTTTAGTGACTACATAAGCCAATATATTCAAGAAGCTCAATGAAGCTTGGGAACAGGGAACATGAGAGACAGCACAGCAGACATTGTAATGAAATTGCTACAAACCAGTGATGCAGAAACTCTCACAGCCAGAGAGGAGTCATGTTCCCTACAGAGAAACTAGCATCCTGATGGTAGTGCATTTCTCATTATAAGCCTTGTGAGCAAGAAAACAGAGGAGCAATGTCTGAAAACACTTAAAGAAGAAAACCTATCAACCTCAATCTCTACCTAGTGATAATGTCATTGAAAAACGAAGACAAAATAAAACTTTTCAAACTGCAAGCCTCACAAAACTGATCACCTGTACACTTTCCCTACAAGTAATAGTAAAGGATGCCCCGTAGGAACAATGACAGAGAGAAATGTAACTCTATGAAAAGATGTAAAAAGCATCAGATATCAGAGCTATATGGATAAATAGAAAAAAGTTATAGTTAAATATCTGTAAAAAGTAGTTGACTATTTAAGCAGAAATAATAGCAATACATTTTGATTTATAATGGTTGTAAAAACTAAAATATATGACAATGTTAGCAAAAATGACAGGAAAAGAAAAATCATGTTATCGCATTCTTATGGTACCTAAGGATGGCTTTTTGGCATGAGGTACTCTGATGAGTTAAGAAGTGAGGATTTGCACCCTGAAATAAGACATTAAAATCAAAAGATTTGAACCACAAAGAGAAAACTCTGGTAGAGCACCTTCTTTAGGATTCTCCAGAGAATATGGATCCAACAGGGCATGTATCTCATATACACCTACATGTGTATTCAAATGTTACACAGAGAGATACAAAGGAAGAGACAGAGAGAAGCTCATGTTAACAAACAGGTCGTGCAGAGGCACCTGGGTGGCTCAGCTGGTTAAACATCTCCCTTTGGCTCAGGTAATGATCAGGATCCTGGGACTGAGCCCTGAGTCAGGCTCCCTCTTCAGTGGGGAGCCTGTATCCCCCCTCTTTCTGTCTCTCTCTCTCTCAAATAAGTAAATAAATAAAACCTTTAAAAAAAAAAAAAAGGAAGCATCCATAGGGACAGAATCCCTGCACTCAGGGAAAGGAAGAGAAGGATTCCAGTAGATTTTGTTATGGTGGAAATACCAGTGAGAAACAGTGGATTAACACCTTTACTGAAAAGAGGGAAAAACTATTCTTCATGTGGGGAAAATGTCTTTCAAACATGAAATCTAAATTAAAGATTTCCACATACACAAAAACTGACACAATTGATCAAAAACTGACCCAAACCACAAGCAGTAAATGGACATCCCTCAGGGTGCCTGTGTGGCTCAGTCAGTTAAGCATCTGACTTCATCTGAGTCATGATCCCAAGGTCCTGAAATCAAGAACCCTGCTCAGGAGGGGGCCTGTTACTCCCTCTCCTGCTCCCCCTGTTTGTGTTCTCTCTCTCTGTCAAATAAAAAATAAAATATTTTAAAAAATGGACTTCCCTCAGGCAGGGGAGGTGATTCCAGGAAGAATCTGAATCTATAAAAACAATGTAAGGGATGCCTGGGTGGCTCAGTTGGTTAAGTGTCTGCCTTTGGTTCAGGTCATGATCCCAAGGTCCTGGGATGGAGTCCTGCATCAGGTTTCTTGCTCAGCAGGGAGCCTGCCTCTCCCTCTTCCTACTGCTCTCCCTGCTTGTGCGTTAGCTCTCTCCCTCTCTCTCACTCTCACTCTATCTCTGGAAAATAAATAAATAAAATCTTTTTTAAAAAATCAATGTAAAAATCAGAAATTCTAACTAAAGGGACAAATAATAAGACTTTTTTATTATCTAAATCTCTTTTTTAAGGTTTTTTAAATTTATTTATATGACAGAGATCACAAGTAGGTGGAGAGGCAGGCAGAGAAAGTGGAAGAAGCAGACTCCCTGCCGAGCAGAGAGCCCGATGCGGGACTCGATCCCAGAACCCCGAGACCACGACCCAAGCCAAAGGCAGAGGCCCAACCCACTGAGCCACCCAGGTGCCCCATTATCTAAATCTCTTTAAAAGATACATCACTGGGGCGCCTGGGTGGCTCGGTGGGTTAAAGCCTCTGCCTTTGGCTCAGGTCATGATCCCAGGGTCCTGGGATGGAGCCCCGCATCGGGCGCTCTGCTCAACAGGCAGCCTGCTTCCACCTCTCTCTCTCTCTGCCAGCCTCTCTGCCTGCTTGTGATATCTGCCTGTCAAATAAATAAATAAAATCTTTAAAATAAAAAAAAAGGTACATCACTGTAAAGCAGAAAAAAAAAATCCAATGGAAAAAAGACAAGTCTCCTCAATAAATTGTGCTGGGAAAATTGGACAGTAGAATTAAACTTGACCATTCTCTTATACCATACCCAAAAATAAACTCAAAATGGATGAAAGACCTCAATGTGAGACAGGAATCCATTCAAATCCTTGAGGAGAACATAGGCAGTAACTTCTCAACATTGCCCACAGCAACTGCTTTCAGGCACATCTCCAAAGGCGATAGAAACAAAAGCAAAAATTAACTTCATCAAGATAAAAGGTTTCTGCACAGCAAAGAAAACAGTCAATAACACAAAGAGGCAACCCATGGAATGGGAGAAGATATTCATAAATGACCATACAGACAAAGGGCTGATATCCAAGATCTATAAAGAACTTCTCAAACTCAACACTCAACAGATAAGTCAAAAAATGGGCAGAAGACAGGAACAGACACTTCTTCTCCAAAGAAGACATACAAATGGCTAACAGACATATGAAAAAAATGTTCATCATTAGCCATCAGGGAAATTCAAATCAAAACCACATTGAGATATCACCTTACACCAGTTAGAATGGCAAATATTAACAAGACATGAAATAACAAATGTTGGGGATGATGTGGAGAAAGGGAACCTTCTTACACTGTTGATGGGAATGCAAGTTGATGCAGCCGCTTTGGAAAACAGTGTGGAGATTCCTTAAGAAATTAAAAATAGAGCTTCCCTATGACCCTGCAATTGCACTACTTGGTATGTACCCCCAAAGATACAGATGTAGTGAAAAGAAAGGCCATCTGTACCCCAATGTTCATAACAGCAATGTCCACAATAGCCAAACTGTGGAAAGAGCCAAGATGCCCTTCAACAGACAAATGGATAAAGAAGATATGGTCCATATATACAATGGAATATTACTCAGCCATCAGAAAGGATGAATACCTACCATTTGCATCACATGCATGGAATGCAGTGACTATACTGAGTGAAATAATTCAAGCAGAGAAAGCCAATTATTATATGGTTTCACTTACTTGTGGAGCATAAGGAATAACATGGAGGACATTAGGAGAAGGAAAGGAAAAGTGAAGGGGGGGAAATCAGAAGGGGAGATGAACCATGAGAGACCATGGACTCTGAGAAACAAACTGAGGGTTTTGGAAGGGAGAGGGGTGGGGAGATGGGTGAGCCTGGTGATGGGTATTAAGGATGGCATATATTGCATAGAGCACTGGGTGTGGTGCATAAACAATGAATCTTGAAACATTGCATCAAAAACTTATGATGTATTGTATGGTGACATAACACGAAAAAAATTTATAAAATGATGTCACTGCCCACACAAATATAATAACTATTTATGTTGAAATTTCTAACAGAGGTGAAATAATATGTAGGAAAAATCACAGAGAATATGTTGAGAGGTGAGACACATAAAGATGTTATCAGGTGCTTATTGTCCATGGGACATGGCAGCATCATGGGAATATGGACTATCGCAAGTTACTGATCATAAGACAGAAAGAACTTACAGCTTGTAAGCAGAGGAAATAGATAAAATGGAATCATATCAAATGCTGCATTAATCCAAAAAAGATACATGGAAAGGGGGAACAAAAAACACGTGGGACAAAAGATGCTATATTGAAGGGACAGTGTTAATCACATTCAGGAATGCTCTAAACACCATGATTAATTACAGGGTTTATCAGACTGAGTGTCACAGCAACACCCAAGTGGCTGCTGCTGATGGGAAACCTCCAGTAAAGGAAATGACACTGAAATGTTTTAGGACAATTCTCACCCACTTCTGCTCCACAATGTAAGTCATGAAACATTCACAGGTAACAGAGAGAAAATCTGGGAAAATGAACTGAATCCTTTAAATAATTAGAATGAATGTACTCTGTAATGTATTTCACACACAGAGAGAAAGGAAGAAATAATCTGAGTGCATATTTCATGAGAACAGGACTAGAAATGCCCCCACATGCCCCTTCCTTCCCCAGGCTTAACGATGTTCAAACACAAAGTGGCAAGAACTCCCTCTGTGGCCAAGAGGGGAACACAACTCCATGTGAACCAGATTGATAAAACTCACCCAGAAGCACAGGGATTCTCTCCACCAGTGGGAGAAGAAACATCTTCAAGGGGAAAAGTAAGGATATGAGGGAGGCTTAAGGTGGCCAGGGTCCAACTGGGACTCAGGAGACAGAACTCTGGGGTCCCCACCGTGGCCTGGGCCCTCTCCTGCTCCCCACACTACTCTCTGTCTGGGTGCTGCCCCTGGGCCTGCCCACAGGCTCAGCCCCCACAATACTCTGAGCATGACCCTGACCCTGAATTCAGTTCAGGGGATGCTGAAGGAGTAGAAACCCTGAGAATGAGCCCCACATTCCCCAGATCTTCAGACACTGTGGACTTCAGATGACTCTGTGCCCCCTATAGAATGGCTGGGACATCACTGGAACCCCCATCTGCTTGGGGGAGCACAGACAGAGAACCAAGCAATAATGCAAAGCAGAGCCAGCAGGACCCAGGCCAGGCCTCTGCACATCCAAATAGCCAGGATGGGAATGGCAGTGAGTTTGGGACAGAAGCCTTGCTGCCCAGCCTGGCCTCTCCCTCCCTCTCATCCTGTTCAAGTTCTGCCCCAGGAAGTCCAGGGTCTGAATCCAGCACACCTAGTCTCCACTCCTGGACTCAACCCACTTTCCTCTATTTTCCTGGGAAGATAGCCACTCTGGTCATCAACTTTACCTACTGTGAAATGGGGAAGCTTAGCTCATGTAAGAAATACTCATTTCACATTAAATGATACCAAACATTAAAGAGTCTCTTTCATGAGAATGACTCTGAGGTCTCAGTGAGTTAATCCTGGTGTCGGAGTCTCCTATCTGTGAGTGGGGGAATCCAAGGAAAAGTTTTCAGCTACACTGGGACCTTCTTCCTGTGCAGTTAGATGAAAGTATGAATGAGTAGTTTCCCAAGTTCACCAAACCAGAGACTATGCTAGTTTACAAATACTCCCACACCAAATTCCAGACGATGTAGGCTGGAATGAGGGAAAAGAGGTAAAAACAGCAGTGATAACAATAAAATTAAAGGTTTGCCTGCTCAGCAGAATTTAGCACCAGAAGCATCACCTGTTGCTCTGATGACCCAACTGCATGGATAGGGATGCAGGAAGCATCGATCCTGATTCCTAAATACATAGGAACCTGGTGGTTCTGGACACTGACCCTTTTTTAATGCATTATACTGTAGCCTGCACTCTCCTTTTTGTAAGATAATACCGGGATATGCCAGGACATTTCAACCCTGGGACAAATACAGGAATCCCATCTGCCCTGCCTCCTGCACCTTGTATATGACCTTCTCTGCTGGGATAGGCAGACCAGGGGGGCAGCTGCCTGTGGAAGCCTGGAAACCCTGGTCCACAGCATTTCTCAGGTGACAGATGCTATGTGGTAACCTGCAGGAGGGAAGCTCCTGCTCTGAGTCCTTGTCCACCAGGAGGGGACACCAGAGCTACATCAGGAACAGCATGACAGAGGCTGGGGCTGCCCAGGGGGAGTCTCACAAAGGACACCAGCCCTGGGGGTCAGCGGGTTGTCTAAAGTTCAGTCCTCAGAGACTACCAGGATAATCCATGGTTGCAGGGACCATGTTCAGATGGTCAAAAACACAGTGTCACCAAGGACACTGACAAGAGTCCTGAAACAGTGAGCACCTCACCTGGGAAATTCAGGTCCCCTCTCTGTCCACCAGTGTCCCCAGGGACTGACTCCCCTCTGTGCTGGGCACATCCAGAGACACCCCAATAACTCACCCTGCCTCTCCTTCCCCACTTCCACCCCAACTCAGACCTGAAGCTGCAACTCCTTTGTTCAAGAGCATCTCAGGGAGCAGGAGTCAGAGCACTCGGGGTCCCTGGTCTCTGGGATGCAGCCTCCTTGTGAGACTGTTTCCAGAGTGACATGATTCTCATGGCTGCAGGGACCATGGCTCAGGTCCTCAAACTCACAACGTATGGGAACATGTAATCGTATGGATCCTCACAAGACCACAAACCTTGAAGTTGTTTCTCATGGTTTCAGTCCCATTACACAGGTTTGCATGAAACACTAATGAAAAAATTAAAAGGAATGAAATAGTTGACAATACCAATTGCTGTCATTGCTGTCTGCTGTGCGATAGGAGCTGTCATAGAGACAAGAGCACCATGTGTAAATAGAGTAGAAATCCTGATGAATCTCCAACAGCAGGTGGTTGTTTAACAGGTAAGCACCTACTTACAAAATGATGAAAGAATCTCAAAATGAGAGAGTTTCCTATTTTGTTGTCATGCCAAGGATGGGATCACAGAGTCTCTGGGAGATGCAGAGGGAAAAGGAAGCCAGGGAAGGAAAGTAATGAGGTCACAGGACCACCTTTCCCTGAATCAGGTGTTGTCTGCATCTTCCAGGATTCTGGAAGACCCTGGGCCAGTCCCGGACAAACCCCAGGCAGAATTGGTAGGGTCAGTGGTTATGTTCAAACCACAGGAATGTGACTGTGATACCAAATTTGGAGACCAAGTCTCATTTTCTGACCTGAGAGCTGTTGGAGGAAGCTGCAAGATGCTTTCTTCCTCCTCAATCACCTGGTCTGAGCTCACAAGTGATTTGAGTGCCGGAGAGGAGGAAATTTGCATAATTACTAACTTTCACAGACAAAGAGGCCTGGAAAGAAATAAGAGAGGCCAGGGTGAGGCTGGTCCAGCTGTGATTCTTAGAAGAGAGAGCACTGAGCATATTCACCATGGCCTGGACCCTCACTCACTCCTCGTTCTCACTCTCTGTACAGGTGCTCTCCGCAGTCTGGCTCACACTCTTACCCCACAGGACCTGAGCTGAGCCTGCCCCAAACCCTGAGCTCAGGCACAGCACAACCTCAGTATTGGGACCCTGGTATGAACTCCTGGACCTCATTGCAACCTCTCCTCTTCTGTCTTTTCAGGCTCCGTGGTCTCCACCTTTTGTCTCTGGGCAGTGGCCCTGGGACAGACAGCTACAATCACCTGCACTGGAGAGGAAATGGACTATGATTATGTACACTGGTACCAGCAGAAGCCAGGGCAAGCCCCTTTGATGGTCATTTATGCAGATAGTGAGCGGCCCTCTGGGATCCCAGAGTGATTCTCTGGCTCCAAGTCAGGCAACATGGCCACCCTGACCATCAGCATGTCACAGGCCGAGGACAAGGCTGACTATTACTGTCATTCCTATGACAGCAGCAGTAATGCTCACAGTGACACAGGCAGATGGGGAAGTGAAACACAAACCCCTTCCCTATCTATGTCACCCTCTCCTACAGCCCAGGAGACCTGTGCACAGAGCAGTGAGGTCTGGCCCAGGTCCCCAGGTCTGAGGTCCCCAGTATGTGCCCTCCCAGTCCTCCAGGCAGCCTGTGCAGGGTGAATTAGCAGGAGATTTGTAATCAGTTGATAGAACTCTATTTCCTCTGGGACTATGTGTAAAGGAAGAACTACACAGGTGAGAAGCAGAAATGGAAGACATTTTTTAAAGAATACTTCTTTTAAAACTTCCAAAATAATGTCTGGAAATTTAAAAATACAGGAGACAGCCTGACAGCAGGTTTGATGCTGCAAAAGAAGATATTAGGAAACTTGATGTCATAGTGATGGAAAGTATTCAAAATGAAACACACCCTGAAATACCTAGTAAAATTAATGAATGCTCAGTGCCCAGAGGACATCTTCACTCCACCCAGAGAGTGTGCAAGTGTAGGGACTTCAAGGAGGGAAGGTAAGGGACTGAGGGTGAAATTAAAAAAAAAAAAAAACTGTGAAGAGTACATTAAAAAGGTTATCCACCATGACCAGGTGGGATTCATCCCTGGGTTGCAAGGGTGCTTCAACATTCACAAATCAATCAATATGATAGAACAAATCAATAAGAGAAGAGAGAAGAACCACATGGTCCTCTCAATTGATGCAGAAAAAGCATTTGACAAAATCCAGCATCCGTTCCTGATTAAAACGTTTCAAAGTGGGGTGCCTGGGTGGCTCAGTGGGTTAAAGCCACTGCCTTCAGCTCAGGTCATGATCCCAGGGTCCTGGGATCGAGCCACATCGGGCTCCCTGGTCAGCGGGGAGCCTGCTTCCTCCTCTCTGCCTGCCTCTCTGCCTACTTGTGATCTCTGCCTGTGAAATAAATAAATAAAATCTTTTTTTTTTTAATGCTTCAAAGTATAGGGATAGAGGGAACATTTCTGAACTTCATAAAATCTATGAAAAACCCACAGTGAATATCTTCCTCAAAGGGAAAAAGCTCACAGCCCTTTCCTTTGAAATCAGGAACACAATAAGGATGCTCACTCACACCACTCTTGTTCAACATAGTACTAGAAGTCCTAGCAATAGCAATCAGACAACAAAGAGAAATAAAATGTATTCAAATTGGCAATGAAGAAGTCAAACTCTCTCCTTTCACAGGTGACATGATACTTTTTATGAAAAACCCAAAAGAATCCACCCCCAAACTGCTAGAACTCATACAGCAGTTCAGTGATGTGCCAGGGTACAAAATCAATGTACAGAAATTAGTTGTTTTCTTATACACTAACAATGAAAATACAGAAAGGGAAATTAGAGAATCGATTCCATTTACTATAGCACCAAGAACCATAAAATACCTGGGAATAAACTTAACCAAAGAGGCAAAGGACCTGTACTCAAGGAACTACAGAACACTCATGAAAGAAATTGAAGAAGACACAAAAATATGGAAGACCATTGCATGCTCATGGATGAGAAAAATAAACATTGTTAAAATGTCTACACTGCCAGAGCAATCTATACTTTCAATGCCACTCCAATCAAAATTCCACCAGTATTTTTCAAAGAGCTGGAAAAAATAATCCAAAAATTTGTATGGAACCAGAGGAGACCCCAAATTGCTAAAGAAATGTTGAAAAAGAAACACAAAACTGGGGGCATCATGTTGCCTGATTTCAAGCTTTAACAAAGCTGTGATCACAAGACAACATGGTACTGGCATAGAAAAGACAGATTGTCCAGTGGAACAGAGTAGAGAGCCCAGATATGGACCCTCAACTCTTTGGGCAAATAATCTTTGACAAAGCAGGAAAAAATATACAGTGGAAAAAAGACAGCCTCTTCAATAAATGGTGCTGGGAAAAAATTGGACAGCTATGTGTAGAAGAATGAAACTCAACCATTCTTTTACACCATACACAAAGATAAACTCAAAATGGATAAAAGACCTCAACGTGAGACAGGAATCCATCAGAATCCTAGAGGAGAACATAGGCAGTAACCTATTTGACATCGGCCACAGCAACTTCTCAAGATCTGTCTCCACAGGCAAAGGAACCAAAAGTGAAAATGAACTTTTTGGGACTTCATCAAGATCAAAAGCTTCTGTACAACAAAGGAAACAGTCAACAAGACAAAGAGGCAACCCACAGAATGGAAGAAGATATTCACAAATTACAGTCCAGACAAAGGGCTGATATCCAAGATCTATAAAGAACTCCTCAAACTCAGCACAAACAAAACAGATAATTATGTCAAAAAATGGGCAGAAGATAGGAACAGACACTTCTCCAAAGAAGACATGCAAATGGCTATCAGACACATGAAAAAATGTTCATCATCACTAGCCATCAGGAAGATTAGAATCAAAACCACATTAAGATATAACCTTACATCTGTTAGAAAGGCCAAAATTAACAAGACAGGAAACAACATGTATTGGAGAGGATGTGGAGAAAGGGGAACCCTCTTACACTGCTGGTGGGAATGCAAGTTGGTGCAGCCACTTTGGAAAATAGTGTGCAGGTTCCTTAAGAAGTTAAATATAGAGCTTCCCTATGACCCTGCAATTGCACTACTGGGTATTTACCCCAAATATACAGATGTAGTGAAAAGAAGGGCCATCTGTACCCCAATGTTCATAGCAGCAATGGCCATAGTCACCAAACTGTGGAAAGAACCAAGATGCCCTTCAACAGACAAATGGATAAAGAAGATGTGGTCCATATATACTATGGAGTATTATGCCTCCATCAGAAAGGATGAATATCCAACTTCTGTATCAACATGGATGGGACTAGAAGAGATTATGCTGAGTGAAATAAGTCAAGCAGAGAGAGTCAATTATCATATGGTTTCGCTTATTTGTGAGCATAGGAAATAACACGGAGGACATGGGGTGATGGAGAGGAGCAGTGAGTTGGGGGAAATTGGATGGGGAGACGAACCATGAATGACTGCGGACTCTGGGAAACAAACTGAGGGTTTTGGAGGGGAGGTGGCTGGGAGGTTGGTGAGCCTGGTAGTGGGTACTATGGAGGGCACATATTGCATGGAGCACTGGGTGTGGTGCATAAACAATGAATTCTGGAATATTGAAAAGAAATTTTTACATAAGTAAATAAAAATTTTTTAATTTGTGAATAAATCATCTACAAAAAGCCTTCAAATTTGGAGAAACCCAGGAGCAAATACATTCAAGAAGTTCAAAGAAACTCAGGTACAGGGAACATGAGAAACAGCACAGGACACATCGTATGAAATTGCTACAGATCAGTGATGCAGACACTCTCACAGCCAGAGAGGAGAATCATGTTCCCTACAGAGAACCAGCATCATTCTGGGAGCACATTTCTCATCATGAACCATGTAAATTGTAAAACAGGGAGAAATGTCTTCAACATACTAATAGGAAATATCTGTCATCTTTGGTCTTTACTGATGAGAAATGTCATTGAAAAGTGAAGACAAAACCAATGTTTCTCAGACAGCAAACCTCCCAGAACTGATCACCCGCAGACCCCCAGGACAAGTGACAGTGAAGGATGTTCCTCAGTCAGAAGGAAAGAGTGGCATATGGAAATGTGAGTCTACATAAAGTATAATAAGCTTGGGAGACCATAACTACATGGATAAAAATAAAAAAATTTTAGTAGTTAATGCCTGTACGTACAATCAAGTGCTAAAAGCAAAAACAATAGCAACGTGTTTAATTTATAATGGAGAACCAGGTAAAACGTATGACAATGTGAGCAGAAATAATGGTGGAGTTGAAACCAAGTTATGACGTCCTTATCCTGCATCTGAGTGATCATGTCCCTGGAAGGAACTCCAATAAGGTAGGAGGTGAGGAATGCAAATCCAAAAGAAACCCACCATAGCCTGGACCCTCTCTTGCTTCCCCTCCTCACTTGGTTCTACCACCACATTGCTCCACAACCAGGTTCTTTTTTTTTTTAATTGCCATAATTCTTTTAATAATTTTTTTAAATAAGTCTCCCATTTACCCCTATCCTTGCCAAGTTCACTAAACTAAATTTTTCCCTGTCTCACATGACCATATTGCTTTGCCCAGTAGAATGTGGACAGTCAAAACATACACCACCCCCAAGTAGAGGTTTTATTTTATTATTTTTTTCTTTTATATCTTTATTTTTTTAATTTTTTATTTCTTTTCAGCATAGCAGTATTCATTGTTTTTGCACCACACCCAGTGCTCCATGAAATACGCACCCTCTCTAATACCCACCACCTGGTTCCCCCAACCTCCCACCCCCGCCCCTTCAAAACCCTCAGATTATTTTGCAGAGTCCATAGTCTCTCATGATTCACCTCCCCTTCCAATTTCCCTCAACTCCCTTCTCCTCTCCATCTCCCCTTGTCCTCCATGCTATTTGTTATGCTCCACAAATAAGTGAAACCATATGATAACTGACTCTCTCTGCTTGACTTATATTACTCAGCATAATCTCTTCCAGTCCCGTCCATGTTGCTACAAAAGTTGGGTATTCATCCTTTCTGATGGAGACATAATACTCCATAGTGTATATGGACCACATCTTCCTTATCCATTTGTCCGTTGAAGGGCATCTTGGTTCTTTCCACAGTTTGGCGACCGTGGCCATTGCTGCTATGAACATTGGGGTACAGATGGCCCTTCTTTTCACTACATCTGTATATTTGGGGTAAATACCCAGTAGTGCTATGTCAGGATCATAGGGAAGCTCTATTTTTAATTTCTTTTTTTTTTTTTTTTTGGCTTTTTAAATTTTTATTTAAATTCAACTTAGGTAACATATACTGTATCTATTTTTAATTTCTTGAGGAAACTTCAAACTGTTTTCCAAAGTGGCTGCACCAACTTGCATTCTCACCAACAGTGTGAGAGGGTTCCCCTGTCTCCACATCCTCTCCAACATATGTTGTTTCCTGTCTTGCTAATTTTGGCCATTCTAACTGGTGTCAGGTGGTATCTCAATGTGGTTTTAATTTGAATCTCCCTGTTGGCTAGTGATGAACATTTTTTCCTGTGTCTGATAGCCATTTGCATGTCTTCTTTGGAGAAGTGTCTGTTCTTATCTTCTGAGGAGTTCTTTATAGATCTTGGATATCAGCCCTTTGTCTGGACTGTAATTTGTGAATATCTTCTCCCATTCTGTGGGCTGCCTCTTTGTCTTGTTGACTGTTTCCTTTGTTGTACAGAAGCTTTTGATCTTGATGAAGTCCCAAAAAGTTCATTTTCACTTTTGGTTCCTTTGCCTGTGGAGACAGATCTTGAGAAGTTGCTGTGGCCGATGTCAAATAGGTTACTGCCTATGTTCTCCTCTAGGATTCTGATGGATTCCTGTCTCACGTTGAGGTCTTTATCCATTTTGAGTTTATCTTTGTGTATGGTGTAAGAGAATGGTCGAGTTTCATTCTACTACATATAGCTGTCCAGTTTCCGCAGCACCATTTATTGAAGAGACTGTCTTTTTTCCACTGTATATTTTTTCCTGGTTTTTTTTTGAAGATTATTTGCCCAAAGAGTTGAGGGTCCATATCTGGGCTCTCTACTCTGTTCCACTGGACAATCTGTCTTTTCTATGCCAGTGCCATGCTGTCTTGGTGATCACAGCTTTGTAGTAAAGCTTTAAATCAGGTAACGTGATGCCCCCAGTTTTATTTTTGTTTTTCAACATTTCCTTCGTGATTTGGGGTCTCTTCTGATTCCATACAAATTTTTGGATTATTTTTTCCAGCTCTTTGAAAAATACTGGTGGAATTTCGATCAGAATGGCATTGAAAGTATAGATTTCTCTAGGCAGTATAGACATTTTAACAATGTTTATTCTTCCGATCCAAGACCGTGGAATGGTCTTCCATCTTTTTGGGTCTTCTTCAATTTCTTTCATGAGTGTTCTGAAGTTCCTTGAGTACAGGTCCTTTACCTCTTTGGTTAGGTTTATTCCCAGGTATCTTATGATTCTTGGTGCTATAGTAAATGGAATCGATTATCTAATTTCCCTTTCTGTGTTTTCATTGTCAGGTATAAGAAAGCAACCAATTTCTGTACATTGACTTTGTATCCTGCCACATTACTCAATGCTGTATGAGTTCCAGTAGTTTGGGGGTGGAGTCTTTTGGGTTTTCCATATAAAGAATCATGTCATCTGCGAAGAGAGAGAGCTTGACTTCTTCATTGCCAATTTGAATACCTTTTATTTCTCTTTGTTGTCTGATTGCTGTTGCTAGGACTTCTAATACTATATTGAACAAGAGTGGTGAAAGTGGGCATCCTTGTCGTGTTCTTGATCTCAATGGGAAGGCTGCAAGCTTTTTCCCTTTGAGGATATTTGCTGTGGGTCTTTCATAGATAGATTTTATGAAGTTCAGCAATGTTCCTTCTATCCCTATACTTTGAAGCGTTTTAATCAGGAACGGATGCTGGATTTTGTCAAATGCTTTTTATGCATCAATTGAGAGGACCATGTAGTTCTTTTCTCTTTTCTTATTAATTTGTTCTATCACATTGATTGATTTGTGAATGTTGAATGAACCTTGTAGCACAGAGATGAATCTCACCTGGTCATGGTGGATAATCTTTTTAATGCTGTTGGATCCTGTTTGTTAAGATCTTGTTGACAATCTTAGCATCCATAGTCATCAGGGTTATTGGCCTGAAATTCTCCTGTTTGGTAGGGTCTTTGCCTGGTTTGGGGATCAGGGTAAGGCTGGCTTCATAGAAAGAGTCTGGAAGTTTTCCTTCTGCTTCAATTTTTTGAAACAGCTTCAGGAGAATAAGTGTTATTTCTTCTTTGGAAGTTTGGTAGAATTCCCCAGGGAATCCATCAGGTTCTGGGCTCTTGTTTTTCGGGAGGTTTTTGATCACTGCTTCAGTCTATTCGGGTTGTCAGTCTATTCAGGTTGTCAATTTCTTCCTGGTTCAATTTTGGGAGTTTATAGTTTTCCAGAAATGCATCCATTTCATCTAGGTTGCTTAGCTTATTGGCATATAACTGTTGATAGTAACTTCCGATGATTGTTTCTACTTCCTTGGTGTTCGTTGTGATCTCTCCCTTTTCATTCATAATTTTATGTATTGGAGCTTTCTCTCTCTTCTTTTGGATTAGTGTGGCCAATGGTTTATCAATCTTATTGTTTCTTTCAAAAAACCAGTTTCTAGTTTCATTGATATGTTCTATTGCATCTCTAGTTTCTATCTCATTGATCTCTGCTCTAATCTTGATTATTTCCCTTCTTATGTGTGGAGTTGGTTTGATTTGTTGTTGATTCTCCAGTTCTCTAATGTGTAGAGACGGCTGGTGTATTCTGGGTTTTTTAATTTTTTGGAGGAAGGCTTGGATGGCTATGTATTTCCCCCTTAGGACTGCCTTTGCTGTATCCCATAGGTTTTGGACTTAAGTGTCATCATTCTCATTGGTTTCCATGAATTGTTTAAGTTATTTGATCTCCTGGTTGATCCAGGTATTCTTCAGCAAGGTGGTCTTTAGCTTCGAGGTGTCTGAGTTCCTTCTGAACGTTTCCTTGTGATTGAGGTCCAGTTTCAAAGCATTGTGATCTGAGAATATACAGGTAATAATCTCAGTCTTTTGGTATTGGTTGAGTCCTGATTTGTGACCCAGTATGTGGTCTATTCTGGAAAAAGTTCCATGTGCACTTGAGAAGAATGAGTATTCTGTTGTTTTAGGGTGGAATGCTCTGTATATATCTATGAGGTCCATCTGGTCCAATGTGTCATTCAATGCCTTGTTTATTGATTTTCTGCTTTGATGATCTGTCTATTACTGAGAGAGGCGTGTTATGATCTCCTACTATTAATGTATTCATATCAATATGACTCTTTATCTTGATAAACCGTTTTCTTATGTAATTGGTTGCTCCCATATTGGGGGCATAGATATTTACAATTGTTAGATCATCTTGATGGATAGTCCCTTTAAGAATTATGAAGTGTCCTTCTGTATCTCTGACTACAGTCTTTAGTTTAAAATCTAATTTATCTGATATGAGAATCGCTACCCCGGCCTTCTTTTGAGGCCCATTGGCATGAAAGATGCTTCTCCATCCCTTCACTTTCAGTCTGGGTGTATCTTTAGGTTCAAAATGGGTCTCTTGCAGACAACATATGGATGGGTCCTGTCGTTTTATCCAATCTGCAACCCTGTGTCATTTTATGTATGTATTTATGCCATTCACATCGAGAGTGATTATTGATAGATACGTTTTTATTGACATCGTGTTAACTTTGAAGACTTTCTTTCTGTAAATTGTCTCTATATTTCTGTTCAATGCTATTCTTGGGATTTTTCCTCTTTTATAGAACCCCCTTTAATATTCTCTTCAGTGTCAGCTTGGTGGTTGCATAGCCTTTTAAGCCTTGCCGGTCTTGGAAACTCTTTATCTCTCCATCCATTTTGAATGTCAGTCTTGCTGCTTAAAGTATTCTTGGCTGCATGTTCTTCTCATTTAGTGCCCTGAATATATCTTGCCAGGCCTTTCCGGCTTGCCAGGTTTCTGTGGACAGGTATGACGTTATTCTGATGGGCTTTCCTCTGTATGTAAGGAGGCTCTTTGTCCTAGTGGCTTTCAAGAGATTGTATCTACAATTATGATTTCTCAATTTGACTATCAGGTGCCTTGATGTCTTTTTGGAACCTATAATCTTGGGGGGAGACTGTTCTGCTTCTAGTACATGAACACTGTTTCCACTCATGAGATTGGGGAAATTTTCATGAAGAACTTGTTCCACTATATCTTCCAGACTTCTTTCTTTATCCTCCCCTTCAGGGATTCCAATAATTCTGACGTTGGAAATTTTCATGGCATCATTTATTTCCCTGATTCTTTTTGTGTCTTCTAAGCTGTTTGTTCCTGGCTTCCTCCTGATCTTTCTATCTGTTTGTCCTCCATTCACTAATTCTATCTTCTGTCTCAGTTACCCTAGCTTTTAGAGAATTTAGATTAGATTGGAACTCATTGAGAGCATTGTGAACCTCATCTCTTGTGGCTTTCAGTTCTGCCCTAATATTGTGAACATCATCCCTGGTGGCTTTCAGTTCTGCCCTCCCTAATCAATTCCATTTGGTCTTCCGTGGTTTTCTCCAACCTAGCTATTGCCTGGATAATTGATAGCCTGAATTCTCTTTCCAACATATTGTCTATGTTGATAGCCATTAGCTCTGTTGCAGAAGACCCATCCTCTGTATTTTTCTTCTGTTGGGCATTCCTCCTCCTAGTCATTTTGGTGAGAGATGACTGAACAGATATAGCTGGATGTATTGACCATGGTGCAGTCAAGGTGCACCCTGGAATGCTTCTGAGCAATCAGGATTCCCCACCCAAATGAGAGAAAAAAGAAAAGAAAAAAAGAGAGAGAGAGAGAGGGAAAAAGGGAAGATAAAAGAGAAGTTTCAGCCCAAATGGGCCCCAAGGTAAGAATTATGAAGAATACAAATAAAAACAGACAAACAAAAAGACTGATAAAAGTATATGACAAGAGAATATATATATATATATATATATATATATATATATATATATGCAAATAAAGGAAGAACCTCGTCAAAAAGAACCCCAAGTATAAGATTTATATACTATCAGGTCAAACACAAAAACACAGAAACACTGGCAGAAGAAAAAGATGGGAGAGTGGTTATAAATTCTCAGTGTGGGCAAGGAAGGTTATTTTGATTCTTCCTGGATGTATCGTGATATCTTTGTTAAAGGACTCAACTTTCCAAAGATAAAGGGGGATTAAAAATTGGTTTACCTATAGGGGTAGTATTGACTGGGGAAAGGGGATTACCTTGAAGTTTAACTCTATATGAATATTAGAAAATAAAAATAAAAAAGGAATAAACTAGACTAAACTAAACTAAAATTTTAAAAAAAAATTTTTAATAGAAATGCAAAAGAAAAACACAGGTGTATGTACCAAAAAGTTCAGGTTAGAGGTTATTATGGAATTTGACGTACTGGACATCTCACTGTGATGGTAAATAGGTTAAAAAAAGTATCTGTATAAAAAAAAAAAATGAACCAGAATAGTGGGGACGAGTTAAAAATAAAAGCTGTATCTATGGTTGTTCTCTTGTAGTCTTTTTTTTTTTCTTTCCTGGTTGGTTTTCTGTGGACGGTGCCTGCCACGTGGGTTTTCAGTCAATGATGTTCCCTGAGTTAAGTCCTCCCGCCCCACTCAAGGGTGGGCTCTGAGGAAACCGGTTTTTTCAGGCTTTTGTGCTATGGAGGTTTTTGTTTGTTCACTTTTTTTCTCTCACCTTGACCGCTTTTGATGGTTTTTGGAGGTTTAGAGGAAAGCAAACTGCACCCTCACCTCCCTCTCAGAAAGAAGCCTCAGTCTGCTCACCTGTGGGTGCTGCAGAGCCCATATAAATTCCCCCTTGGCCACTGGCAGAGCAGGTTCCAAGTCTCAGTCCCTGGGGATGCAGGATCTTCTGCTTGTAGCCAACATCATGGCAGCGGTGGCTGTCTGGGTAGCTCCAGACCACCAGAGAGGTTCCAAGCAGCGATCGCACACTGAGATTTCCCGCTGGCCCAGGCTGGGAGTGCCTGGTCTTTCTGGGTCTAAGAGCACCCGGCTTGTGCGCACCTCTCTCAGGAGAGGCTGTGGGTCTCGCGTGCCTCTCAGGCTCTGAGAGTGGGATGCAGGTCCTAAAGCACCAGGCTGGACCTTCATTCACCTCTCTCAGGGGAGAGTTTGGGGCACGCATCTTAGGCTCTGAAACAATGACGCGGGTCTAAGAGCATAGGGTGGGCCTTTGTGCACCTCTCTCAGGGGAGGATGAGGGGCGAGTGCATCTCAGGCTCTATAGCAGGGCTTGCACGTTCTGCCATCTGGTGTGGTTCCCATCCCCTCACAGGAGCCAGACAGCATGCAATCTTGAGCGCGCTGGTGGCTCAAGGACCAAGACCTGGTTTCTCCACTGCACTCTCTCTGGCTCAGTGCCAGGGGAAGCTGTCCTGGGTCCGGGGACTTAAGCCCCTGTCCCTAGTTGCCCCAATTCCCACAATTTCCCCCCTGCAATCCTTTGCTCTTTTGAAGTGCTTTCAACCAGTCTCCCAGTTAATGCTGGTCCCCAGATGCAGAGCACTCTCGCTCATATTAGGGGTATTACTTTCCAACCGGCCGCCTCTGGTGGCTCCCTCCCCCTTTTGTTTATCTTCTGATATCAGTCCGCCATTCCCACTCCGCTTTACCTGCCCACTGGTATCTTCTGCCCCTGTAGAGATCCAGACGTGTATAATTCTGATCTCAGGCTGATTTCAAGGGTGATCAGAGTTCTTTGGTAGGTAATCAGCTCACTCTAGGGTACAGGTTGAAAAGACGCCTCCTCCTACTTCCCCGCCATCTTGTCCACCCCCAACACCATTTCCTTTTGAGAACACATTATGGTAGAAATTTTTAGGGAACATAAATAGCAACCACATTCATGTTCTGCTGCTGCCCCTCGGAACAATTTGTTACTTAAACTGTAACCCCTGGAGGATTTTACTAGTTGCCAAGCACATTTAGATATGGCCTTAAGAAATACATATACTGACAACAGGTCTTTGGGGAGAAGGACGATGTACAACCGTGAAGCTGTGCATCTGGGGATGCCTGGCCCGCCCAGGGCGGAACGCCACCTGCTTCAGGGAAGCCGAGCACCCGGGAACGCCCAGTCAGCTCAGGGTGGAAGGAAAACCGCCTGCTTTCCTTTTCCATTATTGCTTCTTTCTCTGCCCAGAAGTGCCCATTGTTAGTTAGAGGAGTCCTTTGAATGTGCTTGGTTAACTATAAACTTTATCCTCCTTCTTGCTTGTCTGCAAGATGGGATTAACTTTTGACCTTCATCAGTCCTTCTGTTGGCTATTGTTTTCTATCTAATAAAAGTGAGACTGTGGAGTTGCTCGTGGCAGCAGTCCTTTTTGACTGTTGTCCCCTGCTCCCAGTCTTTTCCAACTGACTTGTTTGTGCCTAATTCTCTCGTCGCGGACTGGAAGCGGCAATGTTCATTTGTGGATTTCTACTCACATAACTCTTCTTCAAATGTCTTCACCAATTTTCTTATTGTTTTTTTCCAAAATTGAACATCCAGCCAAATTATGAGTCAGAGCCCATAGGTTAGAATAAAGCCACTTCTGTCTTTCTCTCTGTCCAGGTTAAAAAAAAAAAAAAAAAAAAAAAAAAAAAAAAAACTAATTACTCTGCTCAAATACTCCTGCACCCATATTATGCAAGGGTGTCCCAGATGCGGCTGCAGTAGAAATATTATTAACTGTCAGAGTTGCCTGCATATCATTAGGAACCTCCGTAAACTAGCCCTATATTTTTTTTTCTCTATATCAGCCGCTCATTTGATTATCCCCATTGGGCCATAGCTGTGTGCAACAGAGAAAAGATAATGGAGCAGGGGTTAGAGGTTATAGACATCTGGCCTCTTCCTCACACAACTCACCTGTTCCTTTAAGACCTGTCGAAGCCTGATCGCAAATTTTTCTCCTCTGTTTGATGATAGACAGCTGTCTAGATGAGCTGTCGTTGCTCAGATGGCACCCAGTCCTTGCAGGCAGTCAGGGCACATGGTGATTTAGTAGCTAATAAGGAGCACACAATCTCTGCTAAGGTTCAGTAGCAAGTCAAAGTGTTTGACAAAGGCAAATATTTCTATTTATACATATGTTTTTAAAATAGTAAGCTGGACACCTGAGTAGCTCAGTTGGTTAAGCCACTGCCTTCGGCTCAGGTCATGACCCTGGAGTCACAGGATCAAGTCCCACATCAGGCTCCCTGCTTGGCAGGGAGACTGCTTCTCCAGCTGACCTCTCTTCTCTCATGCTCTCTCTCTCTCTCTCTCACTCTCAAATAAATAAATAAAATCTTTTAAAAAAATGGTAAGCTGCCCATCTATTTCACTTGTAGGAACTCCATAATTAACTGACTGATACCAATGCCCAGAGTCAACAGGGTCTGATGACTAATTTGGTCCTGCTATTCATTAGGGTAACAACACCCAGCTTATAATTTCTGATGAAATGAAACTGCATGTCTCCTAACAACACAAAGACCCCATCAATAGCAACTTGCTACACAATTCAGAGTTCAAAATCTCTAGAAAATACATGTAAACATGTATACACGCACACACACAGAGACACAAATGTAACCACAAACACACATACAGCAGACACAATTAGTATGTATGTGCACACATACAAATATACTTGTATATGTGTATGGGTATAAATATACAATATATAGGAGTGTGACAGGAATTTGATGTCATACAGAACACCAATACACACGTGAGCCACAGAGAAGCCACAGTGACTGTCAGCTACAAATGGGCTCCTGCTTTCCACTCAGTTTGCAGGGATGTTTACATAGTGCTCCTCTTCTGATTCACCTTCCCTGGAAACATACAACATACAAATGCTAACACATTACAACTGCCCCTCAAATTTTTAACTTCAGAAAATGTCACCTTGGAACTCAGCTAGCTTTGAACCACAGACAACTAAGGTCCTCACTGTCCCTGAATCCTCACACAAACCAGCCTCTTCTACACAGGGACTGACTCCAAACACACTTTTTAGTCTTGTCCCTTCTTCCAATCCTGAAGGCAGCCCCACAGTCTCCTCTGAAGAGAGCCCTCCTCCAGGCTCTCCCCACACATGACATGCTTGTCATTTTGTCTGATCTCAATTCATTCTCTGCACATCACCCAACACTGCACATGTTCTTCTATAATTATCTTATTAATTATTAATTGACCATTTTATGTTTATTGTCATCCTAACTGGTCAGGAATATTTTAAGGCAATACATGCACATCTTGACAAGAGGCATGAACATTCAGATGCTTATTTTTCTCCCACAGAAATAAGTCTGAAGTCAGATGGTGGTTCTCCAGGTACTCAACAGTTCTGTGAAGTCCCAAATCATCTCACTTTCCTCCCACCATCACTACTATGGAGGCTTATCTTTGCCTTGTTTTTGACAACAGACCTCAGGATGGCTGCTACAGCTCCTGCTATCACACCTGAGTACAAGAGAAAGAGCACAGCATAAATCTAGTCTATTTCCTTCATTCACAGATCAAAAATCTCCAAGAAGATCCCCAGGAAAATGACATATCCATGGCCCAGCTTCAGGCCATGGATGGGGCCAATGTTGACCCAGTGGCACCTGAGAATAGTTATAGTGTGACATCTAAAGGAATATAGAAGATAAGATGCAGATAGAAGGGGTTGGAGTCTATATGCTGTATCAGCAAAGCAAGTGTGTCCATTCTGCTGCCCCAAGATGGAAACTTTGACACCAGAACTATGTCTTATTCACACTAATTTCCAGGATGGGATGTCTGCTTGATCAAAGTGTGTCTGAATAAATGCTTGTTAAGTGACTCTTCTCCTATCTCTGGCTTTGAAGCAATAGTCACCTCTGCCCTAGGTTGGTCCTGCATCAGCCACTGGCACCAGTAAGAGGCAGTCCGTGAGTCCTGCGTCCCCTAGGGCCAAGCTCCATAACCACATGCGTGACCACCCACCACCCATATGACAGATGAGCCCTAAATTCCCTTCCTCTAAATGAGCCTGTTCATATTTTCATGGGTAATCTAATGAGCTCCCATATGATCTTGAGGCTGGCAGGGACTGCTTAGAGAAAAGCAATTCTGGGGAGGAGTAAGATGGTGGAGAAGTAGGAGATCTAAATTTCATCTAGTCCCAGGAATTCAGGTAGATAGTTATCAAACCATTCTGAACACCTACAAACTCAACAGGAGATTGAGGAAAACGAATAGCAGCAGTTCTAAGAAAAGAAAAGTGACCATTTTCTTGGGATTGGGAGGGAGACAAACCATAAATAACTCTTAATCTCACAAAACAAACTGAGGGTTGCTGGGGGGAGGGGGTTTGGGAGAAGGGGGTAGGATTATGGACATTGGGGAGGGTATGTGCTTTGGTGAGAGCTGTGAAGTGTGTAAACCTGGTGATTCACAGACCTGTACCCCTGGGGATAAAAATATATGTTTATAAAAAATAAAAAATTATATAAAAAAAAAAGAATGTAAATGTCATGAAAAAAAAAAAAGAAAAGAAAAGTGACCATTTTCTGGAAGTCAAATTCTACCTCCTCATTGTATTTAACCTTATTTTTTGTATGTATACAGTTTTCCTTTCTTTAAAATTTTGGGAGGCAGAAAAAAAATTGGGGGAGGCAGTTTCCTCTAACAGACCAAAACACACTCAAAATCTAGTGTGTGGCTCTGTTCTATTCACCAGCCTAATCATTTTATTTTTTTCTTTCTTTCCCCCCCAGTTTTGGGTCTCTTCTGAATTGTTTAGTGTATATTTTGGGGGGTCATTTTTACTCTTTTAGCATTTTGTTCTCTCATTCATCTATTCTCTGGCAAAATGACAAAATGGAAAAACTCACCTCAAAAAAAAAAAAAAAAGGAACAAGAGGCAGTACCGACTGCCAGGAACCTAATCAATACAGCCATTTGTAAGATGTCAGAACTAGAATTCATAATGACATTTATAAAGACAGTAGCTGGCTTTGAAAAAAGCAGAGAAGATAGTAGAGAATCCCTTTTTGGAGAAATAAAAAAACAAAAATCTAACCAAGTTGAAATCAAAAAGGCTATTAATGAGGTGCAATAAAAAATGGAGGCTCTAACTGCTAGGATAAGTGAGGCAGAAGAGGGAACTAGTGATATAGAAGACAAAATGAAGGGGCAATAAAGAAGCTGAGAAAAAGAGAGACAAACAACTTCTGGATCACGAGGGGAGTATTTGAGAGAGAGATGATACCATAAAATGAAACAATATTAGAATATTTGGGATCCCAGAAAAAAAAGAAAGAGAGGGGGGGGCAGATGGTATATTAGAGAAATTATAGTGGAGAACTTCCCTAATTTGGGGATGGAAATAGGAATCCAGGAAACACAAAGAACCCCCCTCAAAATCAATAAAATGTCAACACCCCAACATCTTAATAGTAAAACTTACAAGTCTCAAAAACAAAAAGAAAATCCTGAAAGCAGTTCAGGACAAGAAGTCTGTAACCTACAATGGCAGAAACATTACTTTGGCAGCAGATCTACCCACAGAGACTTGACAGGCCAGAAAGGACTGGCATGATATATTCAGAGCACTAAATGAGAAAAATATGCAGCCAAGAATATTATATCCAGCCAGCTGTCACTGAAAGTAGAAGGAGAAATAAAAAGCTTCCAGGACAAACTTCCAGGACAACTAAAAGAATTTGCAAACACCAAATCAGCACTACAGGGAATATTTAAAGGGGTCCTCCAAGCAAACAGAGAGCCTAAAAGTAATATAGACCAGAAAGGAACAGAAAAAATAATCAGTAACAATCACCATACAGGCAATACAATAGCACTAAATTCATATCTTTCAATAGTTACCCTTAATGTAAATGGGCTAAATGCCCCCAATCAAAAGATAGAGGGTATCAGATTGGATTAAAAAAAAAGACCCAACAATATGATAAGAAGCTCATTTTAGACCCAAAGACACCTCCAGATTTAAAGTGGGAGGGTGGAAAACCATTTACCATGCTAATGGACATCAAAAGAAAGCTGGAGTGGCAATCCTTATATCAGGTAAATTAGATTTTAAACCAAAGACTGTGATAAGAGATGAGGAAGGACACTATATCACTCTTAAAGGGTCTATCCAACAAGAAGATCTAACAATTTTAAATATATGCCCTTAACCTGGGAGCAGCCAATTATATAAGCCAATTAATTACAAAATCAAAGAAACACATCAATAATAGTACAATAATAGTAAGGAACTTTAACACCCCCATCACTGAAATGGACAGATCATCCGAGCAAAAGATCAACAAGGACATAAAGGTCTTAAATGATACACTGGACAAGATGGACTTCACAGATACATTCAGAACATTCCATCCCAAAGCAACAGAATACACATTCTTCTCTAGGGTGCATGGAACATTCTCCAGAATAGATCACATCCTAGGTCACAAATCAGGTCTCAACCAGTACCAAAAGATTGGGATCATTCCCTGCATGTATTCAGACCACAGTGCTTTGAAACTAGAACTCAATCACAAGAGGTAACATGTAAATAACTCAAATACATGGAGGCTAAAGAGCGTCCTATTAAAGAATGAATGGGTCAACCAGGAAATTAAAGAATTTTTAAAAATTCATGGAAACAAGTGAAAATAAAAACAACTGTTCAAAATCATTGGGATGCAGCAAAGACAGTCCTAAGAGAAAAGTATATAACAATACAAGCCTTTCTCAAGAAACAAGAAAGGTCTCAAATACACAACCTAACCTTATATCTAAGGAGCTGGAGAAAGAACAGCAAAGAAAGCCTAAACCCAGAAGGAGAAGAGAAATAATAAAGATTGGATGAGAAATCAATGAAATAGAAACCAAAAGAACAGTAGAACAAATCAACAAAACTAGGAGCTGGTTCTTTGAAAGAATTAATAAGATTTATAAACGCCTGGCCAGATTTATCAAAAAGAAAAGAGAAAGGATCCAAATAAATACAAGTATAAATGAAAGAGGAGAGACCACAACCAACACCAAAGAAATACAAGAAATTATAAGAACATATTATGAGCAACTACATGCCAGTAAATTAGACAATCTGGAAGAAATGGATGCATTCCTAGAGATGTATAAACTACCAAAACTGAGCCAAGAAGAAATAGAAAACATGGATAGACCAATAACCAGTAAGGAATTGAAACAGTTATCAAAAATCTCTCAATAAACAAGAGCCCAGAACCAGAACCAGATGTCTTCCCAGGGAAATTCTACTAAACATTTGAAGAACTAATACCTATTCTCCTGAAAATGTTCCCAAAAAATAGAAATGGAAGGAAAACTTCCAAACTCATTTTATATGGCCACCATCACCTTGGTCCCCAAATCAGACAAAGACCACATCAAAAAGGAGAATTACAGATCAATATCCCTGATGAAGATGGATGCAAAAATTCTCACCAAAATAATAGTCAATAGGATCCAACGGCAAATTACAAGGATTATTCACCACGACAAAGTGGGATTTATTCCTGGGCTGCAAGATTGGTTCAATATCAGCAAATCAATCGATGTGATACAATACATTAATGAAAGAACAAGAGTCACATGATACTCTCAATAGATGCAGTAAAGGCATTTGACAAATTTTCTTTCCTTCTTTCTTGATTAAAATTTTCACAGTGTAGGGATATAGGGTGCATACCTCAATATCATAAAAGCCATCTATGAAAAACCCACAGCAAATATCATTCTCAATGGGGAAGAACTGAGAGCTTTTCCCCCAAGGTCAGGAAAGGAACATGGCAAGGATGTCCACTATCACCACTACTATTCAACATAGTACTAAAAGCCCTAGCCTCAGCAATCAGAAAACAAAAAGAAATAAAAAGCATCTGAATCAGCAAAGAAGTCAAACTCTCACTTTTTGCACATGATATGATACTTTATGTGGAAAACCCAAGAGACTCCACCCCAAAACTGCTAGAACTCTTATAGGAATTTGGTAAAGTGTCAGGATATAAAATCAATTCATAGAAATCTGTTGCATTTCTACAGATGAATGGATCAAGAAGATGTGGTATATATACACAATGGAATACTATGCAGCCATCAAAAGAAATGAAATCTTGCCATTTGCGACAACATGGATGGAACTAGAGCGTATCATGCTTAGCGAAATAAGTCAAGCAGAGAAAGACAACTATCATATGATCTCCCTGATATGAGGAAGTGGTGATGCAACATGGGGGCTTAAGTGGGTAGAAGAAGAATCAATGAAACAAGATGGGATTGGGAGGGTGACAAACCATAAGTGACTCTTAATCTCACAAAACAAACTGAGGGTTGCTGGGGGGAGGGTGTTTGGGAGAAGGGGGTGGGATTATGGACATTGGGGAGGGTATGTGCTTTGGTTAGTGCTGTGAAGTGTGTAAACCTGGTGATTCACAGACCTGTACCCCTGGGGATAAAAATATATGTTTATAAAAAATTAAAAATTAAAAAAAAAGAAATCTGTTGCATTTCTATACCAACAACAAGATAAAAGAAAGAGCAATTAAGGAGTCAATTCCATTTACAATTGCACTCAAAACCATAAGATATACCTAGGAATAAATCTAACCAAAGAAACAAAGAATCTGTACTCAGAAAACCATAGAATACTCATGAAAGAAATTCAGGAAGATGCAAAGAAATGGAAAAATCATAGACTGGAAGAACAAATATTGTGAAAATGTCTATGCTATCTAGAGCAATCTACACATTTAATGCAATTCCTATAAAAATACCATGAACTTTTTTCAAGGAAATGGAACAAATAATCCCTAAATTTGCATGGAACCAGAAAAGATCCTGAATAAGTAAAGGAAGGTTGAAAAAGAACACCAAAGCTGGTAGCATCACAATTCCAGACTTCAAGCTCTATTACAAAGCTGTAATCATCAAGACAGTTTGGTACTGGCACAAAAACAGACACATAGTTCAATGGAAAGAATAGGAAGCCCATAAATTGACCCTCAACTCTATAGTCAACTAATCTTCAACAAAGCAGGAAAGAATGTTCAATGAAAAAAAAGAGAGTCTCTTCCACAAATGGTGTTGGGAAAATTGGACAGTCACATGCAAATGAAACTGGGCCATTTCCTTATACCACACACACAAAAAATAGACTTAAATTGGATGAAATGTGAGACAGGAATATATCAAAATCCTTGAGTAGAACATAGGTATCAACCTCTTCAACCTCAGTCGCAACAGTTTCTTCCTAGAAACATCCCCAAAGGCAAGGGAAGAAAGGGGGAAATGAACTATTGAGACGTCATTAGGATAAAAAGCTTTTACATAGCAAAGGAAACAGTCAACAAAACCAAAAGACAACCGATGGAAAGAGAGAAGCTATTTGCAAATGACATATTAGATAAAGGGCTAGTATACAAAATCTATACAGAATTTGTCAAACTCAATACCCAAAGAAAAAATAATCCAATCAAGAAATGGGCAGAAGACATGAACAGACATTTCTACAAAGAAGACATCCAAGCAGCAAACAGACCTGGTAAAGTGCTCAACATCACTCAGCCTCAGGGAAATACAAATCAAAACCTCAATGAGATACCACTTCACACCAGTCAGAATGGCTAAAATTAACACGTCAGGAAAAGACAGATGTTGACAAGGATGCGGAAAAAGAGGAACTCTCCCACACTATTGGTGGGAATGCAAGATGGTGCAGCCACTCTGGAAAACAGTATGGAGGTTCCTCAAAAAGTGGAAAATAGGGGCACCTGGGTAGCTCTGTGGGTTAAGCTTCTGCCTTTGGCTCAGGTCATAATCTCAGGTCCTGGGATTGAGCCCCACATCAGGCTCTCTCCTCAGCAGGGAGACTGGCTCCCCCTCTCTTTCTGCCTGCCTCTCTACCTACTTGTGAGTGCTCTCTCTCTCTCTCGCTCTCTCTCTATCTCAAATAAATAAATAAAATCTTTTTTTTTTTAAGTTGAAAATAGAGCTACACTACCACCTAGCAATTCCACTACTGGGTATTTAACCCAAAGATACAAATGTAGAAATCCAAAGGGGCATGTGTACCCTAATGTTTACAGTCGCAGTCCACAATAATTAAACTATGGAAATATCCTAGATGTCCATCAACAGATGAATGGATAAAGAAGATGTGGTATATGGAATATTATGCAGTCCTCAAAAATGAAATATTACCATTTACAACAATGTGAATGGAACTAGAGGGTATTAAGTTGAGTGAAATAAGTCAATCAGAGAAAAACAGTTATCATATGACCTCACTGATATGAGGAATTTGAGAATTAAGACAGTGTATCATGGGAAAAAATGAAGCGAGATGGAGCCAGAGAGGGAGGCAAACCATAAGAGTCTCTTAATCTCAGGAAACAAACTGAGGGTTGCTAGAGGGGAGGGGTTTGGGAGGGATAGGGTGGCAGGTGATGGACACTGGGGAGAGTATGTGCTATGGTGAGCACTGTGAATTCTGTAAGACTGATGAATCACAGACCTGTACCCCTGAAACAAATAATACATTATATGTTAAGGAAAAAAGGGAGGGAGGGAAGGAAGGAGGGAGAGAGGGATGGAGGGAGGAAGAGGGAAAGAAAAGCAATGCCTCACATGGAGCCAAAGGTCCATGGATCAGGGACTCAAGATCAGAGCAATGGATTCAGAATCTCCACCTGGAGGAAGGTCTTCCCTGCACCTCCAGTCACCAATGTGGGAGTGGCCTCCAGGGGACAGTAGAGATCACTTGGCAAAGTCTCCTGAACATGGGGGATGTCTGGGCATCAGGGATTCTAGCTGGGAGGGAGAGTTTGTCACCACCACCTGAGACCTAAAGGAAAAGTCTTAGTTTCTATAGTGT
Source organism: Mustela putorius furo (assembly GCF_011764305.1). Taxonomy (NCBI): domain Eukaryota; kingdom Metazoa; phylum Chordata; class Mammalia; order Carnivora; family Mustelidae; genus Mustela; species Mustela putorius. The sequence goes on from NW_025422010.1 coordinate 1,378,587, forward strand.
CATCTTTACCATCGACATGAAATTCTAACTCCATGTCACTCAGATCTGTGTCTCCTAGAATTTCCCTGCCTCTTGCACAGGTCCAGGACTTCGTGCCTCTCCAAACCAGCCCATTTCTGCTAAAACCCAGTCACTTTCAAACCTTGCTCAAGCACTGCATCTATCCCAGGAACTGAGCGCAGACTGGGGAGACTGAGATACAGAATCTAGGAGCTCTAGGAGCTCTCCCTGAGGACATCACCTACAGCACCTCAACAGCTCCTGCAAATATCCATGCATGCTTAGCAAGTGAAGAATTCTCTTCATCTCATGGTCACAAACAGGGATCTGAGCAGAAACTGGAGCAAGGAGAGGACATTTCAGAAACAACTACAGGGCAAGTTGATAAAGTAGAACCCCCTGAGCTGATGGGAGGTCTTCAGGGTCCGCCCCTACCCCTCTGTGTCCCTTGGGGATGACCCTTCTCTGAAACCACAGAGCTCCTCAGGCGGAGCCCCTAAGCCCCAAATGATTTGCATAACCTGCAGATGTTACCAGTAAGGGGTTAAGAGAGGAATGGGGAAGACTGTTCCAGCCTAGGGTCTCAGGGAGCAAACTGGGGCACCTTCATCTGCCTGTGTCGCAGTGAGCACCATGGCCTGGACCCCTCTCCTCCTGGATTCCTGGCTCACTGCACAGGTGCTGAGCCCAGGCTCAGACCCACCCAGACCCACAGAACTGTCATAAGCCTGGCCCTGACATGGAGCTCAGCAGGGCACTGCCTGTAGGGGCAGGATGCTCAGGACCCAGCTACAGGATGAAGGGCTAGAGGGCTCTGTGTGAACCCTAAGGGGCTGCACCTGCCCAGGGAAAGAGGATCAGGGTTCTTGTTTGTTCAAAAGCTCTACCCACCATCCAGGCACAGGGTTCCCAGGGCCTGAGACATATGAGAGAGGTGCCCTGTATGCCCAGAGTATCCCTAAACTCCAAACTAGGTGAGGAGGGTGTGGGCTTGCTAATGACGAAACCCAAGTTTGAAAAAACCTCTCTCCTTTTCTCTCTTACAGGTTCTTTTACTGCCTATGTGCTGACTCAGCACCTTCAGTGTCAGTGAACCTGGGACAGATGGCCAGCATCACCTGTGGGGGAGACAACATTGGAAGTACGTATGTTTCCTGGCACCAACAGAAGCCGGGCCAGGCACCCATGACAATTATCTATACTGACGGTGGCCGGCCCTCGGGGGTCCCTGACAGGTTCTCTGGCTCCAGTTCAGGGAACATGGCCACACTGACCATCAGTGGGGCTTGGGCTGAGGACGAGGCTGACTATTACTTTCTATCATATAAGGGTGGTAGCGATAATGCTCGCAGTGACACAAGCAGTGGGGAAGTGAGACACAAACTCCTTCCCCATCTGTGTCACCCTCTCCCCCAGCCCTAGGAGGACTGTACACAAAGCATAAGCAGCTCTGACCCAGGTACCCCCATGTGTGATCCCCAGGGTTCCCTCTCCCCACTGACCTCCAGACAAACTGCATAGGAAGGGCCAGAGATGCATTGAGGGCTGACAGAACTAGGCTGCCCTGCTTGTCTTTCCTGGGTATAAATCAGGGACAGAGGGCCTGGGTAGGTGGAAAAACAGAGATTTTCATCTCCATATTGTGGTCATTGGGAAATATTTTCACCTAACTGCCCAATATTTGAAGCCAGAGATTCCCAGCTCAGTTGAGCTCTTGAAATCCTGGTCCATGGCAGCTGGAATTCTGAGAGGATCAGACAAGGGCGTTGGACACTGTGAGGTCACCTACATCCCCTCTTCTGACATCACTCACCCACCTACCCCTGCGGGAGGCCCTGACAATTCACAGGAGAGTTCCTCACAGGAATGTGTTGTGCTTCAAAAATCTGCCTCCCCAGTTTTCTGCCCCTTTTCAGAGAGGTTCAGTTTAATGATGGCCTCAGTTCAAGATCTCAAGGGCCTGCCCAGGTTCAGATGTCCTGAAAGGTCCCAGCTTTAGAGCTCCCTGCAGGAGGGAGACTCCCCTGATGTCTCACTGTGGGTCCCTTCTCCTTCTGCCCAGGCTGGCTTCCCCAGCTCCTTCCAGATTTACTGCACATGCATTTCGCCATCTCAGAGTCTGCTTCCAGGAACCCAATGCAGGAAGGCAGGTATCCCAGACAGTATCCCCCAGGACCTAAGGAGGCTACTATATACAAAGCTGGTGTTTCTTTCCCAAATCACCAATTTTCTTGTCCTAGACAGTTCAGATTGTTTCTTGTGTTTTTATACAATGGGAAAAGATGCGCACACACTGTGTGTTCTGGGTCTTGAAAGGCCGTTGGAGAGTCACCTCTATCTTGATGCTGAATGGGGGATGATGATGCAGTTGCTGCCGCTGACAGAGTGACCTGAAGAAACACAACCACGGGAGGAGACCCAAAATGGGTCCTTCCTCACTTCTATCCCCAAATCTGTGCAAGAATCTCTCTTTAACCCCACCCTACCCAGAAATATAGACAGACAACAGTTCTGTGAAACACAGCTCAACTTATCAACAGTAACACTTAATAAGACACCACAGTCGACCCCTCATTCACATAAAATCTAACAAGAGCCCCACAGACCATAGTCTCCAAATAAAGAGAATGTTGGCAGCCATCCTTCCACCTGATATGATAAAACTATCCCATGAACAATTACAAGCATGCTCACCTTTTCCCCACAGGACATAAAATAAATTTTGTCTGCTAGTCATCTTTATTTTTGTCCCAGCTTAACTGAGACATAATGTTAACTACTGCTAACACATATGATGTTAGATGATAATGGGATCAGACAGGAGAACAAAACTGAAACACATTATGACTATATATCCAAATGTATTCATGTCAACATAAGGAAGAAATCTTTATTACTTTTATCTTATTCATTTCTTCCACTACCCTGAGGTCAATATGGAGTCTAGAATTACCTTCTTCATTGCCCACTCCATATCCCCCTTCTCTCAGCAAATACCTGATCTACTCATGATGCCCCCCAAGACCAAACTTTCACTCTGGAAGGTTAGTCCATTATCAGACCTGCTGAATTGATGACTGTCGTCACAGTCCCAGGTTATTTTAGGGGATCTCCTGAGTCCATATACTCCTGTTTACCCCAATTGTGTTGTAGACACACAATTGCCCCATGGCAGTGATATGACACACAAATGCCCCAGACAATGCCTCTACTTTGAATCCCTGCTAGGAGGAGCCAGAAGAACCCATGACACACTCTCCACAACCAGATCAGGGAAGTCATACTCCTCCTCCCTCCCACCATGGTCAAGCTCTGTGCCAGGGAGCTCAGAGTCTGAATCCAGCACACCTGAGCTCCACTCCTGGACCTGCCCCACTCTCCTCTGTTTTCCTGGGAAGCTAGCCTCTCTGGGCACTCACTTTATCTTCTGTGAAATGGTGAAGTTTATACTGATGTGAAAAATACTTGTTTTCAAATTAAATGGTACAAATTATTAAAGAGTTTAATTAATTAGACAGACCCAATAGGATCTCAGTAAGTTAACCTTGGTGTTGGAATCAACTGTCTACCTCTGTAGGCATAGAAGGAAAAGTTTTCAACTATTCTGTGATCTGCATCACATGCAATTTTACCCAAGTCTGAATTAGCACATTCCCAATTTTACCAGACCACAAATAGGGTAGTTCAAAATCCTCCGACACCAAGAACCAGGAGATGTGAGATGTTAAAAAAACAAAAAAACAAACAAACAAACAAACAAAAAAACTTATAGCAGTAAAGATGGCTGTTAAGAAGAGTAAAGTAAAGGTTTGCCTGCTCAACTGAACTTTGCACCAGAAGCAACACCTGCTATTCTCTTGACCCAAGTACATGGATAGGGATGCAGGAAACATCAGTCCTTATTCCCAAATACACAGGAAACTGGTGGCCGTGGGACATCACACAGTTTGTCTGGACTTTGACCCTTTTCAAACGCACTAAACTGTACCCTTCCCTCTTTTTCCTGAAATAAGACAGCAGGGTCTCCAGGACATTTCAACCCTGGGACAAGTACAGGAATCCCACCTGTCCTGCCTCCTGCACCATGTATGTGACCTGGCTGTGCTGGGCTGAGCAGGACAGGGGGACAGCTGCCTGTGGGAGGCTGGAAACCATGGTCCACACCCTTTCTTAGGTGACAGGTGCTCTGGGATGACCTGCAGGAGGGAAGCTCCTGGTCTGAGTCCCCCTCCACCAGCAGAGGACAGCAGAGCAGCATTAGGAGCAGCAGGACAGAGGCTGGGACTGCCCAGGGGGAGCCTCACAGGGCCACCAGGTCTGGGGGTCAGCAGAGGTCCAGGGTTTAGTCCTCAGGAGGAAGCTGGAGTGATCACTCCTATACCCAGCTGCTGAGGAGACCTTGATCTGAAGGTCGGACACACAGTGACACCCAGGACACTGACAGGAGTCCTGACACAGTGAATGTCTCACATGGGAAATGCAGCTCCCTGCACTTTGTACCGGTGATCTGGGAACTGGATCCTCTGAGCTGGACATGTTGAGAACCCCCTGACCACTCACCTTCTGCCTCTGTTTCCCACCTCCAGGCAGACTCGAGCCCAGGCTGTAACTTTGCTGCTCAGGAGCAACTCAAGGTGAGGGAGGATGAACACTGGGAACTCCTGGTGCCTGGAATGACCATCCACAGTCTCCTGATGAGACTGTCTCCAGAGTGAATGGGTTTTCACTACCTGAAGCCACAGTTCTAGTCCATTGAGCTGTCCTTGGTTTAGTGACAGAATCCAGCTCCTGCAGGGACCCTGGCTCTGGCTACAAATCTCACCCCAAGTGGGAAGAAATGACCCTGGGGACCCTGACAAGACATGGAGCTTGATGGTGGTTTTTTAACTTAGGGATGGTTTCTCATGAAATTTGCATGACTGTATCTAATATTGATGAAAAAATAAAAGAAAATTATTGACAATGTCAATTGCTCCTCTGTTTAGGATACGGGGTGTCACTCACAGAGACAAAATCACCATGTGACTATAGACTAGAAGACGTGATGCATCTCCAACAGCAGGTGGTGGGTTAACTAGTGAACTCCCACAGACAAAAGGATGCAATTAATTAATTAATTAACTAATTAACTAATGAGAAAGTTCCACAATTTAGTGACATGGGAAGCATGGGATCACAGTGCTTCTGTGGAAACAGGGGACACCACACAGGAGGATAAGGAATGTAATGAGGCCACAGGACCACCCTCCCTATATCAGTTATTGTCTGTACTCTCAGAGGGCCCAGCCCAGCCCCACGGCCAGGGACCACAGAGGGAGAAAGACCACAGAGGGAGCCAAGGACAGATGGCCAGCAGGGTGGGCACAGGGAGTTAGTTATGTGGTCTGATCCCCAGAAAGTCTATGGGTCTATGATCCCAGGCCCTGCAGACAAAGGCTGATGGTCTGAACTGAGAGTTGGCTGGAGGAATCTAGGGGCTCCCCTCTGCCTCCTCAGTCACATGTTCTGATCTCACCACTGGTTTATCATGTAGGAGCGCAGAAATGGAGGAAATTTGCATAAGTACTAACAATCACAGTCCCAAGAGCCTGGAAGGGAATTAAAGAGCCTGGGGTAGAGCCCAGCAGGTTTGTGGGTCTTAGGAGGCAGAGCTCTGGGCACATCCACCATGGCCTTCACCCCTCTTCTGCTCCCCATCCTCACTCTCTGCACAGGTGCTGCCCCCAGGGCTGCCACATGCTCAGTCCCCCAAAGAATTGAGTTGCATCTGAAGTGAACCCTGAGCTCAGACCAGCACAGGTTCAAGATTGGCTCCCTAGGAGGAGCCCCTGAACCTCACACCAACCTCTCCTCTTCTGTCTTTTCAGGCTCCATGGCCTCCAGTGCTCTGGTTCAGCCTCCCTCGGTGTCCGTGTCCCTGGGACAGACGGCTACTATCACCTGCTCTGGAGAAGCACTGAACGAATACTATACACAATGGTACCAGCAAAAGCCAGGCGCAACACCCAAGCTGGTCATTTATAAGGACACTGAACGGCCCTCAGGGATCCCTGACCGATTCTCTGGCTCCAGTTCAGGGAACACAAACACCCTGATCATCAGCGGGGCCCGGGCCGAGGATGGGCTGATTATTACTGTCAGTCATCAGAGGAAACTGGTACTGCTCACGATGACACAGGCAGACAGGGAAGTGAGACACAACCCCTTCCCCATCTGTGTCACACTCTCCTCTATCCCCAGGAGGCCTGTGCACAGAGCAGTGAGCAGCTCTGACCTAGGTCCCCACACCCAAGGTCCCCAGACCTCACTAGCCACCCCACCCTTCAGGCAGTACCTGTACAGGGTATATCAGGGTTGATCTGGGGCTCCTGAGATTGTCTGGGCCTGAGTGTGTTTGGAATTGGAGGGCCTGGGTGGAAGGACAAGCTGAAAGAACCTCCATCCATGGTCATTAACCGTGCATTTCCATGTGGTGGCCATGGGCCACCCCTTCACTGACCAGGATTTTAGAGTCTGGAATTTTCCAGCTCAGCTGAGCTCCTGAATCCCTGCTGGCATGGCAGCTGGGGATTCTGAGTGGAGCAGACCAGTGCATTACCCACTGAGGCCACCCCTCTTCTCAGCTCATACACGCCCCCATTTTGTCTGAGGCCCCTGGCAGCTCACAGGGAAGCTCCTTGCTTGGAAGTGCTCTTGGTTCAGAAGGTGGCTTCCCTCCAGGTTTCTGATCCTTCTCAGAGAGATTCTCTTGAACGATGGCCTGAGTCCAAGATCTCAAGACCCTTCCTCAGGTTCAGATGTCCTGAATGGTTGAGAGGTCCCTGCAGGGAGGAGACCTCATTTGATGGCTCGCTGTGGGTCCCTTCTGCTTCTGCCCAGGCTGACCTCCCCAGTGCACTTCTCCAGGAGTTTGCTTCCAGGAACCCAATGCAGGAAAGCTGGCACCTCCAAAAGGGTTCTCAGGGATCTGAGAAGGCTATTTTTACCTGCAAAGCTCTGGTTTGTCCCTCTAAACCCCATTACATGTGTCAAAATCCCCAACAGATCAGTTCATTCCCTGTGTTTTTAAACAATGAAAAAGGTGCAGACACACTAGGTGCTCTGGGTTCTGACAGACAGTCAGAGAGTCACATCTATCCTGATGGTGAATGAGGACAATTGGGAGAGTTGTCCCCTCCTCCAGAGTGGCCAGATGAGACTCAATCACAGGAGTGAGACCCCTGATGGCTGCTGCCTCGCTTCTACTCCCACCATATCTTGCACAGGAATCTCTCTACCTCCATCCTACCCAGAAATATGGACAGACAATTCTGTGGATACAATCAGCTTGTCAATGTTGACACTTAATAAGCCATCCCAGTCCACCCCTCATTCACATGAAATCAACCCAACTCAGGCTAACCACAGGCTCTAAATGAAGAAAATATTGGTAACTTTTCTTCCACCTAATATGATGAATCCATCCAATGAAAAATGTTAAACACACTCACCCTTTCCCCACAAGAGGAATCAAAATATACTAATTGTCTGTAGTGATGATTGTTTTTGTCCCAGCTGATCTGATTTCCTCTAATTTCTATATTGAGATATAAAATTAACTATTAACACATCTGTTGTTAGACAATAATGGGATAAGACAGGAGAATAAAACAAAAGCATATGGTTAATATATATCCAAACATATTCATGGAATGAGGAAGAAATACTTGCCCTTGTATCCTGCTCATTTCTTCACTACCTATGGTCAAGCAGGAACCTGCCCACCCTATATTTCCCCTCCCTCAGCAGTGACCTGAGCTAGTCATCAACTCTGCCAGTTGGGACAACCAAACCTTCATTCTGGAAGATTTGTCCATTATTAGATCTGCTGCATTGGATTGTGGTGAATATATGACTGTAATCACAGTCCCAGGGGGTATTAGGGGACCTTCTGAATCTATACACCTACCTGCCAACCCCAAATGGGTAGTAGATACCCAAGTCCCCCATGATAGTCACCATGAGTCACGGCAGCCAGTGTCCCCTACTTTTCTGGTGCCTCATTACAAGGAGGAGCCAGGAAGGGCCACAGAGCTGTCTCAACCAGCAAGTGCGGCAGTCAGTCAGAGAGCAAAGTGCCAGGGATGAGAAGGGAACATTTTGCTGGTGGCCCACTGGGGGTAAGAGTGAGTGCTGCCATTCCCATTTCCACCCCGATTCTTAGACCCATGAATCCTAACCCAGAGAGAAGCAATACCACCTACATCTAACATATAACCAGCTGAAAGCGTATACAGCATCCTGACATGGCGTGAATGACCTGTGTTTTTGCCACAGCCCAGGGGGCAGCAGAGATCACCTGGCTAGCCACCTGGTGAAGGAGTGGGCCTGGCATCAGGGGTTCTAACCTGCAGGGGGTGTTAGTTACCGTGACCTGACATCTGAAGGGAAAGCTGTCTTCCTTATTGAGTATCATGTTTGACACCAATGTACAAAATCTTTTGGCTCCTTCTTATGCTGATCCAGATCTTGCAGTAATTACCCATTTATCTGGCACAGATTTGGAACTTTGATCTCTTACCCACCCCTCAGTGGTGTGGAAGCTCTCAAAACTCTATAAACACCTCTCCCACTGAAGACACACCTCCCTCTCCCACCCCTCCTCTGTGCTCTGAGAGCTTCCTTGTCCTACTACAAGGAGTTCCTCCTTTCCCACTCTGTCTCCAGGAGGCTGGTGCCAATTATTTTCCTTTTTCTTTTTCCACTCCAAGGATCCAATAACCATTACTCATCCTCATAAATTATAACAATTTTTACTACTTAATGAATTTTTGCTAGCAACTGGAATTAAAAATGTAATTTTAATTTCGCATGAAGCATTCTTAGAATTTACTACCAAATTTCATTCTCTTATACTCAAGTCATATCTTTTGAGCACATAATGTGTCTCTGCCCTAGCCAGGGTACATAGGAGATACCGAGAAATTGGCACCACCACCTGTCCAGGAGCAGACAGCCCCATGTGCCCCTGGCAAGAGAGGAACTTTACTCAGATTCTGATGTTCACAGCTCACAAACTGTGACAGGACACTGCCCCTGTCTAAGCATGCAGGGTTTTCCTGGAGTGGGAATGAGGAAGGTCACTGCATTGGGGCCTGGGAGTGTCAGAGGAGACACAGCATGGAATGTTCTGAAGGTGGAGCTGGGAGCGGACCAGCATGCAGCCCCTACCACAACACAAGGATGGATGAGACACTTACGAGTCCTGGGTGATATTAACCACCTGCCTCCTGAGACAGAATGGAACAGAGGGAAGAGAAAGATTGTTCTGGGGGTCCAGAACAATCTCAGCATCACCACTATGACTCTGGCCACCTTGATGACAGGATCCAGAAGGATTCTGTGAGCAGGACTTAGGTTCCCTGGAAAACAGTTTCTGCTTCTCCAATCAGAATAGCCCAGGAGCTATGCCAGGGCACAGCCTAAAACTGGAGTTGTAGCCCCAGACTCCGCAACAACAAGAGGGATTCCCTGAGCTGAGGGAATCCAGTCTATGCCCCTTGGGGCTGAGCCCTTCCCTTTCTGCAACCACAAAGCTCCTCAGCAGCAGCCCCTGAGGCCTGGCTGATTTGCATAACCAGCAGGTCTGTCCTGCAAGGGGATAAGAAAGGCCTGGGAGGAACTTTGCCCAGCCTTGGGCCTTGGGAGCAGAATCAGGGTGCCTCCATCATGGTCTGGACCCCTCTCCTCCTCAGCCTTCTTGCTCACTGCACAGGTGCTGTGCCCAGGCTCACTGGGATCCAGTAGGGGACAGAATCCCCTACTGAATCCTGCTGCAGGATGAGGGGCTAGACAGGAGAAACCCGCTACTGTGCTTACTGGCTCTGTGTGAGCTCTAAGGAACTCACCTACCCAGAGAAAGGGTCTGGGGGCTCACGTTGGTTCAAAGGCTCTATCCAAGGCTCTGGGTCCCTTGGGCTGAGATTGCTGGGAAGGAGTAACTCTGGGGGCCAAGAGAACCCCTGGAGCTCAGTCCAGGCCAAGAAAGCAGAGTCCCCTCAGCTGGGAGCCCACATCTCATGTCCTCTCTTGCAGGTTCCACAGTCGCTTATGAGCTGACTCAGGACTCCTCGGTGTCAGTGAACCTGGGACAGACGGCCAGGATCACGTGTCGGGGAGACAACATTGGTAGTAAATATGCTTACTGGTACCAGCAGAAGCCAAGCCAGGCCCCTCTGCTAATTATCTATGGTGATAGCAACCGGCCCTCAGGGATCCCTGAGCGATTCTCAGGAACGAACTCGGGGAACACGGCCACCCTGACCATCAGCGGTGCCCAGGCTGAGGATGAGGCTGACTATTACTGTCAGGTGTGGGACAGTGGTAATGCTCACGGTGACGCAGGCAGATGGGGAAGTGAGCCACAAACCCTCCTAACCAGACCTGACACTGTCACCAGCTGTCTGAGCAGCTACAGGCCTGAGGGCCAGGCATCCTCTCTGGTCCCAGCTCCGACCCTCCAGGGTTGGGAGACTCCAGCAGGTTCTTTGCCCTCTCAGGGTCTCTATTTACCCTGCTGAGAAATGGCAGGTATGGGCCTGTTTTGAGTCATAGAGGCTGTCATCAGCGCCCTGTGGGTCCAGACGTCCCCCTACTAGCTGATCCCTGGGACTGCTTTGTTCCCTCTCCAGGTTTAGCTCCTCGCTCGCTTCTCTCAGGACTGATCAGAGGAGTCAGGATACTGGAAGGAGGGGTGCCTGGGTGGCTCAGTCAGTTAAGCAACTGCCTTCGGCTCAGGTCATGATTCCAGGGTCCTGGGATCGAGCCCCACATCGGGCTCCCTGCTCAGTGGAGAGCCTGCTTCTCCCTCTCCCTCTGCCTGCCCCTCAGATTATTTGTGCACTCTCTCTCTCTTTCTCTCTATCTCTCTGGCAAATAAATAAATAAAATCTTGTTAAAATTAAAAAAAAAAAAAATACTGGAAGGGAAGGACACAGCTACAAGCTGGCTTCCAGCTCACGGCAATCCTGCTTGTTGATTTATGTGATCACCCTGCGCTGAGACCCAGGACATTTATGCATTAGAGAAGAGCCTCCTTGGGGGAGGGGGACAGGGCCTGCAGCTGAACCCTCGGCAGCATGGCCCACCCATTCTCCAAGAATCGGGGTTCAAGCTCCCTGCTGCTTTGTAAGTAGACCTGTAAGGTTTTGACCATAAGTTTATAAAATGTTCTCAATGTTCTTCTATATGTAGAGAGAGAATGTAAGTGAGTATCATCATGATTGGACATCCACTCTTTTTGAAAATTCTTCTTTAACATTTGGAAATTTTCCATCTTTTTCTTCCCTCATCTTGAACTTTGTTTTCACTCCATACCCTGCATTGAATTTGACCTGCTCATACATTTTTACACCTGTCATGCATTTAGACAGGATCCTGTCCTCATTTTATTCATTATCCTGTCATGCATTTCTGTCCTAAAAATATACATTAAGTTTACATTCTAAAATTCAGTTTCACAGCCTGTGACTTTGAGTGTTAAAAGTATTTTCTGCCACACCGAGTTGGCATCTTAATTATTCATAGCAGTATGTAATTGAAACAACAAAAACATACTAAAATTTACACAGATAATCATTAAGTAGTGTCAATTTGTGAATCCACTGATGAATATGAGATCCTGCCAGAATGAAGCAAGGCCCTGCATCTATTCTGTTCTGGCTTTCATTTTTATATGAAACTCAAAGAAACCTTCACCTCATAAACAGAACTTTTGTAATAGAATTTCACTCACAGAACTGAGCTGCTTCCTAATTATATGCCAAAAATCATTAGTGGTTGATGGTCAAAAATTATTTTTTTCAATTGTCTATTAGCTTGCAGCTCTATCTCAAATACTTTTAATTTTGCTGAAAGCAAAGAATTAGAAACCACCTGCCTTTGAGAGGATTTGAACTGGTAGACAGTTTGATGCACCACTTGACCCTTTCTGGAATGAAGGGTTTATTACCCCATCTGCTAGAGACGCCTGCAAACAGCCCTGCCCTCATCTGTCAGCTCCCTTGATGAAGAGAGCCACCCAGAGCTGAGCCGTGTTCCTGCTCTGAACAGCTGGCCTCTGAAAGCTGATGAGTGTGAAGGTGTGAAGACCAATCCTCTCAGCCCACTTGGGGAAGCTGAGAAGGACCATCCCAACAGCAAAGCTCCACTATAGCTGATTCCTTCCTCTGCCCATTCTGCTTCGCACCCATCCCTTGCACATGGGTTGGTCCCAAGCATTCTCTATAAACCTCCTGCCGTCTGTCTCCATCCCAGAATCAGCTCCCTGCACAGAGGTGTCACCTAGCCATTTGTCGTCCACTTTCCCAGGTTCACATCAGGGACACGCACCAAGAAACTTGACTGGAAGTTACTGAGAGACCTCTTGTGCATGATAGAGTTTAAAAGACTGGGGGAAAAAAATTAAAATCTGTAATTGTCTTGCATCTTTGCAAACACAGTATTTTTTTCCTTTTTTTTTTTTTTTTTTTTTTTTTTGAGAAACACGCTTTCATCTTCTCATGTGCTGCAGGTATATTTTTCCTTCAAAACTTGGTGGTGCCAACTTGAACCATTCAATCCAGGAAAAGCCCCACTGTGTTATCTAAATGGCAAATCCAGTCCTCACTGTCAAAGATAGTATTCAGATGTGCTTCTGTTAGTAATCATCTGGCTGTATTTGTCAACACATGTAAACATCTGGGTGGGTATTTGAGGGAATATTATAAAATCATTGAAAATCAAAAAATGTGTCTGGAGACATGGTCAAGCAATAAAATGATGTTGATATTATGTGATTATCCATTTTATAATAACTTTTTATGAACTAGGTTGGTGGCTAGGCTATTTGTCCATATTAAGTTTGCAACATACAATGCAACAGTTACTATGTTGTGCCACACAGATTTATAAATAGATATGAGGGTGTGTGAGCTTTGGAGAATAATGACATCAGAATCAGATATAAATTACATTAGTATTGGTAGCCATCAGGATGGAGTGCTTTCTATGAATGTAATAAAGGAGATGGTACCACTCTCTAAGGAGGTGCCTTGTCCCCATGAGGACCTGCCAGGATGATTGTTGCTGGTAGACAGTTGAAAGAGCTGTGGCTGTTACAAAGCCACCACCTGCCATGCAGGTCCTCACCATGCTCCCAGGTATCAATCCGACTTTGGAAAGGGCCTGGAAAACTGGGATTCGCTATGCAAATATCAACCCACCTGGTCAGCTGAGGCTGGAACCTCAGGACGCTGGCCACACCCACTCCAGAACCCCGCCCTCCGCTTAACCCCACTCCCTCAACAGGTTTCTCAGAGTTCCGGACACAGCCAGGATTAGTGTGAGCAGAGTAAGACACTGTCGTTGCGTGTAAAATTTAAGGGAGGACCCCAAAACTCAGTAATCAAGATAAATAGTATCTAATGCAGTTTTTTTTAAATCATAATGAATGCAGAAAAACTCCATGCAAAACTGTAAGTCAGGTCAGTATCCCGCCCTACACTGGACTGACTCGATTCACTCGCCTCCCCACCCCACCCTCAGGTGATGGTTCCAGGGGTGAGGTGGGCGTCAGGGAAGTTGAAGAACCAGAGTCCAGCCTCTGCACCCTCCCACCTGCCCCACTGCTGGAACCCTTCCGTGGCCTCCCCCACCAACCCCTCCCAACTCCAGCTCTTTGTAGGGTTTAGCCTCCTTCTACTGCTGGTCTCTGCTGCCCCCTATTGGACTGTCCTCTTGGGGCTGCACTCCAGGCGACTAGATTGGGAGCCTTAAAGGTTAAAGCCCCGAAATGTTTTGAAGCATCCCCACCCTTCAGTTCCAGGTTGGCCCCACCTCATGTGAGAAATAAATAAATAAAGAGAGAGACAGAGAAAGAAAGAAAGAAAGAAAGAAAGAAAGAAAGAAAGAAAGAAAGAAAGAAAGAAAGAAAGAAAGAAAGAAAGAAAGAGAAAAAAAGAAAGAAAGAAAGAAAGAAAGAAAGAAAGAAAGAAAGAAAGAAAGAAAGAAAGAAAGAAAGAAAGAAGAAAGAAAAGAGAAAGGATGGTCCTCCCAGTTCTCAGAATAGTACTGGTAAGTTCCAGAACATCATGTTTACACCGGGTTGTTGTGTGTCTTGGAAAGAAACTCTCCCTCTCTGTGCTGCAGTTTCTTCATCAGTTGAAGGATCTAGAAGGTCCCCACCAGCATGGTGAGTCTGTGACATCTAGAGAAGCAGTAGAATTCCCTTTCCATTTGCTGGAGGAAAGCTGGGGGTGGGGTGAGACTGCCCCTCCGGATCAGCAGAGGTGGGGAGGTCTTCAGGGTTCCTGGGGACCCCTTGGAGGGAGGCTCAGGAGCTGCAGAGCCAGATCCTGACTCTGAGGATTCTGAGAGATTCCAGAACACTTGTCACACCCCTGGACAGACACTTTGTGACACACACACACACACACACACACACACACACACACACCAGAAAAATAGTGAGATGAAAAGGCCCAGCCAACTTTAGTTTGGCGTGGAAGGGAGCAAGGAGCTGAGGAGACCTGGTCGCAGGCAGTCTCTGAGGTCTGTGGAATAGAGAGTGGGCAGGAGACTGATCAGCAGGAGGCAGGGGAACCCTCTGACATGGGAAGCAGGGCTGACATGACTGGACAGGGGCACAACCCTTCCACTCCATGAGAGGAGGGCTGGGACAGAGGACAGAGGAGCCAGGGACCCTCAGCAGGGAGCCCACCAGGACAGCCATACCTGAACTCCTCTGGCCCAATGTGAATCCAGCCCTTGACACTTCTCAATCCAGGGACGATGTGAGGGGCAGGCTTGAGTGGACCAGAGTTGCAGCTGCACCAGCTGGGAAGACCAGCTCATCCCTCAAGAGTCCTCCAGGAAACAGCCCAGGCCCAGATTTCTGACCACAGCCACCACAATAGGATGTGGTCTGTGACAGTGGCTGCCCAGACGCTGTGGCAGGTGCAGGGGTGGGCACAGCTGAGATGCTGCCTTTAGGGAAAGCCCCTTTTTCTTTCCAAGACTTGGAGCTGTCCCCTGGAGGACCACAACTTCTGGGCCTTAGGTAGCAAGTGAGTTTCACACCCACACAGGGATGCTGGAAGGGAACAGCTTCAGCCTGGACCACTGAAGCCCACCCTTCCCCAGCCCTCATGGTGCCAAGGTCTCAGGTGCCATGGCCTTCATCCCATGGAAAGGACAATCTTGGCCAAATGTAGCAGGAAAATTAAGGTGTGCTTGACTCAAAACATGGGCCAGACAACTATTAAAGGGATCTCCCAGGAAAGTCACTTAGGCAGGCCCCGGGAGGCCTCTTTTAGAGCTGCTGACATAGAAATGAGAAGCTGCAAACCCAGATTTGAGCAGGTGTATGAAAGACCTTGCAGCAGAAAAGGCAACTGGAAAGCAAGATAGGAGGTGCTGGGTGACAGGCGGGATCCTGTCACCTGCTCTACACTGAGCTGTGTGACTTCACCAGACCCAGAGAGTGGAATCATCATCAACAAAGCATGTTCTGGAGCCATGCCAGGGCCAGACGTCTGCATAGAATCTGCTTGAACATCAATTTCCTCATCCTCAAATGGGCAAGACAATCTCAGCTGAGCCACCAGTTGGCCCCGTTTCCTGCATCAGTCTCATTGCATTAGGTTTTATATTCCTGGGCTTTCCAACGGACTCCAACCCAAAGCACCCATGCGGCCCATCCCTCCTGCACCCCTGCCCAACAGAGCCTTTATCTTGGCTCCCTTGTAAGCAAAGCATGAGCCTTCTAGATGGACAGAAGGCTGAAGTGCAGGGGACAAGCTCACTCCTAGATTCTCAATCACTCTGCAGCCCACTCCCAGAATGACTTGGCTCCTGCATTCACTTCCAATGGACTTTACTTTTTTCACCTGTGAAGCAGGCACACTTGCCCCCACAACATGCCAACGGTTGTTCTAAAGCCCAAATCTGAGGGGCATTCAGTCAACACCTGCTACATCTGGGCTTAGCAGTCACATGATCTCATTCATCTTCATGACTGCCCTGCTGCATAATAATCTAAATCTAAATCATAATCTAAAATCTAAAATCTGTCCATTTTACAGATGAGGAAACTGAGGTCCAGAGAGACCTAAGTCTGGAAGGCTTCAACATTCTTGAGCCTGATGTTACTCTTTGAGTGAGGGATATAGAATCACTCTCTGCAGGGCCCTTGTCTGGCTGAGATGACCAAAGGCGAAACAGCCATTCTTGACCAAACCTGCCAAGGAACTGGAGTATGAAGGGACCCAGCCTGGGGGACTTGTCAGAAGAGAATTCCTAGCCCCAGTTCCACCTCAGTGAATCAGGCCTTGGTGATTCTTGATCCATGGGCACTCAGCTGCTCCCTGTGGCCCCTTCAAGCCCCAGGGAGATGCTCCTTAGATCTGGGACACCCCTGGGGAAGAGGGAAATAAGGTAGGTCAGGTAGGCCCCACCCAGGGCCCCAGGAGCAGGGACTGTGGGCGGACTTCAATGGGAGGAGGTGGAGCCCAGTATGTGACCACAGCAGGGCAGTTGGCGGATTTCACTCTGAGGGAGTTCCCCAGGGGTAACAGCCATGAGCCCTGGAGAGGGCTGGGCACTGGGTGTAGGGACCAGAGAAGGCCCAGGCAGAAGACAGGGTCATGTGGGCCAGGAACACTGGGAAGGCTGCTGTCAGCAAGAGGGACTAGTGGCCCCTCTCCAGCAAGTTCAAGCCAAGCTTCCAGCCTGAGGGCAGATGAGGCCCAAGACAGGCCAAGAGGGCTGTGATGGCCCCTGGGGGGGCAAAGCCCTGACCCAGGCAGCACTGGCCCCTACTGCTGCAAAGCCTGGCCATGGGCACCCAAGTCCTGCTGTCCCCAATGCAGCACCACCAAGCACAGCCCCAGCAGAAAGGAGCTTGTCCAGCTTCCGAAGCCTATGAGACAGGTAAGGAGCCAAAAGAGTTATGGTGGGAATATGTGGATCTCCCTGAGGTGGGAGCCAGGAGTGGGCATCCAAAGAGGAGAGCAGCAGTGAGGGGAAGAATGGAGTGAAGGAAGAATCAGCCAGAGAGAAGGAGCTTGGGCAGAGACTGGCTGTATTTAAAGTGCTGATATTTGTCCTCCACGGATTTTTTTTTGCATTGATTTTTAGCTTTTAATATTGCATAAAAATACGATTTATCTTGATGACTGAATTTTTGGCACCCCTTAAATTTTGCACTAGTGCCACCCTTGCCTCACACTTGTCCTCCGGGTAGGGCAGAAACATGGAGGCAGGAGCAAGATGTACCCAGAGGCACTAATCATTTTAGAGGCAGAACGTCTCTCTCTGTACCCCAAGTTAGATCCTGCTGTTATCCCCATCTTGCAGAGGAAGGTAGGGGTCCAGAGACGTAAATTGACCTTTCCAAGGTCACAGAGCATAGGCACAAACAGTCTGGGGACTAGAAGTCCGAGGCCCAAATGCTGTGATCCCATCATCGTGTCCTGTGTTGAAACAAAACGGTGCAACAGAAGAGGTGGGCTGCAAGGCAGTTAGGGGAGCAAGGGCTTGGCTGAGTCTCCCCCAAGGATGTCCACTCTGCAACTTTTTCATAAATACTTACAGGAGCCAGGACTGGGGACCCAAAGAGGGTGGACCTGAACCAAAGAGGTCACAGGCACAGGGACAGATCACACTGATCAGACAGATGCACGGAAACTGAAGCGTGAGGCTGGCGCTCAAGGCACTGGGAGATGCCTGGGCTGCGTGCAGGGTGCACAGGCGCAGCAGAGAGCTCCCTGCCCGAAGCAGGGGTGAGCAGGCGCCACACCGTGCTGTGCGTTGTGTTTTTTCGGTGCGTCCTTGATCTTGGAGTACAGGGGAGTTGTTGAGAGATTTAAGCAGCAGACTGTCAGGGTCGGATTCGTGTTTGGAAAACTATTTTCGAATAGGAGACTAGTGTGAGGCCAGATTAGAGGACCAAGGATGGATAATGGCCAAAGCTTGCGCCTTGGGGATGGGGAGGAAAGGCCAAGTACCAAGATCTCCTATAAAATTAGCAAGTACCAGAGTTTGACCAGGGAGGAATGGGCACTCTCATGGACTGTCTATAGAAAGTCTAAAACGTATAACCATCTTAACAATATGCAGCAGGTCACTTTTTAAAAGTCTATATATTTAAATTGTGTGATTACACTGCTAGGAATTCATGGGGTGGTGAGGGTAGGGGAGGAATAATCAGAAATGTAACCAAAGGTTTACAAAAAAGAATGGCTAGCTCAACATTATTAATGGTGGGAGAAAACTGGAAATAATCTAAATATCCAACAGAAAGGGTGTGACCAAATACCTTCGGAACATCCATCATAAGGAATCTTACACAAGCCTCCAAAACTCTCTTTCTGAAATTGGGCTTTTTTTTTTTCTCTTTCTGAAATGTGTGCACATTTTCAAAAGACTGTCCGAAAATATAGAAAAATATCAATGGTATGTCTCTGGCTGATGGGACTTCAGCTCATTTAAATTTTTGCTTTCTAATTTTCTATACTTTTGAAAATGTTCACAGGAAGATATATGTTTTGTTTTTATCTTCTAAAATAATTTTTAATATAAAAGTAACATGTACTTGTAAAAAAAATAAAAGATTAAGCAAAGAAGTATATTAAAGAAAAAGTGTAATGTTTCTGCTTACCTTCTCCACACATCTTACCCTAAAACCCATTGTCCAGAGATGACCACTGTCAGGTTGGCCTATATATTTCTATTCCTTCTCCCATGTGGGTATGTCCCTGAAAACACACACACACGCATCTAGTTGGTTATACATCCATTATTTGGAAAAAATGAAATCATGCTCTGCTTATTATCCGGCAACCAGCTTCTTAAACCGTTTTTTACTGATGTTTTCTATCTCAATCTGTATGGATCTCCCATGTTCTTATAATGGCTTTGTAAGACTTCAAAATTTGGATGACCCAGAGGGTATGTAATCATTACCTTATTAATGGAAATTTAGGTTGTTTCCATTTAAAATATAAATTACAAGTGATGCTGTCACGGAAATACCCACATATGTGTGCATATGTTGTGTGTGCTTGAAGTGCACTTAAGTGTCTACTTTGGACTAATGACTATACTGGAATTATTGGACCAGAGAGAATGGGCTTTTGAAATGTTCTTTATATACTACCCAAATGTCCTTCTGCAAGGCTGTCCCAGCTTATATTCACTGCAGTGAATGACAGTGCCCTTTCCTCACATCCTTCCCAATACTGTGACACTGCTGACCCTTTTTTATTTGCTCATCCCTGATGAGTATTAATGAGGATGTGTTCGTGTTTAATTGCGTATGGGATCGTGGGTGAGCGTTCTTCCCTTCCATATTTTTTTGACTGATTATATTTTCACTGTGAGTTTTCCTGTCGTAATTTTGCCTATTTTCCCATTTGATTCCTTGTGTTTTCTTATCGATCTATAGAAACTCCTCATATATTTGTATGTGAATCCCTGGTTAAGTGTATATCTTGTAAATATTATTTGGTGGAATTTCCTTTTCATTTTATGACTATGGAATAAGATTTGACAGTGTCATTGGTGGATTTGTCTTCTGGTCCCTTGGGTCAGTAAGATCTCCCAAAACATTCTACTTTCCCTTAAAAGGTAGTGGCTGGGAGGGCAGAACGGCCGATCATGGGACTCCCCCACCAGGATATGAACCCACAGCCTCCCCAAACCATTCAGTCTGCTTCCTGTGCTTGCAAAGGGCTTCTGGCATCAGGGGCTTCAGGAAGTCCAGCTTGGACTTGTAAAACCACCACCCAGAATGGTTGGTAATAGCATCAAAGGGCCAAGGTCAAGTGGACCTTTTTAGGTAGCATTAACTACCTGCAGGTTCAGTGACTCCTCCATCTGATGGGAAGGGTGCATGGCGGCAGTATTTCCTCTCTGTTGACCCTCTCCTATGAGGACAGGGCAGCACGTGCCCATGAAGGGAGTGCCTTGATCTCCTCTTTATTCTCCCAATGACACCTTGATATCTAGGGAAAAGAAGAAATGTAAATAGTTCCCTAATGTTCCCCACTTTATAGAAGGATGGTCAGTTCCCTCCATCTTCCCCTACTGATTTATCACTGCATGATAACCTGGTAAATTCTTAGATCTTATGGATCAGTTTAGGGGTTCACACAAAGGTCATCCTTTGTGCATGATGGAAATGTGGCTTCATATATGGACATCAGTCCAGTGGGAGCCTCCTCGGGAGACTCCTAGGTACACACACATGACCCCAGGAGATCTCTAAGCTCCTGCTTGCTGATTGAGGATACACTCTAGCTCATCTGTGCCTACCCAACTGGGGCATGAAATCAGTCACTCATGCTAGTTCCAGTTAGTGGGAGTGGGGATTGAAGACTCTTTGAAAGGAACAGAGCAGAAGTCACACACCAGACCATTTCCGACATGAGACCAGATAAGGGATTGGCTGGAGCTGCTCCCGAGGTCATCTGGACACAGGTTGGCATGCTCTACAGAACCAACCAAGACTTAATGTAAAACAGTCCCTAACTAGGACATTCCCAAGAAGAAAAATCTGAGCTTTCTAGTGCGATGGCTGGGGACATAGGAATGTTCCAATGGCTCATGAACACATACACACCTTCTTTTAATTGCAAAGGAAGGTTTCAGAAGCAGGGTTCACCCTCTGCCCTCAACTCATGGTGTTACCAAGAATTGGGGTTGTTTGAAAATGCTGACAGGGGATGTCCTGTTCATCTGCATGGAACCTAATTCAAAAGATTACACAGGCCCTCCATAGACTCAATCCAATTCCCGGGAGATGGTAGTACCAAGAGCAGATCAGATATCAGCTTCCTTTGGAAGAACTGTTTCCAAGGATCCTGTTGCAGAACACATGGGGTCACTGGTCCTGTCATCTGCTAGGGTGGGGGTCGTGTCTCTCCTTCATGCTGAGCAGACACCAGCCTAGAGGAGTGCCCCTACTTCCTCCACCACAGCTGCAGGTGGGGGGCTACTGGGTGGGGCACAGCTCCCAGGAGGGGTTTTTGTATGAGCCTGTGTCACAGTGTCCGGTGTTCGGCGGAGGGACCCAGCTGACCGTCCTAGGTGAGTCTCCTCAACTCCCTCCTTCCTTCCCTGCTCTCCCAGAGGTCTGGGTGATTTTCTGCCTTTTTCTTTTGTGTCTTTTATGTCTCGTCTCAGCCTTGGTCATGCTTTCACCTGGGATCCCAACCTCTGGGACCCTGACCTCCTCCTCTCCCCATTGGATTTTCCTGCTTACTTCTTAGGTCATCACCAGCCCCTTACCTCCACCCTGAGAGGCAGACAATGGTTGGGATGACTAAAAACTCCTCTCTCTGTCTGCCAGGGTCATGCTGGGTCCTACGTGTGCTCTGTTCTGGCCCCTGATGCTCCACTCTTATCAATGGGAGGCACTGGGGTCCGCCATCCTAAAGGGAAGAGGGCAGAGGGAGCATTGGGGGGGGATGACCATTTGGGGCCTTTAGAGGGACCCAGCACCCTCAGGTCCTAGGCTGGGGACACACAGGTTAGAGGTTCTGAGAAGGCCCCAGGGCTCTGGGACAAGGATCCAAGGATGGTTGCAGGGGTGGAATGGCTCCCGCCGGCCTCTCCAGGCTGCCACCCAGCGCTCTATGGGCAGAGAGCCAAGCAACGCTGCAAGACAGGAGAGAGCAGGGAGGACAAGGTGCTCCAGTCAGGAAGCCTGGAACAGGGTCATGGAACGACAGGGTGTGGGGAAAAGACAGACTCCTGGCTCTTATGGGAAACGAACAGTTACAAAATGAAGCCAGTATGGACAGTATGGCTACTGACCTGACTAATTGGCCAGGGGAAACACCAAGGGACAAGGCAGAGGGGACACCCAAGAACCTTCAGGCAGACCGTGGTCTTATGGGGTCCTTGGCTCATTACAGACTTCGAGAGAGATACATTTGGGTAAATATAATTGCCACAGAGGAGAGATCCAGAGGCCTCCAGAGCAGAAATACCAGATCACAGGAGACCACAGAGAGTTCTTGTCATCCACTCCGGGGACAGGCAGAATGTCACAGGAAGAGGCCAAGAGAGTGAGGGCCAGACATCTGTGTGACAGGCCAGGGCCCAGACGGTTCTCAAGTCAGGAGATGGCAGGTGTACAGTGTGACAGCTACCCATGAGGGATGGGAAATAGTTGGAGGAAGATGCAAGCCACCCTCTTGAGAATAATTGCTCAGACAGAGGTTGGTCCCTAAACAGGGGCCCATGCCCTGGGCCTGGACACCCAGGCCTGTGGGTGTCTCTAACCTTGATGTTAGAGACACTAACATGAGGGTCTCCCGCAAATGGAAATGGAATCAATGACCCACTGCCCCCACCATGCCCCGCAGGTCAGCCCACGTCCGCACCCTCGGTCACGCTCTTCCCGCCCTCCTCTGAGGAACTCGCCGCCAGCAAGGCCACCCTGGTGTGCCTCATCAGTGACTTCTACCCAAGCGGCGTGACGGTGGCCTGGAAGGCAGACGGCAGCCCCGTCACCCAGGGCGTGGAGACCACCAAGCCCTCCAAACAGAGCAACAACAAGTACGCGGCCAGCAGCTACCTGAGCCTGTCGCCTGACAAGTGGCAATCTCACAGCAGCTTCAGCTGCCTGGTCACGCACGAGGGCAACACTGTGGAGAAGAAGGTGGTCCCCTCACAGTGCTCTTAGGTCCCTGAGACTTCCAGGGATGGGGGCCTTCCTCTCCCAGATACCCCTTTCCCAGCTCACCATGTCCCCCTGAGTCCCCACCCAGGTTCTGCTCAGAGCAGGCAGGTCACAATGCCATCCCTGTTTATTATTTGCTCAATAAAGATCTCATCATTTATCATCTGATATTTCTGATGTGTATTTTCTATCTGGTTGTGCCTAGGTTAAAGTTTCGGTAGTTAAGGGAAGGGACAGTTATGGAACATGTGATATTATCCGCTCATCGTCTACTCAGCTAACTCTGAAAGGACCCCGTCTGAGCTCTGTTTGTCCCAGTCAGTGACACATAGCAGGAAAGAGTCCTGTGGGTCTGGGAGCGCCACCATGCGATCCTTGTCACCTGTAAAGTGCAGAAAGCTGACCGAGATGGACCAGGGGGCCTCCGGGGTAACAGGGAGAATCGGGGAGGGCTCCAGGAGCCAGCGGTGGGCACAGACAACAATAAGAAGGAAGGTGATCCTTGAGCCAAAACAATGGCTTTTCAGAGCAGGAGGGAACTTCCCTGTTGCAATACAAATGACCCAGAGGGAGAGCGATGACCACCCAATGAGCAGTCCATGTTTGGCCCATTAGCAGGGAGCCAGGAAAGCTTTGAACAGTGCCTCTTAGAAATACATTTCTCAAACTTCCACAATGCCTGTCAGCTATGTAAAGACCATAGCAAGTTCTACAGCAAACAGTTTAACATCTTGTAGCCTAACACTCCCCAACCTCGTTGACTCTCCCAACCAACTCAGGGAGCCCTGGAACACTCTTCAAGACAGCAGAGTCCCCTTCACTAGTGCTGAGATCTAAGAGTCAGGCTGAAGCACAAGGAAGCCCAGTTAATGTTCTGATGGCCTGGGTTAGGTTCAGGATCAGAGTGGCCCTAGCAGGGGGCTGGCACCTCAATCAGTGAGGTCAAGGAGAGCGCTACTCTCTGGGTAGGTTATGAATGAAGCCGATGATGTTGGCCTGCGTGTGGTGGAGATTTGGAGAACTGGGTCAGTAGAAAGGCAAGCAAGTGGGCATCCAATGATTGTCCCTAGGACTAGAGTCAATTCCATTCAAGGAGTATAGTTGGACTGGGGCAGATAAGTCAGGAGGGTGAGTGTGGCTTGAGGACTACAGCAAGGTCAAGCTTCCCCAAGCATCAGGGCCCTCCGCCCTCCTACGCATGGGCCCACAGGACTTTCACTCACTAGGGCTCAATCCTGACTGCACATGCAGTCTGGTGTCAGACATACACTCCCAGGGCCCTGAAGCAGGCCGGGGTAATCCCCCTGTCTATGTCTGGAGCTTATGGGGAACGAGGAGGAGCCTTCACCAGAACTGCTAGGGAGCTGAGTCAGGCCAAGGACAGAGCCTACAAAGCCAGGGAGTTTAAGGACCACAATGGTACAGAGCACAGGGGACCCCTTATTAAGGTTTCATCCCCGCCACTCCCACCCTAGAGAATCCTAAGAGGTGGAAGGAAGAGTAGAGGGTCCTGGTATCACACAGCACCTGCTGGCCTCATTTCATGGATCTGACTACAGAGGCCCAAATGAGGGAGAAGACCACCCAGGTCTCCCTCATTTCCATGGCCCTGCAGGCAGAAGCCCGGAGTCTCCCTGCCTGCGGTACGACCCCTCACTTCCTGTAAGTTTACATTAAGGAAGAGTAAAACACCAAAATACAAAGATGGAGGAATAAGAATACCTCCAAACTCATAAACTCCAGGTTGCAGTTCACCACCAGTTCCCTGATGATGCTGACCCCAATGACAGAATAATTGCTCTGTTATGAAATATTTTGAAGCAAGCTCCAGGTATCATGTCTTCTATAGATAAATATTTTATCTATGGAGCGACAGATAAGGTCCTAGCAGAAACAAAAGTATTATTATCAAACCTACACAAACACTATGAATAAACCATTTAATCAAAAAAACTCTTTCTCCTCAGAGTTATCACAATTGCCATAACAGAATTCAAGGAGTTACATTTCAGGACCTGTACTTATTTGATGGTATTTCCTATTATGACTATAGAATACGGTTTGTCACTGTGATCGGTGGATGAGTCTTCGGGTCCCTTGGGTCAGTAAGAATGTCCCCAGTCACTCTACTTTCCCTAAAAAGATAACGGCGATGATGGCAGAGATGCCGATTCTGGAAATCTCCCATGTGGAAATGAAGCCACGGCTTCTCTGAAACATTCAGTCTGCTTCCGGTACCTGCAAAGGGCTTCTGGCATCAGGCGCTTCAGGAGAGCCGCTTGGACTTGGCAAAACCACCGCCCAGAATGGTTGCTACATTGCATCAAAGGGCCCGGGTCAAGTGGACCTTTTTAGGTAGCATTAACTACCTGTAGGTTCACTGACTCCAGCCATTTGATGGGAAGGGTGCCTCATGGCACCCTTGACCTTGACCTTGACCCATGACCACTCATTGGATGGTCATCGCTCTCCCTCTGGGTCCTTCTGTCCTATGTCCTTTCTGTCCTCCTTCTCCTGTGAGGAAAGGGCAGCACGTGCCCATGAGGGAAATGCAGTAGTACAGTGTGACAGCTACCCAGCTACAGACCCTAGCTGGGTAGCTCCTAGTCCTAAAGACTCCTCTTTATTCTACCCATGGTGCCTCTGATATCTAGGAAAAAGAAGAAATGAAAACTGTCCCCTATTGTTCTCCATTTATAGAAGGATGGTATGTCCTCTCCATCCTCCCCTGTTGAATCATCACTATGTGGTGATCTGGTAAACCCTGAGATCTTATGGATCACTTTGGGGGATCATACCAGGGTTGTCCTCTATGCACGATGGAAATGTGGCTGCACATATGGACATTAATCCTGTGGGAGCCTCTTTGGGTGGCTCCAGGGTAGACACACATGACCCCAGGACACCTCTAAGCTCCTGCTTCCTGATTGAGGATATAACTCTAGCTCATCTATGCCTATCGACCCTGGGCGTGAAATCAGTCACTCATGCCAGCCTTGGTTAGTGGGAGTGGGGAATGAAGACTCTTTGAAAGGAACAGAGCAGAAGTCACACACCAGACCATTCCCAACATGAGACCAGATAAGGGATTGGCTGGAGCTACTCCCGAGGTCATCTGGACACAGGGTGGCATGCTCTACAGAACCAACCAAGACTTAACTTAGGACAGTCCTAACTAGGACATTCCCAAGAAGATAAATCTGAGACCTCTGGAGTGATTGTTGTGGACATAGGAAGTTTCCAGTGGCCCATGAACCCAGACCCACCTGCTTTTAACTGCAAAGGAAGGTTTTGGGAGGGAGGGCACACACAGGGCCCTCACCTGATGGTGTCACTAAGGAACTGGGATTGCGTGACGATGCCGAGAGGGGATGTCCTGTTCCTTTCCATGAAACCTAACTCAAAAGGACATACAGGCCTTCCACAAGCTATTCTACGTCCTGGCAGACAGTAAAACCAAGAGCAGATCAGATCAACTCCCTTTGGGAGAATTGTTTCCAAGGATCCTGTTGCAGAACACATGGGGTCACTGGTCCTGTCATCTGCTCAGGGTGGTGGCCGTGTGTCTCCTCCATGCTGAGCAGACGCCAGCCTAGAGGAGTGACCCCACTTCCTCCACCACAGCTGCAGGTGGGGGGCCAGTGGGTGGGGCACAGCCTCCCAGGAGGGGTTTTTGTATGTGCTTGTATCACAGTGTTATGTGTTCGGCGGAGGGACCCAGCTGACCGTCCTAGGTGAGTCTCCTCAACTCCCTCCTTCCTTCCCTGCTCTCCCAGAGGTCTGGGTGATTTTCTGCCTTTTTCTTTTGTGTCTTTTATGTCTCGTCTCAGCCTTGGTCATGCTTTCACCTGGGATCCCAACCTCTGGGACCCTGACCTCCTCCTCTCCCCATTGGATTTTCCTGCTTACTTCTTAGGTCATCACCAGCCCCTTACCTCCACCCTGAGAGGCAGACAATGGTTGGGATGACTAAAAACTCCTCTCTCTGTCTGCCGGGGTCGTGCTGGGTCCTACGTGTGCTCTGTTCTGGCCCCTGATGCTCCACTCTTATCAATGGGAGGCACTGGGGTCCGCCATCCTAAAGGGAAGAGGGCAGAGGGAGCATTGGGGGGGGGATGACCATTTGGGGCCTTTAGAGGGACCCAGCACCCTCAGGTCCTAGGCTGGGGACACACAGGTTAGAGGTTCTGAGAAGGCCCCAGGGCTCTGGGACAAGGATCCAAGGATGGTTGCAGGGGTGGAATGGCTCCCGCCGGCCTCTCCAGGCTGCCACCCAGCGCTCTATGGGCAGAGAGCCAAGCAACACTGCAAGACAGGAGAGAGCAGGGAGGACAAGGTGCTCCAGTCAGGAAGCCTGGAACAGGGTCATGGAACGACAGGGTGTGGGGAAAAGACAGACTCCTGGCTCTTATGGGAAACGAACAGTTACAAAATGAAGCCAGTATGGACAGTATGGCTACTGACCTGACTAATTGGCCAGGGGAAACACCAAGGGACAAGGCAGAGGGGACACCCAAGAACCTTCAGGCAGACCGTGGTCTTATGGGGTCCTTGGCTCATTACAGACTTCGAGAGAGATACATTTGGGTAAATATAATTGCCACAGAGGAGAGATCCAGAGGCCTCCAGAGCAGAAATACCAGATCACAGGAGACCACAGAGAGTTCTTGTCATCCACTCCGGGGACAGGCAGAATGTCACAGGAAGAGGCCAAGAGAGTGAGGGCCAGACATCTGTGTGACAGGCCAGGGCCCCAGACGGTTCTCAAGTCAGGAGATGGCAGGTGTACAGTGTGACAGCTACCCATGAGGGATGGGAAATAGTTGGAGGAAGATGCAAGCCACCCTCTTGAGAATAATTGCTCAGACAGAGGTGGGTCCCTAAACAGGGGCCCATGCCCTGGGCCTGGACACCCAGGCCTGTGGGTGTCTCTAACCTTGATGTTAGAGACACTAACATCAGGGTCTCCCGCAAATGGAAATGGAATCAATGACCCACTGCCCCCACCATGCCCCACAGGTCAGCCCACGTCCGCACCCTCGGTCACGCTCTTCCCGCCCTCCTCTGAGGAACTCGCCGCCAGCAAGGCCACCCTGGTGTGCCTCATCAGTGACTTCTACCCAAGCGGCGTGACGGTGGCCTGGAAGGCAGACGGCAGCCCCGTCACCCAGGGCGTGGAGACCACCAAGCCCTCCAAACAGAGCAACAACAAGTACGCGGCCAGCAGCTACCTGAGCCTGTCGCCTGACAAGTGGCAATCTCACAGCAGCTTCAGCTGCCTGGTCACGCACGAGGGCAACACTGTGGAGAAGAAGGTGGTCCCCTCACAGTGCTCTTAGGTCCCTGAGACTTCCAGGGATGGGGGCCTTCCTCTCCCAGATACCCCTTTCCCAGCTCACCATGTCCCCCTGAGTCCCCACCCAGGTTCTGCTCAGAGCAGGCAGGTCACAATGCCATCCCTGTTTATTATTTGCTCAATAAAGATCTCATCATTTATCATCTGATATTTCTGATGTGTATTTTCTATCTGGTTGTGCCTAGGTTAAAGTTTCGGTAGTTAAGGGAAGGGACAGTTATGGAACATGTGATATTATCCGCTCATCGTCTACTCAGCTAACTCTGAAAGGACCCCGTCTGAGCTCTGTTTGTCCCAGTCAGTGACACATAGCAGGAAAGAGTCCTGTGGGTCTGGGAGCGCCACCATGCGATCCTTGTCACCTGTAAAGTGCAGAAAGCTGACCGAGATGGACCAGGGGCCTCCGGGGTAACAGGGAGAATCGGGGAGGGCTCCAGGAGCCAGCGGTGGGCACAGACAACAATAAGAAGGAAGGTGATCCTTGAGCCAAAACAATGGCTTTTCAGAGCAGGAGGGAACTTCCCTGTTGCAATACAAATGACCCAGAGGGAGAGCGATGACCACCCAATGAGCAGTCCATGTTTGGCCCATTAGCAGGGAGCCAGGAAAGCTTTGAACAGTGCCTCTTAGAAATACATTTCTCAAACTTCCACAATGCCTGTCAGCTATGTAAAGACCATAGCAAGTTCTACAGCAAACAGTTTAACATCTTGTAGCCTAACACTCCCCAACCTCGTTGACTCTCCCAACCAACTCAGGGAGCCCTGGAACACTCTTCAAGACAGCAGAGTCCCCTTCACTAGTGCTGAGATCTAAGAGTCAGGCTGAAGCACAAGGAAGCCCAGTTAATGTTCTGATGGCCTGGGTTAGGTTCAGGATCAGAGTGGCCCTAGCAGGGGGCTGGCACCTCAATCAGTGAGGTCAAGGAGAGCGCTACTCTCTGGGTAGGTTATGAATGAAGCCGATGATGTTGGCCTGCGTGTGGTGGAGATTTGGAGAACTGGGTCAGTAGAAAGGCAAGCAAGTGGGCATCCAATGATTGTCCCTAGGACTAGAGTCAATTCCATTCAAGGAGTATAGTTGGACTGGGGCAGATAAGTCAGGAGGGTGAGTGTGGCTTGAGGACTACAGCAAGGTCAAGCTTCCCCAAGCATCAGGGCCCTCCGCCCTCCTACGCATGGGCCCACAGGACTTTCACTCACTAGGGCTCAATCCTGACTGCACATGCAGTCTGGTGTCAGACATACACTCCCAGGGCCCTGAAGCAGGCCGGGTAATCCCCCTGTCTATGTCTGGAGCTTATGGGGAACGAGGAGGAGCCTTCACCAGAACTGCTAGGGAGCTGAGTCAGGCCAAGGACAGAGCCTACAAAGCCAGGGAGTTTAAGGACCACAATGGTACAGAGCACAGGGACCCCTTATTAAGGTTTCATCCCGCCACTCCCACCCTAGAGAATCCTAAGAGGTGGAAGGAAGAGTAGAGGGTCCTGGTATCACACAGCACCTGCTGGCCTCATTTCATGGATCTGACTACAGAGGCCCAAATGAGGGAGAAGACCACCCAGGTCTCCCTCATTTCCATGGCCCTGCAGGCAGAAGCCCGGAGTCTCCCTGCCTGCGGTACGACCCCTCACTTCCTGTAAGTTTACATTAAGGAAGAGTAAAACACCAAAATACAAAGATGGAGGAATAAGAATACCTCCAAACTCATAAACTCCAGGTTGCAGTTCACCAGTTCCCTGATGATGCTGACCCAACGACAGAATAATTGCTCTGTTATGAAATATTTTGAAGCAAGCTCCAGGTATCATGTCTTCTATAGATAAATATTTTATCTATGGAGCGACAGATAAGGTCCTAGCAGAAACAAAAGTATTATTATCAAACCTACACAAACACTATGAATAAACCATTTAATCCAAAACTCTTTCTCCTCAGAGTTATCACAATTGCCATAACAGAATTCAAGGAGTTACATTTCAGGACCTGTACTTATTTGATGGTATTTCCTATTATGACTATAGAATACGGTTTGTCACTGTGATCGGTGGATGAGTCTTCGGGTCCCTTGGGTCAGTAAGAATGTCCCCAGTCACTCTACTTTCCCTAAAAAGATAACGGCGATGATGGCAGAGATGCCGATTCTGGAAATCTCCCATGTGGAAATGAAGCCACGGCTTCTCTGAAACATTCAGTCTGCTTCCGGTACCTGCAAAGGGCTTCTGGCATCAGGCGCTTCAGGAGAGCCGCTTGGACTTGGCAAAACCACCGCCCAGAATGGTTGCTACATTGCATCAAAGGGCCCGGGTCAAGTGGACCTTTTTAGGTAGCATTAACTACCTGTAGGTTCACTGACTCCAGCCATTTGATGGGAAGGGTGCCTCATGGCACCCTTGACCTTGACCTTGACCCATGACCACTCATTGGATGGTCATCGCTCTCCCTCTGGGTCCTTCTGTCCTATGTCCTTTCTGTCCTCCTTCTCCTGTGAGGAAAGGGCAGCACGTGCCCATGAGGGAAATGCAGTAGTACAGTGTGACAGCTACCCAGCTACAGACCCTAGCTGGGTAGCTCCTAGTCCTAAAGACTCCTCTTTATTCTACCCATGGTGCCTCTGATATCTAGGAAAAAGAAGAAATGAAAACTGTCCCCTATTGTTCTCCATTTATAGAAGGATGGTATGTCCTCTCCTCCATCCTCCCTGTTGAATCATCACTATGTGGTGATCTGGTAAACCCTGAGATCTTATGGATCACTTTGGGGGATCATACCAGGGTTTGTCCTCTATGCACGATGGAAATGTGGCTGCACATATGGACATTAATCCTGTGGGAGCCTCTTTGGGTGGCTCCAGGGTAGACACACATGACCCCAGGACACCTCTAAGCTCCTGCTTCCTGATTGAGGATATAACTCTAGCTCATCTATGCCTATCGACCCTGGGCGTGAAATCAGTCACTCATGCCAGCCTTGGTTAGTGGGAGTGGGGAATGAAGACTCTTTGAAAGGAACAGAGCAGAAGTCACACACCAGACCATTCCCAACATGAGACCAGATAAGGGATTGGCTGGAGCTACTCCCGAGGTCATCTGGACACAGGGTGGCATGCTCTACAGAACCAACCAAGACTTAACTTAGGACAGTCCTAACTAGGACATTCCCAAGAAGATAAATCTGAGACCTCTGGAGTGATTGTTGTGGACATAGGAAGTTTCCAGTGGCCCATGAACCCAGACCCACCTGCTTTTAACTGCAAAGGAAGGTTTTGGGAGGGAGGGCACACACAGGGCCCTCACCTGATGGTGTCACTAAGGAACTGGGATTGCGTGACGATGCCGAGAGGGGATGTCCTGTTCCTTTCCATGAAACCTAACTCAAAAGGACATACAGGCCTTCCACAAGCTATTCTACGTCCTGGCAGACAGTAAAACCAAGAGCAGATCAGATCAACTCCCTTTGGGAGAATTGTTTCCAAGGATCCTGTTGCAGAACACATGGGGTCACTGGTCCTGTCATCTGCTCAGGGTGGTGGCCGTGTGTCTCCTCCATGCTGAGCAGACGCCAGCCTAGAGGAGTGACCCCACTTCCTCCACCACAGCTGCAGGTGGGGGGCCAGTGGGTGGGGCACAGCCTCCCAGGAGGGGTTTTTGTATGTGCTTGTATCACAGTGTTATGTGTTCGGCGGAGGGACCCAGCTGACCGTCCTAGGTGAGTCTCCTCAACTCCCTCCTTCCTTCCCTGCTCTCCCAGAGGTCTGGGTGATTTTTTCTGCCTTTTTCTTTTGTGTCTTTTATGTCTCGTCTCAGCCTTGGTCATGCTTTCACCTGGGATCCCAACCTCTGGGACCCTGACCTCCTCCTCTCCCCATTGGATTTTCCTGCTTACTTCTTAGGTCATCACCAGCCCCTTACCTCCACCCTGAGAGGCAGACAATGGTTGGGATGACTAAAAACTCCTCTCTCTGTCTGCCGGGGTCGTGCTGGGTCCTACGTGTGCTCTGTTCTGGCCCCTGATGCTCCACTCTTATCAATGGGAGGCACTGGGGTCCGCCATCCTAAAGGGAAGAGGGCAGAGGGAGCATTGGGGGGGGGATGACCATTTGGGGCCTTTAGAGGGACCCAGCACCCTCAGGTCCTAGGCTGGGGACACACAGGTTAGAGGTTCTGAGAAGGCCCCAGGGCTCTGGGACAAGGATCCAAGGATGGTTGCAGGGGTGGAATGGCTCCCGCCGGCCTCTCCAGGCTGCCACCCAGCGCTCTATGGGCAGAGAGCCAAGCAACGCTGCAAGACAGGAGAGAGCAGGGAGGACAAGGTGCTCCAGTCAGGAAGCCTGGAACAGGGTCATGGAACGACAGGGTGTGGGGAAAAGACAGACTCCTGGCTCTTATGGGAAACGAACAGTTACAAAATGAAGCCAGTATGGACAGTATGGCTACTGACCTGACTAATTGGCCAGGGGAAACACCAAGGGACAAGGCAGAGGGGACACCCAAGAACCTTCAGGCAGACCGTGGTCTTATGGGGTCCTTGGCTCATTACAGACTTCGAGAGAGATACATTTGGGTAAATATAATTGCCACAGAGGAGAGATCCAGAGGCCTCCAGAGCAGAAATACCAGATCACAGGAGACCACAGAGAGTTCTTGTCATCCACTCCGGGGACAGGCAGAATGTCACAGGAAGAGGCCAAGAGAGTGAGGGCCAGACATCTGTGTGACAGGCCAGGGCCCAGACGGTTCTCAAGTCAGGAGATGGCAGGTGTACAGTGTGACAGCTACCCATGAGGGATGGGAAATAGTTGGAGGAAGATGCAAGCCACCCTCTTGAGAATAATTGCTCAGACAGAGGTGGGTCCCTAAACAGGGGCCCATGCCCTGGGCCTGGACACCCAGGCCTGTGGGTGTCTCTAACCTTGATGTTAGAGACACTAACATCAGGGTCTCCCGCAAATGGAAATGGAATCAATGACCCACTGCCCCCACCATGCCCCACAGGTCAGCCCACGTCCGCACCCTCGGTCACG
This sequence comes from Mustela putorius furo, assembly GCF_011764305.1. Classification (NCBI taxonomy): domain Eukaryota; kingdom Metazoa; phylum Chordata; class Mammalia; order Carnivora; family Mustelidae; genus Mustela; species Mustela putorius. Next base: position 1,411,670 of record NW_025422010.1, read on the forward strand.
CTCTTCCCGCCCTCCTCTGAGGAACTCGCCGCCAGCAAGGCCACCCTGGTGTGCCTCATCAGTGACTTCTACCCCAGCGGCGTGACGGTGGCCTGGAAGGCAGACGGCAGCCCCGTCACCCAGGGCGTGGAGACCACCAAGCCCTCCAAACAGAGCAACAACAAGTACGCGGCCAGCAGCTACCTGAGCCTGTCGCCTGACAAGTGGCAATCTCACAGCAGCTTCAGCTGCCTGGTCACGCACGAGGGCAACACCGTGGAGAAGAAGGTGGTCCCCTCACAGTGCTCTTAGGTCCCTGAGACTTCCAGGGATGGGGGCCTTCCTCTCCCAGATACCCCTTTCCCAGCTCACCATGTCCCCCTGAGTCCCCACCCAGGTTCTGCTCAGAGCAGGCAGGTCACAATGCCATCCCTGTTTATTATTTGCTCAATAAAGATCTCATCATTTATCATCTGATATTTCTGATGTGTATTTTCTATCTGGTTGTGCCTAGGTTAAAGTTTCGGTAGTTAAGGGAAGGGACAGTTATGGAACATGTGATATTATCCGCTCATCGTCTACTCAGCTAACTCTGAAAGGACCCCGTCTGAGCTCTGTTTGTCCCAGTCAGTGACACATAGCAGGAAAGAGTCCTGTGGGTCTGGGAGCGCCACCATGCGATCCTTGTCACCTGTAAAGTGCAGAAAGCTGACCGAGATGGACCAGGGGGCCTCGGGGGGTAACAGGGAGAATCGGGGAGGGCTCCAGGAGCCAGCGGTGGGCACAGACAACAATAAGAAGGAAGGTGATCCTTGAGCCAAAACAATGGCTTTTCAGAGCAGGAGGGAACTTCCCTGTTGCAATACAAATGACCCAGAGGGAGAGCGATGACCACCCAATGAGCAGTCCATGTTTGGCCCATTAGCAGGGAGCCAGGAAAGCTTTGAACAGTGCCTCTTAGAAATACATTTCTCAAACTTCCACAATGCCTGTCAGCTATGTAAAGACCATAGCAAGTTCTACAGCAAACAGTTTAACATCTTGTAGCCTAACACTCCCCAACCTCGTTGACTCTCCCAACCAGCTCAGGGAGCCCTGGAACACTCTTCAAGACAGCAGAGTCCCCTTCACTAGTGCTGAGATCTAAGAGTCAGGCTGAAGCACAAGGAAGCCCAGTTTATGTTCTGATGGGCCTGGGTTAGGTTCAGGATCAGAGTGGCCCTAGCAGGGGGCTGGCACCTCAATCAGTGAGGTCAAGGAGAGCGCTACTCTCTGGGTAGGTTATGAATGAAGCCGATGATGTTGGCCTGCGTGTGGTGGAGATTTGAAGAACTGGGTCAGTAGAAAGGCAAGCAAGTGGGCATCCAATGATTGTCCCTAGGACTAGAGTCAATTCCATTCAAGGAGTATAGTTGGACTGGGGCAGATAAGTCAGGAGGGTGAGTGTGGCTTGAGGACTACAGCAAGGTCAAGCTTCCCCAAGCATCAGGGCCCTCTGCCCTCCTCCGCATGGGCCCACCAGACTTTCACTCACTGGGGCTCAATCCTGACTGCACATGCAGCCGGGTGACCCCTCCAGTGGCTGGGACCTCATTCAATAATGTCCCCAACACTCGACACATTTATTTACCGTTGGATTGGGGATGGAGCAGTGATGTCAGTCTGCATAAAGGAGTGCCTCGGGAGTACTGGTCAATAAGAAAGGCCACCATGAGTGCCTCAGGAAAGGCTTCCAGTGATTTTCCCAATGACAGAGTCCATTTGAATTCAGAAGTAGAGTTAAGGCAGGTCAGACCAGCCTGAGACCCATGTCCAGTTCAGGCTTCCCCAAGTACACAGGGACTCCAAACACCAGACCCATAGGACTCCTCCACCTGCCATCACTATGGCTTTGTGGAGAGTACACCTGCTGCTTCTAGTCATAGACACAATCACTCCAGGGCCTGAGGCACACATGTCAACCTCTCAGAGATACAGGCCCTGCTCTGCCAGTCCTCCAGTCCCTAGGTTTGACAGATACACTGTCTGAGCCTCCAGCTCCTCGGGGACATGAAGCTGCCTTCCACAGACCTGCTGGGGGGCAGGGACTGCCCCAGGACAGAACTTTCAAATGCTATGCTCTCTTGGGCCACACTGCATCAGAGGATAGGGGTTCCCTTGCAGCTTTGTCACAGCCATCGGTCCCCACATCTACCTAGGAGATGGTAGAAACACAGGGATCAGCATCTTCCTGAGTCCATTTCTCAGACAGAAACACTAACACCTCAACGAACAAGGGGACCACTCAGGTCTCCTTCATCTCATGGGTCCTGCTGGAAAGAATGACTCCTTCCACCCTACCCAGAGCTAGTGTCACCCCAAGACAAAATATTCTGTTCATTGTTATAAGTTTGCAGTATGAAAAAACTGAGGACACAAAGAGACAAGACAAAGAAGAGCCCCCATGTTCCTATCGACCAAGTCCCCGAGTCATAGTGACCCACGCACAGCAGAATAACTCCTCATATGCAGCATTTTAAAACAAATGTAATGTCATATCATTTATTCTGTATATAATTCATTTGTGAACTGGAAACACGGAAACTGAAAGAGAACAAGTACAACATCATTACCAATTCTAAGCAGAAACCATCAATAACTTCTTTTTTAAATTTTTTATTTAAACTCAATTTGGGGGGCACCTGGGTGGCTCAGTGGGTTAAGCCACTGCTTTCGGCTCAGGTCATGATCTCAGGGTCCTGGGATCGAGTCCCACATCGGGCTCTCTGCTCAGCAGGAGCCTGCTTCCCTTCCTCTCTCTCTGCCTGCCTCTCTGCCTACTTGTAATCTCTCTCTGTCAAATAAATAAATAAAATTCTTTAATAAAAAAAAACTCAATTTGGTTAACATATAGTGTACTATTAATGAGGGTAGATTTAGTGATTCATCAGTTGCATGTAACACCCAGTGCTCATTACAACTAGTGCCCTCCTTAATGCCCATCACCCAGTTACCCCATCCCCCCACCCAACTCCCGTCCCGCAACTCTCACTTTGTTTCCTATAGTTTGAAAAGTTGCTTATGGTTTTCTTCCCTCTCTGTATTCATCTTATTTTATTTTTCCGTCCCTTCCCCTATGTTCATCTGTTTTGTTTCTTAAATTCCACATATGACTGAAGTTATATGGTATTTTTCTTTCTCTGACTGACTTATTTGTTCAATAGACTCTAGTTTCATCCACATCATTGCAAAAGGCAAGATTTCATTCTTTTGAAGGCTGAGTAGTATTCCATTGTATATCTCTATACCATATCCTCTTTATCTATTCAAGCACCCACGGACTTCTGGTCTCTTTCCGGTTTCGCTATTGTGTACATGCTGCTATGAACACTGGGCAGCATGTGCCCCTTCGAATCACTGTTTTTGTGTAGGGTTGTTCTATTTTTAACATTTTGAGGAACCCCCACACTGTTTTCCAGAGTGGCTGCACCAGCTTTCATTCCCACCAACAGTGTAAGAGGGTTTCCCTTTCTCTGCATCCATCCCAACATCTGTTGTTTCCCAAACTGTTGATTTTAGCCATTCTGACTAGTGTGAGGTGGTTGTTTATTGTGGATTTGATTTCTATTTCCCTGGTGACAAGTGATGCTGAGCATCTTTGCATGTGTCTGATGGCCATTTGTATGTCTTCTTAGGAGAAATGTCTCACTCATTTCTGTCCATTTCTTCACTGGATTGTTTGGTTTTGGGGTATGGAGTTTGATAAGTTCTTCAGAGATTTTGGACACTAGCTCTTCATCTGATATATCCTTTGTAAATTTCTTCTCCCATTCCATAGGTTGCCTTTTACTTTTGCTGATTGCATCCCCTGTTGTGCAGAATTTTTATCTTAACGAAATCCTCATAGTTCATTTTTGCTTGTGTTTATCTTGTTTTTGGAGATGTGTGTAGTAAGAAGCTATTGCAGCCTAGGTCAAAGAGGTTGGTGCCTGTGTTCTTCTCTAGGATTCTGATGGATTCCTACCCACATTTAGGTCTTTCATTCATTTTGTGTTTAATTTTTGGCATGATGTAAGTAGTGGTAAAAGTGGTCCAGTTTCATTCATCTGCATGTGGCTGTCCAATTTTCCCAACATCATTTCTTGCAGAGACTATCTTTTTTCCATTGGATATATTTTCCTGCTTTGTCAAAGATTAGTTGACTGTAGAGTTGAAGGTCCATCTCTGGGTTCTCTGTTCTCTTCCATTGATCTATGTGTCTGTTTTTGTGCCAGTACCATACTGGCTTGATGATTACAGCTCTGTTACTGCTTGAAGTCCAAAATTGTGATGCCTCCAACTTTGGTCTTCTTTTTCAACATTCCTCTATCTATTCGGGGTCTTTTCTAATTCCATACAAATTTTAGGATAGTTTTCCCCAGCTCTGAAAAATGCTGATGGCCTTTTGATAAGGATTGCTTTGAATGTGTAGATTGCCTTGAGTAGCATCAACATTTTAGCAATATTTGTTCTTCTAACCTGTGAGCATACAATATTTTTCCATTTCTTTGTGTCTTCCTCAATTTCTTTCTTAAGCATTCTATGGTTTTTAGAGTACAGATTCTTACCTCTTTCATTGGGTTAATTCCTATGTATTTTATGGTTCTCCAGTGTAATTGTAAATGGGATCAATGCCTTATTTTCTCTTCTTCTGCTTCATTCTTACTGTATAGAAACGCAACTGACATTTGCAAATATGACAGTACAGACAAAAGTTTGATATCCAGGATCTATAAAGAACTCCTCAAACTCAACACACACAAAAGAGACAATCATATTTAAAAATGGGCAAAAGATATGAACAGACGCTTCTCCAATGAAGACACACAAATGGCTATCAGACACATGAAAAAATGTTCATCATCACTAGCCATCAGGGAGATTCAAATGAAAACCACACTGAGATACCACCTTACACCAATTAGAATGGCCAAAATTAGCAAGACAGGAAACAACATGTGTTGGAGAGGATGTGGAGAAAGGGGAACCCTCTTACACTGTTGGTGGGAATGCAAGTTGGTTCAGCCACTTTGGAAAACAGTGTGGAGATTCCTCAAGAAATTAAAAATAGAGCTTCCCTATGACCCTGCAATTGCACTACTGGCTATTTACCCCAAAGATACAGATGTAGTGAAAAGAAGGGCCCTCTGTACCCCAATGTTTATAGCATCAATGGCCACGGTCACCAAACTGTGGAAGGAACCAAGATGCCCTTCAATAGACAAATGGATAAGGAAGACGTGGTCCATATACACTATGGAGTATTATGCATCCATCAGAAAGGATGAATACCCAACTTCTGTAGCAACATGGACAGGACTGGAAGAGATTATGCTGAGTGAAATAAGTCAAGCAGAAAGAGTCAATTATCATATGGTTTTACTTATTTGTGGAGCATAACAAATAACAGGGAGGATATGTGGAAATGGAGAGGAGAAGGGAGTTGGGGGAAATTGGAAGGGGAGGTGAACCATGAGAGACTATGGACTCTGAAAAACAACCTGAGGGTTTTGAAGATGTGGGAGGTGGGAGGTTGGGGTACCAGGTGGTGGGTATTAGAGAGGGCACATATTGCATGGAGCACTGGATGTGGTGCAAAAACAATGAATACTGTTACGCTGAAAAGAAATTTAAAAAAAAAGAAAGAAAGAAAGAAAGAAACGCAACAGAATTCTGAGCATTGATAATATATCTGTGACTTTACTAAACTCCTGTGTCAGTTCTAGCAATTTCTTGGTGGAGTCTTTGGCTTTTCTACACAGAGTATCCTATCATCTCTGAAGAGTGAAAGTATGACTTCTATACCAATGTAATGCCTTTTCCTTCTTCTGTTGTCTGATTGCTGAGGGTAGGACTTCAGTACTATGTTGAACAGAAGTGGTTAAGAGTGGACATCCGTGCTGTGTTCCTGACCTTAAGGGAAAAGCTCTCAGTTTTTCCCCATTGAAGATGATATTCACTGTGGGTCTTTCATATGTGTCTTTTATGCTGTTGAGTTGTGTTCCCTCTATTCCTAAAGCCAGAGGACTTTTATCAAGAAAGGATACTGTATTTTGTCAAATACTTTTTCTGCATCTATTGAGAAGATCATATAGTTCTTCTACTTTCTCTTATCAATGTTGTGTATCAAATTGATTGAATTGCAGATGGACTTCTTAATCTCAAAATAATATTCTATTTTTTCTGCAAAAGCCTTACACTTCTCGTAAGTGAATTCATGGAGTAATATAAATGATGTTGTTATTTGGTGGTATTTTCTTTTCCTTTTGTGACTATGGAATAAGGTTTGCCTCTGGGATTGGTGGATGTGTCTTCAGGTCCCTTGGGTCTGTAAGAATCTCTCAAATCACTCTACATTTCTTTGCAGTGAAGTAGCCATGGGGGCTGAGCTGACAGTCCTGGGACTCTTCAACGTGAATATGAAGCCACAGCCTCCCTGAACCCTTCAAGCTGCTTCCTCTTCCTGCAAAGGGCTTCTGGCATGAGCAGATTCAGGAAGTCCAGCTTGGACTTGGCAAAACCACCAGCCAGGATAGTTGGTTTCTTTGCATCTAAGGGCCCAAGTCAAGGTGACCTTTTTAGGTAGCATTAACTACCTGCAGGTTGAGTGACTCCTCCATATGATGGGAAGGGTGCATCATGGCAGTACTTCCGCTCTGTCTTCCCTCTCCTGTGAGTGCAGGGCAGCACATGCCCATCTTCTCTTTATTATCCTCATGACACCTTTCATATCTAAGGAAAAGAAGTGTTCCCCCACTTTATAGAAAGATGGTCGGCTCCTTCCATCGACCCTGCTGAATTATCACTGTGTGATGACCTGGTAAACTCTGGGATCTTATGGATCAGGTTGGGGGATCACAACTGGGTTTCCTCCATACATTATGGAAATGTGGCTGCACAGATGGACATCAGTCCTTTGGGAGCTTCTTTGGGTGGCTCCTGGGTACAGGCACATGATCCCAGGAGTTCTCTATAATCCTGCTTCCTGATTGACAACCAAGTCTAGCTCATCTGTGCCTACCCATCCTGGCTGCAAAATCAGTCACTCGTGCCAGTTCTGGTTAGTGGGAGTGGGGATTGAAGACTCTGTGAAAAGAACAAAACAGAAACCATACACAGACCCTCCTGAACATGACTACAGATAGGTAACTGGCAGGAGCTGCTCCAAAGGCCACCTGGACACAGGTTGGCATGTCCTTCAGGACCACTCCAGACTTTACTTAGGACAGTCCCTAACTAGGACATTCCCAAGAAGATAAAACTGACCCCTCTGGAGTGATGGCTGGGGACATAGGAAGTTCCCAATGGCCATAAACCCATAAACCCTTTGCTTTTCCCTGAAAGGGAAGGTTTGGGAGGGAGGGGAAACACAGGGCCCTCACATCATGGTGTCACTAAGGAATTAGGATTCTTTGAACATGTGAAGAAGAGATGTCCTGTTCATTTCCATGGAACCTAACTCAAAAGGACACACAGGACTTCTGCAAACTATTCTATGTCCTGGCAGATAGTAAAACCAAGATCAGATCAAATATCAACTCCCCTTGGAAAAATTGTTTCCAAGTATCCTGTTGCAGAACACATGGGGTCAGGGGTCCCATCATCTGCTAGGGGTGGGGGCCGTGTGTATCCTCCATGCTGAGCAGATGCCAGCCTAGAGGAGTGCCCCCACTTCCTCCACCACAGCTGCAGGTGGGGGGCTAGTGGGTGGAGCATGGCCTCCCAGGAGGGGTTTTTGTATGAGCCTGTGTCACAGTGTTGGGTGTTCGGCGGAGGGACCCAGCTGACCGTCCTAGGTGAGTCTTCTCATCTCCCTCCTTCCCTGCTCTCCCAGAGGTTTGGGTGATTTTCTGCTATTTTTTTTCTCTGCATGTCTTGTCACAGCTTTGGCCATGCTTTCACCTGGGATCCCAGCCTCTGGGGACCCAACCTCCTCCTTTCCCTGTATGCATTTTCCTACTTACTTCTTTGGTCATCACCAGACCCTTACCTCCGACCTGAGAGGCAGGCAATGGTTGGGATGACTAAAAACTCCACTTTCTGTCTGCCAAGGTCATGGTGGGTCCTACGTGTGCTCTGTCCTATCTGGCCCCCTATTTTTCATCCTTGTCTCTGGGAGGCACTAGGGTCCCCCATCCTAAAGGGAAGAGGGCACAGGGAGCATTGTGGGGATGACCGTTTGGTGCCTTTAGAGGGATGGAGCACCCTCAGGTCCTAGGCTGGGGACACACAGGTCAGAGATTCTGAGAAGGTCCCCAGAGCTATGGGACACTGGATCCATGGCCAGGATTGTTACAAGTGTTGACAGCCTTGCCTGGGCCTCCTAGGTCTACAGTGCAGAGGTCTGAGCTGGCATGGGGATCTCAGGGAAACTTGCAACACAGAGGACTGTGCAGGGAAGAGAAGGACCTAGAGAAATGATGGGATGCGAAAACTATATAGACTCCTGAGTCTCTACAAGACGTATATCCTGTCCGCACGAAAGGCAGAATCTAAGACATAAAGGCTCTAGGGATGTGACTAGCTCACAGGCGATGAAGGGAGAGGCTGCTGAAAGATTTGGAATAACGGAGACCTTAGGACAGACAGATAAACTTTAAGGGATTAGCGAAGTTCCCACTCCATCCAGGACAGCCCAGGAGAGTTAGTTCTGAGTAAAAACAGAATAATTAGAGCAAAGACTCTAATGCCCTGAGCACTGGAGTCTCAGCACTGAATGTCCTCAGGATTATTCAACTAGTGGTCAGACAGCTCATAGAATCACCTGCGGTACTGAGAAACAGACATAGAGCCCCAGACAGACACCATCAGAAAGACAGAGGAAGTAAGAGCAGGAGTGAGATTTGGCCATCTGTGTGAGGAGAAACGTCTCAGGAGAGTGTCAAGATGAGTGCAGGCAGGTGTCCCACTCAAAGCTTCCCAGCAAAAGTACTCAGTTGTTTAAGGAAAAACTAAAACTGCCCTCCATGGCCTAAACCTGCACACACTGAGTTGAAACAAGGAAACGTAGTGGGTACTCAGGTACATGTACATCACAAAAAAATGGAATCAAGTGACCGATGACAGATGATAAGGGTCTAACCTCCTTCCATAATACCTCTAACAGGTCAGCCCACATCGGCACCCTCGGTCACGCTCTTCCCACCCTCCTCTGAGGAACTCGCCACCAACAAGGCCACCCTGGTGTGCCTCATCAGTGACTTCTACCCCAGCGGCGTGACGGTGGCCTGGAGGGAGACGGCAGCCCCGTCACCCAGGGCGTGGAGACCACCAAGCCCTCCAAACAGAGCAACAACAAGTACGCGGCCAGCAGCTACCTGAGCCTGTCGCTTGACAAGTGGCAATCTCACAGCAGCTTCAGCTGCCTGGTCACGCACGAGGGCAACACCGTGGAGAAGAAGGTGGTCCCCTCACAGTGCTCTTAGGTCCCCGACACCCGCCCCCACCCAGCGGGGCCTGGAGCCAAAGGACCTCCAGGACGATCTTCCCTCCGCCCAGGGTAATCCCAGCCCTTCTCCCTGCACCCCGTCAACACTCAATAAAGTGTCCTTTATTCAATCAGAAATCATCCTCTCTGCTCATTGCGTCTCAAACACTCTGTGTCCTGAACTTGACCACCTTTAACGGTGAACATATAATTCTTCTGCCTCGGGGAAAAGGGGTCTAGAGAAGACTCCTAGTTTGGGAAGGGGAAGTTTCCCTCTCACCTAAAAGGACAAAGAATATTCCAAACAGAAAATACCTACAGGAGAACCAAGATAGAAGACGACCCCTCACAATGGTTCTATGCTTTCTTTTCTTTGTGGGGACCTTGGCCACGGTCACTCATTAATGCCCTTGCTGACATTGGCTCTCCATTCTGTGGGGAAAATGTTCGAGGGTCTCCCCAAGCCCGGGCTCTCAGGATCTGGAACTAGAACCCATCATAAGACGTCCACTCTCCTCTCCCTGTAGGGCCCTCCTCTCCGTGCCGAGAGTTCCCTGGGTTCCTTTCCCCTGGGGACCTTTCCCACGATCACATCCTAGAACACCTGCCATTCCTTAGGGGACACCCTCACCTGACTCCCCCGGGACATGGTTTGTGTCCTCTACCACAGACCCTACCAATGACTGTCAGGGCAGAACACTCTGAGAGGACATTGGTCACCCCCACGCTCACTCCCACTCCCACTGGGGGCTCCTTCTCCCATGTTGTCCCTTGGTTCCCACATGGATTCATTCTGTCTGGGAGACAGACACCATCTATGCTCTCTAGGACCCTCCCAGGCCCAGGCAACCCAGGAATCCGCTACTTGTGCTGGGGTGACCTGCCTGGGGCCTCTGTCTTAAAATCTAGGGTCTGATTCTAGAAATGGGCTGCCACAAGATCTCTCAACTGACTCATCGACTTAGGAGTCTAGTGTGGGTGCTGAGCGAGAACAACACCGCACACACACGCACAGTGAACACAAACATCCACACGATGCACACACACGATGACCGCACACGATGACCACAAAGGCACTGGTCCCTTTCCAAACGCAGCCATGCTGGGCAACTCTCGAGAAGGACCAGGAAGAGATAGAGTACAGGGTCTACTCCGAGCACCGGGTAGAACATGAGCAAAGAACGCTCTGTCGCCGCAGTCCCCACCAGCGCCAGGCAGTGCCAGATGGAAGGCCAGGAGGTTCCAGTACATGATGGTGTGAGACAAGACACATGATGAGCTCCCGGGGTGGACAGTCTGCACGGGGAGGTCCAGGCACATCAGGGAGGAGAGCAACAGTGCTGACGCAGCGTGCCACCGACTCACAGAAACAAGGAGGCTAGGTCTGTGTGTCCCCTGCCTGACATCAGCAGCTGTCATCCCACCTCTGGGTGCCAGCCAAGGCCGTGGGGATCAGGGCCCCCTCACCATTTGAAGGTCCGTTGCCAGGGTACAGTATGTGTCCTGAGTGCTGGGGACACCCTGTTCCACTGGCCAGCAAGACCCCCACAACGGAACTCTAGGAGAACGTCTGGAAGCAGTCACTGCCTCCACACCCACCGGGTCCCCCAGGACTTTAAGGTGGACATTCAGCCCATACATCCCTACAGACTGACGTCTGCTCTCCCCGGGCTCAGGTTGGGGACTACACAAAACCACCCCCTATTCCTTCCTCATGAACCAGCAAGGACACCATTCTGGATCTCAGGGCCCACTGTAGGGATCCGGAGTGCTTGAGGGGAACCTGCTTCTCCTCCCACCCTCTTTCCATTTCGGATCCCAAACCCGCACGGCCTGCGTCAGCATGTGCTGACGATGTTGTGGTATTCAGGACCCCTCCACGACTCCCAAGTCTGCAAAGGGGTCTCAGCTCTATCATGTCTGTGTGATACAGGCCTCCTCACACCTTCCACAAGGACACCCTGACACACAATCCTTCCTCAGCATGGGGTTCGCTGGGAACTCCGAGGCCACAGGCAGACAATCTCCCCAGCTCCTCGGCACGACTGAGGATGGATGCACTCTGAACTCTCCATGGACATGAAATTCCAGATCCCCAGGTGCCACCCCCCCCAACCGCCCATCTGCCCGGCCAGCACCCGTGACAAAGACACTGCACTTTGGGCCTCCCGAGCAGCTGCAGGTGGGCCTGGGGCAGGGCTGGAGGGGCTCACAGAGGGTTTGTGCTCGAGGCTGTGTCACAGTGTATAGTGTTCGGCGGCGGGACCCAGCTGACCGTCCTCGGTGAGTCTCCCCCTTGCCCTCCCCTTTGGGATCTGGGGTACAATTTGGGGGTGTGCTTCGCTCCTTTCAATCTGGACAGGGCTGAGGCTCAAGGTCTGTGGGTCTGTACCTTTCGTCCGCTTTGTCTGCGCCTCGTGCCTCCACTGGTGTCATCTTGTCCGATGTCTGTTCAGAGCTGTAGGGGACCAGACCCCAAACCCTGAGTAATTCCTCTATGGGGGCCCAGCTCCCTCCTGAAAGGAGAGTTCTCCTCTGGGCTCACGGAAACTGGGCTCCCCACTCAGGGTCGATTGGCTTCAAGAGTCTGGGGGCAGTTGGGGTGGTGGACAAGGAGGAGGGAGGCTCAGCCTGCCGTCAGGGCCAGCGGATGAGAGGAGGAGGCTGGAGTCTGCTCAGGCTGTGGCTACTGTCTCTGCGGTGGCCCAGACCGAGGACTGCCTGGTGCACAGTGAGGAGATCCTTAGTCTGCTGACCCTGGAACAAGCAGGGGGATGGAGGACAAGGGGTCAAGGATCAAGCCCAGAAATCAGAGAAGGGGGCCCAGCGTGTTGGGAAACACGAACCTCCCTGGGGACAGTCAGACACATGAACGGGACCGGTCTCAGGACACTCAGGCAGCAGAGCTCCATCCGTCCCCAGCCCACCACAGCTGGAAAGCACCCTGAGCAGATGGATACTTGGCTCAGGGGACACTGAGAGGGACAGGTAACAGGGAAAGTGCCTGCCAGACACTCAGAAAGTCTAGGACAGATGGATCTCTCAGCACAACTTTGCAGAGCAGGCAGAATCCTAGAACAGACCTGGCGCCTGCCTCCCGAAATAAAAACACAGCTCGCATGAAAACTGTGCCTCTGCGGACTCTCTGCAGTCGGGCACCAGGGCCTCACAGCCCTTCCCCACTCAGCATCCGTACCCGCGGTTGGGGCTGTCTGTTGGAGGGAGTCAAAGCTGATGTGAAGCTGTGAGGGGGTCTAGGGCCAGGACTCCTCCTTCTCCCGTGGTAACAGAGCCCTACAACCAGGGACAGGCCAGCTCTAGGAAATCCCGGGTAAGCAATCTGGGGGAGGTCACATCGAGAATGAGGTCCAAGCACAGACAGAGCCAGAGGGCTCCCGGGGTCTCAGGGCCAGTCCGGCCAGGTCTGGGGCTGGCCTGGGTGAATTCCAAGGCAATGTGTCCTGGAGAGAGCCTGAGACCATGGAAGGGCCCATAAACTAGAGGCCGTGATGCTCAGAGTCTCCCAGCAGAACATGAGTGACCCAGCCCAGGCTGACCTGAGCCCAGGACAGCAAAGGGCCACCTGAGGCCCAAGCCAGGGACATGGCACAGCTGCATCCGTACATCAGGACAGAGGAAGGAGCTGACAGAAGAAACCTCTGACCTTGACCTGCTGCCCTCCATCCCCACAGGTCAGCCCACGTCCGCACCCTCGGTCACGCTCTTCCCGCCCTCCTCTGAGGAACTCGCCGCCAGCAAGGCCACCCTGGTGTGCCTCATCAGTGACTTCTACCCCAGCGGCGTGACGGTGGCCTGGAAGGCAGACGGCAGCCCCGTCACCCAGGGCGTGGAGACCACCAAGCCCTCCAAACAGAGCAACAACAAGTACGCGGCCAGCAGCTACCTGAGCCTGTCGCCTGACAAGTGGCAATCTCACAGCAGCTTCAGCTGCCTGGTCACGCACGAGGGCAACACCGTGGAGAAGAAGGTGGTCCCCTCACAGTGCTCTTAGGTCCCCGACACCCTCCCCCACCCAGCGGGACCTGGAGCCACAGGACCTCCAGGACGATCTTTTCTCCCCCCAGGGTGATCCCAGCCCTTCTCCCTGCACCCCGTCAACACTCAATAAAGTGTCCTTTATTCAATCAGAAATCATCCTCTCTGCTCATTGCGTCTCAAACACTCTGTGTCCTGAACTTGACCACCTTTAGCGGTGAACATGTAATTCTTCTGCCTCGGGGAAAAGGGGTCTAGAGAAGACTCCTAGTTTGGGAAGGGGAAGTTTCCCTCTCACCTAAAAGGACAAAGAATATTCTAAACAGAAAATACCTACAGGAGAACCAAGATAGAAGACGACCCCTCACAATGGTTCTATGCTTTCTTTTCTTTGTGGGGACCTTGGCCACGGTCAGTCATTACTGCCCTTGCTGACATTGGCTCTCCATTCTGTGGGGAAAATGTTCGAGGGTCTCCCCGAGCCCGGGCTCTCAGGATCTGGAACTAGAACCCATCATAAGACGTCCACTCTCCTCTCCCTGTAGGGCCCTCCTCTCCATGGGGTGAGTTCCCTGGGTTCCGTTCCCCTGGGGACCTTTCCCACGATCACATCCTAGAACACCTGCCATTCCTTAGGGGACACCCTCACCTGACTCCCCCGGGACATGGTTTGTGTCCTCTACCACAGACCCTACCAATGACTGTCAGGGCAGAACACTCTGAGAGGACATTGGTCACCCCCACGCTCACTCCCACTCCCACTGGGGGCTCCTTCTCCCATGTTGTCCCTTGGTTCCCACATGGATTCATTCTGTCTGGGAGACAGACACCATCTATGCTCTCTAGGACCCCTCCCAGGCCCAGGCAACCCAGGAATCCGCTACTTGTGCTGGGGTGACCTGCCTGGGGCCTCTGTCTTAAAATCTAGGGTCTGATTCTAGAAATGGGCTGCCACAAGATCTCTCAACTGACTCATCGACTTAGGAGTCTAGTGTGGGGTGCTGAGCGAGAACAACACCGCACACACACGCACAGTGAACACAAACATCCACACGATGCACACACACGATGACCGCACACGATGACCACAAAGGCACTGGTCCCTTTCCAAACGCAGCCATGCTGGGCAACTCTCGAGAAGGACCAGGAAGAGATAGAGTACAGGGTCTACTCCGAGCACCGGGTAGAACATGAGCAAAGAACGCTCTGTCGCCGCAGTCCCCACCAGCGCCAGGCAGTGCCAGATGGAAGGCCAGGAGGTTCCAGTACATGATGGTGTGAGACAAGACACATGATGAGCTCCCGGGGTGGACAGTCTGCACGGGGGGGAGGTCCAGGCACATCAGGGAGGAGAGCAACAGTGCTGACGCAGCGTGCCACCGACTCACAGAAACAAGGAGGCTAGGTCTGTGTGTCCCCTGCCTGACATCAGCAGCTGTCATCCCAGCTCTGGGTGCCAGCCAAGGCCGTGGGGGTCAGGGCCCCCTCACCATTTGAAGGTCCGTTGCCAGGGTACAGTATGTGTCCTGAGTTCTGGGGACACCCTGTTCCACTGGCCAGCAAGACCCCCACAACGGAACTCTAGGAGAACGTCTGGAAGCAGTCACTGCCTCCACACCCACCGGGTCCCCCAGGACTTTAAGGTGGACATTCAGCCCATACATCCCTACAGACTGACGTCTGCTCTCCCCGGGCTCAGGTTGGGGACTACACAAAACCACCCCCTATTCCTTCCTCATGAACCAGCAAGGACACCATTCTGGATCTCAGGGCCCACTGTAGGGATCCGGAGTGCTTGAGGGGAACCTGCTTCTCCTCCCACCCACTTTCCATTTCGGACCCCAAACCCGCACGGCCTGCGTCAGCATGTGCTGACGATGTTGTGGTATTCAGGACCCCTCCACGACTCCCAAGTCTGCAAAGGGGTCTCAGCTCTATCATGTCTGTGTGATACAGGCCTCCTCACACCTTCCACAAGGACACCCTGACACACAATCCTTCCTCAGCATGGGGTTCGCTGGGAACTCCGAGGCCACAGGCAGACAATCTCCCCAGCTCCTCGGCACGACTGAGGATGGATGCACTCTGAACTCTCCATGGACATGAAATTCCAGATCCCCAGGTGCCACCCCCCCCCAACCGCCCATCTGCCCGGCCAGCACCCGTGACAAAGACACTGCACTTTGGGCCTCCCGAGCAGCTGCAGGTGGGCCTGGGGCAGGGCTGGAGGGGCTCACAGAGGGTTTGTGCTCGAGGCTGTGTCACAGTGTATAGTGTTCGGCGGCGGGACCCAGCTGACCGTCCTCGGTGAGTCTCCCCCTTGCCCTCCCCTTTGGGATCTGGGGTACAATTTGGGGGTGTGCTTCGCTCCTTTCAATCTGGACAGGGCTGAGGCTCAAGGTCTGTGGGTCTGTACCTTTCGTCCGCTTTGTCTGCGCCTCGTGCCTCCACTGGTGTCATCTTGTCCGATGTCTGTTCAGAGCTGTAGGGGACCAGACCCCAAACCCTGAGTAATTCCTCTATGGGGGCCCAGCTCCCTCCTGAAAGGAGAGTTCTCCTCTGGGCTCACGGAAACTGGGCTCCCCACTCAGGGTCGATTGGCTTCAAGAGTCTGGGGGCAGTTGGGGTGGTGGACAAGGAGGAGGGAGGCTCAGCCTGCCGTCAGGGCCAGCGGATGAGAGGAGGAGGCTGGAGTCTGCTCAGGCTGTGGCTACTGTCTCTGCGGTGGCCCAGACCGAGGACTGCCTGGTGCACAGTGAGGAGATCCTTAGTCTGCTGACCCTGGAACAAGCAGGGGGATGGAGGACAAGGGGTCAAGGATCAAGCCCAGAAATCAGAGAAGGGGGCCCAGCGTGTTGGGAAACACGAACCTCCCTGGGGACAGTCAGACACATGAACGGGACCGGTCTCAGGACACTCAGGCAGCAGAGCTCCATCCGTCCCCAGCCCACCACAGCTGGAAAGCACCCTGAGCAGATGGATACTTGGCTCAGGGGACACTGAGAGGGACAGGTAACAGGGAAAGTGCCTGCCAGACACTCAGAAAGTCTAGGACAGATGGATCTCTCAGCACAACTTTGCAGAGCAGGCAGAATCCTAGAACAGACCTGGCGCCTGCCTCCGAAATAAAAACACAGCTCGCATGAAAACTGTGCCTCTGCGGACTCTCTGCAGTCGGGCACCAGGGCCTCACAGCCCTTCCCCACTCAGCATCCGTACCCGCGGTTGGGGCTGTCTGTTGGAGGGAGTCAAAGCTGATGTGAAGCTGTGAGGGGGTCTAGGGCCAGGACTCCTCCTTCTCCCGTGGTAACAGAGCCCTACAACCAGGGACAGGCCAGCTCTAGGAAATCCCGGGTAAGCAATCTGGGGGAGGTCACATCGAGAATGAGGTCCAAGCACAGACAGAGCCAGAGGGCTCCCGGGGGGTCTCAGGGCCAGTCCGGCCAGGTCTGGGGCTGGCCTGGGTGAATTCCAAGGCAATGTGTCCTGGAGAGAGCCTGAGACCATGGAAGGGCCCATAAACTAGAGGCCGTGATGCTCAGAGTCTCCCAGCAGAACATGAGTGACCCAGCCCAGGCTGACCTGAGCCCAGGACAGCAAGGGCCACCTGAGGCCCAAGCCAGGGACATGGCACAGCTGCATCCGTACATCAGGACAGAGGAAGGAGCTGACAGAAGAAACCTCTGACCTTGACCTGCTGCCCTCCATCCCCACAGGTCAGCCCACGTCCGCACCCTCGGTCACGCTCTTCCCGCCCTCCTCTGAGGAACTCGCCGCCAGCAAGGCCACCCTGGTGTGCCTCATCAGTGACTTCTACCCCAGCGGCGTGACGGTGGCCTGGAAGGCAGACGGCAGCCCCGTCACCCAGGGCGTGGAGACCACCAAGCCCTCCAAACAGAGCAACAACAAGTACGCGGGGCCAGCAGCTACCTGAGCCTGTCGCCTGACAAGTGGCAATCTCACAGCAGCTTCAGCTGCCTGGTCACGCACGAGGGCAACACCGTGGAGAAGAAGGTGGTCCCCTCACAGTGCTCTTAGGTCCCCGACACCCTCCCCCACCCAGCGGGACCTGGAGCCACAGGACCTCCAGGACGATCTTTTCTCCCCCCAGGGTGATCCCAGCCCTTCTCCCTGCACCCCGTCAACACTCAATAAAGTGTCCTTTATTCAATCAGAAATCATCCTCTCTGCTCATTGCGTCTCAAACACTCTGTGTCCTGAACTTGACCACCTTTAGCGGTGAACATGTAATTCTTCTGCCTCGGGGAAAAGGGGTCTAGAGAAGACTCCTAGTTTGGGAAGGGGAAGTTTCCCTCTCACCTAAAAGGACAAAGAATATTCTAAACAGAAAATACCTACAGGAGAACCAAGATAGAAGACGACCCCTCACAATGGTTCTATGCTTTCTTTTCTTTGTGGGGACCTTGGCCACGGTCAGTCATTACTGCCCTTGCTGACATTGGCTCTCCATTCTGTGGGGAAAATGTTCGAGGGTCTCCCCGAGCCCGGGCTCTCAGGATCTGGAACTAGAACCCATCATAAGACGTCCACTCTCCTCTCCCTGTAGGGCCCTCCTCTCCATGGGGTGAGTTCCCTGGGTTCCGTTCCCCTGGGGACCTTTCCCACGATCACATCCTAGAACACCTGCCATTCCTTAGGGGACACCCTCACCTGACTCCCCCGGGACATGGTTTGTGTCCTCTACCACAGACCCTACCAATGACTGTCAGGGCAGAACACTCTGAGAGGACATTGGTCACCCCCACGCTCACTCCCACTCCCACTGGGGGCTCCTTCTCCCATGTTGTCCCTTGGTTCCCACATGGATTCATTCTGTCTGGGAGACAGACACCATCTATGCTCTCTAGGACCCTCCCAGGCCCAGGCAACCCAGGAATCCGCTACTTGTGCTGGGGTGACCTGCCTGGGGCCTCTGTCTTAAAATCTAGGGTCTGATTCTAGAAATGGGCTGCCACAAGATCTCTCAACTGACTCATCGACTTAGGAGTCTAGTGTGGGTGCTGAGCGAGAACAACACCGCACACACACGCACAATGAACACAAACATCCACACGATGCACACACACGATGACCGCACACGATGACCACAAAGGCACTGGTCCCTTTCCAAACGCAGCCATGCTGGGCAACTCTCGAGAAGGACCAGGAAGAGATAGAGTACAGGGTCTACTCCGAGCACCGGGTAGAACATGAGCAAAGAACGCTCTGTCGCCGCAGTCCCCACCAGCGCCAGGCAGTGCCAGATGGAAGGCCAGGAGGTTCCAGTACATGATGGTGTGAGACAAGACACATGATGAGCTCCCGGGGTGGACAGTCTGCACGGGGAGGTCCAGGCACATCAGGGAGGAGAGCAACAGTGCTGACGCAGCGTGCCACCGACTCACAGAAACAAGGAGGCTAGGTCTGTGTGTCCCCTGCCTGACATCAGCAGCTGTCATCCCAGCTCTGGGTGCCAGCCAAGGCCGTGGGGGTCAGGGCCCCCTCACCATTTGAAGGTCCGTTGCCAGGGTACAGTATGTGTCCTGAGTTCTGGGGACACCCTGTTCCACTGGCCAGCAAGACCCCCACAACGAAACTCTAGGAGAACGTCTGGAAGCAGTCACTGCCTCCACACCCACCGGGTCCCCCAGGACTTTAAGGTGGACATTCAGCCCATACATCCCTACAGACTGACGTCTGCTCTCCCCGGGCTCAGGTTGGGGACTACACAAAACCACCCCCTATTCCTTCCTCATGAACCAGCAAGGACACCATTCTGGATCTCAGGGCCCACTGTAGGGATCCGGAGTGCTTGAGGGGAACCTGCTTCTCCTCCCACCCACTTTCCATTTCGGACCCCAAACCCGCACGGCCTGCGTCAGCATGTGCTGACGATGTTGTGGTATTCAGGACCCTCTCCACGACTCCCAAGTCTGCAAAGGGGTCTCAGCTCTATCATGTCTGTGTGATACAGGCCTCCTCACACCTTCCACAAGGACACCCTGACACACAATCCTTCCTCAGCATGGGGTTCGCTGGGAACTCCGAGGCCACAGGCAGACAATCTCCCCAGCTCCTCGGCACGACTGAGGATGGATGCACTCTGAACTCTCCATGGACATGAAATTCCAGATCCCCAGGTGCCACCCCCCCCCCCCAACCGCCCATCTGCCCGGCCAGCACCCGTGACAAAGACACTGCACTTTGGGCCTCCCGAGCAGCTGCAGGTGGGCCTGGGGCAGGGCTGGAGGGGCTCACAGAGGGTTTGTGCTCGAGGCTGTGTCACAGTGTATAGTGTTCGGCGGCGGGACCCAGCTGACCGTCCTCGGTGAGTCTCCCCCTTGCCCTCCCCTTTGGGATCTGGGGTACAATTTGGGGGTGTGCTTCGCTCCTTTCAATCTGGACAGGGCTGAGGCTCAAGGTCTGTGGGTCTGTACCTTTCGTCCGCTTTGTCTGCGCCTCGTGCCTCCACTGGTGTCATCTTGTCCGATGTCTGTTCAGAGCTGTAGGGGACCAGACCCCAAACCCTAAGTAATTCCTCTATGGGGGCCCAGCTCCCTCCTGAAAGGAGAGTTCTCCTCTGGGCTCACGGAAACTGGGCTCCCCACTCAGGGTCGATTGGCTTCAAGAGTCTGGGGGCAGTTGGGGTGGTGGACAAGGAGGAGGGAGGCTCAGCCTGCCATCAGGGCCAGCGGATGAGAGGAGGAGGCTGGAGTCTGCTCAGGCTGTGGCTACTGTCTCTGCGGTGGCCCAGACCGAGGACTGCCTGGTGCACAGTGAGGCGATCCTTAGTCTGCTGACCCTGGAACAAGCAGGGGGATGGAGGACAAGGGGTCAAGGATCAAGCCCAGAAATCAGAGAAGGGGGCCCAGCGTGTTGGGAACACGAACCTCCCTGGGGACAGTCAGACACATGAACGGGACCGGTCTCAGGACACTCAGGCAGCAGAGCTCCATCCGTCCCCAGCCCACCACAGCTGGAAAGCACCCTGAGCAGATGGATACTTGGCTCAGGGGACACTGAGAGGGACAGGTAACAGGGAAAGTGCCTGCCAGACACTCAGAAAGTCTAGGACAGATGGATCTCTCAGCACAACTTTGCAGAGCAGGCAGAATCCTAGAACAGACCTGGCGCCTGCCTCCGAAATAAAAACACAGCTCGCATGAAAACTGTGCCTCTGCGGACTCTCTGCAGTCGGGCACCAGGGCCTCACAGCCCTTCCCCACTCAGCATCCGTACCCGCGGTTGGGGCTGTCTGTTGGAGGGAGTCAAAGCTGATGTGAAGCTGTGAGGGGGTCTAGGGCCAGGACTCCTCCTTCTCCCGTGGTAACAGAGCCCTACAACCAGGGACAGGCCAGCTCTAGGAAATCCCGGGTAAGCAATCTGGGGGAGGTCACATCGAGAATGAGGTCCAAGCACAGACAGAGCCAGAGGGCTCCCGGGGTCTCAGGGCCAGTCCGGCCAGGTCTGGGGCTGGCCTGGGTGAATTCCAAGGCAATGTGTCCTGGAGAGAGCCTGAGACCATGGAAGGGCCCATAAACTAGAGGCCGTGATGCTCAGAGTCTCCCAGCAGAACATGAGTGACCCAGCCCAGGCTGACCTGAGCCCAGGACAGCAAGGGCCACCTGAGGCCCAAGCCAGGGACATGGCACAGCTGCATCCGTACATCAGGACAGAGGAAGGAGCTGACAGAAGAAACCTCTGACCTTGACCTGCTGCCCTCCATCCCCACAGGTCAGCCCACGTCCGCACCCTCGGTCACGCTCTTCCCGCCCTCCTCTGAGGAACTCGCCGCCAGCAAGGCCACCCTGGTGTGCCTCATCAGTGACTTCTACCCCAGCGGCATGACGGTGGCCTGGAAGGCAGACGGCAGCCCCGTCACCCAGGGCGTGGAGACCACCAAGCCCTCCAAACAGAGCAACAACAAGTACGCGGCCAGCAGCTACCTGAGCCTGTCGCCTGACAAGTGGCAATCTCACAGCAGCTTCAGCTGCCTGGTCACGCACGAGGGCAACACCGTGGAGAAGAAGGTGGTCCCCTCACAGTGCTCTTAGGTCCCCGACACCCTCCCCCACCCAGCGGGACCTGGAGCCACAGGACCTCCAGGACGATCTTTTCTCCCCCCAGGGTGATCCCAGCCCTTCTCCCTGCACCCCGTCAACACTCAATAAAGTGTCCTTTATTCAATCAGAAATCATCCTCTCTGCTCATTGCTTCTCAAACACTCTGTGTCCTGAAATTGACCGCCTTTAGCGGTGAACATGTAATTCTTCTGCCTGCGGGGAAAGAGGTCTACAGAAGACGTCCTCCTGGTTTTGGGAGGGGAAGTTTCACTCTCACCTGTAGGGCCAGATAAAATTCCAGAGCAGTAGATACGAACAACAGAACCAAGATAGACCACCTTCCCCAATGTCTCTTTACTTGCTCTTGTTGTGTGAACCACATCAGTCACCAGGAACACCAAAGCCTGCTTCTCTTGGTTCTCCATTGACTCCTGGACAGTGTGATCTCCTTCCTGGATCTGGGGCCTCCGCATCAGGGACTAGCTCTTTTCTGAGATATCTACTCTCCTTTCTTTGTATCTCCCTCATTGCCATGTTTTGGCTGGTTATCTACTCCGTATAGATTTTCCCTATTTTCAGCCTAGAGTATTCACCCTTCCTGCCTCCTGCTCCTGCCTCCCCAGGAACACTGTCCTGTGTCCCTCCCACAGACGTCTCTGTCGCACTCAGTACTGGACCCTCAGTCCCTGGACCCTAGTCACTCAATCCCCCACTGCCACTGAGGACTGCTCCTCCTCCCACATGTGTCATCGGCTCCCAACTGTATTCAGGGTCCCTGGGAGGTGGGGACCCCTTAGAGTCCAATACACCACTGACCCCACCACAAGCACTAAACCAAAATGTCCATGGGTAGTCACTGGAGCCATGAGTTCAAAATCAAGTTTACATTCTGTAGTGTGTGCTGGACATCTGTGAACCATAAGCCAGCTCACCTTCTTACGAGGTGACAATAGACCCTGAGAACCAAGGAGACTACTGTGCTAGGAGCTAGCTCAGGACCTCGGGACCCAGCTCCACGTCCCACAGACAGACTGGACACATGCACACACCTGGTCAGATCGTATGCACATGCTAGTACACACGCATGTCTGCTATTGCGCACATGGCCAGGTTGGGCATGTGTCTAGGATGTGTGGTGGCATCCAGAAGCCTCCATGGGCCTCCGCTCAGCCAAGGGCACAGGCCCCATCATGTCTGTGGTGGAAACAGGTCTGTCGGTTCTGCCGGGTGGCATTCCCCAAGCAAGCCGAGCCACACACAGAGCTCCTTCCAGGAAGCTCCCTGGGATGGGATATGTCACTCAGACTCTCCCCGCTGCCCCTCCATGGCTCAGGACTGGTGGAAGCTCACCCTCCCCGCCACCAAGGACCTGAAGATGGGGGTGGGGAGGGAGCCCCCTCTCAAGCTCCCATGGGCCAGACCAGCCCCCCAAGGAGGAGGCTGGACCTTGAGCCTCCCAAGCAGCTGCAGGTGGGCCTGGTTTTGTCAGGGCGGCCCTGTGCTGCCGGGGGCGACAGAGGGTTTGTGTTCCAGGCTGTGTCACTCTGTTATATGTTCTGCAGAGGGATCCAGGTGATTGTCCCAGGTGAGTCTCCCCCATTCTCTCTTTCCTGACCAGAATCAAATTTGGGGGCATTTTTCTCTCCTTTCTGTCCTGACTCTGACTGGGGTCTGAATTGCTCTGGCAATCTGGAAAGTTCACTTTTGTCTGGCCATCTCACCCCCTGTAGCCTATTCCTGCTCTGCAGCACCTGGTGGGGACAGGATGGGCCAGTTCCCGTGACCCCTTCCTGTCCTCGACGCTGGGACTCAGATCTTCTTCTCCAGTTGACCAGCCCTCTGGCCTCTGGGATAAAAGGAATCTTCAATTTTCCTCATGGGGTAGTTTCATTCTTACCCAAAATAGCCAAAAGAATATTCCAGAATAGAAGACAGGCCAGCAGGACAGGACAGTCCACCCTCTGCTCCTTCCCTATGTTTACCATGCTTGTGTAGACCATGTCCCACCCAAAGCGGTCTTCAGGCTAATGGCTAAGCTCCTCCCTGGAATCCTGGGATCTCACTGGCTGGGAAGGGAGGAAAGCCTGAAAGATAGACACAATGTTAAAGACAGAAGGACCATTTTGAGTGTATTTTTGTGTGTGGTGTAAGGAAATGGTCCAATTTCATTTTTCTGCATGTGGCTGTCCAATTTTCCCAGCACCATTTATTGAAGAGGCTGTCTTTTTTCCATTGGATATTCTTTCCTGCTTTGTCGAAGATTAGTTGACTGTAGAGTTGAGGGTCTATTTCTGGGATCTCTATTCTGTTCCATTGATCTATGTGTCTGTTTTTGTGCCAGTACCATGCTGTCTTGATGATGACAGCTTTGTAATAGAGCTTGAAGTCCGGAATTGTGATGCCACCAACGTTGGCTTTCTTTTTCAATATCCCTTTGGCTATTCGAGGTCTTTTCTGTTTCCATATAAGTTTTAGAATTATTTGTTCCATTTCTTTGAAAAAGATGGATGGTACTTTGATAGGAATTTCAATAAATGCGTAGATTGCTTTAGGTAGCATAGACATTTTCACAATATTTATTCTTCCAATCCAGGAGCATGGAACATTTTTCCATCTTTGTGTCTTCCTCAATTTCTTTCATGAGTACTTTATAGTTTTCTGAGTATAGATTCTGTGTCTCTTTGGTTAGGCTTATTCCTAGGTATCTTATGGTTTTGGGTGCAATTGTAAATGGGATTGACTCCTTAATTTCTCTTTCTTCTGTCTTGCTGTTGGTGTAGAGAAATGCAACTGATTTCTGTGCATTGATTTTATATCCTGACACTTTACTGAATTCCTGTATAAGTTCTAGCAGTTTTGGAGTGGAGTCTTTTGGGTTTTCCACATATAGTATCATATCATCTGCGAAGAGTGATAATTTGACTTCTTCTTTGCCGATTTGGATGCCTTTAATTTCCTTTTGTTGTCTGATTGCTGAGGCTAGGACCTCTAGTACGATGTTGAATAGCAGTGGTGATAATGGACATCCCTGCCGTGTTCCTGACCTTAGTGGAAAAGCTTTCAGTTTTTCTCCATTGAGAATGATATTTGCAGTGGGTTTTTCATAGATGGCTTTGATGATATTGAGGTATGTGCCCTCTATCCCTACACTTTAAAGAGTTTTGATCAGGAAGGGATGCTGTACTTTGTCAAATGCTTTTTCAGCATCTATTGAGAGTATCATATGGTTCTTGTTCTTTCTTTTATTCATGTGTTGTATCACATTGACTGATTTGCGGATGTTGAACCAACCTTGCAGCCCTGGAATAAATCCCACTTGGTCATGGTGAATAATCCTTTTAATGTACTGTTGAATCCTATTGGCTAGTATTTTGTTGAGTATTTTCGCATCTGTGTTCACCAAGGATATTGATCTATAGCTCTCTTTTTTGATGGGATCCTTGTCTGGTTTTAGGATCAAGGTGATGCTAGCTTCATAAAATGAGTTTGGAAGTTTTCCTTCCATTTCTATTTTTTGGAACAGTTTCAGGAGAATAGGAATTAGTTCTTCTTTAAATGTTTGGTAGAATTCCCCCAGGAAGCCGTCTGGCCCTGGGCTTTTGTTTGTTTGGAGATTTTTAATGACTGTTTCAATCTCCTTACTGGTTATGGGTCTGTTCAGGCTTTCTACTTCTTCCTGGTTCAGTTGTGGTAGTTTATATGTTTCTAGGAATGCACCCATTTCTTCCAGATTGTCAAATTTGTTGGCGTAGAGTTGCTCATAGTATGTTCTTATAATAGTTTGTATTTCTTTGGTGTTAGTTGTGATCTCTCCTCAAAATGGATGAAGGACCTCAATGTGAGAAAGGAATCCATAAAAATCCTTGAGGAGAACACAGGCAGCAACCTCTTTGACCTCAGCCACAGCAACATCTTCCTAGGAACAACGCCAAAGGCAAGGGAAGCAAGGGCAAAAATGAACTATTGGGATTTCATCAAGATCAAAAGCTTTTGAACAGCAAAGGAAACGGTTAACAAAATCAAAAGACAACTGACAGAATGGGAGAAGATATTTGCAAACGACATATCAGATAAAGGACTAGTGTCCAGAATCTATAAAGAACTTAGCAAACTCAACACCCAAAAAACAAATAATCCAATCAAGAAATGGGCCGAAGACATGAACAGACATTTCTGCAAAGAAGACATCCAGATGGCCAACAGACACATGAAAAAGTGCTCCGTATCACTCGGCATCAGGGAAATACAAATGAAAACCACAATGAGATATCACCTCTCACCAGTCAGAATGGCTAAAATCAACAAGTCAGGAAATGACAGATGCTGGCAAGGATGCAGAGAAAGGGGAACCCTCCTACACTGTTGGTGGGAATGCAAGCTGGTGCAGCCACTCTGGAAAACAGCATGGAGGTTCCTCAAAATGTTGAAAATAGAACTGCCCTATGACCCAGCAATTGCACTACTGGGTATTTACCCTAAAGATACAAACGTAGTGATCCAAAGGGGCACATGCACCCGAATGTTTATAGCAGCAATGTCCACAATAGCCAAACTATGGAAAGAACCTAGATGTCCATCAACAGATGAATGGATCAAGAAGATGTGGTATACATACACAATGGAATACTATGCAGCCATTAAAAGAAATGAAATCTTGCCATTTGCGACAACATGGATGGAACTAGAGCGTATCATGCTTAGCGAAATAAGTCAAGCAGAGAAAGACAACTATCATATGATCTCCCTGATATGAGGAAGTGGTGATGCAACATGGGGGCTTAAGTGGGTAGGAGAAGAATCAATGAAACAAGGTGGGATTGGGAGGGAGACAAACCATAAGTGACTCTTAATCTCACAAAACAAACTGAGGGTTGCTGGGGGGAGGGGGTTTGGGAGAAGGGGGTGGGATTATGAACATTGGGGAGGGTATGTGCTTTGGTGAGTGCTGTGAAGTGTGTAAACCTGGTGATTCACAGACCTGTACCCCTGGGGATAAAAATATATGTTTATAAAAAATAAAAAATTAAAAAAAAAAAGACAGAAGGACCAAGCTGGACAGACAGAATCCCTGCAGGAAGACACTAGGGAGAGTTACCTGGGGGAGATCTCATGCAGATCAATGCTGGAGGACAGATGGATTTCACAAGGAACTCTAAGGTCTCAAGGCTGATGCAAGCCAGGAAAAGGACAGCTCAGGGCTGGGATGCCTCAGGGGTATGATGAGGACAGGTGAACCTGCAGAGGGACCGAGACTAAAGAGAGGGTTCCAGGGCTCTCCCAACTGAGGCATTGAGATGAACCCGACAGGCCTGGGGGGCTTTTGCCAATGCTCACACCTGTCATCCCCAGCCCTGCTCCGGGCACCCAATCAGCGCTCAATAAAATGTCCTTTTGTCAATCAGAAATCATGCTTTCTGCCAATTTCTTTGGGTCTCACACTTGATTAGCAGCCTCTCCAGGATTCTCAGGGTGACGTGCATGAGAAAGTAGCCCAAGAGGAGCCCAAGCATAGGAAAGTAGCCCAAGAGGAGCGGCCCACACTCTTCTTGGGGCGTCTCTCGGGATAGGAGGAGTCTGGTCACTAGAACCTCTGTCTCTCTGTCCTCTCCTTCCACCATTCCTCCTCCAGCACAGAACCGTGCCCATTCCCAGCTATCTCTCTGGTCGGAGGGGCCATGGCTGTGATCTCCAGATAAGCTCTACCTCCCCGACCTTGTAGGGACCCTCCACACCCTGGTGTCCTCTCTTTCCTCAACCTGGAAACCCTGCTCTGACCTGGGCCCCCTCTGCTCCTGGCCCTTGTCCCCCTATTCCCTCCTCTGCCCACCCTGCCCAGGTCAGTTTCTGTCCACTTCACTTCCTCCCTGTCTCTCCCTCAGGCTGGACCACCCATAGGGTCCAGGACACTCCAGTAGCTCGGTTTCACAGGCTCTTGAATCTGGACTTGAATTCCTCACTGGATGGCAGGTTCAGAGATGTAAGAGGAATAGAAGGAAGCCAGGAAGAAAGTGTTGCACATACGGCCTGCTGGGAGGTTTGGGCATCTGCAAAAGCTCTGAGTTCCCCAGGAATCAGTGCAAGGAGGGAAATAGGTGCCCCACAATTTCTCTGAGAAAGACACCCTGCTGAAGGGAAACCAGTGTCTCAATGCCAAGGCCAGTACCATAATAAAACATGGAAATCTGTTTCACCCGAGGCCTCCCCAGGGATGGTACTTGGGCTCAGACACACACACAGATAACCATCCAACTGCCTCAGGATACATCAATGACCTTGAGGACCATTCCGCTGCCTCTGCATGGAGAACCCCCTGTGTTCCTGTCTCAAGATCACCATAGCCCGGTGGGGCGGGGGTGGGGGGCGGTTGCCTAGTTACAGTCCCCTGATTTGGCCCAGTGCATGCCCACCAGGCAAGCTCCTGCGCCTGGACCCAGAATGGACACCCTGGAGTCAAGTCCCAGCGTCCCACACCCACTGCAGGCCCAGCCCACACCCACTCTGCCTGATGGCCCCTTGGCTACTCCGGGGCCTATGAGTTACTCCCCACTTGTGCCCCAGCTCTGCCAAAGAAAGATAAGGTAGTATTCCAAGTGTGAGGCTCAGAAAGTCACCCATCACCTTCTGGGGGCCAGGGGAGGCATCACTTATTCAGAATTCTCTCCATTCAACCCTGGAAGTCACTGGGGAAAGCAGAGTCCATCTGGGAATGTTCTGGGTGGTGCTGTGGGGCTCCGGAGGCCAGGGGTTCTGGCCACTCTCAGACATGATGGGTGGTGAGTAGAACCGGCCCCAGCACCCACAGTCCTTCTTGCTGGGCCCCTGGGCTCCCACTCCCCCCTCTGCATTCTGGGGGCCTAAAGGGGGGTGGGCCAGGCATGTCACCACTCTGTGGTGGCCACACTAAGTGTCCTGGGTAAGTCGCTCCCTTGGCTCCTTGAGTCCATTCCCTGTGCCTGCTGTCACAAATCACCACAATCTTAGCTCCTGAAAACAACACACACTTATTATCTTACAGATCTGGAGGTCAGAAGTCTGAAACAGGTCCCAAAGACAGAAATCAAGGTATCACTGGGCCGCTCCTTCTGGGGGTTCCAGGGGAGAATCTGTGACCATATTCCTGGGCTCGTGACACCCCCTTCCCTCTTGCCAAAGCTGCAGTGGCATCTTCAAGTCTCTCCCTTTCTCTCTAACCTCTGCTTCCACCGCCACAACTCCTCTCTCCCTACCTCCCTCCTCTTTTAGAAAGATTCTAGCTGGGGCCACCCACGTAATCCAGGATCACCTCCCCACCACAAGGTCCTCAATTCCAGCACATCTGCAAAACCCTTGTTGCCAGGTAAAAAACTATATTCTGGGGGTTAATAGGTGGACACCTCTGGGGACCTTATTCAGCTGACTGTAACTCCATTGCCCCGTTCCCTGGGTGTCTGAGAACTCTCTTCCGTATTCCTTTCTCTCCCTGCATCCTGCTCAGTCTGGGCCACCTTTGGGGCCTCCTCAGCCCAGACTCTCCCCCCCTTTTCTCTGGTCTCCTTCAGGCCCTTCTCCTCCTGGGGTCACAGGAAAAGGACTTTGATTTTAGCTACGGCTTTACGGCATTCTTTCCAGGAGGTCCCCAGTTAAATGCTCTCCAGGCCTTACCTATCACTGCCTTCTATCCTTGGAGGAAGAGCCTCTTATACTCCTTGTCCTAAGAATGGAGACACCAAGGCCCAGAGACCCTGAGTGACTTGCCCAAGGTCACAGCAGGGAGTCAACCTGGACACCCCATCACTACCTACTCCAGATCTCGGCTCCTGACCCCAGGTCACAGGCCACTGTTAGCTCCCTGTCCACCTCAGCCAGGCCCTCCTGATTTGTCCAGCTACCTCCCTGGAGAGCTCTGAGCCCCTCTGAACTCAGGTCCCTGTCCCGGGACCCACGGCCTCAGGGGATAGAGTTATGGGGGCCAACGAGAGACCGAGGAAAACAGAGCCTGAGTCAGAGTGTCTGGAGTCCTCACGCCCCTTCACCTTCCTCTGGGTCAAAAATCAGGGTCAGGGCGCTTGGGAAAGGAGCCAAGAGAGGGTCCCCTCCCCCTGGAGGCCCCATTTCAGGCTCAGTTCTGGGAGGTGAGGGTCACGGCAGGGCTTACGTTGGTTGCCCTAGCACCAAAAGCATCAGTCCTTGGCAGTTGGCTTCTCCAGCTCAATCCCCCAACTCCCTTGTCCCAGCTGCTGCCCATCAGGATCTGTAACACCTTCAGTCAGGGGATAATCTCCTGAGGGAAAAACACACAAAACTTCTGGTATGGGATTCCAGGGGAAGGGGGTCCGGTGCCAACCAGAGTGGCTGCTTCAGGGCAAGCTGTCAAAAGGCCCCATTGACGCAAGTGGCATTCTCCAGGTAGAAGGCCAGGACAGAACACACCCTGACAGGTGAGGTCACTGGGCTGCTTTTCCACTCGGTTCTTGACCACCACCCCCACCCCAGTCCACCTCCACCCCTGCCCTTTCCTGCTGAGGACCTTCCAGAACTCCTCTGTTTCCTCTAGGATTACATCTGGAAGCGAGCTTTGGTGGTATAGTGGTGAGCATAGCTGCCTTCCAGGATTATGTCTGGAGATGTGAGGTGTCCCCACAGCTCCAGGAGAAGGTGCAGAGGGGTGTGCAGCAGAGGAGACGGGACTTCTAGAACCTTCAGATCCCAGGATGGACAGACACCCTATGAGGAAGTATGGGGCTGGGTGGGGATGGGGATAGCAGAGCGTGGTGCTTTGCCCTGTGGGACCCACCTCCCAAAAACTCTCCCACCCAACCCTCAGTGAAATGTTAGTGACACTCTTCCCTGAGGTCACTGCAATTGCATGTCACTCCAGTCCCCTTCCCTAGGCCCAGCACCAGCTTTCAGGCCTCCACATCTCCATGTGAGGAGCCACTGTCCCTGCCAATGGCCATGACAGGACCACAGACATATATCCCAGGGAGAAGAAGTAAGCCGGAAGTAATGAAAGGCCTGGACTCAGAGATGGCCCATCTCTGACCCAACAGACTCTTGAGGATTCTATTTCCCAACCAGAAATTAACGGGGCATCTGTGTGTGAACCCATCCCTCTAACAGATTGTGTGGGAAAGCCCCCCTAAAGCTGGGTCGCCAGGCACTCCGTCAGAGCCTCTGACCTCTGACCTTCCTCAGTTATCGGGCACCCCCAGGAGCTTCCAAGGCACTTGGTCACTCCAGAGTAGACCATCTGGAGCCCCAGTCTGCCCCTCAAGCACCCCACCCCCATACATGCTCTGATCCTCCAGGATGGCACAGCCAGGCCAATCCACCTGCCCATCACCTTCTCCTGTCCCCTTGGCCATAAACCTACTCTTTCTCCCACCCCCACAATGCATCTTGCATGCCACCTTCTGTCCTGTTGCTACCTACCTCTCCCCTGCCCCCACCTCCAGGGGTCCATGTACCCCTTGACCCTGTCTCAAACCAGGGTCTCCTGTCACCCCCCACCTGTCCCCTGCATTTTGCCAGGGCACCAATGGCCCTCAAGTGCCCTGATCCAAGGGTCTCCTCACCATCCTCCTCTCTGCCGAACTTCTGGGCAGACTTGAGGACTGCACACCAGTCTTACCACGTTGAAATCCTCAGGCCCCCAAGGCCCATCTCATGAGTCCTCCTTTCTATCTTCCATCCTCTTCCACCCGCTTTGTTCTGCTGTCACCCATCAGGGCCACGGGGAGCTGGCCCCTGCGCCTACTCTTTCTTTCTCTCTGCAAGCCATGAAATGGATCTAAAAAGGTCTCTTTTTTTTACCGACCCAATCTTCCAGCCTGGCCTTGGGGTCAACCACCCAACCGGACTGCTGACGTCACTCTGGATGGTGGTGGCCTGCTCCAGCAGAGTGATGCACGACTCAGAGATGCGGGATGCCCCGAGGTGGGGGCCGTACCTCCCTTCATCCCACAAACCCTTGACCGGATGCCGGACTAACGTCACTGGCGCTCCCCATGACTGCTGCCCTGGGGTGGGGCTGTCCTCCCCCTCGAGATGTTAGCCCACTAGCCATATGGATGGCGACCCCCTGGCTGAGTGCTGCTTCTGGGGAAGCTTGGCACTGATGTCTGACATGCATGTCCTGTGTAATTCCCAGACCACACCCCAAGCAGGTGCTAATACCCCCCCCCAAACACACCTTAAGGTTGAGGAGGCAGACGTTCCCAGAGCTGGTCAGGGTCACACAGATGGAAGATACCCAGGCCTCCAGACCCAAGGTCACCATACCTCCCCCCACCCCATACAAGACAGGAAGCTGTGCCTGCCTGGGTCCTGCGAATATCCAGGGATCCCCAGCCTGAAGCCACTGTGTCTTGTGAGGAGGCCATGCCTGCATCAGACCAGGAAAAGGTGCTAAGCATATAGAATCCCACAACCTCCAGAAATCAGAGGCATCCTGAAGGTTCTGTGGGACCTGAATTCTTCATTCTACATTGACTGAGGGTGGGTAGGAAGCGGGCAGGAGGGGAGTCATGGGAGGACTCTCTGAATCCAGAAAGCAAAGCAAGGGCAAGTGTTATGTACCAATTTCACAGATGAGAGAACTGAGGCTCTGGTGGTGGATGGGCAGGGGCACTGCCAGGGTCACATGGCTGGTTGCTGCCAACCTGCTCCCCAGGCTCTTTCCACAGGAGCTCAGCCCAATATGATATGTCATTCATTCATTCACACCCTCCTTCATTCAACAGTCCCTCAGTGAGCACTGCTGTGGGCCAGGGCTGAGTGCAAGGGACCAGGACCCCGTGCCCAGGAAGAGCTCATATGCTAGGGAAAACAGCTGTGTAGACTGCCACTGACCCCACCCTCATCCCTGAGCCCCCACATCAGCTCCCAGCCCAGGGAGGATCTGATGCAGCAGATTCTGCTCACTTAAGATTGAACCAACAGAAACATCAGCAGGATGCCATCACAGTCCCTCCTGGACCCTTGATGTCCCTGTTAGGACTGTCATAGCCCATTTCACTGAAGGTCACTGAGCATAAGGGTTGCACTGGGGCTGCCCTGCCCAGGTAAGAGCAGGGTCATCCCTCCCTGGAAGGAGTGATGGCCCTGGGGCACATCAGGCAGGCAAGTCCACATAGGATGGAGAAGAGGGACAAGTCTCAGGAGGGGGCTTGACCTGGCCCTGCCTGCCTAGCTGTAGGACCCAGGGCAGCCCCCTCCCTTGGGGCTTCCTTCCTACTGGAGGCCTGGGCTGAAGGACAGGACTGGGACTGAGTCAGATGGGGGAGGGAGGCTGTGACTTCCTTCTCAGCCCGAAAGACCGAGCCCAGAATAGCCTCAGGCAGGGGAGGGCAGAGGGACCTGGGGGGATGGGCGAAGAGAGGTGTCAGCTCTGGGACCTGGGGGAGGGTAGGAGAGGGAGGTGGCTGCTGAGGGCCCTGGGGGAGGGGAGGGAGGACATAGAGAGGTGTTAGCTCTGGGCCCTGGGGGAGGGTAGGAGTGGGAGGTGACTGCTGAGGGCTCTTGGGGAGGGGAGGGAGGAGAAGGAGAGGTGCCAGATCTGGGCCCTAGGGAAGGGGGAGGAGAGGTGACTGCTCAGAATATGGGGAAAGCCCAGGGCTCCTGCTGAGCTGAGCTAAGTGACTCACCCATCCACCCAGCCCCCATCCAAGCCTGCACAGGCACCAAGATACTGCTGCCCAGCCAAGCCTGGACAGGAGGACACCCTCTTCCTCCACCCCCCAGTATTCACGGAGTCCAGCAGAAGTGGGAACAGGGTGTGACCCCAGCCTGTGTTTTATGGAGACGTAGGCACTACCAAGAAACCTGGGTTTCCAGGCACCTGGATAATATAGTTTCAAGGGGCGTCAAACAGCTCCCCACTGGACAGCCCACTGGCACGACATAGCACAGTGACAGTCCACACCTCAGAGTGGGCTCCCCTTCACCCTCCGTCCCTTCCCACACAGCAGTGTCCTCTCCAGGGCCTCTGTGCCCTCCCACGCCCCACCCCAGTTGCATCCTCCTGTGTGATCCCACATCTAACCTCCCCCATGTGGCTCCTGAACAGCTTGTCAGGGAGGAACAGTAACCCTGGCCCCACACACGGGAATGTCTCAAACCAGCATCTGCAGAGCTGGCGGGGTCTTTCCCAAACACACTGTCGGGCAACGTCCCGAGACCTTGCTCCCTCTAGAGTGATCTGGGGGACCCTCTGCTCCCGTTCAGACACCTTGAGCAATTGCCGATGACCACAAATGTCACAGAAGGTAAGGGCCAGTTTTTCTAGAAAGCTAGTTGATGACTTGGGATTATGGCAAACCTTATTTGGCCAGGAACCCCATAAGCAACAGTCACCCCCAAGAACCCCATAAGGGACAGTCCACCCCCAAGAACAGAACACCTGTGCCTAGTGAGGGGTGGGTTATTGCGGGGGACCCGCATCCTGGATTTCCCTGGACATTCCCAGTTCAGGCCTGTGTTCCAGTGTGATTTTTTTTTTAAAGATTTTATTTTTTATATTATTTATTTGAGAGAAAGATAGGGAGAGAGAGCATGAGTGAGGAGAAGGGCAGAGAGAGAAGCAGACTCCCCGTGGAGCCCGATGCAGGACTCGATCCCGGGACTCCGAGATCATGACCTGAGCCGAAGGCAGTTGTCCAACCAACTGAGCCACCCAGGCGTCCCTCCAGTGTGATTATTAATAGCAACCCTTCCACTTCCAGAAATGTCCCAGTTTGAATAATAAATTTTGATCATCTGAGCTCATAACTGTTTGCTGAATGACTGAATGAATCCTCCTTATGATGAGTTAAAATGGGGGGGTCAGGGCCAGCTCCGGGCCCCAAAGTCAGCCGTGAGACATACCCACAGCCCGGCACCGTCCAGAGCTCTGTGAGCCAGCCTTGACAGGGGCACCACGATGGAACCGGCAGTTGCCAAGATGACCTCACCAGGGGCCACAGCCGGTGGTCACCATGGGGTTCCTGGTCTCTGCGGGCCCCACCCAGAGCCCCCAGGTGTGAGCTCACACCAGCCAGCCTGTGAGAGACCTGGAATCCTAGAGAAATGTCTTGGGAAACCAGAACAGGGACCAGGGACAGGGCTGGGTAGCTTCTGTGGCCAGCGTCACAGAGCTGGGGTCATCAGACGCCCCTGTGTCCACACTGGGACAGAGTAGCTGATGGTCAACATGACCCACGGGGGTACCCTCTCCCCCCTTGTAGTCACACCCTCTTCCTGCAGCCACATGAGTGCCCTTGACTTGCTCAAGGTGGACCTGGGACACCTCAGGTCCTTCCTGCTCCTCAGTATCCAGCCCAGGGACATCTGATGCCAGGGTTAATGGACACTGAGGGTCCACCGAGCCACCACTGTGCCCAGTGCTTTGTGGTCAGGAGACTGGACCAGCCATGTGTCTTCACTCTCCTTCATGGGGAGATGTAGGCTCTCCTGACCACCCTGGGAGGAGAGAGAAAGCTGCGGTCAGACCAGGCCTCACTCCCAGCAGAGGACAGAAAGACTGCCACGGGCCAGACAGTAGAGTGCAGCTCTCTGAGGGAAGGGGTGCTGGTCCCGGTGCCGCAGGGCAGAGCAGGCTGGAGAAGGTAGGACCCCAGACCATCTGGGAGGCCCCATCCTCAAGGGCTCCTAGTCAGACAGGTGCTCCAACTCAGTTCTCATGTGGACCAAGGCCCAGCATGGATGAGGCTTCAGTGTAGACACGACCCAGAGCAAATTCACCTGCTCAACATCTCTTTCCTGAGCACCTACTATGTGTGGGCCCACAGCAGGGACAAGGCAGGCGCAGCCCTGCTCGGAGCACTCACGTTTGGGGGAGATGGAAGCAAGCCTAACAGGTACATGAGCGGTGTGGCAGGAGACAGGGTTTGTGCCTTGGGGAAAATAAAGTGGGGTGAAAGAAGCCAGGTGGCATCTGGCCGAGGTCTCCCAACAACACAGCTGGAAGAGGCCAGGGGCTAGGAGGATCCCTGACTGGGGGCTGGGTCCCTATAGTTAGAATTAGCTGCTTGGGGCCTCAGTTTCCCTTCTGTGCAGCCTGGTTAACAATAATGGAACCTCGTCCCCTGAGGGAGGGGTTTGACAATCATGGAAAAATGGGTGTGTTTTGTTTGTCTCTGTGGTTGATTATCGTTATCATTGGGCTGTTCCAACTCTAGTCAGCCTCAGGCCAGCACCCAGGCCCGCAGCTGGTCTCCCCACAGGCCTGGCACCCTCACCCCAGTGCAGCTGGCCTGGTGAAACCAAGAGTCCCCAATCCCCAAAATAGCTGGGGAAACCCAGACCGGCCCCAGCCCCAGTAGCAGGTGCCTCTACCTCCCCAGAGGGGGCAGGGGTTCCAGCTCCAGAAGATTCCACAAGCCCAGCTGGAGGAGGGCCGCACATCCCAGTATCAAGGCCACCCAAGCCCCAGTGCCCAGGCCTGAGGTGGGCAAGTTTTGAGATCACAGTAAACAGTCAGGAGCAGTATTCTGTTCTAGAATACTGTGTTCATGTCAATCCTCCCCCTCTTGGGATGCCCCCTGAACCTTCTTAGGTGCCACGCATGGAGCTGTGGACACAGGCAGACACTTGTCACTCAGAGGAGGCCTGAGTAGCTGGTCAGGGCTGGATGTGGGACCCTGGGTCACACCTCACCTGCTGCTCCCAGACATGGAACTCTTGGGATTGGGCCAAGTACAGGGAAGTGGGGACGTAGACCCTCACGATTGTTGTCCTGGGAGCCCCGAGTCTGGGTAGCCTGGAAGCACAGCTGCCCCTCAGGAGAACTCATGGGGTCCTTCCTCAGTAGTCAGGACCTCAGATCAGTCAGTAATTCATCTGTCGGTCCACACATCCATTTGTTCATCTGTCCATCCATTCATCACTTATCCACCCATCCATCCACAAAGGCTTTCTGGGGCTTGGCCTGTGAGGGGTTCTTAGCTTTCCATGTCCCAAGAAGGGTGGGACTGGTCTAGCCAAGATCAAAGTGAGACCTGGAGTGTACTTGCTTTCATCTTTGGAAGAGAGGCTTCAGGTACAATTCACTGCCTAATCTGGCCCTGCACTGGGAGCTAGGGCGAGATGCTAAGGGCAAATGTGGGCCAGCGTGGTAAGGCCTGATGACTCCCTGCCTAGTGGGTAACCAAACTCCCCAAGCTTCCTGCCACCCCCATTATAGACCTTCTTGATCTACCCTCCAGGCTGACCTCCCCTATTCTCTTCTTACCCCTGCCCCATCCTTCCATAATCAAAGAGGCTCCCAGGACATTCCAGGGCTCAGAGGTCTTGGTGGGAGTGGGGAATGGGAACCCAGTATTCAGCACAGTTATGCCCAAAAATGACAAATCTGTCCCACCAGCTCATTCTGGTGGGGGGCACCATCAGTAATGCCCCCAGTCCAGGGAAGCCAGGAGCCAGGCCTACTGGCCTCAGCCATAACACCATGTCACCTGACATATGAGATATAAAGTGTCCCATGGGCAGGCCCCAGGGCAAGTGCCCCTACTGATGACACCAAGGGAGTGTGGCCCTCACCCCAGCCATGGCCAATCAGCTCATCAACCACTGTTCACTCACCGCACCCCTCACCTACCCCTCAACAGACACATACATGCCTGGCCCTGGTCAGGTCCTGGAGGTGAAGCTAGGACATTGGACGCTCATCCCTGCCCAACCTGGAGCTCACAGTGCAGATGAGACTCTCCTCCCCCATAAACATTAGTAGAGAAGACAGGGCGTAGGGGATTCTGGGGGTCATGCACAGTAAGCAAATGTGGTCTGGTGGCAGCAACAACTTCTATAACCTCAAAACAGAGCCTGGGAGCTAGACCCCCAGGGCTCGAAGGACAGAGGTAGGCAGAGCATCCTGGGGGGCACAGCATGAGCAAAGGCCCAGAGGGGAACAGTAGCACCTCTCAGCTGGTGCTCTCCAGTTTCACTAAAGCCCCCTGACCCCTCCAGCTTGAAGAACCCAACCTCCTGTCTCCCGTGCCACCTGGCCTGCCATCCCGTTCACCACCCAGAAAGCCCTAGGATTCTGTGCCACATGGCTGGGTCCTGCCCTGGGGAGGAAGGAGAATCAGATAGTGACCACTGGGCAGAGAAGAGACGCACCAAGGATGCTGGGAAACAGGCCAGGGCAGGTCCCAGGGGCTTGCGGGAGTTCTCTGGGGTGGAGGAGTGGTCAGTGCCATGGGCCAGGAACAGACGGGGCAAGAGACAGAACACACATGCTGAGCCAGCCAGTGGGCTGGAGTGTCCAGAGTCCCGGAGCCTAGCAGAAGGGCAGGGGCAGAGCCCTGAAGGCCTCAGCACTGACTAGAGCTTTGGTTGCAAAAGCAACTGATCCCTGAGACCCTAGTGAGTGGCTGATTGTCGCTGTAGCACTTACGAAACATGGGGCACATGGTATTCAGCTGAGCCCCTCAGGGATTCTGTGAGGCTGACAGCCAGGGCCATCGTCCCATTTCACCAGCAGGGAAACTGAGGCTCAAAAGGGTTATCCCAGAGTGAGTCGGAGCAGCTCCTGCGACTCCCAGCCTGGGACCTCGCACTGATGGATGGGGAGACTGAGGCCAGCAGAGGACGGGGCCCGCTGAGCTCACACAGGGGTGCTCTGTGTGGAGAGCTGCCCTCTCCAGGCACCAGACATGCTCACACGCGGTGACCTCCCTCCATCACTCTGCAGCCCCAATTCCCTCTCAGGGTGCAGAAAGGAGGTCCAAGTGTGGATGTCAGGCTGAGCCAGGAGTGCAGACCCCAGTGACAGTACCTCTACCCCATGGCTGAGAGGAGGGAGGGCCAGAAGGCAAAAGGCCTCAGGGAAACTCTGTCGTGGAAGGCCAGGCCCCAGGGTCAGGCAGGCAGGGGTCCCCACCCACAGACAAGCTTTCTCCGCCCTTGACCTTGGGCGATTTGCGTCCCCTCTGTGGGCCTCAGTTTCCTCGTCTGTACAAGGGGGGAGATAACTCACCTCTCCCCCACAGGGCGGGTGTGGGACTCAAAATAATGCCTGTGACTTGCCTGAGCGAGGGTAACCCTCAGCAACCACCAGTATTGCTGTCATCTCCTGGGCTCTTGCCCAGGGGACAACTTTGGCATGCTGTGTGACCTTGGGCATTTCCCTTGTCCTTGCTGGGCCCCAACCTTCCTTTCTGCTCAAGGAGAGCTGGGTGAGGAGCCCCAAGGATCAGAAACTGGGAGGAAACTAGGATTTCTGGATGCAGGGTTTGCTCACGGAGGCGGATCTACAGGGGCAGCGAAGCCCAGAGTGGGAGCTTGGTGGGGGAGGAGAGTCAGGCAAGTGGCTGCCTTGCCTACAGCTGGCCACCCCTGGGAATCCCCAAGCTAAAGTTAACCCCGCGTTGGCTGAAACCAGAACTCCAAGTAACCAAAAGAGAGAAGTAAGGGGAAGAGAAACCCAGCCTGTAGCCAGCAGGGCGTGGGATGTGCGACAAACAGGGCCAGGTGTGGCTGGGGACTAGGACAGGGGCAGTTTCAGGGCTGTAACCGGATGTTTGTGCAGCTCACAGATGGGGGTGGCAGAGCCCTCCCCAACCCCGCCCCCTTGGAGCCCTGGCCAGGTTGTGGTGCTGCCCCCTGGCTGCCTCCTTGAGCTCTACCTGGAGTCCTGGAATCCTGGAGGGCCAGGCCTTAAGGGATCTCAGAACCTGCCAGGGGTGGTCCTCCCCTTTCAATAAGGCCCCAAGGAAGGGAGGAAGGGATGGCCAGCACACAAAGGGGGGCCGGAGCTCTGGAACTCCAGTCTTAGGTCCTCCCAGCAGCAGAACGAACAGGTGAGTGGACCAGTGGGTGAACACAAGCATTCTGACTTTCCAAGACCTCATGATTCCAAGGGGACTCAGGGAGACACAGTCCAGCCTTTCTGGAGGAAATTCATCCCCTGTGTCCATGGCCTGTTAAAGTACTTCCATTTGATCCCAGAGTCCTGTTTCTAACAGTCCTATGTTCAGACAGCCTAATGTTCACAGCTCCAAACAGCCTCAGATAAGTGCCACGGGCCACTTCCACAGTGGGGGCAGTGGGACAGGCTGATGATAAGAAGAGGTCTCATCTGAGCCCATCCTTGTGAAAAGGACATGATTGTATGCAGAGAAAATCTGGAGGCATACACACTGACATACCACTCTCTGGTAGTGAGAGCAGATGTTTGCTTTATTTTCCTCTTTATTCTTTTCAGTGTTTTCTGATTTCTCAAAGAACATGTGTTACTTTTATAATCAGAAAACGAAACAATAAACTGTGTTAAGATCAATGATCCTCTAAAAATGGTGTCTTGGAAGACCTGAACGGCATCTAATGTCTTGAACATGCTGTTAGCCCAAAGAGGTTGCAAGACAGGATGTTACATATGTGAGCATGTGTCTCTGCCTCTTTTTCCATAATGACACCCATATCTGTGTCTCTGAGCTGGAGCCAACTGTGGCTGAAACTACAGATAAGCTTGGTTTCCATTTTGCACATTTGACTTTTCTGATTTTTCTACAAAGATTATGCATTTATTTTGTGATTTTGAAAAAAAAAAAAAAAGGCTTTTTTTTTTCTCACTTAAATAAGCATGTTTATTCCAATCACTTCACATCCAGCAAATATTTCAGGCCAGGTACACAGTTTGGGATGACATGAATGGAGAGATGGAGAGCCATCCCTCTTGGGCAGTGGTAAAATGGGTGGAACGTATATGGAAAGAGGTCATTTCAATACTAACATGGATTCTCATCCCTAAACCTCAGGTCCTGTCCACATACATGAAACTCTGTCCTAGCTCCAGCTCCACACAGAGACAGGAAGCAGAAAGGAAGTTGCTAGACCATTAATAAAAGAAGGTATTCCAGGGGTGGTGAAGAATTAGCAGCAGGCATTTGGCAAGGAAGATTGGAGGAAAGCATTGCCTTTTAAAGGCAGCTGAAGACAGAGGAGTGAGAAATTTCAAACCAAAAGTTTAAACAATTTCTGCAAATAGTAATAAAAAGCTTCCTGCAAATAAAACAGATTAGTGTGGGGCAAGGTTAGTCCAGAATTGACAGCTATGAAGGAAAGAAGCACTCTCTGAAGACCAGAATAAATTTTGAGAGTTTTTATCTGTTCCTTGGACAGAAAGAATTATATGAGAGTTCAGAGCTTGGTATGCACAGGTGGGAAGACCTAGGTTGAGAAACTTCTCTGCCACATAGATGACAATATACCTTGGCAATGACTCCCTCTCCCCAAACTGTGATCTAGTCAATATTGATCATATTAGTTGTTACCTCCTATGTCCATTGTGAGGAATGCAAAAGAAAATGCGCACAAATTCCTTCCCAGAAAGTCTGCTTCAAACACTGGATCATTGAAACAGGTTAAAAATTGCTACTGGAGCCTCACTCTTCAGTACCCATACTTGGTTAATTCTGATCTTCTTTATATTAGTAATACCGTGAGTTGCATAGATGTCATTTCTCTTACATTCTTAAAATCTTGAAAGAAACTCTCCACTTAAGGGGCACCTGAGTGGCTCAGTGGATTAAGCATCTCACTCTTAGTTTCAGCTCAGGTCGTGATCTCAAGGTCATGATTTCAGGGTCATGAGGTCGACCCTTATGTCAGGCTCCTCGCTCAGTTCAGAATCTATATGAAATTCTCTCTCCCTCTCCCTTTACCCCTCCCACTCATTCTCTCTCTCTTTCTCAAATAAATCTTTTTTAAAAAACCTCTCCACTTAAGGTCATTGCCACCCATCTGTTTTATAAGTAACGATAAAAACAGCCACTGTTTCTTGGCTGTTCACTCCTCCCTTTCTCCCCCCAAAAATACAAGTTTTTATCCCATGTTTTAGTCAGGGGCTAAAATTACCTAGCGTGACCTAGAGCCCAAAAGAGCAGGAACTCAACAGCCACCACTCGAGTCTATCTGCTCCGTGCCTCAGCTGCCCCTTCCAGGACCCTCACTGACAAAGGGAAAGATGCTGCCCCCAAAGAGATGTGGCTCCTTCCCTGGTCTGCAGTTCGTCTTATCCCCAGCTCAGTACCTGGGAACTGCAAGGCTCTCAACAAACAATCTGAATGAGGGAAGAAGGAAAGAAGAGATGGATGTGTGCCCTGGGTGAATGATTGATAAATGGGTAGATGGGTGGTTGGAAAACTGAAGGATGGATAGATGAGTAGGCAAAGTGATGGGTCATGGATAGGACAGTAATTAGATGGGTGAATGGACAGACAGATGGTGGGTGGGTAGATCCTAACCATGAGAAACACAGACCTTTGGCACCTGGCAGCTCTGTGCAGTGTCTGAACTCAACACTTAGGTTCTGATGCTGATGCTGACTTGCGGGTGACCTTGGAGTTGTCATTACCTTAATGTCTCTAAGCTTGTCCCCTCACAGGCAACCAAGATATGGGTCAGTACCTGCCCTGTGCACCTTACTTACCTCAACTGCTGGGAAGTCAATTGAAAGGATAGACAGAAATAAAGGTGCCTTAAGAACTCTAGAGGGCTTCCCAGGTGCACTATTGGCATGGAAGGACCTTGCAGGTCATTAAGCTAACTCCCCCCAGAGTTGGATCACAGCTTGTGGGAAGAGCCTGAGCTTGGAGCCCAGACAGGCCTGGGTTCCAGTCCTGACTCCACCACTTTCTAAGTGCATGACGTGACGCAGGTGACTATCTTCTCTGTGATGTGCAAGCAATGACACTGACAATCATCCCTCAGGGCTATGTAAGGATTTAGGGGGATAATTCTGGAAACTGCTTAGCCCAGCACCTGGCAGGTATAAAATAATGGATCTGAGATCTGCTGTCTGGAGTCACCAAAAAGAGGCTCAACTGCCCCCTCCCCGTAGGAAGCCCTGGAGGCCAGAGATATCCTAGGATATCTAACTCAGAAGTTCACAAAACCCTGAAATATATCTGTATAAATGTGCATTGTGGGGAGAGATTCAGGGCTTTGGGCAGAAAGCGGTTATGACCTTCTGAGAGTTAACCATACTGATCTAATCTATAACACTCATTTAGGAGACTGAGACCAGAGGCTCACCCAAGAGCACTTTGTGGGGCAGGGTACAGCAAAGCCCACAGGGATTCAGTCCACTGTGAGAACTTCCCTGCCCAGGAACAAGGCCCTGCCTTGGAACACAGGCCTGAGATAGTATTACCGCCACCGGGAAGCAGTGTGCACCAGGCAGAGGCTTCCAGGTTTAGGGCGAGCGGGGATAGAAACAGCATGGGCCACAATTTAGATGGGGCAGTAAGACCGTGCGAGAATTTCAACTTCCTTTTTAAATTTGTCTCTCAAAGTTCTTATAAGAAGGTTTGAACAACAAAGTTAAGTTGAGGGAGAAAGAGGTAGTGGCTTGTAGAAAAACAACTTGACCTGCTCCCCAGGGACCTGCAGTTCTAGTTCATGAGCTCATGTTAACAAAAACTATCAAAACCAGAGTCTGAAACGAAAAGAGTTTCTCAAACACGAGTGTGATGGAGAGTCGGCCAGAGGACGTGGAGCGGAGAATCCAGGAAAGGGATCACTGAGCCTGGAAGAGATTTCTCTCCTACATCAGGGCCATCCTAGCAGATAGATTCAGGCACCTCCAGCTGGAGGGGTCGGGGGTGTGCCAACTCCAGGCCCAGGTAGAGGCAACAGGATGTCGATACACAACAGGGACACAGATGTCAGCTCGGCCTAAGGAAGAATCACCTTGTTTGTTTTCAGGTTCCTCTGAAAATAGTTTATTGGTCTTGGTCTTTGTCAACAGCCTGAGAAGTACAGAAAAACAAACCAGAGGGGGAGAAAAGCACCCCTCACACTGCACCCAGAAGAGCCCCAGCTGATATTTTGATGGACCTCCTTCTATTTTAATCGTCTCTTCATTGTAAACTATAACAACCACAAAATAAATAAAGTGCATCTGTAAATTTAATAAGTGACAATAGCAGTGGCAACAGCTACACAACATGGTGAATGTTCTAGGTGACCCAGCTGTTCATTTTAAATGGTGAGCTCTCTATGATGTGGACTGTTCATTAATTAGCCCCTTGGGCTCTGAACGTGCCCAGGACGTCAGCGGTCCCTGGGTCAACCGTCCCTTTACTCTTTCCCAAAGTTCTATGTTTTCTCTGTGACCTTGAACCAACTATTTCTCAGCTTCACCTGGTTTTGAACTTCCCATAGATCCAGTGTGACTGGGTGTGTTTTCTCTCTCTCTCTCTCTCCACACAGCATCTGTGCTTTCCAGCCCTGCTGACCTGACAAGGCTCCATTGTTCGCCTGGGCGGGCGCTGACAAGCCACCACCTGGCCATGCCTGGTCCTGGGCAATGTTGGACAGGTCTGCCCCCTCTGGAACCGGCCACCAACACCTCTGGAGCCCGGAGTGAGGTTTCTCTGGGGCCCTGGCATGGGACAGTGTCTTGTTTTCATTTGTTCTCTTCTTAAAAATGGGAGACAGCCTTTGGTGAGTGCTGTGAAGTGTGTAAACCTGGTGATTCACAGACCTGTACCCCTGGGGATAAAAATATATGTTTATAAAAAATAAAAAATTTTTTAAAAAATGGAGACAGCTTAGTTTTTTCCTGATTACAAAAAGAAATTCAAAGATTCTTTTAAAAGAAAACAGAAGGAAAGTATAAAGAAGTGGCCAGCACAGCCTGGAGATGGCTCTGGTCTTATCTGGTGTACATCCTTCAAGGCTTGACCTTGCATTTTACACAGACAACAAATAGGTGACAGATGATAGACGATGGACGATGGACAAGAGACGATAGACAGACGATAGATGATTGATAGACAACAGACAAGAGCTAGATGGAGACCTTTTGTCACCGAACAACACAGCCACGCAGGGGTGAGGAAACCTGGATGTGCATCACCCTTGTGAGCCCGAGGCTCTAATGACGCTCAGGCAGCCTGTCCCAGGTCCCACCAGTGCCAGTGTTCCATACATAAGGCACCCAACGCTCCAGCCTCCTTCCTTGTGCATCAGTCCCACCACAGACCTCAGGTTAACCATGGCCACATGGATGGAAGATCCTGCCTGTCTAAGGCTTTAGAAGAATGTTACAGACAGACTTCCAGAAAGGCAGCACACACACCCCACACCCCCTAGAGCCCAGAAGTCCTGCCTAGACCCTGAGGAAGGGACAGCTGGGGCGTGGACAGAGACACACCTGAGGACACTGCCCTCCCACCAGCCCCACTCTGATCTCAGCTCTGCCCTGAGGCAGGGCGCAGAGGGGGCTCTGAGA
The DNA here is from genome assembly GCF_011764305.1 of Mustela putorius furo. NCBI lineage: Eukaryota > Metazoa > Chordata > Mammalia > Carnivora > Mustelidae > Mustela > Mustela putorius. Next base: position 1,456,368 of record NW_025422010.1, read on the forward strand.
CATCTCCCCAGCTTCTTGGGGCACCCACCATGGGGTGACCCCTCCTCAGGAGGTCTCAGACCCCTCTCCCCAGTGATTACTCTGTGAATCCTAAGCAGCACCGAGCCCCAGGTGGGAGAAGGCTCAGCGTTGTGAGCTTGGCCTCTGGCTGATCTAAGGGGGCTGGGAGGGTATGAATGCTGGAATGGGGGGCGGTGGGCCAGGGGCTGTAGAACCCACATGCGTGGGGCTCTGAGAAGGCACCAGAGGCCCTGCTAGTAGTCCCCATGGTCAGGACCCAGGGAGGGGATTTGGTCCCCGTTGCCCCAGATAACATATGGTTCCTCCATTTCTGAGGCCAGAGGCCCATCTGGCCTTCTTGGGGCAGCTGCTCTTGATGTGGAGGTTGGAGGGGAGACCTCCAGCATCAGGGCCTGGTGCCTCCATCCTGGTAGGGAAGGGTATTAGAGCCCGAGCTGTCAGGCCCATCAGGGGTCCTGGCTACCCAGGAGCTAGAGAGGAGTTGGGGATGGGGGTTCCTGGGGGGTCCCAGAAGGGACCTTAGAGACTGGGCTACATACACCCAGCTTTCACAGGAGAAACTGAGGCCTGCAGGTGGCAAAGGACCTGCCCGGGGCACACTTAAGCCTGGCCACCAGACTCAAGGTCAGTGTTCTCTCCCACATGGCCCTCACATGCCCTTGGCCCTGAGGGGGTCCCCTTCTCCACTGGGCTCCAGCTCTGTGACCTGTACCCTGAGCCTCAGCATAAACTACTCTGGGATAAAGATCCCTCAAGGTCCGCAGTCAAGTTCAGGAAGTCAGCATTCCCCATTCCAGGCCTCCCAGCCTCAGGCTCCTCTCTGGTCAACAGGCCCCAGCCTGGCTTAGCTCATGCAAACCCCGTGCCTGCCTGCCTGCCTGCCTGCCTCCCTCTGGGCCTGCAGCACTGGAGCACATTCAAGACTGAAAATCACAGCCCAGTCTCTCAGCTTCTTGCTCAAGATCCTACCAGCCAAGATCCAGGCTCAGGGGCAATGTCCACAGGGGGCCCCGTGTGATCTTTCTGTCCGTGGGTCTCTGTCCCACCTCAAGCAGCCAGCACACGAGGGCCACAGGAATGGTGTCTGGTGCTTATTTGTTGTGAACGTGAAGGCTGCACGGTGCCTGAGAGAAAAAGCAGTCCCCCTCATACAGGCCTTCCTTCCAGGCCTCAGGGAGCAGAGTGACCACACCGCCTCACACCTCATGTCTCAGGTTCCTTCTGACGGGCCAGCTCCTCCCTGCCCAGCGCTCTCCCACTCCAAGGGGCCTCAGTGCTCCCACAGAGAGGACTTCAGGCCTTCCAGGAGCTGACCCCACAAGCGGGATGGCCGAGGGGTTGGGAACCCAGCCAGGCAGTACCGTGCACAGTGCTGAGGTGTCCCCCACACGGGGGACATCACTACCTTCCCTGACCATCCTCCATGGGCCACAAGGGAGGTGTCCTGGCTGCGTTTCCGGTCAACATATCCCGAGTGTCCCTGTACAGTACAACACACAAACACACATACACACACACTCACACATACACACGTGCATGCACAAGTCACACACCCTCGAGCTCACTCATGCTCACATTCAAGGTCACACAGGTGACAGCTCCCTCTAGCGGCTATAGTTGTCACTTCTCTAAAAGGTCACAGTCAAACCAGTAATACCACAGGAATGTTCATCAGAAATCTCAGATGCCCAAGTCTGGGAAGATCATTCTGTCCTTTCACACGGAGGGATGTGATTTGTCCAAGGCTATACAGTGTGTAACACGGAGCCCTGGCCCCTGGCTCCCAGGCCAGTGTTCTTGCCCCCTCCTCTGAGGCCCAGGTGCTCAGATTCCAGTTCATCCCAGTTCCCAGCGTCCTGCTAGAGCCCAGAGGCTGGGTCTACTCCCAGAGGAAGAACTGGGACAAAGGAGTTGAGGGTCTTGTACCCCCACCTCCCTCAAACATAAGTTGCATGACCCACCATGAGGGAAGAAAGTGTCTTGGGGATGAGGAATTTCAGAGCAGTTTCCTCTGTGCTAAATGGGAGGGAGTTGGGAAGGGAGGGAGCTGCACTTTACAGAAACACAAAAATACCAAGAACACTGACACAGACCTGCCACACAGAAGCAACATATGCTAACTTGTGGTCAGTTAGTTCCCATCTTTTACTAAGAGATGAAAACCAACTGGACATCCTGGATTCCCCTTTTTCCACCCCCACCCCTAAGTTCCATGCTTTCCCTGCTTCCTGGAAAGAAAACTTGCACCATTCATTCCCCAGATAGAAACTGATCTGCTCCAAAGCCTGACATTGCTTTATGCCCCAGGGGACAGGACTGTGACCTAAGAGGCCAAGTCCCAGAGCAAAGTTCCAGCAAGTGGCAGAGGCCAGAACAAACAACACGTTCTGCTGTAATATGTGGCATGATGAGTTCCTTACAGAAAGGAAGGGGTTAAGGGGGAGAGAGTGGCAACTGTAGGTTTAGATGGATGGTCTGGAGAGGCCACTCCTGAAGAAAGTGAGAGGACCAGCCCAGGTAGGTGACTAGGGAACAGTGCTCCCTGCAGAAGGAACAGTAAGTACAAAGGCCCTGGGGTGAGATGTACCTGACAAATTACAGGAACAGCCAGGAGGCCAGTGTGGTCCCATCCAGGGAAGGACAGGAGGCAGGAGAGGGCGCCAGTGTGTCCCTGGGGCCCTGCAGTTTATGCTGAGCCTCTTGCATTTTACTCCAGGTTCTCAAATGTACCCGGACACCACATGGACATATCTTGCTCCTTCTAACTTCCTACACAGATAAGGACTGAGCCAGATGGCTCTGTGTATGTATGAATAGACAGCACAGTACTGGCCATCCCGGTAGATGGATGAACACCGGGGCAGTTCCGGTTCCTCCTCCACAAACACTGGCCCGGGGAACCCTGGTGTCTCCAGTGCACACACCAGTGCTTCTGGGGAGCACACACCAGACCTGGAACCGCAGGAGCAGAGGGCGTCTGTATTCCTGCAACTGCGGGGACATGGGGCATCTATGGTCACTTTTATTCTGAGCTGGAGCTGGCTCTCATTTGCAGCTCAGGGACAGGCCACGGCCTGGGGCCCCATGTTCGCGCCCTTCCTTGGATTGTTGAGGCTCGCAGGTTGCTGCCCCCACGGTAAGCATCCCCCCGCGGCACTGGGAACCCAGATAAAGCCCCCTGGCATCAACCGGAGGTCACTAAGCCCCCCGACCCTTGTCCCCATTCTCCCCGCCTAGTGTGACCCTGCACTCTCAAGCCTCAGTTTGCTGTGGCGTCACTCGGAGGTCCTGAGCCCACCCCACCATCCTGGTCTCTTGTTTGTTTGGGTCCACAGGCGCGCACAAGAGCCCCTCCCTGCTCTTCTAAGGATAGGTCAGAGACCCCTGGTGGCTGAGGAGGATGAGGCGAGTCCGGGAGCCCAGGCGAGATTGATGGAGGCTAGAGCCAGATGGGATGGGGCGCCGGGCCACCCCCACCCCAGGAGAGCAGAGAGCCCTAGACCGCCTCCCTGGGACCCATACTCTGGGCAGAAGCTGGGCCAGCGGTGTGCCCATAGCACAGACAGCATCAGGTCACCTCCTGGGTTGTTCTAGGTTCTAGGTCATCTGGGACAAAGAGGGAGAATTCTGAGTGGGGCAATGAAGGGGGAAATGTCCTTGATTGTAACCCTGAAGTTGCCCAGATGGCTGGGAAGAAGAACATTCATCTCAGGCAAGAGGATCTGAGCTTCTAATTGGAATCAGCTTCCCTGACTTCTCCCTCCACCTAAAAAAAGGTACAGGTGTTTTGCACCTTGAACCAGTTCTCAGGGCAACTTACCAACCAGTTCGGGGAAAAATTGATATCTTTCCACATTGGATCTTTCAGTCCATCAATATCCTTCTTCCTCTTCCATTAACAGGTTTTAATAATTCTCAATGAAGTTGTATATAGACTTTTCCCCATAGACAAATGGCTTGGGTATCTCTTTAGCTTAATCCCTAGTTAACTGATATTTTTAATGCAGTTGTAAATTGTATCCTTCTTAAGTGTCTTTTTCTTAAGAAAAAGGCTGATATATAGAGAGATAATACATTTCTATATTTGAAATGGGATCTGGTAAATTTGCTATACTTTTTTATAGGTTCTATTAATTTATCTGTACATTTTGTGGGACTTGCTACATACCTAAACATACCATCTGTGAATAACCACAATTTGGTGACTGTTTTCTCAGTTCTTACACATTTCATGTCTTTGCCCTGCTTACTCCCTCTGCTGGTACAACACAGGTGCAGCAGGGAGAATAATAGGCATCCTTGTCTTGTCACAAAGGGATGTTTTTAAACATCTCATTATGAAACACGATGCCTGGTATAATTTTCTTTAAAGATCAAAAAAAATAAAATTTTCTTTATAGATCAAAAAGGTTCTAGGAACGCCTGGGTGACTGGGTAGGTTGAGCATCAAACTCTTGATTTCTGCTCAGGTCATGATCTCAGGATCATGAGATAGAGCCCGACATTGGACTCTGCATTCAGCTCAGTGGGGAGTCTACTTGAGATTCTCTTTCCCTCTGACCCTCCCCCCACTCATGTGTGCACTCGCTTTCTAACTCTCTTTCTCTCTAAAATGAATAAATAAAACTTAAAGCAAGGTCCTGTTATATTTTATGTGCGATGGGTCTTTTAACGTCATTTGTTGGATTTTATTCAAAAGAAAAATGCTTTTTCTACATTTTATTACATGGTTTTTTTAGGAAATTTTTGCCCTCTTCCTATAGTTCTTGATAAATTCACCAGGTCATTTTCAATTTCAGTCATATCCTAAACCAACCAACTTTCTGCTATCTTGTTTCATCAAACCCAGTGAATATTTATCATCCATTTCTTCAGTATTTGCTCTCCCCTTTCTGTCTGTCTTCATTCTATTCTTCTTTGAGATTATTCTGTTCTGTTGTAGCTTTGCAGAACATATGCTAATTTTCATGCTTTTTACTTTCTATCAAATTTCAATATACATTCTAAGGTTATTCATTTCCCTCTGTGTACTACATTAGCTGTATCCCTTAAGGTTTTTATGTAGGAATTTCATTATTTTTCAGTTCAAAATATCATCTTAAAATTTGAATTCTTCTCTAAACCACAGGGAGCATTTTATTTATATCTGAACATAGGAGTATGTCCAAACTTTATACTCGGCACTGAAAAACTGAGAGCTTTTCCCCTAAAATCAGGAACAAGATAAGGATGTCCATTCAAACCACTTTCATTCAACATAATATTGGAAGTCCTAGGTAAAGCAATCAGACAGAAAAAGAAATTAAATGCACCCAAACATATAAGGATATCTAGTTTCCCCTTGCCATTTCTAGTATTTTGCTTAGAGAATATACGCCAAATGATTTCAGTCATTTAAAATGTATTTAGGCTTGCTTTATGACCCAGTATGTGGTCAGTTTTTGTCAGTGTCCCTTTTCTGCTTGGAGGGAGTATACATACTGTAATTTTGGATTCATATCCTATAAATAAGTCCATTAGGTCATGTCATTTAAGTCTTCTGACCTGCTATCTTCTTCTTCAAGTTAGTTATTTCAAGTTATCACCTAGCCCACCATTTTTGGAAATGGATGCTCTTCTCTAAATGACTTTCTTCATGAAACATTCATTTGTGAAATGTGTACCAAGCATTTATGTTGTACAAGAGTAATGTCTGGGGGGCACCTGGGTGGCTCAGTGGGTTAAGCCGCTGCCTTTGGCTCAGGTCATGATCTCAGGGTCCTGGGATGGAGTCCCGCATCGGGCTCTCTCCTCAGCAGCGAGCCTGTTTCCTCCTCTCTCTCTCTCTCTGCCTGCCTCTCTGCCTACTTGTGATCTCTCTCTGTCAAATAAATAAATAAAATCTAAAAAAAAAAAAAAAGAGTAATGTCTGGGCTCCTTACATTTCCAACACCTTAGTTGCCCTTGTATGATGGAACTTCTTGACCTTTTCCCTGCCATATTTGAGGCTGGGGCAAAATTAATGGGTAACTCTCCATACTTCTAGAACATCTGTGCAAACCTCTGTTATAGGTGGTGTCAGTCAGTGATCCTGTGGAGCACAACAAAAAGTGGCCTCACACAAGGTAAGAACTATTGGTTCACATAACTGGGAATCCAGACATGGGACACTCAGGGCTGCCTGAACCCAGAGATCCTGGCTCTATTCCTCTAGGATTCTCCCTGCTCTGCACTGTCCCCACATTGGCTGGCTTCCTTTATGATGGCAAAACAGTTCCAGCAGAGCAGGACTGTTATAGCAATCCAAGCAGACTGAGACAGTCAGGGACTCAGAAGGATCAAGGGTCACTATTTGAAAATGAATGACGAGGAACGAGTGAGAAGAGGTATAGAGATAGGCTTCTTGGAGTAGACAGCATGTGAAGCCAGTCCCATCCCATACCACCAAGTGACATGTGAACGCTCTCTGCAGAGGAGAGCTCAGGAATCATGTTCACAAAATGGCATACTTCACAATGTCAGTCACCTTCATTCCCAGCCATCCCAGTGTTTGCCCAAAGGGCTTATGAACAAAGGGGCCAGGGTGACAGGCTTGGAGGCTGAGCGTGAGCTCATCAGATACATGGTCTATCAAGGCTAAACTAGCTACTGCTGCCATCTAGTGGCTAATTTGCCAAGAGCACTTTTCCCTGGGGAACCCAGGAGCCACCTGGTGGCAGGTTGATTCCATTGCACTTCTTCCCTCATGGAAGGGGCACAAATTTTGGATGGGGATTTGTCTTCGATGCCTGTAATCCTTCTTCCAGTAATACCAGCCCTGGATTCTTGGAATGTCTTAACTGGGTATTCCCCCACAGTAGTGTCTAATCAAGGAAATTATTCCACAGCAAAAGAACTGTAGCATGGAAATGATTAGTCTTAAATCATTATTTATTAAATAATGGAGTATTAAATCATACCCCATCGCCCAGAAGCGGCTGCCCAGGCTCCTTGGGGGATCCTAGGTGGTCCAGTCAATTAGATGTCCAGCTCAATTTCTGCTCAGGTCACCATCTCAGGGTCGTGAGTCCAGGCCCCATGCTCAGCTCCACGCTGGGTATGTAGCCTAAAAAAGGTGGGGGGCGGGGGAGCGGGTGGCTTACTAAAGATTCAGTTATGGCACATTGAGAGATAACACCATGAAATATGAAATATGGGCTTCTGTCTTATAAGATTCAGCTTATGCTTTGAATCAAAGACCCTTATATGATGCAGTCTCTCCCCAGAGCCAGAATACACAAGTCTGAGAATCAAGGGATAAAAGTGAGAGTGGTTTCTCCCACAATCAATCCTAATAATCTACTCAAAGAATGTTTTCTTCCTGTCCTGGCAGCTTTGAGCCCTGCTGCTTTGGAAAATTGAGTTCCTAAGAAGATAAAGCTTCCACCAGAGCACATTAAATGCTTCCATTAAATTAAAACACAACAGGCATAAAAAGGGGCTACTCTACTAGTTGAATGGATTGGTCTGGGTTTCTAAGGAGATCTCAGGTTGGTGCTACACAGTGGGGACAGGGAGGGCTTTGTCTAGAACCCAAAGCACTAAGCGTCTTAGTACTTCTTAGTACTCAGAGCCTTTAAGAAAGAAGGTTTAGATCTTCCCCTCAATCACCAGGTGAAGATCCATCACCAGCTGAGGTTCTAGCTACAGACAAGAGAAATATCAAATTGGTAGAGGAATAAAAGTCATAGATATCAACTATGGCCTCATGACTAGGTCACCAGACTTAGCAAATAATGTCAATCCCTGGTTAAATTTTAATTTCAGGTAAACAACAAATAAGTCTTTGAGTATAAGTATCTCCTGTGCAATATTTGGAGCATACTTATACTAAAAAGTATTCAATGTTTGGGTATCCTGTATCTTATCTGGCAGCCCTATTCATGACTAATGGAAAAAAAAACTTTCACTTTTTTCTATGCTTGTTTTATGTATGTATTTGTATTAGCCATTATCTCTTTTCTGCTTCTCATTAACATTTTATATACAAGTTGTTGGAGGTTAGCAGAATATTCAGTGGAACTGTGAATGATTTTGAGGAGAAATTAATATAATTGGCTGTGGAGACAATGTCCCTTGGGAGCTTATGTCTCCTCATTTGGGAGAGAGTACAGAGGTAATTACATCTTAATTGGATGGAAAGTTGTTTTGCCAGCTACTGCAATGCTAAACATTGCCAATAGAGGGTGATGGAGGGGTGTTTCAGGGCCATAGCAAGAAAAGAATGCCTCACTTATTTTCCAGCTTTACTCCTTTCTGTCGAGTGCAGATGTCAGTGGATGGATGTGTAAATGGTCCAGTTTCACCTCAGCAGCCCTGAATGACCAGCTCCAGCCTCTCACACTTTCCAACCAGGGTGGGCCACTTCTATACACCAGCCCTGGCTGAAGCCCTGTGCCAAGATTCTGGCTTGTACTGCCTGAGACGGGCCAATGTTACACAGCCTCCCCTCTCAGACTACATCTTTTCCTTTCTGAAATACTCGTTCATTCAATCATTCATTCAAGTATTTAATGATCATTTGCTCCACTGCAAGAACATGTCGAGTCTCCCTCTTCAGACTGGGCAAAGTTGAGGGATTTATTGACTCTTGTTTTGTCCAATCACACCTAACATGGTGTTTCACACACAGTAGGGTTCTCTTCCAGTTTTGCCACTAATAAACTCCCCAGGCCTGTTTCCCTGTCCGTGTCTCTAAGCAATCAGTATACCCGATGGGGTGCTGGTGAATGTTGAACAACCAACTCAGAGTGCGTATGTTGCCAGCGGGCGGGGGGTTGGGGTCACAAGCTGGTACAAGCAGTCTCCGACACACCACTAACTGCCAACGGCTGGTGCTTCTGGGGCTTCTTTCTGGGCACTAGTTGGCTTCCTGTGCTTTTGTACAAACGGACAGCGACATCTGGTGGTAGAGCCAAGCAGGTCCCAAACCACACAGAGAAGAGTCTGTGAGTATAGGAGTATGGGAAAAGAAATAGAAACACCATCTTCACTGTCCCCGCCCCGACACCTCCCAAAGTTTTCTCCCCTTTGTCTTATTCGGCCCAGGGGTCCACCATCTCCAGAAAAGACTCAATGCCTAGGAGGAACCATGATGGGAACCGATGCAGGTCTTCCTCCCTATTAGGTGTAAGTGGCTCAGGGGCTGGAATAAGATGTGACCTTATAGGGCAGTAAATTCCCACGTCATGCCAGCAGATCACCCCTGCAGACCAGCAGCCTATCCCCAATGGTGAACTCAAGAAGAGCATATCAGTCAAAGCAGTCACCACACCATCCCTAAACAAGAGACATACTAGCTAGCACCCAGTCACCCAGAAGCATTTGTTCATGACAAGTCTTCCTCCTGGGATGTGGAATTTGGCCCCGAACCCCAAGGTTTTTCTTTGGTCCAAGACTTCCCTGATTTCATGTGTCACCCTTGGCTCCCAGATCTCAGAACCTTATATCCCCACCTGTGGTACGACAGGTGGAGAAATGAGGGTAGCCTCTAGAATAGGAAAACCATTACACCACCCCAATCCCCAACAGATTGTTGACCCTTAAAGGTCAATACTTGAATCTCTTCAGTAGTGTACTATTTTTTTCCCCCGATAGTGCATTCTTCTAGAAAGCTTCTGCTTAGTCCAGGACTCCTTTTATCCCCCAGATCCCTGGAAGGGCAGGATTATTGATTCAAACCTAAATCCCTGGCTTCTAGCTCTACAGGCCTGCTGTAGCTGCATCCCCAGGCAGCTAACTATCTCCCCACCCCAGGAGCTATTCCTGCAGACCTGTGCAACCCGTACCACCACCACCACCACCCCACACACACACATTATCTCTGCAATGGTGAACCCCTTCTAGGGACCAGCTCTGGACCACATCCTAGGACACATTTCTTTCCCTCTGGAAGGCTGTACATCTCTGCAAAGCCATGCCCTCTTGGGAAAGGTCTGGATCTTAGCCCTGTGTGGCATCCCTCTCCTAAGCCCTTAGTTTATTTATTGGCCAGCCTTGCTTTACCTAGAGGTTGTGGGTAGTAAGTACATGAGAGCACATCTTGGCACCTTCTTTCACCCTTTAGATAAGTTAACTCCGTATAGTAAATGTTTTCTGATCAAATTACTAGTGCGGTTTGTCTTCTGACTCAGCTCTAACTGACGCAACAACACAGCATCAGAAGATGGCCTGAAAAGACGGTCATCTCCAAACGGTTGCTATCGCTGGTATAAAGGTCAAAACCAAAATAAAAAAAACACCTTCTTCCAGAGGTAAGTGGGAGGTGGGAAAGGGGACGTACCGTGAAGGAACTGATTCAGGGTATGTAAGGACCCCTCACTCACCTGTGACCCTGTGTAGTCAGATAAAACCTAAAGGGACCTGGGCATGTGGGAAAGATTTTGAATTCAAACATACCCCCCCCCAGTACAGGTAAAAATAAATTATCATTAGCTAAAAAGAGAAATGTACTTCATCAGAGATAAGGCTGATCATTTGGGGGGTCTTCTTTATCAAAGACTTCTTGAGAAAACTACCTACCTGCGGGATACAGTCCAATATTTTGCATCTGGCTTTCCCAAAACTTCTGGGCTCCCTCCATTCCATGTCCTCTGTACTCTATTCCATGTACTCTCAGTTCTAACGGGTGAGGCCTCCAGGCACCGGGTCCAATAGAATGCAAACATCCAGATACCACAGGGAATAGCAAAAAGCAAATGTGGTAACCAAACAACCCAACTGCTGATCAGCCCAAAGCTGGAGTTAAACAGGACAGTGAGAATATAGGCAGCTTTCTTTGGGACAGTCATTGCAGGAAGGGAACCAAAAATGGATTCAGGTGTTCTTCCCCTCACCGATAAGAAACACTGAATACAATGTCTCCTAGGATTTGTGAGATTTAATCCCAGGACAGCTAAGTCAGAGCCGTCCTGTCCAGGGGTGTACAAATCAAAAATTTCTGATGGACTCGGATTCTGTGGTAGCTTGGAACAAAATGGAAACACTTTTGCAAATGCCTCAGGCCTAACTCTAGTTAAGGACGATGGGCTGGGCATGTGTCCAAAAGCACATACAGGCTATGTCACATTTTATACAGGAATATAAAGGAATAGACTGTATTCCTTTACTCTTGCCCCTCCCAGAGGCTTCATATGATGAGACCAAGGCTAGATGTTCAGCTTTCTTTCTCTTTAAAACATTTCCCTGTTTACAAGTCTCATAGATGGAGGAAATTTTTCTGTCATCTCTCCATACCCTTAATGATGTCTCAGAGTGTAGGACTTCTTACTTCAGGGATGGCCTCACACAGGATGGCCCCCAGTGTCATGTTTTTCAAAAATGACTATTCCTCGATCAGTCTTAGGGCTTTTTATGTGGGAAATCTCATGGAAGATGGGAAGACAGAAGAGGTTTGGCCAGTGACAATTAAAACCAACATTCCAGAACAAACTACTACCAAAGAGGATGGATTTTGTTTTTTCCTAAACGATCCTTCAGAAATAAAATAAGGAACCAGAGTCCCTGGACTGATTGTCCAATTACACTAAACAGAGCACAGGCTGTAGCTCAGGAGTGCAAGATCACAGTTTTGGACTAAACACGAGGACAACAGGCTTCTCGTTCTTTGGGTCACAAATCCAGGCAATTTGACCTGACAACCAGTAGAGAGTAGGCTGGGCCAGGCGGCAAGTAGGACACCAGCTATTAGATCAATCCCAATGGGTGCCTTCTCCACTGGAATATAATGGGTGGGAATAATTGGTTCTTAACCATTAAGGTGGTTGCTCTGTGAAATAGGGGAGAAAAGAGCTGGAATCATAGGAACCCCAACAAAGGAGGGATGGGGATGTGTCATGTCCTTTGAAATTCTAGGTGTAAAACAATAAGCCCCAGACCAGCCTCCCTTCATCTTTTCACCACTGGCCAGCAAAATGGAAAGGAAGACCAAACTGTGACACTGCCATTATCCTTTCTTTGTAAGAATTGGAAAAATCTGCTGAGCTAGCTTTCTGAGTCCAAAACCATAGGTTAACTCCGGACACTAACTTGGCAAGAATACTGGACTAGAGATTTAGGGAATCACATGTCTTAAATGTCCTCCCAAGAAGTCCAAACCCACCCCACCCCCAAGGGAAAGGCCAGCCAGCAGCCTGTGGACACGCATACAGATTACTTACTTTGGCCGCTCGGCTAACTCCAAATTTGCTTCCTTGTCAAGGGTGATCATATTTACTGGGTCATACCCACTTTGCCACAAATTAAATATTATCAGTCAGAAATCACTGTGCTAACATGTTTTATCGCTGGGGGGTGTCAGAGACCCCTAAATCTAATCCAGGTTTAAGGTGGGCCATACAAAATTTTCCCACTAGGTGGCGGAAATGCCAGAAGAAGCCAGGCGCCCTGAACAGATTGACTTCCCCTGTGACCCAGTCCCCTGCCAAGGTGGAGAGAATGAATCCAGTCCAATCCTAAAAGACTACCTTAGGAGCTAGCTGGATTATGAGTGCCCTTTTACACCAGAAGAGATAGGAAAATTAAAATTAAAGATAACAAGAGTTTTATTCTACAAATTAATGTGTGGCTAGCAAAAAAAAATTAATTAAAAATTAAAGAAAGAAGGTGGGATGTTTGACTCACTGGGGCATCTATTCTCAAGTCTTTTCTGCAGTGGAAGTTGTGTAAGCATCCGGCTGAGAATCCATTTCCAGAGTTCCAAAAACCCCTGGGGGAGAGGAAAGTTTCAAAAAGCGTTTGGAAATGACAATATGAAGAGCTCCATAGATCCATTCCCCAGCAAAACTGGTAAAATTTTAAGCTTTTATTATATATTTATTTATTTGTTACACATGTTAATTCTCTTTTTTAAAGATTTTTATTTTTTAAATGATTTTTATTTATTTATTTGACAGAGATCACAAGTAGGCAGAGAGGCAGGCAGAGAGAGAGAGAGAAGGAGGAAGCAGGCTCTCCACTGAGCAGAGAGCCCAATGCAGGCTCGATCCAAGGACCCTGGGACCATAATCCAAGCCGAAGGTGGAGGCTTTAACCCACTGAGCCACCCAGGCACCCCATACACATGTTAATTCTTAAAATATACCTACATTTTAAGAAATAATATACATTTTTATATAAAAAATATTGGAAGTATATATACATATGTATAGAGAGATAGATAGTCAGTCAGTCTCTGGAAACAGACTTGAAGGCATACAGCTAATGAAATATGTATTCAAGAAAATCTGCTAAAACGTGACAAGAGCAGTGAGAATCTGTAGCATTCCAATCATAACCTGTTCCCTTCCTCCCCCAGTGTGATGGAAACTCCACTCCTAACAAGTGAAGCCAAGGAAAACAAGGCACCCTCCTCACCAAGCTCCAACTTAAAAGTGATTGTATGTTCCAGAGAAGGGCAGTTCATCAGCATTTTTTCCCCACACGCACCCCCCACCTACCTGTCGCAAAGGCTACGTTCCAGGTGAGTGTGTCAAGACATCGGAGACTTTCTCCTGCTCAGCGCTCACTGTGACACAAAGGCACTCCCTTGGAGATGGCACACTGAAAAGACTGGGAGGCGCATCACCTTTGCTGAAGCTTGCTCATGAAGTGGAGATTCTACGGTGGGAGCAGCAAGCCAGGAATTCAAAGACCCCTAGATGAGTGCCCGGTTCCTAAAGCAGAGTTGTCGCTCAGAGAGAAGTCATCACTGATCCTGCCCCAGGCTCAGACCTACAGCTTAGAGACTCTGCCCAGGGAGAAAGGCAGGACAAAACAATGATCTCTGAAGTCCTTCCCAAGTGAACTGGCTTTATTTGCAACAGAGTATGAGGAAGCCCAAACCTAAAGGCAATCTGACAACAATGGAGCTTGTGGTGAAACACAATTAAAAGAAGTCTGTTAACTTCATTAGAGATAACACCTAAACCATAAGCCAGCTATTTTACCAGGGAAAATCAGGAAGAGACAACTAAGAAGAACCCTCCTGGGGTCAGAACAAATCTCAAACACTGACCTCAAAATCTATCCTGGCAAATAAGCCTACATTTAATTGGATCTGTGAAGCAATGTACGCCATTGTTGAAAATGGTAAAGCAATCAGCTGCAGTGAGTGAAGTTTATCAGACTGGCATGGTCAGGGAAAGAGGTTCTAGCCAGGGCAATTAGGCAAAAAAAGGGGGGCGGGGGCATCCAAATTGGAAAAAAAAAAAAAAAGTAAACCTATCTCTATCGCATAACCTTAAATATATAGAAAATTGTATATAGAAAATCCTAAGGAATCCCCAAAAACACTACTAAAGCTAACAAGAAGTTGGGCAAAGTTGCAGGATGTAAGATCAATATACAAAAATCAGTTGTGAGATGTTGATCAAAGGGCAGAGTTTCAGTTATTCATGATGAATAAATTCTGGAGATCTGATATACAGCATGATAGCTGTAGTATACTATATTGTATACTTACAACTTGCTAAGAAAATGTATCTTAAATGCTCACCACACTCAAAAAAATTACAGCTATGTGAGGTGATGGATGTGTTAATTAGCTTGATTGTGGTTATCATTTCACAGTGTATACACGTATTAAAATATATTATACACCACAAATATATACAATTTTGTAAAGATGTTATTTATTTATTTACATATTTTTAGACAGAGAGAGGCAAAGAGGGAAGGAGAGGAAAGGGGAAAGGATTCCAAGCAGTCTCAGGGCTGGAGCTCACAACCCTGAGATCATCACCGGAGCCAAAACCAAGAGTCAGCACTTAATCAGCTGACCCACTCAGATGCCCTAATTATATAAAATTTTTACTTGTCAATTATCACAATAAAGCTGGGAAAAGTCAATTGTATTTCTATTCACTAGCAATGAACAATCCAAAAATCAAAGAAAGAAAATCATTCTATTTACAGTAAGATCAAAAAGAGTATATACTGGGGCTCCTGGGTGGCTCAGTGGGTTAAAACCTCTGCCTTCAGCTCAGGTCATGATCCCAGAGTCCTGGGATCAAGCCCCACATCAGGCTCTCTGCTCAGCAGGGAGCCTCCCCTCCCTCTCTCTCTCTTTCTCTCTCTCTCTCTCTCCCCCTGCCTCTCTGACTACTTGTGATCTCTGTCTGTCAAATAAATAAACAAAATCTTTTTTTAAAAAGGGGGGGGTATATGCTTAGGATTATACTTAACAAACGTAGTGAAAATTGTATACTCTGTAAACCACTAAACATTGTGGGAAAAAATTAAAGAAGACCCAAATAAATGGAGATATATCCTATGTGCATGGATCAGAAGACAATATTTTTAAGATGAAATGCTCTCCAAAGTCTACAGATTCTCATAAGAACCCCATCTGGTTTCCTTGTAGAAATTAGAAAGCTGATCCTAAAAATAATATGGAAACTCGAAGGACCCAAAATAGCCAAACAATCTTGAAAAAAAAACAAGGATGAAGAACTCACAATTCCCTATTTTAAAACTTACTACAAAGCAACCAGTAACCAAGACAATGTCGTAGTGACAGAGGGACAGAGATATAGATCAGTGTAACAGTTTTAAAAGTCTAGAAATAAACCCATATTTCTATGGTCAGTTGATATTGGATAAGGTTGCCAAGAGCTTTCAATGGGGAAAAAATAATCTTCTCAACAAATGGTGGTGGGAAAACTATATCCACATGTAAATGAATTACAACTGGACCCCTACCTCACCCCATATACAAAAATTAATTCAAAATAAGTCAAAAGTCTACATGTAGGGACGCCTGGGTGGCTCAGTCGGTTAAGTGGCTGCCTTCGGCTCAGGGCATGATCCCAGCATCCTGGGACCGAGTCCCACATCGGGCTCTTTGCTCGGCAGGAAGCCTGCTTCTCCCTCTGCCTCTGCCTGCCTCTCTCTACCTGCCTGTACTCTCTCTGACAAATAAATAAATAAAATCTTAAAAAAAAAAATCCGCATGTAAGAACTAAAACTATAACACCCTTAAAACATTTTGGGGCACCTGGGTGGCTCAGTCATTAAGTGTCTGCCTTCGGCTCAGGTCATGATCCCAGGGTCCTGGGATCAAGCCCCACATCGGGCTCTCTGCTCGGCAGGGAATCTGCTTCTCCCTCTCCCTCTGCTTGTGTTCCCTCTCTCGCTGTCTCTCTCTCTGTCAAATACATAAATAAAATCTTTATTAAAAAAAACATATGGTTAAGTTTTGTGATCTTGGATTAGGCAATGATTTCTTAGCTATAACACTGAAAGCATGAACAACAAATGAAAACAATACATAAATCGGACTTCATCAAAATTAAAAACTTTTGTGCTCCAAAATACCATCAAGAAAATGAAAAGGCAACTCACAGAATGGGGAAAATATTCACAAATCATATATTTGACAGGAAACTTGGGCTCATAATATATAGAGTACTATTACAACTCAATAATAAAAAGACATCCCAACTAAAAAAAAAAATGTGCAATGGATCCAGATAGACATCTCTCCATGAAAGATATACAAATAGTCAATAATCAAATGAAAATACATTCAATATGATTAGTCATTTAATTTACATTAGGTTAAAACTACAATGAGATACTACTTCAAGTACATTAGGATTGTTATAACCAAAAAGACAAATAGCAAAAATTGTTGGTGCAGTATGGAGTAATCAGAACTCTCATACACCACTGGGAACAACTCTGGTGCAGCAACATTGGAAAAGTATGGAATTCCCTCAAAAAGGAAAACATAGTGTTACCAGGTATATGGTAACATTTACATATATATGTATATGTCTATATATATATACACATAACATATACATATCATAACATATACATGTATATGATTCAATGATCCCATTCATCACATATACTGAAGAGAAAGGAAATCATGTATCCACACAGAAATATATACACAAATGTTCAAAACAGTATTAGTTATAATAGCCCAAAGTTGTACCTTTTATTTTTTTTAAGATTTTATTTGTTTGAGAGGGACACAGACAGATCACAAGCACAGGGAGCTACAGGCAGAGAGAGAAGCAGGCTCCCTGCTGGGCAAGGAGCCCAATGCAGAACTCCATCCCAGGACCCTGGGATCATGACCTGAGCCAAA
The DNA here is from genome assembly GCF_011764305.1 of Mustela putorius furo. Taxonomy (NCBI): domain Eukaryota; kingdom Metazoa; phylum Chordata; class Mammalia; order Carnivora; family Mustelidae; genus Mustela; species Mustela putorius. The sequence goes on from NW_025422010.1 coordinate 1,473,484, forward strand.
GACAGACACTTAACTGACTAAGATACCCAAGTGGCCTTTTTTCTAAGATTTTATTTATTCATTTGACAGAGAGAAAGCACAAGCAGGAGGAGAGGCAGAGGGAGAGGGAGAAGCAGACTCCCTGCTGAGCAAAGGAGAGCCCGATGCAGGACTTGATCCCAGGACCCTGAGCCAAAGGTTTAAGCATTAAGCCACCCAGGTGTCCCCCCAAGTTATGAATTTTAGAACATTTTATCAATTTTAGAACATTTTCACAAACTTAAAGACATTATACTAGGTGAAGAAAAGCCAAACACAAAAGGCTACATATTGTATGGTTCTATTTACATGAAATGTCCAGAATCTACAAATCTAGGTCTGGGGTAGGATGAGCAGATTAAGGGATGTGGGATAACTGCTAAAGGGTATGGGGTTCCTTCTGGGGGTGATGAAAATTTCTAAAATTGATTGTGGTAACATCTGCAGAACGCTGTTAATGTACTAAAAACCACTGAATTGCATACTTTAAATATTGGAAAATATGATATATAAATTATATCTCAATAAAGCTAGTTTTTTTTTTCCTGAAGAAAAGAACATTCTGACCAATATATAGTAGTAGGAACCATATTTACCCTCCTGCATGAAACAATGAAAAAAACAACACAAAATAAATGGGGGGGAAATGGTTGTTGAGTCACTGGATATCAGGCAATGAAAGAAGATAATCCATGAGGAATGAGAATAAGGTGAGCCCTGTAAATACCCCAGATTACTCTATGGAGAGAGTTTCCGGGTTGAGGATCAGAGTGGGGAGAATGCAGACAGAGCCCAGCGGTCTTCTGCATTAAGACATAAAGATGCTTAGGGATCCAAAACAGCTAGAGTTCATAGGCCATAGTGTCAGAAAAGAGAGCTGAACATAGTGCCAAAAAATAGAAAATCTGCAAATCTTCAGAGGGTCACCCTCAAGTATTCAACTAAATAGTCATCAGAGCAAGCATTTTAGGAAACTACCTGAGGCCAAGGAAAACCTACCCAAAATAATTATGGAGACCAATACCCAGAGAAAATGCAGGGCTGAAAATAATGTCTCTTCTCACCAGGGAGCATGAAAAACCTCACAATTATAAAGCTTGGGTGGAGTACTCAGAAGAGTTTGCTTGACGAGTACGGAAAATTAACCTTAAACTTAATGCTCTTGTGGACTCACCTAAAAAAAAATCTCAAGAGCAAGTCTGGAACTGATTAAGCTATTTCCAAGTAATTTAACCACATACCAGAACAAAACTCAGGAATGTTTGTTAGGATACAAAAATACCTAGCACCCAATAAGATAAAATTCGCAACATCTGGCATTTAACCACAAATGACCACGCATGCAAAGAAGTAGGAAAACATGATCTATAATAAGGAGAAAATCAACTAATCAAAACTGACCCAGAATTGGCACTGAAAATAACTGAATAGACAAGGACATTACAGCAGTTGTTAAATGTTATTTCATATGTCCAAGAAGCTAGAAGAGAGATCAAATATGCTAGGTAAATACATGGAACTTTTTTTTTTAAGATTTTATTTATTTATTTAATGGACGGAGGTCAAAAGTAGACAGAGAGGCAGGTGGAGAGAGAGGAAGGGAAGCAGGCTCCCTGCTGAGCAGAGAGCCTGATGCAGGCAGATCCCAGGACCCTGGGATCATGACCTGAGCCGAAGGCAGAGGCTTTAACCCACTGAGCCACCCAGGTACACCTGGAACTTTTTTTTAAATCAAATATCAAGAACTACAACATCTGTGCTGAAAAATATACTAGATGAGATTAATGTCAGATTAGAAATTGCGGAAGAAATGAATTGAAATGTGAATTGAATTTTGATTGAAAAAATAAACAGAACATCAGTAACCTGGGGGATAACTTCAAGTGATCTAATATGCATGTATTTGGCATCTCTGAAAGAGGGGAAGGGAGGCATTTTTTTTAAATCAGAAAATTTTCTTAATTTGATGAAAATCATATACTAACACATGTAAGAAATTCAATAAGCCTAATCACAAAAACATGAAGAAAACCCTATCAAGGCATATCATAATCATCACATTTCTTAAACCAACTCATTTAAGAGAAAATCTTTAGAGTGATCAGAGGAAAAATTTCTCTGACCGTATTACGTACAGAGAAATGAAGATAAGGATGGCAGCAAATTTCTCATTAGAATTAATGAGTATAGGAGATGATAGAGCAAGATCTTAAACATATTGAAAGAAAAAAGTGTTTTCCTGGAATTCACCCAGTAAAAATGTCTTTCAAAAAGAAAGCTAAGTAAAGATTTTTCAGACATATGAAAGCTGAAAGAATGTACCACCAGCAGACTGCACACAAGAAATGCTACAGGAAGTCACGCAGGCAGAAGAAAAATGACACAAGATAGAAGTCTGGATTGTCACAAAGGAATGAAGAGTACAAGAAATGGTAACTGTGAGAATAAACATAAAAATTTTTAAATTATTACCTAAATCTCTTTCAAGGATAATGAACTTTTTAAATAAAATAAGGTACATAAATTAAAATTTAAAATGTATAATAAATATAAAGTACAATGGATGACAATATCACAAAGACTGGGGAGGAGAAATGGAAGCATACAACTGTAGTTCTTATACCAGATATGAAGTGAAATAATATCACTTGAAGGGACACTGAGTTGAGTTAAAAATGCATAATATAAGCTCTAAAGCAACCACTGAAATAACATAACTAGGAGTTATAGCCAATAAGCCAACAAAGGCGATAAGTTGAAAGCACATGTGCATGCCTGCGCGGGTGCGTGCGCACACACACACACACTCCAAAAGAATCCAAAAGAAGAGAAAAAAGAACATATGAGATAAATAAAAAACAAATAGCATGATGGTATATGTAAACACAACTACATCCATGCTCAATTAAATGTTAAGTGGCTAAACATGGTAATTAAAATAGAGATTATCTGATGAAATAAAAAAGCAGGGCCCAATATATGCTGGCCATAAGAAATCCATTTAAATATAGACACAAGTATGCTAAAAGTAAAAATGATAGAAAAAGATATACCATGCTAACACTAATCAAAGAAAGGGGAAGTGATTATACTACCATAAAAATAGGTTTCAGGGCAAATAATATTACCTGGCACAAACAGGGTCATTTCATAACAACAAAGGAATCAATTCACCTTAAGGACACAATGTTTATGCATCATGTTATGGCAGAGCTATTTGTTGGATATACAAAAAAATTTAAATAGAGTAAACAATAGTAAGAGGAATTTTCAATAACTATGCAGTGAATTTGATTTTTTTAAGTTTGCTTTCAATGGTTTAAAAAAAGTTATAAAATTAGTTACCTGAAATCAGAAATAAATGTTCAAAAAAACCTGCTATGGTTTTTAACAAAATTTGAGTTTGTAATTTTTGCCAACTTTGAAGTAGCTTAGATTCCTGCCCTAGAAAGAAAAACATTTTAGATGGAAAGATGACAAAAGGAATTATTATTTTAGTTATGGTAATTTGTTAGAAAATTATGAAAAAATGTTTTTAAAAATATATTTTACGAAAAGGGAAAGATTTTTCAATTAAGTCCTGAAACAATTGCCCATAGTAGGCCTTTCTAACAATGCCAAAAATGAATAGATCCATATTTTGAAAATTTGCAAGTACTTTCCTTAAGTTTAGTTGACTTAACTGACTTTAGTTGACTCATATCATGTGATATAAGACACTGCTCAATTTGTATTTTGTGTTTTGAGGAGTTTTTTTGTTTTGTTTTGCTTTTTAGATAGGTTCTGAGCCCAGCATGAAGCCCAATGCAGATCTTGAATTTATGACTCTATGATCAAGATCTGAGCTGAAATCAAGAGTCAGACACTTAACCAACTGGGTCACCAAGACACCCTTCAATTAATATTTTGAATACATTTTGTCTCAAAGGATATCCAAACCTATAAGAAATGTTGCCAATTCATGACCCAAAAGATCAAACTTGAGACATGGATATTTTTAACTTTTTACATTTATCAAAGAAGAATTTCAGCTAAATATGAAAAAAAAAAAAAAAAGCTGGTACTGTAACAGACAGAGCTCCTGCTATGTTAGTTAGGTCAAAGCTCCAGATTTAAACAAGGGATTTTTAAACAAGGGATTGATGTTTCCCTTACTGCTTTATTTCACTCTGTGATATATATTAAAAAATGCTTGTGCTTAATTTTTGTAGCAGATTCTGTGGAAAGTATTGTGGCTAGATACAGTTGTCAAAATCATTCAATTTGTATGTGCAAATAATATAAGTAATCATTTTATAGAACTGTTAGAAGAAATAGGAAGCAATGAGTTTAATGATGTGCTTTTGCCGATGCTCATTGGTTGAGTATAAGAAATTTTACAAGAATTACTGTAATTTCAACTGTCATTCGAGATTTTCTTGAAACAAAAGGAATGCTTATAGTCAATATTCAGTAACTGAAGACCAAAAAATGGCAATCTGTACTTATATTTTTCACTAATATGTACTATGCCTGAATTAGCTAAATCTGAACACTCAAAGAAAGGAAGAGCTTATTTGTAACCTAGCTAGCCAAGTACTGGAATTTATGTTGAAATTGGAGCTTTATGATACAAGTCAATAATAATGATATCGGGGCGCCTGGGTGGCTCAGTCAGTTGAGCATCTGACTCTTGGTTTTGGCTCAGGTTACGATCTTAAGGTTGTGAGATCAAGCCCCGTAGCAGGATGTCTGCATGAGATTCTTCCTCTTCCTCTCCTTTTGCCCCTCACCCTCTAAAATAAATAAATCTTTCAAAATAATAATAATGATGATGACCTATGCATTCTCCTAATGTAAGTTGTTTGTCAAAGATTTTAATTGTAAACTGGCTATGTTATGTAATTGGCAGCCAAAACTACAAAAAATTTGAAGAATGCTTTGTGCTATTCATCAGTTTAAAATGTTTTTCAAACTATGTAATGCCTCTTTGAATTCCGTGTCAATAATACTGAGTTGACAACAGAGTTAGTGAATTACTTAATTTGGACAGATATAATTTTGAAAATGATATGCTTTTGCTTCCAAGTCCAATAAATTCTTCTAAAAAGATGAACCAGTTTTGCCATTAACTTAAAGGAGAATGAAATTGTGTTACTTAATTCAGTTACTGTAAAACTTTTAAGTAGGTTTAGAACAGCTTGGTATATGAATCTACTTTTTCAACTGTAAATTTTATTAAATCTAAATACAGATCAAGTGCTTCTGGTGAAAAGTTAGCATGTGAACTGAGATGTGCTGTAAGTGTAAAATACATACCAAATGTTGAAGACTTAATGTGCAAAAAGAATATATAATATTTCAACAATTTTGACATTGATTACATATTGAAATGGTAATATTTTAGACATAATGGGTTAAATAAAATGTATTATTTAAGTTAATTTTACCTGTTATCTGTTTACTTTTTTTAATGTGGCAACTGGAAATTTTTAAATTATATCTGGGATACACAGCAAAGGAAACAACAAAATGAAAAAGCAACCTACAGAATGGCAGAAAATATTTGCAAATCTTACACAAGCAGACCTCATTTTATTGCACTCCACTTTACTTGCACTTGGTAGACACTGCATTTGGAAGGACTGCAGATTGAAGGACTGCAGCAATCCTGAGTTGAATAAGTCTATCAACACCATTTTTTCCAATAGTATTTGTGCACTTCACGTCTCTTTGCCACATTTTGGTAATTCTCACAATATTTCAAATATTTCATTATTATTATATTTGGTATGGTGATGTGTGATTATTAATTGTTTTTGAATCTAAAAATTCAAATGATGGTTAGCATTATTTAGCAATAAAGTATTTTTGATTAGGTTATTTGCATTTTTTAAATATAATGCTATTATTGCACACTTAATAGGCTCTGGTATGTTGCAAACATAACTTTCATATGCACTAAGAAACCAAACAATTCATCTGATTTCCTTCATTGCAATTTTCGCTTTATTGAAGTGGTCTGGGAGTAAATCCTCAATATCTCCAAAGGTATACCTAATCTGATAAAGGGCTAATATCCAAAATATAAAAGGAATTCGTCCAACTCAATATCACAAAAACACATAACCCAATTAAATATTGGGCAAAGGCCCTGAATAGAGAGTTTTCCAAAGAAGACACAAATGGCCAACCAGCACATGAAAAGATGCTCAACATCACTAATCATCAAAAGAAATATAAATCTTTTTCAACATTCCCTTGGTGATTCAGGGTCTTTTCTGGTTCCATATAAAGCTGGGGGCATCACGTTGCCTGGCTTCACGCTATATTACAAAGTTGTGATCACCAAGACAGCATGGTATTGGCATAAAAACAGACACATGGATCAATGGAACAGAATAGAGACTCCAGAAATAGACCCTCAACTCTATAGTCAACTAATTTTTGATAAATCGGGAAAGAACAGCCAATGAAAAAAAGACAGTCTCTTAAAAAAAAAAATGGGAAAATTGTACAGCTACATATAGAAGAATTTTCTCTGGGAAAATTGGGCAGATACATATAGAAGAATGAAACTGGACCATTCTCTTACACCATATACAAAGACAAACTCCAAATGGATGAAAGACCTCAATGTGAGACAGGAATCCATCAAAATCCTAGAGGAGAATGTAGGCAGTAACCTCTTTGACATTGGCCACAGTAACTTCTTTCAAGACCCATCTCCAAAGGCGAGGGAAATAAAAGCAAAAATGAACTTTTGGGACTTCATCAAGATAAAAAGCTTCTGCACAGCAAAGGAAACAGTCAACAAAACTAGGAGGCAACCCAGGGAATAGGAGAAGATATTTGCAAATGACATTACAGATTAAGGGCTGCTATCCAAGATCTATAAAGAACCTCTCAAACTCAACACTCAAAAAACAAATGATCCAGTCAAAAAAATGGGCAGAAGACATAAACAGAAACTTCTCCAAAGAAGACATACAAATGGCTAACAGACACATGAAAAGATGTTCAACATCACTTGGCATCTGAGAAATACAAATCAAATCCTCAAGGAGGGGCACCTGGGTGCTTCAATCAGTTGAATGTCTGCCTTTGGCTCAGGTTGTGATCCCAGGGTCCTGGGATAGAGTCCTGTGTCAGGCTCTCTGCTCCACGGGGAGCCTGGTTCTCCCTCTACCTGCCCCTCTCCCTGCTCATATGCACACGCTCACTCTCTCTCTCTCTTTCTCTGATAAATAAAATCTTTTTTAAAAATCCACAATGAGATACTACCTTACACCAGTTAGAATGGCAAAAAATAGCAAAACCGGAAACAACAAATGTTGGCAACAATGTGGAGAAAGAAGAACCCCCTTACACTGTGGATGGGAATCTAAGTTGGTACAGCCACTTTGGAAACCAGTATGGTTTCCAAAAAGTAAAAAATAGAGCCACTCTACAGCCCAGCAATTGTACTACTAGATATCTACCCCAAAGATACAGATGAAGTGAAAAGAAGGGTCACATGCACCCCAATGTTCATAGCAGCAATGTCCACAATAGCCAAACTGTGAAAGGAGCTGAGATGCCCTTCAACAGATGAATGGATAAAGAAGATGTGGTTCACATATACAGAATATTACTCAGCCATCAGAAAGGATGAATACCCACCATTCGCACTGATATGTATGGAACTGGAGGGGATTATACTACATGAAGTAAGCCCATCAGAGAAAGACTACTATCATATTGTTTCACTCATTTGCGGAACATAGGGAATAACATGGAAGACCACAGGGGAAGGGAGAGAAAACTGAAAGGAGTGAGGGAGAAAAACCATGAGAGACTATGGACTCTGGGAAAAAAACTGAGGGTTTCAGAGGGGAAGAGGAAAGGGGAGGGGCTAGCCCAGTGATGAGCATTAAAAAGAACACATGTTGTGATGAGCACTGGATGCTATACCCAAATAATGCACCACTGAACACGCCATCAAAAACTAATGATGTACCATATGGTGGCTAAATCAACGTAATAAAAAATAACAATAACTTTTAAAAATGTTAAAAGCTTAAAAAAAGAATATCAATACCAAAATAAAAAACAAAATGAAATAAACTAAAATTAACATAAACAAAAATACATACAGTATATATGTAAAAATAAAAATTGAAAAATAATAAAAGATAACAAAGGAATTGGAAACTATAAGAAAATTAATGAAAAAATAATAAAAAATATAGAATAAAGATAAAAAATTTAAAATGTCTTTTTAAAAAAAGAAATATAAATCAAAACCACAATAGGCTATTACTTCAAACTTGGTAGGATGGCTATTATCAAAAAGACAGGATATAACAAGTATTGGCTAGGATGTAGAGAAAAGGGAAAACACTACTGGTGAGAATGTAAATTAGCACAGCCTTTGTGGAAAACAGTATAGAGGTTTTGCAAAACATTAAAAATAGAATGATTACACGATCCAGCAATGCCACTTCTGGGTATATATCCAAAGGAAATACAGTCATTATCTCAAAGAGAAATCTGAACTCCCATGTTCACTGTAGCATTACACAGTAGCCACGATAAAGAAGCAACCTAAGTGTCCATGGACAGGGGCATGGATAAAGAAAATGTGGTATATGTGTACACAATAGAATACTATTCAGCCTTAGAAGAGAAGGAAACCCTGCTATTTGCAACAACATGAATAAACCTGGAGGACATTATGCTAAGTGAAATAAACCGGGCACAGAAAGACATATGATCTCACTTATATGTGAAATCTTAAAAAAAAAAAAAAAAAAAAAAAAAAAAAAAAAAGGTCAAACTCATAGTAACAGAAAGTAGAACATAATGGTGATTACCAGAAGCTAGGGCAGGCCCAGGGAGGTAAGGAGAGATATTGATCAAAGGGTACAAACTTTCAGTTATAAGATGAATAAGTTCTAGGGACCTAGTACACAGCAGGGTGACTATAGGTCATTATAGTGTACTGCATACTTGAAATTTACTAACAGAGTAGATCTCAAGTGTTCTTAACATACATACACACAAAGTGGTAATGGTGATTGATATGTTAATAAGAGCATAGAATTATTTCAAATATATACATTTATCAAAATCACCTACACCTTAAATATCACTTACATCTTAAATATGTAGGATTTTTGTCAATCGTACCTCAATAAAGCTGGAATAAAATAAAATAACATCTGTGATTCATAGTACATTTTTTCTGGATAGCACTGAAGTTAAACTAGAACTATATAATTCCACTCTGGAGGCTGTGATCATAGACCAGTGACTGACTACTGATAGGTACAAGTCTCCCCCTCCTTGTGATCATAAATTCAATTTGCTTATTGCCAGAATCAAATGGGTTAACATGTGCAAAGAAGAAGGGGGTCTGGTATCTCACAAGAACTATTATGTTAGCTATTATTATTGTTAAAAGGCATTTTTTTTGGTGTTGTTAGTATCATTAACCAAAAATTCTAAAAAGACAGTTAAGCAGAAATACACCTTTCACAGAGACATCAGAGTAATGCTTGACCCAGATTTAAAAATGCTCACAGCACCAGGAAAAGATCAAATTGCAAAATATGGGGACCCCTCTGGAATCCGTTGGTCCAAGCAGGACCCCAATTAGGGTGAGGCGAGTGAGGCATTTTCCTTGGTGCAAAATTGAAGGGGGCACTGAAAAACTCAGAGCTCAGGGGAAATATTATTCCAATGTACTTGTTTTACTAAATCCCAATTAACACAAGTCTACAATGAACCAGATAGGAAAATCGTACATAAAGACAGAGGCGCGAACACGGGCTTCTCACTTGACCCCAGGCTCCAAGACGGCTCAGAAAGATGCCTCACGCTTGGCCCCACCCCAGCCCGACTCACAGTGTCCCCAAATAAAAGGAGTGCAGTCCACATAGAAGAGGCGTTGCCTGGAACAGCAGTGACGAAGGACTTTTCGTGTTCTCACCTTATAGACTAACCCCTAAGGCAGGAAGCATCCACAGTGTGGGGGGAGCTGGGCGGTGCTGGGCCCCGAGGCCTGCCGGGAACTCGCAGGCTGCCCTGCGGCCCTTCCCGAAATGCCCTGCCATTGCGGAGCCACATCCAAAGCCAAGCCAAGGTCGAAGCCCTTGCCGCCTGCTTTGACAACCCGCTCTGCTCCCCTGGCAGAAGCGCCAGCGTGGGCTTGTTGTGGAATGACATCCCAATTTGGAGCACTTTGGGCTCTGGCATCAGCAGTGCCCTAGACATCCTGGTGATGGTTTTGTACTTCCTGTTGGTCCTGGGCATCGGGCTGTGGGTACATCGGGGACCGGAGGGGAGGGCGGAGCCCTGGACACCAGGCTGGTTTTACCCGCTCCGTGCCAGTCACCGGGTCCCCCCCGCGCTTCCCGCCCCACCCTGGTACCCTCTCATCCCTGTCCTGGCCTATGCAGAGCCTTCCTCGGAGACCTCTCCACCTTCCACCTACCCAAGAATAAATAAATGCAGGTCCTCAGTAATGGAGCCATCCGTGACTAACCCCACGTTTCCCCACCACCCCTCAAATAAACAAGCAGGCCCAGATCCCCCTGTGCCCACTCCCTGGAACCTCAGGGTGTTTGGTAAGCGGTCCTTGTTATGATCATCATGATGATGGTGGTAATAATGACAGCCAGTGCGGATTAGACCCATAAGTGCCAGGTCTGTCCTGAGTGCTTTAACTTCATCTTTAACCCTCACAACCATGTTATGAATAATATACTGTCCTTCCCTCCAGTTTCACAGTTGAAGAATCTGAGGTTCAGAGATGTTCAGTAACAACCAGGGAATGATTGTGTTCAGATTCAAACCTAGAGCTGCCTGATCTGACTCATGAGCTTAACCCCTTGTGAGCAGAATTGTGCCTTGTGAGCAGAATCTCAAAGGTCACATGTAAGTTAGGGCTCTAAGCATTCCCTCTGAATTTGAATGAAAAGTGGTTCTGTGTTTTGTTTTGTTTTTCTTCCTACAGGGTTCTCTTAAGAGGGCAGAGACCGTGTCTCCGTCACTGCCCTCTGCCCACTAGTGCTTAGCATGTAAGCACTCATATCTTTTAACCATACTGCCTAGGACGAGCCTGCCTGCATTCCAGTGAAAGATCAGATGGATATAAAAGCTTTGGCTGGTGTCATGGTGTCACCCTTCCTGTAAGCTATTAACAGTCAGAAGCTTCTGCCTAGCCTCCTTCACCAAGCAGGAGTGTCTAGTGACTGCCACCATTCACTAACCAGTGGGAAAGTTCTCCTTCTGGGCCCCCACCCAACTGAGGCTTTTCATGCCCATGTGACCTTTACTTTGAAACATTTCACCAGATCATGAACAGGATTTTACTGTGCAGAGTCTGGCCTTTCAAAATGCAATCATTGGACACTCTTTTTGAGGGCTTACAGTAAGTCATTATGCTGCTAGGAAGCACATAGAGTAATGAAGACATGGTCTCCATCCTATTAAGAGAATTTTGTACCAGAAGAGAAAATATAGGCCCTTTATTCCAAACATAAAGGAGAAATCCAGGGTATTTATCCAGATCATTGAAACAAAAGATTTTTTTTTTTTTAATTGGCCTCAGGGCTCCTTGGGTGGCTCAGCTGGTTAAGCGTCTGCCTTCAGCTCAGGTCATGATCCCAGGGTCCTGGGATTAAGCCCTGCATCTGGCTCCCTGCTCAGCAGGAAGCCTGCTTCTCCCTCTCCCACTCCCCTGCTTATGTGCCCTCTCTCACTGTGTCTCTCTCTCTGTCAAATAAATAAATTAAATCTTAATTTAAAAATTGGCCTTGATTATAAGAAACATCTTCTGAGTGGCCTGTGGACACAGGGGTGCTGAGTATGAGTACTTGTTTTGGGATCCTTCCCCCAGCGCTCGTATTGAATTAGGAACCCCCCACCCAACTTTCTTCCAGGCCTAAGTTTGGGGCCTAAATCTGACCATGGTCAAAGGACTAGTAAGCCATCTGGTCATTTCCAAAAGAAACCTGCTGTTCCTTCTGTTCTAGGAGCCATAAAATATACACAGTTATCCAGAATGCTTCAGTCTTTCTCCTTCTTTATATTAGTATTTTTCCATTTGTTCTTTTTTCAGATCATATACTGCTTTTAATTAGGAAAGTATTACATGCTCATTGTAAGAAGTAAAAAGATGCATAAATAAGGAATGTTACTATTCTTCCCCCATCCATTCCCATCCTTCTGACGTAACCATGGGTTGTGTATACTTCCTCCCCTTTCTCAGTGCTTATGTAAGCATGAGGATACATATGTAGAGTTTTTGTCTGTTGTCTTTACAGAAGATGTGATCATGTCATACACATTACGCTGCAGCTCACTTTTTCCCCCCCCCCCCGCTATATATGGAGAGAGTCCTATAGCTCAATAGATAAGAGATTCAGCTTATGTTTTTATTAGCTGTCTAGTAGTCCTACAAACATGTATTCTTCAGCTCTTTCCTACTGACACTTAGATTGTTGCCAGGTGTTGTTTTTGATGTATTGGTGCTTTTTTTTTTTAAGATATTTTTTATTTATTTGACAGAGAGGTCACAAGTAGTCAGAGAGGCAGGCAGAGAGAGAGGAGGAAGCAGGCTTCCTGCTGAGCGGAAAGCCCAATGCAGGGCTCGATCCCAGGACCCTGGGATCATGACCTGAGCCAAAGGCAGAGGCTTTAACCCACTGAGCCACCCAGGTGCCCTGTATTGATGCTTTTTTTTTTATTATTTAAATTCAATTTAATTAACATACAGTGTATTATTAATTTCAGAGGTAGAATTTAATGATTCATCATTATAATTAATGCCTTTTTGATGATTACTTAATTCCTTTGCAATTATCATTATCAGAGGTAATATACATTGAATATCTTTGTCTCTATATTTTTGCATATTTGTGTGATTTCCGCAGTGTAGATGCCAAGAATATAGAATATTTTCCATTGAAATGTGTTCCTATGTAAAAATTTCTTTTTCTGCATAACAGTATTCCTTGTTTTTGCACCACACCCAGTGCCCCGTGCAATCCATGCCCTCTCTAATACCCACCACCTGGTTCCCCCAACCTCCCACCCCCCGCCAGTTCAAAACCCCTCAGATTGTTTTTCAGAGTCCATAGTGCTTTTAATCTGTGTAGCATGGATTCCAAAAATTAGAACTGCTGGATCAGAAGTGTATGTTTACTTGAAATTTTAGTAGCTATTACTACTGCCAACCCCCAAAGCTTGTGAGACTTACTTTAATTTTCTCACGAGCAGGATATGATCATGCTCTTTTCCCTAAGACTTAGTTATTACTCCCCCTGTGTGTGTGTGTGTGTGTGTGTGTGTGTGTGTGCTTTGTCATCGTGGTTTTGATTTGCACTTCCTAGACTCCTGGTGAGGTTGAGCATCAACCTCATTGTCCATGAATTTTCTTCTCCCGTGAATAGCCAGTTTATTTGCCATTTTGTATTTGGGTTGTTTGACTTTGCTATTATCAACTTCTCCGTCATTTGACTTGCTCATATGTTTCCCCCCAAGCTATCATTTGTCCAAATCGGTGTCTACTACAGATATTTGGGGCCAGATAATTCACTGTGGGCATCTGTCCTATAGTTAGTTATAGGAGGCTTGGAAATATCCTCAACTCCTACCCATTCACAACTAAAAATGTATGCAGACATTGCCAAACATCTTCTGGGTTGATGGGGCAAAAATCACCTCTGTTTGAGAACCACTGGTCTGAACTGCTGATGATATCTTTCTGTCATTTGAGTTTTTGTTAGCTTTGAGGAAGTCAACTATCTCTCTTTTCCTTTGTATCTTGTAGGTTTCCTGCCTTGCTTAGGAAAGTTTTCTCCCAATTCCAAGATCATACAATTATTATCCTAAATTTTGTTCTAATACTTCATAGTTTTTTTCATATTTAAATATCTAGAACATTGAAAATTTATTTTTATGTATGATGTGATGAATGAGTTTATTTTCTTCAACTTATTAAACCCCTTTTCTCACTGAACTGCTTGCCTACATTCGCACAGATGGGACTCCCTTCTGAAAGCATTCATCAATTCCTGTCTGCTGAGCCCTCCAGGAACCTGGGAACTTAGTCTTTGTTGCTGATGCCTTGGCTCTTACAGGAGGATACAGAGGGGAAAACTTAAACTTTTTTTGGTTTGTTTTCTCTTTTATCAGTGTCACCCAGGAGGGCTTTGAGAAAGTGTTGGCTGTATCTTCTTCCCCACCAACATGGCTGCTATGGTTGTGTTATTATTCAAGAAAGAGAGCGGGGAGAAAGGAAGAGGCAGGGACAGATGCTTAAGCCGCCTTCTTCCCAGGATCTCTTCTGCTTACTGAATGCTCCTCTCTTTCCATAAAGAGAGGATGCTTTTATTCCTCTGAGAACTGTTTTGTAAATTCCTTTTATAAGTTTTATTGCTGATATCTTCCTTAGAAAAGTTTAGCTCTGCACACAGCAAGACCTTGATAAGCATTTAGTGAATAGATGAAGTGAGACTAACTTAATATGTCTGATTTGGAGTGTTGTTTCTTTGCTTGAAGAAGGGGACCCCATTAAAATGCAGATACCCCAGATGGCAGTTTTTAAGTTCACTGTTCCCACAGAAACACATTTCTGTCAACTAGCTGCCATCCTTAGGTCATGCTGATTCTGCGCAATCCAGGAAATCCACAGGATTGTCTTTTGATCACATCGGGGTCTGGGAATCAGAGCTAGGAGCCTGAGTAAAGAGGATGTGGATATGTTGGAAGGACACCATAGTAATGGCAGACTGCTGTCCTGGGAGAAGCTAGGCACATGTTCAGATTTGCCATTCCTGAGTGATTCAGACAATCTCTAACCACTATTTCCCAGACTTTGCTGGAGACTATGGCACTGATTAACTAGCTGGGAATGACTAAAGCAATATTATTTTCCCAAGAGTGTACAGAAGTGAAAATGTCCATGCAATCAGACCTGAAATAGACTAGCCTCCAGCTAGGCAGCCTTGAGCCTTCACTGTAACTCAGTGGGTAGGGGCTTCTATTCTTAAAAAGAAAGAAGGGGAGAATAGATTTGGGGATCTCTGCTAAAGAGAAGTGAAGGTGGTTGTTTGAGAGATCAGTGTCTTTGGAGCAGTTTGTGTTTTGTATTCCTTTGTTTGTTTTTAAGGCTGTCCTGTCAAGCAGTCGCAGAACAGTAAAGACTTCTTCCAGGCTGGCCGCAGTCTAGCATGGTGGCCAACGAGTAAGCCTTGCGCATGGCAATCCACGTGGGGGGCCACACGCTAACTTGTCTATTACTTTAATGTAGATGTCTTATCCCCAAAGTTGCTCAACCAGGAAAGTCATTCCATTAGAGTTTGCATAACTCTGAAGAAGTTTCTTACCAACATGTTTCCATTCAACTCAGTTGAATTTGCTAACCATTTATTAGGTTACAATAAATACAAAGCATTGTTCTAGGTTCCAGGATACAGGCTGGAAATAGACAGTGTTGTCCTCTGCAAGTAAACACTCTAGAATGGGAGTTGGATGTGTATCCCACAAATCTCAGCACATTACAGTGCTATACAGTGAGTCTTATGGGAGGTGCACAGGCCAGGTATGGATGAAAGGTAGACTCAGGCTTGCTGGGTGGAGGTGGTGCAAGACAGGAAAGGCCTTACAGAGGTAGGATTGTTTGAGCAAGATTTGAAGGTGGAGTGGGTGTTTGGCAGGGAGAATGTGAGGGTATTCCAGGCAGAGAGAATAGCACATGGCAAAGCTTGGAGGTATGGAATAGCTTGATGCTGGATGGAGGGAGACAGAGTAGAAACATCTTTTGTCTTTTATGTATTAAATAAGTTTTTCATTATTCAGAGTGATTCCATCCCAGAAGAGCGCCTCAAAACTCCCACAGCAGCAGAGGCAGCTGCCTGTCCATGACCCTGTACCCATGATGGAGTGGGTAGGGGTGCCCCAAGGGAGGAGAAGGATGTAAGTAACTAGCAGGGCCCAGAGTTGAGGACCCAAACCCAGCCTGAGCTAGAGCTGCCTTATAGCTTACTTTGTAAAAAATGTACATTCATTTCCTGCACAGGACTGTAAGCTATATCAAGAGCATTGTATAAGAAGCAGGCCCTTTCTCCAATATTCTTTTCCCTCAAATGTTAACCAGTCTTTTTTTTTTAAGATTTTATTTATTTATTTGACAGAGAGAGAGAGATCACAAGTAGGCAGAGCAGCAGGCAGAGAGGGGGAAGCAGGCTCCCTGTTGAGCAGGGAGCCTGATCTAGGGCTCCATCCCAGGACCCTGAGATCATGACCTGAGCCGAAGGCAGAGACTTAACCCACTGAGCCACCCAGGCGCCCCACATGTTAACCAGTCTTAAAGCAAAGATTTGGTTTTTCACACTGGGGTGATGCTTCAAAGAAAGAAGTCTTGTCTCAGGAGGAGAAGGTGCCTTTATTCAAAGGAACAAGGAAAGTTCACTTATTAACTGTGATGGATCCAACAACATAGCAGAAATGGCTTCGCCTCTTAGCTGCAAAGGGGAAAAGCGGTTTCCTAGTGTTAACTCTCTGAGTTATACATGGATCTTCTTTTTTATATATATAAACCTGATTTAGAAAGAGATTGAATACAGCAAAGAAATATTTGCAACTGGCCTCCTCCCTTAGTATTTTTCTGCAGAGGATTCTAGCAACATAGTCTCTTCCTGAGCTGTGAGGCCCTCAGTCTTTTGCCTAAGCCTCTTTTAGACCTGAAGCCATATTTTCTACACCCAGAGAAATGGCACTCTGTTTCCCACATTATCTTGTGTAACTGACACTTGTAATGGTTTTCAGGAAACACTAACATGGTTTGGCCTCCCAATGCTTATGTATATTATGATTTATTAATTTCTTTGCTGTGGCTTCTCTTTTCATTGTTAGGATTATTACTTAATGAGCAAAATATATTTTAATATAATATATTTTATTTATATATATTTACATATATTTCATTTAATAATATAATACATTATTAAAGGAAATTGAATCAAAAGAATGACTTTTGCCACTCTGGCTTTCTTTTTTGTTTTATATTCTTCTTTAATTAGCAGATATCTGATGGGTATCAATTGCTGTCATCAAGGCCCACCACATGACTTATTCTTTTCTTCCTTTTTCTTTCTTTCTTTCTTTTTTTAATTGTATATGGATTATTCTTTTTTTTTCTTTTCTTTTCTTTTTTTGGTATATGGCTTATTCTTGTGCCCGGTTCCCAGCCCTCATGTCAGCTGGCTTGACGGTAATGAAACTCTGAGACTTTCTGTCCTCCTACCCTCCCTGTTTTGTCGCCTTTCTCTCCTCTCTTCCAGCTGCCTACCCAGCCGCTCATGGTCATTCTCCCCGGCTGGCTCTCCCCCATCTCCCTTGCTTGTGGATGCTGAAGGTCCCCCGAGCTCACATTTGACCACTTCTCTCCAATTATACTCACACACTTGGCAACTCCTCCAGCTCACGGCGTTGAATACCAGTTACATGCTAACAAATCCCAGGTCTCTCCTGTGAACTCCAGGCTCTCTTGTGATGCCTGCACTGTTCAATAGCTGCACTTGAGAAGTCTATCAGGTATCCCAAACAGAACAAGCCCCAAAGGCAGCTTCAGACCTTCCTCCACAAATCGGATCCTCCCTCCACCTTTCCTGCCTCCTGAATAGCAAGTCCATCCTTCTGGTTGCTGCAGTTGGCAAACATGTATGCTTTAGTCTCTCTTAAACCCGACATCCATCAGGAAATCCTGTGACTTGATCTAAAAGGTATCTTTCAAGGGACGCCTGGGTGGCTCAGTTGGTTGGGCAGCTGCCTTCGGCTCAGGTCATGATCCCAGCATCCTGGGATCGAGTCCCACATCAGGCTCCTTGCTCGGCGGGGAGTCTGCTTCTCCCTCTGCCTCTGCCTGCCATTCTGTCTGCCTGTGTTTACGCTCTCTCTCTCTCTGACAAATAAATAAAAAATAAATAAACTTTAAAAGGTATCTTTCAAATCTGACCACTTCCCATCAACTCTCCCTCCAGAGTTGCTGCTTTTGTCTCTCACCTGGATTAATTATAACAGCTTCTTGGGCTCCTTCTTTAACTACCTTGACCCTTCTATATCTGATCTCAGCAGAGCAGCTAAAGGGAACCCTCTTGGGACTCCCATGTTACCCAGAATGAAAGCCCTGCCACTTACAATGGCATGTATTAGAGCACAGATGATCTGTACCCCAGACCTTGCCTCTCAGGATTCCTGTCCCCAGCACTATCCAGTGTCCTTGAACAACACAGCTGTGCTTCTGCCTAAGGGTCTTTGTCCCTGCTGCTCTACTCAGCTGGAGCGCTTTCCCCAGAATCCCCGTGGCTTGCTCCCCCACCTCTTCTGGTCTTCCTCAGCTCTTCTCTCAGTCCACCCTGACCACCCAATTTCCCAGTACTTCCTATCCACTTCCTTATCTTTTTTTTTTTAAGCCTATAGTGTTTATCACTATATATCATGATATAAAATAATCCTTGGAGCACCTGGGTGGTTCATTACATTAAATGTCCATTTTTTTAAATTTATTTATTTATTCCTGAGAGACAGAGAGAGAGAGGCCAAGGCAGAGGGAGAAGCAGACTCCCCGCCGAGCAGAGAGTCCACTGAGGGACTGGATCCCAAGACCCCGGGATCATGACCCAAGCCAAAGGCAGATGTTTAACCATCTGAGCCACCCAGGGGGCCCGTAAGTGTCCAATTCTTGGTTTCAGCTCAGGTCATGATCTTGGGGTCCTGGGACTCCTGGGATTGAGCCCTGCAGTGGGCTCCACATTTAGGAGGGAGTTTGCTTAAGATTCTTTTCCCTCCTCTCTCTCCCTCTCCCTCCCCCTCTGCTCCTCCCCTCACTCAGGTGTGCATACACACTCTCTCAAATAGATAGATAAGATAGATAGATAGATAGATAGATAGATAGCTTTAAAATAATCCTCTAATTTATTTTGTTTATTCTCTTTTCCCCAAAAGAATGTTAGCTTCATGAGGACAGGACTTTGTGTCTATTCTACTCACTAATGTATCCCTAATATCTAGAACAGTGCTTAAACATAGTTGGCAGTGGACTTTTATTACTAGTTATTGAATTAATGAGTGATGCCTTTTAAACCTACCTTTTAATTTGGCGTGCCTGGGTGGCTCATCAGGTTAAGCCTCTGCCTTCGGTTCAGGTCTCAAGGTCCTGGGATCGAGCCCCGCATCCGGCTCTCTGCTCAGCAGGGAGCCTGCTTCCTCCCTCTCTCTTCCTGCCTCTCTCCCTACTTGTGATCCCTGCCTGTCAAATAAATAAATAAAATCTTGGAGGGAGACAAACCATAAGTGACTCTTAATCTCACAAAACAAACTGAGGGTTGCTGGGGGGAGGGGGTTTGGGAGAAGGGGGTGGGATTATGGACATTGGGGAGGGTATGTGCTTTGGTGAGTGCTGTGAAGTGTGTAAACCTGGTGATTCACAGACCTGTACCCCTGGGGATAAAAATATATGTTTATAAAAAATAAAAAAATTAATTTAAAAAAAACCTATTTTTTAATTTAATAATGTGCTAGTATCTTCTGACATCTATAAAACATAAATAGGTGGATTTATTTTATGTTTATATGCAGTTGCATAGCGTTATATCATTTGGACATTCCACCATTTATGCACCATATTGTTGGGCAATTTATATTATATATAACTTCTCACTGTTATGGTAAATGTAGTGATGTAGTGAACATTCTTTTTTTTTCTTTTTAGATTTTATTTATTTATTTGAGATAGAGAGGTGGCAAGAGAGAGCACAAGTAAGGAGAAGATGGGGAAGCAGGCTCTCGCTGAGAAGAAAGCCTGATGTGGGACTCAATCCCAGGACCCCAGGATTATGACCAAGCCGAAGGCAGATGCTTAACCAACTGAACCACCAAGGTGCCCCTATAGTGAACATTCTTAACAATAAAAATTAAAATAATTAGTAATACTTGAGGATTTATATGTGCCACTTCTAAGACATTTTTTTTTTTTGCCTTACAATTGTCACCATTAAGGTGTCTATATGTTCTCAACTGTGTCTTATTAGTGTGTTTTACTTTTTATACTTATATTTACAAAAAAAACCTTCTTCGTCTGTTTAATCCTTTTAGTCTTGAACACTAGTTTTTCTTACATCAATATTGTCAATACTGGGGTGTCTGTTTTTACCTAAAGGTTTTGTTATTTGCCCTTTCTTGATAATTTGGTTTTAAATCTATCTCATGTCAACAGCATAATAGTTGGACTTTGGTTTTGAATGGAGTGGCTATCCCTATTCAACTAAAAAGCTGTCATTGGCTTAGGAGGGATTTTGCTCATTTAAATACCTCTAAGATTTTTTCTTTTGAAAGTAACAGATGTTGATTGTAAAAAAAAAAAAAAAGGTGCTTCTCTTTTTGCCTCAAATATTGGCAGTGGCCACTTTCTGGGCCGACTGGAATAGGAGCAGCTTCAGGGATTGCTCCTGGGGCCTTCGAGTGGAACGTGAGTCATACCTCCTATGGCCACTAACCTCCCTCTTTATCATTGTCCAAATAAAACTCACAGACATGAAAACTTGCTTTCAGTCTCCAGTAAATAAATATTGAAGACTTCTGGAGAAGACATGGAAGAAAGGAACCAAGTCTTTGAATTCCCAAAAAGATTGTGTCAGTTTTTGTTCTTGGTTATTAAAGTTAATGAAGAGACAGAAAATGCTTACTTACATTCCAAGGGTCATAGCAACACAGTGAACAAAGAACTAATCAGGAGGAGATTAATTAGGAGACTAATCAGGTAGGGAAAAGAGAAAAAATCTTATTAACATTTAAGTTTATGTGTACATATACATTTGTGCTTAAATATACATACAGATATATATGCATCATGTGTATATGTGTGTATATAGACACAGAAATATATGTACATATATGTGTGTATATATGTGTATGCATGTATATATTTGCAGTATGTATTGAGAATGGGCTTGATTAAGCTCTTTGAGATATTTAACTAATTATGACAAAACTCCTAAATGACCTCCTAAGAATACCAAATTTCAACTATAAAACTTATGAAATTGATTATTTATTTAATCTGTGGGATATATTTGTTATAGGACATGAAATTTGTTCACTATATAAGTTCAATATGAGTGAATTTATAAGTCTCAGGCTTATTAATTTATCTCTATATAAATCATCTGACTTTTCTGGATAACTCAGAAAGCTCCTACTTTCTGATTCTTGACTTTCTACAAAAATAAAGAATACTTCTAGCAGAATCAGTTTCAAACCTAGCAAGAAGCCTGGTTTTTACCACAATTTACCTATCAGAATTTATTAGCATCTGCTTTAATATCCAGCTCACCTTACCCCTTCTTTGTAAGAAAGCCAGAGCCAGGGACGCCTGGGTGGCTCAGTTGGTTGGGCAGCTGCCTTCGGCTCAGGTCATGATCCCAGTGTCCTGGGATTGAGTCCCACATCGGGCTCCTTGCTCAGCAGGGAGTCTGCTTCTGCCTCTGCCTGTCATTCCGTCTGCCTGTGCTCGCTCTCTCCCCCTCTCTCTCTCTGATAAATAAATAAAATCTTTAAAAATAAAAAATAAAAAAATAAAAAAGAAAGCCAGAGCCAAATTTATTACTTAATTTCAGTAACTTGTATGAAATTTTGGTAGAGTTTCTCCCCCATTTCTCTGAATGGTTTCTAATTTTTTTAAACTATCTTTTATATATAAGCCATCTTTACTCTGATCTGGAACTAGGCAAACAATAAATTAAAAATAAATCCCCTGAAAACTGGCTCAGTTAACTCCCCCAAATTAAGAATGCACTCACTCTTTCATAGGTTTGTTACACTGGAAGGTGTGCACTTGGGCTGTTGTTTGTAAGTTTCCCCAGTGCTGATACATTTGTTAGTCTCAAAACAGATAGTCACTGAGATTGCATCTCATTTAAGAGCCCAGCCTAATTCTTCTTCTTGGTTCCACACTCTGTTTCTTCTCTGTGTTCTCGGTTGGGTATTTTCTCCCATTTATATTAAAGCTGAGGTGAGTGTCCATAATCAGTTAATCTGTTCTCTATAAAAAAAATTTTCTTACAAATATTGCAGGTATACATAAAAGCATCCTGGAGGACAAGTTAAATTTCTCAGTCTTTTGATTCTTGCACTAACTTCCCTAAATCCTAAGAATGCCTAAAATAACATCATTCTGCTTTGGGTACGCAGATACCAGTAACTGCCCGTTGTTTAACTCTGGGACTTATTCAGGGATTCACTTTTGAGGGCTTTTACAGAAAATGTTTTAAAACTTTATCTAAAAATAAGACCCAAATAAATGAAGAGAACAAATATGTTAATGACTAGAAGACAATATCCTAAAAATGTTAGTTCTTTCCAAATTGGTCTGTACTTGGAATGCAATTCCAAACAAAATCCAAACAGGATTTTTTAAGAAGTTGATGCAATTCTAAAATGTATGTAGGAGATAAGGGGATAAAGACATGTCAGTGTCCAGCTAAGAGAGACAGAGTCAATCTAGGCTGCACATCTGTGAAGACATGTGGACTGACATCATCAGCATGGTGGAATAAAAGCTTTCTACTCTCTTCCCTCAAAGGACACCAATTTAGACAATCACCCATAGATAAGAGGGCCTCTGCAGAAGTCCAGAAGTCCACTGGAGAAGTTCTAGCACACTGCTGGAGAAAAAGAAAATCCAAGATTAGACATATTGAAGAGGGTGAGGGAAACAGTTTCATTGTACTTATGTCATTCCTCCCCCAAGGTGGCACAGCTTACTGCCAAGAGAGATCTTCCCAGCCTGAAATTTCTCCCACAGAGGAAATTGATAGCATGGAAGTAAATGCCCAGCTATGAAGTTATGCAGGAGTCTGCCAAAAAGACCCACTTCTTTCTCACATCCAGAATACAGAGGTGTGCTGCACATCTCAGGGGGTAGGAGAGGGAGTGACTGAGAAAACAGCAGCCAAGGTTCTCAGAAGGCATCAGAGCAACCCAGATCCTACTAACCACTTTGCAGACTTATCAGGAAGCCTGCCAGGGAGCCATTGGGGTCTCCTCACCTACAGATACCCCCAGTTGGCCCAAAGGGCACCCATCCAACATGCCACACACGTCATCTACATACACCTCCATCCCATGGCTAGCTCCTTTGTGCACCTCTGTTGGTGGCAAGAGTATGTCTTTTTTTGCAGAAAGTTAGTGAGAATTCACAGAAAGCAAGACTAGCCCTGGAACTGGGAGAAAGTACACAAAGTTTAGTATTCAGCATTGCCTTAGGGAAAACAAGGAAAGGAGAGGCTGTCAGAACTTGACCTGGCTTTGCAGAATCAAGAGAAGATATATAATCTTAAAAATCCCCCCCCAAAAAAGGAACAAGAAGTGTGGAGCAGGTGTATCCACAGAAAGGTCTGAGAAATCTTCAGAATTTCTAGCAAGGTTTACAGAAGGTTATTTCTCTCCAAAGTCCAGTCGGTAAAGATGAGGAGGTGACTGCTTCCTCAAATGCAAAAACAGTAATACAAAATTTGAAGAACATGAAAAATCAAGGAAGCATGGCACCACCAGAAGAATACAGTTTTCCAGTAACTAAGTCCAAAGAAATGGAGAGCTGAAATTTGTTTGATAAATAATGCAGAATAGTTGTTTGAAAGAAGTTTGGTGGCTAAAAGAAAACACAGAAAGACAATTCAATAAAATAAGGAAAATGACACATGATGGAAATGAGAAATTTAATAGATAGAAATCATGAAAATAAACATGTTCTGGGGTGGGAGAATACAATGGATGAAATGAAAAGTACAATATAGAACATAAATAGTGGACTGGATCAAGCAGAAGAATCTATGAAGTAGAAGACAAGTCATTTGAAATTATTTGGTCAAGGGGACAATGAAAAAGAGCTACAAAAGCCTATGAGACTATGGGATATCATTAAGAGAAACAGCCCACACATCATAGGGCTCCCAGAAGGAGAAAAGAGATGAAAGGGACAGAGAGCTTATTTAAAGAAATAATGACTGAGAACCTCCAAAATCAGGGGAGAAATTTGGATATCCAAGATCATGAGGATCATAAGCATCCCCAATTTCAACCCAAAACTATACTTTCCAAGACACATCATAATAAAATTATCTAAAAATCAAAGAGAAAAAATTAAAAACAACAAGAAAAAAAATCCTCACATACAAGGGAATGCCCATAATGCTATTGGAAGATTTCTTAGCAGAAGCCTTGCAGGCCAAGAGAGAGTGGGATGATATATTTAAAGTGATAAAAGGAAAAAAAACCCTACCAAACAAGTATACTTTATGTGATAAAGTTATTCTTCAGAAATGAAGGAGAAATAAAGGCTTTCCCAAATAGACAATAGCTGATGGAGTTCATCACCGCTACAGCTGTCTTACAAAAGTGCTGAAAGAAGTTCTTCAAGCTGAAATGGAAGTGCTACTAAGTAACATGAAAATAAACAATACCTGATAAAGGTAAGTATATAGACAAATTCAGAGTAGCCTAATATTTTTTAA
Organism: Mustela putorius furo; assembly: GCF_011764305.1. NCBI lineage: Eukaryota > Metazoa > Chordata > Mammalia > Carnivora > Mustelidae > Mustela > Mustela putorius. The sequence goes on from NW_025422010.1 coordinate 1,498,041, forward strand.
ATGGTGAGATGTTAATCACTTAACTCCAGTTTAAAGGTTAAAAGACAAAAGTATTAAAAACAACTATAGCTACAATTATTGGTTAATAAATAAATAATATTAAAAGAAGTAAATTGTGGCATCAAAAAATGTTGGGGTGGGGAATAAGAGTACAGTTTTTGTATGTGATCAAAATTATTGCCTTAAAATAGACTATTATAACTATGAGAAGTTTTATGTAAACCCCATGATAACCAAAAAGCAAAAAGTTAACAGTAGCTATATAAAAGATAAATAGGAGGAAATGAAAGCATACTGCTAAGGAAAATCATTAGTTCACAAAGGAAGATAGCAAGAGAGAAAGAAAATAACAAAGGAATTACAAAACCACCAGAAGACAATTAATAAGATGGCATTAGTAAGCCCTTATGTAAGTAAGGTTTGTTAATATCTCCAACACCTCATGTCATTACCTTTTTTTATATACTGAGAGTTTCAAGATTTACTCTCTTAGCAACTTTTAACTATTTAATACAATATTGTCAACGATAGCCACCATGCTAATTTTAAAATCCATTTAGCCACTCTATGCCTTTGGATTGAAGAATTTAATTCATTTATATTTAAAGTTGCTAAATATAGGGCTAAATGTTGTACACCTTAAACTTACACAGTGTTATATGTCATTATATAATCCATAAAGTTGGAAAAAGAAATTAAATGTATGTAAAAAGGCAAAAGCATAAGAATAGCAAAGATACTCCTATCAAAGAAAAATAAGAAGGATTTTTCCTACAGATATCAAGACTTACTATAAAGCTATAGTAATTAAGACACTATGATATTGACACAAGGATAAAAACATTAACAAGTGGAAGAGGAAAATAACCCAGGAATACTCATATATATGGACATTTGATTTATGACCTCCGTGGTGCTGCAGACCACTGAGGAAAGGGTCAATTGATTATCATATTAAAAAAAGCAGATTGGTGGGCGCCTGGGTGGCTCAGTGGGTTAAGCCGCTGCCTTCGGCTCAGGTCATGATCTCAGGGTCCTGGGATCGAGTCCCGCATCGGGCTCTCTGCTCAGCAGGGAGCCTGCTTCCCTCTCTCTCTTTCTGCCTGCCTCTCTGTCTACTTGTGATTTCTCTCTGTCAAATAAATAAATAAAATCTTTTTTTAAAAAAAGCAGATTGGATGCCTATTCTACACAAAATAAATTTAAATTGATTAAAGACTTAAATAGGAAAGGTAAAAGATTTCAAACTTCATAAGGAAGTACAGCATGACTTTATGTCTTTGAGACAGAGAAAGATTTTAAAGTAAGTTGGAGAAAAGTCAAAGCCTGCCTGACCACCAATGTACACATGCATGCATGAGAACCCAGGGAACCGAAAAAAGAAACTAGAAGGAGCTCTACCATGCAGAGACAGAGCTGTACCTCTGAGATCTGTGACTTTATAGCTCCTAGGACTCAGTACATTACCCAGCCCACCCAATGTAGGCAGTGGATAGCAGAAGTCTTACTCATAACAGAGGGCTAAAAAAACAACAGAAAATTTATGTGAGAGCTCCAAAACCAAAGGTACCAAAGAGAGGATTAACCCCCAAATCTGCATATAAATTCTGCAAGAAACCCTGACTGCCAGACTACTCAATTGCCAGGAAAACCTCTAGACCAGGCTAAATTAGCAGCAGCTAAAAGCTAAAAAAAAAAAAAAAAAAAAAAAAAACAAGCAGAGACATCAACTGCTACACCCTGCAGGGTGGGGGCGGGAGGTGGGATGGCATGAAAGATGTTGCAGTTTGAGTCCAGGGAGGTTAACTGCCTAAAAAGCAAGAAACAGCAATCCTCAGAACAAAACAGATTCTAGAATGCTGTTATCATATGATCGATGATGGCCAGTCTGCAACCAAGAATTATTAGACATATAAAGAAATGGAATTATAAATGTGACCCAGAGGGTGGCACCTGGGTGGCTCAGTGGGCTAAAGCCTCTGCCTTTAGCTCAGGTCATGATCCCAGGGTCCTGGAATTGAGCCCCACATCAAGCTCTCTGCTCAGCGGGGAGACTGCTTCCTCTCTCTCTCTCTCTCTCTCTCTCTGCCTGCTTCTCTGCCTATTTGTGATCTCTGTCTGCCAAATAAATAAATAAAATCTTTTTTTAAAAAATAGGGGCACCTGGGTGGCTCAGTGGGTTAAGCCGCTGCCTTCAGCTCGGGTCATGATCTCAGGGTCCTGGGATCAAGTCCCACATCGGGCTCTCTGCTCAGCAGGGAGACTGCTTCCTCCTCTCTCTCTGCCTGCCTCTCTGCCTACTTGTGGTCTCTGTCTGTCAAATAAATAAATAAAATTAAAAAAAATAAAATAAAAAATAAAAATAAATAAAAATAAAAATAAAAAAATGTGACCCAGACTCTAAGAGAAAAAGCAATAAATAGAAACTGACTCTGACCAAGCCCAGATGTTGATTTAACAAACAAAAGACTTCAAACCTACAATTATAAATATGTCCAAAGAAGTAAATTGTGATACCATTGAATAAGCAAATAGGGCCTCTCAACAGAGAAACTGAAACTATAGAAAAGAACCAAATGGAAATTCTAGAGTTGAAAAGCACAATAGCTGAAATGAAAAGTTCACAAGGGGAGCTCAAAAGCACAAATAAGATAGCAAACGAGAGAATCAGTAAACTTAAGGATAATAGGAATTATTATTACCCAGGAGAAAGAACAGAAAAGAAAAAATCTGAAGAAAAAGGAAGAAAACCTCAGGACCTATGATATAATATCAAACAGTCCAGCATGCATTTACTTGATATCCCAAAAAGGAGAGAGAAACAGGCAAGAAAAAAATTTTTTGAAGAAATAGTAACTGAAAATATCCCAAATTTTGGTGGAAAGTGATAATTTACTGCTATAAAAATCTTAACAAACACCAATAAACACACTAAAAGCTACCCCTAGGTTTACATCATAGTCAAACTCCTAAAAGCAAAGATAAAGAAGAAATTTTGAAAGAAGTAAAAGAAAAAGAACACATTACATGCAGGGGAGAAATGGTACAGTCAATGGATGAGATCTAGATGGAAGATATAATGGATATCAGGTATAATGGGAGCCAGGAAATATTTGAATGACATATTCAAATGCTGAAAGGAAGAAAAATCTGTCCACCAAGAATTCCATATCCAGTAAAAGTACTCTTCAAAAATGTAGATGAAATGTGTATCAAATCATTATTTATATGCCTAAAACTAGTATAATGTTATATATCAATTTTACCTTAATTTTTAAAAACTTGATGCAAAAATAAAAAGAGGGTGACTAAGTAGAGTAAGATTTCTCAACTAGGACAAAAAACATAAACCACAGAGGAAGAAATTGATGTGTAGGACTTCAAAATAAAATTTTAAACCTTAACTCTTCGAAAGATATCTTTAAGAAAGTGAAAAGTCAAGCTAGAGATTGGGGGAAATATTTCTAGAACATATTTACAATAAAAGACTTATATCCACAATGTGTATTTTGTTTTTCTAAAAAACCTTAAAACTCAGTTTTTAAAGTTTTTCAGTATTTAAAGTTTTAAATAGCTGTTTCACCAAAGAAAACAGACAAATGGCAAGTAATCATATGAAACTATCCTCACTACAACTGATCATTAGGAACATTATGTAAGATGCCACTGTACCAGACAGAATGTCTAAGAGGAGAACAACTGACACTAGCAAGAGTTGGAAAGGTGTGGGGTAACTGAGACTCACACGTTTCTTGAGGAAATGCAGAATGGCATGGCCACATCAGGGAGGACAGTTTGGCAGTTTCCCCACAAACTAATCCTGACCACCCAGCCAAGTATTTCCTTAGATCTAGATTTTTATGTACTCTGGAGAAATGAAAATACATGTCCACACATAAATTTGCACATGAAGCTTCGTAATGGTCATGTTTCTACTAGCCAAATCTTGAAAAAATCTAAATTGCAGTAGGAGAGTGGAGGAACAGCACACAACATCATATACCAAGCAGCATTAAAAAGGCATCCCACAACCATGTGGCTGAGTCTCAAGAACATTAGGCCAGTGAAAGAATCAGGACATTAAAAAAGAGTACATAGTATATGATTTCATTTATTTAAAATTCTAGGAAACATCTGTAGGGAAAGCTGATACTGGTTGTCTGAGACCAAGGGTGGGGTGAAGGCCTTGATTGCAAATCCTAGGGGGTCCTGTGGGGGGTGTTAAGAATGCTTAATATTTCAAGTATGGTGGTAATCACATAACTGTATGTATTTTCCCAAAGTTATCAAACTTGACACTTAAAATGGGAGAATTTCACTGAATAGAGCTACCCTACAACCCAGCAATTACAGTACTAGGTATTTAGCCAAAGGATACAAACGGGATCTGAAGGGGCACCAGAGTCCCAGTGTTTATAACAGCAATGTCCTCAATAGCCAAACCATGGAAAGAGACCAGATTTCCATCAACAGATGAATGGATAAAGAAGATGTGGTATATATACACAATGGAATATTATTCAGCCATCAGAAAGAATGGAATCTTACCATTTACATCGACATGGATGGAACAGGAGGGTATTATGCTGAATGAAATAAATCAATCAGAGAAAGATGGTTTCATTCATATGTGGAATTAAAGGAACAAAACAAAGGATCATAGGGGAAGGGAGGAAAAAATAAGATGAAATCAGAGAGGGAGACAAACCATGAGAGACTCTTAACTATAGGAAACAAACTGAAGGCTGTTGGGAGGGAGTAGAGGAAGGATGGGCATAATTGGGTGATAGGCATTAAGGAGGGCGCATGATGTAATAAACACTGCGTGTTACATGCAACTGATGAATTATTGAGCCTTACATCTGAAGCTAAAGATACACTATAAGTTAACTAATTGAATTTAAATAAAATAAGTTTAAAAAAGCAGTGAAATTTTTTAAATATTTGTAGAGAGGCATCAAAAATGTGGGAAAGCTTACTTGCCATACATCTTAGTGTCTGCAATGATGAAGCCATAATCCCAGGAAAACTACCTCAGATTGTGACTGTATTTTGGGATAAGGTCTTTAAAGAAGTAACTAAGGTAAAAATGAGGTCATTAGTGTGGGCCCTAATCCAGTAGGACCTTATAAGAAGAGAAAATTTGGACAGAGACATATACAGAGGTAAGAGGGTAGGAAGACACAAGATAACAGCCATCAACAAGCCAAGGACAGAAGCCAGGAATGGACCCTTCCTTCACTGGTCCCAGAAGAAAACAAGCCTGCTGACAGCCTCCAGAACTTCCAGCCTCAAGAACTATGAGACTGTAACAGTTCTTTTTTTTTTTTTTTTTTTTTTTTGACAGACAGAGATTACGGTAGACAGTGAGGCACGCAGAGAGAGGAAGGGAAGCAGTCTCCCTGCTGAGCAGAGAGCCCGATACGGGGCTCGATGCGGGGCTCAATCCCAGGACCCTAGGATCATTACCTGAGCCGAAGGCAGAGGCTTTAACCCATTTAGCCACCCAGGCGCCCCGAGACTGTAACATTTCTATTGCTTAAGCCCCTCCGTCTGTTGCACTCTGGGATAGCAGCCCTAGCAAATGAATTCAATCAGCAAGTGTAAAGTAGAATCACCAAGAAAGAGCCATATATGACAGTATATGATTAATAACCCAATAGAAGGTGGGGTGCCTGGGTTATGCCTCTGCCTTCAGCTAAGGTCATGATCCCAGGGTCCTGGATCGAGCTCCACAACAAGCTCTCTGCTCAGCAGGGGGCCTGCTTCCCCCTGCCCCCTGACACCTTTCCCTCTGTCTGCCTCTCTGCCTACTTGTGAACTCTCTCTGTCAAATTAATTAATTAATTAATTAATTAAAATTTTTGAATTAAAAATATATATGTAAAAGAACCAAACAGAAGGTGAAAATATTAAAGTCATAGGTGTTTAGGAGAGGATACATGGTCCCTGTGAAGCCCACAGGTAAGTTTTCATAAAGCAGATGGATTTTGAGGTAGAACTTAAAATAGACACATGTGAGCAGGTGCACATGAGGATTCTCAGGGCAGGTGGGACAGTTTACATTTAACTATTATTTATTCACCTACCACGAGCCAGGCTCTGTGCCTGGGTCCAGGAATCTAATAAACAAAGAGGCACACTCCCTGCCATGGGGCGCCCACAGTTGGAGACAATGGAAGTCAAAATGAAGAGGATTGTTGGGGACAGCCAGCACATGCACAAGAGCATGAGTACAGAGGACTAGGTTCAAGAGCTGTTGAGTCAAGTTCTGTCTCTCCTGAGCACTTGTTGTATTTGTAGTATGTGATAAGTCATTTGATTTTGCTCTGTGGAGTATTTCATGAAGGTGATTTGTCATTAGACCTGTTCAGTTAGCAAGATTCCCTTCTGCATTCAGGAGATTACACAGAAAGCTGGGCTCTTGAAGACAGTACTATTTCCTCTCCTTTCTTATTTCCCCCATCCTAACAAAGCCAGAGTGAGTGACCCTGCTATACCTTATATTCCTGGCCCTTTCCTACCATCAGCTGTGTCTCGGTGACAATCAGCATATTGCAAGCAAGACTCATCCCTGTGGGTCTGCCTCTTCTGGCACTCTATCTGGTGATGACTTCTTTTTTGCTTTTACAGGTGACGACAATGCCAGAATATTTGAGGAAGAGGTTTGGTGGCTTTCAGATCCAGCTCCTCCTTGATATTCTGTACTTATTCCTCTATATCTTTAATAAGATCTCAGTGAGTTGTGTAAAAGTCAGCCCAAGAAAGAAAACAGAGGTGAACAAAAATTCAGTAGGCAGGAGATGCTAGATGGGTCTCAGCAGTTCACTCTGGGACCCCACAAATTGCTTACGGCCTCTGCTATCTAAGTGAGAGGAGAGAAAAAAATAACTGAATAATACTTACAAAAAATAAAATCAGAGGCATCTTCTTTGTGCCCCAAGCCTAGGTTATATGTCCCTCCTTTGTATTTTCAGAGAACATTGGGCTTACCTGTGTCATGTCATTAGGTGATGTCATTCCTCTGCTTAAAACAATTCAAGAGTTTTCTACCACCCCTACAAGAAAACCTAAGCCCCTTGTTATGATCTGTAAGGATGTCGGGTTCTTGTCCCTGCCTCTCAGCCTTGTCTCCTGGTCTCCTCCCTCGTCATCAGGCTCTGGCCACACTGCCTGCCTTATTGTTTCTCAAACCCACCAAGCTTATTCCCACTTGAAGCCTTCAACACTTGCCCTACATTGTGTCTGGAATGTTCTTCCCTCAGATTTTTCAAATATCACCTCCTTGGCGAGGTCTTCCGTGGGTTTCATGAGATTCCATGAATCATGAGATTCCAGCCAATCTCTACTCCATTATTGGATTTTTATTTTCTCTGTAGTACTTGTTACCATGTGAAAGTGAGTTGTTTCCTTGATCATTATCTGTCTCCTCCACTTCAGTGCGAGCTTCTGTAGGTCCAGGGCCTTTCCTGGCTTCTTCACTACATTACCCACTATGCTGAGAAAATGATTAGCACTTAAGACATTCGATTCATGTTTTGGGGTTTCTGTTTTGTTTTTGTTTTTGTTTTAGTAACCAAATGAGTGTCACTTACCACACTGCATAGAATTGCCTATTTAGTATCTGTCACTAAATATAGGGTCCCTGAGGACAGCAGCCGAGTCTTAGTAACTCTTGTGTCTTCTAAACCCTGTTGAGTATCTACTATATTGGCACTTAGTAAACATTTGATGAATAAATGGATAGATGAATGTTGGGTTCCTTGTATCGCTACTCTGGAGACCACAATAACAAAGTAAGAGAAGAGCCAGTTAAATGATATTCACATGCTTTAAAATCAGTGCCAGCTAAGCCAAGGGTCAACAAATCTGGCCTGCAGTCCAATCAGCCTTGTCTTCTCCTTTGTTTGATCTAAGAATTTTTTTTTTTACAGTTTTAAATGGTTATGAAAAACAGAGACAAGTATGTGGCCTGCAGAGCCTACAGTATTTACTATCTGGTCTTTTCGAGAAAAAGCTTGCCAGGGCCTGATGGATGAGCTGACCTCTTTACCTTTTCCCAATGGCAGAACTGTAGGAACGGCTCTCTTTGCACACACTCCCTGCTACAATGCTCCAGGGAGGAAGAGGCTTAGTTTTGTCTGAACTGAGTTAACTGGATTAACCCAAGCCCTAAAGGGGCTGACGTTGCTGAACTCATGGGGCACAAGTCTTTCTGCCCAACAGAACTTGGGTAGATTTAGTCTCTATCCATTAGCAATAAAGTAGGTGTGCTAATCATAGACCACTTCCTGCAAATGGCTTCCAGGGTCTTTATGATACTGCTGTTGAATGAGCTGGAAATGAAAATGCAGCTTGTTGCCTGTGTACTTATTTCAGGTAGAGATCTGTACTGGTGCCATGTTCATGAGACTGGTTTGGGGGTTAGATGTCTATCTGGCCACCATAGTCTTGCTGACAGTTACTGGCGTTTATACCATCACAGATGAGGTTACTATAACCATGCACATATTTATATTGACACAAAAGCTCTCCTCTTATAGTGGAGTGGTAGTAGGCATTGAAGCAGGGAGTCTCCAGCTTTTGCATTTTTGCTAAGTCTATAGATCACATTGCTAGACCCAAGGGGGTGGAACAGTGAAAATAATTGTGGTGGGGTACCTAATTGGTTTCCTACCTCTAGAAATCAGATCAGGCCTGTGGGAGCTTTCCGAGGGCACTGGCAAGGAGGGCAGTGATCATGTGTGAGGTGGGCCACGGCCTGACACTTCAGACTGCCAGGTAATGGAGTAGAAGCAGAGAGGGGATGAGGCAGATGCAGCAGCTCTCGGCATCCCCGTCACCTGGTAAGCTGGTTGGGCCGTCAGATGGGATCTTTTATGTAGGCGGTTCTGTCCCAGAGTATCGCCCTACGTTTTGAGAGTGGAAGATCTCATCACTTGTTTTTTCCAGCCACAACGCAAATCAGAGATGCTGGTGAGTATCCCTGGCAGTCCACCACTATCTGAATGGGGAGAAGCAGGCTGGGAATGGAATGTACTCAGTCAATGGCTGTCAATGCACAAGGGAATGGAAGTTGGGGGCTTTTTCTCAGGGGACATTTGGTAATGTCTGGAGACATTTTCAGCATTCACAACTGGGAAGAGGGGTGGTTTCTATTGGTTTCTAGCAGAAAGAAGCCAGGGATGCTGCTAACTGTTGCTTCCAAACCGAGATTTTGTGAGTGAAATGTACTTTTTTTCCTTAGGAGAACTACCAGCTTTTCATTAATCCAAAAAGGGGAATGTAAAGGGAAACTGGAACATAGAAGGGCAAGATAAGAATCCAGCAAAAGGGGGCACCTGGGTGGCTCAGTGGGTTAAAGCCTCTGCCTTCGGCTCAGGTCATGATCCCAGGGTCCTGGGATCGAGCCCCGCATGGGGCTCTCTGCTCTGTGGGGAGCCTGCTAACTCCTCTCACTCTCTCTGCCTGCCTCTCTGCCTACTTGTGATCTCTGTCTGTAAAATAAATAAATAAAATCTTTAAAAAAAAAAGAATCCAGCAAAAGATCATGAGAGGTATTAAAGAGAGAAAACAGGATGTACAAAGACTGAACATTGTATTATAAGACCTACTGAGTTAAAGGTACAGAAGGTATAAATGGAGCAATCTGGGAGGAAGCAACACTGTAGAATAGAGACACAGAAATGACTTTCAGCAGGGAGTCTCAAATGTGGATTTTGTTTCTCTTTCTTCTACCTATTCAGGTTGTTTTGCAGCTGTGGTTTACTGATACCTTACATGCTGTTATTATGGTCCTGGAATCAATCATATTAATGGGTTTTGGTAAGTTAATCTTGGAAAACTGGGCCCCATAAGCGGAATCTTTGAATCTGATTGTCACCTAGGGCCACTTCAGCACCTTCTTCTCACAGACAAGGAGACTGAAGCCCTCAGAACCCAAGAGCATTGTCTCAGATCACCCAAGAAGTTGGGGGCGGGAAGTGGGCAGGAACTTCTGCTCACTTCAGAAGACCAAAGAGTCAAAGAGTCAAGAAACAGGAGTGGCAATGATAAACTCTAGTGTTTTGGGACAGTGTCAAGTGGCCCAACACACTCATCCCCACCTCTATGCCTCTGTCCATGTTCTTTCCCTCTAAGTAGAACACCCTCACTATTTCATCCATGTGGTTAAATCCACCCATCAATGTCAACAGAAGATCCACCCAACCTCCCCCGAGATGCTGTGATTCTATGATTATTCCATCCACATGTCTTTTTTCCTGTGGACTCACATCACTACCACATACCACTTAATATTCTGTGATACATATCCTGATTCTTCATTGATTGTGTCACATAACAAATCATACCTCCCAGCTCTCAAACTTCTTAAGAACAAAAACCACTGTGTCCTGCACATAATGTGCAGTCTGAGACACATGATTGGTGCTTATTAAGTAGTAAGAATGAAAATGATGGCTAATATGAATCAAGTATCAGGTACTGCTAGGTATTGCCTTATTTAATCACCACAGCCACCATGACGCATTACTGCTGTTGTTATCTCCATTTTACAGATGAGGAAAAGGAGTTACTCAGTTAAGTAACTTGCTCATGAGAACACCAAGAGCAGAACTCATAGCTGATCTCTAAGCACCAAAGTTCAACAGGTGATCTAATACAATATAGTATCTATAATGGCAGGTACACTTACCTTAATATGAAAGTTTCCTTCCACTAGGGTGAGATAATGACCTTAGGGAGGTTGGTGTTACGCACTGCTCCATGGGTCAGAGATTGATCTTACATAAATCTAGAAGGGAAAACTCTTGGCTTGGGTGTTGAAAAATTATTGAAATGATATGTGAATATGGTTGAAGGACTATGACTCCATAGAGCATATTGTTGAGCCCCACTGAATCAGAAATGATAGAATCAGAGTCACATAATCCTCAGTCTTACCATTTAGTAAGCATTTGTGTGCCATCAAGGATACTAAGTGCCTTAGTGCTGGAACACAAAATACATGTCAGGCATGAGCCAAGGAATTTTTTAATGATCTGAGAAGCAGCAAATAATTTGAGTGACAAAACTGTCTAAACTATAAAACACACTAAGTCATTGTATTTAATTGCATACGAGTATTAAATATCAACATTTTTTAAAACAGCCAAGTTCACCCCAATAGTTGAAAATGACATCCAGTTAAACTTTAAGAGCAGGTGGAATATTTCATTTAATGTTAGCAATTATATCTCTAAATAACTATATGTTCTTCACTGTTACAGACTGAATATTTGTCTCCCCCCAACAAAAATTCATATGTTGAAATCCTTACTCCCAATTGTGATGGGAGGTGGTACCTTTGGGAAGTGATTCGGTCTTGAGGGCAGAGCACTCATGAATGGCTTTATTATTCTTATAAAAGAGACCCTAGAGAACCCCCTCACTTTTCTACCATTTGAGGACACATTAAGAAGATGGCCATCTGTGAGCCAAGAAGGAGATTCTCACTAGATACCCAATCAGCCAGCACTTGATCTCAGACTTCCTAGCCTCTGGAGTGGTGGGAAGCAAATATATAGTTTATAAATCACTCAATCTATGGTATTTTGTTATAGCAGCCCAAACAGACTGACATTTTCTGAGAAATGTAATGGGATTTCTAAAATTGGGGCATTCATATTAGTTCTTCTGGTAAGTAAACTATTTTAAAGTATTGGAATAATTGTTTTCTTTTAAAAATATGCAAGAATTTATACACCCAAATGAGTGTTGTTCAAACTAGTCACCACGAGACCCCATGTATATATAATCATAATTTTTTATTTTTTATTATGTTCAGTTAGCCACTGTTTAGTACATCATCAGTTTTTCGATGTAGTGTTTAATGATTCATTAGTTATGTCTAACACCCAATGCTCATCCCAGCATGTGCCCTCCTTAATACCTATCACCCTGTTACCCCCTCCCCCCACTCCTTTCCCCTCTGAAACCCTCAGTTTGTTTCCTGGGGTCCATAGGCTCTCATGGTTCATCTCCCTCTCTGATTTCTCTGCCCTCAAATTTCCCTCCTTATGGTCCTCCAAACTATTGCTTATGTTCCACATATGAATGAAACCATATGATAATTGTCTTTCTCTGCTTGACTTACTTCACTTAGCATAATCCTCTCCAGTTTGATCCATGTCAGTACAAATGGTGGGTATTCATCTTTTCTGATGGCTGAATAATATTCCGTTGTATATATGTACCACATCTTCTTTATCCATTGATCTGTTGAAGGGCATCTTGGCTCCTTCCACAGTTTAGTTATTGTGAACATTGCTGCTATGAACATTGGAGTACATGTGCCCATTCTTTTCACTACATCTGTATCTTTGGGATAAATACCTAGTAGCGCAATTGCTAGGTCATAGGGTACCTCTATTCTTCAGATCTTGAGGAACCTCCATACTGTTTTCCAGAGTGGTTGTACCAGCTTGCATTCCCACCAACAGCATAAGAGGGTTCCCCTTTTCCCACATCCTCGCCAACATTTGTTGTTTCCTGTTTTGTTAATTTTTGCCATTCTAACTGGTGTGAGGTTGTAGCTCATTGTGGTTTTGATTTGAATTTCTCTGATGGCTAGTGATGCTGAGCATTTTTTCGTGTGTCTGTTACCCATCTGTATGTCTTCTTTGGAAAAGTGTCTGTTCATGTTTTCTGCTTATTTTCTGACTGGATCTTTTTTGGGGGTGGCGGGGGAGTAATGGCTATCCAGATTTTTTTAATTTAATTTAATTGTGTCTGTGTTTGAGAGTTGCATTTGAGAAGTTCTTTCTTTTTTTTTTAAAGATTTTATTTATTTATTTATTTGACAGGCAGAGATCACAAGTAGGCAGTGAGGCAGGCAGAGATATGAGGGGGGAGCAGGCTCCCCACGGAGCAGAGAGCCCAATGTGGGGTTCGATCCCAGGACTCTGGGATCATGACCTGAGCTGAAGGCAGAGGCTTTAACCCACTGGGCCACCCAGGTGCCCCGCATTTGAGAAGATCATTATAGATCTTAGATATCAGCCCTTCATCTATAATGTCATTTGCAAATATCTTCTCCCATTCCATGGGCTTCCCCTTAGTTTTGTTGACTGTTTCCTTTGCTCTGCAGAAACTTTTTATCTTGATGAGGTTCAAGAAGTTCATTTTTGCTTTTCTTTTACTTGTCTTTGGAGGCGTGTCTTGAAGGAAGTTACTGTGACTGATGTCTAAGAGGTTACTGCCTATGTTCTCCTCTAGGACTTTGATGGATTCCTGTCTCACATTGAGGTCTTGCATCCATTTGGAGTATATCTTTGTGTAGAATGTAAAGGAATGGTCTAGTTTCATTATTCTATATGTAGCTGCCCAATTTTCCCAGTACCACTTATTGAAGAGATTGTCTTTTCTCCATTGGATATTATTTTCCTGATCTATCAAAGATTAGTTGACCATAGAGTTGAGGGTCCATTTCTGGAGTCTCTATTCTGTTCCATTGATCTATGTGTCTGTTTTTATGCCAATACCATGCTGTCTTGGTGATGACAGCATTGTAATATAGCTTCAAATCAGGCAACATGATGCCCCCAGCTTTGCTTTTTTTTTTTTTTTTTTTCATCATTCCCTTGGTGACCTGGGGTCTGTTCTGTTTCTGTACAAATTTTAGGATTGTTTGTTCTAGCTCTTTGAAAAATGCCAATGGTATTTTAATAGTGATGGCATTGAAAGTGTACATTGCTCACGGCAGGATAAACATTTTAAAAAACTCACACAGGTAAACAAATAAAAATGTACATGGTGAGAGGGTTGGGAGTCAAGATGGCAGAGAAGTAGCAGGCTGAGACTACTTCAACTAGCAGGAGATTAGCTAGATAGGTTATCTAAAGAGTGCAAACACCTACAAATTCAATGGGAGATCAAAGAGAAGAAGAACAGCAATTCTAGAAACAGAAAAACAACCACTTTCTGAAAGGTAGGACTGGCGGAGAACTGAATCCAAAGCGATGGGAAGATAGACCGTGGGGGGAGGGGCCAGCTCCTGGCAAGCAGCAGAGCAGCGAGGCACAAAATTGGGGCTTTTAAAAGTCGGCTCCGCTGAGGGACATCGCTCCAGAGGCTAAACCGGGGTGAAGCCCACACGGGGTCATCAGGGGTGTCTGAGTGTCGCAGAGCTTGCAGGTTTTAGAACGGGGAAGTCGGCTACACAGACAGAGCCAAGGAGTGAGCTCACAGCTCGGGGTTACCTTGAACCTGTCGCAGGCTCAGTGAGCTTGGAGCGTGGCCGGAGGCCAGGGAGACAGAAGTAAATGGGCACTGTTCTCTGAAGGCGCACTGAGGAGTGGGGCCCAGGCTCTAGGCTCCTCCAGGCTGGAGACCAGGAGGCCGCCATTTTCATTCCCATTCTCCGGAACTCTACGGAAAGCACTCAGGGAACAAAAGCTCCCAAAAGGGAACCCTAGTGGATTACTCAGCCCAGCCCCTGGTAAAGGGTGGTGCAATTCTGCCTGGGGCAAAGACACTTTGGAATCACTACAACAGGCCCCTCCCCCAGAAGATCAACAACAAATCCAGCCAGGACCAAGTTCACCTACCAAGGAGTGCAGGTTCAATACCAAGGAGAGCAGCAGAATTCCAGAGGAGAAAGCAAAGCACAGAACTCATGGCTTTCTCCCCATGATTCTTTAGTCTTGCAGTTAATTTAATTTTTTCTTCTTTTTCAATTTTTTTTCTCTTCTTCTGCTAAATTTTTTTTAACTTTTACCCTTTTCTTTTTTAACTTTTTTTAACTAGTTTATCTAATATATATATATTCTTTTTTATATTTTTTCTTTATCCGTTTTCTTTTTTTAATTGTTTCTTTTCTTTTTTTTTTTTTTTTTCTTTCTGAACCTCTTTTTATCCCCTTTATCCCCCCTCACGATTTGGGATCTCTTCTGATTTGGTTAAAGCATATTTTCCTGGGGTCGTTGCCACCCTTTTAGTATTTTACTTGCTCCTTCATATACTCTTATCTGGACAAAATGACAAGGCGGAAAATTTCACCACAAAAAAAAAAGAACAAGAGGCAGTACCGAAGGCTAGGGACCCAATCAATACAGACATTGGCAATATGTCAGATCTAGAGTTCAGAATGACAGTTCTCAAGGTTCTAGCCGAGCTTGAAAAAGGCATGGAAGATATTAGGGAAACCCTCTCGGGAGACATAAAAGCCCTTTCTGGAGAAATAAAAGAACTAAAATTAACCAAGTTGATATCAAAAAAGCTATTAATGAGGTGCAATCAAAAATGGAAGCTCTCACTGCTAGGATAAATGAGGCAGAAGAAAGAATTAGCGATATAGAAGACCAAATGACAGAGAATAAAGAAGCTGAGCAAAAGAGGGACAAATAACTACTGGACCACGAGGGGAGAATGCAAGAGATAAGTGACACCATAAGACGAAACGACATTAGAATAATTGGGATCCCAGAAGAAGAAGAAAGAGAGAGGGGAGCAGAAGGTATACTGGAGAGAATTATTGGAGAGAATTTCCCCAATATGGCAAAGGGAACAAGCATCAAAATCCAGGAGGTGTAGAGAACCCCCCTCAAAATCAATAAGAATAGGTCAACACCCGTCACCTAATAGTAAAATTTACAGGTCTTAGTGACAAAGAGAAAATCCTGAAAGCAGCCCGGGAAAAGAAGTCCATAACATGCAATGGTAAAAATATTAGATTGGCAGCAGACTTATCCACAGAGACCTGGCAGGCCAGAAAGAGCTGGCATGATATATTCAGAGCACTAAATGAGAAAAACATGCAGCCAAGAATACTATATCCAGCTAGGATATCATTGAAAATAGAAGGAGAGATTACAAGCTTCCAGGACAAACAAAAACTGAAAGAATTTGCAAACATCAACCCAGCTCTACAGGAAATATTGAAAGCGGTTCTCTAAGCAAAGAGAGAGCCTAAAAGTAGTAGATCAGAAAGGAACAGAGACAATATACAGTAACAGTCACCTTACAAACAATACAATGGCACTAAATTCATATCTCTCAATAGTTACCCTGAATGTTAATGGGCTAAATGCTCCAATCAAAAGACACAGGGTATCAGAATGGATAAAAAAAAAAACCATCTATATGTTGCCTACAAGAAACTCATTTTAAACCCGAAGACAACTCCAGATTTAAAGTGAGGGGGTGGAAAAGAATTTACCATGCTAATGGACATCAGAAGAAAGCAGGAGTGGCAATCCTTATATCAGATCAATTAGATTTTAAGCCAAAGACTATAATAAGAGATGAGGAAGGACACTATATCATACTCAAAGGGTCTGTCCAACAAGAAGACCTAACAATTTTAAATATCTATGCCCTCAACATGGGAGCAGCCAACTATATAAACCAATTAATAACAAAATCAAAGAAACACATTAACAATAATACAATAATAGTAGAGGACTTTAACACTCCCCTCACTGAAATGGACAGATCACCTAAGCAAAAGATCAACAAGGAAATAAAGGCCTTAAACGACACACTGGACCAGATGGACATCACAGATATATTCAGAACATTTCATCCCAAAGCAACAGAATACACATTCTTCTCTAGTGCACATGGAACATTCTCCAGAATAGATCACATCCTCAGTCCTAAATCAGGCCTCAACCGGTATCAAAAGATTGGGATCATTCCCATATTTTCAGACCACAATGCTCTGAAGCTAGAACTAAATCACAAGAGGAAATTTGGAAAGAACCCAAATACATGGAGACTAAACAGCATCCTTCTAAAGAATGAATGGGTCAACCAGGAAATTAAAGAAGAATTGAAAAAATTCATGGAAACAAATGATAATGAAAACACAATGGTTCAAAATCTGTAGGATACAACAAAGGCAGTCCTGAGAGGAAAAATATAGTGGTTCAAGCCTTTCTCAAGAAACAAGAAAGGTCTCAGGTACATAACCTAACCCTACACCTAAAGGAGCTGGAGAAAGAACAAGAAAGAAACCCTAAATCCAGCAGGAGAAGAGAAATCATAAAGATCAGAGCAGAAATCAATGAAATAGGAACAACAAAAAAAAAAATAGAACAAGTCAACGAAACTAGGAGCTGGTTCTTTGAAAGAATTAATAAGATTGATAAACCCCTGGCCAGACTTCTCAAAAAGAAAAGAGAAAGGACCTAAATAAATAAAATCATGAATGAAAGAGGAGAGATCACAACTAACACCAAAGAAATACAGACAATTATAAGAACATACTATGAGCAACTCTATGCCAACAAATTTGACAATCTGGAAGAAATGGATGCATTCCTAGAGACATGTAAACTACCACAACTGAACCAGAAAGAAATAGAAAGCCTGAACAGACCCATAATGAGTAAGGAGATTGAAACAGTCATCAAAAATCTCCAAACAAACAAAAGCCCAGGGCCAGACGGCTTCCCGGGGGAATTCTACCAAACATTTAAAGAAGAACTAATTCCTATTTTCCTGAAACTGTTCCAAAAAACAGAAATGGAAGGAAAACTTCTAAACTCATTTTATGAGGCCAGCATCACCTTGATCCCCAAACCAGACAAGGATCCCATCAAAAAAAGAGAACTACAGACCAATATCCTTGATGAACAGAGATGCAAAAATTCTCACTAAAATACTAGCCAATAGGATTCAACAGTACATGAAAAGGATTATTCACCACGATCAAGTGGGATTTATTCCAGGGCTGCAAGGTTGGTTCAATGTCTGCAAATCAATCAATGTGATACAACACATTAATAAAAGAAAGAACAAGAACCATATGATACTCTCAATAGATGCTGAAAAAGCATTTGACAAAGTACAGCATCTCTTCCTGATCAAAACTCTTCAAAGTACAGTGATAGAAGGCACATACCTTAATATCATCAAAGCCATCTATGAAAAACCCACCGCAAATATCATTCTCAATGGAGAAAAACTGAAAGCTTTTCTGCTAAGGTCAGGAACAAGGCAGGGATGTCCATTATCACCACTGCTATTCAACATAGTACTAGAAGTCCTAGCCTCAGCAATCAGACAACAAAAGGAAATTAAAGGCATCCAAATTGGCAAAGAAGAAGTCAAACTATCACTCTTTGCAGATGAAAGACTCCACTCCAAAACTGCTAGAACTTGTACAGGAATTCAGTAAAGTGTTAGGATATAAAATCAATGTGAAGAAATCAGTTGCATTTCTCTACACCAACAACAAGACAGAAGAAAGAGAAATTAAGAAGTTAATCCCATTTACAATTGCACCCAAAACTATAAGATACCTAGATATAAACCTAACCAAAGAGGCTAAGAATCTATACTCAGAAAACTATAAAGTACTCATGAAAGAAATTGAGGAAGACAGAGAAATGGAAAAATGTTCCATGCTCCTGGATTGGAAGAATAAATATTGTGAAAATGTCTATGCTACCTAAAGCAATCTACACATTTAATGCAATTCCTATCAAAGTACCATCCATTTTCTTCAAAGAAATGGAACAAATAATCCTGAAATTTATATGGAACCAGAAAAGACCTCGAATAGCCAAAGGGATATTGAAAAAGAAAGCCAAAGTTGGTGGCATCACAATTCCGGACTTCAAGCTCTATTACAAAGCTGTCATCATCAAGACAGCATGGTACTGGCACAAAAACAGACACATAGATCAATGGAACAGAATAGAGAGCCCAGAAATAGATCCTCAACTCTATGGTCAACTAATCTTCGACAAAGCAGGAAAGAATGTCCAATGGGAAAAGGACAGCTTCTTCAATAAATGGTGTTGGGAAAATTGGACAGCCACATGCAGAAAAATGAAATTGGACCATTTACTTATACCACACACAAAAATAGATTCAAAGTGGATGAAGGACTTCAATTTGAGAAAGGAATCCATCAAAATCCTTGAGAACACAGGCAGCAACCTCTTCGATCTCAGCCGCAGCAACATCTTCCTAGGAACATCGCCAAAAGCAAGGGAAGCAAGGGCAAAAATGAACTATTGAGATTTTATCAAGATCAAAAGCTTTTGCACAGCAAAGGAAACAGTTAACAAAACCAAAAGACAACTGACAGAATGGGAGAAGATATTTGCAAACAACATATCAGATAAAGGGCTAGTGTCCCAAATCTATAAAGAACTTAGCAAACTCAACACCCAAAGAACAAAAAATCCAATCAAGAAATGGGCAGAAGACATGAACAGACATTTCTGCAAAGAAGACATCCAGATGGCCAACAGACACATGAAAAAGTGCTCCATATAACTTGGCATCAGGGAAATACAAATCAAAACCACAATGCGATATCACCTCACACCAGTCAGAATGGCTAAAATTAATAAGTCAGGAAATGACAGATGCTGGCTAGGATGCAGAGAAAGGGGAACCCTCCTACACTGTTGGTGGGAATGCAAGCTGGTGCAACCACTCTGGAAAACAGCATGGAGTTCCTCAAAATGTTGAAAATAGAACTACCCTATGATCCAGCAATTGCACTACTGGGTATTTACCCTAAAGATACAAACATAGTGATCCGAAGGGGCACGTGCACCCGAATGTTTATAGCAGCAATGTCCACAATAGCCAAACTATGGAAAGAACCTAGATGTCCATCAACAAATGAGTGGATAAAGAAGATGTGGTATATATACACAATGGAATACTATGCAGCCATCTAAAGAAATGAAATCTTGCCATTTGCGACTACTTGGATGGAACTAGAGGGTATCATGCTTAACGAAATAAGTCAAGCAGAGAAAGACAACTTTCATATGATCTCCCTGATATGAGGAAGTGGTGATGCAACATGGGGGCTTAAGTGGGTAGGAGAAGAATAAATGAAACAAGATGGGATTGGGAGGGAGACAAATCATAAGTGACTCTTTATCTCACAAAACAAACTGAGGGTTGCTAGGGGCAGGGGGTTGGGAGAAGAGGGGTGGGTTATAGACATTGGGGAGGGTATGTGCTATGGTGAGTGTTGCGAAGTGTGTAAACCTGGCAATTCACAGACCTGTACCCCTGGGGATAAAAATATATTATATGTTTATAAAATAATAATAATCATCATCATCATCATCAAATAAGAAATGGCTAAGGGGAGGTGAACCATGAGAGACTATGGACTCTGAAAAACAATCTGAGGGTTTCGAAGGGGCGGGGGTAGGCGGTTGGGGGAACCAGGTGGTGAGTATTAGGGAGGGCACGGATTGCATGGAGCACTGGGTGTGGTGCAAAAACAATGAATACTGTTACGCTGAAAAGAAATAAAAAATTTTTTTAAAAATATACATGGTGAAATACTCGTTGCCCTCAGTTCCTCAGTTCCCCTCCCCAGAGGCAACCAGTGTTATAGTTTTGTGCATATCCTTCCAGAGATATTCTTCATATATACAATCATTTTTTAATCTATGAGATGGATAGATAGAATCAAAAAAAATTTTTGCAGACTGTTTTCCACCACTGGTACTATATCTAGGGAAAATTTCTATGTCTGTGAATAGAGATCTACTACACCTTTTTGGTTTTGTATTTTTAATAAACTTTATTGAGAAGTACACAAGACAAAATATGTAGCTAGATGAAATATCGCAAATTGAACACACTCTGGTAACCAGCATCCAGGTCAAGATGTTATCTTTTTGTTTCCTTGCTTTCCAAACAGCTTTTGTTTCTTTTCCTTGTCTTATTATATTGGTCAGGGCCATTAGGGCAATGTTGAGTAGAAGACAGAGTAGGAGAAGAGACAACAGGCATCCTTGTCTTACTTCCAACTTAGAGGGAAAGCTTTGGATATTTTACCATTAAATAAATTATTTGCCGTCAGTGTTTTATAGATACTCTTTGCAAGACTAACAAATTCTCTTCTATTCCTAGTTTGCTACAATTGTTTATCATGAACAGGTTTTGAATTGTAGCAAGTGTTTTTTCCATTTCTACGGAAAAGATTATATTATTTTTCTCCTTTATTCTGTTAACACAGTGAATTGTTTTGAGTGTTAACTCAATCTTACATTCATGGAATAAACCCAGCTTATTGAGGGATATCCCAAATTCCTCTCCAAAGTGTCTGTATTAACTTGTATTCTCAGCAATATATGTCAGAATATGTGTTCCCTAACTTTTCAGCCAATAATTGATGTTTCAAGACTTTTTTAAAATCTGCCAAATAAGTGAAGAAGAAAGAGTATATCAATTCTTGTTTTACTTGGAAGTTCCCAGATACTGATGAGGTTGAACATCATTTCATATACTTAGTGACCATTTGTAGTTCCTCTTTTGTGAATTACCAATTCATATTCAATACCATACTTTTTCTGAATAATTTCCCTTGGCTGTCAGTGTATAGTTCTTTATACATGACACAAATTTCTTTTTTTAGCCTGACAAAATTTTAACTTGATTTCAGTCATATAAATTTTAAATTTTGAGATCAAATTTATCAACCTGCCTTTTCTTTTTTGTGTCTTGTCTATGAATATACTCCTTAACTCAAGATCATAAAGTATTCTGTTTTTATCTAATAACTTCATACTTTTTTATTTCACCTTTTTTTAATACACATGGAATTCATTTGTAGATGTGCCATGAAGTGTCTTATTGATTTTACAGTCAGTCACTATTCTTTTATTGACTAGTTTTGACTCCAAATGATTCTGAGCACATTTCAAAACTCAAGTCTGTATCAAAGGAACATGGCTTAATATGCCAAAATAAAAGGGTTGGGGTTTTTTGTTGTTGTTCGGTAAGTGGAATTGAGGGTGTTTTTGTGCCTTTTAAAAAATATTTTTCTTTAGGGGCACAGAGAGTTCTCAGTTGGTTGAGCAGTTAACTCTTGATTTCAGCTCAGGTCATGATCTCAGGGTCATGATATCTAGCCCTGTGGCAGGCTCCAGCACTCAGCAGGGAGTCTGCTTGAGGATTCTCTCTTCCCCTCTGACTACCCACCCCACTTTCCCTAAAACAAGTAAATCTTTTTTTAAAAAATTTCTTTACTGTTAAGATTGTATAACACTTAGAAATTTTCAAGTTTGACATTTGATAAATATTTTGTTGGCATTGCAGGAAAGTTAATATTAGTTTTGGTCAAGATTCTTAAGAGAGCTTGTGATAGAACTTTAGTTCAAAACTGAATATAGATCAAAAGCTTCTGGACAGCAAAGGAAACAATCAACAAAACAAAGAGGCAACCCACGGAATGGGAGAATATATTTACAAATGACAGTACAGACAAAAGGTTGATATCCAGGATCTATAAAGAACTCAAACTCAACACACACAAAACAGATAATCATATCAAAAAAAATGGGCAGAAGATATGAACAGACACTTCTCCAATGAAGACATACAAATGGCTATCAGACACATGAAAAAATGTTCATCATCACTAGCCATCAGAGAGATTCAAATTAAAACCACATTGAGATACCACCTGACACCAGTTAGAATGGCCAAAATTAGCAAGACAGGAAACAACATGTGTTGTAGAGGATGCAGAGAAAGGGGAACCCTCTTACACTGTTGGTGGGAATGCAAGTTGGTGCAGCCACTTTGGAAAACAGTGTGGAGATTCCTCAAGAAATTAAAAATAGAGCTTCCCTATGACCCTGCAATTGCACTCCTGGGTATTTACCCCAAAGATACAGATGTAGTGAAAAGAAGGGCCATCTGTACTCCTATGTTTATAGCAGCAATGGCCACGGTCACCAAACTGTGGAAAAAACCAAGATGCCCTTCAACGGATGAATGGATAAGGAAGATGCAGTCCATATACACTATGGAGTATTATGCCTCCATCAGAAAAGATGAATACCCAACTTTTGTAGCAACATGGACAGGACTGGAAGAGATTATGCTGAGTGAAATAAGTCAAGTAGAGAGAGTCAATTATCATATGGTTTCACTTATTTGTGGAGCATAATAAGGGGAGATGGAGAGAAGGGAGTTGAGGGAAATTGGAAGGGGAGGTGAACCATGAGATTATGGACTCTGAAAAACAACTTGAGGGTTTTGAAGGGGCAGGGGTGGGAGGTTGGGGGAACCAGGTGGTGGGTATTATGGAGGGCACAGATTGCATGGAGCACTGGGTGTGGTGCAAAAACAATGAATACTGTTACGCTGAAAAGAAAAAAATTTTTTAAAAACTGAATATAAGCAAATAAGTACCTTCTTAACTCAAGTAAGTAAAAATTCCAGGAGCACACAACCTTTAGTGATGGCTAGATCCAGGGTTCTGAATGAACCAGGTAGACAAGAGAGCTTCAAACTGTTAAACTGGCTTAGAACTGCAAAGAACGGAAGCAGGAACTTTTGGTTCCTTAAGCTGAAGACTCCTGGGACAGATTCCAGTTAGCCCAGTTTGGGTCTCATATCCATTCCTGACACATCAGTTGTTGTCCATGGCATAGAGAGTATTGGGCAGGCCCCAGGGCATGTGGACAGTTTGATGAGGCCCACCTAAGCCACACAGGATGGATTGCAACTGGGAAGAGGGGTTCTGCTACCAGAAGTAGGAGGTGGGGTGTGGGCATACAACCATGATTATCTACTCTACTTGTTTCTCCTTGGAAGAGGTGTTGTTTTTCTTAGATACATTTAGTCTTGACTATTTTTCAATCCACTGTGCTTTTTATACTAGGTACAGTCCATGAAACTGGGACTCACTTTGCAATCTTGGGTCTTCAAACATGTGTTACTGTATAGTGTTACTGTATAGTTTCGGGTACTGATAAATTTTATGGTGTTCCAAGCTTTTCGGGAAGTGGGAGGATACCCAGACAGTAAGCCAGACCTAATCCATAAAGGAAATTGGACTGCCGAGGCAGAATGTTTTGGTCCTCACCTGGATTTTTTCCAAATCTTCCGAGATCCCATCACTGGAGACCTCCCATGGCCTGGAATCATCTTTAGTGTCTCTACTCTCTCCTTATACTACTGGTGCACTGATCAGGTAACTAGGCATGGTACAGTTGAAGTGGCTGCTTTGGAGGCTGTGGTCCTCAGTGCATTCCAGGTTTTCCCAGTCTCTCCAACCAGAGGCAACAGTTGGTCTGTCTACACTCAGTGATCAGGGGTCCCTTCCAGTCCTGATTTATTGCCTAAAGAACTTGATAAGAAATTCTGTTTAAAAGGAATTTCAGGGCACCTGGATGGCTCAGTTGGTTGACTACCTTCAGCTCAGGTCATGATCCCATAGTCCTGGGATTGAGTCCTGCATCAGGTTCCCAGCTCCATGGGGAGTCTGCTTCTCCCTCTGACCTTCTCCTTTCTCATGCGCTCGCTCTCTCTCTCTCTCTCTCTGTCTCAAATAAATAAATAAATAATCTTTTTTAAAAAAAATTAGAGGAATTTCACAGCCCCTTCTATAATATATCAACTTTTTAATTTTTTTCTTCTTTACTATCATTATCTTAAAAAAATCTTTTTGGATATGAAATATGTCAGTTCTCCCCAACTGTGCCCATAAATTAATGCAACCAAACAGTTTTTCAGTTTGCTTTTTAAGGACTCAAAACTTATTCTAAAACTTATTTGGCTCACTGTCAATGGTAGATCATTAAATATATTATGAAATATTCATATGGTGCAAAGGCAATAAACAAATGAAAAGGAAGTACAGATACACACAATAAATTGGATGATCTTCAAGCTTGATGCCAAATAAAAGAAGCTAGATACAGATACCTAGGCATTGAATAAAAATGAATACATTTTTATAAAGTTTACCACAGGCAGTGCTAACTTATGTCATTTAGGAATACACAGTAAGTGGCAAACAAATAAGAAAGAAAATCATGAAAGTGATCATTTCTGGAGCAAGGGAAGGGGTTGAGATGAAAAGAATAAGTCACATGGCAAGCATTATTTATAAGTACCACAAGGTGGAAACAACCCAGATGTTCACTCATGAATGAGTGAACAGAATGTGCTTCTGTTCATTGGAATATTATTCAGACATAAAAAGAAATTATGTACTGACACATGTTATAACTTAGATGGATCTCAAAAACATTATCCTAAGTGGAAGGAGTGAGATACAAGCAATCATCTAATGTATGATTCCTTTTATACAAAATATCCAGAGTAGGCACATCCACAGACAGAAATCCAATTAGTACTTGCCAGGGGTTGGGAGAGGAAAAATGGAGGGAACAGCTTAATGGACATGGGTGTACTTCCAAGGTGATGAAAAAGTTTTGAAACTAGAGAGAAGTGTGATTGCATAAGCTTGGGAATTCACTGGGGGCTACTGAATTGTTTAAAATGGTTTGTTATATATTACATTAAGTTCACCTCAATTTAAAAAAAAAGGCCACAGAAAGGCTTCTGGGATACCTATAATGTTCCATCTGAATTTGGATGGTTGTTATAGTATATGCTCTTAATGTGCTACAGTGTGCTTTCATGTGTTACATAATGATTTTTTTTTAAAGATTTAAACATTTTATGGAAGAGTAAAATGCTACAAATTGCTAGCCTGAGTTTGAAACTGAAGAACAAAGGGGGAGAACTTGCCAAACCAGATTTTAAGCATCTACAAAGTAGCAGCAATAAAAACAGTTTGAAACATCCAAGAATAGATACATAGACTAGTGGGAAAAAATAAAGAGGTCAGGCAGATTCTTATACTTATAGAAATTCAATATGTATCCAACAGGCTTCAGAAATCAATGGGGGAGACACATACCCTTTGATGATGTTAGAAAACCAAGGAACTATTTGGAGTAACAATTCTTCACCCCCACCTAACACTTAGTACAAAGGTGGACTTTGGGTGGGTTAAAGACTTAAATGTGGAAAGAAAAGCTAGACATTTTTAAGGGAGGGTGACGGAATATTTTTGAGACAAAGTGGGGAGAGTACAAATGATATTGATTTGATCACATTACATATAAGTACTTTTTTAAAAAGTACTGTGGAAAAAGTTGACAGATGACAGATTAGAGATTATTAGAAATGTTTATTATGAACAAGAGACTAATAGCAAAGCCACAAGAAAAAGGAATCCAGTAGAGATGTGGGTAAAAGATCATGATAGGCAATTTATAAAGAAAGGAAATTCAGGCAAGCATAAAACCAGCATATAACCAGAGTTATGAGGGAAATGAAACTCAAAACCACAAGTAAACTGGCAAAAATTAGAAAGACTGATAATTCCAAGTGTTGGAGAGACTATGAATGTTTAAGAACCCTTGTGAACTCCTGATGGAAGTATAGACTGGTGCAATCTATTCTGGAAGGTAATCCAGCAGTATTTGATAAGAGTAATTATACTGTACTCTGAGCTAGCAGTGGTGCTCCTCAGAAGCTACCTAAAATATCTTCATGCAAGTTCATGAGGGATTATATATGAGGCATTGATCACCATGTGATCATTGACTGTGCTGGTTACTCCAACGTGGGTAGATGCAATGGCAGGAGGGGCATTAATACTGTGGAATACTATGCTGTCATAGGAGCTAGATGATACAAAACTGATAGGTCTTTAAAATGTAGTGAGTGGACAAACAAGAAACAATATGAGATCCAGAGCACTATATGTGGGTATTCTCTATAATGTAGCTCTGGGTTTTTTTAATTTGTATTCCTGTCCATTTATTATGTTTAATGGTGCTTCTTTACCTAGAAGATAAGAAAAATCTTTCTACATTTTACTTTTCAGTTTCTTCTACAACTTTAAAAGTTGCCTCTAACCTTCCTCATCTGACAGTGGGTAAACTAGATTTCCTAAACTACCTCCAAAAACAAAGTTTTCTAGTTTTATTGGGTAAAATATAACAAACATCTTTTTATAGTCATAGCAAAGCTCGTAAGAAGGAAGAAAATCCCTGGAGACTGAAAAACCAAGGAGAACTGAACTCAAGAGAGTTAAGCTGACAGATACACTGATGGTGCCCTGACAGTATTTACCAAGCCAGGATTTCCAAGGCTTAGATTTAACTGGCCAGGTGAGAACAGGAGAAAGGCCTTGAGTTCATGAGTAGTGTAGAGTGAAGGCTGTACCATCAGTGAAAAGGTAGACCAGGAAAATAGCTGCCCACCAGCAAAAAGAAACAAAATGTCCCAACCCGAGTCCCAGGAGAAGGAAAGAAGTCTCCCCTAAGGATTCACAAGGGCAGGCTGGCCTTCCTATACATTTCGGGTTTTCATTAAAATTTTAACTTAATTCCCTGTATTATCAGGAAAAGCCCATGGGAAGAAATGAACATAAACTCATCCAAAATTTGTTGCATACAAACCTGGCAAGAGTAATGGCAGATTTCCCCTGGAAGGATGCACCCTCAACCATGGTCTTGCAGCATTCCCATAAATAAATGCCTGCACAACATGAGCCCCTAAAACAAAATTAGAAAATACAGAAGAATCAAACCACCTTGAGCAAGAAACAGCAGAATTAGTACCCCAAATTTCAGAAAACTGAGGTATTAGATACCATAACTTTTTTAAAAGTGTGTATAAAGAAATAAAAGGGATGTCTGGGGACGCCTGGGTGGCTCAGTTGGTTGGACGACTGCCTTCGGCTCAGGTCATGATCCTGGAGTCCCGGGATCGAGTCCCGCATCGGGCTCCCAGCTTCAGGGGGAGTCTGCTTCTCTCTCTGACCTTCTCCTCGTTCATGCTCTCTCTCACTGTCTCTCTCTCTCAAGTAAATAAATAAAATCTTTAAAAAAAAAAAGGGGGGGGATGTCTGGATGGCTCAGTCAGTTAAGCATGTGCCTTTGGTTCAGATCATGATCCTAAGGTCCTGGGATCAAGTCCCACATTGGGCTCCTTGCTCAGTGGGAAGCCTGCTTCTCCCTCTCCCTGCCATTCTCTCTTTCTCTACATCTCTGAAAAATAAAATCTTTTTAAAAGTAAAGAAATAAAAATGGAACTGAAAACCTTAACACCTTTCTACCAAAAACAGTCAGATATGAAAACTCAAACTTCTAAAAGTGAAAAATATGCTCATTGAAATGTGAAAATTTGTAACTATTAAAATAGCATATTAAAGGGGCGCCTGGCTGGCTTGGTGAGAGGAGCACATGAGTCTTGATCTCCATCATGTGCTTGAACCCCACGTTGCGTATGTAGAGACTACTTAAATAAATAAATAAACTTTTTTAAAAAATAGCAGATTAAGCACAGCTGAAGGGAAGAAATGGTTATCTGAAAGCAAGAACTGAAGAAACTATTGAAAGCACAAAACTGGAAAGTGTGAAAGAGAAACAAAATGACACGGAAGAGAGAATCAGGATTAAAATATATTTCACTGGAGTTCCAAAACAAAAGGAGAGAGAAGCGATATTTTAAGAGAAAGTGGATGAGAATTTTTACAATTGCTGAAAGAGCAGGAAGCATCAGACTCCAGAATCACAATGAATCAAGCATAGATAATTTACAAATCCACACAAAGAAATGTAATAAAACCATAATGAAAGTCCAGAACATGGAAGACAAGGAGAATTTGAAGGGCACCTGAAGGGAAAGATTACTGATAAAAAGAAGACAGTTATACCAACAACAAACTTCTCAGCTTCAACAATGTAACCCAAAGGTAGAGGTGTAAAATTTTCAAAGTCCTTAAGGAAAATGTCACTTCTAAAATATATGCCCGGCTAAGGTATTATTCATGACCAAGGGCAAAATCAAGACATAACCTTCCCTAAAGAAGGACTGAAAGATGTACATAAAGAAAAAGGAAATACTCATGAGCAAGAAGGAATAGTTAGCAAAGATATTAATAGGTACATGAGCAAATGGGCTGAAGAATAAGAATTACAAATACAAGAAGTGAAAAACAGGGCAAAACTGAAATATTGTACCACTATTTGGAGTTAAATCTGTCTGTGGACTCTAAATTGTTCAGAAGGGTGGAGATGTTGATTTACTTTGGACTTGAAATTGTATCTATATGAAAATTTTAAGGGTCATTATTAGTAGTCGGGTGCCTAGGTGGCTCAGTCGGTTAAGTGTCCAACTCTTGATTTTACCTCAGGTCATGATCTCAGGGTCATGAGATCTAGCCCCGCATTCAGCTCCAAGCTCAGCATGAGTCTGCTTGAGATTCTCTCTCTCCCTCCCCTTTTTCCCCTCCCCCACCTCAACTAAATAAATAAATCTTTTAAAAAACACGGAAGTTCAATATATACCTTCAAACTTGTAAAGAAAATTTGAAATTAAGAAAAATTGTTAATTAAAAGAGAGGCAAACAAACTGATGAAAGGAAAATTGTTAACTTTGGCCCACTATCATTTTTAAATGATAATCCTTTCCTTGCCCCACTTTGTAATATATGACACTAAACAAAAGTACTTAGGGCTTTCTACATCGAATTTCTGCATTGCCTTTATAATCACCCTTCCCTCAGAAGGAGAGTCGAATTTCTGCCCCTGCCCTACTCCTTCACCCCCTCCCTTGAGAGACCCATTCTTACGTGCATGGGACTAAGCAAAGACCAGGAAGTGCAGCCTGGCTGCCCACCCCCACCTGCTCCACAGAAGCCCACATACATTGAGATGTTAGCAACAGGATGCCAGTGGACCTCCCAAGAAGCAGTACCTATTGGTTGAAGAGGACCACTTTGGGGTTCTTCCTCCCAGTTTGAAATAATGCATTTGGAAAATAGACAACCTAAAGAGGAAAATGACAGTCCTGCTTGTTAATTTCACCATGCTAGCATGAATCACTATTACCATGTCAGTTAATTCCTGTGCACTTTTTTCTCGGTGTAGAGTCACAGTGTATATGCTGCTGCTGTATCCTGTATGCCTCTTAGTTACCATCACACTGTGAGCATTTTTTCCATTATCCAAATGTTCTGCAGAAACATACTTTCAGTACATATATAATACTGCATTGTTGTGATTCACTGGACCATGTCTTTATGCACTTTCTTTCATGCTTCTCCACCTGCCAGCTGTACCATTCTGTTCGGCCTGAGTGCACACTGCTTCTTATGGCAGGAGCACCATGAAATGGGTCGTGAAACATCTCCTAGGAGATTTTGCACTTACAAGGTCTACACTAGTTCTAGTTCATTTCAATTTAGATGAATAAAGTTGCCCCCAGTTCTGAGAACCCTTTTGATGCTGGGGACCCAATTTTGCTTTAATGTCATGAGGGGCCTCTTCCTTCTACCTGGCAGGGGCAGTCTGTGGCCTCTAGAAGGGAGTCTCATCCTTGCCAGGGGACAGCTTGTAAGCACTGTGCCTCCATAATTGGTGTGCAGTGCTGACAATGAGGCCAAGGTCACGCGCACACCATTCCTGTCCCCTCAGGCAACTGTGCACTGAGCAAAACATGTTCATTGGTCACATGAGCCTCCTCTGGCCCTGGATGCCCTGGAGATGCCTGGATGATTGGGGTGAGCAGCTCAGCAAAAACCCACCAGAGGGCACATCCTGCCGCTGCAGCAGGTCACAATTGTCCTCTCTGCTACAATGAGGTAGCCCAGGCTTGAAACGCTTTGCTAGAGCCATCATCCCCTCTCTCACCCCTCTGTGTTTCCTTGGCAGATTTTTTTTAAAGATTTTATTTATTTATTTGACAGACAGAGATCACAAGTACGTAGAGAGGCAGGCAGAGGGAGAGAGAGAAAGGGAAGCAGGCTCCCTGCTGAGCGGAGAGCCTGACACGGGGCTCAATCCCAGGACCCTGGGATCATGACCTGAGCTGAAAGCAGAGGCTTTAACCCACTGAGCCACCCAGGCTTCCCTCCTTGGCAGATTTTTGTCCAGCAATGCCTGGCAGGGAAGAACATGTCTCATGTGAAAGGCGGCTGAATAAGCCGCTGCCCATGTTCAGCAAAGTGATGCCAGGAGTGATCAGCCGTGTCTTACTCCCAGGTAAATCCTTAATGCTGATGTGTTCAAGCTGATCGCCTTCTTTTTCCTGAAGAGACCTAGAGAGTATTTGGGGTCATCAGGCCCCCCACAGTGTGGGGATTGAGATGCCCCAATTGCCTTTAAGGGAGCTAAAGAGTTCCAATTAAGAGTGCAGCTGAGCAAAAGTCTGGCAGAAACCATGGTTGGAGGCGGCAAAAGAGAAATTCCATGAGAGAAGTTTGGATAGGGAAGAACCAACCAAGGCTCCATGCAGCCAGAGCTCAGTCCTGGCCAGGGTTTGGAGGCACAATCTACAGGAAGGCTCACTTGCTCCTCCTGAATCATGTGTATCGCCATGACACACACGTCTGTGTGGCAGGCACTGTACTGGGAATGTGATAGATGCTGTCAATACTGGCTCAGATCGTGAGGCTTTTGTAGCCTCAGTGAACAGATGAGGAATGTCAGAGGGGGAGCTCAATGTAAACCCCCAAAGTGGGTCTGACTCAGGTCCATGTTCTTCCCCATAAATGCTATCAAAACATCTTTGTTTCTCTTAATGAGCTACCATAACTCTGTGGATGTCTCTCATTCCCATTTCAACCTAGCTTTACTATCTGTACTGTCTCTCAGAGTATCTAGTTTGTTTATTCATTAAACCTACATGGAGTGCTTTTTCTGATAGGTGCAGCCACTGGGACAAAGCAGGTAGCTTCCATGGGAGTCTTCTGTGGCTAAGCTTTGACAAGGCCAGACAGAATGCAAAACACTAATTATTGCTAAGTAACATGTGTAGGAGACTTCTCTAAGTCTAATTCATCCTTCAGTCTGCCCCAAGATATGCCTCTTCTTCTTTTTTTTTTTTTTAAGATTTATTTATTTATTTGACAGCTCACAAGTAGGCAGAGAGGCAGGCAGAGAGAGGAAGGGAAGCAGGCTCCCTGCTGAGCAGGCTAAGCAGGCTCTCCACTGAGCAGAGAGCCTGAAGTGGGGCTAGATCCCAGGACTCTGGGATCAGGACCTGAGCTGAAGGCAGAGGCTTTAACCCACTGAGCCAACCAGGCGCCCCACCCCCCGCTTTTTTTTATTTAATCCTAATTCCCTTCCAG
This sequence comes from Mustela putorius furo, assembly GCF_011764305.1. Taxonomy (NCBI): domain Eukaryota; kingdom Metazoa; phylum Chordata; class Mammalia; order Carnivora; family Mustelidae; genus Mustela; species Mustela putorius. The sequence goes on from NW_025422010.1 coordinate 1,529,962, forward strand.
CTTTAACAGAGAGAAAGGTTTTGTTTCAACATTCCCAGATTTGGTCTTTGGCTGCCAGGTGACATTTTGGGGTCTCATAGGTAGTGCTTCCTCATAGGTTAGGAAATACACTATTGTGCTCTCTAGGACACCTAGAGTGCCCTGGGCTTTGAAAACCTGCTTCCCCACCCCACCCTACCCCACTTCCCAGCACAGATTTCCCTACTCACTGAGGAAGAAGACTCACAGAATCACATTTATCTTGGACTCTAGATAGAAAGCTGCTAAGGGAAGTAGAAAAAAGATGAGGGAATGGCCTCTCTCTCTCTAGCTAGAGTGGGCTTCAAGAACGCAGACTCTCTCCAGCCTTCTGACCAAGGAGTGAACAGAGTTGATGGAACACATTGGTGGGGAGCCCTTAGGGTGAGAAGAACCTGGAGTCACTTGTCTTTAGCCGTCAGAAATGGCCAGACTCACATATCCATTAGCACATGCCAGGTGTATAAAACCAGGGAGCCATTTATCATGGAAGTTTGGCACCTGTCCATGTTCCTGGAAGAGTATGGTTTTCCAATAACCCAAATGATCTTGGCCCTAGATTCTGAGTCTCTCCCCTGGCCAGAGCTGGGGGCCAGACACTGCCAGCTGCCAAGGTGTGATTCTCAAAATCTGGTTTTCCGTGTAGGCCACTATATTATTTGGAGTTCTTGGTAGAACATAATATGTACATTTTTAGCTCCTCTCCCTTCTGAGCAAGTGTTACCCTCAGGCCATCTGGTGGCAAGGTGGTTGCCAACAGCACCAGACTTCTATCCCACCAACTCAACAACACCCACCAAGTGTTTCCTTCCCCAATTGTTTCAGCAAAAATCCCAAATGAGTCTCAGTGAACTCACTTGAGTGATAAGGACCAGTTATTGCAGCCAAGGAGAAGGAATTTCCAGAATAGTCAGGCCTGGTTCCTGGGCCCTTCTTATACTACGCTGAGTGTCACAGAGGTTCTGTTACAAGGAGCGTGGGCAGATGTAAATGCATGCAGCTGCCCCTGAGTTTTTAGTCTTCCTCAAGATGTTTGGTAACCAGTGCTTAAACTGGAAAGCCATCCCCAGTCAAACAGCTCTACCCATAAACCAAGACAATCCCCTGCTTCTTCATCATCTAAGTTGCTTTGTCGTTTGGGGTTTTTTCTCAGATGGTAACTTTATATCCCTAATTTAAGCTCCTGAAGGACATCACATTCATTCCCTTTATATACCTTTGTCCAGAATTTCTTCCAAACACGCTGAAATAACACTCCTATGAAGACCAAGCAAGTAAGGTTTGGGGTGGCTCATGGATTAATAGGTGGATGAATAATACATCTGCCTTCCTGACACCTAGCGGCCATCCCTGAAAGTCTTGTCTAGGTCACATTAACGTTGGAGTCAAGCAGTCCATTAGTAGAAGTACTGTTTCATCTGGCTCCTAGGCACCTAATTCCCAGCCCCAAGATCCCAAGGAATGTAAGATCATGAACTGGAGCAGTCACGAGTAGATCAAAAATCTGACATACACATACACATAGAATAAATAATCTAATATTTGCTTCCCTTTTGCTTCCCTCAGATTTTAGAGCTCTAAGGCTGACACATTGGTGTGACTGCGACCTCTCTTACAGATAAAGTGGCATGTGGTGTTGTACCTTCATTATGTGAGAAGTACTGTGGCATCAGAACTGGGTGCAGCTCCATCACCTACCCAGTGCTGGTGGTAAAGCTGCTGCCCGAAGGTAAGGGAAGGACCCCCATGATCTGTTTTCCTATTGGAGCCTATGTGCCCTTGGTCTTTAAGTGGATGGTTAGGAGAAAAGGAGCCGCAGATGGCTTATCTACCAGGCAGTCCATCTTTCTTGGTAGAAATGTTGACTGTGAAGTAAGAGGGATATCAGTGATGTAAAGGGAGTCTCGCCTGCCCTGAGGGAAGGAGCCAGGCCTCCTCCCTCTTCATTTCTCACACACTCACACAAGGTGCACACACTCTTAGAGGTACAGCCTATGCCCACGATTTACGTTGTTCACTTCACCAGCTTAGCTTGTGCCTTCGCTCTTTCATTCCGCAGGAGGGCTGCACTCTGTGCTAGGCATGGTCCTAAGCCATGAGAACACAGACATGACAAGACCTAGTCCTGCTCTCACAGAGCTCAGGTCCAGTGGGGGGAACTAAAGAGACAGGCAGCTCAATGGCTTTCACTGCAGTGAGCCCATGAATTCATCTCAGCTGTCTCCTCAAATCCCAGAGAAAAGGCCAAACAAATAGTACCTTTTTTTTTTTAATCACACAGTAGCTCTGAAGAGTGATAGAAGCTCTAGAGATCAAAATTGAGATGTTTCCATAAAATTCCAATAGAGAGGTGAATCTGACTGAGGGTAATACTGACCATCCCCACAGTTCAGACAGAAAGTTGTCCATGTTCTGCAGCTAAATCTGTCCTTGAGTACCCAGGACTGTGAGTGAGGGTAGGCAGTGGGGTACTTGAAAGGAAGTAGCTGTAAGGACACCAGGCTTTGCCTGGTCAAGTAGCCCACTGAATACAGTGGGGGCCTTGCTATGGTAGGCCTCCAGCTCAGGCCCCAGTTACCCTCCAGCCTCAACCATCAATACATAGAAATCTCTCTGTGGAGCAAAGTCCCTGCAGTATGGCAGCCTTTCAAAAGGTGAAAATACTGGATTATTATGTTATACTTCACACTTCATGAGTGCTTGATCTCTGTTAGGCATTATGTTAATCTGTCCACTTAATTTATCTTAATCTTAATAACAGCCCTGTGTGGTAGATACCTTTATGCCCACTTCACAGATGAGGACACTGAGGCACAAGAAGTCACATCCCTTGCCTCCATTCCAAACCTTCTCTGGGCCTCTGAATTCTCATCTGGACAAGTAGAACAGCAGAGGTGTCCATCCCACAGGGCTGTAGAGAGGATTTTACAGGATAACGCCCAAGAAAATAGTCTGGCACAAAGTAACCACTCAAGAGCTAGCGACTCTCCTCATTACATAAAGACCCAGCAGGACACTAGTAAGTCCCATCACAAAGCAAGGATAAATATAACGCTTTAATCTGTCTTAGATGGAATGCCACTCCAAATAAAATTTGAATGTTTTGTAGTGTGTAGAAAAGTGCCTTAGGAGGCCTGAGGCATCTCCTGGCATGGCCAGAAAGCTGGAGGTCCAGGAAACGTCTCTTCTCTTCCAGGCATACAAGGCTTGATGCTGTCTGCACTTTGGGCCTCTCTCATGTCCTCCCTGACTTCTATTTTCAACTGTGCCAGCGCCCTGTTCACAATGGGCATCTATAACCAGATTCGGCCTACAGCCACTGAAAAGGAGCTCATGGTAACAGGAAGGTGAAGGACTCCTCTAATCACACTAGTTACTGCCTGTTAATGAAAACAATGCCCACCAGAATTATGTGAAAAATGTAGGCTATCATACTGTATATAGATAGAATTATCTTGTTTAAATACAATATGGTTGTACTATCTTCCTGCAGTTCTGCAATGAAGATGTATTTTTTTTTAATCACAAAGAAACGTGTTTCCATTTGGGGAAAAAAAACAAGTAATAATCACAATGATTAAAAAAAATGCTAGCATAGTTTAATGTACCCCCCAAAATAGTCCTTGGGGGGAAATTTACATAATCTTCTTGTCTCATTTAGTCCTCCTGACAACCTTTAAAGGTAGGTTTCACTGTTTTTATTCTCACTGTACCAATGAGGGGGAAGTGGCTCAGAGAAGAACTGGTCTAACTGAGATCACATAGTATAAGGAGGAGAACATGTCCATGTCAAGGCCATGCTGTTAACCACATGGCACCACGCTAGCATAAGGTGGTGAATGCATATGCATAAAACATGGTTCCTGTCTTTATTCCATAAGGTTTCACATTGGCTGCCCGCAGACCACATCTGGCACGCACACATTTAACTTGGCCTACCTTGTGTCTGAAACACTTCTTTTATCTCGTATCAAGATGCATAGTGTTCATTTATTTAATCTGTCTAACCCCTGCATTTGAGCTTGTTTTTACATGTGATTAGCACTCCATAGTTTAAAATCACTTTTCTGAGAAATTTTAAGAAACAGAACCAGTTTTACTTAAATTGTTACAACATGGAGGAAAAAACGAAGACTTAAATTCATTTTATGAAACTCAAGAAATGGATGTGGCCAAACCTAACAAAGATGGCACCAAAAATTGCAACTAATGTCACTTTTATATATCAGTGCAAAAATTGTAAATAAGATATTAGACACACATCTAACAATATATTAGAAGAATGTTAAAAGAATGCTATCTCATTACCAACGGGGACTTTCTTCCAGAAACAGAAGATCATTCAATATTGGGAAATGGATAATATAATTCACCATATTAATAGATCAAAAGAGTAAAATCATGTGTATCTATTCCCAGATGATGAAAAAGTATTTGGTAAAATAGGTAACTTTCAACATGGTAAAACATGTCTAGATCACCCTAAAAGCCAGCATCATGCCTAATGAAGGTGCTAGAAAGGAAGAGGCAAGAATGCCCTCCCTTACCACTATGTTTATATTAATAATATATATAAGAAGATCAACAGATGAAGTTAGCTGACTAAGACTGTTTTTTAATTTTATTTATTTATTTGACAGACAGGGATCACAAGTAGGCAGAGAGGCAGGCAGAGAGTGGGGAAGCAGGCTCCCTGCTGAGCAGAGAGCCCGATACAGGGCTCAATCCCAGGACCTTGGGACCATGACCCGAGCCGAAGGCAGAGGCTTTAGCCCACTGGGCCACCCAGGTGCCCCCTGACTAGGATTTAAAATAAGCATGACTAACATGTATAAGAAAACAGAGGGGGAAGTGTACAAAACAGATGAAAAACTTGAGAATTTTGCCAGATAACTAAAACTTACAAAAATGAAACAGTTTTTCTAGAATTGAAAAGTAAATAATCTGAAATTAAGAACTCAATGGATGGGTTAACAACTAGATTGGATATAGCAGATGACATGTTAATGGAGTGGCACTGATGGAATGACAATATCAAAACCAAAACGCACACACAGAAAGAATATATATGTGGAATGCAATCAGAAAAATAATATATATGTATCACTGTGATCAAAGAAAGAGAGGAACAATTTGGGTAGAAGCAATTTTGAAAAGATAATGGCAAAGAATTTTCCAAAACTGTTGGATAGTTATTCAGAGATTCAAGAATTTTCACAAATTATGAGTAGGATAAATACAAAGGAAATGGACTACATTATGGTGAAACTGCTGAAAATTGAAGATAAAGAGAAAACCTGTAGAGCAGCCAGAGGAAAATAAATCACACTACCTTCAGGAGAGGACCAATGACACTAATAGCAGAATTTCCAACAGAAACTATAAAAGCCAAAAAACAATGGAATTACACTTTCAAGTGCTAGGGGGAATACTGCCAACATAGAATCCAATACCCATCAAAAAATATTCTCTAAAATGAAGATGGAGTAACATATTTTCAGATAAACACAAGTTGTGAGAATTTATTACATTAGATTTTCAGTATAAGAAATACCGAAGGGAGTTCTTTCAGCTGAAGGAAAATAATCCAGATAAAAGAATTGAACTTCAGAGAAGAATGAAGAGCACCAGAAAGAGCAAATATCTGGGAAATATAAACGGATATAAGCTGTTGAAAATATCAAAAAGGAAAAATGTCTGTGGGATTTATAACATGTGGAAGCAAAATATACTAACAAGAGTAGCAGAGAAAATAAGCAGAGGCAAAATGGAACTTTAATTTCAGATGTGGTAAAACACAAAACTTATACCAGACTATAATATAGCAAGGGTGCCTGTAATCTCATCTCTAGAATGAGCAAAAAAGAATTTCTCAAGAATTTTTAGCTGACAACTTGCTTAAAGAAAAATATGGAATAACTCATAAACTATTTGATTAGCCCCCAAGAAATTAAAAGGATAAAATATAAAAGAACATAAAAGATAAGTCAACTAAAATAATAATAATAATAGGATGGCACATATAAACCCAACTGTATCAGTAATTTCATGAATAGTAAGTAGACTAAACACCTGAGTTAAAATGTTGAGATTATCGGACTATCAAAAAAAAAAAACAAAAACTATATCCTCCTTAGAAGAGACATCTTTTCTCCAGTTTTGTTGAGATATAATTGACATATAATATTAAGTTTAAGGTGTATAACATAATACTTTGATATATGTATACATTGTGTAATGATCACCACAAGTTTAGTTAATATGCATCACCACGCATAGTTACAGACTTTTTTCTTGTAATAAGAATTTTTTAAATTGACCATCTTAGCAACTTCCAAATATACAATACAGTGTTGCTAACTATAATTACCATTCTGTACATTATATCCCCAGAAGTTATTTTTCTTAACATTGGAAGCTTGTACCTTTTAACCTCCTTTATTCATTTCTTCAATTCCCTCTTGGTAGCCTCCAATCTGCTGTCTGTTTCTAGGAGTTTGTTTGTTTAGATTCTACATGCAAGTGAGATCAGACAGTATTTGTCTTCCTCTGTCTAATTGATTTTACTTAGCATAACGCCCTCCATGGATAGCAAGGTCCATCCATGTTGTTACAAATGGCAAGGTTTCTTTCTTTTTTGTGCTTGAATAGTATTCCACGGTAAATACATATCACAGTTTATTTATCCAGACATCCATCAGTGGACACTTAAATTGTTTCCATGGCTTGGCTATTAAAAATAATGCTGGAGTAAACCTGGGGCTACAGATATCTTTTCATAACAGTGATTTTGTTTCCTTTGCATATATACTCAAAAGTAATTTTGCTATATTATATGGTAATTCTATTTTTAAATTTTGAGGAACTTCTATACCGTTTTGCATAATGACTGCAACAATTTACATTCCCATCAACAGTATATCCTGTTCCTCTACATCCTCCTTAGTACTCAATATTTGTTATCTCTTGCCTTTTGGGTAATAGCTATCAAATATGAGATGACAGCCCACTGTGGTTTTCATTTGCATTTCTCTGACAATTAGTAACATTGAGCACTATCTCATGTACCTAGGGGCCAACTGAATAACTTCTTCGGAAAAATGTCTATTCAGATCTTTGCCCAGTTTTTAATTGGATTACTTGGTATTTTGTTTTGTTTTGTTTTGCTCGTAAGTTGCATATGAGTTCCTTATATATTTTAGATATTAACCCCTCATCAGATATGTGGTTTGCAAATATTTTCTCCCATTCTGTGGTTGCCTTTTCATTTTGTTGTCTCTGTTGCACAGAAACTTTTTAGTTTGATGTAGTCCCACTTGTTTATTTTTGCTTTTGTTGCTTGGGATTTTTGAGTCATACCCAAAAACTCATTACCAAGACCCACGTCAAAGAGCTTATTCCCTACATTTTCTTCTAAGAGTTTTATAATTTCAGATTTCATATTTAAGTCTTCAATCCATTTTGAATTAATTTTTCTAAGTAGTGTAAAGTAAGAGTCTAGTTTCATTCTTTTTCTTGTGAATATCCTATTTTCCCAGAACCATTTATTAAAGAGACTGTTTTTTCTTCATTGGGTATTCTTGGCTCTCTTGTCTGATATTAGTTGACTATGTATGCATAGGTTTATTTCTGGGCTTTACAATTCTTTTCTATTGGTTTATGCATCTGTTTTTATGCCAGTGCCATACTGTTTTGATTACTATAGCTTTGTGATATAGTTTGAAATCAAGAAGTGTGATACCTCCAGCTTTGTTTTTCTTCCTCAGGATTTCTTTGGCTACTCGGAGTCTTTTGTCATTCCAAACAATTTTTAAGATTATTTTTTCTAAGTCTGTAAAAAATGCCATTGGAATCTTGATAAGGAGTGCATTGAATCCATAGATGGCTTTGGGTAATATAGACATTTTCATAATATTGATTTGTCTAGTCCATGAACACAAGATATCCTTCTGTCTATTTGTTTCTTTTTCAATTTCTTTCAACAATGTTACAGTTTTCAGTGTAGAAATCTTACACCTACTTCTTTAAATTTATTCCTAAGTATTTTATTGTTTTTGATGCTATTGTAAATGGAATTATTTTCTTTATTTCTTTTTCAGGTGACTCACTGTTAGTGTATAGAAATACTACTGATTTTGTACACTACTGTATGTTGATTTTGTATCCTGAAATTTCATTGGAAAGAGACATTTTTAAAATAAGATTGAGAAAAGCTTACAGAAAACATGGTAAAATACATACCATGCCAATAGAAACATAGAGGCAGAAATTTTAAACAATATATTAGCAGATCCAACAACATAGAAAAAGAAAAATACACCTTGACCATCTGGAGCTTATTCCAGAAGTGAAAGAATAGATTTATTTTTATTCAAAAATCAATCAATGTACTTGACCACATTAACTGAAAACAGAAGAAAATCATATAGTCACCACAACTGATGAATTTAGAATTTAGAAAGTCTAATACCTATTTATTTTTTTAAATCTTAGAAAATTTAAAAGATTTTCTTTACACTGGCTTTTAAATATATATATATATTTAAGTATATATATAAATATATATATTTATTTATATATATTTAAAAGCTTAGATGTATCATACTTAATGCTTACATTTTCCCTGAGATTGGGAATTAGACACATATGTCCACTATAACCACTTTTATTCAACGTTGTGCTGGAGATGCTATTCTGCACTAAAGGTACGAAAAGGAGACAAATGTCATGAGGATAGAAATAAAATTATCATAAAAGACTTTGTAGACAAACTGTTAAAATTTAAAAGTGAATTTAACAAAACTGTTACAAGGTAGAAGTACAAGAATCAATCATATTTTACATATTATCATTTATAATGTCATTGAACTATATCAGATACTTAGGAATAAATCTCACAAAAATGAGAAAATTCCTGAAAATTACAAAGCATTGTTGAGAGAAATTAGTGAGACCTAAGTATATAAAGGAATATACCATAAATATATAAAGGAATATATACCTAAGTATATAGGTAAGTATATACTTAGGAAAGTATATATCCTAAGTATATAAAGGAATATACTATATCGATCAGTTAGAAGTTTCAGTATTGACAAGATATTCTCTCTATGTTATTCTATATATTCAGAGTAATCCCTGTCAGAATTGCAGTAGCTTTTTGTGTGTGTGTAAAAATTGACAAACCAGTTCTAAAATTAAGAGAGAAAATGCAAAGAGCAAAGAATAGTCAAGGTGGGGTCGGGGGAGAAGGAAAAGGAAAGAAAGAACAGAAAAGAAAAGAAAAGAAAAGAAAAGCCAAAGCAATTTTTCAAGATGAACAAAGCTGGAGGATTTGTTAAGCGATACCAATATCTATTGTGAAGTGATACTAATTAGATAGTATGGTTTTGGTACAAATATAGACAAATCAAAGAAACAAAGTACAGAATACAGAAGGCCCACAGGTATATAGTCACCTGATTTATGGTAAAGATTTCAGGATAATGTAGTAGGGAAAGTGATGGGGAGAAGGATTTTCAATAAATGGTCCTGGGTTATTTGGCTATTCATGGAAAAAAGAATGTTAACTCTTACCTCACAGCATACACAAAATCTGTATCTGTTGTATATCAGATTGTGAAAGATAAAATAATAAAGCCTTATTAAGGATTTATTTATTTATCTATTTATTTGAGAAAGAGAGAGCACATGTGAGTGGGGGAGGGGCAGAGGGAAAGAATCTCAAGGAGACTCCCCACCAAACAGGGAGCCAGATGTGGGTTTAGATCCCACAACCCTGAGATCATGACCTGAGCCAAAATCAAGAGTCAGCTACTTAAACTACTGAGCCAGCCAGATGCCCCAAACAATAAAGTCTTTATAATTAAAAAAAGTGGTCAACATGACAGTGGATTGCCAATCACACATCATTTGTATCAGCTGCACCTTTCTTAATATGGCTTAAATAAATTTTTTATTCATCTAGAATTATAGTCACATATCAGAATTAAACTTAATATGGCTTAAATAAATTTTTATTAAATTTATTTTAATGTTTCTTTTTTAAATTAATTTATTTTTTAAATGTCCCTTTTTTAAATTAATTTATTTTTTAATTTAAATTTAATTAACATATGATGTATTATTGGTTTCAGAGGCAGAGGTCAGTGATTCAAAAGACTTATATAACACTCAGTGCCTATTGTATTATATTATATCATGTGCCCTCCTTAATGTCCATCACCCATTTCCCCATCTTCCCACCTCCCTCCCTTCAGCAGCCATCAACTTGTTTCCCATGATTAAGTCTCTTATGGTTTGTCTCCTTCTCTGGTTTTGTCTTGTTTTATTTTTTTCTCTTTTCCGCCATGATCCTCTCTTTTGCTTCTTAAATTCCACATATCGCTTTTCTGCCCATGGACGCCGCTGAGTAAGCATCGTTAAAGTCTCCCCTCCCACCGCCATCATGTCTAAGTCAGAGTCTCCCAAAGAGCCTGAACAGCTGCGGAAGCTTTTTATCGGAGGTCTGAGCTTTGAAACAACCGATGAGAGTCTGAGGAGCCATTTTGAGCAATGGGGAACACTTACGGACTGTGTGGTAATGAGAGATCCAAACACCAAGAGCTCCAGAGGCTTTGGGTTTGTCACATATGCCCCTGTGGAGGAGGTGGATGCAGCCATGAATGCAAGGCCACACAAGGTGGATGGAAGAGTTGTGGAACCAAAGAGGGCTGTCCCAAGAGAAGATTCTCAAAGACCTGGTGCCCCCCTAACTGTGAAAAAGATTTTTGTTGGTGGCATTAAAGAAGACACTGAAGAACATCATCTAAGAGATTATTTCGAACAGTATGGGAAAATCGAAGTGATTGAGATCATGACTGACCGAGGCAGTGGCAAAAAGAGGGATTTTGCTTTTGTAACATTTGATGACCATAATTCTGTAGACAAGATTGTCATTCAAAAATACCATACTGTGAATGGCCACAACTGTGAAGTAAGGAAAGCGCTCTCTAAGCAAGAGATGGCTAGTGCTTCATCCAGCCAAAGAGGTCGAAGTGGTTCTGGAAACTTTGGTGGTGGTCGTGGAGGTGGTTTGGGTGGGAATGACAACTTTGGTCGCGGAGGAAACTTCAGTGGTCGAGGTGGCTTTGGTGGCAGTTGAGGTGGTGGTGGATATGGTGGCAGTGGGGATGGCTATAACAGATTTGGTAATAATGGAAGCAACTTTGGAGGTGGCAGAAGCTATAATGATTTTGGCAATTACAACAATCAATCCTCAAATTTTGGACCCATGAAAGGAGGCAATTTGGGAGGCAGAAGCTCTGGCCCTTATGGTGGTGGAGGCCAATACTTCGCCAAACCATGAAACCAAGGTGGCTATGGTGGTTCCAGCAGCAGCAGCAGCTATGGCAGTGGCAGGAGGTTTTAATTACTGCCAGGAAACAAAGCTTAGCAGGAGAGGAGAGCCAGAGAAGTGACAGGGAAACTACAGGTTACAACAGATTTGTGAACTCAGCCAAGCACAGTGGTGGCAGGGCCTAGCTGCTACAAAGAAGACATGTTTTAGACAATACTCATGTGTATGGGCAAAAAAAACTTGAGGACTGTATTTGTGACTAATTGTATAACAGGTTATTTTAGTTTCTGTTCTGTGGAAAGTGTAAAGCATTCCAACAAAGGGTTTTAATGTAGATTTTTTTTTTGCACCCATGCTGTTAATTGCTTAATGTAATAGTCTGATCATGACGCTGAATAAATGTGTCTTTTTAAAAAAAAATTCCACCTATTAATGAGATCATATGATAACTGTCATTCTCTGATTGACTTACTTCACTTAACATAATACCCTTTACCATCCATGTTGTTGCAAATGGCAAGATTTCATTTTTTGTGGCTGACTAATATTCCATTGTATATATACCATATGACTTATATATGTATATGTACATGTATATGTACCATATCACCTTTATCCCTGAAATGTCCCTTTTTGTCTCTAATAATAGTACTTGTCTTGAGGCTTATTTTGTTAATAATATATCCCACCCTGGCTTTCCTATGTTTAGTGTTTGTAACATCTTTTACTTTTAACCTTTAAATATACTTAAAGTGAGTCCCTTGTAGACCACATCATAGTTGGATCTTGATTTTTTTCTCTGACCATCTCTGCCTTTTCATTTAAGAGTTAAATTCATCTGTATTAATATCATCAATGTGATTGGAAACGGTTTTTAATATTTGATTTTAATTTCTTTTGGTTGCTCTCAGCATCATAATAGGCATGATTAACTTATCTTTTTTCTATTTAGAGTTAGTACTGTATTATTCTATGTAAAACATAAATGCCTTAGAATAGTATATTTTCTCCTTCCATCTTTTGTGTTATAGCTGTCATGTATTTTATACCTATGTGCATATAAACCCCATAATACAGTGATAACAATATAATTTTTGCTGTAAGAAGATATGTAGCATTTTATATTTACCATATATTTTATCTTTTTGGTGCTCATTATTGCAACTTTTAGGTTCAAGTTTCCAATATGTGTCATTTCTCTTCACTCTGAAGAATTTTCTTCAGCATGTCTTATAATTCAGGTCTGCTGGTAGGTTCTCTGTCTTTGGTTATTCAAAAATGTTTTTATTTTGTCTTTATTTTTTGAAGGATACTTTTTCTGGGTATAGAATTTGGGGTTGACACTATTTTCTCCTACCACCAGGGTCTTATTTTCCCTAAACATGCATAGTTCAGGGATCAGCCAAGGACATAAGGAAAGTTTATGTATAGCTTGGATCTCCTTGCTCTGTGGCTCCCTCATTTCTAGAATTTTTCCCCCAATATTTCCAACCACTCTAAATTCCCAACCTCCATCTTCTAACACCTCTGCCTAGTAAGAGTGAGGCTCTATGCCTAACTTCTAGCCACCCATGCCATGCAGACTAGGGAGGGCATTCAGAAGAAAAGCCGGGTAATGTAGATAGCACCCAATATGATTATATTCTTTTCAAGGATTAAATTCTCTTTCATTTCTGCCTGCTTTTGGCTCCCTTAAGTGTTGTTGTTTTATATTTGGCCCACAATTTGTCATTGTTATCTGTGGGAGGGTTAGTCCCAGGCAAATATCCCATCATTACTCAGGTGGGAATTCACATCCTGTGTCTTCTTTGACTATCAAAGAATTAGTCCTTTATAGCTTATCAATCACTCTAAATAATAATTTTTAAGCTCTTGTTGACATAGAACTAAGATTTATTCATCTTTGGGATGACATTTGGTCTAGTGTAATTTTATATATGAACACATAATTTTAAATCTTTTACTTAGCAAAAGCAATGAACATTTGGAGCTTGTACTCAGTTTTGTAAAAATTTTCAGTAAAATTTAAATAAGTTTCCGAACTTGTTGAAATCTCCAAAATCATGTGCTATACTAATCTGTCTGAAATTCCTTAAAACATGTTAACCTCAAGAAATTAATATTTTTCCATGGAATTTTAAGCATAACTGCTGAAACACAGCCTCCAAATGTGAAAATCTATCCAGGATCCAGGAACACACAAATGGACACTTCATTTTACTTGTTCAGAACTTAAAGGATTTTTATCTGAAGACTTATGTGGCTGTCTCCTCTGTCCCATACTTAGGAATGGGCATCTGAATTTAACCTAAGTATAATTGAGCTAATAGCATGGCTTATAGATATTTTATTGGCGGGGGAGGGAAGGAATCTTATCAAATTGCTATTGACTATTGATTTAGTTTAGAGATTTTTTGTTATAATATTATTTACTATCACCATCATCTGGGTCTCTGTTATACAAACAGTATACAGTGAGCAACTTGTTTGAATACACACATGCCGTTATGAGTTACCTGACCCCACCCATTGCTGCCATCTTCCTGCTTGCTATATTTTTCAAGAGGGTCACTGAACAAGTAGGTGTTGGCAAGGCCACTGCATGACACAGTGTGAGGGTTTGCCTTCATATCACAGTTGTTGTTGCAAGAGCTGCCCTAGAAGGGTCTTTTATGCTTCAAGAGTTCACACCATTGTATCATTTGCTTTTCAAGAAATGATTTCCTCCTGGGCAGATTTGGTCTGAATTCCTTCATGAGTGCAGGGAAAAGGTAAACTCTGATTTGTTTTCCTCCCTTTGCAATATAATCCACTCAACTATGCCATAGATGATGCAGTGTGCATCCTCCTCCCTCACACACATGTGGGTGTAAGAAAATATTGTTCTGCTGCCTCTGTACATGGATGTGTCATACTCAGAAATTTCATACTCACAGGGAGATGTACAGTCATGAACTCCTTTTGCCTTTCCTGCAGTGAAGACCATCTCTTCTAAGCATACTTGAAACTAAAGATCCCAGGGTGCCTGAGTAGCTCTGTAGATTAAACGTCTGCCTTCAGCTTGGGTCATGATCTCAATTTCCCGGGATGGAGCCCCGCGTTGGGCTCCCTGCTCAGCAGGAAGTCTATTTGAGATTCTCTCTCTCCCTCTACCCCTCCCTCACTCATGCTTTCTCTCCGTGTGTCCAATAAATTAATGAATATAAATTTTTTTTAAAAAAATAAAAGATCCCAATTAATGATTCAATCATTTTATCCATAAGACATTTTTTTTTTTAGAGAGAGAGAGGGGTTTGGGGAGGGGGCACAGAGAGAGGGAGAGAGAGAATCTTAAACAGGCTCCATATCAGCACAGCACCCTACACGGGGCTCAATCTCACAACCCTAAGATCATGACCTGAGCTGAAATCAAGAGTTGGACACTTAACAAACTGAGCCACCCAGGCATCCCATCCACAAGCCTTTGAAAGCATAATTTGTCAGAATATTTTCATTAGTTTTTTTAATCATAACCTGTTTCCCCTAAAAGCACTGAGTAACTGGGCCTTGTACAAGTTCCTGAGCACAGTGTATGAGGTGCTACATGATTTGGCCCCTAACTCTTGGCCTTTGCCCTCTCCATGCACAGCTCTCAGGCCCCAGCCATTCTTAACCATCTGTAGTGCTGATTACCTAACTGCCCTGTGCCTTCTCTGGCCTCCCTTCACTTGCATAGACTGTTCACTTTGCCAAGAATATCTTTTTCCTTTTCCACCAGGCTGGTGCTCCCTATAGATCCATCTCAGATATCCAATCCTCCAGACCAACCTGCTAGTGCTCCCTGCTCTGCTCAGTTCAAGACTCAATTTAGCACCACGAATGTGGGGGGAGGGTGGCTGGGCTCTGTAGATGTCCAAGCTGCTTCTCTCTGATCTGCTGGGAGGGACAGGGGCAAGAGAGGCAGGTTGTCATGAGAATCTGCCTTCCATCAATGACAACAACATTGAGTTATTGGAGCCTACTGCCAAGGAGAACTGGGGATCTGGTCAGCAATTCCCTGCTACTCCTGCTACTACATTGCTGGTACCGTCTTTGACCTAAAGAGTTTCTCCAGGCCCTTTCTCCCACTCTGCTTCAGATGGTGTGCTCATCTGGCTTTTGCTGCCCATCTGTTTCTAGATCTTCCCTTTCTGCACATCTCCTTCAATAAATGGTTCCTGTGGATTCCCCACCTGGCTTTTGGTTTTAGGTTTTTCTCCAAGATGCTTGACCATATACCATATACTATCTATACTTGCCCGTATACCATATACTGTCTCCTCTGACATCTATCCCCATCTAAGTCAGGCTCCAAATACAGCTCCAGAGCCAAGGTGAAGTCCTTACTCTTAAAGAGTGGACAGTCTGATTGGAGGAGACAGATGATACCCAATAAGCAGAAAAGGATTTCTGATAGTGATGCAGTGTTGTTTAAAAGTTTAAAAAGGGTAGTGGAGGGTGACAAGGCAGGCTCTGGTGGCAGGAGCTATACAAAAACCTTAGCCAAGGTGGTAGGAGAAGACTAAGAAAATGACCTTGAATCTGAACCGTGAAGGATGAGCCAGAAATACCAAGATCTAGGCAGAGACCCAGAGAGAAGGGCAAGCACAAAGTCCTGTGCCAAGAGCAAGATGGGCAGATTCAACATGCAGGAGGAAGGTTGCACACAGTGGCTGAAGTGGAATGGCCAAGGGTATAGTGGCAGAGCCAGGTGAGGTCAGCTGAGGGGCAGGATTGAGATTTGACTCTGACGATGGGCCATGAGAAGCTTTGGGAGAGTTTAAGCAAAGCACTTACTAATACATACTTTGAAGAGATCCCTCTGGCTTCTGTGGGGACAGTGGGCAAGCAAGAGGCCAGATAGGAAAGCCAACTATGTAGGAGTAGATAGCAGTTCAGGATTAGGGTGGTAGCCATAGGGTAGTGGGATGCTGACACATTTTAAGAGGCAGAGCCAACAGGATTTGCTAAAGGGTTGGTGGCAGTGCCAAATGGAAAGAAATGGGGCAGGGATGACTCCTGGGGTTTCAACCTGAGCAACCAGGGAGATAGAGGTGTCACCCACAGCCATGGGGGAAGACTGGGGTCCTTTTGGACACATAATGTTTGAGATACCTATTCATTATCTTACATAGAAGTGTTTCCAAAGTTTTTTAAGTTTTCTGATTGACCTTAGAGAGACTGCAGGTGTCAGCACAGGAAGGTATGGCCTCCTCACTGGTGCTTACATTCTGCTTCCTTCCACAAGGTATTTAAAGCCTTTGCTGTGATGAGTTTAACTTCAGAACTCAACTAGTGGGCAAGTGGCTGAATGTTATGTCTCACCACCCATCTCCCTCCATGTGACTCCCTTGGGGCTCCTCCTTTGACCAGACGCCTTCAGGGGGTTGACCAGAGGATTTCTGATTGGCTTCTCTCCAATGTTCTCTGAGTTTGCCTATGGACCCTGGATCCCCCCTACAGAACCCCCTGATCATCTGCGGTGTACACTACCTCTACTTTGCTGTAATTCTCTTCATAATTAGTCATTTCACATTCCAGGGGATCTCCTTATTCACAGACCTGATTCTGGATAAACATGTAAGTGATGCCCTAAGGATGTTCTGGGGTCAACCTTCAGTCCCAGCGTCCCAAGGAGCAGTAATTTGGCTCCACTAGTTTTGGAGAGAGTGATTGAATTCCTGCATTCTTTTTGAAAGGGGAGGGCTGGGGGCTGGGAGTGGAGGATGGGTCAGAAATAGGCCCTGCCTCAAAAACAAAACTAAACTGAAAAGCTTTTCAACAATCCACCATTTAGGTATTCACTCAGAATGAGAAGTTTGGCTTTTAAAATGCAAATTTTCCTTAGAAGTGTTAAGTTCCCTAACCTAAGTATGATTTAATGTAATCAGGGTCAGGGAATTAAGCCAGCAGGAGGGGGAGGAGACAGGAATACGGGCAGCGCCTGTGGCTGGCTCAGGGCTAGGTGACTCTCAGCCTCCTTCTGCGTGGCCATTCCAACCTCCTAGGAGGCAGGGATCAGTCACCCCAGTTGGAAGTCTGGACTCAGAGAAATTAAGTCTCTTGTCCAAGGTATGAAAACTGGGTAAGTGGCAAGACTGGGCCCCAATCTGGCTCCACTACATCACCTCCATAAGCATGACCAGCCGGCTTCTCACTACAGGGACTTGGCCAAGCCAGAAAGCCCCATAGCATCCAAAGTTTAGGGGGCAGCTCAGTAGGGAGATAGGTCTGTGAGATCTACATGCCTGTCTTGCAGCTTTTCCTGGGATCTGGGTAAAAGCCATAAACTTGGAAGACTACCTCCTGGTACCCCCACCACCCCACCCCCAAACTTAAGCTCGCTCTCTGGCAACACTTCTTGCTCTGTAGTGTCTGTTTGATTCATTCCTCTCCTGTGCACAGAGCCCAGTTGGGAAAGGGATGGACCACTGGGGAAGACAGCCAGGATTGTCTGGGATGTGCACGCCCACTGCCTCAGTGACAGCAGGGAGACTTCCCTGGTCCCAGCACCTTGAAAAACTGGCAGTGGGTGGTGAACTTGATTTCCTGTTGCTTGGGGTCTTAATTGTTTAGATGGTCTGCATTCTTTTCTCCTGTTCTCTTCCTCTCAACGTTTTTTTTTTTTAATAAAGATTTTTATTTATTTATTTATTTGACAGAGAGAGATCACAAGCAGGCAGAGAGAGAGGAGGAAGCAGGCTCCCTGCTGAGCAGAGAGCCCGATGCGGGGCTCGATCCCAGGACCCTGGGATCATGACCTGAGCCAAAGGCAGCGGCTTAACCCACTGAGCCACCCAGGTGCCCTTCAACTTTTTAGTTGTGCCCACTTCTCAAGCAACCAAGTACTTGTTGAGTGTTTCCTATCTGCCTCCCAGTATGCCAGGTGCTCTGGAGTACAGAAAGCAGCTGTCAGAGGGGAGGGAGAGATGAACAGGAAAATTGGATCAGTGTCAGCGGGCCACGCCCTCTCCTCACCGCCTACCAGAGGAGGCAGGACAACAGGGATTGCACACGAAGCCAAGCTCTTCCAGCACACCCAGCAACCTCTTCCACAGGGACTGATAGTGTTGTTGGGAAGGCGAATGCATACATATGGCATCATCAGGAAGCAATTAAAGGCTAAACCCCGTCTCTGTCATTAGCACAACAGAATTTTAGTTCTGACGTTTTAGTCTGAGAGGTGGGGCTCCAAACAAGTCTTAAAATGGGCTGGCTGGGGAGGAGCCTGTCCAGCCCATTCATGTCCCTGGCATATGTTAGGTTTGGTGGTGCTGGGATTCAAAAACAACGAGCCTAATATAATGGATCAAAATCTATTCCAGGATAGGTTTGGTGGAATTGTTCACTTGTTGACACTTCAGAAACAAGCAACAACAATTGGCTAGATTTGTTACTTCCCCAAGTTTCCATGTGAGTTTTCCGAAAAGGAACAAAATCACAGAGCAGAAGAGAGGGGAGCTGCCCACTGCATATGCAAATGCCTTGTTGAATTTGAGCAACTCAGCTCAGGGCAGGCCAGGTAAACCAGGTAAAGCCTCTTCTTGACTGGGTTAGTACTCAACTCTGACAGCTAGGAAGAGATTCTGGAAGGAAAGCAGCTCTCTGGTTTGCCCTGTCCACTCCTCTGGTCGGAGGGCCTCTTCCTCCACCCAAAGAAGCAGACCAGGGGGGATGGGCAGCTGCTCCCACCCTGAAGGGCAAGGTTCCTGGACTCTCTGAGCCCTGAGCACATTGCCTACCACTGCTTACTATACCACTGAAGGACACAGACCCAGGCGGGTTGTGTCACTCTGTGCCAAATCCACACAAGCACATGGTACCAGAGCCAGAACTGAAATCCAACTGAAATTCCTAAGTGCCACACTTTTCCCCAGTCCATGTTCCTTCAGTCTCTTGTTGAAGTTGAACCACCAGGTCTCCTCTCAGTCTTTGGAGACCCTAGTGCCCAGCTGCTGGCCATGGCTGGGTCCTGTCTGTGTGACAGGATCCAGGGCCCTGGGTGGTGACATGGCCCTGCTCTCCCCCCAGCTCCACCAGCTCTTTTGGAGCTTACGAGACATCCAAGAAGCAAGTGTAGATCTGGACGAAGAGATACAAGTGAAGAAACCTGCACCCCAAGCGCCCCAAGCATAGCCAGGTGAGAAGGAAGAGCCAAACCCTGCAGGGGGTCCTGTTTAAAGTGTCCTAGGTAGGTGTGGCCTAAGCTACCACTCTGGCACCCATGTCTCCCCTTCCAGAAATGTTCTTCCAGGCAGAGGTCCCCTCTGGGGTGTCTGTTGAGGCTGAGATATCTCTAGACATCTGTGTGGAGCCTTCTGGGCTGGGGAGAAGCAGCAGATGCAGTGAGCCACCCGTAGAGGGGCAGGTAGGGGGAGGAGACAAGGGGTCTGACTCCCCATCATATAGCCTGGGGGCTGTCATCAAATGATCAGTTGCCTTTTAGATACAGCAGCCTCTTTGAGGTTGGCACCTACATGATGATATGACATGGGTGTCCATGTTATATGGACTTCTCAGCACTGGCAGCAGAGATTATATCCTGGGGCTTGGGCACAAGCAGAAAGCAAAAGGCACTCCAGGAGATGAGGAGGAGCCAGCAGAGGGAAGACAAACACTGATGGGCAAAGAAAGATGAGGCCTTAGGACTGGCCACTGAATTAGCCACACAGAGATGGTGATGTACCTCAATAAGAGCATTCTGGGGGAGAAGAAGGAGGGGTGCTCCAGGGAAGAAATCTGAAGACAGTTCGAGTTCAGTCCCAGCAAGCAGAGATAGAATGTTGCAGGGAGGAGCTCCAGAAAGCCCAGAGGAAGGTTTTCAGCAGATGGGGTCAGAAAGGAAGTGTTGGGGCCACCGGGTAGGGTGACCTGAGCTTCTTGCAGCCCTGACGCAAACAGGGATAAAGGCTTAATGAGATTAGTCCTGAGTCTCAGGCGGAGAGTGCCTGGGGAGGCTGAGAGTTTAGAGGAGGAGGCAACAATCTGGGGCCCCCTTCACCCTTGCTAGGGAATTTTAGAGCCCAAAGAGGCCTTGGGCTCCCTCCTGCTCTCTGTAGAGGAGGCCTTGGACAGGTGCAGAGCAAGGGAGTAAACTCTCCTGAGCATGGCTGATCCACACAGCTGGTGGATACAGGGCTCCCTGGGAATTTCTCTTCTCTGAGTGGGAGAAACGAGCCTACTGGGGGCCCACAGTGTACCAGGTACTTGTCCTTGGTACCCCTCCCAGTTCCTCTTCTCCCTCCACAGTCATGGGGGAATGATGATGATGATGATAATGACAGTGGCTAATATTTACTGCCCACTTGCGATGTGCCAGGCAGTGTCAAAATTATACCTCTGTGTGATAGGTACAATTAGTATCCCCATTTAGAGATGGAGAAACGGAGGCACTGAACAGTTAACTAACTTGCCCCAGGCTCCACAGATAACAAGGCAGTGGTGGAGCTGGGACTTGAACACAGCCAAGTCTGACTCTAAAATGTGTGCTCTTGGTCAATGGCCCTACCACTCCCCATCATATAGCCTGGGGGCTGTCATCAAATGATCAGTTGCCTTTTAGATACAGCAGCCTCTTTGGGGTTGGCACCTACATGATGATATGACATGGGTGTCCATGTTATATGGACTTCTCAGCACTGGCAGCAGAGATTATATCCCTGACTTTGGGGTACCCTGGCTGCAGCCACCCTCCCCTTGTAACAGAAGGTCCTCTGTCCCCAGCTGATGGGTTCCATCATTGCTGGTGCCGCCTCAGCCTTGGGACACAGCTGGCATGGAGGATGCCCAACAGAATGAGACAGAGAACACAGCTGGATGCCTGCTCTCAGACAGAAATGTGCTCATCTTGTCATCAAGGAGGAAACTTTCCACGCGGCAGAGGCACCTACTGTGGTATGTGGGAGCTAGCCATGGTGCTGACCTGCGCCTGAGCAGGCCCAACGAGCAGACCGCCAGATCTGAACCAACAGAATTGAGCAAGCCCCAGAAGGTGTTTTCACTAATCTAAATAGAAACTTTCCTATAATTCCTAGACTTCCCTCCTTTGCCTCCTGGAAAACATCAGTGACTTCCCATTCAAGTGCCCTGAGTGCCTTATTTTGGGCCAGACTGCAAGACTGATGCCTGCCTGAAGACATTACCTGAGAGCTTACCAAAGAGATCAGCATCTGATTCCAGAAATCAGGGGATTTCTTCCATCCTCTGGAGAGTAGTGACTGGGGAGGCAGATTCAGAGGAGCAGTCACTTGCTCTAGTCCTATTCAGCTTGTTCGGGCATGTGCCTAAGACAGAGAAGGGTGGTCACTCCAGGATCTGGACCCAGTGGAAGGCTCTACCAGTGGAAGGCGAGCATGACCCCAGGTAGTTCCCACCCCCACACATACCTTAGCCCCTTATCCCACCTCTCCCATGTCTCTGAGTATGGTGGTAGGTATTCTGTGGCGGGGGCTCAGGAGAGATCTTCATTTTGGAGTCTTTCGGTCTTTCTGTGGGACTGACCACTGAGATGCGACACCATAGAAAGTCCTTCTTGTGTCCTGATGTTTGCCTGTTCCCTCTGTTCCAGATGTATTCAAGGAGGACCAGGGCTGCCTCTGAAAGGCCTAGTATGTGTTTTGTGGCTGGAGCCACAGCCAGGCCCCAAACTGGCCCCAAAAGAGGTAGCCAAAGAGAGTATGGGGTGTGCTGCCATATCTGAAAGGATAGAGCACATGTTGGAAGGGACAAAGTGCCATGATATGTCTGAAAGGACAGAACACGGTGCCACATTGGAAGAGACAGAGTGCTGTGACACATCTAAAGGGACAGAACACAATGACATGTGGGCAGGGATAAAGTACGTTGACATGTCAGAGATACCCTTCTGGAGACAAATTGCCAATGCCTGCGGGTTCCTCTCGATATCAGCTGAAGTCCTACTGCACATCTACTACTACTAAGGCAGCTGGGGCCCAGGGGTATCTGGGAAGAGCAGGCAAACCACAGCCTCTTCCAGACTCCCTCATCATCCAGTAGAGAAAGTCTTTCCTACCAGGAGACCAGTGGCTATGGGACCAAGGATTACACTAATGTAAACACTCTTTCAGTGTCACAAGTCAAGTGCCACCAGCTGCAGGGCATGTGTGCTGAGGGGACAGGGTGAAGTCCATTTGTGACTCCAGAGACTATGCAAATGAGAACATCTGTTCCTTTACAAAATGAGTCATTTTCTCCAAATGGCTCTACTGCATAAACACTGACTTTCACTTTAAATTTAATTTTGGCTTTTTATTTCTAGATATATTTGGGATTTTTTGCTTGTGTTTACTTCACTGTAACCATTTCCTTCCTATACCCAGCCTCCATTTGCTTTGTGCTCTCCTCCTTTTTAAAGGTATACCCTGCTGGCAAAGATCCCATGGAGTACAAGCCCCACCCCCACATGGGGTTCCCACCACAAGTGTTATGCCCACTGCCAATGACCTCCCATGCCAGCTGGAGCCAAGGCTGCCCATGGGTGGGACTTTAGCTCCTGCCAGGACCACTGATGGAGCTGAGGCAGTTTCTGCTCAGTGGAGCAGGCCTCCAACAATTCAGCACTGTCTGGCTACAGTCACACTGCACCCTTGAAAGGCAGGGGGAGGGGAAACCTTCCTCCTTCCAGAGCTCTTTCTAGTCCCTCCCAGTCTGCCTGCAATTG
The DNA here is from genome assembly GCF_011764305.1 of Mustela putorius furo. Taxonomy (NCBI): domain Eukaryota; kingdom Metazoa; phylum Chordata; class Mammalia; order Carnivora; family Mustelidae; genus Mustela; species Mustela putorius. The sequence goes on from NW_025422010.1 coordinate 1,553,016, forward strand.
GCATGTTATTGGACATTGGGGCCAGGAGCTAGACTCCCTTAGCTGTCAAGTATAGGCCACTCCCAGGCTGTGTTTCCGCAAGGACTCCCTAAGCTGCTCCTTCCTCTTCCTTCTTCTCAAAAATAAACTATCTGTGTCTTTAGAAAAAGTTCTAGGTGCCTTGAAGTGATTTGGCAGAGGCCCATCCAGCATCGCAAAAATCACATTCTGAAGGCACATTCACATGTAGTCTCTCCCCCCTAGTTTATCCCTTCAGCTGAGATTTTTGAGTGCCTACTATGTGCCAGCCACTGCAAGAAAATAGCTGCTAACAGAGCATAGGCACCAAAGTGAAACACTAGCTGTGACAGCCAGCTTTTAGTGCAGCCTGTGGTTTTGCTGCCAGGGGTAACGGCATTATCACTTTCAAGACACAGAATCACCCTTTGTGGAAGTACTAGAAATTAACCACATTTTACAGGGAAGGGAACAGACTCGGCAAGGAAATTAAGTACACTGGGAATGGGCATAGGGCCTGGAACAGCCCTGCCTGACATTAAGGCCACACACTGGCCCACCACATGTCATGTATACTGCAGGGAGGCCCACCTAGTCTGAGTCAGAGAAGGCCTCTTATGACCAAAGAAGGAGCTCAATTAGCTGGACAACATGCAGAAAGACATGAGGTAAGAGTACAAAGCATGTTTGAGGATGCCAAGACATGACTTATGCGTAGAAGAACCATGGGAGATGGGGAGGGCAAGGTGGACAGGAGCCTGACTTGCCTTATATAATTTGGGATCCTAAGTCCCTGGGAGCTTCAGTGGGGAAGTGACAGGATCAGATTTGCTCTACTACTGCTGAAATGATGAAAAGGAGGCAGGAACACCCACCAGGAGACTGTTTAGAACAATCCAAGCAAGTTAGTGGCAGAGAGAAAATGGCATCAAGAGAAGCCAGCAATTAGAAGTAATATAACTTAACTGATTAAGGGAGAGGCCAGCAATTAGAAGCAATAGAACTTTATTTGTAGAGGGAGAGGCCAGAATGACTCTCTGAGTTAAGCATGTGGGCAAAGGGCACACCAATTCTAAAGACAGGCCACACTGGAAAAGGAACAGATGTGGGAGAAAAGTTGAGCACCACTTGGAACATGTTGAGTTTGAGATGCAAGAAGATACTTACTGTCATCTTGACAATTTTACATCTTCTGATCTGTGAACATGTTATGTCTTTTCATTTATTTATATCTTTCTTTCAACAATGTTTTGTTTTCAGTGTCCAAATTTTGCACTTCTCTTGTTAAATTTATTCCTAGGTATTTTATTCTTTTCAATGCTATTGTAAATGGAGTTGTTTTCTTTGTCAACTTCGCTAAGGTTGTTTACTAGTTCTAACAGCTTTTAAGTGTATACCTTGGAATTTTCCATATATAAGTTCCCATCATCTGCAAAAAGAGATGGTTTACTTTTTTCCTTCCAATCTGGATGCCTTTGACTTCATTTTCTTGCCTAATTGCTTTGGCTAGAACCCTCAGTACAATGTTGAATTGAAGTAGTGAGAGCAGACATTTTTGTCTTGTTTCTGAACTTCAAGGGACTGCACCCAGTCTCTCACCATTGGGAATGATGGTAGCTAAGACTTTTTGCAAAAGTTACCCCATATTGGATTTTTTGGATTTTCTCTTTTTTTTTTTTTTTTAAGAAATGGATATCAGATTTCATCAAATGCTTTTTCTGTATCTATTAAGATGATCATGTGATTTCTATCCTTTATTGTATGTGTATATATATTACATTGATTCAGTTTCAAATGTTAAACCAACCTTGCATTCCTGGGATAAATTCCATTGGTCATGGAATATAATGCTCATTTTTTTAAAGATTTTATTTATTTGACAGAGAGAGACAGCAAGAGAGGGAATACAAGCAGGGGGAGAGGGAGAAGGAAAAGCAGGCTTCCCACCGAGCAAGGATCCCGATGCAGGGCTTGATCCCAGGACCCTGATATCACAACCTGAGCCAAAAGCAGATGCTTAATGACTGAGCCACCTAGGGGTCCCAGTATAATGCTTTTTAAATGTGGCTGGATTTGGTTTGATCATATTTGATTAAGATTTTATGTCTCTATTCATAAAGGATATTGGTCTATAGTTCTTTTTGTCTGGCTTGGGTATCAACTAATTTTGGTAAAATTCACCCCAGAATAAGTTGGAAAGCGTCCCATCCCCTTCTATTTTTTAGAAGAGTTTGTGAAGGATTCTTAATCATTGCCTAGAAAAATTTAAGGGTAGACATTAAGTTGGATAGAAGGATCCAGAACTCAGGAGAGAGGCTGGGGCTACAGACCCAGATTTGGGGGAGACAAAGCAGTGGGCAGGCCTAGTTGAGAAGGGAACCTGGTAGAGGGAGCCCACAGCCAGGCAGGTGAGATTGTATGGGAGAACAGGAGGAGAGAGGGCCTAGACAGAGCTGTGAGAAACATGAACACTACTGGTCATGTGGAGAGAGAGGATTTTACAAAGGAGACCTAAGAGAGCACAGCAAGAGCTTGGAAGGAGGCCCAAAACAGCTACTAAAGAAAGGGAACATCCATACCTGGGCCACAGCATGGGTCAAGCACAAAGAGTACAGGATCTTGGTAGCAAGATGGTCAGTAACCTTGGCCAGTGGCCTTGGCCAGAGCCCTTCCGTGAAGCAGTAGAGGTGGAACCAGCATGCTATGTGTTGAAGTGAAATGGGGCCCTGAGGAAGTAAAGGTCTTCAACCACCTGTTTTACTGAAGGAGAAAAGGTTTCCTCTTTGGGAGCCTATTTTGAGAATATTCCCTTGAAATACCAACTGGGCTCAGCAGCCAGTCCCCTTGGGCTAATCCTCTAATTCCAGCGACACAAACTTCTCTGTTTCTTCTAGGAAAGTGAAGGCCCCAGTCAATAAAAGAACTATAAGAAGGTGCTCGCTTGAGGGTTCTGGTTCTCCTGATGTTTATTCTGGAAGGACTGGGAATCCCATAAGCCTGGGATGCTCTGTCCCATAGGAAATATGGCTGCCAGTTGGTGCTATAATGAGAAAAACCTTGTTTGAGGCAGGGAGCCTCAAAAAGTTCCCTTGAAGCTGAGCTCCCCTCCTGCAGTTTCTCCAATAGGAGTCAGAACTGGTTTAAGAACCATCATCCTGCCAGACCAGGCAGGGAAGTTACCCAGGCCTCCTACCCTCTGCAGCCTGGCTTCTCCTCCAGTGCCTTCAAGCTCTCCAGCCTCCTTTGCTAGTTTCATCTGGGGAACAAGAGAGGCAGGTGGAGGCTCAGGTAGAAGGCTGGCAAGAGGGCTGCCCTGGGGCTAGGGAGTGGTTGGCTTCGGCCAGCTGGGAGCTTGTCCTTAGGACATCTTTGTGCTGCTGGGAAGATCCTTGTCCTGGGCACGCATGCCTAGGGGGCCTCATACAACTCACACTCCTCCTGAAAGAGCCCACATGAGCTGCACTTCAACCTTCCCTCCTGAGAGAGGGGGGAAGAACTGGCTAAGCAGTGCAGTGCCCAACCACACCCAAGGGCCTGGTCGCTCAAGTATCTAAAGCCTGGGTGGGCCAGATCCAGCTGTGTTCCTTCCCCCAATATAACTCCTAGCTCCTCCTTGTACCTGGAAAGCCCAGCCCTGCTCTCTACATTCTGAAGGGACCCTTAGATGCAACAGAGAGCTGGTATGCCATCCTTCCATCCCTGGGCCTTGGACTTAGCCCATGCCTTCTCGCAGGGCCACCATGACCCAGTCCTTCAGGGCCGGGTATTTCCACTTTGTAGGAGAGAGGGAAGATGTGGCCACACTCTAGGACCATAAAATGCCATTCAGACCCAATATAAAGAGATTCAGCCCATTTATTCAGGCAAGCAGCTTATCAGGTCTGGCCCAGCAAGTGGCTCAGGGTTTCCACTCAATGACTTTGATGGCGATCTGGGCTGCCCGCCGCACTGCCTCACTGGGGTCCTCCTCGAGGGTGCGGAAGATGGGCACACGAGACTGCAGGAACTTGCGGCCCTCAGGAGCTTCAGCCAGCATGGTGAGGGCCTTGGTGGCATTCAAACGTGCCTTGCTCAAGGGTGAGGACAGCAGGTTCAGGAGCGGGTGGATGGCTTCTGTGTCCAAGGCGGCATACTTTCCTGTGGGCCACCAACACCAGGCATTCCTCAGGGAACCATCCTGTTCCACCTCCGCCCACCCCAGCCCAACTCTGGCCTCTGGCCTGTGCAGCCTCAGGGGAGGTACCTTCCCTAACTCCAGTGCGGGCGGTGGCACCTTCCTCTGCCTCCAGTCTTGGCCTCCTCATTCCTGCCCCTCAACTGGCTTCTCCCCACCCACCCTGATGCCTGTCCTGCAATCCAGTTCTCTAAGGCAACACAAAAATTAAAATCCAATTGTTTGTTTATGCGGCAAGTATTTCCTGAGCACCTACTCTGCTCCAGGCACAAAAACTCACAGAGTACTTACAGTCTAGTGGAGGATGCAGACATTAATCAGTAAAGGAGACACCCCTCCTGAACCTTCGACATCTTTCTGCTGTCTTGGCCTGCTAAAAGGCCAGGTAGTTGCCCCCTACTCTCCGGTTTCCTGCCGTGCTCAGTGTACTATTCTCTGTGTGCTAGAACCTGCACAGCCACCCTCGGCCCTGCTGATTTCCACTGTCCCTTAAGTCACTACCCACGCCCCTCCCAGAGGAGGCTTGGCCCCTGCCCTGTGCCTGCTGCATGCTATGCTTCTCCTCTAGATCATCAACCCTCTGCCACTCCCCCCAAACTGTTTGCAGGAGGCTGAGATACAGGGTCTAGGTCCCTACCACCCAGCACAGGGCCTGGCACCTGGCAGGGGATAGGGGCCCTTGGCTGGAGGGCCAGCTCAGTGAAAAGTGGCTTCACATCCCCAATTTCCAGGTGTTGCCTGGGCCCACAGGGAGCTCTGGTCCACCAAGAGCTCCAGCAGAAAGCCCAAGCAAGACACTGCACTGAAGACTCCCCACCAGAGGGATATACACAAAAGGGGAGCCCCTGCCTTGGTAGTCAGTGTCTTCACTGCACAGTTGAAAGGGGGCTGTGGCTGTGGGGAAGTCCCCAACCTCTCCTCTTCTGGTACGTTTCAAATTCCACCATTAGCATCAAGTGGGGAATGGATGAGAGCCCCAGTTCTGGGGGAGCTTTGCTGTATGCTGTATGTTGATTGAGAATCAGAGACCCAGTCAGTCCTCCATGGAACATCAAGAAAGCACAGGGCACAGGGCACAGGGCTGGTGTGGGCAATTGTATGCATGGGGAAAGACTGAGAGCTTTCAGCAGTCACATGGGATGACCCACCCTGGCCTCCAAGTGGGGAAAACAACCCCAGCTGCTCCTGTGGCCAGGATTGGATGACTTAGCATGGAAGCCTGACTGGTTGGGGGCAGGGGGGTCCCCAGGTGGGAGAGGTAAGTTCATACTCTTATTTGCTCCCCACGCCTACCCATTGAAAATAAAGTAATTTTGATCAAAACACAACATGGAAGCAAGGGTTCCAGTGTTTGTTTAGGCCTCAGGATAACCAAATCAAGGATGGCAAACTACATAATTCATCCCAGAATTGAGGCATACAAGGGGCCTGGGTTGGAGGCAGGAATTCCAGGCCCAGGGAATAGCCTGATAGGAGGGGACAGAGGTCCCCTCCCTGGAGTGACCAGGGAGGGCCACAGGTAGGTGACCTACTGAGGCCAGGAAGAAGAGGGAGGGTGGAGCCTTGGCCCAAAAGTGAAAGACTTCAACAATAGACCAGGGGAAGTATTTTGGTAGGGCGGGGAGAGGGCATTACCGGGATGCTGAGCACAAAACAAGAGTTCTGGAAAACTCGCAGGGGCAGCCAGCATGCTGGAGGCTGCAGTGACCCCCCCCTCCGCCTTGCACAGGGGATGCAGCTGGCCACCTCACCTTGGGTGGTGACCATGGCATACATGAGGGCCCCAGCAGCATTGGCCTGCACCTCCTCCACATTGTCCTTCAGCAGGTGCACCAGAATGGGGATGACGTCATGCTGCCACACCTGGTTCTTGCCGTCCAGAGGAATGCTGGGCCAGAGAGGGGACAGCTGTGTGATTTCACTTGACAAAGAGGAGGGGGCTGGGGAGCCTAGGACCACCCCAGGGGACAGCAGGAGAACTTGTGTTGGGACCACCCCTGGGGGTCTGGGCCTGGCCGGGGGTACCAGGGCGCAAGTGCTGGTGTGAGGTTTGGGTCTTCCCCCCATGCTGGGACAACCTGGGAGCACAGCACGCAGCCACCGAAGGCCAAACTGCATAGGAGCCAGGGGGTGATGGAGACTGGCCCTAAGGTATCCCATGAAGAAGAAACCAGACGTGTTTCTCCCGGCCCTAAGATGGGGAGCAGCAGGACCCAGGGACACTCATTTTGACTCCATGCAGGAGCCAGAGCTGCCAGAGATGGGCTAAGGCACAGAAGTGGCAAGCTGCCAGGGAGACACCCGTGCAGAGCCACCCTCGGGGGAGAGGACGCTGTAAGTCACTTCTAATCCTGGCACTGTATGAAGCTGTGAAAATGAATGTGCTGGGCTCCCCACGGGCTCCCTTTGGGAACTTGATCAAAGATGTAGAGTCTTGGGCCGCGCCAGCAGGGATTCTGTGTGTTCGTTCATTCCCACGGCCAGGGCTGACGAGCACCTTGGCGGGACCTAGTCCGGGAGGCGGAGACAAGAGCACAACTGACCGTGGGGCTGGATGATTCTTTGTGGTGGTGGCAGTCCCATGTGTTGTGGGATGCTGACCAGCATCCCCGACTTCCCCCAACTCGATGCCAGGAGGGCCCTTCTCCCTCAATTTAGAACAACCAGAAATGTCTCCAGACAGTGCTGTCTGTCTCCCAGGGGACCAAAGCTCCTCTGTTTCGAAGCCCTGCTCTCCACCAGCAACCAGAGCAAAGCCCTGTCTTCAGGAGCTCCCCTGAGGGGTGACATATGAAAAGGAGGGCATGGTGAAAGACACAGGCAGGACTGGTGGAGGTCACCACTTTCTAGAGCAGGTAGGTCCTCAGAGGCTTCACTGCAAGACCTCTGAGCAAAGTCCAGATGGTGATCGATCTGGGATGGGGCTCCGGAATCTCCACGTTCACAAGCTCCCCAGGGTCTGGATCGGGGGCCAGACCTGTCAAAATGCTGGCCCAGGTCTCTAGAAAGAATGCCAGCTGGAGGGACAGTCAGGGCTAGGGGAGGCACAAGGCGCCAGGATGTAGGCAGTGGCCATATCTAAGATATAGACTTGGGGGGATGAGGGACCTCTGCCCTCAGAAAACTTCTCTGTTTGGGATCACATATGTCCTCCCTGCCCCCCATCCCTCCCTTCTCTGAGGCATTGTGCTCCCTCAGTTTCCAGGCCAGGATTTAGACTCTGATCCCGTGTGACCCTGGGTCACCAACGACTGGACACATATGCCCTCCGTGTCCTTACCTATAAAAGGTAATCACCCCCCTTGCAAGAGAACCGCTTGTAGATAATGACTGGCGTCTATAGACAACTTAGTAACTTCGAACATCACCACACTTCTGTGCTTGCCTTCCTTACAAGGAGGGGGGACAAACCATCTTGCTTTGCCCAGGACTGGGGCCTTCTTCTGGGGATATGGAACTGTGAGTGGTAAGCTCACAGGCCAATAGGACAGTGCTCCTACCCCAGGGGACAGGGAGCTCTGGGGCAGGCTGGCTCCCTGGGGGGCCGGAAGGCAGCTCAGGTGCCTTCTCTGAGCCTAAGCAAAAGGCTCCAGGCTGGCCGCCCCTGCCCTCCCCACTCCATCCGCGCGGACCCAGGCTCACCTGACTGCAATGAGCGTGCGGGCAGCTTTGCTGCGAATGTCATTGTTGGCACTGAGGAGCTTCTGCTTCAAGAAGGGCACCACACCGCTACTCAGCGCCTCGGTGGCATCCACCATCAGGCAGGCGGCCAGTGTGTCCAGGAGAAGCCCTTGGATCTCTTCCTCCTCCCTCTGAAGCTTCCACACCAGGGAGGGGATCAGGCCACTGTTGACAATGCCCTGGGCTCCTACACGATGGGAAAGGGCACTGAGGCTGGGCCAGTCACCCCGACCCATTCTGGGCAGCAAGAGCGGGGAGGCGAGGCCTGCAGAGCTGGTAGGGGAGAGGAGATTCGCAAATGCCCCTGGCTGCCAGACCCCTGAGCAGCTAGCAGGAGTCTGGGGATGACAAGCTAGGGTGGATACCACACAGCCCTGGAGGACCCCCCAAAGTGCCATTGGTCACCTGTAACTGGGGGGCGCGGGGGTGGGGGGAGAGCATCAGCCTTCAACAGGTGCTCAGGAGCCTGAGAAGCAGCAGCCATCCCTGCAGGGCCCAGGCATAGGAGGAACTACCTTGCACAAGAAGGAAGGTGGGGGGAACAGCCAACCTCCTCCTTCCTACCTACATCTCTAAGCCACTAGAAACCCCAGATCAATCTTGCCAGCCCTTGGGGAAAGGAAAAAGCTTGGAATCAAATCTGAGGCACAAATGAACAGGCCACCATCTTATATACAAAAAAGAGCTGTGCCTCCAACCAGAGGTAGCAGGAAATCTGGCCAAGGGGGTCTAAAAAACCCACAGGAGGGGCACCTGGGTGGCTCAGTGGGTTAAAGCCTCTGCCTTTGGCTCAAGTCATGATCCCAGGGTCCTGGGATGGAGCCCCGCATCAGGCTCTCTGCTTAGCAGGGAGTCTGTTTCCCCCTCTCCCTCTGCCTGCCTCTCTGACTACTTGTGACCTCTCTCTTTCTCTGTCAAATAAATTAAAAATATCTAAAAGAAAAAAAAAAAAACGCAGGAAGGGGGGCTCTACATAGCAGCGTGGCTGGAACACCAGGACTAGGAGAAGGTGGGGAGGCGAGGCTCCTCAAGAATGGGTTCCACTTCCCTCCATTCAGTTCCTTCTCCCTCCTGAGGGATGTCCGAGGGGAACCCAGAACCAGGTCCAGGCAGCACTCCTGAGGGGCTCAGCTACCCTGTATTCAGAACTGCTCCCTGGGGAGTGAGCAGGGCGATGCTGGGGAGGGCACACTCCCTCTTCCCAGCGCGGCTCCCCCCATCCCGCCCTCTTCCTGGACTCCCCAGTGGCCCACACCACCCACTGAGAGGCCAAGTATATATAGCCCCCATGGAGGTGGCCATCAGCAACATCTCTCTCTTCCGCCTCCCCAGCTAAACCCTCTAATTTACTCTAGAGAGACAAATCAACAGGTTAATTAGCCTAAAGGTCTCTAAGTGCCAATTAGCACCAGGGATTTCCTCTTTGAAGACATCACTCCACCTTCCTCCCTCACTTCCTGAGGACATCAAATGGCAGGTGCCCCAGGGTGAGGGAGGTGGAGGGGCATAGATGCATGTCTGTCCAGTGGCTCCCTCTGCCCCTGACCAGCTTCTCATTGGGGTGTCCCAGTACAGCAACCAGCTCTGCCACATTTGTTCTCAGGGCATTCGCAACACAGGAAGAGCAGCTACCCGTTGCTTTAAGAGCACTGCACTTTTTAAAATTCAATACACGCAGATTTCAAAAAATGCCAGGCTTGGTCTCCTTAATGTATCCTGCTGTGTGATCTTAGACAAGTTACCTAACCTCCCGGAGCCTGTTTTCCTCGATATGCAAACCAGCCTAGCCGGCAAGGAGTTGGGCAATGCCAAGGGGTAATGATTGGTGGGAGCATGCTCCCTGGAAGGGACTATCACATAAGCCCAGAACATCTGGACCTAGCATCATAAGGAATTCCACCACCACTGAGACCCAGTTACAAGCAAAGGCATGTGAGGAGTGGGATGCAAAGACAAAAGCTGAACCACCCTTGCCCTGCGGGAACACAGCCCCTCTCTCCCCTTCAGCCTCACCCTCCCCATCAGGCCCCAGCCAGACCACACACCTGGCCTTCTGCTCTAACTCCACTGCCCACTGGGGCACCTGCCCCACAGGCTCCCTACCTCCCCCAGCCACTGGTCTGACTCTACCACAACTTGACCCAGACAGCTCCTCCCCAACTCACTGCAGGCAGATGACAGCTGGACTTGCCAAGGATTTTGCTGCCTGGAAGGATTTTGCATAGAGGGAGAAATTTCCTAGCTGGGGGACACCTGAGCAAAGGCCTGGGGATGAGGAATTTGTGCATCATCAAATAGGAGCTTGATTGTGGCTTCACTTGCACCTGGATCTGGGCTTTCCAGAGACCCCCTCCTCCCATAGGTGTTGCTGGGCACAGGCTCAGAGGAGGAGCGTGAGGAAGAGTTGAAGTCAAACTGCTGGAGGCCATCACCTCCACTGCTCCCTCCCTAGGTGAGGAAACCAAGGCCCAGAGAAGCAATTCAAGTGCCTGAGGTCACACAGCAGACCGGGGTAAAGCTAGGGCCCTGGGCTACTTTGGGTTTTTTTTCCCCGCAGGCATTTGTCTTGGGCTTCCACTCCTAGAAATGCTGAGCACCAGGACCCAAGTTCATTCTGAGACAGAGGGAGAAGATTAAAAATAAAACGCGTGCCGGGTGTGCCTCTCTACTCGTTCACTTTGCTTTTCAGCTAAAAGGAGAGTTGCAGGCCTGGCTATTTATAACTAACCCAGATCTGCAATGGCTTGTTCAAATTGGGGTTGGGGGGCTGCACATACCCCAAGGAAACAAAGTGGAGAAACCCACTCAGTCCTGCCACAGCCTGAGAATTGGTCAGCGGGGCTTAGGAGAGCAGATCAAGCTGGGAGAAGAGCCAGAAAGGATGGTGCTATGGGCATCGAGAGATGAGCAAGAAGCCACCACCCCCATCCTTGGGTAGTGGGGAGACAAATGGCAGTCGGCCAGGACCCGTCATGACAACACAGGTTCGTACTCAAGTAGATGAGGAATTCCAGGGTCTGAACATGCAGGAAGAGAGGCCCAGGCAGGCTGGAATCCATGGGGCAGCAGGGCAAAGGTATGAGGTATATGTACTTGGGGAAGGCCCTGGGTCTGGCATGGCTGGTGCATCAGGATGGATTCATTGGCTGATGGCCAAGAAAGCTCCACCAATCCCTCTGGAATTGAAGGGACATGATGCCCAGGGCACAAAATGCCCTGTGGTTGAGGTTTGGTCATTTCCTGGAGGATAGCCTGATAGCACCTAGAGAGGCCGCTCGGCCATCTGTCCCTGCTGGATTGGTGAAGTATGAGGCTCAATGAACAGGGCCTTCCTCTTTCCATCAAAAGGGTCCCAACTGTTGTCTCCTGGTCCTGTTTTCCTGGCTAATAAGGACTGAGGACAGAGTGCCAGCCCCTGCCTCAGAGCATCCAGACCTCACTGCAACCCACCCACCAAAGGTTAGAATCATGTGGCCCCCATTCCCTGAATTGGTGGCATGCCAACACACCCCCTTCCTGTGCCTATCTCTGCTCCTGGGGACACATCCCTGTCCTTAGCTTATGTGGCCTCTCATAGCATATGATGTGGCTGACCCCATCTCACCTCTCAAGACACTCTATTCCCAAGGTACCAGGACCCTCTACTCGCTGGTTCCCAGCCACCTCTCCCACTGGTCCACCATCTGCTTAGCAAGCACCATCCTTCCTCCAGCATCTCCTATCATGTGGGCCTCCTGTATGGCCCCCGCCCTCCCCACTCTGCCCCCCACTCCATCCCTCTATCTTGGCTGCAGCCATACACCTGCTGTCGCTCAGTGATTCTACAACTCTAAACTGAACTTGGCTTCATGGAGAATCTCTGCTTTCTTATTTTCTGAGGGCTGACTAGTTGACATTTTGTTACTTGATTCTGTATATTAGGACAATGTACATTAATGGGACCACACATACAGCAAACAAATATGAAGCAAAACTTGTCATCCTCCTTCCCAAATTTAAAAAAACTAATCCTAAAACTCTCCAGTGGTTCTTAGGCTGACATCCCCAATCTCACAGAAGGGCCACTAGCCTGGTGTGACTGTCCCCACTCCAGCCCTGTATTCTGGCACCCACACCTGCTTACTGGCTCCAACCCACTCCAGCTGAGCTTCCATGGGTTCCTGCAGGCATCATGGCTCCATCACACCCAGTGCATTTCCCACCTTGAAACATGCTTCTCCGCTGCCCCAGGTCATAGGCCACCTCCATCCTGGTGTCTCCCAGTGCCCAGTTCTCCCCCTGCCACATGTCTCCAGGGCCCTAGTGGGTCTCCTCCATGAGGCTGCACACAACTATAATGGTGGATTATTGCCCCACAGACAGGAAGGTCTACCAGGCAGGGGTCTAAATCCCAGAACTGTGCCTGTGCAGAGGAGGTCAAAGTAAATGATTGTTGTATGAAGAATTGCGATCGTTGGTGGCCACCAGACTCAGGTGAGGGAGGCAGCAGCAAGCCCTTTTAGGCTATTTCATGGGCTAGCTGCTGATCTCACCCTGGACTGCAGTAGAGGGTCACCCTACACTGACCTCTAGGCTTGCCCACAAACAGCTCCATTCGGACCTTGATCCTACAACAGAAACTGCCCTTACCCCTCTCTAATCCTGTGCCCACATGTATTTCCCCTCAGAATCACTCTCCAAGGACCCTTTACTAGAGTCCCCCTTAACAGGGAAGGAAACTGAGGCTCATCCAGGTGAAATAACCCCACCCCAAGGGTGTACAGGCAACAGAGCCCAGTCCATGCTTCCCTCCTACCCCCTCTCACCTCTGATCCACACCAGGGCCGGGCCTGTGCCTGCCATCTAACTGGTATCACAGCCATTGGCCTCTGAGTGGTCCTGTGAGCAGAGGCCCAGTCTGACCCAACCAGGGGGGTTGAAGGCACACACCCAGAGAAGCCCCCCTCCATTTTTGGCCACCTCCCTTTGGTTCTCACTGGCCCCCCCAGCAAGCACTGTGCCAGGTCTAGGTTCGCCTCACGATGCCCATCACTAGCATCTGTCCTGTCCCTGACAGTTTAGGTAACTTATTCACAGGTGGGTATGTCAGTCATGGGGTGAGGGTGGGGGGCAAGTAGTGCAACAGTCGCCATCTCAACATCTCCATCTCAACAGTCTCTCATCTCATCCTCAGCAGAGGAAACATTCCCAGAGCAGTAATGGAATAATCTTGCAATGCCACAGTGTCCAGCCTGCCGAACCAGACCCCTAGCCCTGCCTTCTGACCACAAACCTGGACTAGGATGACCACCCAATCTGCCCCTGTCAATGGTCAATTCCAGTGCTCCTGCTCAGTGTGGGGTGATCCTTATAATGTGCCCATGAGGATGTAAAGTGATAAGGAAGGTGTTAACTGGGGGAATCTGACATTTTTACCAGGGATGCTCTAGAATACAGAAAGATTCAGGTTATAATGATGGAAAAGACAGAGGCATTAATATCTTGGCTCTCTGGCCAAAGTCTTTTAAGCACAGGAGTGAAGGGCCCTCCTGGCTCTGAGGCCCACAGATGGGCTCCCGCTGAAATTGAAAGCAAAACTTGGCAGACTGGCTCAGGTGCATTTTGCTGGCCATGGGATGACTTCTACCTTCTACCAGCTTATCCAAGGCGGCAATGGGGGATCCTGGTCTTACCGGAGCCGGCTGCCTCCCACCTCTCTGATCTGGGGGACATATCCTGGGCCCTTCTCCCACTCCTCCTTTTCAAGGCAACCTTCCGTAGCCAGGATTGCCAGGGACCCTGAAGAGCCCCTACACGTTGGGGGAATGTGCAGCAAAGATGACTAATGTCCCTCCCATCGCTGCACCAGCCTCACCGGTGTATACCTTAAGGGTTTGCATAGCCTTTTACGCGTTCTAGTGGACTGTCGAGACAATTCAAAGAAGCCGGTGCCACTAGCCCCACTTTGCAAAACAGGCTCAGAGAGGTCAGTTGGTTGCCCAAGGTCGCGGAGCTCATAAAGTGCCGAACTGCGTTCGAATTCAAACCCAGGGAGACGAGCGGCTGGAGGAGGGTGCCTGGGCCATCCGACACTCTTAGGCTCAGTCTCCGGCTCTGCGAGAAGCGGTCCCGCTGGGTCAGCTCCGCGGCTTCAGCGCAGCAGACTCCCAAAGACGCCGGTACGGGCAGCGCGTGCCGGACTGCGGCGCGCCGGAGCCACGGCCCCGCCCCTACCCGTTGCCATTGGACCTCACATGCATCCGTCAGCCACTCCTGCCCAATGAGAAGAGAGCCGGCGCTTGTGGCGGGGCGGTGGCGCCCAGCGCGTGGTCACCGACAGGCGCGCGGCACCCCCGCCCGCGGTTGGCCCGGCAACGCGCTGCACTCGCGGCTCCGCCCCCTGCCGGCGGCAGCGCTGCGCGGGGCGGGTGGACCCGCGGGCGGGCGGCGGGCGGCGGGCGGCGCGGGAGAGCGGGCGGAGGGAGCCAAGCCGGCCGGAGGGTGTGCGCCGCCCGTGGTCCGGTCACGTCCCCGCGCGGGTGCCGCCGCCCGCGTAGTGCGGAACGAGGGCGCCGCGGCCCGCGCTAGCCGCCCCGCCCCGCCCCACCCGGAGCAGCTCGGCCGATGCACCGTGCGGCGGCCCGGAGGTAAGTGAGCGGACCCGCGGCCGCGGCGCGCAGCAGAACCTTGGGGTGCTGGGGGAGCGGCTGGGGCGTCCACCCCACCCCCACCCGGGGCCCCGCCCGGGCCTTTGTGCTAGGGATCCGCCCGGGCTGGGGGCGCCGGGGAGCAGCGAAAGGGATGCCTGACCGGGGTGTGGGCGACCGGGACGGAGATGTCCGCGAGGTGGGCAGGGGGCGACCGCAGGCCCGGCAGGTGCTGGGAAGGGGCACCACTCGGCCGAGGAGCCGGAGGGATGGGGCGGCTGCGGGCCCGGGAGGTGGGCAGGGGCTGCCAGGGATGCCGTGTCCCCCCCCCCGCCCCCCCCCTCCCAGAACAGCCGCGGGTGCGGAGACGGGGCCAGACGACCTGCAGGAGAGGCTCTGAGGCGGGGTCTCTCTCCCAGGGGAGCGGGGAGGAGGCGACCCTGGGCGGCTGGAGCGCCGACGCGTGGCCTTGGCTGAAACGGAGGAGAGGGCCCCGGAGGCCTGGGCCCCGGGCCGAGTGGCTCGCAGTTTTCCGTCATCGGTCTTGTAGAGAACAGGTTCCTTGGAGGCATTTAGAGCAAGAGATGAGTATCGACCTGCTGCGATTGTCATATGTTCCTGGCTCAATATTTTTTTCCCTTAAAAGGCGGTGGGGGTGTTAGGGGGTGTTGGGGGGAGAGATGTAAGGGCCTCTGAGCTGGGGCTCCATATCCTGTGGGAGATCCAAGGGGGCTCTGTCTGCAGGGCGGTGCTGAGCCTGCCTGGGTGATGATGGCAGGAATCCGCCTAGGCCAAGAATTGGGGTTCTCTGTCACAAGAGAGAAGAGGATGGGAAGGCAGTGCTGCGACCAGGGTTCCCTGGAGTCCCTGTCTCAGGATTTAAGGACCCGCCTGGTAGGCGAGGTCTGCCTGTTTTGGTGAGGCAGCCCAGCCCCTGATGGGCTCCCTCCTGCCCAAGTGATTTCCCTGCCCTGGGGACTCACTCCTGCTGCCTTGGGTTCTGTCTGGAGGAGGCTTCTTGGCCAAATTCAATTAAACAAATATTTACTGAGCATTTGCTCCCCCAGAGCCTGGCGCTGAGGTGGGAGTGGACTGGGCCTGCCCTCCCAGGACTGACTCACCACCCCACAGGGGAGAAACATCTCTGCTCAGATAACCCAAACCTGAGCGTGGATGCTGGTGGCCTCTGGAGGGACCTCAGAGATGACCTGGGCTGGAGTTAGACAGGCTTATGGGCAAAGTGACATTTGAACTAGAGCTTGAAGGATGTGAGCACAGCTGGGGTGGGCACTGTGGACAGAGAGGAGAAAATGGACCAAAGCGCAAAGAGGGCACTCAGGCAGTTAGGTCTGGCAGGAGCATAAGATGTGCTTGGGAAAGCACAGATGGTATGGCGGGAAGGGTTGGTGGGAGATGCCCAGGGGCTGACGGAGCTGGGGAAATGGAACATCCCATTTCTTGTTAGCAGTGGCTATTTGATGGAGGCCACAGTTTCTTCACCTGTAAAGAGGAGCAGCTCTGTGACCTAGGGGCTGGTGTGGGCCTGGGAAGAGCTTGAAAGACTCCAGTTCTAGGCTCCTTGCAGCCTAGGACTCCCCTTCCAGGCACCTTGCCTCATGGAGAGGGTCAGGGTACTGGATTAACCAGCCTGGCCCACTTCCTAGCCAGGATGGAGAATGAGATTTAGCTGGTGACTCTGCCCCTTTGGGGCGTGGATGTTTGTGAATAGTAATCAAAGAGGCTTGAGAACCTCCAGTTAGGGGCTGATCTCATGGGATGAAGTGGTGTGGCTTCAGCATTCCTCGTGCTCCGGGGATAAGACTCTGACATTTGATTTAAAACTCTGGTGTGTTCCTCTAACAGACGTTGATCTTCTGCAACAGGAGGTGAATAAGACATAGTCTCTCTCCCTTGGAAGGCCAGTATCACTTCCCACCCTAGATCTGCTTGCTTGCTTGCTCCCAGGGATGTTTTCACTCTCCCTCTGAAGGGGCTGTTTATTACTTATCTGTGTAGCCAATCCCCCAGCCCCCAAACACACACCTACTTTAGTCTTTTCGCCAAGGCTCATGTTGCTGTGGTGAAAGCAGGGCCTGCCTGTCCCCGTAGGGGCACGGACCAGGCCAAGAGGGACAGAGCCGCTTCACTCTTGTCCCTGTTGCCAGGCCACATTCTGGGCACCTGCTTTGGGATTCTAGATTTGGGACACAGAGTGAATCCCTCCCTTTGACCCCAACTTCTCAGCTCTTCTGTTTCCTGGAATCTCAGGAATTCCTTGGTCCAGATCTCAGGAGCTTCTAGGGTGGTTCCAGGAACTTCTGGGTAACCAGGTGGACTTGGCAAGGCTACCCAGACCCCCTGTAGGACTCTAATGGGATAGAGAACAGCATGGTGGGAAGGCTGGCCTGACACTCAGGGTGTGGCCTCAGCAGCCTCAACCTAGCTGTATGGTTTTCTCATGGGTACACACATGTGATGACAGTGTGTACTGTGCCTTCCTTCCCTGGATGCGAGGATGAGGTAGCCCTGTACTGTCCCCTTGCCAGCCCTCAGAAGACCTAAAATGACATGTGGCCCTAGGGCATTCTCATTGCTGCTGACTATAGCAGGGCTTGCAGGAACTCTGGAAGAGGTAGATTAGCACACTGCTCTCCCACAACCCCAGGAAGGAAACCTGGGGTAACTGAGCCTCCAGGCGCAGGCCAGCAGGCACTGTGGTTGGCAGGAAAGAGGGCAAAAGGAAATGGATAGAGGCATCAGGGCAGATGCTGAGGACAAGCCCCACAGTGGTGGCCTGATACAGCTTAGGCAGACCGGGGAATGACATGGGAAGGCCCAGACTCCCCTGGGGGAGGGGAGAGCCTCCAGGCAAGGCCTCCAAAGACATGGGTCAGGCCCTGGCCCTGTCACTCCTATCCTGACTAAGTTCCTTTGTCTTCATTCATCAACAGAGCCGAGAGTTCCCTGCCTGGTCCCTGTACCAGTCCCTACGTAGGTCCTCCCTGTGGATTTCGCCCCTTTACACAGGTCCACACTGGCAGGGGAGATGCTTCACAGGAGTAAACTCACAGGAACTAACCACAGGGACTGTCTGACCACTCCTGGAACACACAGGAGATGTCAGCCCTCTGTCCAGAGCCCGAGGTGACGGAAATGGTTCGTGCATACATTCATTCCTTTGGGTAATATTTACCAGAACCTGCCGGGTGCTAGGTGCTGTGCCAGGCACGGGGTAAGGTAAGGAGCAGGACAGACACAGTGTCTGCCCTCATGGAAACTCAGGGAGGCTTGCACAACACCTGTGTGACTGACTGCCAGGTAAGGTAGGTGTCATGAAGAGAACTAAAGAAGAGAGTACAGGGAGGGAGGGTCAGGGGGCCGCTGTGTGGAGGGGCCATTGGCATAGTACCATGGAGAGCAGCAGGTGAGCTGTGACTGATGGGGGGGAGCATCCGGAGGGAGAGGGCAGGTGCCAAGGCACTGGAGCTGCTGGGGGCCCCACCAGAAAGCCAGGTAGCCAGAGCCCCATAGGGTGGGGTGGTTTATGGAGTGGCTCAGGTAGGACTCTGCAGGCCCTGGTGAGGCAGGAAGCCCTGGGGTGGTTTGGAGCAGAGAAGAGATTCAAACTACTTCCACTGTTAAAAGACCTGTGTGGCTGATGGGCATGGGGGCAAGACCAGAGGGCCATGAGGGGCCGTTACAGCAATTGGGGGGAGGAGGCTGCTGACACAGGGCAGTGGAAACAGTAGGGGTCATGAAGAGTGTTGGTTGAGGATTTATTTTAAGGAGGACTTGCTGATGGAGAAGAGGCAAGGACAGCTCTGGAGGGATGGCAGTGGCATTGGCAGAGAAGAAAGACGCGGGAAGTTGGCAGTTGGCTTAGACCCTGGTAGACATGGCTGTTATGTGGTGGTCAAAGGGGAGAGAGCGAGGCTGGAGGTAGAAACCTGGAGTCCTTGGCACCAGGTGTGTGGGACTGGCCAAGGGTACTTGGAGATCAAGGGTAAGTTGGTCTAGAGGGACTGAGTCAGGCCTCGAGGCCCTCACCACTGAGAAGATGCGCTGAGAAGGAGCTTCCAGAAAGTAGAGATTTAGAAAGATGGATGAGCAAGTAAGGTAGAAGCACTATCATGGTGGCAACATGATGGGGGACAGGTTGCTGCCAAGGGGGGTGGGGGCAGTGCGGAAGAGGATGTTCCCAAGGGGGCGGGTCTCTAGAGGCAAACATTGAGGTATGTGTGGGGTGCGTGTGGACTAAGCAACATGGTGGGTAGGTCCAGCTACATAATTTGTGGGGCCCTTGTTAAGTTTTAAATCTTTCAAGACAACAGAGCATTGGCACTGGGAGGGCAGTGCCATGGGGGCATGTGGGCTGTGTTTAGCACTTGGGGCCACTAGGGTCAGTCGGAGCCAGCCTGCGAACCTCACCCTGGCCTCCTGTGAGTGTTGCTTCTGCCCTCTCTGTCCCTTGACCCCCTGTGGCCTTGGGCAGGGGGCGCAACTTGAGGGCTGAGGGCTGGGCAGTCCGTTGGAAGGACCCAGGTGAGCATGGCGGGTGGCTTCACACAACAGTGGCTTCCTTGAGTTCATCTCTTTTCCAAAGGAATCTGCTACATCACAGAGTTTTAAGTTATTTGCTTCTAAATTAAGGTATAACTCTCTCTTAGAGACATCCCTGGAGAATCCATCAAAAAGTGCTAAGAAGCGAGACTGTTAAAAACCACGGTGCAGGGAGAGGCCTCACAGTGTCAAGCCCCACATTCCTTCCAGCAGCCTCTAACCAGAAACACACTCATCCCTGAGGGCTCGTCCAGGCTGACCGTGGCTCTCCCGGCAGAACGGACAGTGGTTTGAGCAAACCTTTCCGAAAGAGACCCTGCCTCCACTGACAGCCTTCCCCAACCCCTGGGATGCAGAATGCTGCAGACCAGCTTCTGGGACCTGAGCCCTAACACCCTCAGCAAGGCCCCATGCCACTCTGGGTCATGGAGGTCAAGGCTGTGGTGTTGGAGCAGAGGACAGTGGGCTCAGTTGTGCACATTTCCCCCAGAGCCCAGACATAAGCATTCACTGGGACAGCAGCGGGATCTGCTGTGGAGTACAGCGGGCAGGTGCCTTCGGCTCACTTCTACTACCAGTTTCTCCAAGAGGGGGCTGAATTCTACCTCAGTTTTGTCCTCACAGTTGAGATGGAGACATGGGGAGAAGATAGGGTGGCTTTCCCCGGTGGGTGGTTGCGTCTATTTGCCCCCTTAGCATTCATCATGACGTCACCTACTACCTGTCTTATTTGTGTTTACCATCTCTCCTGAATCTGAATGTAAGCTCCAGGAGGTCAAGACCTCTGTCTGCTGTTTCCCACTGTCAATCGAGCCCCCAGAGCCTGGCCTTGCCACAGTAGGGTCTCAGCAAATCACCGTTGGAGGGGGAAGTAAATACTGGTGAAGAGACAGGGCGAACAGGAGCTTTTGTGCCACATTCATGCAGAGGCTGGGCACCCCCAGATGGCTGGAGCCCTCACACTGGAGAACCACTGCTCTAGCTTAGTCCTCCACTCCCCAGTTATGCTTTTGGGTCCCCAATGTGTGATCGGGCTTTAGGTTTGACAGACAAACACAAACCACCTACAGAAGGACACCACTGGCTGGGCGCCAGTGAGGCCCGACTGTGGTTGACTCCCAAGCCAAGACAGGTGGCTGTCCAGCTTCTCAAACTGCCATCACAGACACAGGTCCCTGCCACTGGAAATCAGAGGCCTCTGGCTGACACCTGGCCCTGCAGTGTTGGGGTGTGCCTGGATGAGGCCTTGGTCAGACATGGGCATTTCAAATGGTCGTGACATGTGGCATGTCCATGGGAAGCTGTCCTAAGAGAGCAAGTCAAGATCCTGGCAGTAGGACAGGCAGTAGGCTGCCTGGAATTAGGACCCCAGGTGACCACAAAAATGGTGTTGTAGCAGTGAGGACAGTGCAGGCAGAAGGAGGGAATGACAAAGGAGGGTCAGGGGACCATCCCGTGGGGTCAGGTGGTTGTGTCAAACCTTAGCCATGGGGCGGCTCACGCAGCTTCACCAGGGCGAACATGGGAAGTTGCTCCAGTTGCCCAGAGGGACTTCTGAAGACCCTCCTTGACCAAGGGTTAGAGGACTTGACACCTACAGCCTTCACCCTGGCTCCATCAAGTCCTGATGACCTGAGCTAGTAATACCCTACCTCTACACCCCCTGGCCTCCATGGCAGCAGGCACCCCTACCCACCCTATCTTCTGCAACCAGGCTGTCCCGGCTGTGTGCAGCCTCTGGCCTGTACCTCATGTCCCCTCTTGCTTCCTGTGGCCCCGTGAAGTAACCACCAGGACCCCAGCCATCCAGACCACCAGCCTGCCCCATCAGCACATATGAGGTGCAGTGGCCCTGTCTCCAAGCTGATCTTCCTCCAGCGTGGTCACCCTCCCTCACCCACTCCGTTACCTCTGATATGCTGTGCAAACATATTTCTCGATAAAATGCTGGGAAGAAAAATAATTAGAGTGTTGCTTCCATTATCCAATTTTTGATTAATCAAACTCTCTTTGTCCTCGGCCAAAATCTATTCATTTCCCTTAAACACTGGGCCAGTGCCAGGCATCGATTTCCTGATAACACCACGCACGTATGCATGCACATCTCCAGCCCTGCCCCACGCCATGGCAGGGAGGAGGGCGTGGAAGCACTGACGGGGCTGTCTGTGCCCCAACACCACCCGCCCCCTCCAGGAAGCCCCACAGCCATGCCACACCCATCATCCCTGCCCCAGCCTCTTGAGCTCCTCAACTGGGCTCAGCTCCTCTGTGGCCTGCATCCTTGTGTGTGGTAGTCCTGTCTCGCTGGCTGTTCTGGGGCTCTCCTGTGGCAGGTGAAGAATGGAGGACCAGTGTTGGTAGGGGGAGTGTGGAGGGAATGGCCGCTGTAGCTGCTGAGGCCTGGGGCAGAGGGTGAGCGGCAGCCCCAGGCTCTGGCTTGTCACTGGCACAGCAAGGCTGGGGCTGGATGAGGAGGCCAAGAGTGGGGACCAGGGCTTGTGAGGGAACCTCAGGGTCTTGAGGTTGGGGTAGAGTCGGGATGGGGGCAAGCTTTCAGTGGCAGCAATGGGAGCCCAGTCCTGATAGGTTTAGTAGATGAGGGGACATCCTGAGCCAGTGGCTCAGAGGCAGAGCAGTATCAGAGTTGGCCAAGGCTAGATGGGAGGGGGCCACACATCTGTGGTGTCCATCTGGGGGAAGGCCAAGGGCCTTTCTGGAAAACTTCCCAGAAGTCCCTGCTGTCCCCTCCCAGTGATGAGTTGGCCCTTCCCTCACTCAGTACAAAGGGCTGAGGTGGATTTTTCAGCACCTGCTCCCTGTCAGGTACCTGTGGGCGTGTGGGACACATCAGTGACAGACCAACAGCCCCTGCCCTGTGAAGCTGGCGTTCTGTAAATGTGAGTAGGGGAGGGCAGTAAATATGATAAGGGAGTTATGCAGCCACGATGTTAGAAAATACAGTGTTGTGAGACATTTGGGGAGTCATAAATAGGATGGGCAGGAGGGCACCTCTGCGCCATTTGGGGAAAGGATGGATTGGCTCTCTAGACAAAGAGTGTTCTAGGGGGAGGGAAGAGGCCCTGAATTGAGGTGTGGATGACACTTGAGAGACAGCAGGCAGGCTAGTGCTGCAGGGTGGAGTGGGGGGAGCACACACCCTGGGGCCCCAGACTCTGGCTCAGAATTGAGGTGGCCAGCCATGGGAAGGTTTTGAGCATAGGAGAGATAGATTCTCTGCCTTGTAACACGACAAGGATCCCCCTGGCTGCTGGGGGGCGCAGAGTGCCGGGGCCAGGAGAGAGAAGGGGTGTCTGAGAGGTCACTGTAGCAGTCTCCAGTGAGAGGCTGGGGGCTGGGAGGTAGGTGGCTATTTGCAGACACAGGGCTCTCCTGAGGCCAGCCCTGACCCGAGGCTCTGGATTCTGTCAGAAAGGGAGCGGAGTGGGCAGAGGGAAGGCAAGCGGTAGACGCCACAGGTGCCCTCAGATCCCCTTCCCTGCAGGCGCACTGTCCCCCACCACATCAGTGTTACCTACCTGCTCATGGCTGCACCCCTTGCCTTGGGCCCTGGGAGGCTCTGCCCTATCCCTCGAGATGGGACAGCCTTGATTTCATTCAGGCTCCAGAGTGCCCAGGGATCAGGCTGCACTAAAAAGGCATCTGAAACCACACCTCCGCCTGGTTCCCTCCCTGGCCCCATTCTGTCTCTCCCTCTCCTGAGCTTGCTCCCTCAACCAGTCATGGGCCCAAGAATCCCCATTTCAGGCTCTGCTTCTTGAGCACCCCATCAACAGGTCAGAGGCTGCTGCTGGTTTGCAGACTCCTAGGGGTGGCTGGGCAAAGGTAAGAGGGCAGGGGCCCCAGACCCACAGCCTGCAGGCTCGCATGTGTTCAGGAGGCTGGGGAAGCAGACGGTGCAGTAGGGCAAGGTGAAAACGGGAACAGATGGGAGATAGTGCTCACCTTCCAGGTGGGAAAGCCAAGAAAGGAGCTGCAGGGTGGTGGCAGGAGGGGCTCAGGGAAGGAGCTATGCACTTGCCTGGCCCATAGAGTCCTCAGCAAAGAGGGTCTGGCCTGGGGGGTAGCCAGGGTGGAGGATGGGATCTTGGGCCACCACACTCAGAGGCCGGAACTTGCAGGGCAAGAGACTCAGTGAGGTTAAATCAGAGTCTCCACCCAGGTGCTTCTGGGCCTGACCAAAAGTCACCAGTTACCTTCGCTACAGAAACAGGGAGCCAGGCTCCACCCCAGGCAGCAACCCCTTCCACTCAACTTTCAGGGCTACGTGTCTTCCCTGCCCATCTGGGCCTCCTTCCCCCTTGTATGTTGAACCTTTCTGTTTTTATTTATTTATTTGCTCCTGGCCCAGAGAAATCTCTGGCCTGATTTCCTCCTGAGTCAGTGTTCCTCAGGCCACGCTATCACATCTCATCTGGTCAGCCTTCACGCTGTGGGCATCCGGAGCCACGGGACAGTATGATGCCGCAGGGAAGGGCCTCCCTCCTCATCTTCAGCGGTACCCTGAGGCCAAGAGCCTGCCTCACTGGGGTAGAGCCATTTGTCAGGGCCTCTCTGCAGCTGGGGACACGGTGCACTCAACCTCGGTCCTTCTCCTGTCCACCTGCCTCTGGCTCTGAAATAAGCAGGGAGCTAGGAAGGGGCCAAGAAATGGGGGGCTACTTTTAAGGGAAGCCCACCTGTAGGGTGCCAGTGCCAGGCCAGTCGGGCCAGCTGGGCGGACATGGATAAGCTAACCCACTAGCCAGGGCCCTGGTGGCTGTGGGGAGGCACCAGAGAACCCATCGGTGTGGAGCCACGTTTCCCCAGCTCCAAAGTGTCTCACGTGTGCACATGCTCCCGTTTTTCAAAAACGCTGTTGTGATAAATGAAATGATGGATCATTTACAAACTGTATAGAAAGCATGGTGCTCAGAAACCCTCTTACCCCCATCACCAATACTCACTGGATGAATAGGGGTGTTCTGTGCTCACTGGAGAATGTGCCCTGCACTTTGGCACCCACCGCTTAGAGTCAGTGGTGTCTGGCCCAAACCTGTGGGTGCCATCCATACTTGGCATTGTGACTGCGCCCTTGAATACTGTACAAGCTGATGAAATATGAACGTAAGGGGAACTTTTGTGGAAACTCAGTGGATGCTCTGGAAAGCCTCGGTAAAAGCTATGATTGGGTTTGGTGTAGGCAAGACAGCAGTAAGACGGGGACAGAGAACCATGATAACCCAGGATTCAGGTTCCGGTTACTTTGCCACCACACGCCACATGGAGAAAGTCTACTGGATGTCACCCGTAGCGTGCTGTGGTTTGAGAAGGAACAGTGACAGCAACTCCAGCAAGTGAGCCTATGCTCTGAGAAAAGATGGCCTGCCCCCCAAATTGGGGGAGGAGTTTATGATTTTCTGTTTTAAGTTAAAATGCTTAAAGTTCAGAATCATTTCTTATGACTCCCTGCTTTACATCGTGTTTCAATATGCCAACCAGCCAGCAGTCCCAACTTTGGTGACAACTTTTGGTCCTTAACAGATCTTAAAAATATACCCATAATTATGGTATATATAATTATCTATAGGGTTGGTGGTATTGTTGACAAGAGAACAGGGAGGGGTAGGTCCCTCTACTTAGAAAGGTTGTCTGTGACAGACAAGGGCTGGGGAAGGGGCTGCTTGACCACACTGGAGAGCTCCCTCCTGGACAGGCCAACCTGGAAGCCCCTTCCTCAGGACCACCCCAGGGAAGAGGGCCAGGAGTAACTTGCAGGCAATTGGGTGTTCCTCAGCCTGAGGGAGACCAGGAGATGCTGGTACACCAGGCAGGAGGGCCAGGGTGCAGAGATGCACTGTCTCCCCCTACACCCTGCCTGGGCTTCTGTCTTATTTTCAGCAAGAAGAGAAATGATCAGGATAGGCTTGCGGGGGCGGGGCGCAAGCTGGCTAGGGCAGGAAGGGGCAGGGCAAATTGCCAGGGGTGGTAGGAGGGGAAGGCAGAAGGGTTCTGGAGGATCTTGCCTACAGCTTGGGAAGGGTGGGCACAGGCAGAGGGGTCCAAGTGCCCTGCTGGGGTCCTAGAGGGCCAGTTTGGGACAGCAGTAGACCCTCCATGCAGGCCCCCAGTCAAGGTCATGTGAGGTAACGCACTCAGAAGGGAGTTCTGGGAAGCTTTGGAGCTGTGAACCAGTAATTTTTGGTCTTCGTCCATCTACCCATCCATCTGTTCTGCACATCTTTACAGAGCTGGTGAGGGAGAGGGAGAGGGAGAGTAAGGTGGGCCTCGAGCAGGAGGCCAGACCCACCCAAGGGCTTGGTGGGTATGCTCAAGGTAGGTGCGTGCAGGCCTGCCAGCAGCCCAGAGGCCAAGGAAGGGCCAGTCCTGGGTGAAGTCCAGTCCAGCATTGAGCCAATGGCACACAACACTTCACTCAAGATCACACAAGGCCAGGTGGCAAGTCACCACTGAGCCTTTCAGGCTCTAAGGGGGCCCCCTGTCACTGCAGTGGTCAGGGAGCCCTCCCAGGGAGAGAGGATCTTGCCTGGCCTCAGAGGGAGATGTTTTCAGTGGGGTGGGGTGGGGCGGAGCACTGTGGCATGGGAAACAGGAGACACAACCAGGGAGGCGGGGACCAGGCTTCTGGCAGGGGTCACAGGAAGAAAGAGATGGGGTGTGGAGCCAGGTTTTCCCTAGAGGGTAGCTCCTAGGAGGGTGTTATATCCCTGTCCCCATCCAGTATTACTGGCATCAAGGCAAGCAGGGGCTTTTATCTCCTCAGGAAGATATGACTTTTTCATCCAGAAGTATGTGTTGTTGTGTCAAAAACCATCCAGGCATTTGGAATGGGCCGACCCAGATTCTGCCATACGTGCTGTCGGTCAGGCCCACGAGCTCTAATGTGTGAGGGAGATGTGGTGCATTCAGCCTCACTTGCTGGCCTTGCTTTGCCAGCCTTTCGGGAGAACCCACATGTCCAGCATCCCACACAGGGAGTGGCAGCAGACTGCCCACAGGTCTGGGGTGGGTTGATGCACCCCTCTACCCCCACCAAAGGCACTTCCATGGGAGAAAGAGGGTCTCAGTTAGGACGGTTTCTGCCTTCTGGCCCCTGGGGGCGGGAATCCCTACCACAGCAGCCATCACTGAGCCACTCCCTAGGAAACCATGGGAAGGATGAGGCTTGGGTGGGCCTGCTCTGAGCTGGGCCCAGGTTCGGCAGGGTCTTCTGCGGCCTAACCAACCACCTGGGGCAGTGTACCCTTAGGTATCCCCATCCTGCATGCCTCCTGCTCTGGCCCCCCTCCCACCTTCACAGAACAGCAGCTTCTTATGATCCTGTCTTATCCAGTGTCACCTCCCTGGACCTTCCTGCCACATGACTCCGCACCCCTAGCCTCCATAGTGCTGTCCCTTTATCAGAAGTAACCTTGCAGACTTACATGCTCACAATCCCCCCAGCCAGAACACGCACTCCTCAGGACAGACTCAGCTTATTACACCCCTCCCCAACCCATGTCCCCAAGTCCAGAGCAGAGCCTCTGCACACCAGGCTTGATTCCCAGAGGGCACAGTGGTGCTTGTTTGGGGCCCAGTGGTTAACGGATTGACTGCTCGTCTGGATCTGAGGGTAGAGGGCCTGGATGCAGATGCCCAGTGCACCTCTTGCTAGGCCATTTAGTGACAGGAGAAGCAGCAAGGGGTGCCCTGATGAACAGGCAAATGGAACCAAGCAGAAGAGAGAGCAACAGGTGGGGATGGCACCCTTTTCTGAGATGACAGACAGCCTCTGAGTTAGGACAAGGGATGCAGTACTGACCCTCCAGCCCCACTGCCTCTGCCCCCGGGGTAGAGGACCTCTGGGCTCAGGTTCCGTGATGCTCACATCATATGAGGTGGCCTGAGGCCACAGCTGGGAGCAGCACCCGGCCTCCCCGTGAGGAGGGTAATCCTTTTTCATTTTGCTCTCGATCCCTTTCCTTCAAGGAGAAAATCCCTGTTTGGTGCCAGTGTGACTCTCGCACCCTCCAGTGCACTAATCCTGGTCATTTAACAAACAGCGAGAACTCTGCAGGCCCTTCCACAGGCAGCGTCCCTGCAAGCTGCGGCGACACCAGCTCATAGTTTAGGTTACTTCTGCCTGTGGTGACTCCAGCTTTCCACTTAAGTAGGAATATGAAGTCGTTCTTAAAGTACAGCCATTTCAGTAAAAAGTGCAGGTTAACGTAAAGAGCAACGCTAAGTGAGAGCGGGTGAGCAGGCTGTGCTGGGGGGAACAGAGGTCCCCAGGGTGGGAAAGCTGAGCCCTGCAGGCTCAGATCCCCCGATCCTCAGACCCTCCTTCCTACCTCTGTATGGCATACAGAAGGGGCCACTGATACTGTGGAGGGCTAGCGGGTGGGTACAGTGGTGCTGGAGAGGCAGATGCCCTAGCTCGGGCCTCGCCCTGTTCAGACTAGGAAGAGGCGAGGAGTTGGAAGGGAAGGGAAGTCCGACCCAGCAGAAGAACTGGGCACGGAAAGGTCATTGGCTTATCCGAGACCACAGAGGAGCTGCCAAGAAGAGCCCCGCAGGTCCAGGTTGGGCTCTGAGAAGGAACCCAGTGCACGACACTCAGGCAGGAAAGAGGGAGGACAAATGTCAACTGAAAAGTAGAACACCAGATTCCAGGACGCCAGGCATGAAAGGGCAGTGGGAACCATTTCCTTACTAAGAGGGGAGGAAAACTGATAATCAGTGACCGTGCAGGCAGAGGCTTTTCCGGACCTGATGTTTCCAAAATAGAGCCACGGTGGGAGCTGACGCAGGGACAGCAGTT
The DNA here is from genome assembly GCF_011764305.1 of Mustela putorius furo. Taxonomy (NCBI): domain Eukaryota; kingdom Metazoa; phylum Chordata; class Mammalia; order Carnivora; family Mustelidae; genus Mustela; species Mustela putorius. Next base: position 1,580,872 of record NW_025422010.1, read on the forward strand.
CCAGAGGGCAGGGAGGGGGACCCGCTCTCTAGAAGAAGAAAATAGGAATGGCCTGGGTGAATTTGGCCCCAGGAGGCCATGGGAACCCCTTCTGACCTGCCAGCCGAGGCCAGCCAAGCTCAGCGGCAGAGGTGTGTGGGCCCCAATGCGCCTGTCCTCCTGCCAGTGCCTGCAGACGCCGAGCCATGGGCCTACAGGGACTTGGAGCAGGGTCCTCCCTGCTCTGCCCAGGGGCCTTGACATGCGGCAAAGCCTGAGGTCACAGATACCGAGGATGGGCCGACACCCTCCTCCCGCTCCAGGTCACCACAGAGCAGCTGCTGGGTGCCAAGGTGGAGCTGGCAGGTGGGAGAGCTGCTGCTGCCAAAGCGGAAGGTATCTGAGCAAGCTGGGGTGGTGGGTGGGGCCAGGGGACAGCAGTGCTGAGTCATAGCCCTGCCCAGGCAGGCTGATGCTTGGCCTCCCCAGGGGGCGATGGGCAGGCAGCTCTGGGTCAGTGGAAAGGCCAGGACCTCAGACTGACGATCCTCACACTGAGGGGGGCTGAGCACTCCAGGGAGCATCAGGCTGGGGGCGTGTGTGAGGGAAGACTTGGGGCCTGTGCATGCCCTGGGTATGTGTGGTCTAACCCTGCCTGCTGGCCCTGAAACCTGGGCTGCCCTCTGCCTCTGGGGTTCTACCCGTGTCCCCCATCCCCGCCCCACAGCTGGCCATCTGAGTGGCCTCTGCTTGGACACCAGACACAACTGTGCCTCTCTCTCTGTTCAGTCTAGCTGCGGGCTTGCCTCCTCAGTGGGGCCAAACTCCCCTCCCTGGCTCACCCCTTTCTGATGGTCCGGGACTCAGCGTGGAGTGGGCTTTCCTTGGGTAGGGAGTAGTCCACAGAGTGAGGGGCTTGGCTTCTTGTTTCCACCCCCCTCCAAGGAAGTGGGTGCCTGGTGATGAGCCGGCCCCGCCTGCCAGGCCAGGCCTTCTCCAGTCCTGTAAGCTGATAAGCCGTCTGCTCTCCCTGGCGACCCTCTGGCTTAGCCTGGCTTGGGCAGCAACACCTTGGTGACCTTGACTCTGGGCTCTTTTCCTCTCGGGGGAGGGCCCGAGGTGGGGGACTGGTGTCACACAGCCTGGCTCTGCCCTGCTCTGCCCAGGTCCTTAACTCAGCTATGACTGAGGACAGTAGTGGCCATGACTCTGTGCCAGGCCATGTGGGGCGCACCTGGGGAGAGCCGGCTCCTGATGTGGTGGGCATCCGGGGTACAGAGCGCCACAGTGTGGAAAGGCCCCAGAGAGGAGGCAATACCTTACTCCCAGCCCCTGGCTCAGGGCTGTTACTTAGCATCTGTGATGGGAGTGGAGACTGGAGAGGGTCATGTCTGGGGGAAGGGGGCAGCCCCTCCTACATGAGGACGGGCTGAGCCTGTCAGGCAGAGAGCAGGAACCAGGATCGGGGGCCTGGGGGCAGGGCAGGGAAGGTCTTAAAGAGAATACGTGGTGTGTGTGCCCAAGTGTCTGGCCTTGAGGCTGTGGGCAGCTTTCTGTTGAGGGGCCCCTCAATAGACTCTGGGTTTGGGGTTTGCACCCTGCCAGCCTTTACGTAATAGGCAAGTGAGTAGGTAAGTTAGGGAGACCTGGGAGGGGCCCTAACGGAGCAGAGCCCACCATGGCACGCCTGCCACTTCTTCCCAGCGTCCCCTCTCCCAGAATGGCCCCATTCCCAGCCTGCTAGCCAGACCCCAGGGTGCCCTGAACCCTACCACCACTCTGTCGCCAGACACCATCTACCATACAGCCTGTGTGTCCCCTGCCCCTAGCCCGTGCCCGCGCCGCTGCCCTGTCACCTGGATAGCTGCACGCAGGAGTCCATCCTGTTTGATTCACATATAGGGCACTCTTCATTCAAACCCTCGCTGGCATCCAGCTCTCTCAGAGAAAAAGCTGGAGCTCAGACAGTGACCTTCTACTGCCAGCCCCTCACATATGACACCATCTATCCACCTTCCTTCCTGTCCCTTAGACTGGCCCAGCACATTTTCACCTTTGGAACGGCAGTTCCACTCCCCTCACCATCTGCTCTATTACCTGTCAGGGAGCAGGCCCTGCCCACTTCATGGACCAGCAACCTTTACCACAGCACCCCCGACCCTACTTATGTGCAGCTTGGCTCCCTTCTCCATCACAGATCATTTGCTGCCTTTGATCTAATTCTCACCTCCCTCCACCTGTGTAAACTCAGGCATGGGTCTTTGCTTCATTCGGCAGTGCCCCCCGCCCCAGCCCAGGTGCCAGGCTCAAAGGCCCAACTCTGCTAAATGGTAAGGAACGCCGGCTCCTCCCCTTGGCCCCTCTCATGCACCTCACTGGCTTCACGCTGTGGCCCTCTGTATGTGGTATGTCCTCTGTTCCCTGCATGCCACAGGTAGCTGCACACAGGCACGTGCACGCACTTACACATTACCACACATGTCCGTGGACCTGCACACAGGCGCATGCCTGGACCAGTGCACATGCACATACACGGTCCTGCGAACAGACACATCTGCCTGTGTGTGACCCCAGACACACATAAACACACACACACACACACTCAACCACATGGTCATAACCATGCACCCACACAGTGGGTGCCCCTGACCAACCTTGCCTCCTCCTCTCACCTGTGACTTTCTCCTTTCTGTCCAGCCACTCTGACCTTCCTTCAGCTCCCCATTCACACCATGGTCTCTCTCTCCCCTTGCCCACAGGGCCTTTGCACATGACCTTCCTCTGCCTGGTACAGTCTTTCACTCACCCATTCCTCAGTAATTTCCAGTCAGACCCAGAAGCCAGACCCAGAAGCCTCAGTAATTTCCAGCCAGACCCTGTGGTAAGGGGACTGTGGGTATCAGGCACTGGGGACCCATGAGCAGTTATCAAACCAGGAAACAATGTGGTCATCCAGCCCTTGGTCCTTTTTCCCTGGGCTGACTAGGGAGTTTGAGGAGGCCCCCTAAAGCCCTGGATCAGACTGAGAGAGGACTGGCAGGAAGCTCACATAAAGGCAAAGAAGCCAGGCCTCAGAATGGGAATAAACTGAGGTCCCTTTTGGACCTTGGCACAGACACTTGTTCACAGGCCTCCCCTCCCTGTATCTGTGCACAGCCCAGTTCCTGCCACCAGTTCCAAGGCACAGAGACTGATATGCCCTGGGACATAGCTGAGCCCTGCAGAGCTGTAGGAAGAATTCTGAGTGGGCCTTCTGCTTGTTTGGTTCTGGTGACCTGAATGAAGAGGGTGCCTCTAAAAGAGGGACCCACCTCAGATGTGAGTGTTGGTGGCTGCCCCATGCAGATGGCAGAAGTTCTTGGACTTGGGCTGATGCACACAATCGCCTCCTGACTGTGTTTCCTTCCCCTTTACTCCCACATTGCCTTGTGGCTACACTGGTCAAGGACCACATGGCCAGCCCCAGGCTGCCCACCCACTGCCCCCAAACTGCTCTCCTGATTCTCAGAAGCCCCGCTCTCGGCCTTGGGGTTGTGGAGCGCGTACCTCCCCAAAACGCAAGTCACACCTCCTTGGACAGGGGGGGCTTTGGACTGAAGACCAGGTGGGCGAATCTTGGTACCAGCTGGGGGCCATTAGTCAGGCATTCCAGTCCACAGAATGGATGATGTGGTCCCCAAGTGGCCCTCCACTGGTTGGGGAAAGCCAAGACCAGGCAGGGGGCCTGCCTCTTTCTCTTGTACCACATGGCCTCCTCACTCTTTTTATTTTGGGGGTAGCTTACCCAGAAGACTTTTTTTTTTGGAGTTAAAATAGACATAAAACTTACCATTTTAGCCATTTTTAAGTTTGCAGTTCCATGGTTTTAAATACATTAATAATGCTGTGAAACCATCTGTCTCTATGAATTTGACAACTCTAAGGACCTCCTAGACATGGAATGATAGTATTGGTCCTTTTGTGACTGGCTTCTTTCACTGAGTGTGAAATCCTCAAGGGTCATCCCTGTTGTAGCAGGTGTCCTTCCTTTTTAAGGCTGAATAATATTCCTTTGTGAGTGTGCTTTACGTGTCCACTCATCTGTCAGCTGGCACTGGGGTTGCTGTCACCTCTTAGCTGTCGTAGTTAGTGCTGCTGTGAACACAGGTGTACAAAAATCTCTCCAAGACCCTGATTTCCATTCTCTTGGGGTATACCCGAAGTGGAATTGCTGGTAATTCTATTTTTAGGGGTTTTTTTGAGGAAGAACCACCCTCCTATTTTCCGTAGCAGCTGTACCACTTTGTATTTCTACCAACAGTATGTAAGGGAGACAATTTTTGTTCATCCTTTTCTTGTTGTTGTTGTTGTTGTTTTAAAAATATAGTACTCATCCTTCTGGGTGTGTGGTGGTGTCTTACTGTGGTTTTGATCTTCACTGCCCCGACAGTCAGTGTTACCTAGCATCTTTTCATGCACTTACTGGCCATGTGTTTATCTTCTTCGGAGAAATGTGCATTCAAGTCCTTCACCCAATCTCCAGTCAGGTCATTTGTTCTGCTGCTGAGGTTTACTTCTCTGTATATTATAGATATTAACCCTTTATTTTTTATTTAATTTTGTTTATTTTTTAAATTTATTTTATTTGCAAGTATTTGCTTCCAGCCTGTATTTGCCTTTTTACTGTTGATAGTGCCTTTTGCCTTTTTTGCACAAAATTTTGTAATTTTTACGCAGTCTGGTTTGTCTCTTTTTTCCTTTTCATGTCTATGACCTTTGGTGTCATATCCAAGAGACCATCGTTAAATGCAATACAATGCAGCTCTTGACCTATGCTTTCTCCTCAGATTGCTATAGTTTTGGTCTTACATTTAAGTATTTGATCCATTTTAAGTTAATTTTTGTATTTGGTGTTCGGTAAGGGCATCACCATTGTTCTAAGGAAACCCCAGCCTGGCAGGAGAAACCAGAGAAAGGGAGGGCACAGAGGAGAGAGGCACAGGCTACAGGTGGGGACAGGGTGCCCTGCTGGTGGGGTGGCAGGCACTCGTGAGCTGACCTGTGAAGATAAGGTTGGGTTCCAGTACAGGAGCAAGGCAAGGGGCCACGGAGGAGCAGCAGCCCCAGCTGGCCAAGACAGCCCTCTGGAGGACAGTCCTGTGCTCAGCTTGGCAGGCTCCTCAGGCCCAAGCTGCAAGGGGAGGGATTTGGGTTTAAAAAGAATCTGGCCACAGGGCCATCATGCATGGCACTGGGAGGATGTGGCCGGTGTTTTGGTCCGTTTGGGTGTAACTCCACATGGAGGCAGGGGACTTCCGGCACAACCCCAGGCCGTGTCACCTCTTTGGGCTAGACTATTTCCTAAGAGTTAGGTCACTTCAGGGTGCCTCGAGGCATGTAGACTTGGTGCCTGGTTGCTGCTTGTCTAGGTGCCTGGTTGCTGCTTGTCTTGCGAACGGTGGTAGGAACCTGCCACTTCAGGTGTGACCTTTGTCCCTATCACTGACCAGCCCAGGGAAAACTGGCCACTTGGGGCCTGAGTAGACCTCAGATACTCAAACACAAATTAAGGAAAACAATAGTGACAACATGGGGCACCACCAGCATGGCTGGCCTTGCCTTCAGGAGGGAGGGCACTGGCAGGGGGGTCCCCAGGCGCCCTGGGCAGCTGCGGGATTTTGGACTCCTTTCTACACCTGAGGGCCTGCCGGCTCATCAGCAGGACCCAGGGAGCAGCCACCAGGTCCCTGTTCCACACTCTCATAGTCCAGGATGGAGAGAGGCAAGCCTGGGTGGCATGAGAGACAGGGCCTTGTTAATGCCCTGATACTTGTTTACAAACCTCTCTTAGAAGGACGCCTGGGTGGCTTAGTTGGTTAGGCGGCTGCCTTCAGCTCAGGTCATGATGCCGGTGTCCTGGGATCGAGTCCCACATCGGGCTCCTTGCTCTGCAGGGAGCCTGCTTCTCCCTCTGCCTCTGTCTGCCTCTCTGTCTGCCTGTGCTCACTCGCTCTCTCTCCCTCTATCCCTGACAAATAAATAAATAAAATCTAAAAAAACAAACAAACAAACCTCTCTTAGAATAAAAGTTCATTCAAGAAGATACGAAATAGGGTAAAATGCAAAGAAGAGGAAGAAAAAATAAAAAGACCCTTGTGATCCCACAACCTAGAACTCACTGCTGCTTGAATTCCTTCCCTGACCTCTGCTCACATGGCAGGTACATGGCGGTCATGTCCCCCACTCACAGCCCAGTGGGACTGTGGATGAAGGGCAGAGTTCCTCAGCTTCTTCATGCCTAAGCCTCTCTCCACCTGTGCTTACTGCGTGCCTGTGGTGTGCAGGATACTGCACGGCTCCCAGGCCCCAGGGGACGAGGGCTGAGCACACAGGCCATGCTTGGTTCTAAGGGACAATCACAGGTGATGAGGACACTAGGGTACTGGCTACCCCTGGCTGGGTTCCAGGCCCTGCACTGAATGCTCTACCCCTAAGAGATGCTCGAGACTGGTGAGGGATAGGTTCTGTAATGTGGAGTCAAGTGCACAGGCCACACAGCTGGGATGAGACTCATCATCCAGTGCTCTGCATGCACATGAAGGTTCGACTGAGGGGGAAAGGTAGCATGAGAGGTGCTTGCTGGCCCCCTGGCCATGGAGGCAGGTGGGTCCAGGGAAAGAACAGGCCTCAGGGCCTGCTTCAGAGCAGAACTGCTGGGCCTGACAGGCACAGAGGCCAGCTGGGAGCATGGACGGTTGAGGAAACGAGATGAGGCCCCTGGCTCTCAGTGTCTGTTGGCCTTGGGTCCTTCCCATCCGGGCCTGCCATGAGGCAGGTGGGGGCTTTAGAGGGGAGGGATGAAGGCTGCCTACAGCAGAATGAGGAGGCTGCCAGAGACAGCCAGGCCGGGGCAGAGGCTGCAGGAAGGAGGCAAGAGTTGTGTGGGGCAGGCTGCCAGGTGGGGGCAGAGCCTGAGCTCTGGGTCTGCCCTAGTGGGGAGGGCCTTGGCCCAGCGGCTCATAGGTCATTGGGAGAGGCCTGGGAAGAGCTTGTAGCTGAGAGCTGGGTGCTGAGGTGCTGACACCCTGCCCAGGGTGTGAGCACAACTGTTCCTTATTGACCATCAGTGTGGGAGCACGGACATGAAAGACACAGCCTGGGACCTCGGAACCTGTGGACTTCCCTCTTGCCTTGCCTTGGACTCAGCGATTCCCAGTGCCCTCAGATATACTCTGTGCTGGCTTGCCTCCCACACCTGGGTGCTGCCCTGCACCCCATAGCCCCTGCTACCCCAACTCAGCCCACCCTGCCCATGCCTCCCCTCCCCTCCCGCACTGCTACCTCACCCACCAGGAGCCAGGCTTCTGTCCACCCTGTGGGCTCCCAGCTTGGGGCCTCTGCCTTGCTCTGCTCCTTGCCTATCTGCTTATACCAGCACTGGCCAGCCTTCTCCTTGTGAATGTCCTGCCTTGAGAGAGAGCAGGAATGACCCAGGTCCCACGAGAGGTGCTAAGGGGGATTACCCAGTTACCCTGGCATGGGACCCCACCATAAACCAAGGAGGAGCCAAGCCCCATTGATGCTGTGGCACATGTGGGTACAGCCCCTGCAGCTATAGGAGAGAGTGAGGGAGGTGGGGGAAGGCCATCACAGTTGGATCGTTGTATTGAATCCTAACCACCACCAGACCCAGAGACTGAGGCTCTGAGAGGGTGAGGTTGGCTGGGTCCAGTGGGCAGGGAGGGGCGGCAGGGCCCCAGGCTCACTCCCTCACTCCGAAAACACTAAGGTTAAAGTCCTCGTATGGCTCTGGGCACGCTCTCCTCAAGCACTAGGCTCCGGGCACACTGGCTCACAGGAGGGGTGCGGGGCATGGCTCTCAGGCACATTTGTTTTGCTGTGGGTTTGGGCGCAACTCAGCAGAGGTCCGAAGAAGGGAGGGGGTTTGATTCACTGTTCTCTGGGCTGCTTCCCAATGAGGTCCGAGGTCTCCCTTTACCACCCAGCCTGTGGTGGGAGGAGGCTCACCCTCTTCTCTGTGTTGGCAGGTGAAGGGCGGATGCCCAAGGCAGGGGGGCCGCAGGGAGCGCCCGCGGCACTGGTGGCTGGCCTTGCAGCCACGCTTAGCAGCCCCGCCGCAGCAACCAGCAGCCCGACGGCAGCAACCTAGGCAGACGCTAGAGTACAGCTTCCTACCACCAGGAGGACAGGGAATGACTGTGGCCCGTCGGGTCCCACGGTGGCCTGGGCAGGTGGAGTGGCCCTAGAGGGAGGGCCCGGCCACCTCCTTCCCCCAGGCGATCACCATGCCAGCTGGAGAAGAGGTGCTGGGGCAGGGGCTGCAGTGTGGCATGGCCTTGCCCCCCCACCCACGCTGAGCACCTCGAGGGCAGCAGGGCTCTGTCTGCTGGGCACACCTGGCTCGCATCTCAGCGTTTCCTGCTTGGTGGCGACAGGGAGAGGCACCCCGTCCCGTGCTCTGCATCTGGGCCCGCCGCTGCCGGACCATGGGATGTCGGCAAAGCTCAGAGGAGAAAGAGGCAGCACGGCGGTCCCGGAGAATTGACCGCCATCTGCGCTCAGAGAGCCAGAGGCAGCGCCGTGAGATCAAGCTGCTCCTGCTGGGCACCAGCAACTCTGGCAAGAGCACCATCGTGAAGCAGATGAAGATCATCCACAGCGGGGGCTTCAATCTGGAAGCCTGCAAGGAGTACAAGCCCCTCATCATCTACAACGCCATCGACTCGCTGACGCGCATCATCCGTGCCCTGGCCGCCCTCAAGATCGACTTCCACAACCCGGATCGTGCCTACGACGCCGTCCAGCTCTTCGCGCTCACGGGCCCCGCCGAGAGCAAGGGCGAGATCACCCCGGAGCTGCTGGGCGTCATGCGGCGGCTGTGGGCCGACCCTGGGGCGCAGGCCTGCTTTGGCCGTTCCAGCGAGTACCACCTGGAAGACAACGCCGCCTACTACCTGAACGACCTGGAGCGCATCGCCGCGCCCGACTACATCCCCACCGTTGAGGACATTCTGCGCTCCCGGGACATGACCACGGGCATCGTGGAGAACAAGTTCACCTTCAAGGAGCTCACCTTCAAGATGGTAGATGTGGGCGGGCAGAGGTCGGAGCGCAAAAAATGGATCCACTGTTTCGAGGGCGTCACAGCCATCATCTTCTGTGTGGAGCTTAGTGGCTATGACCTGAAGCTCTACGAGGACAACCAGACGGTGAGTGTGCCGGGCTTTTCCTCTACTTGTTGCTGCCACTGCTGGCTCCTTGGAAGTGGGTGGGCTTGAGAGTACGGGCCGGCACGGCCGGAGAGGCTGCAGTCAGGGGAGCCACGGTGCTGAGGAACTGTCCAGGGAGCATGGTGTGGGGCGTGGTGGCCATCATGGGCACTCAAGGACCTTGGGGTAGCGCCTGCTGTCAGCTCTCTCAGTGGCTACCCTAGCATGGACAGGTCCCACTCTGACCTCGGGGCCCCGGCAGGCCCTCAGCGCTCTGAATGCCCTCTGAGTATCAATCACCGTACCCTCAGGCTCTACCAGGTAGGGGTGCCCTCACCCAGCTGCTGACAAGGGGCTCAGAGACCCCAAGGTACCCAGGTGGCCTGACATCGGTGCCACAAGAAGCCCATACCTCATGCCTAAAATACTCAGGGCATGGAGGCCGCCCTCTGCTGAGTGGGGCCTGCTCCTTAGCTGCAAGGGCAAGTTGCTTAGAGCCCAGAGGAGGGGCCCTTGGACACCTGAGTGTCAAGGAAGGCTCACTGAGGAGGAGAAAGGGGAAGCTGGGCCCTGTGAGGAGCTTTGTTTCCCATGAGGTTGGGGGGGGCAGTCAGGTGCAAGGTGCATTGGGGGAGTAACCTTGGAGGCTGGGAGGGAGGTTGACAGCTCTGCCACACAGGAGTGGGAACAGGGCCCAGGCCAGGCATTCAGGTGTCGGTCCATGTAGCAGTTCATTAAATGCACAGAACTTCTACCAATCCCAGGCACTGTGCTGGGTCCTGGGAACTGCAACCACAACCCCACAAGTCCAAATGGATCCTGGGAGTCTGGTGGTGACAGGGTTCAGAACTGTTTCTGAGGTTTATTCCCCAGGGGTTGGGTGGGTGTGGGGAGTCTCTCAGGCCCTCAGCCCTAGCTAAGGACTACTATGTGGAGGAGGAGGTCAAAGGCAGGTGGTAGGTGGATGCCCCAGAGAGTGGGGGCAGTGCAAGGAAGGGCCAAGGGGCAACGAGGGTTGGTGCTGAGCCAGTGGGGGCTCAAGGGGGAGCTGCTAGGCAGGGAAGGAAGCTAATCCGCTGGCAAGGAGGGGGTGGCCACACGATGCAAGCTCAGCCCTCAACCAGAAGGTCCAGGTCACAAGGCACCATAGTGTCCTTGGGTGCCCAGGAGTGGTGGTAGGGGCTGAGCAGCTGGATAGCATGGGGGAGGCCTGAGCTGCCCCACCCAGGCTGCCCTGTGGAGGAAGCTTTGTGCCAGGCAGGAACACTGAGCAGAGACCTGGAATCTGCCCTTAAGAGGCCTTTGATCCTGGGGGTGAGGGGCATGGGGGCAAACAGGAGTCTGCAAGTAGCTGTAAGTGGTATAGGACTGTGGGTGCCAGCAGCTTGGAGAGGCGGTGGGCTAGCAGGGGTTGGGATGATGATGGTCATGGTGGGGGACCCACCATGCTGGGAAATGGGGGGCAGGGTTAGCCTCCAGGGTTCAAGGGACCAGGCGATGGCAAGGAAGAGGCTTGGTCCTTCACTCAGTCTTTTCTAAGGCAGGTGGTGGCTTTATCTTTGGGTTTATCCAGGAGTCTTACTTGAGCCTGCAGCCCCAAGAAAGCCTGTGGGTAGCTGCAGGCTGTGGCCACTGTGCTGGGTGTCTGAGCGCTTTTCTGGACAGAGAGAGGGTCTTTGGCTTTTGTCAGGTTTCCAAGGAAGTCCAGCCTCTTGGAGGAGGGGAAATAAACAGCTTCAAGTAGTCATGGAGATAGGAAGCAGGGCTCCCCTCATCTGCCCTGTGTGCATCCAGGGGTCTCTCCAGAGCTGTGCCAGGCAGCGACAGGGTAAGGGGTCTGGGCTGAGGACACTGCATCCATGGGGCAGGGCAAGCCTGCAGCTCCCTGTGGTCAGGGCGGCCTTGCCCCTAGCACTATGCAGTTTCTAGGGCTTCTAGCTCCTCTTATTCTTCTGCCTATACTCACTTCAGTGCCATGTGTGGTTCTGGGCATAGGAAGCATCCCAGACGACGGGCAAAGTCGGGCTCTTCAATGAGGCATTGCTCTGGGCAGACGGCTTGGGGCTGACCTGGCCAGGATGCAAGACCAGGGTCAGGTGCCCAGGTGAGGCCCTAGAACAGTGCCAAGGCAGGTCTGCCAGCCACACGGTGCTCCCATGGTCAGCTCTCTGGGCTTCTGCCTATTTCTGCTGTGTCCTGAGGCTGGTGACAGCCAGTGCTCTGGTGCCTTCCCGGGGCCTAGATCTCAGGGCTGCTTCATTTGTCATCTTCAGCACAAGCATGGCAGGTTCTTTCAGCACTGGGCCAGGCTCCCACACTGTCTGTTGGCAGGCTCTTTTGGCCAAGCCTGTGCCCACAGGTGTGGCAGGACGTGGGAGGCGGGATGCCTGGGCCCTAAGCTGGTCCCGTGTCTCATGGAGGGATTTGGCTATCATCTCTGCTCTCTGAGCCTGTCAACTAGGAAGCGGCCCAAGTGTCCTGCAAGATGGGCCCAAAGCCAGGCCTTCTCCTGCGTGAGGCCTGACCGGCTCTGCCTAGCCCATCCCCTACCTCCTCACTGTCTCTCTCCTCTCTGCTCTGGCCTTCGTGGGCTTGTTTCACTCACATGCTCTACTGTCTCCAGCCTTAAGGGTGTGACCACCCTGCCTCTGCCTGTCTCAGTCCTTCAGGTCTCATCTCAAGAGTCACCTCTTTGAACGGCCTTCCCTGACGCAGCACCAGCACACCCCTCCATTGCAGCCTAACATTACGTATGGGTCCCCACTCATGTGCTGGTGAATGGCCGCACAGCTGGGCTGGGTGGACAGACAGCTGGACAGGCAGCCCCATGCAGGCCCTCACATCTCTAGCCTACTCCCAGCCCTGTGCCTGGGAGGCACATGGCTAGCAGCCCTGGGCAGGGATGGCAACCCCTGGCCTGGCTGGGGACGTGGTTTCTGGAAGACCTATATTTGCCCCCTGTAGGGCAGCCAGTCTCTGGAGCTGTTCAGAGAATTTTCTAAAGGGAGGGGCTAGCAGCCAGGCCTGTACCCCACTGCTGCCACCACCCTGGTCTCCGCAGGCCTGGGGAGGTACTTATTCCCCAGAAAAGGATATTCTTCATGAGAAACTCAAGTGAGGCTGGAAATTCACTGGATTCCAAATAGTTGTGACCTTTCATGCTCTACCAGCAGTATCTCAGGATGGAAAACAAACAGGCTGCCGAGGAAAGACAATAGCCCCTGTGGTTCCTCCAGCCGGCTGGCCGCCACGGTGGGCTGGCCGCCCAGGGGAGAGCCGGGCCAGGCGGAGACCAGAGCCTGCCTCTGCCGGCGCCTGCAGGCAGCTCCTATCACCACCGCCGACCCGCCCCTCTGTGTCCCTGCCCTCCTCCTGCCAGCCAAAGCGAATGCAGCCATCGGTAACAGGACGGGGCTGCCCCTCATGCCTTCTTTGCAAGGGCCCGCAAGTGTCCCTGGGCCCCAGCAAAGGCAAGGTAGCCAAGAACCAGCCGTGCTGTTTTTTGCAGAAGCTAAGGGAACCTGGGGGCCTGGTGCTACGCTCTGGACGTAGAGGTCTTCTCTCCTTCTCCGCTCTTGAGTCCTCATCTTCTCTCTGACAGCGGGCTGGCAGAGCCCCTGCCCCCATACCTGGCAAACGAGCCACAGCCACCACCACCACCTTCCCCCATCCCCCACCCGCTGGCATCTGCGTCAGCACGTTGTCAGGGGTAACGTCAGGATCTCTAGGCTCCTGGGCATGGAGGGCTGTGGAGGGCTGCAGTAAACACAGGACAGCACCTGGGCAGGGGAGGCAGATTCTGGGTTGTCCATGGACCACGGCAACGAGCAGATGCAAGGAGACATGCCCAGCCTTCATAATGATTCCCCACCCTGATCCTGGAAGGATTTAATGGGTCCTGGGCCTGCCTGGGGCCCCATCGCCGCATACAGCCCTGGCAGGCACCTAGGGGCTCCAGAGTCTGTGGTGGGCCCCTACTGTCCCTCATGGGGCCCCCTCAGAGAGCACGGGAGGCTAGAGCACAAACCAGGGGTCACCTGACTGATCCTGTGGGGCGGTGGCAGCTGTGCCTGTTGTCCTGGTCACGGGTTGGGGGACAGGTGGGGGTGCCCAGGCTTAGGACAGTCATGGTCCCACCCTTAGCCACACCTGCTTCCTGGGGCCAAGCCAGGGCTCCCTGCCTCTGGCCTGCCTTTTGTGGCAACGCCATTTCTTGGCAGTTCTGCCTGCCTTCTGGGCCTGTCCCATGGCCTCTTCCAGGAGTAAAGAGAGATAGGGCTTTAAACTCAGAGACTCGGCCATTGCCCCACTCAGGCACAGAGGCATACTGGCTAGCCACCCATCCCACTGTGACAGCCCCAAGAGGCTGTGTGCCCCAGGCCCTGCCCCCGCCCCTTTAGTACCCCACCAGGTGGGGCCCCAGCACCCTGCTGCGAACCCCTGGAAGGCACAGGAGGGTGGGCACCTGCCCCCCAACCTCTACCCCTGCAGATCTGCTAGTGGACTCTGCAGCTGCTTAAAGGGAGAAGATTCTTCAGAAAAGACAGATGAAAAGGTCCACGTATAAAGTATCAAAGTGTTCTCACGTGAAAACCCACAGGGAGCTCACTAGTTGCCCATTTTCTGGTGGAGCTGTTGGTGTTCCCGGCCCTGTAAGGGGCCTGTTGTGCACCTGCTATGTAGCTGCTCTGCAGATGCAAGGCCTGGACTAGAGGCCAGACACTGAGGTGAACCCAACTTTCCCGACGGCACAAGGAGCTAGGTTTTGGGGGGAGGGGGCAAACACGCTGCACAGTTGTGGTGTCATTTCTACAAACCTTATGCTGTCCTGGGACACCTGCCCCCTCCTTCAGAACCTGGCAGTTCCCAGGGGTGTCCCCTGCTTTGCTTTCATGCAGGATCAACTGTGGCCACAGCAAGGTGTGGCCTGGGCCACAGCAAGGCCCTGGGGGAGGCACAGTGTCCCCACTGCTTATCCACAGATACCTGACTGACATGTGTTGAGGAGGGTCCCTGGGATTATGGGTAGGACACAAGGACAGGTCCCTTAGGGCGTCAAGTTCTGCAGCTGGCAGGTGCTACATAACCAGACCAGACTGTGATTGTAACCTCTGCTCAGCCCTGGGCAGTGGCCCCTCCTTATCCTGGGACTCTCAGCTCCCAAGGGAGCTGACCTCAGTACTACAGGTCCCAGGCCCCCCACCCCATGAGGCCAGGCCCAAAGCTCCATCATCCTCCTAGTCTCTATGGCATGTGCTGTGGGCACAGGGCTAGCACACAGTGGTGCTTAGCAGACTGGACTGGGCGGGAAGCATGCAGGCGGGGGAAGAGCCAGAGGTCAGGGCCATCTTCTGGGTGTGCACCTGCTGGGACACTCAGCCCTTCTGGGAAGCCCCTGAAAGGGCCGGGCCCTAAGTGGGGGTCATGTGCAGTGTGCCTCAGAGAAGGGGGCTGCTCAAGGCTGTCCTACAAACTGTTCCTGCACCCTAGCACTGCTTTGTCATTCAGCACTAAAGGGAGCTTGGTGGTGGCATGGTGTCATGAAATGACATGTTGAAGGTGATTGCAGGAAGACAGGCTTTTATCTATGGTTAGCAGAGCTGGTGATCACAGAGCTGGGCCAAAGGAGGTGATTAGAATGGGCAACAACCAGATGTAGGTGATACCCCAGCTTAGTTTTGTCCTTTAGTATCCTAATCAGTCAGCTTTGCAAATGAGGAAAATGGGGCCTAGAGATCATGTCTTGTGTGTCCCAGGCGTGAATCTGGCTCTCAGAGGATGGGGAGCTGGCACTGCTCCCTCAGGGATTCTCCCACATCCTGTAGGTACAGGGGTGCTCCAGGGAGAGCCTTATGGGGTGGACTGCCTTCCCCTCCTTGGGCTCAGAGGACTTGAGTCAGGGTTGGCACTGCCCCCCCACACCCCATCAGTGGCAGGACCGCAGGCAGTCCAAGCAGAGTACACCCCCACTCTGCCTCCTGCTTCTGACCCAGTCGAGGACATAGATCCAGGAATTGTGCCATGGGGACTTGGGTCTGTGCCGGGAAGGCATGCCATCGACCCACATAGAGGCTGCCAGCTTTCCCCCCACATACCCTCCACCACAGCACAGGTCTCCCTGAGTCTCTCCTTCCGATCTCATGGTGTGCCAGGGCCACACCCAGTTTGTTGCAACCTCTGCAAATCACAGATGATCCTGGGGTATCAAGAACCTCCTGGACCAGACCCAGGAGGCAGGCCCTGGCTGGCAGAAGGGCCAGGTTTCCTTAGAATGGACAGTCCCAGGCACAGATCTGAGCTGCTCTGCTGAGGGCAAAGGCATTAAGAGGGTCAGGCCATGATGGTGCAGGTACAGCAGGCACGGGGCTCGGCTGGCCACACACTCTCCCCAGCAGCATCCCCTTTACAGCATAGACCAACTCTTTCTCTCTGTGGTTGGCTGCAAGGGGGACGGGCACACATGTAGTCACAAATGGGTTGCTGTCAGCTCAGAGGTGCTGTCGGTACTTGTGAACAGTCCCCGCCCCCCAACTCCATGTGGGTTCCTCAGGCCCTGCACCTGTCCAAGGTCCTTTGCCTTGTGGCCCAGCCCTTCTCCTAGCACTAACAGGGCAAAGGCCACCTGGTTCTCACCTAAACGGTCCCTGGCGGTGAGCCCATTGCCCTGACTCAGTGAGTGGCCAGTGGCAATGGGTACTCGCTCCCCCAGGGCCCTGGGCTTGGTGTGAGTTCCCATGGGGTGTCGGCTCCAGCCTGCGACAAGCAAGGGCAGAGTGGAGACAGGGCAGAGAAGGCAGTGGCCATCAGCCATCACTCCCCCACAGCACAGCCTGATGCCTAGATGTGACCCCTAGCACTTGCAAGTGCAGTTCCTCTGGCTGAGACCTTCTTCCCTCTTTTCCCAGGGAGACGTGAGGCCACTGAGGCCATTGTCAATAGCAGTTTCCTCTATTCCGCCTTCCCTGTTGCACTGGAAGCTTCCAAGGGCTCCCATTTCCTGTCTACCTCTATGCTTAACTCCTTGCCCTGAGTAAGTCCTCCATCAGATATCTGCCAAACAGAAGGATGAGGCCATGCCCTGGGCTCAGGCCCACCTGCTGCTCAGTGTGACCAGCCCCGCCATTCCCACTCCACACTGCAGAGGGGAGCTTCAGGATCCTAATACTGCCTTTCCGTTTAGCCCTACCTCCTCATCCTTGTGGACCCAGCTCTGCCTGGAGCATCTCAGCCACCCTTCCCTGGTAGTCACCTCCTGCTGTATCACTAGAGTTCCCTTCCCCCACCGCCCCCCCAGGCACAGGCTGTCACTAAGCACAGCTGGGACATCGTTCCCGTCGCTCGCCTCTTCCCCCACAACAGACTTTGCCACGCGCTTTGGCAGAATCTGCATGGGGATGTCCACAGTGTTCCTCGGATCTCTGAGCCTGGTGGCTCTCCCCAAACAGGAAGTCAGCCGGCTCGGGCTCCAGTGTGGGACTCCCTCAGAGACAAGCTGGGGTCTGCCTCTTGCCCTAGCACTGACAAGCCTGGGGGGAGGGGAGCAGGCAGGTGCTCTCTGCACTGTGCTGGCAGAGCCGGCCCCCCACCTGCCTACGGGGTTGCCGAAAGCCAGGTTAGCAGCGGCAGAGCCTCCCTGTCTGCACACCAGCCGGCAGCCGGCTGGAGGGCTGGAGCTGGCCGGTACCAGCTCCCAAGTGCCACGTTTTCGAGTTTTAGAAACTCTGTGAGCTGGTTGCCATCGTGTTCGTGGCTTAAACTCATCCAGGAGAGAGTATTCACATGACAGAAATTGGCAAATGCTACAAATCAGCCCCTCAGACTGTTAAACATTCGGCACCCTACTGCAGCTAGTGACCCCAAACCCTAGCCAGGAGGGCCTGTGCCGAGGCAGGCTCACTGAGAGGTGAATTACAGCATTCGCTGTTTGCATCTTTCTGGAGAGCTGGGCAGTGTCCCTCTTTCTCAGACTCAGCAGACCTGAGTCTGGCCCTGTGACAGTAGGTGTGATTTTCTGTTCACATTCATCCCATCAGAGAACAGTGATTGGCCAAAGTGGCTCCACGCTCATCCTGGGTCCCCCCTCCCACTCTCCCCAAGCAGATTTACGAGAAGCCTTTCTACACAGGGAAGCAGACTCAGAGCTGGGTAGTTTTGCTTTCTCTCTGTCAGTACGTTAGCAGACTAACATGAGACCATCTGCTCAAGCTCAGGCCTGTCCTGTGTTCTTCTCCACCTGAGAGGACAGGCCCTTAGAGTATTCATTCAGGAAGCATTTCTCACACATCTCCTGTGTGCAGCAAACTCACCATCTAGGCACAGAAATGATTATGTCTCCTCCTCCCGTACGGTCAGATGAGATTGGCCTCAACATAGCCCCAAAGGGCTGGGGTGGCTCTGCCAGCCCCCACTGGCCCCGTGCTCTCTGTGGTGCACCCCTGTGAAGCAGCTGTCTGGGAAGGCCTGCTCTGCCCCGGAGACCAACTTGCAGGAGAGAAGCGGGGGGCCAGGCATCAGGGACCTGAGTGGATTAGGATGTAAGTGGGAGTAATGATCTGTGCTCATTTTGGACCTTGCAGAATCCAGCCTGGCTCTGGGCGCTGGAGCAGCCAGCAAAGGCAGGACCAAGGGGCTCTCGGGGGGCGGGGTGTGGAGAGCTAGGGCCCCAGCTACCCTGCCGAAGGGGCAAGATTCCAGGAGCTGCGTCCTATCCTTGGCAGGCTACGGTGGACATTGGTGCCCGCATACCTGGGGACAGCAGAACTGGGGTTTGCTGGGGCAGTTGTGTCTCCTGCCATCTGTGCACCTCCCCCTCTGCCACCTGATCTGCTCTAGAGGGTGCCCCTTGCACTGACGCAGAACATCTCCATTCTGTGCTCACTGGGAGCTGCACAGTGGAACTTGCCAGCCTCCATCCCACCCGGCCACCCAGCCAGTGGGGTAATTAATTTCCCCTGCACTTTAGTTCTTTATGCACGCATCGAAACAGGCCTGGGTTTTAAGATACAGGTTATTATTGTTTTAAGGGATTTCTATAATCCGAGAACTGAAAAACAGCTTGTCCACTTACCAAGAACAGAGTGCAGGGAGGAGACTAAGAGCAGTGGGGGACCAAGCTGACTCGGACCCTCATTAACTAGCATAGATGGGACGTTGGAGGTCTGCCATCCAGGGGAGTCCCACAGCTGCCCTGAATAACACCAGAAATGGGTCTGTGCTAACCAGCTCCAGGTGGCACTCCTCTTTGCCCATCTATAGGGTGCCCGAGGCCCCACCGGCTCTGACGTCTAGTGTTTCCGGGAAGATTAGAGTAACCATCCACTGGGGGGAGGGGCAGGCTATGGGCATCCGAGGGGGACACTGAGGACAGAGCAGCGCGAAATGTACCCCTACTCCCTGTGCATGGCTCCTGACTGGACCTATGTCCTCAGGCCCTGAAATCAAGCTCTGGCTGACCTGGGAGCCAAGGCTACTGCTTCCCCTAATCCTGCCTTCCTCACCCACAGCTGGCATCTCCCTGGCTCATGCACTTTCTCTAATTTCGTTAATAAAATCACAGTCAGCCCAAGGCCCTGGGCTGCCCAAGGCAACCTTTAGTCTTGGATGGCTTCCCACCCCTGGGCCAGCAGGAAAGGCACTAAGGGGAGACTTCTACGCCAAGACTCTTTATTCAGTATCCATCGGGCTCCCCGGCACACCCCCTGTGGCTCCTCTTTCAGCCTTGACTGCCCAAGGACAGGACCCCAGGCAACGAGAGGGAGCAGTACCTGGCCACATGGGACCCCTGGTCCTGTGCAGCTTCTGCATGAACGATCGGATCCAGTCTTGGCTTCCTCATCTGTAAAGTGGGGCAGTCCCTCAGCTCAAGGACAAGACATGGTTTTGATGATCTCTGTCTTTACCTGTGCCTGTGCTTGGTGCCCACAGGGCCTGGAACTGTGGGGCTAATGCTCTGATGGAAGAGAATACAGGTGTTGGGAGTTTAGACCCAGGGTGGATCAGCAGGACAGGGAACCTCTCCCAGACCCTATGGCCTCCCCTGTGACCCTGCCTGGTGTGGGTGACAGGGAAGGTGGTACGGGAGTCAGCACAAGCCTAAGAGGAATGTGGTACCCTCCTGCCATTTCATTTCCTCTCATAGGAGATAGCCATGAGCTCCCCCTGGACTAGCATGTGGGCTGAGCCTGCACACAGCTAAGGTCCCCCAAGGCCAAGGTCAGCCTACCACAGAGCAGGCTGGGGCCATGGCTGGCCTGAGCTAAGACTGATTCCCCAGGGTGATCTGTTCCCCAGGGAGCCTACTGATAGCCATACTGCCTACTGTACCCCCCACCCCAGTCCCACACATGACTCGCAGGGCCAGGCTGTAAGTGCCCCGCAGGCTATGATGTGACATCATGGAGCACAGGCAGTGCTGGACAGGGCTCTCACGGTCTGCTCTGACACTCAGACACTCTGGCTTTTTGTAGCCCGGCTGACCAGGGGACCTGGCATGGGGCTCTCAGAGCAAAGGCACTGTGGCACTGCCAGGCCTGGGCCAGGACATATTCCTCCCAGGAGGCATTCCAGTCCCCCAGCTACAGTGGTGTGGGGAGGGCAGGAGGTCTCTTCTGGCCAGCAAGGAACCTGTGGAGGTTGGAGGCCTGGTGATCCTCGGGGCTGTCCCACTGTGTGAGTCCAGCCTGTAGGCAGTGAGGCCATGACTGATCAGCTGGCCTCTGGCACACCCTCCCCGCAAATCTCGTTCCTGCTCCCACCTACACTCTGTCTGCAGGCATAGCTGCTGAGGCTCTGTAGTCCCACAACCCAGACTGTCCTGCCCACTTATGGCCTAGCCTGGACATCACCCTGAACCACCCCCATGCTCTCCCCCAACACTGCCTATGTGGGACAATGTGCTGGCACAGCCGTAGTGAAGCAGGTGGGGACAGGAAGAGGTGGTCAAGGCGTTTGGGGGCCCATGCAGGAGGCAGTGACTCCTGAGCCACACATCCTGAAGCCCAAGGCTTTCTCCCAAGTGAAGACAAGGGCTTGAGGCCAGAAATGGGGCCCTTCCCACTTTGTCTCACCTCCCAGCCTTGCCTGTGAACAGGCTGAGAGGCTGGGACAGAGCTGGCCAGAGAGAGCACCAGGAAAGCACTGTCTGCTGCTGAGAGCCTAGCAAGGTATGGGGTGTGTCTATGACAGTACCAGCATCCTGGGCAGGATAAAGCCAATAGCCACCGCCTTGGGCAAATGCAGTGATAGGCCCTGGGCCAGCAACAGCCACTCCCAGGCTGGAGGTCCCTGTCGTGGCAGTGCCTGGGATCCGTGGAGCGTCCCACGGCCTGCAGAATTCCCTAAATCATGTCCCTATTGTATGGCTGCACCAATATGCACATGGCAGTTCTTCCTTGGGAGAGGTTCTACCACTGATCAGATTCTCACTGGAGATGACACCCCAGAAGATTGCACTAGCCTCCTTCGCCCCCTGCAGATGGAAAAGCAAGGGTCAGGGCACTAACGGCCCATAGACAAAGGTTCGTCATTAAGCTAGCTCTTCCCTCCCTGTCCCCAGCTTCCCATGTCCCTGCAAGAACTGGCTGCCACCGCTTTCAGCAGCCTTTGCTCCTGGAGGTGTTGCCCAGGACTATGCCCAGGAGTACAGAAGCATGTTCCTTGCTGAACAGGATCAGGCTAGTGGGTTCTTGTGGGGGTCCCTGGAGCTGAAAATATGGAGAGTTTTCTGCACCACCATTTCCTCCCTTGGTGACAGTGATGGTCTGCAAGCCCCAGGCCAGGCCTGTAATCTGTGTTGCCAGCTTCCAGTCTGCACGCACCTGTGTCCTGCTGTTTGCTAATTTCCCGTCAGTGACTGACAGCAGGGGGACTTGGATCAAGCTGGCAAGTTTTAACATAAAAACAAATAAGAAACAGTTCTCATTTCAGCTGAAGCAGAAACGGATTGGGACTTTGAGAGAAGCATTCCTCCCTGAGGCGGTGGACTGTGGGTGGTGGTTAAGGTGAGGGCAGGTGGGGCCACAGCCTAGACTCCATCCAACACTGCCAGTGGCCTGTTGGGTGGCCCAGGGGCACCTGCCCTCTCTGGGCCTGGACATGAATTGGGGGAGCAGAATATGGGAGCTCCAGGGCTCCCAGAGCTTTCAGAGCAGATGCTTCCATGTTGTCCTGAGAATTTGCTGCCCCAAATACCTAAGCTACCTTCTCAAGTGACAGGATGCTCCCCACCCACGTGGCACTAACCCCAGGGCTCTGTCTCCTGTGTGGATGCTTGTGGGAGTGGGATAGTCCTTTCCATCTCTAAGATCCTATACATCATTGATTCTGAGGTGCAGTGAAACCAGAAAGCAAAACCAAGAGAGGTGTGTATTTGTGGTGCTGGTGTCCTCGTTGGCCGACTCAGACTCCTGGGGGGACAGCTTAGTCAGCTGGGACCCCAGGGGTGTTATGTGGCCTGGGCTGCCCACGTCCAGGCCCCTTGTCCCTTGCACAGCTCCTGAGGAGTCCAGGCAGTCCATAGGGCTGGGGCACAGCTTCAGCTCAGAGCTCGGATGGCTGTGTGGGCCGTGGCTGGCCACAAGTGGAAGCTGAGCTGGAGTGACCACACTTATATTGAGGTGCCCTGGCTCTCAGCCCTGTGCCAAGTACCGTGGGAGAGTTGGTGGTAACCAGGCCTCAGCCCTTCCTCTCCAGAGGCTGGCATCCAGGTTGGGAAGACGAGGGAGGGCAGAGGACAGAGACTAGACCCCCAGACGCCATCATGGGGCCCTGCGTGTAAACCTCTAAGCCCCCCATCGTCACAGGGTGTGCCGCCCACTACACAGATGAGGGAACTCAGGTTCTAAGAACAAGTTCCCCAGGTGGCCCAGGTGGCCCTCCGTCACCTTCTAAGGAGGACCCTTGGCTCTACCCTGCCATGAGGGGTAGAGGGAGTCTGAGATGCTGCCACCCTTGCTATTATTTTGGGTCCCCCTAGTCACCCTCCATGTACACATGGGGAAGCCAGGTACCAGCAAACAGAATGGCCCATGGAAGGTGGGTGCCAAGCTGGTGGGAGGCATCAGAGGCAGGTGGTCCAAAGCTAAACTGGCCGAGGCAGGAAGTAGCTCTCCCCTGTCTCTGGCAGGTTCAGAGGGGTTTAGGCTATTAGGACTTGAGTTTCAGCTTTTCCAACAGCCTGTTATCTTGTTTAAACAGCCTTTGCTGTTTAAATGACAGGCCTAGCCGGTGCTGTTACTACGAACGTTGCAACTGTCACTGGATTGGGGGGCAAGGGGACAGGCAGGCAGTGACTCTGACTTCTGCACTGGTTGGAGCATACCCCCACTGCAAAGATGCCCCATCTATTGCTGGCCCGAGGCCTACAGGGCTGAGCACTTTAAAATGGGCCACGCCTGACCCTCCCATCCCCTTCCCTTCCTGCGTAGGTGTGCAGCAAGCAGGAGCCTGGGGCAGGAGGGACCTGGGAAAGAAGGAGAGAAGGTGGTGGGAAGGTCAAGGGCCCCATGAAAACCTGGGACTGTCCAAGGGCATGAGGTGTACCACCCCGAGTTGCTAATCTTTGTGTGCCACATGCTAATCTCCACTCTAGCCAGGGAGTCCTGCAGCCTCAGGGCTGTTCCTCCACAGGTGGCAGCACAGGCTGGCAGGGGGAAAGGAGAGGTAGGAGCAGGAGCCAGGCAGGCCCCCCCCTCCCCGGCCTGCAGAGTTGGGGTCTGGGGCCTCTACGCAAAACTCCCCAGGGCTGGCCATGGGGGTGGAAATGGGAATATAAAACCTGAGACTGCATCCACTAAAACACAGGATCAGGTAGTTGCCGATTGTTTGAGAGCCGGAAGAGCTCCTGCTTATCAAATGCCTTTTCAGCCCATTTTGCTGGAATGATCCACTGAACAACAGAGCTCAAGTGAGAAAGAACACAGGCCAGCTGTCAGTGAAAGACCAGGGCCACGCAAGGCCTGTCTTGGGGAGGGAAGCCTGGCCCTGCTATCCTTAGTGGCCCCTGCCATCAGCGTCCTGGGCTGGGGAGGAGGCTGGGAACAGGGTGAGGCCATCTGTGGGCCAGGCCCAGGGCCGTGCACCTGTGCAGGAGGGCAGGGCAGGGCCTTTGGCCTGTAGCTCCTCCCACCCCGCCTGAGCCCCACATTCACGGCTGTCACACTGATTGATCGCCAACAGCGTGCGCCATCTGGCCCTGCTGCCGTCACCCCACATTCGGCAGACCGCCCTGGCCGGGTGCTGGAGAGACCAGTGCCCCTGACAGACAGGGCACTGTGCTCACGGCAGATGATGAGCAGTAACGACAAGGTCCAATGGCGCTTGAAGCTGTGTCGCAAATTAACAGACAGTTAAGGTCATGACTGGGGTGCTTCAGGTGGGGGGTGTCAGGGAGGGCATTGGAGAGTGACCCTCTCTGTGGGAACCCCAGGGAAGGAACAGCACAGCCATAGCGGAGGCCCTCAGGCAGGGAGGGGAAGGATGTGTCAGGGAGCTGGGGGAAAGCACGCTATCACTGTCTACGATAGAAGCGACTGGAAGGGGTAGGCTTGGTTGTGGTAGGGCCATGGGGAGAGCCACAGAGCAGAAAGTCTGGAGACAGTCTAGCAAGAGATGAAGGGGGAGCACTTCAGGGAGAGGTGTAGATGGATTCCAGTTGTGTCTGGAGGTACCATCAATGGGACGGGGTGCAGGCAGAGCCCACAGCCTGACATGGGGTCCTCTGCATGCCATAGCCACCTGCTCCCCCAGCCTCAGCTAGGGTGACTTCTGGTGGCAGAAGTCAGCTCATCCATCAGTGCCCAGCCTAGACATGCTCCCTGCCCTGTGCCGCCTGCCCTCCAGCTTGCACAGTGTGGTGCTTGACAGTTAGTGGCATATGTGTCCTTCCCCTAGGGGGGCTCTGTTCTCATAAGCCAGGACTGCCCCTTGCTCTTCTCTCTCTCTCTCGAAGCAAGAGTCCGCACTACACTCAGTGGGAGCTTAAGGTACAGCCAAGTGACCAACTGGGGTCCAAAGAAAAGGGACTGGAAGGGCAGCCAAAGCCGCAGGCGTGGGGAGGTGGGCCTGCATCTTGGTGCTGTGGCCAGCGGTGCTCAGTGGGGGGTGCTGAGTGTCCAGCTTCCTCACGCTGTTGCCTGTTGACCACATTTCTGTTGTGACTCACTGCATGAGAGCCGAAAATAACTGCCGTCTCCTGGCTAGCCGGACCCGGAGCTGTCGAGCAAAGTTCAAGGAGAACCAAGGCAGTCCTCCATGAGCCTGGTCAAACAGTGGGTGGGCAGCCCTGTTGGAGCAGAACAGAGTCTGAGAGCCCCGCACCCAGGCCCCTACCCTAAAGGGTTGCTTCCTGCCTCAGTAAGGGATCAGCCACTGACCCTCCCAGACTGTCCCACACATGCCATCTGGGGAGCCCTAGAGCTGAAATAAGCCAGGGAGAAAAGGGGGGTCAGATGCTGATCTGAGTGGACACCTGACCAGGGGTCAGAGAGCAAGGGTAGCCAGGGCCTACACTGGGGAGGCCTGGGGCTGGGCCTGGGGCCACGAGAACAGAGTGTGATAGGAAAGCATGGAGTGGGAGTGTGGATGGTGCAGAGGAGAGGAAGCCCCCCATGGCTGTGACAGATGGAGGGGAGAGAGTGGCAGGAGCTGCTGTCCCTGTGCATGGACAGCGCTGTGTCCATCTTTCTCAGCCTGGCCATCCTGAGGGCTTAACCACAGCCTCAAGACCAGCGTAGCTCCACAGCCTTGAGGACCTAGGTTTGGAGGATGGGCAGCTAACCTGGGCCTGGCAGCAGTGGAAAGTGGGGGCTGTCCTGAGGGAGAATGCTGCTCGCCCCAGAGGCCCTGAATGCCCAGGAGGAACGAATGGTGAGCGACAGTGCTTCCTGGCTCCCCCACATTGCCTTGGTGTCTCTCCTTTCTGTGCTGTCCCTGCAGATTGGCTCCAGGGACAGTCAGGGGCTCATGATTCATTAGCCTCATTAATCCAGTTCTCCAGTCTGGCAAGGCAGCGTTTACATTTGCAGGAGGAAGTGGGAAATGCTAACCAGATTGGTCTGGAAATGACCCCGGTCTCCAGCTCTGTCCACAGACATGTCCCCCTTTCCTGGGGCCAAGAGCACTGGGAGGGGTACCAATAGCAGTGGGAGGGGTGGCTGTGGTTGTCTGAGACTCTCCTTGGGATGGGAGTGGTAGGTCTAGGAGCTGGGCCTAGGCAGGTCAGGCAAACCCTCTGAGCCTGTTTCTACATCTGTAAAATGGGAATATTGGGAAGATCCCCTTATAGCCTCTTTTCTGAGATGAACAGAGCTGGACATCCAGGCATCATGGTAGCCTCCACACAAAGGAAGCAAGGTCCAGAGCCATCAGGGGCAAAAGTTGAGTCTAACACTGCCACAGGCTAACACTGCCAAGGGCAAGGCACTATCCAGTAGTCCCTCAGTAACACTGCCAGCATCTAACCTCCTCTTGCATGGGGAGGCCCCCTCCACCCAGGGGTGCTTCAGCCAGGAGCAGGTCACTAGGAGAACCTCCTTTCTCCACTGCCCACTACCCTGTCCCTCAGGAAGGGACAGTTGAGGGTCCCCTCAACTCCCAGACCCCCTCCCCACCCCTCTATCCCAACAAGGAGGTAGTTATGGCCAACATTTCTCAGGCCAGCCGGCCAGGGTCAGGCCTGTGTGCCCCTGTGAAGCGACGCCTGGCCCAGTTCAAGATCAGCAGCCTCCTCCTGCCATTGGTCTGTGTTGCGGTGTGAGGCTCTGAGGGTGGAGGCTTTCTCCTCAGTTGTCATGGAAACAACAGTGAGTCTGCTGAGCATCTGAGTACTCAGCTCAACAGCGGGAGGGGAGCAGCCACCCTGGGCGGCAGCTGCTGTGACAGACTCTCAGCAGCTCAGCATTTGGAAGGACCCAAGGGGCTGCGGTGCTCCTCAGCCTGGCGAGCCCAGAGGGCAACTCAGAGAACTCCTTGCCTGCTGTCTCCCTGTGGGTGGCTGGGCCATAACCACATCGGCCCTCTTGTCCGCACAGGATTATGGTGATTTATGTCCAGGCATGAGTGAGCTGAGCACAGAGACCCTGCCCTCTGGGAGACACTTCCAGTGAGGGGACACATACTGTGGGGCAGAGGAAGAGAGTGAGGAAACACAGATTCCAGCAGGCGACAGCCTTGAGCTGGGGCTGCCTGGGGAGCTCCGAGCATCCTGTCCCCGTCCCTGCAGGTGCAAGTCAACATGACTCAGGCCTCCTCCACCTGCTCCCGCAGTGGGCCTCTGCCGAGGAGTGGCACTGCTGCTCCCTCTGTGGTTTTTGCTTGTCTGCAAAGCAAAACCTTCTACTGTCCCCCAAATGCGTCCCAAGCCCCTCATGTTCAGACAGATGTGTACAGTGCTTCCCTCTCCCCAACTCCAGCTCAAAGGAGAGTGGCAGGCCTGCCCTGGAGCACAGCAATCTGTCCACAGGTTCAGGATGCCATCACAAATCTCCAGTCTCCAGCCAGGCAAGGCAAGGTGAGCTCAGCCCAGCAGCCGGGGAGACCCCAGAAAGTCTCAGGCCTGGGGTGTTGTGGCACATGGGAACAGGAAGTAGGCTGACAGGAGGTGCTTCTCAGCAGAGATGAATGGCAAAGGGTGTCCTGGAGCCCAAGAAGGCTGCTTGACCACAGTTCCTGACTGTTGGCCATAGCTGCTCTGAAAGGAGAGCAGGGTATCCTAACATTGTGACAACAGCACAAGGCCTAAGCCCAGATGAGGCTCTGCTGGTCCTAACATCCTTCTTACCCCTGAATCACACCGTCTCCTGCTCCTCAGAGTATCTCTCCCTCCCCCACTGCTTCCCCTAGGTAACTGCCCCCCACCCCACCCCAAGGCACAGTTCAAGGAGGCCTCCAGCCCAGTCTGGGGCTTGCACTCTGCTTCTTGCCACCACCACCCTGTCTACCTGCGGGGAGATACATTCCAGGGTTTTGTACCTCTGAGCACCCCATGAACAAGCTGGAGTCCAAAAGAGACCTGAACCCTGGAAGGATGAGGACCCTTAGTGGACTGGCTGGGGAAACAAAGGGCTTTGGGCCACCAGCAACCTGCAATCTGGGCCCAGACTGGCCTCTTGCTCCCGGAGCCTTGGGCTGGGGGCACCCCACAAACAGCCTCCACCAGCTTCCCGTGGCCACCCAGCAAGGCCACCTGAGCACCCCCAGGCCATCCTAGACTTCTCTGCAGCTTTACATGAAGAGAAATATACACATACTCCTCTCTCGCCCCCAAAGACCTGCCCCCCGCCCCCTACTTCCTTGGAGACAAAGAATAAGCTGTTTCCCTGGGTGACTGACACAATCCTTGAAGTGATTTTACTCTCAAGGCACAACCCTGTCTGTCTTCACACCGGGCAACAGCTGCAAACATGTCTAACACAGGTCCCGCCCACCCCACGCTCTTCCTGCCAGGGACTCAGGGCACAGGTCTGAGGGTGGGGCCCGCTTGCCCTCCTCCCTCTGGTGAAGTCTGGGGACACCAAAGCCCTAGTGGGGCTCAGGATGGGCCGGGGAAGTCTTGGAGGCTTCTCCCACCTACCAAGCCCAGAGTTTAGGATGCTGGGCTTCCCCTGCCTCCCCTGGTTGGGGGAGGGGCAGTTGGCATTGCAGTGAGGGTGGCTGCCAGGCTGACCACTGGGACATGCCATTCAGTGGGTCAGCACTCCCCCACCCATGAGACCACACCCGCCAGCTGACAGGCAGCTCCCAGACCTTGGTGCCCCCAAGCTTCCACCACAGAGGAAGCCCTGAAGGGCCAGAGGCTTGGCTGTTACTTCATAAAGGGTGCCAGTTTTGAGGTCCAACCCCAAATGAAACTTCCCCTTTGGCCTATCCAGCCATGGTGCTGCCAGGCAGCCCCAGTGCCCTGGTCCTGCTCTCAGTGCCCTTGGAACCTGGCACTTTGCTGCCCGGGGCCAGGCCTGGTGGCCCAGCTACGGGGTGGGTGGCCAGAGGGCTGGCTCCATCCATTGTGAATGGAACTCATTCATGTGCATAGCCCAGCCTCCCAGCCCTACTTCCAGTGTGAAAAGCTGAATTCACAGTTCCCAGGAACAAACACTCCAGGCTTTTCTATAATGCACAGACTTGAGTTTCCCAGGTTATAACAAGACTGACACCTCATCCTGAAGATGAGGAAACTGAGTCCCAGGGCAGGACAGAGCCTCCCAGGCTCTGGAGCCCAGCTGAGCCAGTGCTAAGGCCCTGGCCCCCCACTGCATCCCCTCCATCCCCTCTACCAGGTTGTCCGCACTAAAGCTCCATGCCTTTGCTGATCTTTACTCTAGTGCCTTTCCCTGCCCTACCCCCCACAAGGCGCAGGAGAGATGCCCCCTCCAGGAAGTCCCCCTTTTTATCTCAGTCATACCCATGATGGCCACCACAGCCATGAGGACTGAGCTTTCCCTGAATGTCACACTTGAGTTCTCAGCCACCCTGAGAGGGGGCAATGCAGGTGGGGAAACAGGCTTGGGATAGCTAAGAGCCAGTGGCTGGCAGATCAAGGTTCTGACCCTCACTGGCCACCCTACAGCCGCCACACCACCTCATTCATTTCATCCTCCCTAGGACTGGCTCGCTGAGAACAGGGCCGTTGGCTCGCCTCTCCATCACCCTTACACTTAGAACAGCATCTCATGCAGAAAAGCCCCTGGAGAAGGTCTACCAGGGAGATAAGGAAGGAGTGAGGAATGCAGGGGCTCAGCAAGGAAGGAGTGTGGAAGTGTTGGCAGACTGGAATTCCAAGTCACCTGGACCCAAGGATGCTGGGAAGTGTTGAAACCTTGATGTCACCAGCATTTTATGTGAGGTCTAAGGCTGGAGACCCCTGTGGACTCCTCGTTGGGCCAGCTGCCTTGCCCTGTGCTGTGACCAGTGAGCCCTGTACCGGACCCTGGGGGGTGGGAACCTGGTGGAGAGGGAGCAGGCAGGGACACAGAATGGGTCAGTACAGAGCCTTCCCCAGTCATGCACATATCACATGCTACCACCTCCTAGCATATCCCCCACTCCATGAAATATGCCCATCAGTAGAGGGCAGGCCCCCCAGTCGGCCTCTCCTGTGTTCCAAAGGCCTGGTTGATGGTGTGTTCAGCATGAGTCAGCATTTGCATATGGCTGCCCAAAACCAGTGTGATCTTGCAGGGTAGACAGGTACTGGTCCCATCACCCTTGGAATGCGTGTCCACATGATGTTGGGAACAGGATGGACTGAACTAGTGTTCTATAAGGACTACAGAGCTGGGAGCTGGTATGGAAACCAAGGGAACCTGGAGCGGGCCCAGGCCTCCTGGGGGCCCCACAGGGAGCAAGGAGCAGAGTCTGCACAGCCTGCCTTTTCCTAGAATAGGACAGTGGGGGACCCATGTGATGTTAACAGGCCAGCAGGGGTCACTGAGCACCTGCGTCGGGCCGGGCACACCTGGACAGGTGCCACATGCCTGTGCCAGATAGGGACTCAAGGCCCAAGAGGTAGCTAGAGGACCCACGCCCCATACAAATGACAAAAACCAGGAGTGTGAGTCTTTGTGTACATTTTCTCCATTAAAAGCCAGCACCCTTTGTGAAGCTGGTATCCCTGCCTTCGCCTCACAGATATGGGGCTGGGGCACCAAGAAGCAGGCATTTTGCCCAGAGTGACACAGTCTAGAGGCAGTCTGTGCAAGGCGTCTCAGAGCAGGTAAGGGCCAGAAACAGGGAGTCACATAGAGGCAGGGGCTGGGAGAAGGATGGGAACACCCAGATCATGCAGAGCCAGTGTGCCCCGTGAGGGGTTCCTGATTTTGCCCCAGGAGCTCAGTTAAGAAATTTGAGGACAGAGAGGGTTTCAGAGCATGCTCATGCCCCTTCCCCATAGCTTGGCCCTCCATCCAGGGGTGGTCAGTGAATCACCACAAATAGGACCTGTGTCCTAACAGAACACCTGTGGTGGCCTATGAGGAGAAAACAGGAAGGACCCTGCCCTCCGGGCACACTGAGCAACAGGTGTCTTTCAGAGGGGGTGCGATGGATGGAGGTCTTTCTCTCACCTGCCTGCCCACAGTTCGGTGCTGCTGGAAAGTGACGTGTACATTACTGTACAGTTTTGTTAGGCTTATGGTAAAGAGATGCTGAAGGGTCCCCCACTCCACAATCAGGCCACCGCCCCTAGTGCGCCCCAAAGGCATCTAAAGTTGCAGATACACTGCACCCCAGACTGCATACTCTTACAGGTTGTGGAAGCAAGCTGCATGAGGCTCGGGAAGCTGGTACAGGCTTTGGCAGGAGGAAAGAGGGTTGGCAGACTGAAATGAGCCCCCAAGAAGGACAGATTAGAAAGACCCACAGCAGGCTGGTAGCCTGGGAGTCATTAGCCAGCTCCCTTACCTGTTCCCCTACCTTTCTTTAGAAACTATAGTGCCTTGGGAGGGCTGAGCAGTGCTCCCCCCAGTCATGGAGGGAGCCAGAATTCACTCAGAGAGGGACCCAAGAACCATGGCCTGGAAGACACCTGCTGGTCCCTCTCCCTCAGGCAGGCCAATGAACTCTCAAATCCGTGGGAGTCAGACATGCTAGAACAGGCCATGCAGGAAACATCTGGACCAACCCCTTTGCCTGTTGTGGGGCCCATTCCACTCATTTGCAAAGTGCAAGTGCTGTCCTTAGTATCCGTGCTTGGGTTCAAGGCTGGGTCTCTGAAGCAGCCCTCTGCAAGCTGCAAGCATGCAAGGAAACCAAAGTCAGCCCTGCCATGTCATAGCTCCTGGGCTTGACCTAGCAAATCGGGGAGCAGTGGTCACTAGAGGTGCTCCGCCTGGCACCTGGGGCTGTCCTGTGCACCACTAAAAAGCTAAGGGAACCTCCTGTGAGGAGGTAAGCCTCACGCCAGTGAGCACAGGGCCCGGTGGCCGTCGCATCTGCAGGCTGAATGGTCACAGGAGGCGCCCTGAGGAACCAAGTGGGAACAGATGTGCTGCAGGGCCCAGGAACCTGTCGGGCTGGCTGGCTGAGCCCAGGTCTGCAGAGAGGTCTCTCTCCCTCCAGCCCATGGAGCTGTTCCTGCACTGGGGCCCATGGTATCCCAGAGCAGCTCTGTGTGGGCAGTGCAGGGAGGGGGCCTGCTGCCAAGAGCTGAGAGGAGATGACAGACCCCCTGTGCCAGGGCAAGGGCAGTGAGTGGCATGGGAGAGCACCCACAGGGCAACAGCGGCCTCACACCAGCACCTTCCTTTCTCCTCGTAGTGGTCCTGACATTGAATGCCATGACCATCCTATTTTGTACATGAGGAAACTGAGGCCCAAAGAAGAGAAACGACTTATTCAAGGCTCATCAAAAACTGATGGTGACAGCAAACACCAGGCCTCTGGCCCCAGACCCTGTGCTTATAACCAGGGACAGGGATAGCACTTTTGTGACACCAGGAGAGCCTTCGCAGAGAATCAGAACTGAGGGGCAGCATTCCCCTCACCAAATGCAGGCTCCCTTTCACACCCCAGCTCACCCTGGCCATGGGCGTCAAAATGAAGCTGGTCCGTTCCAGGCCACCAGAGGTACTGAGAGTAGCCATATGCCAGGTGAAGGCCTCTGCTGCCAAGTTCAACACTAAGCAAAGACTCCACACTCACAGGCCAGCAAGCTCCTTAGGAACAGGTCATTAGGGGCACCTGGGTGGCTCAGTCAGTTGAGCATCTGCCTGCGACTTGGGCTGTGATCCTGGGGTCCTGGAATTGAGCCCCATGTCAGGCTCCCTGCTCATCGGGGAATCTGCTTCTCCCTCTCCCCTTCCCCCTCTCACTGGCTGTGCCTTCTCTCTCTCTTTCTATCTCAAATAAATAAAACCTCAAAGTTGGAGGGGCACTTGGGTGGCTCGATTTTTAAGCATCTGCCTTTGGCTCAAGTCATGATCCCAGGGTCCTGGGATTGAGCCCCACATTGGGCTTCCTGCTCAGTGGGAAGCCTGCTTCTCCTTCTCCCACTCACCCCTCCTGCTTATGTTCCCTCTGTCACTGTCTCTCTCTCTCTCTCTCTGTCAAATAAATAAATAAAAATCTTAAAAAAAAAAAAAAAGAAAGAAAGAAAAGGAACAGGTCATTACATTAGGTCCTGCTCAGTGACATCCACAGGCCACCTGAGGGAAAGCCTATTCAGTGGCATTGAGTGTATTTGGACCTGTCTGAATAGTTGTGGGTTTTTTTGTTTTTGTTTTTGTTTTTGTTTTTTTGGCAAATAGCCAAGAAATGACTTCTTTACCACTCCAGGGACAACATCCAGCCACCCAGCTCCCTCCACTGTCTGACATGGTTTATTACAGATCACTGATTTCTCACTGTTGGGTTGAGACTCCCACCATTGCCCACACTTCTGATAGGAATTGTGTGTTCCATGTTATTTATATGAATGAATGTGCAGACAAACCCCAGACTCTTAGAAAGGGCCATCTTGCTGGTGAGCAGGCCCTGGAGAGAGCTGGCTGAGTATCAGAGCCCCAGGCTGGCACTGCTGGGGGCTACTGGTGGGTGTGCTTTCTTCTAGGGGAGCCACCTATGACCACTGCTTTGCTGGCAGCTAGAGTGGTAAAGGCAAGGAGGGCTTCTTGCTGGAAGAGAACATGTTGGTAGAGACACAGGCTCTTAGCTGAGCCCTGGGAGTTGGCCTTTCCAAGCCTCCATCTCCCAATGCGTAAAATGGGTAGCACCCCTGTTTGCAGCACAGACATGCCCTGCAGGCTTTTCAGATTCGGGGTGCAAGAGGATGTCTGTATCAGGCTAACAGAAGTTTCACAGGACAAGAAGGTGATGTGCTAGCAATGATTCCAAAGCTGCCCCTGGCTTCATTTGCCCTAGGGGCCCAGCGGCCTGCTTGGACTGCGCAAGGATCGTGCCCAACCCTGGCTTACCACCTTTGGGACCCTCAGCAACAGCTAATGATACCAAGTGGGCAGAGTCACAAGGGAACTGGGTGGCAGGGGGAACCCCATCCAGGCCAAGGAGGAGAAGAATGGGGCCATAGCTGGTGTCCAAACACACCAAGGGCCAGGGGTTTGGGGAATGGGCAGGAGAGGCCCTAAAGACCAGACTGAGGGGCTGGGACTTTATCCTGGTACAGGGTACATAGCCAGACATGTGCTGCAGGAAGGTGAACAGGGGTGTGGGGGTGGGAGAAGTCAGGGGAGCTTCCGGGAAGAAGGGGCCTACAGCTCAGCTGCAGAGGGTGAATGGAACATGGAGAGAGGAGGAAGGAAGACGCAGAGGTGGGGCGGAGAGGTGAACCCATGGCACTCATTCCTCCCAAACTCACACTCATGTAGTTTCAAGAGTTACTGCCCAAAACATCATGTTCCTTTTACAATGCTCTGTGCTTTGAGGTGTCAGGACACTGCTCTGCTCACTTGTGATGCAGAAATGCACGTGTCGCAATGACAGGAGCACCAAGGGCTCTGAGTCCCCAGGGGTAGCCCCAGGGCCCCATCCTTCCCACGCACCATCTCCTGGCTTTGCCCGCCCCCCAACAGAGGAGCCTGGTGCAGCAGCAACACACATGTAGGCCACGAGCACCCAGGGAGCAGTAGGGGGTAACAGGTGGAGCAAAGCATTTAGCCCAGTGCTTCCTAAGCTCTGAAGCCCGTGTATGTTTCCACAAGCCGGTCTCTGGTCAATGTGTCCCCCAGGCAGTGCGGAATCCCACCTGACAACACTTGCACAGCCACAGTGTCTACACAGACAGATTTTGTGGTTATTCTTTGATGCCCATCATCTCCCAGGTGTGTAATAAATAATGGCCAGTGTGGTTACCTGTGGTTTGTCCCAAGGAAGAGAGAGCAGCAGGAAACCTGAGCCCCCAGATGCCAGGGAATCGAGCAGAGCCCCAGGATGGGGCAAGGGCCCCACGTGAGGGAGCCTCCCTTCTGTGGTCCTAGGCAGTAGCGATCCTCTCAGCATTTTGCAAGGCACTACCAAGGGCATGACTGCCTGTAAGGAAGTGCCTGAGTTCCCAGATTCCCAAGTAAGGCTTGGAGAGATGTCTAGGGTCCAAAAACTTGCCAAGAACTGTCAGTCAGGTGGAGGTTCATGTGGGACAGGAAGGACTGGTCAGTTGGGGCTGAAGTTAGGAACCCGGGCTGTGTGCTGAGCAGGAAGAGTGGCGAGGTGGCTGTGGGGTGGGAGGGGTCGTGTGGCCTGTTAACTGTCCCAGTGCCACAGAGGGCCTGCCCTCAAGGGACTGACCAGCAGAGGCCTCAGTGTGAACTCTGGCCAGCACATATGCATTATTTCAGCATGTTGGGAATGCCCTCCTGCCCCTCCACTGCCTGGACTCCACAGCCTGCCCAGAGCTGCTGGGCTCAGACCCGGTATAAGAGCGCCCCTGGCTTTCACCCCAGGGACCCAGCAGATACCCATTCTAGGACCCTAGCCATGTCCTGACTCCTCTGCCTGGCTCCCAACCCGTGAACCCCAATTCAACACCCAGGGCCCAGCCCTTGGGGACTAGCCTGCTAGGTTCCACCTGCTGGTGGCCAACCCATCCCCCACACTCCAAGTCCCAGACCTCTCTCTGGGCTCTATCACCTGGCATGAGAGCTGGGACCTGTCACTAGCCCTTAGGGCATGCTCAGCCAGTGTTTGCTCACTGAATTAATGCATGCGTGCTAATGACTCCATCTGTTATTTATCTGATGCGAAATTTGGGGTCAGAAGCACAGGCCCTGATTATGACATCATTCCTAAGAGAATTGATAGCTCTGTTAGGCTTTACAATGTGGCTTCCAAGAATCCATTAGAGCTAATTACTCCCCAGTAAAATGTGACATTCCTAGACCACCACTTATCTCACATTTGGGAACACTGTGGGGCTCCTCCAGGCACTGCTGGGGCTGGGGTTCCTTTATCTTGTTTCTACAGAAAGGTCACCGCCCCCCTTTCCCCCACCCTTTTCCCCCTTGGGGAAGGGACTGAGTCTTCCCCAACTCTCTCCCAAACCACTCACTTTCCAGAGTTTCTGGTATTCCTGAGCTCATTCTAAACAAGGCACAAGATCAGTTTTAGAAAATAGGAACTCCAAGGTGTCTATGGAATCCCAGGGCAGCTTCTCTGAGGTGGGAGAGTCATGACAAGTACCTCTGAGCTTCCTTTCCCCACTCGAGCTGCTTCCCTCTCAGCACTGGTGCTGTTCCATTATGTACCTCAGACAGTTCCAAATCTCCAGGAGAGTAGGGTTTCACTGAGGCATCCTCCTGGACACCCCCATCTGGGGTGACCTCACTTAGGCTAACAGCACTGCCCATCCATGCTGCAGTGAGCCTGAGCTCCTGGCCGTGGAACTTGGAGCACATTTCCCGTCTCCCCAAGCCTCAGTTTCTTCATCTGTAAAATGGGAATAGGAAGGTGCAAGGTCTGAACCAGCTGGCATGCTGTGGCCACACCATCAGCACCAGCTGTGGCTTCCTTCCTCATTCCCACACGACTGGTGATACAGTCTGGTCAGAGAGTCCTGAAACCCGACACCTCAGATCTAAACTAAACCAGTTCCGGGCTTTGTTTGGACATTTGGCTTGTTCATTTTATTTTGAAATGAAGGGTAGCTTTTGCCATAGTAACTCACCAGCAGTCCTTTTAGAAGCTAGAGTCATCGGTTCTCTGTGGAAACGGTGAGTTTGGGAGTCACACAGATGCGTT
Organism: Mustela putorius furo; assembly: GCF_011764305.1. Taxonomy (NCBI): domain Eukaryota; kingdom Metazoa; phylum Chordata; class Mammalia; order Carnivora; family Mustelidae; genus Mustela; species Mustela putorius. The sequence continues at coordinate 1,616,739 of NW_025422010.1, forward strand.
ATGTTCCTTAAAAACTCAGTCACTACAACCCATTTAAGGTCCTGAGATGGGGGTAAATAAGGGCCAGTGCCACTGGGGTCACTGAGCCTCCTGGGCCACTGTCCTCACATGAGCCCAAGATCCTGGCGGGGCACAGGGGATTGAGCCTTCCCCAACTCTCTAGATTGGAGCCTTTGGTTTGGAAGCACAGGCTCTCCACTCACAGATCTGGATGAGGACTGACGGTACCATGTGACAGCACTGAGGCTTGGAGGATGGGCCAGAGCTGCTGGCTGGGCAGGAGGCTGGCCACACTCAGGTTGAGGGAGACGTGATGGCAGCTCGGGCGCGTTGAGCTAGCACAGGACAGCAGGAGATGAGGCCCTCAGCTGTGAGTACGGAGTTGCCCGCGTCCCTGTGGCCAACGGACGCTGTGCAGCAGCCCCAGGCCGCAGAGAAGGGTCTGATGAAGCAGAACATCCCCTTACAAAGACCTGTCAGGGTGCCGCAGGTGGGACCAGCCCCCTCAGGGGCCCCAGAGCCTGTAGGAGGCAGGCAAAGACAGACTTGGCCTGGCAGAGGAAGGACTTCCCACCAGGAGGGTGGTATTTCCGGGGCCAGTGCCGGGCTGGGAGAGCCTGCCACAGGGGGCTTCCTCCCATCAGGGCCGCCAGCCTAGAGCCTTTCCATGCTGCATCCCCTGATTAACGCCAGCATTTTCCTGCCCACAGAGTCGGATGGCAGAGAGCCTGCGCCTTTTTGACTCCATCTGTAACAACAACTGGTTCATCAACACCTCACTCATCCTCTTCCTGAACAAGAAGGACCTGCTGGCGGAGAAGATCCGGCGTATTCCGCTCACCATCTGCTTCCCGGAGTACAAGGGCCAGAACACCTACGAGGAGGCCGCTGTCTACATCCAGCGGCAGTTCGAGGACCTGAACCGCAACAAGGAGACCAAGGAGATCTACTCCCACTTCACCTGTGCCACCGACACCAGTAACATCCAGTTTGTTTTTGATGCGGTGACAGACGTCATCATACAGAACAATCTCAAGTACATAGGCCTTTGCTGAGGAGCCGGGCTGGCCAGTTTGCCTGTGGCGAATCCCCTGGGGTGTCACACACCCCCACTCGTGCTAGGGAGACCCAGCCCAGGGGCAGAAAACAGGGGAGGCCTGATGAATGTCCCCTCCGCCCCTCCACCTCCTTGGCCCCCACGTTTCCGCAAACATAAATATATATGGATAGATTGCTAGGTAGGTAGACACACACACACATGCACACACACACAGTCTGGAGATGGCCAAGTTCCCCAAAGTGTTGGAGCCTCTTGAAGACTTAAGCAGCTGTCACCAAGTTCACTACGAGCCCTTCCTGCCCCTTCACCTTGCCATCCCGAGTTGGCCCCGCTCTGCATGGGGTGGGGGGGGGAGGTGTCCCTGTGGGACTAGGAGGAGAGGCAGCTGGGTCATCTGGAGGAACACCAGGTCTGCCCAAGCTTCGGATTGGGGACCTTGCTACTGACCGGAAGGGAGGACGAGAGCAGGGTCCGTGCGCCTTCCCTGCTGGCCACGCCTACTGCTGGCCTGCTCTGTACCATGTTGGTTCTGGAACCAGGGTGCGAGGCCAGATGACACCACTAACCAGACCTCTAGCCACTCACAGCTCTTTTTAAACAGCTTCAGAATATGCAGCAAAAATCCACACAATAACAGGAGTGGCACGATTTGTTTCGAACTCGGCCAGCTGGATTCCAGCTTTTCTTCTACCAGTCTGATGTTTTATAAATGAAACCCTGGTTTTTCTTCTCCTCTGACATCTTTTTTTTTTTTTTTTTTTTTTTTTTGGCCAAATCTCGTGGTGTTTCGCAGAATTATGGAAAATTTCAAATGCAGTTGAGTATTCTTTTTTAAAATGCAGATTTTCAAAACATATTTTTTTTCAGGTGGTCCTTTTTGTGTCTGGCTTGCTGAGTGTAAAAGTTGTTACCTGGATGAGCCTGTCCCTCTGCTCCCGAGCGACACTGGGGCTGACGGCCACCCTGTGGCAGCCTCATAGGGCCGCGTTGTACATAAGCCCATGCAGCGTCCTCCTGTTTCCGGTGCGGTTTCTGCTTTGTTTTTATTTCAGAAAATAAACGTGATGTATTTCAAGAAGGTTCTTCACCGAGGAGCGAACAAACAGTAGCTAAATGTCTTGGTGTTTAAAGAGTAAATTATTCGTGGCTTTGCAAGTGGAGGAAGGGGAAGCGAGAGATGGGGCCCCAGCCCCTGCATGCCCTGCACCCAAGATGGGCCGAGAGCTACGTCGACTCCTGTGAAGGCTCAGCCGGCGTTGTAGCCTGAGGGAGGCCCTGCTGGGACCTTGCACTCTGGCCCTGCCTGTCCCAGGGCCTGTGGCACCTGCCACCATGGAAGGACCTTAGCCCAGGGCTGCATGTAAATATGAAACCCCTGCCATCAAGAGGGAAGGCACCGCCAGAGCCCTTGCCAAACCTCCTTTTCTCTCAGCCTCTGTTCGGTATCCGTATGTCCAAGGTCAGTGTGTAGGATCACAGCCAAGGACTTTAAGAGATGTACGGAGGGAAAGAGGAGCTGGTGATTGTATGAAAGTTAAAGATTGTCTACTTTAAGAAAATAAAATAACCTGAATGAGCTGAGCCTCGTGCTGCCGTGCTGTGAGTGTGAGCGGCTGACCTGTGAGACAGTGTCCGGAGACACGATCCAGGCCCAGCTTGCATTTTCCTCTCCCCTGATCCACACATTCAGGCACAATCACTTTGAAATGAACATCAAGAATAAACAACCTTGGGGTGCCTGGGTGGCTCAGTTGGTTAAACAACTGCCTTCGGCTCAGATCGTGATCCTGGAGTCCTGGGATCAAGTTCCGCATTGAGCTCCTTGCTCAGTGGGGAGCCTGCTTCTTCCTCTGACCCTGCCCCTTCTCATGCTCTCTCACTCTCTCTCTCTCAAGTAAATAAATAAAATCTTAAAAAAAAAAGAAAGAAAGAAAGAATAAACAACCTCAAGTGGGGAAAGTGTAAGAAAAGGGAGCCCTGCCAGGCCCATGTGTCTGGAGGGCCTGAGGTTTGGGGGTGATGATGGCTCTAAGACCCCCGCACAGCATCCCCAGGCTGCAGCATCCCCCAGAACCCTCCCAGCCTAAAGACACCTCTGCCAGAGTACAGGAGGCGGACAGCCTGGAGGGTGCCAATAATGCCCAACCATGAGGGTGGGGTCCTGCAGGGGGTGAGGAGGAGGGGTCCCTCACCATCTCCCCATCTGCTGACACTGACTTGTGTGGTTAGGGGCATCTCCATGTACTGGAGAGCACTAATTAGGAGTCGAGTATGTTTGTTCACCCTGCACCAAGCATCTTACACATTATTTTAACACCTGTACCACACAGCAGGTTGTTAGCTGTGACCCGTTTTACAGATGAGAAAAGGTGCTCAAGTCAAGGTCAGGGACTGGTGGAGCAGAGAAGTGTTTCCCACAGCCTAGCCCTGCTCCTGATCACTTTGCACCCAGACAGCGTCCCACAGGGAAGCGCAGAGCCACTCTGCACCTCCTCCTCAAATCCGGGACCTACACAAAGCTCTGAGTGAGGACCAGCAGGTGGGGAGATACACATTACAGGGACACAAGTACAGATCAGGCTCTCTCCCTTCCCCACCCCGAGCCCTCATGGGGATTCCCTTCACACCCTCCCACATCACCAAACAGCAAAAACCCAAGGGGACTTTTGTATAAGAAGAAATAGCGTAATCTTGGGGACTTATTTTATGCTTTTAATGCCAACTGTGAAAAGAGCAGTAATTTCACCATGAGCATCCTTCAGCCAAAAATACATAGCTAGAAGGAAAATAGGATTCTGCCTTCCCTCCTGATGTGCTCAGGGGTGGGAGGTGGCTTCCCTGGGCCAGCGCTCCCAGTTCCCAGAGTCCAGTCAGCCGACTCTCCCAGGGCCCCATCTCCACTGCAATCTGTCTGCACTGCATTTTTTTTTTCCTTTTACACCTCTGTGATCTGCTACATGGACTGCCCCTCCCTGCCTCATTTCATCAATGACCCCTCCGACAAGTATGTTTCCCATACTCTCCACTTCCACGACATTTTGGAGACCAAGTGCCTTTCATTTTCATGTCGTACGTTGCCTATTTTTATTGAAGTGTAATCGACATTCCATCCTTTTAGTTTGAGGATTCAGTACTTCAATATGTGTTATGAAATGATCCCCATGAGAAGTCTAGTCACCCTCTGTCTGTGCTGGTTCTTCCTCTGGTGGGCCTGCAACATCCCCCTTTTTCTCTGCTCATGATCCAAGTATGTCCTCCCCATGCTCGTGTCCAAGATGGCCCATCTCTTGGGGCCCAGCCTGCCGGATGTTTGATGTCCCCTCCCTCCCACATTCCCCTGCATGAAGTACCCATGCCAGGGCAAGGTAGGAAGGGGCTCTGGCCCACCTTCTTCCTCCACTGTGCCCAGACCATACCCAGTATGGAGAAGTCACCTGCTAAGCTAAAGGTCCAGGAAAGGTCCACCATAAGTCAGAGGGAAATGAGCTCTGGGACCAGCAGTAGAGGGGTCGGCCAGAGGAGGCCAGAGTTGGCAGGAGGGCTAGCCTAAGAGGAGAGGTCTACCCTGTGCAGGAGGAGCTGACCCAGCCTCACCATCTGCAGGTAACTAACAACAGCCCAGGTCCCATGATGCAGCCAAAGACTCCCTCTCCTAGGGCACACCTACCATGTGGGCTCTGGGGGAATCGCCATCTGCCCCTATAGCTCTTATGGTCACCTGAGACAGAGCAATGGGTCACTGACAATAATCCCAGCTGTCCTTGGTGACTGCTCACCGCATGGCTCTGGGCTGAACCTGGTATGCAGTCACCTGATTCAATCCTCCCCAGCTCCTGAGAAGCCAAGATTACTGGCTCTGTATTATAGAGGGAAAGGCAGAGACCTGGAGTGGGGGGATGACTTCCCAGCATCACACAGTGTATCAAGTGACCTGACCAGGCCTGGGTCCCCAGGGCTAGTGCTCCATCTGTCCACCCTCCCTGGAGCCCATGCAAGGCCCTGGCCATCTAGGACAAATGGGTATGGGGTGAGGGTCTGCTGCCTCAGGGGCAAGTGCCGGGAAGAGCTACAGTCCCCCATGAGGATGAGGGGGCCCCACCAAGGCTGGACGGCACCCTGGGCGCTCGCCTAAGAGATGAGCTGGGTGAGGGGTTTCAGTGCTGATGTAGGTCCAAGGCCAGGGGCCAGCTGCTTCTGCCCTGCAGAGTCACCAGAAGGACTTGACCCGCTTTGTGTAATGAGCTGTCCTCAGCTGCCTGGGAATATGAAAGCCTTGTGGAGAGGGCTGAGAGAGACTGCCTGCTCCAAGAGAGCCCAGAGGGATAGCTGCTGGGATGGTGACCTACCTTGACTGGGCCAGACAGGGAAAGGCTCTCCTGGCTGGAGAAGGCCAGTAGATGGGGAGGGTGAGAGGAGACAAGGCTTCAGGCAGGTGCACCAGGCTGGGAACCAGGTGGACACAGCCCCCGTTTGTGGGCATCATCCTTTGCTAAGTCTGGGAAGGGAGCACAGACTGTCAGGCTGAGGACATGCTTAGGGCCACCACACCCTGTCCTGAAGGCAGGTGAGAAAGGACAGGCCCACCCCTCTAAGGCAGCCAGCCCCCTTCCTGCATTCTGTGGTGTCAGAGCCAAGAGGAGCTGGGGTTGTTCCAGGCCACCTCCCCAGGCAGCCCCTGAAGAGAGAAAGGAGTGCAGTAGCTCATCTGCCCAAGACTGCCTGTCTGAGGCACACTGCAGAAAGGGGGAGAGCACCGTGTTTTGCTTCTTCAGAAAACCCTCTCCCTAGGCTTCTGCCACTCCCACCCCTTCAGCTCCGAAGTCCCCCCACACCTCAAGATTCCCAAGATCGGAACTGCATCTGACAGCAAGCCCTGTCCCTCCCCAGGCCCACACTGCTCCTGTCTGAGGCTTAGGAGCCAGTCTCCACAGGAGAGGACTGAGCACAGCCTCTCTGCCTCCCTGGTGGGTGCTGGCCCCTGGGCAGGGAGGGGCACCTACTTTTACCCCCCACAGCCCCATGCAAGCCAAGGCTGCCTACAGTGTGTCAGACTGAACAGTCTCTGCATCATGCTGCTGCCACAGCTGGGCCAGCAGCTCAGAGCTCAGTCCAGACTCACAGATGCACCCAGTCACCCTGGTTCCAGGCCACCATCAGAGGGCCCAAGGGGCCTGGGCCGTGGCCAGTGGGGCTGGTAGGGAGACACTTCTAGGGCCTGGTACTATTCAGCTGCCTCCCAAAATCCAGTTACAGAAGAATCCTCGATTTTGACATTAGTGTTCTCTCCTGTAACGCCAGCCACAAAACAAGACCCATTTCTGTGTGTGGTTAGCAGAAATGAGGGAGCCAACAGAGATTCCCCCAGAATTCCCAGCGGTTACCCAGGGCCCGCCTGGCAGGGAACCTGGGCTGGAGGCTTCTGCCTGGCGTTTGCCTCCATAATCCTGCTTTCCCTTCGCCTGACTTGCAGCACCCCAGGACCTGGCCAGGTCAGGCAGTCATCGGTCCTATGGCACCCCCTGCTGGTTACTCTGGGAAACCACAAAGCTCACCAGATCCCTCCAGGCCCAAGGACTCAAGAGGGAGGACCTTCCCCCCTTCCCCTGCAGGTAGCTCAAACTACAGAGGGACACGGACGGAGCAATTGAGGCAAGGTGGCTGGACCAGATCAAGGGTCCAACATGGTTGTTGAATTGATGAAGGAGGGAGGGAGCTAATTGCCACAAATAACTAAAAAATGATCCTTTAAAATATGGCATAAAGGCTACTAACACCAATATCTATTGAGTGCTGGGCACGCGGCTAGGTGCAGAGGGTGCCTTTTGGCGTGGCAGCAGATAGAAAACCTGTACTGATGACCACCAGCCGGAGAGCCAGCTGAGCCCAGACTATGCCTCACACAGGCACCCAGACTCCCATGCCCCATGATAAAGCCGAAACTACTGCCCAAGATCACACACTGGTTAAAAGTACACCCATGAAGAAGATGCACCCACCCCACCCTGAGACCCAGTGAGGACACCACCTGGGACACAGCCACACTGACCATACCAGAAGCCACAGTGCTCAGAGTCCCCCCAGGCAGACTTCTTGGGGCATCTGCCCTAGCCTATGTCTCTCTCTCCCCACCAACCACTGCTACACATCCCTCACCAGAGTGTCCCAGGCCTCCCTTGCAAGCACCTCACAATGAGCAGCATCTAAGGAAGGCTGTGGTTCAGGGTGTTGCTTGCTCCTGGGGTCCCCGGTAAGGCTTGTCCCAACCATGGTCCCCCTACTCTTTGCGATGTGCCCAGTGCTTGTGGCTACCAGAACAATTTTGCGGGAAGGAGACAGAATCAGGCCCTCCCCACCAGAACACAGATTACCATAGAGTTTTTGTAGCTAAGACCAGACTGGCAAGGTCTAGACAAGAAGACCTGTAAACAACAAACAAACAAACAAAAATCCAGGCCAGGTACCTTCACTAGCTAAATGTGAAAAGCAAAACTCTTACACTTCTAGTACAAAATAGGACAGAATATCTTCATGAGCACTGAACACACACACACACATACACGCAGAAGGAAAGACTGGATAAAACCAACTACATCCAAATGGAAAACTGCTGGGCTAATGAACAAACAAACAGTGAAAAGCCATGCAACAGCCCAGGAAATGTCATTTGCAATATGTGCACATAGCCAACGAAGGATTGGAATCCAGGATGAATGAAACACTCCCTCAGATCAATAAAAAAAAGAAAAACAACTCAACAGAATTCTCAGGCTCCAGGGAGGCACCTGGCAGGAGAGGCAATGCGGGTGGCGCCAGGCAGAGGAAAGATGCCTCCTCTCCCAGCCACAGGGTAGGCAAAGCCATACAACAGTGCAACAGCACAGCATACCTAGAGGTTGCTGTTGAGGGTGCACAGCAGGCTATCTCCTGCCTGGAGGAGGGAGGGCGGGGAAGCAGTGGCAATATCTGGCCAAGCTGAAGGCCGTGCATCTCCCGCCTCCACAAGGATGCTGTCCTCCAGCAGAGGGCTTGGAGGGACTCCAGGAAAATCTGAGCAGGAACATTCGGGATCAGAAACAACCAGCCTTCCCCCCTGAGCCAACCAGGGGTAAGTGTATTGAATGTCAGCGTTACGTTCAAACAGCAGAAAGGTATGCAACAGTTAAAACAGTCAAACAGAGCCTGTGACATGGCATGGCTAAATCTCAAAATTATAACATTACGTTAAGTGGCAAGGGGATGCATTCAACCAGATCCATTGGCATTGAGTTGTAAAACATGCGGGACGAGATCTCTGTATGACTACATCCTTGGTAACATATAAAGACGTCCATTAGGGATATAGTCAGAAATTACTGGGGGCTCCAGGGAAGGCAGGAGAAAAGTTGCTGGGTGGGGAGGTTCACAGGGTGCTTGGACTATTATTTAAAAAAAAAAAAAAAAAAGCAAATGGGAAATACAGTGAAATGTTAAAACTTAGCAAAGCTGTGATGGTACATGATGTTTACTCTCATTATCTCTGTATTTCTCCGAAGGCTTAAACAGATCGCGATAATTTAAGAGAGCTGGCTGGGAGCTCCACACCCCAAGAAGGAGCATTCCTGTGTGGTGAGCACAGGGCATTCATTCAGCTCAGCCCTGAGCGCCGGTGCTTCACAGACACCCCACTCTCCCAGTGGCCCTCAGTCATGGCCTCGAGAGAGAGCCAGCCAAGGTGCGTTTGAGAAAGTTACATGTGCCAGCTCCCAGAGACAGATCCCGTTGGCCTGGGACAGGGCCAGGGATAAGTTCAGCCTTTCAAAAGACCACCAGAGGGTTCTGTGGTCTGGCCTAATGTGTTCCCTAACATCCAGTTTGGCCCAGCTGGAAGAAGTCTTACTTCCCGGATGGGCAGCAATCCTGGGACCCCAAGGGCTCCGCTCCTTTGCCCTACTTCGCGGAACCTCATCCCATTAGTCAGTTCTCTCTGGGCCCTCAACTCAGCGAGAGCTCATGCATGGAGGTGAGTGTTTATGCCACGTTTCATGCAGGGCGATGTGCAACACGCTTGGCGAGCATCTTCTCACTTGCCCTCGCTTCCCCATCCAGGGGCAGGCAAGGAACCAGGGGAAGGGCAGAGAGAACCCCGGGCCATCTCAGTCCTGGGCTATGACAACTTTTTGCCCACCTTTAACTTAAGTCACCCCCATAAGGCCTTGATATCACTCCTCTCTGAATGAGACCCCTGTTTAAAAAAATGTTCATTGCACCACGTGACATGGCGGACATGAACCTGACACAAGTCTGTCACCCTGGACTCTGCATCTAAATCTAAGCAGAAACACTCAACCAAGGGGGACCTCAAGCCTGGTGGGGGAGGGGCAGGCTTCCTTTATTCCTTAAACATGCTATGGCACACTTCGCAAATGAGGACATTTATAGGGCTATAATCATTAGGGAAACACAAATTAAAACCAAAATGAGACCAAACACCCACCCCCCCCCCCAAAATAGCTAAAATAAAGAGCCAGGAAAGATCAAGTGTGGGTGAGGATCAAGGGCGTGTGCTGCTGATGGGAGTGCAAACTGGTGTAAGTGTTTTAGAAAACCATCAGTGGTAGCTTCTAAAGCTGAACATAAAGCTGTCCTAGCCACAGCAAGTCCCCTTCCAGGTGTGTCTCAAAAGAAACGCCTCTCTATACCCATCAAAAGACACTCACAAGAATGTTTATGGACACTCTGTTCTTGGGAGCCATTCGCTAGAAACAATTCAAGTGTCTGTTGGCAACAAAGTGGGTAAAGAAACTGTAGTGTACTCATATGACGTGAATAACATAGTCCAGCACAAATTGTCAAAAATCATACATGGATCTCTGCGATAAAACGCTGAGCACAGAGAAAGCTAGAAACCAGACATTACAGGATGAATGTTTCCACTTAGGTAAAATTTAAGAAAAGGCATAAAACAACCTACAGTCTCATGTACAGGAGATACTGTTTCCCTTTGGGTGAGGGGTAGTAACTGGTCTGGGGCACGTGGGAAGTTTTTAGAGTGGTGGTGATGCTCTAGAAATTTCTCAGTCTGTGTGGAGATTCCATGGCATGTTCACTTAGTACAACTTAATAAAACATTCATGTACAATTTGTGCCTTTTTGATATGTATGTTGTACCTTAGTAAAAGCATAACTTTTTTTTTTTTTAAACATGCTCTAGACTGTGACCTGCAGCATGGCGCATGAGTGACCCGGAGAGGAGACCAAGGGGCCACCTGAGTGCCCACAGAGAGCCTACCTGAGGGCAGCTGGGCCACGTGCTTCAACGCCAGGTGCAGATTCTCTCGGCAGGCTACCTGAGGGTCGTTCAGCAGGTAGGACAAGGCAAGGAGGACATCGTGCTCTAAAAAGCCCTCTCTGGGGAAAAGAATTCAGATTTAGACACAGTTAAGACCATGCCCAGAGAGGATCCAGTAAGACCAAGGAAGAAGTTGCCCACCCGCAACAGGCATGGACCACGTTCCTCTGGCTTCCAGGGAAAAGAGAAAGGCCAGAGGTGGGCAAGCCATTACACCAACCCTAGAGGCCATGAGAGCGGTGTGGCTTGTGTGCCAGTGGAAGGAATCACACGTTGGAATCACACAGCTCTGTCCCTTCCTTAGCTAGGACTCCAACTGCTCTGTGTGCCCCTGGATTCTTCCTTTCACTCATCTGAGTGTCAGTCCTGTTATCTGTAAAATGGGGATGAGGCAGCAGAATCCCACATCTGACCTACCCTGAACTTCAGGGACCCACCCACCAGGGCACACACCCACCGATGCTCCAGGCTCTGCAAACCCTGTCCCTCGAAGCCCCTGCCTCTCCCCCAAGCTGAATGGGGGGCTTGCCAATAGCCAGGGGCTTGCCTCCAAGCCTATGTATGCCTGTTACACTGCTTGTGATAATTATATAAGTTAATTAACTATTAGATAAGCCAATTAGATGTGAGAAGAGGTTTGTTGGTTTGTTTTTGGTTTTGTTTTTTAATTTCCTTATGAAAACAAAGTTGATTGCTTTGGGAAGACTCAAAAGTGAGTCTTAAAAAAAAAAAGTGAGATGACTATAAATTCTAGAAGGCTTTTACATGCAGATTACTCCATTAATGTCTTTGAGTTCTCTGCTCTATTGGAAAGAAACTCAAGCTGCAAATTAGCTGATATTATAGGTGTGGTTTAAGCAAAAAAAGATGACGGGAAATATCAACCAGTGGGTCCACACCCAAAAAGAGGTCTGGGTGGCACACCAGGATTGGTGAATGCCGAATTATTTGTGTCTGGGGTTAAAATGAACAGTTTAAAGGGAATGTACAATTTCTTCAATTGCTGGCTTTATGACTTTTTTTTTTTTTTTTAATAACTAACTCACTGCTGGGGCCAAGCACATGTGGTGTGAGGGCTTCTGAGCTCATATCTCTCAGGGCTGAGCTCAGTGAGAACTCAGTGTGATGCCCTTGCCCGCCCAGGACCTAACACAGGAAGTGCCCAACCAATCATGCTCATGCCATTGTTGGCCAGGATTTAACCTACAGTGAGTTCTGAGTCATTCTGGGACAAGAAAATCCTAGCGGGGCACCCAAGTTGCAGGGGACTTCCCTGACTGCCCATCATGAGAGGGCCTCTTCAGTCAGTTCTGGTCACCCACTCCCTGTCATTCCTGCTTTGTAAGGCTGGGGTGTTTGCCTTGAGGGCATCTGCCTCCCTCACCTGCAAGTGAGCTAGAGGTAGCCAGGGCAGCTAGGCCTCCTGGAAGGCTCTCCCATTTGTGGGCTGTTATACCGACAGACTCCTCTAGGTGACAAGACATCAAGCCCCAGGCTACTGCCCCCATCCTCTCTTCCTGTTGCTGCCTGTATGGGTACAAGAGGTACAAAAGTATCCTCATGACCAGTTACTTAGAGCTTGCCAGGCTCCACAAGCTACTGGCTTTAAGTTATAGGCTCACCACAGAACTCAGGCAAACTCCAGAAATCAGCCTCTGTTACTTTGGGCCCTTTGCATTCTTCGTCTACCATGCTATGGTGGAACAAGCCACGGTATCTAGAGTATCTCCTCACACCTGGAGGTTGCAGTGGGAGGGATGGCAGAACCTGAAGGACAGTGCAGGCCAGGCCAGAGTAGGTCTTTGGTCAGTGATATTTGCTTCACTGCGTGTCACCCCATCCAACCCTGCCACCATGGCCATGTCCAGGAATCTGCACCCCCCCCAACCTCCTACTGCCACAAAACAAACTGACAGGCACCCCCACTAGGCTCACAAGTTCCTTGTACCTGCCCAAGCTCCAGGCACCTCTCCCCACAGTGTCTGTCAGCTCTTGTGGGCTAACCATTTAATGTCCACATCAGGTCAGAGAGAGAAAAGAGGAGTAGGAAGAATGAGAGGCTCTTCAGTCCTCGATGCTCCTAAGTATTAAAGCACTTGCCTTGGGTCTGTCTCAGGTAAGCACAGCAACACATTTAACCCCCTGCCCCCACGAGCAGGTGCAGAAGAGGACAATGAGGTACAGAGAGCTTGGGGAGAGGCGGGACTGAGCAACCTTACATTTCGTGAGATGCCCTGACACCACTGAAAGGATCTCCAGCTTCTGCAAAGGGGCATCTGTTGTTTACATCAAAGCAGCCAGAAGATAGTGAGCACCCTGCCCTTGATTCCTTCTTTCTGGGTGCATGCACCCTGGGCAGCAGCACCTGGGCAGGGCTCCGGGGCTGTTTGTGATTCTCCGCGCTGTTTGCAGCACCAAGTAAAACTAGTCATCCCAGGTCAAGAGTGTGAACTAAACGGATATGGGAAAGCACCTCCACCCTCCCCTCGACACACACACAGACTGACAGACAAAAATTCAGAGATTCAGGGTCATCCAAGGGCCTGCCACCCAGGGGAGGGCTATGGCTCCCAAGCATGACATGGGTTTCCAGAGACAGCTGCCCACCTGCCCACGTTATGGGTCGCCATGATGTGGAGCACCTCGGTGGTCTTTATCCGCACCATGTCATTGCTATCCTTCAGCAAAGCTTTCAGGCTCTCCAAGCAGCCTACAAGGCACAAAAATCTTTAAACACTTACCAGTCTCAGAAATCAACTCACCTGGAAGTCAACAAGTGAGCCAATGTTGGGCAACAAAAAACTACTGCTGCTTTGGGGGCTGAGGGAATAGTGTCAGTTGCGAAGTAGTTCCAACTTTACCCAAGGGGTCTCTGTGTGCCAGAAAGGCTTGCACCGGGGACTGTGTTATCTAACCCCCTGCACGTTTCCAAACAATGCTTTGTGTCTCAGTCCACTGCAGGATTAAGAAAATGGCCTTCGCATTTGGGGAGACTGAGGGTCAAATTCTCACCTCTGTCCCAAAGTGGTCATGTACCCTTGAATAGGTCACACATAGAGATGCCAGGTTGTGCAAATAAAAATCCAGCTTTATTTATTGATCTGCCAACCCTAGCCTTGTACCCCTCCTCTGAACCTCCAGTTTTCTTATCTGTCAGTTTTTTTTATCTTCCCTCCCAAGGCAGGTGCTATCAGAATTAAGATAACATAGGCAAAAAAAAGATAACATAGGCAGTGCACCTGGGTGGTGCTGGCCCAGAATCAGGCTTATTAAACAGCAACTCTTAGTACTGAAGTTCTACCCGGTGTCCTAGGCCTTGGTTCCAGGAACCACAGCCAAATCTGGAATCAACTGGCCCTTCAGTCCTAAAGCTGGAGGGAGAAGCCGCAATTCGTCCAACAGGTGCCTCATCTGGGAAACGTGTGACCATGTCATGAAAATCACCTCAAGCCTTATTTTGATAATTAGCAGAGTGGGACACAAGGGACAGAGTTCCCAGAACTGTGTAGTTTTAGTAAGGCGCGAGCCTATCTTTTGTGACAGTCTCATGGATGAGATAGATAAACAGCACTGTTTGGTGGATCTGTGGCCACATGGTTGAGCCGTAGCAGAGGGGACAGACTTGTGGCTCTCGGTGGGATGCTGGTGTGTCTGAGCAAGGACGGATTGACAAACCCAGAGGGTCACAGTGAAGGGGCCAGGTCACCTCAGCCCCTTCCACTTCTGGCTACTGTGTCTGTCCATCCAGACCCCAGTCATGGTCACCTGGGCTGTGACACTCACCTATGTCGATGGCCACATAGACATGCTCAGGGTCGTGCATGAGGTCACAAAGTGCCATGAGGGCTTTCTGCCTCGTCAGCAGGTCGTCTGACTGCAGCTCTTCGTTGAGCTTGGGCAGGGCCCGACAGCCATAGGCAATGGAGGCCTGGGCAGGGTTGATGTCAGGGGGCAGGTACATGGAGATCCGGGCATGGGCCATCCTTCCACGCCTGCAGAGGACAGTTCTCTAGCTCTCAAAACAAAAGTACTTCAGAACCACTGATTAAGAGAAATCAAAAAGGTGTCATTATTACCACTGGGATTTAGAAGCTACTTCTCATTTGATCCTCGAAACTGTAAGGGCAGTCAGGTGGGTATCTTTACTTTATTTCTTTTTTTTTTTAAGATTTTATTTATTTGTTTGAGGGAGAGAGAGTGAGAGAGAGCAGGAGGAGAGGGACAAGCAGACTCCCCGCTGAGCAGGGAGCCCGCTGAACAGGGAGCCCAATGCAGGGCTTGATCCGAGGACCCTGAGATCACGACCTGAGCCAAAGGCAGAGAAACAACCGAATAAGCCACCCAGGCACCCCCTTTACTTTCATTTTATGGTTTAGCAAACTGAGGCTAAGAGGAATGAAGGAATCTGCTCAAGGTCACAATAAAGGTAAATAGCAGCCCAAATTGCAAACTCCAGAGCTCTCCCATGCTTAATGAAAGAGGGACCACCAATGCTTTACAGGATGGTCCTTGGGTCAAAGGCACCAAAGAGACAAAACAAAACAAACCAGCAAACACGAATGTGGTCACCACAGATGGTGCTATCTTATGCCAGCATCATCTAGTATCTAACCCAATTACTCCAGGATTTGTGTTATCCCAATCTTACAAAGGAAGTAGTTGAGGTCTGAGGGTAGGAGATGGCTTCAGGTTATGGAACTGAGAAGGCCAGGAGCCAATGTTTAAATCAAGGTCTAGTTCATTCATCTATCAGGGACCCATATTCAGATGCTGCTTCTCCTTTTTTTTTTAAAGTATTTTTTATTATGATCAGTTAGCCACCGTATAGAATAGTATTCAGATTCTTCTGACACATCCACAGAAAAAGGAATTAAGCTTAAAGTGTGATATAATTTTATTACACACATACACACTTGGAGCGACTGTAGGTGGTGTGGCTCAGTATAGCTGACCCTTGAACAATACAGGTGTGAAATGCATGGGTCCACTTACACATGGGTTTTTTATAAAACGGTACTCTTTTTTTAGTTGTTTTTTTTTTTAAGATTTTATTTGTTTATTTGACAGAGATCACAAGTAAGCAGAGAGGCAGGCAGAGAGAGAGAGGAGGGAAGCAGGCTCCCTGCTGAGCAGAGAGCCTGATGTGGGACTCCATCCCAGGACCCTGAGATCATGACCTGAGCCAAAGGCAGAGGCTCCAACCCACCGAGCCACCCAGGCGCCTCTAAAACGGTACTTTTTTTACACACTACACTTTGCACATATTTTTTACATAACTACTGAATGTATTCTCTCCCTGATACCCCTCTTACTAACATTTTTAAAAATCTAGCTTCCTTTATTGTGAGAATATAGTATAGTATACAATAAATATAACATACGTGGTCATCGACAGTGTATGTTATCGGTAAGGCTTCTGGTCAACAATGGACTTAGTAATAGTTAAGGAGGGAGTCAAAAGTTATAAGTGGATTTTAGATTGTGGGGGAAGGGTAGTGTTGGCACTCCTGACCCCTATGTTGTTCGAGGGTCAACTGTAATTAAGAACGGGGTCCAGACCTAGGCCGCGGGTGGCCCTTGACAAGTTACTTCTATCTGTGTCTTTCTACTGCTGCAAAAGGAAAGTGATAAGAACACCTCCTTCCTTCCCTGCCAGAGTGGTTATAGGAACTGCTGCTACCCAGGAGCCTGGCACAGCAGTCTCTGAATATGTCCTCTGTGGCTACTGTTAAGGGTGGTAGTGGTTCCTGCAATTAGTCCCATTGACAGTCCCAGCCCTGTAGGAATGCTCAGCTTCGGTAAAGGAGGTGAGCCTGACTTTGATTCTGGACACCAAGTGACCCCCCGGGGCAAGAGGAGAGGGGGCCCTGGCTAGGAGGAATGTGGCCTTTTCTGGGCTCTCCGAGCTAGGAGTAGTGGGTGCTGGGGACAGGGTCCTGCCCTCTTCTAAGGAGCATGGGTTAGGGAGGTAAGAGGACGAGAGACCGGTGTGAACAGGGAGGGGTGAATCTGGGGACCCCCACTCCCACCCCGCCCCATCCCTCTGGCGGCGGCTGGCTCACCTGCCTCAGCCCGGGGTCCCGGAAGCGCTCGCCCGTTGCCAGGCGACCGGTTGCCAGGCTACCCGACAGCGCCAGCAGCGCCCACCGCGCAGGCGCGAAGGGCCCCGAGGCCGGAACCAGCTGTAAAGTGCGGACAATGATGCTTTACAGGGTTACGGTGAAGAACAAAGGCGGCTCAGCTTTGTTCATGGTACAAAAGGGAAGCGAAGTGACTGTACTCTGAATTGAACCCTGCATGCCTTTAATCCTCAGAGTAAACTTGGGAAGTGATAACATCCAGTTTACCGACAAACTTCAGAAAAAGGTTCAGTAGCTTCCCCTAAATTACCCTGGTCTGATCCCTGAACTGTCTAGCCCTGGCTCATGCTCCTTGATCTGCAATCTGATTACCTGCTAATGACACAGATCAGCCCCGCAGTGGAGCAAACACAGGGCTGGCTGGAGCAATTGCTCTTGAAAGCAAGCCAGACCCATCCATCAGCTGCATAAAACCCTCCCATGGCTTTCACCTGGTCTCAGGACACAGTCCAAACTCCTAGCCTGCTACCCAAAGCCCTAGCTCATGACCTCCTTCAGCCATGCTGGATTCTTTTAATTTCCCAAATGGTCAACTCTTTCCTGCCCGATGAGATGCTTGTAACACTAACCACTTCTTTGCCCTTCAAGACACAGCTCAGTGTACACTTCCTCCATGAATCCTGTTCTCTCCCCAGCTCCAAAGTAGTAAATAACCCCATAATTTAATTAACCCACAGGCACAGTTCCGGCTCTAATTCTCTATTTCTGTTTCCCCCCAGCACACTCCAACTTCCCAGAGGATGGAGGCCTTGTCATTCCTGTTTACTTGCCTTTCCAGTGCCAGGAATATACTAGAAATTTCAGTCAGTGTAGCATAAATGAATGGTTAATAGACTTGAATCAAGATTTATAATCTACAAAGCACTTTCACGAACTTGTGTGGTCTTCACAAAGAACCTTGAAGTTGATAGTTGCATCCGTTTTATAGCTGAGTATACTGAGGCACAGGAAGAGGTAGAGCAACTCACCTAAGTCCATCCCCTAAGCCTGCAGCCTTAGCACTGAAACTTAACTAACAAAGGCACAGGTATTACCCTCCAGCACAATTAGCTTTGGAATGAAGATCACTACTCTGATCTGTGTGCCCAGGATCCCATATTGTGATGGGGAGATCTGCCCCCTACTGTGGTTCTCAAAGGACCTAGCTATAAAGGATCTTTAACCCAGAGCCTCCTAGCATTTTTAGGAAGATAGTGTGGAGAGCGCTGGAGTAGGAGTCAAGAAATCTGGTTTCGAATTCTAGTTCTAACTCACTAGGCAAATTCTTTTTTGTGAGCCTTAGGTGCCTTGTCTGTGAAATTAGGGAGCCAAATCGAGTAGATATTCAAAGCTGGGAACCCTGGGCCTCTCAGAATCTGGTTAGAGTCCTTTTTTATTATTTTAATTACCCTTCAGTTTTATTATTTTTCAATCTCTTTTTGTTAACTTTTAAAGATACTCATAACATTATATAGGTATATATGTTAATTACAAAACATAAAAATATAATAACTATGTGTGAATTAACCACCAAGAACATTCTGAATGTCTGCATCCTCTTCCCCTATCCTATAGCCCATCTTCCTCTCCAAAGCTAACTACTCTCTCATTTTATGATTACACAGTCTTACAAGTGCCTCTAGAGGCCATCTAGCCCACATGCCTCACTCTTCAAACAGAAACTAGCTTATAGGAGCTCAGCGACAGGTCAGCTTTTAAACAGCCATTAATTACAGAAATTAATTTTATAAAATTAGCTCGAGAAGCCAGGCATATGATATTCAGGCATCATTAGTTTCAGAACTATGCAGATTAAGGTTAATGAACGGTAGGCCACTGCAGGGGACTGGACTCCAATCAAAGGCCAATGGTGTAGCCATGATTGCTGAGAGGAGGAGGTGTCTGTGGGAGAGACTTGAAGGAGGAAAGCACGCCAAAATACATGAAGGCTGACCTGGCAAGGCCAGAGATAGGGAGATGTTATTTATCATGTTTTCCAAATTGTTTATTTTCATTTGAGTTATTTATTGAATAAGCAATATATGACCATAGAGGAAAATCTAGAAAGTATGAAAGTAAAATGTCTCCATCCGTCCTCAGTCCCCAGCCAACAGGCTGTCCTGACCTGTAACAACCACCACTGGTATCTTTACAGAGCTAAGCTAAATTTATACAAGTAAATATGATTCATTTACTTTTTATTGTAGCAGCATACTTCAGTGTTCTCTACCTTCTTTTTAAAAATTTAATATTCAGGGGCGCCTGGGTGGCTCAGTGGGTTAAAGCCTCTGCCTTCCGCTCAGGTCATGATCCCAGGGTCCTGGGATCAAGCCCCGCATCGGGCTCTCTGCTCAGCGGGGAGCCTGCTTCCTCCTCTCTCTCTCTCTGCCTGCCTCTCCACCTACTTGTGATTCTGCCTGTCAAATAAATAAATAAATAAAATCTTTTAAAAAAATTTAATATTCATTCACTCCCTTAACATTCACTCAATGTCTGCTATGCCCAGGCACTGTTTAACCCATGTGTTACATGGGTGAAATAAACACAAACACCCCTGCTCTTGCTGCAGCCAGTGGGGGGAGATAGACAACCAACATAAACAACAAGTTTTATAGTATGTTAGAAAATAGTAGGTGCCTGGGAGAAACAGAGCGGAATGAGAGGTTGGGACGATGTTACAATTGTAAATAGGCTGCTTTGGGGAGGCCTCATCTAGAGGTATAGTTATATGAGCAGATGTGAAGGGGAAGGAGGCGAGCAATGTGAAGATCTGGGGAAAAAAACATTCCAGGCTTAGAGAACAGCCAGTGCAAACACCCCTGTGCCTGATATGTTGCCGGAACAAGGAGGCCAGTGGAGCCTGTGTGGGATGTGAGAATGGGGAGTAAGCGGTAGAAGATGAGAGGAAATAAAGCCAGAGCAAATTACATGAAACCTCTTGGGCCATTGTAAGGATTTTATTAATCTGAAAGAGATGAGGAGGCATTGGACGGTTTGGAGCCAAAGATTGCTGGTGGTTTGATCAGTTTTAACAGGAGGAGCCCTGGGGCGCTGAACTGGGAATAGGTTTAACAGCAAGGGTAAAGGCAAGGCGACCAGTTGGAGGGAGAGAAGATGATGGTTTGTACAAAGGCAATACCAGTGGAAGGGGCGGGCGGTAAGAGGATACTGGACAAATTTTCAGGATAGAAACTACTGGATTTACTGATAAATCAGATACGGGTAGTAAGAAAAAGGAGTCAAGGGATCTTGGATATCCCTCCATACCAATATATAAAGAAAAACACGAACTATTTAGATAACCAGAAAAAATCGTACTTAATATTATGAAAACAAATATTTAAACACCTCACGTAATCCCTACCGGTTCGATTAAACTACCACCTTTCCCATGGAAGCTGAGTGCGAGAGTCTCTCCACCCCGCCCCCGCCCCGGGGTCCTGGCCCCGCCTCCTGGCCGCCCTGCCCCCGCCCACTGCCCGCCTGCCCGATCCCGCCTTCGTTACCATGGTGATCGCCGGCTGTGGAGCAGTGTCTTGGAAGCGCCCGCTGCTCCCCCAAGAGGCTCCGGTTGCTACGGTGACCGCCCTTCCGAACCACGTGCGGGACTCTTTCCGCTGCGAGCCCCGCCCAGACCCCGTCCCCGACGCCCGGGATTCGTCAGATGTCGCCGGGTCCCGCAGGGCGCTAGTTGCTATGGTGATCGCAGCCACAGGCCCCACCAGAACAGGCCGCGCAGCTTCCAGAGCCTTTGCCACCTCCGCGGGTGAGTCCGCCGCCCACTCTGTCCCACCTTAGTCCGCACCGCTGCGACCCAGTCCCGGAGGCCCTGCTTGGGAGGGCGTCACGGCCTGCAGCCGTGGGGCCTCCTCATTTCCTGAGCTCCTGCCCTGGGTGAGACCCGTGTTGGTCCTGAAGGAGAACGGGATCAGGTCCGGGAGGACGATAGGCCTGGTTAAGGACTTGACCAAGTCCACCCTAGTGGGAAGAGGAGGAGGACAGGAGACGCAGGGCTGCGCAATAGGGGTGAAGGGGCCAGGCGTTGGGTGCGGTAAAGCGACAGGGGGAAATGCCTGACGGCTGAAACCTAAGGCCCTTCACCCACCCAGAGCCTCAGACCTCGGAGAGGAAGAGCAGGGGACCACTCCAGTCCCGATTCCAACCCCTGAGCTGTGATGATGCATAGCTTGGCATTTGTGGTAAGGTCGGAGAGGGGCCACTCCTGGTTAGACACCAGGCAGGAGGAGACACAGGTTTCCCTGACTTCTAGGCAGGGCAGGGAAAGCCGGGTCTTCTCCATGCCCACACCAGCCAAACTGCCTGCAGATGGAAAGATAGGGCCTCTGGCCAGTTTCCCTGATGGAGAAAGAGGCGTGGTTCAGTGTTTATAGCTACTGAGTCCCCAGGGATTTGTGCGGCTCCCTAACTCTCTGTCCCCTGCTTGATTGGTTCACAGGACACTCTGCAAGGATGAGGTCCTCGCTGACACCTTTGGGGCCGCCGGTGAGCAGGGACCGCATCATCACCAACTTCCCTAAGGTAGGGAGGGTCATTAGCCAGCCTTTTCCATATACGCTACTCTCCAGACACCCTGTCCACACCCACATTTCCCCACGGGCATTCATCACTGGAAACAAAGCAGGAGCATAGGGGAGGTCAGTCCCTCTCTAACAAACCCTGAGAGCTTACTAGACTTCTTTAGAAACAGGGACACTTGGCCCTGACTTGCCCAAGGTGGACCAGCAAATTAAGGGTGACAGCAGGAGACAATGTTGCATGGAGGTTAAAGGTACAAACTTTGTAGTCAGACAGTCCTGGGTGTGAATTCTGACTCTGTCTTTAAGCCATGTGACTGTGGGCAAGTTACTCAACCTCTCAGACCTGCTGGTACATAAGGATAAAAACTCACATTGGGTTCCTGGCTGTTGGTAAACGGGAAATCCCTGACCTGACTCGTGCTCACTGCTGTTTTTTTGTTATTATTACTATTATCAAAATAGCACTCTAGTTTCCTGACACCAAATCCAGCCTCCTCTTTCCTTACCATTCTGCCTCCGGCTCCTGCTGCAAATAGGGCTCTTCCATGTGTATTAAAATCTAGTATTAATCGCATCAGGCAATGCAAATTGGTCCAACCCCTAGACGGGGCGTGGGACAATATTTCCCACCATTGCAATGCCCCTGTCTTCTGATCCAGTCATTCAAGGCCAGTTCTTTGATCAGTTCATAAAGCAGGTCAGATACAATGTAAGTGTCCTCCAGGGGGAGCTGCTTCAACAGCAAAATGCTACTTCTGCCACAAGAGACAGAAGCTTTCTTTCAGGAGTGGATGTGCAATGAAGGTCAGTCAATTAAGTAAAAAGGCGAGGAATGGAGCAGTGTGCCTAGTATACTCCCATGGGTGGAAAAAGGAGAGGGGAGAAAACAAATGTATGTGTTTGTTTATACTTGCCAAAAATATCTCTGGAAGGACACAGAAGATCCTTCCATTAGTGGTTGCCTCCATGTGACTTGGGACAGGTATAGAGGGAAGAATCCTCTCCATGGAATGACCTCTCTGTCTTTTGAATTCTGTGCCTAGGCTGGTAAGGAGGAAGGAGGTGACTGCAGACTTTGGGTAATCTGGGTCTGCAGTCATACCTTCTCACCTTTTCTGCCTCTGCACACCCACAGAGAAAGCAGTGGTGCCTCGGACCTGGGGACAGCTCCCCTGGAATTTTCCATCTCAACAGAGGCCCAAACAAATTGCTTCCCTAGAGAGCTTGACTGTGGTCACTAGGGATGATGGACCCTAATGTTTAGTGAGCTGAAAGGAAGGGAAGTGTGATCGGCACAAAACAGTTCAGGTCTCATGGGACAGAGGACTCCATTTCCGGAACAGATCAGCAAGGCTCAGAGAGATAAGGAGAGCTGCCTGGAGTCACACAGCTGGGCGCTGCAGAGCCAGGACTTGAACTGGGTCTGACTCCAGGGCTCCAATGTTCCCCTACCCTGAGAGGTAGCCTGGGGCATCCATCGTGCTTTCATCCAGAGTGAGATTCTCCCCCGTCCTGTGTGTGGCAGTTCATCCTCTATCCCAGGGCCACACACTTCAGACTTGAGAAATGCGTGATCAGGTAGGGCAAGCCCCTTCTCTTACTCTGTGCCTCAGTTTCCCTGTTTCTAAAATCAGCTCCCACTTTCTGCCCAGTCTTCCCTACTACATTTCTTCAGTGCACCCAAAATGGTGGGATTCCTCCAGTGACCACCACCATGACCAGGCTGTCCCCAGTTTGAAGCTGACATGAAAGTCAACAGGAGAAAGCAGCCTGCTTCCTCATGAGGTAGCTGACACTGTTCCACACAAATGTAGGCTGCGAAACTAAGCTCTTCACCTACATTACCCATCTGATCTTCCAACGACCACATGAAGAGCTGCTGTTACGAGTGTCCTCACTTTGCAGATGAGGAAATGGGCTCACTGAGGTGTTGTGACTTGCCCTTTTGTAAAGCTCCTTCTTCTAGTCATCGCTGCCTCCACCGTGCCTGGGGGACATATGCCTGATGGGGCAGATGGGCCAGGAAAGAGCTCATCTCAGTGCCTGGAAACTCAGAAGAAACACTACAGCTTGGGATGGGGGTGGGGTCCTTGTCACAGGGGAGCCGTGGGTTCAAGCAGTGCCCCGAAGGACAGAACAGGTGGCCCCGGGGGACCACTGCCATATCACAGCAGAGCACACCCACAGCTTCCAACGATGCCCTTTTCCCCACGTCCTTAACCGCACTCCATACCCAGCCTCCACCAATCTGAGGGCAAAACACAGCAGTCGCCTTCAGTTTCCTTAATATCATCTTTTCCAATTACAAAACAAATGTGTGTTCAACATATGTTGTAATATCTTAATAGCCACGAACATTTGTTGAGTGCTTAGTATATGCCAGGCTGGGTCTGCGCTAATGGCTTCACAAGCATCATTTCATTTTATGCCCCCGGCTTACAGATGGGGAAATTAAAGTTCAGATACATTAGATAGCTGCCTGGGATCACACAGCAGCTAAGGGGAGACGCAGGTCTTCCTGACCCTGCAATCATGTTCTTCAACCATAACCCAGACCTGCTTTCCAAGAACTGGGGAAGACCCCAAAGAGCCCTCCAGGACATTTTCCATTCATACAGACAACATATTTTTAAAGCAAAAATAGCATCCAGGATCCCCAGAAGGCATGGAAGGATCTTGGAGTTAAAAGGGCCTTACAGGGGGCGCCTGGGTGGCTCAGTGGGTTGGGCCGCTGCCTTCAGCTCAGGTCATGATCTCAGGGTCCTGGGATCAAGTCCCACATCGGGCTCTCTGCTCAGCGGGGAGCCTGCTTCCCTCTCTCTCTCTCTGCCTAATTGTGATCTTTCTCTGTCAAATAAATAAATTAAATCTTTAAAAAAAGGGGGGGGGCCCTTACAGCCCAACCCTCTTCTCACCTAGAGAGGTCCAGAGAGGACAGAGACCTGCCACATGCCCACAGCAAGACCACAGCTGCTGCTGGTGAGACCCCGCTCTCTGAGTTGCCACCTGGGGCCTTTGGTCTGGCCCGGCCCCTGCTGCTGCTCCACAGGACTCACAGGAGCTTGGAGTCAGGGCCACTGAGGCCACAAAGGATGGATGTGACAGGGGAGTCAGGGAAAGCTAACGAACCGGAGTTTCAAGTTTCAGGAGGGAGGCAATGCTGGGAGGGAAGTCACCACCTCACTGCCGGGCTTGGTGATGGAGTTGCAGCTTCGCAGGATGAAATGCCCATCTGTCTGTCCCTTCCAGTGGTACACACCTCATGCCTGCCTGCAGCTCAAGGAACACTTCCATGGACAGGTCAGCGCCACCTGCCAGCACAGGAACACAGGGACCGTGGGGTGAGTGACCGCATGACCCAAGGGACACAGGATATGGGGGGGGAGGCAGCGGCAAGGAGTGAATGCATGGATGAATGTATGAAGAACAAATGAAACACTTACCTAGACCACACCCATACAGTCCAGTACGGGCCTGGAGCCCATCGGCATTTTTGTGTGGCTTTGCTGCCATAGAGAACATCTACCATAGAGAACAGCTTTCCCTTTTCTCAGTAAGTCACGGGGCTGATCTTCAGCCCAAGGGCTCGGCACATGTGTGCTTCCTTTGTCTGGGATGTCTTTCCTACCTTTCTGCTCACCAGCCTTTTCCATATACGCTACTCTCCAGACACCCTGTCCACACCCACATTTCCCCACCTGCATTCATCACTGGAAACAAAGCAGGAGCATGGGGAAGGTCAGTCCCTCTCAGAGCATTAGGGGAGTCCCGTGCTACCCCCACTCCCCAGTCTGGGTTGGCCAGGGTGCCCCCCCTGGGTCCCAGACACTTATCTCACAGAATTACGAGTTTGCCTCTCTGGATTCCTCACTAGACCCAGCCTGTGAGGGCAAGGGCTGTGTCTGTTCTGTTCCCACCTCGGTAGCACCTGGCGCCACCTAGCCCTGCCAGCACAGGGACCTCGCAGCAGTTACTCCTCTCTCTCTCTTTTGAAATTTTTAAAGATTTTATTTATTTGACAGAGAGAGCACAAGCAGACAGAGTAGCAGGCAGAGGGAGAGAGAGAAGAAGCAGGCTTCCCGCTGAACAAGGAGCCCGACACGGGGCTCGATCCCTGGACCCTGGGATCATGACCTGAGCCAAAGGCAGATGCTTAGCCAACTGAGCCACTCTGGCACCCCAGTTACTCCTTCTCCTAAGACGCAGGTACCCGGGCCTGCTTTGCCTCTCCTCCTGAGGAGCTCCCAGCTGTCACACAGGTGTGGTGAGCTTTCATTGGAAGCCCGGCTCGGAGGTTCCCCAGGGGGTGCAGAGTGAGGCCAGGCTCAGGTCAAAATGGCCATCCCAGCCATGGTCACGGAATGAGAACACCGGCCTTCAGTTAGGGAGGGCCGGTTCCGTACAAGGTACTTCACCCAGAGTACCTCTCTGACCCTTCATAATGGCTCTGGGAGATGGGAAACTGAGGCACAGTGGGTGCCCCCATAAAACTTTTTGGCAGGTGGAGTCAGGTCAACCCTACTCCAGGACCAGAGGCCCCCTGGGAGCAGAGAAGACACAGCCTCTGTGCCCCCACACATGGCCAGGGAGCTGTACCAGGTCACGAGGTGACACAGGTGCCTTCTTGCTGTCTGCAGGCAGAGGAAGTACCTTGTCAGAGGTTTGCCCATTGAGCTCCTTTGGCATGAGCTGCCGAAACTTCCACCCACAGTCCCAGGCATGGTGCCTCAGGGAGTGCAGGATACACACAGGGTGGGGTTGGGGTGGTGGCTGCTCTCAGTGAGCAAGGTCCCTGGAGAGCCCAAGAACCCCAGAGCCAGTTTACCTCAAGCCATAGCCCAGAGCTGAGTCCTGGCCTGAGCCCTGTCCACTGCTCACCTCGTGGGGGCTGCGTGGCCCTTGCAGACACCTCCAAGGCAGTTAGGTGACAGAGGTGTCCTGCTTGCAAAAAGCAGGAGCCCATGCAGCCCCAGGCATGTGTCGGAGGGTGTGGGTGCTCTGTCCCTGTGGCTGTATCCCCTGCATGTTGACACTGTCTGCACCCTTGGCATGCTCCGGGTTCCTTACTGTGCGTGCCCCCAGCTTGGACACAGCTGCACCTGGGACTTCTCTGTCTTCTCCATCAGAACAAGACTCAGGCTCCCCTCGTGCCCAGTTCTGACCTTCATAACAGGGCTTGGGCCCATTGGGGTCAAGAGTATATAGCCCCAGGGACAGCAGAGTCCCAAGAACAAATGCAGGCCCTCCTGCCCTCCCCTTGAGTGCCAGGGATAGAGACAGACATCCCAGAGTGCCCCGTACCCTGTCAAGGACTGAGACGTGGCTCATGAGTGGGGAGTTCAGGGAAGGAAGGGCCTGTACGTGTGAAGATACTCTGTGGCCATGCTTGTAAGCAACACAACCATATCCCTCACAGGCTGCGGCTCTCCAAGGTGGTTGTCGTTGGCGATCTCTACGTGGGCAAGACCAGCCTCATCCACAGGTGCGCCCGCTGGCCACGCCTCCTGGCATTGGTTGTCACACCTTTCCCTTGGAGGCCCAGTTAACATTGTCATAGTCAAAACTGTATGACTTCTGGGAACCACAACTCAGAGGGGGTACAAGGCATCAGGGAGCGGCAGCTCGGGCGGAGGGGTGCAGCATCCTAGGACCCTGGCATTCGTGACACCATCCCCCAGGACCATGGGCTCAGACTTCACTGGCCCTGACCTTTGCCTTCCAGGCTGCCGCAGCCCCTCTTCCCCAACACAGTTCTCAATGACAGCTCTGTCTGTCTTCTCTGTATCTTCGTGGACCATCATCATCTCCTTATATTCCCTCTGGGTGGCCATTTTGTTGCCTGCAGACTTGCACTGTCATGAGCAAAGCTTCTACACATAGCCTCTCTGATGACTTCCTCAACTCCCGCAGGTTTTGCAAGAATGTCTTTGACCGTGACTACAAGGCCACCATCGGGGTAGACTTTGAAATTGAACGCTTTGAGATCACTGGCATCCCCTACAGCCTGCAGATGTAAGTTGCCCTCATGTCACACCATTTCCTGTGTGGCTCCTGGGTGGGCTCTGCGGAGGGAGACCCATGGGGAAAGCCACGGTGAGCTCCTTCTGGACTGTGCCCTGTGGTGTTCAGTGAGGACTTCTCTGGACAAACAGGAATGGGTATATGACCCTGGGCTTTTCCAGTTCCTCAAAGCCCCATATACTCCCTCACCCCCATGGGTGTCTCACGTTGGTCATCAGACCTGGGGAAGTCCTCACAGCCTGATGTGCCCATCCACCTTTGTCCTCCCCAATACCTACCGCTCACATTTTGGCTTCAGGTCTCTGCCTCTGGCCTGCCTGGCCCTCAGTGATCCCATTCATCAGGCCAGCAGGGTCGCTTCTGGCAAGTCACTTCAGACCTCTGTGTATCTGTTCTCATCTGGAAAGTGGAGCCCAAAATGGTCCCTGCATGCTAAGGCCTGGTGGAGACCACCTAGTCCACGTGCCTTCCCTAGGCTTGACATACCCCGCTCCTCCTCCTCACCCCTCTGCTCTGACTCCACTCCCCCTGTCTCTCTCCCTCTGTCTGTTTCCCTGCCAGACCCCATGTCTCTGCCTCTTGGTAGCCTGCTGGCTTCAGCTCCTCCCCTCTAGTTTCCCTCAGAACAGCCCAGAATCTCTCCTCCAAGCTCACACTTTCCCACCAGGGCCCTGGACCCAGCTGTCCATCTCCTCTGGCACCTGGAAGATACAGCAGGTCTGTCTGTGTCACTAGCCCTTCCAGGTTCTCCTGTGTGGCCTCCTCCCTTTCCTAGGCTCTCCTCCTAGCTGCCCCTATACCCTTCTTGCTTGCTGCCTCTGTCCTGGTCCCTCCCCTTCTCTTTTCTCTCTCTCTGCGGGGGTCACACCTGCTCCTCTGGTTTCATTCCTCAATCCTCTAAGCTCTGCCTGGGCTTACCCTAGGGATCCATGGTCATCAGAATGGAGTTCACCTTCTCATGGTCTCAGCTCTTAACTCTGTCATGATAATGCCTACTTCTCTGAGAACAGCTCCAGTGCAGTCCTAGACACAGATGGCACCACCGAATCTTGCCCGAGGGAGAGTCAGGGCCAGACCAGAGCAGAAGAGGCTGTGAAAATGCAGGGCTGCAGGGCTGCAGGACCAAGGGGCTTTGAAGCCACAGAGCTGATGGGACAGCCAAGGTGGAGCCGGGCAGAGAACGGCCTGTGCTGGGCTCCTCCTTGTGGCCACCAGGCTTATCTAACTAGAACAGATACACCGTCCTGGCTTACCTTCTCATTGTCCCTCCACTGCCAGCTACTCGGTTGGCCCCATCTCCAAGCCACCCTCCCAGCTTCCCACCCAGCATGATCTTCAGAAGCAAAAGACAGTATGAATGAATTAATGACAGAATAGAGCCAAAAAGTTCTACATCATGCTGAATCACTTCAAAAAAATTGCAGACTATTGAGCTCTTATTCATGACTTGTCTGCTTTTCCATTTATGGCAGAAAGTTTAATTCTGATCTGTTAATTTTAAAAAGGGATGGGTTTTCAGACTCAGATCTGCACAGTGACCACCTGCCTAGTTCTAAACCAGAGCCAGTAGATCTCAGTATGTGTGTCCCCTGTCCTATACTGTGCCAATGGCAGATATCATCAATCAATTGTTGCATTCTTTTCCATAGAACCAGGGGCTCCCCTTCTCCAGAGAGCCAGAGCTACCTGATCAGAGTCACCCAGGAGATACAAACCACATCCCTGTTAGACACCGCCACCCCTCCATTCATCTAGGCAGTGGAACTGGGGCATGCCCCTCCCCCACAGTGAATCCAGTCAGGGAATTGCCCCATGGGGCACCTTAGGAAGGAAATCGTGAGGAATTGTGGGTGGGGACCTCTGGCTGGTAGTTGGCACAAGCCCTCAGGCCTGCCTGCCCACAGCCCCACCAGCCTGCTGGCTCAGACCACTGCAAGTGCTTAATCTGCCCCCTCTCTTTTTCCCTTTCTATCTCTGCCATCACACAGCTGGGACACAGCAGGGCAGGAGAAGTTCAAGTGCATTGCATCTGCCTACTACCGGGGTGCCCAGGGTGAGCATCCGGGTGATAGCAATGGTGGGGCCCTCAGCCGCGTACAGCAGGAGGCTCCCACTGGGCTCATAGCAAGAAGTCCGGGTCCTCTTCACGGGTACCAAATCCGCCCTCCAAGAACCACTGAGAAAATCCCTGGCCAGTCCTCGGGGCTGAGGAGACTGCCTTCGAGCCAGCCGGGCCTGGGGTTGGCCTCGGCAGTCACATCCTTCAGGGACCCTGTGCTGGCCGATGCTCCCTGGGAGTCTCAGCCAGTTTCAGCTCAGAAGGATGCCCAGGGGGAGGTGCATGTCCAGAGACCCCAGAAAAGAAGAGCATAGTCGACTCCTGGAGGAGGTGCAAGGAGACGAGGCTGGAGGGTAGGAGCAGAGGGGCCACAGAAGGACTGCACCTGCCAGTGGGGGTCGGGGGCTGGCCCAGGCACTGGACAGGCCTTGCAGACAAGCTCCCCACTCCAACCCCAGCGCCCCCAGTGGTTTCAGTGAGAGACATGAGAGCCATTCACAGTATCCAAAACCAGGCTCACGCTATGAGACCCATTTACATCTACTCGGTCCTGGTAAAAAGAAATCATAACATTGCCATTTGAGGTTTGGGAAAAAAGCAAGACCAGGAAATAAACCGTGAGTCCCTTGGCCTTGGGTTGAAGTTCCAGCTCTGGCCTGTCTTCTAAGGGGGACGACACCCCTTGAAGATGAGGTGTTAGGCACCTGGTACAACCCTGGGAACCGCAGCCTGGCCTGCCACCGTCACTATTCTCAGTGTCCTCCTTTGCTTCATTCCCCTCTGCCTCGGGGGGCCTCTTGCAGCCTTCAGCCAAGCTGCAGGTAAAGTTCTGCCTGGCTCTGCTCCCACCCCCAGGCCTAGTAGAGAGCCGGCCTTTCTGAGCCGCATGGGACTCCCCTCAGGACTCCAGCAGGATCCTGGACACCACAGAACCTGGGTGGAGCCAGAGATGAGAACCACCCAGCTCCTCAGACATTGTTCCCCTAAAGCTGGTTGTTGCTAATTGCCCTCATAACCATAGCTGCTGTTGGTCGAAAGTCCTATGTCAGGCCCTAGACCCAAGCTTGTAAAAATAAACCTCACAGCACCCCTGAAAGCCTGAGGTATCGTTCTCACCATTTCACAGATGGGGAAATTGAGGCTCTCAGCAGTTAAGGCCCTCCCCTGAGCTCTCTTGGCTGTAAGTGGCAGAAGGAAGAGTTGAACACAGAAGCCCATGAGCTCATCTTGCGTCCCTGGATGTCCTCTGGGGCTGGGCCTCTGGATATGGGTCGGAGAGGGTGATGGGTAGGAGGTCCCAAGAGGCAGCCAGGGGGTGTCTCCTTCCTAGCCTCCATACTGGGGATTAGGGCTGATTGCCTGGGGGGGACCACTCCAGCAGCTCTGCGGGAGCCAGGCTCCTCTCCGGGTTTCTCTTGGGGAGCAGGGAGCTGCCTGAGGGGAGCCCCTCCTTGTACACCATGGTTGTCTCACCTACTGCTGACCGGTTCTTGGCTTCTCCCTGTGTCCAGTGATCATCACAGCCTTTGACCTCACTGACGTGCAGACCCTGGAGCACACCAGGCAAGTCTGAGACTCTCTGGCCTTTTTGGTCCTCTTTGGTTCTGGATCTCCCATGAGCTGGGCCCCCCATGGGCGGTGCAAGGGACCATACTTGCTTGTCAGAACTGACTGCCCAAAGACCACATACTGTCCAGTTACCATATTATCCCTTAAGATTGGCACCCACCTGCTGAAGGTGGAACCAGCTCAGGGTACACAGCCAGGCCCGTCACATAGGAGCTGGGACTCGGGAGGGCCTGCATTTGCTTTAAAGTTCTGCTGTCACCATCTTGAAAGTTTTAATCGTTGCTGGTTGAGGGACCTCACATTTTCACTTTACTCTGGGTCCTACAAATTATATATACATCCAGTCCTGTCTGAAGGAATACCCCTGGGGCTATCTGGGGCAGAGACCTGATCATGGGAGCTGGTAACATGACCAATTCTGGGGGGTCATCTGCTTCTGCTAGGAATCAGCCAGTTAATGAACCAAAGTCCTCTTTACCTCTCTTTGGTTTGGGACATTTATATCCCATTTCTCCCAAGCCCTGTGAGGGAGGTTGGGGTGATCATTCAAGTGGATGAAAGGGCAGGACTCCCCCAAGGTGACACAGGGTGAGGGCAGAACCAGGGCAGGGTCCTCACCTCCCCTGACCAGTGCTTTTGGGTCCCTGCCCACCTGCAGTCCAGCCAAAGCTCAGCTGGTAGCAGGACCAGCGCCCCACTCAGCCAGCTGGTCAACCCACTCTGCCCTCCCTGAAACTCAAGACTCAGTGCTCCCAGCCCTGGAGCAGACCCACATCTGCATCCCCCATCCCGTGGTCTTCCTCAGATCTTTCTAGGTGGATGGATGCCATCAGCCTGTCTCCCTTCTGTGCCTTCTAGGCAGTGGCTGGAGGACGCACTAAGAGAGAATGAGCCGGGCTCCTGCTTCGTGTTCCTTGTGGGAACAAAGAAGGACCTTCTGGTGAGCACACCAGAGCTAGAGGCCTATGGCCCTCGGGAAAATGCAGCCACTTTCAACCCAAGCTTGGGGAGGGAAGGGGAGGTGCTGATGATGTGCCTAGATGGAAATTTGAAGACCCAGAGCTGAAAGTAAGGGGCACCTGTGCTCACCTCATCAGAGAGGAATCACTGGGATCTCACCCCTGGGGAAGGCGTACCCTCTGCCCATGTGCTGGGGAGGGATGAGCTGGGGAGAGCAGAGGCACAGTGGGGAGCGCCCCCAACGGGAGGGCCTGGAAAACTAGGTCAGGAAGGCTGCTTCCCCCAGTCAGGGGCTGCATGTGAGCAGGCAGAAGTGGAGGCTGTGCGTCTGGCCAACGAGATGAAGGCGGAGTACTGGTCGGTGTCAGCTAAGACAGGTGAGTGGGGGCGGGGTTGGTGCCCCAGTGGGTATTGGCAGTTTCCTTCGGCGGCTCTGTGGCATGCTTGAGTCACAGCCAGCTATGCTGGTGACCATGTAGGGCCTTCCACTGCCTGAGAGGAGTCTTCTCATCTCTAGGGGGAGACCAGAAGTATGGCCAGCAGGAAGAGCAACACCTGGCCCTATGCCCATGTTCTCTGACACATCCCCCTTCCTCCTTGAGGCAGAGCCAGGGAGCAGCAGAGCTGGGGTTGGAATATAGCCCTCTCCTGTAACCACTGTACCATCCTGCCCACCCATCCTAAGGTAGCTGGGTAAGAGGCACCTCCTGGCACAAAGAAAGACCCAGTAACTGGGGTCTCCCATCCCTTGCCTGATGTCATCATGGAGAACACTGCAACATGGCTCACAGCCCCCTGGCCTTCATTCATAGCCCACCAGTCTGTCCTCTAGGCACATGGGGCCCCCAGTCACACAGAGTCCCCAGGCCCTGAGCTGCCCTCATCCACGGGCCATTGCTTACTCCAGCCCTGGTAAGATGCCTAATTTTTTCGCCTCAGTATCCTTATTTGGGAAATGGGGTGATGCTGTCCATCTCATTTCATTTTTTATTACAAAACATGTTTTAAATTACAAAAGCCATATGTATTCACTGAGTAAAAATTAGAAAATGTAAAGAAGCAAAGGACGCACTTAAAAAACGCAAGTTGTTGGTTGCGATGGGGGATGTGAAGTGAAATAACATGCAATTATTTCTGGCTCATAGAAGGACCCAGCAGCTCTGGGGACTCTGGAATTATGCCTTGTGTTCCTTGCCCCAGGTAAGGGACCACAGTAGACCTCTGACCAAGGACTACGGGAGGCAAGGATGGGAGCATTAAGGGTGTGCACCACGAGGCAAAGGGGAAGAACAACCTCCAGCCTATCATGGATGGCAGTGCCCATACCCAGTTCCCTCTGCTCCTTCCTGACAATGACCCCCATGCCCTATGGACCCACCCCTTCCCTGCTTTAATGGAAGATTCACTGAGAGTTCCCCATGGGCCAAGCAAGATTGCCCTGTGCAGTTGTATAGATTGTATAGCTGCCCAAGGGTAGTGCACAGGTCGGGGGCTGGAACCTAGCCCTGTTCCCAGACGGGTGGCCTTCTCCAGTCCTGTCTGAAGGGATAGCCCTGGGGCTATCTGGGGCAGAGACCTGGTCAAGGGAGCTGGTGACATGACCAATTCTGGGAGGTCATCTGCTTCTGCTAGGAATCATCCAGCTAATGGACCAAAGTCCTCTTCACCTCAATTTGGTTTGGGACTTTCATATTCTGCACAAAGGATGTGTGGGATATGAAGGATATATCTCTCCTTCTATTTTCAGTGACAGCCTACCTGGATATAGTATCCTTGGCTGCATATTTTTCTCATTTAGTGCTCTGAATATATCTTGCCAGGCCTTTCTGGCCTACCTCTGTGAATAGGTCTGCTGCCAATCTAATATTTCTACCTTTCTAGGTTACAGACCTCTTGTCCAGTGCTACCTTTAGTATTTTCTCTTTGTTTCTGAGACTTGCGTTACTATCAGATGAGGGGATGTTGACCTATTTTTATGGATTTTGAGGGGCTTTCTCTGTGCTTCCTGGATTTTGATGCCTGTTTCCTTCCCCAAATTAGGGATGTCTTCTGCTATAATTTGCTCCAGTATACCTTCTGACCCTCTCTCTCTTTCTTCTTCTGGGATCCCAATTATTCTAATATTGTTTCATCTAATGGGATCACTTATCTCTCAGATTCTCCCCTCGTGATCCAGTAGTTGTTTATCTTTTTCTCAGCTTCTTTATTCTCCATCATTTGGGCTTCTATATCTGAAGGAGGACGCACAAAGGCTCTATGTGGGAGTTGACAGCAGCTGCCCACTGAAGAGGTACTCAGAAGTGACAGGAAAACAGACACCCTTCCTTCGAATCTCCACACATCCCAGTGCCAGGACCACAGGAGATGCTCAGTGCTTATTAATTGGAAGAGGAAACGCTGGGAAACCAAGTCTCAGAGGTTTGAGGGAGCTTCCGGGGCTGGGCGCCCCAGAGCCCCCGGAGATGGGAAGCCAGGTTGGCCAGCCCCCAATCACTTGCACTGTGCCACACTAGGCAGCCCACAGGTGGGCCGCCCTGGCATCCACACCCACTGGCTCCCAAATTCATCTCGAGGTAAGGGCTGAGGCAGTGGGGTCAGGGCCATCTCTTGGGCCCACAGGGGAGAACGTGAAGGCATTCTTCAGCCGCGTAGCTGCCCTGGCATTCGAGCAGTCGGTTCTACAGGACTTGGAGAAGAGGAACAGCACCCGGCTCCAGGTCGGCGATGGAGACCTCATCCGTGCGTACAGACAGCAGGGCCAGGGGCTGGGGAGCAGGCTTGCAACCTAAAACTCACATCCACCAGCCTCCTGTCCCAAGAGGCCACTCCCTTAAATTGTTCTCCCGTGCAGTCCTCTCTGGGGAACTCTTTTTGTCATGATTCTGATGTCAGGCCCTCAGCCCCCCTGACCCTTCCTGCCAGCTCAGACTCACTCCCTGGCTCTCTTTGCCCTCCTGGCATCTGCCTCATGAACCAGACTAGGTATCCCTAGCTGCGTGAATGTGTCCCTGCTTTGGCTCTCCCCATCTCTGTCTTTCCCCATGCTGTTCCACCATCTGGAATACTTCCCAGACCTATCGGCCTGTGCCAAGTCACCAAGTCCTTGACTGAGAGGCCTGGGAGGTCAAGCTCAGCTCTAACCAGCAGAGTCGCTGGAAGGTGCCAGTGGCAGGGGAGGGAGGCTGCCCCATGTCAGCTTCAGGTGTTAGTTGGGGCCACATGACTTCCCCTGTCCTTACAGGAATGGAGGGGAGTCCACCTGAGACCCAGGAGAGCACGACATCCTCCAGCCTGGGTTGCTGTTAGCTGGAGCCTACACCAGAAGCCTCTACTTGCTGCACACACATGGGCAGTGCCTTCCGCGACCGTGGAGTGGTGACGTGAAGCCATCTGTGTCTGCCCACCCACCATCCTGAGCCCCAGAGCTCAGCCTCTGCTCATTAGCAGGTTGGGAGCCATAAAAGGCTCACACTGGCTGCCCAGGAGTACCCCCACAGCCCTGCTGGTGGGTGCAGTGCAGTGATCTTCTGGAAGGCCAGTGTCGCCTACAGAGTTGCCAGACACTCACCCCCCCAGCCTTGAAAGTCCTCAGAACCACAGACATGAGACCCTGGTGACTCATGGCCCGCCTCTCTCGCCCTTGGCACACATGAGCTGCCCATACAGGCACTCTGCCAGCTTTCCTAGGTCAGCCTCAGGATCCTTGTTTTCTCAGTGGTGAGGGCAAGCAGGACTTGTCAAAAGCCAGCATGTGAGGAAAAATTCACCTGTCATCCCTGCTTGGGCCTTTCCTGTAATCACCAGGACTTGCAGTTCTAGGCCTCAGAGCCCCAGGCCTCACTGTCCACTGTCCCTCTGCCATAGATTTGTGGAATCCCTGGGCAGCCTTCCTCCTCTGATGGAGGATAGACAAGAGGGTCTCTCAGGCTCCTTCTGGCCAAGGGATCATCTTTGGCTTCTCCTTGATTCCTAGGATCCTGTCCTGTCGGTCAGTGGACAAGGATGGGCCAAGCAGGCCATTCATGCCTCTCTGGCCCAGCTGGACAATGAATTTCTCTAGCTGTGCTATGGGAAGGAGGCTGCCCAGCTGCCCCTGGGGTGAATTACTGCTGCATGCCTTGTGTATGGCACTGTCCTGCGGTTACTGGCAATAGTCACCCAGATGCTGCTGGGCCAGTGCCCATCATTGCCTCGCCGTCCCTCTCTCCCTCTGACCTTCACAGGAAAGGCCTGGAGAATGAGAAAACACTAGGTGTGTGCCTCTCAGGACCTTCATGGTGGCATCCATGGATCTTTGGAGGATGTCAGAGGCCCTCCAGAGTCTAGCCAGTTCCCCATCTACACCACCCCTTCCTGCACATCCAGAACAGGCAGGAACAATTCAGGCCTCCCCTCCCCAGCTCCCACCCAGAGTACCTGTGATCTCTAGCCCCTCGTGTTGCTCTTCTGTGGGGCCTGTGAACTTCCCCCGCCCTTCCCCCACAGCCCTGGGATGAGCCCACTTATCCCCACCCATCCCGATCCACAAGGAGGTGGACACCTTGGGGCACATCCTACCTGCTTCTCTGAGATGGTAGGCATTTTGCAAACAGCTCCTCTGGTCAGTGCCCCCCCACACAGCGCCTGGCACACTGGGAGGGCCCAGCGCAAGCTGGTTGGCCCATAGCAATTTGCCAGATGCTGGTTGGGGAAAAACACTGGCATCTTTTTCTATTCAGTCCCCCTTCACCATATTTTATTGCTCATTTTTTACAGATCTAAAACACTTCTTTACATATATCACTCTTGAAGGAATTCTGTGCTTGTTTATTGTAAATCAAAACAAGACACTACAAGGCTTTGTATGCAGAGTGAAAGCCCACCCCCCACTCTCGTCCTTGGAAGTAAGTGTTGTTAACAGCTGTGGGAGTCCTTCCAGATGATTCCTCGGCAGCATTGCCACGTGTGTTGTCTCATTTGTCGTTTGGCCAGAATGATCTCTCACCACACATGCTGCCCGGCAGCCTGCATTCTGGTTGACCTGCGGGAGCCCTCTGTGCACACGGACCCGGCTTGTTCCTTTAGCAGCTGCCAGTTTTCCTTTGGGTGATGGACCAGAGTCCCAAGTGCCCTGCCCCCTAAGCAGGACATGAGGTTTGTGTCCAGCTTCAACCTTTTACCAAAGTTACTGTGGTGACCATCCTTGTGGTTGTAGCTGTGTACACTCGGGATTCCCAAAGAGAACTTGCTGGCCCTTCTGAGGACTTGTGGCCCAGCTTGGTCCATTGGACACAATCTTGGAGTGGGAGGTCGCGGGGTGCAGGCTGCACTAGGACCAGGTTTGTGGCACACAACAGGAAACGTCATGGGATGGAGGAGCCCAGCCACAGTGGGCTGGCCTCTCCAAGGGCGCCCTCTCCTCCTGCCTTCAGGTCCCCGGATTAGGGGGGGCAATAATGGGGACCTGCTGAGCTGGAACCACAGTGTCTCAGGCACACCCACTCTCTGTAAGTAGCCCTTTATTAAACTCTCCCCGTGTTGTCCACTGTGCATGCTTAGTTGTTTCCCACCAGCTGATACAGTCTCCTGTCAGAATCAACACGTCAACAGAGAGGTTCTCTTCAAACACCTCAAAATGTGGCTGTCATTTCTGGGGTAGAGACCCAGGACTAGATCCAAATGGTTCGGAAGAGGCTTGTCCCTCAGCCATATGTCCCTGCCAAGCAGGTTTGCCCATGGGACATTATGTCCCTTATATGTCTATCCCCCAGTCAGGCAGTCCCAGTGCACTGTCACCCAGGGTTGTTACCCCAAAAGAGGTTTATTCGCATAGCCCCAACCACACCCAACCCTCCTCAGAGTCCTCAGCAGAGTCAGGAAATGAACTCAATTCCTTCATCTGTCACCCCTTCCTGCCTGAGCCCCCACGGTTTTAGTAGTCCCCAGCCCTGCAGCCAGGTGACCTGTGATGAAAAATCCCCAGTGACCCAGAGTGGGTCACTTGCTCCCGGCCTCCTTAATCTAGTGCCCTGGGCACCGACTCACTTACCCCTGCCCCAGCCCCTCTTTGGGCCCCTAGACTGGAGAGGGGAGGCTGAGGATCCATTCAACTCTGACTTCAGCAGTGGGGTGAGATGGGAGCCACCCCCAGATGAACTTCACTCTCCAGAGAGACCTAGGACGTCTTAAGCCGGGAGACCCAAGGTTACCTAAGATCTAGGTAACTGGAACAGAGAGATGGACAAAGGATCACTTCCATTCACACAGATGAGAATTAGGGTACCTGGGAAAGGCCCAGGGTCACAAGCATTTCCAAGCCTGCGGGAGGGATATGACAACCATGCAAGCCCAGAGCAGGGACTGAGAGAAGGCATGGGGTGAAGGGAGCCTTCAGAAGAAGCAGCACACAGCTCAGGGAGGGCCCTCCCCTTCTGAGGGAGAAGGCGCTCCTGAAGACTGGGGGGGCCCTGGGTCCACGGTCAGAAGCCCAGGACTTGAGGCACTGCCCCAGGATAACACCCACCCAGCAGCTCCTGGGCTCCTCTGCCATCTGCTGTGGCCTCCCCATGTCACCTCCCATATGTTGGGCCTTCCCCTGAGGGAAGTTGATAGGCAGACGGGAAATGTGGCTGTCACACCGCCTCCACCTCTTTCCAGGCAGCCTAGATCCTTCCCAGCTTCCACCCCCACATCCAGGCTCCTTCCCAGCATTCAGGACCACCAGCCACCTGTCTGAGCCTGCGCCCCAGCCTGCTGTCTACAGGCCCTTCGCTCTGCTTGCCCCCCACCCTGTCTCCAGAGACACATGGTGGGTGTTCTGGGAAGCAAAGCAGCCCCAGGGCGCTCTTGTGCCCCACAGGTGGATGGTACCCCCCCGGCCTGAGGGTGCTCTGGGCCTCTGACCACGAGAAGCCACAGCCCGGACCATCTCACAGGCCATGCCTTCAGGAAGAAGTTCATCTTGTCCCCACCCCTTCACTCTCTGTGAGGGCTGGAAACTGCAGCCAGGACCCCCCCCCCGCCCCAACTCCTGCTGGCTGCAGGGGCCTCGTCAATAATTGGTCCTGCAGAAGGCAGGTGGAGTTCTAGCTGAGAGGGCCCTAGGAGAAAAGACCCACACACTCACTCATGTGGAGCCCTTGGCCAAGGACATCCCACTGAGATAGATCCATGCTCCCCATTCCGGGCCTGGGGCTGGCGGGCTGGAGGAGGTGCCCAGCCAGGCACCGTCCAGCACAGCACACACAAGCAGACTGAAGAAAGCCGTATTGATTGCCCTAGTTTTCTGATCTTGCCTGTAGCTCCCTGGGGCTGATACATGACAGATGATGGATGACAGATGTCAGAAAGGGGTCACATGGCCACATCCCACTTGAAGGAAGCCTTCCTCTGGTCTCCGGGCCCCAAAGTGGGTGGAGATGAGGGTACAGACAGGAGAAAGGAAAGAGCAAGAAAAGGCCCAGATAGTGAAGTTGGTCTTAGGTAGGTCTTCAGGCAGAAAGCCCTGCTGACTTTATAATGCCACCTCTGACAATCGCACCTGATGGCACAGTGGTCAGGAACACCAATATGGGACTTGGGCAGGCTGGGCTCAAGTCTGTGCCCCCCCATTACTGCTGTGCGACTAAGGAGTCACTGTCTTTTTCTCTCAGCCCTCTCTCTTCCTCCTGCCAGCATGATAGCTATGAGGGGGGGAACAAGTCACATCTATGGAGCTCCTAAGCCCCAGGCTGGGCAGCTGGTTAGGGCTGAGTGGATGGAAGGCTGTGCAATTCACATGGGCAATGCCACTGCGCCCACCCATGCAGTGCCTTTGTGTTAATTAGAAACAGGTACCCATGCACTTCCTTCAAGAGTTAAACATAGACTCACCATATGATCCAAAAATCCCATTCCTAAGAATGTTCACCAGAGAATTAAAACAAGGACTCAAGTGCATGTTATACATGTTCAGAGCAACATTATACATACAAGCCAAATATCCACCAACAGATGAATGGGCAAACAATGTGGTCTAGCCATACAATGGAATATCATTGTCTTTTTTTTTTTAAAGATTTTATTTATTTATCTGACAGAGATCACAAGTAGGCAGAGAGGCAGGCAGAAGAGGGGTGGAAGCAGGCTCCTGGCTGAGCAGAGAGCCCCATGTGGGGCTTGATCCCAGGACCCTGAGATCATGACCTGAGCTGAAGGCAGAGGCTTTTAGCCCACTGAGCCAATCAGGAGCCCCAGAATATCATTCAGTCTTAAAAAGGAATGAAGTACTGACACGTGCTACAACATCGTTGAACCTTGAAAACCCTATGCTTGAAGAAAGAAGTGAAACACAAAAGGCCACACATTATTTGAATCCATTAATATGAAATGTCCAGAATAGGTAAATCTATAAAGACAGAAAGGTTAGTGGTTGTCAAGGGTTGGAAGGAGGGAGAAATAGAGAGCCACTGAGTAATGAGTGTGGCATTTCTTTTTAGTTTGTGGTGATGTAAAAGTTACATATGGTGGGAGACAGAGGGAGAGGGAGAGAATCTCAGTCCGGCTTCATGCAGGGCATAGAGGCTGACACGGGGCTTGATCCCACAACTCTGAGATCATGACCTGAGCTGAAATCAAGAGTCAGACACTCAACCAACTGAGCCACCCAGGCACCTGGTTACAAAAATATTTTCTTTTTTTTTTTTTTAAAGTTTTTTTTTTTTTAAGATTTTATTTATTTATTTATTTGACAGAGAGAGATCACAAGTAGGCAGAGAGGCAGGCAGAGAGAGAGAGAGAGGAGGAAGCAGGCTCCTTGCTGAGCAGAGAGCCCGATGCGGGACTCGATCTCAGGACCCTGAGATCATGACCTGAGCCGAAGGCAGCGGCTTAACCCACTGAGCCACCCAGGTGCCCACAAAAATATTTTCTAACTAGATACAAGCTCTATGGTTGCACAACACTGAATATACTAGATCTCTCTGAACTGTTCACTTTAAAACGGTTAATTTTGTTATGTGAATTTCACCTCAATTTAAAAATAGCCCTTCTTGCTCATGGCATTTGATATCCATATGTTAGAAAACTGCTTTTATAAACTGATTTTGTGAGAAAAGACACCTTTTTACAATTGCTGTCACCACCAATATTCATATCTACTAGGTCTAAGCAGGGAACCATGCCCCCTTTGATGTGTGCCCTCGTGCAGTGCACATCCTGTCTAACTGTAGCTGGCAGACCTGCTCAGGAAGTCCCTAAGGGAAGGGGTGACCAGTCCATTTTATAAAGAACAAATGGAAATTTCCTGGTTTCACACTAGTGGGGCCTTCTGACTTCAGAACGATACAAAGAACAGAGGCTATGGAGCTGAAAGATGATCTCGAGCCTGCCCACAGCTGAAAGGCTGGGTGACATGCAAATATGTCCTCATCTGTGGTGTGTGGAGTGGAGTGAGGTTGAATCCCTGGGCTCATGGGAGCATTCAAAGAGATGCTAGAAAAATGCTCCTCCTTACCTCTAGGTCAGTAGGATCAGGGGCTGCTTTCATCCAGGTTGGGGACCCAAGGGCTGGCTTAACTTATCCTCCAAGATTTTTGCTTTTTAAAAGAACAGCTTTATTAAGATAATTTGCATATCATACTATTCACCCTTTTCAAGTGTATCATGGAATAATTTTTAGTATATTCACAAAGTTGTGTAAAACCTAGAACAATTATCTAGTTCTAGGACATTTCTAAAAAGAAACACAATGACCTTTAACAGTCATTCCCCATTCCTCCTACCTCCTTATCCCCAGCAACCACCAACCTACTTTCTATTTCTAGAGATAAGTCCATTCTGGACATTTCATATAAATGGAATCATACAGTATGTGGCCTTTTATGACAGGCTTCTTTCCCTTAGCAGAAGTTTTAAAGGTTCACCCATGTTGTAGTATCAGTACTGCATTCCTTTTTGTGGCCAAATAATATTCCATTGTATGGATGTACCGCATTCGGATTGACAATTCATTTGTTGGACATTGGGCTGTTTACACGGCGTTTCGACGCATTGGAAGTTCTGCATTCTATCCAGCAGAGGGGGCTGTTGGGTCCCAGCCGCTTCTTCCAACAAAGGGAAAGGGCAGCCTTGGGGAGGGGTTTGCCAGAATCTCTCTCTGGGTTCAGGGATGGCTGAGGATGCCTGAGGGGGGGGTGGTGGTGCTGGTGCTGGTGGTGGTGGTGGTGGTGGTGGTGGTGGTGGTGGTGTGTGTGTGATTTTTTTAAACAGGATAAATGTTTTGTGTGTGTTTGATTTCTTTTTTTTTTTTTAAGATTTTATTTATTTATTTGACAGACAAAGATCACAAGTAGGCAGAGAGGCAGGCAGAGAGAGAGGAAGGGAAGCAGGCTCCCTGCTGAGCAGAGAGCCCGATGCGGGGCTCGATCTCAGGACCCTGAGATCATGACCTGAGCTGAAGGCAGAGGCCTTAACCCTCTGAGCCACCCAGGCGCCCCTGTGTTTGATTTCTAAATAAAATTCAGACCACATAACCGTGTGTGTGTGTGTGTGTGTGTGTGTGTGTGTGTGTGTGTGTGTATGAGATTTTTTTTAACAGGATAAATGTTTTGTGTGTGTTTGATTTCTAAATAAATTTCAGACCACATAACCACATCCCAGAAACTGTAGGAAATTGAGGGAGACATCACCAATAATCTTATTTCTTTTTCCCCCTTTAGTTCTTAGATGAAAAACAACAACAACAATATCTCTTGGGAGTGATGGAAATGTCTGTTATCTGATTATCACAATGGTTTCAAAAGTGTGTTACAAATGTCAAAACTCATCAAACTGCTCACTTCAAATATGTGGAGTTTATTGCACATGAATTCTATCTCAATGAAGCTGTAAAAAAATAAAAAAAACAATATTTTTTCATCACAAAAGATAGGCATTTTCATTATGAAGAATTCAGAAAAGCATAACGACAAAGAAAATGAATGTCACGGGGCGCCTGGGTGGCTCAGTGGGTTAAGCCGCTGCCTTCGGCTCGGGTCATGATCTCAGGGTCCTGGGATCGAGTCCCGCATCGGGCTCTCTGCTCAGCGGGGAGCCTGCTTCCCTCTCTCTCTCTGCCTGCCTCTCCGACTACTTGTGATTTCTCTCTGTCAAATAAATAAATAAAATCTTAAAAAAAAAAAAAAGAAAATGAATGTCACTTGTTCTTCAGGGCTCATGGAGGCCCTGGTGAAGTCTGGCTGTTATTCACAGGGGCCCTGCCGTCCTCACTGTGTCTGCATCCCTCGGGACTCTTGGATCCCTGTCATTTCTCTGGCCAGTGGCTCTCACTCTCTCTGCCTCTACTTCCCTCCTAGTCCAGCCCCTAACTCTTCCTCACTCAGTACCGCTGGGAAGCCAGGAAGAATCTCCAACCCTATGGCCATAAATACCAGCTACTCACTAAGAATGCTCCCATTTCTGGTCTTGACAGCTCCTTAGTGCCCCAATCCCACTCTCTGTGGATGGGCTATGGGCACCTGAACCTCCTCATATGGGCACCCCAGTTTCCCTATCACACTCAATGACCCATTGTCCATGTCATAGTTGATCCTTCCTCCCTCAACAGCTGATCCATCTATATGTCCAGAACAAACCTGGAATCTGAGCCCCTCTCTCTACTGCCTCACTTCCACCCTAGTCTAGTTCTGGGATACCAGTGCCTCTCCTCTGGACCGGTGGCACAGTCCCTGCCCACTTACCCTGCTCCCAGCCCCTACTTCCCACCTGTCCACAAAACAAATCTGAGCAAGTCACCCCACTGCTTATGGCAGATACTGTGGGCTATTTGAATTTAAATTAATTAAAGTTAAAGCCAACTAAAACTTATTTATTTATTTATTCAACATTGAAAGCTTTTATTTTTAAGTAATCTCTACACCCAAAGCGGGGCTCCAACTCAAAACCCAAAGACCAAGAGTCGCATGCTCCACTGACTGAGCCAGCCAGGCACCCCCAAACTGAATTTTAAATCCAACTAGATTTTTCCAGTTCTTCGGTTGCAGCAGCCACACACATTTTGAGTGCCCGGCAGTTGCATGAGGAAGCTAGTGGCTGCTGTTTTGTTCAGTGCAGAGTATAGAACACGTCCGTCATGGCGGAAGGTTCTATCCGACAGTGCAAGCTTGGAACCTTCCAGAGGCTTCTCCTTGCATTTAGAATAAAAGCCAAACATCTTACAAGCATTCTTACAAGGCCCTGTCTCGCCTCTGATGTCACCTCCTGCCACCCACGCCAGCCTCATCTCCTAACCCAACTGTGCTTGAAACACACCCAGAACTTTAACCTTTCCTCCCCCCACTCATGTCCATCTTTCTCTCTGGGTTGTGTGCTCCTCCAGGCCACACACACGTCCGATTCCTCTTTCAGCCAGCACTGGCTGAGCATCTACTATGTGCTGAGCACTGGGGAGTCAGTCAGGAACAAGACAAACTGCTGCCCCAAACCTTTGGGAGTTTAGATCTAGCTGGGGACAGACACCTAACGGGGGATTGAGAGTGTTATGTATCTGGTCCCCATGTTTCTCCTCATTCCTTCCTCCCTGGGGGAGGGATGGATGATAAGAAAACTCCGCAGAAAAAGACCAGAGACCCAGGGTGGGATTGTTTTTAGGAAAGCACCAAGGATGAGAGGAGTGTTCTTGGGGCCAGAAGAAGCTATCTCACAGGGGAGATAGCCACTATCTTCCAGTTTCTGAATTAAGTTCACTTATGTATACAACATTTGAGGTAGGGCTAAACTGGGGCCAGCAAACCAGGGAAACCTCTCTAACAGTTGAAGCCTCCCCTCCCAAAGTATCCTTTTTTTCCTAGGTGATTAATGATGATGTCCCGGATGGGGCCATAATTCCCAGCCCTGGAAGTGGAGGGGTTCCATCAGCAAGGGAAAAAAGCAGTTTGTGCTTTTGGAATTCTCTCTGGAGACAACCAGACAATGGAATTCTGGAAGCCTGCCTGTCTCAACCCACTGGATGACCTGAGCAGGTCATCTGAGGAAGGCAGCTAATACTGGTCACAGGCCGCTACATGCCACACCCTGTGAGGTCAGGACTTCACACCCTTTTTAAAGAAAAGGTCGCTGAGGATGTGCTGGGATTCCAGCTTCAGCTGTCCACCCTCAAAGTCAGGGCATCAACTCATTCTGTTTCTTTGCCTGC
The DNA here is from genome assembly GCF_011764305.1 of Mustela putorius furo. NCBI lineage: Eukaryota > Metazoa > Chordata > Mammalia > Carnivora > Mustelidae > Mustela > Mustela putorius. The sequence goes on from NW_025422010.1 coordinate 1,661,543, forward strand.
CAAACAGGTTTTGAAGGGTGGGGTGGGGTAGGCTTGCCTGCCTTAAGGGGGGTGGTGGTGGTGGTCTGCAACATAAAGGAGCTGGGATACTGGCGACACCGGGCCTCAGGAGGGAGGAGAGGCCTGCAGAGGGCGGCAGTGAGCTGTGCCTGGAAGTGTCTGGCTCAGGGACCCAAGAGTTTTCCGGTGACCCTCCCAGGGAACCTTTCAGAACACCAACCTTAACACGCAATCAAGGGAGGAACATCCCATGCCATTTATCATAATGTGATTCATGTCTGCCCCAGCTGGGTGCTTTAAAGATGGTACTCACATTTTAGATAAAAGGGTAAAACTGAGGATCAGAGCAGGAAAGGGAAGTGTCCAGGTCACAAAACCTGGAGTAGGGAAGACCTGAACCAGAGCCAGGCTGGCCTGGCTGATAGCTCTGGGCTCTGTTCCTTCTAGATTAGATGCTGGGGCATCTGTTCTGGGTGTGACTGGACCCAGGGAGGGGGTCCATATAACCCCTCGCATCCATGCAAGGACAACAGCCCTTGGAGACAGGTATCCTTGTTCTCATTTCAGTGCCAAAGGAAACTGAGGCACAGAGGCAGAGGTGGTCAGGACTCAGGCCCAGTTCTTTGGCTGACAAATCCTGTTTCCTATTTCCTCAACCAGCAGCCTGGTTTGGGCATTTTCATTTGGGTATTTCGTTTCTGCTGTGTGCCTACCATCTCTGGGCTTCCCTGGATACAAGACATGATTTTGTTTACTGCCGGCTCTGGGCTGTCCTGTCTTCCACTGAGTCCTGAGGGTTATGGTGGAGACTGGCCACCGCCTTAGGGGGGAGACTAAACACCTAAGTTCTGAGTCAGGCAATCGGGAAAAACTAGGCTGGCCTCTGAAGCTCAGGAGAGGCCAGTGGACAAACACAGCTCAGGACCACAGGGAGGGCAGTGTGGGTGTTCAGTGACCAGCGGGAGAAATTTCTGTTAATTATCTCTGCGACAATGCCCTATGGCAGCTGTTGCATCAGTCACTCCAAGACCACAGCGCTGGGGGCCCTTGGCACACAGTCGCTACTGGCTCTGGTGGCCCAACCTGGTCCTCCCTGCTTCCCTGGATCACCCGCCCCTCCTCGGCTCCCGTGCGCGGACGTGTCCTGGCGGGTGGCCCCTAGAGCTCTCAGCCCTGACGCTGGAGAGCGGCTGCCGGGTTGTGGAGACGTGAGGATCCAGGTGTTCCTGTTCCAGGAGTGCAGAACTCGCCAGGGCCTCCGCGTCGGACGGCGCGGTTCGCCACCGCGGGGGACTGAGTTTCCCAGGGCGCGGAAACCGAGAGAGGGCAGTGGCCGGGTGGGGGCGCGGCCTCCCGGCGGCCCCTCCCCCCATACCTCCCTACCCCCCTCCCACCCGGAGCCCTCTGCACGGCCCCTTTAAGAGGCCCGCCCGGCTCCGTCAGCCGCGCCGCGGCCACCGCCCCCCGGCCCTCCCCTTCCTGCGGCGCCGAGTGCGGGCCGGGCGGGAGTGCGGCGAGAGCTGGCCGGGCAGATAGCTGTGCCCGGGAGGCGGCGGCGGCCGGGACGCGGCGCGGGACAGAGACCAGAGGAGCGCGCGGGCGGCGGCCATGGGCTAGCGGCGCCGGGCCGACGGGAGGGCAGCGCCCGCACGGGAGGAGCCCCGCACACAATAGCGACGCGCGCAGCCCCGCGCCCTTCCCCCGCCCTCGCGCGCGCCCGCCCCCCTCGCGCGCGCCCTCCTCCGCGCCCCGCGCCGCCCGGGGGAGCCGAGCCCGCCGCCTCACCTGCCGCCCGGGAGGGGGCGGGCATTGTTCGCCGGCCGCGGCCGCTGCCGCCACCACCGCCACCGCCGCGCGGGGCCATGGGGGCCGCCCGGCGCCCCGGGCCGGGCCTGGAGAGGTGGTCTCTCCGCCGCTGAGGCGGGCCCCGTGCGCAGGCGGGCAGCGCAGGTGAGGACGGCCGCGCCATGGTGGACCCGGTGGGCTTCGCCGAGGCGTGGAAGGCGCAGTTCCCGGACTCCGAGCCGCCGCGCATGGACCTGCGCTCGGTGGGCGATATCGAGCAGGAGCTGGAGCGCTGCAAGGCCTCCATTCGGCGCCTGGAGCAGGAGGTGAACCAGGAGCGCTTCCGCATGATCTACCTGCAGACGCTGCTGGCCAAGGAGAAGAAGAGCTACGACCGCCAACGCTGGGGCTTCCGACGCGCCGCGCAGCCCCCAGACGGCGCGGCCGAGCCCCGCGCGTCGGCGCAGCGCCCGCTGCCCGCGCCCGCAGACGGCGCCGACCCGCCGCCAGCCGAGGAGCCCGAGGCCCGGCCAGACGGAGAGGGCTCCCCGAGCAAGGCCAGGCCCGCGGCCGCCCGCAGGCTAGGGGCCGCCGTGGCCGCAGACCGGGAAGACCGGGGCCCACCCACCAGCGTGGCGGCGCTCAGGTCCAACTTTGAGAGAATCCGCAAGGGCCACGGCCAGCCCGGGGCGGCGGACGCCGAGAAGCCCTTTTACGTGAACGTCGAGTTTCACCACGAGCGCGGCCTGGTGAAGGTCAACGACAAAGAGGTGTCGGACCGGATCAGCTCCCTAGGCAGCCAGGCAATGCAGATGGAACGTAAGAAGTCCCAGCACGGCCCCGGACCGGGCCTGGGGGACGCACCTAGGCCCTCTTACCGGGGCCGATCCTCAGAGAGCAACTGCGGCCTCGACGGCGACTACGAGGACGCGGAGCTGAACCCCCACTTCCTGAAGGACAACCTGATCAACGCCAATGGCGGCAGCAGGCCCCCTTGGCCGCCCCTGGAGTACCAGCCCTACCAGAGCATCTACGTCGGGGGCATGATGGTGGAAGGGGAGGGCAAGGGCCCCCTCCTGCGCAGCCAGAGCACTTCGGAGCAGGAGAAGCGCCTTACCTGGCCCCGCAGGTCCTACTCCCCTCGGAGCTTTGAGGACAGCGGAGGTGGCTACACCCCGGACTGCAGCTCCAATGAGAACCTCACCTCCAGTGAGGAGGACTTCTCCTCGGGCCAGTCCAGCCGCGTGTCCCCCAGCCCCACCACCTACCGTATGTTTCGAGACAAGAGCCGTTCACCCTCGCAGAACTCGCAGCAGTCCTTTGACAGCAGCAGCCCCCCGACCCCGCAGTGCCAGAAGCGGCATCGGCAGGGCCAGGTCATTGTGTCGGAGGCCACCATCGTAGGTGTTCGCAAGACTGGGCAGATCTGGCCCAGTGATGGGGACAGCTTGTCGGGCAGGCTGACTCAAGATGGCACCTTCCATGGAGACGCAGGTGGGTACCTCCACCAGCTTGGGTGGGCACACCTGCACCCTGGCTGGAAACCATTGAAAAGAAAAGGGGTCCGATGACCCGGGGAGAAACAGGTAGATATTTCTTTGGACTGTCCATGTGCTGTTGTGAACAGGAAGGATTCCTGCTGATCCTACATCTGAACAAACGACCATCCCCCACTTCCTCCTGAATGCAGATTCCCAGTGTTTGGACTGGGATTGGGTTGGGAGGGGCATGGTAGGTGGCTGTTCCTTTGGTTCTAGAGCAGTGTGCTTCTTGTACGATTCTGTGGGTTGAGACCAGGGTGCCCTGGGCAGTAATCTCCTCACCCTTTGATCACTCCATCTAGGCAGTGGGGGTAGTATTAAGAGGGGGCCATCTCTGCCTTCTAGATCAGGTACTTTCAGTGGGGATTGATCTGTGTCTCGGGAATTCCCCGCCGCCCCAACTGTGCCTGTCCTGGAAGACACTAATGGGGAAGCTAAGATGTTGCTAGCTGCTCCCAAGCCATAGAAGTGTCAGGTTTGCTTGCTAACCAGCAGCCCAAATGCAAGTCAGAGCAGGTGAAAATAAGAATTAGGAGGAAGGGAGGTGACAGGCAGTTCTGACTCAGTGGGCCCCTGAAAATCCACGGGGGTGAAGATTTTATCCAGGGCTGAAGCAGAGCCACACCTTTTCTGATTTGCCTGGCTTTGATGGGAGGCATACCCATCATTACTCACCCGTAGTCTCCTGTGTGCCTCTTACCCCAGCTCCATTTTCTCATTCTTCCAGGCACTCTTGCCTCCTTGTCTTCCCAGGGATGAGTGTACACTGGTGCTCATTTTGGCCTCCTAATCCATGGTGTGACCCTTGGCCCTAAGATTAAACCTGTGAGGTTGTGTATAGAACTTCTGGGGAGATGGTTTTTGGGGTCCTGGCATGGTTTGTAAGATTGGAGTAAGGAGAGGGTGGGTGGGTGTGGGGCTTGGATGGGCTGGTCGGGGGTTGGATGTGAGGCTGTGGGAGGACTCTTGGAGTCCTGGTCCCTTTTGGGCTGATCCAGTTTTCTGCTCCATTGATTTTTCTTTTTCTGCTGATGGAGTTGTATGTGCTTCCATCGTCAGAATCCTCTTGAAACAAGTAAGGCTATTTTTGGCTCTGTCAAGTGGCTTTTTTGTGATTGGTGGTCTTTTGTGTGCGTTTTAGAGACATCCAGTTACTGATTTACATTTCCAGCTTGGGGTGGCTATGGCTTGCTTCTCAGACCTGTGGCCTGACCCAGCTGCATCCCTTAGGTCCCTCGCTGGGGGGTGGAAGGCTGTAGTATTTAGAAGCCTGCTTTACAGGGATATTAGCTCCCCTGGGGTCTGGAGGATTGCCCTGAGGTCACTGGGTACCATCCTTGCCTGGCCAGCTGTCGACTGAGTGAGCCAGCTTGAACTGGCCCTCAGTGTTGCGATGTGGAAGAGCATTATTAAAATAGAGAAAATGAGAGACCTTTCCTGGAGACCTAGAATCTGAAATGGTATTCTCTTGCTGATGGTGAATTCTGAGTTTCCAGAAGTGGGGGCTGGTCAGACCAAATGTGTTCCGGTAGGTTGCCCTTCAGCCCCTCTTCCCTTCTCATCAGCAGCTCCATCCAGCCTCTCATACAGCTGCTGCAGGCGTGGGACCCTGGATCTGTGTGTAACTCAGGGTAAGCTCTCAGGAAGTGGCCGAGGGGTGAATTTTACAACTTGGACCCCACTCTTAGGATTTTCTGGATCTTTTTCTGAATGTCCTCAAGGCCCCTTGTTCTCTCTCCTGTTAGGTTTTAAAAACTGGTTTTCAGCTCTGTACTCAGCACTCTTCTGAGCGTTGTGGCTAGAGGCGAAGGAAGGGAGCCTGTGCTGGCAAAGCCATCTGTCTCTTTCTGGAATGTTTCCTGATGTTCTTTAGAGGGCCGTGGGACTTGCTGGCCAGGGCTGTACCCTGCAGAGGGACAGTAAGGAAAACCACAGTGTGGGAGGGAGTGTAAGCACCCTAATTTTTCACAGCAGCAGACACAGAGGCCTGGCTCTCATGGCTTCTGAATCTCTTTGGATGAGGTGCTCTTGTGTATTTCAGTTGAGGGCCCCTGGCATTGGAGGGAAGAAGCTGGAATGACCTCTGTGTGCCAGGCATGGTGGCAGCGTGCCTTCATGCAGGGCCCCTCACAGGTTCTTCCATCACCCCATGGTGGGTCTGCCCAACCATAGGTAAGGACAAAACCAGGAGGTAGCAGAGCGGGGATTCCAGGGGTTCCAAGTCCCTATGGGAGTGCAGATCCATTCCTTCCTGATATGGCCACCTGAGAGTACTCTCTGAATCGCCCTGCATTGCACCTGAAAATCCTGACTGGGTTGGCCCAGGAGTCCTTCCCCTCCGCACACTCAGGATCCATCAGCTATGAGCCCTGCTGTGCGCAAGCTCTTCCCTTTCTACATTGCGGACTACATAGAAGGGGAGTGTGGTTCTTGCCATCTGAGACCTTCCTTGTTGATGGGAGACAGGAACACACACAGCACTTATGTGTTCAGAGGGAGTGAGATCAGGGAAGCTTCCGCAGGCAGCTGTGATGGAGAGAGGGCTTACCTGTCAGCACACGTCCAGCGGCAGCAGGCGGGGGAAGCTTGGTGCCCTGAGATCAGTGTGAGCAAAGGCTCAGGGGGCACTCATGTCAGGCCCCTGTGGCTCTGAACTGCTTTTTTTTTTTCTTTATTGTAATAAAAAATATGTAACAAAATTCACCATTTTAACCCATTTGAGCCATTTTTAATGTGCAGCTCAGTAGCATTAAGTACATTCACACCCTTGTGTGCCCATCGCCACCCTCGTATCCAGAACTCTTTTCCTCCTCTTCAACTGAAACTGTCCCCACTGAACAGCAGCTTTCCATTTCCTCTCCTTGAGTTCCTGAAAACTGCCACTGTGCTGTTTCCTAATTTGACTACTCTTAGTACCTCTTGTAAACAGAGTCATCTGTTTAAACAGAGACAGAGACAGAGGATCTGTCTCTCTGTATCTGGCTTATTTCACTTAGCAGCATCTCCCCAAGGTTAGCCACATGGTAGCACAGGCTCTGCATGTTTTGAAGGCAGGATGATGGGCCTCGAACCTACAGTCCCGAGATCAAGAGTCCTGTGCTCCACTGACTGAGCCAGCCAGGTGCCTTACAGGTCTGAGGAATTCTTGAACGGAACGCTCAGTGTCCCAGCTGTCCCTCGGTCCCTTTCCAAGTATCAGTCATGAGACCGGACCCCAGATCCTGTGTTACTTTATGGGCTCTCATACGAGTTGCTGCCCTGTGTTTTCACATCTCTGTTAAGCACTTTAATTTGGTCTTTAAATTCCGCCAGTGTGTAGTCACCAGAATGATTAGTGCTTTGTTTCTCCCTTGGGTGATTGAATGGACTGGCCACCAGTTAGACTGAATAATTCTGGGCCAGGAAAAGGTCACTTAGGCCTTGCACTGGCTTGATCATCATCTCTTTAAATCAGACCCTGTGGTCCTCTTTGAACTGACTATAGTCTCCTCTCATGAACAGATGTAGGGTGGACAGAACCAACCAGGTGGAGTCTGAATCCATTAAGTCATCAACAGGGTGGAAGTGGACTCTAGTTCAAATTTTACGAGGGTTTTCTGATTCCAGAATGGAATCCTTGTTTGGGGAACAGAATGAAATATTCTGGAACCCTTCACTAAGGAAGGAGCTAGCTGGGAGTGCTGTTGCTTTGTGTGGGTCCAGGACAATGTGCCTTCCCCATTCCTCCCTTTTACCTCATTTGTTGCTTCTGGCTTCAGTAGCCACCTGCCCTCCTTGACTGGGAGTCCTGTGGGCCTGTTGATGTGACTGCGGCCTTCACTAGGACAAAGCATTCGTGTGAGCCATATTCTTGGTCCAGTCAGGAGAAGACATGGCAATGCTTGAGGCCCAGCTGACTATTGTGGTTTGGGGGGCTTCCTCATTCACAGTGAATGGATAGGCATTTTCAGGTGTACTCAGGCTGTCAAACAATAGGCCTGAGTTTTGATGCAGCTGCCCCGGGTTTTGGGGTTTTTTTTTAGATCTATTTATTTGTTTTGGAGAGAGAGCACAGGTGCATGAGTGGGGGGAGGGGCCGAGGGAGAGAGAGAATGTCAAGTAGACTCCCAGTTGAGTGCAGAGCCTGACAGAGGGCTCGATATCATGACCCAGGCCAAAACCAAGAGTCAGGTGCTTAACTGATTGAGCCACCCAGGCACCTCCACGGCTGCCTTTTAGATCAAGGTTCAGGAGGTAGTGGCGGTGAGTTTAATTAATTAAATTATAGTCCCACTAGGGTCCCTCACCTTGACTAGGATACTATGACGTAGGATTTTGTTTTGGAGATTTTTGTTTTTTGTTTATTGTTTTGCTTTGAGAACAATGAAGTAAATTAAGTTAAAATGTTACTTATGTAACATGATAGGTGTGTGTTTCTTTATTGGGGTATAACATACATAACCAGATGTGTCATTTTAATTGTTGTTAAGTTTATAATTCAGTGTCATTAAGTACATTGACATGGTTATGCAACCATCACCACCGTCCATGGCTGGAACTTTTTCGTCTTCGGAAACTGAACTCAGTGCTAACTTATCTTCCCTCTACCTCAGTCCCTGGCATCCACTGCTCTTCTCTCTGTCCCTGTGAGTTGGCTTATCCTAGGTGCCTCTTGTCAGTGGAGTCACATAATAGCTGTCCTTCCGTGTCTGGTTGATTTCACTCAAGTAGGGTTTTGAAGTTGCCAGGAGCAGTGTTCTCAGCCTTAATTCCAATTTCTGGTCCTTAATAGGTATGTTTAGGAAAACACCTGTTAGTTATGGTGCTACTTCCTTGGCTTTCACACCCACGTTTTGAAGTGGCCCCGGGTATTAGTTTGCTAGGGCTGCTATGACAAAACAGAACAGATTGAGTGATTTAAATAATAGGAATTTATTTTTCCTTTGTTTGTAGAGGCTAGTAGTCCAAGATCAAGATGTCGGCAGGGTTGGTTTCCTCGGAGGCCTCTCTCCTTGGCTTGACTTGCAGATGCCTCCCGGCTTGTCCCCTCCTCCCCCATTGCCTCTTTCCATGGTCATCCCTCTGTGCTCCTGCTCCCCTCGTGTCTGTCTGTCCAAGATGTCCTCCTTTTATAAGGACATAGGGCATATTGAGTTAGGGCCTACCATAATGACCACATTTTAACTTTATCACCTCCTTAAAGACCCTGCCATCTCCAAATACAGTCATGTTTTGAGGTACTTGGTGATTGGGGCTTCAGCATATGGATCAGAGGCGGGGGGATACAGTTAAGCCCACAACACTCATTGAGTCCCTCATTGTGCAGCAGCGAAAAGGCTGCTGTGACAGAGAGAGATGGTGCTTGTGCTGGCCTCACCTGCCATGTTTTAGGAAGTACTTGAGGGATGTGTTGTTTGGTGCTACAGCAGCCTAGCGGAGCCAAGAAAACAAAGCCTGGCATCAGGAGGACTGTGTCTTCCTGCTTCATGGTTACCATACCTCTCACCTTGCTGAAGAAGTTAGCGGTTGGACCCTGTCATTGCTAGGATTCTTTTCTTCGATTCTTTGATTTTTTTTTTTTTCCCTTTAAAATTCTAGGTTAGGAATATGGTGCTTCCCATATCTTTCATCTTTACCTACTTTTCTGTTAGCAAGGCAACCACCTCTCCCCATTCAGTCACCCAGCAGTGTTTATTGAGTATCTACTGTGTGCCAGGCCTCATCTCTGTGGAAGTTCTCTCTTGCCTTTATTCATGGATTTGTGGAGAGGCTAATCTCCAAAGGGCCTTGTCTTTAAACTAACAACACGCGCACCAAAATAATAATAATAATAATAATTTGTTTAATTAAGAAAAAAAGTAAAATAGGGGCGCCTGGGTGGCTCAGTGGGTTAAAGCCTCTGCCTTCAGCTCAGGTCATGATCCCAGGGTCCTGGGATCGAGCCCCACATCGGGCTCTCTGCTCAGCAGGGAACCTGCTTCCTCCTCTCTCTCTGTCTACCTCTCCGCCTACTTGTGATCTCTGTCTGTTAAATAAATAAAATCTTAAAAAAAGAAAAAGAAAAAAAGTAAAATAAAAACTAACACACAGAAATAAAACCTTTATGATGTCCTGGCATCTTCCCTATGTATCTTCCTTTCACTGTATTTTTGCAGCGATTTCCTGTTAATCCTGTGTCTGACTGGCTTCCTTCTCCAGGGAAGTGAGCGCCTTAAGACAGGATCCTGTCTTCCTCGGTGTCTTAGGATGTGCTTCACTCTAGGCTCTTAACCGTGTGTGAGGAGTGGTGTCCTGAGCACATGTCAGTCTGCCCATGTCTTGGGTATTGTGGATGTTTGTGCATCAAAGACAGGATGAGACCCCATTTCTGGGGTCTCTGTTTGCTCAGACCCTTCTCTGGTTCTTTTTAATCCTGCTTCCCCCAACCCCATCAGATAATCAACATCAGATTTTCGGGGTCCCAGTGATACCATTTGCCCAGGAAGGAAATTATCTGAAGATTGTTTTTCCTTCTTTGCCGAGCCTTGGTCTTCCCAGGCTCAACCTTAGTGAGCTTTCCCGAGTCCTCAGATGGGGGCCTGCTAATTAGCTGTCTTGGCTTCTAGCACTTGCAAATGGTGACCTTGCAAAATGACTGTGCACAGGGATGGCTGCTGGTGCCCAAGGGAGATATGGCTGGCGGGTTCAGAGCTGCGCCTGCTGCTGAGGTGTGCTGCTGCCGAAGACTGAGGCCCCACTTGTGTGGTAACTACAACTTGGGTGGAGACTGGTTCATGTGCCCTTGAAACATTCTTATGACATGGCTGGAGCAAGATCATTAACTTAATTATATGCCATCAGCTGACTGGGTCTGAGGGGGTGTGAGACAGACACGCCCGCCCAAGGTCAAGCAGTTGGTGGAGGGGCTAGTGCTGGCCTTTCTCCTCAGACCATAGAGTGATGCCGGTCACAGGAGTGTGGGCACAGAGTTTCACAGAGTCTCCTCCCCCAGTAGGTGGAGGGACGTTCAGCAAACACGTTTCAGACAGGAATGGTGCGGAGTGTCAGGAGACAGGCTTCCCAGCAGGTCATTTTCGGTCTGCTGGGGAGACAGCCACATAAACCTTAGTGTTGTGATAGGCATCATCCGGTCCCAGCCTCTGGGCAGGTCCAGGAAGGTATCAGCAGGGGACCAAGAGGACAAATACGTTGGAGGACGCTGCTCATCTGCCTGCCTTTTCCACCCAGTGGTCAAGAGCTGAGGGGGGAGGCCGGAGGATGCTCTGCTGGGAGCAGGTTCCAGGAGGTGCAGAGTGACAAGGCCCAGCTGGGAGGATGGGACAGAGACGGCTGGCCACATGCACGGAGGGTCAGTACGTGGCCCAGGGAGCACGAGGAAGGAATTCTGGCTGGCCAGGAGGCTCCAGGGGACCTTGGAAGAAGAGGGAGAAAGACTTGCTGCTGCAGTCAGGGATGGAGCAGTCCAAGGGGGATCTTTCACTCAAATTGCCTCTTTTGGTTTAAGAAGAGCCTTTGAAGATTCACCACCCTTTAATGGCCTGACCTATTCCTTTTAACGTATGCTGCTGGGATTAGTTGGAATGCCAGTAGAGCAGGAGCAATATTTACGCACATCTCCTTGTAAGTGACAAAGTGGATATTCTAGAAGTAATCTAGAGGCAACATACGTCAGCCTAGTTTGGGGCAAGAATGCAGACGATAAAGATAGACCCAGGGTGTGGTCCTGTGCAGGGCATTGATTCTGCGGCCTGAAGACCATGAACCCCTCCTTTGAAGACTCTGAGAGAACTTGAGTGCACAGAGTGGATGGTCTCCAGGGGTCTGGCCCCCGTCTGGTCTTATGGAGTTGCCCCCTCAGGGATCTAATGCTGGTTGATTGCACACCACTTAGCAAGAGATTCTAAAGGAGAAATGCATAATTCAGGAGGGGCAGGCCATTTTACCCACTTGGTTCAGCAAGAGTGCCCAGTATGAGCTCCAGGGGTCCCAGGGGTCTGCCGTGGCCGTGGGCCCCCTCTGTTCCTTCTCATAGTGTGTCCTCTGGGGTTGAGTGGAGTTCTTGCATATGCAGTAGGCAGCATGTATTTTTCTGCCTCAAGGCCCCAGGTGTGAGGTTCTATCAGCCCAGAGAGCCTGGGACTGCACACCCATGTTGCTGAGCCCTCCTTCCTGGGACATATCTACCCCCATGGTGGATAGAATGAGTTCCCTTTGCAGTGTTCCCCATTGCAAGGCCTTGTGACTTTGGGGGGCCTCAAAGCTAGAGACTGGAGGAAAAGTGAGACCTCTTGATTTTTCTCCTAGAGTCCCCCCCACCCCGTCAAGTTTGTGGAGGGAAGGCTTAGAACCACATCACTCTCACTTCTAGTGTTTGTAAAGCCTCAAGAGAGGAAATAAAAACTGCAGACTTTCTTATTTTAATAGGAAAAAAGGGAGGAAGATGGGAAGCTCTGGAAATTACCAATGCTTTGGCATATACAGGCTCTGTCTGCAGATTTCCTAAGGCTTTACAGACCAGAGGGCGTTGCCTGGTGTATATAGTTGGGGAGGATATTGGAGAGCTGGGCATGGCCCCAGCAGGGTGCCTCTGAGGTTGGGGGGTGGGCGCAGCTCCTGGGGCAGGTGGGCGGGGTGAGGAGCTGGCCCCCAGGGTGAGCAATGGGGCATGGGGAAGAGGTTTCCCCAGAGTGTCAGGGGAATCAGGTGGCCCACGATGTTCCCCAGCTACACCTCACCCCCTCCCTGAGAGGCTGGGGCCATCAGACCTGCAGCATGACTGGGGACATGCTCCTTTTGAGAGCTCCAGAAAGTCTTTTGCTTGAAGACCTGGGGGCATCTTCATCCCATCTGGTTTCCATCCCATCTGGTGCCTGGGATGGTGGGCAGGTGGGTGTCTGGTTTCCCTCACTGACCCCCTGGAAACCAGGAGCTGCATTCCCACCTTGTGGGGCTGGTTCTTAAATGACTGAGGTAGAGGGGTGCCTGGGTGGCTCCGCTGGTTGAGCAACTTGTGATTTCGGCTCAGGTCATGGTCTCAGGGTCGTGAGATCAACCCCTGCATGGGACTCTGCACTTAAAGTCTTTTTAAAAAATGGCTGAGGTAGAATTCACACCACAGAATTCACTCATTTAAAGTGTACAATTTAGTGTTTTTTAGCATAGTCATAGGATTACGCAAGCATCACCACTGTCTAATTTTAGAAAAATTTTTCATCACCTCAAAAGGAGACTGCTCCCATCAGGTACCATGACCCCCTCTCTGCCACAGCCTCTGGCATCCAGTAGTCTACTTTCTGTAGATTTGCCTTTATTTTATTTTTTTTTAAAGATTTTATTTTATTGTTTATTTAGAGAGAGAGAGAGAGAGCCGGGAGAGAGAGAGAATCTCAGGCAGACTCCCCACTGAGCACAGAGCCGGACTCAGGGCTCAGAGATGTCACAACCCTGGGACTATGACCTGAGCCAAAACCAGGAGTTGGATGCTTAACCAACTGAGCCCCCCTGGCATCCCTAGATTTGCCTTTTCTGGACATTTCACATGAATGGAATTGTGTAACATGTGGCCTTTTTATCTGGCTCCTTTCACTTAGAATAAGGTATCAGGGTTCATCTCTGTTGCAGCATGCATCAACACCTCCTTCTTTTTGGTAGCCAAATAATATTCCAGAAGGTGTTTTGGTACCTGGCTGGCCGGGCCCTTACTACTGCCTGGGCACACTCTACTGGCTCATGGGGGTCCCGGTCAGACCTTGAGGCCTGAGAGGCCTGTGTGTGGAGGTTCTGGAGGGATGGGTGGAGCCTCCTTTTCCTTGGGGGAGCGCCCTGGGGGAATGGGATGCCAGAAGCCAAGCTGTGGCTAAGAGTTGGCTGGCCTCACCAGAACTTGATTCAACCTCAGCCTGAGGCTCCATGTCATAGTCTGTCAATCAGGAACCTGCTTGTTCAGAGGCAGCATTTTCCATTTACAGACCTTGAAGATTGTGGTCTTCCCCTAGGTGCCCCCCCCCCTTTTACTGTGGTGAAATACTAGAACATACAATGTATCATTTAAACCATTAAGTGTCCAGTTCATTGGCATTGAGCACTTTCACACTGTTCAATAATCACTGCCATCCATCTTCAGATTTTCTCATCATCCCAGGCTGAAACTCTGTCCCCATTAAACAACAGCTTCCCACCCCCTCCAACCCCCAAACCCTGGCACCCATCATTCAGAAAGTATTCTGCTCCAGGATGTCATATATGTGGACTCATACAGCACTTGTCTTTTTGTGTCTGGTTTGTTTCACAGAGCACAATGTTTTCAGTTTCTTCCTTAAGCCTTTTGGTGCCAGGCCTGGGTGGTGGCTGGACAGACAGCAAGTCCCCCCAGGGACTGAGCTGACTGAGGCCTCCGCTCAAGGGAGAAGAGCAGCCGGTGTGCTGGGCATCTGCTGCATTTGCCGAGTTTTGCATTTTTCTCTGATAGGGGCCCCTGTGGACAAGTAGCGGGGACCCTCATGGCTGAGGTTTTAGGTGAAAGACTAAAGACCATCCGCTTGTTTGGACTTCTTCTGTACTTGAATAGTTAGGGGGATCTTTGTCTTGTGACCCTGCCTGGTGTCACGGAGCAGCTCTGATGCAAGGCAGGGGAATGCAAAGGCTGGACTAGCAATGCCTGGTCTCCTCCAAAGAGAGGTGGTCGCCACAGTGGACTTGACCATCCTCCAGTCGGCTGGAAGTCCCAGTGGCCTGACTTGTAAATTATCTTGGGCTGATGCTCAGCATAGTACATTCACTCTCTTGGGGGAGGTGAGGGGGTGGGTGCATGCCAGCCGTCGTGTGCAAAAATGGTATTTGTGTTTGCCTAAGTCTTAGACCCTAGACCAGAAAATGTGATTCTTTCATGAATGTTGATTTCTGAAAGCTTTCTGCTTTCCTGTGGGAACATAGGTGAATGTGTCTATATTCATATTTGGAGGTATGGGATTGTTACTAGAAATGTATTTTTTTAAAAGATTTTAATTATTTATTTGACAGAGAGGGGCGGGGGAAGCAGGCTCCCTGCTGAGCCGAGAGCCCAATGTGGGGCTCCATCCCAGGACCCTGAGATCATGACCTGAGCTGAATGAAGGCTGAGGCTTAACCCACTGAGCCACTCATGCGCCCCTGCCTTTTTTTTTTTAATTGTGGAAAAAAATGACACATAACGTGAAATGTACTGTCTTGTCCACTATGTGCAGAGTTCAGTAATGGTGAGCATTTGATTTTTTAAGAGGCAAAGGTGGCAGGGAAACACTGTTCTTCAAGAGGGTTTGTCCCTCCCCTGTTCTAGGAAATAGGAAGATTGGTTCAGACTCAACCCTTAGCCAGGGTATGAGGGGCCTGCAGACCAGGGTTGGAGCAGGGACAAGCAGGCACTTGAAATACCGTGATGTGAGAAAGGTCTCAGGCTTCTGTGGAGAAAGTGGGGCGTAGGGCGCATGGGCGGGAAGGCCCCATGTCCTCTGTCCCGTGTCCTTGGGGAAGAGGGCTAGGAGGATGGTTCTAGGTGGAAAGGAGAGTGGCAAGAGCTTAGAGACTGGGAAGTAATCACCATGCTAGGAAACAGCAGAGCCTGCTTGGTTGGAGAATTTATGTAAAATGTGAGCAACAGGGGAGGTGAGGGTGGATATAGGAGGGTCAGGTCATGCTGGACAGGTCCGGGAAAACAAGCTGAGTAGTGCTTTCTCGAAGGGGAATGGGGCAGGTAGAAGGTTGTTGGGAGGGGAAGGGATGCCTTTGGAGCTTTGCCTCAGGAGAAGCATTTGGCAGGAGTGTCCAAGATGGTCTGGTGGGAGTTGGGGCCCCCGGAGTTGTTGTCTTGGGAATGAGGGGGGCTGGGGGGAGGATGGAGAGGACGAGAGCAAGCAGACGGGGGAGGAGGCGACAGAAGAGAACAGAGGCGAGCCTGGTAGAGTCTGGGGGTTGGCAGCCTGGTAGAGTGGGAGCAGCAGGCTGCAGACCTTTAGGAAGAAGGGCCAGGCAGGACAAGACCAGGACGACTGACATCCCAGCAGGCGTGTGGAGAGAGAAGAAGGCTTGAGCAGGCCTGAGGTTTGCATGTTTGGGGGCCTCATGAGAGAGAGGGGAGGTGTGATGGGGGGAGTTCATGTTGCAGAAAGGTGAAAGAGTCAGGCGTTTAGGATCGGAGTTTGTGAGAGCTCTCTGAGTGTGTACCCATGGGCTTGCTTGGTCCCAGGGTCCAAATAGAAGCTCCAAGGAGGTGATCAAGGTGTGTGTGTGGAGGGGTCAGTGGGGAGGTTAGCGGTCCCAGCAAAGGAGTGATCGGGTTACTGCTGAACAGTGACCAGGGGTGATGTGGCTTTCAGGTGCCGGGGCCTTGTGTGCATGGGATGGTGCTTCAGAGACATTGGCCTTGGCCTGGCTCACCCAGGGACACAGGGGGTTAGGGAGGTGAGTGAGGAGTGAGAAGAGCTTGAGGGGGCAGAGGTGAAGAGGGCTGTAAGGCCAGAAGGCTCGTTTGGGAGAGCGGGAGTTGGGGCCCCTTAGCTGGTCTGAGAGGGAATAGGGAGGTCCGCCATGTGTCTGGCACTGGGGGGAAAGGGACAGTGGCCATGTGGGTCATGTCCCTGTGGCTGGTGGCCAAGTGTGGCTGGAGAGGAATGCAGTGATGAGCCCTGTGCTAGTGGGCTATCAGATGCAGAGCCTGTGGCTTAGGGGCCCCGGTGAGTCATGGTAATGGTCTGGGATCTAAGACCCACGTGTGTGAATGCTCAGTAGGGAGGCCCTTGTGGAACAGGGTCTTGTCATGGAGCAGTCAGATGGGCCCACCCTTGCCCCCGAAAGCAGCTGGTGAGCCACGGTTAGAATTTGGCCCTAAGAAGTCCGGGTTGTGATTATTAACTAAGTCTAACTAATTTCCTCTCCTGCGGAATTTCTTCAGTGGCCAGCTGGTATGAGTTGGGCGGCAGATTCTCCTCTGTGAACGAGCAGGCAAGGCTCCAGAAGGGCTGTTTGGGGTGCGTGTGTGGAGGGGTAGAGAGGTGCTCTAGAAAGGGGTGTGAGTCTCCAGAAGTAGACCCGTGCGGGTCTAGAAAAGAATGCCCATGGCTCCAGAAAGGGGCGTGTGAGGAAGCGTCAGAGACTTGGTCCCAAACATTCCTTTGTCATCTCCCGGCTTCTCTGGCCCCATGAGCTCTGTGGTTGCTTATTTATCCCTGCTTAGTCTGCAGTCTCAGGTTCCAGAAACTCTGGCAAGGAAGTCCAGGAAGGTTAATGGGCTGAGGCCCGGCCTGCTGGCTGTCTGGGGGAGGCATTTTGCTCCAGCCGCTCAGGAAATGTCTGCTGCATTGGGCTGGACAGCCCGGCCTCCAGAAAGCCAGCAAGGGGCCTGCTTCCCTTGCTGCAGGTGCAAAATTGGCACGGTTGGCTACCGGGGAGCAATAAGCAGGGGTGCAGCCCGGGAGTGTGGGAGGGTACATCTGAGAGAACGGAATAGGGATGTCTCCTTCTCATGTCTTTCTCCTTTCTCCCTGGCTCCCTCAAGTATGTGAATTAATGGGAGCCATTCCTAAGGAGAGGAGGGTCACTTATGTTTATTGAATTCTGAGTTGGGCATGACTGGACAGGAGCAGAAATACAACCGACCTTGGACATCAAAGGCCGAGGCAGGACCTGCAGGCATCACGGTATGTGCTCAGACACCCCTGCTGGCCTGACTTTCAGGCTCCAGGGTGCACAGACCAGGCAGGAGCAATAGGGCAGGATCCGTGGACTGTCCTTGGCTGTTCCCTCTCAGAGCTGTTTTGTTTTGAAGATTCAGAGGGTTTTTGAAAGCCTGGGCCTGGCTGTGGTTTACTTGGAAAAGGTCTGGGGGTTTGCATTCGACTGAAAACCTTTTAAGGGTCAGCAGGCATAGCACATGACGTCTAGGAGGCCAAGTTTTTCCCTGATATTCATGGAAGTGTGCAGACCTTGGAATGCCATAGCCATACTTTCTGCTTGGTGCAGCTAAGCCTGGAGGCTGCCAGCAGAGTGGTTATGGGAAATGGGGGTATTTGGCCTGGCAGAGAATGAAAGAAGTAGGTCTCCACCCCAGCTGCCCACACAGACTGCCTCTGCTATGGCTAAAACAGCCCCACACACATGTCCATGGCGGGTCACTCCGGAGGTTCTTCTTATTTTGTTTTGAAAACTCATAGTGTCTATGGGTCAGCAGTCAGGGCGTGGCTTAGCTGGGTCCTCTGCTCGGGGTCTCCCAAGGTTGCAATCCAAGTGTTGCCCAGGGCCTGGGCTCCTGTCCTTCCCATTTGCAGGCTCTGTGTCTCCTCCAGTTTCAGCTTATTGACAAAAATCCAGGTCCTTGTGGTTGTGGGAATTAGGTCCCATTTTCTTGCTGGCTGTCAGCTGTTCTCAGCTCTCAGAGGCCACCCCCTTCCTAAGCACTTCACACATGGCTGTTTGATTTCTTCCGCTAAACCAGCTTGGGTTTCTGGAAAAGCTCTGCGTGATTCCCTCTGCAGCGAGGGTTGAGAACCATGCTCTGGGAATCCACAAGTGCTTGTTCTGTGTTTTAAATGGTTAACAGGTGGAAGAGGGCATGGGTTGCTTTTAGATCAGACCTGGAAGCCTGACCTGTTCAGGGAGACAGGCTTCGGCTCAGTGTTAATGGAGATTTTCTTTTCTTCCTGACTTGATGATAATTTTTTTTTCTTAAAGATTTTATTTATTTAGTTGACAGAGAGATCACAAGTAGGCAGAGAGGCAGACAGAGAGAGAGGGGGAAGCAGGCTCTCTGCTGAGCAGAGAGCCCGATGCAGGGCTCGATCCCAGGACCCTGAGACCATGACCTGACCAAAGGCAGAGACTTAACCCACTGAGCCACCCAGGCGCCCCTTGATGATAAAATCTTATGTAGCTGAGATCCTGCTGCATTAGTTGGGTGTCTTCCCCTTGTAGGTTAGGGAGAGCCTTTTCTTTTTTACTTAATAGTCTGTAAACATTTTGAAGGACCATATTGTTACTTTGTGATAGAGTTACGGTTTAACTGGTTTAAGTTTAATTAGTTTTGTTGGACATTTTGAAGTATTTACTAAGGGGGCAGTCTGGGTGGTTCAGTCAGTTAAGTGTCCGATTCTTAGTTTTGGCTTAGGTTATGATCTCAAGTTTGTGAGATTGAGCTGGGTTTTGTAGGTGTGGAGTCTGCTTAAAAGTTTCTCTCTTCCTTTCTCTCCCTCTCCCCCTGCCCCGACTCTCACACACACTGTCTCTCACTAAAGCAGAGCAAAACAGTATTATTTACTGAGTGTAGTTGGTAACTGCAATATTTCAGTGAGCATCTTTAAAGAAAGATACTCTCTACACCCAATATGGGGCTTGAACCCACGACCGTGAGATCAAGAGCTATATGATCCACTGACTGAGCCAGCCAGGTGCCACAGTGAGCATCTTTTTTTTTTTTTTTTTTTTAGGAAAATTTTTACTGAAACATAGTTCACATGCCATACAATTCGCCCATTTAAAGTGTACCATTTGGGGCATCCGGCTGGCTCAGTCAGAAGACTGTGCGACTCCTGAACTTGAGGTCATGAGTTCGAGTCCCTTGTTGGGGGTAGAGACAACTTAAATAAATACCTTAAAAAAAATAAATTTTACCATTCAATGGTTTTTGGCATATTGCATTAATATTTTTAAGTTGTGATAAAATATACGTAACAAAATTTACCATTTCAAACATTTTTTAGTGTCCAGGTCAGTGGCATTAATTACCTTTACACTGTTGGGCAGCCCTCAGCACCGTCTATTTCCAGAACTCTTTTCATCCCGTGAAGCAGTAACCTCCCAGCCCCCCTCCCCTAGCTCCTGGCAGCCCCCATTCCACTTCCCATCTCTATGAATCTGACTCTTCTAGGGAGTCAGTGAGTGGACTCATATAGTTTCATTGCTCATTTCTTTGAGCCTAAAGGCTCCTCCATGTCATAGCATGTGTCAGAATTTCCTTCTATTCTAAGGCTGAATAATACCCATTGTTTGTGTATACCGCATTTCAAGTGTATAGTTCAGTGGCATTACAGTCAGTGAACATCTTCTGTGGGTTTCCATTTGCATTTCTGCCTCCTTCTTCGAGGGTGGGCCTCTCAGGGGATTTACCGAGTCAGAGGTGTGGATGGTGTGAAGACCCTTGATGTCTTCTGCCCAGTTACCTTCGGGAAATGTTCCAGTTTACTCTTGGTTTTATAGTTAATCCTTTGCTCTCTTTGGACCTCTCTCTTGCGCCTTTCCTTTTGTAGGACTTCAGTGAAGTGGTTCCTTCAGGAGATTTAAAAAAAAAAAAGGAAACGAAAAGAAAAAAGAAAAAAGGCAGCCTTCTCCTGAGGCAAGGGGAAGGGGAGAGGGGCAGCAGGGGGAGGGGGAGCTTGGGGCAGGGAGAAGCTTGCCTCCGTCAAATCCGAAATTGTGATCTGGGGTTTTTGTCTGGAGAAGCAGGATCTGAGGTTAAGGTTTGGTTTAGGAGGCATCTGTCCTAAACTGGGTCCCCTCATGACTTGATGTTCCCCAGAAATAACCAGTCCTGTGAACCTGGAATTGGGAGAGGCCCTGAGCAGGAGCCACACCTGTCCAGTCTTTCGTTTGGGAAGCTTCCCAAGGTCACGGGCTATATGACACTTAGTTTTTGTCAGCTCGGTGATTCTTGGTAGGGAAAGAACTCCCCATCCCCTTGTTTGTCATGAGACTTGCTAGTTTATTGCTACCCTGGGCTGCTTGTAACTGAACTGGAAAAGCATTTCAGCTTCTCTTCCATGTATCCCGGCCATGGATTAGGCCTGCTAGATAGCGTTGTCCAGTTAATTCTGGCCCACGGAGTTCTTGCCTGGCTTTAATGGAGGCTCCAAGGAAGCCGAATGCCATGGTAGAAAAGGGATTTTATGGGAGGGAGAGGAGCTTGCGTGGCCACACTTGGCTGGCAGGGAAACCTTTTTGGCAGGGTCCTGAAGCAGTCTTTCTGTAAGACCTCACCGGGTCTGGCTTGCCTGCAGTGACTGGGGTCCAGGGAGCCTATGGCGAGCCAGCCAGGGGGTGGATTTGGTTCTGTGTGCAAGTTTAAATGGAAACTGTGATGCTTTTTTGAGGGCTGATTTGTCATTTTTTCTTGCCGCCCACTGGCCAGCCCTTGGGCTGGGAGCAGGTGCTCGAAGGCTCTGCTGGTGTCACCTGGGCAACATGCTGAAATGCAGAGCAAGGCCAGACCGAAGTGGGAGGGGGTGAGGGCAATGTAGAGGGTGTCTGCCTGGGCGGAGGTGATGGTATCCAGGCAGGTGGCTGGCAGGGGGAGGCCTGGTCATGCCAGCTGGTGTCTTGCCAGACAGAGCACAGCTCTGCATAGTCAGGAAGGCTTGTGCTAAGGCCAGCACCGAAATGAGCAGGACTCACGTGTGTAGCTGTTGCCTGCATGCATCTCCAAACCAAGGTGTGGGGACATTGGTACCTTGAGGCCATTGTTTCCCTTTATCACAGATGACTGGTCCTCCAGCGGCCTGTTGCCTGGTGTAAGCCCCACCTGAGATCAGAGTCCAAGCCTTGCTGCCTGCAGGGGAAGCTCTCTGTCTGGCCCCTGCCATCCTTTGCTGAGCATTCTCCTTGCCAGTGGAGCAGGGACTGTGTCGGAGCTAGCAGGTTCTGGAGTTGGGTTGGTCAGTCGGGAGGGCTCAAGGACAGAAAGGAGACTCTGTTGACTGTCTGCACTCCAGTGGGGCGTGGATGCCTCCATGGAAGTCTGTACTTTCCTAAAGAACTTTCTCTTTTGCCGGCTCAGCTCTCTTCTGCACTTTGCCTAGGACCCCCAGAGTGTGCGAGTGTTCCCTCTTGGGCAGTCTGGCAGGAGAGAGAGGATCCCCCCTCTTTACTGGAACTTTGCATTTGGGTTTGGCTTCGCTCTTTGTAATGGAATCCCAAGTGCCTTCCAGGATCTGAGCCTCACTCCACCCTTCAGGGAGCTAGGTGGTGCCTGCAGTATCCGTGCTCAGACAGCAGGAGCTTAGAACGGTAAGAGGTTTCCAAGGTAGCACCTGGATTTGAACCACAGGTGGTTATCTGAGCCTTTGCTCTTTGCTCTGCAGTCCTGGGTATTAAGTAGGTCCTCATATAACCGTTTAAAGTGTCATCATTTAAAAATATGAAAACCATTCTCAGATCCCACATCACACAAAAACAGGCAGTGATAGGCTGCTTTTTGCTCACGGGTTGGAGTTTGCTGACCCCTGTCCTACAATAAACTGCCTCCTAATTCCTGGTGGTTGTGAAATAAGATGACAGAGCCCTGTGTGGGTGTTTCCCATGTTCAGGAGCCCTCCTTAATGTTCCTCATGGAAACTGGGAGGCTGGTGGGGTCACTCTGCCGCCCCCCCAAGGGCTCTTCCCTCCAGCAAGTCACCTGAGGGGGCAGAGCTGGGATGGGAAATGATGGCCTGGTTCACAGTTCCCGACTGCTTTCCAGACCTGGGTGTTCATCCCCCAAAACAAGGCCGAAGCCAGGTGGTGGGACATGACCTTCATGGTACTTTGCTCTCCGTTTTTGTTTGTGTCCGAAAATTTCCATAACAAAAGATTCTCAGAAAATCATCATTTATTGACCAAACTGTAAAGGAAACCCTCTACATTGAGACAACGGGGTCTCTGAATCCTGAATCTTCCTCAAGCCCCAAATGTGTGTGAGTAGACTTGCTCATGTGTTTCCTAGTAGCAGATGTTCCAGAGAAAGCAGGAGCTGTGCGTTAGCCACCCCATCCATCGTCCCTTCATCAATCCATCAGCCAGCCAGCCAGCCATCTGCCTTAGTCCATTTGGGCTGCCGTACCAGAGTGCCGTAGACTGGGTGGTTTATAAACAGCAGAAATCTGTTTTTCACAGTTCTGGAGGCTGAAAATCCAAAATCTCATCACCCCCAGATTTGGTGTCTTGTGAGGGCCTTCTTCCTGGCTTATAGAGGGCTGTCTTCTTGCTGTCCTCCAATGGTGAAAGGGATGAGGAAGTTCCCTGGGGTCTCTTTTATAAAGGTCCTAATCCCAGTCATTAGTGTTCATTGGCACTTTCAGCCCTAGTGACCAAATCACCTTCTGAAGGCCCCGCCTTATAATACCATCACACTGGGGATTGGGTTACAACATATGGGTTTTAGGAGGACACAGACAGTCACCATCCATCATCCATTTATCATCTGCCCTTCCAGACATCCATCTATCCATCATCTGTCCATCCACCCATCACCCAGCTATCCGTCCTTCAACCATCCCTCTGTCCTTGTGTTCATCTGAGGTTTGTGTGCACCTGCTACACAGGGTCCAAGCCCTGTGCTTAGGTCTTGACATAGTCCTTGACTTCAAGAAGCCTTTAGATGGATAATGTGATGGAGCTCAATACCAGCTGGGCACCAAAAAGGGGCTAACTCTAGTGGGTTAGCCCAAGGAAGGCATCTGGGAGAGGGTGGCCCTTTAGTTGGGTCTTGAATGGATCCAAATGGAAAGGAGTATGTTAGGCTCTTGCAGGGGTGGGGGAGATGGAAGGCACTCCAGGGCAGAGACAGACCCGTGCACAGAGGCAGGGAGGAGTGGGACAGCGTGGCTTGCCACATTGTTCCGTGAGGCTCGGGATGGTTGGAGCACGGCATTGGGACAAGGGGACTGACTGGCCATGAGGGAGGGCAGTCTGGTGTGCTGCTTTGGTCCAGAGAAAGCCCCTGGTGGCATTTACCTGGAGAAGGGGTGAGTGTCAGGTGTGAGAGCTGTCCTGGCAGCCACCGGCCTTGCTTAGTTTCCCCCCTTGGTATGCTCAGGCCTCTGTGGGTTTCTGAGTACTTTGTGGACAGAAGTCCTCCCAGCCTGGGCAGCAGGCAGCCCCGTTCTGACTGAGGCTGGTGCACCTGCCTGCGCTCACCTTTGTTGTGGCTTCTTGGCTCACAGCCTCCTTTGGGGGAGCACCAGCCCAGACAGTGTGGTATTTTGTGTCTGTGTGCAAAACAGACACTCTTGAGCTTCAGTGTTTGTGCAATTCTACGCTTCGCTTGGCTCCGCACAAGGATGGCGTGGGCTATCCAGAAACCTCTATGAGGCCTTCTTGGTGGGTGGGAGAATCTCGGGCTGGAACAGCAGAGAGAAGCTGCACTTGGTGTTTCAGCATCCTTCCTCCTGGGCCTGTCTGTGCCTGGGGCTGGTTGAAGGATCCTCCCTGGCCCAGAGCAAGCATGCTTGCTTACAACGTAGGAAAGAGTCCTTGCAATTTGTCTGTCAGCTTAATTGTGAAAAATGACCAATTACCATGAAGTTGTTCACAGTGTTAGGCAGCCACCACCATCCCTTTCTATACCTGTTTTTATCATCCCAAGCTGAAACTCTGTCCCGGTTAAACACTAACTCCCCACCCCATCCGAGCTCCTCCCAATGCCTGGCCACCACCGTGTTCTACTTTCTGTCCCTGTGAACCTGACCACTGGAGGTACCGCTTGTCAGTGGAATCCTACAGCACTTGTCCTGCTATGACTGGCTTATTGCACTTAGCAGAATGTTTTCAAGGCTCATTCACATTAGAGCATGTATCTGAACGTCCTTCTTTTTGAAGGCTGAGTAGTATTCTGTGGGAGAGAAGTGCGACATTACTTGATGGATTCGTCCATGGGGAATGCTTCTGTTGCCTCCACCATGGGCTGTTCTAAATAATGCTGGTGTGAACCTGGGTCTGCAGATCCAGCGGGTCTTTTTTCGACATCAGATTTTTGCATTTATTTGCCTCTCTTTTAGCTGTTTGGTTTATGTATGTATTTTTACTGAGCTGTCATAGGCATGTAACACTGTATTAGTTCTAGGTGTGTAATGTAACGATTTAACATTTGTGTACATTGCGGGATGATTATGGCAGTAAGTTACCAGGCAGAGTTACAGATTTTTCTCTTCACCGCATTGTTTTTCAGTCAATTCCCTTTCCTCTTTTAACGGATTTCCAGTTACAGGAATTTTTGTGCATGTTAGGAAAACAAAATTTTGAGTCAAGAGTAAGAAGAAAAAGTATGTATCTTGTAAATTATCGGTTCTTTTTTTTTTTTTTTAAATACCAGAGATGGAAAAAAACGCTGTGATGCCAGTTGTTTTGTGCATGTGTGTGTTGAAATGCAGTTTGTAGACAGTGAATGCCCTTCTTTTTGGCATGCTCTTCTGTGAGTGATGACAGAGTTGTGTAGCCACCTTGACAATCAAGAAACACAAATCCATCACTCCAAAAAGCTCTATCACTCCAAAAAGTGCTGTCATCCCGGAAAGAGCTGTCACCCACAGGAAAGTCCAGTACCCTAGAACGTTCATCACCCACGTCCTTTGGAGGCATCTCTTCCACCTGCAGCCACCGGCAAACACCGATGTGCATTCTTTCCATGTGGCCTTGCCTTTTCCTAAGTGTCCTATAAATGGAATCCTACAGAGTGTAGCCTTTTGGGTATGTCTTCTGTCACTTGGTGCAGTGGCGATTCATCTGAGTTGTGTGTATTGATAGCTGATTTCATTTTGTTGTTGTTTTATTTATTTTTTTAAAGATTTTATTTATTTATTTGACAGAGATCACAAGTAGGCAGAGAGAGAGGAGGAAGCATGCTCCCTGCTGAGCAGAGAGCCCGCCGCGGGGCTCGATCCCAGGACCCTGGGATCATGACCTGAGCGAAAGGCAGAGGCTTTAACCCACTGAGCCATTCAGGTGCCCCTCATTTTGTTTTATTAACGAGGAGTATTTTTTCACATGGGCAGGTCAACGAAGTTCTTTTCCTTTCTGTTCCATTCAAACAGCATTATTAGGATAGAGCTCACATACCGTACAGTATACCCATTCCAAGTGTACCATTCAGTGGCTTTTAGTATGTTCACGGGTTTGAGTGATGCAACCACCACCTCTGTCTGGTCCCAGAACCTCTTTGTCCCCTCCAAAAGAAACCTCCTACCCAGTGGTCTCTCCTTATCCTTCTCCCCTTAGTCCAGGACACCCTAATCTGCTTGCTGTCTCTGTGGATTTGCCTTTTCTGGGCAGTGCATGCAAATGAGATTATACAATATAGGGCTTTTGGTGGACACTGTCCTTTTTTAAAGGTTTCTTTGGAAGTCCCATCTTCCAGGTCATGTTGTATACTGGAGGGTGGGTGGGTGGTGAGGAGCTGCTCCCCTCCTTGTGTTCCTGGCTCCTCCTGAACCTGGCCTTTCTGGCCTGGTTTGAGGCTGCTCCCCTCAGGGTACCAGGGAACAATCCTCTGTCTAGGCTTCTGGCTCCTCTTTTGATAACCCAGGTTTCCACTTCTCTTCTCCTCAGCCTCCCTTTGGGCTTAGATCCCAGAGGTAGCACGTGGATGGGAGATTGTAACCTTCAGCCTTTGAGAAGGGCCTGTAGCTTTCCTGTGTGCCTGTCCCCGCTGTGAGTCCAGCAGCTGAGTTCCCCTTTGTCACGTTTGTTGCCAGATTGGCCAGGCCACGGGAAGGGGGCTGGGGGCAGGAGAACAGTTGCCCTGGCATATGGCCATGATGATCACCCATGGCCTGGAATCCAGGCTGTGGACTGAGGACTGACTCTGCATAGTATTGGCAGATGTGCTGGTTCTGTGCAGGGTGGGCTGTGACCACAGTCGATCCCTTCACCACCCATAGTCCTTGGACCCATAACTTCTGACACATGTCCCTGGGAACCTCCGTGATATCTGGAGTCTACAGGGACACCCATTGCCTAGGACCCCAGGGCCTTAGCAAGCAGTACACTGGATTCTGGGACTTCCCAGAGTTGTCACTGCATAGGTACGTAAGCCCAAGGGCTCTCAGGGCCTGAAATACGCCCCATGGAGCTCTGTGGGGGGTGGGGCCATCAGGGGCACAGTTCCTGTTCTGGGAATGCAGGGGGCTTCTGGGGCTGGATAGCACTGTAGACTTGCACACACCAGGAGTGTGAGCATGGCATCTCCCAACACACGCCATAACCTCCGGGACCGCCCACTCTGAATCTGACAGACAGGGTGTTTATAACTTCGCACTTTGGTGTGTTTCCTCATTTGAAGAGGAAAACAGATGCACCTGCTCTCTGGCCAAGAGACGTGGCAGGTGCAAACTGCACACCCAGTTCCGAGTATTATCCGGACAGAGGAATGAGTTACTTGGTCATAAATCAGGGTCTTGTCTGCAGAAGACTTGGCAGCGTGAGGAACGGCTCGGCGATCCATCTCCATTGCTGGAAGGGTGGGGCGTTTCATTCCCTTGGACACTCCCTCAGTGAGGCGCCCCATTTAGCTGATGGGCCGCCGAGAAGGAAGGCAACACTTCAGTCGTTTTAAGAGCCAGAGACGATTGTATGATCCCACTTTGAAACTTCTGGAAAAT
This sequence comes from Mustela putorius furo, assembly GCF_011764305.1. Taxonomy (NCBI): domain Eukaryota; kingdom Metazoa; phylum Chordata; class Mammalia; order Carnivora; family Mustelidae; genus Mustela; species Mustela putorius. The sequence goes on from NW_025422010.1 coordinate 1,688,217, forward strand.
GCATGTCTGAGAATTGATGAAGGATGGTGACTTTTCTTCATCTGTAAAACAGGAATCAGTAGTCATCTGCTCGGGGACTTGCCGTGAAGATTCGGTGAGGTGATGCATGCAAGAAAAGCACTTAGCCCAGCTGGTGGCTTGCCTCTAGCGCTCCTCATTGTGTTTTTGTGACCATTGTTGCTGTATGACAGCTAGCAGGAGAGGATGTTGGCTGGTTCATCCGCTGGCTGGACGTTTGGGTTTGATTGTGTTTTTTTTCTTTAAGGGATCAAAGTGGAAGATGAGAAGCTGCCTTTTTTTCATCAGAGTTGGAAAAACCCAGAGTGTGCATTTCCGAGCAGTGATTTTTTTCAAATGTTTTGGTTTTGTTTCAGGAACAGAGCCCTTCTTTTGAAATGACATTTTAGATCTCAGTATAGGGAACAGACAAGAGAAGAGCCACAGAAGCCTAGCCTGGTCTAGCTCAGCCTCCCCGATGGGCCCTGCCCCATCCCCGCCTCCACGTGGCTTGTGGCTGATTCTTTCATTCTGTGTCTACTCTCCTGGGGGTAGCAGCTGGGGATCTGTGGGGAGCCTCTTCCTGGAGATCTGTGTCCTGGGTCTTTTCCAAGTGGTGTTGGCTGGCTTGGGAGCCTGGCCCAACTTCCCTCCCAGAGTAGAGAAACAGAGTTGGTTCATAGAACGACCTGCTCTTTTTGGCGGCGATGTGGGGTGAGGTGAGGGGGCTCATCAGTTGTGAGCCTGTGTGTGTGAGTGTGTGCTGTCCAGCCTTGCATTGGCAGAGGAAAGAGGCGGGGCTTTCTGCCAGTCACAGAACTTTGCTGGGGGCGCTCAGTGGGTTAAGCTGCTGCCTTCAGCTCGGGTCATGATCCCGGAGTCCTGGGATCGAGTCCTGCGTCGGGCTCTGTGCTCAGCGGGGAGCGTGCTCCACCCCCCCCGCGCCTGCCTCTCTGCCTGCTTGTGATTTCTCTCTCTGTCAAATAAATAAATAAAATCTTTAAAAAATAAATAAATAAATTGCGATAAAATGGGGGCACCTGGGTGGCTCAGTGGGTTAAGCTGCTGCCTTCGGCTCAGGTCATGATCTCAGAGTCCTGGGATCGAGTCCCACATTGAGCTCTCTGCTCAGCAGGGAGCCTGCTTCCCTCTCTCTCTGCCTGCCTCTCTGTCTACTTGTGATCTCTCTCTCTCTCTCTCTCTGTCAAATAAATGAATAAATAAAATCTTAAAAAAATATTTAAATTGCGATAAAATGTTTTAAGCATGAAGTTCAGTGGCATTAGTCACATTCACATTGTTGTGTAACCATCACCATCATCTCCAGAATTTTTTCATCTTCCCCAGCTGAAACTCTGTCCTCATTAAACTCCCCATCCTCCCTCCCCCAGGCCCTGGCAGCCGCCATTGTCCTTTCTGTGTCTTTGAGCCTGAGGACTCTCGGGACCTCATATATGTGAAATCATAGAGTATTTGTCCCTTGTTGGTTGGCTTATTTCATCCATGTTGCAGTGTATATCAGAGTTTCCTTCCTCTTTAACACTAAATAATATTCCTTTGTATGGATAGACCACACTTTGTTTACCCCTTCCATCTATGGACGTTTGGTTTATTTTTGTCTTTTGGCTATTATGACTGATGCTGCTGTTAGCAGGGGTATACGTGCTTTTACTCCTGACACTTTGCAAATGGTCCCTCCTGCACTAGCACCTGGGGCCCCACTCAGCCACCGTGGGGGATGGGAGAAAGGAACCATTCTCTTTCAGTGACTGCCAGGAGCCCACAGCCCTCTGGAATGGAGCAGGTTGCTGATAAAAAGGACTGGAGTTCTTGGAAAGGGGCGTTTCTGGCTGCAAGTCCTACCTCCGTTTCCAGCCACCTTCTCTGCCAGGGGAATTTGAGTCAGCCACTCCTGGGAAGTGGTGAGCCTCTGATGAGGTGGGGGAGACGGGAGTGTGTTTCTGTCTGATTCCAGCTGCTCCTGGGCGAGTCAGTGACAAAACGAGAACAAAACAAGTGGGACAGGGATCTGCTTGATTTGACATTTTGCTTCTTACATGGAACAGAACCAGCCCTGGGGTAGGACTATGGTTCTGCACCCCGGTCGGCAGTGTGGGAATTAGGTTTGGAGCTTGCCCTCAGGAGACAGGGGCATGTAAGAAGGATATGGGATCCGTGAATCAAGGGAGGAGTCAGATGGTGACTGAGACTCCAGGAATTACACCATTCCTGGAAACCTGGGTCATTCTCTAGAATAACCAGATTCCCATCATGTATGGGTGACTCAGTCACTTAAAGTGGCCAACTCTTGATGTTGGCTCAGGTCATGATCCCAGGTTCCTGGAATCAAGCCCCACATTGGGCTCCTCACTGAGCAGGGGAGTCTGCTTGAGATTCTCTCTCTCTCCCTCTTCCCCTCCACCCACTCATCCTCTCACTCTCTCTCAAATAAATAAATCTTTTAAAAAACCAGAATAACCAGATTCCCATGGATTTTGCCATATTCAGGAAATCTGGCAGAGTTGGTAATTATAAAGCCTCACTGAGAAACATTTTAAACATAGCCTTCTGTTTCCTTTGAGTTATTGGGAGGAAGCTGTGGGTGCATTTTTGGGTAGGTGTTCCAAGCTCTTTCCTCTTTGGTTGGGACTGGGGGCCTTGATAAGTGTCAACAGCCCCCGCTTTCTTTTTTCTTTAATTAATTATTTATTTAAGAGAGAGAGAGCAGAAGAGCAAGCATGAGCCAGGGGAGGGGAGAGACAGAAGGAGAGTGAGAAGCAGGCTCCTCACCGAGCAGGGAGCCTGATGCAGAGCTAGATCCAAGAGCCCTGGGATCATGACCCCAGCCAAAGGCAGATGCTTAACCATCTGAGCCACCCAGGTGCCTGACTGGAGGACAGCCTCACTTTGGATCTGTATGGGGCATTCTGCAGAAAGCAAAACGTGAGGTTACTCCTCGCCCCTTTTCATCATGCTTCAAGGGCATCTTTCTCTTTGAATTCTAGTGTCTCCATTGTTGAAAAGTTATTAACGTGTTTATAAGCTCAGACCCAGTCCTCCCACCCCAGGGTATTTTTCTAAGGAAACAAGACTCCCCCCTCCTTTTCCTTTCTGATACTATTATGTGAAGCTATTCATTGTGTTCATAACAGTGGAAAACTGGGAACAAAATAAGCGCCCTGCCATAGAAAAGGGTTACAGTAACGTGGTGGACTCTTCTGTCATCATGGAATGATAAGGATGAAAACCGTGTAGTGGCGTGGAACTCATTCCTACTGAGAGTGAGGCACAGCGCTGTGTATGTCCAGATGTGGACATCTTGCTGTCAATAAAGGAGATGAAGTTGTTTGAGGTTCTTCCTTTCAATTTTGGCTTCTACCATGTCTCGTATTAGGTTTAAAAATGAAAATTCTCCTCATACTATTCATTGGGTGCCTAGCCAGAGGATGACAGGGGTGGAGGTGAGGGTGGGGCGTGACTGTTATGTCTCCTAGGCCTGCAGGCATGACCTCTGCAGCCTAGACCTCGGGAAGAAGGCGTCTGGAGATAGGGACTGGCACTGTGAGACATGTTTTAGTTCCCCTTCCTGTCACCTGGGCAGAGGGTGGGTGGGTCTTGATGGCAGCACAAATGGACCCAGGCTGTTGGAGGTGTTGGTTGCCTACCTCCATAAGGCAGGTGTGGGCCCAGCCAGCACAATATATCCTGATACAGGAAGAGAGGACATCATGGGGACCCTCATGTCCAAGAACACTGCTGTCTGGTTGATTTGAGTTGGCGTATTCGTATTTGAGCAGGTGTATTCGTCTATCCCCCACGTTCCTTTTTTGCAGGTTACTGCTGTTCCCCTAAACCAGTGGTTCTTTGTAATCTCCTTGAGGGATTTTGTGAGTTTGAGAGTGCTTCGAGATAAAAATTTAAATAAATTGCCTGGGGTGAACCACGCTCTGCCTGTGCATGGGACAGCATGAGCATTGGACAAAGGGCATTCCCATGCAGGCTTTGGGGCTCTGGGCTGTGCTGGTGGGCACTGGGCTTAAGTTACAGCTGCCTGCGCAACCGTGAGCAGGGCCAGCTGCTGGGACAGGAGAGGCCTCGACACGCACACATCCTGCTGGAGGAAGAGCTGTGGCTCAGGTAATTGAATCCTGCCTTGTGGAAAAAAGTTGGGTCTTGGCCTGACTGTGGCCAGAATATCAGGGAAAGGGTTTGAACCTGCCCCGAGCGAGTAAATGGGCCTCGTTCCAAGGGAAGTGTGGGCTGTGGAATAACCCTCCTCTAATGAGAGAATTCTTTTCCTGTTGCATGGGGACCTGCATGCAACTCTCTGCATTGCTATTCTCATTCTTCTATTCCTCCTGAACTACCAAGCCTTTAGAATGCTCTTGGCTGATCCCTCTGGCCCCCATGCCTGGGGTTTGTGCTCTGATCTGATCTTTGGCTCCCCAGGCAGGTCAGAAACAGTGGGAAGCCCACGGAATTAGGTGAGCGTCATGACTGCTCCTGCTGCTAGGCAGCCCTGGAGCTTCTGTCCCCTCATCCCCTTCACTTCCCTGAAGGCCATGTAAGGGTTCCATGAGGTGACCCAGGTCAGAGCCTCGTGCCCAGCAAGCATGAATTGCTCAGAAACCGAGTTCCCCTCCTTGAGTTTAACCTTTTCTTTAACAGCTGCAGAACTCTGATTAGCCAGAGTTTAGGGGGACCTTCCATATCGAAGGCAAATGAAGCTGGTTTATGCTCCCTTTTCCCCCACCTTGTCCCAGCACAGCCTCTGTCTCTGCTGCTGTGGGTCTGAGAGCTGGGAAAGTGCTGCCTGAGGCCTCGGTCTCAGGGGTAACAGTGAGGAGAGAGGGGTCTGGTCCTGGGTGGGGCAGGGTGACTCGTGACAGCCTGGCAGCCTAGCCTGGGGCTAGCTTCAGCATGGGCAGTGGTGGCTGGAAAACAGCCTGACCGCATGCAGGCCTTCACTTGCCACTTGGGCCACAGGTGACTGGTCAGGCATGGAGGATTCTGGTCCTCCTCGTGAAGACCTTTCACTCCCAGCCGGGGGCAGTGGGGCCACTGTCCGCCCACTGCTGGGGGAAGAGAAGGGAGACAAGGCGGAGGAGGCCCACTGTAAAGGGCTGATTTTTCTCTCCTGGAATGAGCCAGCTCTGAGGGCAAGTGGCTGTCAGCAGCCAGGATGAATCGCCTATTTACTTGTTTCATTAAGAGGCTCCTTGCCCGTGGGAGAGGTCGCAGCCTTGCCTGCCCTTTGCGGGGAGGAAATGGTGTTTACAGAGCGGCCTGCTGGTGCAGGGTGAGGGGGTGGCGAAGCCCTCTTTAGAGAGCCAGGAGGGCCTGGAGCGTGCCAGCCTGTTCCTGCCCTGCTGCTACCCTAACGGCTGTGACAGTGGATGAATGGAGTGAAGGCTGGGCCAGCCAGGCCGTGAAAACAGGAAACCTAATCTTTTCAAAATAATCCAGGGGGAGGGGAGAAAGTGAAGTGAAGAGAATCAACTGACAGCCCGCCCCTGTGCGGGAGGCGTCTTCCAGCGCCTGGGGCTTCTCAGAGCTGGGAATTGCAGTGAGTCAGCGAAGTTGAGGGTGCTCTCATCTTCCAAGTCTGTCCCTGACATTAGATGGTGTTTTAGTGGGAAGCCCCCACCCCAGCCTCCCACCGTGCCTCAAAAAACCATCCCCTGTTGCCTTGACTTGTCTCCCTCACCTTGTTTGTAAACCTGCTCTGCCCTTGGGCATGGCCCCTGGTCCCCCCTCCTGAGGTCAGCCAGTGGATACACCCAGTGTGTCTTCACAGGGCCCAAGCCAGCCTTGGCTTGGGGTCCACGACCACATTTGCCAGGAGACCAGGCTGCAGGGCATACCCGCACTGCTTTCTCATCCTTCTTGGGCTCTGCCCTGGTGGCAGAACAGCTCCCTGCTCCCCCCCTAGTTCCAAGTTCATCCTCCCTTGTGCTTTCTACATGGCATTCTTCACTTGGAATGTCCCTTCATGTGTCTCCACCTGCCCAGATCCATGTGTCCTCCAGGGTCCAGCTCCCATGCCACCTTCAGGAGCTTCCTTTGTCCCACGCCACAGTCTAATATGCTTCTGAAAAGGAGGAGGGTTTTCCTGAGGTTTTGCCTACGGTAAAGTGAGAGCCGTGTGTCAGGTTCGGGTGTGCTGTGGTGGGGGAATAACACCCTTGGAGAAGTGGAGTGCAGACAGCACTGGGGGGTGGGAGGGTGGCTTCGGTGTCTGCCAGCCCCCGATGCCCGCTCTGTGCGGGTTACTTTGGCTCTGTGGCTCCAGCTGCTTTTGCAGCAGCATTTGCTCCCAGGCCCGCAGTGCTGAGAGCCTGGGGATCTCGGAGCCTGAGACCCTAGGAGGCATCCTGAGGAGTGCTTTCCTTCCCAGGCCATTGGAAAACTTGACCCACCCAAGGGAGTCTGTGTGAGTGTGAGCATGTGTGAGCACATGTGAGCATATGTGTGTCCGTGTGCACATGAGTAAGCCTGTATGTGTGCACCATGCAGCCCACACATGGGGAGAGGAGCAGTGGCTCCAGGCTGGGCATTGGGCTGTCCCACATTTTCTTAGTTTCTCTAAGCCTTGTCTCTCAGATGAGGATGCTGACCTGCTCCTCATGTAGCTCTGAGAAGGTGAAATGAGAGCCTTGTGATGTCCCGTACGTGGTGGTGTGTCCCAGACAGGCCCTCGACACAGGCACAGTGGCTCCCTTCCCACCTGCACTTCAGACCATCACAGCCTTCCTGACTTGCTGGGTCTTGCTCGGCTCAAGGAGAGGGTGGGTGATCAGGCTATTCAAAGCCCCGGATTCCAGCTGCCAAGGGGCCTGGTTAAGTTCTCCGTCCTTCCAAGGCTCAGTGGGGCTGTCATTAGCCTGGAGATTTCTGGTTTGTTTGTAGGCCCCGATTCTAGGTGTTTTCACCTTAACAGCCTGCACAGCGATGACCAGGGGCTCTCACCCCCTTCTTCCCTGCCTCCAGGCACTGTGCTCCTCTCCTCATTCCCTCTTGCCCAGTGAGCCCTGAGCCAGGCCCTGCCTCTTCCTGCCTTTTCAGCGGGCAGAGGGTCTGGTGTTTGGGACCCACTGCTGCTCAAGGGCAGTGACAGGAGCACTCTCGCCCTTATCTCAGCCACCAGCCTGGAGGGCCAGTTTATCTCTCCTGTCCACACAGTCTAAAGGAAGCTGGTGCTGAAACAGCAAATGTTGGCCCGACTCCACAACAGGAAGACAGGCGTGAGCGTGGGTCCCCCGGCATCAACCATGGCTGCCACACAAGCAGTTCCTCCTGCCGGTCCTCGGGGCTCTCTTGCCCGTGGCTGCTTCAGGTGGTTTTTCAGACTGGCATTTATACTTCTGACTTGGTTACATTTTCTCAGAGCTCTTTGTAGACTGTGCAGTGGGATGGTGGAGGTGGCTACTGCCCCCTCCCTGGCCTCCTGGGCAGGACACGGAGTGGATGTATTTCTTCTAAGACTTATTTCCCACCTCCATGTCTGGGAATATCAGCTATGATCTTCACCTGAGCTACCTTGTGAATGAGTGAGAAGAATGGGCCACGTTCTCCCAGGGGAGGGCAGGAGAGCCCAGTTCCCACTTTCCCATGCACTGTGATGCTGTCAGTCTGCCCAGAAGAGGAGAGACCCCCTCTAAAACCGGGGCAGAGTAGGCTGATGAGGCCAGAGCTCCTGGGGGCTGGAGCCAGGTGTTCTCATCCATTTCTCTGATCCTCTTGGCTACAAGGCATGGGGGCAACCATAGAGACCTTGCAGGCAGTCTGGGCATCAGGGGCAGTTGGCTGGGCTGCCCCAGGAAGGGCGTGCCCAAGCAGGAGGTGGCCAAGCCTGCCTGGAGCCATACTGAGATCAGCTCCTCTCTGAGACATGTGTGTCCTGCTTAATGAAAGAAACAGTTCGGTGTCGTGCTTTTTCTGGGCCTGTATTCCCCTCTCCCATTTAAATACAGAGGAGGACACCTGACCCTGACCCTGGACCCGTCTGGAGCAAAGACGTCATTCCAGCCCAGAGTAGCATGCATTGTGATTATTTTGGGACTTCCTTTTCATGCACCTCTGGGCTCACTCACTTGCTGGACCCCACCCTGCTTCTCAGGCCCTGCCCATGGCAGGCTGGCCAGGTCAGGTGGAGGGTGTGGGCTCTACCAAAGCTGGGGCTGCCAGCCAGAGCCCAAACTGCAGGGCCCATGCTCCAGGCTCTCACACCTGAGACTTGGGAGGCGTGACCTGAGCTCCCTCCTGCCCAGTCTGCTGGCAGTCTTGTTTTGGAGGAAATCCCTATGGATCTGGAAGAGGCTGAGATATACCAGGACTTGTTCCTCACTCTTACCTCTTGTTTGTATCCCACTGACACCATTGTCTATTTGTATTGTGTCCAGCAGCTTGGGGGATAGGTGGAATCGCAGACCCGGGAGTCTACAGTAAGGAATTCCAGGTACCCTCGTGCCTTCCTGTATCCTTTTCCATCCTTTGGCAGCACTTTTCCAAGACTTGTCCCCTTTTCCAGCCCTTACCATCTGGAAGCTTGGGGGCCAATCAGCTCATTTGACATGGTTAACACAGCCTAGAGACCTAAAACATTCTTTCGGTCTTCTTCCCTATGGTCTTATTTTCACACTGTTTAATTTCTTAAGGCTGCCTCAGATCCTTTTGGAAATAGACGGGCAGAAACCTACACAAACAAACTCCTCACCCAGCCTGTCATTCTCCCTTGCCCACATCCTGCTCTCCTTCCCAGGGACCTGGAGGCCTGCTGAAGTGGAGGCCCCTCCTCAGTTGGGGCAGGAGGGTGTGGTGTTGCCTTAGACACTGTGCAGACCTCCTCCTTGGGCTCCCAAATGATTCATTTCCTTCAAATGGCCTATGCTGTTTTCCAGTACAATCTCTTGTTATGTGTGAATCAAGATCCTGGCTCATGTTTTCTGCCTTGACTGAAGTGATCTTTCCCTTTAGAAATATTCCTCCTATAGGGTGCAAATTCATTCTTTTATACTTGTTGGTACTTTGAGTGAATGTGTGAGTATGAGTATGAGTGTGTATGTGTGTGGAGGGGGGTTATTGTTGGGTGCTGCACATCAAGCGAGCTAGGGAAGACGTGCTTTTGTCTCATGGCGTGTTGCCTATGCTAGCGGGTTCTTGGTTGCCTATGCTAGTGGGTTCTTGGCAGCATTTAAATGCCTGGGCAAAGATGAGGAGAGTTCTTAATCTTCATAACAAATTTCTAGGTCCACAGTGATGGCAAGAAACACCCAAGTTCTGAGGAGAGGAAGGTGGTTGGGGCCTCTTCTTATCATTTAGGCCAAGGAATAGTTCAGTCTGGCCCACTACTTGCTTTTATGAATGAAGTTTTATTGGAGCACAGTACACTGATTTGTCCATGCATGATGTACGGCTGCTTTCATGCTGTAATGGCAGGGTTGAGTAGTAGTGGTAGATACCACATGGCTTGTAAAGCTGAAAATATTTACTAGCTGGCTGTTTGCAAGAAAAGTTTGCTGAGCCCTAGTTTAGGATAGAACACAGAGGTGGAAGACCCCAGAAAGCATTCCTACGTAACAGAGTCTTTTACTCTCCAGCAGTTTATCTTTTATTTTTTTTTTTTTAAGATTTTATTTATTTGACAGAGAGAGCGAGAGAGGGAACACAAATAGGGGGAGTGGGAGAGGGAGAAGCAGGCTTCCTGCTGAGCCGGGAGCCTGATGTGGGGCTCGATCCCAGGACCCTGGGATCATGGCCTCAGCCAAAGGTAGACGCTTAACCATGAGCAACCCACGTGTCCTCAGTTTTATCTTTTTAATTAGATTTAATATGGTTAGTCTCCTCAGTAACCACCTGAGAGGGGGCCAGAAGGAGCAGGGTCCTGGATTTTGGGTTCACGGAGCATAAAATCTCAGAACAGCCCTGCCAGGATACTCCCATTATCCCCTTGCCAGTAGAGGTTCCAGAGGGTGTGTCTTCTGCACGGTGTCACTTAGCCCAAAAACAGGGAGGGATCTGTCCCGTGCATGCTGTCCTCTGGTCTAGCCCTCAGAGAGAGAATAGGGAATTAGCCAGCATCTGTGCTGCCCTGCGGGACAGAAGGAAGAACATCTTGACTGTAAGCATGGTTAAACACTGGGATAAGCTGTCAGGGGAGGATGAGAAATTCCCATCTGAGGAGAGCTTTGGAAGATATGAACCATTTTCAAGTGTATTTTCAATGCCTGGGTTTTCAGCTATTTGGTGACAGGGCATTGACCGTGGTAGTCCTGGAAGACAACCTTTTGACCTTTCTGATTTAGCAGTTCCCCACCACCCACACCCCCACTGGCCTTCCTCAGAGCAAACTCTTTGCTGGTCAGATCACAACAGCACCAAGACCCTTCAGAAGGACTTCCAAGGCCCTGAGTTTTGGAGATTTGTCTTCTGGAGTGGTTCTTGCGCCAAAGAAGTCTTCTAGAAGGCTGGACCACCTCATGAGGTCCTTGTGTCTATGTGCTGAGCCTGTCTGTCCATCTCAGGTTACCATCAGCCTCAGGGCTCCTTTCCCCACAACTTTTGTCAGCCTAGTCACACAAATGGTTGGGGGCACAGGGGTCAGGGTGGGTGGTTCCCAGAAGGTTCCAGGGAGAGAAAGTCAGACTGAGAAGTTGTAGGAAGTTTCCAGGAGAAAGTTGATGAATGGATTGGGGCTTCCTTTTCCTCCAAGACAGATGCCTTTTACTGTCCTGGTGGACTGAGGAACATCCGCCTGGGTTTGTCTGAAGCACCTTCTGTAGTCAAATGAACCCAAACAGAGGCCAGTGGGAAGGTAGTAGGATGGAGATAGGGCAGATTTGCCTTTGGCGAGAGCAGACTTCACCAGTCTCCTGACATCACAACCAGGAGCCCTTCCCTTGAATTGTGTGTGTAGGTCTAAGTGGGTCCTCCAGCCACGCATTTTGCAAAGAAGTGTATTCTCTGCATGAATTCAAATCAGAAAGAGCCTCCCTAAGAAACAAGTAATTAGCAAAGTAAGGATCAACTGGATTTCTTGTCTTCTGCTGTGACTGCACAAGGAGCTGCTAGAAGCCACTGCAATAGCTGGGTTCGATCTGGTGGGCACCTGCGGAGTCGAATGCTTTTTCTGGACCTATTGATATGGTCATGTGGGTTTTCTTGTTAAGTCTGTTAGGAATTTTGAGTGATTTTTGAGTGTTGAACCAGTCTTGCATTCCAGGGGTTAAACTCTATTTGGTTGTGATACATTACTGTGTGTGTGTGTGTGTGTGTGTGTGTACGTTTGCTGCTTTTCATTTACTAGTATTTTGTTGAGCACTTTAGTATCCAAGGTTCATGACCGATAACTGTTCTGTAGGTTTTTCTTGTCCTCTCTTTTTTTTTTTTTAAGATTTTATTTTTATTTATTTATTTATCTCTCTCAGGGAGAGATCACAAATAGGCAGAGAGGCAGGCAGTGGGGGGAAGCAGGCTCCCCACCGAGCAGAGATCCGGATGCGGGTTTGGATCCCAGGACCCCGAGATCATGACCTGAACCGAAGGCAGAGGCTTAACCCACTGAGCCACCCAGGTGCTCCTTGTCCTATCTTTGTCTAGTTTCAATGTGAGGCTAATGCTGGCCTCATAAAATGGGTTTGGAAGTAATCTTTCTATTTCTTGCCAAAGCTTGTAGAGAATTGGTATTATTTCTTTTTTAAATGTTTGGTAGTGAAACTGTCTGGACCTCGGGGATTTTGTTTGCTTTTGTAGTTTTTCAACAGCAGATTTGATGTCTTTAGTAGATAACTGTTCAAGTTATCTATTTCCTTTAATTTGATTGAATTTATTTTTTTTCAAGTTATCTGTTTCTTTGTAAAAAAAGATTTATTGCTTATTAGAGTTTGGGGTAGGGGCAGGGGGAGAAGGAGAGAATCTCAAGCAGACTCCCCACTGTGCTCAATCCCACAACCCCGAGATCATGACCTGAACCAAAATTGAAAGTCAGATGCTTAACTGACTGAAACACCCAGGTACCCCCTCAGGTTATCTGCTTCTTGAGTGAGCTCTGGTAATTTCTGCCTTTCAGGGAATCAGCCCATTTCATCTGTGTTGTCAAATTTATGTGCATGAAATTGTTTGTAAGATTTCCTTTTTGATGTCTTTGGGATCCACAGTGATATTTGCTCTTTCATTCCTGATTTTACTAATTTGTGTGTCAGTCTGGCTTTATCCATTTTAATGATCCCTCCCTACCACAAGAATCAGCTTTTTTCAATTATTTTCCTGGTCTTTTTTGTTTTTTTGTTTTCAATTTTACTGTTTTTTGCCTTTATTATTTCTTTCTTACAGGTTTATTTTGCTCTTTTCATCTTTGAAGATGGAAACTTAAATTATTGACTTGAGAACTTTTTTTTTTAAGATTTTATTTAACTATTTGAGAGCAAGAACACAAGCAGGGGCAGAGGGAGAAGCAGTCTCCCTGCTGAGCAGGGAGACCAATCTGAGGCTCAATCCCAGGACCCCGGGATCATAACTTGAGCCAAAGGCAGATACTAACCAACTGAGCCACCCAGGTGCCCAAGACCTTTCTTTGCTAATATAAACATTTAATACTATAAATTTTCCTCTGGGCATTACTTTAGTTACATGCTTACATATTACCATATGTTGTAGTTTTATCTTAATTCCCTTTAAACCATTTACCAGTTTCCCTTAGGACTCCCTCTTTGACCTATGGATCATTTAGTAGTGTCTTGTTTAATTTCCAAATATTTGGGATTTTTCGAGATGTCATTCTATTACTGATTTTTAATTTCTTTATGATCATAGCCACATGAATTAGTTTCCTATTGTTGCCATAGTAAATTTCCATAAACTTAGTGGCTTAAAAAAATACAGACTTTTAAAAAAAATTTTAATTTTCAGATTTTTTTTTAAGATTTTAATAAAATCTTAGTAAGATTTTTAATAAAATCTAGGGGGAGGGGCAGAGGGAAAAGCAGACTTCCTGCTGAGCAGGGAGCCCAACATAGGGCTCAGTTCCAGGACCCTGGGACCATGATCTGAGCTGAAGGCAGACACTTAACCAACTAAGCTATCCAGGTGCCCCACAATGCAGATTTATTATTTTACAGTTCTGGAGGTCGCACATTCAAAATGTATCCCATAGGCTAAGTCTTAGTTTTCTTTCATCTGAGGTGGTTGCTATTTTGCCTTCATTCCTGAAGGATATTTCCACTGGGTATAGCATTCTGGGTTTGTGGGGGTTTTTTAATCCATTTTCCTTTTATTTATTTATTTATTTATTTATTTATTTATTTAAAAGAGAGAGCACGCGCACATGCATGAGCAGGAGAAGGGACAGAGGGAGATGCAGACTCCCCACTGAGCAGGGAGCCCAACTTGGGGCTCGATGCCAGGACTCTGGGACCATGATCTGAGCCAAAGGTAGACACTTAACTGACTGAGTCACTCAGCTGCCCCTGACAGTTCTTTTTATCTAGCACTTTATTACTATTATTATTATTATTATTATTAATATTCCTTCCTCTGACTTCTGTAATGGCAGGTGAGACATCTACAATCATTTGAATCTTTGTTTCCCAAATGTAATATGTTGGGGTTTTTTTCTGGCTTCCTTCAAGATTTTTTATCTTTGGTTTTTAGCACTTTGATTTTGATGTGTCTGGTAGTGGTTTTCATTGTTTATCCTCTTTGGGGGCTCACTGCATTTCTTGGATTTATACATTTATGTATAAATGTGTAAATATTCACCTAATTTGGGAATTAGTCAGCTCTGATTTCTTCAAGTATTTTTTCTGTTCCAGTCTCTTTTTGGGACTCTTGTGACATGAACATTAGATATTTTGAAGTCTCACAGACCCTTGAGTTTCTATTCCAATTTTTCTCACTCTGGATAATTTCTGTTGATCTGTGTTTAAGCTCATTGACTCTGCTGTCATCTCCTTTCTGATCCTGAATTCCTCTCCAGGAGATTTCTTTTTTTTTTTTTTTTTTTTTTTTTAAAGATTTTATTTATTTATTTGACAGAGAGAAATTACAAATACACTGAGAGGCAGGCAGAGAGAGAGAGAGAAGGAAGCAGGCTCCCTGCTGAGCAGAGAGCCCGACGCGGGACTGGATCCCAGGACCCTGAGATCATGACCTGAGCCGAAGGCAGCGGCTTAACCCACTGAGCCACCCAGGCGCCCCCAGGAGATTTCTTATAGGTATTATTTTTTGGTTCTAAAATTTCTTTTAAAAAGAAAAGATTTTATTTATTTATTTGACAGAGGTCACAAGTAGGCAGCGAGGCAGGCAGGGTGGGGAAGAAGGCTCCCTGCTGAGCAGAGAGCCGGATTCGGGGCTCGATCCCAGGACCACCCTGAGATCATGACCTGAGCTGAAAGCAGAAGCTTAACCCACTGAGCCACCCAGGTGCCCCTGGTTCTAAAATTTCTATTTGGTTCTTTTGTTATAGCTTCTCTTTCTTTGCTGAGGATTCCTATTCTTTCCATTTGCTTCAAGAATCTTTGCCCTTACTTCTTGGAGTGTGATTCTGATAGCTGCTTTAAAATGTATTCTGATTATTCCAACATTTCGGTCATTTGGGGGTTGATGTTAGTTTGTTGCCTTTTCCTCTGACAACTTAGGTTTCCAGGTTCTTTGTTGAGTAATTTTGGATTGTCTCCTGAACATTTTGAATGCTGTTATGAGACTCTAGATTGTTTAAATATTCTGGAGATGTTGATGGAGGTGTTTAAACAGCCAGTCAGCCCAGTTAGGTTCAGACTGCACATCCTAACCCACTTTCTGTGGCCTCTGGTTACACTCACTACCCGCTGTGCACCAGGTGGGGGTCAGTTTGCAAGCTGGGCAGTAGTAGCGGGTCTCACCTACATGGTTCAGGGCCCAAACCTCTGCTTGTTGAATGCAAGTGGTTTCACACATAAGCAGCTTGGGGGTGAGCCAAGGACTTCACACATAGACTTGAAGGATCCTTCCTCTTCCTGATCTGCCCCGCACTCTCTACTTCCCCTTCTTCTGACTAGAAAGATGGGCTCCACCCTCCCCATGCTGTTACCCGAAGGTCCACTGCCACTACCGATGGCAGCAGGGATTCCGTTTCTTTGATGGCACACTCCTAGTATAGTGTGGAGAGGGCACTCTACTCCATAGGGCTCCTGCTGCTGTGTCTGTGGGAAGGGGATGGGGTGCCTCGCTTATGCCGGTGCTCACCTCCGTGAAGCACAGTAGGTGAGATTAAGAGTTTAATTCACTGGATCCTTCCTTACAGGTCCTTTGTGTAGAGAAAGCAGGTTTTTCTGTTGTTTGGGTTTTTCTTCCTTTCTGTCTGTGCCTGTTGGCACTCTGGGGATGCTTTAGTGCCCAAGCTGGGATAGATGGGATGCAGAAACTCCCAGCTCTTCCGTGTGATACACTGTCCGAACCTGTGCAGTCTACAGCAAACCCAGCACAGACTATGGGCTTTGGGCGAGGATGACCTAGCAGTGCAGCTTCCTTAGCTGCGACAGATGCTCCTCTCTGGTGGAGAATGTTAATGGACAAAGCTGAGCATGGGTGGGGCCGGGGGGGGGGCTGTGGAAAATCTTCAGCTTCTTCCAGTTTTGCTGTGAAGCTAAAAGAAGTAAAGGTTAAAACAAACAGAAAACCTGAGAAGGCCCTCCTGGGGCGTCCCTCCAGTCCTGAGATGCCTACCCCGTGCTGCTGCTCATAGCTGCCTTTCCAAGTCCCGTGATAGCTATTTCCTATGTTTGGTCCAGAATTTCTAGCTGTGGTGAGTGGGAAAACTTGTCATGCACATACTCAGTCTCACCTGGAACTGGAAGTTCAAGCTTTCTGCCTTTGAATTTCCTTCTATGTGCAGTGGTGTTCCCTGGGATTGGCCCCTATCCATCGATATCATTTAGAGGGGTACAGTCTGTGCTCATCACCTCTGCCTTACCCAGTAACTTTGCCCCAAGCCCAGCTCCTCTGTGGATTTACGCCCGGACCTCCTGGCATTGTCCCCCATCAGCCTCAGCAGCTTCCAATCTGTGATGCCCCAGAAGCACCTCTTTGCTTCTTGTTGGTTTATTTATCAGTGTCCTACCCCCATTTGCTCAGTCATGGCTCTGCTTCAGGCCATTCTGTTGATTTCTGTGGCCCCACTCGGAGGTTCTTACAGGGTAGGTATAGCTGCCCACATTTCTAGAAAGAGAAAGGCTTCCAACTCTGAATTCATGGAGATCTTTGGCAAGATTGGGAATTCCTGGCCAGAGGATCCCAGAAATCGCCTCCCCACTCTCGCCTGTCCTGCATGCCAAGACCTGCCTTCCCACCAGCCTGCTCACCAGCCGCACGTCCAGCTGTCATTCCTTGGAGCACCCACCCTGTGCAGTTGTCATGGACCACATAGCATTCCGCCATGGAATGTGCTCCATCTTGCTGTGGGGTTCCAGCTTCTCTGGAGCAGGGGGCGCAGGTGGAGTGGGGAACACAGCATCCAGAACCATCTGACAGGACAGATGGCATCAGGCGAGCTTTTGTTTTCCCATTTGCTGAATGGGAGTGACACTGGGAACTTACGGGGCTGTGTTGGGATTAGCAGTGTGGTCTGTAAAGCCTGGCACCCTGTAGGTGCCTGGGAATGGGAAAGAGGGTGGAGTAGTTTCTGGGATGATTTCCCTGCTCCACTTCATATAGGAACCAGCAGCACATGCTGGGTGTTGGGTGCCATGGACTCAGGCTGTCTCGTTTGGAGGCAGCCTGGCTGTGTTCCAGCCACCCCCTTCCCTCCACGGGAGTGGAATCCAGCAGGAATGCACGTGGCGTTCTTCCCTGGATACTTGGGCCACCTGCACCGTCTGGCAGGGCTCAGGGGGCACATGGGACTTGTGAGTTATGTCCCCACCCATGCCTGCTCCCACATTTATGCCCCATTTTCAAAGGGAGAATCTGACCCCTGGCTAGAGCTACAGATGGGGGAGGAAAGTCCCACACAAGTTCGTAAGTCTTTGAGGGTCTTCCTGTCCTCTTTCTCAAACCTTCCTCCTTCCCTCTGTGGCCCTGTCTTGCCTGCCTGCTGCTCAGGGCACCTTTGGCCTGTCTGAAGAGTGCCATCCTTTAGTTGCTGAACCACCGTGTCCCAGGATGTGCTGTCGACTTAGTAACTCTGACCTTAGCTCTATTTCCTAACTTTTATGTTGCTTTTTTGGCTCCCCAGCCAGATGTAAGCCTCAACACTCAGTGCTCACCCGAGGATAGAGCCTGCTGATTTCAAAGCCTCAGGCCCAGCCTGGGTGGTAGAACCCAGGACCCCCAGTGCCCCTGAGCAGGTGCCATCCTGGAAGCTGCAGCATGCCAAACACAGTGCCTGGCACCTTCTTCTCAGGGTTTGCTGGCCAACTGAATCCTTTTCATTGATGAGAAGCCTGGGTCCCAGAGAGATGCAATAACTTGCCAAGTTCTCCCAGGTGGGCAGTGGTAGGGCTGGGTTTGAGCCAAGATCTGTGTGGCCCTGCATTGGGTCAGCAGCTCAGGTGTGACCAGCCTAGGGGTGGTGGCCCTTGTCACCTGGAGATGCAGGAGCCTGGGGGCAGGTGGGGCCTCACTGGGCCTAACTGGGATTGAGGGTCCAGCCCAGCTCAGCCCCTCCCAGCTCTGTGTCCCTGCAACTGGTCAGCAGCGAGCTCACCTGATGTACCTGTGGGCACTCATGGCTCTGTCATACCCCAGCCTCAAGGTGAGATGGCCAATGAGAGGGGCTGTGATTGCTGCTGGGTCACCGGATGGAGGGAGGTCATGTTAACGAGGTGTGGGCCCTGGCCATTAAGGCAGTTTGGCAAAGACAGGCAGGATCTGCCAGCCAAAGAACCTGGATTACTCCCTTGAGTGGATGCACATGCCCCCTACCTGTGCAGGTGCCTGCACACACATGCTACATGCGCACGCTCATGCCACACGTATGCAGATGTACATACACACAGAGGAGAGAAAATATTGAGGGACAGAAATCGGCTCAAATGATAACAGCCTGGGTTATCAAGATGATAACAGACTTGGGTCCAGAGCCCTGGAGAGAAGAATCTTTCCAGACTTTTGGGATCTGCTGGGAAATCTCCCCTCTGGGGCTCCTCTGCTCCTGCTTTGGTCTTCTAAGACCACTTGAGGTCTGCAGGCAGGGCCCCAACCAGAGCACAGTATCTGCATTCGAGCCTCCAGAAGCCTCATGTGCCCGCCTGAGGCAGCATCTCCCCGCTTGGATACTCAGTTCTTGAAATGTGCTTCTCAGCAGCCTGTGTAGGCTCGGGGCTCTGGCAGCATCTCCATGCTGCCCCCACTGGCCCTTCTCCTGGCAGAAGCAGCCTACGGCACTTCTCCACCCGGTGCTGACAGGCTGTTCTTGTTTGAAAACAGAAGACACCATTTCTGCTTCCCCCACCCCCTTCCCAAAACACAAGGCTCCAGTTCAAGCACACCCTTGAAGTGCTGGCATGTGCACATAGTGGGCCCTTAGCGCCCTGGTCCTGTCTCTGCCAGCCTTTTTCCGCCAGTCATCAGAAGAGCTGTGCCGCAGGGGCTGTGCCAGCCAGGGCCCGTGGAAAATCATTCGTTAGGCCATGGGCACGTGGGGTCAGTGGGCAGACCTTGGAAGCTTTCCCGCTTGTCCGTGACCCAAAAAATCACTTTCGGTTTTTGTGACTCAGAGATGAGCTCAACCCACACACCCTTGAGATGTTCTGAAACTCAGGGCCAAGTCCTCCGGAGGGCTGTCAGCTGTGGGATTGTCTAAGAGAGCGTTTTTATAGAGACCCTTGCACAGAACTCTCTGGAGATAAGTAAATAGAAATTTTACCATGTATTGTACCAGCTTTAAAAGGAGGGGGGTTGCCGTTAATTTCATGTTTCTTGGCACCCCCATGTTTGTAGTTATGTATATGGGTGGTTGTCTTTTTGTTTTGAACTGCGCCCTGGGAGGTGGAGGGAACCAAGAGCTCAAATAAGTCAAGCGGAGAACAGTGCCTTTACAAATGCCTCCCCCAGATGGTTAGGGGCCTTAGGACTCTGGCTCTCCTAAGGAGCTTCTGAGTCGTTGAGGAGGGACTAGATGTGGGTTGTAAAGTAGGTCAGAAGCTAGGTAGGCTCTTACATACAGTGTTTGGGAAAAAGTACCCAGGGGAGTGTTCTCCTGATGGGCAGGAGGTGACCATCAGGTTAAGTCAAATTTGGGAAGGATTCATCAGAGCAGCAGGCCCTGAAGATCTCGTAGAATTCAGAGGCCCAGGGAGGCCATCTGGACGGAGGTGTGAGCCGAGGCCCAAAATGGAGCATTGGCAGGGGGGTGGGGGGCTCGCTGCTCAGGGGGCAGGCTGGCGAGTGTCAGCACTGGCCTTCCAGGCTCAGCAGAATGTTGTACCCCATACTCCCCTCAGCTGCAGTGAGGATGGGAACCAGGGTGGGCTTGAGGACAGAGCCTCCGTTCCCGTTTCACTTCACTGCTCTGGATTTCCTGAAAGCAGTTCTGCTCCTAGCCTGCCTTCTGGGTTAGATCATTGGGTATAGACTGGGTACATGTTTCTCCAATTAAGGGAACCCTCCACACGGGGTATAGAGGAAGGACATCTGTGTCCAGGCCCACATCTTCGAAGGCATTCTGTGGGGGGCTGCCGAAAGGAAAGGATGTGTTACATCACCCAGGAGGCATGGGTCTTTCTGGAAACTTGGAATATGATGGGCTTGTGTTTATATCAGAGTGTGTCACCTTGTTACCCTAGCTCTGAGGCCTTCCGTAGGTCACCATGCTGGGCACTGCTGTCCAGTTTCTGACATCGCCTAAAGAAAAGTGGCTCTGTCAAGGCACATTCGTTGGGCTCCTGCTGTCCTGTGGGCTCTGAGCAGCCCATGGCTGTCTCCTCCCCTTAGGCTCCACCTTGCAATAACAGGGTGCACCCTGGCTGAGTGGGGTAGGGAACTAGGGGATGTTTATCTGCACTGCTGCTGTGGTCCTGACTCCTGGAGCCTCTTTGGGAGGCTGGGTGAAAACTGATGGCTTCGAGGTAGTCAGGGTCCTGCCGTCCAAACAGGCCAGCCTGACCTTCCAGTTGCCCCCGGCTCTTTTAGTGGCCTTCCTGCTAAGACCAGAGCCTGGCTCAGGCTAGATTAAGGCAAGACCAGGGAAGCCTATACCTGCACAGCTGAGACTGGCTTTAAGAAGACAGAACACACCTCAGGAGCCCTGGGCATAAGCTGTCAGAGGTCCTTTAACAAGGGCTGAGAGGGGACGCACATCTGTTAGAGGCCTGCTGTGTGCCAGATGCTGCTGGGAATGCGTGGTCTGCCTGGGTTTCCACGTGCTCACCTCTCTGGGGCGGGGTGGGGGGAGGGATGGCGGTGCCACTGTGGAGGTGAAGAGATGCCTGGAGAGCCCCCTTAGGTAGTAGGCTAGAGTCTAGTTCGTGAAGAGCAGGAATCGGCCTCATTCTCTTCAGGTCTCTGTGGGAAGTATGAGCTCAAGTCCTGGGCCCTCCCCAGAACCTGAGTGAGGTTACCAGCCTGGTAGCATGACTGCTGGGCACAGTGAAGCAGGCTGTTACTCTACTATGTGCAGTATTTCTGGGAGAAGTGCCAGGCTCACAGCTGGTGTCCAGTATCTCTGGGAGCCTTTCCAGATGCCTCATTTCCCCTGGGATCTCAGCATTCCTGAGGGAAGGGCCTCTTCCTAGAATGTGTACCCCTAGAATGGACCCAGGGCCCTTTGTGGTGCAGTGGTCCGCTCTGCCCACTGTGGCTTGAATCTCTCTCTGGAGGACTTGCTTCTCCTAAAAGGTGCTTTTTCAGAACTGAGCATACCACAGACCCTCAGCAGGACCTGCCTGGTGTGCTGGCTGGGCTGACTGGTGGCAGAGATGGAGGCCTGAGTGGCCAACTGGCCGCTCTGCCATTGGGGAGGGGGTCTTGGGTATGTGCATTCTGTCTCCTCCCGCGGTGCCAATGCCCAGGAAAGCAAGAGGGAAGATGGGCCTGGTTCCCAAGCCTGGCTGACTGGGGAGTGAGCATGGAGCCTGCACCAGGCTGTCACACTGTGATGACAACTGGGATTACCACCTACGGTGATAATTCCCACATGACAGTTTCAAGTTTCAGGTCAAGAGCTGAAGCTAGTCCTCTGTCTCCTCTTTCATCTGGACAGAGATCCTTGCTGGCTTGTTCCCTGGCTCATTCCTCAGCTGTTCTCAAGGCCTTCTGCTCCACAGAGACCCTGTGACCCGCAGACTCTGCGCCCCAGGGATTTGAATGGGGAAAGCTCTGCTCCCTCTGATCCTGGCTGCAGAAGAGAACGGGGGGAGCCCCAGAAGAGACCTACGGGATGGAGGAGAGCCACAGCCTCCCTGATAGACCCGCAATGGTGTGCTGAGAAGGGCAGGGTGGAGCTGCCATTTGGAGCCCTGGTGGGCTCTGCATCAGGGCAGATGGATGGGATCACCCTGCCAGGTCACCCTCTGACCCACAGCAGCCTGAGTCCCGGTCCATGCCATGGGTTCTGCTAACACATGGTTTGCCGCCCAGAGAAGAATCTTCCCAGTAGCCCCAAGCACGTGAGCTCCTTCTCTCCACCACCACCCCCTGCCCCTGCCCCATGTCCTTTCCCAAAATAGAGCCTTCAGCCTCGCAAGGAAGTAGAGGCTAATGCTGAGTGCCCCAGGAAAAGCCAGGCAAGAGGTAATTGTGCAGTTTTCTGGACAGGAGCTCCAGTAACAACCACAGGAGTAGCCGAGGTTCCTGATAATTATGATGAATGATGCTTATGCTTCTGGATGCCTCCTCCCTCTGGCAGGAGAAAGGTAGCCTGCTTGTCACCCCCTCAGGGTGTGAAGGTGGAGTGTCATTATCCCCATTTCACTGGTGGGAACATGGAGAGATGAAACGAGCCTCGGAGTGGCTGCCGTAATCCTAGTTTGTTTGTTTCTTTTTTTCTGGGATGATGGAGGAAGGCCCTGGAGGTTGGATTGGGGGGGCGGGATGTGGAGTCTGGGAACAGAGGCATTGCGTTTCCTTCTCCAGATATGCAAGTCAAGGATGGTAGAGCTCCTGGCCACTTGATTCAGGGGCACAGAAGGTTTTCCAGAAAAAAAATCTGTTCTGTCCTAGACTTTGAGAACCTGCTGCCTCCTGGTCTGTTCCCTTGTTTTTGACACCAGGCACTTCTCAAGTTCTGGTGCAGAATGTAAAGTATCCCCCTTGACTCCTGCCACTCCAGCTCACCTCCGGTTCATCCCCAGGATGCCTGAAGTCAGGGATCGAGCTCGGGGCGAGGCTAAACCCTCTGAACCTCCAGGAGGAGGCCTTGGCCAGGCACACCTACCTGCCTGGCTGGATCCCTGCTTTTCAACTCAACTCATTAGCTGCAGGCCTCAAGGAATGTTGCTTCCACATCTAGACTTTTCAGGTTTTATTCTGTGAGACAAGGTATTAGCTTTCTTGTAGAGGTGTGAGGACTTGAGGCCAAGCATCTGGACAGTGCGTTACCGTGACTGTGTGTCGCCCCCATAGAGGTCTCAGAGCCCCTGACTCAGGCAGACATCTCAGATACCTTCCCCTCTTTGCATCTAGAAGCCAGCGAACCTCTCAGGAATGCCATAGATTGGGGTGACCCAGGACTAGAACAGAGAGGAGCTTCGAGACTAGCCCCCAGGACTCATCCAGAGCTATGATTCTGTAGGGCAGGAATGTGGGCAGACAGGAGGTTCCCTTGTCTGGTGGGAAGTCTGTGACTCCCAATGGAAAGGACCTGGGCCTTGGAAATCCACGAGGATGGAACAGGGCTGTGGTAACAAAACCTCACAGACCGGGAGACTTAAACAAGACATTGATTTGTTATAGTTCCAGAGGCTGGGAGGTCCCAGATGAGTGTGCTGGCCAATCAGTTCCTGGTGGAGACCTTCTTCCCGATCTGAAGACCTCTGCCTTCTTGCTGTGTCCTCACATATCAGAGGGACAGAAGAAGTTCTGATCTCTCTTCCCCTTCTTAAAAAGGACACTAATCCTGTCATGGGGGCCCTACTCTCACGACTCATAACCTCTTGCGAGGTTATGATGTTGAGATTCTCATCTCAATGAGGTTGAGATCAACCTAATTACCTCCCAAAGGCCCCACATCCAAATACCATCACATTGGAGGTTAGGGCTTCAGTAAGTGAACTCAAGGGGGACACAGACATTCAGCCTGTAACGGGCTCACAGGCATATCGTCATTCTCTCCCCAGCATGGGTCTCTGACATGTGGGTGCTGTGAGCTTATCATTTCGATACCTTCAGTTTCCTTATTTGTGTAGAAAGCCCCCTTTCAGAGGTGAATGAAGGGAGCAAACTGAGCTCCCCTTGTCAGGTCTTGAGGTCAGGAAGGAAGAAGGTGCTAGGGTTTCACTCAGGTCTTCTGCCTTTCCTGTTCTCCCCTTGAGGGAGGGGCAGTTGACAGAGTATTTGGGCAGGGGTGTCCAGAATGCTTGGCTTCTAGAATTTCTGATTTGTACAGTTGGAAGATATCCTGGTCTGTTCTTGAGTAGCACAGTCTGAGGCAAATCTGCAATAGCTTAGCTTCTGTTGGAGAGCGGCACTAGTTAAGACGAGCCCAGGAGGGCGTGAGTATTTTGGGTGGCTGCAGGGTGTGAGGCTCAGGGCTGGCCTATGAGGCACAGTGGCTGCTCTTTTCTTCTTTCTCTGCTGTCTGAGTCTGGAATGTGAAGGTGCTGTGGGTGTGCTGCTGAGCGTGGACAGCCCCCAAGTGGCTGCAGCTGGCTGGCTGGGCAGAGTCCTATTTCCATATGTGGGTGAATCATTGACCACAGAGACACTGGGAGGGAAGCGGCTTCTCAGAGCCCGTACCCGATCTCCATAATTACTGTATGTATTAGTTTCCTAGGGCTGCCTAACAAAGAACCACACACTGGTGGCTCACACAAGAGACATTTATTGCCTCACAGTTACGAGGCTGGAAGTCTGAGATTGAGGTGTTGGCAGGATTGGTTCCTTCTGAGGGCTGTAGGGAGAATCTGTCCCAGGCCTCTAGTTTGTGTTTTTTTGTTTTGTTTTGTTTTGTTTTTTTGTTTTTTTGGTTTGTAGATGACTGTCTTCATGTTAACATGACATTCTCTGTGCTGCTCTGTCTTTAAATTTCCCTCTTCTGAGGCACCTGGGTGGCACAGTTGGTTAAGCATTTGACTCTTGTGGGGCACCTGGGTGGCTCAGTGGGTTAAGCCACTGCCTTCGGCTCAGGTCATGATCTCGAGGTCCCGGGATCGAGTCCCGCATCGGGCTGTCTGCTCAGCAGGGAGCCTGCTTCCTCCTCTCTCTCTCTCTGCCTCTCTGCCTACTTGTGATCTCTGTCTGTCAAATAAATAAATAAAACCTTTAAAAAAAAAAAAAAAGCATTCGACTCTTGGCTTCAGTTCAAGTCGTGATCTTGGGGTTGTGAGATCAAACCCCACATTGGGTCTGTGCTCAGCACAGAGTCTGCTTGAGATTCTCTCTCTCCCCCTGCCCCTCCCCATTGCTTGTGCTCTCTCTAAATAAATAAATAAATAAAATCTTTTTAAAAAGTAAATAAATTTCCCTTTTCTGTAAGGACACAATTGTATTGGATTTCGGCCCAACCTAATGAACTCATCTGAACTTGGCAAAGACCGTGTCTCCAAATAAGGTCACATTGGGATGTGTTGTGGGTTGGGACTTCAATATGTAAATTTGGGTGGTGGGGAGACACAGTTCAACCCATAACACTGTGCTTCATTCTTCTTTTTAAAAAATTTCTAAACCTGGCATATCTTTAGTTTTTTAAGCATATCATTCAGTCCTGTGAGATAAATTCACATTGTCATGCAACCATCATGTCCACTTATCTCCAGAACTTTTCCTTCATCCCAAAGAGAAACTCTGCACGCTAAGCAGTAAGTCTCCCAGCTGCTGACAACCCCCATTCTATTTTCTGTTTCTATGAATGTGCCTATTCTAGGTACTTCCTATTGTCATGGATTGAATATTTGTGTCCACCCCCCTTTCATATGCTGAATCCGCAACTTGAAACATGATATTTGTAGATGGGGCCTTGGGGAGATAGTCAGATCATGAGGGCAACCCTCATAATGGGATTAGTGCCCTTATAAGAAGAGACCCAGGGAGAGCTAGCACCCTCTTTCTTTCTACCCACCCAAGACAAGGCCGTGTGAGCACACAGCAAGAATGAATGCATCTGTCTGCAAGCCAGGAAGAGAGTTTTTTTGTTTTGTTTTGTTTTGTTTTTGTTTTTGTTTTCCTGAATATAGCACTATTTATTTATTTATTTATTTTCAGCATAGCAGTATTCATTATTTTTTCACCAGTGCTCCATGCAATCCGTGCCCTCTATAATACCCACCACCTGTTACCCCAACCTCCCACCCTCCCGCCACTTCAAACCCCTCAGATTATTTTTCAGAGTCTACAGTCTCTCATGATTCACCTCCCCTTCCAATTTCCTCCAACTCCCTTCTCCTCTCCATCTCCCCATGTCCTCCATGCTATTTGTTATGCTCCACAAATAAGTGAAACCATATGATAATTGACTCTCTCTACTTGACTTATTTCACTCAGCATAATCTCTTCCAGTCCTGTCCATGTTGCTACAAATGTTGGGTATTCATCCTTTCTGATGGAGGCATAATACTCCATAGTGTATATGGACCACATCTTCCTTATCCATTCATCCACTGAAGGGCATCTTGGTTCTTTCCACAGTTTGGCGACCGTGGCCCTTGATGTTATAAACATTGGGGTACAGATGGCCCTTCTTTTTACGACATCTGTATCTTTTGAGTAAATACCCAGTAGTGCAATTGCAGGGTCATAGGGAAGTTCTATTTTTAATTTCTTGAGGAATCTCCACACTGTTCTCCAAAGAGGCTGCACCAACTTGCATTCCCACCAACAGTGGAAGAGGGTTCCCCTTTCTCCACATCCCCTCCAACACATGTTGTTTCCTCTCTTGTTAATTTTGGCCATTCTAACTGGTGTAAGGTGATATCTCAAGGTAGTTTTAATTTCAATCTCCCTGAGGGCTAGTGATGATGAACATTTTTTCATGTGTCTGATAGCCATTTGTATGTCTTCATTGGAGAAATGTCTGTTCATATAGGAAGAGAGCTCTTACCAGAACCCAGCCCTGCTGGCACCTTGATGGTCAACTTCCAGCTTCCAGAACTGTGAGAAAATAAATTTCTGTTGTTTCATAGACTCAGTCTGTGGTTTTTGGGTAAGACAGCCCCAGCAAAGTGATACATTCGTATCAATGGAATTATGAGGTGTTTGTCTTTTTGTGACTGTCTTATTTCACATGGCATAATCTCAAGGTTCACCTGTGTGGTAACATGTGGCAGGACTTCCTTCTTTTAAGGCTGTGTAGTACTCCGTTGTATGTGTACGCTGCATTTTGTTATCCATCCATCTGCCGTTGGACACTTGGGTTGCTTCTGCCTTTCTGCCATTGGGAACGATGAAGCTCTGAACAGGGGTGTACGTGTACTTCCTTTCCTAACTCCCCCCAGGCTTCCTTCAGGGAGGTCAGTGCTGAGGTGGAGGTGGGGAAAGGGCAGGTATTCCTCCTGCCCTTCATGGCCCAGCGCTGGCCTGGGCTCCATACTCTGACCCCCGGAACGGGGAAGCCCTTCCTTCCCACCGTCTTTTCCCTCTTGCTCTCCACGTTTCCTTTACAAAGTGGGAATAGAATGGGGGGAGCCACAGCCGTACAGTGACCATGTGCCTCACTTCCCGCATTGCTCCCAGACCACAGTCCTGCCCTCAGTGCTAGCCTCTCTTGAAGGGCCCTGCTCACCTCTATTGCCTTGTGCTCTCCACACCCCGTGACTCCTCTGGCCAATTGCCTGCAGCCAAGCCTTGGCTTCAGGTGCTAGAAACTCATCATCCCCTTTGTTCTTCCTCCTCTCTCCATGCGAGTCCACTCAGTCTGGGCCTGTTCGTGGCATTTGTTGTCATGATGTACCATTCTTCTGAAACCAGGCCCTCGACCCATTTGCCTGGAGTGACCATTACAGAAGCCTCCAGCTGGGTCCCACCTGCCATGCCATACACAGATAGTGCTGCCAGAGTGTCCCTGCCCGTATTCCCTGGGTCCCTCTCTTGGTCCAGACCTCTGTGACCCTTGATACCTCCTCTAAATCATTTCCCAGGTCCTTGGTCCAAAGTCCAAGGCTCTTTCCAGCTTTACTTCTTCCTGGCCCTCCCGCCTCATTCCCAGCCTTTCCCAGGCCTTCCTCATCCCCCCCCCCCCCCGCACACCCTCCCACCCACCGTATGGGGTACCTCTGCAGCCCCTCTGCTGGTTGAAGGCCCAGTAGTTCTTCCATCCCACACAGACCTCACCTCTGTGAAGCCCTTCGGGCCCTCTCCCCGAGCTGGCCGCCTCTTACCCCATGGCATCACTTTCAGGCCATGGGCTGTGCCTCTGTTGGTCTCCTGGGGCTGCCATCACAAATGACCATAGGTTCAATGGCTTAAAACAACAATGCGTGTTCTTCCACAGTTCTGGAGGCAGAAGTCCAAATCAAGGTGTGTTGCAGGGCCCTACTCTCTCTGGAGGCTCTAGGGGAGAATGCTTTGTCACCATTTCCAGTTCCTGGTGGCCCGGTGCATTCCTTGGCTTATGACCGTGTCATTTCAATCTCTGCCTCCAGCTTCACATAGCCTTCTCCTCTCCTGTCTCTCTCCTCTCCTGTCTCTCATAAGAACACTTGGCTTTAGGGTTAGGGTCCATTGGATAATCCTGGGTGATCTCTCAGAGTCCTGAATTTAATTATATCTGTAAGGACTCTCTTACCAAGATAAGTTCCCTTCGTGCATTCCAGGTGTTACAGTGTGGATGTATTTTTTTGGGGGGGGGGCCATTCAACCCACTGCTGTGTCCTTCCCACCTTCATGTTCTGTGGGGAGCCACTGTCTGCCTCTCTGACCTCAGTAGGTCTTGGAGTGGTTACTTCCTTGGGGAGATGGTCTCTGCTGTCCCACCTGAGGGTCTGAGTGCCCCCCCCCATAGGTGGCTTTGCCATAATACATGTCATGTCACTCCTAGGATTCTGCTGGCTCCCCAGGGGCTGGAGCTGGGGCTGTGGCATCTGCTGTTATGTACCCAGCACAGCGCCCAACAAGAAATAGAGGTGTCCTGCATCTTGGCTGAATGTCCAGGACTCGCTAAATATATGAGCTTGATTGTCTGAGGCCAAACTGCCTCCAAGAAATCTTTCTGAATCTTGTCAGAGAATCATGGTAGTGCTGGAGAAGAATAATCACATCATCAATGGCCAAGGGTTGCAGCTTCCCAGCAGGTGTCCCATCCTCCGCCTGCCCCACCCTGGTGATTCCAGCCCCAGAACAGAAGTGATCTTTCCCTCCTTGAGGATTAGGTGGGTCCTTGGAGACAGAAGAAAATCTTTTAACAGCTCTCTCGGGGCTAACTGGGGAGTCCTTGTCTACCCACACTGGGGACATTCAGTCTTTATTGCTAAAAGTCACCCGCAGCGTTGACCTTGTGGTGATTCAGTCTCCAGCCAGCTGGAACCCAAGCCCCTAGTGGAAGAGTCATAAGAGCTATTCTATTAGTAGGCCTATCTCTTCCACAAGGGCTCAGCCTTGTTCAGGGCATCTCAAGCTGCCTGTTGCTGAGGCATTGGTCCATGTGCAGGGCAGGCTCAGGCCCTTCCTGACAGGCATTTTCTGGTCTGTTGGGGAGACTTGACTAGCCCCAGGGCCTTCTGTGTGCCCCAGGCTGGTCTGGACCGTGACCTTCCACTACCCAGGCAGCTGGGGCTTTCCATGCTAGCTTGGTGATGTCATTGTTGGGGTGGCAGCATAAAGGACGAGAGCCCCCGGGATCCTAGAGTGCCCCTCCTTCTCCCACAGAAGCAGAGGCTCTGACAGGTGGGCTATCGCCAGGGTATGGTGGCCAGCTAGATGGGGGACATCTTGTTTGTACAGAATTTTGGTTCCCCCTCCGTCTAGATGCAAGAAGGAACAGCTGCCTGCTGAGGATAGAGCAGAAAACAGAAACACCACCCAAACCAACCGCATAGCTTAGAAAGTAATGCAGCCTGTGACTGCCTGCGGGTTGCCTGGGGTTATGGAGCCAGGCAGTACTGACGTCTGTCCGGAATGATGTTCTTGGTCTTCAGGAAACAGCTGGATAGTGTTCCGGGTTCCCTGTTTTAACAGAGGAAAACAGATCTTTTTTTTTTTTTTTTTTCCTCTCTTTTTCTTTTTGAGGTGGAATGACAGAACATAAAATGAAACATTTCAAAGCAAACAGCTCCCCATTAAGTATTCTCAGTGTTATGTGACCACAATTACTGGTCAGTTCCCAGACACCCTTATTAGCTCAGAAGGGAACCCCGTACTCATGAGGCATCTGCTTGGTGTCTACTCTGGAAATTTGGTAGAAACAGAATCAGGTAATCTCTGGTCTTTCAGGATGGCCTTCTTCACTCAGTGTCACACCTTCGAGGTTCACCCATGTTCTTGTCTCTATCGGTACTTCATTCATTTGAAGACTGAATGATCCCGTTGTAGAGATACACGACAATTTATTTATCTGTGCGCCAGCTGATGGACAGATATTTGGGTGGTTTTACTTTTTGGCTGTTAGTGAATAATGCTGCTTGAACATGGCCTGAGTTATCCCAGTACAGGCTTTGCTTGGAACCCCTGTTCTCACTCCTATCGGTTGTAGGCCTCAGAGAGGAATCTCTGTGTCCTGTGCTTACCAGGCTCAGCCCTTTAGGAACTTGTTCAGAAGGTGACCCAATAGGCAGGTCACACAGATGGAGCCAGGCGTAGTCAGGCTTCACCTGTTCTTATCTCAGAGAGGCCTTTTCTTGTCTGAAAAATGAGCATCTGGAAGCTCCTGGTCACCAAGGGGTCAAGGTGGATTCAAGGACATCAGCGCTGGGCCTCGCCTAGAGGAAATGCCCAGCAAAAGCGTAGCAGGTCATTTGCGAAAACACTGACTTGCTCTGGCACTTGTGAGGCTTTTCTGCTCTTTGGGAAACTCGCTCCCTGGAAGCACCACAGATATTCTCCGACTGCGCCTGGGGTTCTGCCACATAATAAAGAAGCCAGCAGAGCCCCACGCGGCCCATCCTGCAGGTAGAATCTGCTCCCAGTGCACAAGTTGGTGGGAAGAAGGCTCAAGGCCATGCATGAACGTGGCATCCAAAGCCAACTCAGCTTGGACCTATAGAACCTGTGTGCTCTTCAGTGAGATCTGGCTCTTTCTATCCCAGCCAGGGTTTTCTGAGCCTCTCTGGGAGGCACAATGCCCAGCTGGCAGGACCCGCCCCTCTTACCCCTCACGGATGTGAGCTGCCATCTGGAAATTACCAGCCCCATGGCACTTTCAGCACAGTGCTGGATGCTTACAACCCAGGAGAGGTGCAGGGCCTGGGGGAGGGGGGCGGGAGTGGGGAGAGCAGGGCATCTACAGATACGATGAGGTGGAGGGCTCAGTGCCTGCCTCTGCAAAAACCTGTCCACAGCAGCTGGCAAGCCACCAGAAGGAAGATGGTGTCTGAGCCTCTTTTACCTCAGTAAATAAGTATGACCTAGCCCTTTGCTGAC
This sequence comes from Mustela putorius furo, assembly GCF_011764305.1. NCBI lineage: Eukaryota > Metazoa > Chordata > Mammalia > Carnivora > Mustelidae > Mustela > Mustela putorius. The sequence continues at coordinate 1,718,850 of NW_025422010.1, forward strand.
AGTGTAGACAGGCATAGGAGACCACCCTGCCTCAGTCTTAATGCGTGATTGAGTTCCTCCCACCCATACCCAAGTTCCCAGGGTCCCTTCTTATCTCTCCACCCTGGGATGTGTTTATCAGGATCCCTCTCCTGGCCCTTTCCAGCTGTTTCTGTGTCTGTTCTGGGTTGGGAGGGCTGAGAATATGATCTTTGTTCCTTCTGAGGATTTGCTCCAGGCTCTCATCTCGGGGTGCATTGGTCAGAGGGTGGAACAAGAGCTGGGATCCGGGCCCCGCACCTGTGGCAGCAGCAAGGCTACAGAAGCAAGATCTGAGGACCCTCCAGGTACATTGGGTCCAGCAGGGCCTCCTCTGCTTGGCAACAGCCAGGAGACCTGTGGCCGGGGATCTGAGATTGGTTCTACACATTTCCCAGGAACCCTGTGGCAGAGACCCCAGCAGGGCCTGGCAGAGGCCTTGTTGTGTGATGCATGCTCCTGGCTCACAGATAGGAAAATGGGGAAGGAGTGTTAAAGTTACTGGAGCTGTTTGATCCAGGGCTGGGCTAAGGGAAAGATAGGCTATGGGGAGCAGCTGGGGACCCAGGACCGAAGAGGAGCTAAGAGCATTTGGGGCTTGGAGGGCAGATACACTGTGGCCCTCTGAGGGTGGGGAGGACAGCCCCTACAGGGCTGTGGACACATGTGGTGCTGTGCTCCTGAGGAGTCCTGCTCCAGCCCCAGGTGTGACCTGTGATTACCAGAGTCTTCCAGGCTGGCAGGGATCTCATCCAGTCTGGGTCAGGAAGATGTGGGTGGACAGGGAAGTGGCCTAGAAAAGGTGATGTGTAAACTCTGAGAGCAGAGGGATAGCTGCTGGGGACAGTGGCTCCACCGGTTTGACTGGTTGGTAGTGTGACAGACACCTGGACTCCTTTGATGGTTATACATACTGAGCAGGAGCAAGGCCTTCCTTTCTTGTCCTTGGTTGTTTTTTTTTTTTTTTTTTTTTCTTGTTTAAGATTTTTATTTGACAGAGACATAGCGAGAGAGGCAACAGAAGCAGGGGGAGTGGGAGAGGGAGAAGCAGGCTTCCCTTGGAGCAGGGAGCCCGACACGGGGGCTCGATCCCAGGACCCTGGGATCATGACCTGAGCCAAAGGCAGATGCTTAATGACTGAGCCACCCAGGTGCCCCTCTTGTCCTTCATTATTAAACACATACACATGGAAGACTATAGTGGAGCCTGGGGACCCGCCACCCAGCCTGCTCTCATCAACTCAGGGAACACACTGCTTGCAAGTTTTGATTCTGTGTGTGTTTTAGATGTGGTTCCAGGGGGCTGTTGGTGATGAAAGGGAGGAAGGGAAGCTCCCCTGGGCCCTCTCAGCTCAGCTACCCAAGCGTTGCCGCTGTCTGGGAGGGACCTTCGGGTTGTGTGCGTGTGCTTTTTACTTGTTACATAACATAAAATAGACCGTTTTAATCACTTGCAAGCATGTAGTTCAGTGGCCTTAAGCACATTCACGCTATTGTGCGGCCATCAGCACCATCGCTCACCTTTTTCCTCTTCCCAGACTGAGATGCTGTACCCACAAAACAGTAACTCCCCAGTCCCTCCACCCCCAGCCCCCGGCAGCCACCATTCTACTGTCCCCATGAATCAACTATTCCAGGTCCTACCTATAAGTGGACTCACACAGGCAATTTGTCATTTCGGGACATGCTTATTTCCCTTCAGTTAGTGTCCTCAAGGCTTGTCCATGTTGTGGCCTGGGTCAGAATTGCATTACTTTTATTTATTTTTTATTTTTTATTTATTTATTTTTTTTTTTAAAGATTATTTATTTATTTATTTGAAAGACAGAGATCACAAGTAGGCAGAGAGACAGGCAGAGGGAGAGGAAGGGAAGCAGGCTCCCTGCTGAGCAGAGAGCCCGATGCGGGACTCGATCCCAGGACCCTGGGATCATGACCTGAGCCGAAGGCAGAGGCTTTAACCCACTGAGCCACCCAGGCGCCCCAAATTGCCTTACTTTTAAAGGCTGAGTAATAACCCACTGTGTATCCATCCCACATTTTGCTTATCTGTTCATCCCTCAGTGAACACTTGAGTTGCTTCCACAGTTTGGCTATTGTGAATGATGTTGCTAGGAATATGGGTGTGCATATACTGTTTGAATTCCTGCTCTCAGTTCTTTTAAGCATATGGAATTATGCTTAAAATTCCAGACATGGAATTACTTGATCATACAGTAATGCTGCATTTAATTGTTTAAGGAGATTTTAAAAAAATATATTTACTTACTTGAGAAGGAGAATGCAAATGTCTGAGCATGAGCTAGCAGAGGGGCAAAGGTGGGGAGGGAGAAGCAGGCTCCTCACTGAGCAAGGAGCCCACTGCGAGACTCCACGTGGAATCATGATCTGAGCCGAAGGCAGATGCCCAACAAACTGAACCACCCAGGCACCTGAGGAAAAAAATTTTTTTTTAATGTTTTATTTATTTTACAAGTAGGCAGAGAGGCAGGCAGGGAGAGAGAGAGAGGAGGAAGCAGCCTCCCTGCTGAGCAGAGAGCCCGATGCGGGACTCGATCCCAGGACCCTGAGATCATGACCTGAGCCTAAGGCAGAGGCTTTAACCCACTGAGCCACCCAGGCGCCCCAGGAATTTTTTTTTTTTTTAACCAGTGTTGTCCTTGAGGTGTGAGAAGGGGATGTGGTCTGGGCTGACTGGGACTTATTCCTCCCACTTGGCAGGGGTGGGGTGGCTGTCTTTTTTCCTCGCATCAAAGACTAGATTTTAGATTTGCAGAGTGCTGGGATTGTGGCTGCTAAGCCGACTGGCCTGGAGAGGAGGAGGTTTTGGATTTCACTGTGCATGTCCCTTTTCCACCCTAAGCCAGCCGCTGTCTGCCAGCTCTGAACGGGCCTCTCTCCCTGCCCCCACCCTGCCCTCCTCCCTGCTGGTTAGCTGCTCCAGAGATCAGCCTCATTTCCTGAGCCTCTTGTAGCTGTCGGATCGCAGGCCCTCCCCCGCTGAAACCAGTATTTGCCTTCAGCTTTGGGTAGAACAAGGCTTACCTCAGCCATCAGGTGCCCAGTCCTTCAAGGTAATGAGACCCCGAGAGGTTTTCCCAGTAGATATTCCTGGTAGAAGAGGGGAGAGCAAAGCCCCTGCTCCCACTTTGCTCTAGTTCTTGGGAAATGGCAGTTCCCAGAGCCCACGCCCCCCCAGGAATATACTTCATTCTAGGAGGGAGTGAAAAACTGTGGTGTGAGAGGAAGACTGGTCCCTGCTGCACTTAGGATGAGGGATGAGGAAAGGGGGGTTTTCCTCTTTGCCTGTCACATTGACATTGAAGCAGGCTGGGGGTTCTGGATTAGCTGGGACAGTGGGCTGAAGCATCCCATGGAATGTACCCAGCAGTGACCGCTGTCTGGACTCCAGACTTAAAGCGTTAGTTCCTCGGACATCAGTTTGTGGAGATGCATCAGAGTGGGAAGCACCTGGGTATTGAATTGCCCTGATCCTAATAATTACCCTGTTGAGTCGGCTGTGGAACCTGGTTTCCCTGTCTCACCTGGTGGAGGTGAGGTATCCACATCATAGTCAGTGGCCCCACACAACCCAGGCCTTTGGGCAAACCTTCACCAGGCACTTGGTTTTACGTGGGGTTTTAATCAGGTTGTTGCTAAACTAGCCCTTTGTTTTGCACATGTGGACTCTTGGGAGTATTTAGAGGGAGCCCTGGGCCCCCCCATATCTGACCCTCAAGTTCTTACTTGGGTCTGACCCTCAGGTTCTTACTTGGGGCATCACTTGGTGTTAATGTGACCTGGGGCGCGAGTGCAGTGTGGTCATAAGCCAGGACATCAGATGGTGATGCTCAGAATAAGGGTCTTCTTCCAGGTGATGAATATGTTGATTTCTTAAAGCATTGTTATTTCAAAAAAAAAAAAATAGTTTAAAGTTTCTTAGAAAAGCTATGTGGACAGTGAAAATTCTGAGCTAATATAAAATCCAAGTCCAGAGGAGGAGCTGGGAGCAGAGGAAGGATGCTGTTGAAGAAGGTAAGGTCAGGGCGCCTGGGTGGCTCAGTGGGTTAAGCCGCTGCCTTCAGCTCAGGTCATGATCTCAGGGTCCTGGGATTGAGTCCCACATCGGGCTCTCTGCTCGGCAGGGAGCCTGCTTCCCTCTCTCTCTCTGCCTGCCTCTCTGTCTACTTGTGATTTCTGTCAAATAAATAAAATCTTTAAAAAAAAAAAAAGGTGAGGTCAGGAGATAGGCAGGGCATGGCTAGATGATCTGCACAGTGACCTAATGTTTTATTTTTTTTAAGATTTTATTTGTTTATTTGACACAGAGAGAGAGATCACAAGTAGGCAGAGAAAGAGGATGTAGCAGGCTCTCTGCTGAGCAGAGAGCCCGATGTGGGGCTCAATCCCAGGACCCTGAGATTTATGATCTGAGCTGAAAGCAGAAGTTTAACCCTCTAAGCCACTCAGGTGCCCCAGGACCTAATGTTTTAGAGCAGAGCTGGCCTCCACCCATCTAGTTTAGTCCATATGCCCGATTATAAAGTCAGGAAAACGGAGACACGGACAGCTTCAGGGACCTGCACTAATACTCACAATTTGGTAGCAACCTGGACAGGACCAGAGCCTCCCTTCTGGGAAACGCACACCACAGCTCACAGAATTAGTCTACCTGCCCCCACCCCAACCTTGAGGATGTGTCCTGGGTTGCAGGACTAAGAGTAAAGACCCCTGCGGCCCAGGGGGTCACTCAGGACACCTGTGAGGAAGGCGTCTGACAGCCAGAGTCTTCTGTCCAGGACCTGGACAGCCTTGGGAAGCAGCTTCCATGAAGGGCAAGGTTTCAGTAGGGGCTGCTATGATACAAGGTTTGTATCATGGATGTTGAGAGGACAGGAAGTCCTCTGTGTTCATTTTAGTTAAAGAAATCTGTGATTCCTCCAAAAGGAAGTAGAAGCTGAAGTCAAATCTGTTTTGGGGGTGGGGTGTGACGCTAGGGTTCTGTATGAACAGATTTGTGCTTTTTAATACATTTGAACCCTTCCCTTCTGTCCTCAGGGATGCTGGGCAAGAGCTAGTTAAGTGCCTTTATAGATGCTTAGGAGGAGAAGACAGAACCTGGCTTTGGCCTCTGACTGTCCTGGTAGGACAGTACAAACCCCAGCAGAGTAACATGTGGTGATCGTATCAGGAGCCCATGAGGTAGCCTAGGGATTAGGGAGACCAGGGGATATTAGTATAGCTTATTAGGGGACATGGTAGGAGCCCACCCAGCTCTGAGGGTCCCCCAGCCTATCTGCTAGCCTGTGCTGGGGCCTTCTATGGACACATACAGCAGCAGAGCTCAGCCCGACCTCTGCGATCTGCACCTGTACGGAGACAGCAGGGGCACAGCAGGGTTGACAGGACAGCAGGGTGCCGGATGCTATCTCTTGCTGGTGCAGCAGTCTTAGCGCTGCTTCCTGCGGGAACGCCAGGAAGCCTTTGCAGCCACCAGGGCCCAGACCTCCCTGAGTATCTGATTCCATGGGTCTCTCTTGTTTTTGAAGCTCCCCAGATAGTACGAATGTATAGCCAGAGCTAAGGACACCTGTGAGAGGGCATGTGACCTGCTGGGCCCCAGACAGAGAGGATGTGGGAGACGCAGAGGGGAGGCAGCTGGGATGTAGGTAGATGAGTCGAGCCGGGCACTGGCAGCCCTTAGAGCCGGGGGTGGTGAGCACCTGGTCACTCCAGCCACAGCACCTCTTGGCTGCCACATGGAAAGAACTGGAAACAGTCCCCCTCTAGAGTTGCCTAGGAGGTCTCTGCTGCCTGGCCTAGGTGGTATGGTGACACCAGCGCCTGGAGCTTGAGCCCCAGACTAGGTATGCTTCGTGGTGGAAGTTGTTAGAAACTCGTAAGTAAACAGTGCAGAAGCCACCTGTGGTGGTGAATTTTGGACAGGACTGGTTGCCGGTGAGTCGTGGTAAAGGTGATGTAACCCAACCAAGATGACCTCACGGAAGTCCCATTGGCTATGAAGGCACCCTTTAGAAAGAGTTAAGAAGTGACTGTCACATCAGGCTTGGAGCAAACTGGGCCCTTGTGGGTTAATGTCTTGGTGAGGATTCACTGATTTAGAACAGTTTTGAAAACAGAGCTACAGAAAGGCAGGTGAGGACACCCAGGTGGCTCAGTCATCAAGCATCTACCTTTGGCTCAGGTCATGATGCCAGCATCCTGAGATCGATCTCCCGCATCAGGCTCCCTGCTCAGTCGGGAGCCTGCTTCTCCCTCTCCCTCTGCTACTCGTGCTCTCTCACTCTCTATCTCAAATAAATAAAGAAAAAATCTTTAAAAAAAAAAGAAAAGAAAGGCAGGTGAAGGGGTGGTATGGACTTTGTGATTTAACTGGGGAGGAAGGGACAATTGTCTTCAGTTGCCTTTAGGATTGGAGGTGTTCTGTATAACCAGAGAGCCCCACAAAGCAGGGAGCCGGCCATAGGGTAGGCCACTCTGTCCTCACAGGGATGCTCAGATCGGGGTAAAGGTGGTCTGGGGTTCTGCCAGACCAGATGGGAAGTGGGATGAGAGTCAGCCAAGGGAGCAGGGTGGAGTGAGGGGAAGGGGCTACAGTGCCCTTTCCCTGGGTCTGGCCTGGCAGGCCTGGAGCACTGCTCACGGTGGCCAGGGCTTGCACCTGGATCATCATGATCTGTGCTCCTCGCCCCATCAGATCCCCTTGGACAGGTGCACAAGGACCACCCCTAGCAAGATGTTCGCTAGCATTGGGGGTCCATCTTTCTGTAGCAGCTCAGACCCATCTCCAGGACAAGCACAGATGTGTCCCAGACAGTGTCCCTGCAAGCCCGGTCTCATTTTCCGGGGAGCATGCCACTTTTTTGGCCCCACCTTGCCATGTGGTCTTTGCTCAGCTGGTTGTGAAGTTGAGGTCAGCCTACCTAAGATCCTTGTTCAACACCTTTGGGTGACAGACATCATCAGCCGATTGCCTGCTGGAACAGGAGGGGTGTGCCCCCCCTCCCCCACTGCCCTGGCAGCTGGCCCTCCAGCCCCTGACCTTCTGGCTGGCTTTCTCTGTCTCTAACACAGCTGCTTCTCTACACACACAGATACATCGTTTGGAACACCTCCTGGGTATGGCTGTGCTGCAGACCGGGCCGAGGAACAGCGTCGGCACCAGGACGGGCTGCCCTACATCGATGACTCACCCTCCTCATCACCCCACCTTGGCAGTAAGGGCAGGGGCGCACTGGCCTCGGGAACCTTGGAGTCCACCAAAGTGGTGAGTCCCAAGGTGGTAGGGCCAGGTGTGAAATGGGGCTTGGGCTTGGCTCCGGACTGCTGTCCAATTGGTGAAGGCGCCCTGGAGTGCATCTACTCTCTCGGGGGTAAGTAGCCAGTAGGTGATACCAGGAGCAACCAGTGGTTGAAGTTACTAAAAACCCCTTCTTCATTCCCCCATCTGGTGTACCTGTAGTTCTGGAGATAGCCTCCCGGGGACTTTGAGCAGGGAAATGATGGAACAGTCTGCTGAGCTGGAAGAGGCAGGCAGCACGTGCTAAGGCTGAGGACGCCACCACCATCCTACTGGCAGGATGTGGTGGCAGCCCCAGCCATGGCGCCGAGGGGCGGACAGGGGCAATGTCTGGGCCCTTCCCTGTGCCACACGCAATGCCCTTGCTCCTTTTTACCGAAAGGGCTGCTGTTAATGACTCTGTCCATTTGGCCAGGGTCTTTCCCTTGAGGTTTCATTGTCATTAACAATCCTGTAGTCCCCTTCACTTTGGAACATGACAGATAACTTCTCTCTTTGGTTTGTGTCTGGTGATGTTCCCTCCAGGTTTAAAAATGAGAGGGATCTGCTTTTCTCCATTGTTGGTAGAAAGTGCTAGAAGTGTATCTTTTCGCTGCGGCTGGTTCTCTGCTGGGCTGGTGCCTTCGCAGTGGGATTGCTTCTTCCTTATGCTCTTGTGATTTCTAAAGACCCTGGCACTGGGCAGGCTGCTTGTCCTGAACTGTGAGGTTGGGAGGGGAAACCCGTGCATAACACACACACACACCTGTCTTGTGCAACTTTTTTGTCGTTGTTTTTAGGATTTTATTTATTTATTTGAGAGCAAGAGAGAGACAGAGAGTACAGGTGGTGGGAGGAGCAGAGGGAGAGAGAGAACAGACTCCCTGCTGGGTGGGGAGCCTGATCCCGGGACCCTGAGATCATGTCCTAAGCCCAAGGCAGATGCTTAACCGACTGAGTCACCCAGGCATCCCCATTGTGCAGCTTTTTATCCAACATCTGGTTTTGCTGTTTTACAGATTAGGAAACTGAGGTTCAGAGAGGCGAAGTTACTTGCTCAGAGTCACACAGCTACCAGCTTCGAAGCCTTCCTGAGTTCCTCAGATGACACTCGTGTAACCACCTTGCCTTTGTCAGTGCACTCCCTTGCTTCCTGCTTCACAAGCATGAGCTGGTACAGATGGGGATCTTTCTGGTCCTGAATAAGTAGGCTGAGTCCTGAACTTGGGATGAGGCTGCTCCAGGAGGCTGATCTGCCCTCCCTGTGCCCCAGACCCCATGCAGCTTGGCTGCCCTCCCCCACCAGGCTCCTGCTCTCAGACCTCATCTACACTGACTTAGAGTTCCGCCCTCACCTTTTAGCCACAGTTCAGGGGCTTATCTGCGGTGGAGCCTATCCAGATCCCGTGCCTTCTGCCTCTTTGGGCGCCCCCATGGGAGCCCATAGACGTGTCTCACATCTGTGCCTCCCAGCAACAGCACACAAGAGTTGTGGTTTCTTGACGTCCTTGCCAGTACTTGTTTTCTGTTTTTTTGATAGTGGTTATCCTAATGGGTGTGAGGTGATAAGATGGAAATTTAATTGAAAAAGGGCTATGTAGCCTTGTTCAAGAAGCCCTCTGGTTAGGTGCTTGGAGGCACTTTCCACTGCCCTGGAGATAGACATGGTTTTGACTTCCTGGTTTCCTTGCCCGTGTAGTAGTACCCGGACAATATGACTTTCTTCTTTCATTTTTTATTTTTGGTTCAAAGAAGACAGCTGTCACTTTCTAGCGCCCACAGCCAGCATGCTAGTCTTGAGACCCCAGGTTCCCTGTCCCAACCAGCTGGGTTCAGGAAATCCCTGCTCAACTTTCCCTACCTTCCCAGGGGGTGCTCCTCTCCCTCTGCTGAGCTTGAGCTCAGTCCCAGGAGTTCTCTGTGAACTCCTGGATGGCAGGTCTGTTCTATGAACGCCTGCCCCCAGGGGAAGGTAGGGAGTCAGCAGAGGCCAGGAGCCACCTTGCCTGGGGTGCTGTGGGAAGGACCCAGGCCACATTGGGTGGGTACTGGTGACCAAGGTTACCTATGACTTTCTCCAGCCCTGGGCTTTCCGAGGTACCTCCCCATCTTGACCAAGCTATTTCTTCCTTGAGTGATCACTGTGTGATCCCAGATGGGGACAGAAGCTGCAAGAGCCGTGAGGTACACATCCACCATTTCTTCATGGCCAGGTGGGGCTATGTGTTAGCAAGCCCCTTGGGGTTGCTAGGAAGAAGAGCAGTAGGCCATTTTGATGACCACTGCTTCTCTCCCCTAGGAGGGCAAAGCTGGCATTCCTGACCTGAGGCACTGTCATGGACACTCCTGGAAGCTATGCACAGAGCTGTGGGCTAGCAAGTAACCTTCCTTGAGCAGTGTCCGGGAGAGGGGTGAGGGTCTGGCATCGTCCCCAGCTGCCGTCCTGTGGCCTGAGGAAGCAAGGCCCGTGGTTTGCCACGTCAGCACAGTCAGTCCTTCCTGGGGTCCTCGAGAGTCCCGATATCAGAGAGGGGAGCCGACATTGTCCAGCAGCCCCTGCCCACTGGGCTCTGGGACACACTGTGCGACTCTGCTCCCACAATGACCTGCCAGGTCCTATCCGCAGGGTAGAAGCACTAGACCTCAGCACGAAGGGGCTGATAGCACCTCAGCCCACACTTCTCATGTTCAGGGATACTTCAGGGAGTGGTGAAGCTGCACAGGCCACCAGCCAGGGGCTTCTCTTGGGCGTATTGGGGCTGAGAAAGCAGATACACACTTGTGTACTGTTGCTTTGCAGAAGTGGCCATGCCCATGGACCCTTTGAGGGTTTTGTTTTTGGCTGGGGGTGGGGGGTGGAGGGGCGTTGATTTTTTTTTTTTAGAAGGAAGCCAAAGTAAACACACATGTTCAATCAGTCACTCCTACTCAGAAGTCAAATTTGCATTTTTTATAAAGAAGTAAATGCTGGCTTAGGAGTGTTTGAAGACGGACTGACCTGCTCTATAATTTTGCTACCGGCCATCACCACACTGAGTGTATCTGGTCACCCGTTGCGCTCATGGAACAGAAGTTGTAACTCTGACTTGAGCTTTCATCTGAGCAACCACAAGTCCATTCACTTTTGTGATTCAGTGGTTAGGTCAGTGGTTCAAATCACTTCGATTGCATGGGTGCTCAGCGAGGCTTTGCATCAAGCACAGGAGGATAAGTCATGCCTGCACTCCTGTGGCTCATCCTGGCCACACAGCCCAGCTCTGGGTCCTGGCTTATCCAGGGATACTGTTTGCTCACATCTGTCCTCCCGGCAGAGCTGGGGACAGCAGGAGTTTGGCCAGCCCACCTGTCCTCTTTCTCCTGAGGGCCCTCGAAGGGTGGTTTATCCAGGGGCAGGCACAAATCATACTGGATGTTGGCACTCTTTCTTCAGAGGACTCTGGGGCGCCAGGATCCCCCCAAGCTCGGGTTCTTACGCAGAGGCCAGCCACTGGCCCTCTGCTGGCTGGGCTCCAGGACTTCTGCCAGCCCTGTTGCCAGTGAAGGCATGGCCCCTGCCAGAGAGAAAGACAAGTGTCCTTTGTCCAGCAAACTGGCTTCCAGCTCCCAGCTGGGAGCAGTCCACCCCTTCCATAGCTGGGTTTTTGTTGTTGTTGTTGTTTGTTTTTTTAGATTTTTTTATTTATTTATTTGACAGAGAGAGATGACAAGCAGGCAGAGAGAGAGGAGAAAGCAGGCTCCCTGCTGAGCAGAGAGCCCGATGCGGGGCTTGATCCCAGGACCCGGAGATCATGACCTGAGCCAAAGGCAGCGGCTTAACCCACTGAGCCACCCAGGCGCCCCTTATAGCTGGGGTTTTATACCCTGATCAGCCTGCCACCCCGCCACCTTGGGGCTGGGGGTAAAGTATATTCCCTGAATTCTGTCCTGCTATCCATACTCCTGCCACTCTCTTCCAGCTCCTGCCCTTGTGGATCTGGTGGAGATTCTGTTCACCCAGGTCCCTCTGTCAGCCTTTCCCCCCTTGTCATGCCCAGTTTGTTTTTATCTGCTCTTTCGGCCCCAGATCTGTGTGGCTTGTTCCCTTCTCTGCCCCCACCCCCTCCCTGGCAGAAGCCTTCCAGCTGGCCGCTGCCTTTTTCCAGCTGCCCTTTTCGTCTGGCTTCCTCTCCACCAAGATCTCCCTACCATCATAATCCTGACTGGATTCATGTGCCCTTTCCAGAACTGGCACGAGCCCAGAGCAGGCTTATAAATAACCCTGGCCTTGGCCCTGCCCTTTGTTCCCTCATCTTCTGTGTTTCTTTCCTGCCCTTTCCTTTAAGGTGCAGTTGGCTGGCTTCTGAGCCATCCTTGTCAGCCCCCAGCCCCATGCCGGAGCTCAGGAGATGATTCCTGGTCCACAGAGAGGTGTTCGCACCCATGTCTTCTCCCCAGGCCAGCACATTCCCCCGGCCAGACGGTCCCCTGAGCTGACCACGCCCTTCGGAACAGAGAGAGCTGGTGTTGGCGCCATCCTGCCTGCGCTCTTTTTCCTCCCAGCTTTCCAAATTGTGTGGGTGGGAATGAGACGCACCGCCATCCACGTGAGCACCAGCATCTCATGCTGGGTGGGGCTCCTCCATGTCCTGTCCACCCCCAACCCCCGCTGCCCACAGCACCCCCACCGTGCTCATAGTAGCAGGATTGTTCCTTAGGACACAGCAGGGCGGGGTGGGCGCCTGCTGCTGCTCAAAGAGCCTGCTGTCCCCTTCACCTCTACATCTTCCCTTGTTTGGGGCACACATGGCACCTGGACACGGTGGGAAGCATGTTCAGGGGTAGCTGAGAGCTGCTTCTCCAGCATGCTGCCCCCATTCATGTTGTGACCTTCGTGGGCTGAGGTGAAAGGAGGTGTCACGGTCCCCTACCCTGCATGTCCGTGCACCATGTGCTGCACCCCAGGCCCTGGAATGGGCTAAGCTGACAGTTCTGGATACTGGCTCTGGCTTGTCAAACACATAGGGGTTCCAGAAGGAGCACTCAGAGCTTCTCAGAGATACAGCCTGAAGGAGGCCCCAGCCAGGAGTTCTGGATCCCTTCGTGGGTTTGTGTGTTCATTGTGTCTTCCTGGAGCACCTGTGTGTTCCAGGCACTATGCTGGCACAGAAAGTTCCAAGATCAGGCACAGTATGCCCTCGAGCTTTCTGCCTGTGGAGCCACTGCCCAGTGTGCCCTGGGGGAGAGGGCCTTCTGAGGGGGACGGGACCTGAGTGTTCTTTCCCTGGAGTGATGCTTAGCCATGATCATGGTGGCTGCCCCCTACACATGCTTGAGTCCACATACACACTTGGGCATGCACACATGTACATACATATGCAGGCACCTAGCTCATGCACACTAAGGGATTCCCAGAGCAAAGTGCTGGTTTAGGAAGACTATTAGGATGGTCCAAGTGGGCAGTGAGGATGTGATACAAGCCCCAGGGACCCAGAAAGCAGAAGCAGATGGGGCTTGGGGATCACGTCTTCCTTCCCCAGTTTACACCCAGGTAGCTGATGCCCAGGGCAGGAGCACAGTTGCCTAAGACCATGGTGCTCCCCGGGCAGGCCTTGCTCTGTGGCTCTGTCCCCCAACTCCTGTCCCTGGGTGCTTCCCACTGGGCCAGCCATCTATACCACACAGTGCCTCCCTTCTGCCAGGCCAGGGAAGTGGAAAGGGCAGCAGGGTTGGGGGCACACAGAGGGACTATGCTGAAGGGTTCTGATTCTAGGCTTTTTAGAGACACAGTGAAACTTGAGCTGGCTTTAGGTCCTTCCTGGAACCCAGTGGTTCTCACGTAGAGGTGATTTGGCCCCAGAGGACATGTAGCAACATCTGCAGACATTTGTGGCTGTCCCAGCCAGGGGTAGGAGAGGGTGCTGCCCAACATCCTACAAGGCCCCCCCCAGCATCCAAAAAGAATCCTGCAGCCCTGGATGTCAGCAGGGCCGAGTCAGGAGCCCTGACTCCTGATCTCCCCTGAGTGGTTCCAGAAAGTGGACCGTAGGGATAACCGTCTGGTTTTACACCCAGGGGCTGCCGCGGTATGGTTGCTCATGTTCATCTGCAGGTGGGAAACTAGTGGCAGAACAGGCAGGGATGTCTGTCACTTTCTGTGGACTACAGTGGGGCTCATTAGAACATGGGCAGGCTGTGGACACAGCCGTCTCTGATACCAAGTCCTTCACTGGGGGTCAGGGAATGCGTTGGGAGGAGTGGGCAGGAAGTCACAGAGCAGACTTCATTGCCTTTGGCATCAGCTTTGGTGTTGGGTTACTGGGCCACTGTGACAAAGTACCACAGAGTGGGGGGCCTTGCCCTGACTGTTCCACTTCACACTGCCCGTTTCCCATCGTCAGACCAAGGGTGGCCCTCAGCTTTGCTGGGTGACCCTCCAGAATTTACTGTGGCCATGAGCGAGTGGTGGGCTTGGCAAGGCCCCCATGCTTCCCTTTATTTCCCCACAGAGACTTTCCCAGAGGCTTGATCTCAGGCTGTTAATAAACAGGCCTTCCTCTCTTAGAGGGGCCACCTCAGGCATCATCCCCCAGGTCTGACCTTAGTCTGTTTCTCCTGCAGAGCGAGCTGGACTTGGAAAAGGGCATGGAAATGAGGAAATGGGTCCTGTCTGGAATCCTGGCTAGCGAGGAGACCTACCTGAGCCACCTGGAGGCCCTGCTGCTGGTGAGGAGGGAGTAGGGGCCGAGCCAGGTCCCAGACCCCAGGGCACCAGTCAGAAGGCGGCACCCTCCCTGGAGGGTCATTCCACCTCTGTAGAAGCTGGACCTCCCCGTGGGGTGGTGGATACAAGCCTAAGACAGGTGCCAAAGCAAGCTGGCTTTGAATTTTTATTTTTAGTGGGAATTTAAAAAGAAAAGCTCATATGGCACATAACCGTGATTTTCTGTGGTCATACCATACACCTGAAAAATGGTGAGCCCTCTCATCAGTGCCACCCTCATGGGTCACCTTTGCTGCCTCTCCTGTGCCCTCTTCCAGCCCATGAAGCCTCTGAAGGCTGCAGCCACCACCTCTCAGCCTGTGCTGACGAGCCAGCAGATCGAGACCATCTTCTTCAAAGTGCCTGAGCTCTACGAGATCCATAAGGAGTTCTATGATGGGCTCTCCCCCCGCGTGCAGCAGTGGAGCCACCAGCAGCGAGTGGGTGATCTCTTCCAGAAGCTGGTGAGTGACTCAAAACAGGTGCATAGCCTCCTTCCCGGAGTTCGCAACTCTGCAGGGGTCAAGCCTCTGCCTTGACCTGCTGGTGTGTGTTGCCAAGGGCTCTGGGATACAGAACCCTTATTTTAAGTAGACTCCACACCCAACGTGGGCCTTGAACTCATGACCCCAATATCAAGAGTCACATGCTGTACCAACTGAGCCAGCCAGGCACCCCTGGAGAATTTTATTTAAGTGGCCTATGGAGGAGGGACATGCTCATTAAATATTAAAGTAGTAGAAAAAGTGGCCCTAGAGCCTGAAGGAGGGCCCTGGAGGGGTGGGGTGGGGTCAGGAGACAAGCCATTGTGTGACCCTTAGCTCCTACCACCAGCTGTTTTCAGAACCTGGAGGCGATTTGATGCTGACTTTGAACATGACACCCTCATGCTTTGTAGAAATCAAGACTGGTTCTTTTTGTGACTGCAGAGCCTGGACCCAGGCACAGCCTCGAAATGAAAGGTAGTCTGGCTCCAAGTAGTGGGGTGCAAGGAGGTCCCCAGGTGCCCGTCCCACCTGAGCTAAGGCAGCCAGATAAGGCAGCTCCTGTCCTTACCACTGTGGGGGTGAGAAGGTAGAGGAACTGTGGGTAACTTGCTGGGACTGCAACATCGGGTTATCTCCAAAAGGAGTGCTTTTCCTGCTGCCTTCAGGCGCCATAACCTGAAGGACACAGGTGATGCTGGCTGGATGACAGAAGAAATATTTCTGAAGGGGCTTACTGAGCCCGTATGGACGAGGAATCTTTTTGGCAGAGGTGGCTGTGGGTCCTGGTTCAGGTCCCAGAGGCAGAAGCACCTTCTCAGGACAGAAGGGGTCTACTGTGAAGGCAGGTCAGGGGCCTCTGTGGCCCTCTGCTGACTACAGGACCCAAGAAACCAAGGATATGGCTTTTAAAAACTCAATGGGACCTATAAAACCTAGCAATCTGATGAAAGAGGTTGTCACAAGCCAGGCCATCTGGGGCAAGAATTAGTTCAAAGTGCTTCTTCAACCAAGATGTGGGTGAGGTAAAACTTGTCCGGTGGGAGGAAACAGTTAAGGCACCTCTGGATGGAAAGAGAAAACTCAGATGAGAGCTGTCTGATCGATATCTTCCAACATGTGTGGTTCCAACATTTGTGGAAAGGAGCCCCTGCCTCCTTTGCGGGTCTGATGCATGGAGCCAGTCGGTCTTTCCAGGAGGAGGCTGTGGAAGATAGGCATCTGGGTAGGAGAGCCCAGCAGCTGTCCTGGGAGTGTCACTGATGGCAGGTGCCAGGCAGACCCCTGTGACGAAGGTTCTCCCTCTGAGGATCCCTAACCTGAGCTGAGTTCAGTCTGGGCCCCCTGAGCATATCTTTTGACCTGGAGCCTTCCCCCTCCCAAGGGAAACCAGTCCTCCAAGGGTAGAGGTGGCCCAAGGTCACAGGCAGAGCACGCCCCCACTGGGCTGCCCAGATTCCCAGCGGTCCAGACCCAGTCCTTGCCTTAGCTCACACCTGGGCTTGAGTGTTTTGCTCCAAGGTGTGGCCTTCCTGTTGGCAGTCCCCTCTCTCCACTACCCTGGGCTGCAGACACCTCAGATTCTAGGCCGAAGCGAAGATTAAGAAACATAGGAAACTTTTCACTTTTTTTAATTCAGATTCCTACCACATGAGACCCTTCTTCCTCTAGCCAGAAAATGGGAGGCCGTGTTGATGCAGCCCCACCATCTCCAAAGTGCCCCCTCCCCCGTTTCTCTCTGTGTGCAGTGTCCACAGGTTTAAACCTAGTAGATTTGGCTCAGCCTGTAGCCCTCCTGAGAACTCGAGAATCATGTTGTTGAGAAGAAACTGCACCCAATACACTTTCCCAAATAACATTCTGACATTGCTCAGAAACTTGTCTTTCAAATTGTCATAGTCCAATGAACACCAGAATTTGGGAAGTTTCCTCTGGTTTCCCCGGTGTCCTTGAGCCACCTTTGTGGGTCAGACGCTGCAGCAGACTAGGGAGAGAGGTGGGGTGGCCACGGGACATCACGCCCCGGGAACCAGGCCCATGAATAGTGTTCGTGTGTGCTGCGCAGCTGGGTGCAGGGGCACCCCTGTCCCTTTCTGACAGCACAGCAGGAGTCAGCTCCGTTTCACCCCAGTAGGCTCCCCAGCTGGGTAAGTCTTGGGACAGAAGGAGCCTGTGATGCCCTGCCCCAGCCGCGGCACCTCCCCTCTGCCCCGGGATTTGTGAGCCTGCCTCCCCTTCCTGCGGGAATGGATGGGTTTAGTGCTGCTGCTTGGGGTCTGTTCCTGGCTCAAATTTTGTCAGGCTACTCTTTTGTTTTTCTAATCATTTCCAGCTTCCAGAGAGGTGCACAGATAGTTCAAGAACTTCCATGTGCCAGAGCCACCACTGGTAATATTTTGCCGAGTTTCTCATTTTTATATAGGTGCGCACACACACACACACACACACATCCTGAATAGTTTGAAAATAGCTTGCAGATAGATCTGCCCTTTTACCCCCAAATACTTCATTGTGTATTTGATAAAAACAAAGACAAGCTCTTCCATAACCACAGAGTACAATGATCAAATTCAGGAACTTTCACAGTGGTAAGGCACTGTTACCTTGTCCGCAGTCCATATGCGGACTTCTCCCAAGTTAGCCATCGTGTTCTTTTTTTTTTTTTTAATATTCATTTATTTATTTGAGAGAGAGAGCACGAGTGGGAGGGGTAGAGGAGAGGGAGGAGAGAGAGAATCTCAAGCAGGCTCCACACTGAGCACCGAGCCCAACATGAGGCTCGATCTCTAGACACAGATCGTGAACTGAGCCAAAATCAAGAGTCGGACACTTCACAGACTGCCCCACCCAGGCGCCCCCATCACGTTCTATGTAGCCTCCTGCATTCTCTGATTCAGGATCCAATCGGAGCTCACAAGATGGACTCAGTGTTCATATCTCTTTTGTTTTCTTCGGGCTATACCAGTTCCTTGGCCTTTGCTTGTCTTTCATGGCCTTAACATTTTTTTTGAAGGGTACTGGCCAGTTTGGGCTTGTCTGAGGTTTCCTCAGGAATAGATTCAGGTTCTGTGTTTCTGGCAAAAACTGAATAAACCACAGCAGTGATGCTGTGTCCTCAGTGCTTCATGTCAGGAGGCACGTGATCGCCATCAATCCCGTTACTGGTCCGGCTCCATTTTGGGTTGGCTAAAAGTGTGAGATTAGACTGCTTGGCACTTGGCAAAAGCCACATGGAAGATGTGAGCTCCTTTGGGAAAGGGAGAAGTAATGGAAGGGGTTCTCCTCTCTTGGACCTCATATCAGTTTGCTAGGGCTGCTCATCTGGGCAGCTTGCACAACAGAAATCTATTTCCTCACAGTTCTGGAGGTTGGAAGTCCGAGATCAAGGCACTGGCAGGGTTGGTCTTTCCTGAGGCCTTTCTGCTTGGCTCGCAGATGGCAGCAGTCTCCCTGTGTCTTCACGAGGGTCCCTCAGTCTGTGTACTTATCTCTCATTAGAGCTCCAGTCATACCGGATTAGGACCCGCCCCGACAACTTCATCGCCTCTTATGCCCTATCTCTAAACACAGTCGCATTCTAAGGTGCCGGGAGTTAGGGTTTCAACATAGGAATTTTGAGGTGACGCCTGTCGACAGTAATGTCCCCTCAGGGCTCCTGACCACATTATCTGAAGCAGATAAAAAAAGCACCATAGCTTTTAACCCCAGCTCTGTTCTCAGACATCTGCTATATGACGTGTTTGTTGACTTATTTATTGTGTATCTCTCCTGCTGCTGGCCCCACTGTGTCTGAGAGATTTGCGGCTGTAGTGACAGTACAGTGCCTAAAACAGGTCTTCATTGTGGGGGAGGCGTTCAGTGAGCCGCAGAGGAAGGAGAAAAGGAAGTGCTCTGGGTCTGACTCTTGTCCTGATTGGCACTTGGAGATGGAGTGACCAGTTAGGGTGATTTGTGCAGGAGGGGCCAGGCCAGGCCTCCATGCAGCCCCCACAGGGAGCAGAGCCAGAGACCAGACCGTGCCAAGGACTTACCCAGCATCTGGGACTGTCATCTGAAGAAACGTAAAATTCAATATAAATGCAAATGCATATAAAACAAAATTCACATTCAGCACAGAACAAACACCAGAATCAGCTAAAGCTTTAGGCTTCCAGCCCTTGGTCTGCAGTGGGAAATCCTGGCTAGCAGGTCGCCGGGGTCCTCCATTTCCCTCCCCAGGCCTCGCTGTGCTGGTACAAGATGAGGGCTGGCTTTCCCTCAGCTGCCTCTGAAAGTGACCTGGGGCCCAGAGGTGGTGGCAGCTTTCCCCTCGCCCCCACACACCCATGGAAGTTGTCACTCAGTTGAGTATCTGATCAGGAGGGTATGTGAAGAGACCCTCTATTAATACCTTTGGTTTGACAAAAGACAAAATGCCTCTCACCTTGGGGAGAAGGGATGAGGAAGCTGGGTGATGGACAATGCGGACGGTATGTGCTATGGAGAGTGCTGTGAATTCTATAAGACCGTACAGGCCTGTACCCCTGAGGCAAATAATACATTATATGTCAATTTTAAAAATAATTTTAAAAAATAAAAATTAAAAAATTAAAAATAAAATGTCTCTCACCTTGCAGCTGGCAGCCGGCATGTCTCCCACATGCCAGGTGTGGCTTGTGGTACCTGGACCCCTTGCCAGGTTTGGGCTGGGCTCATGTCTAGACAGTGGGAGCCTCTCTTCTCCAAGGCCAGCTAGATTGCATGGGCCTTATGTGTCTGAAGGGATCAGACAAGCGTGGAGCACTGTAGCCACCCCAAGCCGGGGGCCAACCTCCCTATCCACTACGGCCTCCTGCGGCCAGAATGTGAAAGTGCCTCCCCACCCCACCTGTGTAGACTCTTGTCCATGCTCAGGGACAGCCTTGCATTTTAGACGGTGCATTTTACACGGTGCTGGTGGCACCGTGTAAATGAGTAGAGTGGGAGGAATCAGCAGCTGTGGAAGGGAGCCGTTACCTGCTCGGGGCTGTGAGTCACTTCTCAACGTGTCACTTGGAAGGGGGAGCATGCTCAGTGCGTGGGGAGGGGAAGCAGGTGGGAGGCGACAGCAAGGAAGAGGTGAGGTGACTGCAGCTCTGTTCTGTCTGCTGTCCCTGGGCTTTCTCCAGAGCGGTGCACAGAAGCCCATTTCTCAGAAAGATGAGCAGCAGTGGCACCTGCCCTGCACCTGTCCCACACTGTTCCTTCTTCCCTGCAGGCCAGCCAGCTGGGTGTGTACCGAGCCTTTGTAGACAACTACGGAGTTGCCATGGAAACGGCTGAGAAGTGCTGTCAGGCCAACGCTCAGTTTGCAGAAATCTCTGAGGTACTCGTGACACTGTTCAGACAGGTGCACCCCTCCACCTCCCCCGGGTGGGACGTGGGCCGGTCGTTGGTACATCATGACCCGCGAGAACAAGGCACATCAGACCAAGTTCTGACTATAAATCTCCGCTCTGTTTCCAGAGGCTTCTGGGTTATCTCTGTCAGCCCTGTGCATGGGGGACACAGGAGGAGCAGCCCCACAAGAGCCCTGCGTCCCCCAGGGCCAGGGCCCAATTCTGGGGCTCTGCCAAGTGCCCCAGACACACACTCTCTTGTGCCATCTGTGTGCAGTAATGAGTGTCCATAGTTTTGTCTCGTTAGCGGAGGTCTGGATGTGAGGGTCCTGGGCTGACGAGGCACCTGGTCACTAGAAAGCAGCCTGGGAGCTGTGCTGTGCTCTGTTGCTCTGGGGGAACATCGCTTGCCAGGGAGACTGAGCAACTAATAAGGGGTATGGGACTGAAGAAAGCTCCAGGCTGGAGCTCCACAAGCACTGAAACCTTGAGTCCTGCAGTGTTAGCATGAGGGGCCTCTAGAGAGCACTTCGGATACAGAGAGGACAAGCAGGCCACCCCTGGACTAGAACCTGCCGCACAGGCCTCTCCAACTGTGTCTGCCCTGTGCAGTTGGGTGACATTTTCCTCTTTCTGGGCCTGTCGTTACTTGTGATGGCTCCAGCTCCTCCGAGCTCTGACTTGCCTTCCCTCAGCTAAGCAAGGATTCTGGGCAGAAACAGTCCATGAGAGAAATTAGCATAAGAAAGATAACTGGAAACTAGAAATAGATACTGAGTGGGGTCTCCCTTGCTGAGAGACAGTCATACCCTGACTGTCATACCTGGCTTTGTTCTGGGGGCTTTGTGCCATTTTGTAATTTGTCGTGAGGAGGGTATTGTGGGTGCTGATTATCTTTCATGGTGGCAGTGGGTGCCATGCTGCTCCTCCAGAGCCTGTGGGGACAGGCACTCCCTGCCTGGTGCTGCTGGTAACAGGCTACATGCACCCAGGGTTCTATCTAGGCTGGCTCCAGACATCCCTCCCTCTCTGCTCTGCTTTGCCTAGAGCATTGAGGCCATACCTTTCTTGAGCTCATTCACTTAGCAAGCCCACCACCCCTAACAGCTGGGGTGTTGGTGCAGAATCCAGAGTGACCTTGGCAAATTAGAGACCTAATCCTTTAAGAACAGGCTATAATTAAAGGGGGCCAAGTTCAAGTCCACCCAGACAGGTTCCTATAGAGGAAGGAGGAAGCAATGGTGAGACACCACCCAGGCGTCACGTGGTCCCATGGGACTCTGAGCTGAGGCAGGGGTGCTGGGAGAGAGACAGCTTTCCCTGACCCCTCATGAAGCTTGTACCTTGGAGGTGGCATCCACTTGGGTTCTCCACTGTGTTTTTGAAGGAGACCCAGAGACACAGAGCAAAACTAAACCAAAGGAAACAAGCAGCCGGCCATGAGAGGTTGCACTCCAGGGATGGGAGCTCAGATGTGGGGACTGGATGGTCACCTCTAGGAAGGGGAGCAGTGGAGCAGTGACCCTTCATCTGCTCCTGGTCCTGAAAATGAGCCAGAGCAGCATCCACTTAGACTAGAGTTGCCCAAGCTGGGATTTCATGGAATGCCAGCTCCCACACGAGACATACTGAGAGTTCTGGCAAAAGGGCCTCTGGAACTGTGGGATTAAGCCAGATGTGTAAGTCTCCTTGAAGCAGGACTCCTGGACCTACCTCTGCACAGTGTGCGTGGTGCGGCCCAGGGGCGCGTGTTGTGAGGGCTCCTCCAGGCTCACGGGAGCATGGACCCTGAGTTTTGCAGGGGCTTGTGTTCTGCTCTCACGCCCCTCACACACACCCCCGCACCCCTTGGGAACTGCTGAGGCAGACGCACAGAAGAATAATCACGGTGAGGACCGTTCAACTCTCAAGAGAGACACCAAAGTGCATTGTGGAGTTTGGCCCCAGTGAGCTGTAAATACCATCATTTTTAGTCATGAGACATTGACTATATAGCACGAGAGGTTGGGAAAGCCATCTCTGAGCCCCTTCCTGTCCCCATGCTGGTTTTCGTTTTTGTTCAGCAGCCTGGTAGTGGGATTAACCATAGCTTCTTCCTGGAGGTGATTCCAGGTACACAGGGATCATACATCCTCGTTGCTCTGGGTATGTTGGACCCAATCGATGATGCCTTTGATACAGTTGTGGGGAACATGACCTACCTACCAAAAAGCTCTGCTCTCCTCCTGGGGATCATAGTGCCTGTTCGTTAGAAACTTCAGGCCTGCCTTGCTTTATTGCACTTTGCAGATATTGCATTTTTTACAGACTGAAGGTTTGCAGCAACCGTGTGTTGAACAAGTCTCTCGGTACCATTTTTCCAACAGCATTTGCCCGCTGTGTCACATTTTGGTAATTCTTGCAACATTTCAAACTTTTCCATTGTTATTCTATTTCTGGTGATATGACTTCCTGAGAGCTCAGATGATAGCATTCTTTAGCAATAAAGTATTTTTTAATTAAGGTAGGTACATTGTTTTCAGACCTAGTGCTCTTGAACACTTAATAGACTGTAGTATACTGTAAGGATAATTTTTCTAGGCCCTAGGAAAAAAAAAAAAATTCACTGGTCTTGCTCTATTGCAATACTCCCTTCTTTGTGGTGATCCAGAAGCAAACCTACGAGATCTCCAAGGTATGCCTGTACATTTGGGAAGTCAGGAGAGGGTGGGAGGAGGGGGAATCCAGCGTGGGTCTCAGTGGTGAGGGGGCCTGCCCTGGCCATTTCCAGAGGTGAGTGCTTTTCCAGCCCTCCAGCCTGTTGCACACTGTTTAACTTCTCTGAGAAAGCGATTCCATGCGTTAAGGAAGGACAGTGTGGTTTGCCTTGTTTTTATAGGCTTCTGTATGTCCAAGGCTCTCGACCAGGGGTGATTTTGTCCTCTACAGACGACTGAGTAATGCCTGGGGATTTTTGATTGTCACAACAGGAGGGGGCATGCTGCTGCGGAGGGCTTCTGCCCCGTGTCCTATGATGTCTAGGACCCACCCCCACAGTAAGCAAATCCAGATATCTGGCCCTGAATGTCAGCAATCCCAGGTGAACCATGGTGCCCAGGGCAGGCCTTGTGTTCCACCCACCCTGTATTTCATGCTTTGGTCCAGGACATACACACATCCCCAACACTTGCCTCCCCTAAGGTTTGGTGCAGTGAAAGAAGGGTGAGTTTTCTGCAGAAGGTTGCTGGCCACTGGACTTGCTGCCACTTCAGTGCTACCTCAGTTGTCCCATGTAAAAATGGGCTTTTCTCTTTGCAGAACCTGAGAGCCAGAAGCAACAAGGATGCCAAGGACCAGACGACCAAGAACTCTTTGGAAAGTGAGTTCTCTGGGCTGAGGCCTCTTCGTGCTGCCTGTGGGGGCAGCTGCCATGAGCCGATGGGGCATTTGCTAGAAAAGCAAACAGGGCACCCTGTTGGGTCACCCTCCAGCGACTTTGCTGTTCCAGACTTCTAATAGAGCGGAGACAGGGATAAAGCAGCACTGGGTGTGCTGAGTGGTGAAGGACATGGTCAGGTAGCAACCAGGAAGGACGGTAGGAGTTTGCAGACACCCATAAACCAGGCACTGCTGGGCATTTAAAATGTCATCATGTTGTCCCCAGCGGCCCTGTAAGGAGGATTTTATGTTCCCATTTTTCAAGTGACAGGACAGATATAGAATGAAAGGAACTGAGCTGGAACCATAGGTCCTACATGGCCAAGCAGGGGGAAAGCTAGAGCTGTCAGGCTCCCCTAGGCCCGTGTGTCCAACCTCTTCACTCTGGGCAGAAAGCAGCCTCAGCACTGATAGGTCACTTCTTGGTTGCAGTTGTTAGGATAGCATGAAGAATTGCACTTCCAGAAAACAGCAGACCTGGCTCTTCTAAGCAGAGCTTCACCGTGCTCTGAGTCTCAGCTTCTCATCTGTAAAATGGGGCTAATGATGCATGTCTTACGGTAGTGGTGGGAGTCACGTGAGGAAATGCACCTGACATATGTCAGGACACACGTGCGCATCTGCGCCCGTCATGGGCTGGGCTCGCCATCCTGATGGAGAAGTGGGGGCTGCCAAGGCTGGCCAGGGCTCCTGTGCTGCTGGATGCCAGGTGTCTGAAAACACTTACAAAGCCAAGAACTGTGTCGGCACCCGAGTAAGTTTCCACTGTCCTCAAAGTCGGGGCTCCAAACTGCGCAGGA
Source organism: Mustela putorius furo (assembly GCF_011764305.1). Taxonomy (NCBI): domain Eukaryota; kingdom Metazoa; phylum Chordata; class Mammalia; order Carnivora; family Mustelidae; genus Mustela; species Mustela putorius. Next base: position 1,742,966 of record NW_025422010.1, read on the forward strand.
ATGGGCCTTGCAAGTGACATGCTGGTCTGCTCCCAGGAGACCCTCCAAGCCGGAGAGCCGGTCTCCTGCCATGATTGGGACCCTCATCAGCCCATGTGCACCAGGTGCTCATGGGTTCCCCAGCTCCAAGGGGAGGGACATCAGCTTGGGTTCTGACCAGTAGCGCTGCGCTCAGCCTTTAACGTCACATACCGAAAGCTCAAAGCCATGGGCTCAGTCTTCTAGGTGCTCTGAGTTGGCGCTTGTCTCTGGGTATGGATTGGTTCCCAGGGCTGCTCTCTCTACCCAAGCCCTTCCCACAAGTACAGGCAGGCGGGTGGTCTGGGGCTGCTTTCTCTGTGCGTGGCCACCTCTCACCCTGCCCATCTCTCTGCAGCCCTGCTCTACAAGCCTGTGGACCGGGTGACCCGCAGCACGCTGGTCCTGCATGTGAGTCCCCCACCATCTCAACCCTGGGGTTCTTGGCTTCTGATGTTCATCAGTGTTGCCCACCCCTTACCCCTGTTCCTGCCACACACCTTTATTGATGATGTTAGAAATGAGAGGCTCACACGGAGGTGAGGGGGGACAAAGCAGGTTCGCAGGGGGGCCTGGGTGCTCTTGAAGAGGAGGTGCCAGGTGGGAGCATCCTGTCCCAAGTAAGAAGGGCCTCCAAGGTAGGCGGGGTCAAGGCACTGAGAGTAGATGCCTTGCAGGGCCCCAAGGATGACCGCTGCCTCCCAGCCTGGGGAGAGGGAGCGTGGGGAGGGCCCGCCTCACTGGGGCTGCTCCTGAAGGCAGCAGGGAAGATGAAAATGGCCCCTAGTCCTACTGCCCAGGTGACCCTCTTCACTTATATTTAAAGCAAATTGTACGTGCATTTTTTTTTAAAGATTTTATTTATTTGACAGAGATCACAAGTAGGCGGGTGGGGGGGGTGACAGGAAGCAGGCTCCCTGCCGAGCAGAGAACCCGATGCGGAGCTCGATCCCAGGACCCTGGGATCACGACCTGAGCCAAAGGCAAAGGCTTAACCCACTGAGCCACCCAGGCGCCCAGCCTTTTTTTTTTTTTTTTTTTTTTTTTTTTTTTTTTCCATTTCCTTGCCTGCTTCGTCCCCACCACCACGGGAATTCTTTCATGCACATACCGACATATGGGAACATCTTTTTTGATTACATAGAAGACATCCTGCTATATGTATCATTCCACCCTTCGCTTTTTTTGATACGATGTGGTGGAGATTGTCCCACTTCAGCCCAAACAGCTCTGCCCCATAGAATTTAAGCGGTGTAGTATTCTATTGAGTGCACTTTTTTTTTTTCTTTTTTAATTTGACAGGCAGAGATCACAAGCAGGCAGAGAGGCAGTGGTGGGGAAGCAGACTCCCCGCTGAACAGAGAGACCGATGCAGGGCTCCATCCCAGGACCCTGAAATCATGACCTGAGCCGAAGGCAGAGGCTTAACCCACTGAGCCACCCAGGCACCCAGAGTGCACATTTCTTAAATCGGTTTTTTTTTTTTTTTTAAGATTTTATTTAAGATATTTCTTAAGAGACAGTGAGAGAGGGAACACAAGCAGGATGAGGGAGGGAGAAACAGGCTTCCCGCCAAGCAAGGAGCCTGATGTGGATCTTTATTCCAGGACCCCGGGATCATGACCTGAGCCAAAGGCAGATGCTTAACGACAGCCTCCCAGGCGCCCCTTAAGTGCACATTTCATAATTCCTCACTATCTTCTGATAAAGAGGGAGATGAGAGGCATGGTGTAGAAGGCTCTGGCTGGTGGCCTGTTGAACAGAGCCTCCAAGACCTTTATCTGTCCCCTTTCCAAGCGTCCTGACAGGAAGAAGCCAGAACCACTCAGAGGTGGCATGGGGTTTCTGGGACCATGAGCACCAGAGCTTTCCTCCAGGCTTATTTCATCTCAGAAGAGGAGATCTGAAAGCTAAGGGGAGTTGGTTTTTCTGAACCAAGGAGCTGTTGACCTTCTACATGAATTACTTGCATTCCTAGTGGAGAAGGAGTCAACGTTTCCATCTGTATTATAAAGAGGTTTAGACTCTTCTCTAAAGCAGGAGGAGCAGGGAAGGCCAGGTGCTTTCTCCTGAGCTGGCACAGACCAGAGGTCCTGGACAAGGCCAATTCTGCCCCCTAGAGGACATGCAGCAATGTCGGAGACTGTTTCTCATCCCAACTGCCAAGGAGGAGCGCCAGCATCTAGTGGGTAGAGGCTGGGGTTGGGGAGGGCTGATGTCCTACAGTGTACAGGACAGCCCCCACCACAAGGAATCGTCCAGCCCAGAATGTCATGGGCCTAGGTGGACAGGGTCAACCCCAAGAGCAGGAGCCTCTGTTGGCAGCTTGCATACAGCATGGACTTGTGGGACCATGCTAGGTTTAGGACCTGCTTATGGGATGGTGCTTGGCAGGCACTGCCCGCCTAGCCCCAGCCCGTCGGACAGCTGTCCTGGGTTTGCCTGGCCTGTGTCTGCAGTTTGCACACCATGGTGGGTGCCAGGGCTGGGCTCCCTCTGACCTGAGTCTCCTCACCTGACACAGGACTTGCTGAAGCACACGCCCTCCAGCCACCCCGACCACCCTCTGCTGCAGGATGCCCTCCGTATCTCACAGAACTTCCTGTCCAGCATCAACGAGGAGATCACGCCCCGGCGGCAGTCCATGACCGTGAAGAAGGGAGAGGTGAGCCAACCCGGGGACAGTCAGGGTGCGCCAGCCCCCCCACTGGCCAAGGGGATGTTGGAGCCCTGTCTGGTCCTTAGGAGACTGTGCCTCCTGTTCAGCCTAACATAGGAAACATGATACCTTTTAGGGTGTTGACCCTAAAACCCAGTCCCCAAAGCAGGGTGTCCAGGTGGAGTTGCCAGGCTGCTCGCCTCAACTGGCCATCTCTTTTCCCATTGTGGTGGGTCGTGTCCAGGACATGCCTTCTTTTCCCTACACCCTTGTCAGCTCGGGGTCCCCAGCTGAGGAGACCGGTGAGAGAGATCGTTTTGTCTGGAGAGATCTGGTTCCTCCTGAGTGTTCTCTCTGTGAAAAACAGTTCGAGGTTTCACCTTCTATCTGAAGGTGGAACATTCCTGTGAAATCTCTTGTAAGCTGAAATGCTGTAAAATGAAGAGGCTGTCACCACTGGTGAAGCGAAAATCTTTTTCAGGTCTATTTTGGTTACTGAAAACTCATGTTTTCAGGACTCATGTTAAGTCTTTGGTAAAGGCAAACTTTTGAATAGTGTCGGAAACACGTATGACCAGATTTAAGGATTTAAAAAGGAGGAGGAGCGGGATGTACAAGCAGTTTGTGGGCTTGCTTGTCTTCAGCTAGAAGGATTCTCTCCTTCCTCCCTCTCTCACCGAGAGCCACCCCAGGAGGGGCCCAGTGAGGCGTGGGCAGGTGCCATCCCTGGCAGGCAGCACTTAGTGAGAGAGCAGAGCTGCGTAAATCAGGGAGGCTGGCACCTAGCACAAGTGTGAGCAGCATCAAGGCAAGGGAGACTGACCCGTGGCCGCTGGGCTCTTGGCGGGGATGGGAGCTGTATGGCCCAGGCAGGACACCACCAGCAGTGAGACTGACGGTAGCTGCCCCTGAAAGCCACTTCTTCCTCTTTCTTCTGGTTCACGTGCAAGGTGCTGGGCACTGACAGCTCACCCTTCTGCAGTCAGGGCTTCTCTTCGTCCTTCACCTGGGCTAGCAGGCAGGCCCCTCAGATCTGTCCTCCCTACTCCTCTTTGGGACGTAGGTACCTGAGTGCAAGGCAGAAAGCTCACATGGGCCCAGAGTCTCATCAGGCTTAACCAGGAGTGAGGGGCTTGGTCAGATTTCTCGTGGTGGGCCGGGGTCAAGGAGGAGGGAGGTGTACCCTCCAGTCCACCCTTCGGGCGGGTCCAGACCCTAGAGCCAGGTCAACACAGAGATCCGATGCCAACATTGGCATGAACTCACCCACCACATGGCTTGGACCGTGCTTGCTTCTCTTTCCTGGATCTGTTTCCCCCTTTTACAACAGGGTGGGTACTCGGACCCGGGCACCCAAAGCTCACGACTCACGGCAACGGTGTTGCCGGCAGGCAAACAGAAGCAGTCTCTGAGCTCTTGGAAGGCAGGAGTGGGTCCCCAGCACCTCCCAGGGTCTCCACACCCAGTTGTCTGATAACTAGAACCTGGGGGTGGTGGGGTTCAGCTCTCCTTTCCTAGAGCAACAGCAGCACCCTGGCCCTGGATCAGCCCCACTCCAGCTCAGGGACTCCGGAGGAGTGCAAAGCTTTGGCCCCCCTAACCGGATGTGGGATTTGCTTCTGTCCAGACTCCTTTTGGGTTTGTGCCCAGCTCACCCTTCCCTCCTAGGACACCTCTTTCTCCTCTGCCGACTATTCTGAGAGCGATGTCCTCCTGGGAAGCAAATACGTGAGTCTTTTCCCTCTCAGGTTTTCAGAGAGGGCTGAGTCTGCCCTCAGCATCCGCCTCCTGCTGTTCAGGATCCCTGGAGAGAAATACCTTTTTGCTCCTCGCCTCAGTGAAGGTGGCTGCCCTAGGGAATTGAGGAAAATCAAATGTTACCTGGGAGGCGGCAGCCCAGCCCTTGTCCCGCATCTGTTACCATAGGCTTCATTCCATGCTGACCCATCATTATGGTCCCAGGGTGATCCTGGGAAGGTGACCCAGGAAGTCTGTTGGGGCTAGCCAGTTCATGAAGAGAAGGGCTTTTATCTCCACCCACCTCTCCCCTACTGGATCTGGCCCTGTTGGCCTCAGTGATACTTGCTTGGTGAGAGGGATCACTTGGGTACCTCAACTAAACAAGGAGAAGGAAGCTAATCCCTTCCGAGAGATTGTCAGTCTGACTCGCATGTACCTCCTCTCCGTCCCAAGCATGGTGAGGAGGGTGGTGGCCAGCCCAGTATGACAGGTGCCCACGCTCATGCTCCCCACCCCCACCGTCCCAGGCACAGACATCACTAATCAATCAGCCTGTGGACATACTTCAGGGTGCCCAACCCAGTTTACAATCCCCAGTGTGGTAGAAAGGGTGCTAGAAGGGCGGTCCCCCAACCTGATTCAGCTCTGCCCACCACTTACCAGTGGTTTTAATTTGGGAAGCCCTTATTTCTTTGCCAAGTGTCTACAATCTAAGGACAGTGTCTCAGGATCTGCAGCCCTCCAGGGGGCCGTTGTGAGACAGAAAGGGTCTCATGATCTCTGAGGGGGTATCTAAGAGCAGGGGTGATGATTTCCCCACATGGGCACCGTTTATGTTGGAGGTGGTAGGAAAACACCCTCTAGATCACCAGCCAGGAGAGAATCTGCAGGTCCCAGGAGGGGTGGGGAGCTGCAGGCTGCTTCCTTTTAGAATTTGCAGCTGGGGAGAGTCCGAGATTTGGAAGTACCTATTTCTTTTTCCTGTCTGTGTTCTTGTCTCTAAATTTGGTATATAACATTAACTATCAAGCTTCCAAAGGGAGAGAGAAAGTCGGCTTCTGAGTTCTCCTAATGATTCTGTGAAGTTAGAGGTATTTTCCAGGTGAGGACACTATGGCCCAGAAAGGTTGAATGACTTGCCCACAGTCACACAGCCACTAAGTAGCCAAGCCAGGACACGAGGCCAGGTGTGCCATAGCACCTGTGCACCACAGGTGTGTTATGACTTTTGATAGGCCCTCCCGCACTCCCCCACACCCTTGCAAACCCACAGGACTGTCCACCCCTCCTGGATCCCTGTATAAAGAGCTACCTGGACATAGGTGGTCGTAAGGAGATGTGCCCCTTTGGTTTGCCAGAGCTTTAGGCTCTGAGTGGAGCCCCATCCTCTGCTTCTCCTGCTGGGAGCATGGTGGAGGGCAGGGGGGGTCTCTGTTTCTAGCTCTCTTGATAGTTTTCTAGGGAGTGGAAAGGTACCTCCATTGGCCTGGATGTATAGAGATATCCCCACAGTCACTGCTGGCCCTCCCAAGAGGTTACCTCTCTTCCTGCTCAGCCTGAGTCAGTCAGGGCACTGGAAGGCCCCTTGTGAGCCCTGAGCTGGGCCAACAGCCCCAGCCCCCCTCTGTGGCTCCTGTAATCTCATCACCCTTTATAGCCAGTCCCCACAGCTCCAGGGCTGTGCTTTTTGAAGAAGAGGGACTTTGGGCAGCATTACAGGTGCCTCCTTGACCCTGAACTATAGCTGGCAGATGGTCTTGCCAGCCTGTCTCCTGGCCCTCGTATCCCACGGGCCGTGAGCGACAGGCATTTCCCAGGAGGACACCCTCCTCAGCCAGCCAGGAGCCGATCAGGACCAAGAGGTCCCACTGGCACATTTTTTTCCCGGGCCTGGGACCTGCAGGCTGGTGGGTGGGTGCTCCTTCATTTAGCTGAATGAACTTTAAGCTGCCAGCTGATTTCCCCATGCGGCTGCCTGCCTGTCTGTTCTTAGCACCGCACCATGTGCTGCCCGGCATCCCAGCTCAGGCTGGGAGACAAGTGGGATGATCCTGTGTGGTGTCTTGTTTCCCAAGAGCCAGCCTTTTCTTGGAGCCATTTTCTACCCAGGTTCCCAGGTGCCCCAAGCAGCAGAAGGCAGGTGGGCAGGCTGAACAGGAGCCCCCAGGGAGGTGTCGCCAGTGTAGGCTGAGGCCAAGGGGTAGTGAGGCTCAGGCAGAGGAGAGGGGAGGCCTCTGGCTTAAGGATTAAAGAACTGGAAATGCCAGACCCTGTGGCAGTTTACAGGGGTGCTGCAGGAGGGGGAGGGCATGAAGGCAGCCAAAGGGTTGGGGTTCCCAGCACCACCAGACCCCGTGTTTGGTGACCTCAGCAGTGCCATCTCTGAGCCTTAGCTTGGTCAGCTGTGGGATGGGGCTGTGTCGTCCAGTTTCAGAGGATGTCCACAATGAGGGGGCCCCAGCAGGGAAAGGCTGGTGCTTCGTGTCTAGGCCTTTTCTCAACCTTTCATAAAGTTCATAAAGTTCTCCACTTGTCTGGGCCCAGGTTCTGATTCTTCCAGGAACGTGGGCGTATTACTTAACTCTGAGCCTTTCCTTCGCTAAGAGTGGTGGAGTTGGAACATGCTGCCGGGAACAGTTCGGCCAAGTGTGAGATGTTTCAGGAAGCACTCTGCACAGGGCCCAGCAGAACACCTAGCTGGTGCTCAGTGAACATTCCTACTGTGTGTCAGCAGCATGCTGCCCCGGGCTCACCCTGCCCTCTATCCAGCAGGCTCCTGTCCCTTCCAGGCAACATTGTTGCTCTGACTTCATTCCCCCGATTGGTTGTCTCACGATGATGCATCTCTCCAGGGCATGGGAAACCAGAGGCTCTCTCGGGGACCAGGGAGTGGAGGTGTGCTCTGCAGGGAGGACAAGTGGGCAGGTGCCAAGAGCCCTAGAACAGTTATAAGGGCAAGAGAGTCGGATGGGGCCCTCAGCACACACTGGGCTGCAGAGACACTTGTTACTCCACCTGATAAACCTCCAGATCCCAGTGACTTACCCTGCAGCCGGGGCTGCTCTGATGGGCAGTGTCAGCTGGGCTGCTCGCATGCAGCCAGCGACCCCCAGTTTCAGTCCTCACTCTGTGGGCATGGGAATGAGGGGGCCCAGGCTGCCAGCTTCCTCCAGGGCCACACATGCTAATCTGGTCCATGCTTAGAGCCAAGCCAGGCACCCTCAGCCAGCAACTGATACCACTTGCTTTGGCCACCTTCCATGTTCTCCTCTCTGCCCCCACCTGGGCCCTCCTTGGCAACCCTTCTTCTTCTCACCTGGCCAGGCCCCACTGGCTTATCACTAAACTCCCAATTCCTGTTCCTGACAAAGTTTCCTTGCACCCCCTCCATGGAATCGTGGTCTCTGGCTTCTTCGTATGTGTGCCGCAGTCTACTCCGTTGCTTGAACAAAGTGCCATCTGCTGGGGGTTCAGACAACAGGCTTTTATTTCACACAGTTCTGGGGGCTGGGAGTCTCGAGTTCTCGAGGTCAGCATGCTCAGGGTCTGGTACGAGCCTATTTCCTGGCCCACAGATGGCCACCTTCTCACTGTGTGCCCCTACGGCTTTTCCTCACAATGTGCATTTGGAGAGAGCTCTGTTTTCCTCTTCTTAGAAGGACACCAGTCCCAGTCCCATCATGGGCTCCCACCTTCGCAGGCTCACCTAAACCTAATTGCCTGCAAAGGCCCTGCCTCCAGACACTGTCACATTGTGGGGTTAGGGCTTCAACATATGGATTTTGCGGTGGACAGAAATATCAGTCTGTAAGAGTGTACTTCTTCCAGATGCCTCCTTCCTGGGTGGGCTCTGTCTGGGGGTCGGAGGCAGTATTGCCTAGATGACAGCTGGGGGAGGCCGGCCAGACTAGGGGAAGACCCCTGAGGAAGGAGACACCCCTCTTCCGAAGATGGTGGATACATAATGTAACCTCACTGGCCTCAGTTTCCTTGTCTGTAGCAATGAGGGTGATAGTACCCCCCCCCCAGTCATCACGAAGTGTGAGAAGCCCAATGACAGGGCACCTCTCAATGCAGGGCCTGGACCTGCAAAGGACTTGGCTTATGGAAGCCAATAGCCCCATGTGGGCACATTTAATCCTCTGAAAAATGCCACCAGGCAGGTGTTTGCATCCCGTCTTATCTTTTTTAAGGCAGCCAGAGGCTCAGAGAGATGAACTGGCTGAGCCAGTGTCATCACTGCAGAGAAGAGAGGAGGGTGGGCTGCAGACCCCTCACTCCCTGGCAGCGTGAGCTTATCACTCTTTCAGGGAGGCAAGTGGTGTCCCCTCTAAAAAGGTGTTCCCCACCTGGAATGTGGGGGTGGGGGGACTCCCCAAGTGGAGTGCCTTCCCCAGCACCATCACTGTTCGGCCCCATAGTGCACACAAAGACCTGCACATGAGGGGACACACTCTCCGATACAAACAGGGACAAAAACACACACCCATACCTACAGAGGGACATAGGGGGACACATAGACCCATGGACACACAGGGACATGGAAACATTTAGAATGATATATAGAAACTCAGGAACATGACACACACATGAGGACACAAACACAAATATATATACAAGGGACACACACATGGGGCAACACGGAGATCAGGACCCATACACTGACGGGGATACACACATACAAAGACATGCCTGCCTACATGGGGACACACACAGAGAGACACAGAGACACATGGATTCTTTTTCACACAAACGCACTCCTGTGGCACCCCCCAAGGAGCTGGCTTTCCTGAGTCACTGTTCCATAGACCTTGAGAATGGTGCTGCCCTACCCTGGGGTCCAGCAGGTTCCAGATCTTCTCCTACAGCTCTACCCAGGGCTGGGGCTGTTTGCTCTGCATGAGATGCTGAGGCAAAGGGACAGTCCTTTCTAGTCACCTGACTTCACACCATCTTTAGACCACAGCCCACAGTGCCATGGGGCTGTGACCTGGTGCAGCCAAGCTGTGTGACCCTGCTATATCCCCTCAAGGGGACACAGGTGGGCCACACCAGAAGTTGGTGCTGCAGACAGGGCTAGTGAGCATTTCCAAGTGGGACGTCTCCTGGGCAGACAGGGTCCTCCTGGCTCTACACTGGTCCCATGTGTGCTGGCAGGGCTTCTCTGCAGAAGCCCAGGATCTGAGAAGAGGCCCGGGTAATGGCCACAGGGTCCAGCAGCCCCTCAAATGCCTCAGGCAAAGGGCAGAGAAGCCCCTCAAAAACGCTGTTGGGCCTGCACCTGCTTCATCCCTCCTTCATTTCTGTCCTCCTATCTGATCGTCTATCCTTGGCCTCTCTCCTCCCTGAAATGGTGTCTGTGCAGATAAGGGCTTGTTGTGGTTTCTTCATGGACCTGTTTCAGCGGCAGGATCCCTCTTCAGCCTGGGGCTTTGGGCTGGACTCTGAGCAGGGCTGATCCCAGACCTAGGCCGGCTGACCTCCAGAGCCAGTAGGAGGCATCTACCCAGGCAACAGGGCCCTAGGCTGTGCCTTCAGTGTGGGACTACCAGCCCTAAGAGTCAGTGCCTCAGGACTACCCCTGGGCCTGGGGAAATATGGGCAGAGGCAGTGTGATGCCCGGCCCTCCCCTCTCCCCCACACTCCCCTTGCCTGCTGCCCTGCTCCCTCCCCCCAACTCTGGTCTCTCTCCTGGGGTCCAGGCTCCCTTTGTGGATTTGCCAGAGTATAGTTGGGGGCCTGTTTTCCTGGGGCTGGGAGACCCCTCCTGCCCAATTCCTGGATATTTTCTGTTTGGGCATGCCAGAAGACCCAAGGGTGGCCTGGGATTCAGAAGCAAGACCCAGTGCTTCCTCTGGAGGGAGGGCAACTGTGACAAGACAGGGAAAACTCACAATGAAAGAGCCTTACTCTGAAGATAGCCACTGCTGTCCAGTACCCGCACACTGCAAGGGTCTGGCAGGTGACATGCACGACTCGCACCCTCTGCTCTCCCTCAGAGACCGAGCATGGCATGGAACAGGGCTCGGACTGGGATGCTTTGGGGGCAGTGGGCTGACTAGGAAGTGTCGGGGCTCTCTTGGCTTTGGGGCTTCTCTTAGAAAGATGAGGGTTTGCATAGGCAAGAGTTTACGGGGAGGGTCGTGGCGACTGTCACAGTATCCAAATAGAGTCTGCCTGTCACAGCCTCCCAAGGCTGCAGGCTGAGACCCAGGGGTCTGTGTCCTCCTCATAGTCAGCCATGTGTCCTCTCCACATGGCAGGCATGTGGGCTGCCCCTAGCACCAGGGAATACTCAGTGGTCTTGTGGAGGATGAATGCGACACTTCAGCTGATGGTGTGAGCAGCAGGACCTTGCAGGGAGAGAGGGTGGGCTGGCTGAGAGGTGGAGGAGGGTGGGCGCTGCTGGGACTCTAGTCATTTCTGATGTGCTGATGAGTCTACTTCTGAGCTGGACATTGGGGGCCCTCTGCTGGTGGTGGCCAGAAGCTCAGCCGCTTTGTAAGGAGAAAGGATCCATGTCCCATCACAGAGAGTCCCTGGGTCCCTGCCCCCTGGGCTGGAAGACCCTCTCCTCTGTCCCTGCTGCAGAGGCATCTATCTGTTCATTCCTCTGGGACTTCTGGGTCCCAGGAGCCTTCACAGACCTGCTCCCTGATGAGGACCCAGCAGTCAGGTTTGTCCTAGGCTTTGCCCTAGGGTCTCCAGCTCCATGTGGACGTTTCTCCAGGTGCACACACTTTCCTGCTTTTCGTAGCCGCCAATGCCAGGTGAGCTATCAGCCCATGCCAGGTGGGCAGGGGGTGAGTGACAATGAGTCATGGCCTTGGAACACAGGCAGTCTTCCAGCGCTTCCACTTAATGCTCTTCCATTTAAATCATTCGCTCCCTGGAACCAGGGGCCAGCTGGCCATTGTGACCTGAGCTGAATGTGACAGTGACGTGTGGCTTTTGCACCTGGGAGTGCTGGGGACCAGCCCAGGCTGTACTTGCTTCTGGGCAGCTCTGCTGGCTCCAGCTCTTGCAGAGAGTCTGGGAGAGTTCAGGAGGCACAGGCTCCCCAAGAAGAGTCTGAGGTTGCAAGTGGCAGCGAGCCAGGCATGAGCCTGCCAAGCACACCAGGGGCAGGGGTGGGGATGGAGATACCTCCAGCTGGGGAGATGCTATGGATATGGATCATTCCAATATATGTACCCGATCCTCCAGGCCCTTCCCTGGCCATCGCAGTGAGGAGTGGGGAGTCACCCTCTCTGGAGGGCCTTCCCAGAAGTCAGGGTGGCTGGGTTCCCGCTAAGCATCTGATCTCTCTCCCGTGGGCTTTTGAATTCCAAGGACAGAGTCTGCTGAGCATCTCTGCTTGCTCAATCACATGAGTCCCCTGCCTGGGACAGGTGGTAAACCTCTCCGAGGTTCCTGTTTCTCATCTGTGAGATGGGCACAAGGACCTGCTCGCAGGGTTTCTTGGGGATCACATCCAGTGATGAGGCCCTGTGCTCACACAGCGTACCTGGAATGTGCATGGGGAAGGGGGAGGCTCACCACATCAGCCTCTCATCCTGTCTTTGTGTCCTTGACACAGCACTGTGTTGACCCTCATGAGGTGCCGGGCATTCTTTTTCAGAAGAATTACTGACTTACCTTGGTGTGCCATTCAGCTACCCACAGAGCTGTATGAGCCAGTGGGAGTGTTCTTGTCTTTCAGATGAAGCACCCGGGTGCAGAGGCACGTGGCTTGCTGGCGGGCTGGTGCCTACTGTCCGCCTGCTCAGTCTAGGTCTAGTGCATCCTGGGCAGGTCACCTTAGACTCAGGCTGCAGGTATCTGGGCATCTTATGTGGGCTTCTGCCCGTCAGGGGGCACTGACCCTAAGAAGCCCAGAGCAGAGGGTCCCAGCTCTGGGCCCCCTGCTGGGCCTCCTGCTGCCCTCAGAACTAAGCCAGGCCTTCTTGGAGCACCCTGGCCCTGTCTCCTCTCCGCTCACCAGGCTGCCCCATCCATGCTCGTCTCACCGTGGGCCTGTGCTATGATGGTCCTTCTGTAAGAAGGCCCCTTGCATGGCCAGCCTCTTACCTGTTCTGGGTCTCCATTTGCTGCCCTGCAGAGGCAGGGACCACTCTGCTCACAGGGGTTTCCTGCCATCATTTTCTCTGCGCACCACTGACATAGCTGTAATGTCCCCCTCCCCAGCCTTCAGGCCAGCGGCTGGTACCCTGTCCACTCACCCTCCTCCACAGGCTAAGTGCCCGAGAAGCTTTGCTGAACAAAGAGAAAAGCATATGTGTGTGTTCGCTGAGGTGGGGGAGCACTGGAGACTGGGTCTGAAAGTGGGAAACTAAGTCAGTGAAGGCCCACCCCCCCCCGGCCCTGACTCAAGCCCCCACTGCACCCCACAGCATCGGCAGCTGCTGAAGGACAGCTTCATGGTGGAGCTGGTGGAGGGGGCCCGTAAGCTGCGCCACGTGTTCCTGTTCACTGACCTACTCCTCTGTACCAAGCTCAAGAAGCAGAGCGGGGGGTAAGTGACCACACGATGCCCATCCTGCCAGGTGGTGAGGGTCTTGGGGCCGGACGTGGGGCTAGTCTCATGGGTAAAGGAAACCTATCTTTTTTCTTTTCCCATCGGGCAGTGAGCCTAAAGAGTTTGGTAACTATGTGTCCAGGCCACTTTTCTTTAGGTCACGTTTCCAGCTGGCCATGATGCCAGGCTCAGGGTGAAAGGTCACCACTAACAATTTGGGGACATTCTAGGTCAGGATCAGTGACTGGTCTGTTACCTTCTACAGTGGAAAGGGAATCTACCTGATGAGGTGCTCTTGGGGGTCTGTCAAGTCATGAAAAAGTGGCAGGTCAGAGAGCTGCAGGGTCTGGTGCAGGTTGGCAGGTGAGGGAGCAGGGTGGGGAGTGGGGGGCATCACTAGACCATCCCGGTACTTTGTCTCCCCAGACCTGGTGAGAGCTTCTAAATTATTCTCAGCCTAGGCTACACACCACCCCCCAACACACCCCTCCCGGGAATCAGACCACCCAGGTTGCACCAGCTGTAAAGGAAATAAGAGATTATATTGAGAAAGACGAGAACTGGGCTCTTTCCCCCGTTCTGCCATTACCGTACTGAGTACACTTAAACCAGTCACCTCAGAAGACAGCCTCAGTTTCCCCTTCTGGCACAGCAAGGGATTACCCCCAGGAGATCTGTAGACCCTCAAACTCTACAGCTCTGGGGGTTTTCTGGAGTCCTGTCCTGTGGGTGGATGCCCCCCACTGATGTGCTCCCACATTAGGGAGCCTGTGGGCCGCCACCGTCTCAACCCAGGATGAGGTGGATCAGGCCTAAGTCATACAAGCAGAGTGCCCATTACTAGGGTTCACCGGGACTGGGTCCCCAGTGTCAGCCAGAGGCCTTATGCCAGCCTGTCACACAGATCACAAACTAGGTTTCAAGGTCTTGTAAACTATGCGAGCCTCAGACTTAGGCTTTTCCGGTTCTTGAGAGCAGTGACATTAGCGAAGGAGAAGCAGTCCATGTGTTAATGTGCCGTTTCCTCCCCCAGCAAAACCCAGCAGTATGACTGCAAATGGTACATCCCACTTACGGATCTCAGCTTCCAGACGGTGGACGAGTCAGAGGCGGCTCCCAGCATCCCTCTGGTGCTGGACGAGGAGCTGGATGCCATGAAGATCAAGATATCCCAGATCAAGAATGATATTCAGAGAGAGAAGGTGAGACAAGTTGGGAAGGAGCAAGGCTAGGCCCTGCAACTGGAGCAGCAGCCAGCCCTCACACCTGGGTATCTGGTGTCTGATCCACTTCTGGCCTTGGAGACCTGCTGGGATCCCTGCGAGCCCGCCTTCAGGCTCGGAGCCATCCAATGTGTGGGGTCGGGGAGGTGCCCGGTTGCACCGATGGAGAAAGGATCCTAGGAAAAGGGATCAGCCCCTGTAGGTGTTCTAGACTGGCCCAGGCAGGCCCCTGGTTGTTTTTGGAGAGATTACAAGATTTGAGAAACAGTGAGGGTTCGCATGTAAGGTTAGCCCCGGCCAGAGCAGGCACCATGCGGTGGCCACAGATGAGGTGGGTCACCAGAAGGTTGGGCTTTAGTTCAGGGATGCCTGGCTGAGGTGCGCTAAGCAGGACGGGGGTCCTCCTCCCCCCGGCCTACAGCTCCACACCCCCCATTCCTGGCCTACGGCTCCACAAACCCTGTAGGCCGAGGAAGGCTCTGGGAGCAGTGGGGACTGGATGGGCGGGAACAGGTAGCACGGGCCCCTGGGATAGAAATGTGACCATGTGGCCTCTCCCCACAGAGGGCTAACAAGGGCAGCAAGGCCATCGAGAGGCTGAAGAAGAAGCTGTCAGAGCAGGAGTCGCTGCTCCTGCTCATGTCCCCCAGCATGGCCTTCAGGGTACACAACCGCAACGGCAAGGTGAGTGCCCGCCACGATCTCACTCAGCCAGCTGGGGCCTCCCCCTGCTAGCCCCGGCAGATGCTCCTGGCCCCCTGGCCCCCGGGTCCCATGTAGCTGGAACCTCGCTATGCTGTGGCAGAGACCCACCGCCCAGCTGGGTGGCAGCTGTGTTCCCTGGCTCCTGTGTGACAGGTACAACAGCAGCCCTTTAACTCTGGAGGGCGCTCCCACATCACGAGAGGCTAGCTAGTTCAGTACCGCACACCCAGGCCCATGTGTCCCTCAGACCAGTGCTTTGGGCCAAAGCCCCCACATTGACCTCAGCCCTTATAGCTGGGAGGTGGCGGGGTCCCCAGGAAGTCTGACTAGGGCAGGGGGTTCACAGGTTTGTGCAGACCCAGACCTCAGTACAGGGATTCCATCTGGGGACCTTGTGGACCTGAGGGGGACTTTCTGTCCTGAGTCTGGCTCCTGGTGCCGTCTGGAGTCCGGTCCTCTCCCTCGCCGGGCATCTCACATGGCCATCAACGGGCAGCCTAGGGAGGCAGCTGGTGGGCTCTGTGAGAGCCTCATCTCTGGGTCACAGCTCAGGGCCTATGTGTCAGACACAGGTGGTCTGGTTTTCTGGTTCAGAAAATAAATTGGACCAGCCCTCACTTCTGCAGATCCCACCTGGTTACCTTCTCTGTGGCCCTAAGTCACAGCATGCCATGCCCTGTCCCAGGCAGTCCAGGCAGGGGGCGGGTTCCAGAGGCAGAGCTGCATGGGGCATGGGAGCTATGGCCTAAAGCCCAACTGGCAGGAAGGGTGGAAAGTGCCAGAAACACAAGCCAAGCTGTGAGCACACTCAGCCACCAGGCTCCAGCCAGCCTCTGGCACCCAGGTATGGGTGCCTTGGAGGGGTGCACTGCTGGAGCACATGTGGACAGTTATGGGGAGTGAAGGTAGGCAGGATACATTCTCCTTCTCGCTCCCCAGAGTTACACGTTCCTGATCTCTTCTGACTATGAGCGTGCTGAGTGGAGGGAGAACATCCGAGAGCAGCAGAAAAAGTGTAAGTGGCATCTGCAAGGAAAGACTTGGAACCTCGGGGCTGGATATTCATCTCCTCCTATGGTTTCAAGCCTTTTCTTCCTGAGGGCTGGGCAGTGGCTCTCTTACCCAAGGGATGCTATGTGAGCTCTGGTTCAGAAAATAAATTGGACAGGAGCTCCTGTAGGGCCCTGCCCTCTATGCCCATTTTCCTAGGCCTCCCCCACATCCCCTGTATGTCACCCCCACTGCTTTCTGACCTTCCCTGTGAATTCTCCCTCTCCCCCAGTGCCTTTCCTAAATACCCCACCTCCCTACTCTGATGCCTACCTGTCCTCTGTATCCCCCCTCTCCCCTGCCTGCCCTGCCCCTTGGTCTCCCTTACCCCCCAGCAGGTGCTGATGCCAAAGAGGCCCTTGGCTGGACCCGCCCAGGCAGCCACACTGTGCTAGTCCCAGTCCTTGTCCAAGGGGCCAGCACTTGATCACTCTTAGGGTAGGGTGCTCACTATTCTCTGGGATGGTCCCTTTCCTGGGTGCTTACCTCTCTTAGCAGTTTCCACCTTCTCCTGAGCTCAGAGCTGCCCCTGGGCCTGTCTGGCAGGCTTCAGGAGTGGGAAGGCAGACCCTGCCACAAGTCCCAGGGCTGCCCCACTTGGGTCCTTCCTCTGCACCCGAGCTGTATGGTTCAGGATTCCCAAGCTATCCTTGATAAGAGGTTCCCAGGTGTGCCACGTGTGGCACTGTTTTGAGAGTGCCTGCAGAGAGAGCCGGGCTGAGCACGGTGTCCCAGGTGGGCTGGGAGCTACACACGCCTCTGCCCTGTCCTGAGCTCCCAT
Source organism: Mustela putorius furo (assembly GCF_011764305.1). Lineage (NCBI taxonomy): Eukaryota > Metazoa > Chordata > Mammalia > Carnivora > Mustelidae > Mustela > Mustela putorius. Next base: position 1,759,660 of record NW_025422010.1, read on the forward strand.
TCCTCCAGGCTTATTGTCCTTGCTTGTGCTGAGCCGTAACCACCCCCCACCCCCAACACACACACAGTGTCTGCTGCCCTGCCTGGGCTCGTGTCCCAGGTGTGCTTTTATAACCAGGGGACCCCAACCATTTGCAGCATGGCAGCGTCTATTCCCTGCTCAGCACTGCAACAGAAATCAGCCCCTTTCCTCACCTGGTGAAGATCCAGGGACCCTTGTTGACAGAGCTCAGCGCAGGGCTATGCTGGGTGTCTGTGTGGAAAGATGCTCCAAGCGGCTGTCTCACAGTTGCCTTGTGGCTGTGCTTAGGTGGCAGGCCCGCTCTTGTGTTTGCAAGCCTTATGCTAATTTCTCCTGCCCTCTGAGCCCAGCCTCAGCCAAGGCCACACCTTGCTTGGCCATTTACCAGCTCCTCTCTTGGGAGCAAGCAGGTCGCCCCTCCTGGCCACCACAGCTCATCACCATGGTGAAGGTCTTGCGTGGGGACATCAGAAAACACCCTCTGGGTGTCCCCGGGGTCTGGGGAACCATGCAGGCTGGCTGGTTGATGCACCTGGTTTCTACCCTCTCAGGTTTCAAAAGCTTCTCGCTGACGTCCGTGGAGCTGCAGATGCTGACCAATTCATGTGTCAAACTGCAGACCGTCCACAGCATTCCACTGACCATCAACAAAGAAGGTGGGCTGTCCTCCCAAGGGCTGCTGTCCCTTTCTGCTGTCAGCACTGTCTTTGAGACCATAGGTTTCTCAAAGGAATGCGTGTGTTACTAGGGTCTTGTCAGCCCCTGCCAGGAGTGGATGGGACGGGTCAGGGGTGGTCTGTCCCCAGCTGCTGGGTGGTTGAAGAGACACATGACTTTGTTCCTGGTCATATGACACATCTCAGATCCTCTGTGCTCTGGGTCTGGCCTTGCTCCCCTGTCCTCCCTTTGGTCATGCTGCATTTTGCGTCCACTCATCCACATACTTATGTCTACTCATTCCTGCTCACAGGCACTTGGGTTGTACACACGTCCCCTTTCCTATCCTGGGAACCTTATTACTCTTCACCTCAGTCACAGGTCTGCTGTGCTGTGAACCCAACTCAGATCCTCAGGTCCCTGAGACGGAGGCTACAGTGGATATGTTTCTGGCTCATGACATCCCCTGGCCCTGAGCTAAGCAAATGGCCGTCATATGGTGCTCCCCTCGAGGACTGGTTTTGAAGCAGAGCCTGTCACCTGCCTCCCTGTCTCAGGAACATGGATGCTCACCTCTCTGCTCTCTTGCACAGATGATGAATCTCCCGGGCTGTACGGGTTCCTGAATGTCATTGTCCACTCTGCGACTGGCTTTAAGCAGAGTTCAAGTAAGTGGTTGGTTTGGGGAGGAAGGGAGCAGGGCACTGACCTGGAGGCTGTGAGGAACCAGGGTCATGACTCATATTATCGTCAGATGCCTTGGACCCTAAACCCTGTGAGGTCCTGTGGAGGTTGGCACGCCTAGTGGACTGTTACCAGTCTCTGGTCCCCGGTCCCTGGTCCCTGGTCCCTGGTCCCTGGTCCCTGGACCAGATGTGCAATCTGCTGAGCTTCCCCCTGCAGGTGGGTCTTGTAATTACAGGCACTGGGATCGGCTACTGGCAGGAGGCATGGCCTGGGTTCCAAGCTGTGGAAAGCTGGGCCTTGACCCAGCCAGCAGAGTAGATTTGGCTGCTGAGAGCTAAATGGATCCCCTTTTCCTCCCACCCCTCTGAGGTGGGGAGTGCCTTGCAGGTGCTCAGGCGGGGGCTGATTGCATTTCAATCTAGGACAGCACAGGCTGCATCCCTCAGCATGCCACTTCCTCGTGAGTCCTTGGGGCCCCTTGTAGGAGGATGCAGGACAGGGGCTGTGCTGCGGTGCTTTCCCACTGATGCTGCAAAGCTAAACGAGAAATCACTGATAAGCCATAGCCAAGAAGACAGAATTTACAAACCGTGTGTGTGTGTGTGTGTGCGCGCACATGTATAGGACTTGTGTTCAGAGTATGAGGAACTCTCAGAACCGCAGTGCAAAGGAGACAACCTCGTTTTTAAAAATGAACGAAAGATTTGAATATACTTCACCAAAGAAATATAGGTAGCTAATTAGCACGTGAAAAGGTGTTTATGGTTGTAGGGAGATGGAAATTAATACCACAGTGAGATCCCACTTCATACCCACTGGTATGGCGATAATCAAAAAGGTGCACAGTGACAAATGTCGGTGGGAGTGTGGAGAAATTGGAACCCTCAGGCCCTCCGCTGGTGGGGATGTGAAAGGGTTCAGCCTGGAACCTGGAAGACAGTTTGACGGTTTCTTAAAAAGCTAAACACATCTCTACCGTGTGACCCAGCAGCCCTGCTTTTAAGTATTTACTCTAGAGAGATGCATGCATATTCACAAAGAACACGCCATGTTCATCCACGTGACGGAGCGCCACTCAGCAGTAGAAAGGTACAGAGTACTGATAAAGGCAACCACGGGGATGAATCGGAAGAGAATTATTCCTAGCAAGACACCCGATTCAAAAGACTACATGTCATACCATTCTGCTTGTCAGAAATTTCTAGAAAATCACCATTTGGAGACAGAAAGCCTTGCAGGGGTTTCCTGGGGCTCATGGTGGGAGGAGACTTGTCTCTCTCAAGTAAAATAAAATCTTAAAAAAAAAAAAGAAAGAAAATGAAGGCCATTTTCCCCTGATTTTGAAAATGTCCAGGAACAAGAATTCCTGTCTCCTTCAAGGGTCCTTTCAGTTGGACTAAGAATCAGATTGATAGGAGACCAACTAACAAGAGAAAATTAATAGCATTTAAACAGGAAATCCACATGGACTTGGAAATTACAGAGCTGGTCAGGCAAAATGAGGCATATATGTCATTCTGAACTAAGGAGAAGGGCATAGGGGTCTGGGAGTTCGAAGGACAGGAATGCACATGACAGGGCAATAAGAACAGATGTTTGGGGATGCCCAGGTGGCTCATTTGGTTAAGTATCTGTCAGGGTCCTGAGATCGAGTCCCATATCAGGTTCCCTGCTCAGCGAGGAGCCTACTCCCTCTGCATGCCAGCCTGGAAACTTGACTTGGTAAGTTTCCTACTTGTGCTCTTGCTCACTCCCCCTCACACACAAATAAATAAAATCTTAACAACAACAAAAAAAGTTTGCCCTGCCATACTGATGGGTCACTCAGATAAAATTTATCTCTGCTCATAACCCTTATTTTGAGAATTCCCCCTCCACAATCTAGATTCTTCTGTATAGTTAAGGAAAGGGCAAAAGTTTGTCTTCAGCCCATAGAGGCTTAATTACCTTCAGCTCAGAGTAATCTCCATGTCACAGTGGTCTATCTTGGGGCAGCCTGCTCTTGGCCCCCTACAAAAAATAACCCCTGTTGTCATAGAAAATGCAGGTAATGTGGAAAAGTGCAGTCACCTTCCGTGTGTTGTCCTTCTGCAGATCTGTACTGCACCCTGGAGGTGGACTCCTTTGGTTATTTTGTGAATAAAGCCAAGACGCGCGTTTACAGAGACACAACGGAGCCCAACTGGAATGAGGTGAGCTACTACTTCCAGATACTTCTTGAGCTCTAGCCCTGGCAGGCAGGCCAGAATCTTGTCCCTGTGGACAGTCTGAACCATCCCCCGCCCCTGCCTGGGGCTCCCTGATGGCTTCCCACCTCCCGAGGCCCTGCCACAGCCAGCATTCCACCAGCATGCCAGGAATCTCCTGGGAGGAGGGGGGCTAGTCCAAGAGATTATATCTCTGTTCCTGAGAATCCAACCCCCCCCACACACACACATACATTACAAAGAAACAGCCTGGAGAAGCTTTTGGAAAACGAACTTAAAAGGGCTTTTTGTGCTGCCTTTGTTACTGCTTAGTGTTTACTTAGTAAGTTTCCATAGCGTTTCTTCCTCTGAAGTTGGAATGAGCCCTATGACCCGACCCTCTTGGTTTCTGGAAGCCTGAACTCCGCCAGCCAGGGCTGGGGTAGGGACCTGATTTGCCTCTCCCAGGTGTTGGGTTTGTAGAGTTTGCTGCTCTGTTCTCCTTCACTTTGGAGAGCTGTTACATTAACTCGCTTACTGTCTTGCCTTGAGCCTTTAGGAATATAGGAATGGTTACAGAGTGGTTAATATTGACGAAGCCTCCAGATCTGTGAGAATGCCATTTCCCAGTTTCTGGAGCAGCTGTGGCCCTCAAAGGCTTCATGCTTAAAGATGTGGGTGGGGACATACCACGCAACCCCCCTGCAGAAAAAGCGGCTGAGTCCCACCTGGCTGCCTGGTCCACCTCAGGTCGTGTGGCTCATAGAGCCGTGGGACCAAGCCCCCAGCTCTCCTTTCTTGGTGTCCCCTACTCTGATCATCAGACTTGATGCCTTAGCCGGTCTGAGGGCATGAGGATTGACCAGGCATAATAGCTCTGGGCATCCCTGCAGAAAGGGTGGTGGTTTCCGTGGCAAGGGAGCAGCATAGCCATGTGGAACCACCAAAGGCTTTGCTGGGAGCAAGAGGGCTGTGACTGACAGGGTTAGTGAGGGAGGGGTTGTGGCCACAGCACAAAGGGTTCAAGTGCGAGCCAACAGTGGAGGCTCAAAGAACCAAGGCACGAGGGTTCTAGACCAGCAGGTCACCTGGTGGCCAGCCTGGGGGTACGTCTGGATCCTCCAGGGGTGTTACGTGTTCCCAGCACACGCGCCCTCCACACCCCCATGCGGGCTCAGAAATCTCTCCTTTTTTCTTTTCCGTCACCTTCTTTTCCATTTCCCCACCACGACCCTGTGCTGGCAACAGCACTGGTGTGAAACACAGAATTTACTGAAGCTATCCTGAGGTGATGGAGGAGAAAGTTAACACCACACGTCCTACAGTAGACAGCTCCAAAGCCTACAGGAGCAGTTCTTTTGTCTCCTCTGTCACCTCTCTGGGGCAATTTTTTTTTCCCCTTTCAAATACATTGATTTTTTTAGAGCAGCTTTAGGTCCAGAGCAGAAAGGACAGAGATTTGCCATAGAACCCCGTCCCCAAACATGCAGAGCCTTCCCCACTAATCGGTGATTCTATACTGACACGTCATATCACCCAGAGTCCACAGAAAACTGCATTTGTGACCAACACCCCTGAGCTTCTGGTGAAGGTGCTGTGGGGACTGCCCTTTGACATTCTGGCTTCAGGAGTTTGGATTAGATGTTAGAGGTATTCAGAGCTTCAGAAGCATCCAGGCTGGGCCACAGTGGGGCACTCACAGGGAAGTAGCTTCTAAGGGTCTTCGTTGCAGGACTAAAGTGGAGAGGGTCTTGAGGCATGGATCCTTCTGGGGCAGTGAGGAACCCACTGGGCGTCCCTTCCTCTCACAATTCTTTCTTGGGAATTCAGGAATTTGAGATTGAGCTGGAAGGCTCCCAGACCTTGAGGATACTGTGCTACGAAAAGTGTTACAACAAAACGAAGATCACCAAGGAGGACGGCGAGAGCACAGACAGGATCATGGGCAAGGGCCAGGTCCAGGTGAGGCCTTCCCGCTCCTCTGCTTCCTGCAGAGTCCCTCTGCCCATCGCTGTGTCCAGCACACCCTCGTACGCCTGCCCCTGGGCCGGCCCACACCCTCTGCCGGATGCTCGCCATTCTTTTCCCAGTTGACCTGGGACACAGAGACGGTTCAACTCCAGGGATCAAGGGCAGGTGCTCCCAGACTTGGAGCGGGACCGTCACAGGTCCTTTCCTGCTCATCTCTCTGTTTGAGTGTCTGTCCTGCCCCATCTTGTCCCCAAAGGAAGTTCAGTTTGGCTTGTTCTCACAGCCTGGGCTTCAGTTCCTCCATGGCCTTGTGTTTCCTGGGCCTCACCTGTGCAGTTCTGCACGCCACTGGAGGAAGCCCTGATATCCGTGTTCCTTGTGGGCCTCTTACCAAACCGGGCCAAGCAGGTTCCTCCCTGCCCTGCCCTGGGCACCGACTGCTCCAGCTCCTCTCCTGCCCTTCCACCCCCCCCAGTAAAGCCTCCAGCAGGAGTGGGCTGGGCATTCCAGGTGAAGTGGTAGAAGGAGGCTGGCCACAAAGCCCCACCTCTCTGCCCTGAGGGCAGGACATTGCTTTTAGTGCTGAAATTCTGAGCAGCATGGATGAAGGAGAAGGAGAGTGACTCACCCCTGAGTAATTTCGTCTTCTTGGTGGGGAGCACATATGTTCGTCCTTCAGAGAAGAGCAAGTCCTCACTTACCTCCAGACCCCCCTCTCTGTTTTGCCCGGTTCTCAGGTTCTGGTTCCCTAGGTTTTCACAGCTGCCTGCTTTCCTACCCTGGAAGCTTATTTGGGAATTCAATGGCTCAGGGCCTCTAGGGACCCCCTCATACCCTGTACCTGAGACCAGGTCTAGAAGCAAAAATGCTCCTCTGACTGCCTTATATGTAACAACTCCCCCCACCCCCCCACCCCCAGCCAACCTACCTTCCAGCGGACACCACCCCGTAGCCCACACCTTCCCAGGAGAGCCGGCCCAGGGCCTCAGCTACCCCCGACAGAAAGGAGCTGGGGCTGGACTGGCCTGGGGCAACCGTCCAACAAGTCCACTAAGGTTTGGGATGCACACTGGGGATCAGTCGGGTGGCCTTGCCCAGCACAGGAAAAGTGGGATTCTTGGCCCCTCTCTCAGATGGTGTAACTGGGGCACAGGGACCCCCAAACAGACCAGGTTGGGCTACTCACAATTGATAAAATCCAAAGGCAGAGAGACGAGAGGTAGTGAGACAAGAAAGGGATTTACTTCAGTGAGGCCATCACTGGGAAGACAGCAGGCTAGTGTCTCAAAGACTGTCTCCAAAATGCTAAAAATACCTGCGGGTTTACAGAAGGCAAGTGTGGGACTAAGGGCGGTGGGTGCCTGCAGGTGGGCAGTGAAGGTCAGGTGGAGCACTGTCCTGGGGTCAGTCACGCGGGGTCTTGCTGAAGTCAGGGCAGTCCTCACTGCTCGAGGGGAGGGCTGTGGTTCTCATCATGGGATCCTTTCCCCGCAGGGTCTTTCGCCTGAGTTAAGAGATAAGCTGGAAAGAAGAAGAGTCTGGAAGCACTGACTGAGGTTGAAATGGAGGTGTTTGAAATGCTTTGTCAGTGAGCATGGTCTTTGAGGGCCGACGGCTGGTCCAGGGCCACCTGGTAGATGTCCTGCACAGGGGTCCTATTGTGGCTTGGTTGCTGAGGGAGAAGCGTATGGTTCTTCCTTGTTCCCCGTCAGCCTGATAAACCATTGAGCCAGTTGTAGGGGTCCTGGTAGCGAAGGGCTTCTGGATGGAAGAAGGAGGAACACAAGCTGGTGCTTTTCAGCTCTTCCACTTTTGGGATCCTGTCCAGGGATCTCTGACAAGTCAGGTCCGTTCCCCAACCAAAGTCACCCCCTTGAGCTGGACACGAGTCCCGTGTTGATGGAGGCGTGCACCAACTGCAAAGTTGGGGTGATGTCTGGGGGCTGGCTCGCATGCTCAGTGCGGATCCTCACCACTCTGCAGCTCATGTGCATTGACTCCCCAGTGTCCTTGAGATCCAACCCCATATTTCCACATAGGTCTTATTCACCATCTTGGCTCAATAGAGAGTCCCATGGACTGAGTCAGCCACTTCAAGGGACTCTTCTCCTTTTAATGGACACAGACTTGTTTTCCAGATTTTGCTGTTCTGGGAGCATGCTGGGGCTGGACATCTTTGAGGACTGACGTGTTTTGGCACCTGGTGGGCAACGGTCACAGCTCTGGCCCTTTGAGTTTTCAGGCTGTACTCTGCTGCTCAGCAACTAATATGTTCCCCTTGCTCGCCCTCCCTTCTCCCCTCCATAGTTGCATCTGCCCCCAGCCCGGGCGTCCCTCCCATACACCCATTCCCTGACCCCCCCCCCCGTCTTTCAGAGAGCCCCAAGGCAAGCTGAAGATGTAGATGGACTGGTTGTCTGGCTCCTTTTTTAAGTCCTTCTGAAAGACTGAGGGAGGCCCAGATTCCACCAACCTTTCACTCAATTCATCCAAATCCTCCAATGCTAGAGTCCCAGGGGTGGTAGGATTTGCACTGTCACTGGGTAATCGGGTGTCTCAGTGGAAAAGAAAAAAGAAAGGATATTCATCCTCTTCTTGTACTGTGTTGAGCCGTCTGTGGAGACCCTTTGCCTTGATACTACTGGATATAAACAAAATATTCTTTTATGAGCACAGCCTATGCTCTCAGACACACTAGGGGTTCCAGGTGAGCTCCCTGCCCTGTCCTGGGGAAGAAAAGAGCAGTGGGGTTGTGGGGGCTGGCTTGGGACATCTCTGAGGTTCTCTGAGGGGTGCTCCTCAGTGAACACTTTCCCTTTCTGTTCCTTCTGGTAGGCAACATAGGACAGGAGTGGACTCTGCTTTAAAAAAAAGAAAAGAAAAGAAAAAGATCGTGCCTGATCTTGTTAGAACATTAAGGTTGACTGTATTCAGCAGGATGTAAGTATAGGGACCCTGCAGTGAGGTTTTGTAGCAGGGGAGAGAAATGGAGCCCAACTCTGAATGTGACAAGGAGAGAGGGAATTTATAGCCAAGAAGCAGGGTGTGGGGGGATTGTTGGTTGGAAGCTACTGAAGGGAAACATCAGGGGTAAATCAACCTAACGGGTTCTTTTCTGAAAGGAGGCCAGGGCAATCAGACATTACCCAGAGGTGATGATGGGGCGGGGGGAGGAATCTGGTCACTTGTCGAAGTTCATCAGCTATCAAAGATATCAGGGGGTGGTTTTTGCTAAAATTGAGCTCGTGGGACATTCCCAAGAATAAGGTCTAGTTGGAAAACAATTCAGAGCAGCCTTCCTGGTGTTGCCCAAGGGAAACCCTTTGTCCACTCCTTCAGCCCCAGTGCACCTCCTGGGAGCTAGGGCAAGTCACCACTGCTGCATAAATGTATTTCCTCCCGTGTAAACTGGAGCCGGTTGCCATGGAGCTGGCCATGGGGGTCTTCAGTGGCTGCTGCTGGTATTATTACTCAGTGTCGTCACTGTTGGTGGAAGAAGGCGGGCTCTGGCTCTGTTTCTGCTTCCATGGAAGAGCTGAGTGAGTGGGAAGAGCTGAGTGAGTGGGAAGCCTGGTCAGCCAACATCGGCCAGGAAGGAATCCCAGCATGACGCAAGGTCCGTTTGTGACTCACACAGAGTAGGCAGTGGCTGGCCCTGCCCCTAGAGACCCCCATTCCTGGTGGGGCCTGCTTACAAGCCAGCATCCCCAGGAGCAAGAAGGCAGGAAGTCAGAGGAGGAATGGTGATGACCCCCTGTGTCCCTCAACTCCCCCAGATACTGTTTTCTGAGTGGGGCTTTTCCCAGCAATATCAGGCCCCTTCCAAGTATGCCACGTGGTTGGGACATAGAGCCCTGCACTCCCCGTTGCTGGGGGTCTGGGGAGGGGGGTTGGGAATAGCATGGCCTTCCCCCACCCAAGTGCTACCCACCCCCCACATATGTACATTGACTGAAAAGTTGAGTGTAAAGCCCTCTCTGTGAAATGGAGAAGGTGCAGCACCCCAGGTGTGTTTACAGGGAGCCAGGGAGAAGTCCAGGCTGGGAAGGGCAGAGGCCGGACAGGCCCCTCTGAGGGGCAAGGGATGGAAATCAAGTCTCCAGCAAAGCTGCTCACACACCTGTCTGGGCAGAAGGTGTCAGAGTCATCTGGGGAGCCGAGTCCCAATTTCCTGGGGCTTGATCGGGCTCCCTTTCCTCCTCCACGTGGTAGTGATGAGCTGAGGGTTCAGGAACCACCGGTCTGAGTCTCAGGTTCCACGTGGTACTAATGAGCTGCAGGTTCAGGAACCACCGGTCTGAGTCTCAGGTTTCGGCCCTTGCTCTTCAGATGCCTGGCCAGATCCCCACTTCCCCTCCTAAACAATGGCATTTCCACAAGAGGAGGATGGAGGGCTCCCCCTCCTAAACCCAGGATGGGTGAATTGGTTTGTTCACAGCATCAGGCCATCCCAGAGAGAAAGGCAGAAGGACCAAGTGTAGAACAGGGACACAGCCCTGGGGGCGCCAGCTGTTCAAGAAAGAGTCAGAGACTCGCAAGCCTGAGCCCTCACGTGCAGACAGGTGCATAGGGCCCCCACTGATAGTGTTCCCTGAATCCGAGCAAGCAAAGCCATCCCTGTCCTATCAGCAGACACCAAGAGCCCGCTGTGCCGCCCTAGTGATGAAGGGCCTCCTGCATGTCAGGCCTCAGGGACCCCGAGAACAAGAAGACATGTGCCCCTATGTTTCACGGAGCAGAGAGTCTCAGGAAGGAAGGATCTGCAGATGTGCTGAGAGCCAGAGCAGGCCATGACCTGGGGTGGCTGCGTGGCTTGGATGCAGTTATTTGGAGGGAGTCAGAGGACAGGGAAATCTTCACTGAGTTGGGGTCACTGGGTCTGGGGCTTCAGGGGAAGGATTTTCCCAGGTGGAAATGTCAAATGTCCTATGTTCTGAGCTGAGCAGGAGCACAAGACTGATGAGATTGCATCAAAGCCCAGAGAAATTGGAGCCTTGCAGTTATTAGGAAGTCCTTCTTTCCATCTTTCCCTGCTCTCCTCCGTTTGCCGATTTTCTGATCCTAAACCCCCTCCACGCTGTTTCTTCTCAGTGATTAACTTATATCAAACCCTAGAGTTTTGTCTTCTCCCATTTCTCCCGGTATTTTGCGTGTCTCGCGGGGCTCACCACTCATTCCAGTGGGATCATCAGAGTTGTTTTTTCTTTCTAACATTTTTTCTGAGTCTTGGATGAGATTGGGGCCTCGGGGTTCTGGTTTGTCTGTTTTCAAACTTTGTTTGAAGCTTTGTTCGAAGCTAGTGCTTGGATTGGCCGTATGTGGGTTCCCAAACTCTGCCGGCCCGAGTTGCTTGCCTCGTGAGTGGAAACCTGGTTGGATATAGACCGACAGGTCCAGCTGTGCTCCCCCTTCTGGGGGTGCCCGGACACCCATGCTCCAGCCCTCACCAGGACCTTAGTGTGAGGTCTTACTGTGAGGTCTTTCTGCTCGCAGGCATCTTCTCCTTCCCCCACTCCCAGCAGCTGTGCGATGTGGGGACACCACTAGCACTTGTACATGCATGACAGCCTGAACCTGGAAGGAACCAAAAGTGTCCATTAGCTGGTGGGTCCGTAACCCAACCATGGTATATCCATACAGAGAAATACGATGCAGCCATAACAGGAAGGACTTTCAGATACACGCTTCATGGGTGGACTACGAGGACATTGTACTAAGTGAAATAAGTCAGACAGAAAAGAATGAGTGACCTGGGATTCCACTTAACAGGAGCTACCTAGAACCGGTGAACTCCTAGGGACTGAGAATAGAACAGAGGTTCCCAGGGGCTGAGAGGGGGTGGAAATGGGGAGTTACTGCTTCACGGGGATGGTGTTTGGGATGATGATGAAGTCTGGCGGTAGATGGTGGTAATGATTACTCAACATTGGGGATGTGCTTAATGCTACTGAATTGTGAACTTAAAAATGGTTCATTTTATGTTTTATACACACACACACACACACACATATATGTGTGTATATATTTTTTAATCTGTAATATTTATAATGTATAATATTTTATGTTATCTATTATATATTTTATAATATATAGTCATTAATGGTTATAATATATAAGGGTTAATATATAAAATATATATTTTATAATATATAATATATACATGATATATATTATATATATTTTTTAACTTCCAATTTTTAAAGAGTTTTAACTTCTTTAAAGAGTTAACATGTCCACAGGGTGAAGGGATGGACATGGTAGCCCAGACTCAGCGACTTGCGTCCTTCATGAAATCCCCCACCGCTAGAGGGACAGTCAGCCCCTGTGGCATGGTGGGGAAGCCACCTTTGGGAGGCTCAGCACCCTCACCCAGAAGAGGGCAGGTATCTGTCACCCGGCCATGCCAAGTAACCAAATGTTTAGTCTGTGCCAACCCGTATTGTAATCCATGTATATGAAAAATGTTTATGTCATATATCCCATATACACGTGTCTTGACACGGAGGTACCACAGCAAATGAAAAAGAAGAAAGCCCTGTGCTTGGGGCCCGTACGAGAGACAGACATCAACGAAAGTGAAAATAAGAGCTGTGGTCAGGCAGGCAGGAGATGGGGTTTGGGGAAGATGTGGTTTTCAGCCAGCTGGTTGGGGAGAGCAGATACTGTTAGAAAGGAACCAAGAGACCCAGCCTTTCATCACCAAACCACACAACGGTCCATCCACACAGACACTCAGCACGCTACGGCATCCTGCTATTGGGCGGAGGGATGCCTTCCTGGGTACCTGTTGGGGGGGCTGGGGGTTGCTCAGAGATGAATGAGATACAGCCCCTGTTGTGGGTAAATGAGCAAGGGAAGAAACCCTTGTCACCTCTGAAACCTCCCTCTCTGGGAGAGGTCCAAAGTGTCTCTTGTACCAGACACATAAAACAGGTAAGATTGTTTAATAAACTTATGAGGAAGATTTTAGGCTTTAAAAGCTCTGAACGTGTAAAAAACATGTGAGCAAATCCTCCTTGTCCAGATTCCCCAAGATTTGCCCTCAAGAAGCGTACCTCTGTCCTGGTGAAGAAAGTGTGGCCATGTGACCTGGGCCCTCCTTGCTGTATTGTGATCCATTCTGGGAGCCTATATCTTATTTTCTTCAACTAGCATGACATACAGTAACTCCATCTTAAGTATACAATTCAGTCATTTTTAGTAAATTTACAGAGTTGTGTAACTCTCACCAACAATCCAATTTTAGAATATTTCCATCCCCCCAAAACCATTTCATCATTCCCATTTATAATCACCTGCTGTTCTTACCTGCAGACCCAGGCTGATCTGCTTTTTTGTCTACAGATTTGCCCATTCTGTGTATTTCACATAAATGGAATCATTCTGTATTATGTGGTCTTTATGACAGGCTTCTAACACTGAGCACGTTTGTGGGGGTCACCCACATGCTAGCAAGTATTGGTTATGGCCGGATCGTAGTCCATCCTATGTATCCATTCACCATGCTGTGTTTATCCACCAACCAGTTGATGGACACTTGGGTTTCCAGCTCGGGGCTATTACGGTTAACGCTGCTGTGAACGTGTGCACACAAGTCTTGGTGTGAACGGATGTTTTCATTCTTCCCGTGTGGAAACCGGGGGTGGAATTGCTGTGTTGGGCAGCCAAGTTTAGCTCTGCGAGGATCTGCCCTTCTTTTCCAGAGTGGCTGCTGTATTTTATATCCCCAGTGGCGGTATCTGAGGGCTCCTGTTTTTCCACAGCCTCCCCAGCACTTGTTATCATCTTAGATGTCCTAGGCAGTGTTCCTTTATCCATTTAAGTGATGCTGGAGCCTGGTGGGGACCAGAGAAGGGCAGCAAGGAATTAAAGATGTGGACGCTGGAGCTCAAGAGAACAGATTGTAGCAATAAGAGCAGAAACGGGAAACCAGATTTCCCTCCCGGAGAGATTTCTCTGGGTGTCTCTCAGAAGACCCATTCCAGGGAGGGAGTAAGGTTACAGTGCACACGTGGGAAACCCTTTTGGGCCGTCCTGGGTGGTGACAGTGGACACAGAGGGAATGGGTATTGCCTCCTTTGGGCGGTTTAGTCCTGCCTCTCGGGCTGAGGGCAGCGCCTGGTCCTCAGCAGAGCCACCCAGACATGCGGGGGCAGCCATCCACCAGCCCCACCGCCTACCAGTGTCCCCCCACCTTGCCCAACCCCGGGGAGACAAGCTAGAAACCAGCCCTTCCTCCAGAGAACATTGGTGAGCAGAAACCGCCCCCCCACACCCGCCTAGTCCCTGTCCCCCATCCCCCAGCAGCAGCCACATTCCTTGCCGAGACCTTGAGACCCTGAGGGGCCCCCACGGGCGTCTGGAGCACCATTTCCTGGTCCTCTCTCCTCAGTCATCTATTTTCCCAGATCCCAGTCCCGCCTTGTTTACTTCTCTGGTCCTTGAAATAGCCGCACGAGAGCGCGTGCCAGCCTTGAATGTCGTTTGGAGCCCGACTGCCCCAAGCCTTGGGCCTCATCATCGTGTTATTCTTCATGCTGCTTCCGCTCTGCTCGGCACACTCTGTTCTTTGGAGCCAAGCCAGCCTGGGGCCGGTCTTTCCCACTGGAGCTGCTGCAAGTCCTGGGGGCTGGGTGAGGAGCAGCCTGGCAGCTCCGTGGGCCAGGTCTGCACTCTGGAGGCCAGCTCCTGCCACAGCCTTTGGGGCCAGGTGGCGATGGGCCTGGACCTTGGTGCTGGCGGTGGGCAATGACAGTGAACACCCTCCATGGGGCTGGCTGTGCCAGGGGGTGGGGGATGCGGGGGGCCGTGGGATGTCTGCTTTGAGTCCAGGCAAGACTCCATACTATTCTTGGTGTCCCTGACTGGGGTGGTAGAGGCTCGGAGGAGGGGGGTGTCCCTAGAGCACTTCCAGCCATGAGGCAGGCAGGCTAGCCAGGCAGACACATGTTACTCAGTGTTTCCAAAGGCACCCACAGGAAACCAACCACTTGAGAAGGAAGCTTGACTTTTCTGGGCTTTAAAGAAAACTGACTCGGAGTTCCCGTAACCAATAGGCTGCTGGTGGGGGATGGGGCTGTATTTTCCAAACACACACAAAAAAGGAGAATCCAGGGGTGATCGGAAACTTTGACCTTGGCGAGCCAGGCTGCAGGGGTGGGGTTTCCCGACCAGCGTGGTCAAAAGGCAGTGGAGGCCGGGAGCTTGTCACACTCCTGTCTAGCCACATCGGCCTCTCAGAACAGCAGGGCCAAGGATGCGAGAGATGCTGTCTGCCCCCGCCGCCATACAGGGCGTCCTGCGGTACTTCCACCCCAGCCGGGTGGGCCGGAGCCGGCTGGTCTCTGCCGAAAAGCACTTGTGTGCTCGGGGCACCGCCCTGTGGACCTACATCCGAAACCTCGTGTGCAAGGGCAAGGTGGGCAGAGGGGTGTGCCATGGTTTCCCGGGGGAGGCCATGTCGGGGCAGGGTCCCTGCTGCCTGGATGTGGTGCTCCTTTGCTCTGCTTGCTGGCTGCATTGGGAGAGGGGCCCAGGGATGACCGTTCCCAGGAGGGACAGGGAAGTGAGGGTCTCCTGCTGAAGCTGCTTTTGTGTCTCCCTTTAAAGAAAACTCCCAGTGGTGATATGAAGCTCTCCCTTTGCTTAGGAACAGAAGGGACGGTGTCTGTCCCTTTCCTTCCCGGACAGCTAGGGCACAGGAGTTGGGGGTGAGAGGCTGGGGGTGAGAGGCTGGCGGTGCACCCCACCTTTACCTTGTCTCACCGCACCTGGTCTGGTTGAGAGTGTGGGGCCCCAGCATCATCCCCTCATGCCACCCCTGGAGGAGGCCATTCCCCCAGCTGGATGCCTGGGATTCGCTCTCTTGGGGAAGTTGGGTTTTCCTTTTCTGAGTGGTTTGTGACTGCCTGGTCCCTGCTCACAGGCCCTGCCCCTCAGAGTTGGGGTCTCTGTGGCCCAGAGGTCTGGCCCCTAAGGAATGAGAACCTGTGACCCTACAGTTGCAGGAGGGAGACATTCTGCCACCCTTTGTTTTTTCTGTGTCATTCTGTCCATGCATTTCAGATCTTTGGGGATGTTAACCAGTAGGCCCTTGAAGGGGAGGTGATGCCTCGCTGCCCCTGCCAGGAGTGCCTGTGCTGAGCCTCTGTGCCAAGCAGTATAGGGAGAGAGGCTCAGGTTGCAAACACCTGAGTTGTAGCTGCTACTGGACCTTCTTTCCTGTCCTGCACAAGGCCCATGTGGCTCTCACCCCTTGGGTCTCTTGCAGTGGGTAGATACGGGATGCTTGTTCTGAGCACCCCTCTGTACCTGGTGCTGTGCTCAGTACTGTCCGTGTGTGTGTGTGTGTGTGTGTACGTGTGCATGCATGCACACACACAAGTTGGTGTGTGCAGCAATTGCGAGGCACAGACCCTGCTCTCCAGTGGTGTGTCTAGTTGCAGACATGAAGTGAGTGATAAAATCACAAGGCCCTGCAGGAGGAGCGCCAGGTTATACAGTGTTAGACAGTGGCTCCCTAATCTGCCTTTATATCAGAATCCCTTGGGGAGGTTTCTAGTTAGATGAATCCCAGATTTCCCCTCCTTTCCCCTCGCTGCTGGTGCAACTCTGGGAGTAGAACCCGGGGAACTGTTTTTGAAACGAGATCTTCCCAGGTGTTCATTTGTCCAGCCCAGCCCAGTGGTGTGGAATGTGTGCTTACCAAAACAGGGAAGATGGAGTCCTCCTAGATGGGGGGCCCTTGGACTGACCTTGAAGGTCAGGGTCTCATAGCAACATAGGCTGTGGGGTGAGATTCAGCAACATGGTCCTACAGGCTGGTACTCAGTGCTGTGTGGGGTAGAAGTCGGAGAGGGTGCAGAGGGCCCCTCAGCACCCATCACTGGCTGTGTGATTTGGAGCTGGGCTCTGGGTCCTTCTGGTCCTGACTCTGAACCATAGAACTGGCCTGGACTGGAGACCCCTCCTGCATGGGCTCCTACCACCTAGCACGCTCAGGGGGGAAACTGCCCTCTGAAAGTTCCTGTTGAACTTGGGTTTCCTAAAATATCTAAGCCAAATGCTCAGCCTCCCTGAGCTGCACATGGCACCTGCAATGGTTGGTGAAGGGGAGTAAGTTGATCGCCAGTATGGACTTGAATTTCCCGTGGGAAGGGACAGAGGGAGGAACAGGGCCCTGAGCCATGAGCCTGGGACCTGTGAAGTACAGGTTTGGGAGCAGGAGGGCTCTCAGTTTCCAAGGTTTTTCTAGCAAGTTCTCTGTCAGGACCCCTCTTGGCCTCCAGACAGAGGTGCCAACAGATATCTAGCTCTAATTCCAACTTAGGTGTGGAGAAGGCACAGGCTTGGGCTGCTTCCTGGCAGGGTCTCTGTGCAGATCTCAGGGCACCTGATAATCCTAACTGCTTGCTTTCAGCTGGACCCCCAGGCCCTGCAGGACAGAGACTGGCAGCGGACTGTCATCGCCATGAATGGGGTATGTTGGCGC
Source organism: Mustela putorius furo (assembly GCF_011764305.1). NCBI lineage: Eukaryota > Metazoa > Chordata > Mammalia > Carnivora > Mustelidae > Mustela > Mustela putorius. The sequence continues at coordinate 1,776,673 of NW_025422010.1, forward strand.
CTACTTTTTCCCACAAGATGAGGGTGGCACCGATTCCTTCCAAAACAATCAGAAGGAGGCTAAGCCTGAGCTAGTGTCTGAGGTGGAGCATGGCTGGAGGAGGGAAAGGCACTGCAAAGCAGGGTCACTACGGGCAGGAAAGTATCCATTGGTGGCTGGAAAGCAATTCCCAGTGACCTTGAACAGGATAGGCGGGACCTGTAGAAACTGCGACCCTGATTAGTTTTCAGGGTCCCAGAAGGATTTAGACCTTTTTTAAAAAAAATAACAAAACTATTACATACCAGAAAAGGTCTGGGCATATGTGACAGAATGTTAACATTTGATAGATAATTCATGACTTTTTGTTATGTTATTGTCTGTACTTTTTCTGTTGTTTTCTTAACTATTAAGAAAGAAAAGCAGTGGGAGTTAGGGTTTGGGGGACAGTGTCCTGCAAGAACCAACCCTTGAATCATCCTGACCGGTCCCGGTTCTTGCTGAGCTGGGCCAGGGACCCGCCCTACACTGGGATCTTAGCCCACTTGCTCGGGGAGGGGGAGTGATTTGCTAAGCCCCCTGCACCTCCGGGAACTCAAGACTGTGAGTCCCAGAAAGTTGAGAGGGCCGTGCCCCTGCCTCCCCCTGCAGATTGAAGTGAAGCTCTCTGTCAAGTTCACCAGTAGGGAGTTCAGCTTGAAGAGAATGCCTTCCCGAAAACAGACGGGCGTCTTCGGAGTCAAGATTGCCGTGGTCACCAAGTGAGTGGAGGGGGGCTGGAGTTCATATGTCTCTCATCCCTGGGCACAGTGGGCACTCCTCCTCGCCAGGTGTTTCTGAAGGAAAGAACAGGTGAGGGTCTCCCCTCTCTGTACACAGTCCTCTATGCGCAAGGCCACCTCCCAGGCCCCCAGAGCACTCTATGTGCTCGGTTGCCTCCCGTGATAGGGTGAAACGTGGCCCTGTCAGCTTAGGAATATCCTCGCCACCCTCTTGCAGGTGGGCTCCCACACTACTGGAACTGTGCAAGGTCAGGGTTTTCTTCCCTCACTCAGAATCTATCCTGATCAGGGTTCCTGTAGAATGATGGCCACCTCGACCCCTTGGTCAGGTCAGCTGCCTGGAGAAGTCTATGTTGGAGAGCAGTTCTCAGGGACACAGATCTCTCCCTGCCAGGATCCATCATTCACTTCCTCCATTTGGAATCTGGCCGTGCCCCTGACCTCACTGGTCCTCCGAGCCGGGGCCTGCGTCCGATGTTCCCCGGACACCTAATTGTGTCCAAACACCACTCCCCGCCCCCAGCTGCACCCCAGCTGTCCCCAGGGTCTGGGGCCTGAGCAGAGAGGACTATGTCAGCGGTTATTCAAATAAGTGCTGCTGATGGGGTGGCTGGGGAGGGAGCTTTGCTGGGCACCTGAATCCAGGTGCTCAGCTAGGCCGGAGCAGACACTCCAAACAGCATGTCTCCCGTTTCTGAAGTATTCCTACTCCAGGGTCCCGTGTAGAGGTACCAGCATTGTGCATTGTTAAGACGTGAGTGAATAGTGTTTAGAATCCCAGGATTCTGGTTGCTGATTGGAGGCAGACCTGTGGAGTCATTCATCCAGCAGATGGTGGTGGAATGACGCTGTGTGCAGGGCTTACCTCTCTCACCTCTTGCTGAGGCTTGGAGGGATCAGGATTCCCCTCACAGCAAGTGGGTAGCAGGGCCGAGACTGAGTCCAGCACCCTGTGTGGCCACCTGTTTGCCCAACACCTGGATCTTTGTAACTGACTTCCTATAGCTGATACCACTTCGAAAAGCCTCCTGACCTCCTAAATCCTGTATAATTCACAGGCATCCAGCTACCTTAGAAAGGCCCTAATAATGGCGGCCCCTGGGTGGCTCAGGGAGGTGTCTGACTTTGGCTCAGGTCACGTTCTCAGGGTCCTGGGATCAAGCCCCGTGGCGGGCTCCCCACTCAGCTAGGAGCCTGCTTGTCCCTCTCCCCCTGCCCCTCCCCTGCTCGTGTTCTCTCTGTTTCAAATAAATAAAACCTTTAAAAAGGAAGAACAGGGATGCCTGGGTGGCTCAGTTGGTTAAGCAGCTGCCTTCAGCTCAGGTCATGATCCCGGCGTCCTGGGATCGAGTCCCGCATCGGGCTCCTTGCTCGGCAGGGAGCCTGCTTCTCCCTCTGCCTCTGCCTGCCATTCTGTCTGCCTGTACTCGCTCTCCCCCCCCCTCTCTGATAAATAAATAAAATTAAAAAAAAAAAAAAAAGGAAGAACAAAGCCTTCATAAGATGTAAGTGATGATAATCATGAGCTCTCACAGCAGAGGGAAAGCATGCAGACAGGTCCGTGTGAGCCCAACCCTGGGGGCCTCCATCACCCCCATCTCCAGGTGTCCAGATGTTCAGACGGGGTGGTTCTAGCCTCACCGCAGCCTGAGCCGGAGCACCAGGCACTAAAGGCACTGCCTCTCCCCTGCAGGAGGGAGAGATCCAAGGTGCCCTACATTGTGCGCCAGTGTGTGGAAGAGATCGAGCGCCGGGGCATGGAGGAAGTGGGCATCTACCGCGTGTCTGGAGTGGCCACAGACATCCAGGCACTGAAGGCCGCCTTTGATGTCAGTGAGTGTCTGCCTGGGCAGCGCGGACTGGGGGTGTGGGTGTGGTAACCATGTGCCTCCCATGGCTTGGTTCATGCTGGCTCCATACCTTTCCTTTACTGTTTTAGTTTTCAAATGAAAAGAAGAGGGAGCGGTGGGAGGCGGTTCTGCAGAAGCCCATTCTCCTGTCTGAACCATGCGTGATGGGTCCCATGGAGTGGGACCAGGGGCTTCTGTGGGGCCACCCCACCTCATGCTGGGGTTTAGTCTGCTTCCACCAGCTGGAAGAGAGGTGCTGACCAAAGCCCAGGAGTCAGTGTGGTCTATTAGAACTTGGTGGAACTGCCTTAATCCCCAGATGAGGATGCTGAGACCCCAGAGGCTTCCCAGAGTAGAAGGGGGCAGAGACAGGACTTGGTGCCTGTGTCCTCTCCCCTCCCTGGCCTGTGACACCATGGTCCAGAGGGAAGGCACTGGTTTGAAACTCAGTATCTTAATGTTATCAGAAGATGCCTGTAGCCAGGTGGTCACTACAGAGCAGAGCACCCCCAATCCCTGCCCAGGCAGTGTCTGGCCTCCACCAGCCTCACAGCCCCTCATGGTGGCTCAGCTGCCAGGCTGCCCCTTGCCCATCAAGAGAGGACGCCTCCCATGTCAGAATCACTGGTGTGCTTGGAAGAAGATGAGCTGCTGAAAGGAGGAACCCCAAAAGCCAGCCTGCTGTGGACTGTGCTAGGCCGAGGCAGGGAGAGCAGAGCCCTGTTTGGGATTCCTGAGTAGGCCATGCTTCATGTCCTCACTCCTTCCAGATAACAAGGACGTGTCGGTGATGATGAGCGAGATGGACGTGAACGCCATTGCCGGAACGCTGAAGCTGTATTTCCGTGAGCTGCCGGAGCCTCTCTTCACCGATGAATTCTACCCCAACTTTGCCGAGGGCATTGGTGAGCATGGGAGCTTCCCCTCTCTACCCGGTCCGTGTTTCAGTCCAAACTTGGTGGGTGGCAGGGGGACTGTGTACCCAGCTGGTACCAGAAGGCCTCTGCCCATCCTTACAGGGCCTCCCGTTGTCCGCATCCCTCCAAGTGGCCCCAGAGGGTGAAACAGCCGCTACCTCTGTGGACACACGGGGGTATGGGGTCCTAGAAGCTCCTTCCTCCTCACTGGAGTGCCTGCCCTGCTCCTCTAACCCCAGGTCCTAGTCCCATCAAGTGGGGCTTCAAGCCCAGCTGACCCTACGTCAACCCAGAGGGTGGTATCCGAAGTGGGGGTACTGGGGCCCAGGGGACCCAGGGTGATGTGGGAGCTGCCAGGGCCCCCCCAAAACTCCTACCCCTCTTCCTTTACGTTTCATTCCATGCTCAGCTTCTCATGCCTTGGGCTTTTCCAAGCAGAAGGTGGGAATGGCCAAGCCAGCCAGGAGGGCAGCTATGCCTGGCATCTTCTGCCACTGGTCCCTGGGGTGCCTGTCAGCCCTCTGGGATACAGAAAAGGCACCCATCCTGGGGTCCTCACTGGGGGCCAATGCTGTGTGGGTCAGGGTGATGATGGGCCTGGTCTGTGCTCTGCCCTCTGACTCGGGCCCCAGGAGGGGCCTCCAGCTTGACTGTGATGCTGAGAATAACATCCCTCCCAATCCCCCCCCTCCAACCCGCAGCTCTGTCAGACCCTGTTGCAAAGGAGAGCTGCATGCTTAACTTGCTGCTGTCACTCCCAGAGGCCAACCTGCTGACCTTCCTCTTCCTTCTGGACCACCTGAAAAGGTAACCCCAACTCTTCCTCGGGCCCAGGGTTCCAGGACCCCCAGGCTGCAGGGTAGTCTCTCTTGTGGCACACTGGCTCCTGTCGCAGTCCATGGCTCCTAGGGACCTTGCCACTCACCCGTACTCTCCAGTCTTAAGGGAGGAGTGAGATGCTTCAGTTACAGCCAGTGGCTAGGCTTTCTTTCCCCAGCAGGTCATGGCCCACAGCTGGCCAGCTCCCTGCCAGCCTCGGGTGCTCTTCATCCTCGGCTCCTCCAACCCAAAAGAAGCGGGGTGGGGTCTGCTTTCGGCACGACCAGGGGTGAGGTGTCTGTGTTGTAGAGTCAGCCCAAGGCAGAAAGATGGGGCCCACTGTCATGTTTCCTGAGTTCGGCGGGGTGGTCTGGCCCCTCTGTCTCACCCCCACTCTGAAAGCTGTGTCACAGTAGCACCCTCTGCTTTGGCCCCCTGCAGGGTGGCAGAAAAGGAAACAGTGAACAAGATGTCCCTGCACAACCTTGCCACAGTCTTCGGCCCCACACTGCTCCGGCCATCAGAGAAGGAAAGCAAGCTCCCTGCCAACCCCAGCCAGCCCATATCCATGACTGACAGCTGGTCCCTGGAAGTCATGTCCCAGGTATGAGGAGACAGACTCCAGCTCACACTGCCTCACCTCACAGAGGTGGCCTCTGCCTGGCCCTTGCGGAGTCCTGCCAGTCATTCCCACCCAGCTGTACAGGGAAGGGGGCCGAGATGCAGAGAGAGGGACTGAGGCCATGTGGCTGAGGGGGGGGGGCGATGGGAGGACTCAGGCCACTGCCCTTCCTACTGTTCCTTCCTGGGGCTTCTCAGGGCTGGCTTGGTATTCCTTCAGGGATGCTCAGATCTCTTGCCAGGAGGAGCTCATTGTCACCAGCACACTCTGCAGCTATGAGCATCCCTCTGAGCCACTTGCCTCTCTCCTCCTCCCTGCTGTGCCCTGGCAGGTCCAGGTGTTGCTGTACTTCCTGCAGCTGGAGGCCATCCCTGCCCCAGACAGCAAGAGACAGAGCATCCTGTTCTCCACTGAAGTCTAAAGGCCCAGTTCCATCTCTGAGAGGCCGGCAGACCGGCCTGGAAACCTCCTGGCAAATCGGGCTATCCACAGAGCAGGAACCGGATCTTCTTGAGGAGTAATTGGGCCGCCTTGCCCCCAAGGGCTGGACTACCTGCCTAGAGACAGCTACCCAAGGCAAAAGGCTAAGTGGCCTGGGCAGTTATGGGCCTCGGGGCCCTTTGGGTCTGTGAGCTCCCGCCGGGCCTCAGATTGCGGTTTTCCATGCTGCCACCAGAGGGCGCCCCACGCCAGCATGCCTCGGCGCGCAGGCCTGGCCGTGGGACCAGGCGAAGGGAGTGGTTTCTACGAACTTAACTTACCAGAGTTTAAAAGATTTCTACTGGATCACTTGTCAAGATGCACCCTCTTCCAGGGAGAAGGGAACATGACCAGATTCCCTCACTATGGTGTCTTGAATAAACACTGATGCTGCTTCATACTGTGGGGGCCACAGCCCTGTCCCTGTGTGGGTGGGGGCTTTTCAGTTTCCCTGACTTAGAAATTTGACTCTGTTTGCTTAACAGGGTTTGAAAAGCTAAGTCAACACTGTGTAGCGTTTGACCCCTTTTGCCTCCTTCCTTTTCTTTCTTTCTAGAAGGAGCTCTGTCCAGATATGGGTCTTCCTATTCTGTCCTGTTGCTTTGTTTTTGCTATTCATGTCCCCTTGGAAGGCAGCTCCCCATGGAGCCATGTAACGTCTGTCTGTCTGTCTGTCCAGGACCGACATCAGGGGGAGGGAGGTCCAGGCTGTGCACTTTATGGCTTCTTCTCCAGAGATAGTGACCCTGTCCACTGCCTGCTGGGCAAAGGCTCTACTCTTCAGCTTCCAAAGGCCTCAGTCTCTCTGGCTTCCTCCAGCCCGTCACCCCCTCTGCCAATACCCTCCCTTCCCCTGATCGTCCCCCTCACCACACAGATCACTTCATTCTCTCGCTCTCTGCTGAACAAACTTAGTACTAACTTTTGTAAAGTTTCCTCTTGGCAGCAACAGCTTGCTGACAGCTTGTTTTAAACTTTGATCCGAATAGCCTTTTGATACTTGAATATTTTTAAGTTTTCTACATAGTTTCAAGTTTTTTTCCTAACAGATTCAGATACCTAATACGATATTAGAATGTACTCCATAGGCAGTCCGTGTCCCAGTGACATTTTGTCTTCCTCCACACTCCGGCTGTTTTTCTCAGGAGCCCATTCTAAAGTCTCCTGAGCATCAGGAATGGGGGAATGTTAGGAGCAGGGGGGAGCTGTTCTGCCAGCCAGGCTCAAGATGCTGGGCTCCTATCCCAGAGCAGGCGGAAGGACAGAGACACACATACACACACACACACACCCCGCCCCGGCCCCTGCTGCCCACCTCTCCTGCTCTCCAAATACCAGTACAGAAGCCAGGACATTCCCAGTAACCCTCCTGACCACCCAGCTTAGAAAAAAGAGAATGAGGGAGGCCACTAAATTTTGAAGAAACAAATCTATGAACAGTTGCTCTTTTATTTTTTATTTATTTTTTTTTTTAATTAAAAGAAAGGGGTTAGGGTGAGGAGAAAAGAAACCAGGAGAAGCCAAGTTTCTGTGCTGGTCTTGCAAGAAGAGAGGATGTAGTGAACCAGAGGAGGGAGGTGATGGTGTGACTCAGGAAAAGGTGTTTACTTGTCACGTGATTACACCAGTACCTGGTGGCAATGTCCTATGATCCTTCCCATGTCCTGCATGGCAGGGGTGGGGATGGGAGGGCTCACTTGACAAGGCAGTTCCTGCCTGAACTTGCAGCACATGGTTGCGGGGGGGGGGGCATGTGCCCCCAAACATCTCCTCTGCTTATGGACCTGTTGAAGCGGGGAGGCAAGGGAGGCGACAGAAAACAGTCTCTTGAAGGTATTATGTCCACATACTGTATTTATTTCTCTGTGCTTTATTCTTGCAAGGAGAGCAGAGCCACCATTTTAACATAATGCTGTTCTCCTGGGGAGCTTAGGGCAGGGAGTGGAGTCCTGTGCCCTCTGCACATTTCTGGATGCACGGGGTTTCTCAGGCCTCCAACTCCAAGCTGTCTCTGGCCTGGCTCCCCATCCCTGTCCATCTTAGCAACCCACCAGCCCCACAAGGGGAACACACTTGGCTTTGAAAATCTAAATCCAGCCCTTGTTTCTGTTCCCCTGGTGTCATGATTTGCATCTGTCGCATTGAAACTGGAAAGCAATATATCTGTGTCTGTGCCAATTTTCGTTCCCTCCCCCATATCCTCCCCCTTTTTACTTTTTATTTATATAGAATTTGTGCTGTTTAATGACGGAATGACCACTCTTTCTCGTGGAGCTGTAAGAGCGCTCTTTTTGCCGGGCCACAGTGGCGGCGGTCGCTTTGGGGCCCCCGCCGCCCATGTTGTCCCATCATATGTACGGGCCGTGGGTTGGTAACGCCAGCATAGGGTGCCTCGGGGCCTAGAGCCCAGACATGACCTTCCGCGAGGCTCGGCTGCTGGACTCTGCCGTGAGAAGTGATGCTTTCCCGCCCTGGCCCCCGAGTCTGGAGCTGTGAGCTCGGCCAGTCTCGGCAGCTGCATCTCTGCTTTGGGCTCAGGCCTCCCTATACCACCGTGAGGCAAAGGACTGCCCGCACTTCATTAAAGTTACCTGAGACTACTGGTATCAGTGGCAATTGCTCCATTCGGAAGAAAAGCCGTGATTGGAGCCGCTGGGAGGTGCCAGGGGTGGGCAGCAGGGGACAAAGAGGGCCCGGGTGCCTCGGAGGGCAGTACACACGGGCAGGAAGAAGCCCGGCCCCGTGGGGTCGACACACCACAGGCTGGTGGGCAGTGTAGGGGATGACCCCGGAGCCCTCTGGTTTAGGGCCAAGTGTACCGACCATGCCATGCCCAGGGCCAGGAAGGGCTCCAGCCACACACAGCCAGACCCCTGCACTGGCCCATTGGTCTCCATGGTTTCTACTGGCACTGAGGCTTGGGGAACATGGGTCACCCTTAGCTGCCACCAGCCTTATACTCAGAAAAAAGCCTGTCTGGCTGACAGGGAAGTTGTGCCCAGGACGGAGACAAGTGTGGGTCCTGGGTGCTGCTTGGGAGGAGCTGGGGCTGCAGCTCTGCTGGTAGATAGCAAATGGCCAGTGGGGGGTCTTCCTCAGACCCCCAGGGGATGAGGGTCTCCTGGTGACTCCCTGGTCAGCTCCCAGGGGCCAGGGCAGTGTGGTAGACTGGACTGATTCTCCCTCTGGCTGGCCACCCATCACCACTGCCTGTAGGGTATCACCAAGGCAATTTCACTGAGCCACGTGTGGGGCTGTCCTGGAGAGAGACGGGGCTGGATGGCAGCAACCCTTAAACACCAGCTTGTGGGGACCTGGAGGAAGTCACACCAGGAGTACGACAGGATGCCCTAGGGATGAGCCTCCACCTCCGAATCTCCAAAGGTCTCAGAGCCCTTTCCCACAGCACCCCCAGCATTTTTGCTCCCACACGACCTCTTCCAACACCCCTCCCACAGCCCCCCACTGTGGCCCCCACAGTGTATCCCCGAAAGCATTGTCTCCCAGCACCCCCTCCCACAGTGAACCCCCCCCCCACAGCACCCTCCCCCAGAGCATTCTCCCACAGTGCCCCTTCCCACAGGTTTAAGTATTAACCTTGGGTCTTGCCTGCACTAGAAAAGCTTCACATACATCATGCCATCCATCTGCTCTAACATCTGCCAATGAGGAACAGCCTGCCATTGGCCCTTCTCCTCCAGAGTATTTGACGCCTAAAAGACTCCAGTTAGCGTTAGCTCTCTCTATCCCTGTAGTCCTGGTCCTATTTGAAAACCATTAATAATAATAATAATAAATGTTAATGCCCTACTGCATCTCTCTTACTAGGATTTGGTATTTCAGGCCAAAGTTGACTGCACCCAAATGCCTAAGGGCAGGCACCATGACCAGCTGAGCCCAGGCCAGTGATCCCCAATCTGAGATCTACCCCAAAGGGCCCTCACAGGCCTCTTAGTCCAATGGGGACTTGATAAATGGGGAAACTGAGGCACACAAAGCCACGCCCACACCGCCGCTTCCAGTGTCTCAGAACTGGTCGATGAGCAGAGGCTAGGGTGTCTGTGTTCAACTGACCCCCAAGCTTACCCCGTTTCTGCAGGACTGGACAGGGCTAGACCTTGACCACCAGCTTTGGCCTAGACCTAGCGGTGCTCATGTGGGCACACGAGCTGAGGCCTCCAGGTGTCCCACACGCACACACTCTGACAAATAAAGGAGAGCAAAATTTTGTGTAGAAATCTCAGAAAAACTTGTAAACCTGCCCCCCCCCCAAAAAGAATGCCTCAATTGCCTTAAAAGGAAACCTTTCTGTGGACTAAGGATAGGCTGTCGCAAATAGCCCTGGAAAGATAAACAGAAAAAGTGAGGGGGTGACAAACAGACCGGCTCTTGAAGAGGCCCAAATGGCCTCCTGGAGTAGCTGCCATGGGTCAGCCAGCAGCCTTGGGGCTGAGGGTCTCGCCTGGAGGAGGAAGGACTGTCAGTCCTGGGCGGGGGGGTGGGGGGGTGGAACTCTGCTGGAGGAGAAGGGGGGGGGGGCTGCCAGAAAAGTTCCTGTGTCTGTCACGCCAAAACTTGCATCACAGAAAAGCCAGCCAGGATCAGGACAAACAGGCACCCATGTGAATGGTTTCCAGGAAGACAAGGCTCTATTGCCCCTCTCGGATGGGTCCAGATTGGGAAGGAAACCAGCTGCTTTGAGGGAACTGAGGCTGCTAATCTGTACACTCCCCAGCGAGATGCTTTGAGCGCCCTGGGCCGGGCAGCCGACTGGATATAACGCGGCCATGCGTCCTGGGAAAGGCCTTCTTGGGGCTTCTCAGACGAGTTAGCTAGAACAGTGAGGGCTCAGTCCTTGCACTGGCTCCTTTTCCATACCCTCCTGTGGCAGGGGGGGTGGGGGGAGACTGGTCCACTCCTGACCAGAAACTCTTCCTTAGGGTTTTCAGCCACTGTGTTGAAACCCGAGCTTGGCAGCTAGGGTTGTGTAAGTTCCAGTGGGATTCTGGACAAAGAGGGGGACTTAGAAATGGAGTCTAAACAAGTTCGGGTCCCAGGTAGCTGCCGACTGAGTGGCCAGAGAAGTGGAGGATGCCAGGATGGTGGCCAGCCCAGACCCAGGAACTCCCCAGGGATGAAGGGCTTGAGTGACCACAGACACGTGGACCTCCCAAACCTGTGGCATAGCCCCCCAGGGCCAGCAGGGGAAATCCAGACCCACCCAGAGGGAAGCAGGTGCTCATTTAAATACATCTATAATTTAGGGGTGCCTGAGTGGCTCAGTGGGTTAAAGCCTCTGCCTTTAGCTCAGGTCATGATCCCAGGGTCCTGGGATCAAGCCCCACATTAGGCTCTCTGCTCCACAGAGAGCCTGCTTCCTCCTCTCTCTCTCTGCCTTCCTCTCTGCCTACTTGTGATCTCTGTCTGTCAAATAAATAAATAAAATCTTTTTTAAAAAATAAATAAATATAGCTATAATTTAAATTACATGATGGGCTGGTATTGACAGACCCCCCTCCTTCCCCTCAGGATTTGCTGTCTCAGCTCTGATCTGTGTCTGACTGGTGCCCGAGTGAGCCCCACCCCCCACTCCCTCTCAGCTTCAGGGGGACACAGGTCAGAAGGAGAGAAAAAGAGGGGAGTAGTTGCTGTTTCTTCTACTTTTCTGAAAACAGTATTGACAATGTTGGGGAGTGGCGACCAGAAGATATTTGGACCAAGCTAAGGTATCTGTGACCTTTGTGTTCTCCATTAGGTAAACACTCCAGGGCTACACTACCCAGCTGGGGCCCTTTACCCTGGTGATGGCCAGGGAACAACTCCCAGGGCTCCTGGTCCAGGACCGATGACTTAGGGAGTCCTAACCCCTCCGGGCAGGCTGGTCTCAGGCCTCTGAGCTTCAGCCTCCACCCCATAGGTCCCTTTGTGCCAAACTTGTTCTCTGCTGAACCCATACTGGGGTTCCAGCAAGAGGTAAATCCCTCTTCCACCCCGCTGGTGTTACCCACATCCTCCAGACCCTCCCACGGCTGACCTAGAATTTTCCGCTATGTCATAACTGTTATGAATGGAATTGTGTTCCCCCGCAATTCATATGTTGAAGCCCTAACCCCAATGTGACTATATTCAGAGACAGAAGCCTATAAGGAGGTAATTAAATGGAGATCCTCGTCTGATAACACTGGGGTCCTTATGAGAAAGGAGCACACACCAAGAGATGGATCTCTCTCTTCCTACACACATGCACACAGAGGAAAGGCCATATGAGGACACAGTAAGAAGGAGCTCGTCTGCAAGCCAGGAAGAGAGGCCTCAGGAGAAGCCCCTCCCTCCTGTGGGACTTTGTTATGCAATCTCAGCTGACTAATACTGTGGACTCTGTCCTTTGGCCCTTGGTACTCTGGAATGTGGAACCAAGCTTGGAATCCAAGTCTGCTCTGTGGGGGTCAAGGGTGACCACCCAGAGGGAAGGGGTTGTCACCCCCTCATCTAGGCCTCATTAGTGAACCTCACAGACAAACACGTAATTGTGGCCCCCTCTTCCCTTACAGTTGATGACAATCTCTTCTAATTCAGAGTCACTCTGTAGGTCCAGTGGGTCACCTAACCATAGCCACCATCCAGATATGGCATGTATGGGTCACCCCAAGTTGAGGCCCCCATGCTTGCTGGTCTCACTGTGAGGGTCTCCAGACAACGGTGAACTTTAGGGGCCAAAGCCCCCAGGCAATCTTTCCCTACCCCCTCAGCTCCTGAGCCTCAAGACCCCCTCCCTCAGAGTTCTAAGGTCCCAGCTCAAGGTCAGGGCCCATGCCTCCTGGGCCACGCGGGTGGGTGAGAAATTGTAGCACCTGTGAGGTTGGTCAAGGCTGACCCCAAAATGCAGCAGGGCAGGGAGGCCTCAGGACACTGAGGATTTCCTAAGCCCTGTGGAGTAAAACCCAATGGGAAAACAAGGCTGGGTGCTGGACAGATTAGCGTGCACTGCCAGGAGGCACATACTGTGGTCTTTGGCCGCAGTGGTATGTGGCCTCTGCTCTCAAGGTGCTTAGGACTAAAGCCACCTGTGTATCCCAGTTGGACCATGTGGTCCCCAGAGCAGGCTCCTGGTCACCATTCTCTCGGATTCTCCTTGCAAGAGCATTCTCATGTTCAGATAATACCAAGCTTTTGAAAGAGGAAGTGGCTCTTCCGTCGTCCCTGTAATGGGTGACTTGTGCTCCCTGCTCAAGGCATGTCCACCTGGAACCTCATAATTTGATATTATTTGGCATAAAGGTCATTGTAGGAATCGTTGAGGTAAGGATTTCAAAATGAGCTCCTCACAGATGAGGGTGTGTCCCCAAACCAACAACAAATGTTCTTGTAAGAGACAGAAAAGAAGACGCTGAGACAGGCAGGGGGAGTGCCATATGCAGATGAAGGCTGCGACTGGCACTGGCGTGATGCATCTGTGAGCTGATGATTGCTGGCCTCCAGAAGCCAGGAGAGAGGCAGGAAACAGATTCTCGCTCCAAGAATCCAGAAAGAACTACCCCTGCTAACACCTGGATTTGGGACTTCAGCCTCCAGAACCGTGAGAGAACCCATGACAGCCTCAGGAAACTAATACAGTCACCTTGCTAGTAAATTCAACACCGTGACCAGATCCTGGCTTTCCAGCTTCTCCTTCTGTTCTCCCACCTCCTGTTCTCCCAGTGCGTTCCTGCTCAAAGCAGACATGGCTTGTCCCTCCTGTGTCCTGGGGCCAGAGGCTGAAAGGTTGGGGCAGGAGCCTTGGAGATAGACCGAGGGATCATCTCCAAACACCATACACAGCCAGCCTGGGGGGGTTGGCCATCCTGCCTACTTCTCTCTTGCAGTGTATTCAATAAACTTACATCTCCTTTGTTCTGCCTTGGCTGAATTCCTTCACCACCTGTACCACTGGTCTCCACTCTGTTGGGATGCCCCACAGTTCCCAAGACAGCTGTCCCATAAACACACCCAGTTGGCTTCTGGCTCCCAGAAAGCAGAAGAAAAGTTAAAAAACAGCTCGTTCTTGACCCCTCCACCCACCTTTCTTCTCCTTCCTCATGAAGCTCCTGGGAACAGCTACCTGCCCTTGCAATCTTGCCCCTCAGTGCCCACTTCCTTTATGTCCAGGTCAGCCTGACTGTGGCTGGAAGCCAAAGGCTGTTCACGGTCCTGATGCCTCTGACATAACTGCCTTTCCCTCCTGCTGGTCCTTTCCTTTTCTGGCTTCTGTGACCAAGCTTGGCCTGCTGACCAGTTTGAAATTAATTCCCCAGGGCCATTTTATGTTTTCTCAATGGGTGTGTCTTTCTTTCCTCCAGATCTTTCTAGAACTTCTCTGAATTGCTTTCAGGGTGCTTGCTTCGGCAGCACATATACTAAAATTGGAATGAATTGCTTTCAGGTTTTCCTGCAAAAACAGTGTGCTTTGGGTTCAAAACAGGATAATAATGTACTGTTATGTCCCTCTTTTTTTTTTTTTTAAATTTATGGGCCACCTAGATGGTTCAGTCAGTTAAGTAACTGTCTTCAGCTCAAGTCATGACCTGGGGTCCTGGGATCAAGCTCTGCGTTGGGCTCCCTGCTCAGAAGGGAGTCTGCTTCTCCCTCTGCCCCTCTCCCCTGCTTGTGCATTGTCTCTCTCTCTCTCAAATAAAATATTTTTTTTTTAAGATTTCGTTTATTTGACAGAGAGAGAGACAGCAAGTGAGGGAACACAAGCAGAGGGAGTGGGAGAGCAGGCTTTCTGCAGAGCAGGGATCCCAATGTGGGGCTCGATCCCAGGATCCTGGGATCATGACCTGAGCCAAAGGCAGATGCTTCACTGACTGAGCCAGCCAGGTGCCCCTAAGCCCCTCTCTTTTTACCCATTTGGTTAAAATTTCCCCACAGTTAATTCTACCCACAAAAGGAGAATTATTCCTAAAGAGCTACTAGTCCTGAACATGGTTCTCAGAGATGTGGGCATGTTTGGAGCCTTGTGTTGTGTGCAGAATCCCAAGAGGCTCCTTTGCTAGGGATGTGGTGACACCAGCTGGGGGTGCAAATCCAGGATCTAGAAGCCAAGATTTGTTGTGCCTCTTGGATGACTAATTTCTCTCACTGAACCTGGGAAATAAGGCTGGTTAGACACTGACACTGGGAAGTGCCAGACACAGGCCAATGAACATTATTCAAACCTTTGTGTTTTGCTGGCTCTCCGGCTTATCCCTGCTGTCCCCGTGTTCCAACCAAGATGTCTATTTGTTTTCCAGAGATCCCCAGGGCTAGGTGGAGTTGAATCAGGAAGCCGAAGAGGGTTATTGCTTTCTGTGGATTAGGACTTGGACACTGAGCAATGATAAGAAGAGCCATGTCCCAGGCCCTTACCATATGGCAGGCCCTGCCCTTGGGATGTTTACAGACACTAAGTGCATCATTATTGCTTATTAGTCATGTGGTTTCCGTGTCCCAAAGACTTTGAAGAGAAGCGGGGTGTACAGGGGCACAGAATAGGGTGAAACCCTGTTATGTAGTCTCCCAGCACCGTGACTGGTGTGGGAGCATTGCCACTGTTTACAGATGAGCTGGAGGCACCGACAGGTTGAGGAACTGGCTTGAGGACATAGAGCTAGTAGCTGTCTGTGCCTGCGTTTAAGCTCAAGTCTGGGGGCCCAAAGAGCTGCTGGCCCGTGAAAAGCAGCAGCCCCATTCCCTTCTCACTGGCCTCAGTTTCCCTGACTGTGTTGTAAGAGGGTCTGATTCTGTCTGACCGCTGTAGGCCATAAGGGAGGTGGATGCCTTGTCCAGAGCAGGTTCCCTTCCTGTATCTCTTCTGGGTCACCTGCAGGCCAGCTGGGCATCCCAAGGAGCTTCTGGGGTTTCAGGCCATGGTTGCGGGCACGTGGGTCCCTCCTGGAATGAGCAGCACAGCCGTGGAAGGCCAACAGCCCATCTGTGCTTGCAGACACATCATTGCTCAGCTGACAGTTGTGTATTTCCTGGGACCCAGAGTTCCCCTGGCTCTGAGGGAGGCATGTCAAGAATCCTAAGCTCTTGGGGCGCCTGGGTGGCTCAGTGGGTTAAAGCCTCTGCTTTCGGCTCAGGTCATGATCCCAGGGTCCTGGGATCGAGCCCCGCATCGGGCTCTCTGCTCAGCAGGGAGCCTGCTTCCTCCTCTCTCTGCCTGCCTCTCTGCCTACTTGTAATCTCTGTCTGTCAAATAAATAAATAAAATCTTTAAAAAAAAAAAAAAAAAAATCCTAAGCTCCACATCCTGGCACTCGAAGCTGATGGCTTGCTAACTGTGGGAACAGTCCAATGAAAACTTGGCCTCCGGCCCCTGCCATTTGACTCTTCCAGCTGTGGTATAGATGAAGTAGCTGGGCTTGAGTGGGGCTTGAGTCAGTGATTGGGGTGGGCATCGGGGTGAGCTGAGTGGGTCAGCGGGAAACCAGCAGGACTGAGCTCAGAGGGGTTCCTGGCTGTGCAGCTCAGCCCATCTTCATGGTGACAGGACCCTAGCATGGCAGGGTCTGCAGGGGCCTGACTAGAAGGGCACTTTCAGCCCATGAATGGATCATCACAGTGTCCCAAACTCTGCCGCTTGGCCAGGCAGAGATGTGGGGCCCTGGAACGAGCTCAAATAGATAGATGACCTCCTGTAGGCAGGCAGCCCCTGGCTTCCCCAAGTCCTCTCTTGCTCCAAGTCAGTGGCTGACCCAAGTGCCAGAGCTTTCTGCCCCTCTGGTGCTGGGGAACCAAGGAGGATGACCAAGGACAAAGGATGGAGTATGGGTGAGGTTGATGGGACAGCCCAGATGCCTGGGCGGCATTGAGAACCAGCCATAGACTGGCATGAAGTCCACATGGTTGGTTCTGTGTCCCACCCTCAGATCTGTCTCTTCCCCTCTGACCCTGTCACTAGCTCAGACCTCCCAGAACCATGAACAGGTCCCCTTCTGTTGAGGGTCGACTTCGCCACTCTGTGCATGCCACAAGGCCAGTCCTCCATCTTGTAGCATGTCACTTCCCTGTCCCAAAAATGCAGGGACTAGTCCCTGTCTACACTACTGAACCCAAGTTCCCAGGCCTGGTGGGGAAGACTCTCCCTGCTCTGCGCCCACCCCCACCCCTGCAGGTGCAGCCGTGCTTGCTCCCTGCTGCCAGGCTCCTTTAGTCTTTGCTCTGAAAGACCCGCGGATCCCCTTACCCAAGAATCCAACACTGCCACTGGATGCAATCAGCAAGAGGTTCTTTATTGTTACGCAGGCGCCTGCGGGTGCAGCTGACCACCCGCAGGCGCCTGCGTAACAATAAAGAACCTCTTGCTGATTGCATCCAGTGGCAGTGTTGGATTCTTGGGTAAGGGGATCCGCGGGTCTTTCAGCTCTAGAGGATGCCCTGTTTGCCTTCAGTTCCTTGCTCTTTCTCCTGCTGCCCACCATCCTGGATGTGCCCTCTCCATATGGAAATGCTGCTGAGGGGCGCCTGGATGGCTCGGTCATTAAGCATCTGCCTTTGGCTCACGTCCTGATCCTAAGGTCCTGGGATTGAGCCCTGCATCGGGCTCCCTGCTCTGTGGGAAGCCTGTTCTCTCTCTCCCTCTGCCCCTGCTTGTGTTCCTTCTCTTGCTGTCTCTCTCTCTCTCTCTCTGTCAAATAAATACAATCTTTGAGGGGGGAGTAAAGGAAATGCTTCTGAAATACCACCTCCTCTGACAATGCTGCTGATTCCTCCAGGACACCTTAGCAACAGCTTACGGGATTTAGGACCAATTCACTCTGCTGCCGCAGCCAGAGAGGACTCTTAGAGGCTAGGGGCCTGGTCAAAGCCATCTCTACCTCAGCCCCTGCCCCAGGCACAGGTCTGATGGCTGCTCAGGAAATGTCGGCAGCTTTCTGCTTGGTCAAAAATGGCTCTTTTGCTTTGGAATTTCAATGAGAGAACAAGTAGGTCAGTAGTTTGGGCTCATTAAAAGTACTTCACTGTGGGCAGGAGTGTTCATAGGCGTAAGGACCTATTTAAAAACTGTCCCTGCTCCCCTTCCCCCAAGGGATTTACTTGGAGACAAGTCCCAGAAACCAGCTTCAGGTAACAAAGCCCAGATACAAAGGTGGGTCAGGCCAGGTGGAGACATCGATCAGTGGGGGGGATGCATACTGATTCCCTGGTTACCAAGGAGTATGGGCCCCGCCCTTTGGGGGCCTTTTCGGCGCCAATCCCAATCAAGGTGTAATAGGCTGGGTCAAATGTCTACTAGGGTAAATTATAACTCAGTTGGTCATCTAGCATCGCTGTGGAGTTTCCTGTGTGTGTTACAATCTCATTGGCCACCTGTGCGTGGCCAGGCCCAACCGCATGGCCTTCACACTTAAAAGCTAGTCTGTGAAACAGAGAAGGGTCTCCCTCTCTTGTAAGAGGTGCGTCCCTGAACGTTCGGTTAGATTCTTGATGCTTGGGGAGAAATAAAGCTTTGCTTGACCTCCGCTTTGTATCAGTCTCGCTCCTTTAATCACAGACCCATTATTGGGGCATAACATATGGGGGCTCATCCGGGATTAAACGATGAGAACTGAGCCAGCATCCAAATTTCTGGGAACAGCCTTGAGGTAAGATCCCACAGATTTTACTCTGTGGGATCTGCCGATCTTCAGGTGCTCTGTGAAATCGGTTGGTCTGTTTGGGTGGAGCTCCAGGTATAGTCCACCAGGGTAAAGCCGGACACGGCCATGCTCCCCAGGGCTGGAGAGGATGCGGGAACTCCCCTTCCCTCCACTGGTAGATCGCCAGGGGGTTCGAGTCCCCCTAGACAGTCAGGGGGTTCGAGTTCCCCTAGGCGGTCACCTATGCAGTAACCTAGGCGGTCAGGGGGTTTGAGTCCCCCTAGGCAGCCAGGGGGTTCGAGTCCCCCTGGACAGCCAGAAGATCAAAAAGTCCCCACCAGTGGCAGGTTCTGGGTAAGAGCTGCTGGGCCTGCGGTTGTCTTTGTCTTGTCTTTTTGTTGCAAACAGAGAGTAAGGGAACTCTGACTCTTAATGGCTATAACTGGAGCCAAAGGGGATTAGTCTAACGCGAGACAGAGACTTTTTTTTTTTTTTAAAGATTTATTTATTTATTTATTTATTTGACAGAGAGAGAGATCACAAGTTAGGCAGAGAGAGAGGAGGAAGCAGGCTCCCTGCTGAGCAGAGAGCCCGATGTGGGACTCGATCCCAGGACTCTGAGATCATGACCTGAGCCGAAGGCAGCGGCTTAACCCACTGAGCCACCCAGGCGTCCCGCGAGACAGAGACTTTAAAAAATATTCTCAAGCAGCTGCCGAAACAACTTTGTTTTGGGGACATTCCTTGCCCTCTCTGGCCCAATGGAGACTGCCTAGCCCCTCCCCCTTGCTGGTGGGAAAGCATGGTGTATGCTCCTCTCTTTGAGCTGATGAGCCCTAGAACTGGGAACCCTTTCTCTGCATTCTGGTGGCACTTTGTTCTGTTCTTCACTGTCGGGAAACAAGAAGAGCACCCCCTGGACCTAACACCCCCCACTCTGGATCTTCCCACCTGGGTCTCAGGTAAACATTCGAAATGGAGTGGGCCCAGGGGGAATGTAAATCAGTATTTGAACTAAGTTAAGCTTGTTGGGTTAATTAGGATAAACATGTCTTTTGAGTTAACAGTAGTAAATGTGAAACTTCAGAGTTTTTACTTAAGGTCAAAAAAAATCTGTGTTAAAATCTGTGTTGAAATCTGTTAGCAAAGAGATGACTAAACTGATGATTGTCTGTCTCAGAGTTTCAATGGGTAATTGTTAAAGTAGCTTTCAAAGTCTTTGCTAACCTGAAACTGAAATGCCCAAATTCCGAGACCCCCCAAAGACGACCGCCAGAGTCCAGAGTCAAAGCCAAACAGCAAGGGGTCGTTTATTACGAGTTCGAACCCAGACCTCCGCGCACTCGTTACCAGTGACACTAAGAGGTCCCGTGCTCGGGACCACAACATCTTTTTATACACTATTTTTGGGGAGGCAGGGACTTAGCATACATCATAGTATCTTGTGACAAATCGCCACGTAGTGCGGGAAAATCAAAAAGCAACTCTATAATATGACTGGCACGCTACAGAGCGGGAAAAGGCAGATTATTGGTTAGGTCGAAGGGCTGTCATTCTTCAAACTGCTTAGTTGGCATTGCTAGGGTATGTGTCACCTCAGGATTGGCCGGGGTCTCCCTGTCAAGCCACTGGGCGCCAGATCGCTATTATCTCTTGCACCCAGAGCTCGGTGGGGGGTCCGGGAGCGGTCATTCTGTCAGGTTCAATTCAGGGTGGGGGATGTGCGGTTACAGAGTATCTATAGAAAGTCTGCTGGTTATTTCTCCATCTCCTCATGGGTTAGCAAGCGAAGGTACAGAAGCAGAAACAGAGGTTAGGTGTATAATGGTCATAATTTTATTCCCTAAGCTTCTCAAAACTTCAACCAAATGGGATAAAATGCTAGAGCGCTGGTTGCTGGAACTAGGTTTGTGCTTTTGAAATCTGTTCGTAGGGCGCCTGGGTGGCTCAGTGGGTTAAGCCGCTGCCTTCAGCTCAGGTCATGATCTCAGAGTCCTGGAATCGAGACCCGCATCGGGCTCTCTGCTCAGCAGGGAGCCTGCTTCCCTCTCTCTCTCTCTGCCTGCCTCTCTGCCTACTTGTGATCTCTCTCTGTCAGATAAATAAATAAAATCTTAAAAAAAATGAAATCTGTTCGTAAACATGTTTTGTTCTTAACTAATAGATAAATTTGCCATCTAAAGAATTATTTGTAACAGTTCACAATTGGTTTATATTTAATCTTCAGTAGAGGTTAAGGTATTTCTAGAGTACAAAATTCTGTTAAGTGTAATTAAGACTGATGGAAATAAGGGAAACAACTCAGTAGAAAAGTAGGAAATATGTAAAAAGGAGAGAAAAATACCCGATGCCTGATCCTGTTTGAATAAGAAAGAAAAACAGGCCCGAGGCCACTGTCTGAGCTAGATCCATTCCTAAAGAATGGATGGGGGGAGATGTCCAACCTGTTTGAATCTGAAGAGTTCCTGACTGTGTGAATGTGTCTGTATGGCTCCACCGCTTCGGCTACAGAGTCTGCACCCTGAGTCTCGCAGGGCGTCATATGGCATAATGGTCATCTACTCCACGGAGTAGCCTGGTCCGGGGTTTATACGGACAGACCTTAGCTAAGACGCTCCTAAGTTCCCGTGAGGGACGAGAGCAGGACAGCATCTGAAAGATCCCCCTCCCTTTGTCTGCGACATCATTCAGGATGGGAGGGAAACCCAGAAAATTCATATCTTAAGACTGGACGCTTAAAAATAAAAAAAGGAAAGACACTGGTATAGAAAAGCTGGTTTTCTCTCCATTTAAAAGGGCAAAGTTTTCTTCAGTTAATTGAAATGTAAAGCGTTTTCTCCTTGCCTTCCCAGAGTTGTAAATGAGATCTCTTTGGCTCATAAGTCTTCCTTGATATGCTAAGTTACTGATAAACCTTGGGTTACATTTTGTAGCTACTCTAGAGGTTCTATACAGTTCCTAGAGTTTAATGTTTTCATAAGGGTCATCACTTGATATTTAACTATATCTGTTCTGAGTTTTTTTATTTGTAATTGTTTTAGTTATCTTGTAAGATGAATTCCACCTTTAAGGAAATTTCATATGGGAAGACTTTCAGGACAAATACAGGTCTTTGATATGTTAAAATCCTGGGAACTTAAATGGGTAAAGATTTACAGAAGGGCTACATTCAGACTAAACCAGAATTAGTAACATGGGACTAGGTAAACGGAAGGGTTGTGTCTCTTAATGTTTTAAACATTACTGGTTTGTTTAAACATTGCTGGTGTCTCTTAATGTTTTAAACATAACTGGTTCTGTAATGTTTGCTCCTCTAGACTAGGGAAACTTTTTCTCAAGTTACCTGTAACTGATAGAGATGTAAAGGTGTTCATTTGTAAACGAATCAAGGCATTCAACTTTTCTCTCTATCTGAACCCTCTGAAACCAAAAGGGCTCAATAAGTTCTTCCTTCGCAATCAGTCATTTGCATGAGTTCAATAAGAATCTGTTCTCCTTGTAACAGGACAGCATTGGACACTGGATATTTTACCAAGGCTTTGACTGGAATGTCATATTTGAAAAGACTCAGATATGACCAGCTTAAAGGAACTAAGGTTGACTTTGTAAAACCTGGAGCTGTAAAGACCTTTGGAACTGTTGGCCTGATACCTTGCTTACAGAGTTCCCAGCAGCCTCACCAGGTGAGTAAAGAATGTCACTCCCTGGTAGGAGGAGGAGCCTCAAGATACTTTGGGTACCTCAGGGAGAGGAATTCGCCCAAGTCAACAGGTATTGCAGGCATGTCTGATGGCAAGTACGTGGCTTGGCTTCTGGCCCGGAGAGGCTACTAAAAGTTCAACCTAGAGATTCCTTATAAAAAGTTCCAGCAAAGCAGATTCTAAAAGATCTATATGATTACTCACTGTTCTTGCTGAGTTTATGTAAATAATTAGGCCAAGTTTGTTAAAACTGTACTTGTTTTTCAAATGAGTTAGTCCTGATTTGGCTTTCTCTGGAAATGGTAGTTATTTTGGAGAGAAAAATTATGTTTTAATAACATGGCTTTATGGGTGTTAAATTCTAGATTAGATTGTTATTAAATGTTTGTTTACCTAAGCTAGACAACTTAAGGTAAACTTAAGAGAAGTTACACGATAACTCATGTAAATGATCTTGCTTTTGCCAGTCAGTCAGCCCCAGATATAAGGAGGAAACTTCAGAAAATTGAAGGATTTGAAAGGAAGAATCTGACTGAGTTAGCGGGAATAGTAGAAAAAGCTGCTGAGGACTATGGGTCTTGCTTGCAGAGGATGAGAGCTCTTTTACAGACTCTGCAGGGAAAAGGGTATCAGGTGTCAGCAATAAAAACACAGCTTTGTAAGAACCACGCCACTTACTTAGGTTTTGGTCTCCATGAGGGAGTTTCTTGGGATGTAGGGCTACTGCAGGCTGTGGATACCACGGTTCCTGGAGATGGCGCAACCTATCTACGAACTGACTAAGGGAGGACTCACTATGGTAGAGTGGGCTAAGACTAGGAGAAAATTAGTAAGCCAAACACATCAGGGCACTCATTTGGGGACATGCAAGTTTAAAGAGCTTATGGGCAAGCAGTTCTAGGTTTCTAAATTAGGGTGTATGGCTCAAGATGTGGTTGATAGATGTGTTCAATGTCAGGTGGTAAATGCGGAAAGAACTAGAATGGGAAGAGGGAAAAGAGAAAGAGGTTGCTATAGCAGAAATGACTGCTCAGTCTGTACTCCAGTCACTGCAGGCATTATAGTCTGTCTTAAAAGAGCCCATGCAGGGACCCGGACTGCCCACACTGGGACAGAATCGGAGGTGGAGCCACATCCTCGCCAATCCAGGGACTTAGTTTGGGTGCCTGCTGCCAAGTGAGAGGCTTGGAGTCTTGCTGGAGAGGACCATTTACTGTCATCTTGACCACACCCATGGCAATAAAAGTAGAAGGCATCAGGGCCTGGATTTACGCAGGTCACGTGAAACGAGCCAAGGATGAGAACGCCCCCCCCCCCGCGCCCCGCCCAGAGGTGGATGCTTCTGCCAATGGACCCTGCCAACCGTGGACTAAAACTAAGACTCAAAAAACAATGAGTTCATTAAATTCATTATTGGCCCTGTTGTTAAGATATAGGTGGGAGGTATAAGCAGTTGTGAATTAAAAAAATTGACCTTCAATTTGTATCAGTCTCCCTCCTTTAATCACGAACCCATTATTGGGGCATAACAATAGAAACTTTGTTTCCAGTGTTTGAGGATAAGTTTTTAAAAAATAAAATCAGGGCATCTGGGTGGCTCAGTCAGTTCAGTGTCTACCTTCAGCTCAGGTCAGGATCCCAGGGTCCTGGTATCAAGTTCCATGTCGGGCTCCCTGTTCAATGGGAAGTCTGCTTCTCCCTTTCCCTCTGTGCTTTCTCTCTCTCTCAAGTAAATAAAGAAAGCCTTAAAAAAAAAGAAAGAAAGAAAGAAAGTAAAATCATGACCCTTATGCAAATATAAAATAAACATATATCAAAGAGTTTACCTAACTAGTTAATTAACCAAGGGAACTGGTAAGATGTTACAATCTGCTCAAAGGAGAATCCAAAGGTCAAATACACTTATAGAACAGAGATATTGAAATAAATTTGCAAAAGGAGGCCAAACTGACCTTTCCACTGTGGGGGAAGGTTGTCCTTAGATAAGAGCCATTTGCACTGCTATCAGTTTTCTACAATTTACAGAGTTGTAAAAGAGCTCGAAGACAGTAAAAGGCTCAGAGCCTTTTTTAAGTACCAGATAACCTAGCAGGACCTCTTCCAAGGATGCATAGCTTTTCATCGGAGAATCCAGGTATCTTTTTTTGCATGATGCGATTTTCCTTCCACTAACAGCTCACAACTGGGGATAACCCAAATGCCCATCAGTAGGAAAATGGATAAAATGTGGTATTGTTCATACAATGGAACACTATACTGTAACCGAAATATTATTAATTTTGCATGTCACAGGTGCATGCAACAAGACAGATTAATTTTGGGCGCCTGGGTGGCTCAGTGGTTAAGCCACTGCCTTCGGCTCAGGTCATGATCTCAGGGTCCTGGGATCGAGTCCCGCATCGGGCTCTCTGCTCGGCAGGGAGCCTGCTTCCCTCTCTCTCTCTCTCTGCCTGCCTCTCCGTCTACTTGTGATTTTTGTCAAATAAATAAATAAAATCTTTAAAAAAAAAAAAGACAGATGAATTTTATTGACCTAATGGTGAGTGAAAAAGACTGACAGAATACAGGTTTCCCCTGCAATCTGAAAGTAAAATGTTTCTGTGAAATCTTTCATACACTGAAATGGCACAAAGAAGCAATTATCATTCATTTATATGATAAATACACACTAGTGGCGCCCCCAAACGCCCGCCATGGGAAGTACACTCAGCATCCCAGCAGCAAGCTGTCATAGGCTTGAACTGTGTGAGCATTTTTTCTGCTTTATCTGAGTTTATTTTGTGCATCTGTTGGCAAGATGTGTCCTAAGGTATAAGAAAAACCTAAGGGGTTACTTTTGGCGCCACTAGTGCTGCTCAGAGTGTCCACCTCCTCTGTTAACTGTTGAATAATGGCTCCCAAACCTATGAGGTACTAAACCCTGGAAACTGTAAATGTTACCTTATTTGGAAAAAGGGTCTTTGTAGATATGATAAATAAGGAATTTATCGGGATTTATCTTGGATTATCCAGATGGGCCCTAAACGCTGTCACAAGTGTCTTCATAGGAAAGGATCAGAGGGAGATTCCCGCATCAGGCTCTCTGCTCTCTCTCTCTCTCTGTCAAATAAATAAATAAAATCTTTTGTTTTTTTTTTTTAAAGAATTTATTTGTCAGAGTGAGCACAGGCAGACAGAGTGGCAGGCAGAGGCAGACGGAGAAGTAGGCTCCTGCTGAGCAAGGAGCCCAACGTGGGGCTTGATCCCAGGACGCTGGAATCATGACCTGAGCTGAAGGCAGTGGCTTAACCAACTGAGCCACCCAGGCGTCCCTAAAATCTTAAAAAAAAAAAAACCCAAAAAACAAAACACCCAGAAACACAAAGACAGACAGCTAATAAATAATGAAGCCAGCATGCAAACTCAGGCTGGCTGGTTGTGAGGACCATTGCCTTAGTCCTACACTAGGGTTGAACGATTATCTTCAGAGTTTTTTGTTTTTTTTTTTTTTTTTTTGAGGGAGAGACACAGTGAGAGAGCATGAGAGGGGAGGACAGAGGGGGAGGCAGACTCCCCATGGAGCTGGGAGCCTGATGTGGGACTCGATCCCAGGACCCCGGGATCCTGACCTGAGCCGAAGGCAGTCGATTAACCAACTGAGCCACCCAGGTGCCCTTATCTACAGAGTATTAAAACAGTATCTATTCTGGTATTTTTTGTAAAGACTTTTCTTATTTGACAGAGGGAGACCCAGTGAGAGAGGAAAAACAAGTAGGGGGAGTGAGAGAGGGAGAAGCAGGTTTCCCACTGAGCAGGGATCCCAATGTGGGGGTCCATGTGGGTCTCGATCCCAAGACACTGGGATCATGACCTGAGCCGAAATCAGATGCTTAAGGACTGAGCCACCCAGGTGCCCCATATATTCTGGGTTTTTTAATTTTAATTTTTTTATTTTTAAAGCTTTTATCTATTTATCTGAGAGAGTGTGAATGAGAGAGAGAGAGTGTGAGAGGGGAGAGGTCAGAGGGAGAAGCAGACTTCCCGCCGAGCAGGGAGCCTGACGTGGGACTCAATCGTGGGACTCCAGGATCATGACCTGAGCCAAAGGTAGTTGCCTAACCAACTGGTATTTTTTTTTAAAATATTTTATTTATTTATTTGACAGACAGAGATCACAAGTAGGCAGAGAGGCAGGCAGAGAGAGAGAGAGGAGGAAGCAGGGTCCCTACTGAGCAGAGAGCCCGATGCGGGACTCGATCCCAAGACCCTGAGATCATGACCTGAGCTGAAGGCAGCGGCTCAACCCACTGAGCCACCCAGGCGCCCCCCAACTGGTATTTTAAAAAGAAAAATACCAGTATCTGTAGTAGGCTATAATTTATGTTAAAAAAAGAGAGAGAGAGAGAGAGAGAGAAGCAAAAGAACTTATCTGTTTATTTTGCATATTTGTTTATATTCATAAAGTATCTCTAGAAGGATATCAAGAAACAATACAATTAGCTGCATTTGGGAAGAGGAACTACAGGAATGGGTTACATCTGAAATAAAATTAAAACAAAGAACTATAAGGGAATTATATGAACAACTTCATCCCAAGGATTCTGAAACATCAACACACAGCTACTTTCTTGCAAAAATATAGTTCAGCAAAGATGATACAGGGAAATTCTGTCTTAGGGTGTCTGGCTAGCTCAGCCTGTAGAGTATGGGACTCCTGATCTCAGGGTAATGAGTTCAAGCCCCATGTTGGGCAGAGAGCCTACACAAACAAACAAACAAAAAACCTGTCAATCTAGAACCATTAAAGAAATAGAATGCTTAATCTAAAATCTGCATCCTGGCCCCTCAGAAGTGTCAGACGAAACCAAAGAAAAACACCAGGAACTGGGTAATATTACAGCAAATTCAGCGAACATTGAAAAGAAAAATCCTCTTATACATAATCTTCCAGATAAAGAAGAAAACGAAGTCTCCTCAACTCACTGTGACTTGATTAAAAAATCAATCCCAAATCAGACATCCACAGCACAAGAGAGCAAAAGGAAAGACCAAAATCACTCATGGACATACACGCAAAAATATTAAATAAAATACTAGCGAATAGTCCAGCAATGCTAAACATTTATCAAGTCCAATTTTTCTTTTTTTCTGGGAAATTACGATGATGGAATAAAAATTTATTAATGTAGTCCGACCTAAGGAAGAAACCTGTATGACAATTGTGACCTACAGAACTTCCTTAACTTGATAGAGGCTATTTAGCCTCACGGTTTTGGTGGCTCAGTTTTTTAGTGTCGGTGTTCCCGGCCGCACGGGGAGCGCCAAGAGGGCAGGGCTTGTGTGTTTTTATTACCACTGTCTAGCTCGTCGCCTAGCAAGGTCCTTAGCACAGTGTAAATGCGTGCTGCATGAAAAATGGACCTTTAGCTGAGGTAAGGTTTGGGAACGCGGGAGCTCTACACTCATCACCCCGCCCCGTCAAACACACCATTCAGGAGCCTCCGCCATCCACAGCTCCAGCGAAAACCCCAAAGCATCTGGAGCCTTTTTTTTTTTTTTTTAATGGTGGCCGTGCCGGTGACAATGCGCCTGCGCTCGCCGGAGATGGGAGGGACGCGAGCGGAACGGCCGAGGCCGTAGGCGCCTGCGCGGCGGCGGGATGTAGGCGGGGCCTTGCGGCGCCGGCGCAGTCGGTGGCGGCTGTGTGGGGCGGGACAGGGGCGGGCCGAGGGCGGGGGCCGCCAGGGAGGCAGGGCGGGCTGGGCGAACGGCGCCGCGGGGTTGGCTGCTGCCCTAAGGCCGGACTCAACGGATTCGGGCCGCGCCACCGGGCGAGCTCGCCGCCCGGCCCATCCCGGAGCCAGCCAGCGAGCGAGCGAGTGAGGCGGCGCCGCGCGGTAAGAGCCAGGGCCGGGTCCCCTCAGTGTGCGCTGGCGGGCCGCGCGGCCAGGCCCTGGCGGCTCCGGAGACCCCAGCGGCCCCGCGCCTGCGCGGTCCCCCGCCGGGGCCCCCCAGTCCGTCCCGCGCCTGCGCCGTCCCCCTCCGGGGTTTCTGGGCCGACCCCGGGGTACCCCGGCGGCTTCTGGCTGGTGTATGCGGCCCAGGTGGTTTTGGGCTCCTCGCCTGCTGGTCCCTCCGAGCCAGGTGGCTGAGCGCGTCCCTCGCGCTTTGTTTTCCCCGTGCCCCAAAAGAGGCTGGGACAGGCGCCCCATAGCCCTGGTCCTTTAGTCCCCTTCCCCCGGCGGAGACACCGCTGCCCGGGGCTCGGAGGACGCGGCTCGGGGAGTAGCGCCGCGGGTGGGCGGCGGACCCAGGGCCTCCTGTGGGCTCTGCTTCCGCTGGGGTACGCGCCCCCACCCTCTCCCCGCTCAGAGGGAGGTCATCCTTAAGCGAGCGGAAAGTCGTTTTTTTCTTGAGATCTGGTTAATTGCATCAGGGTGAATATGAATAATAGTTTTTTATTGAGGGAAGTTTGCATTTTCCTCAACCTGGTAATTGTGTGGCATACATGGTTATATTTAAGACATCATAGTTCATTGTTGGGCACCTCTCCTGGAGATGACTGGAAAATAAATCAGTTTCCACGTAGTTTCAGCCTATTTACAAGACCAAGTAAGGATTCCAGTGATAATTCAAATGTAGAGAGATGTGATTTGTTGTGCCCTTGATAATTTACCGGCAAGTAGGGGAGGGTCCAGGAAAAATTCCCATAAATTCCCTGCCCTATATTGATTGCAGGGAAAAGTGTGTTGTAAAAAGAGCATCTCTAGCCACTGATAATATTTTCTAAGATTACAGCAGATTCAGGAAACTAAAAAATGTTGCAGAGCCCAACAGTGTTTCCAGGAGGATGTATCTTGAGATGAAATCAGAGCTTTGTAGACATCAGCAGACATCAGCATAACACATGTAGGTTATGAAATGGTCAAACCAATACTGACAGGTATATCTGTAAGGAGTAGTGGGGTATTGGTTTGGGGAAAGTCGTTTTAGATAAAGAAATAGCTAACTGATCCAGTAATTTTTTTTCCTCTTTAAAAATGTCCTTTCCCCCTTTGATTTACTTTACACCCAGCAGTCTTTAAGACTCAGCAACTTTAGGTAGCTGGAGAATGTTTCTTAATAGCCTGTGTATACTCTAGGTATGTAGGGATTTTCTTGACATTCATTTTCAGTAAGAAAGTGAATATTGCCCATAGAAAAGCTTTAAACTTGAATTTTTAGGGTGTGTATCTACATTGTGTTGTTTTGAGATGGGATTTCTGTAAAGCACAAGTTCTTTTTATAAACGATTTGACACAGTACATTCTTAATTTCACATGACTCAGCTGATAGTATTGCTTCGGTTCAAAATTATTACCTGGGTTGGGTTTTCATAATATGTAAAACTTGCTGTATAACTATATACATATTTATTTTTTAATTTTTTAATTTTTATTTTTTAAAGATTTGTTTGAGAGAGAGCGTACCCATGGGTGTGTGTGTGCCCACGAATGGGGAGAGGTAGGGGGAGCCAATCTCAAGCAGACCCCTCACTGAGCATGGAGCTGGGCCTCCATCCCAGCACCCTCTGAGATCACGCCCCAGCCGAAATCAAGGGTGGGATGCCCAACCAACTGAGCCACCCAGGTGCCCCAAACCTTATACATATTTAAGTCACAAATGCTAACTTGTACTTACCATTATGCAAACTGTCCAGCTCAGTAGAGGACTGGTGATAGGGTATCAGCAGGCTAGAAATGCTTTCTTGGTTTTATGGCTTGGGGCAAATCATTTGCCCATTCTGGACCTTCCTTTCCCTATCTGTAAATGCGAGGGATGGCGGAGGAGGGAAGAGATGAACGGAGCTCCAGTTGCCACTTTTTTTTTTTTTTAAGATTTTATTTATTTGAGAGAGAGAGAGAGAGAGATCACTAGTAGGCCAAGAGGCAGGCAGAAAGAGAGATCAGGGAATCAGGCTGCCTGGTGAGCAGAGAGCCTGATGCAGGGGCAAAGGCAGAGGCTAAACCCACTGAGCGACTCAGCCCACCCCTTTTTTTAGATTTTATTTATTTATTTGGCAGAGAGAGCGAGAGACCGCGAGAGAGGAAACACAGGCACAGGGAGTGGGAGAGGGCGAAGCATGCTTCCCAAAGAGCAGGAAGCCCAATGCGGGGCTCAATCCCAGGACCTTGGGATCATGACCCGAGGTGAAGGCAGACACTTAACGACTGAGTCACCCAGGTGCCCCTAGTTGCCACTTTTTTTTTTTTTTAAAGATTTTATTTATTTATTTGACAGAGAGAAATCACAAGTAGATGGAGAGGCAGGCAGAGAGAGAGGGAAGCAGGCTCTCCGCTGAGCAGAGAGCCCGATGCGGGACTCGATCCCAGGACTCTGAGATCATGACCTGAGCCGAAGGCAGCGGCTTAACCCACTGAGCCACCCAGGCGCCCTAGTTGCCACTTTTAAAACATTTAATGGGTCTTTGTCTACAGAGTTCTCTTCCCTCCTAGTAGAAATGGGTCTTCTCATCTGTTCCATGACATTGTTTGTGGTCCCTCTGGAAAGACAGTGAGTGAGGCCATCGTAAAAATGGGTGAGAACAAATCTTGGAGACTCTTGGTCAAACCCCTGAAAGGGAGGGTTGAATGGGCCTTAGGGTATAGAGAAAAACAAGGACAATGAGAGGAGTTTTTCATTAAATTTATTCAATGAAAGGACTGCCCTTTCTAAAAAGAATATATATGTGTCATTTTCCTGGTGTTGAAATTAAGCATTTTTTTTTAAAAGATTTTATTTATTTATTTGAGAGACAGAGATCACAAGTAGGCAGAGAGGCAGGCAGAGAGAGAGGAGGAAGCAGGCTCCCTGCTGAGCAGAGAGCCCGGGATGCGAGACTCGATCCCAGGACCCTGAGATCATGACCCGAGCCGAAGGCAGCGGCTTAACCCACTGAGCCACCCAGGCGCCCGAAATTAAGCATTTTTTAATGAAATGTTGATAGTAAATGATGGTGTATGGTGATTGTAAATGGCAAATACAAGGTTGGTTATCTTATCACAATAAGATATTTTTAGAAATAAAGCCTGAAATCTTTTGTTTCATTATTGTTGTTAGGGAGTTCAAAAAGTTCCTAGGGCTTTTGGTGGTAAGAATATTAAAATGGAGATTATTTTTTAAGAGTAAATATGAGTTTACTTTGTGGCCATCTGTCCAAATCCATAGGCAACTGGGAAGATTGGTTAAATTTGCTTGGTACTAAAGATGTTACTATTCTGATTATTCTTTCCTACTGGATATAAAATGTCAGGATATTTTTTTGTGTGTGCTCTGCCAACAAAATAAGCCTAGGCAGGGAAATTCCTCCTGGTGGTTGGAATTGTTAGTGGTGAATAGACTAGCTGCTGAGGTAAAGAACCCCCATGGGGTTTCTCTCTGAGCTCAGAAATCTTTTAGTATTGTGGCCTCAGTCTTTTACTGTGAAACATAACCATTGAGAAATTAGGCTTACAGACTGTATTTCAGATTTGTTGAGGGGAAGATGTGGCAATGGTTTGTTCCAAAGGAATGTAGCAGATGATCTTTCTGTCTGTGAAGTCTTTAAAATTCATCCTGATCTGCTGTTAATAACAAATAAGATTTAGTTATTGTCAGTCTCTTTTTTATATTCACAAAACTGTAGTATATGAAAATGTATCAAACACATTTTAAAAGTGTCTTGAGGTAAAATGAATAATGCAGTATAATTCTTTGTAGTACTAATTTCTGTGCTTAGAGCACTGTCTGCTCTCAGCTACCTCTAAGTTCCCTATTTTTTATTTCTTAAAGATTTTATTTATTGGGGCGCCTGGGTGGCTCAGTGGATTAAAGCCTCTGCCTTTGGCTCAGGTCATGATCCCAGGGTCCTGGGATCGAGCCCCGAGTCGGGCTCTCTGCTCCGCAGGGAGCTTACTTCCTCCCCTCTCTCTCTGCCTTTCTCTCTGCCTACCTGTGATCAATCTCTGTCAAATAAATAAATAAAATCTTTAAAAAAAAGATTTTATTTATTTATTTGACAGAGAGAGATCACAAGTAGGCAGAGAGAGAAGGGGAAGCAGGCTCCCCACCAAGCAGAGAGCCTGATCCGGGGCTCGATCCCAATACCCTGAGACCACACCGGAGCCGAAGGCAGTGGGTTAACACTGAGCCACCCAGGCACCCCTAAGTTCTCTATTTTTAAGAATAATTGGGTAACTCCCAAAAGGAAATTTGTCTACTAGAAAAGAGTGCAGATCTGTTAACAGTGGTTTCCCCACATCATCAGTGTAGTTCTTTTCTGGTTGAATCCAGTGGTTGGTTCCTGCCTGTGTCTTTGCAAAATATATCTGTTCATAGTCATCCCACATCCCCACCACCAAGTTTAAGTCCTTCAACAGCTACCACTGTCTTCATAATCAGATTTACTAATCCTTATCTTGTTATCCAGGATGCTTCATCACTGGGCTTTGGCCTCCATTCTCATACCCCCCCCCCAAACACACCTTTTTTGGTGGTTCGCCGAATTTTGCTGAACCTCTATCGGTCCCTTAACTCTCTCCGGTCTCTGTGTCTCCCTCTGCTGGAATGTTCTTCTCTCACTTCATCCCATTATCACCTTCTACTCAACTTAGATATTACCTTGCCTTGAAGGCATCCCTTGATCTATTTCCTGCTTACCTGTCCAGCTTCCTGTCTAGTGAGGATTTGGTGCCCTGTGTTTTGTCTGTTCCCTCCACTAGCCAGTGACGTCACAGTGCATAGCAGAGTGTGTGGCTTGACCAAAGGTTGTTTCATCTGCTGGGTGCGTTATGTGCTAGGCATGTTAGCACTACCAAGGAAGTAGAGATTACTTTAAGTCTTTGCCCTTGGGAGTTTTACTCTAGGTGCACTTGACCTCTCCAGCTGTGAGACACCCTCCAGTTGTACGCAACGATTTCAAAGTATATTTGGTTGTATCTTAGCGTTTAACTCAAATTTTACTTCTTGAAGGAGGGACTGTCTCATACGTGTTTTTTATAACCTAGAAACCAGCTGGGCATTATCTTTGTTCCCAGCTCTGGAAGGAATGTGCATTTGTTCTGTATTGCTTCCTTCATTCCCCTTGGATACCTTCCACCTTGGGTTTTTTGTTTTTGTTTTAATTTGATGTGTTTGGACAGTAATGGTTTAAGAAATAACGATATTAAATTGCAATTTCTTTATTGTGCATATAACATAGGGAAAACAAATGATAAAGGGAGGGGCCCCTGGCTGGCTCAGAGGGGAGAGCATTTGACTCTTGATCTGAGGGTTTTGAGTTTGAGCCCCATTTTGGATGTAGAGATTACTTAAGATTTTTTTTTTTTTTTTTTTTTAGATTTTATTTATTTATTTGACAGAGATCACAAGTAGGCAGAGCAGCAGGCAGATAAGGAGGGGGAAGCAGGTTCCCTGCTGAGCAGAGAACCCGATGTGAGGCTTGATCCCAGGACCCTGGGATCATGACCTGAGCCGAAGGCAGAGGCTTTAACCCACTGAGCCACCCAGGTGCCCCAAGATTTTTTTTTAAAGACTTGTTTATTTTCAGGGCAAAAAAAAAAAGCATCTGCCTTAAAAAAAAAAAATAAAAAGACTTGTTTATTTTCAAGAGCAAGCTCTCGTATGAACATGTATGCATGTGAGTGAGAGAAGAGGCAGAGGGAGAGAATCCTCAAGCTGACTTCCGGCTGAACGTGGATTCCCCACTCAGGGCTCCGTCCCATGACCCATGAGATGATTACCTTAGCCAAAAACCAAGAGCTGGATGCTTAACTGACTCAGCCACCCAGGTACTCCAAAAATAAAATGTTAAGAAAAAAATGATAAAGGGAAAAGATACTTTGTCTATTATAAAAAGGCCCCATATTACACTTCTTTTCAAAAGAACTTAGGTTATACAAAGAAAAATAAAAAAGACCCTGGTTAAGGGTGTCTGGGTGGCTCAGTCAGTTAAATGTCTGCCTTCTGCTCACATTATGATCCCAGGGTTCTGGGATCAAGTTCCACATGAGGCTATCTGCTCAGTGGGGAACCTGCTTCCTCCTTCTGTCTCTGCCACTCCCCATGCTTGGGTGCGAGAGCACACACTCTTTCTCTCTCTAATAAATAAATAAAATCCTAAAAAAAGAAAAAAAAATAAACCCACAACCCTGGTTAAGCTTAGGAAAGAGTCATGAAGAAAACCTAGAGCACTGTTCAGATTTGTGAAGAAATACTGGTTAAAAATTAAAATTGTCCATTTCTTCCTCTCTCCCTCCTTATATTCTTGGGATAAAACTCAGGTCAGCCATTTTCCAGTTGTACCTCTTCTACTGAGAATTCCCAGGGCAGTCTGTTGGGGCTGCTTTTTTTCCCAGAAGAGTCACCATTGGACACTTTCTCCTAAGAGAAGCACCTTTTCTCCTACTTGGGAGATAGCCAGTGTCCTGAGTCCCTCTCCCTTTTTCCCTGTAAATTTCTCCTTGTTGTGGTTTGGTTTTATCCTACCAGGCTCAAGGATTCTTGAGCAGGACCTATTGGATTTCTTCTTGCACACTTTTCTTTTTTAAACTTTAGTGGATTTGAGCCAGTCTTAAATCTTCTCTCTCATGTTCTTTCTTGTTCTCCCTCTCTGGCACTCCTCATTTTCTGCAGACTCCATTGAATCCTTACGGTTACCCAGGTCTGCTGTGTAACAGGGGAGCCCGTTACCAATTACCTGCTGACCTTTTCAGCCTATCTCCCTCCTTTTCAGTCTTCATGCCAACTTCATTGCAGTCTTATTCATCCTTGCCTGGTGCCCCCACGCAAGGCCTCCAGCTTTTCATTTTTTTAAATCTTTTTTTTTTTTAATCTCCTCCTTGCCTTAGGCCTTGGCCCCCACTCCTTTTTTCATCATTCTTTTTTTTTTTTTTAAAGATTTTATTTATTTATTTGACAGAGAGCGATCACAAGTAGGCAGAGAGGCAGGCAGAGAGAGAGGGGGGAGCAGGCTCCCCTCAGAGCAGAGAACCCAATGTGGAGCTTGATTCCAGGACCCTGAGACCATGAACTGAGCCAAAGGCAGAGGCTTAACTTACTGAACCACCGAGGTGCCCCGCTTTTTTATCATTCTTTATTATTCATGTATTCGTTTGAATACAAGAATACCTGAGTGTCTGTATTCATTTGAATGCGTGACTGATGTATTCATGTATTGGATTGTATATTTGTTTGCAAACATGTATGTTTTAAAAAAAAATAACAGGATTATTGAGATAAAATTCATTATACCATAAAGTTCATAAAGTTAAGTATATCCATAGAGTTTTGCGTTGATCACCACTGTCTAATTCCAGAACATTTTCATCACCTCAGAAAGAACCTTTGTTCTGATTAATAGTCATTCCCCATTCTCTACTCCTTCCAGCCCCTGGAAATCCCTAATCTACTTCTGTCTCTGTAGATTGCCTGTTCTGGGCATTCATAGAAATGGAATCATACAGTTTGTGCCCATTTGTCTGGCTTCTTTCATTTAGCATGATCTTTTTTTTTTTTTTTTAAAGATTTTATTTATTTATTTGACAGAGATCACAAGTAGGCAGAGAGGCAGGCAGAGAGAGAGGAGGAAGCAGGCTCCCTGCCGAGCAGAGAGCCCGATGCGGGACTCGATCCCAGGACCCTGAAATCATGACCCGAGCCAAAGGCAGCGGCTTAACCCACTGAGCCACCCAGGCGCCCTAGCATGATCTTTTTAAGCATTGTCCATGTTGTAGCATTTATTAGTACTTCATTCCTTTTATGGCCAAATAATAGTTCATACTTTGTTGATGGACATTTGGGTTTTTTCCACTTTTGGTGATTATAAATAATGCTGCCCTGGACATTCATGTGTAGGTTTCTTTGTGGTTAAATATTTTCAGTTCTTTTGGGTGTGTACCTCAGAGTGGAGTCACTGGGTCATGTGATAGCTGTGCTAAACTTTGAGGAACCAACAAACTTCCAAAGCTGCATCATTTTACATTCCCACTAGCAGTGTATGAGGGGTTCAGATTCTCCACCTACTCATCAGTGTAAGGTTTTACGAGTATACTTAAAAAAAAAATTTTTTTTTTAACACTTCTTGTTTTCTTCACTTAGTATTTCTGGAAATTCCATTAAATCAGCTGGCATCACTCTGACTCATTGTGTTTAATAGCTTCATAGTAGTATTCCATAGTAAAAATACACCATTTAGTCATTCAGTTCGGCAGAGTTATTTATTTATTTAGCTTTATTTAGTTTTCTTAAGGAAACTCTGTGCCCACTGTGGGGCTCAAACTCACAACCCCAGGATCAAGAATCATAAGCTCTACTGATGGAGCCAGCCAGGTGCTCCATCAGTTCAGCGGATATTTATTATGTGACTTTTTTTTTAACAATTTTGTTTATTTCTGTGACAGAGATCACAAGGAGGCAGAGAGACAGGTGGGGCAGGGTGTTGGGGGTGGGGAAGTAGGCTCCCTGCTGAGCAGAGAGCCTGATGCGGCCCTATTCCAGGACCTTGGGATCACGACCTGAACCGAAGGCAGAGGCTTAACCCACTGAGCCACCCAGACACCCTATATTATGTGACAAGATCTTAAGTGCCCGGCACTTCCAGGCTCTGGGGCAACAGCATTGAACAAAACAGACAAAATCCTTTGCACTCTTTAGATTTACTTTCTGGTAGGGGAGTGGTGAGAAGTTAGGAATTAAGTAACTAATGCAGATTGGGTTTTACCAGTGCAGTTTGAGTCTGTGGCAGTTTTCTGAATAGTGTAGATAGAGTACTAAAGGCTAGAGATTACCCTAAATGTTACAAGCTACTGTAAGTCTGTATTCATATTAATCATTTGCAGGTAAAAGTAGAAACATTTTCATAAAGGAAAAAATAGAAAACAACCAACTGGTAAATGTGGATATGGAATTTTTGGGCGGATAAACTGATGAGCCTTAAAAGGTCTTGGTAACAAAATTTGCTTTTTTTTTGAAGTTGGTTCCACACCTAGCATGGAGCCCAACGCAGGGCTTGAACTCAAGAGCCTGAAATGAAAACCTGAGCTGAGATAAAGAGTCAGAAGTCCAACCTACTGAGCCACCTAGGCACCCCAAAGTTTGCATATTTATAAATTGTATCCAAGCCCTCTTGCTCTAATGATCAGTAATAGACTCCTTTCACCAAAGCCAGGTAGAGTATATATGTGTTACAAGTTTTTGATAGGTAGCTAAGAGTACTTTTGGGTGACATGGCAAAACTTGCAGGCTTAATAAGACAAAAGTCTTATTTTTCTTTCTGAACTTTTATGTATTTATTATATTGCCCTGTGAATTATTGAGGTTGTCACTATAGTAAGGCCTATTGTAAATTATTCATGCTGATGGTTAGGGAAAATAATCTGGATCTTCTAGAGTGGTTAAGCCTAGAGGGAAAAATGATGTCCATCCGTACAAGGACAGATTTATATTGATATGCAGCCTAGTTGGATCTACACTAACCCCTCTTGGGTGGTTCTAGAAGTACTGCAGTTAAAATAAACATTTCTGTTCTGAGTATTTTTATATTGGACTTGGTAATGAAGTTAGAAATGCATCCTTTAGACACATACTCAACCTTCCCGTTCAGTTCAAAGGCTTGTTTGGCTGGACCTAGCTCCATCATAGCGGAATGCAAGTCATTTATTAGTAACCAGAATTTCATTGTAATGAATAAAATATTTTGCAAAAAAAAGTTTTTTGGCATTCAGTTACTAATGCTCCTTTGTTTTGTTTTTAAAGATTTTTAATTTATTTTACAGAGAGAGAGACAGAGACAGAGATCACAAGTAGGCAGAGAGGCAGGCAGAAAGAGGTGGGGGGCAGGCTCCCCGCTGCAGAGAGCCCCAGTCCCAGGACCCTGAGATCATGACCTGATCTGAAGGCAGAGGCTTAACCCACTGAGTCACCCAGGTGCCCTACATTCTTTGTTTTTAAAAAAGTGCAACCTGTAAGTTTATGTTAAAGTTGTATTTCTGAAGGCCTAGTGTAGAATATAAATGTCAGTCAGGAAGCTGTCTAGCTGTAGTGGGATTCTCTCTCTCTCTTTTTTTTTAATGATTTATTTGACAGAGAGACACAGTGAGAGAGGGAACACAAGTAGGGGGAGTGGGAGAGGGAGAAGTAGCCTTCTCACCAAACAAGGAGCCCAATGTGGAGCTCCATCCCAGGACCCTGGGATCATGACCCGAGCTGAAGGCAGAGCAGACGCTTAACCACTGAGCCACCCAGGTGAAGTACTGCAGGTGCCCCTGTACTGGGATTTTTTTTTTTTTTAAGTTGGTTTATTTTTTTGTTTGTTTGTTTTTTTAAAGATTTTTATTTATTTATTTGTCAGAGAGCGAGCGAGAGCGAGCACAGGCAGACAGAGTGGAAGGCAGAGTCAGAGGGAGAAGCAGGTTCCCCGCGGAGCAAGGAGCCCGATGTGGGACTCGATCCCAGGACGCTGGGATCATGACCTGAGCCGAAGGCAGCTGTTCAACCAACTGTGCCACCCAGGCGTCCCTGTACTGGGATTCTTAATCACTTCCTCTCCTTTTTGCTGTGACTACTTCTGCCATCATACACGTTGGGTTGGGTTCCAAAATTTTATTTATAAAACAAATACAAGAGTTTTATGAAGTCTATATTAATAGTACTGTGGAATCTAATGAGCATCTATATCCGCAGAGCTGAAAAAGCAGATATTTCATGTGTACCTTTCATTAAATGTGGTCCTCTCACAACACATCTTGAGATAGTTTTTTAAATAAGATTTTATTTATTTATTTGACAGAAAGACACGAGAGAGGGAATACTCCACAGGGAGAGTGTGGGAGGGAGAAGCAGGCTTCCCACTGATCTGGGGCCCTGACGTGGAGCTTACTTCCAGGACTCTGGGATCACAACCTAAGCCAAAGGTGGGATGTCCAATGACTGAGCCACCCAAGCGCCCCACATCTTGAGGTAGTTAGCACAACTATTATTTTCTTTAATTTTATAAATGAGGAAATGAGGTTAAGAATACAGAGTTAACCAGTGGCCAAGATTGGATTTGAGCCACGATTTCTGACTAAAAGTTTTATGTTCTTTTTACTATGATATGCTGCCTTTCAACTAGAATGCATTTGTCATAAGGCTGAAGGAACTACCGTGCTATTTAGCCTGGAGAATGGAAGACTTAGGTGGGCATTGTTTCTCTTGTAATTGAAGTAGTTGAAGGAATTTATTTTGTGTTGGTTTGGCAGATATTCTGGTAAATGGCAGTTCCAATTGCACTGATACTTAGCTGTATAAACTGCCCAAGAATTGAAGGAGCTGCCCCTTTCGAGTTACTACCTGGTAACAAAGGCTGCAGGATGTCAAGGGATGATGCCTGACCTGTTTTACCGAAGTCTTCTCTGCACTTGCTCCCATTCTTTGCACCCTCCCTCTGCATCCTTTATTGCCTGAGCACTTAGCTGTGCCTCCTCTCTTCTCTTTCTTGCATCTCTTTTCTTAACCACTCAGAGGCAGATTTTAAGTGTGAGATGGTCTTGTGTTTGATTGGTTCATTTTATCACATTTGGAGTATATCCTTGTGATAAGATTTAATGATAATTCTGTTCTTTTTGCTTCATTTTATCACATTTGGAATGTATCCTCTTTTTCTTTTTTTTTTAAAGATTTTATTTATTTATTTGACAGAGAGAGATTACAAGTAGGCAGAGAGGCAGGCAGAGAGAGAGGAGGAAGCAGACTCCCTGCTGAGCAGAGAGCCCGATGCAGGACTCGATCCCGATGCAGGACTCGATCCCAGGACCCTGAGATCATGACCTGAGCGGAAGGCAGCGGCCTAACCCACTGAGCCACCCAGGCGCCCCTGGAATGTATCCTCTTTTATTTTATTTTTTAAGATTTTATTTATTTATTTGACAGAGATCACAAGTAGCAGAGAGGCAGGCAGAGAGGGAGAGGAAGGGAAGTAGGCTTCCCACTGAGCAGAGAGCCCGATGTGGGGCTTGATCCCAGGACCCTGGGACCATGACCTGAGCCAGAGGCAGAGGCTTTAACCTACTGAGCCACCCAGGCGCCCAATTTTATTTTATTTCTTTTAAAGATTCTGTTTTGGGGTGGCTCCGTTGGTTAAGTGTCCCACTTGTGATTTTGCCTGAAGTCACACTCTCAGGGTCATGAAATCCTGCCCTCCATCAGTCTCTGTGTTCAGCTCCCTGTCCTTTCCCTGTCCCTCTCTTCCCAACTTGGGTATGCACACACACACTCTCTCAAAAAAAAAATTCTATTTTTAAGTAATATTTACACCCAGCATGGAGCTTGAAGCCACAACCCTAAGACCAAGGATCACATGCTCTACTGACAAAGCCAGGTAGGCACCCCTCCTTCCATATTATTTTCAATAAAATGACAGTAAAGTATGAATTTGGAATTTGGAATTTATTTTCTGATCCTATTCTTAGAGGAATTTTTTTTTTTTAACTGGAAATGAAAATTGAAGACGGTATACTAGGCTGGTAGGCTAAGGAGAGGTTTATTATGTAAGTATGAGATTCTCTAATGAAAGGCTAATTCAGTATTTACTTTCTCACTGAAGGTTAGCATTGTTGGAGATAAGCGCCCAAGGTTCTTACCTTATTTTGTTCCTAGTTGCATGTGATTGTGCAAAATTTTGCATAAAAAAAGCTTCATAGGTGCTGCGTTTGCCTGGCCAAAGGAGTTACCAAAGGAGTTATTGCAAATGCGCAGAGACTTGGAAAGCAGTGGTAAGTTCTGTGTTGACATGAGTGACTTCTGAGAAAGGATTATTAGGATTCTCAGTCACTGTACACCTCTGAAGGTGGTTTCAGAGATTAGTGAGGTCAAGAAGAAAAAGACCTGTCACCTCTCAGAAAGCTGATGAATTTTTGCATAGCAGTTAGTTTTGTCTTTTGTCAATAAAATTAAAAATTTTTTTTTTTGTCAAAAGCAATTTGTTCAGTGATTAAGTCTTGGGCCAGTCAGTGACAGTGAGACAGTCAGCTAAGAGAATTCTTCCTGCAGATGTACCATACAATGCTTTTTAAAATTAAACTGGTTATCCCACTGGTATCTGGAGCCTTTAGAGATGAACCATTGTGAATATCTGATAGGCAGCTAAGTGAGGTTAGTGTAGGAACTTCCCATTTCAGCTGATGTCTGATGATAAATCAGCCCTCCCAGGCCCCACTGGAAGGCTTTTGAAGAGTGAGAAGGAAGACCCAGCTACTTTGAAGGCAGTTCATTTGGTGTAGGGGCATCTCTGATTATTAGTTGTTCCAGAATCTGCCTCTTGATAACTTTTAGTGACTAGTGCTACTGCTTTCTGGATCTTTTCAAATTTTAAAATAGCCATTATTTTTTAAACAGTCTAATGAGTTGAAAGTTTCTCTTCTTGGACTTGTTTCTAGAGCCTTATATTAGCATTTTAATACTCCGATTTTCTAAGTCGGAGGTAAGATGCTATGACTTTTGTATGGGAATCTATTCTTCTTCTTCTTTTTTTTTAAGATTTTATTTTATTTTATTTTTTAAAGATTTTATTTATTTATTTATTTGGGAAAGAGAGAGAAAGAGAAGGGCAGTAAGAGAGAGCATGAGAGGAGGTCAGAGGGAGAAGCAAACTCCCCACGGAGCTGGGAGCCCGATGCGGGACTTGATCCCAGGACTCCCGCATCATAACCTGAGCTGAAGGCAGTTGCTCAACCACCCGAGCCACTCAGGTGTCCCTTTTTTTAAGATTTTATTTGTTTACTTGACAGAGATCACAAGTAGGCAGAGAGGCAGGCAGAGGGAGAGGGAGAAGCAAACTCCCTGCTGAGCAGAGAGCCCGATGCTGGGCTCTATCCCAGGACGCTGAGATTATGACCTGAGCCGAAGGCAGAGAGAAGCTTTAACCCACTGAGCCACCCAGGTGCCCCGGGAATCTATTATTCTTATTTTTTTATTTTTTTAAAGATTTTATTTATTTATTTGTCAAAGAGAGAGCGAGAGCGAGCACAAGCAGACAGAGTGGAAGGCAGAGTCAGAGGGAGAAGCAGGCTCCCTGCGGAGCAAGGAGCCTGATGTGGGACTTGATCCCAGGATGCTGGGATCATGACCTGAGCCAAAGGCAGCTGCTTAACCAACTGAGCCACCCAGGCGTCCCGGGAATCTATAATTCTTAATATCTGCTACTAGTAACCTTTTACTGAAATTCACAGTTTGCTAACATTTGTAGTAGTGTTGTGAAATTTTACTTTTTATTTATTTTATTATTACTTTTTAAGATTTTATTTATTTGTCAGAGAGAGCATAGGCAGAGGGAGAGGCAGGCTCCCCGCCAAGCAAGGAGCCTGATGTGGAATTTGATCCCAGGACCCTGGGATCATGACCCAAGCCGAAGGCAGACGCCTAACCGACTGAACCACCCAGGCTTCCCATGCGAAATTTTACTTTTTAAAAAATTGGAATGAAGAAGTAGAAAGAAACATATTTTACATGTTCTATTTTCTTTTTTATTTTTATTTTTATTATTATTATTTTTTATTTATTTTATTTGACAGACAGAGATCACAAGTAAGCAGAGAGGCAGGCAGAGAGAGAGAGAGAGAGAGAGAGGAGGAAGCAGGCTCCCCGCTGAGCAGAGAGCCCGATTCGGGACTCGATCCCAGGACCCTGAGATCATGACCTGAGCCGAAGGCAGCGGCTTTATCCACTGAGCCACCCAGGTGCCCCTCTATTTTCTTTTTTAAGATTACATATATTTGAGAGAGAGCACGCGCTCATGAGATTGGGGGGGGCACGGAAGGAGAGGGAGAAGCAGATTCCCTGCTGACCCTAGGGTCATGACCTGAGCCAAAGGCAGACACTCAGCTGAGCCACTCAGTAGCCCCTCTGTTTTCCTTAATATCTGAATGGAAATTCTGACGGGTGATTGAGCTCCATTGCTTGAACTTGCAATACATTACTCATGCCATGAAGAGGAACAGTGTAGTCCTAAATCGGCAACAGCAAAATCAGTGTAATTGAGTTACATGGTTTATCTCAGCATTCAAGAGTGTGCACCATGACATTTTGAACTCAGAAGGAAGTGCTTTCTCACTGTTTTTTCTTTTTCCTTCTTACATCCTTATCCTACCACTAATGAGTGAGCAGAAGGTCTCCATGTCTACAGTTACAGGGTATCTTATAATAGGAGTAAACTGTGTAACAGGTGGTTAACTGGCATGTCTAGAAAGAGTTTATTAGGATTTACTTATGACACACGTGTCCTTTTCAGCACTGATTCAGGCTGTTCACTTCATAGCTTTGATTCTTGTCTTTTTGGGGGGTTTGGTTCCCTCCTCTGTATAGTTATGGGCTGTGGCAGAGCTGGCAGAGCTGTAGAGGAGGGAATGCTATAAGCCATACCTGCTGTTTTTTCCAAGGCACATCCCACCATAATTAAATGTCTCTGAACATCGAGCAATCTGGAGGCCCTCAGTACTCTCACTGTACAGGCCACCCCTTGAGAAAAAGAAAGACAATCCAGGGAGTTACCCAGTTGTGGTGGACTGGTGTGGGCTTTGGAGTCAGACCTTGGACTTGATAATCATATCCATCTCCTTAGATGAAGGAGGATTGAATGAAATGAAGTGTGAGAAATTTCTAGTGTAGTGCTTGGCTACACTGGTTGGCCCACAGGTTTTACTTTTCCTTCTTTCCCTCTTGCTAGTAAGGTTTCAGAGGAATGGGAGAGTGGTAGAGTTTGATCATCAGGTCATCAGTTTCTGCCAGGCAGCAGGGGGACTGCAGAAGGAGGTACAGGTAAGCAATGAGGCCTTATGCCTCCTTCTCATATTTCATTCTGGGAGATCAGAGAAAGCCCTTCTTTGAGCTATCTGTCCTTTAGCAGGAAATGTGGACGGAAACCCAGAGGAGTATTAGGCCTGTGGCAGAGACATTCCCTTCCTGTCAGCGAATTCTGTTGAGTTGGCTTTTTCAGCTCAACAGAATGTCTGTGCAGATATGGCCCTGTGTATGGTAAGGTACAAAAAAATGGAGATCTTCTCTTCCTCCCAGGCTTAAACCA
Organism: Mustela putorius furo; assembly: GCF_011764305.1. Taxonomy (NCBI): domain Eukaryota; kingdom Metazoa; phylum Chordata; class Mammalia; order Carnivora; family Mustelidae; genus Mustela; species Mustela putorius. The sequence goes on from NW_025422010.1 coordinate 1,820,473, forward strand.
ATCCCTGTACACCAAGGTTTCTGAGTCTTGGCACTATTGATGTTTTGGGTCATACAGTTCTTTTTCACTGTAGGATGTTTTGACTATCCCTGACCTCTACCACTCGATGTTAGTAGCACCTCTACCCCCATCGTCATAAACAGAAATGTCTGCAAACAGTGCCAGTGGTCTCCAAGTGGGCAAAACTGCCCACTATTGAGACCATGACTTTAAAAGGAAAAAGGACTTCACAGTATTTTAAAATTAATTTTCATTTTATCGAACCAGTGAAATGCTTGTTGAAAAAGATTTCACTTTTTTTTTTTTTTTTTTTTTTTTTTTTTTTTTAAAGATTTTATTTATTTGTCAGAGAGAGGGAAAGAGAGCGAGCACAGGCAGACAGAATGGCAGGCAGAGGCAGAGGGAGAAGCAGGCTCCCTGCCAAGCAAGGAGCCCGATGTGGGACTCGATCCCAGGACGCTGGGATCATGACCTGAGCCGAAGGCAGCTGCTTAACCAACTGAGCCACCCAGGCGTCCCAAGATTTCACTTTTATTAAATCAAATTCAAATCTTTTTTTTTTAAAGGGGGCACGGGGAGGGGGGAGAGGGAGATGGGGGAGAGAGAGACTTTTTTTTTAAAGATTTTATTTATTTATTTGACAGAGAGAGAGATCACAAGTAGGCAGAGAGAGAGAGATGAGGAGAAGCAGGCTCCCTGCTGAGCAGAGAGCCCGATGCGGGACTCGATCCCAGGCCTCTGGGATCATGACCCGAGCCGAAGGCAGAGGCTAACTCACTGAGCCACCCAGGCGCCCCGAGAGAAAGACTCTTTTTTTTTTTTTTTTTTTAAGATTTTATTTATTTATTTGTCAGAGAGAGAGCGAGCGAAAGCAATCACAGGCAGACAGAGTGGAAGGCAGAGTCAGAGGGAGAAGCAGGCTCCCCGTGGAGCAAGGAGCCCGATGTGGGACTCGATCCCAGGACGCTGGGATCATGACCTGAGCCGAAGGCAGCTGCTTAACCAACTGAGCCACCCAGGCATCCCGAGAGAGACTCTTAAGTAGTCGCCACAGCCATCATGGAGCTGGATGCAGGGCTCATTTCTACAACCCTGAGAACATGACTGGAGCGGAAATCAAGAGTCACCTGCTTGACTGACTGAGCCACCCAGGTGCCCCATTTGATCTATTTTAACTTGTTTAGTTTAGAAGGACTTCCTTTATGCTGTTGACAAAATAATTCTCTAATCTAAATTTTTGGCATTTTGGTTGAACAATTGGGAACTTTTTTACTATTTTATTTTAATGAGTTTTTCAGTGTAATTTATTTACAACAAAATGCTTCCATTTTATTTTTTTTTTTTTTATTTTTTTTTTATTTTTTTAAAGATTTTATTTATTTATTTGACAGAGAGAAATCACAAGTAGATGGAGAGGCAGGCAGAGAGAGAGAGAGAGGGAAGCAGGCTCCCTGCTGAGCAGAGAGCCCGATGCGGGCCTCGATCCCAGGACCCTGAGATCATGACCTGAGCTGAAGGCAGCGGCTTAACCCACTGAGCCACCCAGGCACCCAAAATGCTTCCATTTTAAATGTACAGTGTAATGGGGTTTGAAAATGTATATGGCCATATAAGCAGCACCTCTGTCCAATTACAGAATATTTCCATAACCCCCAAAAGTTCTCTTACATCTTGTTCAACTAATTTCCCCTTCTTCCCTAAGCAACCACTGATCTGCTCTCGGTCACTATAGAAAAGTTTGCATTTTGTAGAACTTCGTGTAAATAGAATGTATCAGGCTTCTTTCTTCTTTTCCTTTTTAAGCTTTATTTATTACTTGAAAGAGAGCAAAGGAGAGGGGCAGAGGGAGAGGGAGAGAGAAAGAATCTTCAGCAGACTCCGTGAGTGGGGAGCCCAGTGTGGCCTCAGTCTCATGATCCTAAGGTCACAACCTGAGCTGAAATCAAGAGTCAGGTGCTTGAAAGGCTGAGCCACCCAGGTGCCCCTCAGGCTTCTTTCATTTATCATAATGCTTTTGAGACTCATCTGTGCCGTTCCATGTTATCAGTGGATTTTCCCTTTTCTTGCTGGGTTTTATTTCATTATATAGCTATACCATAGTTTGTCCATTTCCTTGTTGATGGGCATTTGGGTTGTTTCTGGTTTGGGGGTATTGTATGTATTTTTAAAAAGCTGCTATGAGGAGCGCCTGGGTGGCTCAGTGGGTTAAGCCTCTGCCTTTGGCTCAGGTCATGATCTCAGGTTCCTGAGAATCGAGCCCCATATCAGGCTCTCTGCTTGGCAGGGAGCCTGCTTCTTCCTCTCTCTCTCTCTCTGCTGCCTCTCTGCCTACTTGTGATCTCTGTCTGTCAAATAAATAAATAAAAATCTTAAAAAAAAAAAGCTGCTATGAACATCTATGTATGTCTTTGTGTGCATATGTTTTAATTTCTTTTGGATAAATACCTGGGGCTGAATTACTGGATAATAACGGTATGTGTTTAAATTTATGAGAAACTGCTAGAATGTTTTCCAAAGTAGCAGTATTGTTTTATACTTCTAGCAGCAGTGTGTGAGAGTTCCAGGTGTTCATGTCCTCACTGACACGTAGTCTCGTTCATTTCTTTTTCTAGTGAATTTTATTTTATTTTAAATTTTATTTATTTACTTATTTATTTTTAAGCTCTACACCCAGTGTGGGGCTTGAACTCAGAACCTTGAATCAAGAGTTGCATGTTCTGGGGGGCGCCTGCGTGGTTCAGTGAGTTAAAGCCTCTGCGTTTGGCTCAGGTCATGATCTCAGGGTCCTGGGATCGAGCCCCGCATCGGGCTCTGCTTAGCAGGGAGCCTGCTTCCTCCTCTCTCTCTGCCTACTTGTGGTCTCTGTCAAATAAATAATAAAATCTTAAAAAGTTGCATGTTATGACTGAGCCAGCCAGGTGGCCCGTTAAGCTTACTTTTTAAAAAGATTTTATTTAGTGGCGCCTGGGTGGCTCAGTGGGTTGGGCCTCTGCCTTCTGCTTGGGTCATGGTCTCGGAGTCCCGTGATCCAGCCCCGCGTCGGGCTCTCTGCTCAGTGGGGAGCCTGCTTTGCCCCCCCTCTCTCTGTCTGCCTCTCTGCCTACTTGTGATCTCTGTGTGTCAAATAGATAAGTAAAATCTTTTTTTTTTTTTTTTTTTAAGATTTTATTTATTTATTTGTAAGAGAGAGAGTGAGAGCGAGCACAGGCAGACAGAGTGGCAGGCAGAGTCAGAGGGAGAAGCAGGCTCCCTGCGGAGCAAGGAGCCCGATGTGGGACTCGATCCCAGGATGCTGGGATCATGACCCGAGCCGAAGGCAGCTGCCTAACCAACTGAGCCACCCAGGCGTCCCTAGATAAGTAAAATCTTAAAAAAAAAAAAAAAAAAGGTTTTATTTAGGGGCGCCTGGGTGGCTCAGCGGGTTAAGCCTCTGCCTTCGGCTGAGGTCATGATTCAGGGTCCTGGGATCGAGCGCCACATCGGGCTCTCTGCTCGGCAGGGAGCCTGCTACCCCCTCTCTCTCTGCCTGCCTCTCTGCCTACTTGTGATCTCTGTCTGTGTCAAACAAATAAATAAAATCTTAAAGAAGAAAAAAAAGGTTTTATTTATTTGAGAATTAAAGAGAGCATGAGTGTGGGGCAGGATACAGAGGGAGAGAGGGACAAGCAGACTCCACATGAGCAGGGAGCCTAACACTGGTGCTTGATCCCAGGCCCCTGGAATCAGGACCTGAGCCAGAGGCAGACACTTAACCAACTGAGCCACCCAGGTGTCCCCCCACCTTTTAAGCTTATTTTTAGGAGTGCCTGGGTGGCTCAGTTGTTGGGTATCTGCCTTCGGCTCGGGTCCTAATTCTGGTGTCCTGGGATTAAGCCCATGTGTCGGGCTCCCTGTGTTTATTCCTCTCCAGCTCCTCCATGCTTGTGTTACCTCTCTTGCTATCTCTCTCATAAATAAATATCTTTTTTAAAAAATAAGCTTATTTGTAAAGGATTTTTTACACTGTTAGATTTGAATGGTGAAATGCCAAGAAAATATTTCATTTTGTATTTTGGGTCAGAGTTCATTATAAATGTAAAAATAGATTAGTGTTTTTAATGGCCAACAGTTTATTTTATGAATATAGCATTGTACTGTTGGGTAACTGCCCGCCAAAACTCTGAGCATAAAGCTGTGGCTTGAAGGGATCCTGAATAAACTTTTTCTTTTAGAAAATATTCACAAACCTTGGCTGAGGAGGGAATGGCCAGAGGAGACTCAAAATTTCTTGCATTCTGGGAGTTTGAACTTCGGGAACCAATTTGTTTTGGACTAAATCTGGAAAAATAATTTGTGTACTATAGCCAAAATTCTTTTAGGCTGTTCTTTTCCAGCCTTGTCACTAGTCTGGAATGTTAAGTATTGTCAGTTTAACGGCCTTTCAGCAGCTTATATTAAAAAAGAGCTCCAGAAATGGATCTGAAGAGGTCTTGGTATAACATTAGGTTTTTGAAAAGAGAGAGAGAGAAGCAAACCAAGAGCAAAGGCTTGACTACAGAGAACAAACTGATGGTTACCAGAGGGAAGGTGGGGGGTGGGGAGATGGGTTCAATAGGTGATGGGGATTAAGGAGTGCACTTGTGATGAGCACTGGGTCGTGTATCGAAGTGTAGAATCACTGTGCTGTACACCTGAAACTAATATTACACTGTATGTTAACTAACTGGAATTCAAATAAAACTTAAACCAAAAAAAATAGGTGTTTCTCTGTTATTATTTAGAAAGCAGTAAGAAGACATGGTTCTAATTCTGAAAAATCCAGGAAGCCTCTAATTTCTAAAGATTTCCTTGTGTTCAATCTTGTAGAATAATAGAAATCATAAATTCATACTAGTGGACTTCTTTCTGGCCAAAACCAAACGGACATGGAGTTGTGCTTTTGAATTTTTTTGCTGATAATTAACTCCTTTTCTTAGCATCCTGTCTATCAGTAGCTATAGTTTAGTGGAAAGAGCACACATTTTGGGCAAGCTGTTTACCTCCCTAACCCCAGTTTCTTCCTCCTTTCCAGCCACGTAGGGTGAGGATGAGAATCAGGTGTGCTGATGCAGCACTGGCCTTTCTTGCTGATGGTCTCCAGGCAGCTTGCTTTTAATTTAAACAACAACCCCACCACCAGCAAAGTGTCTCTACCTCCTCAGGACTGTCTCCCCTTAACAAAGCCCAAGTTTTGAAAAGGTCTTTATCCTTCATCTCCTGCTTAGTTTTTTATCACATTCCACTGCAGTCTGACTTGGCCCCTGACCTTCCTCTTGGGGTTGTGAGCCCCACTCGCTGTCAGCTTCTTAGTGCTAACTTCAGTATCCACTTGGGCATGGTTGGTCAGTGTGGCTTTTCTCCTGTTGATACTCCCTTCACAGAACGTGACCGGATGGAAAGGAGGAAGCTGGGAGGGAAAGTGGGAAATCAGAGGGGTAGCTGTTTTTTCCCTTCATCTGTGACCATGGGCGTGCTTAAGAGGGGTACACCGCTAGGGTTAAGGAAAGGACACTGGGGCGAAGTTCCTTCCTTCTCAGGGCTGCAGGTGGAAGTGGAGAAGAGATGGATCTGAATGCCCCCTTTCCCTCTCAGTAAGTCATAATGTGGATCACTGATTTCTGGAAACCATACCATAACAAGACAAACTACCATATTAAATGTGCACATTAGTTGATAATCACACCCTGATTTTAGGCATGAATTAAAATCAGTGTCAGGGCACCTGGCTGGCTCAGTCAGAAGACCATATGACTCTTGATTGTGAGGTCGTGAATTTGAACCCCACGTTGGGTGTAGAGATTACATAAATAAATAAACTTTAAAAAATCGGTATTAAAAATGAGAAGGTATTGTGTTACAATAAAAATAAGCGTTTGAAAATTGTCACTAAGCATAGTAATTGAAGGCTAGCTGTTAGTTAGTAATCATTGAAGTATTTTGAGCGGTAGTGGACTTTTTATATGTGGATCCAGACTACGCAGAAAGTTGTATGTCCAAAACCATTTCACCTTGGCTTCTCTCCTTCCTCTCCCTGTTTCATGCATCTTGCATACACGCCCACTTGCATGTGTGCAGGGTTTTGACATGACAGGGCTCACACTTTTCCTCTGAGTAAGCCTTGACTTTTTCAATGGAGTCTCACTCCGAGTTTTTAAAATGTTTACATTTAAATGCATTTTTCTGATTGTGTGTCATAATTCACAAAAGAAGGGTTAGAAACATGTATGTGTTGAGGAATTCACTATTAGATCAGTCGACTGCATTAGGATTTATCTAATTAAAACATTTCTTACTTCATTTCTTCAGCGTTCTGTTTGGTTTTTGTAGCCCACATGCTTTATCAGATTGGTTTTTTGGTTTTGATTGGTTTAGTAACCTGTAGTTACTGACTCCAGTGTAGCTAGTTTCCTGATTTTCAGTTTTACCTTGACTATGTGATTCCTTCTCCTCTGTGTTTTAAGTCTGTTCTTACTTTACATTTTAATATAATCCCTACATATTTCATATATGGAGTTTGTGAAATAAGAGAGAAATGTATCTATATCATTTGGGCTGAAACCCTTTTTGGATTTTTAGTGGCATGTTGATAGGCACAAAAATGTCATACCTAATCAACAGTTTCCTTTTTAAAAGTAGTTTTGATTCCTGGTTCTGAATGGTATAAATTATGAAATGGAATTTTTGAATTTCTGAAAGATCCTGATCCATGCTCCTTGCCTAATAAACAAGGCCCACAGAGTTAGCATGACTTATCAAGGTCATGCAGACTTGTCAGGCTTGCAACCACAATCCAGGTCTCTTGATAATCACTCCAGTGAGCTCCTTACCATATATTTTCAGTATTTCCTGATATATAATTTTCAGTGGGAAAGAACCAGAAGCAAGTGTTGTTTGTTGACATCTGTGTGCAGTAGTATATAATTTAATCTAAGTAGTGAGTATAAACAGTCTTTAGTCATTCCTTATAAAGGGTTTCTCTTTCAAAGTGTCTTTTGAATTACTGCTTTTATTTTAATAAGGCCATTAGTCATACTTGGGGCATGCAGAGTGTTCTTTCTCTACGTTATGATAGCCCACATTTATCCCATCTTTACTGTGGGCTCTCACCCTGCTAAGCCGTTTAGGTTCATTACCTTAATCCTCTCAACATCCTTATCAGGGAGGTAGCATTAGCAGCCCATTTTACTTATGAGGAAACTGAGATTCCAGAGAGGTCGAGTAACTTGCCCAAGGTTACATATTTCTTTGTACAAGGTAGGGCAGTCTCCAGGATACTGGTTGTTTTAAAGGAGCACAGTAGATTTAAAAATATCAATTAAATAACAGTTAAATTTAAATCATTTTAAATAGCAATACATTTTGCATAACAGAAGGAAAAAGAGGTTCTAATGGAGGTGAATAGGAGGCATTCAGAGGAAAAAGTAGTCACCTAAAGTAGTGACCCTGTCAAGATCCTGGTGTGTGGGGCACCTGGGTGGCTCAGTGGGTTAAAGCCTCTGCCTTCGGCTCAGGTCATGTTCTCAGGGTCTTGGGATCGAGTCCCGAGTCGGGCTCCCTGCTCAGTGGGGAGCCTGCTTCCTCCTCTCTCTCTCTGCCTGCCTCTCTGCCTACTTGTGATCTCTGTCTGTCAAATAAATAAATAAAATCTTTAAAAAAAAAAAAAGATCCTGTTGTGACTTGATATACCTGGGTGGTTCAATTGCCTTCAGCTCAGGTCCTGATCCCAGGGTCTGGGGATGGAGCCTGCATTGGGCTCCCTGCTCAGTGGGGAGCCTGTTTCTCCCACTGCCTCTGTGACACCCCCTACTTGTGCTCTCTTGCGCCCTCCATCTCTCTCTGTTAAATAAATAAAATCTTTTTTAAAAATCCTGGTGTGACTGTAGGAGGAAGAGATGGGGATGCCCCTGTAGTTGCTATCAGGTTCCTGTCCCACATGCTGCCAGGGCTGAAGGTGCTTCTTGATGAGGTTGGGGCCTTAGCTCTCTGACAGTTCCCAAGATACTGTGTTCTCTGTGCAGGGTAGCTCCTTCTTGATGCAGTATCCTGACAGGAAAGACAAATTTTCCAAGTCCTTTTGGGATTATTTTTGAAACTTGATTGATGTGCTCCCTATAGGTGGGTAGTTGGTGAGGATGGAGTTTCTGAGTCACTGAGATAAATTGCCATCCCTGATCTTGGCTTGTTGCACATTTTTTTTCCCGTTCCCAACCTTTGCGTGTTGGAAAGGTGAATTCCCCTGGAATGAGTGTATCAGGATTTTTGTTCTTTTTCATTGTCTATACAGGTTATTTTGTCAGGACCTCTTCATTTAGGTTTTATCAGCTCCTCTTATAGGAGAGAAAACAGAGTTGCAAAGATAGAAAGTGATTAAGAGTCTGTCCACAGTCACACAGCTTGTATGGCAAAGCTGGAGCTTGAACCCAGCTCTCCTGATTTTAGTTCAGTACTCTGCTGCTGTTTGAGACCTGGAGGGAAACTTGTCTTTGCTCTGACCTATGTAACATTGTCATCAGTTCTGTGAATTTTGCTAAAGTAGAAGGTTTTGGGAGTCAAAAGCTACCTTTGAAATTCCTTAGAATCCAACCTGCTTGTGTTGTAGTTGAGGATCCTGAATGGACATGGGACTTAGCTTAAAGACAGTACTTGTTTGAGGGAAAACTCTGGGTTTTAAATCAAAGTCAGAATTTTAAGATATCCTAAAGGCTTTGAGCTGAACGACCAAATGAAAATTTTAGCAGAGTGTAAATTCTTTTCTGAATATAAATTACACAGCTATGAAAAGGAGAACAGTGAGGTGTTTACAGTTTCTTCAACATTTCCATGTGTTTGAAAATTTCTGTAGTAAAATGTTGGCAGGTGGTAGGGGAGAGAAAAAACAGCTTAGGGGCCGTTTGCATTAAAAAGACATGTGAGGGGCGCATGGGTGGCTCCCCTTGTTGGGTGTCTGCCTTAGGTTTGGGTCGTGATTCCGGAGTACTGGGGTCGAGTCCCATGTCGGGCTCTCTGCTTGGCTGGAAGCCTGCTTCTCCCTCTCCCTCTCCCACTCCCCCTGCTTGTGTTCCTTCTCTCGCTGTCTCTCTGTCAAATAAATAAATAAAATCTTAAAAAAAAAAAAAAAAGATGTGAAAACATGTGAGTATTAGGTAACCATGAACTCAGTGTGTGCTTCTGGTAGCTCGTAGAAAAGCAGCTTTTCTTTTGATTAAGTTAAGAGCTTCAGTGTCTACATCAAGAGAAGTAATAGTCACACTGAGCTCTGCTTGCCAGATCAAATCTGTGTAGCATCGGTGCCCAGTTCCAAGGGCCCATGCATCATGTTGCCAATAGAGGCAGATGGTGTGGAATCTGGAGGCGTGGCTGGAGATTCATGGGGGTTGATGTGGAAGAAAGGCAGGCATAGTGTAGCACTGTGGTGGTGTTCAGATCCTGGGAGAGGGGCGGTATTAGAGTAGTACTTTTTTTTTTTTTTAAGATTTTATTTATTTGTGAGAGAGAGCACTGGGGAGAGGAGCAGAGGGAGAGGGATAAGCAGACTCTGCACTGAGCATGGAGCATTGACCATGGAGCCCAGTGCTGGGCTTGATCTCACAACCCTGAGACCATGATCTGAGAGGAAACCAACTGAGTCATCCAGGCGCCCCAAGAGTGGTACTTTTGAATGGAGAGCTTAGAGTGAGGTCAGAGGAAGAGAGTTAGAGGGAAGGAGATTCCGATCAGGGTTTCTCATGCCTGAGCTCGGCCAGCATGTTATGCCGCTTCAGCTTATCCACACCAGCACCAGGTTCCTCTTTAGGATTTGTAAATCCTCATTAGGGCTGCACTGACTTTAGTCTGTCTGTAGTTTGCCATCCTGTTTTGGACAAAGGCCAGAGCTTGACTGGCCTGCTGGGCCCTTTCCCATTTCTGTATTCTAGTCAGACCCAAGTTCTTGGAGTCCTTCAAGTGAGCCCATGCTTTCTCATAACTCTCTGAGGTGTACCTCTCACCTGGTTCCTGAGAGACAGAACCGAGGACTAGCTCTTTCTACTGCCATTGTACCTTGTATATCTGTTTACCTTGTTTTATCAGCAGAATTTAAGAAGGATGGCATCCTCTTCACTGTTTATGTATCTTGATTCTCCCACTAAACTCTGAGCTCCTTGAAAGTAGGTATTTTTGTCTTAATTATCTTTATGTGTCCATGTATTTATTTATGCCTTGTCTGACTAGTTCCTAGAGAACTGGCATTTTCCATGGCACAAAGTATTGAGTGAATGTTGAGTAAATAATGACTTGCTTCAGAACTTTTTAGTAGTCAGTTTCCTTCAACAGTAGATGTTTGTAACTAGAAGATTTTTTTGTTAGTGATGTTGCATGCAGGATTTCCTATAAAATGGCCTCCAAAATGTTTACCATTTTTAAGAGTCTGTGGTTTGATTTTTTTTTTTTTTTTCAAGTAATCTCTACACCCAACATGGGGCTTGAACTCACGACCCTGAGACCAAGAGTTGAATGCTCTATCAGCTGAGCCAGCCAGGTGCCCGTGGCTTGACTTTTAAGTAGTTTTTTCTCTACCGTATCTGTCAGGTAAGAGATGGCCCTTTATTTGTTTTCTTCAGTAGGTTTTAATTATGTGTTCTCCTTGTAGATGAATAGGAAACTCAAGCTTCCTGTGTGGCTGTGGATGTGTAATTAGCTTTGGGCAGGGCTCCTGGAACTTTAAATCCTGTCCTGGGGAGTCCAAGTACAAGGACATCCTGGTGAGAGTTCTGGCCACCCAGACTGCAGCCTTCTTCTTCTTTTTTTTTTTTTTTTAATTTATTTTAAAGATTTTTATTTATTTATTTAACAGATAGAGATCACAAGTAGGCAGAGAAGCTGGCAGAGAGAGAGGAGGAAGCAGGCTCCCAGCTGAGCAGAGAGCCCGATGTGGGCCTCGATCCCAGGACCCTGGGATCATGACCTGAGCCGAAGGCAGAGGCTTTAACCCACTGAGCCACCCAGGTGCCCTGCAGCCTTCTTAATGCAGGGTTATTTCTGTAAAAGGAGGGCAGCTGTGCTTCTGCCTGCCATGCCTAACAAATAATTATTTTAAATGAAAAAGTAGCAGGTATCTATAAATTAATGTGATTATAGCTGAGAATTTTATTTTTACAGCTGTAACTTAATATATGCTGATTTAGAACTGGTGATAAATTTTGTGCTCTAAAAAAGATAGATTTTATATTAAATAACATGACAGGGGCGCCTGGGTGGCTCAGTGGGTTGAGCCTCTGCCTTCAACCTGATCTCCAGGTCCTGGGATCAAGCCCTGCATCGGGCTCTCTTCTCAGCAGGGAGCCTACTTCTCCCTCTCTGCCTGCCTCTCTGCCTACCTGTGATCTCTCTCTCTCTGTCAAATAAATAAATAAAATCTTTAAAAAAAAAAAAAGAATATCAGCACTGATCCAAAGGACAGATTGATAAATCTAGAAGTTGCACAGTGTAGTTTTAGTGTTGTTACATTTTGTTCATATCTTGTGAAATATTTGTTGAGATGAAAACTACACATGCCTGATGAAGTTCTTATGTGTGGTTGCACTGGGGGCCATATGGAGCAGTGGGCAGGGTATGGACTTTGGATTCATGCTGCTGTCACTAAAGAATGCTGAGTCAGGGAGAGTGAGTTACATTCTTTGAGCCTCTGTCAATGCCTGTATGGGCTCTTGTGAGGATTCATTGAACTTTTACCAGGTACCGCAGAGCTGGGAAATGATGCCTTCCCCATGGGAGGAGCTCAAGGCCTTCAGTGCCTTTCCCTATTTTGGGTGCAGTGCATCAGTTTTGATGTTTTTAAGAAATATTACTTGAGAAATATATCTGACATACTTCATGGATTTATTGTAGTTTGAGATTATTCTTAGTATTTATGGAGGCAGGATCCATACTGTTATTGTGAGAACTACTTTTTATTCCTCCTAAACCTTGACTTCTCTGGACTAGAGGTAGATTTTTTTTTTTTTAAAGATTTTATTTATTTATTTGACAGACAGAGATCACAAGTAGGCAGAGAGGCAGGCAGAGAGGAGGAAGCAGGCTCCCCGCAGAGCAGAGAGCCCGATGTGGGGCTCGATCCCAGGACCTGAGATCATGACCTGAGCCGAAGGCAGCAGCTTAACCCACTGAGCCACCCAGGTGCCCCCCCCTCTTTTTAAATATTTCATTTATTTGACAGAGAGGGACCAAAAGAGAAGGAACACAAGCTGCGGGTGTGGGAGAGGGAGAAGCAGGGTTCCTGCCGAGCAGGGAGCCCCATGTGGGGGTCAATCCCAGGACCTTGGGATCACCCAGGCGTCCCTGGACTAGAGGTAGTGATGGTGCTGATGACAGCTCTGAGCAGGACTGGGGAAGAAATAGTAGTAACTTTCAACACATACCCTTTTCAACTTTCTTTTCCTTTTTAAAATTTTATTTATTTATTTGTTAGAGCCCAAGCAGGGGAAGTGGCAGGCAGAGGGAGAACCAGGCTCCCCACAGAGCAGGGAGTGGGATGCAGGACTCAATCTCAGGACCCCAGGATCGTGATCTGAGCTGAACACGAATGCCCAACTGACCCAGGTGTCCTTTTTTTTTTTTTTTCCTTTCATTTTCAGGCACTTGAAGTGCTATGAACTGTGCTGGTCCTTTCCCTCCCCTCTGTAATCTCTTCCATGCCCAGGGGACTCTAGAGACTCTCTAGGCAGGGTTATCGATTCCTCCTTATTAACCAGGTAGGGGCCAAGATCTGGTGAATTAGCATCTGTTTATGAGGATCTTTGCCCTTTGATAGGGGTCATTTTAGAAAATCATGGAAGCTGGGGTTCCTGGGTGGCTCAGTCAGTTAAGTGTCTGCCTTTGGCGTAGGTCATGAACCCAGGGTTCTGGGATAGAGCCCTGCATCTGTCTCCCTGCTCAGTGGGGAGCCTGCTGCTCTTCCTCCCTCTGCCTGCTGCTCCTCCTGCTTATGCCCTTGCGCTCGCTCTCTGTCAAATGAATAAGTAAAATCTTTAAAAAAAAAACCAAAAGAAATCATGAAAGCTTTTTTTGTTGTCTCAATGTTTGGTGGTTGCTGTTGCAATTTAGTACGTAAGGGCCATGGAATTCTAGATTAAATGAAGCGTCAGTTCTGCAAAATCAAAATTTTTCCTGTGACCTGCCACAACTTTGGAATATCTTGTTGAATAATTTACGTAGATAGAAAAAAACTGTTTATGGCTGAGCCTAGAATCAATTCCATTTTACACAAAGAAGGCATTTTTTAAGTGTAGTTTTGGTATAGATGGAATTTTCCAGGAATGCAGTTACTGTAGACATTGAGGAGAAATTGTTTTGTTTTCAGCTTTACCAAGGGTATTAGTCAGGGTTCTCCAGAGGAACAGACCAGTAGGATCTACACAAACACACAGAAGCAAGTAAGCACACAAAGAGAATGATTATAAGGAGTTGGCTCACATGATCATGGAAGCTGAATTAGTACCAGAATTTGTAGTCAGGAAGCTCGAGACCCAGGAGAGCCAATAATGCAAGTTCCAGTCTGAATCTGAAGGCCTGAGAACCAGGAGAGCTAACTAACTGATGGTGTAAATTCCGGTCTGAAAGTTGGTGGGACCGAGACCCAAGAAAAACCAGTTTTTCAGATGGAGTCCAAAGATGGGAAAAAACCAACATCCCAACTCAAGGAGTCAGGAATCCCTGTGAATTCAAATGTTTATCTCATTCGGAAACATTCTCATGAAAAAAACTGAGAAACAAAACAAAACAGATCTTTAAAAAGAAAATGAAACATCCTCACACTCAGAATAATTTAGCCAGATATCTTTGCACTTCATGGCTCAGTCAAGTTGGCATATAAAATTAACCATCACAATAAGAGAGATTCATCCTTTAAGAAAAACATGTTGTTGATAGCATGTATGATAGATGGCATGGGATCTGAGTTGCAGTACTACCAAGTGCCCAAGTCAAGACTATCTGTAGTAAGATTCATAGTGATTTAACTTAGAGGTGTGGATTTCTTACTGTTTTGTTCCTCAGATAGTCTTGCTTGAAAATTCACATATTGAAATTCACATCTATTTTATTACAATTTACTTTTATTTTTTATGTTTTAGTTGCCACATAGATATTTTTAGAAAGTATCTGTGTATATATAATAAAATAAATAGGTTAGCTTTGGATTCCAATTTAGTAGTAAAGTTGTGTTTACGTATTTCTTGGAGAAAGGGAGCTTTGGGTCCAGTGTTGGTGAGGGTGAGTGAGTGGTCTAAAATCTAAGATCTCAAGCTGCCAGTGTCTTGGACCAGTGTTTCTTAGCATTTCTAAGCTTTTGGCTGTGCTGCTTGTCTTCTCTCTGATCTTTGCAAAACTGTAGTCCTTTTCTTTATTTTATCAGGTATTTTATAATGTTCGGATCTACTTTCTTGAAGTCCTTGTTTTGATGTTCATTAGGTTTTTTTTTTTTTTTTTAAGATTTTATTTTTAAGTAATCTGTACACCTAACTTGGGGCTCGAACTCACAACCCTGACATCAGGAGTCGCATGCTCTCCCAACTGAGCAACCTAGGCTCCCAGGTGTTTTTTATTTTTGTTTTTGTAACCACTTTATTGAGATATAATTCATCTGTTGCACAATTCACCCATTTTATAGTGTAAAATTCAGTGGTTTTCAGTATATTCACAACCATTATCACAATCTGATTCCAAATTTTTTTTTTAAAGATTTTATTTATTCATTTGACATAGATCACAAGTAGGCAGAGAGGCAGGCAAAGAGAGAGGAAGGGAAGCAGGCTCCCTGTGGAGCAGAGACCCTGATGTGGGGCTTGATCCCAGGACCCTGAGATCATGGCCTGAGCTGAAGGCAAATTGTAATAAAATAGATGTGAATTTAACCCACTGAGCCACCCAGGTGCCCCTGATTCCAAGTGTTTTATCCCAAAAAAGAAACCCTGTGTCCATTAGCAGTCAGTATCCATTCCTGCTACCCTAATCTTTGACAACCTCTAATTTACTTTTGTCTCTTTGAATTTGCATATTCTGGACAGTTGTTATGACCGGAATCATACAATACATGATTCTTTGTGTGTGGTGTCTTTTATCTGGTATAATGTTTTCAGGGTTGTACTATGTATTGGTAGTTCATTTCTTTTTTATGCCCAAATAATATTCCATTGGATGGATATAGCACATTTTGTTTATCCATTCATTGGTTGATAGATATTTGGAATTGAAACAAAAAGTTACTTTGTATGCAGATGGTATGTAAACAGAACTATGTGATAGTAATATGTATCCCATAAATAACAAATACATGTTGATAAGTAAAAATTTACAGGCTAACAATTCCGTGATAGTTTAATTTGGGAGCAGTTTTTTTCCCCCCAAAGATTTTATTTATTTATTTATTTGACAGACAGAGATCACAAGTAGGTGGAGAAGTGGGCACAGAGAAAGGAGTGGAAGCAGACTTCTGCTGAGCAAGGAGCTGGATGGGGGGGATTGATCCCAGGACCCCGGGATCAGGACCCGACCTGAAGGCAGAGCTTTAACCCACTGAGCCCACCCTGGTGCCCCTAATTTGGGAGAATTTTTTGAGATGGTTTGGGTTGTTTCCAGTTTGTGGCTATTATGAATAATGTGTCTGTGGACATTTGTACATAAATTTGTGGATGAATGCTTTTATTTCTCTTGCGTATAAATCCAGGAGTAGACATGCTGGATCATATGGTAACTGTCTTTAAGCATTTGAGGAACTGCTAGACTGTTTTCCAACGTGGCTGCACTATTTTATATTCTTTCCAGCTTCATGTGAGGATTTTAATTACTGCACATCCTTTACAACATTTGTTACCATTTTTTTTTTTTTTTAGATTTTTAAAAAGGTAATCTCTACAACCAGTGTGGGGCTTGAATTTATAATCCCAAGATCAAGAGTTGAATGCTCCACCTACTGCACCAGCCAGGTGCCCCTCTATCTTTTTGATTATAGCCATCCTAGTGGGTGGAAAGTGGTAGTTCCTTAGGTTTTACGTGGTAACAGCAAGAAAGGGACAGTCTGTTACATTGTCTAGTATGGTAGCTACCATGAACCTTTACGTTTAAATTGGTTAAAATTAAATAAAAATAAAAATGCATTTCCTCAGTCATACCAGCTACATTTTAAGTGCTCAGTAGCTACAAGTGGCTAGTGGTTACTTACTGTATTGGACAGCACAGATATACATAAAACATTTTTATAATTGCAGTAAGTTCTATTGGATGGTGCCTGTCTAGGAAAAGTTCATTTGGATGAGTAGGCAGAGAATGATAGAGGGTCTGAGTGGTGTGGAAAGGAGTGCAGGAGTGGAATTTGGAGAAGAAAAGAAAGAAACTTCAGGGAGTCATCTACAAGATAGGAGACTTAGAAAAGAGGAGGCAAATAAAAAGGGAAAGTGAAAAGTTGAAGGGAAGATTCTTAGGAACTTGATTTTTCCACAGTACTTTGAGTTAGCAATGGGTCCAGTGTCATTCCTTCATTTTGTCGGTGAGAAAAGCATAGACTTGCTTCTGTGCTTTGGTTGCTGTTAATAATAGTGTTCTTTTTGCTCAAAGGCTTTATCACGTTGAGGGCTGGAGCAGAGCCCCCTTGTCCTGTCTCACTGTTCCTGCCACCAAACCAGTTGGTACAGTTTATATTATGTCAAGGCAAGATAAATCTGGAGTGTCTGAGCTTAGTGTCAGTCAAGTACTCATTAAGGCTGTTGGGATGAGCCTTTTCTTTTCCGAGGGGCTATTTTGTAAGTTTATTTTTGTTAGTACGTAGAAATCTTCACAGAATAGAACAGCCTCTTTTTGTGCTCACTGTAGTTTCTCAAGCGTCATCATACACAAAACTGCTTACATTCAAATAGGCTTTCATTTTTGTTAAAGCCAACCTGGTGTGTGACATCTTTCTAAACCTGATACTACTTATTGTAGGAATTGCTTTTCTAGCTTAGTTAATAAGGATATATTTAAGGGTTTATCTGAGTGCAGTTTTGTGTGCAGCTGGTGTCATTTCAAGTTGTCTAAGCTGTGAAATCAAGCATGAGCTGTTTAGGTGGTAGTCTTGTCACATTCCTTATAGGTGTATAGATGGCCTTGTTTTCTGAACAAAAAAATTGAGGTTTATGTTCTCCTTCTTTGTTTTAAATTTTATTTATTTATTTGAGAGAGTGAACGCGCATGAGAGGGAGCATGAGCAGGGTGAGGGGCAGAGGAAGAGGGAGCAGCAGACTCCCTGATGATCAGGTAGCCTGATGTGGGCTTAATCCCAGGACTCTGAGATCATGACCCGAGCCGAAGGCAGATGTCCAGCTGACTGGGCCACCCAAGCATCCTTGAGGTTTATGTTCTGGTAAGGAATTTTGTTGCTGCTTCTTGATAAAAGAGATATCCTAGGAAATATATTTAGATCCTAAATGATAGAGTTTCTGGGATGTTCCTCTTGGTGTAGGTGAGGTTATGACAACAGATACTTGAAACTAGGATTATGCTGGATAATTTGGGAAAATACGATCACCCTTAAATACCTGCAGAATGGCCAATTCTCAAATGTCAGGATGGTTTTTGCTTCATTAAATGCTAAAGATAATGTATGCTGTGTCATATTTAGCTAGTTCCATTAGCAATCTAGGATATTCCTTTTTTTTTTCCTTATAGAGAGTGTGTGCATGTGCTCCCCTGTGGGGAGAAGGTAAGAAGGGTAGAGGGAGAGACGATCTTAAGCAGGCTCTAGGCTGGGTGCCTGGGTGGCTCAGTGGGTTAAGCCTCTGCCTTCATGGGGTGCCTGGGTGGCTCAGTGGGTTAAAGCCTCTGGCTTCAGCTCAGGTCATGATCCCAGGGTCCTGGGATTGAGCCCCACATCAGGCTCTCTGCTCAGTAGGGAGCCTGCTTCCCTTCCTCTCTCTTTGCCTGCCTCTCTGCCTACTTGGATTCTGTCTGTCAAATAAATAAAATGTTAAAAAAAAAAAAAAGCCTCTGCCTTCAGCTTGAGTCATGATCTCAGGGTCCTGGGATTGAGCCCTGCATTGGGCCCTCTACTCAGAGGGGAGCCTGCTTCCCCCTCCCCCTCTGCCTGCCTCTCTGCCTACTTGTGATGTCTCTCTCTCTCTCTCTGTCAAAAAAAAAAAAAAAAGTCTCCAGGCTTAGAGTGGAGCTTGATGTGGGTGGGCTCTGTCTCAGTGTCTCAGGACCCTGAGTTCATGACCTGAGCCAAAATCAGGAGTCAGACCCTCAACCAACTAAGCCATGCAGCCGCTCCCAGGTTATTCCTTTTAATGACCGAGCTAGAATGCACAAAGTAGTTTCATGTTAGTAATATTCAAGGAGGAAACCTTAAATGTGGGGTACATTCTAATTAATAAGTCTAAGAGCTTTTCAACTTTTTAGTTTCTGTATCAATATTTAGCTTTCAAACGTTTTTATTTATTGCATGGTAAAATTTTTCAGAAACAAATTTCTAAAGAGCTTCCTTCCAATTGTGTTCTTAGTATAATGTCATTTCTTTCCACAGATTTGTTTGTAAATGCATCACGAAGAGGCAACCCAGAATGAAGAAAGCAAGCAGGAGTGTTGGCTCAGTGCCTAAAGTGTCTGGGATAAGCAAAACGCAAACAGTAGAAAAAACTAAACCTGAAAACAGTTCTTCAGCATCTACAGGAGGCAAACTCGTAAAACCTGGAACAACAGCATCATTGTCAAAGGTATTAACGTGGTGATGTTTGAATATGTGATGGATTTTAGGAGGAGTGAATCTTAATAGGATGTTTGATTTATTAACTAAACATCCTTTAGGGTTCGCTCTCTGCTGGTGCTGGGAACACATAGACTTTGAAGAGTTCACAGTATGGTAGACTTGGTGTGTTTGGTCTGGCTTTACAAATGAAACCAAATAGTAGACTTGCTTATGAAATATATCATTGAGCACTTGCCTTGTGCAAGGTTCTTGTGTCAGTGTGAGCTGGAGTTAGCGTCTTTGTTCAAGGAGCTTGTGGGGTAATGGGTGGAGGTTGTCACCTACATGTGTAAATGAAATACATGCAAAAAAGTCAGATTCCCACAGGGAAGCAGGAGGATAGTGTAAGCATTTCAGGAAGACATTGTTGCTAGCCTGGGAAGGTTTTAAGAATATATGTGGTAGATCTTAAAGGATGACCAGCAATACTATTCCTGAAACTCCTAGGTAGGGTATTTTTATTCCCACTCCACCCCTTGCACCCTTGCACCCCATAACTGTTACTCTTTTCCTGACAACCGATCTGTATTAATCCCATTAAAACTGGGCGATGTTAATTTAGTTAGCACATAACTAGTTTTTTTGTTTGTTTTACACTCTTTCCAAGGCTGGTTTAGTTCTTGTTAGTACAGAATGGTGACTGGGCTTTAGAAGCAGACAGACCCAGACTTTCTGTGCATGTGCTTTATAGCACCATGATTAGGATGAAATGAGGAATGTATGGAAGTGAATTAGCTCAGAAACTGGCACATGGCAAGGGCTTCATAAATAACAGGTAGTAGAATTTTTTTTTTTTTAAGATTTTATTTGTTAGAGAGAGAGAGCACATGAGCAGTAGTGAGGGGCAGAGGGAGAGGGAGAAGCAGGCTGCCCGTGGAATAGGAAGCCCAACTCGGGATTCTATCCCAGGACCATCAGGACCTGGGTTGAAGGCAGATGCTTAACTGAAGGAGCCACCCAGGCATCCCAGATAGTAACATTTTTATTGATTTCTGAAAAGAATAGTCTTTTTCTGTGGGTGCTCTCAGTGTCTGTGTTGGTTTTGACCACTCAAGGGACAAGGTGACTCTGGGCTGTTTTTCTACTGGACATATCTTAGATATATTGCACAGAGGTCCACACAGTCTTCTAGTCTTTCTCAGTGCAGAATCCACTTATTTGTTCTTTGCTTGTTTGTCCTGGGAATTTTGTGTTTTGCTACTTTGACTCTGGAGAAAACCTGGAGAGGGTTAGTCTTGTAGGGAAAACTAAGCACTGTTTCAGACGTGATCCATTCAAAAGCCTTTTGTCTAGGCAGGGCTTTGATAGACTGTGACTTAATTATTTTAAGAAGCACCTCATAGAACAGCTAATGAGGGACTTCCTTATATATGTTGAAAGATACAGCTGGAAATGCTGGTTTTTCTATTTCAGGGTTGTCAAAAGTAAGCCCAGACTAACTCCATGGGCTTGGAGGTGCCCCCAGATTTTCTCCTTGCTGCAGTTTTGATGAGTTACTGGGTGTCATCCTATGGCCCAGAGGATGGTGCCAGAAATAGACCTTTGCCCTACTTCTGGAATCAAAACCTTGAATTACTTCCTCGATGACAGTACTGCCACTCTTTTGTGTAAGATAGCTGGCATTTTCTGACCTAACTGGTTACTCACTTGCTGGGGGTGTCTTTGGAGCGGAGTACTGTGTGACTGGGTACCTGTTATTTACGTGACTGGAAGAACAGGTTGAAACACTGGCATTGGATGTGTTCTACTGCTTTTCTTCTGTTGTCTCCTCATCAGTGGCAGGCAGGGTCTTTGAAGGTTTGCTATGAAGTGTGCCTTGAATAGGCATGTCAGATTTTCTGAGGCTTGTATCTG
This sequence comes from Mustela putorius furo, assembly GCF_011764305.1. NCBI lineage: Eukaryota > Metazoa > Chordata > Mammalia > Carnivora > Mustelidae > Mustela > Mustela putorius. Next base: position 1,841,096 of record NW_025422010.1, read on the forward strand.
GAGTTGATGGTAGTTTGGTTTTGAACAGTGAGTATTTTTTCATTGTAAAGCAAAACAACTGTATCTCTGCTGTGTGCCAGCATGTGCCAGCTGTCCATAGCTCTGGCCATCCTTGTTGGTGCATTTAAGTAGGGGTGTGTGTGTATGTGTATAGTGAGGAGGGTCTTAGAAGAGGCAGAACTATTTGGGAATACTTTATCTAGACTGAAGCAATTGCTTTTTCTTAAGAAAGAAGAAGAAAAAAGGCACTGAATAGAAATTGAAGTGAGAAGTCAAAGAAGGAAAGAAGAAAACAGTGAAATGAACAGAAGAATTGAAAAGATCAAAAGGGCTTGGAGACCCCACAAACTTAAGTGTTACTTTATTTTCCTTTTTTAAAAAATAATAATAAACATGTAGTCTTTCCTTTTTTAAAAGATTTTACATATTTATTAGAGAGAGAGTGCGCACAAGTAGGCAGAATGGCAGGCAGAGGGAGAGGGAGAAGCAGGCTCTCCACTGAGCAGGGAGATGGATGCAGGGTTTGATCCCAGGACGCTGGGATCTGAGCTGAAGGCAGTGGCTTAAAGGCTGAGCCACCCAGGTGCCCTATTATTTTATTTTCCTAAGTTTTCACATTTCACTGTGCTTTCTCTAGCATTTGGACACTTGCCACAGCTTGAATTCCTGTAACTGATGGAGCGTTGATGACTAACCAGATGAATGAAGCCTTTGGCTTTTAGTCATATAGACACCGTGTACACATACTCACCTATTCATGTGGACACCCACGTGTGTGTCTGTCATTGCACAGTATTCAACACTTTTCTTATAGTGGCCAGCATGGGGATATACATTGCTTTACCTCTTTCATTTCAAATATTGTTTGAGGCTAGATCTAGCTGAGGTATAAGAGAAAGGACCTTTTTTTTTTTTTTTTTTTTTTTAAGATTTTATTTATTTATTTGACAGACAGAGATCCCAAGTAGGCAGAGAGAGAGAGAGAGGAAGAAGCAGGCTCCCCGCGGAGCAAAGAGCCTGACGTGGGGCTCGATCCCAGGACCCGAGCCAAAAGCAGGGGCTTTAACCCACTGAGCCACCCAGCACCCTGAGAAAGTACCTTTTTGACGAGAGCATCTCACTGCTGATTGGAGTTTTTGTAAATACAAAATACAGTATGATTGCTGTTCAGTGAATTTTGAGGAAATTGTTCCCATTGTTATGAGTAGCTTTGACATCTGGTTTGGGATGTTTGCATGGTTAATTCTTTGTCACAGTGAGTAGAGAGGATTATTTGCCACATAGGGATGGCCTCGTATGTGCCTGCACTTTGCAGGTTTCACACACTGCTCGGGTATTCCTGGTTAATTCTTGTGGAAGTAATACACTCTTTCATTGTCCCAAGAGTACTTTTTTCTAAAAGTTAATAGACAAGAATTAGTAAGTAGCAGTTACTTCAGTTAGAATCTGTCTAAATAATTGATGATTCTCAATGATTATTTATCATCATACCTTTTCAGTGTGAAAATTAGTTAACCATATGATGAATAATCCATCTCTGAAACTTGAAAGGCAAAATTTAAAAACTAACTGTAAATTTTGAGTTGATGCCGACCATGAAACTTGGAAAGTCCAAGTTGAGAAGCGTGGATATGTTGGTTATATTATTTCATCATTTGTATCTAGGTTTTCTATTTTTAACAAATTTAACAAATTTTTAAATTTTAATATTTTTGTTCTTACATTCTTTTATATATATGCAAATCTGTTTTATGTACAATAATTGGTTCTATCAGATAATCATACCATGGTCTTCTACTGATAATCTTTCCCAAGATAGATTTGGGTGAAATTGGATATTTGCACACTCCTGTGGACTACCACACTTGAGACTTTGCGACTGATTTCAGTTTTGAGGCCACGCACACAATTCAAAATATATGCAGACTGGGTTAAGGCAGTTTAAGAGTGGCCTGAAAGAAAGCACAAGATGTGGAATGAGTAAACTGTGTATTTTGCTTGCATGGGAGCCACACATGACTAGCAAGTGCTGGGCCTGTCCCAGAGCTCTTTGTAGTGTGAGGGCTTCTGAACATCTATAGAGATTGCCTGGCAGGTGGACAGACAGCAGGTATGACCTGCTGGAAACTTCACAGAGGGCTCATTTCTTCACTGCCTCTCCTTTCTTGGATTCTTTTTTTTTTTTTTAAATATTTAATTTATTTATTTGACAGATAGAGATCACAAGTAGGCAGAGAAGCAGGTAGAGAGAGAGAGGAGGAAGCAGGCTCCCTGCTGAGCAGAGAGCCCGATGCGGGGCTCGATACCAGAACCCTGGGATCATGACCTGAGCCGAAGGCAGAGGCTTTAACCCACTGAGCCACCCAGGCGCCCCCTTTCTTGGATTCTTTTTTAAGTTTGTAATCCGAGGGGCAGCCACCGCCATCTTTCACACTTGAGCCTGTGAAGCAATTTTATTATTTTTATTAAGTAATCCCTATACCCAGCGTGGGTCTTGAACTCACAACCCTGAGGTCATGAGTTGGATGCTCTACCAACTGAACCAGCCAGCTGCTCCTGTATCTAGAAGGTTTTTACCAAAGGCTTTGCATTTTGCATCTGTTATTAAGAAGTAAGTTAAAAATCTCTTCCCTTCATCAATTTCACAATTTTTTTGAACTGTTTAAGTTTTGAACTACTGTTTATGTGTGGAAGTGCACATGTATTTGCAGAACTGTGTAACAAAACTTGAAATATGGAATGGTAGCCTGCAAGTAGCTTTGTGTAAAAGAAGCAGAGGTTTTTTTTTGTTTGTTTTGTTTCGTCTTAAACTTTTTCAAGTTTATTTATTTTTAGTAATCTCTACACCCAACATGGGGCTGAAACTCATGACACCAACTGAGTTCAAGAGTTGCGTGTTCTTCTGACTGAGCTAGGCGCCCCTGTTTTTAACTTTCTTGATGAGGTATACATACAGAACAGTTCACACAGCATCTGTGTTCAGCTTAGTTAATCACCACAAAGTGAACACGCTCTGTAGCCACCACCCAGATCAAGGAGGGGCTGAAGTGGTCAAGGAGTGGTCTGAAGTGGCTTTAATTTGCATTTGCATTATCAATGGAATTAAGCATCTTTTGATATCTTACTTTTATATGTTTAGTGGACAGTTAGAGATGTTTTTTGTGAAGTTCCTGTTCAAATCAGTTGCCTATTTTGTTACTGTGTTAACTTTTTTTTTCAGCTTTATGTGTGTGTGTATGTGTGTGTGTGTGGTAAAATACACATAACATTTATCTTCTTGACCATTTTTAAGTGTACAGTTCAGTAGCAGTAAGTACATTCACATTAAGCAACCCAGTAGCACCATTCATTTCCAAAAACTTCCATCTTGCAAAACTGAAACTCCATCCCCATTAAACCACAGCTCCGCATTCCTCCTCCCAAGTCCCTGGCAACTACTTTTGTCTGTCTCTGTGAATCTGACAACGTAAATACCTCAGGAGTGGAATCACATGGTATTTGTCTTTTTGCCATTGGCTTATTTCATTTAGCATAATGTTCCCAGAGTTCATCTACACTGTAGCATGGGTCAGAATTGCCTTTTTTTTTTTGAGCCTTTTTTTTTTTTTTTTAAAGATTTTATTTATTTATTTGACAGACAGAGATCACAAGTAGGCAGAGAGAGAGAGAAGGAAGCAGGCTCCCCGCTGAGCAGAGAGCCCGATGCGGGACTTGATCCCAGGACCCTGAGATCATGACCTGAGCCGAAGGCAGCGGCTTAACCCACTGAGCCACCCAGGCGCCCCTATTTTTTTATTTTTTAAAGATTTTATTTACTTATTTGACGGGGGTGGGGCGGGAAGCAGGCCCCCTGCTGAGCAGAGAGCCCAGTGTGGGGCTCCATCCTAGGACCCTGCGATCATGACCTGAGCCAAAGGCAGAGGCTTAACCCACTGTTTTATTTATTTGAAATGCAGTGGTGTCCATTTGTTCCAATGGTGTTCCACTTTAGGTTTTCCCGTATCCTTGTTTAATTCATTAATTAATTAACTGCGAGCATGTGAAACACTACCAAGGTTCCATTCCACATGTCAGAATTAGGGAGAAGATGTGTTCAGAGGAGCGCCCCTCTCTTCCCACATTCTTACTCTGTCCCCAGCCATCTCTTGGAGGTAAACAGTCTAGCTGGGTTTTTGTTTTTCTCCTTGAGGTGTTTCTTTTTGCACAATCAGATGTATGTATATTTATTGTGTTATTTCCCCTTTGTTAAACAGAAGTTGCCATAATTAGATCTGTTTCTGCGCTTTGCTTTTTTTTTTTTCCCCCACTTACTGTATTCCCGAAATCTCTTTATACCAATTTATAGTAGTCTTTCTCATTCTGGGTTTATTTATTTATTGATTTTTTGAGATTTTATTTATTAGAGACAGAGCACAAGCAGATGGAGCAGCAGACAGAGGGAAAGGGAGAAGCAGGCTTCCCACTGAGCGGAGAGCCCTGTGCAGACAATAAGCCACCCAAGCACCCTTCTTATTTTGTTTAATGTGTCTTTGTGTGGATGTACTATAGTTTTATTGAGCTACTGTACTGTGTATGGATATTCAAGGTGTTTCCAATATTTTGCAGTTAAAGACAATGCTGCAAGGGTGCCTGAGTGGCTCAGTTGATTGTCTGCCTTTGGCTCAGGTTGATCCCAAGGTCCTGGGATCAAGTCCTGAGTTGGGCTCCCTGCTCAACAGGGAGTCTGCTTCTCCCTCTCCTCTACCCCACCCCCTGATTGTGCGCTCACTCTCATGCTCTCTCTCTCTCTCTCTAATAAATAAATAAATAAAATCTTTTAAAAGTCAGTGCTGCAATGTCCACAATAGCCAAACTATGGAAAGAGCCTAGATGCCTAGATGTCCATCAACAGATGAATGGATAAAGAAGATGTGATTCACACACACGTGCACACGCACACACACACAATGGACTACTACTCAGCCATCAAAAAATGAAATCTTGCCATTTGTATGGACATGGATGGAACTAGAGGGTATTATGCTAAGCAAAATAAGTCAATCAGAGAAAGACAATTACCATATAATCTCACTGATATGAGGAATTTTTTTTTTTTTAAAGATTTTATTTATTTATTTGACAGACAGAGATCACCAGTAGGCAGAGAGGCAGGGAGAGAGAGAGAGAGGGAAGCAGGCTTCCTGTGGAGCAGGGAGCCCGATGCGGGGCTCGATCCCAGGACCCTGAGATCATGACCCGAGCCGAAGGCAGCAGCCCAAACCACTGAGCCACCCAGGCGCCCCTGATATGAGGAATTTGAGAAACAAGACAGAGGATCATAGGGGAAGGAAGGGAAAAATGAAACAAGATAAAACCAGAGAGGAAGACAAACCGTAAGAGACTCTTAATCTTGGGAAACAGACCGAGGGTTGCTGGAGTGGAGGGGAGTGGGAGGGATGGGGTGCCTGGGTAATGGACATTGGGGAGAGTATGTGCTATGGTGAGTGCTGTGAATTGTGTAAGACTGATGAATCACAGACCTATACCCCTGAAACAAATTAACATTAAATATTACATTAAATATTAACATTGTATGTTAATAAAAAGTCAATGCATTGAGTAACCTTAAGCATATGTATTTTTGTATTATTGGAGGTATGTCTTCAGGTGAAATTCCTAGAGGTGGGTTGCAGGGTACAAAGTAAATGCCTATGTAGTTCTGTTAGACATTGCTGGATACCCTTCATAAGGCCACATCCAGCAGTGTTCTCACCAGCAACTTAAAAGAGCGCCTGTTGCCCCTCATCCTTCACAAAGGAATGTGTCATAACTTTTCATTTTTGCCAGTCTGATAGGTGAGATGTGGTATCTCAGTGGTGTTTAATTTGCATTTCTCCTATTCTGAGTTAGACTGGTTATACTATTTGTATTGTATGTGGACTGATTGTAGATGATTTTTCATTTTGCTCACTTTTCTATGCGTCTCTTACCATTGATTTCTAAGAATTTTTTGTGTATTGTGGATATTGGCCCTTTATTTGTGAAATATTGGAAATATACTCTCCCAGTTTCTCATTTTTGTATTATGCACAGGGTTTTTAAAGTTTTTTAAGATTTTATTTTTTTAGATTTATTTTTTATTATTTTATTATTTCTTAAGATTATTTATTTATTTGACACAGAGAGAGAGAGAGATCAATCACAAGTAGGCAGAGAGGCAGGCAGAGAGAGAGGGAGAAGCAGGCTCCCCGCTGAGTAGAGAGTCCGATGTGGGCCTCAATACCAGGACCCTGGGATCATGACCTGAGCCGAAGGTGGAGGCTTTAACCCACTGAGCCACCCAGGTGCCCCAAGATTTTAATTTTTATGTAGTCAAATTTATCAGTTCTTTATTTCATCATTCAAGATTTTGAATCATAGTTGGAAAGCTTGAATTTATTTTTGATATTGTATGAAACAGGGTTCATTCATTTTTTTCTTTTGTGAATATGCAGTTGACCTAGTATCATTTATCGAAAAACCCATTTTCTTCTGTACTGCTTCTTTGGTCATAAGTCAGGTGTCTATATATGCGGTTTCTTTTTGGATTCTTTTCTACTGTTTATTCATGTGCCAGTACGCTGCTATTATTTAACTTGTAGAGGAAGAAAAATTACCTCAAAGATAATTCTAACTTCTATTAATGGACTATGAAAGGTTATTTGAAAATATAAGGTTATGTTGAGTTTATATACTGATTAATTGATGAGGGACGAATTGACAGGAGGGAAGTAGGACTGATTGACAAATTTTTTGCATCATACTTGATGACTAATTTCATAAAAAGGAACTAGCCTTAAAGAATATGAGCAATCCTTAGTGATTAATACAGTATTCTCCTTCCTCATTATATAACTAGATTTTTCATAATGTGACAATCCTAAATTACCAAAGCTGAATTAGTTTAATTCATTTAAACATTAATCTTTTTCTACCTCTAGTAAGACAGATTGACCTAGCTAATTCTATTGTATTATAACTTTTATATCTGAATGATGAGAATAGAACCTATTCTACTGACATTTAGAACAGGAGAAGACTTTAGAGATTAGTCATTTATGAAGCATTTTAATCTGTGGAGATGAGTTTATTATGATTGCCTGGGAATTTATTATGGTTGCGTGGCTCCAGGTGGACAAGAGTAGTAAATTATTTGGCTAACTTACGCTTTCACCTTAATGGGACAAACTTCTTGGATCTTTTTTATTTAAAAAGTAGTTTTTCTTGGGGTGCCTGGGTGGCTTACTCAGTTGAGCATCCAACTCTTGTTTTCTGCTCAGTTCTTAATGTCAGGGTGGTGGTATCTCAGTGTGGAGTCAGCTTGAGATTCTCTCTCTCTCCCCCTCTACCCTTTGCATTTGTGCTCTCTCTCTCAAATGAATTAAAAAAAAAGTAGTTTTTCTTTTTTTCACAGATTTTTAAGTCCTCTGTATTCTATTCCTAGAAGTAAAAACAGGTTTCTTCACTATTTTTTCTTTAATAATTTTGTACCTGATCTTATCCAGAGTGCTTGTTTCCTTTTTTTTTTAATTGAAGTGTAGTTGTCTCTTGTTTTCTTTTTAAAAAGCTTGGTTTTTGGGTTTTTTTCTTGTTTTTTTTTTTTTTTTTTTTTTTTTTTTTTTTTTTAGTCCTTCTAAAATATAAAAAAGCATTACAAAGGGTCTTTCTCAAGTAGTTTGATCATTTAGGCTGACTACTCACTCTAACCTTAAACTGTCTAGATTTTATATACTGACTAAGCTTTAAGAAAAATCAATTTTGTCTTAAATTAGACTACTGAAAAATTAGGTCAGGTAAGAAAAATAAATTTTCAAAATAGTGGTTCCATCACTGATTTACCTTAAAGTAATAGAGATCATTTCTGACTTTTAGTGGTATTTCCCTCTAGAAATTATAGGATGGCATTTTTTGTTCAATTATAGAACTTTTCTCTGAGCCCATGTGATAGCATTCAGATGATCCCTGTTTGTAAGTCATGTCCTAGAAAGAGTAACAAAGAGGATGTCTTCACTTTCCTCTCATTCACTGACTCTGGCATATGTGGGCGTGTGTGGGCATAAAGTCTTTGATTACATATGTGATTTTCATATTTTAGAAAGAAGCGTGTGATTGTTTATAAACCAGTAAAGAGGTTCTCTTTCTGTAGCACAGTATTAAGTACTGTTTGGTAACTGTCAGAAAATCTTTGTGGAGCTCTTGATCTTGAATTCAGTGTAAAAGCCAAGAGCTTTGTGTAGTCTCAAAATACTCTTTACTTTTGTTTCATCTAATCAGTTTGCTTTTATTTTTTGTTTGTTCTAGACCAAGAGCAGTGATGACCTCTTAGCTGGAATGGCTGGAGGGGTGACTGTGACTAATGGTGTTAAAGGAAAGAAAAGCACCTGCCCTTCCACAGTGTCTTCAGCATCAGCCCCTGCCATGACTACCGTGGAGAACAAATCCAAGATCAGCACAGGTATGGGTGGCATTCAGAGTAAGAGTTAAATTGCTTTTTTTTTAAAAGATTTTATTTATTTACTTGACAGACAGAGATCACAAGTAGGCAGAGAGGCAGGCAGAGAGAGAGAGGAGGAAGCAGGCTCCCTGCTGAGCAGAGGGTCCGATGTGGGACTCGATCCCAGGACCCTGGGATCATGACCTGAGCCGAAGGCAGAGGCCTACACCACTGAGCCACCCAGGTGCCCCTGCTTTTTTGTTTGAATAACAGAGTGCAGTAATATTTAAGGTGTTCCATTAATTACAGAAAATGTATGCCATGTACAAAAGTATTTGTATTTCAACCCCATGTACTCATCACCCTTGTCAAGTGAAGGACAGTCTTAATTCCTTCACATCCACCTTCCCTCCTCATTTGGAAGCAAATTCTAAGTGTCCTGTAATTTCATCCACAAACATGTAATTATCTTTGAAAGATAAGGATTCCCCTAAATATATAATCACAATACTATTATTAGTCCTTAAAATAATTAATAATTTCTCAAATCATAAATATAAAAAAAAACTTATTCAAATTTCCAACTTTTTCATAAATACTGAATAGGTGTATTTACTGTTTCTAGGTCAGGATTTACTTAAGGTCTGTATATAATTGTTACCCTTTCCTAAATCTATTTTTTTCTTAAAATTTAATTTTTATAGAAATATACGTTGTTTGAACTATATTTTTCCGTGATCTGGATTTTGATGTCACATCTCCTTGATGTCTTTGACCATGTTCCTTTGTTCATTTACTGTTAATGTCATTGGATCTAGAGCCTTGATGGTTCAGATTCAGGTTTCTTTTTTTCCCTCATAAGGTGCCTTCATACACAGTAGTTGTCCTTCACCAGCAAGCACATCATTTCTGGTTGTTTGTCTTTCCAAGATGTTAGCAGCCTCTGACGATCAATGCTGGATCCATGCATTCCTGTTCTACCATTCTTTCTTCATTCGTTAGCAGCAATTCGGCTTTAGATTTGTTGGAGTCTGTTAATTAACTCATCCCTTCCAGTACACACAAGATCATGTGTATTCATTTTATTTTTTATTATTTATTTGTGTTTTTAAAAAATTTTTACTTTTAAGTAATCTGTACTCCCAATGTGAGGCTCAAACTCACATCCCTGACATCAAGAGTTGCATGCTCCACTGACCAAGACACCTAGGTGCCCTAACGTCATGTGTGTGTAATACAGCTGATGAAAGCACATTGGCAAAAATAATAGCAGACTTCCTTTATGATCATTATTTAGACCATTAGCCCCTCGTATATGTTATTAGAGTTTTTCCTAGCCCAGGTTTACCTACTGTCCTCTCTCCTACTTTGATCTTCTGTGGACTCATCCTTCTATCCCAGATCACACACCCACCCCCTGTTAGTTATAATAGGCATGTGGTATGATCATGAGGAAGGCACTGTTATACCAGGCACCGTTCCATTTTATCCTTACTATAGTCCTCGGAGGTAGAGGCTATTATTATCCTCATTTTAGAGATGTGAGAGCTATGCTTAAAGCTTAAGTATCTTGCATAAGGCCTTGTGTTCATTTGCTCAGAAAATATTTAATGGGTACTGTACCACGTTGCTACAAAGCTGGTGGTGGAACAAGGACTGCACATCTCAAGCTTGAAGTCATCACCACACTAAACACTGCAGCCTTTGTGGTAAGAAGGAAATTAGGTATTCCAATACCATCTATGTATCTTCCTATTTCCAGCTTTTAGAATTTACTGGGAGAGATGCATTTGTACCGGTTCCCTACTGACCAGTGCCACATGCCTTCACAGGCTAAATTCAGTTATATTCTCCCTGTATCCATTGCCTCTACTGGAGGCAGCTTTGTACATCTGTATTAGTTTGTTAAGGCACCCATAACAGAATACACAGATTGGGTGGTTTAAATAACAGACACGTAGTTTCCCACCAGAACTGGCTAGAAGTCTGAGATCAAGGTGGTGGCCACTTTGATCTCTTCTGAGGTCTCTCTCTTTGACTTGTAGTTTGCTGCCTTCTCATTGTCTCCTCACATGGTCATACCTCTCTCTGTGTCTGTGTCCTGGCCTCTTCCTCTTACAGAGATACCAGTCAGATTGGATTAGGGCCCATTTTTACAAACCCCATGTTAATATAAATACCTTTTAAGCTAATTCTCTTTTCCCCAAAACTGGTCATGTTCTGAGGTCTTGGGGGGGTATGGCTTCAGCATATGAGTTTGGAGGATACAGTTCATCTCCTAACAACATCCTTAACTCTTCCATTGATTTTCTCTACCTTTATTTACTATTACCTTTTTTTTTTTTAAGATTTTATTTATTTATTTATCAGAGACAGAGGGAGAGAGAGCGAGTGAGCACAGGCAGGCAGAGGCAGAAGCAGAGGGAGAAGCAGGCTCCCTGCCGAGCAAGGAGCCCGATGTGGGACTCGATCCCAGGACCCTGGGATCATGACCTGAGCCGAAGGCAGCTGCTTAAACAACTGAGCCACCCAGGCGTCCCTTTTTACTTTTTTTTACTTCACTTTTACCTTATTTACTTTTACGTTTATTTACTCCCCATGACTTCCCAATCCAGCTCACTTGTCTGTAACTCAGATTCTTCCATCTACTCACGGGGCACAGTAATCCCAGAAGGGGAGCTTTTTTTGTCATGTCCTCTCTCTTTTCTTGTTCATTTACTTCTCCTTTCCTTTTGGAGCATTATTAATCCTTCCCCTCATTACTGGCTCCTTTCCTTTTGTCTTTCAGGCATGCCCAGATGCTTTGCTTTTTAGGATGGGTTTTGGTTTGGGAAAGAATAATGATTGGTACTGTTTACAGAAATGGGAAAAGGAATTAATACTTCTGGTTATACCACCCTGTTCCTTATTTGGCCTCCATTTGCAATTGTTTGCTCCTTAATCTTGTTATTTCTGCCCTGTAAATCTATTACAGAGGTAGCCTCTTTTCTGTTCTTGCAGAGATCCTGATCTCACTCCCCAAATGTAGGCCCTCCTTTACTCTTACTGCTCTGCCTGCCCACACTCCTCCTGGACTACTCTTCTTCCTCAGGTGTTTCACTTAGCAGCCTCTGGATTCATTTTCATTAAAATGCTGTTCCCTATGAGTCTTCCCTGCTCCAGAACATTTACTCTGGAACTCACTAAATTTCCCCTGGCGTTCAGAGCCCCATAAAAACTTCTCTGCTGCTTCCATTGTGTGGCCTTATTTTCCTTGCTGTGCACCCTGTTCACTTCTGCTTCGTCATCCTGTCCTGTGGCCAGCCAGAATTCTCTCCCCTGCTCTACCCCTGATCCCTGGCAGAATTAGTGTCTGTCTTCCTATACCCATTGCCCTTTCACTCCCTCACCTCTGCAGCCTATGCCTGACATGTAAAACCAGCAGGTTCTTACCGAATACTTACTGATTAGGTCTAGATCTTATTTTTCTTTTTTTTTTTTTTTTTTTTTTTTTTAAAGATTTTATTTATTTATTTGACAGAGAGAGATCACAAGTAGACAGAGAGGCAGGCAGAGAGAGAGGGAGGGAAGCAGGCTCCCCGCCGAGCAGAGAGCCCGATGCGGGCCTCGATCCCAGGACCCTGAGATCATGACCTGAGCCGAAGGCAGCGGCCCAACCCACTGAGCCACCCAGGCGCCCTAGATCTTATTTTTCAAGGTGAAAAGCAGCTAATTATTTCCTAAGTGTTTTTAGGTAAGCATATTCCTGTTCTTTCTGTACTAAACCCATAGTCATGTCAGTTTCCACAGGTTTAGAATTTTAGCAGTCAGGTAGTAGTGATTCATGTAACATATTTGGTAATGTGCCATCATTAGTTAGCATTAGTATTAGTACATTATTGTTTTCTAACATTTAGGGAGACAACATAACATAATTCTTAAGTTTCAGAATCTGGAGCCACACCGTTTGCCTGCATTTGAATCTTGGCTTATCCACTTATTACATGTGCGGTGTCAGCAAATTATTTAGCATCTCTGTGTGTGAGTTTCTTCATGTAACGATAATGAGGCTTACATAAGTTAATGTATGTGAAGTGTTCATCTGTGTGTGTGTAGAGTAAGTGCTAAGTACACATTAGCCTTATTATAATTAATGTTACTGGTATTATTTATGTAGCATTCTATGTGAAAAACTTTTTTTGCACTTACTTTGATCATACTTTTTGTGTTTATCATAGGTAGCTTGGATTTTTGGTTTGTCTGGAGGCTGCTTTTCCCTTCTTGCTTGTCTGTTCTTTCTTTACCATCCGCTTCTACAATTAGTTTGCTACCTTGACTGGTTAATCCTAGAGTTTGTTTCATCTAGCTTACCCTAGACTCTTATGCCCCTGGCCACTTCTCTAGCCATGGTTTAGGATTCAAGTTAATGTGTGGCTTTTTTTATGTAATAGATTTATTGAGATATAATTCATATTTTGTAAAATTCACCTTTTAAAAATATACAATTCAGTATATAGCTTCTTTTTCATTAATAATTAAAAGATGAATGATCTGGTTTTGAGGAAACGGAATTTTACAGTAACCAGAATCTAAGGCAAGATGACATCGGTCGGAATCAATGCGTAGGACTCTAGATTTCATCTGGTTAGACCTTGGACATAACCTATGTACCTTTTCTTGTTAATATTTTTGCATTCCATTCTTTGTTTTAAATATTTAGGTACAAGTTCTTCAACCAAGCGGAGCACTTCCATAGGTAATAAAGAATCTGGTTCTACTAGAGAAAGATTACGTGAGCGTACCCGACTAAACCAGAGCAAAAAACTACCTTCTGCGGGTCAGGGAGCTAATGACGTGGCATTGGCCAAGCGTTCGCGCAGTCGCACAGCTACGGAATGTGACATTCGCATGAGCAAGTCTAAGTCGGACAACCAAATCAGTGACAAAGCTGCTTTGGAAGCCAAAGTGAAAGATCTTCTCACACTGGCAAAAACCAAAGATGTGGAAATCTTACATTTGAGGAATGAACTCCGAGACATGCGTGCTCAGCTGGGCATTAATGAGGATCATTCCGAGGGTGATGAAAAATCTGAGGAGAAGGAAGCCATCATTGCTCACCAGCCAACTGACGTGGAGTCCACTTTACTGCAGTTGCAGGAACAGAATGCTGCCATCCGGGAAGAACTCAACCAGCTCAAAAACGAAAATAGAATGTTAAAGGACAGGTTGAATGCTCTGGGCTTTTCCCTAGAGCAGAGGTTAGACAATTCCGAAAAACTGTTTGGTTATCAGTCCCTGAGCCCGGAAATCACCCCTGGCAATCAGAGCGATGGAGGAGGGACCCTGACCTCTTCGGTGGAAGGCTCTGCTCCTGGTTCTGTGGAGGATCTCTTGAGCCAGGATGAAAACACCCTCATGGACCATCAGCACAGTAACTCTATGGACAACCTAGACAGCGAGTGCAGTGAGGTGTACCAGCCCCTCACGTCGAGTGATGATGCCCTGGACGCACCATCGTCCTCAGAGTCCGAAGGCCTTCCGAGCATAGAGCGCTCCCGGAAAGGGAGCAGTGGTAACGCGAGTGAAGTGTCCGTTGCGTGCTTGACAGAACGGATACATCAGATGGAAGAGAACCAACACAGCACGAGTGAGGAACTTCAGGCAACTCTGCAAGAGCTAGCTGATTTACAACAGATAACCCAGGAACTGAACAGTGAAAATGAAAGGCTGGGGGAAGAGAAGGTTATTCTCATGGAGTCTTTATGTCAGCAGAGTGATAAGTTAGAACACTTTAGTCGACAGATTGAATATTTCCGCTCCCTTCTTGATGAGCATCACATTTCTTATGTCATAGACGAGGATGTGAAAAGTGGACGCTATATGGAATTGGAGCAACGTTATATGGATCTAGCAGAGAATGCCCGTTTTGAACGAGAACAGCTTCTTGGTGTCCAGCAGCATTTAAGCAATACTTTGAAGATGGCAGAACAAGACAACAAGGAAGCTCAAGAAATGATAGGGGCACTAAAGGAACGCAATCACCATATGGAGCGGATTATTGAGTCTGAGCAGAAGGGTAAAGCAGCCTTGGCAGCCACATTAGAGGAGTACAAAGCCACAGTGGCCAGTGATCAGATAGAGATGAACCGCCTGAAGGCTCAGCTAGAGAATGAAAAGCAGAAAGTGGCAGAGCTGTATTCCATCCATAACTCTGGAGACAAATCTGATATTCAGGATCTCCTGGAGAGTGTCAGACTGGACAAAGAAAAAGCAGAGACTCTGGCTAGTAGCCTGCAGGAAGACCTAGCTCACACCCGAAATGATGCCAATCGATTGCAGGACACCATTGCAAAGGTACTGTTTTAAGTGGATAAAATGGAGCAGAATTATGCAGCTAAAGTACACACTCTGCTTACTGAAAGCCAGTATCACTAGTGTGATGTCTCATTCACTTGTTCTAGGATTGGTTTTGTTTTCTTTTTATTTTTTCTTTTAATTTTTAATTTAATTTTTTTTTAAAAAAAGATTTTATTTATTTATTTGACAGGCAGAGATGACAAGTAGACAGAGAGGCAGGCAGAGAGAAAGGAGGAAGCAGGTTTCCTGCTGAACAGAGAGCCCGATGCGGGGTTCGATCCCAGGACCCTGGGATCATGACCTGAGCCAAAGGCAGAGGCTTTAACCCACTGAGCCACCCAGGCGCCCCAAGATTGATTTTGTTTTAAAGATTGAGAATGTTTTCCTTATTGGGATACAGTCAAAAGTATTCTTAAAATAATGTCACTTTGACTCACTTGCATTTTGTTGTTTTTTTCCTGCCTGTGAGAGGAAGGGACTAGAATGGCAACAACAGAATTTGTTTCTAGTCTGGGTGTGCCCAGAGAATCGTATAGTGCAATTTTATCTCCTCATCTCTAATGACATATTTTGGCGTAGGAGAGATGAGAGCCAGTAGACCTCTCTGTGGGATCAGCAGTGTCTACCCCTTTTCCTGTGATTGTAGTTTTTCAAATAGAGTTCTCTTTCGAGTTAAAATATTTTTGGAGTATGGAGGCCCCCGTTGCTTAGAGGGCTAGGTCTTATTGCTGGCAAAGACCTTAGAGATCATGGGTCCAGCCCCCTTGTTTTACACCTACTATGGTAATGAGGACACATGTAGAACTACTGCCTGGGGTTGCTGGCACTTCAGCCAAGGGTCTGTGCCCCATGTGATTGCTGATGCAGGATTTATTTGCATGAGTTGATCCAAATATTCTATCTTACATTTTATTTCCTATTTTAATGCAGTGACTTTTAAACTAAGAAACATCAGTATATCTTTTGGCCAAAATCCAAATTATTTATTTATTTATTTGTAAAGATTTTATTTATTTATTTGACAGAGGGAGAGAGATCACAAGTAGGCAGAGAGGCAGGCAGAGAGAGAGAGGGAAGCAGGCTCCCCACTGAGCAGAGAGCCCAATGCGGAACTTGATCCTAGGATCCTGGGATCATGACCCAAGCTGAAGGCAGAGGCTTTAACCCACTGAGCCACCCAGGCACCCTAAAATTCAAATAATTTAGATCTCAATTTTTTTAGTGATGTTTAGAGATACAATTTAGGGAATGTATTATGTGTTGGAGCATATGTGTTGGAGGGCACATGGAGCTGAACTTTTGCAATAACAATATTTGAGAATTTGTTTCCATTTTTATTTTGGTAATAAAACTGTCACACATCAGACTTCTTAAAAAATTTAATTTTAAATTTAAAAAAAATCTTTTTTTTTTTTTTTAAATAGGAGAGGATGCCATTTATTTATTTATTTATTTATTTTTCTAAAGATTTTATTTATTTATTTGACAGAGAGGGAGATCACAAGTAGGCAGAGGCAGGTAGAGATGGGGGGGAAGCAGGCTCCCTGCTGAGCAGAGAGCCCGATGCGGGGCTCGATCCCAAACCTTGGGATCATGACCTGAGCCGAAGGCAGAGGCTTTAACCCACTGAGCCACCCAGGCGCCCCAGGATGTTAATTATTAATTAGATGCATGCCTGTGGCGCCTGGGTGGCTCAGTGGATTAAGCCTCTGCCTTCACCTGGCGTTATGATCTCAGGGTCTTGGGATCGAGCCCCACATCGGGCTCTGCTCAGTGGGGAGCTTGCTGTCCCCTCTCTCTGCCTGCCCTTCTGCCTACTTGTGATCTTTCTCTCTCTCTCTCTATGTCAAATAAATAAACAAAATCTTTAATCAGATGCATGTCTTTGATCCAAACTTTGGAGAAGGAAGAATTTCCAAAATTTCCTTGTAAATGATCTATTTAAGTTCAGTGATATGTCAATATAATTTGTCAGTGATGTAGCGACAAATTATGCTTAAGCACATTACATAAAATAGTATATTATTATAGAGTGCTTTTTTATATTTTCAGACAGTTATTACACAGGTGGTTTTAGTTCTCACCTAGCAGTTCATGCTTAGCTTCCTTTGGAACAATATATACTTCCATTCTAGAATTTTTCTTAGAGCAGCTCTTACTTTTCTAATCTGCACCATTGATTCTATATAGGTAGAAGATGAATATCGAGCCTTCCAAGAAGAAGCTAAGAAACAAATAGAAGAATTGAATATGACATTAGAGAAACTAAGATCAGATCTAGAAGAAAAAGAGACAGAGAGGAGCGACATGAAAGAAACCATCTTTGAACTTGAAGATGAAGTAGAACAACACCGAGCCGTGAAACTCCATGACAACCTCATTATTTCTGATTTAGAGAGTAAGTGGTGGGGGAGCTTTTCATTCCTTTTTGTCCTACCCATCTTAATGAGAGGGGATAGTTTGCATTTGGTAACAGAAGGAAAATTGGTTCCTCTGACTGCTGCAGAGAAACAGGTTCAGTAGTAGATAGTGCCCAGCAGAAGTACGTATGTGGCCAAGCATATATCACACATTAAGCAGTAGTCTTTGGACTGCTGTGTTTTGTTCCTAAGCAAGAACTATTAGGTGGCAGCATTGCTTTAAAACTGTGTTAGTTACAGAAAATAATTTAAAGGAAAAGCTGATTGTTATTATATTTTTCTAGGTCTTAGGAAAAGCCATTTACTGTTTATTTTTAGTGATTGCAAGTATACTGAGACCAAAGAAATCGATCATTCGTTATCTTATGTCTGAGGCACAGGTATTTATTTGTTGTCTTATTTTCCTCCCTATCAAGGAGATTTTATGATCTGATAGAATTGAAACTCTAATTTTAAGTTGCTCTACGTTTTTTGAAACTTTTATGATTATTTCAGACTTATAAAAAAAATTATAAAAATTGTACAAAGCATTTCTGTGTTGACAATTTGATGAGGAGCAGAAATTTGGGTGATCTTAAAATGGCTTCCCACAGACTGTTTATTATGTTGCGAGTGAGGAAAAAGAAACAACCAGAAATTATACAGTGGAAAAATTGGGCAGCACTTTGGGTAATTGTATAAGTGACAGAGGCACACAAAGTCAGACTCAGCATTAGCTAGGCCATATTTCTTTTTTTTTTTTTAAACATTTTACTTATTTGGCAGACAGCACAAGTAGACAGAGAGGCAGGCAGAAAGAGAGGGGGAAGCAGGCTCCCTCCTGAGCAGAGAGCCTGATGGGCTT
The DNA here is from genome assembly GCF_011764305.1 of Mustela putorius furo. Taxonomy (NCBI): domain Eukaryota; kingdom Metazoa; phylum Chordata; class Mammalia; order Carnivora; family Mustelidae; genus Mustela; species Mustela putorius. The sequence continues at coordinate 1,859,148 of NW_025422010.1, forward strand.
GATCCCAGGACCCTGGAATCACGACCTGAGCTGAAAGCAGAGGCTTAACCCACAGAGCCACCCAGGTGCCCCGCTAGGCCATATTCTTGCTGAGGAATAACTTCAGTTAATCATAAAGAACATTAAACAAAAAATAAAGAATGTTTTCCTAAAAACATAAGTGGGGTGGTGCTGTATTCCTAAAAAATGCCAATGTCATAAAAATCTTTGGGAAAGGGACCTAGGGAGACATGACAAACAAAATACCTTTGCCTAGACTGGGTCTAGTGCTATAGGGAAAATGCTATAAAGAATGTTATGACAAAACTGGTCAAAAGTAGATGCTAGATAAACACATGTATAAACTTACGAAGTTGATAACTATACTGTGTTTAAGTAAGTAAATGTTTCTATCCTTAGGAACCACAATCTGAATAGCTAGAGGTAAAAGGCCATGATGTATATCCTTAAAGGTTTAGGAAAAACATTAGGGATAGATGGATAGAGACATAAATAGGGATACAAGATAGCAAATGATGAAAACGGATGGGTAAACTGTTAACATAGATAAATCTGAAGAAAATGGCATATGGGTGCTTTTTTGTACCAGTTTTTGCACCTTTTTGTAAATTTGGAATTTCCAAATAGTGCATCTTAGAAATTCTTATGTATTCTTCATCCAGATTCCTTAGATGTTAACAAATTTTAAGTTGTAGTACACTTTAATGATACCCAGGTGGGGGTGGGGACAGGGAGAATGGGAATAACTGTTTTTGGATACATTAGTTAAAGCTTTTAAATTTTGTGGTTTATGATATTGCTTCATTGGGTTCTGACAGTGTGTTATTTATTGACAGAGGATTAATAGACAGACACAGTGCCGGGCCAGATCCCATGTGCTGTGGGTGCAGAGGTGGGGAGGTTTTTTTATGGTTTGTTTTGTGTTGTGTTGTGTTTTTAAAGATTATATTTATTTATTTGACAGAAAGAGAGAGTGCTTGCAGGAGTACACAGCAGGGGGAGCTACAGGCAGAGGGAGGAGAAGCAGTCTTCCCACTGAGCAAGGAGCCCAGTGCTGGCCTCAGTCCCAGAGCACTGGGATCATGACCTGAGCCAAAGACCGACACTTAACTGACTGAGCCACCCAGGCGCCCTGCGGAGGTTTGAACTAGTTCCAAGAAAGAGTGGGTGGGTCATCTGCAGGAGTCCTATAAACCTGTGGCAGTTCTGAGCTCTGACTACTTGGCTCTGATTCTCTGGATTGACCCCACGGTTATTTGGAACATTCTGAGACATTTGGATACTGAAGTAGCTCACCAGGGGACTCTTTTCTTAGAGATAATGATAGCCCAACAGATAAAATGTCCTTACCTGAAGTTTCTAAAAACTTCAGTTTAAGGGGTGCCTGCCTTCGCCTTGGGTTATGATCTCGGGGTCCTGGGATCGAGCCCCACTTCGGGGTCCTGGCTCGGGCGGGGAGTCTGCTTCTACCTCTCCCTCTGTCCCTCCCTCTGCTTATGCTTTCTTTGTCTCTCAAATGAATAAATAAAATCTTTTTAAAAACCCAGTACTTTCAGTTTAACATTTATAGCTAGTCTGTATTTCATTATCTCTGAACTGAGAGAATGTATCTAACTTTATTTCCTAAGTATAAAAGGTTCTACAGTTTTTCAGATTAACTTGGAAATTGAGTGCATTTTTCATTTAGTACTGATAAAAAAAGCCTTTTGCCTTGTAAGACTTATGATTTGAACATGGAAAAGAGTGACATCTTGTGGTAATTGAGGATGTAGGTAGAAAAATGTTAGCTGATAAGGATTCCTGGGATGAAAAATCATTGCCAAAACAAAAATTATGTTAACATGTGGATTTTAATTTTGAGGTGGCTGAAAATTCTGAATATCTTTTTAGCTATATAGCTTCTCCCTCCAATTTTTTGAAATGAAAAGTTCAAATATTTCGAAATATTGGCAGCATGGTATGTTAGCATCCATTGCCTAGATTTGATAGTTATTGTTTTGCAGTATTCACCTTCCATGTGTGTATGTGTGTGTTTAACTGAACCAGCTGACAGTAAGTTGTAGACCTTATGACATGTAATATTTCAATATGTGACTCCTAAATATTCTCCTTGTAATCATATTTAGTAAAAATTTGGTATAATTCCTTAGTATCATCTAATAGCTCATATTCACATTTTCTCAGCTGTCCCCAAAATGTCTTTTATAGTTTTCTCTAGGAACCAGGATCCAAGCAAGTTTCATGTACATGAAACGAGTTGTTATGTCTCTCTAGTCTGATAGGAGTTAATTTATTTCTTAGCGAATTCTAGCACTTGGGATAGATGCTAGGTCAGCACTTGGAATGGGGGACTTGCTATTAATTGAGAAATTGAACTTTCTTTTTTTTTTTTTTTTAAGATTTTATTTATTTACCTGACAGAGATCACAGGCAGGCAGAGAGGCAGGCAGAGAGAGGACTAAGCAGGCTCCCTGCTGAGCAGAGAGCTCGATGTGGAACTCGATCCCAGGACCCGAGGTCTATGACCTGAGCCAAAGGCAAAGGTTTTAACCCATTGGGCCACCCAGGCGCCCCACTTTCTTTCTTTTTTTAAAAACGATTTTATTTTTAAGGGGCACCTGGGTGGTGCAGTTGGTTAAGTGTCTGACTCTTGGTTTCTACTCAGGTCATGAACTCAGGGTCCTGGGATTGAGCCTCGCTGCAGGCTCCTTGCTCAGCCCAGAGCCTGCTTGAGAGTCTCCCTTCCTCCGCCTCCCCCCCCGCCACTTGTGCTTTCTCTCTCTCAAATAAATAAATCTTAAAAAAGAAATGACTTTATTTTTATGTAATCTATACATCCAACATGGGGCTTGAACTCACAACCCCAGAATCAAGAGTCTCACGCCCCACTGATTGAGCCAGCCAGGTGCCCTGAAAAATTGAGATGTTGTACTATGGAGCAGCCATTATGATAGTCAACTTTAGAACTTTTTCATCACCCTTAAAAGAAACTAGGCATTAGTAGTTAATCCTTACCCCAAAATGATCTTGACTTCAGAATTAGTGGACAGAATTTTATTTTTATTTTTATCATTTTTTAAAGATTTATCTTTTTATTTGAGAGAGAAAGAGTATCAAGTGTGCAAGCAGGGTGAGGGGGAGAGGGAAAGAATCTGAAACAGACTCTCCACTGAGCAGAGAGCCCAACATGGGGCTCAGTCTCACGAACCCAAGATCATGACCTGATCCGAAATCAAGAGTTGGACTCTTAACTGACTGAGCTTAACTGACTGAGCTACCCAGGCACCCTGTAGACAGGATTTTAAAGCAGCCATTGTAACTGTCCTCAGGACGTTGAGGAAAATCTGCTTGAAAGGAATGAATAAACAGCAAATCTCAGCAGAGAAATGAAAACTGTAAAGAAAAGAACCTAAAACATATTCTTGAACTGAAAATTTTAACAGCTAATACAAAAAGTTTACTCAGTCATTAAACTGCAAAGTAGAGATGCAGAATGTCAGTGAACTTAAAGACCAGTCAGTAAGGCACTATCCAGTCTGAAGGACATAGAGAAGAAAGATGAAAAAAAAAAATTAGTAGAGTTCAGTGAGTGTGGGACAGTATCACAAGGCATAACATGTATTTGGAATCCCAGGTAGCTTTCCAGATCATGTCAGTACCATGCTGCCTAGACCTAGCCTGTAAGTGCTTTTTTGTATTGTTTGGATTTAGCATTCCAGACTACAAAGATCTGATGTAAAGTTCACTCAGTAAATACTGTGTTAAGACTTCTGGTTCAAGATGATGGCCTGAGGCCATACATGTACTTCCTTGCCCTCCCAAAGTCTTAGTGAAATGGTCCTGCCATGTAATATAAAAATGACAATGAGCCTAAACCAAAGACAGAAAATAGGTGAGGGGGTCTCATCAGTAGATCAGAAATTTTGAGTAACTTCTGGAATAGATAAAGCAAATGGATTTGGGGATATGGAGAAATCAAACAGAGCAAGAAAACCTACAATGCAGGAGAACACTGAAGCTCTAAGTAGTGATGTTCCCAGCCTAACTTTGGGGATGGGGGTTTCTCAGGGATCATCAGGCCTGGGACCTGTAGCAGTTTCAGGCTGTGGTGTAAAGGATTGCCAGAAGTTTTACTGCCCTCTTGTCTATAGCGTGCTGGCTCTGGTGTTTGCCTCCAGGCTTGGATTCTTTTCTAAAGGAGGTGGGGAATATGGTGCCAGGGGCTCCTGTGGAGATGTTAGCATCAGAAACAGAAGTAAAGCCTTGCCTGAAGTAACCGCAGGCTTCCCATAGGGAAAGGCACTTTGGCTCAGCAGTGAAACAGGCGCGTGTTGCACACACGCGCGCGCACACACACACACCACCCCTGTTGCCTTGGTTGAAGCCACCCACTTTATGTCCCTGTACCTTTGGTGGAGGGGCCCCCTATAGGAATTGTCATCAGCAGAGCCTTTAGCCAGTCGTTGTGTTGAGGGGAAAGGCCATCATAGCAGTGACTTTCGCAGTTGCTGAGAAACATGGAGAAGTCACTAATATTAATTATCCTTGTCCTTATAAGTAAGTAAGGCTAACCAGGACTTAGTGGACATTTTAGTATCTTCAAAGAGAAATAGCAGAAGGAAGCAACTCAGCTGAGCCCAAAGAAATAAAGTTAATGACTTGATTCACCACTAGTCCAGCAAACCAAAGCTGATTGGTATTGAGGGTAGTGGCACCAGGGAGATCTCAGGTGTGGCTCAGGTGATGTGATGTACCCATCTGTTACAATGAATTTATCAACTTAGTATTTGTGTAGTTATGCTCTCTGTGTGCTTGCAATTATGATAGCTCTTTCATGCCTTCTGAGATTTGGGACTAGGGCCAAACATCTAACACAGGTTTTGCACTTTTACATGGAACACTAGTGACAGTGGTGAGCAAGGGTGGCTTGAGAGTAGAGAAGTAGCAGAAGGAATAGAGGAGAGCTGTATAAATCTGTGGTGGGAAAAGCCTTTTAAAAATATGTGGGGAGGGGCACCTGGGTGGCTCAGTGGGTTAAGCCACTGCCTTCGGCTCAGGTCATGATCTCAGGGTCCTGGGATCAAGTCCCGCATCGGGCTCTCTGCTCAGCAGGGAGCCTGCTTCCTTCTCTCTCTCTCTCTCTCTGCCTGCCTCTCAGTGTACTTGTAATTTCTCTCTGTCAAATAAATAAATCTTTAAAAAAAAAAAAATATGTGGGGAAGGGACACCTGGGTGGTTCAGTCGGCTAAGTGTCCAGCTCTTAATCTCAGCTCAGGTCTCGACCTCAGGGTCTTGAGTTCAAGCCCTGCATCGGCTCCATGCTAGGTGGAGCCCCCTTAAAAAAAAAGTTAAGGAATACTTGGAAGCCATAAAGGAAAGTCTATATTTGACTGTGTATGATTGAAATTTTGAGTTCAGCAAAACAAAAGTACCATAAGTAAAGGACATTGGGAGAAATTTTGGTAACACATATCGAATATATGAGGAGACTATATACATTAGTGATACTAGGATAATCCTTTCCCTGAAAAAAGTGTTTGAATAGATAATTAGAAAAGGTGAAAAAAGATGCTCGATTTCACTAAAAAAGCAAAGAAACTCAACAAAATGCCGATTTTCACAGCAGGTGTGGAAAGTAAAAAAGGCTGATAGTGTAGCAGAGGAGAAAAGGGCCCTCTCGTGTACTGTTTGAAGGAGTATAGATTACTACAGCCTTTTTGGGATATTGATCAAAATTTAAAGTGTAACAGTACTTTAGTAATCCACTTCCAGAAACCTGTTCTTTAGAAACATGCTTATAAGTTTGCAAATGTAAACTTAGATATGTATGTTGCAGAATTGCTGCTTTATCACAAATACTTGGAAACTACCTGTACTTTCAACAGTTGCGATCTAGTTTTAATAGCCCATATGCACAGTGCATCCATGCTATGACTGCCATGTCACCAGTGAGGACAAATTAGGCAGCTCTCTATGTATGGCACAAAGTGCCGTAGACAGGATAAAGCAGATGCCCCTGTATTTGTTGATAGATGTCCATTATTTACTGCTTAGTGGAAAGGCTTATGAAGAAGTATGAATACCATAATCCCATTTTAAGAAAAATATTCACACACGCCAAGTCTGGAAGGATATATGGCAAATGTAAATAATGAGTAACCTTACTTATTTTAGTAAATAATGAGTAACCTTACTTATTTTATTTTGTAAACGTTTATTTTAGGGTGCCTGTGTGTCTCAGAGGGTTAAGCCTCTGCCTTCGGCTCAGATCATGATCTCAGGGTTTTGGGATCGAGCCCCGCATCAGGCTCTCTGCTCAGCAGGGAGCCTGCTTCCTCCTCTCTCTCTGCCTGCCTCTCTGCCTACTTGGGATCTCTGTCTGTCAAATAAATAAATAAAATCTTAAAAAAAAAAAAAAAAGGTTTATTTTAAAGAGAAAGAAGGTGAGCATGTGAGTGAGGGGGGAGGGGCAGAGGGAGAAAAGCAGACTCCTCACTGAATGTGGAGCCTGGATGCAGGACTTGGTCCCACAAACCCAAGGTCATGACATGAGCCAAAACCAAGAGTCAGACAGTCAGCCAGCTGAGCCACCCAGGCAACCCATGAGAAATCTTATTTTTTTTTTTTAAAGATTTTATTTATTTATTTGCCAGAGAGAGAGAGGGAGAGAGAGAGCGAGAGAGAGAGCGCGAGCAAGGGAGCACAGGCGGACAGAGTGGCAGCAGAGGCAGAGGGAGAAGCAGGCTCCCTGCCGAGCAAGGAGCCTGATGTGGGACTCAATACCGGGACGCTGGGATCATGACCTGAGCCGAAGGCAGCTGCTTAGCCAACTGAACCACCCAGGCGTCCTGAGAAATCTTATTTTTGCAACCCTTTTCTGTTTCCTGGATTTTTGCTGAACATGCATTACTTTTTATAATCAAAGGGGAAAAGTTCTACCTACTTTTGGGGGGGATGGGAAATAAAAACGAATAAAGAAAAATAAAAGTAGTAAATGGTTCATTTGAAGCCCATCTGTGTCCTCTTTCAGCATCAGGAATTCTGGTTTAGAGATAAAGCTAGAGCTGTGGCTTGATGGCTGAATGTACTGCCCATCTTCCCCAACGTGGCCCTAAGGCATGGTATTTTAACTGATGGTATACAGTTGTCCTTTCCCTTCCTCTGGAAATTGCACGTGATGTTAGTTGAAAGCACTTGATAGGATGTAAGGGTCTGACAGCACTGAGCTATCAGTACCCTGAGGGTTTTCTTGTATTTGGAGGGCAGGAAAGGTTGCTTGTGAACTTCCATTGATTTTATACCCGCCCCCCCACCGGAGTCATAGGTTGAATCTGTGCTTACCTTAGCTGTGCTCATGGTAGGTAACACCTGCATGTGTGATGGGCATGTAACTGGGCCAGAACGAAGGCCCGGTTGGTGGTTCCTTCTCTGTCAGGGATGAGAGGTCTTAGTAGGGAAGAGATTGTGAACCCCATTATTAAATGGGGAGGGCAGTGCCCAGAACTATTCAGAGCAAAGTTGGTCTAATGCCAATGAGAATAGCAGTTTACCTGATTTCTAGAATAAAAATAACTTTGTAAAGTTGAGTTATAATTTGTAATTAAAAATGAGATTGTAGGGTGCCTGGGTGGCTCAGTGGGTTAAGCCGCTGCCTTCGGCTCAGGTCATGATCTCAGGGTCCTGGGATCGAGCCCCACATCGGGCTCTCTGCTCAGCAGGGAGCCTGCTTCCTCCTCTCTCTCTCTCTGCCTGCCTCTCTGCCTACTTGTGATCTCTCTCTGTCAAATAAATGAATAAAATCTTTAAAAAAAAAAAATGAGATTGTAGTACTTCTTCTGTTCTTTGATAGAATGTAATGTTGCTTTTGAGTTGAAGACAGTAGATGGCAGTGTCCCCCATACTAGAAGAACTTCAGAGGAGGAATTTCTAGTGCATTTAGCACGTGTAGTGGCCCCGGACTTGACAACTAACAGTGCCCTTTTGTGTGACCGTTAATTGGGCCAGAGGGCAGTTTTGTTAAGCTGGTCTTCAAAACAAGAGCATAGATACAGAGTCCTTTGGTTTCCGAGGAGAAAAGCCTATTATCATTTTTAATACTTTATGTTACAAAGCAAAAATAGTTATGATTCATGAAGTTTAAGTCACATTCCCTAGAGACACTTATAGTGAACTTTATTCTGTCTAAATATGTCCACTGGCTGCCAGCTTCCTTTCCTTTCTGTTCAAAAGGTTTAATAAGACACAACAATAATTAATATGTAGTGCTGAGTGTGGAAGAATGCCCCCCCTTTTTAAGGATTTTATTTATTTATTTGACAGAGATCACATGTAGGCAGAGAGGCAGGCAGAGAGGGAGAGAGGAGGAAGCAGGCTCACCGCCGAACAGAGAGCCCGATGCGGGGCTCAATTCCAGGACCCTGAGATCATGACCTGAGCTGAAGGCAGAAGCTTTAAACCACTGAGCCACCGGGCGCCCCGGAACAATGCCCTTTTAAGAGTAGTGATGATTTGGCCATGAATGTGGAGTTTGGGAAAGATAAAAGAATAAGAGCCAAAGAAATGAATGAAATCTTGGATTTTATGATCAGTCTAAGATGGTCAGATGGCTTAAAATGTTGACTGAGAATTAAGACACACCAGATGTTAAAGGTGAGCAGTAGTTAGATTTGCTGTCATTTGTCTTATGTGAATTATAATCTGAAGATTCATAGATACATCTTTTGTGACCAGAAAAAATGAAAAACAGTTTTCAGCTGAGGAGGAGAAATTCACTTTTTTCCCCTATTTTCATTATAAAACTTTTTGCATTTATTTGTTTTTAATTTTTAAAAAGATTTTATTTATTTATTTGACAGAGAGAGGGTGAGCGTGCAAGAGAACACAAGCAGGTGGAGTAGCAGAAGGAGAGGGAGAGCAGGCTCCCTGCCATGTAGGGAGCCTGACATAGGGCTTGATCCCAGAACCCTGGGATCATGACCTAAGCCGAAGGCAGACACTTAACTGACTGAGCCACCCAAGCACCCTCCAAATTTTTACATTTAAATATAGTGTAAATGAAAGGTGTAACTTGTAGTGTTCCCAGTACTAAAAATATTTTATCTTCTGTCCTTATTTACGTCTGATAGTATCACCAAGACCTTGAATTCGGCTGTACGTAGGTCATATGGGAGCCAATGATCCATGCTAGTTTGAGTCATCTTTGCCTCCAGAGATACAGATCAGGGTATTGGACTCACTCACTGGTGTCCACTTTGCTCTTAATCAAATTGAATGGCCCTTTCAGTTTCCAGGTTAAATGAGGTCAGAAGGAGCTCTATAGAGATAGACTTTTAATCCTTTTCATATGAAAACATCCTCTTTTCTGTCTGTAGGTAAGGACTGTATTTTCTTTCCCTTTCCTTTATATCTTAAGCATCTAGAAAAAAGCCTGGTACAAAGAGGGTACTTAATGAGGTACTCGTTGAGTTAATTTTGAATTTTGTATCCTTATTTCAGAGACCCCAACTTTGTTGAACAATTTTGTGTTGAATGGGAGAGAATTAACTACTGGCTACCAAAATTGGCCAGGTTTTCCCCCATGTTTTATCTCATTTATTTATTTATTTATTTTATTTTTGTTTTTTTTAAAGATTTTATTCATTTATTTGACAGACAGAGATCACAAGTAGGCAGAGAGGCAGGCAGAGAGAGAGGAGGAAGCAGGCTCCCTGCTGAGCAGAGAGCCCGATGCAGGGCTCGATCCCAGGACCCTGAGATCATGACCCGAGCCGAAGGCAGAGGCTTTAACCCACTGAGCCACCCAGGCACCCCTCTCATTTATTTTTTATTCAGCTTTAGAAAACATATTGTCATTATATATTTACAATAATTATTACACATATATAATACTGGGGGTGCCTTGGCTCAGTTGGTTATGCATCCAACTCTTGGTTTCAGCTCAAGTCATCATCTCAGGGTTGTGATACTGAGCCCTGTGCTGGGCTCTGTGCTGAACGTGGAGGCTGCTTAAGAGTCTCTCTCTCCCTTTGCCCCTTGCCCCTCCCTGCCTTGCTCTTGCACTCTCTCTAAAAAAAAAAAAGAAAAGAAAAGAAGAAAGAAAGAAAAATTTTAAAAATCAAAAAAAGTAAAAATATCTGAACACAGATGTATCAGTGTTGAATTAAAGGTTTCATGTCACAGAGGTCTACAGCAGGTTCTTAATGGAACTGAGAGGAGGAAGATGAACAGTTTAAGAAAAGACAGTAGCACACTCCTACTTTAGGGTGTTGATTAAAAGTTAATATTTTGTGAACTTAGGGAAGATTTTTGTAAGCTTTATGAGAGAGGGCGTGAGTGGGGGGCGGGCACAAGGAGAGGGAGAGAAGCAGACTCCCTGCTGAGTGTGGAGCAACTTGGAGTCCATCCCATGACCTTGAGATCATGACCTGAGTTGAGATCAAGAGTTGGTCTCTCAACTGACTGAGGCACCCAGGTGCCCCAGGAAGATTTAATTTGGAGAAGATTTTATTTTTAAGTGATCTTAAACCCAACATGGAGCTTGGGCCCACAATCCCAAGATCAAGCATCTCATGCCAGCGAAGCACCTAAGATTCTTTTTTTTAAAGATTCTGTTTTTGAGTGGTCTCTACACTCAACCCTAAGATTAAGAATTTTGTGCTCTACTGACAGCCAGCCAGGGGCTCTTTAAGGACTACTTTTTTGATTACACATGAAACCTCACACAGCTGTTCACTATGCCTAGGTTCTTACTACTAAGTAAGTGTAAGGAATAGGAGGGAATGTTTACTCAGAAACACCAATGTCTATAGCAGTGATGTCCTTGATAATAAAGAGTTTAATTCTGTAAATGGAATATTTTTTTAAAATCTTAGGTTCTGATTTGAGTATTGTTTTCTCTTGTTCCCTCCATTAGCCTGCATATTTATACATTTATTCGATTTTACAGCCCTACCATGTGTCAGGTGTTGGAGCTGTGAAGTCACCACATAGTACCTGACTTTGAAGTGTTTCCAGTCTAGTGGTAGAGACAGATATATAAAGAAATGTAACAGGATTGGCCATAGTAGTCACAGGCAGAGTTGGAACACAGAAAGGATAGGGCTTTCCTGGAGTGGGGGTGGCAGGTAAAGTCATGGAATTTGTCACCAGATGTCAGTGCTTTTTTTGATGCTTCAGCCATGAGAAAGTGCTCAGTCCCTGAGCTGTCCAAGTAATCAACTGTGCTAGATTTACTGGGTGGTGGTTACCAGTGGGCGACTTCCTAAGCCATTTCCTCTTAAGCATGGACTTTTGAGCAGAACCTCCAAGTAGAATATGACTTCCTATACATTTCTGGTTCCAAGGACACTGGGCTTGACTTTGCCTTCATGTTTGCATTCCCACTCTATCTAGAATGGTACTTTGGATATAAGTGGTACTCATTAAATGTTTACAGTGAAAGTGAAATTGTTTGAGGAAAACTCATATTATGTAAGAAATGATTTGAGGAGTTTTTATTTATTTTATGAATATATCATTGTTTTATAAAAAGACTTTCTGTAAAAGTAATGTAAATAGCAGCTCCCCAGGGTAATTAATTAAATTTGTAAAAATTTTGCTAATTCACCACTCTATGGAATTTATTGCAGTGTGTAAAATAAGTTATGCTTTCATAAAGAGTTTAGTTTAATAACCCTTTTGATTAAAAGCTCACACTTTAATAGTAGTCAGTGATATTTTGATTGGTTATGAGCCAACAGTGTGTTTCCAACAATTGATTTTACTTAACTTTTTGTTTCAGAATTAAGACTCTGAGGAAGGAAGCAATCCAGAAATTGTGATTTAAGCTTTGATATTTTCCTTAGGAAAGTAGTATTGGTTAATACTTGGAATGAACATTCTTTTTTTGTTTTAGAGTTTGGTATTACAAATAAGAAGTCTTTGGGCAGGATGACCTTTCTTTTCAGTGTCATATTTAAATACCTCCCTTTATATTATTCCTTGGAACACAGCTTTAAGAATATATATTTAAACTTCTCTGCTCTTTTCAGATACGGTTAAAAAACTCCAGGACCAGAAACATGACATGGAAAGAGAAATCAAGACACTCCATAGGAGACTTCGGGTAGGATAAATCCTCATGTATTATCTCATTAGAATACCTAGGTTTCTGAAAGTTGAGGACTGTGTAGTTCTTGATCGTTGTTAGTATTCGTCTTAAGCTTCAGATTCAGTTAAAATACTGATCCTTCTGCCCGTTGGGCGGAAAGCAACTGCCACCATTTCAAGTTGGGATTAGTGCTGGATTCTGGATAGAAGAATCTTCTAGTAATTTATGAGTGGTAGTTTTAAAAAGATGGATTTAGGAAGCAAGTATTGTATTTTGGAAAGAAAAATTATTTGCTCTTGCTTAGTAAGTGTCCCAAACCAAGCTGTTTTCAGTCTTCTGTGGATTTGATCAGCTTGCTGACAGCTGTGCCAGTCTGCTGCAGAGGTTGGGTAAGCTCATCTCTTAGTTTGGGTCATGCCTCAGTTACTCAGGCTATATTCACAGTGTCAGAAAATTGCTTTGTTGGGGGATGGGTGCCGGGCCGGCAATTGGGCAGCTGTGGCTCTGGTGGAGGCAACGCCCTGGGGAGACTTGCCCACCCAGCCACGCCCACATCCTCCATGACTGTGGGAAGCAGCAGACTGTACAGTTCTTTGCTCTTCTCTTTGTATGACTTTGTCTGCCTAGTTAGAGTTTAGTGTTTTTCATCGGACTTCCTCTTCCTTTTCCTTGACTTTTGATTTTTTTTTTCCTGTTAGTTTTTGATGTCAAGATATTTATAGATATTCCCTGTAAAATCTTTCCGTATGGTTCACACACCATTATCTACTTTTCAGAGGTAAAGTGCTGTAAATTTTGAACAATGTGTTTATTTTCATAAGACTTTAAAAACTTGCATAAGGAAGGGAGACTTGATACTATTGTCATTAAAATTGATTAAGCACTCTGGTGCTCGATGCCTCAGCAGACAGAGTAACTAGAAAGTCTTTTCCTCATTAAGTACAAGTTCACTACTAATAATTGTATTACCTGTTACCTGTTAGAAATTATAATAGTAGTTATCTGAGACTTAAAAGAAATTAATCATCATTTGGGAAGTGCATTATAGTCCAGTCATAAATACACTTTATTATTTTTAAGTAAGTATTTTTGCTTTCTTTTGGAAATAAAAATTTAGTTTTTTAACGTAGGAAGAATCTGCGGAATGGCGGCAATTTCAAGCTGATCTCCAGACTGCTGTGGTCATTGCAAATGACATTAAATCTGAGGCCCAAGAGGAGATTGGCGATCTGAAGCGCCGGTTACATGAGGCTCAAGAAAAAAATGAGAAACTCACAAAAGAACTGGAAGAGATAAAGTCACGCAAGTATGTTTTGAGAAACCAGTTTTTTTTTTTTTTTAAAGATTTTATTTATTTGACAGAGAGATTACAAGTAGGCAGAGAGGCAGGCAGAGAGAGAGAGAGGAGGAAGCAGGCTCCCTGCTGAGCAGAGAGCCCGATGCAGGACTCGATCCCAGGACCCTGAGATCATGACCTGAGCCGAAGGCAGCGAGCGGCTTAACCCACTGAGCCACCCAGGCGCCCCGAGAAACCAGTTTTAATAGAGAACACTTCAGTCCCAATTTTGTGATGTGGTATCATGGAAAGAAAGAGTGTGGATCCTAGTGGAAGTTACTCAACTTTTCTGGCCTCATTTTATGATACCTGCAAAATAGTACATTCTGTATGATCTGTCAGAGTTGTTATCAGTATCTATAATTAATAGTTCCGGGGGGGCCAGAATGGTCCCTGGCACAAAGTACCTTCTAGTTCTCTTCTTTCCTATATCTCTACACCCCAGTCCTGTTACTTTGCTTTAGATTAATAGCCTCTGAGTAGGGGTGTGTACTATGGAATTACACATCCTGTCCACTTCTGCTTCTTACTAGCTGTGTGATCTTGGTCAGGGCCCTTAACTTCCCTAAGCCTCACTTTGCTCATCTTTAAGATGGAGGCAGTCCTCTCTGCTTTACAGTGTTGCTGGAAGGCTGAAAGGAGATCTGCCTGCCCAGTAGCCAGGGTGATGATGAGTATACTTTATTTTATTTTTTTAAAGATTTTATTTATTTGTTGGAGAGAAAGAGAGAGGGAAAGCACAGAGGGAGAGTGAGAGGGAGAAGCACACTCCCTACTGAGCAGGGAGCCCAGTGTGGGGCTTGATCCCAGGACCCCGGATTAGATATTTAACCAACTGAACCACCCAGGCACACCTACCTTAATAACTAATGTTATTGTTAGAGACCCAAGTAAAGAGTGCAAAGCGAGTTTTTCTGTATCACTCTCTTGAGGAGGTTTTACTTATAACCACCTTAATCTCCATAGTAGTATTTTTTCCCCATTAACATAGAGATCATTGGAAACCAATGTAGTGCTTTAGATGAGATGCCATTTGTGATGTGTTTTGAGTTCTCAGTGAGATTCCATCTAATGGGTAGGGGGGAGTAGTTTTTATGTTTGAGGTTATTAAGAATTTGATTATCCAGGGACGCTTAGCTGGCTCAGTCAGTAGAGCATATGACTTGATCTTGGGGTCATGAGTTTGAGCCCCAAGTTGGGCATAGAGTTTACTTTATAAAAAAAGTATTTGGGGAGCGCCTGGGTGGCTCAGTGGGTTAAGCTACTGCCTTCGGCTCAGGTCATGATCCCAGGGTTCTGGGATCGAGTCCCGCATCGAGGGGGGTCTCTGCTTGGCAGGGAGCCTGCTTCCCCCCTCCCCGCCTGCATCTCTGCCTACTTGTTATCTCGTGTCTGTCAAATAAATCAATTAAATCTTTAAAAAAAAAAAAAGTATTTGGGGCACCTGGGTGGCTCAGTGGGTTAAAGCCTCTGCCTTTGGCTCAGGTCATGATCCCAGAGTCCTGGGATCGAGCCCCATATCGGGCTCTCTGCTCAGCAGGGAGCCTGCTTCCCCCCACCCTCTCTGCCTGCCTCTCTGCCTACTTGTGATCTCTGTCAAATAAATAAATAAAATCTTTTAAAAAAAAAGTATTTGATTTTTCATTACTTTTAACTAATTTTTAGGTAGACCTAGGAAAAAATTTAGAAAAATATTTATGGGGTGCCTGGGTGACACAGTTGGTTAGGTGTCCAACTCTTTTTTAAAAATAATTAATTAATTAATTTGATGAGAGAGATCACAAGTAGGCAGAGCAGCAGGCAGAGAGAGAGGGGGAAGCAGGCTCCCCTCTTAACAGAGCCTAATGTGGGACTCGATCTCAGGACATTGAGATTATGACCTGAGCAGAAGACAGAGGCCTAACCCACTGAGTGCACTAGGTGCCCCCCCCCACACTCGATCTCATTTTAGGTCGTGATCTCAGAGTTGTGAGTTCATGCCCCTTGTTGGGTTCCATGCTGCCTGGAGCCTACTTAACAAAACAAAACAAAATAAAACAAAACAGGATATTCTCGAAAACCTATCTTGTTTCATTGTTGCTTATCTCTAATGAATGGCCCAGAGAAAAACCAGATTACTAAACCATTTTTCTTTGGCTTCCTTAAGCAGAACATTTTATTTATTTGACAGACAGAGATCACAAGTAGGCAGAGAGGCAGGGAGAGAGAGAGAGAGAGAGAGAGAGAGAGAGAGAGGAGGAAGCAGGCTCCCTGCAGAGCAGAGAGCCCTATGCAGGGCTCTATTCCAGGACCCTGGGATCATGACTTGAGCCGAAGGCAGAGGCTTTAGCCCACTGAGCCACCCAGACACCCCTCATATTATCTTTTTTTGTATACTGTTAAAGAAATGTTTTATTCCTCCCCCCCCCTTTTTTTTAAGATTTATTTATTTATTTAGGAAAAAGAGAGTGTGTGCGACGGGGAGGGGCAGAGGGAGAGGCAGAAATAATCTCATGCAGACTCTGTGCTGAGTGTGGGAGCCCAACAGGTAGCTAGATCTCAGGACCCTGAGATCACAACCTGAGCCAAAAGCAAGAGTTGGATGCTTAACTGACTGACCACCCAGGCATCCCTGAAAATTTTCATTCTGAAGTTAACCTGAGTGACTGAAATTCTGCTCTTGAAGAATCATTCCATCAGGTCCTAAAGATGTCCTCAGTGAAGCAGTAAATTAATTTTACTAAATCTCAGTCCTTAAGTACATACTCTGTTTAACATTCCATGTGATAAATGGGAAATATATATAAAGCACTTTCACTATGTCTGCTGTATACTCAAGTATGAGGTTGTCTCAAGGAAAGTGCTCTGTGATTGTTAAGAAAAAAAAAACAGCTCACGCTAAAATAAACTATTAAGACTTTGGTATTTGGTGGATGTCCCTTGGAAATGAATTAAGAGAGACTGTCACTGTCACTTAAAGGAAAACAACTGACTGTATTTGTTGCTGGTACCAAAATGTGGAAATTCGAGTAAATGTTAGGATTTTAGAAAATTTGTATTTGCCATCATAAGCTTGGCAGCTTCCCGTATTTAAAGAGTTTTCTGATGAGATCATTGCTGATATTAACAAATGTGACTTTTAAATAGTAAATCCTATAATGACAGATGTCATCATTTGGAAAATTCATGTAATTCAGTGAACCAGTGTTTTCTTTCTTTTTTTTTTTTTTTAAGATTATTTATTTATTTATTTGACAGAGAACACAAGTAGGCAGAGAGGCAGGCAGAGAGAGAGAGAGAGAGAAGCAGGCTCTGCACTGAGCAGAGAGCCCGATGCGGGGCTCGTTCCCAGGACCCTGGGATCATGACCTGGGCCGAAGGCAGAGGCTTTAACCCGCTGAGCCACCCAGGCGCCCCGAGCCAGTGTTTTCTGTATGACCAGTGCAGTCACATATGGGTAAAAGATCCATTTAAAGTATAAGAGACTAGAGTACTTTGAATGTACAGAGTAGGAGAAGTTTATTCACATGATTTCAAATTGCACATCGCAACAAACTTTTAAGTAACTACCACTTAATACATTTTGGTATAGTACCAAGGAAAAACAGCCTCGGTTGTCTAAAAAGCCACAATTACCTATTTCACGTCATTAAAATAATCTTTTCTTTTTCAACTACTACATATCTCTGAGCCCTGTTTTTCTTATGTCACAATAGATTGAATACAGAAGAAGAAATGAGAATCTAATAGTATATTCTGTTAAGCCAGACATTAAAGAGATACACAAAAATGTAAAAACACTGCTATTCTTCATCCTCTTGTTCCTCCTCCTCCTCTGCCTCTTCCTCCTCATCTTCCATTTTTTGGTTTTGGAAAATGGTTGTTTCTTATTAAAGTATGTTGTATTGTTAAGTCCCGGGTTTATTTTTATTTTTAGATGAATTAAGTATTTTAAATATATCTTAGTTTAAATTTCCATTATGATAAATGTCAACAGATATAAGCCACATAAAGAAAAGCTCTTTGGGATCTTCAGTAATTTTATTTTTGTTGTTGTTGTTTTTTTAAAAGATTTTATTTATTTATTTGACAGAGAGAGATCACAAGTAGGCAGAGAGGCAGGCAGAGAGAGAGAGGGGGAAGCAGGCTCCCTGCTGAGCAGAGAGCCTGATGTGGGGCTTGATCCCAGGACCCTGGGATCATGACCTGAGCCGAAAGCAGAGGCTTTAACCCACTGAGCCACCCAGGTGCTCCATCTTCAGTAATTTTTAAGAGTGGAAAGAGGGGGCCCAGGTCTGGGTGTCTTGGGCAGTTAAGTGTCTGCCTTCGGCTCTGGTCATGGTCCCAGGGTCTTGGGATAGAGCCCCACTTTGGACTCCCTGCTCAGTGGGGAGTCTGCTTCTCCCTCTCCCTGTGCCCCTGCTCATGCTGTAACTCTTGCTCACTCTCAAATAAATAAATAAATCTTAAAAAAAAAAAAAAGAGTGGAAAGGGACTCCAAGAAAGGTTTGATAATCATTGTTACAGATTATTTGTTTAAACTTCTGAACATGATGGGGCGCCTGAGTGGCAATTAAGTGTATGCCTTCGGCTAAGGTCATGATACCTGGATCCTGGGATTGAGTCCCGCATCGGGCTTCCTGCTTAGCAAGGAGTCTGCTTCTCCCTCTCCCTCTGCCTCTCTCCCCGGCTTGTACACCACATTCTCTCTCAAGTAAATAAAATCTTTTAAAAAAAAGTGTGAACATGAGACCCTGTGATACATCCGGAGGAAAACAACTGTCAGAAGAGTAAAATAGCTACCAGATTTTCCCAAGGGCTGGCTTAGTTTTTGTCTACCTGTAAACTTATTTGATGGTTATATGAAAGATGCAAACTCTGCAACTGAAATCTTATTCCAGATGAAAACTTCTGTATTAGCTCAGTGAATTAGAGCTAGCCAGAAATAAAATGTTATTGATTTTTTTAGATGAATCATGATCCACTGAGCATCTACGAGACTCATGTACTAATAGGGCCCAGGCTTTGTTTTGTTTTTTTTCTTTGTAGAAATTCTATTTGGATACTACAGAAGGTTTGTTTTAAAGAATATGAACTTTGGGGGCGCCTGGGTGGCTCAGTGGGTTAAAGCCTCTGCCTTCAGCTCAGGTCTTGATCCCAAGGTCTTAGGATCGAGCCCCACATCGGGCTCTCCGCTCAGCAGGGAGCCTGCTTCTTCCACTCTCTCTCTGCCCGCTTCTCTGTGATCTCCGTCTGTCAAATAAATAAATAAAATCTTTCAAAATAAATAAAATAGTATTTAAAAAATAGAATATGAACTTTGATTTCATTTCTTTTGTATTTTCCTGTTTGTGCATGGCATATTAGATAGGGCCAGTATAGATAACCCACATGTACTGGTGAATTCCCAAACACCAAAAAGCAGGACAGAATCTCAAAATCCCAGTCCTGAATCAGGTTCTTTTTGGCCAGCCCACTTTGCATTTTACTGCTAACTGATAACTGATGTTCTCACCTTACACATACTCAGATGGAAAATGGATTCTGTTGGTTACTTTTAAACATATTTAGTACAACCCAATATAAAAATTGTAATATTGTTTCCTGGAATTTACCAAACAAATGAGAATATTAGACTCGGTAATTTATTTAGCTCTACTGATACTGTCTTTTTTTGTTTTTTCTTTTTTTTTTTAAGATCTTATTTATTTATTTGACAAAGAGGGAGATCATAAATAGGCAGAGTCAGGCAGAGAGAGAGGGGGAAGCAGGGTCCCCACTAAGCAGAAAGCCTCATGCACGGCTCCATCCCAGGACTCCCAAGACCATGACCTGAGCAGAAGACAGAGGCTTAACCACTGAGCCACCCAGGTGCCCCGATACTGTCTTTTTTTTAAAGTGATACTTTTTTTTTTTAAAGGTTTTATTTACTTATTTGACAGACAGAGATCACAAGTAGGCAGAGAGGCAGGCGGGGGGGGGGAGCAGGCTCCCTGCTGAGCAGAGAGCCCGATATGGGGCTCCATCCCAGGACCCTGAGATCATGACCTGAGCTGAATGCAGAGGTTTTAACCCACTGAGCCACCACCCAGGTGCCCCTCCCCGCTTTTTTAAAGATTTTATTTATTCATTTGACAGAGAGATCACAAGCAGGCAGAGAGAGGGGGAAGCAGGCTCCCTGCTGAGCAGAGAGCCTGATACGGGGCTCGAACCCAGGACCCTGAGATCATGACCTGAGCCAGAGGCAGGGGCTTTAACCCACTGAGCCACCCAGGTGCCCCTAAAGTGATACTTTTTAATGCTTTTCAGTAGGGAGGCAAAAATGTGTTTGCTAGTATGTGTGTAAAAAGGCCTGATTTCACTATTGTTTTCAGGCAAGAGGAGGAGCGAGGCCGGGTGTACAACTATATGAATGCTGTTGAGAGAGACTTGGCAGCCTTAAGGCAAGGGATGGGACTGAGTAGAAGGTCTTCAACTTCCTCCGAGCCAACCCCTACGGTGAAAACCCTCATCAAGTCCTTTGACAGTGCATCACAAGGTAACTTCTTAAATCCTATGCCAAGGGCAGGCTGTCGTCATTCACTTACTATCTGTTCTCTGGTCTGGTTTGATATTCTTTCCATCTTACTCTCTGAGCCTCATCAAATTCAATGTAGTATTAATGAACTAGTCTTACTATCAGGTGACTTTTAGCAGGGGAGTTGGGATCTGTTCAGCTTCAGAGATTTTGTTTTTAGACTTGGTGCCTTGCCCCTCAAATAAATGGGTCTTCACATAGTCCTGAGGCTCTGAGTGTGTTCTCTATGCCAAAAAACCTCTAGATGTATGAATTCAGCCCTTTCCCTTCGTCTGAACTCCTGTAGGTCTATAAATCCAAAGGCTTCCCTGATATTGACACTCCGGTATCTCCTAGACATGTTATGTCCAAAACTGCACTCTTGCCCCTGAGCTTCAGGCTTTCCCCTGTGTAAATGGCAGGACCATTCCACCCAATTACTTAAGCCAGAAATCCAAGAATCCTTCTTCTTCTTTTTTTTTTTAAAGATTTTATTTATTTATTTATTTGACACACAGAGAGAGAGAGAGATCACAAGTAGGCAGAGAGGCAGGCAGAGATAGAGGAGGAAGCAGGCTCCCCGCGGAGCAGAGAGCCCAATGCGGGACTCGATCCCAGGACCCTGGGATCACGACCTGAGCCGAAGGCAGAGGCTTTAACCCACTGAGCCACCCAGGCGCCCAAGAATCCTCCTCCTTTGTTAAATCCTTCCTGTTTCTCACTTCCACATCTAATCCATTATCAGGTCATGTGGATCCAGCCTCCAGCATGCACATCTTTGCTCTGTCTACTTCTCACCATCTCTAGTGCATAATCAACTGCTAGTACAAGCCATCATCAGCTTCTAATTTCAGTGACTTCCTAATCAGTCTCTCTGATTCATTTTGATAGAAAGGACTTTTCTTGCTTAAAGTCCTTTAATTGCTTTATTGTAGTTAAAGTGAAATTCAGATCCCCAGTGCCTGCGTGGTCTGACCCTGCCTTCCTCTTACCCCAGTTGAACTGCTCTTCCTCTGTCCTCTATATTCCTGCCACACTGGACTGCAGGTCCCAAAGCAGGCCAGGCTCTATATTGCAAGGCTCTTCTGTATCCGGAAGCTTATTCTTCCCTCCTTCAGATGACTGGGTCCTTTTTAATTTCTCTAACCCCCTCAGCTCTGGGAAGGGGAAAGAGATGTATTTTTAAAAAAGAAAAAAAAAAACCTAAATGGCGGTGCTTGTCTGGCTCAGTTGGCAGAGAATGTGACTCTCGATCTTGGGGTTGTGAGTCTGAGTCCCATGTTGGGTGTAGAGATTACTTTAAAAAAAATAATAATAATAACAAAAAGGAAAACTAGGAGGACCTGAGTGGCTCAGTCGGTTAAGCATCTGCCTTCTGCCTTCGGTTCAGGTCATGATCCCAGAGGTCCTGGGATCAAGCCCTACAATGGGCTGTCCTCAGCAGCAAGTCTGCTGCTCCCTCTTTGATATCTCTTGCTCTCTCTTTCAAATAAATAAAATATTTTTTAAAAATTAAAAAATAAAAGGGGGCGCCTAGGTGGCTCAGTGGGTTAAAGCCTCTGCCTTCAGCTCGGGTCATGATCTCAGGGTCTTGGGATCGAGCCCCACATCGGGCTGTGTGGTCAGCAAGGAGCCTGCTTCCTCTTCTCTCTCTGCCTGCCTCTCTGCCTACTTGAGATCTCTGTCTGTCAAATAAATAAAATCTTAAAAAGAAAAAAAAAACAGGGGCACCTGAGTGGCTCAGTGGGTTAAAGCCTCTGCCTTTAGCTCAGGTCATGATCCCAGGGTCCTGGGATCGAGCCCCACATCGGGCTGTGTGGTCAGCAAGGAGCCTGCTTCCCTTCCCCTCTCTCTGCCTGCCTCTTTGCCAACTTGTGATCTCTGTCTGTCAAACAAATAAATAAAATCTTAAAAAATAAAATAAAATAAAATCTTGAAAAAACAGAAGAGAAGAGCACCTGGGTAATGCAGTCAGTTAAGCATCCAGCTCTTGGGTTTGGCTCAGGGCATAATCTCAGTCAGGGTGGTGAGATCAAGCCCTGGGTTGGGCATTGTCCTCAGTGCGGAGTTGGCTTAAGACACTCTCCCTCTGCCTGCCCCCCCCCCCACTCACCCATACTCTCTCTCTAAAATAAATAAATCTTAACAACAGTAAAATAACTGAATATAATGTGTCCTAAAACTTACATTTTCTTCTAAAAATTCTTTTAACTTCACAATAGGCTTTATTCTAATCCCTCTAATAATAATAGAGTTTCTATAATCTATATTCTGTGAGTGTATGCAAATTAGTGTCCTTGACTTAAAATCAGAGCAAAAGTCATTTATATACTCACATTGTTGGTACAGATATTTTGGAGGATAATATCTTCCAATTTAAAATGCCATATTCATAGATCCTGAAGTTCTTAATATAATAATACTGGCAGATGTTTATAAATATATATAGATATTGGGACCCCTGAGTGGCTCTGTCGTTAAACATCTGCCCTTGGCTCAGGTCATGATCCCAGGGTCCTGGGATCAAGCCCCCCATCAGACTCCCTGCTTACCTGGTTCTCCCTCTCCTACTCCCCCTGCTTGTGTTTCCTCTCTTGCTATGTCTCTCTCTGTGAAATAATAAATAAAATCTTCAAAAAGAATGTATATAGATAGATATAGATACAGATATACACACAAAGTTTTCAGTGTAGGATTGTTTGAAAAAAAGGGGAAAACCTGGAAATTGCTTACGAGCCCGTTAAAAGGATTAAGTCAATTATGACCCATTAGTACAATAGAATGCTGTGCATTTTTTAATAAGAATGAGGTAAATCTCAAAGTACTTATGTTAAAATACGCTTGCAGTCCTTTATAGTAAGTTGAACACCAGTATTTCATAGTGTGATCTCATTTTGTTTTTTTAAGTACATAGATTTTTGCATTAAAAGTGCAAGAAAGATGCACTTGGAACTATTGTTAGTAGCTACCTCTGGATAATATGAGGAGCTAAGATGAAAGAAAGACTTACAAAAATCTGTACTTCTAAAACGAAATGATAATGACGTGTCTACACTAAATTAAAGTCATGAAGTTATTCAGAATATTGATGAAATGGGCCCTAATGCAAAAAAGATAAATCTGCTTTTGAACTGATCTTTTTAAATAAGCAATGTTTTACAATAAAATATATCTAAATGACTCCATATTGCACTGCCTAATTATATATGCAAAAGAAGTTAACACAAAGTATTCAAATAACTTGTACATGAGTGTTCGTAATAGCACTACTCATAATAGCAAAAACATGGAAACAACCCAGCTGTCCATCAGTTGATGAGTGGATAAACAGAATGTGGTCTCTACATCTGAAGGAATATTATTCAGCCATAGGAAAGAAGTACTAATACATACTACCATGTGAAAAATATGCTAAGTGAAAACAGGCAGAAACAAAAGGTCATGGGTTATAAGATTCCGTTTTTATGAAATGTGGAGAATAGCTAAGTCCATAGACACAGGAGGCAGTTTGTTGACAGTTGCCAGGGACTAGGGAAGAGATACATGGGGAGTGATTGCTTAATAGAGACTGGGACATTTTGGAACTAGGTAGAAGTGATGATGGCTGTGCAATATTGTGAATGTACTAAATACCCTTGGACTGTACATTTTAAAATTATTTACTTTCTATTATGTGAATTTTTTTCAAAGATTTTATTTACTTATTTGAGAGAGAGAGTGCACAAAAGAGCACAATTGGTAGAGAGGAAGAAGCAAGCCTCTCATCAAGCGGGGAGCCCAATGAGGGCTCCATCCCAGGACCGAGATCATCACCCAAGCCAAAGGCAGCTGCTCAATTACTCAGCTACCTAGGTACCCCTATTAGGTGAATTTAAAAAAAAATTTTTTTAAATTTTAAGTAGGCTTCACACCTAAGACAGGGCTCGAATTCACAACCCAAAGATAAAGAGTAGCATCCTTTACCGACTGAACGAGCCAGGTTCCCCTATTATGTGAATTTTATCTCAGTAAAAGAATGCATCTAAAAATAGCAATTTAAATATAAGTACTTGGTTGCATGAAAAGGTCCACAATGATCTACTTTTTCATCTTTTCCTACTGTGTGATGTGCCTGATTTTATATATGTGTCCCATTTTGATTTTAATTTAGCTTCAAACAAATAACCTTTTTTTTTTTAAAGATTTTGTTTATTTATTTGACACAGAGAGAGAGATCACAAGTAGGCAGAGAGCAGGCAGAGAGTGGGGGGAAGCAGGCTCCCTGCTGAGCAGAGAGCCCGATGAGGGGCTCGATCCCAGGACCTTGAGATCATGACCTGAGCTGAAAGCAGAGGCTTAACCCACTGGGTCACCCAGTACCCCAAATAACCATTTTTTATGTACCCTCTACTAAACCTTGTATCAAGCCCAAGTATCTGGAAGTGAGTAAATTATGGATCCGACTTTTGAATAGTTCAGTCTAGAGAGGGAGATTGACGTATAAGTGAATAATTAACAGATCTGTGCATTAAATGCAAACCAGAAAGTACTTGCAAAGTGAAGTGATGAACTCCGCAGGAGGAGATGAGAAAAGCTGAATGGGAGCCCAGTGTTCTTTTGTTTTTTGTTTGCTTTTGTTTTCCAGTGTGCCTTCATTGAATGCATATCCACTATGGGCCCAGCTTCTCACCTGGTACAGTTACAGAAATATTCCTCTTGGGTTTTTTGAACTTGAATTACATTGGCTCATGGAGTTCTTTAACTACCCAAGTTAATGAAATGGCAAAAATGGGATGACTGGCATAACCAGTTTGGGAATCAACACAACTACTCTAGGGAACAGACAGTCTGCCTGATGGCAGGAGAAGCATCACCTGTTAGGCAGGACTGTGAGTGAGCGCCTCGGAGGTTAGGCCTCAGGACAGCTTCAGGGGAGCCAGAACATTGGGTAGCCTGAGGGATCGTTCAGGGGAGACCAGTTATAAAAGCTTCCACTCTACCATGATGCATTCAGTATTTGTTTGTTTGTTTCTGTAGTACCAAACCCCACTGCAGCCACAATTCCTCGCACGCCTTTGAGTCCGAGTCCAATGAAAACCCCTCCTGCCGCAGCTGTCTCACCTATGCAGGTAAGTGTCCGTGACCATAGAGGCTGTGGGAGCCTCAGCATCTAAAAGTTTGTCCTCCTAAAAGTCATTTACACTTACGTTATGGGGGGCAAATGACTTACCTCGTGAAGAATGTAGTAGTTAGGATTGTAAAATAATGTAAATATCCTTAATTGAGATAAATTATGAAAATGTCCATTATGTTACTCTTTGGAAAGAGTAACAAGTACTGAACACTTGCTGTGTATTCTACACTATTCCCTGTGCTTTATCATGTGAATTCATGTAATTCTCATAACAGCCCTGTTGGGTACCAGGTACTATTCTTACCTCTAGTTTTCACACATGGAAACTGAGGCCTAGAAAAGTTCAGCAATTTGCTGAAGGTCATATAATGAAGTGGTGGAGTGGGGATTTGAACCTGAGCAGTGTGGGTTCAGGGACCGTCTCTCTAAGTTAGGATGTGTAGTTGGCGTGTGTCAGCCTCCACTTCCTAACAAATCAAAGCTTAGTGGTTTAAAAGAGCAGTTGTATGATTTTCGCATTTGTGTGTTGAATAGGCAGCTTTGCTGGCTTTCTGTGGGCTCACTTCCGTACCTGCACTTAGCCACAGGGTGGGCTGAGGCCTGGGCTCAGCAAGGATGCCTGGGCCACTCTCTCCATGTGGCATTTCCTCTCAGGTTCCTTCATGGTGCGGTGTCTCAAGGTCCAACCAAATCCTAAGGCTGGCCCAGGTTCAGAGTTGGGGTTTCTGCAGAAGGTTCATTATGGGCTTTTTTTTTTTTTTTTTTAAGCCATCTAGTACAAGGGCATTGCTGATCCATTATAAACAAGTCTCTGAAGTTGCTCTTCTTGGTTGCTGTAGAAATGTAGGCCAGAAGCAAGGGAGATGGTGGTTGTTCTGTAGTGCTCATTAGGCCTCTCACTGTACCCTTGTTGGTCAGCCGCTTTTGGAAATATTGGCTGTGGTGGAGTTTGCCACTTAAGTTAGAGTAGCCAAAGGAAAACTGGCCATAAACCTAGTACCTAGTACCCTTTGATACAGGGGAACCTTAGCCATACCTCTTCTGTAAAACTAGCATTTGGGAACATTTTATTTTTGAATTGAAACCTTTGTGCTTTGTTAATTATTGGCCATGCATTTTACTAGTGAATCTGTTGGGGGTTTTTTTTTGTTTTGTTTTGTTCTTACTTTCTAACTTTCTCCTATGTGAAATTTAGGGTAAATGTGTACCCTTCTGCATTTGTAATGTTGCAAATTAGTGGTGCTGCATTTCCATGTGTACCGAAGGTTTTAATGCTCTTAATTTACCATGAAGGCAAGGGAATTCCAATCGTACTATAGATTTAATGCTTTTTAATGCTCTCTTATTACTCATACTTTTTCTGTAGACCTCAAGATGCAAAATACAAACTTCAAAAGAGGTGAAATTTCTTTAATATCTGTTGGTTGAAATTTAATATACAAAGCATGACTTTGGGGGCGCCTGGGTGGCTCAGTGGGTTAAGCCTCTGCCTTTGGCTCAGGTCATGATCCCAGGGTCCTGGGATCGAGCCTTACGTCGGGCTCTCTGCTCAGCAGGGAGCCTGCTTCCTCCTCTCTCTGCCGGCCTCTCTGCCTACCTGTGATCTCTGTCAAATAAATAAATAAAATTTAAAAAAAAAAATGCATGAGTTTGACAATCTTTATAAAGGTAGGAGGTGAAAAATTTAATCTCTGTACCTTGATAGAAGTTAATATAAGTCACATTCAGTAGCTTTTTAGTACTCGGTTAACACAATGCTTCTCAAATCTAATTGTGCATTAAAACCATGTGGAGAGGTTTTAAACACATAGATTCCCAGGCCTCATCCTAGTGAATGAGAATCTCTAGGGAATAGGGCCTAAGAGTGGGATTGTTAGTTTTTCAAAACTCCCTGAGTGGGAATTCTACTTCTGACTTTGAGGGAGTGACTGGCTGGATTACTCTGCCACCCCCAGCAACTCGAAAGCTGGACAAATTAAAGGAAGCAGTTATATTCAGACATGTACAGCAGGCAGCATGAGACTGTGGTCCTTAAATAAAAGTCCTGCTGGGCCCACACTTTTCCTGTTGGGAGGTTCCAGATGGTGGTTCAGGGGGGATGAAGCCAGATAGAGTCAGGAAGGGGGAACTAACTGAGTCTGAGGAGACAGAGATCCGTGTTCAGGGAGAATGAGAGTGTTGGAATTTGCAGGGCTGAGGACCTAGGAGGAGGGAGCTAGGGCCTCTGGAAGGGCCAGAGGAAGGGCCTCTGCAAAGGCATCCCTATGAGTCTTTGCCTGAATGCTAGTCTGCACAGGCACAGGGTGAACCCCACAAGGCTGAGTAAGAACAGATTCCCAGAACAGAAGAGTTACCAGGTAAACACTTCCCGTAGTTCACAGAGAGCAGGGAATCATTTGATTTCCAACTGGCCACCGTGGAGAAATCTTGAAATACTTGGAGCATTCCGTAGAGACCCCTGAGGGCCACACCCTAAAGCAGAACTACCCTGCGGCTCTTGAGTAAGCACTATGCTACACCTGCCTTAAAAATAAACCTCAGAAGAGGAGGAGATCCATAAGTAACTGGGTCCTCAGCCTCTGAAGTGCTTCTTAGTGACTCTCAGAAGTCATGCACTTGTGGAATCTGCTCCTCTTGAGTGTTGGCTGGACTTCTTGGCTCACTTCTGATGAATACAGTATGGCAAAAGGGTGGGATGTCACAAGGTAGGGTTATAAAAAGAGTATCTTCTGTCTTGAGGTTTCTTCTTGTTCTCTTATATCTAGTCACTCCAGTAAACAATTGAAAATTGAAATAGTTAGCAATATATTTAATAAAATGCTGTGAAAAATCTGTATAATGGAAAGAATAAAATATTGCTGAGAGAATTCGAGGAAGTAATAAACAGATATATTCATGGACTGGAAGACTCAGGATTGTTATTATCTTACAGCTCTCCCTCACAGTCCCAGTGAGGGATCCAGTGCAATCCGAGTGACAGTCCTGCATGCTATTTTGTAGAAATTGATAATACAGTTTTAAATTTATATGGAAATTCAAAGGACCCTGAATAGCCAAGGCATCTGGGAGATTTAAAAAAAAGGAAGGGGGGACAGATTTGGAAGATTTATACTACCTGGTTTTAGCACATAGAGGAATCAAAGACAGTGTGGTACTGACATAGTTTGTTTATTTGAAATCATTAAGCTGATAAATTCCCCATCTCACAAATAGCCAGAGTACCAGCGGCTGCACTTACTGATATAGTTTAAATGTAGACATTATATCAGTAGATTAGATAATCCAGAAACAGGCCAGCTGATTTTCAGCAGAGGTGCCAACATAATTCAGTGGGAGAGGGGTAGCCTTTCCAACAAAGAATTCCAGAACAGCTAGAATCTATATGGAAAAAAGATAACCACAGCTGTTTCTCATGGCATTTATAAAAATTAAAATTGATTGTAGACCTACATGTGAAAGCTAAAACTACAAAACTGAAAACATTAGAGAAAGTCATCCTGATCTTCAAGAAGGCCAAGATTTCTTATTTAGAACATTAGAAGGAGCCGTGAAAGAAAATTGATAAATTGGACTTCAAAATTTGAAACTTCTGAGAGACATTAAGAAAATAAAAGATAAGTTATAGATTCAGGAGAATATAATCATACTACATTTATCTGTCAAAACACTTGTATTCCAAGAAGACATCCTCATCTTGATTGAAGACAAACCAGTAAATGCTGGACAAAAGATTTTAAAAGTCCATTCCTTAGAGTAGATAGACAAATAGCCAGTAAACACATAAAAGGATGTTCAACATCATTAGTTATTGGAGAAGTAAAAATTAAATTACAGAAGGATCTCACTATGTACCCTTTTAGGATGGCTAAAACTAGAAGACAGTCTCAAATGTTGGGAAGGATGTGAAGAGGCTGAACTTTGCATACTTTTCTGCTGAGAATATGAAGAGTCGTTAGAGGTTCCTCGGATAAAAAAGGGCTGGGGGGAAAGCTGGGAAAATAAGCATGACAGAAAGGACAGTGACGGTAAACACCCTGGTCTATGTGGAAATGAATAGTTTGGTGGCATTTGAGCATTACACAGAGGTGGCAGGAGACAATGCAGAGGAAGTAAGAGGAAATATTTGTGGTTGCATGCAGAAAGATGCATGTATCTGACTGGAGATGAGAAAGCCAGAGGCAAAGCCATTGTGGTGGCGCTGAACTAAGATGCTAGGTTGTACTAGGGCTCTTGTAGTAGATGCAAGTCCGTATTTCACTGATGGGTGTGTAATTGTTAAGAATTCTCTTTAAACAAAACAATGTCAGTATACTGGTTGTGATAGAATGCTATAAATGTTACCATTGGGGAAAACTGAGTAATAGGCACAGGGAATATTTCTGTATAATTTTTAAAAATATATTGATCACATTGTATGCCTCCAAGTGTGTATGTGTGTGTTTTAGTCTTACCATAACAATATGGATAGAATGATGGAGATTTGTAACTAAATATTACCCTCAGCAATGTTGACTTTGTGAGTCCCAGCTCTAGATTTATGCTAACTTTGACACTATTTATGTTACGATTTCAGAGACATTCCATAAGTGGACCAATCTCTACATCCAAGCCCCTAACGGCACTGACCGATAAGAGACCAAACTATGGGGAGATCCCTGTTCAAGGTATATCTCTTATGGCATAGTATTTCACTTCTGCTGTCAATTCTTTGATTTTTCTGACTTTTTTGGCTAACTAAATTGTGATTTTCTTTGTTCTTGACATTATTTCACTGCTCTGGTATACATCTTTATCAGAAGCTTACTACTAATACATCGTCATTACAGATAGGGGGATTCGTTATACATATATGTCTTGGAAGACAACTCTCTAGACATTATGATCGGCAATGGAGAGTCCACACCATTACTAGGCATTTTGTTTTCAAGTTTTTCATGGGGTAGGTGCTGTTACCCACGTTTTATAGATACTAAAAACAAGGTTTCAGAAAGTTAAATAACTTAACACAGGTTAACAATGAACAGTAGGCCTGGGCAGCCTGATGCCAAAGCCCATTCTTTTAACCTCTGTGCTCGGTATTATTGTCCATACAAGGAAACTGAGAATCTGAAACATGAGGTTGAGATGAGGTCCATTCTTTTGCACACTTATAAGGGGCTTGGCTGTTCTCACACAACTTTTATGGTAGAGCCAGTACCAGACAAGATTTCCGGATTTTCTGACCTTGTCCTACCTGTAATCTGTCTTCTCCATTTCAGTTAATGACAGTTTTATCCTCCAGAAACCTTGGAATCATCCTTAATTCCCTTATCTTATACCCCATATCTGCAGACTGTTAGGTTTTTGGTTTTTTTTTTTTTTCTTCATGATCAAATAAATTTTTTTAATTTTTATTTTTTTTTATTTATTTATTTTTTGGTAGGCTCCATGTGGGCTTGAACTCACGACCCTGAGATCAGGATTTGAGCTGAGATCAAGAGTCTGATGCTTAACCAACTCAGCCACCCAGGCGCCCCAGTCAAATCAATTTTTTAATTGAAGTATAAGTGACATATAACATATTAATTTCAGGCTTTCATGTTTTTGTACATGTTGCAAAATGATCACTGCAATAAGTCTCGTTACCATCTGTCACCAAAGTTACAGAACTGTTTTGTCCTTTAGGACAAATCCAGAGTCGGAGAATTGCTCTTCCCTCTACCATCACCTAGCCTTGGTCAAGCCACGATCATTTCTCACCTGGGTTCTGACAAAAGATTCGTTATCTACTCTCACAATCTGTTCTTAACCCTACAGCCAGCATACTCCTGAAAAATATAAATCGGAACACTTCATTCTGTTCAAAACCTCCCCTCAACTCCCCATTTCTCTCAGAAGAAAAGCTAGAGTCCTCTCAGTGGCCTCCAGGCCTTCCCAACGTGGCCTTGGTTGCCTCTCCAGCCTTACCACGTTTCCCTTTCAGTCACTCCCTGGGCACTCCGGCACACGCCCGGCCACGGAGCCTGGCACTGGCACTTCCTGTGCCCGAGAGCGCTGCCGCATGCCCACACGGCTCCCTTGGGCCTTTCTTCAAGGCTTTGCTCTAGGCTTTCCTCAGCTGGTGGGTGCCATATGTAAAATTAGAAACTTTATGCCCCTCCACACACCCCTTTCCCAAACTCCTCTCCCCTTTAAAAAAACTTGGATGACTTTACCCTTTGGACACACTGCATAGTTTACTTGTTTATAGCTTTTATTATCTGCCTCCCTAGACTGTGAGGTTCATGAATTCAGGAATTTAATGTCTGTTTGATTCACTGAGGTATCTCAGCACCTGTTGTCTTACTGGGCTCTTGATAATAAATTATGAGATGAGTGAAGGAAGTGCAAGTTAAAGCATGTAAGGGGCTTAGCACAGATTTTAGTCCACAGTAAATGCTCACTGTGAGATTTTATTACTGTTAGCATATGCTACTCATAGCACAAGTGGCTGAGAAGGATGGCTCTTTATTGTCTGAGTACAAGATTTTATTTCATTGCAAGGCCGCCAGGGTCTGCAGGATTTTGCTTAGCAGCTGACAAGTGGTTGTGAGAAACCATCACTACATGTTATGTTTTGGGCATCTTAAAGCTGCAGGCACCGAGGGTAAAGATGGAAGCCAAGGGTTCAGGAGCACTCCCACTCAGCTGCCTGTTGCATTTGCCCCCATTCTGTCAATGAAGTCAGCCTTTTGATCTGCAGTCAATGCCAAGTACAGTTGGAACCAGGACCAGGATGCTACAGCCTTTGAGAATATATGTAACACTGGGCCTGTAACAGCCCTGTGGGAGTGACCCCATCTGGAGAGCCTTGAGGTCATCTTCAGACACAGAGAAAACAGAGTCCCCAGGTCCCAGTCATCTAAACTGTGATAAGAGAGTAGGATTTCCAGGCTCTCTTGAAACGGTTTTCTTTCTCTTTTTTCTTTTTTTTTTTTTTTAAGATTTTTTTTTATTTAACAGAGAGAGAGAGATCACAAGTAGGCAGACAGGCAGGCAGAGTGAGAGGAGGAAGCAGGCTCCCTGCTGAGCAGAGAGCCTGATGTGGGGCTTGATCCCAGGACCCTGAGATCATGTGACCTGAACTGAAGGCAGAGGCTTAATCCACTGAGCCACTCAGGCGCCCCTCAAATTGCTTTTCTTCCTTGATTGTTTCCTTTATTGTCATAAATAATCAAAGAATAGTCTATAATTTTCATTTTGAAAGTTTCAGTGGCTTCATTACTTAAACTTTCAAAGATGCTGCCTCTTGTTCTACACTTAAATTAGAGAATTTGGGTTTTTTTCCGATTAAGTATATTATAATAGGCATAGGGGTTTTTGTTCTATTTTAGCATCATGCTTATATGTCAGTTATGGGAAAATATTTCAGAGCAGAGAAATCTTACTATAAATGGACTAATCAGATGCTCTTTTGTTGGTATTATTGGCTTAGGGTCATGATTGTGCCACCTCAGTGACTCTTTGTACATAGGATATGGATTAGCATTTATGGCCTAATAAGCAGGAAAAGATAGATCTGCTAACTAGGTACATGGATACAGGTGGCTGAAAAGGTCTTTATTGACCCTGCTTACACAGTGTGATGTTTTAAGGTCCGGAGTATTAAGCAAAGACCTCAGCTGGATGTTGCAGATGGCTGGGGAGCCTGGGTTTTTGCCCCATGTCAGGGTGATATACTTATAAGTGCCTTCTCTGTGTCATGGCTTAGACATTTGGTATCTGAGAAAGTTCATTAATCCAAGTGGATTTATGTTCTGTAAAGAAATTCAAACTCTTGGGGTGCCTGGGTGGCTCATTCGGTTAAGCATCTGCCTTCGCTTTGGTAATGATCTTGGGGTCCTGGAATCGAGCCCCACATCAGGCTCCCTGGTCAGTGGGGAGTTTTCGGCTCCTTCTCCCTCTGCCTCCCCCCACTTATTTTCTTTCTCTCTCAAATAAATAGTCTTTTTTTTTTTTAAGATTTTATTTATTTATTTGACAGAGGGAGACACAGCGAGAGAGGAAACACAAGCAGGGAAAGATGTAGGCAGAGGGAGAAGCAGGCTTCCCGCCAAGCAGGGAGCCTCATGTGGGGCTCGATCCCCGGACCCTGGGATCATGACTCGAGCTGAAGGAAGACAGAGAAAAACTGAGCCATCCAGGCGCCCCTCAAATTAATAAAATCTTAAAAAGAAAGAAAGAAGGGGCACCTGGGTGGCTCAGTGGGTTAAAGCCTCTGCCTTCAGCTCGGGTCATCATTCCAGGTCCTGGGATGGAGCCCCGCATAGGGCTTTCTGCTCAGCAGGGAGCCTGCTTCCTTCTCTCTCTCTCTGCCTGCCTCTCTGCCTACTTGTGATCTCTGTCTGTCAAATAAATAAACAAAATCTTTAAAAAAATAAAAGAAAAAGAAAGAAGGAAAGAAAGACTCTTATCATCTGTCTAAATTGCATTACTTGAGGCTAGAGATAGAAAAAGGTTTAAAAATGCAGTTTTTTGAAGACATTGGTTTATGGTAAGGGTACATAGAATAAATGTGATATAAAGGAGGTTTTACTAGCAGGCCAGATCTGTGTTGAAAGTTATAGTCCTAAGTTAAATAAAAGAAAAAAAGCTTTCTTTTAAAAAAATGAAAGTTTAAAAAAAAATGTGTGTATATATATATATATTCACTTGAGATAGAGAATGAGAAAGAGAATGCACACAAACAGGGACCAGGGAAGGCAGAGGGAGAAGCAGGCTTCCCACTGAGCAGAGAGCCCAACGTGGGACTCAATCCCTGGACCCTGAGATCATGACCTGAGCCAAAGTGCTTAGCCAACTGAACCACCGAGACACCCTCAAAAAGAGCTTTCTTTTATTTATTTATTTTTTTTAAGATTTTTATTTATTTATTTGACAGAGGGAGAGAGATCACAAGTAGGCAGAGAGGCAGGCAGAGAGAGAGGAGGAAGCAGGCTCCCTGCCGAGCAGAGAGCCCGATGTGGGGCTCAATCCCAGGACCCTGGGATCATGACCTGAGCTGAAGGCAGAGGCTTAACCCACTGAGCCACCCAGGCGCCCCCAAAAAGAGCTTTCTATTTAAAAAGTTTCAGAGCAATTTTCATTCTACAGAGGGTAGATCTATGTCAGATTCTGGCTCAGCCCTAGATCCCATCCTAATGGGGAAATTCCTAGGAAAATTTCAACTAGAAATCCTCCCCTCTTGTATTTATAGTCTGGTGAGTATCTGTCTGCTCACTTCTAACTTCTCCCCACCCTCAACCCTTTCCTTCTTCTCTCTGTGGTTCTTGGTATTCGTCTTGATGAACCAGAGTATCTAGGTTCCTTTTTTCCCCCAACATATTATTACAGAAAATTTTGAACATAGAGAAAAGTTGGAAGAATTTGTATAGTGGATATCTACATTGCATTGTCTAGATTCTTTTTTTTTTTTTTTTTAAGATTTTATTTATTTATTTGACAGAGAGAGATCACAGTAGGCAGAGAGGCAGGCAGAGAGAGGGGAAGGGAAGCAGGCTCCTGCTGAGCAGAGAGCCTGATGCGGGACTCGATCTCAGGACCCTGAGATCATGACCTGAGCCGAAGGCAGCGGCTTAACCCACTGAGCCACCCAGGTGCCCCTGCATTGTCTAGATTCTTAAGTACTTTGCTGTGTTGATGTTTTTCTTTTTAAGAATATTTTATTTATTTTTTTATTTGATGGAGAGTCATAGCGAGAGAGGAAATGCAAGCAGGGGGAGTGGGAGAGGGAGAAGCAGATTCCCCACTCAGCAGGGAGCCTGATGCAGGGCTCCAGGGTCCTGGGACCATGACCCGAGCTGAAGGCAGACACCTAACCGACTGAGCCACCCAGGTGCCCTTGTGTTTATGTTTTCATGTTTTATCCACCCCTCTATCCCTTCAGTCCATCTTGTTTTTTAAATGCTTCTCAAGGTAAGTTGTTGTTGGTACATTTGAGCATGCATTGCAATATTTATTTAAGGTGCCCTGTCTGTCTTTAAACTCTTGAGGTAAACCTTATAGAAGAGTTGCAAAAATATTAGAGCTCTCTCTAACACTTTTCCTCAGCTTCCCTTACAGTGAACATCCTGCATAGCAACAGGGCAGTTATCAAAAATAAGAAATCAATATTGTTAACATACTGTTACCTAAACTACAGATGTTTGGATTTCACCAATTTTTCCACTGCTGTCCCTTTTAATTCCAGGATCAAATCCCAGGCCCAACTTTGTGTTTAGTTCTCTTATCTCACGAAGCCTCCTAAGTTCATCAGTCTTTCTCTGTCTTTGTGATCTTGACACCTTTGAAGAATACTGGCCAGTTACTTTTTTAGAGTATCTCTCAGAATGGATTTGTGTGTTATTTATTCCTGATTGGGTTGAGGTTATGTACTGTCAGCAAAGCAGCTCTGACAGGGGTGAGGGCCCTTCTCAGGTATCGTATCAGGGACTTGTAAGGGCCATATATACTATTACTAGCCATGTTGGCTGTGATCACTTGGTGAGGATGGTTGTCTGCTAGTAATTAATAAATACCCTATTCCTGTTTAAACTTTCTATCACTGATTTTAGCATCCGTTTGGGTATTTAGCCTGCGGGAATTATTCAAATTATTATACTAGTGTTTTATTTTTATTTTTATTTTTTAAATATTTTATTTATTTATTTGTCAGAGACAGAGGGAGAGAGAGCGAGCAAGCACAGGCAGACAGAGAGGCAGGCAGAGGCAGAGGGAGAAGCAGGCTCCCCGCCAAGCAAGGGGCCCGATGTGGGACTTGATCCCAGGACCCTGGGATCATGATCTGAGCTGAAGGCAGCTGCTTAACCAACTGAGCCACCCAGCCATCCCATTACTGTTTTATTTTTAACATATATTTGTATTAGTATAGATTCATGGGTATTTATTTTATTCTTTTGTTGTAATCTCTTACTGTTGTTATTTTTGTTGTTGTTTCTCAAATTATTCCAACTTGGGAACCATTCGGAGCTCTTTCACATTGGATCCTTGCTCTTTTAATGGCCCCCCCCACCCCAAGCACTTTCTTACTTTTGGGCACCGGAAGGTGATCTAGACTCCTCCAGTCTCCCAACAGCAGAAACCTGGACGTCATTGTCCATAATATACTTATTTATTGAACCCTCCTGTGCATGTCCAGTCATTTCACAATTGCTACACCGTACCCCTGTGAAAAGCAGATCTGCAGAGTACAGTGCATACAGTTCATTTTGTGTTTAGCCTGAGAGTATCCAGTCAATGGATAGCCAATGGATAGTCAA
This sequence comes from Mustela putorius furo, assembly GCF_011764305.1. Classification (NCBI taxonomy): domain Eukaryota; kingdom Metazoa; phylum Chordata; class Mammalia; order Carnivora; family Mustelidae; genus Mustela; species Mustela putorius. The sequence goes on from NW_025422010.1 coordinate 1,895,496, forward strand.
TGGATAGTCCAGTCATGGACTCGATATCCAGTCCATCCGTTTTTCTACTTAGATCAGCCCCCTTTTCACCACTGTCTCAGTATAGTTATGCCATGCCTTTGTAATACAGTTAGATTAATTTTGTCTAGTCTGTATTTCATCCCTCCACCCCCCCTTCTGATTTTCCTAAAAATTTTGTATCTAATAATTCATTCTGTTCTATGCATTGTAGGGTGCTTAGCAGCTTCCCCAGCCTCTACCCACGAGGTAGTAAGCACCCCACTGCACCAGGTGTGGCAGTGAAAATTGCCTCAAGACAGTGACATGTTGGCAAACTTGCCTTCAGTTGAGAACCAGAGACATGGTTCTCACAGTTTTATTTATCTGATTTTAGCAGAGAGATGGAAACTATAAACAAAAATCAAAGGAAAGAAGGAAATCTTAGCTGATCTTCTGTTTGTCTATTTCCATCAGAGGCTCTAACATACTCATCATAGTATTTTAAGTGCCGTATCAGATAGTTCCAACATCTCTGCTACATCTGTTTCGGTTTTATTGATTACTTTGTGCCTTGACATAGTAAACTGGATATACTTTTCTTTTTCTTGTTGTTGTTTTTTTTAATATATTTTAGACTTCTTTGTTGAAATCTGGACATCTTATATAGGGCAGTAGATTGGTTTTATGCCTTGACACAGGCACCTCCTTGAGTTGATTTGAGTTGATCTGTTCAGGAGCTGGGCTGGCTTTGGGTTTTAAGTTGCTTTGGTGTCCTTAGTGCACAGCAGGCTTCCAGCTGCTCTGGTGATCCTTATATTTAGAGGGGGACTGGTGTTTGGGAGGAGTTTTCTCAATGTTCGCTCCAAATACAGCTTTTGGCTGCCTTTGCATATTGCGTCTTAGGGAGCGCCAGTCTCACATTCTTGTGACTCTTTCAGCTCAAATTTCTCATTTGTTCATCTGTTGAGAACATGTATATATATTTTATAATGTCGAGCAAATCTTTAATAGCTGCTTTAAACTCTTGCTAATTCTAACATGGGTTATCTTTGGGTAGGTTTTGGGTAGGTTTCCATTTCTTTTGAGTGTGGGTCACTTTGCTCTCTCTCTCTTTGTGTGTCTAGTAATTTTGAATTATATTCTGGCTGTCGTCAATCACACATTGTAGAGATTGCTTTCCATTTTGTTCCTCTGCAGAAAATTGGTTTTTGATAGCAAACCATACCTTGGCTCATCTCTAACTCCCATCTAACTTCTTTTCCTTCGATTGAAATACCTGTTCAGTTATTTTGTCCTTAATTCAACTCCTTGGAATCTGAGTGCTTGTGGTTTTCAGAGGTCAGTGAGAGATTTGGGCAGAGTATGTATACAGAATTTGTGATTCTTTCTGGTATTTCCCCTACTCCCTCCCTTTTCAGCAGCTTTGGTTGTCCTGACAGCTTTACTGCCTTGAAGAAGGAGTAGATAGATGTCTACCAGCTGTCCTACGTGGCCTCACCCGGGCCTGCACTCATGCCTACAGCCATAAACTGGGAAACTCACTCCTATGCTCTTTCATTCTTCCACGTGTTTACTCCTTTCATTTTCTGCCTGCTTTTGGATTTTCTTCAATGCCCCCTTAAGTGGTTGAATTTCATATTTTTTTCAGATTTTATACTCCTTTTTGGCAGGAGCATCAGTCCATTTGGAACTACTCTTTGAACAGAAGTTGGCCATTTAGGCTTCTATTTTAAAACCCACTATTTTGCCTGAAAATTTGTTTTGGGAAACAATAAAGGGATAACTGCCTGTACCTGTTTATTTCTGTGATTCCTAAAATAAGAGAGCATTAAGTAGCAGATCTACTATGCTCCTATTATTGTTGCCTGTCTGTTGGACATGAACAGAACAACTCTGTGTAGGTTTATTCCTTCCCCTGAGCCCTGGATCTCATCCCCTTGAGCTGTCACAGATGCTGTTAGCCTCAGGCTATGATCCACTTCTCCCAGATATTCAGCTTTACCCTGTCTACTGGCTCCCTTCCACTGTCATTTAAAAATGCTCACCACATCCTGGGATACCTCGGTGGCTCAGTTGGTTAAGTGCCTTCGTTGGCTCCCTGTTGCCAATAGGGTACAGTCCAGACTCTTTTTAATTTGGCCTGCATTGCCTGCACGCTTTCTCTTGCCTGTTCTGGCCCTTCCAGCCTGCCTCTGCTGCCTCATCTGTTCCTCTTTTCTCCCATCCTCTGAACATTGCTGCCCTGAAGTTGCTGAGCCCTCCGCTGGGAACACTCTACCCTCCAGCCTCTCCTTTGCCTGTGTAAAAGCTATTAATTACCCTTCTCATCTGAATTGAGATGTCATTTCCTGAGGTGGTTTTCCCGGACCTCCCCTCAAGAGCATGTCACGTCCCCTATTGTGTTCCCAGAGCCCTGTGTACTTGTTCTTTCCTAGCATCCCTCACTTGTAATGGTTTGTTTATGTTGTTGTTGTGTGTGTGTGTTTTTTTTTTGTTTGTTTGTTTGTTTGTTTGTTTGTTTTAAGTATATGGCTTCTGCTCTAGATTCTGAGTTCTGTAAGGGTAAGTTTCTTGTCTCCTTTCTTCCTTTCTTCAACCTTCTCACCAAGCCCAGTGCCTAGTGAGTAGTGGACACCCAAATGTTTTTTGTTTAATGAATGTATTAAAGACAAGAAAAGCTCCATATGGCAGTAGAATAGACTCTATTACTATAAAATAGAATCTCTTCTGCTTACCACATTTGACTGTAATACCCCAGTCTTATTTGCTGAAGAGCAATAAACTGACAGTTTGACATGCAGACGGAATACAGCGGCTAATGGCTGTAGTAAATGGACATGTGCTCGCCCTGGGACAAGTGCCTCTGAGCGAGTTTGAGTCCCACAGTGAGAGCACTTCATAGAATGGCAGCAGACTGTGTTGTGCCCGATGAAGATGACCACAATTAATTTTGAAAAGAATAACCCTGTTGAGGCCTTCAGTACAATTTTGTGCATTTTCAAAAAAAAGTAGGTGTTGGTCTGTGGTAGGGGAGTACCTGCCAAATGGAGACAGATCCTTAGACATGCAGTAGGAAAGATTTAACCAGGGTTGAGGAGAGGAATCAGTAGTAAATTTCATGAGCTTTGTTTCGGTCGTGTTCTTACAGTATGCAATTTAGAAACACTTTCCCTCTAGGGAATGACATGGGCTTATTGCCTTAGCCGACATGCTTCTTGTTTGGATTCATTTGTCTGTTACAAGCTTTATTTTCACTTTCTTCATTTGCCGTGTTCTTTGGGAGATTAAGATTTTGGGGAAGTGACTGGTTTCATAATTGTAAAATGGAAATTTTGATTAAATTTAAAATGCTGATTTCTGTTTCCTACTATTTCCGTGTTCTACTAACTTTGTTTTGTCTGTCAGTCTGTGCATAATTTGCTTTTCCTGTGAGGATGAATGCCAGCCACTGACAGGGTTCAGAATTCTGATTGATGCTTGTTTGTGGACTCTTTGCACAGAGGTGGTATTTGTTCAGGTTTGGAAAGATGTAGTGACTCAAGGCTGTATAAGTCCTGTCTTCATTAAGAAAGTAAGTTCATCCTTCCCAAAGTTGTATGTAATTAGTTACATTTGGTAACCAAATAAAAATGTTCCTCATAAACTTAGAAAATAGATTTTGAAATAGCAGGTATGTTATCCTTGAAAGATGTCATGGGCCATTACTTTGGACATGATGATATTCTGAGAGGAACTATTTTTTTAAAGTGGTAAATGATCTGTTAAAATATTTTCACTGTGGGGACATTCTTGGATAGTGAGACTAATAGTCTTCAGTAAGTTTAAGAGGTAGTGTTTTCCCTTACGCTAATCACACATCTTTCGCACGTGGCAGCTGGACAGAACACATCTAGTCTGTCCGTCCTGCTGCTTGTCCTGGCCTGATGACAGCCTTGTCAGGCTTGTAGCCTGAGGCATGAAGTGTGTGCTGGTCTGTTTGGGGCTGCCATTCCGGGGGGGCAGGTCCTAAGGAAATGATGTTGAAGCTTGACCAGAAGGATGGTGAAGGTAACCAGGCTATAGCGGGAATGGAGGAAGAGAACAGGAGGTAGGGGAGCAGCTTGTGCCAATGTTTGGGAAGCTCCAATTTGAGAAACTGGAGTCTCGAGAGCAAGAGAGGGGTGAAACAGGGCTGTGGTTGCAAACTGGGCAGTAGAGACAGTACCTGTCTTCTTCCTCCTCAAATTCTCAGAAATGTCTGGTGCTTCCTTGTTGCTCTCAGACTGAAGTCCACCTGAAAGGTAATGAAGGCTCTTGTTGGTCAGCCTCATCCCTTCAGAGCCCCTTTTCCTGCTGCCCTCTCTGATTTCGGTATGCCCTGTGTTGAGGCCACACTGGGATTTTATTGCTTTGTAACTTGAATGTCATTACACCTTTGTTCTCATTGTTTCTGGCCAAAATATTGTTACCCCTTCTCTTTTCTGTTAGTAAAGCCCAGCTTAACGTCATTATATTGTGGAAGACCTCCCTGCTGCCTTAAATCAAAGTGAATGTCTTCTCATTCTGTGGTTTGATTCTCACTGTAATTGTCCAGTCTTCTGTGTCTCTGGTTGTGTATATGTATGGCTTTCCTGCTCTTGGTAGGAACTTAAGGGCAAGACTTTGATTTAGCATGTACTTATAGACCAACATAGAAGATCTTTGAATTTTGATTTAGCAGTCAGTGATTTAGAGGCATTCATCTGTGTCAAAAATCATCCCTAGAAATCAAACATTGAATGAAATGTTTTTCCACAGTCCTTGTCTACAGAAACTCTTCTGTAGATATGGGCTCCATGGGGGATTGTTAGAGTGCCTTATATTGAAAAGGAAAGATGGGCCTGGGGGTGCTGGGAGAGGAGGAGAGATCACCTTCCTGCTGCCCTTGTGACTTCAAAGTTCAGTGTCTGATGTCTTTATTTTGACCCTTCCTATTTTGTGCAGAGCATCTATTAAGAACATCTTCAACCAGCCGACCCGCTTCTCTGCCGAGAGTACCTGCCATGGAAAGTGCCAAGACCATCTCAGGTGATGACTTTTTATCTGGAATTTCCTTTAGAAAGACTCTTCCAGAAGTTTTCGTAATGGTACCAAATGCTTTCTCTTTAGACTTACTTAACTTTCTTGCCTCTTTAGCTCTTGAATTGATTCTTTTTTTTTTTTTAAAGATTAATTTTTATTTTAGAGAATGCATGAGCAGGGAGTGGAAGGGGGCAAAGAGAGAGAAACTCAAGCAGACTACCCACTGAGCTGGGAGCCTGGCATGGGGCTTGATCTCACAACCCTGAGATCACGACCTGAGCTGAAATCAAGAGTTGGATGCTTAACCGACTGAGCCAAGGGTGTCCCTTGAGTTGATTATTTTCACTCTTAATTTCCCCTGTTGTATCTTCTAGAGTCTATAGAAATCACATTTCATGGCTGTGATTTTAAAATAAAAGAGGGACACCTGGGTGCTTCAGTCAGTTAAGCATCTGCCTTTGGCTTCGGTCAGGATCCCTGGGTCCTGGGATTGAGCCCTATGTTGGGCTCCCTGCTCAGTGGGGAGCCTGCTTCTGCTCCTCTGCAGCTCTCCCGCTTGTGCTTGCTCTCTCTCCCTCTCTGTCAAATAAATAAATAAATAAAAATCTCTAAAATAAATAAAACAATCCTGAAAACTAGATTATTCCATTTCTTTAATAAGTATTTATGAGGGGTCTAGAATGGGTTAGATATTGTGCCAGAATTATAGCTTGATACAACATTAGTACAGTTGTGAAAGATTAGGATATCCTTCCCAAGGTGTGTCGCAACTGTTATTTCAGATCACACCAAAAATTCCCCAGAAACCAGATTTTTCCAGTCTGATAAAGCCATCCTATAATGACTTTGACAGGCTCCCCTTGTCTCCTAGGGTTAACTCCAGTTTATCAATTGCTCACATTATTTTCCTTTTGTGGCCCTTATTTACCCTTTAAAACTCAACTAGAAATTGGACCAGGAAAGGAGAAATTTCTGTAACTCTGCCTTACAGTTACCCTTCCACTTGTACAGTGATTTAAGTTAGTACAGTTTTCAGGTGTCATAGCCGGGTCTTTTTATTAATTACCATCCCAAAACGCAGGTTCCAAAGCCTGTTCTTCTCACAGAGTCCTTCCTATTCTTTCTCACTTTCCTCTAGTTTATATAAAATGATGAAAGGTGTTCTCAGCCAGTTTTTTAGCACTGCTAGATTTAAGGCATTCTAAACTGCTGATTTAAGGCATTCAAAGATCTGACACTGAAAGAAAAAACAAGGATAATTGTAAGATTATGTCAGAAATATGTACAAATACATCATTCTAATAAGATCATGTAATAGGAGAAAGCATCTCTTTTCTCTGGATCTTTACAGACATCACTTTACTAATGCAGAGTTAGGTTCTGCTTTGGCTATCCTAAAATCACCAAAAACATTTTAGTCTATGAAAGGGGGCCATCTCAGTCATTAGGGAAGAATTACTGATGTACAGCACTGATTGCAGCCAGCTCAGGGCGCCTGCACATCCAGCATCTTCTGACGTGAGAGAGTATGTATCTGACATCAGGAACTTTGCTCTTATTTCCTTTCTTCCTGCATTCAGCCCAGGGCCACGAGCACCTGTGCCTAGTCAGCACCTCCTTGTTGGAAAGTGGCTTTTGTTGTGGCTCTGTTACCAAAAGCTGAAGCATGGGCTACTTCTACTTACCAGTTCTCAGAGCTTTCTGTAGTTCTGGCAGGGTGTGCTAGCCTTTTAAAATAGAACTTTCCTGGGGCGCCTGGGTGGCTCAGTGGGTTAAGCCGCTGCCTTCGGCTCAGGTCATGATCTCAGAGTCCTGGGATCGAGTCCCGCATCGGGCTCTCTGCTCAGCGGAGAGCCTGCTTCCCTCTCTCTCTCTGCCTGCCTCTCCATCTACTTGTGATTTCTCTCTGTCAAATAAATAAATAAAATCTTTAAAAATAAAATAAAATAAAATAGAACTTTCCTTATTGCCCTTGTTTCTCAGTAGTTGACACCTTTTGGTTTGTCTCACTGGTTCGTGTTTTTAGAAACATGGCCTGATCCAGAATTAAGTGTGGTATCTTTCCTTTCATTCCTTTTAATGGTATCTTGACTAAGTTTAGAAGGGTTTTGATTATTTTAGTTGACAGTGAATAGCTGCCAAGTATGGCTTTTTTTTTTTAATAATTTTTTATTTTTTATAAACATACAATATATTTTTATCCCCCGGGGTACAGGTATGTGAATCACCAGGTTTACACACTTCACAGCACTCACCATACCCTCCCCAGTGTCCATAACCCCGCCCCCTTCCCCTAACCCCCCTCCCCCCAGCAACCCTCAGTTTGTTTTGTGAGATTAAGAGTCACTTATGGTTTGTCTCCCTCCCAATCCCATCTTGTTTCATTTATTCTTCTCCTACCCCCATAACCCCCCCTGTTGCATCTCTACTTCCTCGTATCAGGGAGATCATATGATAGTTGTCTTTTTCCACTTGACTTACTTCACTAAGCATGATACCCTCTAGTTCCATCCACGTCATCGCAAATGGCAAGATTTCATTTCTTTTAATGGCTGCATAGTATTCCATTGTGTATATGTACCACTTCTTCTTTATCCATTCATCTGTTGATGGACATCTAGGTTCTTTCCATAATTGGGCTATTGTGGACATTGCTGCTATAAACATTCGGGTGCACGTGCCCCTTCGGATCACTATGTTTGTATCTTTAGGGTAAATACCCAGTAGTGCAATTGCTGGATCATAGGGTAGTTCTATTTTCAACATTTTGAGGAACCTCCATGCTGTTTCCCAGAGTGGTTGCACCAGCTTGCATTCCAAGTATGGCTTTAATTAGCCTTTGGTTTTCACTGTATTTGTGATTAAATGAACATGTCTGGAATGCTCACTGTGGGCTAGGTAGGTTCTGTGAGTGTTAATGGGGATGGATAAGACACATTCCTCACTTCAGGGAGTGTGGAGTTCAGTGCATATCTCAACTGCTGTACCTTTTTTACCATTTTCCTAGTGAAAGAAGTAAATCCATTCAAGTTACCAGTGTGATAAAGAAAATGTTATTTTTTTCCTCCTATATGGTCATTTCTGCTCTTTTTTGAAACTGCTGAAGAAACTATCTCAATTTAAAAGCTGGTAAAAGCTGTTTTGTTTTGTTTTGTTTTTTTAAGATTTTATTTATTTATTTATTTATTTGCGCCTGAGAGAGGGAGGGTGGGGGAGAGCATGCATAGGCAGGCAGAGGTGGAGTGAGAAGCATGCTCCCTGCCAAGTAAGGAGCCCGATGAGGGACTTGATCCCAGGACCCTGAGATCATGACTGGAGCTGAAGGCAGCAGCTTAACTGACTGAGCCACCCAGGAGTCCCTCAATTTAAAAGTGTTTTTATAAAAGTAAATGTTTTTCTGCATTTATGTAAAATGCATAATGACTGTTTCTCACAATCAGTGTCTCGACGAAGTAGTGAAGAGATGAAAAGAGATATCTCTGCACCTGAGGGAGCATCACCGGCCTCTCTTATGGCTATGGGAACCACGTCTCCACAGCTTTCTCTGTCCTCCTCTCCCACGGCATCCGTCACCCCCACCACTCGAAGTCGGATAAGGTAGAGAACAGTTAATCCTGGTGCATTTCATGCGTACCTTTCCTGGCCTTTGGAGATTGATGATCAGGTTGTGAAATAATGGCAGTCAAGCACTGATTTTTTTTCCTTTGTGTCTCATTAAATGTTTTCTCGTCTCTTCTGTGCCCAGAGTTGGGTAGGATGGTATGATAAAAAGCAAGGCAACATAGAAGAGATGGTTCCTTTCCCCTAAAGAAAGCATTATGGAATCAGAATACTGGGCTTGGGTAGAGGGTTAGGGAAGGCTTCCGAGAGGAGTGGCGTCTGGGTGGGGGAGGGCAGGCTGGCATTGTTGGCAAGGTCAGTGATGTGAGTCAACGAACAGAAGGGTGAGTAACTGAAGACTGGGGGAGCTGTGGGAGGTAGTACTGCACAGGCACAGAGGATGGGTACAGAAGGCCAGAGGAAGGTGTGGACCTACTACATCCAGGGGCCATGGAAGATAAGATTGACAGTAAGGAATGGCTAGGCATGGAACCTCTTTATAGTCCAATTGAGTCACTCAGATATGGTTGTAGCTATAAAGCGGAGTAAGTAAACCAATGTGAGAAGGTGATTCAGAGATTTTTCTCTTGTGGAGAAAAGTCGAGGAACACAACTAAAATAACATTATGATGTTTCTACCATGCCCGGATCAGGATGATAGCAGTGGAAATGGTGAAGGGAGGTTTATGTTCTGGAGGCTTTCCAAAGGGAAAGATGGTTGATTCTGACAACAGATTCTAGAAAAGGAATGAAAGAAGGAGAGTTACCAAAGGGGACACTATTTTTAGAGGAAACTAAGGGCATGATGCTGCATTGATCGCTGATAAACAATACCTGAAAATGGGATAGTATATTTTATTCATTTTTCTCTTATATCAGAAGCCGTTTGGGACTAAGAAATAGTTGTCATTTAGAGGGGAAAAAAAACAAATGTCAGAAATGAAGCAAACATTGTTTATAGGGATGAGGAAAACTGTTGTTTTGAGGTGTATTGAGAATTGAAGGAGAGATGGGAGTGGGTTTCAGAACTTTAGATTTATGGGGCACCGCGGTAGCTCAGTTGTAAAGCATCCGTCTTTGGCTCAGGTCCTGATCCCAGGGTCCTGGGATTGAGCCCTGCATCAGGTTTCCTGCTCGGCTGGAAGCCTGCTTCTCCCTCTCCCACTCCCCCTGCTTATGTTCCCTCTCTTGCTGTGTCTGTCTGTCAAATAAATAAATAAAATCTTAAAAAAAAAAAAAAAAAACTTTAGGGGCGCCTGGGTGGCTCAGTGGGTTAAGCCGCTGCCTTTGGCTCAGGTATGATCTCAGGGTCCTGGGATCGAGTCCCGCATCAGGCTCTCTGTGCCTGCTTCCTCCTCTCTCTCTCTGCCTGCCTCTCTGCCTACTTGTGATCTCTGTCAAATAAATAAATAAAATCTTTAAAAAAAAAAACAACTTTAGATTTATATTCACTTATAGGTATAAGGATAAAATGGAATAGTTGACCTCTCAAACTCAAATTATGTACTTGTGTTTAAAGCCCTGCCATTAGGGGCCCAGCCTCTTAGAATAGTGGTCCTGTAAACAGTGCACCATCAGAGCAAGTAGGGAGCCAGTGATCAGGGTAGCTCTCGTTCTGGCCAGACTGATGCAGGGAGAGCATTGTCCATGCTTGTCTTTGTTCTGGGTAGTAGGCCACCTGCAGTTTGCCTATGGAAAGGGCACCCACTCTTCTGGCTTCCCTACTCAGAAGCTGTGATTTTCAACAAGTCATCTCCTGGAAATTGTCTTCAACTTACAATGAAGAAGTTATGAGAGATGACTTTCCAGCTCTGGAAGGATCTTTTTTTGCAGCTTCCCATTGTAGTCCATAGAATTACTCTTCTTTGATGCTTTTTAAGCTGTTTCTATAAACAAACAGACCTGGTGTGAGCCAGAATAAACTTTTCACAGTGATTATAGTAGTTTTATTTTGAGCATGATGGAGGTTGATTTATTTATTTTTTTGGCTTGCTTTTTTGTGTTCATTCAAATAACTTTTATCTTCATTCTCTTTTCCTATGTTTGGTGGTATTTTAACACACTTCTTTGAACTTTTTAAACCAAAGCAGGAGTCTGGTGGGCTGGCACACAAGCATCAAAGTATATTTCTTCAAGGTAGCAGTTTTAACTGCTTGTTGAAAATTTTTGTATTTTACTTCTGGTTCTAAGATAAATCAAACTGGTTCGGGTTCATTGCACCTCTCAATTGTAAAAAGCCTCAGTTCTAAATGTGTATTCTTTTATTTCCTAACTTATTTTGAAGGGTGAATACAGACAGAATCACTGTGTTGAAGAATACTGAGCTGCTTGTAACATAACCTTTAGGACACTTACTGGACTAAGTTTATGGAGTGTGGGGTAGAATCTCTGCTTTTTTATAAAGTAACCACTAAAAACTAGACCAGGTTTTCAAGGGTATGCCACTTGTGAAAGAGCAGGTTATTTTAGAGGTACTCTTAATCTAGGTAGTCCTGAAGTAGTTACTAAAAGGAAGGATTTGGCCCAGATATGCAGGGTAGTATGCCTCCCTTGCATGATCCAAACATCTTTTTTGATTCATTGTCTTTTCTGGAACAGAATATTTGTTCTGCCTTCAAGGAAATTGGCAGTACCCAAAAGTACCCTACGTATATTTTTAAGAAATGAGTTACAACCATTGTTGGGTTTTCTTTCTTTCTTTCTCTCTTTTTTTTTCTTTCTTTCTTTGAACTTCTGTGATCTATCTGTGTTATAACTTATAGTAAACTCTGAAGTTCCTTAAGGGGGCAGGGAGCCTGTGTTGTTCACTACTCATTGCCCAGCACTTGCACACTGACTGGCGAAGTGGTGGGTAAGGAGGTATTAAATGAGTGAGTGAATTTACAGAAAAATCCCATTTTTCTATGCAAGATAAAATTCTAATTACCTATAGTCAAGAAAGAGTGTATAATATAGCAGTAAATACATTTGAGATGTTTTATGGATGTTTGTCGCCATCTGTTGTCTTATCTGCTTCCCCCAGTTGTAGGCACCTTGAAGGCAGGAACCATGCCTTATAATCCTTTGTATACAAGAAGGATTTGTTCTTAAAAAAGAGGAAATGATTGAGGACATAAAAGGTAGGAAACAAAAATGAATAAAATAAAATAATGCATAAAGATTATGGAAAGGTAAGCTATTAGGTGAAAGGCGGCTGTGGCAGCTTTCAGATGCTGCCAGCATCAAGTTATTATGCCCCCTTCTGAGCGTTCTGGAGTGCATTCCATTATTTTTGTGAATGCACACTGCACTGAATCTTTGCCAGTTTCCTTGTGGATAATAGAGTTCCTCCCTTCAGACAGCAGAAACCCCTGACAGTGGTGGGTCAGTGAGGGTCCTGGCAAAATTGTAAGTAAAATCATATGAGTGAAAAGATGCATCTTGCCATTAGATGTCTTTGTGTGTGCAGTTATACTACTCAAAAATGCATCCTGACATTGTTCTCTTCTTTGTGGGATTTCTGGTTTATAATCGAGCTCAAATAAAAAATGTTTTAACTTTGGGTTCCTTGTTTTCACTTAGGGAAGAAAGGAAGGACCCTCTGTCAGCATTGGCAAGAGAATATGGAGGTTCAAAGAGGAATGCCTTGCTGAAGTGGTGTCAGAAGAAGACAGAAGGTTATCAGGTAATCAATCATATGGTTCCTTTGTCCCACAGGAGCAGTGGCCGCACCAGATGCTAGAGTGTCATAGCTCGCTACATATCTCACATTAAGATGGGGGATCCTATGCTGAATTTTAAGAACACATTCAACACAAAGTCTGTCCCAGATTTGGCTGAGGGCCACTTGGATGGCATCAGTTTTTACCTTTCCAGAGTAGCTAATCTTTCTAGTACTTTTACTCAGCTATTCTGTAATACTTTCTTACTTAAGTCCTGTTAACTGCTTTCGCTGAGGTCTCATCTGGACTGAGAGTAAAAATATATTTATTTTACTTTAATATTTTCATTAATGGTTAAAATGATAAATTATATATATTTTATGTAAGTTTTATTGCAATAAATTACTTAGCAAAAAAGGGTAAATGATTAGGATATAAGTAGATAGAAAATCATCAAGGACATATTAAGACTTGAACTTGATACTAGACACTATGTGTATATATATGTATGTGTGTATATATATAAAAATGTATATGTGTATACGTGTGTGTGTATGGACACACACATGTAACACATGTATGTATAACTGGACCTACCCAACCACAGCAGTATCAAAGATTCTTCTCAGATGCACATAGAACATTACAGGATAGGGTATATATTGGATCATAAAATGTCTCAAATTTGAACAAAGATTGAAATTATATTGAGTATCTTCTGACCACAATGGAATGAAATTAGAAATGTGTAACAGGAGGAAAATTCACAACTAAGTGGAAACTAAACAGTTAAAGTAAAAAAAAAAGCAGTGGGCCAAAGGATAAATCACAAGGGAAATTAGAAAATAAAGAGAATGAAAGTGAAACAACCTACTGAAACTTACAGGAGGCATTGAGAGCAGTTTATAGCCATAAACACATATCTTCAAAAAGAAAATCTCAAATCAGTAACCCAACCTTTCACTTTAAGAAAGTAGAAAAAGAAGAGTAAACTAAACCAAAGTAGTCAGAAGGAAAGAAATAAAAATTAGAGCAGAAAAAACAGTAGAAGAGATTAATGAAACCAAAAGCTGGTTCTTTGGGACGCCTGGGTGGCTCAGTTGGTTAGGCAGCTGCCTTCCGCTCAGGTCATGATCCCGCGTCCTGGGATCGAGTTCCACATCGGGCTCCTTGCTCAGCAGGGAGCCTGCTTCTCCCTCTGTCTCTGCCTGCCTTTCTGTCTGCCTGTGCTTGCTCTCTGACAAGTAAAAATAAAATCTTAAAAAAAAAAAAAAAGCTGGTTCTTTGAAAAGATCAACAAGTTGACAAACCTTTAGCTAGATGGACAAAGGAAAAAAAAGAGCAGACTACAAGAGAAGGGACATTCCTAGTGACCTCAAGAAATAAGGAATACTTATTTACTTAGAAAATAATAATAATAATAATAATGATAATAGGAATACTTAAAAGGGAATACTATGACAAGCTGTACACTGACACATTGGATGACCTATGTATAAAAGGACTAATTCTTAGAAATGCACTATCAAAAATGACTCAAGAAGGGGACACCTGGGTGGCTCAGTCAGTTGGGTGTCTGATTCTTAGTTTCAATTCAGGTCATGATCTCAGGGTCCTGGGATCAAGTCTTGTGTCAGGCTCCATGCCCATTGCAGAGTCTATTTGTCCTTCTCCTCCCTCTGTTCCTCCCACCAAATAAATAAAATAAATCTTAAAAAAAAAACAAAATGACTCAAGAAGAAAAAATCTGAATAGATCTATTCAACAGAAGATACTGACTTAATAAGCAAAACACTTCCAACAAAGAAAAGCCCACGACCAGATGGCTTCATTGGTGATTTCTACCAAATGTTTAGAAGAACTAACACCAGGCTTTCTCAAACTCTTCCAAAAATAAAGGAGAGAATACTTCCTGACTCATTTTGTGAGACTCATCTTGTGAGACCCAAAGACTCATTTAGGGTCTTTGCATGTGTAGTTCATTTTCCCTGTGTTTCCCTGTGTCCCCCGATAACCGAGCCAGAAAAAAATGTCATAAGGAAACTATGAGTCAAGGGACGTCTGGGTGGCTCAGTGGATTAAAGCCTCTGCATTTGGCTCAGGTCATGGTCCCAGGGTCCAGGGATTGCCCTGCATGGGGCTCTCTACTCAGCATGGAGCCTGCTTCCTCCTCTTTCTACCTGCCTCTCTGCCTATGTATGATCTCTCTCTGTCAAATAAATAAATAAAATCTTTAAAAAAACCCAACTATGAGTCAATATTCCTCATGCAGAAATTCTCAGCAAAATACTGGTAAACAATCCAGGAACAGACAAAAAGGATCATACACCATGACCAAGTAGGATTTATCCCAGAAATATAAGGTTAGTTCAATATATGATAATTAATCAGTATAATACATATCTCAATAGAATAAGGGGAGAAAAAAAAACAAGATAATCTTGTCAATGGGCACAGAAAGAATATTTGACAAAAATTAAAAACCCATTTATGATGGGACGCCTGGGTGGCTCAGTTGGTTGGACGACTGCCTTCGGCTCAGGTCATGATCCCGGAGTCCTGGGATCGGGTCCCACATCGGGCTCCCAGCTCCATGCGGAGTCTGCTTCTCCCTCTGACCTTCTCCTTGCTCATGCTCTCTCTCACTGTCTCTCTCTCAAATAAATAAATAAAATCTTAAAAAAAAAAAACCCATTTATGATAAGAAAAAAAAAACAATGAACAAATTAGGAATAGAAGGGAACTTTATGCCCTCATAGAAGGGCATCTGTGAAAAACCTGCAGTTGATAGCATACTTAATGGTGAAAGATTTTGGAAGCTTTCTCCTCAAGATTAGGAACAAGAAAGGATGTCCACCCTCAACCACTTCTATTCAGTATTTTCCTGAAAGTTCTAGCTAGAGCAGTTGGGCAAGAGAAAGAAATGTTATTGAAAGGAATAAGTAAAATTATTTCTGTTTGCAGATGACATGATTTATATCTAAAAAACCTTAAAGAATTAACATACAAACTGTTAGAGCTAATAAACTTAAGCTAATTTGCAGGGTACAAGGTTAATATACTAAAATCACTTGCATTTCTTTCTTTCTTTCTTTCTTTTTTTTTTTTTTTTAAGAGAGAGTGTTTTGGGCAGAGAGTGAGCGAGAATCCTAAGCAGACTCTATGTCCTGCACTGAGTCCAGTACAGACTTGATCTCACAACCCTGAGGTCATGACCTGAGCTGAAATCAACACTTAAGCAGCTGAGCCACCGAAGTGCCCTATTACTTGCATTTTTATATACAAGTAATGAAAACTCTGAAAATGAACTTAAAATAATACTTCCACTTACAGTAGCATCAAAAAGAATAAAGTACTTTAAAAAAAAAGAATAAGTACTTAGAAATAAATTTAACCAAGGGGAGGACAAGGCTTGTACACTGAAAACTACAAAATATAGCAGAAAGAGGGCGCCTGGTTGGCTCAGTGGTTTGGGCCTCTGCTTTTGGCTTGGGTCGTGATCTTGGGGTCCTGGGATTGAGCCTCACATCAGGCTCTGCTTGGCGGGGAGCCTGCTTCCCCCTCTATCTCTGCCTGCTTGTGATCTCTCTCTCTGTCAAATAAATAAATAATCTTTAAAAAAATAAAAATATATAGCTGAAAGAAAATCTAAATAAATGGAAAAACATCCCATGTTCATGAATTGGAAGTTGTGATGCATGCTACAGTGTGAATGAACTTTGAAAATGCTACACTAAGTGAAAGAAGCCAGACAGGAAGCTCTAGCATGAAAGATTTCGATACTCCAGATCTGAAAGTAGGCATAAAACAGATACTCTTAGCATTAATGAATGGCAAGAAGATCAATGCTGCTGGCTACAAGTTTGATCTAAGACTGAAATCTTAAGCATGAATCAATATTGCATAACCACTTGATTTTTTTTTTTCATTATGGTTTTTGTTTATTTTTAAAATTTATTTATTTATTTGACAGACAGAGATCACAAGTAGGCAGAGAGGCAGACAGAGAGATAGAGGAGGAAGCAGGCTCCCCGCTGAGCAGAGAGCCCGATGCGGGGCTTGATCCCAGGACCCTGAGATCTTTTTTTTTTTTTTTTTTTTAAAGATTTTATTTATTTATTTGACAGACAGAGATCCCAAGTAGGCAGAGAGGCAGGCAGAGAGAGAGAGGGAAGCAGGCTTCCTGCGGAGCAGAGAGCCCGATGCGGGGCTCGATCCCAGGACCCTGAGATCATGACCCGAGCCGAAGGCAGCAGCCCAAACCACTGAGCCACCCAGGCGCCCCATGGACCCTGAGATCTTGACCTGAGCCGAAGGCAAAGGCTTTAACCTACTGAGCCACCCAGGCGCCCCTCATTATGGTTTTTTAATTGAAATATTCACATAAGATACAATTTACCCACTTAAGATATACATTTTAGTGGCTTTTGGTATATTCAGAGTTTTTAAAAACTGACCATAGTCAATTTTAGAATATTTTCATCAATCTAAAAAAAATCTTGTAACCATTAACAGTCAGTCCTCACTTGCCCTATAGTTAAGCACTAATTTACTTTCTATCACCATGTATTGGCCTATCCTGGACATTTCATATAAAGGGAGTCACAAAGTATGGGGGCCTTTGTGACTGGCTTCTTTCATTTAGTATCATGTTTTCAGGGTTCATCCATGTTGTGGCTTGTGTTGTCAGTACTTTATTCCTTTTTATGGCCAAATAACATTCCATTGTTTGGTTATACCACATGTTTTCCATTCATCTATTGATGGACATTTTGGTTGTTTTGGCTATTATATTTATGCTGCAGTGGATGCTGTGTGTAAGTTTTTGCATGGACATAAGTAATTTTCCTCATCCTCCTGTCCATCTTCTACTTTGCTGCCAAACTGGTTTGAAATTTTGATCTGGAACCTACTTCCTCGTTGCCGTGCAGTTACAAACCAAGATCCTTAGTATGGAGGACAAGACCCCCTGTGATCAATCTGGCCCTTGCATAGCCTTTTTGACTCTTCATTCCAGTGAACTCCCCAGTCTCACCTTGGTCCCGAATGCCTCCCCATCCTCTCGCTTCATCCTTTCCATCTAGGGAGTATCTGCTCCTTCAGCTGAGAAAACAGCATCTGTGCAAAATAGCTTGTGCCCCTGCTTCACCCCTACAAGGGTTCATCTTTTACATGTTCCACTCCCTCCTCCCAGAAACGAGGGAGTCAAGTTCTTCCTTGACTTCAGGACAGTGTTGGCTATATTTCAGGGCATATTCTTTGGGTCTTTGCATGTATAGTTCATTTCCCTGTGTTCCCAAACTCCACAGGGTGTATCACATGGGTACTAAAAGTTGTCAGTTTGCATGTCTGTCTTCCTTTCTAGACTAGGGAGCTTGTTTTTGCCTCTCCAGCATCTGGCATAAGGCTTAGCACATGACAAAGCTGACTAACTGTCTGAACCTATATATTGAATGTAATGAAATACATTAGAAGTTCATTTTTAGAACTGGGGTTCTCAACCCTGTGCATCAAAAACTGTGAAGATAGTGATAGTAGGGGAAAGGCAGATTCCTGAGAACCACACCTAAAGATCTGTGATTCTGGAGGTATAAAGTGAGACCCTGGGGTCTTCATTTTTGCAGGTACTGCAGGTGATACTTAGATCACACTGAGACTCACACATAGAGTAGTAATCAAGGCCATGGACTTGAGTGTCTGCTCTGCCCCTATTGTATGATCTTATGCAAATTACTCAGCTTCTCTGAGCCTCACTTTTCTCTTCCATAAAATAGAGGAGTAACTGAGGCAGTCATGCACATTCACTAGCATGTCTTATGTGTTTAATAGATTTTTAAATTACTATTTTATTTGATGCATTGGGTGTCTGATAAAATAAACTACATTTTCTTAGACTGCTATGTCAGTTGAGGCACTTACTTATAACCTTAGTTATAACCTTTGTAACCCTTGGTTATAGAACTTTGCCATGTATCAAGTTGATTAAAAAATTAAATGAGTTGATGGAGATCTTTCAAGCATTAAATCAGTAGTCTACCAATTGTCTCTTAGTTCCTTCCCACCTAAATTCTCTGCCTCTATGATTTTAAGGGACATTGTGTTGGTTTTTTAAAAAAAAATACAATTCTAGGGGAAGCAAGAGGGAGAAGAGAGGCTAATCCAGGGATGCTTTGAGGAAAGCCACGGGATTGGGAGCAGTGGGGGGGGGGGGACCTCGAAGTCCTGCAGAGTTTTCCAAACTCCATGTGCTACTTAAGCGTTTGCATTGTGGGAAACAGTTACGCCCTATGGGCTTCTGTCTGTGCTTGTACCCATGAGGAAACCCTTAAGGTTTAGATGAATGTGGGATTTGTCATGCAACTGGTTCCAGATGGTTCCCCCATTACTACTTTTAGAATTGGGCATACCAAAAATTTCCTCTTATCTTTCTGCTGTGTTGAGTAGGCATTACACAGACACCCCACCCATATTACTGCTCTTGTAAAGGCCCATTTGTTAAGAGGTACTCCACCTGTTTTTTAAAAAAAAAATGAATTCAAAAACTTAAGAACTTTAATTAATTTTTAAGTTTTTTCCATTTAGCAGGTACTTACAGTACAGGAGGAAATATGCAAAATGGAATAGTCAACATATAAAAAGAAAAGACCTTCCTGGACACTAGACAGTGTTATTGCTACAACCCCAGTTTCCCCTTTCTTTACTTCCTATGGACACTTCTATAATGATATAGATTTATAGCTTTTTTGTTTGTCTTGCTTTTTTTTCCTGCAAGGCAGATCTCTATTCTTGCTGTTTAAAAGTAGATAGGATGCTGATTCTTTTATTTCCAAGTCTGTGAGTTAAAATTGGGCAGTCTGAAATGTGTACTCTTTTTGTAAATGGAAAGATCTATCTGATCGAGCTCTTAATTGGTCAAGAGCCATAAAAGAGGTGACAGAACCCTTTCCTTATCTAGCTGTAAATATGGATGAGCATACCCATCCTTTGGAGCCAGCAGCTTGGGACCGGTTTTTTTTTTTTTTTTTGGTCTCTGACTGCTCACAGTCCACAGGAAAGGGCAGGTTGTGACACTTGACCAGCTCACTAGAGCAGGAGCTGTTACGTGACACTCAGCACATGCGGCTCTCTCAGGCCCTACATGCAGCATTAATGCTTGGAGCATGCATGCTTTCTGTCGTAGGAGCTGTCTCATCAACGGAGATAGATTCCCTAATACCATATCATCTTCCTTTAACTCTCTTAAGAGTCATCCTAAAATAATTGTGCTAATCACTATAACTTCATTAACCATCCATTACAAAACAAGCCCTTGTGAGTTTGCCTTTTATCTAACAAGTACATTTTCTCTTGTGTCCTGCCACTCACTGTTTACTGAAGTTGTAGAATACTAGAATTACTACTGTTGAAAGGGCCTTGGCATTCTGATTTACTGTCAGGTTTACAAATGTAGGACTGAAAGCCCCATAGGATAAATGATGGCCTCAAGGCTGTCTCATGAGACCATGGCGTCACATAAACAACCTTCAGCACTATTGCTTTAAGGATTAAATCTTCCTTGTTTTTTAAATTAGTGCCTCAGTTTGTACCCATTATATTTTTTTTTCTACAGTTATGCTTTTTAAATTTAATTTAAATATGCAATTAAAACATTAATAATTCTGAAGTGCACAGGGAAAAGTGCTAATCCATTGTCTATTTCATAACCTCTGTAATTTCTGCTTCCTGGAGGCATCTGCTTTCAGTTCTTCTAGCTGTTTGTTTAGGGGTTGACGGTATCAGATTGATAAAGTAATCAAGAAAATAATTTATACTTTCAATATATTTTCTTCAATTCTAAAATTTGTATTTAGCAGCTTCTGGTGTGCCATTGTTTTCTTGTTCTGAAGAAACATAGCTGAATATAGTCAAGGGGCCTCTAAAGGTTAATTTAAAGGAGCTTTACTTTGGGATGCCTGGGTGGCTCAGTGGGTTAAAGCCTCTGCCTTCGGCTCAGGTCATGATCCCAGGGTTCTGGGATCGGGTCCCGAATTGGGCTCTCTGCTCCGTGGGGAGCCTGCTACCTCCTCTCTCTCTGTCTGCCTCTCTGCCTACTTGCGATCTCTGTCTGTCAAATAAATAAATAAAATCTTTAAAAATTTAAAAAAAAAATAAAAGAGCTTTACTTTGGATGAAAAATCTTTGTTTTCTGATAAAATGCCAGACCTAGAATTGGATTAGTTAATCCAAAGGATAATGAAATCACTTAATCTAGTACAAAATAGTTTTAGTAGATGAAAAAAAGCTTTTAGAAGAACTGCCTGAGGTAATTTAATCTCAAATAAACATTAAGAATGCACAGTTTTGTTTAGGGATTTGCTCATTAATGCTCGGGATAGAGAAGAAAAGATTTTTCTTACATGTCTTAGTGGAGATCATTGGAGGCAGAAGAACTGACAGACTTGAATGATTTGGAAGTAATATTTTATGTGCTGTGCTTTATTTGCTTTCAGTTGTTCCTGATACAAAAACTAACTGGTCAGATACATACTAAGGTGGACACCAGATAGGGCTCTGGGTGTTAAAGCAGAATCAGGAAATAAAAAAAACAGTCTCTTAATTAAAACTAAATAATGTACTTTTGTTTAGGTAGAATATCAGACCAGACTCTACTGAGAATTTCGATTTTGTTTAAGATAGTAGTGCATGGGGGCGCCTGGGTGGCTCAGTGTGTTAAGCATCTGCCTTCAGCTCAGGTCATGATCCCAGGGTCCTGGGATCGAGTCCCACATCAGGCTCCTTACTCAGCAGGGAGCCTGCTTCTCCTTCTGCCTCTGTCTGCCACTCCACCTGCCTGTACTCTCTCTTTCTGTCTCTCTCTCTCTGTCTCTCTCTCTCTCTGACAAATAAATAAGTAAAATCTTAAAAAAAGAAAAGAAAAAACACACTGACTTGAGCCCCATATTTACCCCTGCTTTTTTAAACCCTTGGAGTATTAAGCGACTTGTGGCATGGGGCAGAAACCAAACAGGAAGCAGTGGTCCAGAGCTTGTTTCAGAATCTCTGAGTGGGGATGCTAAAATTAGAATTTAGAGCTATTAAATCAATATTTGAGGGTCCTAAATCCCAGGGGAAAGACAATGCCAGAGTAGCAGATTCAACATTTGATTTAGCTTTTGCCCTCACAATTCTTTGTCATGTCCTAAGTAAAATGTATGGAGGCTGACTTAGATTCAGCAGAAGCTGCTGCCCAGAGGATAACCACTTTAGCCCCAGTTTATTATTAAAAAATCTCCTCTCCCCATTGAATGGTGTTGGCACCCTTGTCAATTCATTTGACTATATACAATGTTTATTTACTTATTTCCTTTTAAAACCTTATGGTTTATCTCTGGTCTCTTAACTCTATTCCATTGTTATGTAAGTCTGCCTCTGCCAGTACTACGCTATTTTCATCGCTGGAGCTATGCAGTAAGTTTTGAAATCAGGAACTTCGAGTCTTCTAGCTTTGTTCTTATCTTTTCAAGATTATTTTGACTCTTCAAGGTCCCTCAAGATTCCATGTGGATTTTAGGAGGGTGTTGCTATTTCTGTAAAAAAAAAATTGTCATTGGGACATTGATAGGAATTGCATTGAATCTATAGATTTCTTTGGGTAATAGTAAATCATAATAGTATTAATTCTTCCAAGCCATGAATATGGGATGTCTTTACTTTCTTTCAGCAGTATTTTGTTGGTTTTATTATACAAATCTTTCACCTCCTGGGTTAGGTTGTTCCTAATTTTTTTATTTTTATTCTTTCTGTTGCTCTTATAAATGGAATTATTTTGTGATTTCCTTTTTAGGTTGTTCATTGTTAGTGTATAGAAGTGCAGCTGATTTTTATATGTAGACCTTGATCCTGCTACTTTGCTGAATTCATTAGCTCTGACAGTTTTTTTATGTGGAATATTTAGAGTTTTCTACATAGAAGATCATATCATCTGCAGACAGAGATGGTTTTACTTCTTCTCCTCTTGCATTATATTTCTCTTTCTTCACTAATTGTCCTGGCTAGAAATTCCAGAACTGTGTGTTGGGTAGAAGTGGCCAAAGTGGACATCCTTGGCTTATTTTTCCTCAGCTTAGAAAAGAGCTTTCAGTTTTTCACCATTGAGTATAATATTTGCTGTGGGTTTTTCATACATAGCTTTTTATAGTGTGGAGGTAGTTTCCTTCTATTCCTATTTTTCAAGTATTTTTATTATGAAAGGTTGTTGAATTTTGTCAAATGCTTTCTGTGTATCAACTGAGATGATCAGGTGGGTTTTTTCTCCCTTATTCTGTTAACGTGGTTAGTATATCACATAAATCAATTTTTGTGTGTTGTGAACCATCCTTGCATTCCAGGAATAAGCCCTACTTGGTCTTGTGGTCTTGGTGTAAAATCCTTTTAGTGTACTGTCGAATTTGGTTTGCTAGTGGTAATGCCAAAGTAGGACTTTGGCATTAGTGTTCATAAGAGATACTGGTCCAGAACATTGTTCTCTTGTAGTGTCTTTGTCTGGCTTTGTTATCCGGGTAACGATGGTCTCATAGAATGAGATAGAAATTATTCCCTCCTCTTTAATTTTAGTAGAAGTTTGAGAAGCACTGGGGTTAGCTCTTTAAATGTTTGGTAGAATTCATCAGTGAAGGCATCAGGTCAAGGACTTTTCTTTACTGGAAATTTTTTCTGGTTCCTGATTCAGTTATCTTAGTTAAACATCTGTTCAGATTTTCTGTTCTTTGTAGTTCAGTCTTATAGGTTTTGTGTTTCTAGGAGTCTCCCATTTCATCTAGTAGTCCAGTTTTTGGTAGACAGTTGTTTATAGTACTCTGTTATCATACTTTTCCTTTGCATAAACTTGGTAATAATATTCTCACTCAGTTTCATTTCTGATTTTAATAATTTGAGGCCTCTTCTCTCTTTTTCTCTGAGTCAGTCTAGCTAAAGGTTTGTCAATTTTGCTGACTTTTTTAATGAATCAGCTTTTTTTTTTTTTAAATTTATTTATTTGACAGACAGAGATCACAAGTAGGCAGGCAGAGAGAGAGAGAGAGGAGGAAGCAGGCTCCCCGTGGAGCAGAGAGCCCAATGTGGGGCTCAATCCCAGGATCCTGGGATCATGACCTGAGCCGAAGGCAGAGGCATAACCCACTGAGCCACCCAGGCGCCCCTAATGAATCAGCTTTTGATTTATTTTTTCAATTGTCTATTTTCTTTTGTTTACCTCTGCTCTGTTCTTTATTATTTACTTTCTTCTGCTAGCTTTGGATTTCGTTTGTTCTTATTTTTCTAGTTCCTTAAGTTTTAAAGTTAGTTTGTTGATTTGAGATCTTTCTTTTTTTTTTTTTTTAAAGATCTTATTTATTTGACAGAGATCACAAGTAGACGGAGAGACAGGCAAAGAGAGGAAGGGAAGCAGGCTCCCTGCTGAGCAGAGAGCCTAATGTGGGGCTAAATCCCAGGACCCTGGGATCAAGACCTGAGCCGAAAGCAGAGGCTTTAACC
The DNA here is from genome assembly GCF_011764305.1 of Mustela putorius furo. Lineage (NCBI taxonomy): Eukaryota > Metazoa > Chordata > Mammalia > Carnivora > Mustelidae > Mustela > Mustela putorius. The sequence continues at coordinate 1,919,267 of NW_025422010.1, forward strand.
CACTGAGCCACCCAGGCGCCCCGAGATCTTTTTATTTTTTAATGCGTGAGAGTTTATTGCTGTAAGCTTCCCCGAAACTACTTTCTCTGTGTCCCCTAAGTTTTGGTATTTTGGGTTTTACTTTTCCTTTTTCTCTTATTATTTTCTACCATCCCTGGTGGTCTAGTGGTTAGGATTCGATGCTCTTTCTCTTACTGTTTTCTAATTTCCCTTTTGTGAATTCTTCTTTGATCCATTATTTGCTTAAGATAATTTATTTTGAGTGGTAAACCAACCTTGCATTCTTGGGACAAATTCTTCTTAGTTATGACGTATTATTCCTTTTTAGCAAGTTAAATTCAACTTGCTAAAATTTTGTTTAGATTTTTGCATCTATGTCTGTGAGGAATATTGGTCTGCAGTTTGTAAAGAATGTCTTTACCAAGATTGGGTGTTAGTAATGTTGACCATAGAATAAGTTGGTAAGAATTCTTCTTCAGTTTTCTGGAAAAGTTCATTTACAGTTGGTATTACTTCCTTCTTAAGTATTTGGTAGAATTCGCTAGTGAAGTCATCTTGTCTGGTTGTCTTTGTTAGGAACATTTTTAAGTACAAAATACAGAAATATAGTTTCCTTAGTAGAGACAAAGAGCTATTCAGATTATGTTTCTTCTTGAGTGAGGTAGTTGTATCGTTCAAGGAATCTGTTCATTTCATCTGAGTTGTGGAATTTTGGGGATAACATTGATAATATTCCCGTTTCCTAGTTATCTGTAGAAACTGATGGGTGGTCTCTGCTTTCATTCCTGATACTGCAACTTTTGTATTCTCTCTTTCTTCCTTATTAATCTAGCTGGAGGTTTGTCAAATTTATCTTATTGGTGAACCAGTTCTTTATTTTCTTTATTATTTCTAATTTTCTATTTCCTTGCTTTTTGCTCTGGTCTTTCTTACTTCCTTTTTTTTTTTTTTTTTTAAGATTTTATTTATTTATTTGACAGAGATCACAAGTAGGCAGAGAGGCAGGCAGAGAGAGAGAGAGGAGGAAGCAGGCTCCCTGCTGAGCAGAGAGCCCGATGCGGGGCTCTATCCCAAAACCCTGAGATCATGACCTGAGCCGAAGGCAGAGGCTTAACCCACTGAGCCACCCAGGCGCCCTCTTACTTCCTTTTTCTGCTCACTAATTGGGTTTTATTTGCTCTTTTTCTTTAGTTCCTTAAGGTAAAGTTGTCATCATTTGAAGCTCTTCTTCTTTTCTGGTGTAGATAATTCTTGCAAGAAATTTTTCCCCTAAGTACCCAAATACAAAAAGTACATCGCACAAATTTTTCATTTTCATTCAGTTCAAAATACTTTTCTGTTTTTATTTCTTCTTTGATACATGGATTATTTAGAAGGATTTCGTTTCGTTTCCAAACACTTGAGGATTTTCTAGAGCTCTTTCTATTACTGATTTCTAACTAAATTTGACAGTGGTCAGAGAATGTAACTTTCTATGACTCGGATCCTTTTAAATTTATTGAGACTCATTTTGTGGCACAGAATATGGTCTCTTGTTTAAGAAAATGCTAGTCTGGGGCACCTGGGTGGCTCAGTGGGTTATATGCCTCTGCCTTCGGCTCAGGTCATGATCTCAGGGTCCTGGGATTGAGCCCCACATCGGGCTCTCTGCTCAACAGGGAGCCTGCTTCCCCCTCTCTCTCTGCCTGCCTCTCTGCCTACTTGTGATTTCTCTGTCAAATAAATAAATAAAATCTTTTAAAAAAAGAAAAGAGGGACGCCTGGGTAGCTCAGTTGGTTAAGCAGCTGCCTTCAGCTCAGGTCATGATCCCAGCGTCCTGGGATCGAGTCCCACATCGGGCTCCTTGCTCGGCAGGGAGCCTGCTTCTCCCTCTGCCTCTGCCTACCATTCTCTCTGCCTGTGCGCTCTCTCTCTCTCTGACAAATAAATCTTTAAAAAAAAAAAGAAAAGAAAGGAAGAAAATGCTAGTCTGATGTTGCTGGAGAAAGTTTCTATAAATATTAATTAGATACCATTCATTGACTATTTATCCTATTTTCTGTATCTCTATTTTATAGCGGCCTATTCTGTCCATTTTTTTTTTAAGAGTTTGTATATTTGAAAGAGCACAATCCAAGGGGAGAGGCAGAAGGAGAAGCAGACTCCCCGCCAAGCAGGGAGCCCAATGTGGGCCTTGATCCCAAGACCCTGGGATCATGACCTGAGTCAAAGGCAGACACTTAGCCAGCTGAGCCACCCAGGTGCCCTATTATATCCATTTTTGAGCAAAGAATATTGCAGTCTTTTGATTATAGTTGTAGATTTCTCTACTTCTCCTTGTAGTTTTAACAGTGTATTCTAGGGCGCCTGGGTGGCTCAATGGGTTAAAGCCGCTGCCTTCAGCTCAGGTCATGGTCTCAGGGTCCTGGGATCGAGTCCCACGTCGGGCTCTCTGCTCGGCAGGGAGCCTGCTTCTCTCTCTCTCTCTCTCTCTCTCTGCCTGCCTCCAACTACTTGTGATCTCTGTCTGTCAAATAAATAAATAAAATCTTTAAAAAAAAAAAACAGCGTATTCTATAACTGTTACTAGTACATAAAAATGAAGGGTTATGTCCTCTTGAGAAATTTACCTCTGCCATTATGAAATGACCTTCTTTACCTGTGAGAATATTCTGTGCTATGAAATCCTTATTTTATATGAATATAGCCGCTCTATCTTTCTCTGGGTTACATTTAGTGTGGTATACATATCTAGTGTGCCTACTTTTTGCGGGTAGCAAGCATATAGTTGCGTATTACCATATTTTAAAAGTTATTCTTCTAATGATTATTCTAGGGATTGGTTATAATACATATCTTACCCCAGCTGATTTAAGGTTTTTCTGACTTAATATGGTAAAATAAAGCAACTGCTGCTCTAATGTAGGTCCTTTTCTTCCCTCTTCCTTTGTGCTGCTTTTGTCATATGTGTTATATTTATTTGTGTTATAAACCCAGTAGTACAGTACCATAATTATTGCTTTATTCATTGTTACGGGTTTTTTAAAAAATAAAAGAGGAAAACAGATGAGAGCAATTTTAGGCATGAAGGCTACTACAGGCTCCCACTGTTCTTACCTGAAATTATTTGCCTTTGATTCATTTCCAGAGCCCTGAAATTATTATTTTTGACAATTTTGTCCAGTTTTATGTATTTTTTTTTAGAAAAAGGCATTGTTGACCTCTGCTCCACCACAGCTGGAAATTTCCTCACATGCTTCCTTTTTGGATTTCTTTTCCCCCCGACCCTCTTTCACTAAGCAACAACAACAAAGGAGCACTTAGCCTTTCTTCTCCCAGAATTGTGTGTCCCCGTGGACTGAAGAGTCAGTAGAGTAAGAACTAATGGACAGATAAAAATAGCTCAGTCCCCCACAGCTTCCTTTGAAATATTAGGCTGTCTGTAGCCAAGCAGGAGAAAAGGAAGTTCTCTTAATAAATTTATGAAGTATTCATATGATACTTGCTAGTGCCTACCCGGGTAGCCCAGGCACCTGGTGTTTGCCACACTCTCTTGGGCCACTGTGCATTTCCAGCATTCCAAAACTTGGGGGGTGAGTGAATTCTCTGTATAAAGTAGCTTTGTTTACCCAAAAAGCTCAGATTTCTTAGGATTCCTCTTGTTCACTGCATGCTGAGACAGGGAATAGAGAAGTGTCTCTGCACATGTGACCCTTGGCCCCTGGTCTGTCCAATGCATCCAAGTGGTATTTCCATTGGTACTCCCCTTCCTTTTCAGAGAAGTCTTCAGTCTCTCATGTCAGAAACATTATGGAGTACCTCTTCCCCCAGTCCTTCCTTCCCTGTCTTCCCTTTGCACTTTCCTAGCATCCTCTCTTCGTGATTTCAGTTAGGACTAAGGCAGGGGTGGGTGGAATGGGAGAGGTCAGGAAAGCTGGGAGTTCTGCCAGTAGATAGAGTGCAGTTAAAATAATACATTTGGAATTCCTGATAGTTAATGCACAGCTTAGATGGTTTCATTTCCTCTTCTATAACGGGAATCTAAGGTCACAGGAATGACTTCCCAGAGTTAAAAAATAAAAAAGGTGGAGGCAGTAAGTAAGGGTTTTGATCTGAATTGAATCTAGGTTGAAAGTCAAATTTTTTAAAAATTTTACATTGTCAGTTTGGGTGGAAACTTAATTTTCCATACAGAAAGATCTTATTGTTTGTAAATATCACTGTGTTCCAAGGGTTAAAAATACTTGAACAAAGGGAAAGGGAATGGCAAGTTTGTAGTCCCACCCAGTCTTTATGTGCATTTCCATATATTCACCTGCTCTCTCCATGTGGTCACTCATGGTGCCACAGCCTGGTCATTCTGTGCACCCTTGTCTCACGGCTCCTCATACGCCTATGCTCTCCACTGCACACAGTGAAGGTTAGGCAGATGGCCTTATGGTCACAGTGGAGTGAAAGAGCGGTTTCCTGTTTTCAGGGGATTCCTTTCAGTGCCAAACATAGCAGCTGGGAAACAAAGTTTTCCCAGAATCACAGTGTACTTCTTGGGTTCTGTTTAAACATAATTTGACAGTCACCATTAACATCTATTTCCAGAAATGTCAAGGCTATAATTTTTTTTAATTAATTGCTTAATAGCATTACAATACATTGGTTTGATCTGTGTTCTCGTGTGCGGTAGGTGACACTACCCAATCAACATTTCCCGCAGCTGACTCCAGTTCTTAAGTGCTGATGTTTACATTTCTGATTGTGAGCAGCTTTCAGAGCTGCATTCAGGGCCCGTGAATGTGGAAAGATGTTCAGGATTGATGGGCTGCACATAGCGATAGCAGTCTCACATGTACCTGTCATGTCTTCATCGACAGAATGGGCCTGTGGAAATGTGAGAAGTGAAAGGGACCTGAGGAGTTTGAACAGAACCAGAGAGGCCTGTCATTCTCCTTAACTCAGGGTTCTGTTCCTCTTGCCCCGGTTCTTTTCCCCCATTTAACTCCCACCCACCTGCTGAATGTGGGAACATGGTGTGACTTGGTTAGCTATAAGGTAATTGTTACAGGAGTTTGTTTGCTTGGATAAAATTTGAGGCACTTAATTTGAATTAGCACCCACAATTCCATTTTCAGAAGTTGGAGAATATCAGACTTGAGATGACCTCTAGGAATCCTGTAGGTGAAGTTTCACTTCTCAGGTGACAGAACTTCAAATTAGAGAAGTGGCAGGCTTCCTGAGATTATACACCTAGGCCTCCAGACACCCAGCTGGGCTCTCGCCACCAACCATCGTGCCTCCCCAGCAGGGTCCCAGGCTCGTCACTAAGTTCCCAGTAAATGGGAATTTTTATTATGAGTAATACTGAGAAATAGAGGAGAAATCAGATAAGTAACAGTTTCAGGAGCTGTTTCATTATTTTGCTAAAAGCCGAATCATTAGATTATTTGGGTCAAATAATCTTTATATATCAGATAGCACACACAGCCCTTTACTGCCTTACATCATGAGAAAAGTTGTGTGTGTGTGTGTGTGTGTGATTCACTTTGGATGCGATGCCAGCATAACAATATGAAGTCTATAGAGGAGTTGAAATTTGGCAGGTTAATTTTATTATATACATGATGCTCTGGCTTTTCACAAATAAGTTTAGCCTGAGGTCATTCAGGAAATTTAGGGTGGCCTCTCTGTAGAAGCAGGTAATTTGTAAAGATGCTCTATTGCTGCCTCATGATATATAATTATGGAAAGGGTAATTAACCATTAGGTACTGGAGGGAGGAGGAAAGACAAACTAGCTTCCTTAACAAATGGGCTCTGTAGATCAGGAGAAAGAGGCTGGTCTGGTTACCTACTGCTGCATAACAAACACCACCCCAAAAGTTAATGGCTTAAAATAATGATGACATTTATTTAGCTCATAAATCTACAATTTGGGTGGAGCTTAGTGGGGACAGCTCATCTCTACTCCATTTGGCTTCATTTGAAGCTCCTGCCCTCACCATGTCTGGTGGCTGATGGTAGCTGAGATTTCACTGGGCTGGGACTAGAAGCCTACATGCAGCTTCTCCATGTGGCCTGGGCTTCCTCACGGCGTGCCGGCTGTGTTCCAGGGGAAATGTCTCATGAGAGATATGGGCAGTAGCCCCTCATTTTTTATGACCTAGTTTTGGGGGTCATGCGGCATCTCTTTTGCCACATTCTATTAGTCAAGGCAGTCGCAAAAGCCTGTGCAGTTGCAAGGGGAGGGGAGCTAGATTCCATCTCCTGATGGGACGCAACAAGGTTCTGGAGACGATATAGGGCCAGAAATATTGGCCTTTTTTTGTGAAAAATCCAGTCTTCCACAGAGACTTTTCTTTTATTTAAGTAGAACAGCCAGTAATGTGACACTAGCCTGGCAGAACCTTATAATGATATTTTTAAAAAATATTGCCTCATAGGTGAGAGGAAACCTGGGTAGAGTAGGGGCAGTCTGGCGAAAAGTCTTCCTTATGAAAGCAGGATGCATTTGCCTGTATGGTTCTGCATAGCAAGAACCATACTGCACCCTGAGATCTCAGGGTCATGACTGTCTGCCTTCTCCGAACCCACCCAGGGTGTGGGTTCCATCAGAGTCTCTTGGACTGTGTCTGGTTCACCATGGTCTAACTGGAAACTACATTCGGTTACAGCACTCTGAAACACTGAGAAGAAGGACAAAGCTTAAAAACAAAGAGACCTAGGTGACACCCAGATGTGTTTGTGGCCCTGGGATCCCTTGTTTGAAAAAAACAGATGCTTTGAGGAAGAATTGACATATAATAAACCATATATTTAAAATTTACAATTTGATGACTTTTGACATACATATGCCTGTGAAACATCCCCACACATGGTGAGTATATGGACGTCCACAGAAGATTCCTTAAGCCTCTCTGTATCCTCTTCGTCCTGCCTTTTCCCACACCCGCCCCCAGGCAACCACGGTCTGCTGTCACTGCGTAGTGTTTGCATTTTTTATAATTCTGTATAAATGGGATCATAGTGTGTATAATTTGGGGAGGGTTCTGGCTTCTGTCACTTAGTATAATGATCGTGAGATTTATTCATATTGTGTATTTCAAGAATTCATTTCCTTTTTTATTTTCTGAAGAACAAGTCCGTTTTATGGATACATCACCATTTGTTTATCCATTCAGCTGTTGCTAGACATTGGGTTGTTTCTAGTTGTTGCTTCTAAGTAAAGCTCCTGTGAACATTCATGTGCGGGTGGTTGCAAAGACATCTGAAAAGTGGATTGGCTGGCTCATGTGGTAGGTATAGGTGTTACTTTTTAAGAAGCTGCCAGACTGTCTTCCAGAGTGGCTGCACCAGCAGTGCAGGAGCATTCCAGTTCCTTTACATCCTCATGGGGACTTCGTGTGGTTGGCCTCCAGCCGTTCTAATAATGTGGTGCTATCTCAGCATGGTTTTCATTTTCCAGTCACCTGGGAATGAATGGCGTGGAGCATCTTTCGGTGTGCTTGTTTGCCATGCATGTGTCTTCTTCAATGACGTGCCTGTGCACAACCAGAATGGTCATCAAATACAAGGAAGGATATGATGCGGTCTAGAGCATGACCTTTGCCCTCTAGGAACTTTCGAAATTATTTCTGAAACATAATCATATTCCATGCCTTTTAAAATGATGCCTTCTCCTGGGCACGATTTAACTTTTTTTTTTTTTTTTAATTTTATTTATTCATTTGACAGACCGAGATCACAAGTAGGCAGAGAAGCAGGCAGAGAGAGGAGAAAGCAGGCTCCCTGCTGAGCAGAGAGCCCGATGTGGGGCTCAATCTCAGGACCCTGGGATCATGACCTGAGCCAAAGGCAGAGGCTTTAACGCACTGAGCCACCCAGGCGCCCCCATGCGATTTAACCTTTTTAATGACTCAGATTTGTAATCATAAGCATTCATGACTGCACTATGTGGAATCCAGTTTTAAGTGGCCTTTATACTTCTTCTGCATCATATCCCACCCTCTGACCCTCAGCCCTCTCTGTCTGGCTGCATCCTAATGTGTTTTTTTTTTTTTTGCCAAGAAACCACAAAAAGTGCCTGTGACCAACTTGCATGCAAAACAAAACCAGAAAAGTATGGGGTCAGGAGTAAAGTGCCATGTATAGGACCCCAATGGCATACAGGCTCTTCTGCTCCCTTGCAACAGCATCGTGTTCTCCCACTGGTGGTAACTGGTTATATTTGGTTCAGAGGAAAGTGTTTCACCATTTCCCTTCACATTTACTACACTAATGGGAAAATAAATAAACCACTGAGTGTGGGGGTATAAGAGGGTGGTGGTTCCACAGGTGTGATACCTGGTTTTTGGATGTTTCACCATTTTCCCTCTGCCAGAATGGTACCTTATAGGTGTGGAAACAAATACCCTGAAAGATTTAAAAGGACACGTTAATTCCTGCCTTCAGTAGTAAGATGAGTTCATCTGAAGGTGAGCATTCCATTGAGCATCTCTTTCCCGAGACCATTTCCTTCCCAAGCTACTGAAAGACCACTGCATTTCACATCCAGGCTGCCTTGTAGTGGGGTGTCCTGGGTCAGACTGGATACATTCCCTTTGATTTCAGAAATGGAAGTGCTATGCCAGGGAAGATCAGTACTCTTTCTGGGCTCGAGTTCTCTCTGGGTATGTGTTCTCAGGGGCAGGTAATTCTCCCCTGAAACTTGAGTACCAGGAAGATAACGATGCATCCAAATGAGCACCTTCACGGTTAGGGGCGTGCCACCAGTGTGCTGGTCTAAATCTTTGCTCTGCATGGGATAATGTATTATGGTCTCTGTATGGTCCTATCCTTTTGCTCATAAATTACATTTTTAAAATTTAAGGTATTTGGATGAGTCTAGGTATACTTTGTGTCTATCCTTCGCACTTTGTAAGTATAATCTTTTAGCAGCCCTCACTTTTAGAAGCTGAAGCATTTTTTTTTTTTTAAGACCTATCTCCATACTGAAACTTTCAGATCCTCTGGACCTTTTTCCCTAAATTTCTCTACATTCTCTCAGAGTTTTCTTAAATGAGCATGTAATCCCAGCAGTCATTCAGCAAACCTTTGTGAAGTGCCTGAAGAGTGTGCTAGGTTTTCCAGGTCAGTGCTTGGCAGGAACACATCCGAGAGGGGAAACGAAGTCATATAAGTGCTGTTCGTTGTAGTAGGTACAGGGGAGACATGTGACAGAAGTCCGTATGACTGTCACAGAGCCATCAGACCTTCTTCATCTGTGGCCCAGACAGCAGGTATCTCGAAATTCCAGGGTGTGCACTAGAGGAGAGGGACTTGGAACCAGCATGTCTGTCTCCTGGTACTCCAGGGCCTCTCCTGGGGCAGGGACAGCAGTCTCCTGTCTCATGCTTATTTGTGCTCTGGAAGGTGGAATCACCACCATCTTGGGGAAGGTGGGAGGGGGGGGCCTGATAATGTCAAGCTCCAGCTGAAGAGCTGTTCCCTGTACCTCACAGACTCTGTCTTAGTAAATCTACGTAATTGGGTTATCTTTCCCATTTTGCATATGAGAGAATGGAGAGTCCTCCAAGGTAAATTGGCCTTACTGTCTTAGAGCTACTAGGGACTCGCCCCAACATTCACAGCCTAGTCCACCGGACTCTAAAACCCATGATAACCTCTGTCGCACTGCCCTGCTTTTCCAGAGCAGTGGCTTTCACATCGGTGTAAAAAATTTCCTAAGGCTTAAATGGAGAAGGAGTCAGCCTTGCAAGCCAAAGAGCTTATTTCTGTCACCTTTTCTCAGAGAAGGTGTTTGAACAGGGTTTTTGTGTGAGCCCTGGCTTCTTACATTGGTCCACAAGCACCCAGATTACCCTGCATCCGTCTGTTTCAGAGCCTGAGTACGAAACTGGTGGCATTTGTCTTAAGGATAAACTAAAGGAGACCATCCCAAGGATATTTTGGAATGCCTTATTTTCTTGCCCTCAGACACATAAATTCTCAGGGAAACCTTTGGGGGTTAGGATGGGGAGACATAGCTTCTTTCTTCCTCCTCTGCCAAGCCCTTCCCCAGAGCACACACCATGGTAAATGTTGCTGGAGGATTACTGTGAATGTCTCCTTGAGTTCAAATTGCATTTTAGTGAGTAATAACCCCTGCCAAAGCTAAACAAATCTAGAAAAGGCAGAACTAATTCCTAAGCTGCTCATAAGACTCCTCACAGCATGCCCAGGGCTCATGAATCACCTATGACCTAGCCAGCAGCTCTTGCCTGCTGTCCCTTCCTGGTGGCAGTTTTCCTGAATTTTCAAAAAGCAGGCATCCTGGTTCCTGTGAAAAGTCTCCCTTTGGAGGGATTTATGGGAAATGCAGGGATGCTAATCCCATCTTTTGGGTGACATTGGCTTATTCTGAATTGTTCCCCCAAAATAGGGTCATTTGACTGAAACAGTTTATAGCACATTAAACTCAAAATGTTATTATTGTACTTTAGGTTTTGTTTCGTGACGTTTCAGCACAGTTGGAGCTTATGCTAGAAGTGTGCTTACTACTTTGGGCGGCATCTTTGTGGCTAAACTGGCTACCTCCCCTAGAGAACCCTGGCAGCTTCCCTCTCTGGACTTTGAAGCAGCCATGCATAGAGAATGATCAGGTTCCTTCTTAGATGCTGTAGTTGGCTTGGTTTATCCCGGAGGTAAAGGGAGCAGCTTGATAACCTGCCTCCTACATTCAACTACTTGTTTTTAAGAATTTTTTTTTAAAGATTTTATTTATTTATTTGAGATCACAAGTAGGCAGAGAGACAGGCGGGGGGTGGGGGGGCGAAGCAGGCTCCCTATTGAGCAGAAAGCCTGATGCGGGGCTCGATCCCAGGACCCTGGGTTCATGACCTGAGCCAAAGGCAGAGGCTTTAACCCACTGAGCCACCCAGGCGCCTGAGAATTTTTTTTTTTTTTTTAAAGTAAGACCATAAAAATTCCCATAAAACCCACTCTTGAATCATTACATTTAAGCAACATAATTGTTCAGTGAACACTCTAGGAGCAACATAATTGTTCAGTGAACACTCTAGGATAACTTAGCCGCTTATGAGATCTACTCAGTGTATAGAGTCTACTGAGCATGAACTACTACAGAACTTCTGCCAGTTTGTTGGGGTTTTTTGTTTTTATTTTTCTTTTTTTACTGTGGTAAAATAGACATACCCTAAAATTTTACCATTCCAGCCATTTTTAAGTCCACAGGGCAGGGACATGAAATACATTCACAGTATTATACAGCCATCACCACTGTCTGGTTCCAGAACTTTTCCTCACCCAAAGGGAAACCCCCATACCCGTTAGCAGTCACTCCGTATGCCCAGCCCCTGGTGACCACTCACCTGCTTTCTGTCTCTGACTCTCACCAGTTTGGATACTGCATATAAGTGATGTCATACAACATGTGGCCTGTGTGTCTAGCTTTCACCCAGGAGAGTGTTTGAAGATTTATCCACATAGTAACATGTGTCAGTACTTCATTTTCTTTTCTGTGGACTCAAAAAGATGGCATCTTGTGGACATACATAATCGTGTTTATCTATTTTTTTCAAATGGACATTTGTTGCTTGGTTGGTTCCACGTTTTGGCTGTTGGGAGTAATGCTGCTGTGGACATTCCTGTACAGGGATTAGTTTGAGCACCAGTGTGCACTTCTTTGAGGTGTGTGCCCCAAGTGAAAGTGCCAGGTCACCCAGCAGTTCTCTGTGTGACTCACCGAGGGCCTGCCGTAGCGGCCACAATATTTTGCATTCCCACCAGCACTATATAATCCTCATTTCTTTACATCCTGACCAGCACTTATCACTCCATTTTGTGAAATAATAGGCATCCTGTTGGATATGAAGTGGTAGCTCTTCGTGGTTTTGATTTATATTTCTTACTGACTGATGGAGTTGAGTATCTTCTTGTATGCTGTTGGCCATCCATCTGGCATCTTTGTAAAAATGTCTGTTTAGATTCTTTACCCATTTTGCATTTGGGCAGTTGGGTGGTTTGTCTTTCCTTAGGGTTGTTGTACCTTGGTTTTTTATGGAAATTTTCAGATACCCACTAAAGTAATGAGAGTGGTAAAGCGACCCTGCATACACATTCCCTGGGCACAAGTCATTGCATTTGGTCCTCGAGTTCTCCCCACCTGGAGGCTTCCAGAACAACTCCCAGCCCTTTAATGTCATCTTGCATTTAGTTTAAACTTCCCGATTGAAACATGGTTTTATAGTTGGTTTGCTAGAATTAAGATCCAGATAAGGCTCAGACTTTGCATTTGGATAATATACTTCTTTTAGTCAATTTTAATCTTAAAATTTCCCCCTTCTTTTCCCCCTTTTCAGTTTGTGTTCTTGAAGGGACTGGATCACATTTTTTTTTTTAAGATTTTATTTATTTATTTGAGAGAGAATGAGAGAGAGAGCATGAGAGAGGAGAAGGTCAGAGGGAGAAGCAGACTCCCCAAGGAGCTGGGAGCCCAATGCGGGGCTCGATCCTGGAAGTCCGGGATCATGACCTGAGCCGAAGGCAGCTACTCAACCAACTGAGCCACCCAGGTGCCCTGGATCACATATCTTAACAGAACTTCTATATTTTAGGTTTTGCTGACTACCTCCCTGTGGTGTTCCCCCTGGTATAAGCTAGAAAATAGAACTTGAGGTTAGGTCTGATTCCAGTTCTAGTGTTTGGCAGAAACACCTGAGCTGTGGAGTTGTGTCCGTCTCTCCAGGTAGCAAAGCAGGACCGGCTCTTTCTCTGAGATGGCACCGGCCCCTCATCCTCATTGTTGCCAAGTGATGCCATTCCATTTCTGTCAGTCACTCCTGCTTCATTGGAATTCCTCCTCACAGACTCCTTGGTCAGCTGTTTAATTGCCTTGCCATCCATTTTGGTCAGGAAAGTTCCATCCTATGCTTGATCCTCTCCCTTGATTTCCCAGCACTCAGGATCATGAGTGGTTTCCAAGCTGGGCTGGGTGTGCTTCTGTGAGCATCATCATGAACTCCCGGATTTGACCTTTTAAATGTTCCCATCCACTGCACTTCCACCCACTGGCAGTCTTTAAATCAGTCCAGACTTGGGTCATCTGGAGACCTTCAAAGAAAATCGGTGTCTGGGCAGCTGGGTCAGCCTTCTCTAGGGTAGAGCTGAGCATGTTACCTTGAAAAGGCCTTGCAGGTGATTCTGATGCACAGTGAAGATTGAAGGTCTTTGTTGGAACCCCCTCCCCAACAAGGGGCACAAGATGCAGGGCCCTGTGTTCAAGATCGCTGGCTCAGCCTGGGCTGTCTGCCCTGCCTTCTTTCCTTATCCCTGCTTTACCATGTAGTCCCAACACCTGGACTTCATGATGAGCAAGCCTCGTGGACAAGGACAAGCAAGCCTGCCCTCCTCTTTTCTCCCCTCCTCTCTTCTTCCCTGACCTGGAGCAGAGCTTGGCTAAACTTCATAAGGGAGATGGCACAAAAGTCCCCAGGGCAGCACCCTAAGATCTGCAGCCAGACTGGGCCTGACACTTACACCGTGGCAGCCCTGACTCCAAGCAGGTTTTTGCTTGTTAACTTCCAGGGTCTTCTGGGGCCTTCTGTGTTTAGTACTACGAGCAGGGGTAAATACTGTCTGTTGATGTTTTTTACCTCTCTTTTAGACATCACATCCCCCTGCCATACCACAGAGAAAAGGATACCCCTATCTGCTTCTCCCAGATTTCCCTCTAGACCTTGCCCCCTGGCCTGGAGCTGAAGCAGTTGGGTAGGGGTTTTGTTTGTAATCCAGTTGTACCTCCTGAAGGCTGCGCTGTGACACCCAGCAGGTGGCATCCCCAATATCTTCAGTCATGGGAAGGACCCTGCCTTTCTGCCTGTGTCTGGGTCTATGACACCACTGTCAACAGTTGAGACAGGTCTAAGGAAATCGGTGTGAACAGAGAGATGAATCATGGTGTTTGGCTTCTTGCCCTGTGCTCATAAAAGTGGCATTTCCTTAAATAGATCAGAACCTTAATAACTATTTAAAGAACATGTGGTATTTGGGAGTGTATTTTATGGCCCTTAATTAAACTTCAGACAGATTAAAACATTTTTAAGATGTTTTATAACATTTTTTATCTTTCTCTGTGGAGATTTGTGTAACTTTCACTCTCTTACCCCACCCCTCAACTCTCAGTGCATACAAGGGCACACCAAAGTGGGGCCACCTGAAGCCCACAGGCAGAGGACAACCTCCTATCATAGTCTTTAGAGCAGGTGAGGGCATCTGGCCCAGCTCCAGAAGGAGCGAGTGGGAAACACCCAGCTGATCCTGTGGAGGGGTGTGAGGTGTTAGGCGATTTTACGAGTCTAGGTCTGAGTTTTTATGATAGTGAAAAGAACAGCAGATGAGCTTCTAAAGCAGGCTACGTCCATCTGCCCAGTCAGATCTCTTAGTGGACGTTTATTGGATGGGAGGACGTAAGCCTGTAGGAGAAAATGCGACAGAGTGCCTCATTTGAGCCTGTGCTGAATGCTTTCTTGAACTTTTGTTCTGACACATATCATAATCCTCTCATTTTTGTCCACCTAATCCAAAGATAGACTTATCTGGAAGAGTAGAAAAGTCCCGAGTTGACCTGAGAACCAAATGCAAAATCTGAATTTATTAATTAGAAACTTGTATTATAGGGGCGCCTGTGAGGCTTGGCCGTTAGACGTCTGCCTTCCGCTCAGGTCATGATCCCAGGGCTCTGGGATCGAGCCCTGCATCATGCTCCATGCTCGAAAGTCTGCTTTTTCTCTTCTGCTTCTCTTTGTCCCACTCCCCCTGCTGCTGTTCCCTCGCTTGCTGTGTCTCTCTCTGTCAAATAAATAAAATTAAAAAAAAAAAAAGAAAGAAAAAGAAACTTGTATTATAATTACGAGTATGTTCCATTGTCCCTATTTTAAAAAGAAAACTGTTCCCTTAGAGATCTTGGCACCATTGACTGTGAATAATGAGCAATAGAAAGTCCTTCCGTTAGTGTGCATATTCCCCTCAAAACATCGTTTTTTGGGCTTTAAGAATAGTTTATTTTAAAGGTATCGGCTGGCCTGCTGAAGCAGCCGTGCATGTAGGGGTCAGGACCTGTGTGGGTGGAAGGCCCTTGACCCTCTGCAGCCCCTGCACTGATCTACAAAATGTCACTGGGCCCATCTGCCCAGATAGAGTGCACTCACGCTTTACAGTCAAGGGTTTTACCTTAGGCACAGAAAAATGCCACTTTTTAAAAATAGTCCATTTCTAGACAACCTTTGTGAAGTAAGTAAACATGTCAAAAAAGTGTATGTCATAGGACCATTACAGGTAATTGAACTTCGTGATGAGGTGGCCTCTTAAACCTAAATTGATAGCCGTGGAATCAAGAGCTCCAGAGAGGAAGCCGGGGGAGTTTTCGTCTTTCATCTGAATTTTCTTGTACCCTTTTCAGCCTCAGAGAACTGGCTTTGTTGTTTATATAGACTTCTCTCTGTTCGATCTGCGTTATTTCCCAGTAATTTGATTTTTTAGCCCTGATCAAAGTGGTGAGATGGGGGAGCAGAAGGCCCCAGCCCAGCGCTGCTGTGGTGATGTGGGGTGGTGGCAGCCTTGCCTGGGGCCTGCTATCTCAGATTTTAGGCTTTTCTTTACTTCCCTTGAAGCCCTGGCCTCATTTTCCCTGCCGGGTCTCTCTGGAGGGGTGAAGAGGTAGAGGGACAGGGGTCAGAACACTCAGAGGTCTCACTTGGATTTGGTGTGTAGTGCCTCACTGTCCTCTGCAGGGTACAGTGCCCAGCCTGGCCCCTGCCAGCTGGCGGAGGCGGAGACACCTGCCAGCCTGCCTGGGCCTGGACTTTGTTTTGATTTGGAAGTTTGGTTGTCAGGTACTTCAAAGTTAACTCCCCCTACCCTGGATCTCAAGAGGCCATTGTTTCCTCATTGTTTAAATTTCTTTGGCATGTTTTGTAAATGAAGCCGCTGCTCTGCCTGGAGGTTCCAGGCTTGAGGTTGGGTTTGTGTTGAGGAAGCTGGGGAAGGCTGGGGTTCCCACAGCTGGGGAGCTGGGGCGCAGCCATTTCCTCTGCTGCAGGAGCCTCTGCCCTGTGGCGTGGGGAGGCCAGGCACGTAGGCGGCTCTGCCAGACGCCTGCCTTTCAGGGAGCTGGAGAGGGGGCTGTGGCGGCAGGAAGTGGAGATTTGTTTTCCTCCAGAAATGAATGTGGCCTCTGGGGGCAAGGGTTGGGAGTCCTCGGCGTCCACATGTTGCCGTTGACCTCCCACAGGGCTCGGACTCGTCTGTAAGAGGCTACTTGCCCTGTTGTTCAGGCGATGATATGAGGTGCCCTGGGCTCTTTGATCAGGCACTTGTCATGAGGTCTGGTCGGGTTCCTAGGAGGAGTGTGGACCGGCTTTGGATGGGCCTGAGTTTGAATAATCCCCCAGGTCAGCTCTGGAACCTGGGCCTTCTTGAGTCCCAGCCTCCTTACCTGAAACTGCTTCTAGGTGACGATGGAATTAGAGTGACACCCTGTCCTCCCTGCTGCCAGCCCAGCACCTTGGACAGGTCACTTCCCTTCCCTGATTCGTTTCCTCCCAGGTGGCACTGGCGCCCCTGGCTGGCTGCTTCCTGAGATTCAGACGAGATGAAAGAGGCCCCTTTGCTGGGGCAGCAATCAGCAGTTACCATCCGACACTGCTGGGTGCACAGTGCCCTCATGGGAGGCGGGGGCTGTCCTTGTTCCCTGGAGCGGGGACCTGTCAAGATTAGGACAGGAATGCTTGTTTGGGCTGTGTCATGGCCAGAAGCGTGAGGCCTGCTGCCTGGAGGCAGAGAGGACCTACCAGGCCCCGGTGGCTGGGGAGGGGTTGGTGGGCTCACTTACGGAGGCCTAGTCAGATGGCCCTGAAAGCTTGCGGAGACCTTCCCTATGACTCTTGGCAGGTTTGCATTCTTTTGTGCTTTAATCTGCTACTTTTTCTCACCACAGTTTATGAACAATGCTTTCATGCCAGATTGGTGTGATTAGCTGCCCCCAGATAATCAGGTTACCGAGGGGAAATGACCCCTGGAATGATGGCCCACAGAGCTGCTGCCTTTTCGAAGGCTTGCGCTGAGTAGAAACCCCTCCCCCGCCAACACACACACACCCAGAGGGCAGCATTCTGGGTGTCTAGAGTCAGGGCCAGAGAAATCGTTTCAGTGATGAGGCTGATGAAAAGTTCAGCCCCGTGCTCTTCCACGCTACTTGGCTGCTTTTCTAAGGGGACTGACCGCGAGCTGTGTGTCTTCCTGGAAGGGCCACTTGCCCAGCCTAGTCCTATCCTCCCCACCTGCCCCTCGTCCATGAGCCCCAGGTCCCCTACTTGGTGTGAGGACCTAACAGTTTGTAAACCTGGGGTGAAGTATGGCAGAGTTTGTAAAACCCTGTACACATACACATAGTATTCTTGTCGCTATGGTCACTTGTCCCTGGGAGGAGTGACAACCTGTATCCAGGAGTGGGGTGTTTGCCTTCACTAATAAAGTCTGGGCTTCCCAGTCCTCTAGGAGCTCACCTTTGGTGCAGTTGAAGTCTGCGTGAAAGAAACAGTGGGGCCTCAAACAAGAGGCATTTGGGAAGTATTCTCTTTTTGGGTCTGTGGCATTGACATAAAGTGTGTGAATTTCCAAAATTTAACTGTAGAGTTTCAACTTCAAAAGGATTCTTGCAAATAAGGGTAAAGTCTACAGATCACCCAAAGGGTGTTATCATATAGTCAGCTATTCTGAATAGGTTATTTTTATAGTTGCAAATAATTTACTATGAATGTGGAAAGAGGCACCTCTTCAAAGAAAACCAAGGTGATCCGTGGAGAAGCTCTGTGGGGAAGCACACATCCCCAGCATCAGTCGGCTCCCAGTGCCTCCTAAGGCAAGAAGGCAGCTGTTGATGTCCTCAGAACACAGAGGTTTTAATAGATAGTAAATCTGTGCCTAGAGCCCTCATAGGTGAGGTCAGAATGAATCCTAACTTCTTAACATAGCACTTTTGCTCCCCAAGGCCGGCAAGGCTGCAGAGCTGCCAACCAGCTCCCTGCGCCCAAAGCTCTTCACACGAGGGGGCAGTGACCCCGATGTGTGCGGCCAGGGGGGTGGTGACCTGTAGGCGGTGGGCAGGATGGGATGGGCACCTTCTGAAAAGGCCAGTCCCTGACCTCTGCCGGTCTTCAGACATGACCTGTAACACACTGTGCCTTCTCCAGAAGCTCTCCCTGCCTGGGGTTTGGAAGCCATGTGGCATCTGAGGCTGCCTTCCCCCTCCATGACACGCTCCTGAAAAGATCACAGGGTTTGTTACTTACATGTATTTTTCTTTTCCTTCAGAATATTGACATTACGAACTTCAGCAGCAGCTGGAATGACGGGCTGGCCTTCTGCGCTCTCCTGCATACGTACCTTCCGGCCCACATTCCGTATCAAGAGCTGAACAGCCAGGATAAGGTAGGCTGATGAAACAGCCCAGCTCCTGGCATCCTTACCACACAGGAGAGGCAGAGCTTCCCAGCTGTAGGGCCCCTGCCACAACACTGCCTCACAGCGGCCCCCTCCCAGCTTAGTCTTATTCTGGGATTGAGTTATTTGTGCTGAGCTAGCCAGTCCCTGACCTACCTTGTGTGGGACATTTGGTGGGTTCAGCATTCCCCAAGGACAACATTCCTAGTGGGAGGAGTCAGCCTTCCTGGGTGATGACATTTAGGATCGAAGGCTTTACTCTTGAGAGCAACTCAGGGCATGAGTGGTTTGGGCAGTGCTTCCCATGCTGGGGCAGTCTCCTGCTAGCCTGTGTAGTTCAGTCATCCCACTTAGGGAGCTTGCTCAGGGACCGGGTCAGGGCCAGCCCCTGCCCAGAGGGACATGAGGAGAGGCCCCAGGCCTGAGCCCTCCTCTGGTACCCTCATCCCCTCAGATAACACTTGAAGATTCCCCCCAGGGAGGAAGCTCACTTGATGGGTGTTTCTTTTTTCTTTTTTTTTTTTTTTTAAAGATTTTATTTATTTATTTATTTGATAGAGAGAGGTCACAAGTAGGCATAGAGGCAGGCAGAGAGAGAGAGAGAGGAGGAAGCAGGCTCCCTGCTGAGCAGAGTGCCCGATGCGGGACTCGATCCCAGGACCCTGAGATCATGACCTGAGCCGAAGGCAGTGGCTTAACCCACTGAGCCACCCAGGTGCCCTTGACGGTTGTTTCTGATGAGCTTTTGGGTCCAGGTCCAGGCGCCTCAGGACTGATGTGTCAAAAGTGGCCTTTTTGCACAGTGAGAAAAGAACGAGTGTGTGGAGATTGCTCCATGGCTGGTTCCAAGAGGAGCGGGGGGGCCTGCGGAGGGGCAGTCAGGTTCAGTGGGCGCTCCAAGGGTCCAGTGTAGGTTCATTCTGGTACCACATGGAGGTGGCTGTCCATCTTCCCCAGCAGCATGAGTAGTGCAGGTCCCCTTCCTCCTGGCCTTGCTTGTCCACTCTAGTCACGCAGTTTGTTTTACAGCGAAGGAACTTCACACTGGCCTTCCAGGCAGCTGAAAGCGTTGGCATCAAATCCACACTGGTGAGTCACTGGCAGGGTCCCTCTTTGTTAAGAAGAGTTTCCTTCTCATTAAGGGAGATCCTAGGTGGTGTGGGCCTGATGATCAAGGGGCTAGTGGGTGAAGATGGGGGTCCACCGAGGCCTTTGCCAGCAAAATGCATGTCTCGTTAGAAAGGTACAAGCTGGGCTTTCACCTCTGTCCCATGGGCGCTTTATGCCTCACATGAAGTGTCCAAAGGAAGCACCCTAAGTTGGATAGAGTCATCTTGCCTACAGCCCCAGCAGTTTTGACTTCCTTAGAGTCCAGAAGAAAAAAATGCTAACAAGTTTGTAACCAGTCACTGTCAGAGGCACATTCCTCCAGGTCTGTCTGCCTTTTGTCAAAGAAGGAGGCTTTAGAGGCCGAGCAGGCACTCCCGTGCTTCACAGGGACCGTGGCAGACACCACTCAGGTGTGAGACATGAGCTGTAGAAAACCCTCAAGTTTCAGGGTCGTCATGCCACTGCCCAGCACCCACAGTAGCTCACAACCGACGTGCTTCTGTCAGAGCTCTCACCGTGTCACCATGTCTGACTTTCTGAAGAAGGTACTGGGTCCAGATACAGAGCCAGTCCTTCCACACCCAGTGACACTGAGGTTATATAAACTTGGTGCCGTGGTATTGGTCATGCAGGGGCACACGGTGGCCAGCGCGCAACTTGGGGAGTTCCGCAGTAAGAGCCCCATGAGGCCAGGTCACTGCCCCAAGGGCACCTCTCAGCCTGACTGGTAACAGCTGGATGGCTTTGAAGAAGTGTTTACATTCGTATTTACCCCACAGGAGTGTTCATGTAAAGGTCCAGAAGTCTATCTTCGGACTTGAAGAAATAAGCTTATTTAGGGTGGTCTCTATTCAGTTGTACAGAGAAAGAGAAGTTACCATTATTGAAATGTTTTCTGTTATGTGGGTATTTTACATCATGTGGGAAGTTCCAACATATTAAAGTGGGCCATTCCCCCCGACCCCCAAAAATCTTTATTTTGAACAAACATGTTTTTCTTTTTCTATACCAAGTCATAATTGGGTGGCCTATTCCAACCTGCTGTCCATGGCCTCAACTCAGAACCTCCCAGAGCAGCACCCCAGAACCTCCCAGAGCAGACTTCCCCCTGGAAAGTCACGGGGATGTTCTTCAGCAACAGTGGGTCTCTTTTGGGGGCCTCCAAATTCTATATCTGAGTCCTGGCTTTTCCCACATTCGTTTTCATCAGCTGGTATCTCACACGACTGGTATTCTGCAGAATACAATCAGAAAACAGTGTTTTTGATGATTTCAGATGGTTGCCATGGTGAAGGGCATGGGAAAGTTGAGTTCTGGGAGCCCTGGGTGCCCAGAGACTCTCCTGGGACAGAGACTGGGTTGAGAAAGGCGCTCAGAAGCGACCACCTGGAGGGGTTTAAGAAAGGAGGCAGACAGGGTTGAAGGCCCCAGAGAAGATGATAACAAGCCTCGGAGGGCCATGGCCAGGAGCAGGGGCTCTCCTATGTGGGGCTCTGGGGCGGGGCTTAGGCACAGAGAGGCAGCTCAGGGATAATGCTGAAGCTTCCAGGCACACTTGGCAGCAATGGAGCAGGCATTTTGCCAAGGCCTTTGGGAGGTGTGATCTGGCTTGGCCCAAAGTCAGAGGCCCTGCCCTGTGCAGCCGGTGTAGCTGCCAGGGAGCCTGTCGGAACGGGCCCAGAAGTGACCGGGATTATAACGACGTTTCTTCCTTCTCCACTAGGACATTAATGAAATGGTGCGGACTGAGCGGCCTGATTGGCAGAGCGTGATGCTCTACGTGACAGCAATCTACAAGTACTTCGAAACCTGAGCACCTCTGAAGGACTCTTCCCGTTACCAAGTGACACCAATGCCATTAGCTACGCACCCCGTAAAGCTTTCAGTGACTCTCTGAGCTGCCCCGCAGCGTGTGAGCCTTCAGCCGGGGCCTCTGAGTCAGGAGAACTCAGTCCTATCTGGCCCCCGGCTTGCAGCCGGCTCTGCACACATGACCTGTCCGGCCCAAGGTTGGCCTGGGCTCCACGCATGTCACACACGCTGTTTGCTGCCAGTTTTTTTCTGAAGAGAATATTGAACTGCATTAGTGCTGTGGGGTGTGCAAACCAGCTCCTGCACAGCTAAACCTGGGAAAGTGGGTGAAACTCAGTGGGCAGCTCACCGGGGGTTAGTGAAAGCTTTCGCCACAGCTCTTCTCGACTGCTCACCAATGCGGCTTCTGTCACCCATGAGAACCCGGCAGGGGACTCGGCGCCCGGCAGAGGTGCTGGGGAGTAGGCTGCAGCCCTGGACGTGGAGGGCCATGGAGTACATCACCATGGCTATAGGGCAGCCACTGCTTCCGTGTGGTGGGGCTGATGTGGCCTGCGTGATTTAGGTGTCTGCAGCTTGAGCTAACAGTGAATTGTGACTCGAGTTCCCAGCTGGTGGCGCCCGTCACTGCTGAAGGGCTGGTTTTGTGGCTGGGCGCCCTTCGAGTGGAGGTGGCCCCTGTCCTCGGCACTGCCAACCTGTCCTTCAGCATGGAAGGGGCTTGGAAACCCAGGTCTGTCTTTAGGTTTCTGTACAAAAGAATTGGTTAAAAGGAGTTCTAGTTTAAAAAAAATTTTTTTTCTTATGAGCAATATTGGGGGAACATAGCTCCTGATCTCTTAGTACCAAAGTTAAATTGTTCTAGTAAAGATAGAGATGAAACATGAAATCTGGACATTAGCATGGTGAAAGCCAGAAATGAAGTCAGAAGTAGCAGGAGAAAAAGCCAAACACCTGGAGAGAGCCCTGCAGGGTAATTTAAAGTCACTGAGTCACTCAGATAAAATCCTCCTGGGCAAGAATTTAAGGAAGTGCCTTAAGTCTCCTTGCACGGGTACACCAGATAGAGGGTCTTGGAGGCCACCATGACTACAGCCACAGCGGATAGCATCAGGGCTGGTGGCCTGCATCCCTGTGATGGAGTTGGTCCTTTGCCATGCCACCCTCCAGGTTCCAAGTGACAGGCAGCTGCACCTGTACCCCTTCTGTGTGGTGGAACTGAAGCCTTATTATGAGGGGTTCTGTTGAGATGACTCTCAGGCTGGGACTCAGCCCTTCTTGGGAACAGGGATCCCACATCTCATGTGCGCCTAACACAGTAGCTGTTGGTTTGAACAGCGTCGAGACCTGTTGCTTCTAGAATACAACTGTGTTTGGCACTTACAAAGTAGCACGAGGAAGAGTTGCCACTGGTGGAAGCACCATCGCTGCCTCAGCCATAGGATGTGAAGAAGGCTGCCCAGCCAGCATGTGGGCCCAAGGGTTCTGTGTTCAAGCATCATGTTCTAGAGTAGGAGTTTGAGGTGTCTGTAGCCTAGGAAGGAATGTGGTTATTGTGAAATGGGCTGTGTGTGTGTGTGTGTGTGTGTGTGTTTATGGCCTGCTGGCCCACAGTCACCAGCTGGCTGATAAGTGCCCATCAACCCTGCCCAGATGTCCCAACCTGGCAGCTCTGGCTGCTGTCCCGACTGGAGGCTTTTTGTGAAATGCCTATTTTCGGCTAAGGAAGGAGAGACTCAGTGAGCAGAACCCAGCCCCAGGGCGCACCAGAAGACCCTGGCGGATACCTGTCCCCATCCTCCCTGGTCAGGTTCCGTTCTGGCTTCTGTTGCTCTGTTGACAGTTGCTCTCTGCTGTCAGATGAGGGACTGTTAGGTGAGAATTATCGTTTTTTAAATGTCTCTCCACTCGGTCTTCCCAAGTCCCACTTTTGCTCTCATTTGCCTTCGTGGAAGCCTGTGCTCCTGTCTAGACCCAGTGTCTGACTGCAGCCATGTTTTTGTTTATTTATTATTATTGGGGGGTGCTTTTTTGTCCTATGAAGGAGAAGACTTTCCTGGGCTGCAGTTCACACATCTGTTCCTTCCTAGCCAAGTGACCCAGCCCTGGCAGCTCATGCTGGGGGACCTGGGGCTGTGCCCCCAAGGCCGCCATTGGGGTCGGTGACAGGGAGAGGGTGGCCGCAGGAAGTGCCAGGACTGGGCCCAGCCTGTTTAAGGGCCCATCTCTGCCTTCCTGACAAGAGGCTGTGCCAGGGTACCCAGCCAGGCCACCTACATTTGTGTGTGGCTCCACAGACGAGAAAATTCTAGAAGCATGACTTCTTTTTCTAATAGGATCCTTTTAACACTGTTGGCTTTATGGGATAATCTAAATAGTCATATATACCTAAAAGTGCTACTCTGAGGTGCTTTTAGTCCAGTGGCACTTGACATGAAGCCCCCAGGAAGTCATTTTGTCTCTTTTCCCTTTAAGCACAAGCTTTACTGCAAAAGGGCCAGTTCCATTTCTGTATCTCTCAACCACAGGCTTCTGCTGACTGACAGTACTTTTTTATTTTGTTCTATTAAATATTCTTGAATGTATTAAAATTACTGAAACACATCAGGCTCGGACTTTTCTAACTCTACACTTCCAGCTGCTCCTCTGACATGGTGTGAACGGGACCCTGGCCACCCCCTGGGACTGACTGTGGCAACAGGAGGGCACCTGAGCCCAGGCTCCATCCCCTCTGGCTGGCCCTCCCCTGCAGTTCACAGACTGGGAAGTGTTGTGGTTGAGGGACCTGAGGGAGTGAGTGGGAGTGCTGGTGTCTTCCAGGTCCCACCGTGGCCTGCAAAGCAGAACTACAGGCCAGATGCCCAGGACTGAGACCCTAGAAGCCCTGCCCAGGTTACCCTACAAGAACGGAAGGCCTGGCATTCCCAACGGTAGCCAAGACATGCTGTTGTGGGGAACAGAGTGGTTGGGGCGGGGTGGGGGGGTTTGCCTTGAGGGCGGTTGTTTTTTTTTTTTTTTTCTCCCTAGCAGTGCATCTTCTTGGGAGATCATTTTCAGAATATATAAAATTATAGAGGAAAAAAGATCAGTAATTATACCACTCAGAGCAAGCAAACCAGTCAGGCCTTTTTTCCGTGCGCATCTTGTGTGGAATGATTATGAATCTACGGGGCGCAGCCCAGGATAACACTGGGGTTTGTCATATTACCCATGCTACGTGTCTCATGTGGAAAGGACTATGAGGCCACTTCGTTACGCACTAAGTGACCTAGTGGGCCTTTCCTGGGCCTGAGACTCCCTCTCAGGGCTGGCCTCTGTCCAGTAACTGAGCTCACACCTGGGAAGTTCCTATGGCCTGAGTTGAGATGTGGCCTGAGTGCTGACAACCGTGGGTGCCCACCGTGACCCGGCTTCCAGAGCACACCCAAGTCCTTGGAGTACAGGATTGGGCAGGAGAAAGACTGCCCTGAGACTGGGCGTGTCTCCAGCTTCTCCCCACTCGCCAGCTGTGGGACCTGGGGCGCTCGCTCAGACATGGAGCTCCTGCCCTTCGCTGAAGCATAAGGAGGTCGTTCTGCTGGGAACAACAAGAGGCTGCTGAGACCAGCATGTTGGGGTTTGTGTGCAGTGGACACCAGTCAACACCCTCAGGACCCCTGGGCAGGAGGGTCAGAATGGGCTGTCCTAGCTGCTGCCCCTCAGTTATGGAATCTGCCATCCCCAAAACATCCCCTCTTGCCTGCCTGTCATGCTAGCTACCTCCGGAGAAGACTGAGGGCCACTAAGGGGAGTCCTTTTGTAGCCCAACTTCCTAAACTCATAACATGGTGGGGCCCAGGGGCGCCGCTCTCCTAGACTTGATGCTTGTGCTTCCTGTCCCAGGACAGCATGTCTGGGGAGGGAACTGTTACCACCTTGACTTAGGTAGGTTCTAGAACCTCGGGGGGCAGGAGGTGACTTCGATGGGTGGAAGCAAGAAAACCAATTCCTCAAGAAGGAGAGATCCAGAAAGGATCTCACACCCTTCTGTCCATAGCCTCGCAGGGCTGGGGTCCTAGGCCTTAGGCAGCCATGCCCTGGTGACACAGTGGCCAACTCTTTGGCCCTATTCTTAAATGGCTACACTTCCCAACACCCTTGGTTTGACCTGAGTTGTTTTGTCCTTTAAATGGAAGGCAGGGCAGATAGAAGGGGTCTTGGGCTCTGCACCAGGCTGATGAGGAGTGGATTGTAGTCAGGGCCAAGGCTGTTGGGAAAGCAAGAGCTCTGAGCCTACCAGGGCAGGGCTTTGCTGGGCTGCAGCTAGAGCATCTGTGCAGGAGGCAGGGTGGGGGCTTGGGAGGACGGCTTTGTAATCCCTGGGCCTGGCTCATATTGTGGGAGAGCAGGCTGAGTATGGAGGTAGGGCTGGGAGCTGGGGGCCTGGGAGGGTGGGTCAGAGGGGCAGAGAGTGACCGGGCACAGCCTGCCATCTCTGCCACCAGATCCGAGCCAGACCCAGAGCATGGAAAGGCCACATGAGTCCCTGGAGGATGGCCTCATTATGGAGTGTATGTGAGTCCAGGGTTCTTAGAAAGGGATCACAGTCCTAGGAGGAGGGCTGGGGTGGAGCACAGGACAGGCATGTCACTGGGACCCAGTGGGCAGGAAACAGGTTGCACCAAGTGGGAATTGGGATACCAGGGTTCCCTCCACCCCCTGGTCTGGCACCAACTTGGAGACAGGCCAGGATTCTTCACACTTCTGCAATATGATGACCCCCCACAAAGAGGCCCCTCCTGATCCCTACTACCAAACACCCTACTCTTCTAGAAGTGGGGTAGGGAAGTTCCTAGCAGGGCATGGGGATAAGGGTCAGGGAAGGTGGGGAGAAGGCAGCTGGTTTGATGTTCTGGGAGCTGCTGCATGCCAGTGCCTGGGCTCCTGGCTTAGAGCCATTGTTAGGGTAGTGAGTGACAAGCTCCGGCATGCACATGGTCCCTGTCCACCCTGTAGCCCAGGATGAGGTCCCAGTCCTGTCAGGACCTCAGTTCCCACATCTGCATGGATGAGCCATGATCAGCTCAGAGGCACAGAGCTCCTAGTGGGGTTACTATCTGACACCTAGAAGCCGATGTGGGCTGGAGCATCTTTCTGGGGACGGGGCTGGAGGATCAGGGCACTGCTCTTGTGGCTCCCAGGCCTACAGATGGTTTGGGGAGCTTCCTCTGGCATGATTCTGTTGCCTTGGAGCCTGCTTTAGACTAAGCATAGACAGGAGCCCTGTGAGGTCTCCCACTTCCTCAATTCCAGAGTCCCAGGAAGTATGCAGTGCCCCTCCCACTTGAAGGAGAAGTTGGTGAGTACCTCAGGGTGGCCTGGATGGTTTGCAGGGGCGCTGGCCCCAGTACCACCGGGTGCTTTGTCCTGGGTCTGGAATTGCTTTCCCCCTGATGTGGCCCAGCTGGCCCCAGTGCAAACAATTGGGGTCCAGAGGCCACCAGGTGCATCCTGGACAGGAACAAAGCCAGCAGGGGGCCGGAGGGGCTGTCTGAGACCAGAAATCAGGAGCAAGAGCAAGCCCAGCTGGACCCCCTGAGGAGCCTGGGCTTGGACAGAAGGAAGGGCAGGCACCCGTTGCCTTCAAAGCCTGACCTGTGGCTGGGCAGGGATACCAAGGCCCAGAGATAGAAGGTGGAATCTGCCAGAGGCATCCCCGAACCTGAGGATCAGTAGGCCTGTGCCCGCCGCACTGCCGGAGCTCCCTTGGTCAGGGACAGGGGCCTCCCCTATGGCCGAGACACCTAAGAAGTGTTCTCCAGGCTGAGGAGGGCACCGCACCGGTAAGGGGGCAGCAAGGCCAACACAGTGGGGGTGCCAAGAGCGCAGTGTTGGGGGGGTCTCTAGTATGGGAAGGCCCGGAGATGAGGGTTAACCATGAGCACATCGGCTCGGTGGGGGAAGCAGGGTTTGCGAATAGCCCTCCCCCATGCCTGCTTCCTGTCACGGCTCAACTGGCCAGTCCTGGGTGTGTGCTGTCCAGGCAGTGGCTTCACGGGAGACCTGGACAGAGGCATATGACAGATGATACAGGACCACTGGAGCAGCTCCTTCTGCCTCTAACTGGCTGGGGAAGGACTGCTCTAGGACAAGGCTGGGGACCTGTGGTGCCCCCAGCTTGGGCAGGTCCCAGGGGTCCTGAGGAGCTGGTTCTGGGGTGGACCCAACCCCTTGCCTTACCACCTCTGACCTGAGGACACGCCTATCCCAGGCTTGGGGCACCCATGCCAAGGAGCTGGCGGCTGCCAAGTGGGCCCCAGGAGTGAGCTCTGAGAGCTTTGGCACTCTGGCCCTGAGGACCAGCTATAGAAGGGAAACCTTCAGTCCCTGGGCGTGGGGCCTGTCTGGCGTGGAGACAGGTGCATGTATGGCCAGGTCATATATGGGGCAGTCTGGGTGGGAAAGGTGCTGGGCCCCAGAATGGAAATGACAGGGGCCCATGCTGGGGGCTAAAGGGGCAAGAGCGAGCCCTGCCCCAGGTTGTCTGAATGTTGGTCTCTGCCCCATGAAACTCCATAGTCCCTCCTAGGCCCCAGGTGACTCTCAAGACAAGCTGTTCCTTGCGTGTTTGTTGAGCGAGGACAAACTGGTGTGGGCAGGAGGGGTTTATCTCCACTGCAGGAGTAACTCATCTCATGAGACAGCACAGAAGCAAGGGTGGGAAGCCAAGGGTGTGGGGGAGGGCCATCTGGCCAGGCAGAGCCCCCAGCTGGTACCTCATAGCCTGACTGTCGAGGGAGGTGAAACAAAACAGTTCCATTTTACAGGTGAGGCAGTGGGAACCTCACGGCTGAGGGGAAGCCACAGCACCAGTGCAGCCCCAGGGGCAGTGTTCCTGCCTGGTGGGGGAGCTCCTTCCTTTGGTTCCCCATTACCCCTCACAGGATGTGAGTGGGACAAGAGTTGGAGGCTACAAAGGTCTAGACTGGGGGATGGGGTGCCAAGGGGACAAGGGCCAGGCTGGAGGTTGGAAAGGCATCCAGGGACCGTTCCCCACTTGAAAAAAATCTCTTATGTGCCTCACCAACACCTGGAGCTGGGTTGGGGTCCTGACCCCTCCCAGCCCACCCTCCTCCACCCCCCATGGCCTATCCTAACACTGGATATTAAGGAAAATAGGAACCCTGGGACCTGAGCTGGCGGAATGGGGATGGAAACTCAGGCTTAGGGAAGAGCTGGAGGAGGCTGCAGGGCAATGGAGGCTGGCTGAATCCAGGCAGTCGATGGGCACGGCCTTAGACTCTTGTTCCCGAGCTGAGCCTAGAGTCTCATCTCCTGCTGGCATTCTCCCCTTGTGGGAGACATCGAGCTCCTGTAGGGGGCCTCAGCTCTAGGATTCGGTCTGGTCCTGCACAAACCCCTCTCCTGGGCTTTTCACCGTGACCCCACTGACCCCCAGAGGTTCAAGAATGCGGGGGTTCCCATGAGTCCCTGGTCACCAGTGCCCTGGTCTCTGGCTGTCTGATATAGTTCATCCGGCTGTGCACAGAATTGGGGTAGACATTCAAGACTTTCTTGATCCAAGGGTAGAAGGTGGGTCCCCTTGTATGGCTGGACTGGGGCCATTGTGAGGTCATTCCCAATTTGAAGTCTCTAAAACATGGGCCTGGGGGTAACAGGGGGATGGAGTCCCAGCCCAAGAGTCTAAGATTCCAGGTCAGTGTGTGGCACAGAAGACAACTCCTCTTCACTTTGCTCAGAGAAGTGGAGGTGGGGGCAGGTCCCAGCTGGGCCCCAGAGGCTGTAAGAAAGCCCTGGCCCTGAGTCTGTGCTGGGGCAGTTAGAGGGGCCACTGGAAACTCGGTGGGCTTCCTACAGACATCCTTGGAGCTGAGGTGCCCACCCCCCAACCTAGGGTAAGGCTCAGGAAAGGAGGGCATAGCCGGAGACCAGGCAGGACCTCAGGGCTGAAAGCCTTGAATGCCAAGGGAAGGAGGCTGGGCTTTATCCTTCAGAAACAGTGCAGCCATGGAAAGACTTGAGGAGGAGCTGGCACTGGGCACTTCCCAGATCACAGCTGGACACTGGGAAAGGATGACAAAGGCAGGCACCACCCCAACTCAGCTACAATGATAAGGGATATAGCAGAGCTCCGAGAGGACCAGAGCAGCAGGGGAAGCCCTTCAGTCTTCTTGGAGGAAAGGGAGTGCGGGCCAAGGGCTGGGCGGCTTCACTGGGCGGGGAGGAAAACTGTCCAGGACACTCATCGAAGGAGAGGGGGGTGTGGCGCCGGAGGTGGCCAGACGGACGCAAGCCAGGAAGAACACGCTGGGGGACGCGGGCAGGGATGTGGCGCGGTCCAGCCCGTCGTGGCCTCGTCCTACTGCGAGCATCCCCCAGGTTCTCAAGCCAGATCCTCCAATCCCCGGGGGGAACTCAGGACCTCGGTTTCCCAGAGCGGCGGGGCGGGGCGGGGACAGTGCAAGTCTCGAAGCCGCCTGCAGGGGGCGCCCATGAGCGACGCGGCTGGAGCCTGAGCCCGAGCCGCCGCGGAGACAGCGGGAGCCGGCGCGCGAGCTGCAGGTCAGCCGGGGTCTCCGGTCCGGGGTCCCCAGGGTCCTTGGCGGGCGGCCAGACGGCATGGGGTCGTCGGAGGCTGAGGGGCTGGGTGGGATGGGTGGCGCGGGACCCCTCCCTTCAGGGCGCCCCGCCGCCCCGACCCTCTCTTCCCGCCATCCCGAGAGCGAGTTCACAGGGCTGGGGTCCGAGCTCTGCCCCGAGGCGGGGACCGCAATGGCGGGTCCAGGGGCGGCTCAAGCGCGGACGCACGTCCTAAGCCGGTCGGGGGGCAGTGTGCGGACCCTCCGGGCCGCCCCAGACTGGACCGGAAGGTGCGCACGGGTCGGCGTGGAGGGGTGGGGACGCTAGAACCCGACGGCGCCGGCGGCGGGGGTTGGCGGGCAGGAGTCGGGACCCGCAGGTGACGTGCGGGGACGTCCGTCGGTCCGTCCCGGCGCCACGGGCCGGCCCCAGGGCACTCGGCGAACCTTCCGGACGCGCCCGGCGGGGGTGGGCTGGGGGCGCAGAGGTGCGGCCAGAGAGAAGGCGGTTCGGACCCCCGGGGGCGAGAGAGGGCTTCCGCAGGTGGAGCAGCCCGGGGCGAGGACCGCATTCCCGGGGAGGAACGGCGAGGGCAGCTGCTCGGCATCGCGAATGCCCGGGTGCGGCGAGAAGGAGAGTCTGGAACGCTGGGCCGAGGCGGGAGCGTTCCGGGGGCAGTGGTGGCGACACCCGGACTTAGGGGACCCAAGGGATTCCGGAGGCCGGGCAGGGTGGCTGCGCGCCTCGGAGTGGACCTGGCCGTCTGCCGGGCTGCCCGGAGCTGAGGTGTAGGAACGGCGGGAATGGTGGCGGCCCTCGAGGGATTTGGCGCAGGACAGCCTAAAGGATCAAGGAGGGGCCCGCGGGCCCGCGAAGCAGAGATCTCTGCGTTCCCTGGGACCGCCATGCCGCTTTAGAATTTAAGTTTCCAGACTGTAAAATGGGAGGGTGGTGGAGGCCAAGGCAGAGGCGAAGGGAAAGAGAAGGAGAAGCTGGAGAGCAGGTCTCCCCATCCCCCACCCCCCATTCCGTAAGACTGGAGTCGTGGTTGGCTCCTGGGGTTGGGTTAGGCTGCCCCTTTGTCCAGCTCTCCCTCACCATGGCGGGGGAGCTCCCAGGCCCGTGTCCACCCACAGGGCCTGTAATCACCTCTGGCTCAGAACTCAGGCTGCCCTTCCTTTGGTCTCTGCTGTCCAGCCAGCCTCTGCACCCTCCAGGACACTCTCTGTGTTACCTCTATGCCCGACTCTGGTTGTCCTGCTTGTCCCCACTGTGGGGACCAAGATGGGGAACTTTTTGGAGGACAGTGGCCCAGGGAGGATGTTGTGAGGTCAGGGGCTCCCTCTTTAGTCCTGCTGTGGCTGGTCCTGGAGGCACTGGCTGGGCTGGAAGGCTCTGGGGGCCAGGTCCCCATCTCGGGTCTCAGCAGGTCTGTGACCCGAGCTCCACACTGAGGCTTGTCCACAGGTAGTGGTGTCAACACGTCCTTGCTCTGTCCTTGCCATTTAGAGTCTTCCTGGCTTTCCCAGGTTCTAGTGTCACTCTGGTCACTTCCCCTCTATCCTAATGTCCCTGTAGATCAGGTTCTGGGCTCAGCCTGCTTCCCTGTTCAGAACCTCAGAGAAGCTGAGGTCCGCCCAGATATGGATGGCAGGTGAGAGAGGCTTTGGGCCAGGTCAGTCCTGGCCAAGCTTTGGGGACTTGCTTGTGTTGCTCTCCCTCATATTGGTCTATGAGGTGCGGGCCCCCAACCACACCGTGGTCCTTCCCCTAGGAACCCACAGCCCAAGAGAGCAAGGGCTGGCTTCAAGGGCGACCCAATGGACGGCAAAATTCGATGCCCAAACCTGGATTCTGGTCTCACCTCCTTGGAGCACTCGCTGCCTTACTCGTAAAAACGAGCATGACGGAACGACCAATGCTCTCTGTACAGGGTTGGGATGGAGAGTAAATGAGAGACGGGCCTGAAAGAAGGTCAGACCAGAGGACAGGTTGGGTCTGTGCTTGAACTGGGGAACCCAAGGGAGGCTGTTGGCCTTGTGGCATGGGTGGCGGGGGGGGGGGGGAATGCCACAGGAGATCTCTGTTGGCAGAGGGACATGTGGACTGGAGTTGGCTTCAGGGCTTCAGGGCTTCAGGGCTTCACAGCCTGCAACGTTTAACCTGCTTCATTCCTGAGCTGCCCTACCCGGATGAGCGGGAACGGCCAGCCCAGCCATCCCGTGGAGGTTGTCTTGTCTGCCACAGCTCAGACCAGGTGCTGAAGGGTGTGACCAAGGCTAAGGGGAGGGTGACCAGAGGGATGGCCATGATGAAGTATGGCATGAAGTTTGGGGGGTGTGCCTCGGGGGCTGTGGAGGAGACAGACACCCGGAGTCAGGTGCTGAGCGGCCAAAAGGAACAAGTCCCAACACCCAGGGAAAGGGTCTGGGCCCAAGAAGCATTAGCAGTCACGGAAGGGAGGGGTTACGTGGTCTGGAGGCTGGAGGCAATAGTTGGAGTGCGGTGCCTGTGGGTCGTACCTTGGAGGTCTGTGCCGGGCCCAGATGGGGGAAGGGAAGTGAGGAATGGGCAGGAGCCTGTAACTGGGATGCAGAGAGGAGGCCCCCATGCTCACCTTCTAGACAGGGCCTTCATGCGCCAGGGAGAGGCAGGCAGCGTCACTCTGATGCCCCTCCTGGTGTGTGGGTTCGTGGTCTCCGTCTGCCCACCCACCACAGAGGCGTTCACCTCTGGCCCCTAATGGCCTTTGCAAACCGGGAACTAGGTACAGGGGCCCACTGAGTTAACAAGGAACAGTGGTGGTGCTGCCTGGCGTCTGTTGTGACCCACAGGCCGTGCTGCTTTTGCTGGCTGATGCTCTCACCCTCTCCCTTCAGCCCCCAGGGCTGTGTCACCAGAAGTGGGCCTGCCTCCCTCCTATCCTGGGTGGGTCCTCCCTCTAACGAGCTCCTGCCCTCCAACAGACCACTGCCAGGGCCCCACCGGGCCCACTGGGGCCATCTAGGCCCCCGCCCCGCCATGTCCCCTTCAGGCATCATAGTCCCTGTCGTCCCACCATCAGAAGGCTCATTAGAGGAAGGTGTGGGTGCTATCTCACAGGACCCTCAGTACAAAGGGGAAGACTCTTGCTTGGGATCTCAGGGAGTGTGGGATGGAGCAGGAGTGGGAGC
The DNA here is from genome assembly GCF_011764305.1 of Mustela putorius furo. Taxonomy (NCBI): domain Eukaryota; kingdom Metazoa; phylum Chordata; class Mammalia; order Carnivora; family Mustelidae; genus Mustela; species Mustela putorius. The sequence continues at coordinate 1,952,410 of NW_025422010.1, forward strand.
ACACCCGAATGGGGCACCCAGCACCTTGTGTGTGGGGTGACTTCCTGGAGGGGGGCTGTCAGAGAGGTGGCCAGTGAGGGGGTGAATGGACACCTCAGGCTAGAGGCTGCAGACTCTCCCGGTATCTGGCCTGGATGTATGGGGACTGGAGGGGGACTCTGGGCCCCCTGTGGGGAGAAAGGAGCTGGGGCTGGGCCTGGGGCCCTAGGAGCTGAGGATGCCGAGGCTACTCTAAGGGCTAGATTCAGTACAGGGAGCTAACTCTCCACTCCACCAGTTCCTGCCCACATCCTGCCCCTGGGGCTGAGAGCAGCAGCCTCCGGAGGGGCCGTGGGGGAGGGGGGCCGCTGGGTGCCTGCTCGGGGCTTTGGGCGCAGCCTGTGCCATGGTCCTGAGGTTGTCCTGCAGGGAGAGAAGGAGAAAAGGAAGGGGCCCTAGTGCTCCGTGGTTGCTCACCTCCAGGCAGCCCTGGAAGACACTGGCCCCACTCCACTTGATGTGTTTGGAGAGGGCCTTGGTAGGCCCCAGGACCCCTGGGGTTCTGGGAGGCTTGTGTCCATGCCCCGGGCCACTCCGAAGACCAGTCATGGCAGAGCAAGCTGTGGGCTTGGGGTTGAGAGGCGGAGCCGAGCTGCCTGTCCGACTGTTTCTTCTTTGCTTGTTGCCCTCTCCACGCTGACGGAGCTCCGGTGAGACAGGTGTTGCTACTTCTCGTCTACCTTCAGGGTCTCTCAGCTGGGTCTCCTCCTGGACTTTGTGTCTTTGCGAAGTTGCTGTGCTCATTCCTCAGTGCTGATCATTCCCCCTCAGAGCCCCGGTCGTCTGCAACTATGTGCACGCCCGAAGTGCATCACGCGGATTGTGCTCTGCCTCAGGCCCTTTATTTTTCATTGCAGGGATTTTGTATTATTTCTTGTTCATGTTCATCCATTCTTGTTTCATCTCTATCCGTCGAGTCGTACGTTCTCTTTCTTGCTTGTGGATGCTATTCCTTTTCTCGTCTCTTTAAAGATCCTAAATGTCTTTGAAAAGCATTATGAGATTCTTACCTTCATGTCTTCCCAAACGAATGAATCTCCGTAGTTTGGGTGCTGTTGCTTATCTTAGCTTGAGTTTTTCTCCTGTGCTTCGCAGTTGCGGTTTGCAGGCTCATCATAAGTGGGACCTGAGGCCCTGGAGACGGGGAGTGACCGCACACTTGGGGAGCAGCTGGCTCTCAGCAGTCTCCTGGGACAGTTCGTCCTTCAAGGCCCCCTTCTAGAAGCTCAGGACCCTTCTGGGGCAAGGCTCAGCAGCACGGGGCACAGAGCTCCCTGTGATGCAGCAGCTGGGATGCTGCTTGGCCCAGAGTAGGCGCTGGTGTAAGTGATGGTAAGAGTCTCCAGCCAGGATCCTGGAGCCCAGGACTGCGCCGAGCATGGTTATGCCGGTCCGAGTCCTGACACTGGGCCTGGTCTGTTGCGCTGTGCCGCACCCAGGGACAAAGGTATGGGGTCCTGCCTAGAAGCTAGCAGGCACCTCCGTCCAGCAGACTCTGGGAACACAGACGCCATCTACGCATGTGTACAGAAAGCCTTGCTAGTGTGACTTACAATGAGCCAGAAGTGGGCCAGGAAGTATGTGGGTTTTGATTAAATGGAGTTTTGATTAAAGTGGCCAGGTGGGTGGGGGTGAGGAGGTAGGCTGGAAGAAGTAACAGTTAGTTCTGATCTATCCGGGGGGAATCCTGCGGGGTTGTCCTCTCCAGGCTTATCGTGCACGTGTCTCTATTTTTGATGGGACAGATTCTGCCCTCTGCCCTGTCCCCAGTAAGGGATAATCAGGGGGAAATATTACATTATTACCATTTAATTTCCTTTCCTGGCTAGCAACAGATGACTCAAGAATTAATTAGATAGAGCCGACAGAAAGGGATAGGAAATTGCCAGATCCTGGCTCCACCCCTGTCCCTCTCCCCTTGGGCCTCAGACCTTCCTGTCGCGCTAGGAGGCCTCTGAAGGGAGGGAAGCCGCGAGGGGCCAGGAGGCCCCAGGAAATCTTCCTGCTGCTGTGTTTTCCATGAGCATTTCCCTCAGCTCTATTCCCCCCTTTCATGCTCTTGGAAAGGCTGGGAGAGGTCGTGAACCTCTTTAGGACTTCGCTTCCTCATCTCTAAAATGGAGCTCATGGGGCCAGTGAGAACAGATGACCCCCTTGCCACCATGCTCTCATATTGTGAGCTCCCAAGCAGGCCGCCCACGCTAAGAGGGTCTGGAGTAGAGTCCTGGCATCCAGGGAGGGTGCAGGGCTCGGTGGCTCAATGGTGGCCGGAGCCGAGTGACACAGGTTCTCTTGAGCTGTGTGTGCTACTTCACATTTCTTGTCAATGACACATTAGTAGCTTGACATTGGCTCCACTGGGAGCATTTACACCACGAAAGCCTGACAAAGGTCGCAAGTCAGGGTGCCCCGACCCCCTGGGCTGATTTGCCTATCCATGGCTGGGAAGCTCCCAACCTTCCCGCAGAAGAGCTCCAGTAGGAGGCTGTTCAGCCCTCTTCCTGCCCTGTCTGTCCCCTGGTGCCTTGGGTTGCACGGATGTTCTCGGCTTGGGGCTGGCACTCTGGTTTGACAGATGCCCAGGCTGCCTGTGGGGCCAGGCCGGTCTTACCCCAGGATGTGCCGGCAGCAGTGGGAAGAGCAGGAATGCTCTCAGAAGGGCAGATGGGGAGCCAGATGTGCAAAGAGGCAGCCTTTCAGGACCCAGCTGTAAGGGGCATTAGGTCCTTGCAGGACTGATATGGGCAAGAGGAGCTGACCAGGAGGACCTGCTGCATCCAGTGAGAGTGGGAGGGCACCGCAGGTACGGTGACTTCAGTGTCGTCAGGAAGAGTGTCGCTACTAGGTGCTGGTGACCATGGGAGCCCATAGCACAGAAGGTGGTAGGGAGGCCCTGAGGACTGGCGGTATGCAGGCAGGTACTCGGGGCTGCCAGGAGAGCCTCACCAAACACAGGGCCGGGTTAGGCCCCTCGAAGGCCTTGCCAGTCCAGGCATCCTGGCTCATGGAGTCAGCCTGGCCTCCAGGACAGGTGCTGGTAGTGTGACTCCACCAGCAGTGCTCTGGGCAGTGGGGTAGGGCAGTCCGGTCTCAGCGCTGCAGAAATGTGATATGTATTTGGGTCAAGTGAACTGCCAGGGCTCCTGCCTCATGCTCCCCCAGGAAGGACCCTCGGAATCTGGACAGTGGTCTGGGGCCAAGTTAGGCTACTAGCCTGGGCTGCTCTGATTGGCAGATGCTGCGGCACCTCTTGATGCCAAGTCCCATGGAGAGGCCAAAGTCGGGTGAGGAGGGTGGTGGGTGACGGTGAAGAGGGTAGAGCGCAGACAGCAGGCGGCAGGGTCCCTGAGGCTTAGCGGGCCTGGCCAGACCCCACTGGACCGTGGCCTGCTGCCTCTGCTGCTGGGCCTGGGAGGCCCCGGAGTAGCAGGCAGTCTTGGGTCTGGCACTTCCCTTTGCTGAATAAAAATTGGACCCTGGACACCCAGCTTCTGCAGTTGGGGGTTCCCTGGTGAGTGCTGCTTTGGGCTCTAGGCCAGGGACACTCTGGGACCAGGGACAGTACCAGGAGACTTGGTCTCATCGTCCTCTGCCACTGCCATGCTTTGTGGGCAGCTGGCTGGCAAATACCCTGTGTATAGCGGGCACTTGGGATTCATTCAGGCCCCCTTGGTAGTGGGCCGCGCCGGGCCTGGGAAAGCCCACCGGGTCTGCCGCAGGCTGCGGGAACCCTCCCTCTTCAGGGACTTCGCCTCCTCTTCTCTGTCCTGTTTCCTGGGGGTGGGTGTTCTGTTCCAGCCTCCCGGTAGGCGCAGGGACCAGCCCTCAGGTGCAGTCCGGCACACTGGAGTTAGGAGACTTGTGTTTCTCTGTTGCAGCCCCCTGTCACCTCCTGGATGGGGCGGGGGGAGCCTGGCCCTGGGAACATGGGAAGGGACCATGAGTCACCTTCTCCCAAGGTTCCCAGGCCTGCTCTATCCCTTGTGTCCTGGAGGAGTGAAAGAGGACACACTCTCCCGAGTCCACGTGTGGGCGGAGGAAAGGCAGGTTCCAGCCTCTTGTCCCCATGCAGGCAGGAGCTGCGGCCCGCGCGCACCTGGGACCCCGGGAGGGCCCGGGACAGGAGGAGGGGGTGGATTTGGCATGAGGGGACGCCACGAGGCAGCACCTATGAGTGTGACAGGTGGGGGCAAAGGCAGTGGGGAGCAGCCCCCAGGCCGATAAGGGGAGATGGAAACCATGTCACAAGCTCAAGGGAACCCTGGGGGTTTGGACTGGGGGAGCCCAAGACCTTGAATTCTGCCTGTGCTTCTGCGGGGTTTAATTCCTTACACCTCTCTGACATTTGACTCTGGGGGAGCTCTTTCAGGTCTACTTCCTTCCTTCTCATGGAATCTTGAGTGAGTGCCACCGTGGTCCCCAGAGGCTCTCTGGGGTCGAGTCTCCTCATGGTATCAATGAAGAACCTGAGGCCTAGAAAAGAAAAAAAAAAAAACAAAAACATCCTTGCCTGCAGTTCTCCGGCAAGTCCCGGCTGAGCCCTCTGCTTTCTGCCTAGCACGACACGACACAAGTCTACCCTGGCATTAGCCAGGCAGAGGAGCAGGTTGGGGAGCGGCAGTGGGAGGAGGGAGGAGAGGAGGGCGCTCCCCGCCCAGACGTGCAGGCAGCCAGCAGGGGCTGCTGAGGGGCGGCTGCCTTTGTGCTTGCTCCTCCACGCTGTATGGCATTACCAGCGAGGGCATGGGGGCTCACCTGCCGGCAGCGGGACACGGGACCAGACGGGCCACCCAGGTCCTTCCAGATCAGAGCTCTAGGCATCTCTGGGCTTCTCTTTAACCCAGCGGCCTAGGTAGGTACTTGTGTTTCCCAGGGAGAGCTCTTAGGGGACAGAGAGGACTTAGGCTGGCCAAGAGAGAAGGTGGGTGGGCCTGGGAGAGCTGAGGAGTGAGGGGGGCTTTCTGGAAGGGTCCTGGGGGTGGCAGTGAACTCAGGGACCCAGGAGACTGGCAGGGCTGTCCCAAAAGTCTTGGGAAGCTGAGCATGAGGGGCAACACAAGTGACTTAACTTGTGTTAAGACAGATTCCTGTCTCGCTGAGAAAACACGGGGGCCAAGGCTGATCCCCACAGTGGGTTGTTCTTGGGCTGATGTCTGGCCTGCGGGGAGGGCTTTGGTGAGTGGCACTGATGGCTGCCCCCGGGAATCTTCAGCGTTGCCCCCTCTGCCTGGGGTCCAGCTCCTCACAAGCCTTCTCCCTCGGCAGGTGCCTCTGGGACTGCGAAGCTGAGCTGAGCCAGGATGCTGCCAGAGCCTCTGCAAAGGGTCTGGTTTCTGGAGACTTGGAGTTGGCTGTGAAAAAGCCCTTGGGGGTTTTCCCCTCCCAGGCAGGGACGCTCTTGGCTCCTGTGAAGAAGGGGCTCAGGGGCCTGGGCAGGGCCAGCTGCGCTGCAGCTATGGACCGTGAGCCGGCCTGGCCCGCGCCGTTGCTGACCCTGCCTGTCCGCGGCCATGCCCACCATGGGCTTCTGGGTGTACATCACGGTGGAGCTGGCCATCGCCGTGCTGGCCATTCTGGGCAACGTGCTGGTGTGCTGGGCCGTGTGGCTGAACAGCAACCTGCAGAACGTCACCAACTACTTTGTGGTGTCCCTGGCGGCCGCCGACATTGCTGTGGGAGTCCTCGCCATCCCCTTCGCCATCACCATCAGCACGGGGTTCTGCGCTGCCTGCCACAGCTGCCTCTTCTTCGCCTGCTTTGTCCTGGTCCTCACGCAGAGCTCCATCTTCAGCCTCCTGGCCATCGCCATTGACCGCTACATCGCCATCCGCATCCCACTCCGGTGAGCTGGGGGCCGGGGCCGGTGGGTTGGAGCTCCCCTCTTCCCTTCCTTGGCATGCCTCATGCTGGGGTTCACATCTGTGCCGAGGTCTGCTCTGTGCCCAGCCAGGGTCAGGGTGAACCTGGGCTCACGTTTTGGTCTTTGATGTCTGCGTGCGGAGCTGAGGACAGCTCCACGGGGGCCTGGCTGAGGCTGCCCAGGACTTAGCACGTGGCCGGGGAGCATGCCGATCCAGGGGACCCCTGTGGGCCCCAGGAACCCTGGCCCTCCTCAGTCTTCCCCAGGCTGTGTGGCTGAGGCTGCTACTTTGGCTGCTGGCAGATGCGTGTGGCCCGGGCCTGGGCGGTGCATCTGGGCCATTTTCTCACACAGCGTGATGCTGAGCTGGGGCGGGGCACTACGGGAAACCACAGGCCCTTGGAGCTAGAAGGCTGCCCACAGGCCCGCCTCCAGCTCTTCTGGGCCAGTCGCACAGTTTGCACATTAGGAAAATGACCCAGAGAGGGGAAGTGACTTGGCTGAATGCCACAGTGAGTCACTTGGACCAATATGCAAATTTTGTGCTCCTCAGGTCAGCAAGCACTCATGGTCTTGGAGAGAGCCTCTGTGCTCAGCTAGCGGAGGGGGTTTTCATGGTGAATCTTTTGTGAAGTGACTTCAGCTCTGGATTGTGTAAATGAAGACTTTCCCTGAGGCCAAGAGCTTATTTAATGTGGCCTCCACCTAGCTGGCATTGAGGGAAGCTAGAAGTACCTCTCCACCCCAAGGTAGGGGTTGGGATGGGGGTGGGGGTACCTCCAGCCCCACTTCCTTGACCGTGCATCTGGGAGTCGGGCTCCACAGCCCAGTGGCTGCAGATGCTGAGGGGATTCTCAAAGGACCCAGGTACCTGGCCCTGTGGTGAATTCTCCCAGACAGCTCAAGTGCCTTCCTGTGGAGCAGGCCAGAGTGTCAAACCCAAGGGGGCCCTTAGTAAAGGTCATTTCTTCTCATCTTCCGGATAGAGAAATGAGGCTCAGAGAAGGGAGCCAGCCCTCAGGGCCACACGACGAGTTGGCAGCACAGTTGGGCCTGGGCCTGGGCCTGCGAAGAGCTGTGGCCTGTCACCCGCGGCAGCTCAGTCTTTGGGGAACAGGGTGACAGGGTGGCCCTGGGCTCCCAGACCTGCACCTGGCCACTGCTGTTACGTGGGCTGGAAGGGGGAAGCAGGCAGCCTCCCTGTGCTGCTCGAAGGAAGGGAGGAGCCTGGGCCCCCGTATGGCCTTGTAGGGTGCTCTAGTCTCAGGAGAGCTTATGACCCTTGTTGAAGAGGAGACTCTGGCCAGCCCATAGAGGACTGGCCTCGTTGTGCAGGGTCCAGGGTCCAGGCTCACTGAGGGATAGGTCAGAACACAGGATCCCAGGTAGACCAGAGAGCAGAGAATTTGGTGTCTGCTTTAGGGGCCAGGCTGAGCATGAGCTGGGCCTGGGCCCGCCCTGTTGGGAACGCTCAGTAGGGAAGGAGAGACCTCGCTTTCACTTCCTTCCCCAATTTAAAGGGCAACAGCATTCTAGGGAGAGAATGGGGCTTAGTGAAAGGGTCTCAGCTTTTGCTTTTCTCTCTGCAATCTGAGAGTCAAGAGAATGAATCCTGTGGGACATGCTGTGTGACCATAAAAAAGCCAGCTGTCACTCTCTGGGCCCATTTCCTCATCTGTAGAAGGGGACAGGCCTCTCTGTCCTTCTGAGCTCACAAAGGTGTTGTAAGGATCCAGTGAGCGGATGGGAAGGATGGGGCCAGGAGGAGGGAGGTTCGGGTTGTGGGGGGGACCGATAGGGAATCCGCTCCTGGTTAAGTGCCTGGAGTTTCAGGGTTGGGTCCCTGCATGGAGCCTGGACCTGCCCCGCCCATCTGCAATCTCCAGTTCTCACAATCTCCTGGAGTGGGACCCAGGTCCACCCAGATCCTGGCTGTTTGAGCAACGCTTGATAAAGCTTTGGAAGGGTCAGCCTGGATGTCTTGGGCGGGGAGTTGTTAGGGATGCCGATTCTGCTGTGGCTGATCCCCTCCCGTTGCCAGGGGACGTTAGCGCAGTTTCTCCTTTGATCCTCACGCATCGGGGCCAGGGCAGATGTTATGACCCTTGTGTTACTCATGGAGAGGCCAGTGTGTGCTGACTCGGGGTTGGGGGGTGGCTCTGGGGCCCTTCCTGAAGTTCCAGGCTCCCTTGGGTCTCTCTGCTTTCTTATTCCTCAAGGGCCCTGGGGCGGGGAGGCTGAGGGGCATGAAGGTGCGATGGGGAGCAAAGAGGAGGCAGGTGAGAACCGGGAGCTCCTGCCTCTCCCCCGACCCCCGCCAGTGGGAAACCTCCCCTCCTCTGCTCCGCTCGGCAGGTGCCTGTGGCGGCTCTCAGGAGCCCATCCCCTGACTGCTGCCCTGGACATCGACCCCAGGCCCATGTCACTCACCCCTCATTTCTCTCTTTCTTTCTCTTCCTTCCCTTCCCTTCTTCCTTCCTTCCTTTTTTCCTTTCCTTTCCTTGCTTTCCTTTCTCTCCCTCTCTTTCTTTTTTTAGACTTTTTATTTATTTATTTGAGAGAGAGCACACAACGGGGCGGGGGGGCGGGGTAGTGGGTAAAGGGAGGGGCAGAGGGAGAAGCAGACCCCCGGCTGCGCAGGGAGCCTGACGTGGGGCTCAGTCCCAGGACCCCAAGATCATGACCTGAGCTGAAGTCAGACCCTTAACCAACTGAGGCACCCAGGTGCCCCTCTCTCTTCCTTTCTTAAAAAATTTAGTTTCAGAAAAATCTGTGCTTCTTCCCAAGGGCAGGGACCCTGGTGGCTATGGCAGGGCTTAGTCAAGAAGCCAGTGAGAAGCAACCTGACCAGAGGCAGAGATGGAGCTCTCAGTATCCCCAAAGGACAGGAAGCGTAGGGAGAGAGACTTTGTTACTTTCGTGCCCCTTGTGTCCTGCCTCTCACATTAGCCCCTGGCAAACACTCACTCTCCTTGGAAAATAGGCCACATTTGGAGCAATGTCTTTGCACAGTGGGTGCAAAGACCTGAGGGGTATGTGGTGAATCACCCCATGGAGACAAAAACCAAGTACCTGGTTTCTAAGGAGGGCAGGAGTGGGAGAGAGGGCTCCCTGGAGGAGGTGATGCCGGACGGGTCTTACAGGATGGGTGTGTGTGGGGGCAGGTGTAACAGGAGTGGGCCAAGCCTAGACAAAGGCCCCAAGGAAGGAAGGAATACATGGGCTCTGGGCCAAGGAGAGGTGACAGAAGAACAGGAGGGCAGGGAGGGTATGAGGCTCAGGCCTGCCTCTGCCCCGGAAGGAGTTTGGGTTTCACCCATGGCTCTTCATTTCTTAGCTCACTGACCAATTTGGACAATTTCGGAAAGCCCCCACCTTCTGTCAGTGTAGGGAAAATGCACATGAAGCCCCACCTGGAGCTGTGGGTGGTATTCTGGGATCACAGAGGAAGCCCCAACATGGGTAATGGGGAGTCCCTGGGAAGGGGCGGCCTGGGAGCTGGAAGACGCATGGATGCAGAGGTACCCCCAAACGTGCCGAGCAGTGCCCTGGCACCCGCTCCCTGTGGTGCCGCTGGGCCCCCCCCCCGGATGGCGGAGGGTTGTGCTGGATGCATTTGTCACTCCTTACACTGGACGGCCTGTGACCAGGGCCCAGGAGGCCAAGATGGGACTAGCATCTGTCATAGACACAGGGGATGCCCAGGGGATGCCCTTGGGCCAGGCTGTGGCTTGGCTGTTATTCCATTTGGGCCGTAATGCTGTTCCAGCTCCCCAGGGGCCTGGGTCTAGGGCTCTCAGCCTAAGGACTTTTCTTCTGAATAACAAAATTAATTTGTTTGATGTGTGTGTGTGTATTTAAATAATTACCTGCACATACTAAAACATCAAAGAGAAACAACAGGGTATATGGTCCAGGTAAAACTGTCCCTTTTGTCCCCTGCCCTGCCTTCAGTTCTCTTTCTGGAAGGCAGCGTTGGGAATCCTCTCGGAGATATTCTTGGCATGCCGCAAGCGAGCGCTACTAACGTGGGTCTCTGTCCCCACAAGGGGCTTTCGTTTTAAAATCGAGTGCCCAACTTCCCCTCCTGGGTTTCCTTGTCTGTAAAAGCAGACAGCTGGGCAGATCAGGGATTTTCAAACTATCTTGGAAGTCTTTAGGCTGGACCCTGGGGTCCCCACCAGCTCATTCATTCAGTGACTCTTAAGCTGCCTCCCTTCCTCAGCAGCCTACCTCTGTGATTGCCTGGGAATCGCAGGGTGGCTACTGGAGGACAATTTGGAAATCCCCAAAGCAGATGGTCTCCGGGGTCCTCTACACCATCCCCAGAGCTACTTGCTTCTGCTTGCTTGCTTCAAATGACAGGAAGCTCCCTTTCCCTGAAGCAGCCCGCATCTTGTGTGCACAGCTCGGCTAAGAAGTTCTTCACCCCTCAGTCACAGTTCACCTCTCTGCAATCTCCACCCCCGGATTTTACTTTCTGCCTTCATGGGACAGTGCTCACAGGCCCTGGATTCTTAGCCCCATTTTACAAATGAGGAAACTAAGGCTCAGAGATGTAGTAGAGTAACAAACAGAACATGGCCGAACCAGGAACACACCAGCCCTGGGACTCAGGAAGGGATATGCTTTTCTCAGGAAAAATACCAACATTAAAATAGCCTCCTGTTCAATGAGATTCTATAAATTATAATTTGTAGAGTACTACAAACAGTGCCCGACACACAACAAATGCTGTGGAAGTATCAAGTGTGTTGTGGGGAGAGCCTGTGACTTTGTGTTTGAGGCTCCAGAATAGGAAACAGGGCAGCGCAGGCTCTCTGTGGCTTGGTAGAAATGGTCAAGTCCATGACCCTGTTTCCGCCAAGCCCTGTTGCAAGCACCGAGGCCCTTGCTAAATGGGGTCGAAGGCTCCTGGGAGGGGCCCTGCCCGGTTACTGTTAGGATTCAAAACTGACACACATTCAGAACTGACACACTTACCTTGGCCCAGGGTGCTCTGGGCTCCTGAAAAGTCCACAGCAAGGCCGTTCCTCTCCTCAGGCTTTAGTTTTTTTTTTTTTTTTTTTTTTTTTTTTTTTTTTTTTTTTAAAGATTTTATTTATTTATTTGACAGACAGAGATCACAAGTAGACAGAGAGGCAGGCAGAGAGAGAGAGGGAAGCAGGCTTCCCGCTGAGCAGAGAGCCCGATGCGGGCCTCGATCCCAGGACCCTGAGATCATGACCTGAGCCGAAGGCAGCGGCTTAACCCACTGAGCCACCCAGGCGCCCAGGCTTTAGTTTTCTTATCTATGTAATGAGGCAGTTGGATTGGATAAGAGGTCAGAGGCCACCAGACTTTTCTCCCCCTTAATTTGAATTTGTTGACAAAATGTAAGCCACGGGCATCTTACCCAGAGGATCAGCTCCTCAGCCCCTCTGAGCTCTGGCGGCACTGGAAGCACGTTCTGCATGGGTGGCCAGGGGCAGAGCAGTGTCAGCTGTCTCTTGTACACATGATGTCCTGACCGCCTGCCTCCCACACTTCTTCCCTGTATAGAGGCCCATGTTTGCCATCCCCAGATGAGATAGTTTCTGTGGGTGCTTCCCATTCTGGAATTAACTAAAGGGCACCTACCGTGTGCTCCTGGGTCCATGCCGGCAGTACAGAGATGGCTGCAGAAAAACCCTTCCCCCAAGGGGCCCTTGGCCTCAGGGGCCCAGGTAGAGTAGAAATTAGCTGCATCTGGGTAGGAAACTTCTTGGGGAAGATATGTGAAGGGTGGGTGGGGTTTACCAGGTCAAGGGGAGGGCAGTCTGATGTTGCCAGGATCAAAACCATTAAACAGATGGTCATCTCTCAGCGATCACTGAGGTGACCTTCTTCAATCAAGGAGATGATGTTTTGATTGCCCATTCTCTCCCTCTCTCTTCTAAAGAGAGAGAGAGAGAGAGAGAGCATGTGTGTGCAGGCATGCTTGGGGGGGAGGTTTGGGGGTGCAGAGGGGAAGAGATAATCTCAAGCAGGCTCCCCACTCAACACAGAAGCCGATGCAGGGCTCGATCCCATGACCCGGAGATCATGACCTGAGCCGAAATCAAGAGTCAGGCGCCCAACTGACTGACCGACCCAGGTGCTTCAGACTGCCATTCTATTAATAAAATTTATGCCACCATTTTTGTGGGCTGGGGGGTCAACTTCCTGGCTGGCAGATCAGGTCAATGCCCTGAGTCTGGGACTGAGCCTGGCTCTCTAGAGTCCTCAGTGCTTTCAGACACATTCTTTTTCCTCTCTGGACCTCAGTACCTTTGGTAGGTCTTTGCTCTTGAACGTTAAGACTACTGTATAAATGTTAAGACATGCTGATGTCAGTTGTGTCTCTCCAGAGGGCTGGGAGTGAATTTGGAGGGGAGAAAGGGTATTTTGCCCAGGACCTCCACTGCTTCTTGGGGGCTTCTGGAGACCTTAAGTCAAATGGGGAAGGAAGAGTGTGGAGGACAAGAGATACAAATCATCTCCAAGTCTGATGTGGCAGGTTCCCCCCAACCCCCAGCCACTGAGTCTGCACCCCTGACCCATTCCCACTCTAAGAGGGAACTTACTCTAGCGTCAACTAAGCCCAACATGGAGGTGATAAGTTCTCTCACTTATAAATTCCCGTAAACTGAACTACTGAGTTCCAGGACTACTTGTAATACTGTTTAGTGATCATCTGAATGTCTGCCCAGTGGTTTCCTCTCCAGGGAGCCTGCTGTCCTGTTGGCTCCTGTGGGAAAAGGCAGGGCTCGGACCTGCACTGCACAGAGGACCATACCGAGGCTAGGAGGCAGGAAGTGACTGGTCCTGGTCTTCTAGCCAGTGGGTGGGGGGGATGGGGAGGCCCTCTGGGTTTCTGACTCATGGCCCCACCTAGCCTTGAGGTTTTTCAGACCTATGATGCTGGTCTCCTTTCCCCAGGTACAATGGCTTGGTGACTGGCACAAGGGCCAAGGGCATCATTGCGGTCTGCTGGGTGCTGTCGTTCGCCATTGGCTTGACTCCCATGCTGGGCTGGAACAACTGTGGTCAGCCAAAGGCGGGCCAGAACCAGTCAGAGGTCTGCGGGGAGGGCCAGGTGACCTGTCTCTTCGAGGACGTGGTACCCATGAACTACATGGTGTACTACAACTTCTTTGCCTGTGTCCTGGTGCCCCTGCTGCTCATGCTGGGCGTGTACCTGCGGATCTTCTTGGCGGCCCGGCGGCAGCTGAAGCAGATGGAGAGCCAGCCTCTGCCGGGGGAGCGGGCTCGGTCCACGTTGCAGAAGGAGGTCCACGCGGCCAAGTCGCTGGCCATCATTGTGGGGCTCTTCGCCCTCTGCTGGCTGCCTCTGCACATCATCAACTGCTTCACCTTCTTCTGCCCCGAGTGCAGCCACGCCCCGCCTGAGCTCATGTACCTGACCATCATCCTCTCCCACACCAACTCTGTCGTCAACCCCTTCATCTACGCCTACCGCATCCGGGAGTTCCGCCAGACCTTCCGCAAGATCATTCGCAGCCACATCCTCAGGCGGCGGGAGCCCTTCAAGGCGGGTGGCCCCAGTGCCCGGGCCTTGGCAGCCCATGGCGGTGACGGAGAGCAGATCAGCCTCCGCCTCAACGGCCATCCTCCCGGGGTGTGGGCCAATGGCAGCGCCCCCCAGCCTGAGCGGCGGCCCAACGGCTACACCCTGGGGCTGGTGAGTGGAGGGAGTGCCCATGAGGCCCATGGGGACATGGGGCTCCCCGATGTGGAGCTCCTCAGCCACGAGCTCAAGGGAGCATGCCCAGAGTCCCCCGGCCTCGAGGGTCCCCTGGCCCAGGATGGAGCAGGCGTGTCCTGACGATCCACTGAGTTTGCCCCTTCCTACAGAAGGGAGATCTTTCTCTTTGGTGGATGGAACCAGTCACGTTGGGAGAAGAGTGAATGGGCCTGGAGACCCTTTTCATGGCCAGCTCCCACTTTGGACTGAGAGGCGAGAGCCCCGGCTGGAGCAGCATGAGGCCCAGCAGGAAGGGCCTGGAGTCCGAGGGAGTGGACGTTTCTTGGTGGGAGGCTCTGCTTCAAGTCAGGGCCACAGCACCAGACCATCTTGGCTGGGCAGGGCCTGGTACCCCACTCTGGAAGCATCTAGAAGCACCACCCCGACTTGGCAGAAGATCTGTGGCAGAGCAGGCTGGCTGGCCCTGAGGCTGGGGCAAGGGGGTGGGGGAGTATGGCTCCAACAGGCCTCCGACCACATAAACAGACCACCTTCCCCAGGCTTCCCAAGGGTTCAGGTGCTGCTGTGCCCAGAGGTGGCGTTTTTCTTTTGTTGTTTTTTCCAAGAGAAAATGTTAAGTGTGAAGAATACCTTTCTTTTTTTTTTTTTTTTTTTTTTTTAAATTATCTTCCTTCCCTGGTTGCTGGTCTGATGTCAGTCCTGCTGCTAGCTGTCTCCAGCAGTAGCCCAGGGAGTCCCAGGCAGCCCTCTCTGGTTACCATGAGCTGCCGTGCACTTCTTACACACTCCGTCCCAGAGGCATCTTCTGGGGCCACCAAGCTGGGCTCGAGGACAGGAGGTGTCATGGAATGCTGCCGGACTGTGGGCTCCGGGGAGGAGGTTGGGACGGGCCCACTGCCCAGGGTGCCTGGGTAGCTCAGAGCTGCCCAGCCAGAGGCCCTGTCCAGCGGCCTTTCTGTCTGAAGGGAATGTTTTCTTTTTTTCTGAGATAAAATAAAAATGAGCCATTTGTGTTTTAAACTTGTCCACTGAAAATGGTGTTTGAGTTCCTTTCCCCATTCCACAGCCAGGCCTATAGAATATATATGTGTATATGGGCGCATATTGCACGTGTGAGAGAGTGTGCATCTGTACTTGGAGACAGACAGACACCCTGCCTGATTGGGGGCGCCTCACAGGCTCCCTTGTCCCGAGGGAAAAGGCTGCCTGGGTGCACCAGGATCTAAAGGCACGTGAGCAGCGCCCAGACCTGTGTTCCTGTGGGAGGGGGATTGTGGGAGGAGGGGCTCTTCCCAGCTGCCCTCCCTGCAGAGGCCAGAGCTCCCCGCCCCCCATCCCCGGTGTGGGGCGTGGCTCCGCCCTCCCTCGCTGCCCCTTCCAGTCCTCTGAGAGGAATGCCCCACTGCCGGCCCCTTGCTCCACCCCTTAGCTGAGAGGCTACAGAGGGATCTGGAAAGAGATAGAGGCGAGGGTTCAACTGCCTTCCCCTTCCTCTGGAGTCACCCCACCTCCTGCACCTAACAAAAACCTACTGGGTTTCCTGCTCTGAACCTGCCTCAGGGGCTGTGTCATCCTTCCATACTGGACAAGTTAGAGGCCCAGGGGGAAGTTAGCAACCCACTGCGACCCAACGGAGAGCCAGTCTGGTCTCAGGTCTCCTGGACACGCTCAGGCAGGTTTGGGGAAGGGCTGTTAGAACTTAACAGGTAATCCTCACACAGCCTGGGAGCCCCATTTCACAGAGGACTAAACAGCCTCTAGAACAGAGAGGCTAAGTACCTGCCTGCCCCAGGTCACATAGCCGGTAAGCGGCAGAAATAAACTTAAATCCCAGGTCTGACTACAAAATTCATGCTCTCGTGATGTACTGTTTCAACCAGACCGAAAAGTATGAAATAATACCAGGTCCCCACCACTCCACTCAAGAACTGAAACATGACGATGACAGTGAAAGCCCCGGCCCCTCCCCTATCTTATTACCCTGCTTCCCACACCCAGAAACAGCCACTGTCCTTCACTGGGTTCCACTGCACATCTTTCTACCTTTGCTACACAGATGCACATCTAAGTATTTCTAAGCCAACATGGATTTGCTTTGGGCTGTGTTACGCGGCTCCATCAGTCAGAGGTCCTCTAGCCCAGCCGCACAGCAGAGACACCGAAGGCATCGAAGCCTTCGAAAAGCATCAACGCCTAACGCCTTCCCCCAGAGTCGCTGGGGGGATCCAGGCAGTAGTCCCCCAGGGGCTCTTATGGACAGCCGGGGCTAAGCGCCACTGAAATAAACCCACAAGCGCATCCCTATCCACACCAGCGTCCTCCTCTCTCTTACACACTTCGCTCTGTGCTATGGGCTGAGGGGAGAGCAGTGCCCGTGTTGTGCCTAAGGAGGCCAAGAGCATGGATGCTGCTGGTCCTCGTGACCAGTGGGAGGAAAGAGGCCAGGGAGAGAACCACAGTGGTAGAGAAGGAAAAATACGGTCTCTTCTGTCCTTACTGAGGCTTCTTAGGAACTGAGCTTTGGGTGCTGAGTACATGGGTATACGCTTTGGGGCTAGGGAGGAACAGGACCAGGGGCTAAGGAAAGGCCCCCAAGTACTACAGATCCCCAAGTGCTCTTAGGGACAGCCCAGAGCCTGGCTCCAGAGCCCAGAGCCCAGACACTTCAACCTCCTCAGGTCCCCATAGGGCCCAGGATCCTACCTCCGTATCACCCCATGCAGGCTCCCACTGCGAGTCGTGCCTGCAGTAAAAGAGCGCATGCATAGAAATAAACAGATACACCTGTCACTCCCCGACCACAGGAGAATACACGTGTGTACACGTGGACACACATGGGCAAAGCCTACCTCAACATAGTAGGTGCCTACAGCAGCAGCAGCGTAAGGTCGACATGAAGCCTGGCCCAGCCCCACCCATGGAGTGTACATATGTCTGCCCCGGGGCCAGGCTGCCAGTGGTTCTACCAGGGCCGCTCTGAGCCCTACAGCTCCGCCCCAGGGCCCCTCTGCCTTCTCCATGCTATGCCCAAAGGGCCAAGAGTTCTACATTCCGACCTGTCCTGAGCACAAGGGTCTCATCGCAGAACTGATTCTGGTGATGGCCTGAGCCCTCTCCATGGCAGCAATGGCCAGAGCCCTCAGGGAGGCCTGTGGGCAGAAGCCTGGGGTATCAGCCCAGGTTCTGGTTTGTCATCACTGGCTGTCATGAGAGACAGGCCCTCTGGAAGCTTCCCCTTTCCCTCCTCCACTTGAAATTCTTCCTTTGTGGCTCTCCCCACTTGCATTAAAATCCTTCCCTCTGGAGACCTCACACAAAATGCTCTGGGCTCCAGAGAACCAGGATGAGACACAGAACCTCAGTTCCACAGGTGCTGACAAGGGGCAAGCAAGCTCTGGTGACAAACCGCAGCAGAGTAGGGATGAGGGACAGCCTGGAGAGTAAGAGGAAATGAGTGATGATGTCCCTGGATCGACCTGGCTGGGACTCAGCATCCCAGAGCTGCGACCATAGTCTTCTTTTCAGCCGTGCTGGGTAAACAGGAACCGGCGGCTCTCAGGAGCCAAGTGCCTGGGGAGCAGGAATGGTTCTGTGCAGCCCGCCCCGACTCTTGGGACTAAAGGAACTGTGTGTCATGTAACACATGGCTGCCCCAGGGGCAACCCAAAATCCTGGGGTGGGCCCTGCTGCTGCCTGAGCCCGGCAACAGCCCTCCGAGATGGGAGAGGTTTCACAGGTGTTGGTGGGGACTGAGGTCGGCTGTAAGACAGGCCACTTCCTTCCGGGTCTTTATTTACTTGGCAAAGTGAATGGTGCTGTGTAAGAGTGTCAGATCATCGCCTCTCTGCCCTCCCCACACCAACCCCTCCTCTGTCCCTAGGTGCCCCTCACTACAGCTGTCACTCATCATTAGCAGTGACTGTCACTGTTGGAACAGCCCCCATCAGGCTGCAGAGCCAGGATGGGGCAGGAATATGTCAGATGACTCAGACAACCTCAAAGGCCAGGGATGGAAACACAGAACCTGTAGCCTAGGTACAGGAGGCACCATACTACATGGCTCTGCCCTGACCCTCTCCTCGGCCAGAGGAGAAAGAGCAGCTCAGCAGAGCTTTTCCACAAGCCCCCAACCCCTCCCATTCATCAGGCTAAGAGAAGGGCTGGGTGCAGAGAGGCCAGGCTGAGGGTATCACCAGCACGAGGCTGGGTAGGCGACAGGTGAGACAGACCCAGTGTACCCGTATTCTCTGACAGAGGGATTTCTCCCTGCTGGTGGAAAAGGCTTCACATGGAACCATCTACAATTCTTTGCCTTGCCCAAGGGAAGGGGAGTGTGTGTGTGTGTGTGTGTGTGTGTGTGTGTGTGTGTACATGTGATTTTGCAGAATTAGTCATCAGACTAACACCTAATGACCAGTGAACTTAGCAAGGGCTTGGATAAGACGGAGTAGGCCAGAATGTGAGCCCCATCTCCTGACTCTCTGTTCCACTCTCAACAAATTAATGAGCACCTACCGATGCATGTTAAGCCTGGAGGGGTGTGAGCAGGAGTGCACAGGGAGCCAACAACTGTCAAAGGAGACTAAGCTAGATGCAGCCAGAGGCGAGGGCCAGGAGCGGGACACGAGTGCGGGGGTTTCGGAGGAGGAATAAGTTGCATCCGACTGGGCAATCAGGCAACTGAAGTTGAGTTAGCCTTTTAAAGGCCAGCGGTCAACTCTAGGGCCCGTATCTTCAAGGTATTCAGTAGGAGGTAAGAACGAGGAGAAGCTGAGTAAATGCGCGCCTGATTTACATCTGCCTACACGGAGGCAATTTTCGAGTTAAAATGTTGTCAGAGGGTTGTCACAGTTTTGATCTTTCCTTTCTGTTCTTTCTCAATCCACCCACATTTTCTAGCTGGGTTGGAAAGGGGAGTGAGGGGGACAGAGCCTGGTTTAGATTCAGATTTTTTGGAATTGTTAAAGTTAAACAGGACTTTTTTAAAATGATCTAGTTTTCTCTTAGGAAAATTCAGGCCTAGGGTTTAGAGAGAGCAGGTGGGGAGTTCTGTAGTCAATCTGTAGTCAATCCTAAACAATCTCTTGGTGTTGCAGCTTGATTCTCTTTCCTGCCTAGTTCAGAGACGCCGAATAGTCCCTCTGCTCCCTCCTTCCGGCCATCACCCTGCTCCACTGAAACCTAACGGGGATGCAGCTCCAGGCTTTCCCGACTGGGGCAGCTCCTTCTCCGAGCTGCCACGCCCACTTTCAGATATACCGTGACAGTTGGTGTGAAAGTTCATTGGAAGGTAGGTGTGACGTAAATGCCCAGGGCTATCAGTTCTACAACAGAAAACGCGGGAAGGCAAGCAATCAGATGGTTTCAGTGTTCTTGGAACCAGAGTAGAAAGGGGACCAGAAGGGAAGAAAGACGGGAGGGGAAGGGCCTGCTTACCTGGTTTCTATACGGGTCACTGACATGACCCAGCCGTCACCAGATAAAGAAATGTGGGGACTGTGAATTTAAGCCAGGCACCTGGTGTCTGGGGGGCCCGGGAAGTGGGTGTGGGAACTGGCCAACCACTTAGGCAAGGAGCACTGACTACAGATCATTTGCTGTCTTCAGCCCATTCTTGTCCCATATTTTTCACTGAAGTCTTAAATCCCGAGGAACTGGGGCTTATCGAAGAGGTGAACAGAGAAGGGCCACAGTAAATGTCTGGGCTGACAGAATCAGGATTCAGAATTACATCAGGGGGCCAGAGAGATAATACTGAGCAAAGGTCAGTGTAAAGTCCTCCACTGAGTTAAAGAAAGAAAATGTGCAGGAGAAGCCCAGTCATTTCGTGTCAAAACGACATGGACATTTCAGCTGCTAAGTTCAGCACAGGCTAGCCCCGTGGGAAATGCCTGAGAGACAGGGGACCATGGCTTCAAGGGGCATCGCACCACAGTCTCTAGGGGCCCCAGGCTGAAGGAGCTCACTCCCAGCTCATGGCAGAAGACTCAAGCCATCCTCCACACCACAGCTGATCACGGACAAGCTGAAATACCATATGTGACTGTGCCCACCATGAGGTGGTCGTCTCTGAGCCACACCCCGCAGAACTAACAAATGGCTGAAGGAACGCGATCAAGATGGCGAGGGTCTGGAAACTGGAAACTGAAGATGGGAGAAGAGGTCTTGGTGCTGTCGCAGCGGGTGAGCAAACCAGAACAACCAACAAGGTTTCTGTGTGCTCTTCTGAAGGGCTTGGTTAGAACAACTTGTTGGAGTTCTGTGGCTCACAGAAGCTCCGGTGGAATGACTATGTCGTGGGTGAGGCCACCCCCCACAGCTGGAGACCCACAGCTGGGTCTTCAGTGTATTCCGGGAGCACTCACGCACTCACTGGACTGGAAGGGGCCTGGACACCCTTGCGGGCCCTTGAGGAGCTTCCCCTGAACCTCAAGGGCACCAGGTCGGGTAAGGATGGTTCATCTTTCTTGACCAGAATCACTAGTTTTAGGACCCTAAAAGCAGAAAGCAGGAATGGGGGATACGACGGGTGATTAGAAGGAGGGAATGACAAAGTATTAAAAATAATAAAGTGATCACCTGAATTAAGTTTATACAGGTGGGAGGCGACGACCTGGTTGTATCTATGAAATGTACCCAAGGCCTGAGTTCCTTCCACCAGAACCACCTCTGGTGACTGTGTTGTCAACCCAGCTGAAGCTCTCTGCTGTCTGGGGTGGGCGGGGGAGGGGGGTAGCTTGATTTATTGGGTCAGTCTGTGGATATCTGGTTGATAAGCCAGAGGGACTTGGACATGGTGAGATGACATGACACCCAGCATAGGGTTAAGCAAATTTGTCGAGTTACAAAATGCTCTCATCCAGTGAATGCCAGAAGGTCGAGTACAGGAGGGTCCTTACCCACCTCCTCCTTTCTACCCTCGACTTCCCATTTGCTGCTTCTAACGTGCTTAATCCTATCAATGAATGTGTGTGTGGGGGGGGTCCTTTGCTTTACCTTCCAATCTGTTGCATCCTGCTAATCCTTCTTCCAAACGTCTTTCGAATCTGCTCCATCCGTTCTACCCCCAGTCACACCCAAGTCATGGTATTAGCTGAGGCCTCATCATCCCTCATCCATCTGGATCAACTCCAAACTGACTTCTCTGCATTGGTCTCTTTTTGTCCTAATTGGTTCAGCCCAAAAAGTCAGACAAATCTGCCCTGTGTACCCTTCCTGTCATGACTCTTCCTTGCTCCAAAATATTTAGGGGGCCCTAAATGGGCATCAGATCAAGCCTTGCTCTTTGGTATGGGGTTTGGGGTCACAGCTTTACCCTCCAGCCTTGTCTCCCTACCTGCCCTGACTGAGCCCAGCTGAACAGCTACCACCTTCCTAATCCATTCCCTCCCCTTCCCTTTCAGGGAGGCCTCTGCTAGGAGGGCTCTCCCTCTGACTCTCCCCTACTTTAACGCTTCTCGTGTTTTAGCCACCACCTGAAGAGCCCTGTCCTCCACAGGGCCTTTCTGGACTCTCCGCTGACAGACTCTTCTTCTTCTGATGTCCCTTTAGCACTAAGTGTCTGTTCTATGCTCCAGAAGTTTGTCACCTACTTCTGGAAACATCTCGTCTTCTGCTAAGATATGACTTAGCTTCTGGATAATGTGCTGGGTTTTACCAGTGTATGTTCTTCCTCCCTACCTACACCATAAATTCGAATCTCAATCATAGATTCCCAGAGAGTGGAATAGGGATGCAATCTCTCCTCCATCCCAAGGCTAACCACAGTGAACACTTGAAAAGGCTTGCTGACCAGATGGGCTGAGGAAGAGTGTAGCCATGAGGTCAGGAGACCTGGGTTTTACTTCGCTGTTATGACGGGTCATGTGACTCAGGGTATGGCAGGCAAGTTTCCTTCCCTGCAAAACGATGAAGCAGATGGATTGATGCAAACACCCCTTCCAGGTCTAGTATTCTCTGAGTCTAGATGACTGGGGACTGACGCAGCCCTAGGTCTGGCTAGGGAAGGAGCAAGGAAGGCTACGGACCAGCCCTTGGAGAGAGAGAGGGAGAGGGAGAAGGGGAGCTAATAGCTCTGGAGGAAGGAAGGACATGCTGGGCTAATGGGATAATTGGATAATCCTCAGAGCTAGGGGCTGCCAGGCTGGGGCCAGCTGTTAGAAGCAGACACAAATAGCAGGAGCAAAACAAAAGCGCTGGTGCAGGAAGCACTTTGCTGAGATGTGTGGGGGAGGGGTGGTGGTGGTCAGACAGTGGGGGAGGGAGATGGAAGGAAAACTGGAGCCCCCATTCTGTGGGTCCCCCTTAGGAGGAACCCTGTGGTCTCATCTGATAACAAAGATTCCATTTAGGAGTTTTGGGCCGATTTCTGCCCAAATTAGGGGACATTCTTGGAGACCTTGGAGTTATTCTGGCCTTGAGGGTGTCCCTCCACCAAGATGGTCCTTGGGGACCATGAAGCCCTCACCCCTGCCTATTGAGGGTTCTCTGCAGATGGGCCATCTACCTGAAATGTCTGTGAAACTGTTGCTGGACTCCTGCAAAATAATAATTTTGATGCAGGTCTCAGGGTTTCCTTCATTTCAGGCTAATAAGTAAGTGGATCAGTCAGTGGGGATGGACATAAAACAAAAGAAATTCAAGAGGGAGATCAGGTCTAGGAGTCAGAAGCCTGGCCTCTAGTCTCCTAGAGTCCCAGCCCTGCTGGGCCACAGAACTCATGACAGGATCTCTCCAGACCTCGGTTAGCCCATCCATAAATGCGGGCAATAAGCAATACCCTTCCTGTAGAGCTGTTGTGGGGAGAAAATGAGATCGCGAGTAGGGAAGTAACTTGAAATTTGTAAAGAAACACTTTAGTTCTGACTCTCTCATTTCTAACTATCATTTTAGGAAAGCTATTTCCTTTTTCTGAGTTCCAGTTTTTTCCACTATGAGGTGTTGAGATCAATACCCTTCTAACGGCTCTAATCCTCAAAAAAAAAGTATATTTATATCAGTATATATTATAAGAAAAGCATGGAAAAGGGGAAATTTAGAGCCAATATTATTCATCAATATAGATAT
This sequence comes from Mustela putorius furo, assembly GCF_011764305.1. Classification (NCBI taxonomy): domain Eukaryota; kingdom Metazoa; phylum Chordata; class Mammalia; order Carnivora; family Mustelidae; genus Mustela; species Mustela putorius. Next base: position 1,975,101 of record NW_025422010.1, read on the forward strand.
AAAATACTCAATATTAGCAAACCATATCCACCAATGTATAATAATAGACATCATTACTCATTAGGGTTCATCCCCGGAATGCAAGGATGGCTTAGTAGTAGATAACAAGTCAGTGTCATTCATGTTGATAAGTTAAAGAGCATGATAGGAGTTTCACGACAGAGAAAATTATATTTTATTTAAAAATTCAACATCATTCATAGTGAAAACTCTTAGCAAACCAGAAATATGAAAGTATTTTCTTAACCCAATTAAAGAGGATTTTTCAAAACTATATAGGAAACATCACACTCAATGGTGGACTTTTCTTTCTAGTAAAGACCAAGCACACTATTCTATACATTATTGTACTAAAGGTCCTAGAGATCACAAAAGACATGAAAAGAAAATATTTAAGACTGGAAAAAGAGGGGCGCCTGGGTGGCTCAGTGGGTTAAAGCCTCTGCCTTCAGCTCAGGTCATGATCCCAGAGTCCTGGGATCGAGCCCCGCATCGGGCTCTCTGCTCAGCAGGGAGCCTGCTTCCTCCTCTCTCTCTCTGCCTGCCTCTCTGCCTACTTGTAATCTCTGCCTGTCAAATAAATAAATAAAATCTTTAAAAAAAAAAAAAAAAAAAAAAAAAAAAAAAAAAAAAGACTGGAAAAAGAAAAAAATTTTACTTGGAGTATTAATGGAACAAACGAGACTTCACCAAAGCTGTTGGATATAAGATCACTATAAAAAGAAAAAATTCAACAGTGTTTCTGTCTATCAGCAAAAACTACTATAAGAAGTAATTTAAAAATATGTCATTTATAACAGCAACAAAAACTAGAGGGTACCTTGGAATAAATCTGACAAATATACACACAAAAGAAGACTCCAATCAATGAAGATGGGCTGTGATCATGGGTGGGATGAGTCAGTATCGTAAAACACAATTATCTCCAAATCAATTTGGAGATCAAGTGCAATTCCCTTAAAAATCTTGATAGGGGCACCTGGGTGGCTCAGTGGGTTAAAGCCTCTGTCTTCAGCTCAAGTCATGATCTCAGGGTCCTGGGATCAAGCCCCGCATCGGGCTCTCTGCTCAGCGGGGAGCCTTCCTCCTCCTCCTCTCTCTCTCTGCCTGCCTCTCTGCCTACTTGTGATCTCTGTCAAATAAATAAATAAAACATTTTTTAAAAATCTTGATAGAATTTTTCAAAAATGACAATTTGGGCCCAAAAGATTGTATGAAAAGAAAAGGGCCAAGAAGACCTACAATAATTTTCTTCCTAGTGAAGAATGTGGAAATTTGCCCTAACAGATAGATACATAAAGCATAAAGCCCAAGTAATTAAAACAACGTGATACAGGAACAGGCAAAGAGACAGACTGAATGGAATATAAAGGTTAGATGCAAACTTCTCTGTGTGTGGAAATGTATCATGTGGTAGAGGTCACAGCACAAGCCACAGAAAAAGGAAGGAATGTTCATTAAGTGATTCTAAGAAAATGGAGGGTTTTTTATGTTTTGTTTTGTTTTTAAAGATTTTATTTATTTATTTGATAGACAGGGATCACAAGTAGGCAGGGAAGCAGGCAGAAAGAGAGAGGAGGAAGCAGGGTCCCCGCTGAGCAGAGAGCCCGATGTGGGGCTTGATCCCAGGACCCTGGGATCAGGACCTGAGCCAAAGGCAGAGGCCTTAACCCACTGAGCCACCCAGGTGCCCCATATGTGCAATCTTAAACTGGGGTCTCAGGTGGCTCAGTGGGTTAAGCGTATGCCTTTGGCTCAGGTCAAGATCCCAGGACCCAGTCAGGGTCCAGCTCAGTGGGAATTCTTCTCCCTGTCCCTTTGCCCATCCCCCTGCTTGTGCGCGCTCTCTCTCTCTCTCAAATAAATAAATAAATAAAAATTTTAAAGATTTTATTTATTTGAGAGAGAAAGAGAGAATGAAAGAGAGAGAGAGAGAGCATGAGAAGAGAGAGGTCAGCGGGAGAAGGCAGACTCCCCGCTAGCAGGGACCCCAATGTGGGATTCGATCCTGGGACTCCAGGATCATGACCTGAGCTGAAGGCAGTCACTTAACCATCTGAGCCACCCAGGCACCCTAAAATCTTTTTTTAAAAACTTAAAATCTAAAAAAAGTTAAACCTGTAAAAAACAGAATCAATGGTGGTTACCAAGGCCTTGGAGTTGGAGGGATAAGATTGATGGGGTTTAAGGGGACGAATCTATAAGTAGTAAATAAGCCATACAGATCTAATTCACAGTATGATCTAGATAATAAAACTGTACTATAATTATGTGATATGATAAATATCCCCACACCAGCAATCATATTATAATATATAAATGTATTGAAGTAACAACTGTACACCTTAAACTTACACAATGTTACATGTCAAAGTTTTGAAAATTACAAACAAAAGTTTAATCTCATTAGTAATTAGGGAGAGGCAAATTAAAACATACTTTGCAGCCATTCGTAGTTAGTCAACAAATTAAGTATTGGTAGGTCCAATCATGTGATTAGGGGATTGGGGCTTTAAGTGTGACCTTCAAGGAGGGGAGAAGGCTGGGGATTAGTTCAACAAGCCTATGTAATTCAATTCCAAGAAAAGTAAAACTCTGGGGGTGCCTGGGTGGCTCAATCGGTTAAGCATCTGCCTTCAGCTCAGGTCATGATCCCAGAGTCCCTGGATCGAGCCCCACATCAGGCTCCCTGTTCTGCTTCTCCCTCTGCTCCTCACCCCTCTTGTGCTCTCTCTCTCTCATTCTCTCTCACTCTCGAAAAAAATGAAATCTTTAAAAAGAAAAAATATAGGGACGCCTGGGTGGCTCAGTTGGTTGGACGACTGCCTTCGGCTCAGATCATGATCTTGGAGTCCCGGAATCGAGTCCCACATCGGGCTCCCAGCTCCATGGGGAGTCTGCTTCTCCCTCTGACCTTCTCCTCGCTCATGCTCTCTCTCACTGTCTCTCTCTCTCAAATAAATAAATAAAATATTTTGAAAAGAAAAAATGTAAAACCCTGGACACCAAAGCTTGGGTGACACTGAGCACTTGATAAGGCACGGTCCCTGGCTAATAATGCTCAGTCCATATTGTTACCCACTGAGGTGCTGGGAGGGCTATTCCTCCTAACTCCAAGGGGAAACAACACAGAAAATTTAAATTTGGGGCCCTCCCAGACCTCACCGGATGCATCTCTTCTTTTGGCTGCTGAGGATTTGTATTATTTTTGTCATAATAAAACTGAAATTTTAAGTGATTAAAAAAAAAAAAATTGGTGGGGACATGAGGAGCTAGAAATATACAATGGGTGAAGATGTGACTACCCAATGACCTGGCGTTTTCCATTTCTAGGCCTCAATCTTCAATAAAGACATAGGATGTAATAAAGACACACTCATATATAAATAAAACCATGCGCATGGCTGTTCCTCGTGTCTGTGTAATACTGAGAAGCTGAAGCAACCCTCAGAGGTGGGACGGGTATATAAACAGCAGTCTGTCCCTTCGAGCACATGGAAGACAGAATGAATGAACTCGATACATGCGTACTTACTCTGTACCCGAGTTAAATGTCTCTAGCTATTTCCAGACCATGCTTTGAATTCCTATCTTTAGTGCCAGTGCTCATGGCTGTTGTCCTTTCCCTCACTTTTTGCTTAACAAATCTTAGTGATATACTTTACGTGCAGCTTCCTCTTAAAACATTCCCGGGTCCTTTTAATTCTGACACTATAGATGAGAAACCAAAGACCCCAAAAGGTTGAGTCACACTAAGCTCACACGGCAGATGACTGGCAGAATTAGACCGGGAACCCTGGCCCTCTGCCTTCTTTTTTTTTTTTAAGATTTTATTTATTTTATTTGACAGACAGAGATCACAAGTAGGCAGAGAGGCAGGCAGAGAGAGACTGAGAGAGGGAAGCAGGCTCCCTGCTGAGCAGAGAGCCTGATGCGGGACTCTATCTCAGGACCCTGGGATCATGACCCGAGCCAAAGGCAGAGGCTTTAACCCACCGAGCCACCCAGGCGCCCCGGCCCTCTGCCTTCTTGTATGGTGTAAGTCTACAGGTAAAATCAGAGAATGGTAAATTCAGAATTTATCGCACCTAAGCGTGGGGCACTCTGTTCCTCACACAACCCCAGACAGCTCTGGACTCAGTGGCTATCACCCCTTCTGGTGGGCGAAGTGTTTGGATCTGACTTAACCACAAACTCTCCATGTGACTCACTAAGTCAAGCTCTGTGTCTTGGTTTTTTCATCGGGTTGATGCCAATAATCTCTGCCTAGCTATCACATGAACCCATTAATAGAATCGAGTGAAACAGGAGATAAGAAAATGCAAATGTATTTGCAATAAGGGAGAAATTAACTTTTTATTATTCTTAGGATGCCAAAATGCCTGCCCTCTGGCTAAAAGGATCATGGGATGTCCAATTGGTTAAAAAAAAAAAAAAAACAAACAGCAACTGATGTGGAGAGTTTTGCCATTGAAAATAAATGAAGCATGGTGGCGGACTGGGGGCTGCTGACCTCATACCAGAAGCAGCACTCTGGAAACTCTGCTCCCTTCTCCCGTCTCCTGCTGCTTGGAGCCTCCGTGCCACCCGAGCTCTCTGGCACAGGAACACTAGTGGGCAGTCTGGGGTCCCTCGGGGCAGGGCTGGCCAACCCTGACAAAATACTGAAGTTAGCCAGGTCAGGCTTCTACATTTCTTCCCTGTGCCTTTTCTCCTGGTCTAGTCTTCACTACATCCTTCCTGAGTTACTGAAGGAGGGATTCTATACAACCAACTTCCCTCTCCCAACTACTGTTGGGCTTCCCACTATTGAAGACCTGTTAAGGCCCCTGAGGTTAGGAACCATGCCTGGCCCCATCTTTGCAGAGAGTCTGTACTCAACAAATGTCAAACTGAGCCAAAGGGACTACCACCTGTCTTCCTCCTTAACCAGAAACCTTGTGCTGAGCTTCTTGCTCACAAGGAAATGTCTGATAGGTCCCTTCCCACAGTCTTGGAACCTATTTCCTTGTCCTTCCCTCCTAGGCTAGATGCTTTGTCCAATAGGCCATGGGAAGTAATGCTGAACTCCAGGGAGATGGTCACATAAGGGAGTGGAGAAAGAAACAACGACTGGAAATGTGTTCACTGGGGGGACTCTGCGCCCTACCCCGACTCCTCTGTTGTAGACCAGAGGTTTCACACCACCATGTTCCCCATCACGGGCAGGTAGCCTGGTTGCCCATGGACAAGAGTCATGCTGAGAAATGTTTTGAAGTTAAGCAGGTTACACTATCTCTCTTTTCTTATTTTTGTTTTATTTACTTATTTTAAGATTTTATTTATTTTTGACACAGAGAGAGAGAACACAAGCAGGGTGAGTGGCAGGCAGAGGGAGAGGGAGAAGCAGGCACCCCACTGAGCAAGGAGCCCGATGCAGGGCTTGCTCTCAGGACGCCAAGATCATGACCTGAGCCAAACGCAGACGCTTAATGGACCGAGCCATCCAAGTGCCCCTCTTTTCTTATTTTTAAAATAAAGAAATGTTTCCTATTCTCTTCCTTCACAATGTTGTTAAGAATTAAACGTGAATTAATTAATAAAGAATTAAAGATTAAATGTGAAAATCAGTAAGAAGAGAAGCGAGACAGGCAAGACAACCTCAGAGCCAGGCTGCTTTGCCAGGCTTCTCTGTCTGTGATCTTTGGGCCACTGCTAGCTTGGACTCGCAGTAGCTAGTAGCCCAGGGCCGCCTCTGATGGCCCTTCTCTCACCTAGACCAGGGACATGAGGACCAAACACAGGAGGCCCTGCCCTTCTGAGTGACCTTTTATCTACATAGGACTGTTTTCTCTGCCAAACACGCCAAAAGGAAGGAAAGCCAGCAAGACATTAGTTCTTTTCTTAGCTCCTAAATGGCTGACATTTCAGGAAACCAAAATTCTGAATGGGACCAGAGGGCATTTCAATTCATCCCGCCTATCTACAGGCAGAGTCAGTCTAACACAAGGACTCTGTTAAACAGGGCATACTTTCAGAGGTTCAGGGGATGCCCTTGTCCAAAACTCTCTTCCAAACTTATTTGCTCACTGCTTCAAACTCCATCATTAGAGCTTTACTTCTTTGGTATAAGCCAAATGTAGATTTTGTCTTCTGTATAATTGCCCACATCACACATATAAAATCATATCGGTCACCTCAATGTGAATGAAATACATTGGTCCTTTCCTGAGAACAGGCTTGGATGGCAAGGGGAGGACCAGAACACCGCAGGCAGCAGCCTGTACGGCCAGGAGAGGGCAGGTGGGGGGTATGTAGAAGAGAAAGGATGCACACGGACGTGCAGCTGGTAAAGACTTTCCACCTGGACAGTCAGGTATGGCCTCCAAAGTACCCAGAAAAGCCACGTGTAAAAAAAAGCTGGACCCCCACTCTTCGGCCTCCAACAAAAGATCACATTCTTTGATTACATTTCTATCTAGCAAATATAAACTCATCTATAGTGATAGAAAGCAGATCTGTGGCTGCCTGAGAAGGGCTGGGGGTGGGTAAGAGGGAGAAATGACAAGCACAGTGGAGGGGAACGTTGGGAGGTGATCGATACCTCGATTATGATGATGGTTCAGGAGTGTATAGATGGGCCAAAACTTACCAAATCATACACATTAAGTTATGTGCAGTTTACTTATTGTATCTCAGTTATACCGCAATAATATTTTTTTGGAAAAGAGTGGAAAAAAAACAAAAACCCAAAAAACTATGTGAGTACTGTATGCCTGCCAAATAATCCATCTCACATGCCTCTGGAAAATTCTGGCAGAAACGTGTTTTCCAAGAGGACACCTCCTCTCTCTGAGCATCAGGTATTCACTCTGTAAATTGATAAAGACGCACTAGACAATCCCAAGGTCCTATCTAGATATCACAGTCTAGATTGTAAGGGTCAAATATGTAAACCAATAGAAAACCATCATTAAAGGCTAAAGGATTAGATATAAATACAAGGCAGGAATTATTAAATAATCAGCATATACAGAGATACTGGGTAAAAACAGTGGATTAAATATATGCATCTAATTTCACTGTATCTAAAACTCCATTAAGAGGGATTTTCCCCTCACCAAGGGCAAAGTCTCCAATGGGAAATCATAGAAAGAAAAACTGTGACATCAGAAATGAAAACTTTAGTGAAAGAATTAGAAGACAGATTGAGGAAATTTTCCAGAAAGTAGAGCAAAAAGACAGGGATAGAAACTAGAAAAGAAGAGATGAGAAATTCATCTGAATAGCTGAATCACAGGAGTTTTAGAAACACAACAAAGGACACAAACTAATTCAAGAAAACACTCCAGAATCAAAGGTCATGAGTTATCAGACTGAAAGGGCCACTCAGTGGCCAGCACAATAGGTATGTCACTGTGAAATTTCTTAACACAGGGGGGACAAAGAAATCCTACAAGGTCACATGCAAAGAGGGCTTTGGCCTCAACAGCAGCCCTGGAAGCTAGAAGACAATGGAGCCAGGCTATCAACGTTCTGAGGCGGTCAGACCCAAGATTTCAAAAAATTTCCCACTCATAACTCTCAGGAAGTTCTAGAAAATACACGTCATCAAAAAGAGGGAAGAAAGCAGGAAACGAGAAGACACGGGATCCAGAAACGGTGATCCAACATAGGGAAGAGGCAGGGAATTGCCCAGATGGTAGTAAAGGGAGGTTCCAGGGTGGCAGCTGTTCGGCCTCCCCCACCTCTGAACAGGAGAGAGGCTCCAAGAGACCTTCCCAAGAACAAACTGAGAAGACACCTGGGTAACTGGCAGAGTTTAAGGTTAATTAGTGCTAAGAGCTTCGAAACCTACGTGTATGAAAAAACAAAATAAACAAAAAGGTAATATTGTAAAGGAAAAACAATCATGGGGTTGACTATGTGGCTTAGCTGCGAGTGGCATTACACTGTCATAATGACAGCTGCACTGATTACTGATCTACCAAAAATGACCATATAACTATATAGAGAATAAGGGGCCCTGGGAAGTGTGCATATGTGTAAAAGGGGGGAGCGGAGAAAAAGGAGCTGAATCCTCACCTCCCATTGTGGGAAGTCAACAGATAACGCCTGAACTGAAACACCAGGAAGTAGCAATACAAACATGTTATTTATAGATAGGTAAAAGAATTAGTTAAACAAGTTGAAAATGGTCCCTCTAGGGAAAGGGAAATGGGGGGAGGGGAGTGGGTGGAGAGAGGCTGAGGACTGCTCTTTGTCTTCATTAACCTTGTAGAACTGGTTGGCTCTTTCAATTATGTGCCTGGTATAACTTTGATAAAACTTAAATAATTAAAAAATGAATGCGGTGAACGAATAGTGATATTAACACTTACTGAGGGCCTACAGTGCCAACAGGTGTCCCACATACGTATGCTAAACTGCTGGTGCCAGGTTTTCTGAGCTGCTGCAGGTCGTGCAAAATACCTGTGAGAAGGCGCTTCCATTAGGGAGGTCACTTGGGGGCTAAGCCCACACTTGTACTTCCTGCTGTAAGTTAGTTCCTTAGCCTAACTCTCAGCATCTCACCTTGAGAAATCCTGTGAATAAATGTCTATATGATACTGAGTGGACAGGGTCTAGATTGACAGCCAGCTGCTTTAGGTCCTCATTTGGAGAAGAGCAAGGGATAGAAATGTAGTGAGTGGGACAGAAAAAACAGAAAAATACGCGCCCTGCTAGTGTCAGATTCTGGCACTGGCAGCAGGAAAAGAACGAGAAGGGAGTCCTGCTTCTGGGTGGGTTCATATCCGAAGCCTCAGACTTTGATTCTTACACACTTGTGTCTTAAATTTCAGTGAAAACGGTAACGTTTCAAGGGTGCCTAGTGGCTCAATCGGTTAAGTGTCTGCCTTAGACCCGGGTCATGGTCCCAGGGTCCCAGGATTGAGCCCTACATAGGGCTCTTTGCTTAGTGGGGAGTCTGCTTCTCCCTCTCCCACTGCCAAATAAATAAATAAATAAAATCTAAGAAAAAGAAAATTGAAAAGTTTCTGCTTCTGGACGCTGAAATGGAGACTCCATGAGGTAGTTTTCTGAGACTGAGTCCTGTTGCCAGCTACCACCTGAGGGGCAGCACGGCATGGAGCCAGATCTCAATACAAAACATTGTGTGAAAGAAAAACACCCCAGACTAGGAATGAAAAGACCCAGTTTCCCAGATCCCTCTCGGACACTTGCAGCTTTGTGACCCTGGATAGTTTACTCAGCCTCATGGCTCGCTTTTCTCTTCAGTAAAAGGACCTGACTCCGTGACCTCAAGGGTCTCTTCCTGGCAGATAAGACAGTAATCTCCCTGAGGGCAGGGACAGTGTCTGTCCTCTTCTTTGCTGACTGTATACTGCATTCTGTAAACCTGCTGTGCTCCCTAATGTGTATGGGGTGAGGAGGAGAAGAAGAACCTTCTGAGGGGGATTTTCTTCCTTTCTTATTTTTCATTCTTTCGTGTTTTCTCTGCTATTGTTTTCTGCTGGCAGGACACACCCAAAGATCCAAATTTGTATTAAAAAGAAATGAAAAAAGAAAAAGAAGTACCTAGCACAGTGCCTGGTACGCAGCAGGTATTCAATACCTATCTGTTGAATGAGTGAAATGGAAGAGAAGGTCACTCCATTAGACTCTTCAAACCAGAGAATGAAATTAACTACAGTCAATGAAATTAACTACAAATGAAGAAACAAAAGCCTAGTGAAAAGGAAAAAAAGTCTTTGCAGTCACCCCAGTTAAACAGGAATGGAACCGGACTCAAGTCCCAACACTGTGGAAGCTCACTAGATGGTAGGTCAGCGCAGATTAGACATGGAAGGGAAGGAGCCACATCTCAGAACATGTAGGGAAAATATCACTGTACCAGGTTACTATTCTGAATGAACTGGTAAAGTTTGGCAGCGAAGCGAGACAAAGTAAAAAGAGCACATAGCATCTGGTTCAAGTTCCACCTCTGCTACTTGCGTATGTGATTTTAGGCTGGGTACCTAATCTCTGAGGCTGTTTCTTTTTCTAAAAAACAGAGATAATAATAGCATCTACTTCACAGAATTTTGGTTAGAATGGAAGTAAGTTAAATGCGGTATGTGAAGAAAATGTTTTGCAAGCTATAAAATATAGACTGTTAATCTGTTTGGCCAAGATCCACCCCACCCTCAAGTAATCTCTCACTCACAAATCAACATAGATCATTAACAATAGTTTGTTTGTTTCTAGCCATCTCGCTGTCACTTTGAAAATCAAGTGGAACGACCTTGAAAGGTAGGTAAATCTTGATGGAGGTGGGCAAGAGGAAGAAGATGTGAGCAGTTAGAGTCTAGGTAGGGATGCTTCAGGGGCTGCTCCTGAGTGGTCAAGAGCAGGTAACTCCAAGGCTGAGCATGAACAAGACTGGCCCAACCGCCAGGAACCGGATTCTAGACTTTGTGATTGGGAGAACCTGTGAACTCTCCTCTGGGTGGTTTCCTTATCTGTAGAGAGGTAACCACCAACTCTGCTTTCTTGGAGGCTACTGTAATGTCACATGAGACGGTGGGTGTGAAGAATTTTTAAGAATTATTGATCACCATCTCTGCAAATGGGAGATTATCATTCTTTTAGAAGAGCATGGATGTGGTGATAGAAAGCTCATGTATAATAAACCTTGCCCGCTGTCATGGACTGAATTGTGTCCCCCACCCCCCCGCCCCAGAGTCTTCTAATGAATTCCTAAACCCCCAGTAGGACTGTGTTTGGAGACAGGGCCTTTAAAGAGGTGATTAAGATTAAATGAGGTCATAAGAAGGACGCCTTAGTCCAAAAGGACTGCATCCTTATCCATGAGGAAGAGACACCAGGGATGTGTGCTCACAGAGAGATGGCTGTGGGAGGACACAGCAAGAAAGTGGCCACTTGCAGAGCCAAGGACAGGGGACATAGTAGGAACCAAACCTGCTGACTCTTTGATCTTGGACTTCCAGCCTCCAGAACTGTGAGAAATATGCTTCTGTTGTTTAAGCCCCCTGGTCTATGGTATTTTATTATGGCAGCCCTAGCAAACTAGTACACTCACCTAACAGTTTTGCTTCCCCAGAACAAATTCTCCCTTTATACTGAAAGATAATGCGCAACAACGGTTCTTAGAGGCACTCTGGGTGCCAGCAAGGGGAGAAGGCAGTGTGGCTGGTGGTCAGGACCAGGTGTTAAGAGCTTGTCCTGTCAGGTAGTAGATTACACTTGAATGGCTGAGTGAATGGAAACCAGCTTTGTCTGTCCTCAGACGTTAAGTTTGTTTTCTTTTGCCTATATACCAAGATTCTGAAGCTCAACAGAAGAACTGTTTAAGGAGCTTTTAGTACAAGGGAAAGATGGAGGCCCGTGAGTAAAGCTTAACTTTCCTCTTTGTGATGTGCTAGGTAATTTGAATAATGATACCTTCGAAATAGGAGACAAAGTTTAAATCTTGGTTGAGAGCTCCAAGAGTAATTATGTGGGCTTCTTTTGAGGTTGAATTCTGTCAGAATTAAAAAGACAAATCTGGCAATTCTGCCTTACTCTTTACACATTAACTTCACAGGTTTATTCATTCAACAGATTTTCTTGATCACGTACTACATGCCAATTTCTACTCGAATCATAGAGATATCATGATAAGAATAAAATAGACATAGCTCCTGTTCTTACAGAGCTTACAGTTGAATGGGAGAAATATAGACAAGAGCCCGAGGATAAAAATAGAAGTCTAAAAAATTAAAAAAAAATAAGTCTATGCCTGGCATTTAAAAATTCAGTTCAGGGATGCCTGGGTGGCTCAGTTGGTTAAGCGGCTGCCTTCGGCTCAGGTCATGATCTCAGCATCCTGGGATCAAGTCCCACTTTGGGCTCCTTGCTCGGCAGGGAGCCTGCTCCTCCCTCTGCCTCTGCCTACCACTCTGTCTGCCTGTGCTCTCTCTAACAAATAAATAAATTAAAAAATAATAGTAATAAATAGAAATTAAAATCCAGTTCAGTCTGGGCCTGGTCAACTTCTTTCATTACTTTCTATACTCCTACTCAAATGCCTTTCTCCAAACAAATCATCCCAGTAAAACCTTCCTAAACTTGTACTTTCACTCTTATTCCCTACCTGGATTGCTTTCTATAGCTTATTGTAATCCTATCCATCCACAAAAGCATGGTAGTTAGCCCCTGAGATGACTCCCAATGATCTCTGCCTTTTGGTAATCACACACTTACATGTGGGCTGAATCTGGTGACTTGCTTCTAACGAAAACATTCAGCAACAGTGATGGGCTATCACTTCTGAGATTAGGTTACGTAAAGACCAAAGCTTCCATCCTGGTTTCTCTTAAGTCTCTCACCCAGGGGAAGCTAGTACCAAGTCTTAAAGCAGCTCTGTGGAGAGGCCCATGTTATGAGGGACTGAGGCCTGCCAATGACCACTTCAGTGGGCTTGAAATTGTTTTCTTCTCCACCCTCCATTCAGCCTTGGAGCTTACCTGCAACCTCACAAGAAACCTTGAGCCAAAGGAGCCCAGCTAAGCTATACCTAGATTTTTAGCCCATGAAAACTGTGAGATAATAAATACTTATTGTTTTAAGCCACTAAGTTTGAAGGTAACTTGGCCTTGCTTCAAACTGTTCCCCTGAATTGGCTTTGACTTAGCCTAGCCCAGAGAAGCTTCTGTCTTCTTTGAACTTGAGGTAGAACTGTTTATCTCATTGGTCCTTTTATACTTTTACAACATTAGCTCCCTTCTATTCTCTGTTTCTAGTCCTTTCCAAATAACCTAAAGTCAGAAGTTACTCAAAGTATTTGGCAAGGTGGAGAAAGGTTTTGAGAAGCAGAATTTTGTATGAGAAAGGAGTTTTAGCTCATTTTGTGTGGCTGAATGATAAGCATCTTGTAGGTGGGAAGCTGAAGTAGAAGTTAGAAGAGGAACCACGGTTTAGGAAGAAATAATTTTTGGTCTTCATCAAAGTGAGGCATCAGCAGCCAATACTAATAGCCAGTTCTCCTTGTAAATTCTTTCTAGTGATTTCCTTCGTATTGTGTGAGGAGCTTCGCCTTCTGCTGGCAGTTGTGAGAGGTGAGAGAGGCTCTGGGGCACTGGGGTCACTTCAGAGAAGGGAAGCCGATTGTTTTCCCAGGGCCCCTCTCTCACGTTTATTCTTTTCAGGGCCTCTGCAGCAGGACGGTGCTGAAGCCCATTTCCTACACGTAGCAGCATTTATTTAAAACACGCATCACATATACACAAAAAATCAAATGCAAAGGAAAAGGGGGGGAAAAGCTGCTGAAGACCAGAGTCACTAAAAGTTCAGGCTAAGAATAGACAAGGAACTCTGAGAGCCGCTTGGCTATGTGACCTCCTGCAGGGGCTTGGCAATAAGCCCAATTCAGCTTTGTTTTCTCTATGCCTTTACAAAGAGCACTAGCTTGGGAGTCAGGAGACCTGAGTTCTAGGCCTGGCTCTGCCAGGGCTGCCTTCTGTGAACTTGGATGAGTCCTTTCCCTTTCAAGGCCCCAGTTTCCCATTTGTAAAATGAAAGGGTTAGATGTTCCAACCCCAACACTGAGAGAACACAAAGGAAAGTAAAAAGAATGCTGGCTGGCCTGAGAACTAGGAGACCGGACTTCTTATCCCAGTTTTGTCTTTTTTTTTTTTTTTTTTAATTTTTAAAAGATTTTATTTATTTATTTAACAGAGAGACAGCAAGAGAGGGAACACAAGCAGTGGGAATGGGAGAGGGAGAAGCAGGCTTCGCACAGAGCAGGGAGCCCGACGCAGGGCTTGATCCCAGAACCCTGGGATCATGACCCGAGCTGAAGGCAGACGCTTAACGACTGAGCCACCCAGGCGCACCCCCAGTTTTGTCTTTAAGAACCACACCTTCTTTTGCCTCTGTTTCCATCTATAAAACAAGGTGATATATTCATTCATCCATTCTTTCCACAAATTTTTTTTTAAGATTTTATTTATTATTTGACAGAGAGAGAGAGATCACAAGTAGGCAGAGAGGCAGGCAGGGCAGAAGGGGAAGCAGGCTCCCGCCGAGCAGAAAGCCCAATTAGGGGCTTGATCCCAGGACCCTGAGACCGTGACCTGAGCCAAAGGCAGAGCCCAACCCACTGAACCACCCAGGTGCCCCTCCACAAATATTTCTTGAATACCTGAATACCAGGCTTGGTGCTGGAGATTAAAATGGTGAGCCAAGACGGACCATCTACATTCTTGTGAAACTTCCCATCTATTGGGCATAGAGGAAAGGAAAAGAAGATCAACTGTAAGCAATCACATACATGAGGGTGTTATTAACATCGAGGTAAATATGACAAAAGAAGGATCATACTTGGCTCGTGGTGACTGGGGGGTAGGACAGTCACAATTTCCAACAATTTCAATGTTCTGTGATCCAGTAGGCATCTCTGCTGGGAGGCGAAGAGAAACCTTTTGAAAAACTTACATCTCAAAAAACAAACAAACAACTTACATCTCAGACCACAGCTACTTTTCAACTCAATTAATCCAGTCAGTTATCTATTGTGTACCTACTGCATGGAATCAACCTCCCGATTCCTGTCTTCCTGGAGCTTACACTAGTGGGAAGAATGGATTCATAAACTGACATAGCTATACGATGTCTCACATTCTCGGGTTGCTCCTTATGTGCTTTAAATACTAACATTTATAAGAGTTAAGAATCAAGTAGGGATACGGATGTATTAAGGCAATCAGAGACATTTTCTTCGAAGTAAAAATTGAGATAGGTGCTGAAGATTTGCTACATGGTTTCAGATAAACAGAAACAGTGACATCAGGCTCAATGGCCCCATTCCCTACTAGTAGGCAGTATAGATACGTGAGACATAGAAGAACTTAAATCCCCTTTTGTGCAGGAGGGATTCAAGCCTCACTCTTTGTCGAGGGGCAAGAGTCCTCTTCTGTGACCTACTATGAACAGCATATCTTGGATTAGGAGGACTGCTTCTGATGGACATCCTGACTTGGGGTGACTACCTTACCCCTGTGAGTCTGTTATCTCATTTGTGAAATGAAGGTATTAGATGATATCCAACACCCCTTACTAAAACCTGATTCTTTGTAAGAATTTCTATTCTAATTATACTGGTGGTTGCTGTCATAGAATATGAGCTGTGGGATCTTAGACAAGTTAATAAATTTTCTAAACCTGACTTAATTTCTTTTTGAAATGATTTTTTCAAATAAAAAAAGTAACACATGCACAAGATTTTTAAAGGTCAAATACTACAGGGGTACCTGGATGGTTCCCAACTCTTGATTTCAGCTCAGGCCATTATCTCAAGATTGAGCCCTGCATCGGGCTCTGCGCTTGGCCTGCTTAAGATTCTCTCCCTCTGCCCTCCCTCCCCTATTTCCCTCTATTAAAAAAAAAAAAAATCAAATACTACAAAAAATTATTATAATGTTTGGGGAATAAAACAGATTTTGGAGATAGATATTGGTAACGGTTGCACAACTTTGTGAATGTAATTAATGCTGCTGAATATATGCTTAAAAATGGTTAAAATGGGGGTGTATGGGTGTCTCAGTTGGTTAAGCATCTGCCTTTGGCTCAGGTCATGATCTAGGGGTCCTGTGATGGAGTTCCATGTTGGGCTCCCTGCTCAGCAGGAAATCGGCTTCTTCCTCTCCCTCTGCTGCTCCCCCTGCTTATGCACTTGCTCTGTCAAATAAATAAAAACAAAATTTTAAAAAAATGGTTAAAATGTCAAATTTTATATTATACATATTTTTCCACAATCTTAAAAATTAATAACATGATACAGCAAAACTAATGAATTAAACAATTTAAGTGGGTGAAATGTATAATATGTGAATTTTATCTCAAGAAAACTGCTAAAAAAGAAAACTTAAAAAACAAGAGCGTACTGTAAGAGTGTATTCTCCATCCCAACCCAGAACCTCTGGCCACCCCCAGATGCAGCTATTTGTTTCTTGTTTCTCCTTCTAGAAATGGCCAGACGTAAACAAGTATATGTGAAAACCTGTCGTTATCTTTTTCTTTTGATATAAATGAAGGGAGTCATATTCTGTTCTGAACTCTCCTTTATTTCCCTTAATTATGTATCTTATGTTGTTGCCTATCAGCACATGCACGCCTACTTTATTCTTTCCTGCTCCTGCAGAGAATTCCACTGTAGGGACCCACCACAATTGATTTAATGAGCTCCTATACTAATGAACAGTTTGACTGATTTTAGTCCTTTTATACACCAAAAAATGTTGCAGTAAACATCCTTGCACTAATGACTTTAAGCATATGCATGAAGATGTCATCTACAGGATAAATTCCTAGTTCTGGTATCACAGTGGCAACATATTAAATATGTTTGTTAAATATTAATATTGCTAAATTGATTTCTCTAGAGTCTGTAACAATTTATACTCCTACTGACAATTCATTCATTCAACTAATATTTGAGTGCCTACTATGTGCCAGGCACTATTCTAAGCCCTGGAAACACATCAAATGAACAACAAGAACATAAAGACAAAATCCACTCCCTAAAAGAGTTTACAAATCTTGTCTCGGGAGAAGGCAAAAAAAGGTAAAATATGTAATATTTCAGGTAGTAAGAAGTGCTATGTCTAAAATAAAGCAGAGAAAGGAATCTTGGCCAGGGTGGGAGGGTGGGGACTGGTGATTTAAATAGGGTGGTTAGGGGCGCCTGGGTGGCTCAGTGGGTTAAGCTGCTGCCTTCGGCTCAGGTCATGATCTCAGGGTCCTGGGATCGAGTCCCGCATCGGGCTCTCTGCTCAGCAGGGAGCCTGCTTCCTCCTCTCTCTCTGCCTGCCTCTCTGCCTACTTGTGACCTCTCTCTGTCAAATAAATAAATAAAATCTTTAAAAAATATAAAAAAATAAATAGGGTGGTTAATGGGGAGTGAGGGGGAGGGATAGGGTGACTGGGTTATGGACACTGGGGAGGGTATGTGCTATGGTGAGTGCTGTGAACTGTGTAAGACCGATGATTCACAGACCTGTACCCCTGAAGCAAATAATACATTATATGTTAATAAAAAAAAAAAATAGGGTGGTGAGGGAATGAGAATTCTAAGCCTGTTTCCTTATCTGTAAGATGGGACAGTAACAGTACCTATTCCCTAGGACACTATTGAAAGAATGCAACTGAGATTATATCTGGTATGTAGTAATGAACATTTCCTAAATGGAAGTTATTGTTATTATAAACAAACTTACAGTTAGGAAAAACTATGGCCTAGGGAAGAATCATTTGCCCACTGCCCCAAGGAAAATTGTGGTGTCAGAACCAGAACCCAGGCCTCCTGACCGCTCATGCAGTGTACTTCCAAATGTACCAAGGGACCAAAAACTCTAAGAAGCCATCCTCCCAGGGCTGCTAATGGGCTACATGGTTTTAGGTTGAAAAGCTCTCTGAGAATGTGATTTTGAAATCAGCAAGAGGGGAGGGAAGATGTGGGAGTACATTAGGTTCCTCTTCAAGGAGAAGCAGGCCAGCTTCACTCTGGCCTAAGGCTGAGCCTGCTGGGGTTTATTCACAAGACGTTCAGATCCAGGATGGTGCTCTCAGCCAAAGGCAACAAGCTTTCTGGCTGCTGCTGGCCCATCTGCTCTGATGAGACTCTCCCAAACCCTGATCTCCCATTGGTTTCATTCCAAGGAATCTCCTGGAGGAAAGATAAGCAGCAGTTATTTCACAGCTGTAGAAATAGTAAGTTCTAGAGGGACATTTCTATCTGTTTGGCTGAGTGAGATTTTCTAGTAGGCCAAGGATGCAGTAGTGGTCACTCAACTCTCTCTGTGCCTTTTTCTCACCCTGTGGCACTTCCTTTCCCTGGCCACAAGCAGGTACCCACTGCTTGCCTGGGCCTTCTGCCTACGTAGAGAGCCCCCTCTCTGCCTGGGTTCTAACCTTCAGTTCTATCCTTTCTTCATTGACAGTCTTATTCCCTCACTCATCCTAACTGCTCCTTTATTTATTTTTACTTTTTGAGATCTTATTTGTTTATTTGACAGAGAGAGAAACAGTGAGAGAGGGAGCGGGAGAGGGAGAAGCAGGCCTTCCACTGAGCAGGAAGCCCAATGCAGGGCTTGATCCCAGGACCCTGGGTTCGGGACCTGAGCTGAAGGCAGACACTTAACTGAGCCACCCAGGGGTCCCTTAACCACTCCTTTAAAACAAAATGCTCTGGGGCGCCTGGGTGGCTGTGGGTTAAAGCCTCTGCCTCTGGCTTAGGTCATGGTGTCAGGGTCCTGGGATTGAGCCCCACATTGGGCTCTCTGCTCAGTGGGGAGCCTGCTTCCCCCCTCTCTGTCTCTCTGCCTGCTTGTGATCTCTCTCTCTGTGTCAAATAAATAAATAAAATATTTTTAAAAAAAATAAAAGAAGATGCTTATTAGTTTAATAGAGTCAGTAGTGAGCAGGATTCAGAGAAATCTGCATTCTGGGCTTGACCCCTGTTATTGAGTAAGAACTTGTAAGAACTTGGGCAACTTAATTGTCTTTTCTGGGCCTCAGTATCTTTACCTACAAACATATTGTGTGTCGTATGGCATTTCAAGAACCATGGAGTAGATTATTCCACAAAGGGCAGAGATCCCAGTGATCTACCTAAAGACAAAAAAGTACACAGAGAAGTAGTGAGCCCAAGGGCAGAAATTTTCAGAGTGCAGATGCCAGGCCCCCTAAAATATTATTTGAAGGTGTGTTATGATGACTGGTATGTGGGGAGTGGCATGCAGGATCTAGTCCTGGGTGAGCTATAAGGAATATCCCCCCTAGACAAGAGGCCTAGATTTTAAAGTCTATTCTTGTACTGAGTAGGCCTCAGTGCAAGGAAAAATCCAGACCAGCTTTGTACTATAACCATGTCCATTCTTTTTTTTTTTTAACCATGTCCATTCTTAAAAGAGCAAATATAAGAAGTAAAAAGAGCTTTGGCCCAGATCACCAATAGTTACTTGAACATCATGGTATAGGACTAGCTGCGAGTTTCTTCTGCAAGGCTAAAAAGATGAATTCAAGCAATTGAAGGGATATTGAGCTCAAATTTGGGCAAATGACATAAGAACATTTCAAAAGATATCAGAACTATAAGCAAATGTGTGGGTGTTTCCACTTTTGTTTAAACTGTGGCCAGTTACATTCATAGATGAAGCTTCCGCTGGGGTCACTTGAGAAAACTTAAAAATCTTAGTGATTATCCCTAATATGTGTTCTCTGTCAAGGTGGTATCCATAATCTTGACTTTATACACAGAGCAAGGTGTGGGGGATGAAGACTTGAGGTTCCAAATTCTGAAATAACCTGACAGTCGCTACATCATTGCTCCTGCCTGGAAAAATGACCCACACCCTCTAACTTGTTTTCTTTGGTGCCCCACAGTTGGGTTGACAACGAATTCTTACAGGCTTGAGTCTTACAACATTGCTGGAACAGCAGAAGCACCTACAGACAGTGCGTAGGCTGGAAAATCTATCAAGCCTGCTTAGATCCTCTCCCTGATGGAACGCTGATATGGTCAGACCTCCAGAGTCAGCGGTTCATCCCAGCAGAGAAACACTGAAGGAGGGGTGGCACTGTTTTCGCGGAGTCTTCAGTGACTTTCCACTGAGCTGTGGGAAAATTTGACAGTTGACTGTGGCTGAATCATAACTCAGAGGTCCTGACCACTCAGATCTTTGAAGATTCCTTTCATTCCTTTCCCAAAAGGGGAACCTGGCAAACTCCAATTGGTTAATTCCATTTACCAAGGTTGCAAGGAACAGAAGGTAAATGGAACCTTACTGTTGTCAGGTACTTTTTATATATATTTTTTTTCATTGAATCTTCATAAACCATTCAGTGGGTTACTTACTATTAGTATCCCTAGTTGACAGATGAGGAAACGGAGGCCCAGAGGGGCTAACAACTTGCCACGGTCATATAACTTGGGTTGAGATGCTGAGAAATTGTAGCATCCTGACCTCAGAGTCTGTGCTCCTCACCATTATGTTGTACCACATCTAAACACCAGCACAGACATGTCGAGCTCAAAGGCACTTCGGATATCATATATCAACCCCCAGATTTTGCAGCTGAGCTAACAGAACTAGTTAAATGATGAGAATTGCCTAGAGACAGAGCCAGGATCTGAGGCAGGTCTCGTCACTCCAGGGTTCAATGTTCTCTGCTGAAGCAGAAGGCCTTGGGTTCTCTACATCTTCCTAAGAATGTGGAGTTCTTTGATACTTTATTCCTTACTCTTTAGGGAATAGGAACTTAAATTTATATAAATATAAAGATATTTTCATATAGTTTTTCTACCATATACTGATCTTCCAATTCTTCCTACTCCTTTTTTAGAAGTCTTTTTTTTTTTTTTTTTAACTTGGCTCCTTTTTGCCTTCCCCTTCTTTTTTTAAATCTCAAGAAAGTGAAAGCATTTTCAGATAGGATTTTTTAAAAACCTTTAAAATCTTTAACAAACTTTCTCTTCTTTTACCAAAGCATTTTATTTTACTTTATTTTTTTGAGGGAGAGAAAGGAGAGAGGGAGAGAGAGAATCTTAAGCAGGGTCCTCGCCCAGCATGGAGCCTAATACAGGGCTTGATCTCACAACCCTGGCATCATGACCTGAGCCAAAGCTAAGAGTCAGGCATTCGATCAACTGAGCCACCCAGATGTCTCTACCAAAGCATTTTATTTTATTTTATTTAAGATTTTAATGGGGTGCCTGGGTGGCAGAGTGGGTTAAAGCCTCTGCCTCCGGCTCAGGTCATGAACCCAGTGTTCTGGGATCGAGCCCAGCAGGGAGCCTGCTTCCCTTCCTCTCTCCTTCTGCCTGCCTCTCTGCCTACTTGTGATCTCTCTCTGTCAAATAAATAAATAAAAATCTATTTATTTGACAGAGAGACACAGCAACAGAAGGAACACAAGCAGGGGGAGTGGGACAGGGAGAAGCAGGCTTCCCGCTGAGCAGGGTGAGCAGGGAGCCCAATGCAGGGCTTGAT
The DNA here is from genome assembly GCF_011764305.1 of Mustela putorius furo. Taxonomy (NCBI): domain Eukaryota; kingdom Metazoa; phylum Chordata; class Mammalia; order Carnivora; family Mustelidae; genus Mustela; species Mustela putorius. The sequence continues at coordinate 1,996,112 of NW_025422010.1, forward strand.
CCCAGGACCTCGGGATTATCACCTGAGCTGAAGGCAGCTGCTTAACAACTGAGCCACCCAGGCGCCCCAGCAAAGCATTCTAAACATTGTTATTTAGTGATGATTTCTGTCAATATCCAATTAACATTTTTTTAAAAGAATATACAATTTTTATTTATTTTTTATTTGAGAAAGAGAGAGAGAGAGCGGGAGAGGGGAGAGAGTCAGAGTGAAAAGCAGACTCCCCACTGAGCAGGGAGCCTGATGTTGGACTTGATCCTGGGACTCCAGGATCATGATCTTAGCCAAAGGGAGTCTCTTAACCAACTGAGCCACCCAGGCACCTCATCCAGTTAGCATTTTCTAATCTCGCACTACCCTCCTCTGTCTTCTTAGGAGATGACCAACTAAGGCTCGGTATGTCCCCTTAGCTCCCTATGTCCATCTCCAGGCCTTACTCTGTTCAGATTCTTCCTCACGTCCTGCCTCTTATCTCAAGATAATATTCTTACTGCTCCCTAGGCAGTCTCTATACAGTGACCTTGGCCTCATTCTTTCCCACGTCCTTCTAAATCGGGAACAACAAAGGTTAAAGGGGTGAGAATGAGTCTGGAAACAGCAACATGTGGCAGGCAAGTGTTTGATCTTTGTAATTCAACAAATCCTCATCCCTCTGGGCAGATCAGTTAGCCTTGCTGAGCCTCATATGTCAAGTGGACAGGAAACCCCCTACTTCAAGGTGATTATGAAAATGGAATAAAAGAATCTATAAAAGTGTGAGGAGATCACCAAGCACACAACAGACAGACACTGCTTCTCCCTCTTCTAGCTCCTTCCCCTTTTTTCACAAAAGTGTTCAAAAGAGTTTCATTTTGAAAAAACCCAGATTTCATCCTCAAACAATAAGCTGTTCTTTCTCCTTCCTGTCATTCCAAGCTTATTCAAAGCTTATCCTCACAGTTGGCTCTTCCTTCTCCATATTCAATTCATTTTGGTCACGATATATTGAAATACTAGGGACAGCTTAGCCCATTTCTATTTATTTATTTATTTGACAGAGAGAGAGACACACACACACACACAGTGAGAGAAGGAACACAAGCAGCAGGAGTGGGAAAGGGAGAAGCAGGCTTCCCACCGAGCAGGGAGCCCGATGCGGGGCTTGATCCCAGCATTCTGGGATCACAACCTGACCGAAAGCAGACACCTAACAACTGAGCCACCCAGGCACCCCATGTTAGCCCATTTCAATGCCCTCCCAAACTCTAAATTCAATACACACTTGTGAATTGGCTCCTCAAGCATTAACTATGGCCTGACACTCTGACCTTTGGTGGCCTGCTCATTTCTGCACCTCCTCTAACTTCTCTGAACACTGCTGTCTCAGTCACCTTCTACACTCATCTTTATGCATCTTGTGTTCAGGGGATCACTTCCTTTCCCTTGGATTCAACTACCACTATTTACTAAGATTCCCAGCTCTCACTGTCTAGTCCAAATTTCAATCCTTAGGCTCCAGACCTGAATTTCCAACTGGTCATAGGACTCTCTCTTTGGAGGTTCCATAAGTATCCAAATCTCCAAATTTGCTTTTTTGCCCTCGTGGCTATTTCCTAAATGGCTCCACTATCAAACAAGTGCTCAAGGAATAAGCCTAAGTCATCTTGAGTATATCATCTATACTCTATATTCTGTATTTGAATGGTCACAAATCCCTTTTAATTCCCACAATATCTTCTGAATTCACCCTCTTTCCAGTGCCTTAGCTCAAGCCTTTGTCATGCCACAGCTAATACTCCAGACTGAAGGCCCTGACTTCCAGTCATTCACCCAGTTCACCCTCTGCTCAGATCTGTAATTTATCTAATTAACAGATCTGAGCATTAATCACCTGCTCTCAAGTCTTCCATATAGTCTTCCTACAAAATCCTGAATATTTGTATCTCTAGCTCCCCATTAGATTGGAGGCACCTCTTAATAATTATTGTATCCCACCACCTACTAGAGTCATTAAATATGCATCAAGAAAGCACATTAGGGGCGCCTGGGTGGCTTAGTGCGTTAAGCCGCTGCCTTCGGCTCAGGTCATGATTTCAGGGACCTGGGATCGAGTCCCGCATCGGGCTCTCTGCTCAGCAGGGAGCCTGCTTCCTCCTCTCTCTCTCTGCCTGCCTCTCTTCCTACCTGTGATCTCTGTCAAAAAAAAAAAAAAAAAAATCTTTCAAAAAAAAAAGAAAGCATATTAAATGAATGAATACAAGCCCAGAACAATGCCATGGATAGTAGAGATTATGAAAGAAATATAATATGGTTCCTATCCTCTAGGAGCTTATATTCTTTTTGGAGAGACAAAAGAAACGTAAGAGACTATAGTGTTAAGTACCTAAACTGAGATACAAGCTCCAAACGCCAGAGAACCTCAGAAGAGAGAGGTGAGTGTAAGGTAGAACAGCTGATAAAGACCTCCCATGGGAAGAGATACTTCTGAGGACCTCAAAGGGTGGGTGGGGTTTGTGAGGGCATTGGTGGAAGCGGGAGGAACCTCCAGGATGGAAATGGCCAGTAAACAGTACATAACACTGGTTGGACAAAAAGAAGTGTAGCCTTATGGGGATGGGAAACTATGTTAGGATACAATGAGACTAACCTGGAGAGAGAACGTGGCCCTGAAAACAGAGGCCCTTGAAGAGTCAGGAAAAAGGGAGTTTACTTTGAATAAGAAAGCGGTAACTTGTTTAAGTGTTATAATAATGCAAAAACAATCATATACAAAAGTTATCATAACATAAAAGCCTCCTTTTGATACACACATATACATACTCTTTTAACACAGCTGTGAGATAGATACTATTATCACCATTTCTTAGATGAAGAAATTGAGGCATAGAACAGTCACATAACTTGCTTGGGGCCAAACAGCTGTGTGCACTACTGGCACAGATAAAGAACATTGTTTTCAAAGATTCTGAAATCCAACCAGACAGGTACTCAAATTAGCACCTCATAAATAATTATTTATAAATCAATGTGTTAGGTATTGTAACAAATACATACACAAGATGGGAGTGTTATTTTAGGAAAATTAATCTAAAACAGCTCTATCAGAAGCCAAAAGTAGGGGCGCGTGGGTGGCTCAGTGGATTAAGCCGCTGCCTTCAGCTCAGGTCATGATCCCAGGGTCCTGGGATCAAGCCCCGCATCGGGCTCTCTGCTCTGTGGGAAGCCTGCTTCCTCCTCTCTCTCTGCCTGCCTCTCGCCAACTTCTAATCTCTGTCTGTCAAATAAATAAATAAATTAAATAAATCTTTAAAAAAAAAAAAAAAGAAGCCAAAAGAAATCAGAGAAATGAGCTTCCTAGCTAATAGAGTGATCCAGGCCAGCTCCAGCGAGGAAGGTAATGATGGTGGATACAGTAAGACTGGAAAAGAGGCATAATGTAAGACATTTCAAAGGCAGAAAGGACAGTAACAGGTTTAATGTGAGAAAAAGAATCCAACTGAAGTTTTCTGTTTTTTAAAGATTTTTGTTTATAAGTAATCTCTATACCCAACGTGGAGTTCAAACTTACAACCCCAAGATCAAGAGTGGCATGCTCCACTGACTGAGCCAGCGATGCCCCTAGACTGAAGTTTTTACGTCTGGGAAGCTGAAAGAAGGATATTAGTAAGAGAAAGACATCTTCATTTGAAGGTATACTGAGTTGAAGACAAAGTAGGGCTGCTCTGCTCTGGGAGAATATAAAAGACTTTAACATAGTAAGATTAGAAGTGTAACTTCAAAAATTGTTAGTACCCAGGGCGCCTGGGTGGCTCAGTGGGTTAAGCCGCTGCCTTCGGCTCAGGTCATGATCCCAGAGTCCTGGGATCGAGTCCCGCATCGGGCTCTCTGCTCAGCAGGGAGCCTGCTTCCCCCCTCTCTCTCTCTGCCTGCCTCTCTGCCTGCTTGTGATTTCTCTCTCTGTCAAATAAATAAATAAAATCTTAAAAAAAAATTGTTAGTATCCAGGCTTGAGTTTTATACAAAGAGAGAATTTTTAAACATTTTAATTAACTCTGTGCCAGTAGGATGGCCGCTATGTATTCACTGTAGTTTTATCTTCTCCTCACATTCTGCTAGTCTCTGTTATCAATGCATCATCCTTTCCACAGAAATGAGGTATGATTATAATGTAATAAAGTTGACATTTAAATGTACAAGAACTTATCTGAAACCTATTCCAAAAATTCTGTTTTTGTTCAACACTATCCTGGAAATTGTCCACACTGGAGTTGCTTTCAGGATCAATCCACAGTCCAAACTTTACTGACACACTTGTTAACATCTCAAACCTGATCACCCATTAACTTAGCTCTGAGTTAACTTTTCTTGTCTTTTTTTTTTTTTTTCAAAAATAAAATCTACCTTCCCCCCTAAAAACCAAACTAGATTTCTTGAGCATCAACACTAAATCTCTAGAGGTTGTGCCACAGATTCTGTAGGCAATTTGGGGAAAGGCTTTCCTTTTTTTTTTTTTTTTTTAAAGATTTTTATTTATTTATTTGGCAGAGAAAAAGAGTATGAGCACAAGCAGGGGGAGCAGCAGGCAGAGAGAAAGGGAGAAGCAGGCTCCCCAATGAGCAGGGAGCCTGACTTGGGGCTCCCAGGACCGTGAGATCACAACTTGAGCTAAAGGCAGACACCCAGCTGACTGAGTCACCCAGGCACCCCAGGGAGTGGGTTTCCAAATATTCTTAAAAGAGTGGCAACATCACTGTGGGGAAGGGTTGCCCCTACTGAGAATGGGGCACCGTACAGCCAATTATTTTATATATCTGCTTTTGGATCTTGGACCTTTGGAGCAGCCGTAAATGCAAGTCCTATCATCTTATACTAAAGAAGAGGAAAAGAAGGTCCAGAAATGTTACATAACTTGTATTAGTAATGAAACTAATACATAGTTCTGCCAGGGCTTTAAAAACTTATGATTTTGCAAAAAAAAATTATAATTTTGCTATTATACTGTGCTGCTTCTGATAAAATAAGAACATTGCTTCCCAATGGATGGTAAATTTACTAGTTAAGGAATATCAATACTAGGGGCACCTGGGCGGCTCAGACCATTAAGCATCTGTCTTGGGCTCAGGTCATGACCCCAGAGTCCTGGGATGAAGCCTCACATCAGGCTCCCTGCGCACAGGGAGCCTGCATCTCCCTCTCCTCCCTGCTTGTGCACTCTCTCACTATCCCACTCTCTCTCAAATAAATAAGTAAAATCTTTTAAAAAGAATAAAGGATATCAATACTATATAATCCCATCTCACTTAGCCGTAACTTTAATATTATTTTTTTTAAGATTTTTTTTTTTTTTATTGAGAGAGAGAGAGAGAGATCTTGAGAGGGGAGAGGGTCAGAGGGAGAAGCAGACTTCCCACTGAGCAGGGAGCCCGATGTGGGACTCGATCCCAAGACTCCAGGATCATGACCTGAGCCGAAGGCAGTTGCTCAACCAACTGAGCCACCCAGGCACCCCACTTTAATATTATTTTAATTTCATTCGTTTCTCCACCACTTTCTGTAATCTGTTAACTCAACAACGAGTCATGAAAATTTGTCATAAAACCTGAATTAAGTCTACCTTGTAGAGATATAGAACATAAGAAATAGAAAGGACTGATTCCCTCAGATTACAGTATTACTATATGGTGTAAGTATGTTATAAACCAGATCAATAAGTAAATACAATTTCTTTGTGTTTGTGTAATGTGTTCAACTGAAGGCTATGGTGTATTTACCATCAGGAGATTTATTCATGAACACTCCCTTGAATACAGACAGTAAGTTTTACTTATTCCTCTTTTAAATTCTACTCATTCACCACTGGTATGCCATACACATTTATATATAGCAGACACTTATACTATCTTAAACTGAATTGGAAGCCTGCAGGCTTGAATTATTTAAGAGAAAAACATTTCCACTTGTCCTGCCAAACACGTTGATCAATGCTCACTTAAGTGAGGTAATCATCTCCTCTCATTTTGTAAGGGTTACTCTCTTCAGGTGACTAAGCAGTCTGCAATCTTCCTTCCTTTAACTGGATAATTTTCAGGCTTGTCTTCTCCTTCCGGTTTTTACAACTTCACGCAATCATTGTCTCCTGTGAATATGGTTAATGGTTTCATGGCTACAGTCTCTCACTAGCACGTATATATCTAGAACTCTCTAGACATCTTTCCATATACTGGTACGGTGCAACACTTTATCTACTCTGCTGTTCCAGACAGACTGGCTACTCTGCAATGGTCATCTTTTTCTGTTTGCAGTCTCACTTTTCCTTTTTTTTTTTTTTTTTTTGGATTGACCTTCCTGTGTCCTCTACACATCCTCTGGCTCAGATGTTTGTTCTCCCCGCTCTGGATCTGTGTGGCACTTTCAGTAATGTTATCACCTAATATTATAAACACAGCTATTGTTTATCAAGCACTAACCATGTGCTATGTCTGCAGCCTTATGTATATAATACAAACTACCTGGCTTTTCCTTCTACCACTTCCTAAGCACACTTTCTGTACCCTATAAAGGCTCTTATAGGCCTAGCACAGTGCCTGGGACATAGCAGATACTCAAGAAATTTCTGTAAGAGCCATTATTATGATAATGAAAACAAGCACCACAACTTGTTCATGTTTTACCCCAGGGCCTCACACAATGTCTGGCACATTCAACACATGTTAAAACTAACTAATGAAGAGTACAAATATTAAACACGTAAAAGATTTCTGTGAAACAATCTGTACAGCCTGCCACGGACTGCCAAAACTAACTCTTTATAGAGTCCAGACAGGACAAGTATCCAGTTATTAACGGAGATGGGGCTACGGAGCACAGAAGCACAGCCCAGAATTTCAGCAGGACACAGGATACCAGGTTCAGGAAGCTCTTGATGGCTAGTGGCTGCAGAGGCTGAGTATGGAGGATGGGCTTCTATGGATTGCTCTGTCTCAGGCCAATAACTGTTTGGCTCCCCAAGTGTAGATGGCATGGTCAGACCAACTCCCTTAACTGGGGAGAAACCTGGGAGTGTAAGAAAGGCTCTTGATGATCAAGGGAGCCCTGATTCTTAGAGAACTGAAGCCTCTATCTGCAGCACCCACAGAGATCCAAAGGTGAGGCTCTGAGGCTGTGAGATTCAGCAGCTGGCAGTCCACGAAACAGTGTTAGAGTCTGGCAAGAACTAGCCGGGCCCCGGGGCGCCTGGGTGGATCAGTCAGTTGAGCCTCTGACTCTTGGTTTCAGATCCAGTCATGATCTCAGGATGGTGGGATCAAGCCCCACGTTGGGCTCTGCACTCAGCTAGATTCGGTTTGGGATTCTCTCCCTCTCCTTCGCACTCTGCCCCCATTCCTGCTGTGTGCAAGTGCTCACGCTCTCTATCTCAAATGAATAAATAAACCTAAAAAAAAAAGAGAGAGAGAGAACTAACAGGGCCCAGCAACCAGAGTGAGACTCAAAATCTAGATTCAGGGGTGCCTGGGTGGCTCAGTTGTTAAGCATCTGCCTTCAGCTCAGGTCATAACCCCAGGGTCCTTGGATCAAGCCCCACATCCGGCTCCCCACTTGGCGGGAAGCCTGTTTTCTCCCTCTCCCACTCCCCCTGCTTGTGTTCCCTCTCTCAGAGTATCTCTCCAAGAGAGTATCTCTCTCTGTCAAATAAATAAATAAATAAAATCTTTTTTAAAAAGCTAGATTCAAGTTTTTGGCAGTGCTCAGTTTAAGAGACAACAGTGCACTGTGATGAGTTTAAGGAAATGAAACGTAGCTTCAGTTACTGAGCTGGAATGCAAGAAGACTTAGTACTTCCAATATAGCAGACTGGTTATCCAATTTGGGGCATTCATTCAGGCAGGGCTAGCAGCAAGGTTGGGATATGAAGTAGGACTCAGATCCTGGGACTAAGGGCAGGACTTGCCAGTTGTTAATGTAGTTGGTGGGGCAAAGAACATTTTACCTTATTACAATACTGCAAGCACCCTACAATGGATCATTAGCACACACTACAGCCTCCCAGAACGCAAAATCTACTTTGTTTCAGTAAGGATTTTAAGATGCTAGTTATCTAAGGTGGCAAATAAAGTACAGAACACCAATCTGTTTAGCTTGGCTTCATAAATATCTAATTCTTTCTGTACACTTGTTCCACCCTTAGACCGTATACAGCTGTGTACCTGCTTGGTCTCTTAATCCCCATACAGTGTTTTTTCCCCTCTAATTGAGCCCCAACCACTTCCAAGTTGAAATTACTTTTTACAACCACAAATTGGTTGTTTCAACCTCTGATTCTATGACCAGAACTCCAGTCATCATTAGGTCCTAGAAACTAGGTCCACTCACACCAGCAGTAAAAACAGTCCTTTTCCGGGGCGCCTGGGTGACTCAGTGGATTAAGCCGCTGCCTTCGGCTCAGGTCATGATCTCAGGGTCCTGGGATCGAGTCCCGCATCGGGCTTTCTGCTCAGCAGGGAGCTTGCTTCCCTCTCTCTCTCTCTGGCTGCCTCTCTGTCTACTTGTGATTTCTCTCTGTCAAATAAATAAATCTTTAAAAAAAAAATAGTCCTTTTCCTTTAAAATCAATCAAACCAAATACAATACTACTGGGGCACCTGGGTGGGTCAGTTGGTTAAGGGACTGCCTTCAGCTTAGGTCACAATCCCGGGATCCTGGAGTCCTAGGATGGCTCCTAGCTCAGTGGGGAGTCTGCTTCCCCCTCTGGCCCTCTCCCCTCTCATGCTCTTTCTTATTCTCTCTCTCAAATAAAGAAATAAAATCCTTTTTTAAAAAGCAAATACAATACTACTACTACTATTAATAATAAACTCTTCTCATCTCCTAATTCTTCAGCAAAATCGCCCTTGCGATTTTGAAAAGTGAAAACTTCACTTTTCAGATACCAAGCTGTCTTATATTATTCTATGCTCTGTGTATGGTTTTTTGGATTTAATATACCTAAGTTGTTGTGCTTTTTTTCTTTTTAGGTTCATGTTAAAGCAATATACACAAATCATGGACTATCTGGTTCCACCACCCATCTGATGACTTTCTTCTACAATACTCCCACCAAGTGGTCATCTGGACCATCCTTGAACACCCAGAACGACTGAGAGCTCACTGCCTGCACACCCAGCCTATTTCATTTCATACGACCTATTGAAAATAACTGCTTTGGGTTGAAATATGCCTCCCTGACTTCTATCCATTGACTCCAGCTCCTCTCCTTAGGGCCAAACAGAACAACTATAAACCTCTTATATGTGGCCACCTTCAGATATTGGAATAAAGTGACAATATTCTTCCTGAGTTTGTTTGCTTTGTTTTGCTAGATAAATGTTCCCAGTGCCCTTGACTATCTGTTGTTGTTGTTAAATGTTCTCAGCAACATTACTCTTTCTTTTCTGGATACATTCAAGATGATTTATATGCCTTGTATCTAACCCAGAGCTAGATAAATTTCAGGTATACTCTAGCTACTACACCTGTCAATATGCAACCTAAGGTCCTAACAGCTTTTTTTGGCAGCTATAACACACTACAGGCTCACACTGAGCTTACAGACAACTATCTCTAAATGCCACATGTTTTGGTGCTAACCCCACTGCATATTTATGTAATTGTTTTGGGAGAGAAGGAGGTAGAAAAGGAGGTTGGGTTTTTTGTTTTTGTTTTTGTTTTTCTGAGAAGGAGCTTTATTTACCACATTGATATTTCATGAAATTTAGGTACCAAAAAGTCAACCTGGGATTTTGCATTCCTAATGATACATAAGCCTGTGCTGAGTTGGCTAGCCTAAATGATTAACAAACTGGTGATGGTTCATGGACGAGATTTCAGCTCTGGCTAGTCATATTTGCTTTATTTCACAGTCTCAGACTACAGCCTTCCTCAAAAATTACTCAGTGTTCAAAGTGTATGCTATTTATCACCAGAAGAACTAGTGGAAAGCATATAAGTGATTCAGTGCAAAGGCATTATCACCACTGGAAAAATACCTTAAAGATTAAGGATGGGTGTGTGCGTGTGTGTTCCCATAGGAATAGTATATTCAAACACCTTTTCCTCAATTAAAAATAATTATCTTACAGAGATACCACTGTATAGATTTTCAAAGATATTTCAACTTAGCTTATTTGATTCTTTCAAATCAAAGGAAGTGGAATGGGTATTATTATCTTCATTTATAGATAAACTGTGGTTCAGAAAGGTCATGACTTGTCTATGGTTACATAAGCAAAAAGGACAGAACCAGGGTTGAACCCCAAGTCCTTGGATTTCTATCCCAGTGCAGTTCCCCCTGTACCCATGGCAATCTAAGTGTGGACCAGTCCTGGCTTTAAGGCACTAATGTGCAAGGATTTCTCCTGCAGGTGTTAAGGCACATGTGCTCTACTTGCTCTTGCCATCAATATAAAAAAGGTGGGGGGTGGAGGGTCTCAGTGAAAACAGCTGTTACAACATTTAATAAATGTTAAACTCTAGCAACAGTAAAATCATAGAATTCATGAGAATTAGTCCAATACCTTTGAATTAAGAGATTAGGAAGGGGTAGGTATCAAGTAATCTACCTAAAGCTATAATTATATAATAGCAAAACCATGACTAGAACCCGTTTATTTACCCAATTCAATGTTTTTTTTGTTATACTCTACTGTTTCTCAAAATACAAGTAGGCAGCTATCTGTTACCTATATCTACAACTTTCTGAAAATGGGGTCTGAAACGTTAACTATAACACAAGAACGTTATGGCCAAGGATTCCACCACACTCTCAATCCAAGGAAATACGAACCAGGAGGCTAATTAGAGAGAGATGAACGAAGACATATTGAACAGCAACTTTCCCAATAGACAGAGCTGTGCTATATGAAGTAGTCCCCAAGAATGAGCTCCTTCCCCCAACACCTATTGTTCAGAGTCACTCAAGGAGTTGGACTACTTGTATCCTCTATAATCAGGGTGCAACGAAGACAGCTGAGTGTTACTGAAAGGAGAGGAACAAGAATCTGCTGCAGCCAATTGTGGTCTTTTTTAAAAGCAGGCTAAATAAGCAGCTATTGAGTTAATATACATAAAAAGAATTCATCAAGTGACTACAAACATTTCTAAGTACTGACATGGTGTTCAATTTGGTTCAACAATCATTTATTGAGCTCTAGTTATATGCAAATTTGTGTAAATTCAAAGACATGAGTATTATGGCAACACAGAAGTAGGAATTTACATAAACCTGAGGAGCCAGGAAAGTCTTTATTGAAGAGACACTTGAATTTAAGGTTTGGATAAGACTATCTAAGAAAAGAAGGAACTCAACAAAGACACAGGTGTGAAATGGTATCTAATGTTTGTACAACCAGAAGCAGTTGGACAATACTAGAGTCCAAAGCAGGGCAGGGAAGAGTGATAGCATAAAATGAGGTCCAATCAGAGGGCCTTATTCCATACAGTGTTGGACTTCAGACTAAACTAATGGACTGTCATTGAAGAACAGATCAACCTGGGAACTAAGGCCAAGGGGGAATTTGAAGTTGGGAGGCAGAAAGACTAATTATGAGTTGGTTGAAGTAATTTAAGAAATGATGAGAGCCTGTACAAGGAATGTACAAGTAGCAATAGGAATGCATCAGATAAGCCATATCCCAGAAAAAAACTGAGGCTGTTCAATGATGTTATCTGAGGGGTGGGGCTTCCTGATCTAAATATCTCTTTTAGGGGTGCCTGGGTGGCTCAGTGGGTTAAAGCCTCTGCCTTTGGCTCAGGTCATGATCCAGGGTCATGGGATTGAGCCCCACATCGGGCTCTCTGCTCGGCGGGGAGCCTGCTTCCTCCTCGCTCTCTGCCTGCCTCTCTGCCTACTTGTAGATCTCTGTCAAATAAATAAATAAAATCTTTTAATAAATAAATAAATAAATATCTCTTTTAGGGCCTCTCCTATGCCTGACACTTACAGTATCAGAGGTTCCTTCTGCAGGGTTTGAAGAGGACCTTACTAAACTGGAGTCGATTAGTGCATTTTTAGTGTCGGTCAACTAACATTAAGGTGTAATTATACAAGTTTAATGAGTAAAGAAGGCCTTGAAGGGAAGAACATGTGTCATCATGAGGAGAAGCAAGCAGCACAAGGGATAAAGTGAAACAAAAGTTAAAACATTCAGGCCACTAAAAGGCAAAGAAACTTCACCATTGGCAGACAAAGTCACCATTTTAACTGGTTGGCTCTTCTCGGCTACAAAATCCATTCTCAGTCAGGCTGGGGATACCATTCCAAAACTCTTCCATATACATAAGAGTAATAATAATGATGATGATAAAATGAGCCCTATCAAATAAAGAAATATGACTTCTGAGCTAAGAAACATCATTAAGACAGCAATTGGGACTTTTATAAAGTTGCTTAGAAATCAGGTCACCTCAGCTCTTTCCCTTGTGACTATCAGTGAAATACTGGCTTCTGTATTTTCATTTCCAATAAGTGTTATGTTTAACTTGGAAATCTGACAAATACCAAGAACCCTGCCCCATAGTTCACAGTATTACTGGGAGGATGAAATGAGACAAAAAGAGGCAAAAGCTTGTGTGCGTCATAAAGTGTTAAAATGGTAATAAGCAGCCCTCTCGCTAGAAGGAGAATAAAGTGCGGTGGGATCTCCATGCCATAGCCCTTTCAAGGACTACTCAGCAATGATTATCATAAAATTTTAGTTCTTCAAATATGATGAGCAGAACCCATAGTACTTTAAACACTTTCCTTAAGAATCAAGATTAACACACACCGTGAATTTAAAAATAACACCTAAGAACAGACACTAGTACATTTCTAACAAATGAACTCTTCCTATAAAATCAGTTTCTATAATGAAACTCTTTTGTCACAAATAAGCATGTTAACAGAGGAATTTATATAGGACTATATTATTTGAATCATATTTTGTTAGAATTAGGAAAGGCTTAGTTTATCTCTATAAACTGTCTTTCCAGCCTCTTCCCCTCGACAAACTTTCTTAAAACAGGAAAGCGGAGATAAAGGTTGAACCCAGACTAAACTAGATTTCCTGACTCGGTCTAAATCTCTTTTTTCTATAATTTTTTATAAAATATTTCAAATGTAAAGAAAAGCCTAACAACAAATACCCAGATTTTTTAAATGTTAACATCATATGCTTCAAATCTTTTTTGACAGGAAATGGCACTTTAATGTTTTGTATCTTTTTAAAAAAAGAATTAAAATATTATATATCAGCAAATGATACCCATTCCTCTACCTCATTCTCCAGAAATAACCATTATATTGAGGTTGTGGTATATTCTATTCTTCCTGTTCATGTCTGTATACACTCAAATGATTATATATCCATAAACCACACCATGTTGCCACAAAACGAGATGGTCTTCAAAACAAGGAGGAGTCTCTTATTCTAGCACACTTGCATGCAATTCAAACCTTTGGGGCTTGGCTGGGTATTACAAAAAGAAACTAGGGCAGAATTTAAAGTTTTTTTTAATGATTACCATAGAAGGATCTAGTGGTGTCTTAATATTTAGAGTGAAAAATAAATTAGGTAAATATAAAAATTTAAATACAACTTTTTTTTATCCTTCTCACATTAGCACTGCATATTTGTGAAACCCTGGTTTGTAATGACCCAATATGAATGACCTGTCACTGAACAATAGGGAAAGATGGATTAAGCAATTTATCTAGTAATAATAGTTTCTACTTCTGCTTCAAGGTCCAGCTCAAATGTCACCACCTTAATGAATCTGTCCTTGATCCCATCAGAATTAATTCCTTAAACAGTCATTTACTGAGTGCCAGAGCCCTGTAGATACAGAAGCAGATCAGACCCAGTTCCTGCCCAGGGCTCAGAAATAATTACACAACAGCTTTTGATAAATGCTCTAACAGAGGTATCCATAAAGGGATAGTGAAATCTACACTTTTCCCGGAGCAATTGAATAAGACATTACAGAGGAGGTGATATTTGAGCTGCATCTTGCGGGATGAGTAGGAGCTCACGAAACAGATGAGAGGTCATTCCAGGTGGGAAGACATTGAAAGAGAGGGCACAAAGGATGGGAAGTTATCAGTTTTAGAAAAACAACTAAGGACAGACATCAGAGGTACAGGGGTTAGAAGACTAACAACAATTCAAGCAAAAGATGACATGATTGTAGGCATGAGGTGGGAGGGGGAAGGATTAACAAAATTTAGGAGATAAATTTAGCAGAATTTGATGCTTCCTTGGAGGGAAAGAACATGGAAGAGTTGGGGATGACTCTCAAAGGCTTGGCAAAATGAATGGGCAGTGAGACCATTAGCTAAAATAGGAAATACCTTACAGGAGATAAGAGGCCTGGGGATGGGGGGGGGGGTCAAGTTTCCTTTGAGGCACTTTGAGTTAGCGATGAGACCTCTTTCTTGGGCCTCAAACAATTTCCTTTTCTAGGCCAGAAATCACCTCTTTCTCAGAATTCCATAGCATAATGTATACCTTTTCCACAGATTTAAATCTGCTGTATCTGTAAGTATTTACAAGCTTGTCCCTACCTTAAACCGTGAAGAAAAAGTATTAGGTTTTGTTCTCTGTGTATTGTCCTTATCTCAGAGCCTTACATACAAAAAGCCTCAGCCAAAGTTTGCATTCTTGAAAAGGGAGCTCCATCAGATAACTACAAACTCTGTTAACATTTATCAAAACAATGGCCAAAACTCGTTGAGTTACTGACTTATATAAAATATCTCAACCATTTGGTCTGCAGCACCTACTTTTAGACCGTTTTGTGCTTATCTTACTTTAAGTAGGCTCTACGCCCAGCGGGGAGTCCAACACGGGGCTTGAACTGACGATCCTAAGATCAAGACCTGAGGTGAAGTCTGATGCTCAACCAACTAAGCCATGGGGACACTTCCCCCCTCCCTCCATTTTATCTTACTTTTAAACAACCCTGCAAGGTAGCCGCTTTTCTATTTTACATATAAAGCAACAGGTCAGAGTGTCTGGGTAACTTCCCTGGAGTCACGAGGTTTGCAAGTTGCTTAACCAGGACTTGGGCTGACTGGTTTCTTCACCAGAGTTAAGCTGCTCCCTTCCGATTCCCAGTTGGGCTGAAAAGTGGATCTTTGTCTCCTCAGGGGGCAGCACTCTCTGGATCCGCGGGAACTGCGAGAGGGGCCTTGCGGGTCTAAAGCGCCCCCCTCCCTCCCCTGCGGGCACACCCACTGCAGACTGCAGAGCCGACAGGCGGGCCCACGGGTCCGGAGTGGGAGCCCCGCGCTGGGGCCCCAGCGTTTTGCCGTATTCACTCCACGCAAGCGCATGAGATCCCTTGACCCTTCGCTCAAGCTGGCCAGGCTCGGACCCCGAAGCCCCGGGTGGCCGCGTGCGGCCAGGGTCTTCCAGCCTGGCCCCAGGCGGGGTGGGGCAGCCCTAAGTGCTCACAAATACGGGGCACTGGAAAACGGTGGTGCAGTTACTGCCCTTGGGACACTGAAGCTCGTCCCGTACCTTCCTCCGCAGTCCCGTGCGGTGGGCCGGCCCGGTTGGCAGACCGGAGACCGAGGTCGGGGCGAGGAGAAGCCCTGCCCACTGGCGGCGGCGGCGGGAACCGGCCCCGCGAGGGTCCGACCGGCCGGGCCAGGCATTTACCTCAGACCGCGCCGCTGCCCGCCCCCGGAGGCCGCGCTCAGGGGCTCCCTCGCCGCCTCTCCGGATTCTCGGTCCCGCCAGACACCTCCGGCCAGGAACCGGACGGCGAGGGAGGAGGCAACAGAACGCATCTGGGGACCCGCAAAGGCCGCAAGCGGCAAAAAGCCGCAGCTCCTGCGTGCAGCAGAGGCGCGAGGGCTCGGGGCGGTCCCGCCGCTGGAAGGGGCGTGTCCTAGCGCGTGCGCAAAGAGGCGCGAAGGGCAAGGGGCGGTCCCACCCGCGAAGCCTGGGAAGGCGCGAGGAGGGGGCGTGCCTCACGTGAGCCCTCCAGAGGTCGAAGGTGAGGGGAGAGAGGAGAGCGCGTGCGTGGACCTGGTTGTCGGCTCCTCCTCTTTCTGGGGGCAAAGGGTAGGCAGTACTGGTCTGGACCTTAGCGCCTCGTCCGCGCTTGCAGACTCCAGCCATGGCGGGTCCTGAGTGGGAGTCGCTGGAGCACAGTTTGGAGAAGCACCTGCCTCCTGCAGACTTGCAGGAGGTGAAACGCGTTCTCTATGGCAAGGAAACCAGGTCTGGGGCCCAGAGGTTCGGGTGGGGAGACCTTGGGACCAGTGAGTGTGGGTCTGGGGAACCAGGGAGAGTGCTTCAGGATCTGAAGGGTTCTGACGGGGCGACGGAGATCTGAGTTGTTGAGCAGAAGCTTTAGGAGATCTAGTTGTGATGGCTCTGGGCCTCGGGGGTTGCATAACCCCCGAGTGACCTTTACAAGCCAGTTCTCCCCCTTGTTGCCCAGAACTCAGAAGGGAAAAGAACCTGGAAGGGAAAGGATGGGTTTTTACTCTCTGTCGTTTTCTCTGTGGCCATCCAGCTCTCTACCTACTTCCAGGGACCAGCTTCCTCCCCAGACGCAGGCCTATGCTTTGGGTGTCTGTCTGGGTCCGTGCCTCAGCCAGAGCACCTAGCAGGTCACCTGACTGTCCAGGCCCAGCCCCTACTTCCTGCAGTGACTAGGCCTCTGGCAGATCCTTGGAGGTAGAGGCTGGCTGAATCTGGTTGAGTAGGAACCTTACCCACTGGCAAGCCATAGGAATTAGTTACCACACTCAGTGCAAATGTTTTTCTGCTCTCAGTCAGTCGTGTGCATCACTAGGACTAGGTTAGTGCACTGCTGGAACTGGGTATACAAAGCTGGAAGACACTTTCACTCTTGGTTCTCTTTAGTCCATTTTTCTCCAAGCAACCCCGAAGATGTAAATCATATCTTCTTGCTCTTGTGCTTAAAATTCTGTGAAGGAGGAGCACCTGGGTGGCAGACTTGGTTAAGCATCTGCCTTTGGCTCTGGTCGCGATTCTGGGGTGCTGGGTTCCAGCCCCTGAGTTGTCAGGCTTCCTTGCCAAAAGGGAGCCTGCTTTTCCCTCTCCCTCTAACCCTCCCCAGTCACCCCTTGTGCATGCATGCATGCTCTCTCTCAACTAATGGATAGAATCTTTAAAACAAAACAAAACAAAAACTCCTCTGTGAAGGAGTCCCATGGCTCTTAGAGTGAAATCCAAACTCTGACCCCATGCAGCTTCTGACATCATCTTCCACTGCTTTGCCCACTGGTGGGCTCTCCCATTACCCACCCCCCCCCAAGCCAGACTGTGCACTTCCTGACCTTGTGGCAATGACATTGAGGCAGGAACCTGATCAACCTGAAACTCAAGGGTGGAACAGTGGTTGGAACAGTGGTTCCCAGCCACTGGCTGCACTGGAGTTACTGCAGGGAGGCCCGATCTCAGACCTAAGAGAACATAAAGTGAACTTGACCATCCACTAGCTCATTTAAACAGAGCTAGTGGATGATAAAGGCAGAACAACTGCCTTTGGGGGTAGGAGTGGTAGAGAACTCTGTTGAAAAGGGCTCTTCATACCCAAAGAGGGATACCTGGAAGTGGATGTCCTTTAAGTTTTCTCCAGTGAAATCATGCTGACCTACTACTTTCCACCATACCTGGAAGCCTCTTAGAGTTGAAGATGTCTTAAAGCAAGAGGGTCTCAGGATGGAAATAGCTTTTTTGTTTGTTTGTTTCTTTTAAGGATGAGGTGGACATGTTCTTCTGGGAACAAATGGAGAGAGTGTGTGGTATAAGGGGTAAAGCAGAGTCTTAGGAAAAGAGAAATAAGTTTCCAATATAGGTGACTGGCTGAGGCACATTCTAGAGACTGGGATAAGGACTGCCTTGCAAAAGGGACCTTGTGTGAGAGCATTTGGATTTCTCCAGAGTGGGTAGGAATTATAATGCGTGGTAAAATGAGAGCCAACACCCATTGGCTGGTGGTGACTGGGCCCCATCAAAGGGCTTGGCTTACAATAACTGTTCAGAAAAGGTTCTCTTCCACTCAGCGCTGAGGCCTTTCAGGCTTTACCTCTAGTGTATTAGCCAGTGTGCTTGCTCAGTCCCTGCAAGTGGGTGGGATTTGGCTATGCACAGGATTGTGAACTGAAGATGGAAAACCGTTAGTCATTTAAAAACTCTTTTCTCACTTAAACTCCTGCTCACTTCTTATACCCTGACTGACATGGCCACCTCTGTGAAGGAAGGGCTGGTGGAGCCTGAGTCCTCAGCCCCTCTTTGGGGCTCCTGACTGCTTTCCACACAAGACCACCTTCTCTCCCCGATTACTTGCTGTGCCAAACACAAAGAGATGCTTAGTAAATGTTTAAGTGTATGAGCTAAATGGGCTTTTGCCTGGGTCAGGCAGCTGAAATCCTCAAAATACATGGACTCTCAATTTTAAGACAGCCAGAACCAAGAAGCATTTATTCATTCAACATTTATTGCATGTTTATTTTTGTCCTGGGCACTCGGAGTACAAGGATGAGTAAGCCACGGTTTCCCCCCTGAAGGGGCTTTCTGCCTTTTCGTGGTTGTCGTACATGGTGAGAGAAGGATGCAAGGTGGGCTGGAGAGAGTGTACGTGAACAGGTGGGGGTGGGTCAGGAAGGCTTCCCAGGGGCACCATGCTGAGACTGCATCCTGAAGGAGATGGAGAAGTTGGTTTGGAGACAGGAAGGGCTCGGGTACTCCGGATCAAGGCCCAGACACCAGGGAGCATCTCATTCAAGGATTAGAATTAGGTGTAGAATGCTGTGGGGGGAGGGTAGGGGGAGGGAAAAGTAGCTGTCGTAGGCCCAGGGGTCCTATACACCATGCTAAGGCAGCGAGATCTGTCCTAATGGTGGTGGGAGTCTTTAAAGAATTTGAAAAGAGCAGGTGAAAGATGAGAAGGTCTGGGGTGCCTGGGTGGCTCAGTGAGTTAATGCCTCTGCCTTCAGCTCAGGTCATGATCCCAAGGTCCTGGGATCGAGCCCCACATTGGGCTCTCCGCTCTGTGGGGAGCCTGTTTCCCTCTCTCTCTGCCTGCCTCTCTGCCTACTTGTGATCTATCAAATAAATAAATAAATAAAATCTTAAAAAAAAAAAAAAAAAAACGAGAAGGTCTAAAGTAACAGAGTTACTTTAGGGGGAGAATACTTCCTTGCCTTTTCTAGTTTCTGGTGACTTCTGACATCCCTTAACTTGTGACAGCATCACCCCAATCTCTGCTTGTGTCTTCACATGGCCTTCTCTTCCCCCTGACTGTCCTCTGCACATCTCTTACAAGAATACTGGTCACTGGATTTAGGGCTTGCCTGTATAATCCAGGATGAAGTTATCTTGACGTCTTTAATTATATCTGCAAATGTCCTTTTTCCAAATTAGGTCTCATTCACAGGTTTTGCATATAGGATGTGGGTGTCTCGTCGGGGGCCACAGTTCAACCCACTACAGGGACTGTGCAGAGGTGGTCCTCACTGGGGGAGGCTGGTATTGGGATTGTCCTCATTCCAGGAGGAAGAGTGGGTGTGGAGTGGGAAAGGCCTGGGAAAGGATTCGGGAGAACCTGCTGTTAAAAAAAGGCCCAGGAAGTGAAGACTTTGCATGGTACTTCAAGAGGTGAGGAAGGAGGCATCAGGGACCTAGGGCAAGTATTAAAGACACCAAGCAGGATAGGGACAGAGTGTCAGGTAGTACAGGGAGGTCTAGAAGGATGAAGACAGGAGGTTGAGGCTCTCCCTTTGCTAAAGCCAACCAGAAGGCTGGTGGAAATTCAGAGTGGGGAGTGGGCCCCAGGGAACAGGCGGCAGAGGGAGGTGTGGGAGGTAAGGGCTTTGGAGAAGCTCCTTACTAAGGGGAGGTGAGGAATGCAAGTGAAGTAGCAAGAAGGACCTGTGTCCTTTTTTTTTCCTTCCGTTATTTATTTATGTAATGGGAAAGATTCAGATAGCTTTTTTTTTTCTATTTTGAGAGAGAGAGAGAGAGTGTGTACACATGAGCAGGGGGAGGGGCAGAGGGAGAGGGAGAAGTAGACTCCCCAAGGGCACAGAGCCCTAGGAGGCAGGGCTCAATCCCATGAGGCTGAGATCATTACCTGAGCGGAAGTCAGGAGTTTAGCCAACTGAGCCACCCACGTGACTCTCACGCCGCTTTAATGGTGGATGTGGTAGGTCTGGAGGAGACAGGGAGGAATGTCTGAGCATATTGTTAATAAGAAAGGCAAGTAGTAGAGCAGAATATACAGGACACCAGTGTAGTTTACACACATAGAGGAAAATATTAGAAAAATACCTACATTGTTAAGAGGGGTTGTCTCTGAGATTTGGGACTGGACCTGAGGGACGGGATGGGGAAGGGCACCCAGTTTTCATTTGACATCCTTTCCACTGTTTGGTTTTTTTTCCTCCCACAAACATGTGTTTCTTTAGTAGCAAAGCTCTAGTTTAATTATTCAAAACATTGATGGTAAAGAGCTATTAGAGAGGGAAGATGAAGTTGTAGAAGCTAGAGGTCGCAGAGGAGGCAGGAGTTGGGCTCCCTCGGGCGAGGCCTGCCTTGAACCTGGTGGGGGAGCTGGGCACCAGGGGAGGGACCCAGGACGGTATGTTGCAGCCAGAGCAGGAAGTGGTGGGCTTTCCTCCTTGACATTAGAGGTGAGGCCATGAGGGGCCTTAATATCAGGATAAGGGGCAGAAGGGCAGAAGGCCAATACAGGGATCAAGGGAGGGTTTCGGGCAGCATGGAGCCCTTCTGAGGTTATGGTTCATCTATTGGTCTCTGCCTCACCCCCCAGCGGAGCCATACTGGTCTATGTCCACCACATCCCTATGCCAAGCCTTTGGTGGGCACAACACTTGTTCACGGAATGGGGCTCGAGGGTTTCTTGGGTTCTCCCAAGACTAAATGGGCTAGGGCATGGTGACGGACTACTTGGATAACAGGAAGGTGGAGGTGACTAAACACCCTGAGGGTAGCTCACTCTGTGTGACTTGGAGTGGCCTGGCTTGTGCCACCTGAAGCCTAGGAGGATGAGTGTCCGCAGGGAGCTGGGTCAGGGAGGGATGGAGGCAGCACTCAGCGTAATGACAAAGCAGAGAGGCTGCACATCTCAGAATAATGGGGCTTATGGTGGTGGGAAGATGGGGAGAGCCAACAGCTATGGGTGTTGGATAAGAAAAGACGGCCAGAGGCTGAGGGACCTCTGTCATCCAGGTGACGGCTACAGGTGGGCTTGCAAGGATGAGACAAGATCTCTTCCATCTGCTCTCTTCCTGGGAGGAGACCAAGATGGAGGACAGGCTTGCCAAGATGTCTCTGAAAGGATGGTCCTGCTTCCCCTGCCCGAGGGCCTGAGGGGAAATGGACACACAGAGTCCTTCTCCTTTTTCTCCTGTCCTCCATGGTGACTTGTCCTGGGACTGAGGTCTGTAGCAGGGGAGCCCTCTGCTTAAAGGCAGGACTGTGTCTGAGGCAGTCAAGGCGAGGGGAGGTGCGGTGTGGGCACTGCTGCTATTTCTAACCTGCTGAAGTGAACGGAACCCTGACTATTTGAAAAGCAAGCTGATTGTCAGGGGCGGAACCCAACTTGGAGCTGTCAGGGCCGTCACATGGAAACCGCCTGGCAGGGGGTGGCGACAGGGGGCTTGGGCTGACAGGGCTGTGATTTTGAAAGAAACGTCTTTAAGAAAGTGATTTAAAGTAGGAGAGAAATATTATTATTAGATAATGGCTGTCAGGTTATTTTTTGATGTGTTCCCTGAGTATTTCATAACCATCTTGCCCCTAGATGGTAAGGCCTTCCTGGCCAGAGGCCATGTCCCGTGCACCTGCGGGTTTCACCTGAGCGCTGGGCATCCAACCAGCATCAGGAGGTGTTTGCCATTTGGCCAGTGGTCACTTAGGCAGAAGGTTTTATAAATAATCCATTTGCCTTTGTCAATAAACCATAAACCAGGATGAGTGCCTGCGTCTTTGGTCTGGATACCTGGGTCCCACCAGGCCCCCACCCCCCAGTATGGGGCATGGGACTGCCCCTGGTGGGAGCAGCCGCAGGACAGGGGTGGGGCTCACCGGAGACCTGTAACCCTTAGCAGCGAAGGGTCACAGGAACCCACCCCTACCATGCAATCAGTCCCAGCCCCTCCACTCAGCCATCTCCTAAACTCAGTTCTCAGCAGCGGCCCTGCCTTATCACAGCCTGTCCCACCCGCCAGGCTCAGGGAGCCCTCTGATTCTAGTCTACGCTTTTGGAAATCCATTGCCTCTCTTCTGTGCTGACTGCTGAGACTTAATCTCCACCCTGAGGTGAACAGCTCCGGAACATCAACCTCTTGACCCATCACCCTGCGGCCCCCACCTTCCTACTCCCCAGCTTTGCCAGGCCTGACTGGGACAGGCACCTCCCTGGTGAAGTCCACACTCAGTGTAGTGTCCCTTTTCCACCAGGCAGAGCCCTCCCCCTCCCAGCCCCTGCTGCAGCTTCCCACGAGTGGGCCATGGCACTGGGTTGCTCTGTGCACCTCCTTTCCAGACTGCCCCCCAGAGGTGATGGGTGGTGGGACATGGAGGGGAGGTTTCAATTCAGCCGACCTCATGCAAATAGTTTCCCACCTTTCCTGCCCATTTAGGAAGCTTGATCTGCCCAGCAGGGCTTTGGAAGCTGCCTCTGAAGGGGACTTTGAGCTGCAGGGATATGCCTTTGAGGCCGCGGAGGAGCAGCTGAGGCCGCCTCGGACTGTGCGTGTGGGACTCATTCAGAACAGAACTCCCCTGCCTGCAGATGCCCCCGTGGCAAGACAGGTGCAACCTCTTTTGACCATAAATACATAAACGGGGCTGTTGGCCCGCTGTGTGTTTTGAACACGTCCACAGTCCCTGGGTGGCCACTCACTATGGATCTGGAGGCATCACGAGTTGTCACCTAGATGCTTCTGCCCTGACTAACCCCCCTTCCCTGTAGCCCACATCTCTGGCTCCTCTTGATCGAGCCTCTCACTCCGCACTGCTGTTTCCACCTTCCCCTCTATGTCCCCTCCTGTGATACATCTGAAGTTCTGTTCATCCACTGGGAGGGCGCCTTTCGTCTGGCTCATGTTCTCTCTGGAACTTTGCCTCTTAGTCTTTTGCCAGAAGGGTACCTGCCAGTGCATACCGGTCAGGACCCATCTGTCCTTCCGGGATCCTGAGGGTGGGGACTCACCAAACCCAGATGTCTGTCAGCTGATGGTGCCTCGGGGTAGGAATATGAGACGCATTTCCTTATGACCTTATGGTTAATATAAATGTGATGGCATTCTGGGATGTCCCTAAAGAAATAGAGTGTCACAGACACAGGTGCCTTGTTGGCTGCGCTTCTTCCCAGCATTCCTCCAGCTGCTTAGCCTTCTAAGACTTGGTCTGCAGAGGTTTCCTGGGGATACAGCATGCCTCTGAACTCCTAGGGGTTCTTGAGAAAAGGTCAGTTGGATTTCAGGTCAGGTTCTGTATCATCTTTCACTTTGGTCCTTCTGCTTTTGTTGGATTAAAATATTCCTGGCTCAAGATCCCTTTTTGTCTCTGGATTAATTGACTGTGAATATGTTTCCTCAACCATCCCAGACTGTCAGGGGCAAGGGACAGTGTTCTCACCCCCCCCCCATAGCACCCAGGAGAACACTCCGCACACTGTCAGCACCTAACAGATCTCCACAGAGCTTCGGTGTGCAACCCTTGACAGGAATAACCCATCCAGGAAAGATTGGGTGGAGTGGGGAAGTATATTCCTGAAGGAGGTCATGTCTGGAAAATGGGATCCATTCACTCAATGACAAGAGACACCCAGGAATGGGGTGCCTGGGTGGCTCAGTGGTTTGGGCTGCTGTCTTCGGCTCGGGTCATGATCTCAGGGTCCTGGGATCGAGCCCTGCATCGGGCTCTCTGCTCAGCAGAGAGCCTGCTTCCTCCTCTCTCTCTGCCTGACTCTGCCTACTTGTGATCTCTGTCAAATAAATAAATAAAATCTTTAAAAAAAAAAAAAAGAGACACCCAGGAAAATGGAAGTGGCAGTCCAAGTCACGCCAGAAGCCATGAGGGCAGGATGGTAGACAGTGGACTATGTCCTGAGGCAAAAGGAGAAGTTAGCCCAGGGGATGACTAAGGTGTGCCCTGGGTGTGGGCACCTCTTGCAGTAAATAGCAGATAAGCTTCTTCTGCAGTCCTCTGAGCAGCCCCTTGGGGCAGATGGTGTTCTCCCCATTCTCCAGGTGGACAAACTGAGGCTCTGAAAGGCAGCGTCGAGTAAGTGGGACCTGAGAACCTCTGCACTTCCACCTTTTATTTGTTTGTTTATTTAGAGCATGGAGGGGGAGTGGGCAGAGGGAGAGAGAATCTCAAGCTGACTCCACCTAGTGCAGAGCCTGACACGGGGCTGGATCCCACAAATCTGAAATCACGACCAGAGCCAGAAACAAGAGTCAGATACAAATGACTGAATCACCCAGGCACCCTAGGCACTTCCACATTTTACTGCAGATTTTGGGATTGATGGGAGTAGGATATCAGAACACACACACACCCTCCTCATCCTCTTGCAGCTGCCTAGGTTGGGGGTAGTTTCACATCCCTGGGGAGGAGTTCTGAGACTGGTCTCAACCAACAGAAGAGAATAGATTCTAATCCTTGCTTTTTTGAATTGCCAGGTCACCGCCCTTCACAGACGCATTGAAGCCATTGTAGAGGTGGCCGCAGTGTGCGGGGTGAATATCATCTGTTTCCAGGAAGCCTGGAGTAAGTGTCTCCTGTGTGCTTTCTCTGCTACCTGCAGACAGTAGTGTGTAATCTTCGTGTCACCAAGAAGACTGCTCGATTTTTAAAAAATCTCTTCTCTCATCTGTAGAAAGATTCTTTAGTCAACAGCACTGGAAAGCCAGGAATCCTGGCCTCTGTGCACCCCAGTCTGTTATCTGGTCCTGCCGGTTCTTCTTCCCAAATTGTCCTGAACTCATTCCCTTGTTCCTGCCCACCATCGTACCACTGCCCTGGCCCAGAGCACCATCAGCTCTCACCTTGGCTTCTGTAATTGCTTCCAGTTGGTCTCCCTGCGCTGTCCACTTTGGCTCCTTCTAACGCACTCTTCATGCCTTCTAGAAAAGATCTTTGCAAATCTCAACTCTTGTACTGCTTAGTCTGTTGCTTCCCCCACCTCTGTGGCCTCACCTCGGTTGGGCTCTGCCCTGACCTCCCTGATCCTTCACACCCCTACAGCACCCTCCCTCTCCTCCCAGGCCGCTAAAACAGCTGCTCCCTCTGTCTGCCTGGCCTTCATCCCCCTTGCCCTCCCCTCCCCCCTTGCCTTTAGATCCTGTCCAACCTTGACACAGAAGCTCAGAGCCCACCTCCCTATCTAAAATTATCTCCCTGTAATGTACCCCTGGTACCATGTACCTTTATTTTATTTTTATCAAAGTTACACATGCTCATGGTTGGGAGTCAAATGGTCTACAAGGTCTGTTACCAAAAACTAGCTGTCCTCCTCCCCACAGGCAACCGCTTCTACTCTCAGCTGGTTCTTTGGGAATCTACCTTTGTGTTGCGGCTTCCTGATTTTTCAGTTTCGTACCATCTGTCAACTTCCCGCTATGGAAGACGACGGCATGAGTCCCTTGCCTCCTCTGCCCACTCTTTTCACACCTACC
This sequence comes from Mustela putorius furo, assembly GCF_011764305.1. Lineage (NCBI taxonomy): Eukaryota > Metazoa > Chordata > Mammalia > Carnivora > Mustelidae > Mustela > Mustela putorius. The sequence continues at coordinate 2,021,796 of NW_025422010.1, forward strand.
CTTCCTATCTTCCGTCCATTCTCTGCCAAGCCATTTTGCAAACTTAGATTTCTTTTCCTTAATCACCTTCTGTTTTCCCCAGAATTTGCTTTGTTTTCTGCACACTTACCCCAAATTCTACCCCAAACTTCCAGCTTCTTAAATCCTTTGGAGAGGTTTAGATATGTGAAGCTGTCTGCTGGTTTCATCTCCTTTTTCTTTTTAAGTTTTTATTTTAATTCCAGTTAGTGTTATGAACATACAGTGTTATGTTCATTTCAGGTGCAGGATATCGTGATTCAGCAGTTCCATACATCACCTGCTGCTCATCATGACAAATGTGCTTCTTAATCCCCATCACCTGTTTCCCCCACACTCTCTACCTGGTTCCATCTCCTTGAAGACTATGTCCCCAAAGCATTCTGACTACTCTAGTCTGAATTAGTTGCCCCCTCTGCTGGCTACATGGCTGTCTTCCTGGGATTTCCCTTCACTGTCCTGCTGGGGAGTTCCCTTATCTTGCTCTTGTGTTTCTCCTGTCCCACATCTTCCTCTTTCTTGCCTTTCTCCCTCTTTTGGGTTGACTATAGGTTTCTGAGGAAGAACACATAGGAGGTAACCTTTATGAGACTTTGCATCTCTGAAAATAGGTTCCTCCTACCTCTAGCTTAATAGTTTGGTTGGGTATCGAATTCTAGGTTAGAAATAATTTTCCTTTGGAAGTTTGAGCACATTAGTCCTTTGTCTTCTGGCTTTGGGTGTCGATGACTAGTCTAAAGACATTTTGACTGATGACCCATTGCATATGATAGGTTTATTTTTCTATAGAAGGTTGTAGGATTTTCTCCAATGTTTTGAAGTTTCGTAATGATATGCCATGGTGTGTATCTATTTTTTTTTCATTAAGTCAGCTAATTTTTTTATAAATATTTTTATTTATTTATTTGGCAGACAGAGATCACAAGTAGTCAGAGAGGCAGGCACAGAGAGGTAGGCAAAGAGAGGCACAGAGAGAGAGAGTGGGAAGCAGGCTCCCCACTGAGCAGAGAGCCTGATGTGGGGCTTGATCCCAGGACCCTGGGATCATGACCTGAGCCGAAAGGCAGAGGCTTAACCCACTGAGCCACCCAGGCGCCCCTAAGTCAGCAAATATTTATTAAGCATATGCTACATGCTGGTACCATCATAGGTATTTGACATACAGCAGCAAGCCAAAAGACACACACCTCTGCCCTTAGGGTGCTTCTTGTGGGGAATGGGGAGACAGTACATAATATGTGTACATCTATTTTCATCCATTATTCTAGGAACTCAGTGGCTTCTTCCAGGCTAGAAATCTGGGTCCTTCAGATTTACTGTTCATTAGTGATTTTCTCCCCTCTTTTTCCTTCCAACTCTTCCTGATACTCCTTCTATTAGGCTGTTAGAACCCTGGACTAGATCCCTAATTTTCTGAAGTATTTCCTCCTATTTTTCACCTTTGTCTTTTTGCTCAGTTTTCTGGTAGATTTTACCTTAATTTGCCATTTAGCCTTTTATTCAGTCTTTTGTTTCTGCTGTCATATTTTGAATTTACAAGAGTTCTTTTGGTCTGAAAGTTCCTGTTTTATGACACCCTGTTCTTATTGTATAATCGCAATACTTTATCTTGTCTCTGAAGATGTTAGGTAGCATTTTTTTTTTCCTCCTTGCATGTTTCCTACTTACTCCAAGTTGGTCTTTTCCCCCCAGCTGCTTATATTTTAAGAATTGGGGGTTAAAAAGCTGATTGAAAGCTCTGAGTTTGTGGGAAGAGCTCCTTCCCACTGAGCTTCATGAGAGGATGACTTGGTTTAGCTGTTTGTTAGCTAACCCTTCACAGTAGTGTCTTCGGGTCATCCTTTTCAGGCTGGTCAGAGTCTGTAGAGAAGATTATTCTTACCCCCTGCCAAGAAAAGAAGGAGGATAGGGGTCCAGTGTGCCAGTGTTTCTAGTTTTTTTTTTTTTTAAGGTTTTATTTATTTATTTGTCAGGGAGACAAAGAGGGTACAGGCAGGCAGAGTGGCAGGCAGAGGGAGAAGCAGGCTCCCCACAGAGCAAGGAGCCAGATGTGGGACTCGATCCCAGGATGCTGAGATCATGACCTAAGCTGAAGGCAGCCGCTTAACCGACTGAGCCACCCAGGCATTCCCGAATCTCTCTAGTTTTGACACTCTCCTCGTCTTTATCTATCCTGGCCAGAGGCCTTCTGTTTAAGCACTTCTAGAGAATGAGGCCCTAGTGTTCTCCTAGGGGTGGGAGGGACTCATGCCAGCCTTGTGTAGTGGAGGAGGGATCTGGGCTTCCGACTGCTCTTTTTTTCTTTTATAAGATTTTATTTATTTATTTGACAGGGAGAGTGAGTTCACAAGCAGGGAGAGTAGAAAGTAAGGGGAGAAGCAGGCTCCCTGCTGAGCAAGGAGCCTGGTGAGGAACTTGATCCCAGGACCCTGGGATCATGACCTGAGCCGAAGGCAGATGCTTAACCAACTAAGCCACCCAGCCAACCCCTGACTGCTTCTTAAGCAGACTTTTGACGAATTTTTGTTCGCCACCCCTCCCTACTTCCCCACCTTCAGAGCCTCATGGTACCTCTGACTCCGAAACTTTCCAAAGGTATGTGGTGGAGAGGAGGGTGTTCCCTGGCTTCCTCTACGGCTGGGAGCCAGAATTTTCTAGGTCCATCACAATACCTACCCTCATCTCCAGCTCTCTAACCTCCTGTGTTTTGTCGCTCTCGCCCTTATCTCAGTGCTTCATCCTCATGGGTTTGTACCTTTGCATAAAAATCCCTTTACTGTCATTTGGTGCGGTCGCAGAAAAGAGCAAAGGTATGCATCCAAAAAATCTGTACCCAGAAGTTCATCTCGTTTTCCATGTTCCTGGTTACCTTCACTCATTTGGGTGACACTTTTGATTTGTCTGCCTCTTCCATTAGACCATAAAACTCTGTGAGGCCATTGTCTGCGTGGTGTTAATTTTTCCCATTCTAATTATCACCACTGTTTTTAACATGAAAAATATTTAATCATGGTAAAATACATAAAACATAATATTCGTCACTTTAATCATTGGCAAGGGTACAATTCAGTGACATTAAACACATTCACAGAGTGTAACTGTCACCACTGTCTATACCCAAAACTTTTTCAACACCTCCAACAAAAACCCTGTACTCATTTAATAATATCCTTCCATCCCGCACCTCTGATAACCTCTGTTCTACGTTCTGTCTCTATGAATTTGATTACGCTAGGGACCTCACATAAGTGGAATCATATAGTATTTGTCCTTTTGTGACTGGCTTATTTCACTTTATTTTTTTTTTTAAGATTTTATTTATTTATTTGACAGAGCTCACAAGTAGTCGGAGAGGCAGGCAGAGAGAGAGAGAGAGGGAAGCAGGCTCCCTGCTGAGCAGAGAGCCCGATGCGGGACTCGATCCCAGGACCCTGAGATCATGACCTGAGCCGAAGGCAGCGGCTTAACCACTGAGCCAACCAGGCGCCCCTTATTTCACTTTAGAATGATGTTTTCAAGCTCCATTCATGTTGTGGCATGTGTCAGAATGCCCTTCCTGGGGCACCTGAGTGGCTCAGTCATTAAGAGGCTGCCTTCAGCTCAAGTCATGATCCCAGGGTCCTAGGATTGAGCCCTGCTTGGTGGGGAAGCCTGCTTCTCCCTCTCCCGCTCCCCCTGCTTCTGTTCTCTCTTTCATTGTGTCTCTCTCTGTCAAATAAATAAATTAAATCTTTTTAAAAATGTGCTCTTCTTGGGGTGCCGAGGTGGCTCAGTGGGGTAAAGCCTCTGCCTTCGGTTCAGGTCATGATCTCAAGGTCCTGGGATCGAGCCCTGCAGGGGCTTTCTGCTCAGTGGGGAGCCTGCTTCCCCCCCACCCCCGCCTGCCCCTCTTCCTACTTGTGATCTCTGTCAAATAAAAACATTTTTTTAAAAATCTTTAAAAAAAAAAAAAGCCCTCCTTTTTATGGCTGCATAATATTCCACTGTATGGCTAGACTACAGTTTGTTTATCCATTCCCCCATCCCTATTTTATCTTTTTCCAAAAGAAAAAAAAAAGACTATTTGTTTTAGAGAGAGAGAGCACACAAGGGGTAGGAGGGGTGGAGGGAGATAAAGAATCTCAAGCCAGCTCCTCACTGAGCAACAAGCCCAATATAGGGTGTGATCCCACAACCCTGAGATAGTGACCTGAGCCAAAAATCAAAGGTCAGACGCATGACTGACTGAGGCACGCAGGCTCAGTTTTATCTTTAAATGTTTTATCTTTAATGAACAGTCGCTGCTACTGAGAGACAAAATGTTTACTGGATGTTTTAACCAACTTCTTCACTTTCTTGGATCTGGACTCATCTGGACAAACTCCTACTCATCCATCAAGGCCTCGCACAGACACCCCCTTCTTTGGGGGACCCTGGGAACTACCCAGCATAGAACTGAGCACGGTGTGAAATCATGCAGCCACACGAGGTTATAATTCAGTTCCCCCCATCTAGGCTGGCAGCTCCTGAGGGCAGGGCCAGGCCTAAATTTAGAGCCGGACTCGCAGAGTGTTGGTTCAATAAATAAGGAGTCCTCGTCCCCTCTAATCTGAAAGCTGTAGTTGGACTTTGCAGCTAGCCTGCCCTCAACCTCCATTCCACATTCCTCTTTGGAAAGTTTATTTACAGAGGTTGTGTAAACAGGAAAAGAAGCCATTAAAATGGAAATGGAGAAATTTGGAGAGCTTAGCAACCTGCAATGAAGTCGGAAAGGGAGGTTTTATTCTCTGGGGGTGTTTCAGTCTCTCCTAATGTGCTGAAAGCAGAGAATAAATGGTCATTAAGGATCTTTTTTGTCAGTAACAGCTTTTTTGTTGGCTTCCTTAAAATAGTTTATCCCTCTTTGCTGAAGGCAAGCCTGGGGAGTCTTGAGTCTGAGCCCGAGACCCCTGGGGCTATTGCTGGCAAGAGCCCAGGGGGCCAAGATGGTGATGGTGCCATTGGTAGCCTCTTCAGGCTGGCAATATCCTAGGACCAGCCATCCTACGACTGAAAGGAATTGGAAGACTGATGCTTCTTTCTCTTCCTTCTCTGTGAAATGAGTGTCTCCCCTACTTCACAAGGATATGGGGACCAGCTGCCTATCCTGGGCCCATGGCCCACTTTTGGGAAAGGTTGACTGTAATTAGTCCCCCCAAACAGGCCATCCACCCTGTGCCATGACCACTGAAGGCACTTGCCGTTCACATCATACTGCTTCCTGAATATCCTCCCTGCAGGTTAGTCCATTCAGAGCGATGGGAACTATAGCGAGCATCTGGAAACTTCGATTAGGCTAATCTCCCTGGGGGGGAAATAAACGGATTTGGGTTATTGGAAGAAGGAAGGTCTAAAGAGAGTACGGAATCAGTCCAAGTAAAGAATTCAGTGCTCCAAAGCAAGAAGACAAAGACAAGCAGCACATTGGGAAACGGGCGAAGGTAATTATGCACAAGACTGCCTGGAGGATGAACCCAGAAAGGCCAGTGACCATGAGGCAAGGTGCTCCCCTACAGATGATAAGGGAAGTGCCTACTTAGTTATGGTGCTCTCCCAGTTCACACCATCAGACTGGCAGATGCTAAAGAGTGTGGCTGAGGCTGGGGAACGATAGAACTCAGGTGGCCAGAAATCCCTGTACCCACCCCATCCATGGCAGCCGCCAGCCTTTCCTACAAAGGCGAGCATCATTTTCAACCCAGTATGTGTAGCATTCTGTGAACGATTACTACATACGTCGGTACCTGCTGCTTGAAAAATAAAAAGCACACAAAAATCAGTTTATGAATTTAATGAAATTTCTTATTTAATTAGCCCCCCTATGGCACCTAGTCACACATTTATCCTTGGGGAACATTCAGTCCATCTGGGAATCTGGTGGTTCCCAGATTTCTTATGGGAGTTCATTAAGTGAGTGGCTTTTCTTGTTCCTGAAGAAGCCTCTCTATGCCCATGAGGAGGAACATTCTATGGTGACGTGCCCAGGGTCACCTGTGCCATCCTCAGTGGCCCTCAGACTTTCCCCAGGGAGTCTTGGCTGTGGTCCTACCAACCCACAGACTAGCCAGCAGTTTGGGATCTAGAGTAAAATATACCTAAGATCAACTCTACCATTTTAGTCATTTTTGTTCATTTCAGTGGCGCTGACCATATTCACACTGTTGTACAACCCTCGTGTCGTCCATCTCCAGAATTTTTTCCTCTTCCCATGCTGAAACTCTGTCCTCCCCAACCCAGCCCCTGGCAACTACCATTCTAATTTCTGTCTCTATGAATCTGGCTATCCTAAGTACCCCCTATCAGTAGAATCCTATAGCATTTGTCCTTTTATGACTAATGTTTCACTTAGCGTAATGTCTTTGAGCCTCACCCATATTATAGCATGTGTCAGAAGTTCCTGCTTTTTCAGGCTGAATAACATTCCATTGTATGGATACAAACCACATTTGGTTTATCCATTCATCCACCAATGGACACTTGTGTTACTTCCATCTTTCAGCTCTTGTGAATAGTGCTGCTATGAAATGATTATGCACATATCTGTTCAAGTCCCTGAATGGTTTGTTGTTGTTTTTTTTTCCTCTCAATTCAATTGTTTTTAAGCCTGGAGTAAAGAAATTTGGCCCAGCCCTTTGTTTTGCTATGAAGCCTAGAAGGTTAGGGTCTGCCTGCCACCCACATTGAGGGACACAGATCTTGGAAACCAGGCTGAGACCCTCAGGAGCCTTGTTATCTTGTGGAGACCCTCAGCTGCTGGCTGAGGAGCGCCCCCTCAGAGGCCATGAGCACTGAATGTGATTCTGACTTTCTCCTTTTCGTAGCTATGCCCTTTGCCTTCTGCACGAGAGAGAGGCTTCCTTGGACAGAATTTGCAGAGTCGGCAGAGGATGGACCCACCACGAGATTCTGTCAGAAGGTAGGACATTAACTGCTCTGTTCTGACAGCAGCTGCCAAACACCTCAGGTCACAGAGCACGACCACAGCTGCTGGGTGTGGCCCTTCACGGAAAATGCACCCATTTGGTGGTGGTTTCGCAGGATGAGATTAGATAAGACTGTTGCTGCCCTTTTTTTAGTGTCCTTTCACTTAAAATCGGGGGATTTCAGAGCCAAGAGGGCCCTTCCTGGCATTTTCGGGTGAAGGAGCTGCAGCCCAGGGAGGGGTGATCTCCCGTGGTTGGTTCTGCATTTGGCAAGCTGCAGAGGTGGCCCTCAGGGACCAGGGATGAGGTCGATTCCTTGTCCAGACCTCCGCTGCTTCCCATACTGTTTGCCTGCATTACGTAAGCTTCTCTGTGTGGCCTGTCTCATCAGTACAGAGATCAGTCTTCATTTTTCTTTGTGAAAACCTTATGATGTTGTATGACCCCACTGAGATGAAACGTCCAGAGTAGGCAAATGAATAGAGGCAGAAAGACATGGTTGCTAGGGGCTGGGCCGGGAGAGGGACAGGGAGTGACTGCTAATGGGTATGGGGTTTCCATTTGGGGATGATGAAAATGTTCTAAAATTAGATTGTGGTGGTGGTTGCACAACTCCGTGGATGTCCTGAAAGCCACCCGATAGCACACTTATTTTTTTCCCCTCCTCACGCATCAGCAGTGACCTGAACAGCATACTTTAAAAGGATGAATTTTGGGGTGCCTGGGTGGCTCAATGGGTTAAAGCCTCTGCCTTCGGCTCAGGTCATGATCCCGGGGTCCTGGGATTGAGCCCCATGTCAGGCTGTCTGCTCGGCGGGGAGACTGCTTCCCCCTCTCTTTCTACCTGCCTCTCTGCCTACTTGTGATCTCTGTCTGTCAAATAAATAAACAAAATCTTAAAAAAATAAAAATACAAGGAAAAGGATGAATTTTATACCATGTGAATTATGTCCTTACGAAGCAGTTCTTACACACACAAACTCATCCATACCAATAAAGAGGTTATGATCAATAACTTCTCCTTGTTCTTTTTTTTTTTCTTTTCTTTTTTTAAGATTTTATTTATTTATTTGACAGGAAGAGGCGGGGGGGAGCAGTCTCCCCGCTGAGCAGAGAGCCTGAGGGGAACTTGATCCCAGGACCCTGAGATCATGACCTGAGCCGAAGGCAGAGGCTTAACCCACTGAGCCACCCAGGTGCCCCCTATAACTTATCCTTATTCTTAACAAAGCATTTTTGTTTTTGTTTTTTACTTCTCCACGTCCCATTTCAGATTTTATACGTATTTTTAGGTGATTTTTTTTTAGCAGAACTGTAATCATAGTGATTCTATCAAAACTGAGTCATGATTCCAAACATCAGTGTTTTCACTCTATCAGAAAAAATCTGTCATCTACCAGATTGTGGATTCTGTGCTGTGGATTAAAGAGAGGGGACTGGTTTAAGTGGTGAAGGTAGATGACACACTGGAACCAGGGCTAGAAGAAGAGAAAAGGGGGAGTAGGGATGAGAACTGGTGCAGGAAGACACCTGTCTGCATCAACAGGGGACCAGGACTCATGGATGCCCTTTCATGGCTTGGAGCGTCACCTTCTACCTTGTGCCTTTCTCCATCATTAAGGCCAGAGATGGTGACAGGCTGGTTAGAGGTGAGGACAGACGACCCTCTGGGGCTGCTCAGCCTGATTTTCACCAGGTCCTTAATGTTCTTATTTGAGAGAAAAGAAATTCACCATCAAAGAGTGTGGTTTGGCTTGGTTGTTATAATGAAAAGTATGATAAATATTATTAGTTTTTTAAATAGTGGTAAACAGCACATACAATTTACCATCTCAGCCATTTATAAGTATATTGTTCAGGGTGTTAATTACATTCACATTGTTAGAAAACAGATCTCCAGAACTTTTTCCATCTTGTAACTCTGAAACTCTGTACCCATTAAACAACCCTCTGTTCACCCCCAGCTATTGGCAACCATATCCTACTTCCTGTCTCTATGAATTTGGCTACTTTAGATCCCTCACATAAATGGACTCATTCAGTATTTGTCTTTTTGTGTCTGGCTTATTTCGTGTAACATAAGGCCTTCAAGGCTTATCTGTATCATGTTAATCACATGTCATCCATGTGATGACAAACTTTCCTTCCTCTTTAAAGCTGAATAATATTCCATTGTATGGATATACCACATTTAAAAAAGATTTTCCTTTTGTTTATTTTTTTAAAGATTTTTATTTATTTATTTGACACACATGGAGAAAGAGAGAGGGAGGGAAAGCACAAGCAGGTGGAGCAGCAGGGGAAAAGGGGGAAGCAGGCTACCCACGGAGCAGGGAGCCCAATGTGGGGCTCAATCCCCTGCAACCACAGCTTGAGCCAAAGGCAGACGCTTAACCCACTGAGCCACCCAGGTACCCCTCCTTCTAGTTTTTTCAAAGATTTTAAGTAATCTCTGCACCCAACATGTGCAGAGACCCCAAGATCAAGAGTCCCCTGCTCTACCAGCTGAGCCAGCCAGGCACCCCAGATATACCACATTTTATTTATCCATTTATCCATCTACAGATTTGTGGGTTACTTCTACTCTTTGGCTCTTATGGAGAGGACTGTGGTGATCATTGGTGTGCAGATACTTCTCCAAGATACTCTTTCAGATATATACCCAGAAGCGGGACTTCTAGATTGTATGGTAGTTGTATTTTTAATTTTTGAGAAACTGCCATACTACTTTCCACAGCCACTGCACCATTTGACATTTCCACCAAGGACCCAAGGACAGCAGTTATTTTTACTTAGCTCAGCTTGGGCCTCAGGACAACGCTGGCATTCAGTCTTCCAAAGAAAAAACATAGATGATCCATATCACTGAACCAAGTCGAATTATTTAGTAGGATCATCTAATTCTTCAATTTAAAAAAATGATGACATTCCACTTAAAACAATGACTCTGCAGCATTTCTTGTCTTTCCAGCTGGCAAAGAAGCATGACATGGTGGTGGTATCTCCCATCCTGGAACGAGACAGAGAGCACGGGGACGTTTTGTGGAACACAGCTGTGGTGATCTCCAATTCTGGAGCAGTCCTGGGAAAGACCAGGAAAAACCACATCCCCAGAGTGGGCGACTTCAATGAGGTGAGCTGGCCCAAAGAAAGCCCGCTCAGCTTACTGGTTGTTCTGTCTGCACCTGCCTGCAGATCATTCTGGGAGGGAAATCCTGTGTTGGGTCACTCCCAGGTGAGTCCCAGACACCAAGCACAGAGGCAGATTTCTTTTTTTTTCTTTTTTCTTTTTTAAAAAACTTTATTTGTCAGAGAGAGAGAGAGTACAAGCAGCAGGCAGAGGGAAAAGCAGCTCCCTGCTGAGCAAGGAGCCTGATGCGGGACTCGATCCCAGGACCCTGAGATCATGACCCAAGCCGAAGGCACATGCCCCGCCAACTGAGCCACCCAGGCATCCCTCTTTTTTTTTTTTTTTTTTTAAGATTTTATTTATTTATTTGAGAGTGAGAGAGTGAGAGCGAGCAAGAGAGAGAACACAAGCAGGAAGGGGGTGGGGCAGAGGTAGAAGGAGAAGCAGGCTCCCTGCTGAGCAGGAAGCTCCATGTGGGGTTCGATCTCAGGACCCTGGGATCATGACCTGAGGTGAAGGCAGATGCTTATCTGACTGAGCCACCCAAGTGCCCCTGGATATATATTTTTTTAATATAATCTGACTTCATTTTCTGAAATCCTGAGGTAAGTGATATATAGATTAAAACCAAAATAAATTGTGCACACACATGAAATGATTCCTACAGCCCCTTTCAGGCTCTGAGCTCCTCCTCTGGGAAGTGGAATCCTTGTTTGTAAGTCACATGAGGTCTTAGCCATGTCATTATGCCGGGCAGCAGGACGTAAATGGGCGTGCTTGTGCACATGGGTATTAGGTAAAGCTCTGTGCCCGTGATGAAGGTGTAAGTCAGGAGAGCTATTCTGATTAGTTAATGGCAATGCATGGGTGGATTGGATGACTCCACCTAATACGTAAGATATGAAACCTGAACTTGATCTGCAGTAAATACAGTTGTTCAGAATGTGATATACCCTGTCCTTTGCTGCCCTCCCTGATTATGGGGGTTCCAACCACACTCCCAGACTGCTCAGAAGGACAAGGAAGGATCTACAGAGCTGGATGATGTTCCCTGGGGAGAAAAAAAAAAACCCTGGTGTCTCTCAGTGATAGCTGGAGGTAGGGATGGGGATGGGAAGATGTGCTTGTCACCTGTTTACCCTAGGATTAATCTTTAGCTCCCAGCAGATAGTGAAGGGCTTGTCTCAACACACCAGGATCTATTCTAGTGTCCACCACATGTACACATCCTGGTTGCTACCTGACCCTAACACATTTTGAAATTAATGGGAGGAGGCAGAATGTTCTGGGAGCAGATCTCTTTGGGACCCCCAATGAGCCCTCCGGCCCCTCCACAGGGCCATCCTCGAACATGTCCCAGGGCCAGCACCCCAAGGGGCCAGGCAGAGAGGCAGACATGGTATAACATCCCTAGTCCCGGCCAGGATGCCAGGAATCTCTGTGGAGAACACTTTCAGACTGTGAGCTCTAGTCTCAGATTGACCTACATGAGCTGGACGGGTCACATGGCCATTGAGGCCGTGGTGGTGTTCTCCCCCAAAGGGCGGGGCTCGCTCTGGATGAGTTTCCAGTCCCTTCCACTCTGACATTCTTCAGATGAACATGTGGTTGGTGAAGACATCCACTAACTCATGTTAACACTGACCAGACCTTAACCATTAGTTGTACCATGACTGAAAAACTAGCCAAAGTTCATCCTGAAAATACTGTGGGAAGTTGCTTTGGGGATTTTTTGGACACGCCACCAAAGAAATTGTGGGAAAAATCTTAAGCCGTGGTGATTTCCCAATTGTCTGTGGTTACTGTGTCTGGTTTCTTCAGTTTTTCTTTTTACTTTCTTTTCTTTTTTATTTTTTTTTTTTTGTTAAGTGTATTAAAATTTCGGAACTTGATTTACAGCCAAGATTGTGACTTTTGGAGTCCTGGCAGTATTTTCTTTTTTTCTGTCAGGTCTAAGGAAGGAGAAATTGTAAGGCTAAGAGGCTTTCACACACGGCCCTTTGTTTTTCAGTCCACTTACTACATGGAGGGAAACCTGGGACACCCCGTGTTCCAGACTCCATTCGGGAGGACTGCAGTGAACATCTGCTACGGGCGGCACCATCCTCTCAACTGGCTCATGTACAGCCTCAACGGGGCTGAGATCATCTTCAACCCCTCAGCCACCGTCGGCGCGCTCAGGTCCGTCAGCAAGCAGGATCGGGGAGGGTTCTTGGGACCTAGCCCTCTTGGGGCTCATGGCCCCGCAGCAGGGTTCCGAGCTGGGTGTGGTAGATGTGGCAGGCAGAGGTGGATGTGGCAGGCAGGAAAATCACCAGGTCGTCTAACAAATCTTGAGCCATGCGATTGTAAAGTACCCAGAGCTTAGAAGGTGCCTGGCCAGCATTAGCACCCGCTTCCCTGTCATGGCAGCCACTATGCCCTTGGACAGGGGGCCTGGGGATTCCTAAGCCTCTTGTCTGTGACATGCAGCCCATGGAGGGCAGACACCTGGATGAGGGAAGGAGCCAATGAGAGCATCAAAGCTGAGAGGGGACTTAAGAGATCAGCCAAGTGGCCCTGAAATTTGTTTTTAACTAGCAGACTGTTTTCTTATAACACTCTTATAATGTGTTTAGGCATTAGCCTTGTCGTGAAACAGATGAATCTATTCTGAGGAAGGCAGTAGGGGGGAGGGCTGGCAGTCCCTGGGCTCCTGCGCAAGACCCCTGGGGCCCTTCATTTAATAATGGTGGGTGAGCTAAGATGACCCAGCATGAGTGCACTTCCGCGATTTCTTTCTTCCCCAACGGCTGAGTATTTGGGTGGTTTCCAGTTTTGCATCATTAACAAGTACCAGAGCTCTAGGAATTTATGTGCAAATATCTTTCTCCCCAACTCACTTCCTCCAAAGCAGGATTCCTGGTTGAGGAGGTGCTGGCTCTCACCCTTGTTGTCCTGGTTGCCAGTGCCCTAGCAGTGGGATGCTGGTGGAGTGCAGTGGGAGAGGGCCCCTGGTCCCTCTGTAGGGAGCAGCTGGGACAGTTCTGGTGGGCAGCTTTGGGTTTCCTGCCGGCCTACACCTGTCACTCTTTGATTAAATTCCCGTCAAATTTCTTCTGAAGGTCAGAATGTGACATTTACCTTTTCTTTTAAGCACGCTGCCCTCTTCTTGAGCGACGTCCCCACCACATTCTTATTTGAACAGTGGGTCCCTCAGTGGGCCAGAACACAAACCTAGTGGGCTGCCTCAGGTCAGCGGCCCCCTCTGTGCACCTGAAGTTTTTGTCTGTGTCCAGGAGGGGCACTGTTGGGCAGAAGGGGAAAAAATCCCACCTTCTATACCCCTGAAGAAACTTCCTGGGGCCTCACAGCAGCTTGGTTACCATGACAGAGTCCAAAGGCAGTTGTGACGTAGGGTCATGACTGGTCACCCTGCATCCGGACGTGGACAGAACCTCTCCCTGGGCCAGCCCTCTGGAGCAGCCTCCTGCTGTTGGCCACGCATAAGACATTCAGCAAGCGCCATCTACCTGCAAGGGTCCCCCCGGGGAACTTGAAGCCGATGCACTAAGCATCTCTGCCCCGAACCAGCTCTTGAGCCAGGGCAGGCAAAGCGGTAGACTCAGACTCCAGACGGCTGCCTCCCTGACCTTAGTCTGTCAGGCTTTTATTAGCCCCAATTAAGCAAACAAAGCACCCCAGTGTAATCTGCACATAACTGCATCTTCAGCAGCCAGTTAGGCTTATTAAAAATTATTGATTTTCCTTCCTCAACCAACAATCACCCAACTCGTGCCTTTCAAGGGTGCAGTGAGGCCGGCAATTAAGACGATAACAGGTCCTTTGGAAAGTAGGATGTTTCATGAGCTCCCAAAATGTTCACACCCTTTAACCGGATAATTACACTCCTAAAACTTTACCTGATAGAGGAGGAAAAGGCTATATGCATGAAGATGTTTCTGGCTGCTTTGTTTATAATAATAAAAGAGCTTAAGGCGAGAAAAATGTCAGGGTTAGGTAAATTTCAGCTTGTCTCTTCCATGTTAGTTAGGGCAGAGCTACTAAAAAGTCATTACGAAGATAATGCAGCTTCATGACAAAAGCCTGTGAGCAAAGGAAGATGTTTCCAGGCTGTGGTCAGAGCTCTGTAAACATCTTTTTTTTTTTTTTTTTTAAAGATTTTATTTATTTATTTGTAAGAGAGAGAGATAGTGAGAGCAAGCACAGGCAGACAGAGTGGAAGGCAGAGTCAGAGGGAGAAGCAGGCTCCCTGCGGAGCAAGGAACCCGATGTGGGACTCGATCCCAGGACGCTGGGATCATGACCTGAGCCGAAGGCAGCTGCTTAACCAACTGAGCCACCCAGGCGTCCCTGTAAACATCTTTTTGCTGAGGATGGATGTGGAGTGTGGAAACATTACAACAGATGGTTTGTTAGGATGGTGGGATTCTAGGTGATTTTCCTAAAATGATAAATGATTATTTACAGAATTGATAGTGAGTGTTTTTCAGCACAAGGCTAGGCAAATACCCACCAGCCATACACAGGCAGTGGCTTCTGGAACCATCCATCCCTTCTCCCGTGTGTCCTGTCCCCCCGACTCCCACATGCTCTGTGGGTTGGTGGGGTGTCCCTACTCATTTTGGGAGTCCCACAGTTGTAAGCACACAACAGACTTGAAGTGCATTTCAATGGACTGAGTTGTCCTGACGGTGCCATGCAGCCCATGGGGTTGAAGATTTCGGCCACCTACATGCATGAACGGAAGAGCCATAGTTCCATCCCTTTGATAGGTGTCTCCTTCCCACTGTGATTATTTTTAGGGGTTAGTGTAACCACACTGGGAATAGGGGAGGTGTCCTCTTGCCCCCAGTGTGCTCGCCATGACTCCTGCACATGCTGGGCCCTCACGAACCTCAGGTTCCTTTCCCTTGTTTGTTTGGAGAGCCTGAGTTTTATTTGCCAGCTGTGGGTTTGAGTCCTACGCAGCGTACCCTCCCAGGAGAATTGCAAGAAAGCTGTCTATTTAATTCCTGAAAATGTCATTTTATGGGTGTGTTTCTATAAAAATCCTTTCTTAAAAGTTTTGTCAGCTTGGCTTAGCAGCTGGGGGATAAAAGCAGCAAAATGAGTCCCCTCAATCAAGCCTGTGATTTTTTTTTTTTCCAGACTTGTGAATCCTCCTGAGAATTAGGCTTGTCAAGCACCCACTCCCTCCACCTACTCCCAGTTTAAACCAGGTGCACACTGACAGGAAGAAAGATGCCAGGGCATTTTGCTTTCAGTCACTTAGTGTTTCTAAGTGGGCATTACGCCTGTCAATCCAGAATCCTAATGATGTTGTTCCTCAGACAAGAGATCATTAGTGACAAGAAGGCCCATGGGACTCCATGGCACATGGTAGTTGATAGGCCGGAGAAGGACAGGGTCTTCAGTTGGGGCAAGATTTCCTACCATGTCCTACCTTTGTGGGTGCCAAACTGAGGAAGGCCCACAGCTCCTTCCTGGGCCGGTAGGAGGGCCAGAGAGCCTCTGTTTAGAGTCTCAGGGTTCAGAAGAGGAAAATCAGAAGGTGCTAGAAAATGGAGACCAGCTCAGGGGAAGGCACACCTGCTACAGAATTTACTACCCCTTCCAGTTACCTTCCTTTCAGGTTTCCTCTGTTTGCTTGGCCTGAAATCTCTCCCTCTGGAGACTGCTTTGCAAGACCACAGAGCAGGGTAGGGGTTAGGGCAGAAGTTGGAGTCCTCAGAGGGCAGTGGTTGAGCCCCGAGGCTCCCAGTTCCCTTCTGATGTTTGCCAGGTGAGGCCCTGCCTAGCCTAGAAGGTAAGTTCCTCCCCCGACTGAGGAGGAGGGAAGGAGCAAGAACTAGCCGTTACAGAGTTTCTGTCATGCAGACCCTACTAGAAGCTTCTTCACCTATATGGTCAGTCCTTACAATAGCCCTTTCAGGAAGTTTCAGAAAAGAAAACTGTGGCTCAGGGCTGCTTTAGCCTGCAGCAGGCCCATCCCAAAAGACTGCTTGGGCTTGAACACAGGACAAGCTGGCCTGCTGGGGGATGTAGGGACACCCACAACCACACCAGTCTCCCGGGCCATCCCTGCCGCAGACCTGAGAAGGCCGGCAGCCTGGCTGTAGCTGGGGACCAAGCACCCACCCCATCTGGCAGGGAAGTCAGCTACCTGGTTCCTCTTGCTTCTCCCTCACAGTGAATCCCTGTGGCCCATTGAGGCCAGAAACGCAGCCATCGCGAATCACTGCTTTACCTGTGCCATCAACCGCGTGGGTGAGGTAAGTTCCCACGGTCTGGCTGGGCTCCTGGGCTTGGTCAACCAGGTATGCTGTGGAGGGAGTGGAGGACAGAGCTGCTAGGAAAGCTGCCTGCCCAGGGGGGCCTGGCCTCTTCCACCAGCAAAGGGAAGCAACTGTCTGCTGACCTCATACCTCATCCGCTTGTCCCTCACACGTCTTCTGCCTGTCCCTGTGCCACAAATTTTAGGGTCCTGGAAGAGGGGAGACTGGCTTGGTTTGTTCCTTTTAAAGGTATTCCTATGTCCCTCTCATGTTTTTATCTATTTGGGTTTGTAGCTGAAACCATGTTGAAAGGCTCTCACCCTGTCAACCTCCAAGTCTCCTGTTTCATAATTTTCCCCATTGACCCGGGGCGCTGAGTGAACTTGACTATGAAACCCAGTGCATTCATTACATAATAATCCTCTTCCTCATTCATATTAGTTGGATGTCAGACTTTGATCAGAGGATCTGCTGAGGCTGAGGTGATCAAGGTTCCTACAGTAAGTGGGTCCAGTTTCTGGCAATATGGAGAAACTCAGTGTTCTCATTAGCCTCTGTAACCCCATCACGGCTTGAGGTGCTGTTTCCATGAGGCTTTGGGGAAATACTGGCAACGGTGTGTGAATACCCTATTAGTCCCCTCAGAGACCCCAAACTGGGGCTTTCTTTCCCAGGCAGACAAACCTCAACTGTCTTCCACAGGCCTGAGAACCACTCTGCTGGATCTCTATTTTTTTCCCCCTCCCAGTGGATTATAAACTCCCCAGAGACAAAGTCAGGCTTTTTACCTTGCCTGTCAAATTCCCCGCTGGCCCACTGTGTTGGCCCAGTGCTGGCGACTCAGCGGAGACATTTCATAAGTACTTGTTGATTGCCCAGCGAGTACAGGCCATTCCTTCTCTTGCTATAACTTGCTTCTCTGAGTTCACGGTGGCCCACGCTGGGAGTGCCACCTATAGGCTTACCTGACCTAGATTTTGTTTCATAGGAGCAATTCCCGAACGAGTTTACCTCAGGAGATGGGAAGAAAGGTATGTTCCAGGATTTCCCGTGGTTGGTAGCAGCTGAGGGGTGGGCCTCACTGTCCCCTTCTCCGTCTGCCCCCTCCGGGCAGGGACTACCCCACAGACTGGTCCCACCTCTCTGACTTGGAATGTGGAAGGGAAGGGCTCACCCAGGAGATCTTGGAACTAGCTTAGGGTGTCCCCTGGAAAGACAGAGAGGACTGAGCAGGTCTGTCTCCCAGAAAAGCACTTCCTGAAAGGATTCTAGGTCTAGGTTCCAGATTAAGGCCCCACATGTCCAGAGTCTCCAACCCCAGTTAGCTCCCTGCAGAGAGAGGTACAGTGAGGCAGGGAAGCGAAGTCCCTGGGGTGCCTGCTGGGTCCAAGCCCCTTCTAGGCCCAGCTCCGTGCCTACCTGCTCTTTGCACACCTGTGGGGTAGCTGTTAGCACCGCTTGACTTGTGAGGGGACCGAGGCATGGAAGGAAGGTATGGTGGACGCAGCTGGGAAGGCAAGTGGGGATGGAGCCTCTGGCTCACCGTGTGGGGCCAACACAGGAGCAGGTCACACAGGAAGCCATGCAGAGCCATATGACTCCCTTGGGCTCTGGGTAGCTAACGGGAATAAGGGCTAACATTTCTGCAAGGGTGACCCTTAAGAATGTTCCCAGGAGGGGCGTCTGGGTGGCTCAGTTGGTTAAATGTCTGCCTTCAGCTCAGGTCATGATCCCAGGGTCCTGGGATTGAGCCCCACATCGGGTACCTGCTTATCCAGAAGCCTGCTTCTCTCTCGCCCACTCCCCGTGCTTATGTTCCCTCTCTCTCTGTCAAATAAATAAATAAAATCTTAAAAAAAAAAAAAAAAAAGTTCCCAGGGCGGAGGTGAAGGCTGTGAGGGTGACTTTTATAGAAACCTGCTCAGCCTTAGGCCTGAGGAGGGAGGCAGGGCCTCTGGGGAGGTGGCACGGGGATGCTGGGGAGGGTGGGGAGGAGTGGAATGGACACGTCCTGGATGTCGCTCCATATGCCTACCCCGCTGTCTGCACACACAAGCTCACGGGTGCTTTGTTTCACTCCTCCAAAGCTCACCGGAACTTTGGCTACTTTTACGGCTCGAGCTATGTGGCAGCCCCGGATGGCAGCCGCACCCCTGGGCTCTCCCGCAATCGGGACGGGCTGCTGGTTGCAGAGCTCGACCTGAACCTCTGCCGGCAAGTGAATGACATCTGGAACTTCAAGGTGGGTCCCTGAGTCCCCTGTTGTCGGCCTGCTCCTCCATTTGCGGCCCCCCCCTCCACCCCCCAGCCTGCTCTCAGAGCTGGAAACCGCAGCTGCTGGGTTTGCTCTCTGGAGCTCCCAGAGGAGGCTCCAAGGCAAGTGAAGGGGCTGGGTGTCTTCCTCCCAGAGTTGGTGTGCAAGGGAGGAGCCACTGGGTCAGATGATGGCCAGGCAGCAGACCTCAATAAATTCTCCTCTTGTCTGATTTAGATTCTGGGCGCCTTCAAACAAATTAATCTCAATTTCATTTGTCCGGAGAATAGAGTGGATTGGCCTCTGCTAATCCTTTTTTCCCTTTCCAGGCATTTGCACTTATCCTAAGATACATGTGGGTGTCTGGCTCTGCCTGTGGCCTGGCGGTCTAGACCTTGACAGTAGAGGGAAATGGGTCACGCAGAGAAATGGAATCTAGGCCTGGCTCTGCCACTCAGTTACCCTAAGCAAGCCCTTTCTGCTCCTGGACCTTAGGATCCCTGTTTATAAAACTGGAAGGTCTCAAGTGGCCTTTGAAACCTAACACATATGACACCAGGGGTCATGGAGGAGCGTAAGTGCCCGCCCCCTGGAATGGGGCAGAGGCCCAGCAGTAGACCCCCTCATCCTCACCCAGATGGAGTTTGCTGCATTTGTGTCCAGCAGTATTTCAACCGACTCAGAAACTACTTATACATGCAGTTGAATGTCTTCATGACTATAGGACCTTGCCCAGCATGTCTGGGTGGAACCACCTCCCCTGTTTACCTGAGCACGGGTCTTAGGGCATGTTCCCTAGGTCTCAGGTCCTCATCAGACAAATAAGGCATCGCCCACATGCATGTCTCCTGGCCTGTCTCTCTTCTGTCTGGGAAGCTCGGATTAATGCAGGATTCCATGCAATAAACAGAATGTTTCTCAGTAGTAACTTTTTGAATGTCCCAAGCCCCCCCCCCCCGCCCTGCAAACTATGGTGGTGGGCCTGAGCTCCTGTTGGGGTTTTCGGAAGGAGGGAGGGAATGCCTAGGTGTGAACACCCTGGGTAAGTTTTCCAGCCCTGCCCCCACCTCTCCCAGACTCAGGGCCAGGACACCAGAGTACAAATCCCAGCAAACTCCTTGGCTGCCTGGGGACCCGGGGCAAGTCACTCCCCTCTCTAGGCTGTAGGCTATTCTGGGGTTCTGTAAGAGGGCAGCCTTCTTCCCTTCTGCCTCTTGGCAGGCCATGCCTTCTGGATGGACAGGTCACAGAGGTCTTCCAGCAAGAGGGGTCAGCATGTGCGAGTCATCTCAGCCCCTATAGCCCTAGAATCAGTGGTGAACGGTCACACAGGGGTCATTTCCTACCTTACCATCTGAAACCATCCTGTCCTCCTGCTGGCCTTCCTGGCAAATTTCTGTCCTGTGGCTGCCCTCTAGTGGCAAGAGGTGGTGGTGAGTAAATGAAGGGCGTTTATAAAATGAGACTCTGCCTGTGTTTTGCTTTTCAGATGACTGGCAGATACGAGATGTATGCTCGGGAGCTTGCCGAAGCGGTCAAACCCAACTATAGCCCCAATATCGTGAAGGAATAGTTGGATTTTAGCCCCTGGCTGCCAAGGAGAGCACCTCTGCCCCTGGCATCTCAGCGAGTACAGCAGGCTTTAGAAAGTTCAAGTTCTCCCTTATGATGTCCTGGGAACACTGCTGTCCACATTGGTTTAAAAATGCTCCAGGCGGGGAGGGGTAACTGCCCAGTGGGTACAATGTTTCCTTCCTGGCTGATGAAATGTTTTGGGCCCATACAGAAGTGACAGTTGCACAACACCGTGAATGTGTCCACGTGAAATGCCACTGAATCGTATACTTTAAAATGGCTGAATCTATGTCACATGAATTTTACCTCCATTAAAGAAAAAAAACCCAGGCACTGATGGTGCAGGTGGATTTGCAGTAAGACACATGGGATGACCCAGTCCTGACGTTCTTCTCCGCCTCTGTTTAGACTGTCGGCAACCTGTGGGTAAGGGTGGGAACGTATGTGCAAATAGGGGAAGCTGAGGCTGATCCAGAGTCATTGAGCTGCTGGGTGGCTGTGGGCAGGGGAGATGGTCATCAGACGTGTCAGCATGGCTAGACTGGCGCCCCCAGGTATTCAATCAGACACTAATCTGGGTGTTGCTATGGAGGTATTTTGTAGATGTGATTAAAGTCCATAACCAGTTAACTAAGCAAGTGAGACTATTCTAGATAATCCAGGGAGGCCTGATTTAGTCCATCTAAAGGCCCTCAGGAGGAGAGCTGTGGCTTCCCCTATGAAGAAGAAATTCTGCCTGTGGACAGCAGCTTCCCCACCCCACCTGCCTGAGAGATCTCGTTTGCCCTTCCTAACCATCTGCCCTACAGATTGCAGACTTGTCTTTCCAGCCCCCACAATCATTTAAATCAATGCCTTGCAATAAATCTCTTAACATAGATTCTGCTGTTTCTGCTTCTCTAGTTGGACCCTGGCTGATAGAGATTCTGGTCCCAGAACAGAATCCTCAGGATGAGTTTTCTGCATTGGTGCTAGGTTTTCTGGAATTCTTCTCTTATTTCATTTAAGGGCACTCATGACTCTGTTTGCAGTGTTAAAGGGGGCCATGGTAGTCCATGGTATGATGTAGTGATAGAGATTTTTTTTTTTTAAGGTTTTATTTATTTATTTGACAGAGATGACAAGCAGGCAGAGAGGCAGGCAGAGAGAGAGGAGGAAGCAGGCTCCCTGCTGAGCAGAGAGCCTGATTTGGGGCTCGATCCCAGGACCCTGGGATCATGACCTGAGCCGAAGACAGTGGCTTAACCCACTGAGCCACCCAGGCGTCCCTGTAGTGATAGAGATTTATAGACAAAGCACACTGTCAGCCTGCCGCTCCTGCTGGCCTCTCCCATCTGTGGACTTGAGGCTTGGCTAACCAGCCCCCATCACCATGTAGGGCAATTCCTTGCACTCAATCCCTTTGTATCTTTATATATATACATATATATGTATGTAATACACATATGTATCTCCTGTATATGTAAATATATCTGTGTCCCCTGCTGGTTCTGCTTCTCTGATTATCACCACCTGCCTCACTAAAATAGCGGGTTGCTCTTCTCTCTGTCCCTCTGCTTACACATCTGTAAAGTGGGACCATATCCCCTCTTCTGCTTTATGTCACAGGACAGTGGTGAGAGACAGACTAGATGGGCCAGGGAGCCTATGTGGGCTCTGTTCCTTCCATCACAGAGCAGAAGTCCCCCTGTGGTGAGGGCACCTGGGTGACTCAGTCGGTTGAGTGACTGACTCTTGGTTTTAGCTCAGGTCATGATCTCAAGGTTGTGAGATCCAGCCCCATGTCATCGGGGCTCTGTGCTTAGCAGAGAATTCGCTTGAGATTCCCTCTCTCCCTGTCCCTCTGCCCTTCCCCCTGCTTGCTCTCTCTGTCACTCTTTCAAATAAATAATTTTTTTTCTAAGTGTCCCAACTGTGAAGTCTCAAAGCTCCACAGTCGGCCACAGCATTGGAGGTGGGAGTGGGGTGCTCTGGTTCTGCCCTTACTGTGCCTGATCAGAGAAGGCAGCTCATTCCTTCCCTGGCCCAACAGCTGAGCTGCATGAACCAATGCTCTTAGACATCCATGTGGGGTGAAAAAACTGGTCAGAACTGCCTGGCTGTACTCTGTGTTAACCCCCTTAGCCTCTCTGACTGCAGGCTTTCTGCTTTATGTAAAAGCCCCCTTTGTACTTATTTTTCATAGAATCCAGCCCTGCAGATGCAGTGAGCTTTTCTGTCTGGCCCTCAGTGTCCACAACCTTTGTGCCTGTAGTTTCTAAAAGGAGTGGGTAGTCAACCTAATACAGAAGCCAGCTTAGATAACAAGTTGGTGCATTTATGAAATAGGCACTAATATACCAGAAAGGATTTATCCACATCTGTCACTGCCTAAAATCAAAATGTCCAGGTCTGCCTCAGAGTGGATGGGCCCCCCACACATGGAGTCATTTGAGGGTTTAACTCATACCTAGAATAGGTGGATGCTTAGCAAACATGTTGACTGAACCTAGGGAGGAAGTTTTTGTTACGGTGTGATCATTGCTGATACCACAGAAAGGAAGTGCAGTGGTTCAGTGTACAGCGCCTGTGGCCCTTGGGAGAAGGCTTTTGATCCCTTGAGCCTCAGTTTTCTCACCTCTAAGGTGAGAGGTGACTGGGTTTGAGGGTTTCCAGGGGCTCTCCAGCTCGGCAGACAGCTTTCCTGCCAGCCCATGGTTTTATTGCTAAGAATCTGGAGTACCAGAGAAGAATGGTGCAAGCAGTGTGCCTGATGGGAAAAAAAGGCAAAGACATTCTCCAGGATAGACTTCATGTTAGGCCACAAAACAAGTCATGATACAGTTTAAGGTTGAAATCATACGAAGTATCTTTCTCAATCACAATGTTATGCAATTCGAAATAAGTAGTGGAAGGAAAATTCAAAAATATGTGAAAATTACACTACACATTTTTTTTTTTTTTTTTTTTTTTGACAGACCGAGATCACAAGTAGGCAGAGAGGCAGGCAGAGAGAGAGGAAGGAAAGCAGGCTCCCTGCTGAGCAGAGAGCCCGATGCGGGGCTCGATCCCAGGACCCTGGGATCATGACCTGAGCCTAAAGCAGAGGCTTTAACCTACTGAGCCACCCAGGCACCCCTACACAACACATTCTTTTTTTTTTTTTTTTTTTTTAAGATTTTATTTATTTATTTGACAGAGAGAGATCACAGTAGGAGAGAGGAAGGAAAGAGATCACAGAGAGAGGGGAAGGGAAGCAGGCCCCCTGCTGAGCAGAGAGCCCGATGCGGGACTCGATCCCAGGACCCTGAGATCATGACCTGAGCCGAAGGCAGCGGCTTAACCCACTGAGCCACCCAGGCGCCCCTACACAACACATTCTTAAACAACTAATTGGATTTTAAAAAATCACAAAGGAAATTAGAAAATGTCTCAGGACAAATGGAAACAAAAGCAAAACATGCCCAAACTGGTAGGAGGAAAGAATGAAACAGTGTGAGAGGGGAATGTAAGGCTGTAAACACTTATATTAATAAAGAAGAAGGTGGGCGCCTGGCTGGCTCAATTTGTAGAGCAGGTGACTCTTAATCTTGGGCTCATGAATTCAAGTTCCACACTGGGCTTAAGTGTTTACTTAAAAAAACTAAAGAAGAAGGATTTCAAGTCAACAACCAAATTTTACATCTTAAGGAACTAGGAAAAGAAGAGCAAACTAAACTCAAGGTAACAGTAGAGAAGAAATAATAAAGATCAGAGCAGAGAGGAATAAAATAGAGAATGGAGAAACAATAGAGAAGAGCAATGAAACCAAATGTTGGTTCTTCAAAAACAGCAACAGAAACTGACAAACCTTTAGCTTGACTGAGAAAAAAAGGGAAGATTCAAATTACTCAAATCCAAAATGAAAGTGGGGACACTTTCATCACTACTGAGACTACAGAAACAAAAAGGATTATAAGAATACTATGAACAATTTATTAGAAGAGGTCACCCAGAGCATGTGACTGCTAGTTGACCCATGAGCTGCGCCCGGGCAATCAGACTCCTTCCCTCCCCCACTGCCCCCCGTCCTTGGAATGTACATTCTGCCCACTGTTACTACACTAGGAGCTACTTCAAGGATACAACTTGAGAGAGTAATGTATTGTTAAGACCATCTGGGCAGTATATGTGATTGAATCCTGTTAAGATTTCTATATGAACTCTTTTTTTTTTTTTAAGATTTATTTATTTGACACAGAGAGAGAAAGAGAGAGAGAGGGAGAGAGATCATAAGGAGGCAGAGAGGCAGGGGGAAGCAGGCTCCCTGGTGAGCAGAGACCCCAATGTGGGGCTCAACCCCAGGACCCTGAAATCATGACCTGAGCTGAAGGCAGAGGCTTAACCCACTGAGCCATCCAGGCACCCCTCTATATGAACTCTGAAGATTCTGATGGGTAAGTGCAGAGATCTACTTGTCCTGTGGTCACTCGAGACAAGCCTTGTAGGTAAGCAGCTTTGCTTATTACAACTGCTACCTACGAATCTGAAGAGGTCTGCATCTTTCTTCAGTCTCTCCTTGCCCTCCATGTATGGGGCCAGTTTCACATTTCACCTGGAGAACTCCCATATTTGCAAATCAACACAATTGTCTTTGGGCAACCTGGGTGAAACTTACAAATTCCTAGAAACACAAAACTACCAAGACTGAATCATGAAGAAATAGTAAATCCAAATAGACCATAACAAGTGAGGAGAGTGCATGAATAATCAAAACCCTCCTGACAAAGGAAAGCACTGGACCTGGTGGCTTCACTGGTGAATTCTATCAAACATTTAAAGAAACACTAACACCTGGGTACCAACTGGTTCAGTCAGAAGACCCTGTAGCTTCTGATCTCAGGGTCATGAGTTCCAGCCCCATGTTGGGTATAGAGATTACTAAATAACTGAATAAACAAGCTTTTAAAAAATAAATAAAAGAAAAAACACCAGGGGTGCCTGGGTGGCTCAGTGGGTTAAAGCCTCTGCCTTCGGCTCAGGTCATGATCCCAGGGTCCTGGGATCGAGCCCCGCATCGGACTCTCTGCTCAGCGGGGAGCCTGCTTCCTCCTCTCTCTCTGCCTGCCTCTCTGCCCACTTGTGATCTCTGCCTGTCAAATAAATTAATAAATAAATAAATCTTAAAAAAAAAAAAGAAAAAGAAAAAACACCAATCCTTCTCAAATTCTTCCAAAAAATTGAAGAGGAGGGAGCACTTCTTAACTCATTGAGGCCAATATAGTATTAACATCAAAGCCAGATAAAGACATTGCAAGAAAACAAAACTGTGGAGCACCACCCTTTGTGAATATTGATGCAAACATCCTCAACAAAGAACAGTTGACCCTTGAACAATGCAAGGGTTAGGTAGGGGCACCGACTCCCTACACAGTCAAAAATCCACGAATAACCATTGACTCCCCAAACCTTATAGTCTACTGTTAACAGAAGCCTTACCAACAATATAAACAGTTGATGAATACATATTTTTATGTTATACTATATTCTTAAAGTAAGCTAGAGAAAAGAAAATATTAAAAAATCATCATGAGAATACATGTACAGTACTGTACTATACCCACCCCCCAAAAATCCACATCTAAGTGAGCCTGTGTGGTTCAAACCTGTATTGTTTGATGGTCAACTGTACTAATAAATTGAATCCAGCAGCATATTAAAAAGATTAATGGCTGAGTTAGTCTTATTTCTATTGTTTCCTTTAAGATAAGTTCTAAGAAATAGAATTCACTGTGTTAAAGAAACACATACATCTTGTCAAGAACTGGGAAGAATATGGGGCACCTGGGTGGCTCAGTGGGTTAAGCCTCTGCCTTCAGCTCAGGTCATGATCTCAGGGTCCTGGAATCGAGCCCCACATCGAGCTTTCTGCTCGGCCGGGAGCCCGCTTTCCCCTCTCTCTCTGCCTACTTGTGATCTCTGTCAAATAAATAAATAAAATCTTAAAAAAAAAAAAAGAACTGAGAAGTATCTGAGCTGACAACTTAACTGACCTCAGTTTCATGGATGCTAGCAGAAGACATAGCACTTCTCAGAGACACAGGAGTTTAGGACAGCAGTAGCAGCAGCCAGAGTACCAGCACTGTCTTACAATTCCCTGAGCCCCAATTCCCCCAGGACAAGACAAAAGAGGGCCAAGCAACTCCTGCATGCACAGTGGGTTGCAGTAGGAAGAGGAAGGGAAAGGGGGAGAAGAGCTTAGAGAATTGGAATCTTTTATACTGGAAAGTAAAGCATGCCTGGCCCTTGCTCTGGAGGCAGACACTATCTCTATCTACCAAGGTTGCAAAAACATCTGCACTTCACTCCAGAGGGACACTTAGCTCCATCTTCTAAGGTTATTGGCTCTGCAAACATTCTTGGAAAGACACTCCAGGCCAAAGGGCATTCATGGTTTTAGCTCATGCATCATGCAGAAATTTGAGAAAATGAGAGACCTATAGCAGTAACTTCCAACCAATATTTATTTCTCATTTCTGCATCATCTTGACTTGTGGCAATTTCCCCGTGAGTGTACTACTCTATCAGACACTGATTAATTTGACCGACAGAGAGGCTGGACCAAATCAGTTCAATTTTTCTTATAGGATTGCATCAATTTTATCACAGAACTTCAAGGAGCAGAATGAGCCAACCTGAAAATTAACCTCAGTCTTACTTTCCAGGATCCTCAACCAAACAGGATGGCCAAATCCCATGAACCATAAAGGTCTACCTTAGAAAGTCAAGTGGTCGTCGTTTCCACTTTGCCTAGGCCATTAATCCGGGTATGGCAGGATATATTAGATGCTGCCCAATCTTCACCTGGGTCCACAGGGAAGTCTAGGCAAGTCTATTATCTATACCAACTTAGCCAGTGATCTAACACTGACCTGAAATGCCCTCTAGTGCCAAGATGGAAGGAAAAACCCTGATTGCTTTGGCTAAAATCAGGGGCAAATGTTGGATCATCTTTTCTAATCAGATGATGACCATGATGGAGATATCTTCCCACAGAGGACACATAAATAATGAGTAAGTCACTGGTTCACAAAGCTCCCCTGAGTAACTAAGGCTACCTCATTTTAGCGAGATCACCATTGTCTGTGGGTGACCTGATCTACTGGTGGTATTGGTTAACCAGTGTAATGGAACAAAGTCCCAAGTGTAAGAGCTAACACTATACAATTCCTAAAAAGAAAACACAGAGAGAACTCTTCATGACATTGGACTTGGCAGTAATTCCATGGATTCCGGCCCATGACCAGCATGAAAATGCAAGACACTATTCTGGAGGAAGTTGGCAGGTTACTGCTTGGCTTCCATACAAGAATAGTCATCAGGGCACATGTGGTGCCCCTAGAAAGTGCTCTTTGCAAATGCTGGGGTCCCTCAAGTAGGACCTATATCAGGGCACAAGTTCATAACATTTCTGGTGTGGCCTCCTGACCAGCTGGTAGGCCTTTGGTTTCCTAGTTAGTTTGCATAATTGAATCTGATGCTTGTTTTTAGAAGGACTGCCGGAGGGTAGTCAGGCCAATCTATCCTGTTTGCCCCTGCCACCAGCTGGGTGACATTTGTCTTCACAGAATGGCTGAATGAATTCCATGGGGATAGGGGTTGGGAAGACATCTGGCAGTCTTGTGGTTGTTTTCCTGGGAGATGCAGGATCCAAGGACATCCCTGAGTTGTGTTTGCAACAGTCTTCTGGTAAGGTTAATGGGAATGGTGATCAAGCTGTGGTTAAAGCCATCTGGTTAGGAAGAAAGCAAATGCCTGCAATCAGTTCTATTTAACATGCTTACAAAAGTCTGGGTGGGCCACACTGGAGCATTTTTTCATAATGAAGGCTCCAGAAGCAATTATGAAAGACAAAGATCTTTAATGATTAGTGCTCCTCCCTGCCTAGTTCCTAGAACCTGAGCTTTTCCCTATCTAGCTGTCAAAGTTGCTCTTCTTCCTCCAAAGTCATTGTGAATTCCAAAAGCTGAAACATCCCCTCCGCTCCCCCACAACCCCCAGCCCTTGTTACCCCTTTCTTAAACCCCTAGCCTTTGTTTGGAAGGGCCAGGGGCAAGAGGAACAAGGGCATTTTGACAAAATGCACGAATTCCCAACCTCCTCCTACTCGGGCCACCATATGGGGTCTCAGCAAGCAATGTACTCACTCAAGTGCTCATTGTTCTTATGACCTACCCCCATGTCACTCCAACAAGAGAATCCAAGTGCGTGAACCAAATTCAAATTTGAAGTCCTAGGTCTCCTTTTAGCTGGGCTGTCACTTTATTTATTTATTTATTTATTTATTAAGATTTATTTATTTATTTAAGGGAGAGAATGAGTGAGAACATGTGAGCAGAGGAAGGAGCAGAGGGAGAGGAGGAGACAGAGAGACAGAGAGAGAGAGAGAGAGAGAAAATCTTAAGTAGCCTATGCCCAGCGGGGGGCCCAAATCTCACAACCTTGAGATCATGATTGAGCCATATCAAGAGTTGAACGCTTAATGGACTGAGCCACCCAGGTGCCCCCGGGCTGTCACTTTAGAACATGTGGCAACCAGGCTGGCCTGGAGTTACTCTTAGGACAAAGAAAGAAGCAACATGCCCAGGTATCATCAAGTCTGAAGCCCCAATTCCAAACTGCTGTATGAGAGTGTGGACCAGGAAGGGGTGAAGAAGGTAGGCTCAGAGACCTTTTCTTAAGTTGATTCTGGAGGAGACTTTCCTGTGTTGGTCCCATTTCTCATTATCAGCTACCTTCGTCAGCACTGCAAAACGAATTGGAGGTTAGAACCCAAATACTGGTCGGTACTTCTGTGACTTTCTATGGGAATTTGTCTCGTTGTCTCGTGGGAGTCTCTCTAAGAGGACCAAAGCTCTTTTCAGCAGCCTGAACCCACTGCAAAAAAAAACTCTGGACCTCTTACATTTGTCTCCTAGTGGAGTTAAGGCTGGCATAAGAGAAGGCAAGAAATGTTGAGCCGGCAGAGGGCCAACTGTGCAATTCCTCCTTGGCAAGTACTACACGCTCCAATCCCTCATTGCTCAAGGAAACTGGCCAAGGTTCCAGTGATCCACCTGCTTTCCTCCCACAGCTGTTTTGAATCTCCTGCCCTTCAGGCTCCATGTAGGTCTACATCTCTGTAACTATTTGTTTAAAAGTGGTCACAACCAACTGCCCACCCAGGACCAGACTTACTACTAGTTGTTACAATGGGGCAGACATGAAACTGACCACCAGATGGTACAGGATGCCTACTGCCCCTAGGAAGTTAGCAAAAACTATTGCACCATCCAGCTAACTGTCCTGGGACCTACTTCCAGGGACTAAGTCTTCAGCCCCCTCCCCAATTCTTTTTCACTAACAGGCAATAGAGTGAAGGACTATTTATCATTTGATTGCCATGCAAGTTGGGGAATAAGGTTTGCGGCTGCCTCTCATGGACTTCCCATTAACTGGCTTGTGAGGCCCTCATTCATCTTCCAGAAAACGATGTCTTTGTGAGCATCCCCTTGGTGCTAGGACCGTCAAGATCCATGCAGGGCCTTATTTTCAAGTTGGCCTGTCACAATTTCATGGGTGCTAGTCGAAGACAACATTCCTGGATCAGACAGAGCAAAGGACAGTTTATTACAGCAGGAGCAGTGGTCAGAGTTCCTCATTTTCTTGCAGATTCTCCAAGTCCCAGTTCCCAAGAGAGCAAGGGACGCAATGGGCTGTGTTGTAGGAGAGGAACCCTGCGTTGAAAGAACCCAAATCTTTTATTTTTTTTAATTTTTAAAAAATATTTATTTATTTGACAGAGGGAGAGGGATTACAAGTAGGCAGAGAGGCAGGCAGAGAGAGAGAGAGAGAGAGGGAAGCAGGCTTCCCACTGAGCAGAGAGCCCGATGCGGAACTCGATCCCAGGACCCTGGGATCATGACCCGAGCCGAAGGCAGGGGCTTTAACCCACTGAGCAACCCAGGCGCCCCCCCAAATCTTTTATAATGGGCAATATATCTGCCTGTCTGTGGCTCTGAAGGGAGACACTCCACGTCTTCCCAGACTACTTGCTTTACAAACATTCCTAAGAAGTTGGTTCAAAATAGTGCCTCTGCTCATGAGATATGCAGAAATATAGCCCCTAGTTGGTGGGGGTTCATCCTCCCACTCATCCTTATAAGAGAGAGTGTCTGCTGAATTCTGCATAACATCATAGGTTCAAATGCAACCTTCCCCGAATGGTGACCTCTGATTCTGAAAAGTACAAGAAAGCCAGTAAAACAGGCATCGTTAAAGATCTGCCCTTGACCAGTCATTGACATACCTTATCAAGCATCTACTAGGTGTCAAGGGCCAGGGGCTACAGTAGTGGAGACAGGTAGACAGAACCACGTGGCTGAGGGGTGCAGAAAAAGGTACTCCTTTAAAAGGGGTGACACTGACCAGAGCTTGAGGAAAGAAAGGGCTTTGGCAGGTGAGAGGTATAGAACGTCTGTTGTGAGCTGTGGACATCAAACCCTTATAAATCAAGGGACTCCGAATAGCTTGGGGAGACTGACTCAACAGATCCCCTGGGGCTGGGGGAAACCCAGGGGCTGGGGGCAGATCCTCAGGAAGCAGTGGTCCGGATGCATGTCAGGGCAGGCAGCCAGAGAGAGACACAGAGGAGGGAGATATGAGGGGGCGGGGGATGGGGAGGATGGAGATGTCACTGGAGAGACCACTACTCTGGGCCCATGGGAGTCTTAGCCTCCATTTCCTGGCACTGAGGTTTTCCCATGAATACTTAAGTCCATGCTGGTCCCATCCCTTGGCCCCTGGGACCTGTATCTTCCTGGTTTTCTCAATTCTGTTCTGATGCTGAAGGGTAGGGCAAATCCATGATGTGCGCTCTAGTGTAGCTTGAGGCAAGTCAGCAGGGAGTGCAGGATCTGTGCTCTTCCAGAATATTGGGGCCACATGCCAGGCTTTCTACCTGGGAAGGAGAACCCCAGAGGCCTGTGGCAGCCTATCTCTAGCTCCAGAACTCAGAGTCCACTTCCTGGCTCTTTTGGCATGGGCTGGACCTACAGGGCCACCAAGTTTACTTCTGACTGTAGTCTGGGCTGAGGGTTGGGAAAGCAGCAATGGTGGGCTGGGGTTTAGCTCTGTCTGTAGCTCACTGAGCGATGACTTTGGGCCAGTTGCCCCCCTCTCTGTGCTGCACTCTCCACCTTGGACTAGATCAATGGTTACCCCAGTGTCAGCATATTTCACAGAATAACAGTATTACAAAAGAACAGCTATGGCTAAGGGATTTGGGGAAACCCTAAACGAAGGGGGTCCCCTTGCTGTAGGATAACATAGAGCCTTTCTGCACATCTTAAATCCCCCAGAGGGGACTGTAGCATGCAGTGTTTGCCCAACTGACCTGACCAGGGCACCCCATGATACAGAGCTTCTCACTGTTCTGAGGGTATTCTGAAGGGCATGCCTCGGGATGTGCTAGACAAGATGTCTCTGGGGGTGTTTCCCAGCTCTGTTCTGAGATTTCAAAAAATTTTGAGATTTAAAAAACGTAGCCACCAGACGTCCAGTGGTCCTTGCCTCCTGATGTATCCTGTGTAGAATCCCCAGTGTATTTTAGATGCAGTCTAAACATCTAAATAGAGTATTGTAGAAATGATAGGATGGCACTTCTGAGACTAGCTTATTGAAAGGCTGTGGCTTCTACTGGGTGCTTGTTTTCTCCCTCTTTCTGCATCTGTCCGGCTGCACCCAGCTCTCCCTTCTGCCCTGGCCCATTGGCTCCCAGTGGGACCCCTCCCAGAAATCCTCCACCTCTGCTATCCTCACCCGGCATGTGCTGGGCAGCCGACTCCGCCCAGTACTCCAGACCTCACCCACATTTGGCCCTCCTATTTCAACATGTCCTGCATCGCCCTTTTGCCTCCCGTAATTATATTCAATATATAATTCGGGGCCGCTGAGAGGCCCCAAACCAAACTTTCCCATGCTTGTCCCAACGACAGTATGCCCATTCGGAATGGGGGCCTCTTCCCCTAGGAGGGGCAGAAGGCTTCCGCTAAAGTGCAGAGAGGGGCAAGCATTGTTGGTTAGGCACGTAGCTAGAACACCTGCTAGGCTGCCTGGCACACTCTAGCAGGGCGCCCCCGCCTCAGTGGGCCAACACCCGGATTGAAGGCATGTCTGTAGGGCTGCTTGCCAGCTTGGAGAGGGGTCTAAGATCTCAGTCGCAACTCCAAAAATATCCCTACAGTGTGGGGCTTGGGGAGGAGCAGAGCAGCAGTCAGTCAATGAGAACAGAGGCCAGAGACTGGGACCCTACCCAAGAAGCCAGCTCTGGCTCTGTCAGCTCCCTGCGGGACCTGGGGCACGTCTGAGGCTGCCGGATAAGGCAGGATTTCCAAACACTTCCTTTTTCAGAAGTAGAATTCTTATCAAATGTAACACTAGACGAGCCCAATAATGAGCAACTAAGGGGAGCTGCTGGTTGGGGGTGGAGGCACAGGGAGGACTGGAGTTCTGGCAGCAGGATTCCCCACTCTATTGCCTCCTGTGGGCCCCCACTGCACCCTCACTCGATTCTGCACCCCCCTCCGGACCTCCTCCTGCCCAAGGCTGTGTGCCCTCCATGCCCTCTTCAAGCCATCCAGCTCATTTCTGTGGCCCTTCCAACTCCAGTACTGCCTACCTCAGCCCTGTGCAAGCATGAGGGAGGCCGAACTGAAAAGCAGTAAACAGGATTCTAGTCCCAGCTAAAACCTGGTCTGGCAGGTCAAGGACCTAGAGTGGCACATGCTTAAGCTGAGAATTTGGGAGGGAAACGAGAATTCACAAAGGTGGGCCGGAGTGCTGCCATGATTTTGCAGTGAGAATGTTTATTGAGAATGGCTCATTACAAACAAAAAATATATATATATATGTAGAAAATCTCTGCAATGCAAAAGATCCCTTTTGTCCCTGTGTGGCTGGAGTGAACAAAACCAACTGTCCAGTGTGGTTTCGCTGGGCCCCCAGCATGTGGACTGGGGTCACAGGAGCCACATGCTATGGGCACTGGTTCCTGAAATCTGGATTCTCCAGCCTTGTTTCCATAACGTGTGCGAGAACGCCTTCGCGTCCCACCCATGATCCTCCCGGGCAGATGGCACCATCTGAGGCACAGGTAGCTTTCTTGTTAATCTTCCAGACAGGTGACCTCTAACTTGTGGCCTGCCCAGGGACTGAGCATTTTCCACATGTCTCGCGTGAAGGACTGAGGCGCTGTGACTGCTCTCTGGGCTGGCTGCTCCCGGCGAAGCCCCACCCATCATCTGAAGCTTCACTTCCTCATTGCTTTTTCCTTGATGCGTCTGTTCTCACAATTTTAGCCAGATCCTTCCTGAATGAGGCCCAAACCCCACGGCTGCCACACATGGTCTTCCTGGGCATGCAACCAGAGCTCCCTGGGATCCCGGGCCACCAACATGAAGGCAAGAGAGAGAAGGCCAGTCTGAAGACACTGCTCGGCTCTGAAACCAGGGGGGCTAACCTGTTGGCTAAGCAGCTAACAGCACCACCCTTGGGGCCAAAGGCTGAATCTGGTGTTGAGGAGCAATACAGCTGAGTGGTCCGACAGCCCTTGTGAGCAGAGCCCACCGCCGTACCTCAGAGAAGCCATGGTGGGGAGGCATCAGCCAGCTTGGGGGAACAGATGATGAACAGGGTTTGCAGGCCAGAGGCATAGCACCTGCCATGACATCATGCCTTGGGCAACAGAGGACCAAGACACAGGGGGGCAGCCCTGCTCCTTTACCAGGAACAGCTCATGAGGGGTGGGTATTCTTGGCCCCTTTGGGAATGAGCCAGTTCCCTTAGTTTTCTGGTGCAGACCTGGATTCGAGACCCAACCCCACCATAGTCCTGGGCAAACTCTCCCCAGACTGATGGCTAGATTTTGTCTGTAAGCTGGGGGGCTCTGGCACTCAGCCCGCCAGCCGTTGAGTCCTTTTCTCTTTGAAAGACAACTTGGGCTGGCTGATCTGCTCTGTGCAGAGAGGTGTCAGCGGTTCCAAAGTACCTGCAATCTTGCTATTATTGTCTTACTTGAGAGGGACTCTCACTCCCCACAAGTGAAAAACTTAAATCTCAAAAAAACCAAACCACCCCCTACCCCTACAAGAAAGAAAAAAAAAAAAAGAAAGAAAGAAAAAGAAGGAAACAGCTCTAGTCTATGTTTCGTGCTGTGCTATGTGACCCTGGGCAGGTACCACCCCTCTCTGTGAGGACAGAAGAGACCCAACATTCGGTGCAAAAGGTCCCAGCATGAATATCAGGATGGGTAGGAGGCCACAGACTGTCTCCCACCATTGCCTCAGGAGTACAGGCCCCAGCATACCCCAGCACCCAGGCCTATGAGGCTTGGGGCTCCCCACACCCAGAGAATGGGCACTGTCAGGCTTAGGCTAGTGTCAGGAGGGCTCACAGGTTGGGGAGAGTCCTTTGGGACCCAGGCAGCTGCACCTGGCCCTCTGGGTCAGGCGTTCTTGGAGTATGCTCTGCACTGACAGCTAGCAAGAACCAGGGCCCCGTCTACGACCCAGATGGCCCTCCAATCTACAGTGCTGTAGTACCTGGAGGCTGAGGGGTGAGGGGTGAGGGGTCCTTTCAGCCTGAGGCCCAGCCCTCTCCAGAGCCCAGAAGCCCAGAGGCCTCGCCACCAGCCACAGGAATGCGGGTCCACTGGGAGGCGGGAGGGAGTGGCGGCATCCACCAAAGGGCACAAGGAGGTCCATAGTACTTCTGGTGGATAGGCGGGTTGGCTACATGGTCTCCAAATACATGGACACCATCCTGACAAGTGGCATCTTCTGGACTCAAGCCCCAGGTCTGTGGCGAGACGAACTCAGGTTCTCCCCTGCCCTGGGTCTGGTTTGCAGGCAAGAAGAGCACCCACAGGGCTGGAAGTCCCCTGGGCACTGTTCAAGTCAGGTTTGGGATCCTGGGGGAAGCTCTACTCAGATGCTCTGGAGATGCCTCCAGCAACCAGCAGGTGCACAAGGTAAGTGGCACGACGCCAGGCACGATGCTGGCAGACAAAGCATGCAAGCCTCGGGCTCCAAGAACTCTCTGGGGCTTTGTCACATGGGCCGAGGCTGCAGCTCCGCATCCAATCCCCAGCAGCTTGGGGCCTGGGCCAAGGCCTCCTGAGTTGGCCCGGCTAGGGCGGGGCAGGGTGTGAGGGCCTGGTCACACCAGCCTCCTGCTGTCAGCTGTCCAAGTAGACAAAGAGGATATCCTCATCTGTGCCATAACTGGTTCTGGCTTCCTCGAAGTTACTGATGCTGGTGCTGCACATTCCTGCTGGGGACAGGAAGGGCAGAGTGGGGTCAGAGGGTTGCGGATGGGGGAGGTTATACCTGCCTCAGTGACACCCAGGGGAGCTGAGGGAGGTCTGACTGTGTCCCACCTGCTTGGCCACCCTTTGCCACTCATTTTCCACCCATAGGAAGCCTTCCTTGCCTATTTTAGCCTTCATGAACTCATTCTCTGACCCTCCCTCAGTTTAGCAGATGAAGGAGGTGAGACCCAGAGGGGAACAAACAGCTTGAAGACACATGGGCTAAGTCTGCTGGAGTCAGGGCAGTGGGAGCCCTTGCTGCCCCTGGAGCTGGAGCTGGGACTGGGCAGACTTCCCTTTCTGATGAGTGTGCTTGCTGGCTGTCCTGGGAAGGTTGGAAGGAGGGAGATGGGGGGCGGGGGGAGGAAACCGCAGAGTAAGACTGAGGTGGGCCCTGGGCAGTGGTGCAGGGCTGGTGGTGTGGGAAGGACAGATGGCCTGAGCTGGTGTGGCAATGACCGGGGCATGGAGGCCGGCCCGGCCTCAGGTCTATGGTTGGTCTGTGCATGGCCAGAGGAGCAGCAGATTATAGAAGCCCAGGAGGAGCAGAGGCTTTGCAGGGAAGGCAGCGAGGGAGTGCGGAGGAGTCACAGGACGGGATGGTGAATGCAGCCTGCCACCCGCTTCCCCGCTGTCCCTACCCACCCAGCACTCACGGTCGGCATAGGCTGGATTGTTGTAGAAGATGCAGCCGGTGGCCCGGTTGTAGCCACGCAGCACGATGAAGTGGCCCTGGTAGTCGGGGCTCCGGCAGCAGCAGCGGTGGCCACTGGGGGCGAAGCAGCAGTACTTGACCGGACTGGAGCAGAGGTCGCAGTGTAGTACCCCAGAGTTCACCAGCACAATGGCCACGTGGCCCTGTGCCAAGTGCTCCTGGATGTCCTGCACACTCACTGTGCTGTGGGCAGGAGAAGGGTCAGCCAGGGTTGCTGGGCCCCATTCCCCACCTCTCAAGTGGACCCCTGCTTGGATCACAGAGCTTGGGGGCACGGCTCATCTTCCCCACTTCCTGAGCTCCTTGCAGGGAGGGAGACATCCTACTTTGTCCCTGTGGCCTGGGCTCAGCCCAGGATTAAGCATGGCACTAGTGCCGGGGTGTGGGGGCGGCGGGTAGGAGGACTCTGAGTGTGCCCAAGGACAAGCCGGCCCGGTCAGGTCCTTCCAAGGGTGGCAGGAAGAGGCCACTGAAGCAGCACATGGGACCTCACCTCCCAGCCTGGCTGGTGAATTCTTTTTTTTCCTGCTGAGCACCTTCCTTGGACAGTTACCCTAAATCACATGCGGTTTGCATTGGAAGTTGTGGGTCCAATTTAATCCCCCAAATCTGAGCCAAGTGTGGCTTTGTCAGTTTCAAAACCACGTTTCTTTGAAAGGACTGGTTTTCTTTTCTTTCTTTTTTTTTTTTTTCTTGAAGTCTCCTAAGGCAAAAGGAATTGTCCAGGAATGGGGCAGGTCAGCTTCTGGGGGATCCCCAATTTGGCAGAGCTGGCTGCTCCCTGTGGCAGACTCATAGGCACTGCCCTATTCAATGCCCCACAGAAGGCAGTACCCTAAAAATCCTTCAAACTAAGAATCCAGAACGAGCAAGGGGCTGTCAGTGGGGAGGGTCCCCTAGGCTAGGGGCCTCTGTCCTCCATAGACTCCGCAGGAGTGGCAGCATGAGCACGACGTGGCTTGGCCCAACTCCAGCCCACAGCCGAGTCATGTGGCAGTTTGGTTCGGTTGCCTCAGCCCGGGGAAACATGCCATTTTTCCATTTGGCCTTTGAAATGAAATACCTGGCTGAGTTCCCAACGGTATGTAGCAGCACAGGATTTCAACTACAGGGAAAAAGCAGGGGCCTGGGCCAGAAGGAAAAGCACTGTGCTCCATGGAATTAACTGGGTGCGGAGTGTCCGGTTTGGATCACAGCATGGCCGAGCGGCCGGCGGTGATGTTGGGCAGCTCAAACTATTCTTCCCATCCTCAGTTTCTTCACTGGATGAACAGGGACAGCACCAGCTTCCCACTCAACTAGCCAGCAAGTGGCATGTGCCACTAAATGAACATTTGGTGGCTTCCCTCCCAGCATGTGCTCATGCAGTGGATAGATGCGTGGAGACTTCTGTTTTCCAAACTACCTATTGTGTGGTAACATTATGTTAACAATGAAAACAGAAGTCATTCAAGAACAGGGAGACCTGAGAAGAGTGGTCTAGGGTAGCCCAGTAGGGATCTAAGCTGATGTGCCTGAGCCTAGAGAAGAAAGTCATCAGCATCTGGGAAAGTTACTCCCAGGTTCTGCCCAAATTCTGCTCTTACGTATAGGTAAGAGTGGAGACCCACATAAGGTCACGGCAGTCTGTGGGGAGATCTGAGGGCCAGGCCTCCCTAGAGAGCCTTCACAAAGGGCTGTCCTCTGTCACTCTCCATCACTTTGCCTGCATGTTCCTTACACTGTCCCCATTTCATTAAGGGTTCCTGTGTTCTGTCTCAAGCTACCATTCTGCAAGCAGCCTGAGGGCTGGCTAGAGTCTGTCTGGTTCACATGTCCCTCCAGGCCATGCTTGTGATCCATCCGAGGCTACAGTTTTGTATACTGTGTAGGTCATGTATTCCCACTTGTCCCCATTTTATGGATGGAAATAGTTAAGTCTCTGGAGGGCAAGTCCATGCCCTTGGCCACCTGGGTAGGATACCCCAGTTCTGCCTGACAGTAAGTACGTGGATGAAGCAAGCACACAAGGAAGAATGAGGGGAGGCTCACCATTTTTCCACAAGCACCTTGCAGGCCTTGGCTTGTGCAAATAGCTGATTCACCCGGGTCTCCTCTGAGTCAAAGTGCTTCCTGTAGAAGGACTAAAGAGAGTAGGGCCGGTTGGAGGGGCCACCTGTCCTGGCTGCCCTCACCCCCATTTAGATGAAGTACAGGGCACGTGATGGAGTAAAAGATGGTGAATGAGGGGAGGAGCCCAGCCTGCTAGGGGCACGTGATGGCACGTGAGGCATGCCTGAGCAGAATGCGGTGTGTGTCTTGAACCGGCAGGGTGGCTGGCCAAGCACACAGGACCACACAGAGGCCTAAGGATGACACTCAGGAGATGGGCAGGCAGCCAAGCTCAGGTCAGCTCTTCCACTCCCCCAGCAAGGCTGGTCATCCTGGGTTGTGTTTCCTGTGGACACCAGCAGGAGTCTGTGGTAAATGAGCAAAGGGGGGTGGCTGAGTCCACCCAGATGCTCCTCCATAGTTCGGCTTAGCAAGGTGAGGTCCAGGGAACATACTTGGTTTGGTGTAGGGGACTACAGGGGGCTAGAGCCCCAGTCTGTGGGGGAGGCAGGAGAGACCCTGCTCTTGGGCTCTTTTCTCTGCCTTGCAGCTACAGTGATCAAGCCAGCTCCATTAGCCTTCCTCCCCTGGCCTGGAAGATTCAAAGGAAAGTGAGGTTGACTGGCCCTGGCCACCATGTGAGAACCCTCTTGCCAACGAGGCCAGCAGAGACCCTGCTCTGCCAAGTTTTGGAACCTGGGCCAACATGTGGCTCTACAGCAGGCAAGACTGGCTCTAACTACATCGGTTGGCAGGGGTTGGGGCGGGGGGGGGGGGTGGGGGAGTGGGTTGTGTACTGGTATCATGGTGAGGCTATCATTTTCTTTTTCAAAAAGAAAAAAAACAGGGAAGATGGCATGTCAGTTTTCAGTTTTTCTTCCGGAATACCAATTAGACAGCTTGAAGCCATCTGTCCCTATGACAAGAAAGAACATGGGCAAGTGGTGGCAGGGTAAGGTCAGAGTGACATTCTCCGAGGCCCTGGGCGCTGAATGACAGGAGGGAAGGATGCAGAAAGGCAGCCTGAGATGCTTATCTACACCACCCAGTGCTCTCAAAGGCAGGCTGCAGGAATCTCACTGCTCAGATGCTTTGAGCTGGCCGGACCCCAAGGTCACCTAGACTGGCTAGATCAAAAGTCCTGCCCATAGCGTGTCTGCTGCTCTTCCCTGGTCTCTGAGCACTTGTGTGTCCACTCAGGTGTCCGGGCCTTGACCATACCCCACTTTTATTTATTTATTTATTTGATAGACAGAGATCACAAGTAGGCAGAAAGACAGGCAGAGAGAGGAAGGGAAGCAGGCTCCCCGCTGAGCAGAGAGCCCGATGTGGGGCTCGATCCCAGGACCCTGGGATCATGACCTGAGCCGAAGGCAGAGACTTTAGCCCACTGAGCCACCCAGCCCCGACCATACCCTCTTTTGATTACTGGACCTGGGTGAAGGCCTGGTGACTGGCTGCCTACCTGGTTCTTGTAGCCCTTGTCGACGCCCAGGGTCTGAGTGCAGAAGCGGTGCCGCACGCCAAAGTGGCGCATCAGATAGGCCAGGTCAATGGTCCAGATGCTCCTGGTGAGTCGTAGCTCCCGCAGGGCACTCTCAAACTCACCATCGTCCAGTGGGCCCAGGTACCTGTGGGTGGACGGGCTGCTGAGGTTGGCTTGCTTACACAGGGAAGCTGGTTGGAGTCACCCTCCTCCAAGGGGCCAGATAGCCACTATCAAGAACTCCCACTCCCCAGAAAATTCCATCCTTCATCAGGAAATCCTGTATCATCTACTTCTTGGGCATGACCTGACGCTGCCTGGGGTACCATGTTGGCCCTGGAGTCAAGGATTCTGCTTCTTGAATCTCCTGAAGGTCGTGTAACTTTGGGTAAGTTGCCAACCTCTCTGGTCTCACTAGCTTCATTTCTAGGATGAGATGCTTGGACCACATCAGTGGTTTCCTAAGAATTAGGCACGGAACCCTTTTGCTGAACACTATCTGGCCTGGATTTCTAGGATATAAGACAAGTAAGGGACAGGTTACTCTGGGGTTCCTGGCAGTTGCCTGAAGTCTCCTACAAGGAGATGGCTACGGCACTCTATGCTCTGATGATCAAGGTTCCTGTGATATTCACACAGCCTTAGTTCAATAGTAGGCTCCCTAGTGACACAGTATTGCGGGAGCCTGAGGTTGGACAGTCCCATGTCCCAGTGATGGGGTCACTCTGTGGACCAGGCCCAGGCACCTAGAACTTCTCTGGCTATCCCCAGAGCCACCATCTGGAAGGCCTTGTTCACCTTTTGCCTGCTCTTGTAGATGCAACCAAGTCTGGATGGAAGCTGGGCCTCCTGTAAGGCCCAACCAAGAAAAGCCATATGGATGATGAATCCCACCCAGGTCTCTCCCTGTTTCTCCTTCCAGCCAGAGCAGATGGTATGGATGGGGAGGACCTAGGCCTGCCCACTCACCGCAGCACCATCTTGGAGCAGGCCAGGCCGCAGTCCCAGTGGTAGAGCTGCTGGATGATGGGCACGGGCAGCTGCACAAAGTCTCCTATGAGGAAACACAGGGAGGTCACAGACCCTTGACATTGTGCCTATCAATGCCACCCCCCACTGAGGCCACTGTCACTGGCTCCTGCCTCAGATCCTATAGGGGCTGTTCAGGGGCCAGCAAACAGCCTTTCAGGTGCCCCAACCCATTCTCCTTACAATGGCAGTAATCTCTCCCAAACACAGTCAGAGTAGGTCAGCCCCACACAAAATCCTCCAGTGGGTTCGTTCATATATCTCTTAGGACCGTGCCTTCATGGTTGCTGCCCCAGCACCCTCTGCCTTCTTACCTCCCCTCGTCCTCACTGGGCCAACCTCTAGGCAGAACCTTTTCACCTGCTATGATCCCTTATCCCCCAGGGACCTTGCACACCTCGTCCCTCTGCCTGAACTCTCCCAGGTGCCTGACCTAACTCCTGCCTTTGGCTGTCACTTCTCCATCATGCCTAGCCCCCCCACTACATGCACTCCCAGCCCTACAGGCCTCTCTCTGAGAACACTCTTTTTGGTGGAACCTCCAAGGAGGCTGGCACAGGGCAGACCCGTGGAGATGCTTAGCAGATATTCATGTCTGAATTCACGAGGTCCCTGGAGATTTGCCCAACTCCAAAGCCCCCCAGGGCCACCAAAGTGTGAAGTCCACAGTTAAAGGAAGGGAGAGTGTCATGTAATCTGTGTATGTGCGATGTTAACCTAGGTGACCTCTTGGTCTGTTCTTTTTTTTTTTTTGAGATTTTATTTATTTGACAGAGAGAGATCACAAGCAGGCAGTGAGGCAGGCAGAAAGAGAGGAGGAAGCAGGCTCCCTGCTGAGCAGAGAGCCCAATGCGGGGCTCGATCCCAGGACCCTGAGATCATGACCTGAGCCAAAGGCAGCGGCTTAACCCACTGAGCCACCCAGGCGCCCCTCTCTTGGTCTGTTCTTGCCAAACAGTGTGGAGGAACAGAAGGAGCCTGACTTCGGTGCTTTAGCCCCAGCTCTGTCATAGCCTGGCTGTGGGCTGAGCAACTGACCTCACACTAGACTGAGTCTGGCTATCTCTGGAGTGGGGGACTTTGGTCTGATTCAGTCATTCAATCAACAAATATTTCCCAAGAGCCTAGCACCTGGCATGTGAACTGAAGATGTGGTGGTGAGTGACAAGAACTGATTCCTGTCCTGGTGGTCAGGAAAAACAAGCAAGGGTAAAAGAAAAACAGAGGGCTAGGCTGGGAAAATGGGGGGTGGGGGAGGTGTGCCTTAGAGAGTGAGAGTCAGGGAACATAAGACAGAGGGGAACAGCATACGATGAAGTGCTAAAGCAGGGGCCAGCTGGAACGTGGCCTACTAGAACCTCCTACTCTGGAATCCCACGAATCTGGACAGTTTCGAGTCTGAAAAAATGGGAGAGACTCCCTTCAGCAATCACCACTCACTGCTCATCATGACACTCACCCAGCATGTGAAAACCCAGCCCACATTGTTTCTGCATCTCGGGGGTGGGTGGGGGGTGGGAGGGGGTCTCTGGGGTCTCTCTCGAATCCACAGCTTTTGCTGTGCAGAGCTGCCCCAGAAGCCAACTTGCCATGCCAGGCCTGGTTTCCACTGCAGGCAGCAACCAGAAGGGCCCTGATGTCTGTCTTGGCCTTTCAACCTGCTGGCCTTGTCTGGGCAGGGCCTTGCCTGGAATGGAGTCCCAAGCTCCTACTCTCCTTTGTCTAAACCCTCCCCAGCCTTCAAGGCCTGGCTCAGATGCTACCACTTCCAGTGCCTGCTTTGCTCCCAGGCTGGCCACGCCCTTTCCCTCATCTGTGCTCTGCTAGGCTGGAGTGCATTCTCCGGTTCACAGGTAAGGTCCTTGCTTGGAGCTTGTTTGTATCTTGTGGAACTGTCATACATTCCCAGCACGCAGGGACCTATAGCTGTTTCTTCACTGCCTTGTGCTGGCCTTCCTCCCTCCACTCCCCACCTCCAAGGGCATGCAACAGGGCCTGCAGATGGCAGGATGGCATGGGTGAGCACCGGCCATCTGCTAGCTGAGTCACTTGAGGAGAGGCACTTGGCCTCTCTGTGCCTGCTTCTTCCTCTATGAAATGGACCACCATAGATGGCAGCCTGCAGAGTGTTATGGGCACCCGGGGCAAGAGTGCATTGCATGTGTTGACGTGAACCCTGCCCTCCATCTAGAGGGCCCTGGTGCCCTGAGCCCAACTGGGCTGAGGCTTTGTTCTCGCCTTTCCCTGACCCCAGATGCCTCTAAAAGGAACCCAGGCCATCACTCAAGGCCTTCCCACAGTTGCCTCTTCCCAGGGTTGTGGATTCAGTTCGGAGGGCTCTGTCCAGCCTGACTTCTGCCTATCCTCTGTTCCAAATTCCACCCCCAGCTCCTCTCCCATCTGTACCCAGTAGCCAGAGAAATCCCAGTCCCAGTTTCCCACTGCTTTTAGAATAAAGTTGTCACTCCACACCATGATTTGCTGGGCCCTGCCCAACCCAGGCCCCACCAGCATCACCTTGGCCCTTACACTTCACTCACTCAGTTCCAGTTACTGTGGGAAAACCATCAGCCTTCATTCTACCCCTCTGTACGTACAGCTGCCTCCGTCTGGAATTTTCTTCCCCTGCAGCTCTTGAGGCTGCCCCTTTTTGTCATTGGTCCCAGCTCAAATGTTTCTCCTCTGAGAGGCTTTTTTCTGACTATGTCTTTGGGGGGGAAGAAGGTCCCTCTTCCCAGCATCCTGGTTGTTACCTTTACAATACTTGGCAAAATGAATGAGAAAAATAAAACAGAGCTACTCTGTCTCCCCACAAGATTCTAAGCTTCCTGAGGACCGGGAATTTGCTAATCTTGTTCACTGTTACTGCCAATGCATAGTATCTGAAGCTTAGCAGTATCTCAACAAACATTTCTTTGAAGAAACGAGCCTATTTTTTTTTTAAGAAACAAAATTATGGGGCACCTGGGTGGCTCAGTGGGTTAAGCCGCTGCCTTCGGCTCCGGTCATGATCTCAGGGTCCTGGGGTCGAGTCCCGCATCGGGCTCTCTGCTCAGCAGGGAGCCTGCTTCCCCTCTCTCTCTCTGTCTGCCTCTCCATCTACTTGTGATTTCTCTCTATCAAATAAATAAATAAAATCTTTTAAAAAATAAAACAAATCAAACAAACAAAAAAACAAAACAAAATTATTACACCCTCAATGTGTGCTATGGTTTGGGGACACTAAAGATGACTAAGTCCCAGGTCTTGTCCTCCAGATTCATATGCTAAAATAAATCCCCCCAATGGGCTTAGTGGAGAGAGAGCTCTATGCAAGGTACTATTTATTCTCTCATGATGAAATGCCTCCCTTTTGAAGAATCCTTCTCTGTGGCCAAAAACTGTCTTTTTGTTTCTCTCTACACGGGTTGTTTACTCCCCAGCCTTTGCTCTTGCAAGATCCCTTAGTCTGGAATGTTGTCTCCCATTTCCCAACAGCCAAATGCTCTGGTCTCTTTCTGTCTGAGCCCTTCAATATGAGTATTTCAGGGGATCATGTCTGCCTTCCCCACTGGACAGACAGAATATCTCAGTGGCAGGCAGGGACAGGGTTGTATGTGCCTTGCCGAAGCCCTTGGACCAGCGCAGGCACTCAGACATGCTTGATGCATGGAAGGTGTTTTTCCAAAAAGGCCTTATCCCGTGCAGTGCCCAGGCCTACTTGTCACAACAATGCCCTAACCCCTCCCCTAAGCTACCAAACTATAGCCCCTCTGTTCATGGCTCCCTCCTTACTCTGCAGCCGGGGCTCTGGCACCAGCTAGCTGGGTCATCTTTTTTTTTTTTCTTTTTTTAAGTTTTGCTTTTTTTTTTTTTTAAAGATTTTATTTAT
Source organism: Mustela putorius furo (assembly GCF_011764305.1). Classification (NCBI taxonomy): domain Eukaryota; kingdom Metazoa; phylum Chordata; class Mammalia; order Carnivora; family Mustelidae; genus Mustela; species Mustela putorius. The sequence goes on from NW_025422010.1 coordinate 2,066,548, forward strand.
TTATTTGAGAGAGAGAGACAGTGAGAGAGAGCATGAGCGAGGAGAAGGTCAGAGGAAGAAGCAGACTCCCCATGGAGCTGGGAGCCCGATGCGGGACTCGATCCCGGGACTCTGGGATCATGACCTGAGCCGAAGGCAGTCGTCCAACCAACTGAGCCACCCAGGCGTCCCTAGCTGGGTCATCTTGATGGCCAGGCTTTGACTCTGTCTGTGCCTTTCCCTATTCCCAGCTGTAAATGTGGCACAGGACAGCTGCTCCTGAGGGTCCTTGTGAACTCTGCTGCACCTCCTCTTCTTGCCCTGATCCTAGAATCCCTTGATCTTGAGGCCCTGTGAGGCTAAACACTTCCACATGGCCATCCCATCTTGGCATGGGCAGGTCAGTTCACACGGATCCAGAGATACTCCTGTGGGGGGCTGAAAAGGAGAGGCAAGGCCTTCCAAGCCCAGAACTACTGCCCAGAACTACTGCCAGATGTTGATGCCTGGAGCCAAGTGACTGTCTCACCTATATGTAGGGTCTGCCTGTAAGGCCCTGGCCTGGCTTCATTTGGCAGCTGTTGCCAAAGAAGGCAGGCCCTGGATACCTAACTCCTTTTAACTTTATCTGCTCCTGTGCAAAAGGCGCTCCAGCAAGTAACAATGGTAAGTAACCTACTTTACAAAAGGATCCTTATGAGGATTAATGAGGCACCCCATGTAAACAACTTAGCAGTGCAGTGTCTGCTCATGGAAAGCTCCCTATGAATGTGAGCTATTACTTCACTGGGACTCAGGAAAGGCGAATGTCTGGTCCGAGATCACAGAGTTAGATAATTGGAAGAGTAGGTATGTAAATCCCGTGATAGCATCAGACCCTATGATCTGCAATATTCACAAAAGAGACCACTCCCTGAGCGTGACACCAAGGTCCCTGATGTCTTGGGGTGGGGTCCCACCTGCTCTTGATCTCTCTGATGAGTTGGCACCTCACTTTAGAGTTTTTTAGCACACTTTCTCTTTCTCACCAACCCTAAGAGCTAGAATCATTGCTTTCCCCCTCCCCCATCTAGAGAAGCAAACTGAGGCCGAGGGCACTGAAGGTCAGTCTTGTTTTTCTGCCCCAAAGGAACTCAGGCCACCTAGGGGCAGAAGGAACCCAAGACAAAATCCTAAGTCTGGGAGGCCAGGGTAAGGGGCACATCCATTGCTCTATGCTCTCAGCCAGTTCCCTGTCCTTCTAGGCCTCAGTTCCCCCACAGTTCCCCGGAAGCAAGGTGGGATCTCCTAAGGCGCTCCAGCAGGACTTTACGCTTCTGGGGAAGGTGCCGCCCTTGCCCCGCAACCAGGACCCTCCCACCATCACTGACTTCGGAGCTGACTGGGGTCCCAGCCCTAGGACTATCAGTAAATCCCAAATGACCCGGGCCGAGGGTTGAGCAGCCAAGGCGGGAGTGTATACCTGGCCAGGTATCGCTCAAAAATCGACAGTCCGGCCCGTGGCAGCGGTCGACCCAAGGTCGCGCGGCTGGACCCTGCCTGCACTAGGGCGGGGTCCCCCTCGTTCCCCGGGGTGAGGGCCGGGCCCTGGGGAGACACTGACCAGGCTCGAGCTGCGGCCCCGCTGCCTCCTCCGTCCTCATGACCCGGGCCACGCGGGGCGCCCATGGCCCCGGCCCGGCGCCGGCTGCAGCTTCGGCTTCGACTGGGGCGGGAGCCGGGCTGGTGCGTGTCAGATTCCTCCTCCGCTGCCACCGCCACCGCCACTGCCGCCGCCGCCACCAGCGCGGTAGGGAGAAGGGGAGGCGGCGGCAGGGCCGCCCCAAGCCCCGCCCCGCCCCTTCCAGGCTGCGGCTCGGGGCCCCGCCCCTTCCTTAAACCCCACCCCGCGCTGGGTCTCGAAGAAGCCCCTCCCTTTCAATTCCCCAGACTTCCATTCCTAGAGGCCCCCAGCCTCCGGATCTAAGCGAGTCCTGGCCATTGGCAGTCTCGGCTTCTGGTAACCCCGCCCCTTCCCCCGCCCTCCCCTTCGCGCAGACGCGCAGGCCCTTTCGCGCCTCCGCTCCCCGGAAGCTCCGCCTCTTCGCCTGAGCGCGGCCCCGAAGCCCTGCCTTTCCACCAGCACTGGTTCCCCAGAGACTCTTCACCTTACCAAACTCCGTCTCTGCCTGGCGGTACTTCTCGGCCACCCTCAGGCCTAAGGCCAGGTCCTATCCGCACACCGCGGGGCTCCGGGAGACCTAACAGTACTCGGACTTCTTTGAAGGACGGCCGTAGGCCTGCTCCCGCTCTACTCTAAACCTCTTTCTCTATCCGGACGGTGAGATACCTCGCCTTAAGGAGGATAACCCCTTACCTGGTGGTGCCGGGTTCCAAAGGTTAAATTGTGAGGGTAGGTCCTGGCCCTCAGCCCCACTGCCTGCTGCCCCCGATCCGCGGGCCCAAGCCCCAGATCCCCGCCTTGCCGTCCAGCCTGTCCCTGGTGCTAGGTGCTTGGAAACGCGAGGCCCCCGCCCCCGCCTTGACGGCCGGAGGATCAGTGTTTCCGGCGGCACCTGGACCCTGTCACCAGCTCTCTCTTCCGGGGTCGGAACTATCGGAGCGGAGTCAACGTTTCCCAGCCGGAAGAATAAGAAGGCAGCAAAGGCAAGACCGCGCTCACCACTAAGAAAAGGAAGGGGCCGGGTCCTGCGCGCAGCATTTTGGGAACGCGTGGTATTCTGGGAGCGCGAGACCCGCCATTCGCTTGGCTCACGCCTTTGCAGTCGGTGGAGTTGCCGCTGCACCGGAAAGGGAGAGTAGGCCGGAGCCGGTGAGGTGAGGCCCGGGGCAGGCGAGGGTAGGCCCGAAGCACGCGTGAGGGGCCTAGGTCTGGAGAAGGACGCGCTGCTGAGGAACTCTGGGAGGTTCGGGGAGGGAGAAAAGCGGGAAGCCCGGGTCACCCAAACTGTCTGCGTTGCCTCACTAGCGCCTGGAAGTGAATTCTCATTAGCTTTTCCCCGAAGTACATGCTCTTTGTTTTCCCTGTCTCTCCAGACCACGTTTTCCCTCACATACAGGCAGTAGTCTTGAAATCATTTCTGGCTGCCTCCTTCCCCCAAGTTCTCTCCGGGTAATCCTTTCCAAAGTTGTTTGCATCTCTGCCTCCATTCCCCTTTTAGGCATTCGTCCTCTTATGCTTCCCGTATTGTTACAGAAACTTTATCAAGTTTCCTTGCTTCTAAACTGTTAAAAAAAAAAACAACCTGTTTGATCCGTTTGTAAGTGCTGCTGCCTTTTTATTGGATCATTCCTTACCTATAATCCTGCAGTCGTTCCGCACGATCTTCAGCATAAAAGCCAAACTCCTAACGCTACTTCCTCACCGAGAGAACCGGTCTTCCCCGAACTCGTGTTTCTTTTCCTCTTTTGGACACACATGATGTGTTCCAGCCTTCATTCGTTGCTCGTCTGGGAATATGAAATCCACTGCTTGTTTCTTGTATTTACATGAAATCAGGTGATTTCCGTGATCATGCTTTTCCTCCAAGCATTTCCTGCTTATAGCACGGTGTCCCTTTGTGAACACTTCATTTTCTATTTATCCTTGAAGGAGTGGAGGTAGGTCAGTAGGTACTTAATGAGTCAAATTAAATGCATGCCTCTTCTAGATTTGCCTGGATTCTTCGGTCTATATCTGCATTGCCCAGTACTTCAGCCACTACCCCAAGGCCATTGACCTCTTGAAATATGGCTGATGTGACTAAGGGAGTGAATGTTTAATTTTCATTTTATTTCACTTTAAGTTTAGTTAAAATAGTTATGGGTGGATTGTGGCTACTGTATTGGGCAGCTCAAGTCTATATCATGGGCTCTCAAAAGTAGTGTCATCCACAACTATGGGTTGGCAAGTACATCATGTGGTATGTATAGTTCAGTCCCCTGTCCCCCAACACACACACAATATTGGATACTGGTTATTTGATGAATTTAAAGAGGCATATGGTAGCAGGGAAGAAGATGGAAGGCACTTTTTTCTCATCCCATTAGCTTTCCCTCTCTCTCTAGCCAGCCCCCCATCCCCCCACTATTCTTTACCATCCCACATCTTGCATATATTTGCCAGATGAGTTTCTCAAAGTAGGGATTAAGCCGCCCCCCCCCCCCATGGAAAATAGCAGTTTTGGCATTCTTACTAAGTTTTATGGAGTGTCAGGCCTTAAGGGAAGCATGATATGTGCCACATGACTTCCTAGGCCCTGAAGGATGAACTAACTGTTTTCTCTTTCACTGTAGAACTCTTTTCCTGCCAAGATGTCTATTGGTGTGCCGATTAAAGTCCTACATGAGGCCGAGGGTCACATCGTGACATGTGAGACAAACACTGGTGAGGTGTATCGTGGGAAACTCATTGAGGCGGAGGACAACATGAACTGCCAGGTATCCTGTTTTCCATATAAGGTTATGGGGGAAGCTTGGGCCTCTGTCTTGGAACAGAGAAAGATAGTAATTGGAGGTCTTTTTGCAGTTCTTCTCTTTGAAGAGTTATTTTGGCATGTCTAATGTATGCCAGCTGTTGTTACAGTTGCTGCTGATGTAGGCGTAAATGAAAGCCATTTAAAGTTTGGGATATCTAATTTTGTTTTCTCCATCCTATAATCATCTTCCATATTTTGGGGACTTGTTTAAAAGAAGTAAACTTTGGTAGAATCTGTCAGGTTCAAGACCATTCTCCATTTGCCCCCTACATGTTTGTGTAACTGCTCTGCAGTTAGTGGAATCTTCCACTCACGTACCATATTTATTTTCCATATTTCTTGGAGGAAGAGTCGCATGTGATTATAGCAACTACCTTTTGAGGTAAGCAGATTTGGTGATAGTTTTGTCATCCATAAAATAGGGAGAGTAAGATTAAAAGACTTCTATCTACTGAATGTCTTTCCATTACAAATATCGGAGCAGCTTCCTCATACAGTGCCCTTCCTGTGACACTATTTTGTGTTTTTGCTAATAACCAGGAGAGTTTGTAGAGCATTGCTTTGGCAAGATGTATCAGCACACTTTCTCCTTTTTTCTTTAAATCATCAATTAAGAGCTTGTGCTTCAGAATCAGAGATGTGGGTTTGGATCCTAATCATCTGACCTTGATCATGTTAATCGCGTTAGTTTCCTTGTTTCTAAAATGGGAATGGTGTTATGTCCACTGAGACGTATATGCCAATGCAGAATTGTGCAAGAGATTTATTGGGGGAAATGATAATGAAGGATAAAGGAGAAGAAGTAGGAGTAGCTAGGAAAGCTTTCAATCTGTACTGGTCTGGTGCTGGGATAAGGAGAAGGAAAAGACCGGGTTGAGTGGGAAGAGCCTTAGAGAACAGTGTGTTTCTGAGGAAGTATCAGCCAGCAGGAGTTGCTCATTAGAAGAGTCTACTATGGGGCAGAAATGGCCTGTCTCTCGGATCCCCATTGTGATCAGTCATTGGCTGGCAGCCTGGGGAGACTGGCTTCAGAGTGAATGCTGTGATGGATCCCATAGGTCACAACTGGAGACTGTCAGCTCCTTGCATGCCTCATAGCCTGATGACCCTTGCGGGGAGATCCGAGCAGTGCATTCTGGAGATGGGGATAACACCCACACGCTGGGGCTGTTCTACAGATCAGTTTAGTTATGTATGTGCAACAAGTAGTTCACACCACACATAGTGCATGTTCACATATAGTTTGTGTTAATGTTTTCTAGGTGAGAAAACTGAAGGTCAGAAAGGGAAGGTGACTTCTCTAAGATCACACTGCAGATTGGGTGTCTTATCTGTTGCTCTGCAGGGTTCACTTATTTACTTGTGACAGCTCTGTAGCTTTGAACATCATCTTCCTGCTAGGTGGACCAGTGGGTGGGGCCAGTTCCCTGGCTCAGGGAAATAGACGTCTAGTAACTGCAGGTTTCTCTCTTCAGTGTTGATGCCATACAGGTAGATGGACTGGGCTTTCGAAAGGTCCTGTGGGGCTTTGCCTACCTTGTCTTTGTGAGGACCCCAGTTATAGATCCAGTCTCTGACTTAAGGCATCCTCATCCATTTTAAGGTACTTTGTTTTGGTGAATAGAATGCAAAACTGGGGGGCGCCTGGGTGGCTCAGTGGGTTAAGCCGCTGCCTTCGGCTCGGGTCATGATCTCAGGGTCCTGGGATCGAGTCCCGCATCGGGCTCTCTGCTCAGCGGGGAGCCTGCTTCCTTCTCTCTCTCTCTCTCTGCCTGCCTCTCAGTGTACTTGTAATTTCTCTCTGTCAAATAAATAAATAAAATCTTTAAAAAAAAAAAAAAAAAGAATGCAAAACTGGGGGTGAGGCACTTTAATGTGTTTATTCAGCTATTTATTTGGACAACTTACTGAGTGTCTGGTGCCTCAGACTGCCCATTTGTTTTGTGAGGGTGTCTGAGCAGATGACCTTGGTGGTCTCTCAAATTTAGCTAGTGTGATGCAAAGCGCACAGCCTGGTAATCGATCTAGAATCGGGTTGCAGCCTGCTACCTTGCGTGACTTGGGTCAAGCTTTGGATCTCCCTCACCCTCTTGTTCCCTCTTTTCTAAGTCAGGAATAAAAATAACACCTCAACCTCAGCATTATAGTGCAGAATAAATGAGTGAATGCATGTCCGATGGGGGGGAGCCAGTCACTTACTTCCTGCTTATGTTAATCTGGTAGGGCTGTCATAACAAAGTTTCACACTGGGTGGCTTAAACAAGTATATTTATTCCCTCAGAGTTCTGGAGGTGAAGAGGTTTGAGATCAAGGTGCCACGGGGTTAATTCTTCTCAGGGCATGAAGGATCTATTCTAGGCCTCTCTCCTTGGCTTATAGATGTTTGTCTCCTTCCTGTGTCTTCACATGGTTTTCCTTCTATGTAGGTCTGTATCCTGATCTCTTCTAAGGACACAAGTTACATTGAATTAGGGCTCAGTTACCTCTGTAAAGATCCAGTCTCTAAATATGGTCACATTCTGAGATGCTGAGGGGTTAAGACTTCAACAGATGAAGTTAGGATTCAGCCCATAACACTTCCCATGCCCAGATGCTGAGGCTTTGCTGGTTTTACCTAAACCTGGCTCACTGAATAAAAACCAGCAGGCACAGCTGAATGTACTCTGGTAAACCCAGCACAGTTCATTCACACATCCCCAGTATGCATAAGGCCAGTGGCTCCTGCAGTTCCTGCTGCTTTCGTTCCTTTCTGGCTCCAGTTAGTCTGCCCTTTGGGAGTGAAAGCATCCCCTTAGCACTTCCAGCCTTGACTAGAGGACAGCTGGAATTTAGTGTTTGCCATTCGATGTTGGTTTTTAATAACTTTGTTTTTTTTTCCCCCCTAAAGATTTATTTATTTACTTTAGAAAGCATGTGTGGGAGAGAGTGAGGGGAGGGGCAGAGGGAGAGAGAGAATCCTGAAGCAGACTCCTAGCTGAGTGTGGAGCCCACGGGGCTTGATGTCATGACCCTGAGATCATGATCTGAGCTGAAATCAAGAGTCGGCCATGCAGGCACCCCTAACATTTTTTGTTACAAAAGTGTGGTGGGTCACACACTACAAAGATTTGGAAAACAGGTAAGAGCATCTTGCCACAACCACAATTGGAAGGCAGCTGTGCTCACCACTATACCACCAACGTGCCACAGCCACAATTGGCATGGACTTTTTTTTTTTTTTCACCCTAGGAATGTGTCTTGGGATTCTAGTATTTTTTACTCTGCTTTCAAAAGGAGTTAGAGGTAGGGGGCACCTGGGTGGTTCAGTTGGTTGAGTCTGCCTTTGGCTCACATCATGATCTCAGGGTCCTAGGATCAAACCGTGCATTAGGTTCCCTGCTCAGTGGGGAGTTTGCTTCTCCCTCTGCCTCCCCCACCGCCCACCTGTGCACATGCTCGCTCTCTCTCAAATAAATAAATAAAACTTGTAAAAAAAAAAAAAAAAAAGAGGTGATTCATTAAAAAACTATATGAAAGATAAAAATGGACAGATAGGTCATGGTGCAGTTAACTTGGTGTAGACTATAAAATGAAGCCAGGCAGGCAGTTAGTAACCAGAAATGTAAACCTGAATCCCTGTACATTTAATAAAGGCATATTCTGTTCTCAGCTACTTAAAGAGTATTGGCAGAGGGAGATCAGCAGTTCTAAGGTACATAGTGCCCTTAAGATAAATACCAGTTGTTCGGTTTTCCTTGGCATTCAGATGTGGGAGACATTTTTCCCCTGGGCCCTGATGAAAAGTATACAGTCTTAGTCTGTTGGGTAGTGTCATCAACATCCCCATACAAAATACACCTTTTGGAGTTCCTCAGATATTTTTTAAAGGTTTTATTTATTTATTTGTCAGAGCGAGCATGTGCAAAGGTGTGCGCACAAGTGGGCAGAGTGGTAGGCAGAGGCAGAGAGAGAAGCAGGCAGAGAGAATAGGGTTTTTGTTTTGTTTTTGTTTTTTAGATTTTATTTATTTATTTGACAGATCACAAGCAGGCAGAGGCAGAGAGAGGGGGAAGCAGGCTCCCCGCTGAGCAGAGAGCCCAATTCGGGGCTCGATCCCCAGACCCTGGGATCATCACTTGAGCTGAAGGCAGAGGCTTTAACCCACTGAGCCACCCAGGCACCCTGAGAATCTGGTATTTTTAATGTAGCCTGTTACCACAGCCCTTTTTTGACAGTGCAGATGTAATCTGTGCAAGAATTAATCTTAGGATGAGGTCCTTGAGATGGTGCTCACAGGGTCAGAAGGTGTAGATACTTCTTTGCATCTGAGGTTTGTTTGGGAAAGCAGGGAGTCTTGTCCTTCTGCTCTGTACCACACAGCTGCAAGGCAAGCATAATCTGCTAGCCAGGGCTGTCAGCTATGGTGGTATCTATAGGTGAGAGAGCCCTGTGAGTGCTCTGAGAGTGTCTCCTAAGGGCTCTGTGTGTGGGGGGTGAGCAGGGCCTCTGTGGCTCTCCAAGTGGGTTTTTTTTTTTTTTTTTTAAATTTATTTAGTCAGAGAGAGAGAGCGAGAGCGAGCACAGGCAGACAGAGTGGCAGGCAGAGTCAGAGGGAGAAGCAGGCTCCCCGTGGAGCAAGGAGCCCGATGTGGGACTCGATCCCAGGACGCCGGGATCATGACCTGAGCCGAAGGCAGCTGCTTAACCAACTGAGCCACCCAGGCGTCCCTCTCCAAGTGGTTTTTTAAGCTGATTTGTGTTTGTAGCAGAGATGGGACCTGATGGAGGAGTGTATCCCATCTATTGCCCAGCCTGGGTGTGGATGATTTAAAACCAGAGGTCCCCAAATGGAGAAATTTCTGTTGTTGGTTATGTGTGCTTACCATGGTTTTGAAGCATCCTATCTTTATTAAATGTCCGTGAGGGAATGAAGGGATTTCTTCAAAATAAAAAATATATATATTTCTTAAGAAAGAATACTTCTAGTCAAATATTTGGTAAAATATTAAAAACCAAAAAGGACTTTTAAGGTGAGGAATTATGAGTAGAAATAAGCACGTTATTTTGATTTTAATAGACTAGTTTATATTTATCTAACCTTTCAGAGGCAGCTTTTATGGCTATGGATTTTATTGGGTATCCAGTATAAAGTGTCCCTGGAAGTTCTTGTGTAGAGTCTTAGCGAATGCTGGAAGTGTTCTCCCAGCTCAGCAGTATTCAGATATTTAGGACATCTCATAATTTTTTTAATTAAAGACTTATTTATTTGATAAACAAATCACAAGTAGGCAGAGAGAGAGGAGGAAGCAGGCTCCCTGCTGAGCTGAGAGCCTGATGCGGGGCTTGATCCCAGAACCCTGGGATCATGACTTGAGCCAAAGGCAGAGGCCTAACCCACTGAGCCATCCAGGTGCCCCAAGTAAAGTGGACTTTTTTTTTTTTTTAAAAAGATTTTATTTATTGGGCCCCTGGGTGGCTCAGTGGGTTAAGCTGCTGCCTTCGGCTCAGGTCATGATCTCAGGGTCCTGGGATCAAGTCCCACATCGGGCTCTCTGTTCGGCAGGGAGCCTGCATCCCTCTCTCTCTCTCTCTGCCTGCCTCTCCGTCTACTTGTGATCTCTCTCTATCAAATAAATAAATAAAATCTTAAAAAAAAAAGATTTTATTTATTTATTTGACAGAGAGAAATCACAAGTGGGCAGAGAGGCAGAGAGAGAAAGAGGAGGAAGCAGGCTCCCTGCTGAGCAGAGAGAGCCCGATGCGGGACTCGATCCCAGGACCCCGAGATCATGACCTGAGCCGAAGGCAGCAGCTTAACCCACTGAGCCACCCAGGCGCCCCTAAAGTGGACTTTTAACATACAAAAACAATGACCTTATTAATATTTAGACATGTAAGTTGGGAAAAGGTAAGAATTTCTAAACTTACAAGATGATAAAATTAATACCACCAAGGGTTCCTTACCAGTCTGCCAGTAGAAGGACAGATTGTTAAATCGTTTCTGGAAAACACATTTAAATGTCAGCATAGAAAAGTTCCTACCCTTTGGTGCCATAGTTCTACTTCTGAAAATCATTCATAGTGCTGTGCTGTTTTTATTTTTTTCTTAAGATTTGTTAGTTTATTATAGAGAGAGCATGAAGGTGGGGAGGCAGAAGGAGAGGAAGAGAGAGAAAATCCCAAGCAGACTCCCTGCCAAGCATGAAGCCCAGTGCAGGGCTCACACAGGACTCAATCCCTCAACCCCTAGGACTGACCTATGCTGAAACCAAGAGTCAAGACACCTAACTGACTGAGCCACCCAGGTGCCTCTGCATTGCTGTTTTTATTTATTCATTCATTCATTCATTCATTTATTTATTTATTCATTCATTCATTCATTCATTCATTTATTTATTTAAAAGATTTTTTAAAAAATTTATTTATTTGACAGACAGGGATTACAAGTAGGCAGAGAGGCAGGCAGAGAGAGAGAGAGAGGAGGAAGCAGGCTCTCCACAGGACAGAGAGCCCGATGTGGAGCTGGATCCCCAGACCCTGGGATCATGACCTGAGCCGAAGGCAGAGTCTTTAACCCACTGAGCCACCCAGGCTCCCTGCAGTGCTGTTTTTAATGATGAAAACCTAAAAACAAACATTTCTAATGAGTTAAATAAATTATGGTTAAACAAATTAGGGTACTTTACAAAGAATATTATTCATCTGGTCAAATAATGTGGAAGAATATTTAATGTCAATGGGAAGATACTGTTGACCTAAGTGGAGAAAAATACAAAACTCCACAATGTGTTCCTAGTTTAAAAAATAAAGCCAAATTATAAGTGATACATAAAAATGCATTAAGTTAAAAAAAAAAGTAAAAAAAAAAATAATGCATTAAGTTTTTGAGCAAAACCAAAGTGAGTAGTTATCTTTTGGTGGAAATTAAATGAGATTAAAAACATTTTGGGGGGGGGCGCCTGGGTGGCTCAGTGGGTTAAGCCGCTGCCTTCGGCTCAGGTCATGATCTCAGGGTCCTGGGATCGAGTCCCACATCGGGCTCTCTGCTTGGCGGGGAGCCTGCTTCCTCCTCTCTCTCTCTGCCTGCCTCTCTGCCTACTTGTGATCTCTCTCTATCAAATAAATAAATAAAATCTTTAAATTTAAAAAAAAAAGCCGAATTATAAGTGATACATAAAAATGCATTAAGTTAAAAAAAAAAAGGAAGTAAACAAAAATAAATGCATTAAGTTTTTGAGCAAAACCAAAGTGAGTAGTTATCTTTTGGTGGAAATTAAATGAGATTAAAAACATTTTTTTAGGGTGCCTGGGTGGCTCAGTGGGTTAAGCCGCTGCCTTCGGCTCAGGTCATGATCTCAGGGTCCTGGGATCGAGTCCTGCATCGGGCTCTCTGCTCAACAGGGAGCCTGCTTCCTCCTCTCTCTCTCTCTCTCTCTCTCTCTCTCTCTCTCTCTGCCTGCCTCTCTGCCTACTTGTGATCTCTGTCAAATAAATAAATAAATAAAATCTTTAAAAAAAAAAAAAAAAAAAACATTTTTTAGAGGGGGGCGCCTGGGTGGCTCAGTGGATTAAACTGCTGCCTTCGGCTTAGGACATGATCTCAGGGTCCTGGGATTGAGTCCCACATCGGGCTCTTTGCTCAGCAGGTAGCCTGCTTCCTCCCCCCTCTCTCTCTGCCTGCCTCTCTGTCTACTTGTGATCTCTCTCTGTCAAATAAATAAATAAAATCTTAAAAAAAAAAATTTTTTTTTAGGGGTGCCTGGGTGGCTTAGTGGGTTAAAGTCTCTGCCTTCAGCTTGGGTCGTGATCCCCAGGTCCTGGGATCAAGCCTTGCATTGGGCTCTCTGCTCAGCGGGGAACCTGCTTCCTCCTCTCTCTCTGCCTGCCTCTCTGCCTACTTGTGATCTTTGTCAAATAAATAAAATCTTTATAAACAAACAAAAAAAACATTTTTTAAAGTTTTTATTGATATATATGCAGGGAGTCTTGTCCTCCTCTTTGTACTCCACAGCTGCAAGGCAAGCATAAGCTGCTAGCCAGGGCTGTTGACTATGACAGCATCTAGAGGTGACAGAGCCCCACAGAATATATATGTAGAGAGAGAGAGAGAGAGTGTGTGTGTGTGTGTGTTTGTTTTTGTTTTTGTATTTTTTAGTAATCTCTGCACCTTTTGTGGGGCATGAACTCGTGACCCTAAGAACAAGACTCCCATACTGTTACGACTCAGCCAACCAGGTGCCCCATGGGGGGATTGAAATTTTTAAGAAAAAAACTTTTTCCCCTTCCTACTTTAAAAATTAAAATATCTGGGGCACTTGGGTGGCTCAGATGGTTAAACATCTGCCCTCAGCTCAGGTCATGATCTCCAGATCCTGGAATTGGAGCCCCTCATTGGACTCCCAGCTCAGCGGGGAGTCTGCTTTTCCCTCTCCCTCTGCCTCTCCCCCTGCTTGTGCTCTCTCTCCCTCTCTCAAATGAATGAATAAAATCTTTAAAAAAAAAATTAAAAGATGTGTTAAGTTTATGATCATGAAGCACAGTAAAGATTATTTTATTTTAAAGATTTTATTTATTTATTTGAAAGAGAGACAGTGAGAGAGAGTATGAGCAAGGAGAAGGTCAGAGGGAGAAGCAGACTCCCCATGCAGCTGGGAACCCGATACAGGAATCGATCCCTGGACTCCAGGGTCATGACCTGAGCTGAAGGCAGTTGTCCAACCAACTGAGCCACCCAGGCGTCCCAGTGAAGATTATTTTAAAAGAAGAGGGTATGTTACAAGTAGATAAATGAAGTCCTGGAGTTCTAATATACAGTATAGTAATTAGAGGTAACAAAACTATTATAAACATTAAACTTGCTGAAATAAAAGATCTTAATACTTCTCATCACTAGAAATTATAATTGTATGACATGATAGAGAAGTTAGTTAATGCTACAGTGGCAGTCATTGTAATATAAGTGTATCAAATCTCAGTATATTGTATACCTTAAACTTACACAATGTTATATATCAGTTATAGCTCAATAAAAAGACCCTGAAAATTAGATAAAGGAAGAGGGTAAATGGCCAAATGCAAAATTTCACTTCTTAAAGCAATATAATTCCTAGAAATTTGGTGGGAGAGAGTGATAAGAGTTCAGAGACTCTGCTGGAGCCAAAATGGTGCTTTGGGAGCCTTAGCATGACCACCCTATCACTGACTGGACTGTTCAAACCTTTTTTTTTGTTGTTATGGAAAAATGGCCTGTGCGTGATTTCTTTTTGTAAAATGGTAACCTGAGAGAACCCGTCACATGACTGTCAAAAAACTTCCCAGAATGAATATCAGGAAAGTTTTTGACAGAAATGTGCAGGGTGGTTGGGAATCTCTTTAGATACCCTCTCTAGCTAGAATGAAAAACTGCTTATCTATGTGCTCTCTGTACATGCAGTATTTCCCTCTGTACCATTCAATTCAGGATCACGTATTGGCGCTTAATATCAGCTTGCTTTGTACTTTTTAGTCTGGGACAGTTAAATCCTTTTGCTTTTCCCAGCATTGACATTTTGGAAGAATAATGACCAGTTATTTGTTTTAGAATATCTTTTGATTGTATGTCTTTCTCTGGTGTTTCTTCATGTTGGGATTTGGGGTTTGTTTTTGTGTTGTTTTGGCTGTTACTGTGTAAGTGATAACTTCTTCTGGGGTTGTCACTAGGAGGCCCAGAACACTTGTTTGACCCTATTGGTGATGTTAACCTTGATAATTTGGTTGAAGTATTGTGTGGTCTGTCCACTGTACTACTTTTTTTCCTTTTGCAACAAAGGAGAATTTTGTGAGGGAGGTTCTTGAAGTAAATATCTTGTGAGTATTCTGTTATTCATCACCACCTTCATCAGCCCTCATTTAGCATCCAGTGAAGATTCTTGTTTGAATTTTTTTACCATAATGGTTACAAAAAAATTTTTTTTTAACTTACTAAGATTTATTATTTATTTGAGAGAGAGTTGAGAGCATGTGCCAGGGTGGGGAGGGGCAGAGGAAGAGGGAAAGAGAATCTCAGGTGGACTCCACTGAGTGGGGCTCAGTCTCAAAATCCTGAGATCACAACCTGGGCCAAAATCTGGAGTCAGATATTTATTTATTTTGTATTTAAGATTTTATTTATGTATTTGACAGACAGATCACAAATAGACAGAGAGGCAGGCAGAGGGAGAGAGAAAGCAGGCTCCCCGCTGAGCGGAGAGCCCGATTCAGGGCTCCATCCCAGGTCCCTGAGATCATGACCTGAGCCGAAAGCAGAGGCTTTAACCCACTGAGCCACCCAGGCACCCCTGGAGTCGGATATTTAACCCGCTGTGCCACCCAGGCACCCCAGAATGGTTTTTGGTTTTGACTGTATCATGCTTTCGATATTTGCTAGGTCTACTGGAAGAGCCTTCCCTTAGTCCCCATTTATTCATTCATTTATTGTCAGTATAGGCTCATGGGTTTCTGTTTCATTAAATGGGTTATAATCTGTTACTATTATTATTTTGATTGATTTATCCCAAATTTGTCCAGAAGCTGACTTCTTTTGTGTCCTTTTGGTGTCCCTTGGCCATTTGGGGGGAGCACATCCTTAATCTTCTGAAATAAGATGTTTGTTGCAGGCTCATCTTTTACCTTCCCTAACCCAGCTCTGGAATCAGCCATTTCTTCAGGTATCCTTGGTTTCTTTTTGGTTGGGAGTAAAATTTTTAAAAACCAAGATCCAGGTACTGTTTAGTATTTTATTTTATTTATTATTTATTTTTTTTAAGAAAGATTTTTATTTATTTGACACACAGAGAAATCACAAGTAGGCAGAGAGGCAGGCAGAGAGAGAGGAGAAAGCAGGCTCCCCGCTGAGCAGAGAGCCCGATGCAGGACTCAAGATCCCAGGACCTTGAGATCATGACCTGAGCCAAAGGTAGAGGATTAACCCTCTGAGCCACCCAGGCGCCCACTGTTTAGTATTTTAAAAGTCTTAGTTTAACTTGTGGGGATCTGTCTCCAAGAGGCCGAGTGCTTAATAGTACCAGAAATTTCCATTCATGTGGCACCTAGGTGGCATAGTGGGTTAAGTATCCCACTCTTGGTTTCAGCTCAGCTCAGGTCATGATCTCAGGGTTGTGATATCAAGCCCCATGTCAGCCTCTGCACTTGTGGGGGGGAGGTCTGCCTGAAGGTTCTCTCCCTTGGCCCCTATCCCCTACCCCCACCCTCTCAAGTCCATGCTCTCTCTTTTCTCTCTAAAATAAATAACTTAAAGGGGGAGGAAAAAAAAAAAGTAGTACCAGAAACTTCCATTCATTGCATGCTTATTCTGTACGAGGCACTATGCTAGTATTTTGTTTTTGTTTTTTAAAGATTTTACTTATTTATTAGACATACAGAGATCACAAGTAGGCACAGAGAGGGGAGGGGGAGAAGCAGGCTCCCTGCTGAACAGAGAGCCCCATGTGGGCTGGGATCCCTGGGATCCCAGGGATCCCATGATCCTGAGATCATGACCCGAGCCGAAGGCAGAGGCTTTAACCCACTGAGCCACCCAGGCGCCCCTATGCTAGTGCTCTTTATGTACAATAGATCTTTAAGTTATCACAGGACCTCTCTGAGGACAAATTTCCAGATCACCAGAGTGACCAAGCATGGAAGGAATGGATCTAAACCCAAGTCTTTGAGTCTCAAATCTCTGATCTTAACCATCATCTCTGAAGATGAGGTGTATAGTAAACCTGCTAGGTCCTGTTGATTCTAGAATTGTCAGATCCTCACTCTTATCAAATTTCAGACAAGAAGATGAGTAGAAAAAAGAGGGAGGCTCTGTTATTAATGGTAGGTCAGGGGAGAATAGGGGAGGGGACCAGACGTTTGTTGAGCCCTTGCTGTGTGCCCCGCAACAGGATGTTGTGATTGATAATCCCAGAGCACCCCAACATTGCGTTACAGCCCTGGAGTTAGTCCTCTCTTGGCCCTGGATGTGTGGGGAAATTCCCACAATTTTGATTGTATTAAGGTGTTCTCTCTCCCCCAAGATGTCATTTCAGTTGGGTACCTGGTTTATGCCACCTGTGTTTCATTATGGCTGTTTGGGAAAGTTGAATAAAGTGGGTGTTCCCACCTGACATCACTGAAACCTAGTTCACTCAAATTGTTGCCTTTGGCTTACGATGCAGACATAACTTGGGCTTATTAACAAGCTGTATGGGTGGGTGGGCCTGTGGGGCTTTATGCCTAGCACAGCCATTTCTCTGCTGGTGCTACGAGGGAGTGCATGAGTACAGCAGCCAACCTGGTCATTCTTAGGGTTGTCATAGGAGTCAGTTGATGCTGGACCCTTTCCTGCTTCAGCCAGGACAGATCCATTTGTGGAAACAGTTCATCTTGTTGGTCGTACTGAACACCCTCTGTCAGGGATTCTCAAAGTGGGTTGGGGAGGTTGTAGGAGAGGAACGGGTGAGATGTACTGGACTGTGCTGGAGAAGTAGCTTAGCAGTAGCACAGCCTCCAAAATAGATGTCTTGGTGGTCATTTAGATTCATTGTTTACTGCTCTTCTAATATGTACTCAATAATAGGAACACAGCATTTAGACATATTTGTCTCATTTAATTTGTTCCTTTACTGTTTAAGGAAGTAAGTGGTGATCTGATGTATGGTTTCAGAATGTGGGTTTAGAGTTAGACCTGAGTTCATAGTGATCTGTAGCACTGTGTGATTTATAGGAGTTATGATACGAAATTGCCTGGTATGTTAATAAGTGCTCAGTAAAAGTTGGCTTTTTTTTTTTTTTTTTTTTAAGATTTTATTTATTTACTTGACAGAGAGAGATCACAAGTAGGCAGAGAGAGAGAGAGAGGAGGAAGAAGGCTCCCTGCTGAGCAGAGAGCCCGATGCGGGACTCGATCCTAGGACCCTGAGATCATGACCGGAGCCGAAGGCAGCGGCTTAACCCACTGAGCCACCCAGGTGCCCAAAAGTTGGCTTTATTAATCATACTTCTTGTTCAGTTGTGGCACCAGAGGTTACGGTATTTGGATTTTGTTTTTTTGGTGAGAGAGGGAGAGAGAGCACAAGCAGGGGGAGGGCAGAGGGACAAGCAGACTCCCTGCTGGATGCGGAGCCCAACGCGGGGCTTGGTCCTAGGACCCCAAGATCATGATCTGTGCCGAAGTCAGACACTTAACTGATTGAGCCACCCAGGCACCCCCAGAGGTTATGGCATTCTTCGAGGCAAGAACAGGATGGCAAGAATATAGAACCTGTGTGGAAATTTAAGATACTGGGGATGTTGAGCCTAGAACAGAAAATTTACGGGAATCTAGAGCCCTGTAACCCTGAGGGGGGAACAGGGGCAGTGGGTTGAAGCTCTATGAACTGTTCCACCTCCACATTTAGATTTAGTGAGGATGGCCCTGGGGTATTGTTAGTCTTTCGGCAAATTGAGTGCTCAAGCAGAGGCTGGGTGGCCAGTTAGCTCTTCGAAGAAAAGAATGAGTATAAGGTGGCAACAAGCCAGTTAGGAATCTGGGGAGACAACACCTCTCTACAATGTGGACTTTAACCTATTCTGAATAAATTATATTCTCTTTCATCCAGAAGACTCAAAATAAGCTACTTTTTGTGGTAAATATGGTCCCTGTTGAGGTCAGCGCTAGCCGGTTTGGGTCCCCTGCTATGCCAAGGCTGTCTGCTGGTTGGTCTCACCTCGAGGCTCCCTGTCTCTCCATCCCACAGTTTATCTATGTTGGCATATTGATCTTTCCAAAGTGCTACCCTGATCCTGTCCACTCTCCCTCTGTCCACAAATGAGTGACCCCATAATCTCCCAAGGTGATAACTTTGTCCTCTCTCTCAATTGTTCTGCTCCAGTCCTTATAACCTGTAGGTTCGTGCCCAAGTGTCCTGTCAGTGCAGGCTCTTGCCTCACACGTCTCCCAATATTCTGAGCCCTTCGTACAGGCGCTGCTGCTTGTACTTCTCAGTCCCTGGTCATTGAAGCTAGAGGGGCCCTGGTGCATACTCATGACCTTCATGGTGCCTTTTCTGTGTGTGCTAGACAGATGCAGGACAGGACACAGTTGGGGACAGGTGGTTCAAAGCTGTTTCGTTAGAGTTTTTCACCATTGAGAACTCTTCACATGCTGGCAAGGGAGGCAGTATATGGCAGAGTTAGGGCTCTGGAGTCACGCCAGCTGGATTTGAATCTGCATCCTTTCATTCTGTCTGTTGGACTTTGGACAAGTGCTTTAGGGTTTTTTTTGTTTTGTTTTTGTTTTATTTTTATCTGTAAAAGATGGAAATGCCCATAACCTATCCTGAAGGTGCTGTGAGGACCAAATATGTGAAGTGCTTTGCCTGGCTTCTTTATTTCATGATGTCAGTTTGTGCAGTTCTGGACTTCTCCTACCACCAGCCAAGGCTCCCCACTTGTGTGCCCTTATTCTCTGTTGGTGCTGTTGGCCCCGATTGATGAGCTGGTGATTCCCTTCCAGATGTCCAACATCACAGTCACATACAGAGATGGCCGAGTGGCACAGCTGGAACAGGTGTACATCCGTGGCAGCAAGATCCGTTTTCTCATTTTGCCTGACATGCTGAAAAATGCGCCCATGTTAAAGAGCATGAAAAATAAAACCAAGGCTCAGGGGCTGGCCGGGGAAAAGCTGCTATTCTGAAGGCCCAAGGTATGTGCTCCTCTTGCACTGGTTTCAATGTGTTTGTCCTGTATCTTTTAGGGAAGGGCAGGCCCTGTCAATTGGCTGGGCCTGGCGTGGACTTGGACTTAGCCATCTCCACACTCACTGCCACCCTACAGCCTTGGGACCCCCCACATGTGAGGGGCTGATGGCCTGATCTTACCTTCTGTCTCTTGTCTTGCCTGATCACATTCATAGGGCTTATGCAAAATCCAAAGTGCCTCCTTCGAAAGAAGGGGACTCTTAAGTGAGAGACTGGATAAGTCTCCTATAATGACTTTGTTTCCAGGAATTCTGTCCAAAGATTCTGGGGGAGGCTTGCTCTTACTAGTTTGCTGAGCAGGAGCTCTGGGGGGGGGGGGGCTTAGCTGACAACTGAAGCAGTGGGGTAACAGTTCGCAGAGAGCTCGGGGTGTTTAATCACACCCCGTATAAGTGTGGGGGGGGATTACTGACGGTAGGGATCCATTTTCATGTAAGAAATAAATAGTTTTAAGCCATCTTTACCCATTAAAGGGACCAGACTTCTGTTTTCTAATATTCTTACATTTGAAAATAAATCCTTCCTTCAGCATGTCCTCACTGATCCAGTGACTTTCCTTAGTCTGGCCTTTCTTTTTGGTTAGCCTAGTCAGAGGTTTTATCTTTGGGTCCCCGAGAAGCTCTGCTGTGTTGATTATCTAGGAAGCAAGTGCGTTCATTAGAAACTATCTGAGTATCGGTAAAAAGATTTATAGCGCAGGAAAGTCACTGGATTCTCCCATCAGTATCTTTTGTTGTGCATATTTTATATATGAGGTAGTTTTTGAGTTTAAAGGTGCAATAGAGTAATCCTTTATTATTTATTTATTTATTTAAAGATTTTATTTATTTATTTGACAGATCACAAGTAGGCAGAGAGAGAGGGGGAAGCAGGCTCCCTGCCGAGCAGAGAGCCCATGCGGGGCTTGATCCCAGTACGCTGGAATCATGACCTGAGCTGAAGGCAGAGGCTTAACCCACTGAGCCACCCAGGTGCCCCTAGAGTAATCCTTTAAGTGTCCTTCCAAAAAACTGATCAGAGAATCTCCTTGCCCTTGCTAGGTAGGTGGCATTTGTAGAACCAAAAGCTCTGGACTTTTTGTCCTGGTGAAGGAATGATTTTCAGGAATACTGGCTTTCCTACTAGAACTGCTGTTCTCTCTGCTTTCTCAGGGAAGGGCTGTCCTCATTGTCAGTGCGTAACTGCACCATCTTCTCCGACAAAAGATGCAACCCAGTAGCCTGTGCACTGGAAGGCACTTGGCAGTTAGTTTGTCCAGGTTCACTGGCCTCTGCCTGAGCCATCTATATCTCTGTCGGTCCCTTGCTCTGGTTCATTTCAGTATGTGGCTGGGCTCCTGGGTGACTTTCCTCCCTCTTCACGAGGCTCTACAAGAGTGTAGAGGAATCAGTCTCCAATTAGTAGGCATCAGAATATTTTCATCTGTCCTTCAAAGCCACTGGTCCTCTCCTAGAACTCTTGGAGTTACAGAGAACAGCAGCTTGTATGCCCTTTGTATGGGGAGTAGTTTTTATTTGTTTGTTTTTCTATTATGAAACATTCTATATTGCAGAATACCTCAAAAAATAATAAAACCTGTTACCCAGATTTAACAGATATTTAGTATTTAACTATTTGTTTCAGGATTTTAAGTGTGAATTAAGTTCATCTGTTTTGTTTTATTAACTCACCCTAGGCCAGTGCTGGGAATTCATCTTTTCTGTGGTTCTCAGGCCTGTTCCCCAAACCACCTAAGCTCTCAACACCCTGACTCCCAGCCTCATGTTGAAATCAGTGCTGGACTGGAAGGCACTCCAGCTCTGGTCCCCCTGCAATGAGGAAATGTCATGGGGTCGGCATGGGGTTGGACCAGGTGGCTTTTCAGGCCTCTTCTGTGCCAGTGTCCAAGGACTCTGGCTGCTCCGTGGCATGAGCATTTGCTGACCACACTGACCTGGCCTTATCCTTTCTTTCCACCTTTCAGTGGCTGCAAGAGGAAGAGGACGTGGAATGGGGCGTGGAAACATCTTCCAGAAAAGAAGATAAATTTATCTGTTGAACAGAACTTTGCCGTTATTTTTTCTTTTAGGTCATCTGTGTTCAGGGGGGTGTGTGCTTATGTATATGTTCTGGCTTTTCTTTTGACATCTTTCTCTTTAGATCAGGGGAAATGTTAAACTAAATAAATATGGTGGTCCTTTTTGTTGTTGTTTTTCTTTTCCTTTCTTTTTGAGATTATTTATTTATTTATTTATTTGACAGAGATCACAAGTAGGCAGAGAGGCAGGCAGAGAGAGGGGAGGAAGCAGGCTCCCCGCCGAGCAGAGAGCCCGATGTGGGGCTCGACCTCAGGATCCTGAGATCATGACCTGAGCCGAAGGCAGAGGCTTTAACCCTCTGAGCCACCCAGGCGCCCCTTTTTTTAAGATTTATGTATTTGAGAGAGAGAGCTGCTGGGGGTGGGGGTGGAGCAGAGGGAGAGAGAAACCCAAGCAGACTCCATGCTGAGTGCTGAGCAGGATGCAGGGCTCAGTCATGACACTGAGATCACAGCCTGAGCCGAAACCAAGAATCAGACGCTTAACCGATTGTCAGGTGCCTCTGTTGTTTTTCTTTTTGAAGGAATAAGGACTGTGTGTTCATTTTGGAGTTTGGTGTTCTGTTTGCTTTGGCAGCAGGTTAAATTTTGACACCCAGGAAGATTCCTGGGAGAATGCCAGTACTTTGAAATAGCACAGTTCCTGATAAGAGTTTAAGCTACTGTTTGAGACCAGTTGCTGGTTAAACCCTTGGAGAAACTCCAAGAACACACAGATGTGGAGATATTATCAGCTCAGCTTAAGCAACATGGCATGGGTGCTCCTGGCCCGTGAAAAAGTCCACCATTCTGATCTTCGTAGTCTGGAAACCCTAGTGGCTCAGCATCTGGCAAAAGTAATCTAAGCAGCCAACATCTGTGGCTCCTGCACTGGCTTCATAAGCAGTTCTGTGGTGATTTGCGGGGACAGATTCTTAGGCATTTGTCAGAGCATCTCAACATGCAATGGCATGGTCCTAGCTTTTCAATAGCAGAGGTAGAGAGGACACGGCACGCAAAGTGAATAACTGACAAAAACACAGAAATTAGAAAAGCAAACTTGAAGTCATGCACTGAAAAGAGGTCTTGCCACAGATTCAGTATAGGATGAACTTCAGTAAGAACTATTAAGAAGAAAAGGGATTGATTACCTTAGAAAGTTGCACATGGGACACACTGTTCAAGTAATAAAAGAAGAAAGTCCAACACATCTGTTAACTAGGCATCAAGTAGGGATTTTCTAACAAGCTTTGCCTTACAATAATGACCCTACCTCAGTGTAACAGACCTTACATTTTTCTTGAAATAAAGAACTGAGGCATAGGCACCAGAGTGTTGGTCAGATATCGCAGCCACGTAAGTAAGGCTTCAGAGACCCATCCGCCAGCGCAATCCCTGTACCTCTTGCTCCAGCAGCCCCAGCATCTCTGACATTTGGACGAATGCTAATGGCCCTGCAGGCTCTGCTTCCCCGGTGGAGGGGCTCCTGGACTGGGCACTATTTCCAATGAACTTCGTGTGAATGGAGTTAAGAGTTTGTTTGTAAGGTTTGACCAAAAGTTATGTATTGTTCCTGATAAGAAAAAAACTTGTACATTGAGTTACATATGGAGTGGAATCTCTCTGAAGTGTTTTAAATGATTCTTTGAGGTAGACACTGTGATACCCACTACCCCGCATGGATTTCTTTCCCTCTTCTCTGCCTGACTGTGACTTACAGGCATTGATTTATTGGCTTATTAATGAGCACTATTGGGTTACTCATAGAGTGAGTGACAGCAGTAGTTTTCAACATCAGTTTACGGACCTTGTTAGAAATGCAGATTCCAAGGCCCTACCCCTAGAGATTGCGGATTAATTGGTCTGGGGTGGGGCCCAGGAATCTGCATTGTAAGCAATGCCCTTGCCACCCAAGCTAGGTAGATCTGATTTAGTAGATCTATGGCCACATTTTGATATCCCGGACTGTTTGAAAATGTTATTCTAGTATGGTCACTGCTTAAATCATCATACTTTTATAGTAAACAAGACTTATGGAACACATTATACTTCACACATGAATTGCATTCTAGTTCTAAAAAGCTGACTGGATATGGTTTACCTTAGGAACCATGCAGGAATACCAGTCTTGCATGATTCTACATGCAGTAAAAACAACTGTAACCCTACCTAGGTCTTGAAAAGTGGAGTTCCCATTTATGGTTTTTTTAATGGGCACAGTAAAAATTTGGAAACTTAAAAATATTTTTCATAAAGGTTTTATTCATTTGAGGGTGTGGGCAGGGACAAAGGGAAAGGGAGAGGCTGGCTCCCTGCTGAGCAGTGAGTCTGATGTATCCCAGGATCCCCAGATCACGACCTGAGCTGAAGGCAGACTCTTAGCCCACTGAGCCACATAGGTGCCCCCCAAATTTAGAAACGTTTAGAAACAATAAATTAACAAAATACGTCTTTTTAAACAGTTTTATATCCTGCATTTTAGGAAGAAAATCTGTTATTTTGCATTGGAAAAACAAATAGTTCTGTGAGGTTTGTTAGGAAAAACAGCAAACTTCCTACCCTATCTGCCCTTCCCCATTTTCCCTGCTTCACAGTATTTCCTTTCAAGTGTTGGCTGGTCAGTTTAGTTTGCCATCAGGTCTCAATTTAAACATGTGCATGGGTATTGATGTTTGCATCATAGGCATTATCATTTGACATTTCTCCCTCCTGCCCACCATGCATGTACTCCCTATGCCCCCATCTCTCCCTGATACGTTCTAGTTAGAGCATATATTTAGTGTTTACATTATTATGATGGTATTTAAATCACAGCTGAGCCACATAGTGGATGAGGTTACCTTACTGCAGAGCATTCATTTCCCTAGAATTAATAGTCCTCCCACATTTTTATTAGTGATTAGCTTAGTTTTCCGGCCACTTGTCACTAATTCAACCCAAATTCTGTAAGGACATTAACACATTATCTATTTTACCAATTTCTTGACCAGCCCCTATCTGGATTGGCTCTCCCTTGTGCTTAATATATTGCTGTCATCGTGGGCTCTCCCCTGCTGAGTCTTCTGTTCGTGTCCCTTCCTCCCCTTGTTTTATTATCTCATTCTGGTAGGTTGGCTTGCAGTAAAAGGGATGTATAGAAAGTAGTTTAAGGGAATCACATGTTTGAAAAATGTCTCATTCTCTCATACTTGATCAGGTGTGAAATTCCAGTTTGGAATTCATTTTCCTTTACAAGTTTGAAGGCATTGTTACTTTTCACCTACCATCTAGTGTTGCTGTTAGAGGAGTCAAGCCATTCCGAGTTCTGATTCTTTGTATGTGACTCTCACTTCTGCCACTGGAGTTCTGAAATTTCATGGTGGCATACCTTGGTGAAGGTCTGTTTCCATGTGTTGTGCCAGGCTGTTGAACCCTTTCAGAAGGGACTCTGGTCCTTCACTTCTAGGAAACCTTGAATTTGTTTTTAATGAGTTCCTTCCTTTAGTTTTCTGGCTTTTCTTTCTGGAATTCCTGTTCTTCAGATGCTGGATCTCTTGGATTTATCTCTGTGTTTTCCTATTTTTTCCGTCCCTACCACCTCCCATTTTCCCAGGTTTTTTTTTTTGGTTTCTTGTTTTTTTGTTGTTGTTGTTTTTTTTCTTCCCTGGATCTCTTTTATGGAAGATTACCCATTGCTCCTCTAAGTGTTCCTTTTTTTTTTTTTTTTTTTTTAAGTTAATACCTCGTTCCATGATTGCAATATCTTATCTCTGAGAACATTGATATGCTTTGTCAAAGCTTTCATCTCCCTGTGTGATGTTTTCTTTCCCCTTTTTTTGTTTTGCTTTTTAGTCTTTCATGTTATGAAAGTCTTTTCACGTTATACTTAGCTGCCGGGCAATCATTGGTAGTCTGCTTGTATTTACAGGTGGGATATTAAGAATAATAGATGTTTGTAAGATGAACTTTTTTTGGCAAATCACTAATGTCCATACTACTTTTAGGACTTTGCTCTTGGACTGGTCAGGTTTCCTGGAATAAACTTCCAGTCTCATGTCTGGAGGGTTTATCTTGAACTGTTGCTGGCCCTGTGGGAGCTTATGAAGGAAGAGGCCTAGAGAGCTTCAGCATTCTAGTATGCCCAGATTCACTTGTCTTCTGGATCTCTGAGAAGACTTACTACTCCAGAAACCTCCCTGCTCTAGAGAAAAAGCTTCCAACTTTTTGCCAAGGTTGGGGAGGAGCAGTCTTTTTTTTTTTTTTTTTTAGGATTTATTTATTTATCAGAGAGAGTTCAGACGAGGACACAAGCAGGAGTGGCAGGCAGAGGGAGAAGCAGGCTCCTCACTGAGCAAGGCTGTGGGACTCCATCCCAGGACCCTGGGATCATGACCTGAGACAAAGGCAGATGCTTAATCAACTAAGCCAACCAGAGATCCCTGGAGGTCTGAATATTGATGTACATTCTCTCAAAAAACGTATTTTTGACAGCATGAAATCAGAGAGGGAGATAAATCATAAGAGACTTTTAATGATAGGAAACAAATGGAGGGTTGCTGGAGGGGAGGGGTGTGCAGGAAGGGGTCACTGGGTGATGGACATTAAGGAGGGCAAGTGAAGTAATGAGCACTGGGTACTATATAAGACTGATGAATCACTGACCTCTACTTCTGAAACTAATAATACATTATATGTTAATTGAATTTAAATAAAAAATAAAATATAAAAAATATTTTGTTTGAAAATATCTTAGTCTAGGCGTGCCTGGGTGGCTCAGTCAGTTAAGCGTCTGCTTTCAGCTCAGATCGTGATCCCAGGGTCCCTGGATTGAGCCTGCTTGTCTCTCTGCTAATCCCTTCCTCCAGCTCTGCTCTCTCTTGCTATCCCTCTCCCAATTAAATAAATAAAATCTTTTTTTATTTTTTATTATTTATTTTTTAATATTTTATTTGACAGACAGAGATCACAAGTAGGCAGAGAGGCAGGCAGAGAGTGAGGAGGAAGCAGGCTCCCTGCTGAGCAGAGAGCCCGATGCGGGGCTTGATCCCAGGACCCTGGGATCATGACCCGAGCCGAAGGCAGAGGCTTTAACCCACTGAGCCACCCAGGTGCCCCTTATTTTTTATTTTTTTAAAGACTTTATTTATTTATTTGACAGATCACAAGTAGGCAGAGAGGCGGGCAGAGAGAGAGAGGAGGAAGCAGGCTCCCCGCTGAGCAGAGAGCCCGATGCGGGGCTCCATCCCAGGACCCTGAGATCATGACCCGAGCCAAAGGCAGAGGCTTTAACTCTGAGCCACCCAGGTGCCCCAAATCTTTTTAAAAAAAAATGAAAATATATTAAGTCAAAAATGGAAAATCACTTGGCAAGATAAAGATACAGAGCAAAGAATGATGTCAGATAACTAGACCAAGATTTAAGGGATGGATTCTGGTTCTGATTACCTCCACTACTTCTTTCCAAGCCTCTGGTATGTTACGTATGCAAGGGAGGATTTATATTCAGTTGGTTCACGGATACTATGTCAGCCTGTATGCTCACCTGCTGGGTATTCTATAAACTTTTTCTGCCTCTGGTCAAATGGAGATAAGTACATGTATTTAGTCTCATGCCTGAAAATTAAATAAAACCCAAACACTGAAGGAGAGGAATCCCTAAGAGATGGGAAATAAATAAGATGGGCTTACTACTGCCTTGTGAGAGTTTCTTTTTGGCGGTGGAACATGGAGGGGAAACTGAAGTGGACCCTACAAATCTAGCTGGGTTGAAGGGTCTGAGTTAGGAGTTCGGATATAAGTTGAGGCAGCCCATGTTCATGAGACAGAATACCAGAATAAAGCTGCACAGAGAATCCAGGAGACCTGCTGAAGGGCCCTCTTGAGTACTGAGAATATTGATCAAGCACAAGAGTGAAAATAACTGAGGCGAAAGAGAGACTCTCAAAGAGTCTCTAAGAGAATGATATTTTGCTAAGCTCTCTAATGTTGAGTGTCAAAGAGAACCATCAAAAAGAATTACAATGGGACGCCTGGGTGGCTCAGTTGGTTAAGCAGCTGCCTTCGGCTCAGGTCATGATCCCAGCGTCCTGGGATCGAGTCCCATATCGGACTCCTTGCTCAGCAGGGAGCCTGCTTCTCCCTCTGCCTCTGCCTGCCATTCTGTCTGCCTGTGCTCGCTCTCTCTCCCTCTCTCTCTCTCTCTCTGATAAATAAATAAAATCTTAAAAAAAAAAAAAAAAGAATTATAACAGCGCCTGGCATAACACAAGGCTGGGAAATGTTCCTGTTCCCACCAGCCAGTTAAAAAAAAAATTCATAGAATATTGGGTAAACCGTTGTTTGAAAATGTACCAAGGATTTTGTTTTAATTAGTCATAGTAAAGTGACAGACGTGGAGACAACCACCTTGAGAAAAGGTGGTTACAGTTTCCAAGAGGAGGTAGCATGTCATGCCATTCAGGGTCATGTGAAGAAACCCCAGAGTGAGTCAGGAGGCAATACATGTGAACGGAGAGCATGACCCAGAGCCTTTAACTTGGGGTTTCCATAGGGAAGGAATGGGCAAGGTAAGGTAGGCAAGTTTGAGTAAGCTTACAGTTGGTTAATTCAAATAAATTCAGAGGGTTCTGGGCTATAGGTATGTTCTCTAGTTGTCCATACCCTGTCCCTGATGTGACTTAGAACAGAGGAAATACTGGTTTGGTATGTGAGAATTAGGTAAAGGTGGCTGGAGTTACAGGTTGATTAGTAAATTTGTATATGAAAGGCTCACTCTGCAGGTGAATTGTTTACTGTCTAGTAATTAACCAACCCTGGAAGGGCAGTCTCCCAGATTAGCAAGGCCCCAAGACTCAAAAAATCATAAAAATAAATTTTAAAACATTTAAAAAAATTTTTAGGACGTCTGGGAGCCTGCCTCTCCCTCTGCCTGCTGCTTCCCATGCTTGTGCTCTCTCTCTCTCTAACAAAAAAAAAAATCTTTGTTTTTTTAAAGATTTTATTTATTTATTTGTCAGAGAGAGAGCACAAGCAGGCAGGGTGGCAGGAAGAAGCAGAGAGAGAAACAGGCTTCCTGCTGAGCAAGGAGCCCTATGCAGGACTCGATCCCCAGGACTCAATTATGACCCAAGCCCAAGGCAGCCACTTAACTGACTGAGCCACGCAGGCATCCCAATAAATAAAATCTTTTAAAAAATTTAAAAAATTTTTTGAACAAAATTTTAAAAAAGATAAGGTATCCAAGAAAATCGTGCCTCATAAGTGAGGAATAATTAGCTCAGGACTGAGCGTCGCTCAGGACCCACATTAACAAATTGTAAATACAAGACTCGAAAGGATCAAACTGTTTCCAATTAGTGTATCCTAGAGCAAAACTCAACAAGATTTACAGGAATATAAAAATACCACACACATTACAAGGTAAAACTCTGGCATTCAATCAAAGATTACCAGTCATGCAAAGAAACAGGAAAGCACAACCGTAATGAGAACAGTCAAAACAGATCCAAAAGTGACCCAATTGTTAGGATAAGCAGAGAAGGACATTAAACATGATTTTAACTATTTCATATAGTTAGAGAATTAAGAAGCAGGGTTCAGAAGGTTGAGCATCTGACTCTTGATTTCTTTTTTTTTTTTTTTAAGATTTTATTTATTTATTTGACAGAGAAATCACAAGTAGACGGAGAGGCAGGCAAAGAGAGAGAGAGGGAAGCAGGCTCCCTGCTGAGCAGAGAGCCCGATGCGGGATTCGATCCCAGGACCCCAAGATCATGACCTGAGCCGAAGGCAGCGGCCTAACCCACTGAGCCACCCAGGCACCCTGACTCTTGATTTCTGCTCAGATTTCAGGGTTGTGAGATCAAGCCCTCCTGCCCCCGAGCTGGGCTCTGTGCTCAGCAGGGCATCTACTTGAGAGTCTCTCTCTTCCTCTCCCTCTACCCCTTCCCCACGTGTGTACTCTCTAAATACATACATACATACATACATAATATCTTTTTTAAAAGAGGAGAGGCATGCCTGATTTAAAAAGACAGGGGAGGGGCGCCTGGGTGGCTCAGTGGTTAAAGCCTCTGCCTTTGGGTCAGGTCATGGTCCCAGGGTCCTGGGATTGAGTCCCGCATCAGGCTCTCTGCTCAGCGGGGAGCCTGCTTCCTCCTCTCTCTCTCTCTGCCTTCCTCTCTGCCTACTTGTGATCTCTGTCAAATAAATAAGTAAAATCTTAAAAAGAAAAAAGAAAAAAAAAGACGGGAGGTGAGGGGAATGGGGAAGGGAGGAGAAAGAAGGAAAAGGAGTAAAGGGGAGAAACTTCAAATTGAACTTCCGTGGCT
Organism: Mustela putorius furo; assembly: GCF_011764305.1. Taxonomy (NCBI): domain Eukaryota; kingdom Metazoa; phylum Chordata; class Mammalia; order Carnivora; family Mustelidae; genus Mustela; species Mustela putorius. The sequence continues at coordinate 2,096,075 of NW_025422010.1, forward strand.
GGATAAGATTTTATTTATTTATTTGAGACAGATTTATTGACAGAGATCACAAGCAGGCAGAGAGGCAGGCAGAGAGAGAGGAGGAAGCAGGCTCCCTGCTGAGCAGAGAGCCGGATGTGGGGCTCGATCCCAGGACTCCGAGTTCATGACCTGAGCCGAAGGCAGCGGCTTTAACCCACTGAGCCACCCAGGCGCCCCAAGATTAGTGAACTAAGCACAGCTGTAGAAACTATCCAAAATGAAATGTAGAGGGGAAAAAAACTGTGAGACAGCTTCAAGACCTCATCTATGCAGAGTTGGAGTCCCTGAGAAGAGGCCATGATGGGGACAGAAAAACTATTTGAAGAGACAATGGCCAAAAACTTTACAAACTTGATGAGAACTATACGCCCACAGATCCAAAAAGCTAAATGAACTTCAAACACAAGAATCATGAAGAAAACAACAACAAAGCTTATCATAACTCAAAACCAGTGAAGAGAAAACATTTTAAAAAGCAGCTAGAGAAAAAGTATGTTATAATCAAAGGAACAAAGATAAGGATGACATTACTCATTTGAAAGAGTGCAAGCACAAAGATCTTTAAAGTGCTGACAGAAAAGAAAAAAACCTGTTAATCTAGTATTCAGTACTTGAGAAAAAGCATCTTTCAAAAATGAAAGCAAAATAAAGATGTTGTATAAGCCTGCTATACAAAATATGATAAAGGGGACACCTGGGTGGCTCAGTGGGTTAAGCCGATGCCTTCAGCTCAGGTCATAATCCCAGGAACCTAGGATCAAGTCCCGCATCGGGCTCCTTGCTCAGCAGGGAGCCTGCCTCTCTCTCTGCCTCTGCCTGCCTCTCTGCCTGCTTGTGTGATTTCTCTCTCTCTCTTTCTGACAAATAAATAAAATCTTTTAAAAAAAATATGATAAAGGACATCCTTTGGGCATTAGGAAAATTATACCAGATGGAAATCTGTTGTCTACGCAAAGGAGTAAAGATTGTGTTATGAGGTTTATGACATATGTAAAAGTGAAATGCACGACAATATTAGCATAAAGGCCAAGAAGGAGGAAAGGAAAGCTTGTAAGATTCTTATATTAGAAATAGTATATTATTTGAAGGTAAGATTGTGATAAATATATATAATATAAACCCCAAGCAACTCGAACGAAAGAAGCCAGCACTCAGATGTCCTCAGATGATAAATTGATAAACAAATGTTGTATCCATACAATGGAATATGATTTATCCGGAAAAAGAAATGAATTACTGATCCGTGCTATGAATGGATGGACTTTGAAAACATGTTAAGTGAAAGAAGCCAGTCATAAAAGGCCATGTATGAGTCCATTTAAATGAAATGTTCAGAATAGGCAAACTCATAGAGACAAAACAGATTAGTGGTTGCCACAGACTGGGGAAGTGGGAATAAGGAGTGCCTACTTGATGGCAGTGGGGTTTCTTTTATGGGGTAATGAAAATGTTCCGTAATTAGTGAGGATGGTTGCACAACAGGGATAATGTATTAAAAGCCACTGAATTGTACACTTTAAAATGGTTAAAATGGTGGGACGCCTGGCTGGCTCAGTGGGTACAGTGCATGACTCTTAATCTCTGAGTTGTAAGTTTGAGCCTTATGTTGCGGGTAAAGGGTACTTAAAAATAAAATCTAATAGGGGCGCCTGGGTGGCTCAGTCGTTAAGTGTCTGCCTTCGGCTCAGGTCAAGCCCCGCATGGGGCTCCCTGCTCGGCGGGAAGTCTGCTTCTCCCTCTCCCACATCCCCTGCTTGTGTTCCCTCTCTCGCTGCGTCTACATCTGTCAAATAAATAAATAAATAAATAAATAAAATCTTTTAAAAAATCTAATAAAAATGGTTAAAATGGGGAATTTTCTATTATGTGGATGTTACCTCAATAAAAAATGTTAAGCCAACAAAAAGAGATGTATGATGGATTCATAAATATTCTAAAAGAAGGCTAAGAAAGAGGAAGAGGGTAACAAAGAACAGACCGAACAAATAGAAAATAAATAGCAGGATGATGGGCTGTCAGTAATGGCCTCTCAAGGGGTTCGAGCCCACGGTCCCGGCTGTGACGCAGGGGAGGCTGGTGATGGCCGCTATGGAGGCTTTGCCCCAGTGCCCAGAAGGGGGAGCCACTTGCGGTCCCGAGGTGTGCTGGAGGCTGAGGGGTGGGAGAACACGGCCCCCTGGGAGTGGTGGCTGGGTAAGGTAGGGAAGGAAGAATGAGTAAGGAGGAAAAAAAAAAGGATGGAGGGGACATGCAGATACCAGTAAAGCACCATCAGCTCTAGCTTCAGGAGCTGTGGGCGCCTGGTTTGGGAAACTAGTCCCTTAAGTAAGGAAGATACAGAATTTAAACCTGGTCTCACAAGTGTGTGGTAGAGCCAAAGACAAACAACCAAGGGTCATCTGAAATTGTCCTCTGTTCACTAATAATCTCAGGACAAAGTGGGGAGCTCACTCTTCAAGCATAAGACTTACAGACAAGCTTGATATAAAGCCTTGGGCTGACTGTGTTGTGAAATGGGCTGCAGAGGGACCCGTACAGCCCCCTTACGAAAGCGGTTTCCGCCCTTACTCCATTGTTTCCAGCAAATGTCATACTGTCCCGGAAATTGGCCAGGATGATTGAGGCCAGGCAAAAGGAGCAAAAGAAGAAGCAAAATCGTCAAGAAACTATAGCAGAAGCTAAGCAATTAAAGAAGGACTGAAGGGATGAACAGCATCTCACACCCAGAGGAAAATCACTTGGAAAATTATGCAGCTTTGGAAGGGCCCACTAAGATTTCTTTTCTGGTTTTTATGACAGTGATCTGTAGTAAACAAAGTCTGAGCACATCAAAGAATCATGTTAAGTTGTGACTTCTAGTGCAGCAGCCTCTAGGCTTTGGTGTAGTTGTTGACGGTTATTGTAAATTGGCATTTATTAGGCTATAAATTCTTTATAACTGACTTAGTCATTTGCCATTTTGCAGTTTATTGTACTGTGAAAACATCCTGTGGAGAATAAGGACTATACATTATGAACTCTATTCAAATCATGGCTTAGAATGGAGTTCTTTTCTGGATGAAAGGAATTGAGAATGTAAAAATCATAACTATCTTGAGGTGAAAAGTGTGTTTTGGCTAAAAGGCATATAGTATATTAATTACATATTTTATCATTATTGCTTATTTCTTGGAATAGAATCATTTCTTGGCTTTCTCAAAGCCAAATATTAACCAATGACTATTTCTGTGTTCTACATTTTTCTCATTTTTTAGCCTTTGAGATACTTATCAGACATTCTGTATTTTTTTAATCTAATTTTATGAAGAATGCTTTCATTGAAAATGTAGAATACCACCTACTGGGTAGAACAAGTTTTGTATTAATGAACACTGCCATTTTCTTAGAGATGTCTTGTTGAGTAAAATAACACTATGACTTAAAGCTTGCAGTAAAGGGACGCCTGGCTGGCTCAGTTGGTTAACATCTGCCTTTAGCTCAGGTCGTGATCCCAGGGTCCTGGGATTGAGCTCCACATTGGGCTCCCTGCTCAGTGGGGAGTCTGCTTCTCCCTCTCCCTCTGCTTCTCCCCCTCTGTTTGTGCTCTCTCACTCTTGCTCTCTCTCAAATAAATAAATAAACAAAATCTTAAAAAAAAAAAAAATAAAGGCGCGCCTGGGTAGCTCAGTGGGTTAAAGCCTCTGCCTTCATGGTCATGATCAGGTCATGATCTCAGGATCCTGGAATCAAGCCCTGCATGCTCAGCAGGGAGCCTGCTTCCCTTCTCTGTCTCTCTGCCTGCCTCTCTGCCTACTTGTGATCTCTGTCAAATAAATAAATAAAACCTTAAAAAAAAAAAAAAAGAAAGAAATTTGATACTTTTTTATAAAGAGAAAAGAATAATGACCTATCAATAACCATTCTAGGGGTGCCTGGGTGGCTCAGTGGGTTAAAGCCTCTGTCTTCGGCTCGGGTCGTGATCCCAGGGTCGTGGGATCAAGCCCCACATCGGGCTCTCTGCTCAACAGGGAGCCTGCTTCTACCTCTCTCTCTGTCTGCCTCTCTGCCTACTTGTGATCTCTGTCTATCAAATTTAAAAAAAAAAAAAAAAACCTTTTAAAAAAATTTAAAAAGATTTCAGTGTTGTGAAAGAGCCCAAATGTTCATCGACTGATCAATGGATAAAGAATACATGGTTTATGTATACAATGGAATATTACTCAGCCATCAAAAAGAATGAAATTTTGCCATTTGCAGTGACGTGGATAGAGCTAGAGCGTATTATGCTAAGCGAGATAAGTCAGAGCAAGACAAATACCATATGATTTTACTCATATGTAGAATTTTTTTCTTTTAGGATTTTATTTATTTATTTGACAGAAAAAGAGAGAATTCAAGTAGGGGAGAGGCAGACAGAGGGAGAGGAGGAAGCAGTCTCCCTGCTGAGCAAGGAGTCAGATGCAGGGTTTGATCCCAGGACCCTGGGATCATGACCTGAGCTGAAGGCAGATGCCTAACCAATTGAGCCACCCAGGTCCCCCTCCAATGTGGAATTTAAGAAACAAAACAGATGGGGGTGCCTGGGAGTCTCAGTCCATTAAGTGTCTGCCTTCCACTCTGGTCTTGATCCCCGGGGTCCTGGGATAGAGCCCCACATCAGGCTCCCTGCTCAGTGGGGAGCCTGTTTCTCCCTCTCCCTTGCCTGCCACGCCATCTGCTTGTTCTCTCTCTTTGTTAAATAAATAAATAAAATCTTAAAAAGAAAGAAAGAAAGAAAAGAAACAAAACAGATAAACAGATGGGAAGGAAAAAAAAAACACAGAGTGGACAACAAACCATAAGAGACTCTTAATGTTTAGAGAACAAACTAGGGTTTGATGGAGGGAGGTGGGTGGAGGATGGGTTAAATGGGTGATGGCTATTCAGGAGGGCACTTATTATCATGAGCACTGATATGTAATGATGAATTAGTAAATTCTACTCCTGAAACCAGTATTACACTATATACTAACTAACTAGAATTTAAATTAAAAAAAAATTAAAAAGCAGTACCCAACTATATGCTACCTGTAAGAAACAAACCTTAAATATAAAGACACAAATAAGTTAAATGTAAAAGGATGGAAAAAGATTATACCATTGCTAACAACTAATCAATCAAAACAAAGCGGGAATAGCTATAGCTAGAATAAGATTAGAGAAGTAGGTTTCAGAGCAAGAAATATTACCAGGGGGGCACCTGGGTGACTCAGTTGATTAAATGTCTTTCTTTGGGTCCCATCATGATCCCAGGGTCCTGGGATCGAGCCCCACATTGGTTCCCTGCTCAGTGGGGAGTCTGATTCTCCCTCTCTGTCCCTTCCCCCAATCTGTGCTCTCTCTCCCTCCCTCTCTCTCTCTCAAAATAAGTAATTAAAATCTAAAAAAAAAAAAGAAATATTATCATAAATAATGGTCATTTCATAATGATGATAGGGTCAGTTAATCAAGGAGCCATAACAATCTTAAACATTTATTTAACTAATAATAAATCTTCAAAATGCATGATGCGAAAAACGCAACTAGAAATAGACAAATATAGTTACAGTCAGGGGTGTCAGTTCCCCTCTCAATAATCCATAGCTCAAGTAAACAGAAAACCAGCAAGGATATAGTAGTCAACTTGATTTTGATTAACACTTAATAGAACCACCCAACAATAGCAGGATTCTCAAGAGCACATTCTTCTCAAGTGCACACAGAACGTTTACCAAATTCAAAAGACTTCAAAGCCACACTAACTATGTTGTCTGACCACAAGGAAATTAAATTAGAAATCATTAGCAGAAAGATCGTTGGAAAATCTCGAAATATTTGGAAACAAAATAACACACTTCTAAGTAACCCGTGGATCAAAGAAAGAACCAAAAGAGAAATTCGTGTTTCAAACTGACTTTTATTTTACTCATTGTTTTTAAGATTTTATTTATTTATTTGAGAGAGAGAGAGCATGGAACAGGGGCACGTGCTCAAACATGAGCAGGGGGAGGGGCAGAGGGAGATGCAGACTCCCCACTGAGCAGGAAGCCTGATGGCAGGGCCCCAGGATCATGACCTAAGCTTAAGCTTAACCAGCTGAGCCACCCAGGCACCCCTGAACTGACTTTTAAATGGAAACACAATGTATCAGAATTTGTGGGATGTCACTAAAACACAGCTTGGTGGGATGGGGGAGCAGGACCTTTATGGCAGTGTATATCTATATTAGAAAAAAAAGAAAGGTCTTGAGGCACCTGGGTGGCTCAGTGGGTTAAGCCTCTGCCTTCGGCTCAGGTCATGATCCCAGAGTCCTGGGATCAAGCCCCGCATCAGGCTCTCTGCTGAGCAGGGAGCCTGCTTCCCTTCCTCTCTCTCTGCCTGCCTCTCTGCCTACTTGTGATCTCTGTCTGTCAAATAAATAAATAAAATCTTAAAAAAAAAAAAAGAATATAGAAAAAGGGGTGCCTGGGTGGCTCAGTGAGTTGGGCCTCTGCCTTCGGCTGGGATCGTGGTCCGGGGTCCTGGGATGGAGCCCCGCATTGGGCTCTCTGATTGGTGGGGAACCTGCTTCCCTCTTTCCCTCTGCCTGCTTGTGATCTCTCTCTCTCTCTCTGCCAAGTAAATAAATAGGATCTAAAAAATAAAATAAAATAAATAAAGAATCTAGGGGCGCCTGGGTGGCTCAGTGGGTTAAAGCTTCTGCCTTTGGATCAGGTCATGATCCAGGCTCCTGGGATCGAGCCCCACATCAGGCTCTCTGCTCGGCAGGGAGCCTGCTTCCTCCTCCTCTCTCTCTCTCTGCTTGCCTCTCTGCCTACTTGTGATCTCTCTCTGTCAAATAAATAAAATCTTTTAAAAAAAAAAATCTAGAAAAAAAGGGCACCTAGCTGGCTCAGTCAGTGGAGCATGTGCCCTTTAATCTTGGGGTTGTGAGTTTGAGCCCCACGTTGGTTGTAGAGATTACTTACAAAAAATAAAAAAAAAATAAATTAAAAAAAAAAAAAGAAGAGCCAATGAAACCTAAAGTAAGCAGAAGAAAAGAAATAAAGATCAAAATGGATATCAATGAAATAGAAAACAGACAACCATAGAGAAAATCAAGATCATAAAATTGATAAACCTCTAGTCAGACTGATGAGGAAAAAAACCCACAATTACCAGTCTTGGGAATGAGAGAGAGAGGACTACTACAGATTTTACAGATATAGAAAGGGAATATTATGAAAAATTTTATGCCAATAAATTCAATAACTCAGATGAAATGGACAAATTTCTTAAAAAAATCCAAAGTACAAATACTTACTCAAGAAGTAACTAACCTGAATAGTCTCATATCTATTAAGGAAACTGGAATTGTAGTTGAAAACCATCTACAAAGAGAACTCCAGACCCATGTGGCTTCACTGAGGAAATTTTACCAAATATTTAAGGAAGAAATAATACCAATTCTCCATAAACTCTTCGTAAAAAATTGAAGGGAATAACTTCTCAACTCATTCTACGAGACCAGCATTACCCTGATAAGCAAAACCAGGCAGGCAAAGATATTATAAGAAAAGAAAACCATAGTGAGGGGTGCCTGGGTGGCTCAATGCATTTAGCCTCTGCCTTTGGCTCTGGTCATGATCTCAGGGTCCTGGGATTGAGCCCCGCATCGGCATCGGGCTCTCTGCACAGTGGGGGAGCCTGCTCTCCCTGCCCACCCCGCAGCCCCGCCTACCTTTCTCTGCCTACTCGTGATCTGTCTGTCAAATAAATAAAACAAAATCTTTAAAAAAAGAAAAGAAAAGAACACCATAGTGAGATACCACTACCCAAGAGAAAAGGAAATATATGTTCATGCAAAACCTTGTACATGAATATTCATGGAAGCTTTATTTGTAACTGCTGAACACTGGGAACAACCCAATGGAGGTACGTCCATCCAATAAAATATGATTAAGAGGAACTACTAGCATATATAACATCGTGTTAGTCTTAAAATAATTACGCTGAATGAAAGATAAAAGAGTACACCCCATACTCGTCCACATTTCTAAACTTCCATATAACTAAAACTATAGAGGTGTCTAGCTGGCTCAGTTGGAAGACTGTGTGACTCTTGATCTCGGGGATTGTGAGTTCAAGCCCCACATTAGGCGTGGAGATTCCTGAAAGTATAAATAAACCAAAACAACAACAGCAAAAAAACCCCACTAAACTCTCTAGAAAATGGAACTAATCTAACAGGAGAGCAAGCAGGTCAAAGTCATTCCTGCTGGGGAGGGAATGGGCAGGGAGAGATAGAAAGGATTCATTGTCAAGGGGCACAAGGAAACTTTTGGAAATGACAGATATCTTCACTGTCTTGATTGCAGTGGCGGTTTCATGGAAATCAAAGTGTACCATACTGTACACTTTTAATTGTAACACTTGTTGGGGCACCTGGCTGGTTCAGTTGGTTAAGTGTCCTGACTCTTGGTTTCCACTCAGGTCATGATCTCATGGGCCGTGAAATGGAGATTGAGCCCCTTTTGGGTGCGCTCAGTGGGGCGTCTGCTTGAAGAGTCTCTCCCTCTGCCCCCCTCCCACGTGCCACGCAAGCAAGCACACACACACGTGCATGCGTTCTCTCTCTCTCTAAAAAATTTAAAATAATAAATAAATCCCCCCCAAATATCGTAATGCTTATTATGTCCACTTTATTAGATTTCAGTTGTACTGCAATGAAGGATTATTTAAAAATACAATACAGTTTTGGGGGCACCTGGGTGGCTCGGTCGGTTAAGTGCCCGACTCTTGATTTCGGCTCTGGTCATGATTTCAGGGTCCTGATACTGAGCCTGGAGTCGGATTCTGTGCTCAGCTCCAAGTCGGCTTGAGATTCTCTCTCTTTCTCCTTCTGCCCCTCCCACACTCACATGCATGTGCGCTCTCTCTCTCTCTCGAAATAAATAAATCTTTTTTAAAAAATTAAAAAATAGGGACTTCCTGGGTAGCTCAGTGGGTTAAGTGGCTACCTTGGGCTCAGGTCATGATCCTGGGGCCCTGGGATTCAGTCCCCCAACAGGTTCCCTGATCAGCGGAGAGGCTGCATCTCTCTCTGCCTGCCACTCCCTCTATTTGTGCACTTGCTCTCTCTGACAAATAAATACATAACATCTCTTTAAAAAAATAAAAATTAAAAATACCGTTTTAAGAAATTAAAATTGAAGTATACAGTTGGGAAAGGAAATACTGGTTTTCACTGATGATTGGCAACTATCCCTAAGAGAGAGGAGGAAGTGTGTCTTCCTCTCCTTCCAAGAAACCAGAGAAAAAACCTCTGTGCTAGGCTGATATCAAACACTGGGTTCAGCTGCCAGAGATTTTGGATTTTTTTTTATTTTTTTTTTTTTTTTTTTTTTTTTTTTACAGAGAGAGATCACAAGTAGACAGAGAGGCAGGCAGAGAGAGAGAGAGGAGGAAGCAGACTCCCTGCTGAGCAGAGAGCCCGATGCGGGACTTGATCCCAGGACCCTGAGATCATGACCCGAGCCGAACGCAGCGGCTTAGCCCACTGAGCCACCCAGGCACCCGAGATTTTGGATTTTTAAGATGAAGACTCAGCAGAGGCTGACATCTGCTGTAAACTCCTATCAGATGCACCGTATCTGGGCTCAACTATTCTCCCTTCCGGGACAGAAAAGAAGTTCCCAAATGTTGGTCACAGAGGTCCTGTGGAGCACAGGTGTCTTTCCTACATGTCTCCCTTTGATGCTCTGAACATCCTGGCAAGGCAGGTTTAGACTTGAGGAGGCTGATGCCCAGGGAGGGGAAGGCATCTACAGTTGTCCCAGGCAGACTGTCAGAAGTGGGAGCCGATCCTGCATGCCACCCCCCACCCCCGCCCCCTAGTACAGGGCTAGGCTTCATTCAGCCGGTTGAGTACTTCGGAACCCACTCCCCATCTGTCCCTTTCAACAATCCTGGAGAAGGGCAAAGCCTGCGTCCTCACCGCTGCCTCTCTGCCCATTTTGCATGCAAAGAAACAGGCTCAGGGAGCTCCTGATTGGTCTTGTGCTAGGGGGAGTGTGACCGAGGGTCTCTCCCACTACAGGACACCTGCCATCAAACCCTGTGGTCTCCTGTGTCAAATCCTCAGCCCCTCGGATAGCTGTGGGACAGGCAGCATCAGGCAGGCGTTAGCATCACAAGGCGGGCCTCCTGGCTCACACCCCGGCTCCACCAGTTTCTAGCTCTTTACCTTGGATGGATCACTTAACCTCTCCATGTGTCAGCTCCTTACCTGTAAGTGTGAAGAGAATTCAAGGAATGTGAAGCCATCAGAACAGTACCTGGCCCACGGAAAGGCTACAGGAGTGCTCTCTCTAAATAAAGGGCTTCAGCTTTGCCTAGTTCTGAGGGTCTGGGCCCCTGCCATTCCCAGCCAGGGAGCCCAGGGTGGAGGCCCCTGTGACACTGAAGAGAGGGCCTGCCCTGTGCCTCCCTTCCCCCACGCAGCAGGCACTTTCCAGACTTGGTCATGCTCTCTCCAGCAGGATAAGGGGGGGCGTGGTTCACCTAGTTCCCAAGATGAAGGAACAGGCCCCAAGAGGACACCACCGTGGGTGACAGGGCTGTGACCAGCGGAGCCTAACTGCCTCCAAGACTGGGCCTGGGGCAGGCCCATCTGCTGCCTCTTGGGTCTGGAACTCAGGCTGGAGCCCACCTGGCGGGGGCTCTCTGCCCACCAACCTTCATGGCACAAGCCCCCCTCCTCCTGGAGTGACCCTGCCTGTAGTGTAGCCGGTGGCCGTGAGGCCTGACGGCAGGGCCCATGAAGGGGCTGTGGACACCTGCCTGGCAACAAGGCCAACCCTCTTCTCTTGAGCTGGTTTATGCTCGAGCTCAGCTATTGCATCGCGTGCCTCCGTCTGAGAGGCGGGGAGATTGAGACCAGCTGCCGCCGCCTGGATTCTCCCAGAGCTCGCCCGGTGACACCCTGCTCAGGTCGTCACACACCATTCTGGTAGGAGTCTCTCCCAGCAGCGACGTTGCAGGTTTGTGGGCTGGACTGGGGCCAATGGTGGGCAGGGAGCAAGGGGGGCAGGAGGGTGGCGGGGGGAGAGCTTGGCGCCTCTCCAGCAAGGAATCGCAGGAGAACACGGCTGCTTGCCTGTGACGGACTCACCAGCCTGCCCAGTACAAAGCTGGCTTCTCCATCTTTCTCCTCTCCGCTGGCCCCTTTCATCTCCCATTCCTCTTTGCCTTGCTCTGGGGAGCCTGAGCCCCTTGTTCTGGAGAGAGGGCACCAGAGACACTTCTGTGGCTCCCAAGCTAATGGGCAGGCCCATGTCTTTAAAACAAGGAGGACCGAGAGGGCCAGGCCCCCAGGATGGAGGGCTGAGAGCTGGAAGGGACTACAGAGAGCCAGCCCTATTTAACACAGAGGGGAAAAGGAGAGCCCCAAGGCCGGGAGAGAGGAGGCCCTGGCCAGGTCCCCACAGCAAGTTAGAAGCAGAGCTGGGCTGAACCTGGTGTTTTCACACTCTTCCCACCACCTCCAGATAGGGGTTCCTCCAAAAGCAGCCAGGCTGGCAGGGGCCTGTCCTCGGGGTGGGGGGGTGGGCGGGTAGCAACAGAGAGGGTGCTTTCTTCTTCCCCACGTCTTGCCTGGTCCTAGGACCCAGCACCATGCCGTCCTCACCCTTCTTGGCCATCTCATTTTTGGCCCAAGAGGCTGTTGTATATCCGGCTGACCTGGAATCCATGCTGACTCATGGTCCCCCTGTGGACGCAACTGTGGAAGAAGGTCAGTTGGTGGGCCTGGGTATGCAGGCCCAGGGAGAAGCCCCACCTTCTCTTTGGCCCCGGGGGCCTTCTCTCCCCCATCAGGTCTCTCCTCATCTGTGAGGATCCCCATTGCCCCAGACCTGACCTGGCTCTGCATGGGAGACTTGGGGCTGCTGGCTTCCCCACTCTGGGACTCAGTTTCCCCCAGGACCTCTTTAAATTTCTTCCTTGTCTTTGCCCTGCCCAACTCCTAGCTGGCTTTAGGCTCTGATCTGGAGCCTGCTCTGATGGTCCTTGGGGAGAGGGAAGATAGCGCCGGCTGGGAACAGCTACCCCTGGGGCAACCCTAGGAACACTCTACCCCCAATCTCTTGCTCCTGGTTGGGTCCACCTCCACCTCCTGCGTGCTTTCTTGGGGTCCACCCGAGGGAAGGACGGTGCACATGGGCCTTCAGGCCCTGGAGAGAACACACAAACTCTTTGTCTCTGGTCTCAGGTACCTTCTAAGCCCCCAGAGTTACCCACTAGGTACAGGGAGCCTTGGGGGTTGGTACTAGGGGTGGTGGGCAGCACTCAACCTGCGGGAGATGAACCTTGCCTCCTCTCAGTGCAGTCTTGTCCCCAGCCCCGGGGGTCCTGGGCTCAGGCACAAGATTACTGTGGGACTCTCTTCTGAGCTTTGCCCCTCTGTGGCCTCCCCATTTGCTCCTCTCTGGGCCCCACACAGATGTGATGGTCAGGTCCTTGGCGGCCTCCTCTAACTCCCCAGCCCACAGATGGACCCGACCCCACACCTGGGTGTCTGCCCAGGGAGCACCTGGAGGAAGTCAGTGTGTGCTGGGTCCCTCTCTTTCAGGTGACTCTTTGGCCACCCCTTCTCCCGACTCCAAAAGCAGGGCTGGCACTAAGTGGCCCTGAGGTCCACGGTGCAGAAAGGCTGAGGCGGAGGAGGGCATCACCATTTACTGCAGGATGGGCCCAGCAGGTGCTGAGGGAAGCCTGACACTCCATCCCAGGCTAAGCATGTACGCTGGATCCCTCCAGGCCTCCATCGCCCCCATCCCCCGTGCCTAGAAGCATTGGCCCTCTGGTGGGAGGTGGGTGGTGGGTCACCTCATGCAGCAGGCCTGGGGCTCAGACCCTGGCCCAGTGGCTGCAGAACCCCAGGTGGAGGCAGCAGAGCTGGCCCCAGCCACGCCACCCTCGGCCTCAAGGTCCAGGCCCTCGTAGATGGTGGGGAGTGAGGTGCGCTGGCTGAGCCGCCGGCGCAGGCCGACCAGCAGGGGCTGGGGCAAGGAGGCCACGTCCACGTTGTTGCCCAGGTCCACCCAGGCCAGCGCGGGGAACTTGGCAGAGTCCTTGATGGCCTCAGTGAGCTCGCGCGCAGTGGCCCTGGTCAGCCTGTTGCCGTTGAGCAGGAGCTGGGTGAGGTGGGGCAGTGACCAGAGGCTGGGCAGCAGCAGGCGCAAGAGCTCATCGCTCAGCCCCGTGAAGCTCAGGTCCAGCACTGTAAGCCCGGCTCCCTGGCTTCCCAGGTAGCGGGTAATGTGTTGCACGTCCCGTGCGGAGAGTGGGATCCCCGAGAGGTTCACGGTCTCCCCCGCCAGCTGAGTCATCTGGAGACTGCTCTTGAGGCTGTGGGAAGGTGGCAGGCAAGGATGGATTGAGCAAGGGTCCACGGCCCAGGCAAGTCCCCACTGGCTGCAGAGAGCGACCCGTCGGGGCAGCCCACCAGGTGGTAGGGGGACTGGGCCCTGCAGTCAGGCCTCACTGGGGTCCAACAGCTACTTCCTACATGGGTGGTCATGGGCAATTCTTGGAACCTCTCTGAGCCTCAGTTTCTCCTTTGGTGAAAAGGGGACCTGGCTGTTGTGAGGAATAAACATCCAGATGTTAAGCTTCCCTAATCCGTTATTATTACAAAAACCTACTGCGTGCCTGGGTCGCCACATCTGTTATATCTAGAGTAAGAACGATGATCCCATTCTGCAGAGGGGCGAATGACGCTCAGAGAGGTGACGGGACTCTTCCATGGTCACATACCACTAAGAGGGAAGCCAAGTCTTCAAAATGAGGGGCTCTGACTCCGGAGCCCACACCTTTTTTCCCACGCCTCCTCCAAGATCGATCCTTTGTGGGTAAAGATAGATGTTCCTATGAGGGTGACAGGCTATCAGGCTAGTCCCCCCGGCTTTGGAGACTAGAGGACAGGTCCAGAGTAGCAAGAGAGGAGGTGTTGGTAGGTGAAGGGCCCCCGTCTTCTAAGCTGGAAAGGAAGTTTAGAGACCGAGAAGAGTCCCACACCACCCCCTGGGTCTCTCTTGTCATGTGAATATGGCCTACTATGCAGGGAGGCAGTGGGACCAACTCCAGTGCCCTCAGTCAGCATGGCAGGGAACAACCGCATGGGCTCTGGGCTCGTCATGAGCCATCAGGCTCGAAGGATGAGGAAGCAAGCAAGGGAGAGCACTGGGACTGCGGTTCTGGGTCCCTGGACCTGGGTGTCTGCAGCCAGTCCTTAGGCTGCATCTGGCCATGGAGCTGTGGATGGAGTGACTGGGAGGGGGACCCACAGCAGAGCAAGCTCTCAGGATGGCTATGGAAGCCTTCACTTCCGGCAGCCTGGCAAAGGCTTTTCAAAGAGCTGTAGGTAAATCAGGGTCAGGGGTGGTCTTGGGCAAGCCACCTTGCCTCTCCCAACCTCAGTTTCCTTTCCTGTGAAATTGGCATCATGAGCCAGAATCTGTCCCCCTCGCAGCCTGTTGAGAGGATCCAGCGGATGTCTGCTGAGATCACCTTGGCCCTGGGGTCGGGGCCAGGCCCTATGACAGGCTAGGGACTCAGGGGCAAGTGAACGGCAGGAGGCAGGTCACACAGAGGGTTGCAGCTAGACTTGGGAAACATTCCAGAGCTTCGATGTGGACAAGAGTGAGGGGCTCACTGGGGACGGGCTCAGGGCCCAGCTGCCTGCTGAGCTGCCTCGCCATGTTGGCCTAGAAAGGGACGCTAAGGGGCCACAAGGTAGGGCTGTGGCTAGGCTCCCTTACCAGCTCTGAGTCTTCCTCCGGGGCAGGCTGGACCCCCGCTGCCGCTTGGAGTGAGGGGTGAGGTGGTAGATGAGCTGGCGGCAGATCTTATCTGAGGACTTCCAGAGCTCATAGTCCTGTCGGGGGGCAGTGTTGTCAGGGTGAGGCTGAGCCCCATCCCTCCCCCGTCATGGGCCTTGGGGATCCAAGTGTGTGCCCCAGCACATGACTCATCATGGATCACTGAGCTGCCCACTAGCCTCCCCCGCCCCCCCCCCCCACCCTGGCTGTAGCCTGGCTCAGAGCCAGGGGAGGCTGCCCGCTGGTAACTGGACAGGCTGGTCTGAGGCCCGCAGTGCCCGGCGGGAGGAAGCCCAGACAATGGGCCCTTGTTCCCTGTCCTCAGGCCCAAGGCCAGTGTCTCGGGCTATCAGCCGGCTCCCTGCCCACCCTCAGCGCTCCCCGGGGGACTCGCCACCAGGGGAGGCAGGCCTGGGCCCCTCCAGGGAGCCCTGCTCCACTGACGCCACCCTCAGGGAATGGGAACCAGCCAGGTCAGCATGCTCTTCTTCCTCTCACTCTCCAAGCCTGCCTGTGGGGCCTGGGTCTGGGCTGCCAGCACTGGGAGGGTTCATGGTTCCGGTACCACCACTTGGATCTCTCCCGGGCCAAGGTGGGCCCTCGTAGAGACCTAGCTCGGAGGACAAACAGGGATGCTCTGCTTTTCGTGGAGCTGGCACTGAGCACACTCCGCCATCCAGCACATTCTTTATCCCGTTCCTCTGTCAATAGTGCGTACGCACAGTAGCAGCAAGCCCTGCCTGTCGCCGTGTGGCTCTTGGCTAGCCTCAGAACCCCTGGGGACCACTGCGTATAGATGCAGAGGTCTGGAGCTGGCTGCGCCCATAGCGGGCACCCTTGTTTCACACAGGGACTCACTGTGACTGAGGGGTGGTGGCTGTGTCAGGGGCACAGCATGGGAAGGATGCTCATGGGAAGGATGTTGCCAGGTGCCCCCAGAGCGGGGTTTGGAGTGAATGTGGTGGTTTGGGAGAAGGGGAATGGAGGCCCCCAGGTGTATCCATACAGGATGGGGACATGTGGACGGGGGGGTTCCAGCCCAAGGGGGATCTTTTCTGGCCCCAGGAGCTCAAAAGCTGGGAGTTTGTATCCATCAGCAGATTTATCAGAACATTCTATGTCCCAGTGTCCCTGTGTGGTGTTCGGGGTCCCAGGTCCTGGAGCCCAGGAAGCAGGTCTACCCAACATATGACTTTTGGAGAGTAGGAAAGTACAGCTCACGTGTGTTCCTAGTACACTGAACCTGGCCGTAGGTCCCAGTGAGGGACATTAACCGACTTAAGGCCTTGAAGCAAGCCAGATGAGGACGAGGCTCCTAGCCCCCAGCCCTGTGCGCTCCTGGTCCCTGTTAGCTGCGTTGCCCAGTCTGAGGTCCGTGTCTACAGGCCTCACCGTTTTGGGGCACTGCAGGTCCCGGGCCAGGTTCACAAGCAGGTCATGGGAGATGGGGGTCCACCAGATTGAGGAAGGCCACATTCCTGTAGAGGATGTCGGTGAGGAGGGTCCCCTCGAGGCCCAGGTCCTGTGAGTGGTGAGGAGAGTTGAGTGAGCGGAGTCAGGCTCTCCCTTCTCCAGGCCCCCCTCCAAGCCAGCCCCTCACATCTGTTCCCCTCTCTCAGGCTCCCTCCTTGATGCTTGCTGGAGTCTCTTCCCAGGTGGCAGTGGGCCTGCTGTCCAGGGGCAGTGGGGACCCCTTGGAAGAGGAAAGTGTCAGTGCATCGGGCCCTTTAGGGAGGTGCTAAGGAGGTTCTAAAACCCTTAGACTGTTTTCCCTGGAGGGGAAACATGGTACTGTGACACCTGCCACCTCTGGGGTTGGGCTTATCTGGAGGGCTCTTTGGGGGCTTCTCTGATAACCCCCCAGTGCCGCTGTCCTCCAGCATTCCTTCCGGACCCTTTGCCTCTCTTCCACCTATTCCCAAGCTCTCCGAGTTCTGGCTGCAATCTGTTTGCTGACAGGTGCAGGGCCCTTTGTGGGGGACGGACCTCTCTCTCCGTTCAGATGTCCGAAAGGCAGCTCGGACTGGGCGGGTTCACCTCCTGCCTTGAAGCTGGCCTTGCCTCCTGTGCCCCCGCTCAGTAAAGGGCATCACCATCCCCACCATCCCAGCACTCAGGCAGGAGCCCAGAACCACCCTGCACTCTTCCGTCACCCTTCTCTGCCCAGCTCTCTCTCCCTACTGCTCAAGGAGCTTCAGGCCTTTCTCCCTAACAGCCTCCTCCAGGGCCTGTTGCCTCCTAACAGCCACCTACTTCCAACCCTTGGGCTGCCAGAGCCAGCTCCAGGAAACACATACCTAAGCTCGACCCTTAACCCCTTTGGTGGAGACCAAATGCTCTCGTATAACACTAGACACTCAGGCGCAGCCTGGCCTTCCCACCCTCCCCAGCCCCCCAGTCTCTTTCTCTGGCCTCCATGTCTCCTACCCCTCACAGAGACATCACCACTGGGCCTCGGGCCTGACCTGGCCTCCCTGCCTTCAGTCCTTCAGATCTCCCATAGGCCTGGTCTGGCACTGAACACCCTTTTAGAGTATATTCTGACAAGCTGATGGGACAGGTGCAGCCAGGAGGGGCCTCCAGACCCCTGGGTCCTCCCCAAGCCAGAGAGTGAGACCCTCTGTGCATAAGCCCCCGATGCACAGGAAGATAGGCCAGGTAGAAGGCCCAAGGACCATAACTGCAAAGTCCCCACGGTTTGTGGGGCTGGATAGCCCCCTCTCTGGATGGGAAGCCTGACCTCTGAGACATGAGGGGGCAACATAGCTGGTTTCCCGGCTTTAAAAAAAAGTTCTGCTGGCGCCTTGGGCTCCGGATACCGACAAAGATCTGTACCTCTGGATGGTCTAGCTGGTTGGGTGCTGCTTTGCTGTTTTCATTTTAAACACCATTCAAGTTACAAATGCCGGCTAGGGAAGATCTAGAAGAGAGGGCTAGCTGGTGAGCCCAAGCTGACCCATACAGGGCCCCAGTTGCACAGCCAGCCTTCTGCTGGTCTGGACAGCTCCTCTTAAAGGGCCAGCCCCACCTTTCCAGCCCAGTGAGCCTAGATAAAGGAAACTCAGTGCATCAGGGGGTGGGGCTGGGAGACTAGAGGTTGGGCTCTGGCCTCAGCTGCCCCCTAATTTTCTTGGTGGCCATAGGCTTGCCACTGTTCTCCAAGCCTCAGTTTCCCTTCTCTAATCATCTACCTGCAGGCCAAACACCTGCATGGCTGATTTCAGATTCCAGGATGGGGCATGTTGGGGCAGCAGCTGCTGTGGAGGGTGGGGACATGGCCAGAGAGGAAAGTGGCTTGCCCAGTGTTGATGCTGGGACCAGAACCCAGGTCTCCTAGGGCACCCCAGGCTGGCTCAGGTACCCGGTGTGTGTGCGACCAGAGGTGCACTCCCCCAACCCCACCCAAGTCCAGATGTGCTGTTGTGATGTACAGATGCCGGTTTATGTACTCAATGGGCGTGATCTGCCTATCAGGAGGACGGGTGGTGTGAATTGTCGCTGCGTAATGTCACGGCGAGGTGGCACCGGCTGACCAGCTGGGCTGTCACTTTCTGGGGGTCCTCTCTCCAGGGTGCTGTGCAGTGAGTGCCTCCCTTCACCCTGGAGGAGCCAGGAGCTGTCCTCTTCCCCTTGCCCCTCAGTACAAGACGTCGTCCCCCTCCCTCCACTCCCTTGCCGCTCCTCCCAGCCCTACTCTTCTCCTGCCAAGGCCTGAATCTGGGTTCTTAGCTCCAGGCTTGGGGCTCCCTCAACACACACACAACTGACCTCTCCAACCCCGGAGAGGTGGACTGCAGTCACGATCCCCGTCTCCACACTCACAGCCCCCAGCCCACCCGCGCAGCCGCGCGGCCTCCACCCCAGCCCATTGCTTTCCGTGCCTCGCCCTCTCGCCCAGACAAGACCCTTCAGCCGGTCGCACTCTTCCCTTCGGAACCCTCCCGGCCCGCGCACGCAGTCTGGGGCCAGCCCTGTCTCCCGCGCCCCGGGCCAGCTACGCAGCACCTCCCGGCCCCTTCCAGGCCCGCAGCCCGCGGCTCCTGGCCCCTCCCCGGCCTCCAGCCCCGGGTCGGCCCGCTCCTTCTCTCGCCTGGCGCAGGAGGCGCAGTAGCTGCCGGGCGCGCTCGGGCCGCCGCTCACGGAGCATGGACTGGATCTCGCGGAGCCAGCGCACCCGGCGCTCAAAGGGCGCGGGCCCGCACCCCGCCGCCGCCCCGGCTTCTGAGCCCGCCTCGGGTCTGGTCCGCCGGCCCAGCCGCGCCCCCATGGCCGCAGAGCTGCCGGCGCGGAGCTGGAGGGAGTCCCAGCCGTCTGCGCACCGCCCCCGGCCCCGCCGGGGCTGCAGCGGGTGGGGAGCTCGGGATCTGGTGGTGCGCGCCCGGGCGGGGGGGCCGCAGCAGTGGAAGGGAGGGGGGCTTCCTGCTGGGCGCCCCCGCCCGGGAGCTCCCAAGCACTCGGTTCGGGAGGGTCTCGCTGGAGCCCGCGCGCTGGAATGGGCGCCGGAGCTATGTGGCCAGAGCCCGGAGCGTTTGGGGGAGGCGCTGAGCCGGGGCCGGACGAGGTGGCGCTTGGCCATGGCCTCCGTGCTGACTGTGGAGCAGTCGCTTTGGTGGTGCAAAGAGCACTGGACTCGGAGTCAGGGCGGGATTCCGTTGCCAGCCTTAGGCAGTGCCATCACCTGTCTTCAGGAATTTCCCTGGCAGTGGGCGATTGTAGTAACTGACCTGTCCACCAGCATAGATGTTCCTGCTTGACAAATATTTACTACCCCTCCCTGCCTGGCTGGGGGCAACCCTGGGCAGGCTAGGTGATGCGGGCTCCCTGTGACCCAGGCCTGGGAGACTGGGGGAATGAAGAGTGCTGGTTAGCCCGAAGGGCTAACTCTGGGCGGGCTGGCAGCGGGTCAGTTGCACCTGCCCCAGGCTTCAGTCTCCCAGCTTGACAGGGGTGCGGAGGCAGTGTGAGGAGGGGGGGGTCCTGGCTCCTCCAGGGATCATGTTTGAGCTAGGGACCTACCCAGCTCTAGGGGCCTTCTTGGGGGCCTACTCTCTGGCCCCCCCAATTCTGGGCCCTCACATTCATTCCCTGGGTAGGGGACATTTTTGGGGCTCCAGACCCCCAAATCCCACAGCAAAGAGGGTGTGTCCAGCCCAAGAGGACAGGTGCAGGAGGGGTGAGCACAGACAGGGTATGTGGGGAGTGAGGGGTGGCCATCTGAGGGCACATGGTAAGTGAGGGCAAACTCAGTTCCTCTTTTGGGTTAAGTATTGCCGTCCAGGAGCGTGTCTGGGGACAAGGTGCCAGGTTCTGTGGTTCCCTGGGGCTGAGCCCCTGGTACAAGACAGAGGACAGCTTAGTGTCCTTGTCACTTGACCGTCCACTGAACCCTGACCCCTTTTGTTGCTTGTTTGGATGCCCGTGTTGGGAATGCTCCTGGGAGCTTTCTATCCTGAGCCCCCTTCTCCCCTGCCATCTGCCAGCTGGACCCAGCAGCCTCCCCTACCCCACTCTGTAGTCAGCATTGTCCTGGGGCCACCTTGGCACCACAGGTTTCCTTCCTGGCAAACCTGCATGCCTGCTTGGCCTGCCTTCCTCCAGGGCCCAGGCGCTGTTGCTGACCTGACGTGGTGTTGACGGGACCAGAGACTTAAGCAGCAGCCACTTGCCCCAGGGACCTCTGAGACCCCGGTCCAGAGCTGGCAGCCTGGTAAGAAACCCCTCCCTTTCCTCTACATCCTCAGGGCTGGACCCAGAGCTGGGATGTCTCCCAAATCCTGACCACATCCTTCCAGAGGCCGAGCCAGGCCTGGACATTGTCCCCTCAAACATGAGAAAGCTGAGGTGGGGGTGTGGGGGGGGGGTGGGGGGTGTGGGGAGGGAGGGGGCAACCCAGCCAGTGGCAGGCAGGAGTGCTCAGAGTTGGAGTCCCGTGGAAAGCAGAGAACTGCCCCCAGCCTCACTTCTGAGGTCCCACCCCACTCTCTGTGTTCTTGGCTGAGAGATTCCTGGAGGACATTTTCCCAGAAAAAGAGGGAGGTGGCGTCTGGGCCTGGATCCCTGGATGGGCCTCCTTCTGCCTCCTTTGGGGGTGGTTAGGTTGAGTTGGCTCTTAGGGAGTGTTTCTGGACGAAACTGATTTGGGCAGGAGGCCCCCCGAGACAGCTGTGCCCTCAGGCGTGAGGGGGGTGCAGCATCTCCCCTTACTAGTCTCCATGTATATTTAAGTAAAGGCCTCTCTCCCTGGAATTGCCTTACTCAGTAGGTCTCTGTTTGTGGAGACCCCACTGGGTGGGTGGGTCAGGGATGGGGGGGGTGGGTGTGTGCTCTGATCACCCTCCCAGCCACTGGGGCTGATATGGAGGTCCCCTGGGGCAACCAGTGAGGCATGCAGTTGGGGAGCCAGACACTCAGATGGGAGGGACACAGCCGGACCCCAGGCCTTCCTGGGGGCATCCTGGGCCCCCAAGTGGGGCCTGCGTGGAGACAAGGAGCCCACCAGTCACATCTTTGGCTTCCCGCACCCTTGCCCCCCACCCCACGTGATGGCCCAGCTGGAGTAACAGGGAGCCACGGTCCTGATGATCCAGCAGAAGGGGAGAAGGGATGTGGCTGGAACTGGACCTGCCTCAGGCTTTGGGCCTCTCCTCCACCTGCTCAGCGGGAGAGTCCAAGCCCTGGTACCTGCAAGTTTATGGTACCTCAGCAAGTAGCCAGGTGACAACAAGCCTTCTGGCAGCAATGCCAAAGAAGGATGAAGGATGGTTTGGGAACTCACTAGGAAGGAAGAAGCAGACAAACCCTCGATGGAAACAGTTTCTCTTGGAGCTGGCTCTATAGGGATGTGCTGTAAGCCTTTGAGGGGGTCAGGAATCCCCCCTGGTGGAGGGAGGGGGACAAAGGCAGAGGCTCAGGACTGATCGGAATCCTCTGTACCTGTCCTTTTTAGAGTATACAAACATAGGCAAAGTAGGTGGCTGTTCCTAGTTTTCTGTGGCTGTTGGAACAAATGATCACATACTTGGTGGCCTAAAGCAACAAACATATTCCCTCACAGTTCTGGAGACTAGAAGTCGGAAATTAAGGGGTTGGCAGGGGCTGCAGTGCCCCTGAGGGCTCTAGGGAAGAATCTTCCTTTGCTTTTTCCTAGCTTCTGGCAGTGACTGGCATCCTTGGCATTCCTTGTTGTCCATCTCCATCACTGCCACCTGGGACTCTGTTGTCACCTGTTATCTTACCTGTGCCTGTATATCTCTCCTAAAATGGACTTCCTTATTTATTTATTTTTTAAGATTTATTCATTTAGGGTCGACTGGGTGGCTCAGTCAGTTAAGCTCCTTCAGCTTAGCTGCCTTTGGCTAAGGTCATGATCCCAGGGTCCTGGGATTGAACCCCGAATCAGGCTCCTTGCTCAGCGGGGATCCTGCGTCTCCCTCTCCTGCTCCCCCTACTTGTGCTCTCTCTCTCTCTCAAATAAATAAATAAATAAATAAATCTCTCTCTTATTTTATTTTATTTTTTATTTTTTTAAAAGATTTTATTTACTTATTTGAGAGAGAGAGAATGAGAGAGAGAAAGCATGAGTAGAGAAAGGTCAGCGGGAGAAGCAGACTTCCTGTTGAGCAGGGAGTCCGATGAGGGACTTGATCCCGGGACCCCTGAGATCATGACCTGAGCTGAAGGCAGTCGCTCAACCAACTGAGCCACCCAGGTGCCCCCCCCTTTTTAAAATATTTTATTTATTTATTTATTTGAGAGAGAGTGAGAGAGAGAGAGATGGGAGACACAGAGGGAGAGGGAGAGAGAGTCTCAAGCAGACTCGCCAGAGCCCCAGAGCCCAGCTGGCCTGATCCCACGATCTGGAGCTCACCACCCAGCTAAAACCAGGAGTTGGATGCTTAACCACCTGCACCACCCAGGTGCCCCTCTTCACATGCCCCACCCCTCTTTTTTAAAAGATTTTATTTACTCATTTGAGAGAGAGGCTACCCGAGCATGAGCAGAAAGGAGCAGGGTGGAGGGTCAGAGGGAGATGATGTAAGAAAGATGATGTTAGTAGCATCTGGGTGGCTCAGTGGTTAAAGCCTCTGCCTTCGGCTCAGGTCATGATCCCAGGGTCCTGGGATCGAGCCCCGCATCGGGCTCTCCGCTCAGCAGGGAGCCTGCCTCCTCCTCCTCTTTCTCTCTGCCTGCCTCTCTGCCTACTTGTGATCTGTCTGTCAAATAAATTAAAAAAAAAATCTTAAAAAAAAAAAAAAGAAAGACGATGTTAGGGTTCAGAGCCAACAGCCAACAAACAATTCTTGAGACATCTTTGGTGCTAAAAGGTGGTGTTATTAAAACACAAGGGTAGGACCCGTGGGTTGAAAGAGCTGTACCGGGGTCATGAGGACTGGCCCATTATAGACTTTCAAGTTGGGAGAGGGTTAGGAGGAGCCTAAGTCTTTAAAGAATTTTGGAATCAAGGTTTCCAGGACCTTGAGGGGGGGCTGGCTATTGATGGGAAAAGGTCATTTATTGACCTTAGTTCGAATAGACCCATAGACCCTTCAGAAGTGTATCCGTGGGCCATATGCTTCAGGGATGATTACCAAAACATATCTTGGGGGGTTTAGAGCTAAAGGAATTTTTGAAGAACTTTTGTGCCTTAAAGTAGACTTATAGGATCCTGGTGGTGGGGTTGGGGGTTGGTGAGGGTAGGACTGCTTTTTGCCCTTAGCGAAGTATTAACATTGAGGCAGTTGAGTCCCTAGAGGAATGTCACTCTGCCTGTTTCAAGGACTTGTCAATGGGCTACAGGTTGTAAGGAAATGTAATAATTTTTCTTCTGCCTTTGTTTCCAATATTAGGAGAGGGAGAAGCAGGCTCCCTGCTCAGCAGGGAGCCTGACATGGGGCTCAATCCCAGGACCCCAGGGTCATGACCTGAGCCGAAGGCAGATGCTTAACCCACTGAGCCACCCAGGTGCCGGCAACCCCCCCCTTTTTTTTTTAAAAATATTTTATTTATTTATTTGACAGACAGAGATTGAAAGACCCCCCCCCCAGTCTTTAAATAATTAACTGCTCTTTTGTTGTGTAAGAGTACCCCTCCTCCCCTTGCAGTGAAAAGACCCTTCCCCCAGGGTTGAATTCAATGTAACTGCTCTTTTGCCTTTCTGTAACAGCTTGGCTACTAAGGCATGACACTTGACTCCTGTTTGAACAAGATACCCTCTCCTAATAGCAGGGGCATGGTCATGTAGGCAGGGGGCCACATAGTCACGTAGACAGGATGTCTTTCTGCTGAGTAGTAAGGTCTAACTTCCCCTTCCCGCCGCTCTCTCTTCGCATGCGTGGGCTAACTGGCCAGTTCTGCTTCTGTAAGATTGCTTTGTCTGCTTTCACATGTGGGTCCCCTGATCCACTCCACTAACACCAAGTATGCCTTTTTCAAAAGTTCAAACTGTCCACCAATCAGTTGCGCCCCACCCAAAACTTGTTTGTACCTGTCTATAAAAAACCCGGCACCACCCCAGCCGGGTGTGCTCAGCTAGCAGGAGCTGCTGACCACCCGCAGGCGCGCGCTGACCACCCGCAGGCGCCTGCGTAACAATAAAGAACCTCTTGCTGATTGCATCCAGTGGCAGTGTTGGATTCTTGGGTAAGGGGATCCGCGGGTCTTTCATTTGGAGGTCCCACCGAGATCATCGGACTCCTGCCCACGGATCCAACTGACTCCCACCGGGAGGTAAGCTGGCCAGCATTCTTGTCTCCTGTCTCATGTTCTCGTTTGTATCCAGTCTCGTGTTCTTGTTTGTCTCTAGTCTTGAGAGGCCTCTGTTTGACCTATACTGCGGGTAGCGGTATAGTGTTTGTACAACAGCGTGCGTTGTTGGATTGTATTTGTAGGCAGCTTGAGAAGGAGCTGACGAGCTCGGACTTCTCCCCTGCCAACCCTGGGGGACGCTCCAGGGTGTTGAGGGGCCCAATTTTTTTGGAGCCCCTCATTTGTCCGAGGGTTATATCCGTTTTGTCCGTTCCAGAGGAACCCCTTGGCCCTGGACGGAATTTGTCCACCGCAGGGAGATCTCGAGGCTCCTCTGGGCCGGTGGAAACCTTGCTTTCGGTAGCATACCGAAACCGCGCAGCGACCTTTTTGTTAATTGTTTTGTGTGTGTTCTACTCGTTGTCCTTGGTGTTTTCTTTGAGTCTAAAATGGGGCTTCTCCCTCATTCACTTCCCATGTTAATGGGTATAACTGGAGCCAACTGGGGTTGGTCTCACTCGAGACAGAGACTATAAGGAATATTCCCAAGCAGCTGCCGAAACTCTCTTTGTTTCAGGGAAGTTCCTTGTGTGTTCTCTGGCCTGACTTGGACTGCCTAACCCCTCCCCCCTTGCTGGTGGGAAAAGCATGGCGTCTGCTCCTCTGTTGGGGCTTATGAGCTCTGAAACCGGGAATCCCTTCTCTGCCTCCTGGCAGCACTTTGTTTCCTCTGTTTTCCCCTTCTGTTTCTGTACCAACACGTGTGCAACCTGCATGACTAGCCTCTAGATCATGCACCACAGCTCCTTCTCTCTTCACTGTCAAGGAGCAAGAAGAGAACCCCCTGGACCTAACAACACCTCCCCACTCCAGATCTTCCCACGCATGTCTCAGGTAAACATTCAAAGTGGAGTGGGTCCAGGTGGAACGTAAATCAGTATTGGAACTAAGTTAAGATTGTTGGTTTAATTAAGATAAGATGTGTCTTTGAAGTTACAGCAGTAATCTATCAAAGTTTACTGAAGATCAAATAAGCTTGTGTTACTTGTTAAAATTTGTTAGCAAAGGAATGACTAAACTGATGGTTAATTGTCTGTCTCAAAGTTCTAATGGGTAATTGCTGAAATAGCTTTCAAAGTCTTTGGTAACCTGAAAGTTTTAAAGTTTTGCTTGGATGACAAGTGGAATTAAATTGTGGACATCTAGGTCTTAACCAAACAGGATAAAATGCTAAGTCATTAATTACTGGATGTAGGTTTGTGCTTTTTTACTTACTGCAAAGAAACTAAGAGTATTTAAATCTGCTGGTAAACTTGTTTGCCACTTAACTGATTCATAAACTGCCACCTGAAGAATTCTGTTGTAACAGTTCACAATTGGTTAATAACTAAAGGTGTTTCTAAGAATACAAAGTTCTACTTAGTGTAACTAAGACTGATGGAAATAAAAGGAAACTCTAGGAAAGTAGATGACATGTAAGAAAGACTTAAGGAATGGGAATACATTTTGTTGAAGGTAAGGGAAGGTAATTTTGTCCTAAATGAGATGGTTGTTTAGAAGGAAATGGCTTGGGACAAACCTGAATGCAAAGGAAAGTTGTAGAAGGTTTGTGAAGGGAAATCTTCAGAAAAGGAATTTTATCTATGGTCAAGAATGGATTAAGATTGAATGAATGGGTTTTAAAGGTACATTGGTACAAGACTGAAATTGTCTCTGTTCAAAAGGACAATGTTTTCTTAGATCAATTGATCTGCTGTTAAGAAAATGTAAATGGTTTTCTCTTTGCCTGCCCAGAAAAACCAGTTTCTATGTTTTGTTTATCAGGTGTTTAACATCCCTAATTATATTTAGGCATGTGCTTTAAAACTTTCTAAGATTTTAGGAAATGTTGACAGGATTTAAATTGTAAATCTCTTTAACTCAGGCTTTTCCTTGGTATGTGAAGTTGCTCATGAAGTACTACTGAACCAATGATAAACCTTGGATTACATTTGGGAAAATACTATAACTATTTTAGAGATTCTACGCACTTCCTAAAGTTTTAATGTTTTGAGAGATCATCGCTTGATACTGTAATTATGGAAATGTTATGTATCACAGAAATAACCTGATTTCCTTGCAGCTAAATTGTAAACTCCCATGTCTCTTTAGCTTTAACCATATCCATTCTGAGTTTTTGTAATTTATAATTGTTTTAATTCTCTGGTAAAATGAGTTTTATCTTCAAGGGGATTCCTGTAAAGGACTTTCAGGACAAATATAGATATTTGATATACTTGAAAATCCTAAAACTGAAATGGGTAAGAATTTCCAGAACTGACTAAAGCCACATTCACCAGATTTAGTAACATGGGACTAAATGAACTAAAAGATTATAATGTTGTGTCTCTTAATGTTTTGTCTTATTTTAAACATTGCCGGTTCTCTCTAATGTTTGCTCTTCCAGACTAGGGATACTTTTTCTTAAGTTATCTGTAACTTATAGAGATGTATAAGTGCTCATTTGTAAAAGTGCTCAAAGCATTCAAGCTTTTCTCTCTATATGAACCCTCTGAAACCAAAAGGTCTCAGTAAGCATTCTTCTATGGCAATCAGTCATTTGCATAAGTTCAATAAGAATCTGTTCTCCTTGTAACAGGACACCATTGGAAACTGGTTATTTTACCAAGGCTTTGACTGGAATGTCATATTTGAGAAAGATATGCATAAACTCAGATATGACCAGATAATTTAAAGGAACTAAGGTTGACTTTATGAAACCTGGAGCCATAAAGCCCCTTGGGACTGTTGGCCTGATACCTTGCTTACAGAGTTCCCAGCAGCCCCACCAGGTGAGTAAAGAATGTCACTCCTTGGTAGGTGCAGTCTCGGGAAGAGGAATTCGCCCAAAGGTATTGCAGGCATGCCTCATGGCAAGTACAGGGCTTGGCTTCTGGCCCGGAGAGGCTACTAAAAGTTCAACCTAGAGATTCCTTATACAAAGTTCCAGCAAAGCAGATTCTAAAAGATCTATTGATCACAGTCACTGTTCTTGCTGAGCTTATGTAAATAATGGGCCAAGTTTGTTAAAACTGGACTTGTTTCACAAGTGAATTAGTCCTGATTTCACTATCTCTGTAAATGAGGGTTATTTTAGAGAGAAAAAATTGTTTTAGTAACACACCTTTATGGATGTTAAATTCTAGATTTGATTGTCTTTAAATGTTTACCTAAGCTAAACAATTTGAGGTAAACTTCAGAGAAGTTGTACAATAGCTTCTTTAGTTGATCTTACTGTTTTGTGGGGATATTCGCAGACCCCCCACGGCACATGATTAAACAACTGGAAAATGGGATTGATTCCCCTACAATTGTATAACTTAACTAACCCCTTATGTGTGGCTGGGATAATGAAATTGCCTAAAAGCCAGCCTATTGCACTCCATAGGATCAACTATGGACTTGGAGGCACCGTGGATGACCCCACTTTCTTTATGAATGGATTGAATAATCCATGGGGGACTCCCCTTATCTCTTGACAAGTTTTCTCACTTGCCAGTGATCCTCTGTAATCAGGATATTGTTAAGGCTGGACCACTCAAAGGTCGTCTTCTTGGTTTCATCCCTTTGTCATATTTATCCTAGAGGCCACCTCTGTTGAGGTGCAATTGCAAATAGATGCTTTAGCTAAGCATGGAACAGCCCTCCTATAAAAGTGCCTCAAACCTCACTATGGAACTGTCCCTGACTGTAATAACTTCACATCAGGTCCAGATTTGTCTTAGAAGCCAAAGACCACCAATGGATGATGGAGGCCGACTTATTAAATACTGGGCTACACTAACAGATAAGCCAGAAATAATACTTAAAACTTGTCAAACTTTAAACCTAGTTACCTGTATGCCTGAACCTGACTACTGTACTTCTTTCTCTATAGAGCAAAAATGTTCAAAGGTTATTGATCTTGCTTACTCTATCTGGCCAGATTTAAGATGCCCCTGTTAAAAATATGAATGACAGTTTGTTTTCTGATGACAGTAGTTTTCATAGAAAAAATAAAGAAAAGCTAGGTGTGCCAAAGTGCTCACTAGCACTTTGCAATTGCCAAAGCCTAAAAACATTAACACTGACTCCAAATATGCCTTCCTGGTACTACATGCCCATGGAGCTATTTGGAAGGAAAGGGGATTGCTGTCAATCCATAACTCCACAATCCAATATGGGCCTAAGTTCCAAAACCCTCCTTATCGCTATACTAAGGATGGCCTTAGATGTCCTGACAGCAGCCCAGGGTGGCACATGTGCAATTATCAAGACAGAATGTTGTGTGTACATTCCAGACTATCACAAAAGTATCACAGGACTAATAAAGGATATGAATACCCAGATTAAGGCCCTACAAGATCCTTCTCTCTCAGTGAATGGTTAAGTTCCTGGTTTGAAGGAGGACTATGGCCGAATCTCCTTTTCGGGCTTCTCATTATCGCCTTATTAACCTTAATATGTTGCTTTTTGTTCAATGTTTCTCTACTTGGTGCCGAGACTCCATTGCTGCAATGACTTCACCATGACAGACGATCCTTGTCGCGTGAGAGGACGCCTCTTCGCTGTCAGCGCTGGATTCGGCTGCCTCCGCCTTTCCTAACTCCCCTATACATTCCTCCACTGATCAATATTGACCCCAGTAGGTAGGGACAGCTCTACGCCCCTATTCAGCAGGAAGAAGTTACAGAAGATGAGACCTTCCACCTTCAACCACCTTAAAGATTTCAGGGTCAAGATTGTTCAGGGGGGAATCAAGGAGCAGGAGGCTGGCTGAGGATGGAGAAGGGGCTGATGCCTTGCACCCCCTCTTCACCCTTCTCCACTGCGAAAACTGGTTCAACAGATTGCCTTGGCTTACTACTTTGTTGTCATCTATAACGGGCCCTCTCATCATTCTGTTATTAATTCTAACTTTTGGTCCTTGTGTCTTAAACAGGTTAGTACAGTTCATTAAAGATCACCTGTCTGTTTTTCAGACTATGGTACTGACACAGCGATACCAACTCCTCAAGCAAACAGAGCCCCGGACTAGCTCAATGCAAGGGGCAGGACATGCAAGAACAAGACGAATGGATATAAGATTCTATCCATGATCAAGAAAAAGGGGGGAATGAAAGACCCCCCCCCCAGTCTTTAAATAATTAACTGCTCTTTTGTTGTGTAAGAGTACCCCTCCTCCCCTTGCAGTGAAAAGACCCTTCCCCCAGGGTTGAATTCAATGTAACTGCTCTTTTGCCTTTCTGTAACAGCTTGGCTACTAAGGCATGACACTTGACTCCTGTTTGAACAAGATACCCTCTCCTAATAGCAGGGGCATGGTCATGTAGGCAGGGGGCCACATAGTCACGTAGACAGGATGTCTTTCTGCTGAGTAGTAAGGTCTAACTTCCCCCTTCCCGCCGCTCTCTTCGCATGCGTGGGCTAACTGGCCAGTTCTGCTTCTGTAAGATTGCTTTGTCTGCTTTCACATGTGGGTCCCCTGATCCACTCCACTAACACACCAAGTATGCCTTTTTCAAAAGTTCAAACTGTCCACCAATCAGTTGCGCCCCACCCAAAACTTGTTTGTACCTGTCTATAAAAACCCGGCACCACCCCAGCCGGGTGTGCTCAGCTAGCAGGAGCTGCTGACCACCCGCAGGCGCGCGCTGACCACCCGCAGGCGCCTGCGTAACAATAAAGAACCTCTTGCTGATTGCATCCAGTGGCAGTGTTGGATTCTTGGGTAAGGGGATCCGCGGGTCTTTCAAGATCACAAGTAGGCAGAGAGAGAGGAAGGGAAGCAGACTCCCTGTTGAGCAGAGAGCAGATGCGGGGCTCGATCTCAGGACCCTGGGATCATGACCTGAGCCGAAGGCAGAGGCTTTAACCCACTGAGCCACCCAGGTGCACCCCCCCCCTTTTAAGTAATCTCTACACCCATCTAGTAATCTCTACACCCATCGTGGGGCTTGCCACTTAACCAAATGAACCACCCAGGCGCCCTATTCTTACAAGAACACTGGTTATCCTATTTAGGGCCCACGCTAACACCACCTCAAAGACTATTTCTAGACAAGGTCACATTCAGACCTCCCAGATGGTAATGAATTTGGGGGGATGCTGTTCTGTTCACTGTGGTAGCTTCCACAAACTTAAGTTTCCTCACCTGTAAAACGGGGAAAATAGGATGCCTGACCGACATTTTATTGTAGGATTAGCCACAACAAAGAAAGAGTCCAGCACACAGTGGTGTTTTCGCAGATTGATTTTCTATGGCTTTGTACTGAGTCCGTCCGCCCAGCCGCCCCACAGCCTTTATTGGCCCACTCAGTGACGACCATTGGGCGCTGTGGATATTGAGGAGCCTAAGATACAGGAAGTCAAACTAACAGCTACCCCACAGGGGTGGGAGCTGTGTTGGGGGCCCTTACAGGAGTTGAGGAAGACACGGAGGACTTCCGCAGGAGGTTGTATTGGGTCCATGGTCAAAGAAGCGAAACTGATACAAAGCGAAGATCAAGCAAAGCTTTATTTCACGCCAAGGATCGAGAATCAAACTGACTGGCCAGGGCCGTCTCTTGCAAAAGAGGCGACCCCTCTCGTCTTTACAGACTAGCTTTTTAAGGGCAAAGGCCATGTGGTTGGGCCTGGCCACGCACAGGTGACCAATGAGATTGTAACACAGAGAAAGCTGCACAGTCCTGCTAGGTCACACAGAAGTGACCAATTGAACTAGAATTTACCCTGTAGTAGATATTTGAACTAGCCTATCACCTTGGTCAGAATTGGCGCCCAAAGGGCACCCAAAGGGTGGGGCCCATACTCCTTAGTAGCTAGGGAGACAGTATGCGCCCCCCACCGATTGGATACCTCCACCTGGCCTGACCCACCCTTGTATTTGGACTTTGTTACCTGGGACTGGTTTCCGGGACTTGTTTTTAAGTAAGTTCTCTGAGGAGGGTGGTGCGGGCAGGGTCTGGAGGGAGCTGCTCTGGCTAAATAGGTCCTTAGAGTTGCATTGAGGCTGGGGTCTGAAGGAAGAGCGCCAGCTAGAAGTCCCTACGGAGAGCCTGGGATGAATCTCCCAGAGGAAGGGGTGGGGCCCTAGCAAAGCAGGAATCTATCCAGAGGGCAAAGGAGGCTTTGATGGGTTTTTAGGGAGAGAGGAAGTGCTCAGATATGCAGGCTCAGCAGGGGCTATGGCAGGGAAACTGTGTCTGTGGACCCGGAGGAGGAGTTACCAGGGGAGAGGGCCTGGGGTCGGGAGTGGCCCCGGAGGGTAGATGGAAGGCTGCTGGACCACTCCAGTGAGGTTGGGGATGGGTCCTGAGGCTAGGCTGGCTGGGGGGAGGTATGTTCCTTAGCTCAGGTTTAGGCAAGCATGCTGACCTGAGGCATCTGAAACAGCAGCCCGCAAAATGTTGCAAGCAAGACTCAGAGAGTAACTGAGTTCAGCTTGAAGTGATGCAGGAGGCGGAGGAATGAGGTGGCGGGGGTGGGGGCAAGGGATGCAGAGGGCCAACAAGGCGTGCAAGGAAAGTGTTGGGTGGTTTTGGCATTAGGAGTAACACGGGTCCACCTACCCCTGGTGGAGGGTCTGGGGTGGGGGCTGGAGAGGCTCCAGTCAGTGACTCCCCATGACGCCTCTCCAGGACCAGATAAGTCCGGCCCTGGGATGGGGGCTGGGGTGGGAGAGATTGAGCCTTGCTCCTCCACCCATTGGAGCTCCCAGACCCACAGATAATTACGAGGTGATACGATAAATGCTACCTGCACAGGGTGCCGTGGGCGGAGAGGGCAGGGCAGCCGGGAGGAGGGGGCACTTTTTGACTCTGAGCCTGAGCCGTTTGTTCATCAGGCAAGGACCTAGGGGACTGCAGGCCTGGGCGTGGGAACCATGCAGGTAGGAGGCGCTAAGCCACCCAACAATTATTTTACTTTATTTTTTAAAAGATTTTATTTATTTATTGGAGAGAGAGAGAGAGAAAGAGAGAGCGAGCGTGAACAGTGGGGGTATGAGCAGGGAGGAGCAGAGGAGAGGGAGAAGCAGACACCCCTCTGAGCAGGGAGTTGGGCTATGGTGGGGCTCGATCCCGGGATTCCAGGATCACAACTTGAGCCAAAGGCAGACACTTAACTGACTGAACCACCTAGGCGCCCCCAATTATTTTAATGATTTCTGCTCCCCAGACAGAAAACTGAGGGCAAGAAGAGACCCTGGGCCTTAGGTGGCAGGGTTGCCTTTGAACCTAGGGACCCGAGAGCACATGCCCTTGGCTGTGCTGCTCTCCTGCCTCTGGGCTTGGCCTACCAGGTGCCAGACTGGCCGAGCTGCCAGACATTCCCACGTATTAACGTGCTGACATCTGCGGAGGCCCACACATTGGCAGGGCTCCAGCCTACATCCCTACATCAAAGGTAGGTGTTGAAATGGTGAATATGCCGATGGGGGCAGGGGGTGTCAGCCAGGCTCTGGGGGCTCTGTCTCCTGGCTACCGCTGGGCAACACCAGCCTCTTTACTGAGCTGTCTTCCTTCCATCCCGTCCGTGTGGTCTGTGTGGCTGGGAGAGGCTATGGCCGGGTGGCAACAGGGTCCGGGCTGGCCCCTGGTCTTCTGCTTGTGGCTTCAGTGGGCAGGAAGTGAGGTCAGGCCCACCTACAGCATGCTGACTCTCACAACCGCAGAAGCCTTCCAAGAAGGCAAACTGGGGCTTGACCTTGGGAAGAGCTTGCCGACCAATCACAGTCTTGCCATCTTTAAAGATACTGAGATCCCCGTCAGGGAAGGTATGCAAGCTAACCTTTCTGGGTGTTGGAAATAGGATACCATGGACCAAACATTTAAGACTCTGTGATTTTAAAGTTGACTAAGATGCTGTGATGTTGGGCATCAAAGTCACTCCTGTTCGGCCAGTTTACCCAATGTCTCCTTGGTGTGGATACCAGGGGACACTAAAGGTCTGGGGTGACATCAGGTTTCCTGGCTCCCAGTGGGCCCTGAGATCCTGTCCCAGCAGTTCTGGAGGGACTGGACCTCCCTCCTGGCTCAGGCTCACGGCACGGTGAGGCTCCTGACTGCATTTTGGGAGGTGTTGTCTCTACCTACCAGGGGTGACCCAACCAGCGCCTGAGGCCCACTTGGCACTTCCTGAGGCTCAGGCCCAGCCCCTCCCAGGACCTGACAGCAGGGTGGGGTGTGGCAGAAGCTGCAGTGAGGTTCTACTTTCAGGAAGTGGTTTACAGGGCGTTCCCCTTTCTATGGTCACTTATTGTCCTACCTTGCAGCCTTGAGTAAGTTTCTTTCCCTCCCAGGTTGTGGTTTCCCTTGAGCACCCTTCTTGCCCCACCAATGCCTTGTTTTCGCAGACACAGAGCTGGGGCAAACCCAAGACCGTCAGAACAGAAAGGGCCCTTGGAGGCCACCTTCCTTCCTCATTTCTCAGAGGAGATGGACCAGGTGTCCCGGCCCCGGGGCCCTTCTGTCTGACCAAGGGCCATAGGGCATGCTAGGCTGCTGATGCCTGCACAAGTAGGGGTGATTAGGAGATAAAAGGTGTCAGGATGGTGGGGTGGCACGCCTCATGCTGCCTTGGCAGTTATCCCTGGCTGGAGGCCAGTCTCGCCTAAGAAACTCTTCAAGGAACGAGGACACGGAGAGCCCATCTCAGCAGTCCATAGCCTTCCACACTCCCTTCTTCCCACAGCCGTTATCCTCTGGTCATCCACCAGGGTCTTAATGAGTGAGCTGGGGTTAATGGGTTACCCAGCCCAGGTGATACATTCACCAGCCTTCTGGGCCTCTCAAAGTCCAGACCCATTGGCCTGGCCTTCAGGGTCTGAGCTCAGCCACTTCCCTTATTAGCATTGACACCTCGGGGCTCAGGAAGGGCCCAGGGAGGTCAAGAGTTTCCCTTGTGCCCTCGGTACTCCCAGACTTGCCTCCAGTGCCAGGCTTCAGGTTTCCTCCATCGGGCATGTCCTACCCAACACGATCCCAGCTCTGCCGGATTCCTAAGGCCCCCGTCATGGTGTCTGCCTCTCCTCCAGGGCCCCGGGGGCCTCCTCCTCTCTAGCTGACCATGCTAAGCCTATCTCCAATCCTGCTGGGGGCTCCTTGAGAAAAGCAGCTGGACAGACAAGGCTTAGATGAGGGAATGAATGAAAGGAGGAATTTAAGCCCGGGTGGTGCTAGCGGTGGCCAGTCTGGCGGGCAGCAAGCCATAAGTGGGTCTCAGAGACACAGATAGTCTTGGGCCTGCCAGTCCTGTGGGGGCACCCACCCTATTTTTTGATTTGATGGCCAGAGCTGGTAGGGGCCTAAGCAGACAACCCCATTCTCCCACCCTTATCCTGAGTCTTCCATCAGCCTTCCTGCTAACCACCCCACAAATTTAGGGGATGAGGAAAGGCTCCCCTGGGTCGTGTGACTCCCTTCAGTCCAAGTGACCAGGGTGTTTGGAGTGACAGCCCCTAGACACTCCACCTGTAGCCCCGAAGATCAGGGGAGAGCATGTCTGGAGGAGCATTTCCTACTACAGAGTCAGGGGGAGAATCTTAGGCTCTTCAACTTGCTGGAGCCTTAGATGCTTGCACTCCCAGCCCCAGTGGTGCAGGTATCTGTTCGCACCCCAACAATGTGTGACCCCTGTCCAGACAGCGTAAGTTGTGGGGAGCCCACCTCCTTCCAGGGGACCTTTGGCCTGACCTGCCTCTGCCTGAAACCTGTTCTCATTCAGCCCCACTGAGGCCTCCCAAGCTCAGGTCTCTCATTCAGTGTTAGGGACCTTACTGGACTCAAAGAAGCCAGCAGCTGACCCAGGTCACACAGCCCCAGGGACAGGACTGGGAGCCAGCCCAGTTCCCACCTGGAAAGGTTCCTGTGCCTTTAAAGCCTCCCTCCACCCAAGCCAGCAGGGAGAGGGAGGGGAGGAGCTGGGTAACAGCTGGGCACCAGGGACTCCCTCTCCTTTCCATGCTGGAGAGCAGCAGGAGGACCAGCCCTGGAGCCAGGTGAGCCTGGAGCTAGGGGCTTCTGAGGGTGTCTCAGGGCTCTGGGACCCAAAGGACAGCTCGTCCTTTCTGAGCTACTGGACATTGTAGGTTGGGGTAGCTCAGGCTTAGGGCCTCCTGGAAGCATCTGGAAGCGTGGGTTCCATTTCCAGCTCTGCCATGTGCTGGCCTCTACCTCTCTAGCCTCAGCTTATGCACCTGAGTCATGGGGGTGAGCTGAACTTCAGGGTGAAGGGGTTGAGGCTGGTGTGAGTGGATCCTACAAAGAGGTTGCACAGGTCTTTGTCTGACTGGCTCTAGGCTAGAGGGCCTCTTCTTTTTTGTCTGGTAAGAGGGATTGAGGCTGCCTGTTCAGGCTTTGTGGCTCACTGTGCCACAGGTGTGGGGTGGGTAGAGGAGGGCTGTGTGGAGCTGCTGGGCTTCTCTCAGGAAGCCTTTGAAGAAGGCACAACACCCCGCAAGTGGACTTTTGGAATTAAGAGGGAGGAATGCAGCACCGAGAAACTGAGGCCCAGGAAGATCTGGAGAGAGGGAGCTGTGATGGGAGCTGGGTCCTCCGGCCATGCTGGGCCCTCCCCGGGCTCTGGT
Source organism: Mustela putorius furo (assembly GCF_011764305.1). Lineage (NCBI taxonomy): Eukaryota > Metazoa > Chordata > Mammalia > Carnivora > Mustelidae > Mustela > Mustela putorius. Next base: position 2,132,303 of record NW_025422010.1, read on the forward strand.
TTGTGACTGTGAGGGGTTGTGGGGCAGGTTCAGTTGTGCAAGGGGTCATTGCACAACTCTAGGGGGCGCCCACCACCTGGTCATTGCGGATGTGTATAGCTGTTTTGACAGGTATCCGTTTTGATGGCTATCATGCACTGGGGAAGGAGCTTTTTCTAATTCTCAACCTTATGCCACCAGGGTGGGTGTGAGGGAGACAGATCTCCACCTTGGCCTTGGGCAGTGTGGTAAGCTTCCCCTCGAGGGATGTGGGCCGGGCTCAGGAAGCCAGGGAGAGCTATATGTTCTCAGGTCTGGGGTCGGGGGTGGGGGTGACTCCGGTGTGGGTTCTGGGCCCACGTGCTGGTCCAGGCGCCCCCCCCCACCACCCGGGGCCAGCTGATTTTGCATGAACTGTTTGTGAATGGATCTGGGGTTGTGCCCCAGTTTCACCCCTGGAGCTCGGAGGTTGTGGGGACACAGTCGTCAAGCTAGGTTGGAGGATTAATAGAGAAACTTCAGGCTTCCTCTGAGATTTCCACCAGAAAGCTATTCCACTCAGCCTAGATTCTGTGTGTGTGTGTGTGTGTGTGTGTGTGTGTGTGTGTGTGATAAAGTCAGTATCTCTGGTGGGCGAGGCTTGTACCTTCCTGGGGACAGGGAGCTTACTATCTTATGTGCCTCGGACAGGAACTGTGGGGTCTGGAGGAGGCTTTTCGGGCCAGCACCTGCAGCCTTTTCCAGGGTGACATGGTTTCCCCAGACAACACCCCTCAGGTCTCTCTGTCAGTGTATAGGGCTTGGGGTGGTGCAGACAAGAAGAGAATGGGACACACTCAACACGTGAGGAAGGTTCTTTGTTCTGTAAATCATGCCTTTGGGCTTTTTTTTTTCTTTTTCTTTTTTTTTTTTTTTAATTTCTTTTGAAGATTTCATTTATTTATTTGACAGAGAGAGAGATCACAAGTAGGCAGAAAGGCAGGCAGAGAGAGGAGGAAGCAGGCTCCCCGTGGAGCAGAGAGCCCGATGTGGGGCTCGATTCCAGAACCCTGGGATCATGACCTGAGCCGAAGGTGGAGGCTTTAACCCACTGAGCCACCCAGGCGCCCCTTGGGTGTTTTTTTGTTTTTTTGTTTTTTTTTAGGATTTTATTTATTCATTTGAGAGAGCTCAAGAAAACAGGGCGGCGGGGGGGAGGGGCAGAGGGACAAGCAGACTCCCTGCTGAGCACGGGAGCCCAACTCAGGCTCTGTATCCCAGGACCTGAAGATCATGATCCGAGCCGGTCAGTCCGACGCTTAAACCGAGTGAGCCACCTGGACGCCCCCATCACGCCCTCCTTGGCACAGCCTTTAATGAGACTCCTTGCCTCCTGACTCCCCTTCCTGGAACCTACGGCTGCTGCTAGGCTTCTGTCTGTGCCCCCAGGCAGCTCTCCACCCCCCATCCCACCCCCATCTTGCCCCAGGTCAGGAGTTTCCTGTTGGGATCACCTGTGGGGTTTAGGCCACCCTTTGCCCACTAACACATTTTTTTTTTTTTTTAAGATTTTATTTATTATTTGACAGAGAGAGACACAGCGAGAGAGCGAACAGAAGCAGGGGGACTGGGAGAGGGAGAAGCAGGCTTCCTGCCGAGCAGGGAGCTGGATGTGGGGCTCCATCCCAGGACCCTGGGATCATGACCTGAGCTGAAGGCAGAGGACACTTAAACGGCTGAGCCACCCAGGCGTGCACACCCCTCCCCCCCACACATTCTTCCTACCCTCCTGCTGCCGCAGATACTGCCATGTCTTATGCCTTCCCAGGCGGGCGGAAATTGCTGAGCAGGCTCAGACAAGGGACAGAGCCCCAAGTCTCTCCACTATAGACCCCTCCTAGCTGACTGCCCTGCTATGCAAATCCCCTGACATCCTTGCTGGCATTTAGCCCTCAGGGACGGGGTCATGGGTCTTGGTCCCTGGCTCCTGCCCTGTCCATCTTCTCAGTCATCCTGGTCTGCAGGTAATGTCCAGGGGAAAAGCTTAGTCATGGCGCCCCCATCCTGGGGCCATGGAGGATTGCATTTGCATAGGAATGCATTTTTCTGTGGATTTCATCCCAGGCCTGCTCAAGGGCAGGGGGTGAGAGGACAAGACTTGTTTTGATTGTGTGACCCAGTGTGGGCAGCCATACCCGGTCAGCCTCTGTCTCTCTTCCTGCTTAGCAGCTGGCACAGCCTTGTACGATGGTCATGGATTAAGCATTCCAGATGGAGGCTGGGGGGCTCCCAGGCAGCCTAGATGCACCAGTTGGGGGACCAGGGAAGGAGTCCTGACTCGAGGAGTGGCTCATCCTTATTCTTGGCAAGTGGAAGCCAAAGGGAAATGGGAAGCAGAGTCCAAGTTCCCCTGGGCTGGGCACGACGGATCCGTTCCTGGCTCAAGATCTTGTTGTTGGGCTGGTCAGGGACACAGCACCTTGGGGGCAGGTATGGGCTGACCAGGTGTGTGCTGCTGGCAGTGATTTGCAGCAGCTCTGGCCCTCTCTGGGCCCTTTCCCCCTTTCCAGGCTGCTCAGGTGGTTTCTTGGGCCCGAGGCACTAACATTCCTGCGTAGCCAGTGCAACTGGTCTGGACTCGAGGCCTCAGGCTGTGTTCCAGGAAGGCACCCTTGGCATCTGCCTGAGCTGTGTGGTAAGGGCTCTCAGGTCCTGGTTCAAGGCCATCATGTTTGGCCTTGGAGTTCAGATGCTCTGAACAGTGACAGAATGAGCCAGGGGGGTACCCAGCCCAGGGCTTGCTGGCAGGGCACTTGCCAGTGGATTTGCCCTTTGAGGGGTACCAAATCCAAGAGAGCGGGGGACCTTCTGCCTCTGTCACCGCACCTCTCCTTCCCTGCTGGGGCCACACTCCTCACTGACTGCCGTTGTCATGGGGACCCCAAGAGTCCCTGCTGTCACAGCACCTCCTATCTCCCGCCCAGGGCCCTCCCAGGACTGTGTGAACTTTAGTCACTTAGGGACAGGCTGAATCACTGCGCCTCCCTGCTGCCATGACGTCAGACTCTGGGGCTGTCCTCCCAAACAGGCTTGATCTTTTAGAGGACAGTCTATTCTCCACCCTACTCAGACACCTTCAACTGCCCCATGGGGTTGCTGGGCGTCCCCCGGCAAGCCGCTTGCCCCCTCGGGGACTAGGTGAGCAAGAGAGTTCCTTGGCCCTCTCCTGCCCCTTTCTTGCCTCTGCTCCTCCTTGGAGGTACCCTCCCCCAGATCCCAGTCCCAGTCCAGAGGCCCCCTGAGGGGCTCTGCAGGGGCTGCAGGCGTGGCTCTGGGCCACTCCTGGCAGTGGGGGGGGGGGCAGCCGGAGCTGTGGCCCAGACTTTCCCAGGCAGACAAATCTGGCTGTGTCCCAGCCCAGACCTTCTTCTGAGGAACAGGGAGTTTTTTTTTTTGGGCCCCTGCCAATCCCAGGCCTCAGGTAAGCCCATTAGGGTCATGAGGAGTGGGGTGGGGGTGTGAGGCCAAGTGCTGTGCCTGGCCTCAGTTTCCCCTCCTGAAACCAACTTGGGTAAGAGCCATGCCTCTGGGCTTGGACGTTATTTTAGTAAGTCTTTGAGAAAAATGTGGGGTATGGGAGGATGGTGGGAAACGGAAGCCCAGTCCCCTGCAGGGTGTCTTCCGCAGGGCAGGAGATATCAGCCTGCAGGGCTTGGCTAGGCCTCCCTGTTGTCCTGTCCAGGGAGCAGAGGTTGGGGGTCAGTGCTGTCCACCCCTAACCATACTCCCTGGCAGTTTGAGCCTTGCTGGGTGCCTCCTATCCCTTCGGAAGCCCACTTGAGCCCTTGAGTGGATAGATGGATAGACAGAGATGGACAGACAGAAGAGACTGGAGTATAGACCACAGGAAGTCATGGCTGGACACTACAGAGGCCGGAGGGGAGAAAAGAGGGCCCTGAAGGGGGGTCTTGGCCAATAGCCCCATGGCTGGGAGAAATGAGGCAATGTCCCCAAGGTGCCTAGTGGATGGGCTAGAGGGCCTTCTTGGCAGGTGTGGCTGTGCCCATGCTGGGAAGACCTCTGCCCTACCCCACCCACCCCCACCACATGTGATGGGGAAGTTCTGTGTTCCTGGCCCAGCTCCTAAGGCCCCTTGGACCTCCAGCACAGCTGTCTCTACCAGAAATCCTTAACCCTGCTCCAGCCCCCCTGGGGTGTGCTCCGAAGCCCATCAGGCCTGCTGGAAGGCAGAGGGCATAGACTGTCCCCGGGACAGTGGCAGGGGGGGGAGGATCTGTTTGGCACTTTGGAGAGAGCCTTCTGCTGCTTTCTGGAGGACTAAGGAGCAGGTGACACTGACAGTAGGGAGTGTGGGGAGGAGGCTTTGCAGAAGTCCCACCAGAAAGGATTCAGTCAAGGTGAAGAGAAGAGACCAGCTAGAATCCTCCTGGCGCTGTAGGGTAGTGTCTGCTTTGTGGCTGCCCACTGAGCCTGGGAGGGGAAAGCCCTTCTGGATGTCCCTGACGTGGGGTGAGACTCCATTCCTAGACCATTGCTGGGACACCACTTCTGGCCCTGGAGCTTAGGCCCTCGGAACAGAGGCAGAGTGAACCAGAGGAGTCCCAGCCTGGGGTTTGTTGGGAGATACCCCTTGACCCCCGGAGGTAACCGAGATTGCGCCTGTAACCAAAACTGTCCCTCCTTGCGGGGATCACACCCCTTGCCTGCTGCCAACACGCCAGGGACCCAAAAGCTCACTGTTGTCTCTCCCTGCACAACCGGGAAAGGAGCCAACAGGGAAACAGTGAGCAGGAAGCAGACCAGCTTCCTTCTGCCCACAAACCCCCCTCGCTGACTCCCCCTGTCCAGGCCTCCAGGGCATCACTCTGGTAGCCAGTGACAATTACAGCTAATGCTCCCCGAGCACCCCACCCTTTCCAAGTCACTTACCCTCCACAACATCCCCCTGCAGGATGCCTCAGCCATTCGTACTGGACAGGGTGGTCAGTGACCTGCCCAGGGCCCCACATCAGAGGAGGGGGCAAGACTCAGATGGGCTGAGCTTGCTCCCCAGCCTGCACGCCCCATCCCCTTGGCCAGGGACACGTGGGCTTCACCACTTTGTCATATGACACTCACACCACTGAACCCGGGCCCCGTTCTGGGTGAACCCTCTCTCGGCTGTGCCTGGAGATCTCCCACAAACGTGAGAGCAGTTGACAGCCTCCTCTTCAACCCTAGAGTTCATTTGGAGGTCGAGGAACCTCACGGAGCTCCCGGGGTGGGGGAATAGACTCGGGGTGTTTCAGGTATGCTATCTCAGTTTTCAGGAAAACCAGGAGGCTACGTGGTTGTGGTGTCTCTCTGGAGCAGATCCTGCGGCCACAGGCACCTGCCGTGTGTGAGGGAGACCCCCGTTATCTCATCAACGGCTTCAGCCAACCCCCGTCCCCACTGCCCCATTTTTGCAGCCACCTCTGCAGGCAAGGCGTGGGGCTCCCATCCCCTGAGAAAGGTAGGTACCTGCTCTGTTGCCCTCAGCTAACGATTACAGGAGGAGACCAGGGGGGTCCTCTCTCTGAACCCCACAGTCTGTGGCAGGACACTCTGGGAGGGCCCATGGATGGTGCCTGGCTCTGGGCTGAGGTGGGGGTCACAGAAGGAATCAGACCAGGCTTGCCCCTCATGGACTTCTACACTTGGCCATGGCTCCCAGTTTGGGGGATAGATGAGGCTGTGTAGAAGCAGGGGCACACGGAATCTGGGGGCTTCCAGAAGAGGGTTCTGTTGGACATGGGGTCCTTACTGGAATGCGGCCTTGAGGATAAGCAGGGAGGTTTGGGAGGGCACAGATGGGGTCAGGAGTTTCTGGTGGAGGGAATGGCATGAGCAAAGGTCTGGGGGCTGGAAGGAGACACAGGGATGTTTCTGAGACTTCATCTTGGGCTGTGCCCTGTGAAGGTGAGGGTCAGGATGTGCCCAGAGGCAGGCCAGTGGTAGGCCCCTGACTCTGTTATCCTCCACCCCCCACCCCCAACAGGGCCTGCAGAGCCATGAAGAGGAAGTATGTGTTTCTGGTCCTGGTGGCCGTGGTGCTCGTGCTCTTCCTCATCATTGGCCTGTGCGTTTGGCTGCCCTCAGCCTCCAAGACACACAACCATGTCTACCCCAGGGCGGCCGTGGCTGCAGATGCCAAGCATTGCTCGGAGATCGGGAGGTGAGCAGGCAGGGCATGGGAACCCAGGAGGACCACTGCAAGTGGATCTGGCCCAGACCCTCATCCCCCTGAGATGCAGTTTCCCCAACTGTCCCTGAGCTACCTGGACAAGGGGTGACTGATTCACATGGAGCTGCGTGTCCTTTCCTTGGAACTTCTCAGCAGCCTCTGAAGGCGAGAAGGGGAGAAGGGGACACTGACTCCAAGAGCAGGGTGTGGGTTTCCCAGGGCCCAGCTGAGCCCCTTTTTCTCAGACCTAAGAATCTCCATCTCTTTGGATCAACTGTTGTTTTATGCTATTTTCGACCCCTGTCTCACATTATTTACAAAGATCAGTTCCCACTTAGAGACTTAAACAGGAAAAAAAAGTGTTGTCGATAAAAGTAACAATTTTCCCATTTTCTTTCTATTATAAAATGCATGTTCATCTGTTTGCTTGAAAAGGAAGACCATACAAGCCCATTGGCTTGAGAGTTCTATGCAGAACTGGGGGCTCTTCTTCCCTCCTGCTTTGGGCAGGGTGGCCTGACAGGGTGGATGGAGGTGGGTGGCAGGTGCCCGCATCGGGGAGCCCGCAGATGCTCACTGCCCCCATGTGCCCTGGGTAGGGATGTGCTGAGGGAAGGCGGCTCGGCGGTGGACGCTGCCATCGCGGCCCTCCTGTGCGTGGGGCTCATGAACGTCCACAGCATGGGCATCGGGGGCGGCCTGTTCCTCACCATCTACAACAGCACCACACGTGAGTGCCCCCGGGAACGGGGGGGGGGGTGAATGGCAGCCGCTGTCTAGCTCAGGCTGGACTTGGGCTGGGGGCAGGCAGGGCTGGGCGGCCCCTGGGCTCACACCCTTGGGTGAGGAGGGTTGGTGTGGGTCTGGATTACCCTCCTGCTTCTCCTTCCAGGAAAAGTTGAGATCATCAATGCCCGCGAGGTGGCCCCGGGGCTGGCCTTTGACAGCATGTTCAATAGCTCGGAGCAATCACAGGAAGGTGAGGTGCAAAGTCAGGGTGTGGGTGCAGAGCTGGGCTGAGCTACTGGTGAAGGCATGGGCCTCTAGGGCTGGGGACAGCTCTGGATAGGCTGATGCCCACTGTACCCATCCCTTCCTGGCCCCACAACACCCTCCCGTAATGAACAGTCCAGACCATCATCATGGAGGGAAAAAGAGGTGGAGCTTCAGTTATTTTCGGGTCAGGTCCCTCCAGAGCCACCCAGTATTAGTAAACAGAGAGAATAATTGTTTCAACGGCTAGCACATACCGTGGGTCACTGGGGCCAGCACTTTGCTCAGCCCTTTTCGCCAGTGAGCCTCTTGAATCCTCCCTTGTATGCTTGGGAGTCCAGGGAAGTGCTGTGTTGATTCTCATTTTACAGGTCCAGAGAGGTAGTGCAAACCAACTGAGCTCACACAGCTGGATGGTGCTGAGGCCAAAATTGGACCTGGGCTGTTGAAACCCTGTGTTTTTCAAAGGCATCCAAGTCATTCATTTGTTCGTTCATTTGTGGGGCTAGCTCTCAAGAGACAAGTCTCTTTTTTTAACAAAGTCTTATGCGGAGAAGAGGCCCCCAATTTTCCCATGCAGCTGCGGGGAAGCCAGTGGCCACCAGAGGGTGCTGCTTCCAAGGACTCAAACGGGTTGCAGGCTAGGAGGTTGGAAGCAGGAAGTTCTGGCTGTTGGCGTTAACTGGTCCCATCTCCAACTGCAGGTTCTGCTCCTCAGCCCTGGGCGGTGGGCGGGGCCCTGCGGGTAGCCCCGCCCCCTTGGAGTCCTCTCCAACCTACAGAGTCTTTGTTTGAATTCCTATATCCCCTGGGAACCTCTGAATGGGTAGAAAGGAAATTCACTGGAATCTTACAGGCTTAGCACCTTAGGGGCACTTGGAATACATTTATTTAACCAGGACTAGTTGGGCACCTCTTAAAATGTCAGGGGCTGTTCCCCAAGCCAGGGGACAAAGCAAAGGCAACAGGCGAATTCTGAAATCTGTGGCCCAGTCGAGCCAGGATAGCAGAGGCAGGGAAGAGCCGGATGGCATCGATTCACCAAGTACAGCACGCTCGGGGACGGGCTGACTAAGCAAAGACCCAGAGGCTGGATTGGAGTGAGGGGAGCTGTAGGGGTGTCTGGGGCCAAAGCAAGTGGCCCATGTGGGAACCAGCGAGGCTGCACTGGCTGACCCCAGGGTCAGAATGGCTCAGATGGCGTCAGACCTCATGGGTCATTGCGAAGACCCTGCTTCTTGTCGGAGAGAGGGAGCAGTGTCTCTTGGGGTGTTTGTGGGGGTGGATCTGGGGTAGGTCGGACTTAACCCCTTGGGTTGCTGCAGAAGGGCCAGAGAGCGCGCGGCCTGCCCGTGAGGTGACCTGTCAGGAGGTCACCACAATATTGAGGGAGAGAAGATGGTGTTGGGAGGTGGTTGGTACTCAACATACCTGGCGTGGGGAGCCTATGCGTCTGCTGATAGGTTGGGTGTGACACATATGCCAAGTGTCCTGAATGACTGGTGTTCGATCTGCATCCAGAAAGAGGGGGCAGCCCTAGCAGAGAACAGCAAGGCTGTGGGGAATGGGTTTGGGAGATAGTCAGGAATTGCGTTTTGAGCGTGTTGAGTTAGAGATGCCTTTTAGGCATGGGCAGCCGCGTCCTCAGGTCTGCCCATCAGAGGAGCAGGCCAGGCTAGAAAGTAAATGTGGAGTTGTGAGCACATAATGGAACGTCAAGTTCCAGTTCAAGCTCTGATCTGGGGGAGTAGAGAACAGAGACTCTAGGAGAGCCTGGCAGGTGGGATGCACAGGTGACCCAGCAGGAGTGATGGACCAGGTAAGGTGAACTTGAGAGGAGACCTGGGTCTGCCAGTATAGGGGTCAGTGGTGGCTTTGGCGAGCAGGGTGGTGTGAGGCCTGATTGGCCCAAGGTCAGGGAGGCATTTATCTAAGGTGGCAGGAATTACGGGCTGGATGTCAGACCTTCTGAGATGTGCAGACATGCAGATCCTAATATCCTGGCTCTCGTGCCCAGCTTCAGGTTGTTATGAACCTAGACTGCCTAGTCTGGGGGTAGCTGAGATGGCCCTTGTCATTCAGGGGTGGAAACAAGAGGGTGTCTGGGAGTGGGGGCCGTGGCTGTACCTTTCTGCACCAGTATCTAATTTAGGGCATGGTGGGCCGTGGGAGTGGGTGGGGACCAGGGTCTACAGGTGTTTCCAGTGGAACTGTGGGCTCCTCTGAGGAGTGGTCAGATGGGGAAACTAAGGCCCAGAGACTGTAAAGGGCAGGGGTTTGGGCTCAGGTCCTGGTTCTGAGACAGTAGAAGGGAGAAAGGTAGAGGTCTTGCCTTGGAACTGGCTCAATGTCAGGGTGGCCCCGGGCTTGCACTGGGAACTTCTGTGGGTTCTGGTGGACCCCGTGAGCCTGTGGGGTGAAGAAGCTCAGACTGAGAGATGGCAGGGGTCTGGCTTCCCCACAGTCTTGTGTGCAGCTGTGGCCTGGCACAGGATTTCAAACCCGGTGGCCACCCCCGCAGAGGCAGTCATCTCATCCCTGGACAGCAGAATTCAGGAGAAGGAACCACCTCTCCCTGACCTGTGGCCTCCTTTGCATGTCCCTAACCATCTACACTTTTGCCTGCTGAGTCCAGATAGGACAATGCCATTTCTTTCCAAAACCTCACTGATCCCATTTGGGGACTGTGCCTAGGATGTGGCCTGAGAGAGTACCCCTCCCGGTGTCCCCAGACTAGAGCCACTAACTGTGTGTGTGTCCCTGTCCCTATGCAGGGGGCCTGTCAGTGGCGGTTCCCGGTGAGATCCGAGGCTATGAACTGGCCCACCAGCGGCACGGGCGGCTGCCCTGGGCTCGCCTCTTCCAGCCCAGCATCCAGCTGGCCCGCAGGGGCTTCCCTGTGGGGAAGGGCTTGGCGGCAGCGCTGGAGAAAAGTCGGGCAGTCATCGAGCAGCGGCCTGCCCTGTGGTATGTCTTGGGGGGGTTTGGCCTGCCCTGGGCCACAGGCTGGGCAGACATGGCCCAAGATTCCCTGCAAGCTGTGAATGACTGGCAGGGTGCTTTCAGGAACCTGTGCTGATGGAGGGCTGAGGTCTAGGATACAGGAACCTTTCCCAATGTGCATGGGATCACATTCTGAGCCTGGTGCCTTCCCAAGCTTGTGTGTCCTGAGTGGCAGGGGCTCTAGGAGGCATGGGCTGGACACCAGAGGATGAGGGTCACACACCCGTGGAAGGGTGCTCGCTGTCTTTTTTTAAAAGACTTTATTTATTTATTTGGCAGAGAGATAGATCACAGGTAGGCAGAGAGGCAGGCAGAGAGAGAGGAGGAGGTAGGTTCCCTGCTGAGCAGAGAGCTGATGCGGGGCTTGATCCCAGGACCCTGAGATCATGACCTGAGCCGAAGGCAGAGGCTTATCCCAGGTGCCCTGCTCACTGTCCTTCGATCTCGTGTGTGATTGGGTGGGAAGTGACTGACTTAATCCAGCCGGCCTGCCAGCCTCACAGGAGCCTCTCTGCCCCAGTGAGGTGTTCTGCCGCAATGGGAAAGTGCTGCGGGAAGGGGACAAATTGACCTTGCCACGGTTGGCAGACACGTACGAGACACTGGCCTTGGAGGGAGCCCAAGCCTTCTACAACGGGAGCCTCACAGCCCAGATTATCAAGGACATTCAGGATGCTGGTGAGTGGGCAACCTCAGCGGCCCTGGGGAAGGAACCCTGAGCCAGAGCTCAGAGGTCTTAGGTCCTCTGGTCCTGCTGTGGCCCAGACTCTAGGCCCTCAGCAGCATCTGGTGGAGGGGTGGGTGTCAAGGAGACGTCTGCACCTAGTGACAGGTCACAAGAATCTACAGATCTTGGTTAAGTCATGACTGAGAGACCAGTGCAGTTCAGAGTTCAGGAGAGAAAAGTTCTCAATGGATAAATGCAGGCCCAGGTAGGAGCTCAGACTGAGGGAGCCTTGACATGCAGGTCTGGGAGGACTTCCCAGAGGTGGTAGTACATGAACTCCAGATGAGGTCGGAGAGAGGAAGAGCATTCCTGGCAGATGGAACAGGCCAAGGCCCAGAGAGGGTGAGCTTTAACTATCCCTGAGGGTCGCAGCAGATGCGGGTGGGCTTGGCGAGAGAGGCCTGGGAGGAGCTGCGAGCAGGGACAGCTTCTGATGGATTTCAGCCAGGCAGCCTGCGCTGCCTCTCCGTCCCCAGTGTGGATTTCTTCATACTGTTCTTTTTATCAGAGACGCAGAAGAGTGTGATTAGCATGCTGACCTTTAGCACTGGGGCAGGAAATTAGCCTGTATGTAAACAACCTGGTCTGTCTGGAGCCCACTTCCTGTAGAATTAAGAGCCTCCTTTGACCCACCCATTAGTCTCCGGCAGAGAGGACTGGGCAGGGGGAGATAGGAGCCGGTATTTTCCACTTAGGGAAGAGGACTCTTGGTGCCAGGGGAAGAGGAGGTAGACCTGGAGGCCGGTGGGGCAAACGGGTGGAGGGCAGCTGGCCTGAGCCTGGCGATGGGGAGGAGGCATCTTTTGGGGAGCACAGAGGGACTGGGGGGGTGGGGCTGTGGGGAGGGGGAGGGGCAGGGACCCTCCAGGTGGGCGAGGGCTTTCAGTTGGATGATCTTGTCCTCCCCTCGGATTTGGGGCCCCGTTCCCCATGTCCCCCCACTGAGCTGCTCTTGGCATCAGGGGGCATCATGACCGCCAAGGACCTCAACGACTACCGTGCCAGGCTGATCGAGAACCCCCTGAACATCAGCCTTGGGGACTCCCATCTCTACGTGCCCAGCGCCCCGCTCAGTGGCCCGGTGCTGGCTCTTATTCTCAACATCCTTAAGGGTGAGCTGTCCCACCACGACCCTGTAGGGGGTTGGGGGTGTCAGGGGCTAAGGGAGGAAGAGGAGTGGTTGGGAAGTAAAAACGGTGTGGAGCAGCATCCCGGGCTGGGACCAGCCCCTGCAAGGGCTTAGGGGTGACAGGGTCTGTCTGCCTTGCCAAGTTACCCAGTGCTGGAAGTTCACAGCTAGTGGGTGCGGGGGGGCTGGTCCAGAGGATCTGTCTGACAAATCTAAGTGGTCTTCTGGGACTGGGTAAGACTGGGTCGCCCTTCTAGCTGGACATTTGAGGCCCAGGTCCGGGGGTCCCTTGCCTCATTCCATCCTTCCATTCCTCCAAAGTGTCCACTGGTCATTATTCAACGTTCCCCTTCTCAAGCTGGGCCAAGCAAAGAGATTCAGGGAGGTGTGAGCCTACCCTGGAACACTCAGCTGTCTTGGCCGAGCTGGGGTGTCCCAAGGGCCCTGGGACTGCCGGTGTGTCCCATCTCTGCTCCATCAGGGTACAACTTCTCCCGGGCAAGTGTGGAAACCCCCGAGCAGAAGGGTCTGACTTACCACCGCATTGTGGAGGCCTTCCGGTTCGCCTATGCCAAGAGGACCCTGCTTGGGGACCCGGAGTTTGTCGATGTGATGGCGGTAAGAGGCAGGGGCGGTAAGAGGTCCACGATGGGTGGGGAGGGCCTCTCATGGAGGTGCCACAATGGTTCCCTGGGGCCACCCCAACCTCACACATGCTGAATGAATCCATTTCTACCACCGACTTTGGTGGTGGGCCTACCGTGTGCTGGGATGGACTGGTGACCCCGAGTTCAGCCTTCTGCCACAGGGAGCTTGCAGTGTGACGAGTCGGCAATGAGTAATTAGTGGCCCCTATCCCTGGCCAAGCTCACACCTTGGGGGCTGTACCCTTGGTCTGGAAGCTTTTGGAGTGTTCACTGCTGAGCTGAGGAGTACGTAGGGGCATCGTAACCCTCGAGGGTCATGAGGAGGATGGGGGAGGGGCGGGGGGGTCTGGGTGGCAGAGGCCTCAGCCACCAGCTTATTGGTCACACCCAGCAGCTAACCCTTCCCTGATCCCCACCCAGGCCCTGCACAGCCCGACCCACTCATAGCCAAATACCCCAGTTCCAGGCTGAGCCTTCACTGAGCCTCCCATCATGGTGCCCCTTTACCTACTTGGATCCCCCATTCTGGGGTAGACCTGCAGACCCCCTCACACGGACCTGTGTCTCTCAGCTGCCCCTCTGCTCTCCTGGATCTCTCTTCTTTCCTGAGGACCGTTTCATGCTACTCCCCGTGGCCTTCAGGGACCTGGCGACTCATCCCCCCGAGGCCACTGCATTGCCTCCGTCTCTCTCTGCAGCCCCCGCCCCTGCCGACCTGGCTGAGGCTGGCCCCTCTGCTCCTCCACCTGCCAATTCAGCCTTTCCTGCAGCCCTGCGCTCCCTCCAGCATTCCCATCCTGCCCTTTCTGACAGGTCGTTCTGGAAAGAGGCATCTGCTTGTGGCTGCTGCCTCCCCTTCCTCTGCTTCCACTCAGGGCACACTGGGCCTCTCCATCCCTTTCTCGGCCCTCTCCCATCAGGCTCTGCCCTCCTCGCTCCACATCCCCCCTGCCAGGACCCCTCACTCCACCCCCCTCAAGAGTCCAGCCTCAGTTTCCCCTCTGGGCCCCCCTCAGCAGCATCTCACACAGTTCAGTTCACCACCTCCTTTCCTCACCTTTTCCTTTTGCCGAGTTGTGGACATTTTGCCCCATCCCCTTCCTCTCTCCATGCTTCCATCCACCCCTTTTTATTGACATGTGTGTGCTCTTTGGGTATCAGATGGTCAGTCCCTGATATCGCACTTTGGGTTGTAGCTCCCGAGACTGAGAGACCTCCATACTGCCTTCGAGAGGACCTGGCCCATTAGACTCCTGTGTTCCCGAGGGTCCCAGGGTTGTTTAGGTCCAGAGCCCATCAGACTCATCCCTCGCAGTTTCTGTTCTGTCCCTCTAGTCTCTGAACCTACAACAGATGTCTGGGGTGTTTTGCTGCTTTTTAAAGCCCAGGGCGGCTGTCCTGCAGAACCATCCCACATCCTGGATTTGACTTTCTGTTTTCTTGGGAGTAGATTCAGGCTGAAAATTTTCCCTGTGGGGTGTTGCTGGAAAATTCTGGAGGCATTTTCTTTGCTCGGTCCCCAGGGGCTTTTCTTGCTGGCTCCTGTCTCCTCTCCTCTCCTCTTTGTCCTTATCACCATGGGGATCCTGTTCATGCGCACAGGTTGAAGCAGCGACTGGAGGCTGAGGGCTCCCTGTTTATCCTCAGCCTGGTCTTGCCCATGCACTCCACACACACGGATCCATACCCATCTGCAACAGGAAAAGGCATGTCTCCAAAATCAAGCTCCTGACTGTCCACCTTCACTGTCCCTTCCTCAGTGTCAGCCTCCACAGTTAAATGGCCTCTCTGCACCGAAGGCTTTGGGGCCATTGATTCTCTCCCATCCGCACCACCCCCGTCTCTCACTTGGTTGATGCCATAGCCTCCCAGTTGGGTTCTACACTACACCCCCACACAGCTGCCAGAGGGATCCTGTGAACTGCTGGTGTGCTCCTTCCTCTGTCCCAGGCCCGGGTGGCTCAAAGCAAAAGCCAGACTCCTTATAGGGCCTCTGAAGACTTATTGGGATAACCCCCAGCTAATGTCTCCTACCACCTCTCTCTTGGACCCTATTCACCCTTTGCCTGTCACTCACAGGCCTGCCTCAGGGCCTTTGCATTTACCACCAGGCCTCATTCAGGCCTCTTTTCAGACATCACCTCCTCTGAGAAGCCCTCCCTGACAATTCCGCTCCCATCTGGTCCTTCTCTATCCCCTTTACCTGGCTTGTTCTCTCCAGCATGTCCCTGCCTCCCTTTATCATCCCTGCCAGAAGGGCAGGGACCCATATATGTCTTCCCTGTTGATCAGGCATGTAGTACAAGCTCCATGAATGAATGAAAGGTTGAATGCAGCCAGAGTGGGGGCTTGTGGGGTAGACAGATCAATGCTTAGAGTTGCTGGACTGCAGCTGAGGCAGAGCCTGGAAAGGGGATCGGACGGGCTACGTGAGGTTGGGGGGTGCAGGAGGGTTGTGGTCAGGGCCATGTTGGGGGGCTTCCCAAGAGCTGCTCGCACAAGCCTGTGCCCCCTCCCCATCCTCCCCCCTCACCTCCTCAGGCCAGCTCTGGGGTCTCGGCAGGTGGTCCGCAACATGAGCTCCGAGTTCTTTGCCGCTCAGCTCCGGGCCCGGATCTCTGACAGCACCACTCACCCGACCTCCTACTATGAGCCTGAGTTCTACACGCCTGATGATGGTGGCACGGCCCACCTGTCCGTGGTTGCAGAGGATGGCAGCGCTGTGTCCGCCACCAGCACCATCAACCTCTAGTAGGGCTGCTTGGTGGCCCTGGGTGGGCCAGGGGCTGCTTGTGTCTCCCAGGAGGGAGCTCCATCAACCCCTTTCATGGTGGGGAAACTGAGGCCCCACCTTGGTAGAACACCTGCCCTCAGTCTCCCTGGGCTGGGTAGAGCTTCAGTGGGTGGGTGGCGGCTGGGTGGGGCAGGGGCTGGATCTGGCCCAGTTGTCTGATCTGGCTGGTCTGCAGCTTCGGTTCCAAGGTACGCTCAAAGGTCAGCGGGATCATATTCAATGATGAGATGGATGACTTCAGCTCCCCCAACATCACCAACCAGTTTGGGGTGCCCCCTTCCCCAGCCAACTTCATCAAACCAGGTGCGGGGCGGGGAGGGACTTGGGCCAAGAGACGGCTGGTGCCCTGGGCAGGCAGCTGACCAGCATCTCTGTCCCTGCCTGCCCATCTGGTGACTACAGGGAAGCAGCCCCTCTCATCCATGTGTCCGGCGATCCTCGTGGGCCAGGATGGCCAGGTCCGCATGGTGGTAGGTGCCTCTGGGGGCACGCACATCACTACGGCCACCGCATTGGTACGTGCCATCTACCTGTCCCCTCCAGCCCCTGCCCCTGGGCCACGCTGACCCCATCCCTTTGCCCTCCAGGCCATCATCCATAACCTGTGGTTTGGCTACGATGTAAAACGGGCAGTAGAGGAGCCCCGACTTCACAACCAGCTTCTGCCCAACACAACAACGCTGGAGAGAGGCATTGACCAGGTGGGAGGGGGCCAAGGAAACTGAGTTATAAGGGGGGGGTCATGGGGGCGGTCCTAGGAAGGAGGCCCGGATCTCCCGAGTCATCAAAAAGTAAGACTACCAGGGGCACCTGGGTGGCTCAGTCGTTAAAGCGTCTGCCTTCAGCTCAGGTCATGATCCTGGAGTCCTGGGATCAAGCCCCACATAGGGCTCCCTGCTTGGTGGGGAGCCTGTTTCTCTCAAAAAAAAAAAAAAAAAAAAAGTAGACTACCAGCCTCTGCCTGGGGCAGATGAACTTTACCTCCACTGCCTGGGCCATCTTGAACCCCTGTGCAGCTTGGGTCAGGCCACCTGCTCCAAGGAGACCCACTAGGCCCAGCTGCCCCCAACTTGTTCTTCCTGGCCTCTGGGTGGAAACGGCACCGTCTATGTGGTTCGGTGTGGGTCTGTGTGGTTCAGATGGCTTCGCAGGCCCTGCTGAGAACCCTCTATCCCCTCCCCCCAACCCAGGCGGTGATCACAGCCCTGAAGACTCGGCATCACAACACTGAGGACACTTCCAGCTTCATTGGTGTGGTGCAAGCCATTGTCCACACGGCCGGTGGCTGGGCAGCTGCCTCAGACCCCAGGAAAGGCGGGGAGGCTGCTGGCTACTGAGTGCTTGGGGTGGGCAAGGCTTCCTGGCAACGTAGGGATGAGATTCCCCGCTGGGGCCAGAGTGGAACTTGGAGGGATTTGCTTCCCCCTGTGAGTGACAAAGCAGTGCAATAAATGGGGGTCGCAGCGTGAGGCTCTGGGCAGCCTTGCTGGCCCAGCTCCCATCTCGCTGGGCCTCAGTATCCTATGTGTGAATTGGAGCTGTACGGTGAGGAAGGGTGGAGAGGCGGGATTCAGAGGTCATAACCTCTCAGGTGCTGGAGCTAGTCTGAGAACGTACATGAGAGTCCGGCCAGTGGGTGAGTGGAGACGGGACCCACTCAGACCAATCACTGTCCTTCCTCACCTTGAGCCCCAGGACCAGGGGCCAGGTCATCCCTTTTCTGGCCTGGGCTATGGCACTTCCTAGTATCAACCACCAGGGGGCGCTGAAGCTCTGGCGTTTACTTGGCCAGTGGGCCGCCAAGAGATGCTTATAACCCCGCTACCTCGTCTGCCTGGCGGGTGCCCCGGGGTTCACACTGTGGAGGATACATGGAGGTGAACCCGAGGTCTGAAGAGTGGGATTGGGCAAGAGGCTGGAGCAAAACGTCTTGGTCAGAGCCAGGCCTAGGGGGTTTTCCAAGCACAAACCCAGAATGAAAACCAAGCTGTGATCAGCTCCAGAAAGAAGCCTGGTTCTCAGGGAACAGTGAGCCAGGAGAGGTCCCCAGATCCCAAGGGTTAGGGCTTGGACCTGTGGGCAGCTGGAGAGTGCAGCCCAGAAAGAGGAGCCTAGAGGGGACTAATGAGACACAGCGGCCTGCCTCCTCCCCCAGGCGCCAGCCTCTCCCGCCGTCCCTCAGGGGCTGTTAACTGGATGTGATCTCTGACTGAGGAGCTGTGAGAAGCCGGGGTGGGCAGGAGAGGGTGGGTCACAGCCTGATGGCCACCCATGCCCCTGACCAGGGAGCCTAAGCGGGGACCCCTGAGGGCACGGGCACAGGGGCCACCCCAAGTCTGGGCTCTCCCTCAGGAGACTGGAAAACTTAGTGTTTCTAAAGTGCCCACGAGGAAATGGAGTTTTGTGTCTGCCAGAGTCTGGGCCCTGAGCCCGGGAGGGTGATACATCTGGGGTCCCCTGGGGACGGGATGGAGGCTTGAGTGGTGGGAAGTGCAAGTCTCCTCAGCTTTCATTTTGGCCCTAGAGGAAAGGTCATGGCCCCATTTGGAGGAGAGAAGACTGAGGCCTGAGGGGCTAGTCTCGCTCTGGGTGGAGGTTAACTCCTTGGGTTTCTGCATATGGGCTGAGCACACACAGTTCCCCAGGCCCCGTGGGGCTCCGCTGTGGGCTCCACCAGGTGCAGGGGGACTTGGTTTCCTCTCTTTCCTTCCCATTGTCTCCTGCACAAGGATATCAGGCCTTTCCCAGCTCAGTCTGTCCAGCCATACCTCTAGCCAGGCCTAGCATGACGCTCTTTCCTCTCCTGGGACTGGGCTCCTTCAGTCCCTGCCTCCTGGCCTCAGCCTGATCAGGATGGCTGTGGAGATGGGGGAATGTGCCATTCTTAGCACGCCAGACCCCTCTGTCTGCTGCCCCTGCTTTCCCAGAGGGTGGGCAGGCCCTGGGCCAGCAATGCACATTGTTTCTGGGTTGAGCCATGTCACTGTGGTATGGGAGACAGTGGGGACAGAAGAAGGTGCCCACAGCCCTCCCCCCCGCCCCCCCCCCCAGACAGCTGTGGAAACAGGCCTGTTGGAGAGACTGCCTGGCTGACCAGGGGCTCGGGTGGGGGCCTGGCAGGCTGTGTGGCTGTGTGGGCGGTTCGTCTGTTGTACTAGGAGGTGTCGAGAGGCCTGGGGTGGGCGATGCTCAGCTGGGGAGGAAGCCAGAGACTATAGGGGGGGTAGTGGGAGCTGTGTGGGAGGGAGTCCAGCCTGGACCCTGCACCCTGTGCTCCCACTGAGCCTGGTCAAGAAGGGCGTCAATGGGTCCCCCCCCACCCAGTTGCCTCCCCATTGGGTAACCCGAGGCCTAGGCAGGGGACCATCCAGACCAGTGTTCCCAGGGAAGGAGGCACAGCCTGCCCAGATGGACACAGGGAAGCGGACACACGGCCAGGGAAGTGCAGTGACCCAGACAGGAGGGCAGCCTCACTCTCAGGAGGCCTATGGTGGTATTCTGACAGCAGGCCCCAGGGGTGGGTGGCCTGGTGGGTAGTGGGCCAGATGTAGGCCCTGTTTACTTTCCTCACACAGAGGTCTTGTAGTCTTGGGTGTTTGATGTGGATCGGGAAGCTGAGCTCACTCCTGGTCACACCAGTTTCCTGGCTAGGCCATGACTGAGCTGGGACTTGAACCCGGATCCTGAGTGACATTGCCTTGGGTCCTGCAATCCCTCTGTCTCTGACCCTCTTCAGCCCCATGTCTGGGCCCCAGACATCCTCAGTGTCCTCTGGCTCTGGGGATGCTGAGGAAATCTTGCTGGGCGCAACCCCACCAAGGAGGTGGGAGGTGGGGTGCCCATGCAGCCCCCTTGTCCCTCTGTGGTGGATCCAGGGGAGGGGACAGGGCAGGTCTGAGTCCTGCTGTCCTGGCTCCCTCGGGGCGGGAGGTGCCAAGTCCCCAAGCACGTGGGGTGGGATAGCCCTGGGCAGGCTGTGGGAATGAGGGAGTTAACGGTGGTGGCTTGCTCCTCTCTGAGAGGAAAACTCCCCATAAACGCCCTGCTCCCTGGCCTCCTGCCAGGGCCAAGAACAGGGGCTGAAAACTGGAAGTTCAGGCAAGCGGCCAGCTCTGCCTCTAGCAGGCGCTTGAGCAGGACAGCAGCCCTGTCGCTGCTGGCGGCTTGTCTGTATGCCCATCGGTCCGCCCAGGGGCCTCCAATCATCTGTAAGCCTGTCTGTCCATCTGTCTGCAATCCTGTCTCTGTCCAGTGTCTCTCTGACCGTCCTTCTCTTCCTAGCCTATGTTCAGCTGTCTAGCCTGTCAATCCGTTTGTCTGTCTCTGGCTTCCATCTGTTCATCTGTCCCATCACCCGTGAATCTGTGCATTCGTCCGTCCACCTGAGGCTCCACTCTGAGCCTCAGAGCCATGGCCCAAGGCCGCAGGGTCACGGCCAGCATGGTCCTGCTGGGGTTGGGGCTGGCCCTGGCCATTGTTGTGCCAGCCGTGGTCCTCTCTCGCCGCCACACCAGCTGTGGCCCCCAGGCCTTTAGCCGCGCTGCAGTCGCTGCTGACTCCAAGGTCTGCTCGGACATTGGACGGTGAGTAAGATGTGGGTGGAAGCTGGGTGGTTCTCAGTGGCTGGCCCCTCCTGGAGACTCTGTAACTGGTGGTGAGAGTGCGGAGAAGGTGTGTGTATAAGTGTGTGTATGTGTGTGTGTGTGCATGTGTGTGCACATAGTGGGGGCTGCACAGCTTCCAGCAAGGAAGCAGCCCCAGGACCCTTGAGCAAGAGGCAGGTGTGCGCATGAGACAGAAAGGGGTTTGGGGATATTGACAGATGTGGTGTATGAGTCTTTTCCTAGCTCCGGGTCTCAGGAGACCCGGAGAGGGCACCGCCACAGTGTCACCGGTCTGGCCCAGGCTGACCCTGATGACTAGTGCTTGGCCATTTAGAGAAGCCACAGCTGTTCTCCAAAGCTGGGGATTTTTCCCAGAAGCGAGGGCAAGACCTGGCCTGTCAGTGTGCACTCAGTGCTGTCCAGGGCCAGTTTCTCACCTGGGCCCAGGACCTGGGAAACCTGTCCTGGCCAGCACCATGTCCCCCACTGCCTTCCCTTCTGATGTCTGGGCCTGGGGGCCAGCCAGGGACTGCTGGATGTTTGGGGCTAGTGCAAGGTGGGTGTTAGAGAGGGGCCCCAGCTGGTGTTTTCCAGCCCTTTTCCAGGAAGCCCAGCCCATGGAAGGCTTCCTCTGCCCACCGGGGCAGAATAGAGCAGGACACCCCTCCTGGCTCTTGGCCCCCAGCCCAGGCTAGTGAGAAGCCCAAGCAGTCATCCCCCTCCCGGCTGGCTGGGTCTGTTTCCTGGAATAACTGCCTCATGGATCATTGTCAGGATCAGAAGTGCTTTGTAAGCCGAGGGGACAGTCCCGGAGCAAGGGGGAGCGTGGCCAAGTCCTCACCCAGGTGGCATTCCGTACCACCTTTGTTTTGGCTTCCTCGTTCCTGCAAACTTTAACCTTCTGTTTCATTCATTCGCCTCCTCCTTCGTTCCTTCCTCCCTTTGTCTGTCCACCTGTCTTTCCCTACCTGGTCCTCTTTCCCCTCCCTCAGGGCTCCTTCAAGGATGAGGGTGGCAGCTCCAGCGGCATGGCCTCCCCAGGGGCCTCCCCTCCCCTCCATGCTCTGGAGAGCATGCAGAGGTGCCGAGCCCACCAGAGCCTAGAGTTGTAAAGAGGCAAACAGGGCCTGGGCTTCAGGCCCCAGAGACCCCTGATGGGGATGTGGCCCCTGGCAGTGGGAGCCACTGCCACCTTTCTCTGTGGGGGGTCTGGGCCCATTGTGTCTCCCGGAGACTTTGTGGGGGGACCTGTATGGCATGTCTTGCTGTGTATGTGAGGGTCAGTGTTGGGGGGATCTCTGCTCGGAGCCCATGATGCCCTCTGCAAGTTTCCTTGGTGAGGAGAGAGGATGTGGTTTCTCCCCCTGTGTTTTGTGTTTGTTGGAAAGCACTCTCCACTTCTTGTTCTTGTTTTAAGAAGCCCGGAGTGGGAGGGAGCCTGGAGCTGGCCCCAGCTGATGTGGAACATGGAACAGGAGACCCTGGCTGGGGACCTCCTGGCTTAGATCCCTCCCCTTGAGGGCTCCTGGCCAGGCTGCTGCAGGCTCTGAAGGAAGCTGGCGGTCTGAAGCCCCCTCTCCTTCCTCCCCACTGTCCCCCCGCTTTCCCATCGCTGTCCCTTCTCTCCAGCAGGGCCTCCCAGACCCAGTCTTCTCCTCCCCAGCCAGCACCAGGTTGACTCCTTTGGGGTTGGGCCTTCTGCTGCAGCCTCCTGGGGGAGGTTTTTTTTTTGTTTTGCTTGTTTTTAGTTTTTGTTTTTTAAGATTTTGACTCCCCACTGAGCGGGGAGCCTGATGTGGGATTTGATCTTGGGACCCCAGGATCATGACCTGAGCCTAAGGCAGACCCTTAACTGACTGAGTCACCTAGGCGTCTCTGGGGGAAGGTTCTTAGGTTGGCATGAGTGAGGACCCAGCACCATGAGGAATGTATAGACCCATGGTGACAACGAGGTCCCTTGCTCTCTAGTTTATCATCTTCCAGCACTAGGTCCCAGCGTGTTAAGCTTGTGTGCAAACTCTGTGTTCTGAGGCTCAGAGTAAGTGCTCGTCTTTTAGGGAGACTGCATGAGCTTCAGGGTAGTGGTGGCTTTTAGGTTTGTGACATGTGTCTGCTGTGGCCACTTGGAAATACCTGCCGTCCCACAGGATCCTCAGTGGAATGATTCACTGCTTTTCCCAGAATCCAGTGGGATTCGTTGCTGAACTTGATTTATAAGGAAACTAGGTCTGTACAGAAGGGAGCTGCCTGGTGTCACAGAGTGAGCAGGCCCAGCTGGGACTGTCCTCTGCTGCCCCTGCAGGGGAGGAAACTGTCCCGAGCTGCTGGAGGGGTGGGGTCCTCCCAGAGCCCTCCATCGCCTATCCTGGATCCAAATGCCTGCCCAGCCTCTAGCAGGCCTGTAAAAGCCAGAGCTTTACTCGTAAAGGGAGTAGTTGTAGAAGACGATGGGTGGGGTGGGGGGGGGCACCTGGGTGGCTCAGTGGGTTGGGGCCTCTGCTTTCGCCTCAGGTCATGATCTCAGGGTCCTGGGATCGAGCCCCACATCGGGCTCTCTGCTCAGTGGGGAGCCTGCTTCCCTCCTCTCTCTCTGCCTGCCTCTCTGCCTGCTTGTGATCTCTCTCTGTCAAATAAATAAATAAAATCTTAAAAAAAAAAAAAAAAAAAGGAAGAAGAAGAAGAGGATGGTGGGGTCCAGAGCGCTCCAGAGCGCTCCAGAACATTGGAGTCTGGGCTGCAAAGATGGGGATGGGATTGGCCCTGAGAGCTGGGTCTTATCAGCTGCTCCAGCCCCATCCAGTGGTCTGGGGGGGTCATGCTCTTAGCACAGAGGAGAGCAGGGATTCTAGCAAGTGGTTGCAACCTTTGAGCCTCAGTTTCCTCACCTGTGAAACGGGACTCATGCCAGCACTTCCCTCATGGGGGTTGGGGGGACGCATGAAGCTTGCCTTGCCAGTAGGAGGTGCTCCCTCGATGTCAGCAGCCTGACCGTTAACTGTTAACATTGGCTTGGACTGGAGTATGGGTCAGCATCTCAGGACCCCGAGTTAGGGCCTGGAGTCAGAGCAGGGAGCCTATGGTGGGGAAGGCTCATAGGGGTTAGGGTGTGACCCCACCCCTTCCTTCCGCCCCAGCTCCTATGACCCTCGTGGTTCTCTGGACTCCTGGCCAGCTCCCCAGGAAATTACTGCATTTCCTCCCCTCTGGGGCCATGCCTGTGGAAACTGCCCATGTGCCTGGACACTGTGCACCCACATGTGGCAGTCTGTCTACCTGGCTGAGTGTATGACAGCAGTTGTGGTGACAGCAGCCCCTTGGCTCCTTGGGGACAGACGTGGCAGAAATCTCTGACTGTTCTGCACGCAGCTCTCTGCGGACTAGGACTGCTCCCACTCACAGCCGAAAATGTTCAGGATGCCTGGATGGCTCGGTAGAGCATATGACTCTTGATCTTGGGGTCATGAGTTTGAGCCCCATGTCGGGTAAAGAGTTCACTTAAAAAACAAAGCAAAATGAAAAAACAGGCTCAGGGAGGTTGAATCCTGCGCCCTGTCTCATGCAGTTGGAATGCAAGGGTGGTTTAACATAATTTAGGAGACAGAAAAATTATTTGATTGTCTTGGCAATGCAAAAATGCATTTGATGTAAAATTTGCATTTGTAGGCATTTGATGTAAAACCTGATAGGAAAGTGGACAAAAAACTTTATTTTATTTATTTTGGGGGGTGGTTAGCCAAGGTATTTCTTTCTTTTCTTTCTTTTTTTTTTTTTTTAAGATTTTATTTATTTATTTGACAGATAGAGATCACAAGTAGGCAGGCAGGCAGAGAGAGAGGAGGAAACAGGCTCCTTGTCGAGTAGAGAGCACAATGTGGGGCTCGATCCCAGAGCCCTGAGATCATGACCTGAGCCGAAGGCAGTGGCTTAACCCACTGAGCCACCCAGGCGCCCCTGGACAAAAATATTTAACAGAAACTTCATAGTAGAGGATATTTGAATGGCCAGGAATCACAAGCCCTCAACATTAGGCATGGATTTGCTTATCCTCTGTCTCAGCTACCACAAAGGCAAGGACTTTGACCATGCAGTTACCACTGTGCCCCCAGGACAATGGCTGCATTGCAGACCGTAGGTGCTGTGTTCCTATTTGATGAAGGATCCTTTAGGTAGAGAAGCTTGTATGCCCCTCATGCATCCACAAGGCCCACTGACTTGTACTCTGTTATACACATTCATAGGCACGGTGGCCCTGGCTCAGGACCCCTTGGGCTGGAGTTCCCACTCACCAGCTACACGATACAGGGCACGTGATTTAACCTCCCTGAGTTGGGGTCTTTTTTTTTTTTTTTTTTAAATGAACTCTATACTCAATGTAGGGCTCAAACTCATGACCCTTGGATCAAGAATCACATACTTAGCTGCATTTCACAAAATTTTTTGCGATTGTTTTGGCTATTTCTCCCCTCAATGCTTTTATATATATATTTAAGATTTTATTTATTTATTTGACAGAGAGAGAGATCACAAGTAAGCAGAACAACAGGCAGAGATAGAGGGGGAAGTAGGCTCCCTGCCAAGCAGATAGCCTAACACAGGACTTGATCCCAGGACCCTGAGATCATGACCCAAGCTGAAGGCAGAGGCTTAACCCACTGAGCCACCCAGGTACCCCTCAATGCTTATATTTTTATGTTTTTAAAGATTTATGTATTTATTTGAGAGAGAGAGAGAGAGAGAGAGCATGAGCTGGAGGGGCAGCGGGAAAGGGAGAGAGAATCTCAAGTAATCTCAGCACTGAGGGCAGAGCCCAACATAGGGCTCTATCCCACAACCCTGAGACCATGACCTGAGCTGAAATCAAGAGTCTGATGCTTAACTGACTGAGCCACCCAGGTACCCCTGTTTTTTTCTTGAAAAAGTTTTAAACCCACAGAAAAAGAGAAAGAATGCCACTTATACTTCACTTAGGTTCACCAATTGTTAATGTTTCACCTCATTTTCTCTCTGTCCATATGTTATCTATCTACATTTTTTAAAAGTTGCATTAATCATTGCACTTTATCCCTAAATACTTAGGTACATGTCTACTATGAATAAGATCAGTCTCCTATATAACATTGATACCATTATCAACCTCAAGAAACTTGACCTTGATATAATAGTAGTATTTGATACTTCATCCAATTCAAATTTTCCCAGTTGATCCAATAAACCTGTCACCTATTATCTATAATCTATCTCTTTAGATATCTCTTTAGATCCAGTATCTAATCAGTGATCATCATTTTCTTTAGATTTATTTATTTATTCATGTGACAGACAGAGATCACAAGCAGGCAGAGAGAATGAGAGGGGGAAGCAGGCTCCCTGCTGAGCAGAGAGCCGAATGTGGGGCTCGATCCCAGGACCCTGGGATCATGACCTGAGCCGAAGGCAGAGGCTTTAACCACTGAGCCACCCAGGCGCCCCAGTGATCATCATTTTTTAAAGTCTCCTTTAATCTAGAACTATCTCCTGCTTTTTTTAAAAAAAGATTTTATTTTATTTTATTATTTTATATTTGACAGAAAGAGACACAGTGAGAGAGGGAACACAAGCAGGGAGAATGGGAGAGGGAGAACAGGCTTCCCACTGAGCAGGGAGCCTGATGTGGGGCTTGATCCCAGGACCCTAGGATCATGACCTGAGCTGAAGGCAGACTCTTAACTGAGCCACCCAGGTGCCCCTATCCCTTGCTTCTTAAAATACAAACTGATCTTCTATGACATTAACAGTTTTTTTTTTAAAGATTTTATTTATTTTATTTGACAGAGAGAGAGATCACAAGTAGGCAGAGAGGCAGGCAGAGACAGAGGGGGAAGCAGGCTCCCCGCTGAGCATAGAGCCCGATGTGGGGCTCGATCCCAGGACCCTGAGATCATGACCTAAGCTGAAGGCAGCAGCTTAATCCACTGAGCCACCCAGGCGCCCCGACATTAACAGTTTTTAAAGATTGATTGATTGATTGATTTAGAGAGCATGTGAGTGGGGGGAGGGGCAGGGGGTGAGGCAAAAGAGAATCTCAAGCAGACTTCCCGTTGAGCTTGGAGCCTGATGTGGGGCTCAATCCCATGACCCTGAGATCATGACCTGGAATGGAAATCAGGGGTAAGCTGCCTAACCAACTGAGCCAGCCAGGTGCATTATAACATTAACATTTTTAAAGAAGCCTGTCCCCTTGAATCACAGCCTTGCTTTACAATCTTGGTTTGTCTGATTATTTTCTCATTATCAGATTCTGGTTCAACACGAAAGCTCCCCCATCATTAGTGATGTTAAGTTGGATCATTTCATGAAGGTGGTATCTTCTAGATCTCTTCATTGTAAGGCTATCATTTTCTTTATTAAATTAGTAATATATGGTCTGATACTTTGAGACCAGATGAATATCCTTTTTTCAAACAACACTTGACCCCCTGTTTTAGCATCTATTTTGGTCCTTGTCTGAATAAATTCGTGTTCGCAAAAAGGTGATTTCTAAACCTGTCATTTCTTCAACATTCATGAGTTCGTATTCTTCTGTCAAAAAGATCCCCTCCTCCCCAACCTAGATGTTCTTGAATGTCACTGTTGACTCAAGGATTTTTTCAATTCGTTGTGTTATAATCCATCCCTGTTCTTCTTTTTGATCCCCAAGTTGTCACAAATTTGACCAATGGGAGCCACTCTAAGCCAGCAACTATTCTTTTACGCAAACCCATTAGTCTTAGAAAATTTTCTTGACTTCCTGCCCCAAATGTTCCAAGATCTACTTGTACATTCCCTCAGCCAGATCTGAAATCAGGAATCAGTAGAGTATAGTATTTCAGAAACCAAGATCTGAGGGCTAGGGATGTTCACGGAGACAGGGAAGACATTGCTTCTACATTGTGTCCATGAACGGAAGCAGAAAAATGTACAAAATATCTTGAGTCTGTACCAAGACCTCCAGCTGAGATCCATGACCATAGGCTTCTTTCCATCTTCCTCTGTCTGACACTGTGTGTCTCTTCCACGATGGTCAAAGAAGTTCCCATCAATGTTAGTATATTTACATATTGGCTCTATTCCCAATAACCACAAAATAGTTTCAAAATTACTTCAATAAGACCACTATGAACAGCAAGTCTACTAAGTAAAATCTGAGATGTCTTTGCAGGTTTGTTGTTGTTTGTTTTTGTTTTATTGTCCTGAGGCTATATTACGTAAAAGATCAGTGGTGAAATTAAATTATTTTTCCTGTGTGGTTATCAGTTCAATATACCATTAGCTTATTTTTTTTTTCAGTTTGTATTGTTTTAGGGTTTCCGTTTTGTTTTAATTTTATTTTTGACTATAAGTCAAAACTATGTAAAGAGATATCCTCAAAGATCTCATTCACATTACCTTCATCCTGTTCCTACTTAGTCTTTTAGAGGGAATAATTTTCATTGGTCTCTAATTTCTTTTTTTCCTGTTTTTTTTTAACTTACATATCATTCTTTTCATTTTCTTTTTTGCTCTTTCCTTTCTTTTTTATTTTATTTTTTTAAATAATTTTTTATTTTTTTAAATAAACATATAATGTATTATTAGCCCCAGGGGTACAGGTCTGTGAATCGCCAGGTTTACACACTTCACAGCACTCCATAGCATGTACCCTCCCCAATGTCCATAACCCCACCATCTTCCCTTTCTTTTTGCTATTATTTCTGTGTTTCTGTTTGAAAAACAAGCAAATATATCACTTATTGTCTCTTTTTTGCCATAGCTTTTTATATCAAGAAAGACTTGTATTTTTGCCATAATGGTTATTATATTTCTGTTGATATCTTTATTGTATATTATATATGCAATTATAATATTAGATGTATAATTCTGCTTTTTTGGAATATTATTTGTTTGCTCCTCTGATGATTAAACTAGGCTATGGTGCCTAGTCATTTGGTCAAATACTAGTCTAGAGTTTGCTCTGAGGGTATTTTTTAGATGTGATTAACATTTCATTCAGCTGACTTTAATAAAACATTACCCCAAATGTGGGTGGGCCGCATCTAATCAGTTGAAGGTCTAAAATGCAAAACCAGGTTTATCAGAGAAGGAATTCTGCCTCAAATCTATGACATAAAAATCCCATCTGGGGGGTGCCTGGGTGGCTCAGTCCGTTAAACCTCAGCTCTGGTCATGATCCCAGGGTCCTGGGATGGAGAACTGCATCAGGTTCTCTGCTCAGTGGGGAGCCTACATCTCCCTCCACCCCCCATTCATTCTTTCCCTCTCTCTCTGAAATAAATAAAATTAAAAGGTTAAGAAAAAAAAATCCCATGTAAGTTTCTATCCTCGTGGCCTGCCCTACAGATTTTGAACTTGCCAGCTTCTACAATAACATGAAACAATTCCTTAAAATAAAAATCTCTCTCTACATCTATCCCATTAGACTTATAGACTTCCCTACTAGGAGTAATATTGAAACTACCTAGAAACCTCTTTTTTCCCCTGTTCCCTTTCTTTCCTAAGAGGATATAAAGGGATATGGGATATCTTTTTACTCTCAATTAATACCTAGCTGTCAATCAATAACCTTATTCTACTTCTTACATAGCCTCCCCATTCACACTCCCATCCTCCTTTTTTTTTTAAATCCACACAATAGGCCTCACTACCCATAATAGCTAAAGCTGTTTCTACTATGTTTTCAGTTAATTTTCTCTTTCCACCAAATGAGTTTTCTGTCCAGACAATCATTAAAAGGAAAATTTTCATTGGTTCGTTTAACACAGCCAAACATCTGGTTTCATGTGCAATAACACAGGCACCTTTGCTTTTATCAATACTGGGGCCTGTAAACCAGAGTATTTTTTTTTAACCTGCCATTGACTGGCCCATAAGTCAAAGACAACAGTCATGTCCTCAAAACAAAATCCCCACTCCATTTTTATGGTTGTACTGTGCCTCCATTTTCAGAAAAATAAGCATTACATTGCTATCCCGTTTCCATAATAACCATCATTTTTAGTCTAAGATCTATGGGTAATTATATATTTAATTCCTACTCTCACTCATGTCGGAATCTTTCCCGTTATTTTGGTTGTCTGATGTCTGTTCTCTATAAGATTCTTCAGAAAGTTTTCATGCTGGAAATATTCACTGAGTTCTTGCATGTTCATAACAAATAGTTTGCGGCCTTTGTAGGTGACGGTCAGTTTAGCTGGATATAAAATCATTGTTCACATTTCCTTTCCTTGAATGTGTTGATTATAACCCTTCCTCAGTCCTGGCACAAAGCATTGCTGTTGAAAAGTCTGATTGCAATCTGATTTTCTTTCTCCTGTAAGAGAGTTAATCTTTTTATCTAGATGCCAAAAAATTTTGTTAATAAAGTCTGATAGGTTTATTAGAGTATACCTCAGTGTTGGCTATTCTGAATTGATTTTCCTAATGTAGTGAAGTGCCCTTTTCAATACAGAGTAAATTTTATAGTTTTTTTTTTCTCTTTAAATCAGGAAAGTTATCTTGAATTATATTGTTTATTATTCATTCTGTCCCAAAGATTTGGATTTCCACCTTGGGACTCCTATTAAGTGTACATTTGATATTCTTGCCTATCTTTTGTATTTTAAAATCTCTTTTTCATTAAAAAATTTCCCCTTTTCATCTTCTCTTTCATTTAGGGAACCTCTGTAGGTATTTGCTCTGTGTTTATCTTTGTTCAGCCTTCATTTCTTTTTCATTTTTTTTTAAGATTTTATTTATTTATTTGACAGAGAGACAGAGATCACAAGTAGGCAGAGAGGCAGGCAGAGAGAGAGGGGGAAGCAGGCTCCCCGCCAAGCAGAGAGCCTGATGCAGGGCTCGATCCCAGGACCCTGAGATCATGATCCAAGCCAAAAGCAGAGGCTTTAACCCACTGAGCCACCCGGTGCCCCACAGCCTTCATCTCTGAGAGTTTTTTCTCCTATGTTCTATTCTTTCCTGAGTTCTATAATTTTGGTTTTTTTTTTTCTATAATTTTTTAAAAAGATTTTATTTACTTATTTATGAGAGAGAGAGAGAGAGAGAGAGAATGAAAGTACAAGCAGCTGGAGCAGGAGCCAGAGGGAGAAGCAGGCTTCCCACTAAGCAAGGAGCCCGATCCAGGACCCTAGATCACAACCTGAGCTGAAGGTGGAGAGTTAACCGACTGAGCCACCCAGGTGTCCCTATAATTCTGTTTTTTAATTCCTCTTTTCCAGTCTCTTCATGGGCAGTTTTTCTAATTCTGATGTCTGCTGCCCCTTCATTGCCTCTGTAATCCTTCTAACTTATTTTGGCACATCCTGAAATACTAATTTGCTGTTTACATCTGATTTGTAAGCTTGTCTTTCTGGTATGGGGTGTGACTTCAACATGTTTTTTTTGTTCACGTTCAAGCAAGATGAATTTTCCTATACGTTTAGGCTGGAAGGCGGGTCAAAATAGTTTTTATCAGTTCATGGCTCTTGAATTCCTTCTGCTGTTTCTGCAAAATGATTGGAAATATATATGGTCTCCTACTTTCTGATAACTGTTTTCTCTTTCCTTTGCCTCTGTGGTTCCAGTCCCGTTCAGTTTGCTTCTACTAAAGCAGCTTCTCATCAGGGCGGCTCCCTCTGCCCTGAAGGAGAACGTTGGTTTATTTGTTTTGAGAGTTCTCAGGATCCAGAACTATTTGGCAGCATGCCTTCCCTTGGCCTTCCCTTTCACTCACGCATAATCTGGTGCCAAACCCAACCTTTAACACTCCTCTGAGTAAAGGTTCTCAGATTGTTTGGTCCTCCAGACTTCCCTGTGTGGCCCTGTGGTGAATGTGGGAATTCTTCAGACCCACTGCCTCCCTTCCCCAACATATAGTGTGTTATTAGTTTTAGGGGTAGAGGTCTGTGATTCATCAATCTTATATAATACCCAGTCCTGATTACATCACGTGCCCTTCTTAATTCCCATCACCCAGTTACCCCATCCCCTTACCCCCCCCCCCGACCTCCTGCAACTCTCAGTTTGTTTCTTATGACTAAGAGTCTCTTATGGTTGGTCCCCTTCTGATTTTGTCTTGTTTTATTTTTCCCTCCCTTTGCCCATGAACCTCTGTTCTGCTTCTTAAATTCCACATGAGCGAGATCATAAAATTGTCTTCTGGTTGACTTATGTTGCTTGGCACAATACTTTCTAGTTCTGTCCACATTATTGCAAATGGCAAGATTTCATTTTTTTAATGGCTGAGTAATATTCTATTGTGCGCACACGGGCACACGCGCACACACACACACACACACACACACACACCACATCTTCTTTACCCATGCATATGTCCATGGACATCTGGGCTCTTTCCATAGTTTGGCTGTTGTGGATGTTGCTGCTATAAACATTGGGGTGCACATGCCCCTTCGGATCACTACATCTGTATCTTTATGGTAAATACCCAGTAGTGCGATTGCTGGGTCGTAGGGTAGCTCTGTTTTCAACTTTTTGAGAAATCTCCACAGTTTTCCAGAGTGGCTGCACCAGCTTGCATTCTCACCAACAGTGTAAGAAGGTTCTACATGGGGGTTTTCTTTTCTTTTCTTTTTAAATACTTTATTTATTTATTTGAGAGAGAGAGCGGGAGAGAGAGCACACGCAGGGAGGAGAGGGAGAAGCAGGCTCTCTGCTGAGCAGGGAGCCCGACACAGGGCTCAATCCCAGGGCCCTGAGATCATGACCTGAGCCGAAGGCAGATGCTTAACCAACTGAGCCACCAAGGCGCACCTGTGTGGAGGCGGTTTCTAAGTCATTTGTATTATTTCAGTTCCGTGAAACTTGCTGATATGTTTATATAAATATTTTATGTGTTCTTGAACGTTCTTGTGTGTTCAGCTTCATGACTGTTGGATGCTGCGTCCTGCACATGTCGGCTCAGTCATCTTATCATAGTGGTGACATCCAGATCTTCTATAGCCTCACTGATTTTTCTCCTGCTGATTCTAGAAGTTTCTGAGAGAGTATGTTAGTCTCCTCCCATGTATATTTGTCTATTTCTTTGCATGCTGCCAAGTTTTGCTTTATATGTTTTTTAATCTGTTAAGTGTACACACATCCAGATTTTTATATCTTTCTATTGAGTTGAGCTTTTTATGATATTAACGTGTCACTGTTATTTCTAATAATGTTTTTCTTCTTAAAGGCTACTTTGTCTGAAATTAATATAGTTATACATGTTGGTTAATGTTCACATGATATATATATATTTTTGTTGTTGTTGTTGTTGTTGTTTTATCCCTACGTCTCTTAATACATTTTCTCTATGTTCTTTACTTTTTTTCCTTCTGTATTTAGATTTTGATATTTTTGTATTGAATTAATCTTTTTTTGAAAAAAATCTGTGTCTAGGGTGCCTGGGTTGGCTCAGTTGTTTGAGCATCTGCCTTCGGCTCAGGTCATGATCCCAGGTCCTGGGATAGAGCCTCACATGGGGCTCCCTGCTCAGCGGGGCGTCTGCTTCTCCCTCTGCTTCTGCCACTCCTCCCTGCTCATGCTCTTTCACTCCCTGTCACTCTCGTACTCACTCAAATAAATGAATAAAAATCTTTAAAAATTTTTGTGTCCAGGGGCGCCTGGGTGACTCAGTGGGTTAAGCCGCTGCCTTCGGCTCAGGTCATGATCTCAGGGTCCTGGGATCGAGCCCCGCATGGGGCTCTCTGCTCAGCAGGGAGCCTGCTTCCTCCTCTCTCTCTGCCTGCCTCTCTGCCTACTTGTGATCTCTCTGTCAAATAAATAAGTAAAATCTTAAAAAAAATTTTTGTGTGTGTCCAATCTCTTATTAATGCACTGTTAGCATTGAGCTCCTAATTCCATGTTTTATCATTGCCATTTCTCTGGGGAAATCCTTCATCTTGTCTTTTATATCCTTAAATGTAGTTATTTAAAATCTGTGGTCAGACAGTTTCATAATCTGGAGGTCCCATGGGTCTCTTTCTCCTATTGTTTGTGCTTTCTCTTGGGCTTTGTTTATGTTGTATTATTACTGCCTTGTTTGCTTGGTTATTTTGAAGACAGCCTTTGCAGAGTGTGTCAAAAATTGTTCAAGATAATTGTTAGAAATAATTTGAGGTCCAGGATACCAACATTCTGGAATGACTTTAATTCCATTTGACTGAGAGTTGATTTGAAGCTGGGCCACTGGGCTTGTCAGGCCTGGCCCGTTTCTCGTTTTACCCCCAGAGTGAGGACAACCCATCGCAAGTCCGGTTCACCAGCACACCCAGGCTCCGGCCACACAATGATGTCAAAAGCACTATGTGGCTTCTTGGCCCCTTCTTTCAGAACTGGCAAACATTTTGAGGAGGGAAAGCTATCTCCAAATGCTAGACTCCTCTGTCTCTAGGCCTGCATTTCTTTCCTGCCTGTGATGCCTTTATTTATTTATTTTTTTTAAGATTATTTATTTATTTGAGAGAGAAAGGACATGAGCAGGGGTGGGGGAGCACGGAGGGGAGAAAAAAGCAGGCTCCTGCAGAGCCCGATGCAGGGCTAGATCCCAAGACACAGATGGTGACCAGAGCCAAGGGCAGACGCTTAAAGGACTGAACCATCCAGGCGCAACCCCCGTCCCCCGTCCCCTGCCCCCGTGATGTTTTAAAGTAGATGTTTTCCCTTTGTCTGGCTCTTCTAGTGGTCTGTGGGAAATTTAATCCGAATGATTTTGTTTCCCATTACAGTGATGTCTGATTTACATTTTGACAGACGATTTTGTTAAAACAGAAGGGGGATGGCAGATGTTGGCGACCAAGGAGGAGGCCGTTGCAATAACCCAGTAAGAGATGCCTGTGGCTTGGATCTGGGGATGAAAGAAAGTGACCAACCGAGAGTGGCTCCAGCGCTCACAGCCTAAGCAAATAAATGGGTGAAGGGTTGTGTCCTTTTCTAGGATAGTGATGGTAGAAAGGGAGCCATTTTGGGGGGCAGAGGTGAGAAGGAAGGAAGTGGAGTTTAGGTCACGTTGAGAGGGAAATGCCTCGGCGCCTGTGTGGCTCAGCCATTAAGCATCTGTCTTCAGTTCATGTCATGATCCCAGGGTCCTGTGTTCCAGCCCTGCATTGGGCTCCCTGCTTGGCGGGAAGCCTGCTTCTCCCTCTCCCAGTCCCCCTGCTTGTGTTCCCTCTCTCTCTGTGTTTCTCT
Source organism: Mustela putorius furo (assembly GCF_011764305.1). Taxonomy (NCBI): domain Eukaryota; kingdom Metazoa; phylum Chordata; class Mammalia; order Carnivora; family Mustelidae; genus Mustela; species Mustela putorius. The sequence continues at coordinate 2,166,556 of NW_025422010.1, forward strand.
CTGTCAAATAAATAAAATCTTAGAAAAAGAAAGTGAAATACCTCAAATAAAAACTTAAGAAAGAAACAAACAAACCCAAACCAAATAATGAAATGCTTCTCAAGCACCCAAAGGAGGTATCTTGTAGACGGCTGGGGTGTGCCTGGAGTTTAGGGGAGAGGTCTAAGCTGGAGATAAAACTTGGCTATTATCAGAATAGAGTTGCATTTTAAGCCCTGAGCCTAGATCAGCTCATCTGGGAGAAGAAAACAGGTGCACAAGAACGGAAGACTGAGCCTGAGGCCCCCAACAGCATGAGGTGAGGGAAGTGGGGAGAAACCAGAGCATGGTGGCAGGCGGTGGTGGAGGCCTGGAAGCCGAATGCAGAAAGCACTTCCAGAAGCCGGGAACAATGGGTCAAGTGACATAAGGCTTTTGTGATGGGAATTTTTTGTTTTTTAAATAGTTTTCCAGTTTGTCTTTTGTTTTTGTATGTGGTGTTTTAATTTTGTGAGGCATCTGTGTTTCTCCCTGCCTGGATGTGACCATCTTCGTTGTATCATGCTGCTGGCTTCCGCCCCTTTTCCCGGTCCAACATACCGCGTGTCCATGCTGTAGCCATGTGTGCCCATGCGTGGGCCCAGAGCAAGGACATTGGCTCAGGGGAGCTTGTGAGCCGAGGGTTGGAAGGGGGTGTCAGGCTGAAGTGCCGGAGCTGAGGGAGGGTACCGGGGTCGGAGGTCCTATGGGGTGGGGGAGGGGAACGGGGTCCACTCCCTCTCTGGGCCTTGGTTTCCCCATCTGCAATTGGTTTAAATGCTCACTTCCTGGAAGTTTTGTGGAGGATTCCTTAGTGTTCAGGAAGGGGCGGCCTCCAGTGAACTGCTCAGGGCTGTGCCCTAGGAACAAGGTCATTTCCTCAACACAGGCCAGTCTGACTAGACCCATGGAGCTAAAAGGTCTATCCCTTGGTGCCCACAGACGGGTGGGAGACTGAGACCAGAGAACGTTCCCACAGACACTGGAGCCCCAGGAGAGGCTGGGGAACCCATTAGCCCAGGCCCCTGGTGGCAGGGCAGGCTCCTGGGATCACCTGAAAACAGTCCAGTCTTAAAAGGATTGGGACCTGTGGTATCCCCAGTAGGATGTTGAGTGGGAGCTGCCTAGGCTGGGCTCCTGGACTGCTGGGGACTGGGGGGTCTGACCCAGGCAAGTGAGTCATGGCTGCTGGGAGGGACTAGGAAACAATGGCTGTAAAAACACTGCACAAACTGAGAAGTACCTTATGTAAGGCAAGGGGGAGTGTAAATGCCATTATGGTTTTCAGTCTGTAGAGAGCTATGGACCTGTGAGCAGCTGGACTTGAGGGGGCAGCCCAATGTAGTCTCTGACCTAACCCAGAGTTTGGTGGCTGCGGATGGTCACCCACCTGTCTCCATTCCCCATGTTGGGAGGCTGGGGCCAGGGAGCCAGACCTCTTGTTCTGTGTCATGTTCCCTAGAGCCATTCTCCAGCAGCAGGGCTCACCTGTGGATGCCACCATCGCAGCTCTGGTCTGCACTGGAGTCGTCAACCCTCAGAGCATGGGCCTGGGCGGAGGGGTCATCTTCACCATCTACAATGCAACCACGGGTGAGTTCATATGAGGGTCCCCATGGCGAGGACAGGCTGGTCCACAAGCGCTAACAGTGAAGTGCTTACAAACATCCTAAGTGTTTGCTGTGCACCCACACCTCTTCCTGGGTCCTCTTGGTGCCCCCCACATCCCCCACCTTGTCTGTGCAAAGCCACTGCAGCCCATCTCAGATAGGAGCACTGCCAGGGAGGAGGAAATTCTTCTGCCCTTCAAGGTCCTTCTAGCTAACTATTAAATTGACAAGAGGGAAAGTGACAGGACAAAATCAAATTTAACTTCCTATGTATGGGGAATCCACACAGACATGGAAATCCCACAGACAGACAAAATCAGCTGTCTAGCGGATAGGGGTCTGGGACTTCAAAGGGAAGGAATGCAATTCACAGGAAGATAAAGAAGAGTAAACATTTGCTAAGCAAGTGTGCACGTGGCCACTGGAAAACAATGGGACCCAAAGGCCTCGCAAGGTCCCTCCCTGTCTCTCCGACCTAGCTTGTAGCCTGCTATAGTTGTCTATGATGATGGTTCTCTTCCTGGAGAAGGTCTTCTGTCTAAATTCTTTCAGGCAGTAGTAGGGGGGAGATAGAAAGCTCTTATGGACTCAAAAATAATCTTCAAGGCAAAGTGGTCCATTTTGGGGTGGCCTGCTTTTGGCCCCTACAGCACAGAGTCAAGTTCAAGGTACAAAGAGAGAAACTGGCCTAGAACAGGGCCAGGGGCATATGAGGGGAGCGTATGGCGTGGGGTGAGACCCAGAAGCCACAGGAGTGCCCCTGAGTGCTCACATGCCCTGACCCAACTCCAGGAAAGGTGGAAGTCATCAATGCCAGGGAGACAGTGCCTGCCAACTACGTCCCGGGTCTGCTGGACCAATGTGAGCAGGCCCAGCCACTGGGCACAGGTGAGACCCTTGGAGGGACCACCCTCTCATCCTACCAGGCCACTGAGGCTGACTAGAACACTCCCCTGAAGGGGCTTTGTGGACAGGCTGTGCCACCCCTGGTGCTAAGGGAGCCCCCCTCGAGGTCCTGACCCCCCCGGAGTTGAGAGTCTTCCTGGGACAGGGGCTTTCTGAGTAGGGAGTGGTAATCCAGGCAGAGGGACCAGACTGGCAAAGGTCTGGAAGGTTCAGTGGCGATGGGATGGTGGGTGGGGTGGGAGGTCCTGAGGCCAGTTTGGACTGGGCCCTGAGGGAAGGCAGTGGGGAGCCACGGGGTGGTTATGTGGGGAGTTGAGCGGGGAGTGACAACATCAGGTGTCTGGGCTCCAGAAAGCTCATTCTGGCTGCCATGCTAGGGGGACCAAGTGGGTGGGGCAAGTGTGGGGTGGTGGAGAACCCCTGCGGAAGGTTATGGGGCTGAGGGCAGGAACATGACATCACTGGGCTTTGCAGGGGCCCAGTGGATCGGAGTGCCAGGGGAGCTCCGTGGCTATGCTGAGGCCCACCGCCGCCACGGCCGCCTGCCCTGGGCACAGCTCTTCAGGCCCACCATCTCCCTGCTCCGAGGGGACTACCGCATGCCCTTCATCCTCAGTCAGTTCCTGCAGAGTGACTTCCTGCGGCCTTCCTTATACAAGACATCCCTGAGGTGAGCACTGCCTCAGGGGCTCCCCGGACTCCTGCTCAGCTCCTGGGTTCAGGCTCTGGCCCATCTGCCTTGCTCCCACCTCAGTTCCACCCAGCCCCTCCTTGAACTTGAAGGTTGACCTGTGTGGGTGTTGGGGGCCTGAAGGCCGGGAAGGCTAGTGCTTTGCTGTCCCAGTTGACAGACCTTTGAGCTAGAATGTAACCAGAGGGGCTCAGGCCAGAAGTTTACATCCAAGTGACGGGACTCCGGGATGTGGATTTGGGCTCTGCCACTGCCCTCTGGCCCTGCCCTCTCCACCCCCACCATATCCACGCCAGCCCACTGACCAAGTCTTCCCAGAGGTGTCCTGGGCCCATGTAGGGAGCGTGTCTTCCCCAGGCCAAGGTGATGAGTGAGGTAAGAGGTTTCAGCCCCCCCCAAGCCTAGAGGAGCCATCTCCCCTGATGTCTACACCAGCTCCTCAGGACCCCAGACCAGGACTGCCTCCCTATAGGCTCCCAAGGAAACCACAAGAACCCCTGCAGGAGTGTGTCTGCCTTCCAGGGCCCGGCCCCACCCTGAGGCTACCCCCAACTCCCCAGGGAGCTCTTTTTCAACGGCACAGAACCCCTGAGGGCTCAGGACCCATTCCCCTGGCCTGCACTGGCTGCCACCCTGGAAACCGTGGCCACGGAGGGGGCAGAGGCCTTCTACACAGGGACGCTGGGCCAGACGCTGCTGGAGGACATTGCCAATCAAGGTCAGCTGCGCCGAGGTCCCAGAGCCCCCGCCCCTGCCAGAGAAAGAGTTGGGCTCTGGGTACTAGGGGTGAGGCAGGCCCTTCCGCAAGCCTGCCGGAATGTCAGTTTCTCCCAGGACTCAGGGAGGCCATGCGTCCAGGCCTGTCCACTGCTGGCCTCAAGGACCCTGTGGTCAGGGCCCCTGGGGAGCAGAGCCCCACAAATCAGCGAATTAGTGCTGGCGATAGTGGGTCACAGTGGGCTCCTGGGCCTGGAGCTGGCTACCCTCACAATATGTCAGAGGCCAGCTTCCACTCACCTCCCTGTCCTCTTCCCACCAACCTGCCTGCTTCTGGCCTCCGTCCACCCATCCCTCACCCGGCTCTAGGGCCCAGCCCTGGCGGCACTGCCCGCAGACCCTCCATCACCCCTAGGGTTCTAAGAGGCTAGGTGGATGTGGGGAGCCCCACCACATGACCTGGGATCAGGAGCTGTCACTCTGCCTCAGTTTCTCCATCCATACTTGGGGTCTCTTTCGTCTCACCTCAGGCAGCAGGCTGACCCTGCAGGACCTGGCATCTTTCCAGCCGGAGGTAGTAGATGCCCTAGAGATGCCCCTGGGGGACTACACCCTGTACTCACCGCCACCACCTGCAGCGGGTGCAATTCTCAGCCTTGTCCTCAACGTGCTCAAAGGTGAGACTCCCCCTCCGTCCCACCCAGAGTCCTGCCCCACTGGCGTCTCTGAGCCCAGCTGGAGCTTTGGGCAGCCTTCCTCTTCCAGCTCAGCCCCTCCTCAGACACCAAGTGGAAATGGGTCAGGACGTTATGCCCTAGAGCTGGTCTCCGGCGCAGTCCACACAGTGGGGCTTTGCTGAAGGGTTGAGGTCATCCACCCAGGGAGTCCTGCCCCGCAGGTGGTGAGCGGCCTAGCCAGCGTGTGCCCCTAGGGCTGAAGTCTGGCCTGCAGGATGGCAAATGGAGGTGGGGGGCGTTCCCAGTCGTGCCCAGGTTTGGGGCGGCCCGCTGCTGACTGTGTCAGTTCTTGGAGACTACCGTGACGGAGTTGAGGCTTAAAGCAACAGAAATTTATTTTCTCCTAGTTCTGGAGGCCAGAAGTCCAAAATCAAGGTGTCAGCTGATCTGTGTTCCCTCTGGGGACTCTGGGGGACAATCTGTTCTTTGTCTCCTCCAGCTCTTGGTGGCTGCGGGCATTCCCAGGCTGCGGCTGCAGCAGCACCCGTGTCTCTCCCTCTGCTCACACAGCCTCCTCCTCTTCTCTGTGTGTCTGTTTTATACGATTACATTTAATTGTGTGATTACATTTAGAGCCCTCCGGATAATCCAGGATAATCTGCTCTTCTCAAGATCCTTAACTTAATCACACATTTTGCCATATAAGGTAAAATTCACTCCTTTGCCCTATAAGGTAGTATTCACAGGTTCTGGGGATTAGGACATGGATGAATCTTTTTTGAGGGGGGCCAACAGTCCACCCACCACACGGGGTGACCCCGACCTGCGCCCATCCCCTCCCCAGGGTTCAACTTCTCCTCAGAGTCGATGGCCAGGTCCGAGGGGAGGACGAACTTGTACCATCACCTCGTGGAGACGCTCAAGTTTGCTGGGGGACAGAGGTGGCGGCTGTGGGACCCCCGCAGCCACTTGGATATCCAGGTGAGGTGGCCTGTGGCCGCTGGAGAGCCCCCTTCCCAGCCCCCAGGGTTCTGCATGAACAGAACAGAGGCTGTCCCTGGACCCCGGGAGTCTGACTGGGTGAGGGTGGAGGTGGGCATACAGAGTTTCAGGACAGGACAGCCTGTCAGTGGCCCCGGGCAGGGAGGGTGAGGCAGGTCTGCAGACTGGAAGGGACCCCTGAGTGGCAAGTATTAGAGGGACAGTGTTGGCACCATAATTCAGAGGACGTGGAGGACGGGCAGGGTCTGGGGGTAGCTTGGGCTGGAGGAAGACAGACTGGGGAGGGCCTCTCAAGGGACCCTCTTCTCTGTGGGCCCCCGGCTCCTCATTGACCTTGCCACCTGCCCGGCCACCCCAGAACGTTTCCCAGGACCTGCTGGGAGAGACTTTGGCCCAGCAGATCCGCCAGCAGATCGACGCTCGGGGAGACCACCAGCTCAGCCACTACAGCCTGGCTGGGACCTGGGGCCGCCAGATGGGCACGTCGCATGTGTCTGTGCTGGGGGAGGACGGCAGTGCTGTGGCAGCCACCAGCACCATCAACACGCCGTATGTGCCTGACTGACCCTGGGGTGCCCTCCTTTGCTCCCTTAGCAGGTCTTACGACACCGCCCCCGTCTCCCCTTGCTTGTGTCCAGAGGGCAGTACCTTGCTTTTCTCTTCGCTGCCTTTCCGTCAGAAGGGCCACTCTCCTGTCTTCTCTGGCTGGAAGGCTGCTGACGGGTGGCCATGAGCCAGGACCTGCTCGGGGATGAGGTTTACCCAGAAGGATGTCCTGACAGGGCGGCCCAGAGGGATCTTTGGGGGCAGTGCCAGGGAGAGAATAGCGGCCCCGGGGTGCTAGCGGGCTGTCACTTGCATGAGCGGGTCAGGCACGCGTTCCAGGGTGGGAGCTTGGAGCCTGGAACTCCAAGCCCAGACCCGACCTCACCTGCAGCTTTGGAGCAATGCTGTACTCACCACGCACTGGCATCCTCCTCAATAACGAGCTTCTGGACCTATGCTGGAGGCGTCCCCCGGGCTCCCAAGTCACCCCCCAACCCGGTGAGCCTGAGGACCACACTGGTGGGAAGAGGGCAAGTGGACAGGCCAGGTGGTGCAAGGCAGCTCCTGGGCCAGCCCCAGTGTGCACAGCAGTGAATGGAAACACAGATGGAGGCAGGCGGGGGGGCGTCTGGAGGGTGCTGGCTGTAGGTGGGGGTGCGGGTGACACCCACCTGGCCTCTAGTTCCAGGCGAGAGGCCTCCATCGTCCATGGTTCCCTCCATCTTGGTCAACACAGCCCGGGGGTCAAAGCTTGTGATTGGTGGGGCTGGTGGAGAGCTCATCATCTCTGCTGTGGCCCAGGTGAGTTGGGGAACACCTGGCTGGAACATCCCCACTCCTGGCGGGGGAAGGAAGGAGCTGGTGTATGGTGGCTGTGGTCACTGTCCCCTCCCTCCCCTCCTGTGTTCTCCTTCTCTTCCCCAGGCCATCATAAACAAGCTGTGGCTTGACTTTGACCTAAGAACTGCCATTGCAGCCCCTATCCTACATGTCAACAGCAAGGGCCATGTGGAGTATGAGCCCACCTTCAGCCAGGTAAGGCCTCTGTCCCTGCCACCACCAGGACTGATGCCTCGGTGCATGTTGCTCAAAGCCCCCAGTGGGATCTCAGCCACTGAGTCTCTTCAGCTGGGCTCACTTCCCCTTCTGGGGCCATCCATTCAGAAGCTCAGTGTGGGAGGCGCCAGGCCAGTCTTATGGCCCCTGAGGCAGAGAACAGGGTGTCATCCATGCTTTTCCCAGGCCCGGCATCTCTGCCCCTTCGTTTCTGCTCTGTTCTGTTCTCTCCAGATGCTAGTCTTCCTGGCTGTGGCTTTGCAGACTCTCTCTTATAGTGATCTGTTTCCTTATGGGGCTTGTAGCTTTCATGTGTGAGTTTATTTGTAAGAGTAGTAGTCATTTCCTTCTGAGGCTTGGGGTTGCATTAGTGCTGGTCCTTAGGAATATTTCTTGGGTTACCCCCCTCACAAGCAGGTCCCCAGAGCTAAATTCTCTCATCTGACTCCCTGCCCCCAAACCCCTGCCCCAATACATAGTCACCTTCTTCTCTGGGCTGGGAAATGCCCTTTGTTAAGGTCCTTTTTTTTTTTTTTTTTTAAGATTTTATTTATTTATTTGTCAGAGAGAGTGAGCATAGGCAGACAGAGTGACAGGCAGAGGCAGAGGGAGAAGCAAGCTCCCTGCTGAGCAAGGAGCCCAATGTGGGACTCGATCCCAGGATGCTGGGATCATGACCTGAGCTGAAGGCAGCCACTTAACCAACTGAGCCACCCAGGCGTCCTTTTTTTTTTTTTAAGATTTTATTTATTTATTTGACAGGCAGAGATCTCAAGTAGGCATAGAGTCAGGCAGAGAGAGAGGGGGAAGCAGGCCCCTTGCTGAGCAGACAGCCCGATGTGGGGCTCAATCCCAGGACCCTGAGATCATGACCTGAGCCAAAGGCAGAGGCTTTAATCCACTGAGCCACCCAGGCGCCCCCCTTTGCTAAGATCTAATTTATTTTTATTTATTTTTTATTTGTCAGAGAGAGAGTACAGGCAGACAGAATGGCAGGCAGATGTGGAGGCAGAGGGAGAAGCAGGCTCCCCGCTGAGCATGGAGCCTGATGTGGGACTCGATCCCAGGACACCAGGATCATGACCCGAGCCAAATGCAGCCGCTCAACCAACTGAGCCACCCAGGCGTCCCTGCTAAGATCTAATTTAAAAGTCTGGCAGATTTTGAAGGCTTTGAGCTTCATGCCTGGGGTCTGTATAGCCAGCTGGGGTTTAAGGTCCTCAAAGCTGCCTCGTCCATGGTGAGGGGCTCTTGGTGTCAAGGCTGCCTCCCGTGGCCCTTGGAGCACTGAGGACCATACAGTGAGGAAACGTTACTCCAAGGGAGTTTGCAATCCCTGAGAACTTTGGCCCTGGGGCCTGGAGACTAAGGATTCTCAGACTCTGAGGTGCTCCACCTCCCTATATAGGGTCCTCCCCATGGTGTCCTCAGATCCAGGCCAGAAACGGTCTTGCATCTCAAGCTCCTTCTGGCCTGGGTGATGTTCTCTCTGCCATGCTCCGCAGAGCCTGGCTTCTCCACTGGGACTTACTGTGGGAGGCCATGGGCCTCAGGCCCTCCAAACGAGGCCAGAGCCACTGTCCTCCCATCCTTACCTCCACTGATGCCCAGTCCTGCCTCCTCAGTTGGGACACAGATCTCTGCCCGGGCCCTAGGCCCTCAACAGGTGGAGCTAAGCTGTCTTCACCTGTGCACTGGCCTTCTCTCCCCTCCAGGAAGTGCAGAAGGGGCTCCAGGCCAGGGGCCACAACCACACCAGGAATCCCTTTTTCCTGAATGTGGTCCAGGCAGTGTCCCAGGACGGGGCCTGTGTGTATGCTGCAGCGGACCCGAGGAAAGGTGGGGAGGCCTCAGGCTACTGAGGAGACTGCTCCTGAGAGCTGCAATCCGGCCCCACCACCAGTGTGTGCCCAGGCCTGGCCTTGGCCTTGGGACCAGGATCTGGACCTTCTGGCGGAGGGTCAGTCTGGGGCTGCAAGAGGTGGGGACAGCCTGGAAGATGGATGACTGTGGGGGCTGAGCCTTCTCCCAGAGCCCCTTGTGGCCCTGCCCCTGACCACCCCCGCCCCCACCAAGTCTTCCCTAGGCCTCTCACCCAGGACTGTGGCGTACCCTTGCCCCAGGCTGCACTCCCCACCTGTATACTGTCTAGTCCAACATTAAAGAGGATGGTGGACCTCCGCCTGATTTGGGGTCTAGTTGTGGGACGGCACCCTTAGAAAGCACACTCACTGAGTTCCTACAGTCCTCCATGACACACCAGCATGGAGGTGTAGCAACCGAGACCTAGCAACCGGCTGGCCTCAGGCCAGCCCTGGACGGAGGTGGCACCCCACCACCCGCTGGGCCTCTGCAATATGCTGTCGGGGGCCTGCGTGTTGGTGGGAAGGCAGGGCTGTGGCCAAGAGGCACCTGCCCCTGACTTTCGCCAGGACCATCTCTGGAACTTGTCCTCTGTGCCAGGAAAAGGTCGGGTGAACTAGGACCTGCGACCCCCACCCCGGTCCCCAGTCCCAACAATTGCCCATGTTCTCACCCTCAGCACTGTTGGCATTTTGAATGAAAGAGTCTTTGTTGGGGGGCTGTCCCCCCATTGTAGTGTGTTGAGCAGCCTCTCTGGCTTCTCCTTCCAGGATGCAGAATGCCCACTACCACCAGCAGTGGCCAAATCATCCCTAGTTGAAAATGACTGCTCTGGACCCTTTAGCCTCTAGTTGCTGAGAATGGCTTTGCCAGCTGCTGTGGTGGGCTGCCCTCCCAGAGGGTGCCTCACGGGACTGAGCTGGGGTTCCTGCCCCACACTGATTCCTGGGAGCACATCTCTACCTGGCAGGGTCTGAGGCCCGTTCCACTGCTGAGCCATTGGTCGTGGCTTCCCACCCCACTTGTCACTTCTGCCGTATGAGGTTCACATTCTCAAGTGCTAGGGATCAGGATGAGGACCTATGGGGACCACACACGGGGAGAATGGGGTAGATGGGGAAGATCTGTGATTTGAGCTTGACTGTGAGGGTCTAAGGGGGTATTCTGACAGACTCCAGGAGAAAGGACTGGGGACAAGGGTGGCTGACTTGGAGAAGGGGAACAGGCCTGCGATTGTCACTGTGCTCCGTGGTGGACCTCGGGGCTGCTCACTGCTGCACCTGACATCCTGGAGACCACAGCTCCTCCCAGAGTCTGACTTCGGCAGGGAGTGGGAAGAGGACTTTTGGGAAGGGCAGGTCTGGTTCAGCAGTCAAGGGTGCAGAAAAAGTGGGCGGAGACAAGCAGGAGTTGGGAGGGTGCAGTTTCTGACCTGGTGGGGTCCAGAGTCTGGCCCTGTGCTGTCAGGGGGGCCTCCCCTAGGGGAGGGCGCCTTGGCCACTGTCCCGATGTGTCCAGCACTTTGTTCACTGAACTTCACAACCCGCCGAAGTGACAGAGCTCCCCTCCACACTACTTTTGAAGCTTAACAGAAGTCCCAGGGCAGCTCTCACGGGCCCAGCAAGTCCCCCCCCCCCCAGGCTCAGTTATCACACATGGGCTGATGGGTCCCCACCCCCTCTCTGTACCAGGTTTCTGGATCATCAGACCCCATACCCACACGTCAGCTGTGGCCAGAGGCATCTCAGACTCAACACGCCCAGATGGAAGCCGGCTCTGAGGCAACCGGAAACTCTCTGGTGTCCTCCTCTCTGACCCTGGGCACCCAATCCTCCCTCTCCCCCTCTGCCTGGCTCAGCCCTGGCCCCTTCGCCTTATCCCTCTCCACCTCCTTGGTGCGGCCACTGCCTCCACCCACTCCGTACTCATGACAATCATGGGCCTGGAAAAATCCCGTTAGGAGGCAGTGCAGAGCTCTCCTTGGTTCCTGGTGCCCCGAAGGAATCCCACTCCTCTCCCTCCATGCCCATCCACCCTCGGGGGCTTGCCCAGCCGGTGCCCACATCCCACAAGGACCACCAGCTATGTCCGTGATCCCACTTACCCAGCCGAGTCAGGGACTCCTTTGCACATCTTGCTACACAGAGGAAATCAGAACCAGGGCTAGAGTATCCCCAAAATAACATCGGCACAGTACAGACCAGCCCCTACAGAATATGGCTAATGCGGGATCCAGGGAAAATGCATTGTCTGAAACAATTGCATGAACTATAAGCATCAAAATGAATAAAGGATCTAAGTGAAAGTTAGTAAAGGAGCAGTCAGAACAATCAGGAAAGCAAGGGGAAAGGCTCAGTAACAACTGAAACTGAGACTGATAAATCTGAAATCAGGAAAACGGGTCTTTGGGAAAAAAATGGGTTATTCCACAGCTTACAGTACAAAAGAAGAAAATGCAAACATGCAAAAGGAATGACAGCGGGGGAATGAGCTCAGATATAGAGGAACTCAAAGGATCATTCATCCAAATAAATTTGGCAAGTTCAATAAAGTAAATTACTCTCTAGGATGATGTAAGTAGGGTTACATGGGACATACACTGAAGACATTGTTTATCTGAAATTCAAATTTAAGTGGGCATCCTATATTTTTGTTCGCTAAATCTGGCAACCTTTAATATAAATGACAGATCCAAGGAGGGGCAAAGATCTAGATGTGTCAACAATCACTGAAAAAAATTAAGAACATTGCAGGAACACTGGCTTACCTCAAACACCCTTCTAGAAATTTCCTCAGGTGAAGTGTGTCCTGCCATTAAGGCCAGAGACCTGTCTTGCCAGTTAAGCCCCCACAGGCAGGAGCAAGAAGGAAAATGTCTACATTCATTTTATGAAGCCAGCAAAACAACGACCCTAAACCTTCTAAAGAGAACGACAGACCAGTTGTGTTTTTGAAATTCAACATGAAGTTCCTAAAAAATATTAGCATGGAGAATCTAGCAACACGTGGACACAATGACATGTCCCACCTCACCCAGTAGGGCAGACACCAGCATTGCAAGAAAGGTCTTCTTCTTTCAGTGTATCCATGAGTGTGACTCTCATATCTTCTCTTCTATCCTGAGGAGAAATGATTTATCTCTACAGAGAATGAGGAAGCACTTGACAAATTTCAATACCCCTTCTATTTTTTTGTTTAAAGATTTTATTTATTCATTTGAGAGAGAGAGAACACAAGCAGGGGAAGAGGGGGAGGGAGAAGTGAACGTCCCACTGAGCAGGGAGCCCCACATGGCCCATATCCCAGGACCTGGAGATGATGACCCGAGCCGAAGGCAGACGCTTAACTGATTGAACCACCCAGGCGCCCCTCAACACCCATTCTTGATAAAAATGACAAAAGAAAGAAAGAAACCCACCAAAACCCCACTGAATAAAATGGGAATGAATGGGATACTCCTTTAATGCGAATATATGTCCCAAGGCAACAATAGAAACCTCTGCTGGGCATTGACCATGGGCTGGGTACCTGTCTATTGCTTTACATGTATTAACTCAACATATAATTCTCCTTAATGAAGTGGAGCTATGATTATCCCAGTTTTACAGATGAGGATCCTGAAGTCATAATGAACCAAGGGTCATGCAGAATACACGCCAGAAACAAACGTCCGATACACTGATAGAGAAAATCAATCTTGATTCCTACCTCACACCAAATATAAAAATCAATGATGAATCTTAGGCCTAAATGGAGAAGTTAAAACAAGTGCTTGGGCAAGTGTTCCATCATCAATTATTATAAAGACCTTTATTTTCTTGAATTCCATCGGGGAGGGAAAAAATCAAGGGGCTCCTGGGTGGCTCAGTCAGTAATTGTCTGCCTTCGGCTCAGGTCATGATCCTGGGGTCCTGGAGTTGAGCTCCATGTCAGGCTCCCTGCTCGGTGTGGAGTCTTCTTCTCCCTCTCCCCACCATACCCCCTCATGTTCTCTCTTGCTCTCTCAAATAAAGAAAATATTTTTAAAAAATCAAGTAAACAAATCCATCCGAATTTGTTTTAAAACAAATTATAAACATACAGTTGTTAAAGCAGCATATGAGTAAACCTACGAAGTCAAGCAACCACAATATAAACTCCACAAAGAGTTGTAAATAAATATGGAAATCATGTCTCTGCTAAAGGAGCGGTTCAACCATAAGAAAAAGATTGTTATCAATACCTCTTGGAACAAGTGGGCAGCCACCTAGGAAAATAATGAAGTGGGATCCCTACCTTTTTATCTACACCAAAATAAATTCCAGTCAGATCAAGACTGAAGTGTTAAAAGTGAAACCATATAAATCTATAAAAAATCAAATGCAGGGCACCTGGGTGGCTCAGTCGGTTAAGCGTCTGCCTTCCACTCAGGTCATGATCCCAGTGTCCTGGGATCAAGCCCTGCACCAGGCTCCCTGTTCGGCAGAGAGCCTGCTTCTCCCTCTCCCTTTCCCCCGCGCTTGCTCTCTCTCTCTCTCTGTGTCACATAAATAAAATCTTTTTAAAAAAGTTAAAAAAAACAACAAACAAAACATCACAAGGAAATTTTATTTATATTCTTAGAGAAAGGAAAACCTTTTTAGGCATGACATAAAAACAAGAAGTAAAAGAAAAAAAAGAACACCAGATATATTTGAACACGTAAAAAGTAGAAATTTTGACGTAGAAAACTTCTTTAAAGACCAAAAAACACAAATAAAAATCTTAAAAAAAAAAAAAAAGACCAACAGAGATTTGTGACGATGAGGGTGGAGCTAGAGCAGATTATGCTAAGCAAAATAAGTCAGAGGAAGACAAATACCATATGATTTCACTCAAACATGGAATTTTTTTTTTTAAAGATTTTATTTATTTGACAGAGAGAGATCACAGTAGGAGAGAGGAAGGGAAGAGATCACAGAGAGAGGAAGGGAAGCAGGCCCCCTGCTGAGCAGAGAGCCCAATGTGGGACTCGATCCCAGGACCCTGAGATCATGACCTGAGCCGAAGGCAGCGGCTTAACCCACTGAGCCACCCAGGCGCCCTCATACGTGGAATTTAAGAAACATGACAAACGAGCAAAGAAAACGAGAGAGGAACCAAAAAACAGACTCTTAACTATAGAGAACAAACTGGTAGTAACCAGAGGAGGGGGGCGGAGGGGGGTGTACTAGGGAATGGGGATTAAAAATTACACGTACCCCGATGAGCCCTGAGTAATGAGCCCTGAATGGTCGAGTCACTACATTGTACGCCTGAAAGTAATATAACACTGTACGTTAATTATGCCGGAATTAAAACTCTTAATAAAAAAATAGTTTCAGTACATAATGCTCTATGGGGTTGGGTTCTTTAATATTTAAATACTTAAATATTTAATGTCAAAGACCAAGTGTCCATTAGAAAGATGCACAGGGACATGGCTCATTGTAGACCACAGAAAGCGAGCTACAGTGATTGCTCTAACATAGAAAAAGTTGCTCAACCTCCCTCATAAATGAGCATGGCCAATAAAAAAAATAGTGAGACCCCCCGCAGGGACAAAGTAAATAACTCCAGGCTCAGAAAGCTTCCTCTGTGAGTTCTTCCAAACACTGATGGGAGGAAAAACACCAGTCTTACACAAACTCTTCCAGAGAACAGAAAAGAGGAAAGAGACATTGCACAATGCTTTAAATGAGGCAGCATCATCCTGAGAACAAAACCCGACAAAGAAATGTCAGGAAGGAAAAGTGGAGGGCGATTTCATCTGTGGACAGAGAGGCAAAACTCCTCAATGAATGATGAGCAAACCAAATCACTCCCAGTTGGCGTTTATTCTGGGAGTGCGAAACGGGTTACCCATGAGAAAGTCAAGCCATGTAATTCACTGTACTAACATAGTAACAGAATAAAGGGAAAAAAAAAAAAGAGAATCAGCCATCTCGATATATGCAGAAGAGAGTTTGGTAAGATTTACCAACTTGCATTCACAGTGAGAAGTTTCAGGAACTGTTAACGGAAAGAAACTTCCTTAATCTGATAAATTACAGCGGCAGAACCTTTAGAGAAAACGTCATACTTCGTGGTAAAACATAAAAAGCCTTCCTTCTGAGACTGTGACCAGCTCCTTTTGAGACCAAGATAAGCATGGTGGGCTGTCATCACTTCCTTCCATTAACAGCAGGGAAGTTTTCACTAGCGTAACAAGGTGAGGGAAAAAAAATAAGACACAAGGACTTTCCGGGAAGGAGAACATAAAATTGTAGCTACTTTACAGATAAACCATTAGAAATCGATGAATTTCACACAATCACTGGAATCAAGGAAAATGTACAAAAACCAATAGTATTTCTACATACCAGCCACAAATAGAAAACATTTTTGGAACTGAAATCATAAAAGTATTAAAAAAAAAGAAAATCAGGGGCCTCTGGGAGGCTCAGTAGGTTAAAGCCTCTGCTTTTAGCTCAGGTCATGATCTCAGGGTCCTGGGATGGAGTCCCAAGTCTGGCTCTCTGCTCAGTGCGAAGCTTGTTTCCCTTCCTCTCTCTCTGCCTGCCTCTCTGCCTACTTGTGATCTTTGTTTGTCAAATAAATAAATAACATCTTTAAAAAAAAAAATCAAAGCCTAAAAGTGAAACTAACATGGGTATGTGAGATCTTTATAATAAACATAAAATGGGAGAATTTTTAAAAGACCTAAATAAATGGAGACTTATACTAGGCTCATGAACCAGGAGGCTTCATTCTCCTCACATTCATCTAGAGAGTCAATGCAACCTTAATAAAAATCCTCAAAGAATTTTGGGTGGAAATTGGCAAGCTTCTTCTTCTTTTTTTTTTTTTTTAAATTTTATTTGTTTATTTGACAGACAGATCACAAATAGGCAGAGAGGCAGGCAGAGAGAGGAGGAAGCAGGCTCCCTGCTTAGCAGAGAGCCCAATGCGGGGCTCGATCCCAGGACCCTGGGATCATGACCTGAGCCAAAGGCAGAGGCTTTAACCCACTGAGCCACCCAGGCGCCCCTGGCAAGCTGCTTCTAAAATTCATGTGGAAACACCAAGAATCAAAACCAGCCCAGGCAATTTTGAAGAATAACATAAATGGAGGACTCACACTACTAGATATCAAGAACAAGCTATGTAATTAAGTAATTAGATAATTGATAAGTAAGGCAATTTGGTACTGGTGCGAAGATAAACTAGGCATAGGACAGAACAAAGACTCACCGTGCCTCTGATAGTGGGGACACAGCAGTGCAGAGGGCAAGGAGGGTTTTTTCAACACGTGGTAGCTGAGACAACTGGATATTTGCATGAAAAATGTGTATCCTGACCCCTACCTCACACCATGCACAATCTATTCCAGATGGCTTGCAGATTTCATTATGAAGTATGAAGCAACAATGCTTTTATAGGAAAACACAAGACAGCTTTGTAACTTTGGAGTAGGCGAGTGTTCTTGGGACACAAGAAGTATTAACTATAAAAGAAAAAATTGATAGACTATATTAAAGAACTTCTGTTTGACAAAAGACATCATTAAAACAGTGAAAGTCATTAAAACAGCAACTCACAGAGTGGGAGAGTATTTATACTACTTATATCTGACAACAAACTCTTATCCAGAGAAAAGAATTTCTACAAATTAATTTGAAACATCCAGGTAACCCAACAGAAAATGGGCAAAGGACTAGAACAGACTCCTCACAAAAGAGGTGCTCCAGATGGCCAATGAACATATGAAAAGGTGTAGAGCTTCACTAAATGTCAGAAAAATGCCAAGTAAGTATATGCTAGTATATGCTACTAGTCCATATACATGAAAATGGCCAAAATGAAAAAGACTGACAATACCAAGTGTTAGCGAAGATATAGCAAAAGGGAATTATCATACGTTGTTGGTGGGAAGGTCAGTGTTGGGGTCTGTTATCAAAGGAAAGAGACTGAGGCAAAGTGAAAGTTATGCAAAGCCTTATTCTATATCAAGCATTAGAAGTCAGACTGAGCAGCCAGGCCGCCTCCGAAGAGAGCGACCCTGCCCTGATCTCACAGGCTGGTTTTATAGGGCAGAACCGCAGACCCAAGGCTTCTATTGTTAAGGCATTTACTCCCGGAATTGATACCCGGAACCATAGCAGGAGCTACTGGGGCGTTTATTCCCATAATGAAATCCGTGGATGTAAACAACAATATGGCTACGTAGGCAATATGGAGTTGCTCTGGCTAAGCAGGCCCTAATAGTTAAACAGGTTTTAACATTAAGTCGGCCCTAACAGTCAGTTGTTAAAATCACTTTGGAAAATTGGCATTATCTATTAAAGCTACCAACACACACATGCCTCAGGCCCAGCAGTGCGTGTTCCTGGAAACTTACCCAACATAAATTCATATATTTTTGTGTCAAAAGTAACATACAAGAGGGGCTAGGGATGCCTGGGTGGCTCAGTGGGTTAAAGCCTCTGCCTTCGGCTCAAGTCATGATTCCTGGGTCTTGGGATTGAGCCCTGCATGGGGATCCCTGCTCAGCGAGGAGCCTGCTTCCCCCCTCTCTCTGCCTGCCTCTCTGCCTACTTGTGATCTCTCTCTCTGTCAAAATAAATAAATAAAATGTTTTAAAAAAATCAGTTCTGGGGCGCCTGGGTGGCTCAGTGGGTTAAAGCCTCTGCCTTCGGCTCAAGTCATGATTCCAGAGTCCTGGGATCGAGCCCCACATGGGGCTCTCTGCTCAGCAGGGAGCCTGCTTCCCCCTCTCTCTCTGTCTGCCTCTCTGCCTACTTGTGCTCTCTCTCTCTCTCTGTTAAATCAATAAATAAAATATTTTAATTAAAAAAATCAGTTCTAAACATTAAAAAAAAAAGTAGTGAGTGATGCTAGATACAGTCTGAAATGGATTTCGTAGTTCTGAAACATAACTGAAAAAACAGTGACTGGGAGATTTAAAAAATGTTTATAAAGGAAAATTTCAAGCATATACAAAATTATAGAGAATAGTTCACCCCACATATTCACCACCCAGCTTCAGAAATGATCAACTCCTATCCAAGGTTTTGATGGGGCAGAAATTTTTATACTTTTTTTTTTTAAGATTTTTAATTTATTGGGGCGCCTGGGTGGCTCAGTGGGTTAAGCTGCTGCCTTCAGCTCAGGTCATGATCTCAGGGTCCTGGGATCGAGCCCCGCATCGGGCTCTCTGCTCAGCAGGGAGCCTGCTTCCTCCTGCCTCTCTGCCTGCCTCTCTGCCTACTTGTGATCTCTCTCTCTCTGCGTCAAATAAATAAAATCTTTAAAAAAAAAAAAAAAAGAAAAAAGAAAAGAAAAGAGGGTCTCCTGCGTGGCTCAGTCATTAAGCGTCTGCCTTCAGCTCAGGTTGTGATCCCAGAGTCCTGGGATTGAGCCCCTCATTGGGCTCCCTGCTAAACAGGAAGCCTGCTTCTCCCTCTCCCACTCTCCCTGCTTGTGTTCCCTCTCTCATTATGTCTCTCTCTGTCAAATAAGTAAATAAAATCTTTAAAAAAAAAGGAAAAAACAAAAGACACATACAGAAATGTTCACGGCACTAGCCATTATAGCTCCAAACTAAGAAACCAACCCAATGTGCCTCAGCAGGAAAATGGATAAACAAATTCATTCGATGGAAGAATCCTCAAGAAAAAAAAAGTCAGTGACAACCTCATACCTCAACACGGATGAATCTTTGCACATGCAAAAAGAGCCAGGCACAAAAGAGGATCTCCCCTATGATTCCATCTTATTAAAGTAAAAAGCCCACAAAACTAACATAAGGTGTGAGAAATCAGTGACTAACCTGGGGACGAGGGGGAGGGCAGTGCCTGATAGAGAAAATGGGGGAGGGTGTAAGGGGGTTGGTACTGTTCAATTTCTTGACATGAGTGGTGGTTAACTGGGCATACTTTGGATTTTTTAAAAAAATATTTTATTTACTTATTTGAGAGAGGGAGAGAACAAGTAGGGGGAGTGACAGAGGGAGAGGGAGAAGCAGGCTTTCCACCAAGCAGGGAGTCCAATGTGGGGCTCGATCCCAGGACCTGGCAGCATGACCTAAGCCGAATGCAGATGTTCAACAGACTGAGCCACCCAGGCGCCTCTTTGTTTTGGATTAATTCATTGAGGTGGACCCTGGAGCAGTGTGCTTCCTTGCATTTAATTTATACTTGATTTATCAGGGTTCCCTCAGAGAACCTGCCACCGTGGGAGCTGGTCAAGGGACCTCTGTGAGACTGTTGTCTCCTAGCTGCTCTTGGAGCTTGAGCTTCGTGTGGCAGAGTCTGGAGGGCAGGCAGGTGGACGTTAGGTGGAGGGGGTGCTCCAGAGCTGGCTGGAACCCCGCTTGTGGGTTGGAGCCCACATGGATTAGTTGATACCCAACAGCCTTCTTGCTGCCAAGGGAGGCAAATGTTCCTGCAGAAGCTGGACACCTTTGTCAGGCACCCAGCCCAGCAGTAGAGAAGCTGAACGTGGCCTGAGGGCAAGTGAAACGGCTTCCGCCCTTGACCTCTTCTGGTGCCATCTGAGCTGAGCCAGTAGACACAACGATGAGTGTGAGCTATGAATGAGACCGCCGATCCGTTTCCCGCCTCCGAATTGGGCGGGAACTCTCTTGCGGTCCCTCCTGACCCAGATGGGAATTCTGGGAATGTCCAGTCTAGCCAAGTTGATGAGGGCCTCACCACATGTTTTATCTTTCTGGCAAAGAGCAAACAGTATGAAGCCTCCTTGTACTGATGGGGGTGAGGGGACCCGGCTCTCCCAGTCACTTAGGGTGTCAGTGAGTGCCACTCCAGGAGGACAATGCACGGGTTGTTTAACCAGCCAGTCCTCTGGTATGAACTGCTCCTGCAAATAAACCTGAACTTCCTGACAAAGGACAGCAGTGCTTGAAGAAGCAAAAGACTGAACACAGCTTCATGCCCACCAACTGGGGACTAGTTCCATAAACTTCAAATTTTTAATTTTGTATTGTAGGAAAATAACGTAAACATGGAACCTTCACCATCTGAACTCATTTAGAAGAGTCAGGCTTGGAGGCATTAAGCACTTTCAACGGTGGTGTTGACCCACCGTTGGCACCCATACCTCTCCAGAATGTTTTCATCTTCCCAGACTGAAACTTTGGTCCCATTAAACACTAGCTCCCCATTCCCCTCCCCGGGCCCTGGTAAGTTTTTACTGTCTGTCTCTATGAATGTGGTGACTCTAGGAGCTTCGTATGAGCGGAATAGTACAAGCATTTTCCTTTTGTGTCTTTTTTTTTTTTTTTAATATTTATTTGACAGAGAGACAGAGAGGGAGCACAAGCAGGGGTAGTGGGAGAGGGAGAAGCAGGCTTCCTGCTGAGCAGGGAGCCCGATGCAGACAGGGCTCCATCCCAGGACCCTGGGATCTCGACCTGAGCTGAAGGCAGACACTTAACTGACAGAGCCACCTGGGCGCCCCTGAGCAAGAAGTCTTCGCGTTTGCCCATGTCAGAGCCTGTGGAGAACATTCCGCCGCGCGGGCGTGCCACGTCTCCTTTACCCCTTCCACCGTCCATGGACACTTGGTTGCTTCCACCTTTTGGCTGTCATGAATAACGGTGCTGTGAACACTGACCTATCTTGAGTATTTAAAAACCTTATGCCCATAGAATCTATTTTCAACAGTAATGTACAACGTCAGACCATCTTTTTGTATCCCTGCCCCTGGCATTAGAGTTAAGAGAAACTGCTGCAAAAATGGGCCTCAAAATGAATTATGATTTGGGATACCTGGGTGGCTCAGTGGGTTCAAGCCTCTGCCTTCAGCTCAGGTCATGATCCCAGGGTCCTGGGTCGAGCCCTGCATCTAGGTCTCTGCTCAGCAGGGAGCCTGCTTCCTCCTCTCTCTCTCTCTCTGCCTGCCTCTCTACCTACTTGTGATCTCTGTCAAATAAATTAAAAAAAAAAATAATAAAATCTTTAAAAAAAATGTACTATGGTTAAATCACCAGTTTTCTTGTTCTGGTGGTAGTACCGGATGGCTGAACAGGTCAGTGGGGGGGGGGGGGAGGGTTCCCTGCCACATGCTGAGGACCCACGTTGGTCCAGAGCCACCCTTATAACAGAAGGCAGCAGAAAGATCTTGGAGGGATGTACCCTGTTCTTTTCTGCTCGCTTGGCACGAGGTACAACTCAGTCCCGTGACCACCCCAGCGCAAGGGGCGCTAGGAAATGCAGTCCGGTGTGCAACCCAGGAGCGGCATCTGGGTTTCCCGGGCTGCTTGGCTCTGCTGTCTGCAGGCACCTACTCAATCTCACTTCCCTAATGGTTTTTGTCCTTTGAAGTTCTGCTGGAATGGGACTCCTCCAGGAAGCATGCCTTGATTTCCTACTCCTGAGACATACTGCACTGAGTTTGCCCCCACAATCGGCAGCCGTCGGACTGTGAGCTCTGAGGAAAGAGGCGGCCCAGGGAAGACACTCAACCACCCCAAGGCTTGCAGAAGGAGCCAGGCTGGCCAAAGAGGGGGCCCTGCTCCCCACTGTGCTGTACCAGTCTCTTGGCCCTGTGCTTCCCACTGTCTTCAGCTAATGGGCGGCCTTAGGGAGAGGTCGGAGGGTGGAAGCAACATGTGCTTCCCCCATCTTGGGCCTGTGGCTTCCTGCTAGGACCCTCTGGCCTGCATGGTTCCTGCTGTGAGGTTCCCACGTTTGTGAGCACCTGGGCCTGGCTTTGTCACCCTCCTTCTTTTGTTCCTCAGCCCAGGGCTGTTGCTGGGGTCCCGTGGTGGCCTCACCAGCTACTTGGCTTGCGTCCGGATTCTCCCATCCCTGTGTTTCTACGTTCTTGGATTATTGTCTCTCAAACCCCAACCAATACAAAAGATAAGGGGCTAGACATTGGGGTCTGCTAACTTGGCACTGTGGTTTGGGGAAACCACTCCCCTGAGACGGTGGTCCTGCCTTTGAGGTCTCTAACAGGAGTCTTTGTGGGACTCTGGGACCTTTTGCCTCACACAGGCCCAGCAGTACCCGACTCCCTTGAGTCCCATGGGAAAACCCATCAGGTGTGGGGCTTCCCAGCCTGGCCTGTCCCTGGCAGCGGGAATTCCAGACGTCTGGGGGCCAGGGCCACAGAGAGCGCACCCCTTCTGTGGGGGAGGGTTTGGGGCAGCTCTTGGTCCCAACAAGTGCAGGTTGGGAAGCCAGAGGGAGGCTATGTTTTTCTCTTTTAGGATGAAGCGTAACTGCCCAGGTCTGTTGGAGTGGGAGCCTCACTATTCCTCAGACTGGGTGGCACTTCTCTTCCTCTGAGCCTCGCCCAGGCTGTTCCTCTGCCTGGAACGTCCTCGCTAACCAATCACGTCTCTGAGAATTGGACCTAACCTTTCAGTTATGGCCCAGGAGTTGTGAGCTTTCCCCTGACATCCCTGGGGTACCTGCTCCCCCAGGTCCAGGGTGCCTCAGGAGGAAACTGACCTGTCACCCACTGTCTTGTGCCTGGACCAGCACTGAGGATTCAGGTCTGTGGGAAGCCAGCCCTGTCTTACCACATCTGCAGAGAGGAAAGTACCTGCTCAGTGGCCAAAGAGCCAGCTCTCAGCCCCAGCCTGCCCTGAGCTGGAAAACAGTGAGGAAGCAGCAGCGTGGGTCCTGACCCCCATATCCCTCCTTAGGTCTCTTGGGTACCACCCTATGAAGACCCCCAACCCCTCTCATCTGTTCTCTGAACATACCCCATCATGCAAGACTACCTCCTCCAGGAAGCCTTCCAGACTGCACCTGCCCCTACCACCCAACTTTCCCACCTTTGCCCAGGACCCTCAGCCAATGGTAAGTCTAGCAGGGTGGGGAAGCTCTGCTTCTGCCCCTGGTGGCCAGTGCCAGCTGGATGGCCTGTGCTCCGGAGACTGCGGGATGACTCAAGGCCTTCCTAGCAGAGGGCGATGCAGAAGTGGGCCTGCATGGGCCTTGCTTGGTCAAGGTAGTGACAAGCCCACTGGCCCAAATGGAGAGTCTGCGGACTGTCAGGACCTGGTGGTCTAGGTCCCATCTCTGTTCCTACCATCTGCTGCCCCCACGTGGCCACTATCAGCACTGCAGGTCGCAGTGAAGGGAGCCTCCACTTCCACTCATTGCCTCCCACCCAAGGTTTTACATCCCTTGGGCAAGCTCGAGCCACTGGCCTGGACCAGGGCGAAATCAACCTCCAATCCTCTCCTCCACTGTGCTTTCCCGGAGACCCATGATGCAAGCCTGGTCCTAGCCTATGCTGCCAAGGCCCTCCCCTAGCTCACCACTCAGCACCCTCCCTAGCAATAGCATGAAACCTGATCTCCATACCCCGCTTCTGGACACTCTTAGGTAAAGAGCCCAGGCACCCAGAACATGGGCTCTGGTAGTGCTGGGGCAGGGGAGGGGCCCAGGGGCGGGCTGGGCTGGGACAGCAGGCTGCAGGGGTGGGAAGTGCAGGTGCCAGTGCTGGCCCCACCCCCTCCTGGGCACCCAGCATGGCACGCCATGGTGAACGCTTTGCAGACACAGTCCCTTGTCTTCAGCCCAAGAAGTGGCCACTGTTCTCAATCCCACTTTTCAGGTGGAGGCAGGCCAGTGAGGGACCCACCCTAGGTGGCTAGACAGTGGACCAAGGTTGCTCTCGGTGCTGCCGGCCCCACAAAGCAACCACGGAACCGTCCAGAATCAAAGTGTAGCATGAGCACCAGGACACCAGGGAGGGGGCACCACAGGCTTGTTTTCTCTGGGTAGAGAGGGAGGGGTATCTCAAGTGACATTCCAGTAGAGTTAGAAGGGACATTCCAGAAGAGTTAGAAGTGACATTCCAGAAGGGTTAGAACTCCGAGCCTGGAGTTCAGAGAGTGACCCTCCACACTGGGGTCCTGAGGCCTCTCCCACCGAGGCTGGGCCAAGTCCTGCAATCAAGGCAGCTGGGTGCTAAGGCTCCTGTGTTGGGGCACCAGGGACCAGTGGATTGGGATCACAGGTTTCAGACACGGAATCTGAGGTACCACCATTTGAGTTTCAAGTACCAGAGTGCTGGATCTCTGGAGACAGGTGATAGAATTGGAGGGAACTGAGTCTGGGGGTGAGAGCTTAGACTACTTGGGGACTAGAGCACCAGGTGCCTGTCGGGAGCTTCCCGGCTCGAGCCAGGTGTCCAGGTCTAAGGAGACAGAGCAGGGCACTAGGGTAAGGGTACACATGGGCATTAAAGGCTCAGGTATCAGGTGTCCAGGTCCCTGTACATGGTGCAAGGGATAGGGGGATCGAAGTGCCGGGGTGCACGCTCTCCAGCGCTTTCTCCTGGGAGGCTGGTCTTGGCTCCAGGTTCTTGGTCTCTGGCTGTGGGCCAAATGAGCCTCCTTCAGGGCTGCGAACCCCAGCTGGCCCTGGAACAGAGACACCATCTAGAGCAGACATGGGGGGCACTGTGGGGTCTCAGTGGGCTGAGACTCTCCCTAGTGCCAACAAGGGAGGGGCACAGATGGGGGTCCCGCTGGCAGAACCCTGGGTCTGTGGGGCTGGGGGGCGGGGCCTCACATGTTGCCCTTCCTGCGGCGTAGAAGCACATACACCAGCGCGACCAGAGCCACCACGGCCAGGCCTCCGAAGATGATGCTCAGTAGGACCGCATGGCTCCGAGCTGGAAACAGGGCAGAGGGGTGAGGGCACTTGCGGGCGAGGTGGGGTGGGGGGAGAGGCAGGTGGGCCGGGCACCCTCACCTGGCTGGCACATGGGGCTGGGCCTGGACCAGGTACCATCGGCCTGGCAGGTGCTGGCCTCTGCCCCAAACAGGTTGTAGCCGCTGTCACAGTGGAAGTGGACTGTGGAGCCCGCCAGGTAGCTGATCCCCTCCTTGTGCCCATTGAGGGGCGGAGCCAGCCAGCCGCAAGACGTCACTGGGGTAGGGGACCAGGAGTAGAGCACAGGATGACGCTACTGGCCGACAACCCCCACCCCCTACGCTGCAGCTACCAGCTTAGGAGGTCACGTCCCAGCAGGACGTGCCCATCCCATCTCTTCGGGCCCCCAGCCGCCCTCACCAGGCCGCAGGCTCTGCATACGATGCTGGTGCCGCTGGTGGGCCATCAGCGTGCCGTTGCCCACGCTCAGGCTCCCAGTGGCCATCACATCAAAAGCGCAGAAATGGTCATCTCCACATAATTCAGCCACCTCGGGCTGATTGGGGTTGGGGGTGGTCTCCTCGGCGAACAGGGGCTGAAAGGTGTAGTCATGCTTGGACTGATACAGGAAGTTGTTGACCAGGAACCAAGAGTCATAGGTAAGCAGGGACGAGGCGTTCTCCACGGCCCCTGGGGAGACACACAGCGGGTCGTGCTGGTGGCTGACGGTTCTGGAGTGTCTCCCTTTACACTGCCATGTTCCCCCCCATCCCCAGTGGGCCTCAGGGTCACTCACAGTCGGCCCCAAAGCGGAACAGCTCCCGGGAAGTGGACTTGGGGGGCAAGACCCTCCCATTGCGCAGGGTAAAGTCGTCGGTGGGGTCATCATTCAGTGTCCCAAGAAGGCCTTGCGTGTGGGTAAGGAACTTCTCAGGCAGGAGAACAGTCACACTCAGGAACGGACGCTGGGCGAGGACCTCCAGGCCAGCCCCTGATGACAGCATGATGGACACGCTGTCTTGGGCAGCTATGGACAGGAACATACCTGGGCACAGGGGGATCTGGAGTCAGGGTTGTCCACTCAGGGCACCGTGCCGTGACTCCACAGCCCCAGGGTGAGTGCAGCAGCCTCCGTGGGCTCCCAGGGGAGGAGAAGGTGTCCCCAGGGCCAACCCTGCTGTGACCCTCCCTCACCCCAGGCCCACACTTTTTCTGGGACCCCCAGGCTCCGAAGGGACCCCTCACACCAAGGCCCTGGCTGGGGGGGGTGGGTCACCTGTGGGCCCTCACTCCTCAAGAAAGGCAGCAGCCATGCCCACCTCCACCCTTCCTGGGAGTCCCTGTAACCATCCGCAGTAGCAGGCCCAGCCCAGGTCCTGACCTGACCCACCCCAACCGCAAGAAACTCATTTCATTAGCTCAGTTCCCTGAGGTTGTGCCACCACAGAAGGGGCGGACAGAGGGCTGCTCCTTAGCCCTTGGGGCCGACCAGCATCCTCGAAGCAGGTTATTCCTATCACTGCAGCTTCCAGCTCCTCGTCCCACCATCCGGGCATCTCAGGATTCTGATCACATGGCTGGGGCTCCATGGGTGTGAAAGCATGAGATGAGACCAGGTGCCCAGGCTGGACCTCCCTACCTGGGGCCTAGAACCTCACTTGCCCAGACAGCCGTGGGCCGGGGACGTGGGTCCACTGTGCTGGGCCCCCCACCATGGGGCGCAGGGGAGAGGGGCAAACTTGCGCCGCTAAGCTGGGACAGCATACGGACCATATCGAGGCCCCCATCTCCAATTCCATGCCCCAAAGCCCAGGGCCATGGCCACCATGAGAGGCAAGGCTCAGGTGGGAAGGAGAGGCGTGAGAGCAGCCCGCAGAAGCTCCCGGGCCATCCCGCTCACCTTTCAGGTCCATCCAGCTCTGTTCCGCGAAGTTGAGCACCTCCTGGTTCAGCAGCACCTGCAGCACCTCGCCATCCAGCCGGACCTCCACTACGTCCGAGTTGCCCTCCTGGACAGCCACAGCCATCAGCCCTGTGCCTTGGTCCTGCGCGCCTGGCGGGGCACATGCAGAGCGGGGTGCTCAGCATCACCCTTCCTCCTGGGAAGACCCCCAAGCCTCCCGAAGCCCGCGGGCCTCAGCCTCACCCTCTGAGGTCGTCCGGGTCTGGGCCCGCCCGTGCACCCTTAAGTTGGTCAGTGTGGCCTCCAGCAGCACGTACTCGCCACACGCCCATTGAAAGTGAAGTTGGCGCCATCGAAGGTGACAAAGTGTGGGTCCCCGAAAGTGGAGGCTGGGGAGAGCAGAGGGTCAGGTGGGCTGCTCTGGTGCAGCCCTGCTTGGAGCCTGGCCTCTGTTGGCACCCACCTAGGCGCGACGGCCGGTAGCTCCGACAGTCACTGGACGGCCGCCCGCCGCATGTACCGGGAGCATTCGGGCGCCCAGAGGAGGCAGCAGTGGTAGAAGCTGACGACATCGTAGAGCCAGTGGGAGAGGCCAGGCACGCGGGGGGTGGCGTGCGCGGAACGGGGGTGCGCCCCAGTCGTGGCCGCGGTCTGGGGTGCTGCCCCCCGTTGAGTCGGCCGTCAGGAGCAGGGTGCCAGCCGCCGTGTAGCAACACTGCTGGCCGGAGGCGTACCGGGGGCTGGGGGCAAGGACAGGTCAGGGCCACAGGGTTGATGCCCAGCCCCAGCCCCCCCGGCCCCCCCACTGCCTGGGGGGCTCACCTGGCTTGCACAGAGCGCACGCAGTGTACAGCCCCAGGGTGGTAGGTGCACACGCTGCCGTGCTCAATGTCACAGCCGTAGTCCGTCTATAGAGCGGGAGGGCTGCTGTCAACTGCGCGAGCCTCAGGCTCTGCCACCCCCTCCCCGGGACCTGACCCCTCCCCTTTTTAGCCCTCAGACCCCAGCCTCACCTCCCTGGGGCCTCTAACTACATGCCCACCCTGGCTGCCTCTAGCTGGCCCCTCGCCCTCTCCAGGGCCCGCCCCAACTGGGGTTGAGGCTTACGTGGAAGCGGCCCGAGTCAGCCCGGGCCTGAGCCAGGGTGCAGGGGCAGTCCGGCACCTCCTCCAGGAAGTTGGGCAGTTGGTCCTCCAGGTCCTCCCAGGCCAGGCACTGGGCCCGGGCCCAGGCCTCGGGGTCCACCTGGAAGTCCTCACCCAGGTGCCAGGCCAGCGCGTGCTCGTTGCTCCAGAGTGCGTGCACGTCTCTGTGGGGGAACCGTGAGCACACTAAGGGCCTCACCCTTCCTCCGTCCCCCCTGCCCCGGGGGCCTCCCCGTTCAGCGTGCTGAGCAGCGGCCCATCCTCTTGGCCAGGGCCCGGGGCCCTTACTTCTCCCCTGCATAGTATCTGCTGCTGATGATCCGAAGTGCACCCACTTCCCATCTCTGGTAGTTCTGTGGTGCAGGCTTGGGAGTGAAGGTGAAGGCGCCAGAGTTGGGGATGTTCGTAGCCAGAGGGTACAGGTACGACCACTTTGCAACCCACTTATCTGAATATGGTGTCCCTGAGGGAGAGAAGGCCTTCGTCAGCCCTGGGGTCCCTCCCAAAGGGGCAGAGGAGGGGGCCAGGAGCCCATCTTTGGTGCTCAGAGAGGCCTGACAGATAGACAGGACAGATGATTCCCAGAGGAAGGCCCGCCCCACTGCCCCAGCAAGGACTCTGGCTCAAGGGACCACCATCTCCTCTTCCCACATGTTAGGGTCCCAGACCCACCTCCAGGCCGGGTCTAGAGCCATGCTAACAGTCCAGGGCCTTGGGAAGGCTGGGTAGAGCAAGCTTCTTCTGTTTCCAAGGCAAGCCCTAGATCCAAGGGCTGGTAATGTCCATACCTCCTCTCAGGGCTGGGTCCAAGCAGCCGGGGGCCTCCAGGCTCCCCCCACTCACGTACTTCCCCCCTTTCCTGTTTCTTGCCAGTGCCCTTCCCACTCAGCATCCCTGCGCCCGGGATCCGGCCCTGCCTGGGATCCCTTCACTCCCACCTCTGTACGCCCCCAACTCCCAACCCTCAGGGCCCACAGAGCAACACCGTCGGGCCAGCCTTGGGCTGGCCTTACCTGTCTCCTCATAGCCCCAGAGCTCGATGATGACAGACTGTGTGGACAGAGCCGAGGGCTCCCAGGTCACGGTGAGGTTTCCCGTGATCCCAGCTGTGCCATAGTACTGCCAGCGTGTCTCATTCACCAGCTCGCTCTTCTCTGTTTCTGACACTTTGTTGGGGTGCACTGGGCAGGGGGTGAGGGGTAAGCGGAAGCCTGAGGCTCCGGGGGCTCTGAGAGCTGGGCGTGCCTCCCAAGGACCAAGTCCCACTGGAGCACCGTCTCTCCCAGACCCTCGCTGTCAGGAAAGGACAGAGGCTGCGGGGGAGGTGGGGCCCTGGCCTCCCCGCCTTCTCCTGGCTTGCCTGAGCCGAATGACCCACCTTGCCAGGGGACCCTGGAAGCCCCCAATCCCCTTTTGGGCTGGGAATCCTGTGTGGATGCCAGGAGGCAAGGGGAGGAGCTTGAGAACCCTGGCCCCCCTGGTCGGGCGCACCTCCAAAGGGACTGGTTTAGCCAGAGCAGCTGGGCAGGGCTGGCAGGCGATGCATGCCTAGGGTAATTCCCTGTAGGGCCGCCCAGGCTCAGTAAGGCGGGACTCACCAGCCAGCCAGGTCCCGGAGCGTGGAAAGGAGCGACCATTGTCCAGGGAGAGTGTGAAGGGGATGCGGCCTGTCTCATACAGCAAGGGGGACACACAGTGCACACGTCCAAAGGAATCCACGTGTCCGAGGGTCTGGATGCTCTCCTTAAACCTGTGAGGGTTGCAGGTGGCAGGAAAGGCGGGGCCTGGGTGGGGAGACCCCAGCCAGCCAGTTGCCCCTGGGTCCCCAGCAGGCACAGAGCCCCTCGGGCCTCCCACCTGCAGATCACGCCTTCAGTGGGGCTGAACCAGTTGAGATGCTGCACTACGAAGTCCTTGCCACCCATCATGGAGCCCGAGTAGGGAGAGATTTCCAGGCAGAAGTCCCGAAAGTCTGAGCAGCAGGAGCTCAGGCCGGAGCAGGTTGGGTGGCAGGAGCAAGACCCATCCCGGTCTCCACAGCGCTGGGAGCAGCTCCCAGGGGCACCTGGAGGAGAGGGCCCTGAGCGCCTGGCTGCCCCACAGGCAGGCCTGGGCATTTCTTTTCCCAGCACCCAGGACAGAGAAGCATCCCCAAGAGAATGCGGACCAGGAATTGCACTGACCGCCAAGTGAACAGACTAGAAACCCACAGGCCCTGTGGGTTGAGGGATCCTTGGTACCATGATCTTGCAGTTGCATGAATGACTTGCCAGAAGGAGGGGAGATAAAGGGCAAATGCCTCCAAGCAGAGATTTTTGCAGCATCAAGAGAAGCCTCTAGGGCAGGACTGACCTTCGGCCACCAAGTCCCAGGAGACCGCAACCTCATGACAGCCAGAAGTGGCTGAGCCCAGTCTCTGAGCTGGGAGCTGGTCTCTGGGTCGATGGACCTGGCCTGGTGGACCTTCTGGAGTCTCACTGGAAGCCTGACAGGAGCTCATTCCCCAGCCTCAATGTGCCCCATCTCCCTTTGCCAGGCAACACTGGCTTACGGACTGTGGCCCCCAAAGGAGCCCCACCCTTAGGGGAGAGGGTGAGGAGTGCTCCTCTCCTCTGAGGGGAAAGGAGAGTCATCTCCAGCAGAGGGCTGGAGGGTGGTTTTGTGTGGGGCTATGGACATCAGGCCTCAGGGGATGGACCCTTGACAGGACTCCATACCTCTGTAGCAGGAGTGGCTGGGCAGACTGGAGGGTGGTCACTGCAGACACCGAGGCAGAGATCACATGTCCCACCTGGCCCTTCCCTACCACTCCACCAAAGGAGGCCAGTCAAGGGCTGGGGTTGGACCTGAGCCACCCCAGGTGACCCCACTTCACCCAGCACAGGGACTGGCACTCAAGAGAGTCCATAAATATTTATTGACAGAGAATGTGAGGGCTCAAGGCAGTGGGGGAGGAGGCTGAATGAGGCCAGTAAGAGAGCTAAGGGGTTGAAGGGTGGTGGCGCTTCCCTGGAACAGGAGAGGGTGTGGCGGTGGGGGGTGGGGGGGATGTTAGCTGGGAGCCTGACTCTGGGGTAGGAGCCTTCCATCCAGACTTTCCTCGGATTCAGCCCCACCCTAATAAGGACCCACAGTCTTGCCTCTCACACCCTTCCCCGCGACTTGGGGCTGCAGACTGAGGACTCTTCTGAGACCTCCCACTGCCCCTGGTGGAGGGGGGGCACTTTCCTCCCAGGCAGCCGGCACCTCCCAGCGGGTTCAGGGTGGGCAAAGCCCAGACTCCATCCTGCCTGCAGCTCCTGGACCCTGGGCATCCCGGAATTTCTTCTCACAACCCCCAGTACAGTCCCAGATGGCCTGACAGATGGACAGAGGCTGAGCAGAGGGGCGTCCACCTGGGCACGGCCGCAGCAAGCAGGGAGAGGGAAGACGGGGCAGAAGCTCAGGGTGAGGGCGTACCTGCCGCAGGCCGGGGGCCGGGGCCGGGGACTGTCGCGAGCAGCAGCAGCAGCAAGGCCCAGAACAGGACGGGCGGCTTCATCGTTCGGCCTCAATCCGCAGCCTTGCCTCGCAGCAGTGGCTGGCGGGTTGCGGGCTGGCTAACTCCCCTCAGCCTGGCCCCGCCCCGCCTCGGCTCGCCCCGCCCCGGCCCGTCCCGCCCAGCCCCGCCCCGCCCCGCCCCGCCCTGCCCGGTCCCCTCTCAAAGTCCACAGGATCCCCCGGGGATCTGTAGGGCCCAACCTGCTCCGTTAGCACATTCCTGACCCACCGGCCCGGACACGGTGGGAGGGGGTCCGAGCCTTCCAGGGGTTGGATCCAGATGTCTAGAGGCTGCAACGTAGCCCAAGGGATCCCACCTCTGGTCCAGCCCTGGGGAGGCGGGCGGGGCTCCCCTGGGGCTGGGCTTTGGCGAGGGTGGTTCCTGCGGTCTCAGGATTCCAGCGCCCAGGGGCCCTCAGCCACAAATCTCTCATCCCTTGTCCTTGGCTTCCCTACCCAGAACAGGTATTCCCAATTCCTCCCCACAGCCTTGCAGGGAGGGAGAGCAAGTAACTTCCTGTTGATCGCTGGTAAGGGGGTGTGTGGGTGTGCGTGGGTGCTGAAGGAGGGCTGGAGGAGGGGGCCCCTTCTGAGGGAGGTGAAGGGTGTGGGAGGGGCCCAGGCAGGGCAGGTTAGCAGTGGGGTTAGGGGCTGAGACCAGAACCCCCCTCCCAACCCTGGACTGGAATCCCTGGAGTGGCCTGGGCATCTGAAACAGGGCTCCAGAGAAGGGCCACCCAGCCCCACCCACCCTTGGCTGTCATACTCTCCTCAGTGTAATCTCTTCTGTGTTCTCCCTTCTCAAATGCAGGGAAGGAAATACAGGTCCAGATGTAGACCGGAGGGGTGAAGGTCACTGGGAGAGGCTGCAGTCTGGGCCAGGGCCCAGGCAGCTTCTTGGAGACCTCCACTCCACTCCTGAGGCCTGGGACTCACTGGGACTCTGCCACCCGGACTGAGTGTCCAGACAGACAGATGGTTCTCTCCCCAGAGGCGGGGTCCAAAGGGGACACATCCCCAGACCTTGAAGAGAGCTGAAGTTGGCGGGGGGTTATGAGCTAAAGCCATCTGGCTGTGACCCATCTCAGCTCCTGGGATCTGGCCAGCCCGTTCCCTGGGCAGCAACTCTTCCCATCAGGTGGATGGGTCTGCAGTTTCATCAAGAGGTGGCTCCTAAAGGTGTCGGGAGAGCCAGTTGGGGTGGTTAGAAGCCACAACTCCCAGTTTGGTTGTGGGGTGCTCAGGTTACCCTCTGTAGGCAGGTGCTGGGGGCTGATGCTGGGACTCATCCCAGGCTCAGGATTGAAGGTGTTCCCTATGGCACAAGTCAGGAGAAGGAAGATGTTAGGAATGCTCCCGGGATGGGTCCCAGGTGCCCTGGGGGCCTGAGAGTCAGGAATTTGGGAAGAGGGCATCAACTGAGTAACTGTTGCCCTCACCTTGCAAAGAGCCTGAATTAGGGCAGTTCTGGCAAGGGTCTTTCCAGGGCTGCTATGCTTCTGGGTCCCCATGGTGGCTCTGCCAGGTGTGGGCTGGTGACCCTGGCAGTGCCCAGCCCATGAGGGGCACCAGGCAGCAAGGTGCATCCCCATCTCCCTTCTGGATGGAGAGCTTTTCTGGGGAGACCCCTTTCTGGGGTAGGGCCAGCCCAGATCCAGGATGGGGGGGGGAGGAGACAGCTAGGTCCCCAAGGCACTGAGGGGTTGTAAAGAATGAACTTATGAACAAGGAGCCCCCAATTTTATGTTGCACTGAGATCCACAACGTACATGGCCAGTTCTATCAGAGGGCAAGTGTGGTGGAAGGTAAGTGCCTTTCCAGCCAGCCCCACTCCCCCTTCCTGACACTGACCCCACCTCTCAGGGTCCCCTGCACTGCGTCCCTATCACAGAGAGAGTTCCTCAGCCTGGCCTGGATGCTGCCTGCTCCTCTCGCCCCTGCCCACTCCAGACGGGCACACCCCACACTCTTGAGTCCTTCAGGGGACACCCCAAAGGCCCCTTCCAGGCCTGGCTCCAGTCCCACCCAGAGGGTCTGTGCTCCCCTCTCCCCCCTCACTCACCCCCCCATCCCCAACACTGCCTGCTCCTGGGAGGCCCAAGGGTTGGTGCCTGACCAACAGGAAGAAGGGCCCAGAAACCCTGGACAGCAACCAGTTGAGGGAGGCTCCCTAGGGTTGAACAAAGAGGCAAAAGCAACTATTCCATCTTTATTAGAAAAGAAACCAAAAAAAGGGAGTTGGGGCGAGCCCAACCCTAAATGACCCCTCTGCTGTGACACAGGCAGAACCTGGCTCATCCGGGCATCGAGGTGTGGACATGGCCACCTGGGCTGGGCATGGGCATGTTTATACAAAGTCAACATTTCATAGAAAAGGATGCCAGCCCTGTTGTGCAAGCCTCCTCCAGGCCCCCATGCAGTGGGGACAGACAACGGCCTAGGCAGGTGGGGAGGACACCGCAAGGGATGGAGGCTGGGCAGACCAGGGCCTGCATAGGGAATCGTGCTGTGCCTGGGTCAGGCATGGCCCAAGGGGTTCAGGCCAAGGCGGGGAGGCCCCAGCCCTCAGATGTCCATGTAGTCGTCATCCTCATCCGTCTCGCTCTCCAGAGAGGACTCCTGGCTTGACGTCTCCAGGACCTCCAGGGCCGGCTGGCACAGGCTCTCCTTCCGCACATTGGCCGCTGACTGGGCTGACAGGATGGCAGACTGCACACAGAGTGGGGCAGGGCGCTGGTCAGAGGTGGCCCAGGCCCGGCCCCAGTCCCGCCTGTAGCCCACGTCCCGCCCATGCCCCCCACTCGGCACCCGTGGTCACCTTCAGCTTCTGCTTGGTCTCCTCCGAGATGCTGCCTTTGGGTGAGAGCAGGGTTGGGGTGGGCGGCGTGACGGTGATCTCAGGGGGGAACTTGGTGGCGGCCGAGGGGATGACCAGCTTTGGCATGCTGGGCAGGAGGCGCGACTTGGCCCGGCCAGGCTCTGCCTTGCCGGGGGGACCCTCGGGTGGCTGGGCACTCACACTGCTGGGCACCTTGGAGCTGGTGACTGTGGGGTGGACCGTGGGAGCTGAGCCTTGTTCACAGCCTCCTGGACCTGCCTGCCCTTCCCTGGCTTGAGCATCAGTTTCCCCTCTGGAAGACAGAGGCAACCAAGAACGCCTCCTCCTGTGCTTTCTCTCGGCCCTCTGGTCTGTGCTGGCTGGCAGGCTCCAGGCCCCCTGCTGTGTCTGCCCCCCCCCTGACTGCCCAGGTCTGGCTCTGGGCTGTGGGGCCTGGGGGACTAGGACCCCCTGGGGAGTCCAGGGCCCAGGAAACAGGCAAGCCCCTGGAGCTTTCCCAAGGATTCTGTAGGCCCTGCAGGCACCGTGCACACATGAACTGTTCCATCCCTGCATCAATCCTAGGATGCATGTCCTCATGGTGTCCATACCCTAGGGAGGATGCTGGGGCCCGGAGCCAGCATTGGGGCTGTGTATCCCCAGAGCCTGGAGGCAGCAGTTCCAGGGCAGGCAGCCTCCGGGAAGCTCTAAGAGTCCTGAGCCATGGGGGGTCGGCCTGGCTGGTCTCCACATTCCTCCGAGGTCCCATGGCTTTAAAAGGAGCGGGGCTTACTTAGTGCCCATGCCTGACTCTGCAGGGCTGGCACCAGGCCCTGTGGTCCTGAGTAGGGTCGGTGAGATCCCTGAACCTGAGGAATCCCCGAGGGGGCCAGCCAGTTGGGAAAGGATGACTACTATGCAGGCAACGGTCTGGAGGGCCGACTCCTCCCTCCACATGTCAGCCACTCCCTTGGTCCCCATCTCTGGGCTGGGGGGGCTCCTCCCCAGGACTGAGCAGCCTCAGCTTGGGCTGGCCACCGGCCCTTGCCAGTCTCTGGAGCTGGAGGTAGAATAAGGGGCTCTCTACTCCCCAGCTCTTCAGCCCAGGCCTCCATGCCCAGTTGCCACTCCACTTGGCTTCCCCACCACTGGGTCCTCCGAGGCCCGGCTCCCAGGCCCGACACCACTGTGTCCCCCCCAACCAAGGCAAAGCTCCCCACACTGCTCCCAAGTCACCTTACCCTGGCTGCATGTGGGCTCAGTGCCTGTCCGGGGCGTGGGCTCTGTGGGCCAGCAGTGTGGCTCTGCTGAAGGGCTCTCGGGGACAGTCTTCACCTGCTCACTGCACAGTGGCTCCTGGGGTGGGAAACCCATGCCCTCTGCTGCTCCTGCCAGCTCCTCTCCCTCTGTGGGGACACAGGAGGGCTGTAAGTTATAGTCCTCTCACTCAGCCTGGAAGACAAGGACCCTCCCTCCTGAACCCTGGGATGCCTAGCAGGAGACCTGCACAGAGACAGCGTGCCACCTCCACCTGTGGACCAGCAGGGGCTTCTCTGGAACAGTCGCATGGGTGGGGCCAGTCTGGTACTGGCAGGAAACCACTCCCACTCTGGGTGGACGCTGGTGGGGCCAGCTCACTAGCTGGGGTCAGTGTGGGCCTGACACAGCAGGGGATCATGGACACTATGTGCTCCCCGGCCCCGTCAAACACCATCACGGGACTTCAGAGATGGGCTCACGGGCTCTTCCCTCTAGCCTGTGGGAGAGGCACTGAGAAACATGGTCACGACCCAAAACCAAGCCAGCTAGCTAATACCAAAGTGGATGGAGTGGTGTGCTGGCACCATGCCCTCCCGCCAGGCCACACCTTCCCTGGCATGAGGCAGGGGCCGGGAACTGGCCTCCTTTGAGCCAAGGCCTGATGGGCCTGAAGGGTGCTGGCTGCACCTATGGCTGCCAGCCAGGCCGTTAGTCAGCATCGGTCCAGGGGCTCCCAGCCCCCCCGGGTTGCAGCCGCCCCTCAGCTCCTGTTGCATCCAGGCCTCCTCCCGTTCCTTTCCTCACCTTACTCCGCTCTTCCTTTGTATTCAGGCCGAGGTGGGCCATCACCTCACCACCCTTCCACTCCCCCACTTCCCCATCAAGTCCTGCCTTCCCCTTCTCCAGCAGGTGAAGTGTCCCCTCAGCCCTCCTCCACCCAGGGAGAAGCAGGAGTGAAAGCTCTTGGGAAGGAACAAAGACGGGATGACTTAGCACCCTGGCCTCCTGCCTGCTGGCTTCCAGCTCCTAGAGGACAGAGCCTTCCCTGGCTGTCTATGCCATGAGCCAGTCCCTCTCTTCCTCAGGACCCACTGC
Source organism: Mustela putorius furo (assembly GCF_011764305.1). Classification (NCBI taxonomy): domain Eukaryota; kingdom Metazoa; phylum Chordata; class Mammalia; order Carnivora; family Mustelidae; genus Mustela; species Mustela putorius. Next base: position 2,203,023 of record NW_025422010.1, read on the forward strand.
CTGGCAGTCATGATCACAGCCTCTTTGTCCTAGGGTCCAGCCCCCTACACTACACCCCTCTACACATCCCCCAAGCCGGGATGAGCACCTTGGAAGGCTCTTTCTGCTGCCCTCCTGGACCTGGGGAACAGGAGCCACAGCGTGAATTCAAGTCCCTGAATCTGAGTGGGACTTGGTTTGCTGTGGCTGGGCATGCACTCATGAAGCAGCCCCCAGTAGTAGGTGTCTGGTCCAGGCCTTTCTAGAGGTGGTACCACTCTCCCTACCTCTGCCCACCCTCTTCTCATGCCGCTGTCCCCTGCAGGGTCGGGAGCAGTGCTAAGGTGGCCTGGAAGGGCAGCTGGCTTCCCTGCTGATAGGCATCTATAGGACAGGAGCACGTTGGGGGAGGAGCGGAACAGGGTGCAGGGAGGGCCTGGAGCTGGAAAAATGGATGGAGGCTGCCCTCAGGGGCCAGGTGTCATGCTGGCTCTCTCCTACCCCAGGGGGCTGTTCACCCTCTGCAGGCCCTTTCCTCTTGGTGGGCTACCAGGAGGAGAAGGGACACTTGGGGCAAGGGCATCTAGCAGAGAGTTTCAAGCATGTGGGCTAGTGCTCCCTAGGCCCAGCAGCACCCCCCCCCAACCAAGACCGCCCTAGAGGCCTGTGAGGAAGGCTGCAAGTGGGCCTGAGTGGGGGGTGGGGGGTTAACCTGGAGGCCCAGCCTTCAGAGAAGGGCCCTGTGGGGCCCCCTGGACTCCTGGGTCTCAGGTTCTCGGTCAGTGGGAAATGTATGGCCAGGCTGGAATCCTCTGCTATCGGGCTACTCTCTCTCTTCCCCTGGGCAGACTCAAGGCCTGGGCACCAGGTCCCCAAGGACCAGTGTCCTAGAAGTGCCAGCCCTGACTCAGACTCTTCCTGGCTTCTCAAAATGGCAAGAGGCTGGCTTTACAGCCTGCTTAACTCACTGGCCGGTGGGGTCCTGCTCAGGCAGGCGTTTCCTGACCTGAGAATGGAAAGGCTCGAAGTGTCCTTTCCACTCTCCCTCCCTGATCTAGTTGCCCACTCTGAAGGCCTGACCCCTCAGCAAAAGGGACCCTCACTTACTCATGGACTGGGCACTATTCTAGCACGAAACCAAGTCTGGGCCTGTGGCGGGCAGACGCCCAACAAAGAGACAAGCATGGAGGTGCTCAGTACAGAGGGGGGGGGGGGGGGGACACAAGGTTAGGAGCCTCCCCAAGGGGATGCATCTGCCACATGAGGCCAGCAGCCCTGGTCAGCATGAGGTGGGCAGATGGGTGAAGTCTTAGTGAGTGACCAGGGAAGCTGGAGAGCGTCCCCGCCCATCTGCAGGCCCCAGTGGGTGGAACAAGTCAGGAGTGGACACTGCCAGCCACTGTCAGCTGCCTTCCCCTGGCCAGAGCCATTAGGCAAGGGTGAGGGGCACCCCAGGGGAGGTGCAGGGTAGGGGTGTCCACCTTGGGGACAGTGCCAGGCCAGGTCTCTTCCGAGGCTGCTTTGCCCCTGTTCTCGAACCTTGGGGACAGTGTCCTGTGAAGATCCATCCCAAGCCTGCTCTCTCAGGAGGCTCGTGACCTCCTGTACTGCCAGCGTCTCTGACTGCAGCTCCTAGCCTGTATACTCTATAGTTCCTAGGCACCTCCGCAGGGCAAGCCTGCCCTTCCTGCCCATCCAAACTTACACCTGGGTCTGGGTTGCCCACTGGGCACCGGGACAGATGCAGATCACATCACCAGGCCACCCTGTCACCTCTGGGTGATCCCTTCCCAGTGCTCTCCCTGTCCTGGAGATTGTGGGAGGTAGGCTCTGAGCCAACGTGCCTCTCCAAGCACAGCCCTGACGCCAGCCCAGAAAGCCCTGGGAAGCATCAGGGTGGCCACCCTGACACTGCCAGCCAAACGCCACCAGCCTGCAGATCCTGAGGTGGTCCCCAGGGGCTGGCAGGTCGCTCCGCACCAGGGCCACGTGTCCCATACTCTCCACCCAGGGCTGCTCCCTCTCCCAGTGTCAGGTAAGAGTTTGGTCCTAGCAAAAGGCTATTCAGTTTAATTCGGAGGAAGGAAATAAGAAAGGATCCATTCTCCAGGACAAAGAATAACACCGGGAAGTACACGCTCTTGCACTGATCTAACAGAGGGAAAAAATGAGTGAGTCACAGTTTGGGGCCTGCCTGGGTCCAGGGCATGGTGAGCAGGAGAGAGAAGGAAGACAGCCAGGCTCCAGGTGGCCTGCTGTCCCCACTTCCTGCTATTCACCCCCGGAGGAACCTTCCCACCCTGTACCCGCTCACGTGTGGCCAGCACCAGTGATGGTCACTCGCTTCCAAGGTCAGGTTATAAAGGATGGTGCGGATTCCTTTGAGTGTTTTCTCTCTCTCTCAGACCCCGGGTCCCCTGAGGACCCTCAGCAGCCCAGGGAGAGGCCCACAGTGGAGGATCTGAGGCCTCCAGTCATCAGCCAGTGAGAACCCGAGACCTGTCAGCAACTGAGTGAAGAGATGACGGCTGACACTTTGACCCTCCCGAATTCCTGATCCTCAGGGGCTGCGGGATCACGGGGGTGAGTCAGGTGCAGGCCAAGAGCCTAAAGTGCGGGGGTGGGGACACCCTGGGGAAAGCCAAGTCATCGTGGGAGGGAGCGGTTTCCCTGGGCTGTGGACTCCCGTGGTCTATCACCACACCCAGAACTCGCATGGTGGCTGTGCTTGCTTCTGCCAAGCGCTGTGCGGAATGTGTGTCACTGCCATCTTACACACGGTGCGCTGGACACGGAGACACAATAAGCTACCCAGAGGGAGCAAGGACAGCGAAGGTCACCTGGAGGGGGAACTGCCCTTTGTCCCACAGCTTCAGAGGCTCCGCTCTGAACAAACAGCTGCAGGAGCTGACTTAAGGTTAAGTGATTCTTTATCTCATGAGGCCATGACCTCTGTAATTGTAAGCAATGGGGCAGAGGGTCCCTATACCTCTATGATCCTCAAAGCAAACTGGGGACTGGCATCAGGTGAGCACTCAATGGCTGCACAACTGCAGGAAAGAGCGAAGACAGGGAGCACTGCCACCCTCGGCCTCCACTCGGGGAGCACCTGGCTCACAGCTGCCACCGCTGCCTTCACATCAAGGTGACAGCCAAAAGGCTGCATGGGACTGTGACCGGGCAGCCAGATGAACCAGAAGGAGCAAAGAGCCAGTGCAGGGCCTCAGTATGGGCATAGGCTGGTCCCAGAAGCAGGGCAGGGAGGGCAGGGGAGACTTGGCATCAGGGTCAGTGTCCCCTCCCAGGAAAGCTGCAGGCCTGTCTGCCCTCTGGTCTGCAGGCTGTCCCTGCCTGTGGGCTGCTGTTCCCAAGGGTATCTTGGGTTTTAGAAGAAACCTTTAGAAGGCCTCTGCCAGAGCCCAGGACCCTGTTGCTTGTCCCTCACAAGCCCACCAACCAACCTTGCTCTGCTCTATGCTGGCTGGCTTCCGTATGCCTTGCCCATGGGGGCCTGGGTAGGAATGCCCCCAACCACAGCAGGTACCCAGGGATGGCTCACAGCCCTGTAAGGTCTCTGGGAAGCCGAAGTCAGGATGCCCTCTCCTCTCCAGAATTCCTATTTATCTACTCATCACAAGGTTTTGTGGTGAGAGAAAGCAACAGATAAACACCTGATGTCAATGCTGGCTCCTCCCCACCTCCTTGCCACACCCACTGTGAAGGGGCTGCTGTCCCCACTTCCATTTTGGGATGGGAGGAAGGTTGAGAGAGTGGTGGGCATGCCAGCAGGTTGTGCCCCCAGCCCTCCAGGGCTCCCATGATATGCTTCTCAAGGATCACCCGGCTGGAGGTCGCCCTGGCCTCACCCTGCCCTGCCCCCACTCCCCGTGCAAGGATCAGGACTTGCTGCCACTGGTGGCAGAGGCCAGGGCCCAGCTCTAGCCTCACTGCCTAGTGGATGGGATGGGACCTACCTGGGCCCAGAGAGACCATGCTGGGGGTGGCTTCAGGCCTATGCGGCCGGGGAGGCCCTGAGTCCTTGGATGGGTCTGGTGTGGAGGCCGACGCTGAGGGAGGGCCGGGGATGAGCGCCGTGGAGGTGGCCGGTGCAGGGCGAGGTTTGGTGTGAGCGTCACTGGGCCGCTGGAGAGCATCAGCTGGCACAGGGTCAGGAGCCGTGGGAGCCACAGCCCCAGGGAAAAAGTTCTCTCGGCTATCCTTGGGGTGCTTTGGGGTGGTAGGTGTATCCCCTGCAGCCTGTAAGAACAAAGGGAGGTGAGGAAGGCTGGCTGGGCAGCCCAGAGCCCTCGCCATCCCACAGGACACCTGTCTGGGTCTGGGACTGCCAACCTGCTCTCGTGTCACCAGACCCTGAGCCCCCCATGCTCCCAGCGAGGCCCCCAGGCAGCCCTTCAGGACTCTGCAATGCTAGGAAACTACTGGGGACCCGTAACCCCTCCCTGGGAGGATGTCCAGGCCCTCCTGATAGAGACTCTGTGGAGGGCCTGCAGCTGGCCAACCTCATGCTCCCATTCCCAGGAGCCTCCTGGAGAGAAGCACGACTCCAGGCAGGGGGTCACTGCGACCAATTTGGGGACTACAGCAAAATGGACCCTCTCTGAGAGGCAGGGGAAACAGATTCAGGGCCATAACCTCTCCCCCAACCACAGCCCCGCAACCTGCATGGCCAGAGGCGGGCCCAGGCCCCAGCTGCCTGCTGATCCTCTTTGGGCCATGATCTAATCTAAGAAATGTGACCCTTCCCTGCCCTTGGCTCCTGCCAGCTCAGTATCTCCTTTTGCCACAAGACAGGGAAGGTAGGTGTTTGGGGATTTCCTATGTGGTCCTATCACTGGGAGCACCCTTTCAAAGCCTGCATCAGAAACAGCCATCCTCTGTCTGGAGTGCTCATTGCCAACCTGCCTCTACCTGGGTTGGCAGAGGAGGCAGGAGGGTACCCCTGGGGCCAAGCCCCACACTGTGGCCTCGGGCAGTTACTCCTGCTCCATGTAGCAGAGGCTGTGGTGAGGGCCGAGCAGGTCACAGGAACTGCAGGTCTCTTCTGGGCTTCTGGTCCTCAGCTGGGGGATCAGCCTGCTTGGTCAAGATCCAACTGGACTTCCTCAGACCTAGAGCCCTGGGCAGGGATGGCGGCCTGCTGCCCCATTTCACTGAGAGGAAGCCTGTCTGGACACTAATAGCATCCAGCAGCCTGCTGCTGGGGAACATGGGACTTGAGTCCCTGGGCTGTAGGTGGATGCCCATTGTCCTGAGTTCCTGCCTCTGGACTCCCTGTGGGGTACCTCCCTAGGGGGAAATGCCATGAAAGGGCCATGTGTGGGCAACGATGGGAGGGCAAGACATGCTCTCTTGTGCTGCTGGGGAAGGGGCAGTTGGGCCACCCTTTTAAGGACAAGAAGCCACACCTATTCAAATGGCAAGTATTTGCCCTCTGACCCAACGACCCAGGCCTGGGGTCACTCTTGAAGAAATGCCCATATGTGGTACAGGAAGATGCCCCATTGGCACTACTGAACAGAACTGCAACGGCCCCCTAGCTTTAGAGGGTGCCTCCTTTCTCTGCTGGCCAAACCCTGCCTATGGGCCTTTTCTTGAGCTGGGCCTCTCCCCCAGGAAACCCCTATCCTTCAGCCCTGGCCCCTCACCCTCTCCTCAGTTCCACCACTTCTCAAAAGCTGTGGCTTCTGAGTCCCAAAGTGATGGCTTCAGGGGCACCTACACCCAGGGTTCTGGCCTAGACCTCTCTCCTAGAGGAAAAGCCACCGGCCAGAGCCCAGGAGGGCCTCACCCCTCCTCCCTGCCACCAAGTCACGCTGGCCCATCTTCTGACATCTCAAGCCCACCTGTAGCTCACTGGGCCCCTGCACCAGCCCATCCTCTCCACTCAGGAGTGGGGAGTCTTTCACAAACCCGGCAGCACTCTTCTCCCTCCCTTGCTGAATAAACCTCAGGACACTCATCCATTCTGCTCCTATCCAATTCATATCCCAGCCCCGCATCCCTTCCTCTACCTTTGTCCCAAATGGAGTGACATTTCCAGGTGAGCTCAGCTGGGTAAGGACCATCTTTCCCATTTACAGAAAAGGCAGCTGAGGTGAGGGGACCCCTCAGGTCACACACTCGGAGCTGGGGTCTGGGTCTGCCAAGGCCCCACCCACCATACAATGCTCCCTATGGGCTGCCTCCTCCATCTCTCCTTGGCCCAGGCTGACGCCACAAACGGTCCCTCCTGAGGTATGCCCACTTCGCAGCCTGCAGCCTAGGGTCCTGGCATGGGGCTGGCCCCATATGAGGAGGTTGGCACAGGCTGGGTCCAGCTTACCTGTCTCTGGGCAGCGGCCCCGAGGTGGACCTGACAGAACTTCACAGCCTGCTCCAGCGCAGCCTCCTCGTCCACCTGAGCAAGGAAACACTCAAAGTCAAAGGAGCCAGGCCAGGTGGCTGGCCTCCTCCCGGCCCCCCGGAGTGTGAGGACCAGCTGCTATCCCCTGACACTCCTGTCTTGCTTGGGGAGCATGGGCAGAAGCACACAGCCATCTCCCAGGTCCATCCTGCAGGGCCACTGCTCTGGGCCAGGCCGGTCCTATTGAGATCATGTCCAGGACCATGTTATCATGTCCTCAGGGGCTGAGCCTGGCAGAAGGGGAGCCAGATCCTGCTCCTCAAGTGAGCAGGATGAGTCTAAGGTCTGGGTGGTGGTGGGGGAGGGAAGGTCTGACTCACCCAGAGCCCAAGAGCCCAGGGTGCCGGGGGGATGGCAACCAGGCTGGGGAGGCCTGGGGGCCGCCCTGGTGGAGCAGTGGGCAGGGTGTGAAGGAGACAGGCCGGGGTGGCAGCCAGGTGGGGACAGGCAGGGTAGGGAAGGGCCCACCCTCACCAGCAGGGAATGCAGGGTGTGGTTCTTATTCACCCAGGATAGAAAGAAAGCAAGCCTGATCCCAGATGCTGCAGGAGTGAGAAAACAACAGGGACTCTCCACAGGTGTACCATAAACAGACATGGTTTGGGAGGAAACCACTTAGAAGGACGGACACCCAGTCTGAGCCAGTCGCAGCAGCTCTGGGGGCTCTTGATGTGGAAATCTTAAACAGAGAAAGAGCTGAATGTCTAACATAGTGGAAAAAAAAAAGGGAAAACACACTAAGGAGGGTGGTGGAGGCTCCTCACACGCTTGGGGCACTGACCCTGCTTTGGATGCCAGCCACAAAGGTCTCTGAGGCAGTGCCCTAGAGCCCGGCACCGAGTGGGGTCAGGGGTCCTGTCCCCCCATGCTGGATGTCATGAGATTTCTGCAAATGGTTTCATTTCCTTTAAAGCTGAGAATAAAGTTTTCCAAGCACTTTGTTTCTTGTCTTTTTCATGTATTTTTTTCCCCAGCTCTCCTGAGATATAGTTGACAAAATCGCCCCATACTTAAAACGTACAACTCGATGACTAGACATGACCCTTGGTTTTCTGACTCTATGCCCTGCTTAAGGCAGAAAACCTCAAACGGAGGGAAGCAAATAGCAGGGCCGGGTGGGAATGACACCTAACAAGCACGCCCCATGGCCCTAGCACCCCTGGACAGACTGGGAAGGACCTTCTGTGAGAACAGAATTGTAGGCCACCCACCTGCTTGATGAGCATGTAGGTCTCAGACATGATCCTTTCAATGCGGCCCAGGTCATAGGCCACACCCTTCTGGCCCTGCTGCCACACACGGTAGGCATCCAGCAGCAGAGTCTTGCCTGACTCCGTGTCCTCCAGGAGCTTCCTCTTTCGGCTGGGCCGTGTGGGTGGCTCCTCGGGGTGGCTGCTCGCTCTGGCCCCAGTGGTGGTGGTAGGGGTGGCGGATGGGACTGGCTGGGCAGGTGTGAGTGGGCTGGGTTGTTGCCGGGCACTGATGCTCAACTCCTCCAGAGACAGCTCAGTAGGACGGCTCTCAGGGCCACGGTCCCTTGGAGGGCGGCCTGGCTGTGGGGGTGGCGCCCGTTCGGAGTCTGAGCAGCGAGCGGTGGCCTCACCCGTGTCCATAGGCTCGGTAGGCCCTGCCCGGGGACTCTCCTTGTCCTTCTGCTCGCCAGCCTGGTCTGTGCTGTCTCCTGCCTCCATGGCTACAGGCCGGTGGTTGAGAGGACCTACCTTGCCCCCTGGCTCGGCTCCTGGCCCTGGGCCATCCGCCAGAGGTGGCTTCTTGGAGTGGGGAAGGCCCTCTTGACTATCCTCGGGACTGGCCTTATGGGGGACGTCGGTGGTCATCCTGCCTCCAGGGAGGCCACAGGCCTTGGGCCCCGGGCGTTCTGACCCCTACGAGAAAATCAAAGGTAAAAGACTGTGTCTTTTTTGTATTTCTACCACACGGGTGACCAGCCCAGGCCACTCTGGGTCTGCCTGTCTGCTAGTTGGCCCAGGCTGGCCCTGGAGACTTGCCCGAGGAAGTCCCTCCCTGTTCTGCTCCTCCAGCTTTGAGAGGGGCTGACAGGAGGCGGGAGGTGGCGGGAAGTGCCTCCACTCTGGAAGAATGGCCTGTGTGGGGACGGCCCTCCTCTAAATGCGAGGCTGAGGGCAGTCCTGGGTGTCTAAAGGGGAGGTGACCCACCAGGGGCCACAGAGCTGAATTCTCCCGTTTTGGGCTCTCATGTGTCTCTAATGCACAGCAGCCGAGGTGGAGTCTCAGGGGGCATGACCCTGAGCCCCCACACCATGGCCCAGCTAGTCCTACTGGGCAGGGGGCACTGCAGCAGCACTGCCTTGCCTCAGCCCCCTCCCGCTAGGTTGGCTGGTCAGGGTGCTCAGCTCTGAGAGGGGGCAAGGGCTGTGCCTGCCTTGAGGTGCAGGTTGGGGGGTGAAAAGAGGGCAGGTGTACCCGGAGCAACCTAAGGCCTCACTCAGCCCATTGGGAGCCCACCGTTGCTTCAATATCAGCGCTGCTGTGACCCTGAGGTTGACCTGCCAGGTCGGGGTACACTGCTCAGCTAGCAGCCTCAGAGAGTGTTGCTACCGTCCTCCCCGCCCACAAGTCCACATCTGCCATGTGGGTGAGTACCTTACTAAGTGTCTGCCACTTCCTCTTTGTGCTGCCTTCCCCACCCAGGGGAGCAGGGGTGTACTACTTCATAGGTAGGGACACTGGGACATGCCTCATGGCAGCTGAGCGAAGGGCCGGGGCCACCTCCTGGGAGAGGACAGGGGCCATGGGTGTACCTCTGCAAGCTCGCTCAGGGTGTCCTCCAGCACCTTCACAGTGAGGATGAAGGCCCGCTGTGCCAGGACCTGGCGGTCAGCATCTCGCAGATACTTCCTGCAGGCACACGGGGGTGGCCGGAGAAGAGAGCAGAGCCTCAGAGCCACATGGCCTGGGATGGTGGCCCACACCTCTCCTTGCCCGGAGAACATCTGCGGGTCCCTCAGCATCCCTCCTGCCTGGGGCACTCCCCAGAAGCCTTCCCTGAGCCTCTTGCCATAGCACCTGGCATGGACTGCCCTGGGCCCTCTGGGCCGAGTGAGAGCTGGGGGCCTCTGGCTTTTCTCTGTAAAGCTTGTCTCCAGGGTGCCCCAGACCCCAGCTGAAGCCCCCCGGCCCCCACCCCCCACCCCAGCCCCTACAGGTGAATGAGACAAGAGAAGGTAAAGTGGTGCAGGAATAGAGAATAGCTGTTGGTCCAGCTGGGCCAGACCATAACTCCCAGGATCCCCGACAACCACCGCAGGTGGCAGCTGCAGCAGATGTCCCTCCGGCCTATCTGTCCCACCCTATCTGGCAAAGGGATCCCTGGTTACCTCTACGACTGTGGTCCCCCTGTTGCCTGGCCAATTATTACTCGCCTTCCCCTGAGGGACCCTGGCTATCATCTGGACCCCTGTCTTCCCCGCGACCTGACAGCACCCTGAAAGCTCCAAGCTAAAGGAAAGCAGGAGGTAAGGAAGGGGTAACTTGTGTTTGCCCTGAGGGCACAGGGCAGGATGCTATCTGATACCAGAGAGGCCCCTGAAGAGAAAGGCTGGTGTGGGCTCCCCAGCCGGTAGAGAGATGCCCCGGGTGGGTGAGGGGCTCTGGCCCACGGCAGTGCCAGCTGCCCTCATGGGGCTGAGTGTGCATGCGGCCAGGCGGCTGTACTCACTTGCCCTGGTCTGGGGTCCGCTGCAGCATGGAGGACACCTTCAGTAGGGTGCTGTGGTCCCGGAGCTGGGCCAGCACCTTGAGCAGCAGCACAATGGAGCGGTTCATGTGCCAGGCAAAGCTGCCTGGCCGGTCGATCTCGTCCACGGGGATCCGCCAGATGCCCTGTGACAGGGACAGAGGTGGGCGTGTGAGGGCGGCTGCTGTGGCTGGAGCCTGCTGCAGTGCCAGAAGGCGCTCTGCCCGGGCCAGGACACCTTGGAACCCTCCTGCCGTCCCAGGGGAATGGAGAGTTTCCCCCTATGGATGGTGGCAAAGGAGATACATGCTGTTCCGCCCTGTCCTCTTTTGAATGGCTGCGTGGCACGTATGTACTTGTTCTGTCCCCTGCTCGAAACATGCAGGTTGTGCCTAGTCAAACGCAACCAGTTGGAAAAGCCCGGGGCCTCTGTGCCTTCACACAGGTGCTGACTCAGCCACGTGACCAATCCTAGGGCCAAACTGATGGGTCAAAAGGTGGCCACTGTGAACTTCTGGCAGCTGCTGCTGGCCAGATAGGCTCAAGCCTGGCCTCCACCCATGTGCATTCCCTCCAGTGATGCCCAGTGACTAGAGGGCTAGGCTGAGAATGACCTGCAGCTTACAGAATGCCCAGCTTGCCTCCAACCTGCCTTTGTCCGGGGTACACTTCACCTGAGACCTCCCCCCTTCTCTGCCATTCAACCTCACTGTCTGAAGGCTGAGCTAGAGCAGGGCTGGCTCTGGGGAGCCCTGCCACCATCTCCCTCAGTCTGGTGTCAGACACCGGGCACCCTGCCCATCGGCAGCTGGGGCATCTCCATACCCAGCACTGTGTCTGAGACCTACTGGTCCAGCTGAGGCATGGTGAAGGAAAAGATACCCAAGGGAGTGAACTGTAAGTGAACAGAAGCAGGCCTGAGGCTGCAGGACCTAGACATTAGAATTTACGTCTCTGGGACAGGACTTTGGGGGCCTGGAAGGAGCAGGTGGGCACACAGCTGGCTCCCTGCAGCCAACACCCTAGAGAAAGTCCTGCCCAGAATGGACTGGGCCAGGGAGCAAAGCTGTCTCCTCCACCTGGGGGTCCCAGCAGGGTACCCAGGGGGTGTCATTCCCAGACCCTATTCCTGTGGGTGCTCAGTGACTAAGTCCATGTTCTAGCAGTCCTGGGACAGGAGGCAGAGTACCTCCAGCCTTGAGCCACTCAAGCAAGAGAGAAGCCTAAAACCTGCAGCTCCAAGCCCCCACAGCCTCCACACTTGATCCCGGGGGCTCACACTGCACACACTGGTGCCACCCTCCTCCCTCCAAGCTGTGTGAAGGCTGGCAACCATCCTTCATCCCACGCAGTGCCAAACAAGGCACTAGCTGCTTCCCGGCCTGGACAAAACTAGGAGGCTGAGGCCACCCTCGCCCACAGCTCTGACACCAATGCTGTAACTTCCAATGGGGCTCAGGTGGCTTCTACAGCAGCGCAAGAAAAGCTGCCGCTTGACAGGACAAGGGACAACTTTGAGCAGTTGTCTGGCCAGTGTGCCCTGACACCCTGCCCCCAGATGTGTAGCAATGGCTGAGAAGGTGCCATCTCTGTTGCCTGCAGGCCTCGCAGAGTAAGACTGAAGAGCCTGGCTCTTCCACGGCACTGCAGACATCACCCTGTTCCTCACCATGGCAGGAAGGGCAGAGCTCAGAGAGGAGTGACTCCCTCAGGGTCACACAGCATGGGGGTAGCCTGAGAGTTGGCCCCTCACCACGCCCACAGCCCTGAGGACAGGGAGGACAAGCCCAAGCAGCCCAGAGGGAAGCCTCCACCACCTGCTCGAGCCCTACACTGCTGGCCTTGGGCTCCTTCCCACACCTCACAGGAGAGGGGGTAAGCCAGAAACACAGCCTGACCATGTGCTGATACACTGTAGGCGTGTGCCAGGGCTGGCCCAGCGCCACAGGCCAAGTCCGGGAGCTGGGTGTGACCCTACTGCTCCAGGATCTCTCTCTTCCTTAGGGCATAGAGGGGCATGCCCTGCTCTGCACTGTCAACCATAAGGGCCCAGAATGACCCTGGATTTCACTGAGGGCCTCCCTCTTCCCTGGCTAAACCTCTGAAGACTCGGGGACAGGGGGAGGTCACTCTTCCCAGTGCACCTTGATCTGGGGTCAGAAAGTCTCTTTCAGCTGCCTTGTGAGCACCCCCACCTGGGGGTGGAGGACCCTGATGTCCCCTGGGAGGCAATCAGGGAGGATGGATGGAAGACACACATTTGTTTCTCAAATCGCGTTTGGGGGTGGCTATGTAAGAAGAAGGGCCCTGGTAAGTGGCCCTGTTCATCCCATGTCACCCCTGTCCTCCATGCTAGCTGAGTCAGGGCACAGGCTGCAGGAGGGGAAGAGGTCTGAAGACAGGCCCGCCAGGGACTTGGGGTGAGTCCGGCTAAGGGCACAGATAAGGGTCACGGGGCCTCAGATATGGTGCTAGTACCTCAAGAGGCTTCAGGTACTTGGGGTACATAGGCCCCAATGCCTGGCTCCCACAACTTGCCTGGTGGGCACCAGCCCCATCCTGCACCAGCCCCAGCCTGCTCACCACCTCTGGAAGGGGCCCATTTCATCCTTGGTAAATTATCAGAAAAGGTTTCTTCCACAGTGCTAGAACCACAGGGTAGCTCCCACACCCCCGCCCCTCCCTGGCATTCAAGCCTGCCCTTTGTGCCCCTAACATTCCTGCCCCAGCTTGGGCCTCATCCTGCCTCTTGCTTCTGCTCTTGCCCCCAGTCCATCCACCCAGCCTGGGCCAGGACAAGTTAGGAAAAAGATAATGTCAGTGCATCCCTCCCGCTTATATCCTTGACAGCCAGCTTCCTTACCTACCTCAGCTGAAGCCTGAGCCTCACTGGCCTTTGTACTCCTCCCTTGACTCCAGACACTCACCACATCCTCCCTCTTATAGAACTGTTAATTTTATGCTTCTCACTTTTTGGGGTGCCCTCTCACCTCCTCTGCCCAGCCAGTCTTTTGTGCCCTCTCAAGCCCGGCTATGATGTCACCTCCTCTCTAAAGCCCTCCTGGCTTGCTGCCCTCCTAAGTCTCTGCCAGGACCACTCAGGGTCAGCTCCTTAGATGGTCAGGGGTGGGCCTGTGGCTGGGAATGCATCCTCAGTGGGGGCAGGTCTGCTTCAGCTCCAAGTCCCCAGGGACCCGACACAACCCCAGTAGAGCAGGCAAGGTGCCCAGCTTGAGAAGGGCTTCCTGCTTGCGGAAGCTTAGCTCCTCCATCTCCCTGCCAGTCCCTCACCCTGGAGGTTTCCAGGGTAGGCGGGAAACAATTCTGCTCACAGGGAAATGAATGCTCTTTGGAGCTCTGGGTGTGCACATGAGCCCTGCACCAGAGGGGGGTGGATGGTGGATGCCAGCAGCATGCCTCCTTGCTCATGGCAGGTGAGCAACACACTCGCTGAGGGCTGCCAGGACCTGGGGTTGCTTGAAGGTGTACCCCGCCAGGCTCCTGGTCAGGCGGGAGCCAGCTCTCCCCTCTCCCCTGAAACACAGGAGGGCCTGAAAAGGTGATGCCAGAAGGAAAACACATGGGGCCCTCTGCAGAAGGAAAACACATGGGGCCAGGTGACCATAGCAGACTTTGCAGATGGTGGGGGACATGGGTAGGGTCCCTGCAGAGAGGGGATCCCAAACTCCTGCTCTTGCCCCCAAGTTCTAGAATCAAAGATGCAAGGCATTTACCTGTTTGGTTTTTTTCTCAGAAGAGGGATGGGATGTGCCAAAATGAGCCAGTAAGCATGCTAAAAACAACAACAACAACAACAAACATACCTTCTCTGGAGGACTTAGCATGTCACCTCCCGAAGTGGGCCAACCTGGGACTGTGAGGGGTGACCAGGCACCGCTAGACCCACTGGCAATCACATGCAGGCAGGGGCTGTTGTCTGCTCATTGAAGCAAGGAAGTACCTTCAATAAGACACTTTCTGTCTGCCTGCCACCTGTTCACTGTCATGCCATGGCACCACGGGCCTGCCCACCTCACCTTTGGGGACTGCCCTTCCCACCACTACCCTTCCTCCTGTGCCCCGTTCCTGATTTCCAGAAAGCTGCTCCCAGACAGGCAAATCTGGTGGCATCAGAGTTTCATGGTCATGGACGTTTTCAAGCATACTCAGCTGGCTCAAACTGCTCACTGTGCAGATGGGAACCCGAGGCCCACTGAGGGGCAGCGAGCCCCCAGCCACCTTGCTGGATGGCAGCCAAACCCAGAATGCACAGCTGGCGCCCTGGGCTACCTTCCACCACAGCCACTGACAGACGGAGAGTCTGTCCGAGTGGCATCTGCCCCGCAGGCCCGTCTGTGATCCCTCTGTGGGCAGAACAGCGACCCTGTGCCCGGGGAACCAGACTCCTGAAGGGCTTTTGGTCAACCCCTGGGGCCACAGGGGCCAGAGTGCACCCTGTGAAGACAGGAGTACATGTGTTTCAGGCCATGGTTTGGATCCTTTCACACAAGAGTGGCCTATTTGTCCATTTCCTTTCCAGATATGTGCATGCAGCCATAACATAACTGCGTATTTCAGAAAGGATGGAAGACCACACATGTCAGGGCAGAGAATCCACGGAGATTCAGAAGGGAACCACAGACACCAGAAGCCCTGGGGAGGTTCCTGCAGACATGCAGCTAGCCTCCAGCGACAGCTGGCCTGAGGGCGGGGAGCCACCAGGCAGAGTCATCAGCTGGCAGGGTGGCAAGTAAGCCAACAACTCAGCCTTCTGCCTGAGCAGTGCCAGGCTTCTGTGTCTACAGTCAGAGCCCCCACGGTACCCGCAGCCCCAAGACAACTGGGACACTTCCCGCCCCCTACAGAGGGGAAAAAGCTGAAGCATCCTCCCCCTACCGCCCCTCGGAGAAGCAGGGAGGGCCCAGGGCAGGGACAGGCAGCTGGTGAGGGACGTCTGCACATGGAAGGAAGGGGTGCCAGCCAGAGTCTCACCTGCAGCAGCCAAGGCCACGTGCGCGGGCCTCAGGGAGGCTGCGGGGGATGTGCCAGGAGGCATCTGAGGCAGGATGAAGAAGGGGCCTAAAGAGAGGGCAGTAGGCTACAGTGCCTGAGAGGGGGAGCAGTTGGGAAACGCCGGAGGGAGGCCTGCACTTGGGTGCTGAAGGGCAGGCCAAAGCAGGATCACAGAGAGGTGAGGGCAGGAGTGGGAGCCAGTGGCAGCAGGGAGCCCACAAAGAGGGTCTGGGATGGGGCTCCCCTCGAGTGGCCCACAAAGAGGGTCTGGGATGGGGCTCCCCACTGGTGCTGGGCGGGGCCTAGGAGGTATGACTCAGGGTCCCTCTGACTTCTCCCCTGTGCCTCATCCACTGGCCCCCTGTCCTGTAGCTCTGGCTGCCCCCCAAGACTCCCCTCTGCCAAAGTGCAGGCACACACGCAATCCTGGCTGGGACGGTGCCTGCTTGGAGAGCTCTGAGGAGCTGGGGGCACCCAGCAGCAGCCTCGGAGCACTTAGGAACATGGGACCATGCTTGAAGCTCCACCCACGTGCAGCTCCTCAGGAGCAGCTCAGCCGACCTCAGTGCGTCCAAGTGGTTCTAGGCTCCTGGCTAGCAGATGAGATCATGGAGACAGACTATAACCACCTGAATAATTCATGGAGCCCCAGACTCTGAAGTTACCAAACCCTCCCTGTAGCCTCAAGACTCTGGCATCCTCCTGCTGCTCTTAAGAAAACAGAGCTTCACAAGGGGAGCCCCACACTGGGGCAAGCCTGGGGGGTCATGGAGGCTGGACAGCATGGTTGGGGGCCCCTGGAGACACCCCCAGGGGAGCTGAGAGCTGGGTTGGTGGAAGGGGTGGGGTGCTGCTAGGCCACCCTATACTCTCGCCCGTGAACACACTGGCCACTCCCAAAGGGGGCTGGAAAGCAGAGTGAGGCTGGTGCCTGGGCAGGAAGGCCACGAGGCCTTGGCCTCTGGTCACCAAACCCTTGGCAGGTAGCCCCTCAGGGATGGACAGCAGATGCCTCCGCTGGCATGGAGTACTGCTCGTAGCTGCCAGGCTAAGGTCGTGCTCATTCCCAAGGCTCATGATGTCGCCAGCACATTGTAGTCTGGGGGCAGCTTCCTGGAGGGGCAGGGACTCCCCTCTCCCCAGATTCCTGATCAGCGGGCCAGTCCACACCTCCCTTCCTGCCTCAGTGTGGGCTGGCAGGCCTTGCCCATCCATACTGATGGACTCCTGGCTCCCTGCACACCAGTAGGGCTTGCCATGGCTTAGGAGGAACTCTAAGCTTGGCAGCCCGAAACCACAGGTCCAGATACAGTTCTGACTCCCAGTAGGTCCAAGTGCCCTGTGCAAGGCCACTGTTCAGGCCATCCTCAACAATACACCCCAAGGTCATTCTGAGGCTCCCAGATGTACCGGTCACCTACATGGATCCCATCTTTCAGTAACAGCTTCTCCGTGGCCCCGTCCCCTCCAAGGGCACAGGCAAAGGCCCCTTGGGGAAAAAAGGGGCCCAGAAATGCCAAAGCAGAGAAGGAGGCAGGTGGGAGGTGTGGCCTTGTCGGGGTCTTCCAACTAAGCCACACTCAGACCCAGGGCATGGGCTTTTCACTGAGTGGACAAGGCTTAAGCTGTGGGGACTGGGTGCAGACTCTGATTCCTCCCATGCCCATGCTGGCAGGGACTGTCCAAGTGTGTAATCAACCAACCCCTCATTTTCCAGAGGAGTAAGGTGAGCTCACACAACCTGCCCAAAGCTACCTGGTGACCTGGCATGGGACCAGACATAGGGACTACACTCCCCGACTTCAGGTCTCTCTCCCCGAGTTCTCTCTGAATGCTTACAGAGGTACAAAAGGTCAGCAGTGTGATCTGTGATTTACAGACTAGAAACAGAAACACAGAACCAAGCAGTGATACCAAATCACTTCAGTTTTGAGCCAGGGCCTTTGAAGACCTGAGGCGGCCTCCCTGGAAAGGGGAAGCTGGAACTGGACACCTGCTGGCAGAGCAATGAGGAGTGAGTGTCCTCCACCAGTACCTCTGAGCGCCTCAGAGACTTCATAATCTAGTCCCCTGAGCCCCTGCTTTGGGCATGGCCTCTAGGACTCAGGTGTCCCTTCCCCACTCTGCTACTACTGGGGTCATGACCAACTAGGACACCTGGCAAGGCTCAAGCCGGAGGACAGAAGAGAAAGTAACCAACCCTGGGAGCACCCAGAAAAGCCATTAAGGAGACAGGCTTCTGTGCCTTGGGGATAAACTACGCAGGGAAAGGCAGTGAGATGCCACGTGAGAGTACTATGGGAGACCCGGGGTGCTCAATCTGTTGAGGCAACAGGTGGGCAGCTGGCTGTCTGGATCCTCTCCAGTTCACCCCAGGCTGCTGCAGCCAGAGGGGCTTACGTCTGCCTGGGGCCTTCTTAGATCTCCCCTACTTGACTAGGGGCTTCTCACAGGATGCTTATAAAGGCTAGCTCTGGAGATTAGTAGCCAGTCCCAAGCACCCAAATCCTGGCCTGCCCATTCATGGCCTCCCGGACTCTGAGCTACCTAGCGCTGGGCAGGAACAGCTGTGTCTTTCTTACTCACCAGCTCCTCAGGCCCCTGGAACAGATCCTGGGGGGAACGGAAGGCCTCCCAAATGAGAGTCAAGCTAGGCAGACAGGGACATGGGGCCACTGGGCCTGCCCAAGCGGCCTCCAGGAAAGGAATGTTTCAGGGCAAAGCCACAAACCCTGGCCTCCAAGTCCCTCAACCTCGGTGCAGCTCTAAAGTGCCTCTGAGTGAGTCCCCAGCATGAACCAAGGCCTAGACAGGTTTTAGAGAGTTTATGCCCCAGGTGAATCCCCTTTGGGTGCTGGGGAGGCCCAACTCAAGGCTGCTCCAGAGCGGCCTTGGGTCTCCCAGGGTAGATCAGCCTGGGAACTGCACAGAAAGCCAAGTGCATCCCAGCAACCAGGAGTCTCATGGATGGGTCAGGCACACCCCCCAGAGGGAGTCCCTGCAACTAGGAAAGACAGACACACACATATCCAGGGTGAGGGGAGAGAAGGAATGGCTGGTATAAGGAGTAATGGGCTGGGAGAATAAGGAGGGAGGGAATAAGGGGAGGGGATGCTCAGGGAAAGCCAGAGAAAACCCAGGAAGGAGAACGGGCCTCTGTCAAGTGGGAGAAAATGGGCAATCCCCTAGAGCTGACCTTATCACCCAGAGTATCCTGAGCGGTAGAACAAAGTAATGTGGAATTTTTTTGTTTTGGAGCTTGCAATTTTTATCTTAAATTTTAACTCGGTAAACAGAGCACAGGTATTTTTTTTCTATCATCAAAACTCCTATCGTTTAAATGACCATAGCGCGTTACCCCACAGGTGTACCCAACCAGTCCCCTCCTGGTGGGTACCTGGGGCTGTCCTTAGAATTACTATGAACCATATTGGCTAAACAGCTTTCCCCATAGATCTTTTCTCCCTCTCCTTGGACTGGATCCCACAAAGGGGACAAAAGAGTGGGTATGCTGCAGCAGCAGGAGCAGGGCCTGGATGCTGACCTATGACAGGGGGTGCATGTTGGGGGGGTGCAGTCCATCATCCCAGGCCTTCCTGGTCCCCAGCTAGCTCCGTGTGCCACAGTACGACAGATGAACAGGTCTCCCAGGGCTGCTTAGCTCCAACATTCCTATTCACAGAAAACACAGTGCTGCGAGCACCCAAGGGAGAACCCGTTCCCCTGGCAGAGGGATTCCTACACCCCCCCCCCGCCGCCGCACCTGGCATGGGTGCAGTGGTGACTCAGAGCTCCAAATAGGCGAGGGCGGGCAGCCTGCTGGCATCCCATTCCCAGGAGCAGTGGGCATGAGGCCGTGGGAGCAGTCTGCTTCCATGCAGGTGACGAGCTGAAGGGAGCAAGGGAGCCCCTCAGGAGGGAGAGGTGCTGGGGTAGATTAGGGTCTCTCCCCTCAGAGAAGCATAAACACTTTCCACAGTCTAGCTGCAGTAAGGCAGCCTTACTGACCCCATGCTGAGCCAGGACAGAATCTGGACCCTTGGCCCTCAGGTTAGGAGCAGCCTTGGGGAGAATACCAGCATCCTTCAAAGTCTTAGGGAGACACCTGTCGCAGGCGAATCCATATGGTTCTCCCAAACAGCAAGATTACTTGGAGAGGGTGTGCAGGGCTGCACTTGGTGGCTGTGAGCCCCAGGGGCCAACAGTACTGACAGGGTGCCTGTCCAGCTTCTCTAACATGGGATATTAATTTAGAGCTCATGGGGAGAGACTTGTCTCAGGGCACACAGCCAGCAGGGAGCTGAAACTATGGCAAAACTCAGACTGCTCTGCTCTTCCCACCACCCCGCCTGTCCCCAAGTAAGGCGAACATCACAGTGCCAGGCTGGCAAATGCAGTGCCCTTCCCACAGCTGGCCCACACAGCTCCATCGCCTGCAGGAGCCACCCTCCTCTACAGTGTTGAGGCCTTTGGGGGCCAAGATGCCTCATCTTCCCGAAAGCGAAAGGCCCTGCCTCTCCCACAGCACTTGGAGCCACTGTCCTGCTCCAGGCCTAAGGTTGGTGGCACAACCAGGGGCAGGCTAGGTTGAACACCACGGGGGCAGGAAGTCCTGCAGCTTCCACTGCAAACCCACCAGGGCCCGCCTCTCTGGCCGCAGGGTTGTACAGAAACCGCCAGGGGCGCCGTCGCCCTCCACCCGAGCGGTCCTGGCGGGGCTCCCGAGGGCAAGGGATTCCCCGCGCCATCCACAGGTAATGAGTCCCCAGCAGAGGCAGGGTTTGGGGAAGCCTGCAATTTGCCTGCAGCTGGCGCCCGCCTGCTTCCAGCCTCTTACCAAATAGACGTCGCACACTGGGTCCCCAGAACTGCTGGCTGCCCCTCCCTCCCCCACCCCCCACCCCCCCGCCTCCCGCGGAAAACCAGAAACGACAAACAACTAAGTGTGTTGGGGGGGGGGCAGTCCGCAACTCCACCACGGCCCCGCCTGCGTGTGCCGCAACCCTCCTTGCTCCCCCCCCACAACCCCGTCCCATGCCCCCGCCCCGCGCCCCTCTGCACCCTCCCTCCCACTCTGCCGCGGGGCAAGGTCCTGGCCCATCTCCGGGCTCCGAGCAGGCTAGGCAGGCGCTCACAAACCGCTGGCACCAGCCTCCCACCCCCGCACAGCAGCTATTTATAGCTGGGGAAGCACCGCGCCCGGTCGCCGCTGCCCACCCGGCCAGCCCGCTCACCATCCCCGGGAGTGGCCCGCGCTGCTCCTCCTCGGCGCCGCCCGCCGCGAAGTTGCTCGGGCCGGCGGCGGCGGGAGAGCGGCTTTGGCTTTCGCTTTCGCGCGGCGCAGCGCAGTGCACACCCCCGCGCCCTGGCTCGCGGCCGCGGGCTGGGTCGGGCTGGACTCGCCCGGGGCTCGTTGCGCTGGCTTGTCCCCCAGTGGCGCGGGTGCGGGCTCTACTGGTGCCCGCCGCCCGCCCCCACGCACCGCCGCCCGGCCCGCCCGGCCCTCCCGGCCGCCCACCTGACGCTGTGCAGGGCGCCGGCCCCGGGGCATGGGGGCGCCGCGGCCCGCCGCTGGCCGACTTCCTCCGCGGCGGCGCCCGGGAAACCACGGCCCGCGGGCTTCCTGCTGTGCCTGGCGGGCAGGGGGCCGGGGCGGGGGTGGCAGCCCAAGCCGACCCGGGGAGGGCTGGGCAAAAGCTTTGGAAAGCGGGGAGCCGGCAGGCAGAGGAGGAGAGGCGGTCGCGGCCCAGGCCCCCGCCCCCAAGCCCCGGTCAAGTTCCTACCCGCCGGCTCCGCCGTGGCATCTGTGCAGATGAGCTAGGGCGGGCGTCGGGCCATGGCCGCGGAGGCTCGTTCGTTCGCGGCGGGCCGGGGCGGGGCGGGCAGAGCCGGACGGGGCGCGGGCACTCGCTCCCTCGCTCGGCCTGGAAGCGGGCCCAGTAGCGCAACTGACTTGCCGACCAATCCTCGCAGGTTCCCTGGTCTGGTGGGCGCCGGTGGTGGTGGTCTGCGCACCCGGCGAGGGGTGCAGCCCTCACCGCGGGAGGCTGTGAGTCCCAAAGGCGCCAGACCAAGCGATGTAGGGGCGGCAGGGAGTGCGGGGGGCCATGGCAGTCCTCACCCTGCACGCAGTAGCTATGTGAACGGTGCCCCCTGGAGTTGTGCCAGGCGAAGGCCCTGTGGAGGGCAGAGGAGTGGGTGTGTGGGGACACGCAGCTACACTGAGCTGTCCTAGCTGATCCAATGGGGCAGTGGGAGGTGGAGTAAAGACTTTCCCACTAACATCCTCAGGGGGAAGGGCAGAACAAAGATGGCATGGCAGTCCCCCTGTGGGCTTTATAGCTGGCAGGGGCCTCCTTTTTCAGTTGGGCTGCGAGGCTGAGCCTGGAGAAGGCCCTGAGTCAAGGCAGTGGGAGTGGCCAGGGTGGGCTCAGGACCTCCTATCAGACTCTATTCCAAGAAGGGCAGTAGCACCTCTCCCTCTCAGCTCAGGATAGCCTGGAAGGGGGACTGTGCTCCTTCTACAGATAAGGAATGGACTTAGAGGGAAGAGCCTCACCCAGGAACACAATACCCTGCCCCCAGCACCCATAGCTCTGGTGTGCGCACAGCACTGTGGGGCACATGGCTCCAGGACTGTCCACCAACTACCAGCGGCTCTTCCCTTCCCAGGTGAGGAGAGGCCAAGCAAAGACAGGGACAGGGGACAGAGAGATGTGCACCAAGCCCTGGCACCCCCACTGCTGCCCCCCAAACTTCTCTCTCACCACCTCAATGCCAGGACTGCCTTGCTTCCTCCTCCTCCTTTCCCACACACCCAGTGGCCTCAGATCCACCTGGCCCCTGTCCTGGTGACACTTGTCATGGTGCCATCTCCCTGAGCCAACTTGTTTCCACCTATACTACACTCAAGCTAGTTCATGCCCGCTAGTGTTCCCAGTCTTGTTATCTGCCCCTGCCAGGTGCCCTTAGTCCAAATGGGCTTGGGTCTGACCTACCCCTTCAGCCAAGGGGATGTCACACACACTGTCCTCCCTCCCTACCCCCCGGAGGACCACTACTCCCTGCCAGGCACTGGAAAAACGAGGTCTTGGTTCTAGAGGTCATCCACTTGCAGGGAAACAAGCATGAGCACAAGCCATCCCAGGGTTATGTAAGGACAAGAGTCTTCTGACCGAGTGCTTGCCATAGGTCCAGACTCAAAGGAGTTCTAAATCCACACAGCACTCAAGTCACAACAGCCCCTTGCCATCTACATGCATATCATCATTTGACACTCACATGTGGGGACAGGTTCAGAGAGGTTGGGCACTGGTTCAGAGTCACACAGCAGTAAGGTCAGTATGGCCAGGACCCGCTCCCAGGTCTGGCTGGCTTCAGAGCTGGATGACTCCTCCTGGCTGTACGGAAGGCTGGAGCAGACAAGTGACACTTGTGCCTTGCACAGCTCATGACCTCACTTCATACCTTATCCACTTCCTGTAAGATAAAGTCAGACCAAAGGAGGCTGAGAACATGTACTCATCACACCTAGGCCAGGAAGAAGCTGTGTTGAGTATGTAGTTCTCTGGTGCTCTCATGACACACCTGAGGCCCAGGGTGGGCTGAGGCAGCCTGGGGTCCTACGGTCTTAGCTGTCATAGTAGGAGGGAGGCCTGTAGCGGGTGAGGGGAGCTCAGGGGCTCTGTGCAAGGCCCCTGCCCAGCAAAGTCTCTGGAGACAGACTAGCCTGGGACAATGTGTGCTCCCAGTGGTCTCCAGCTTCCTCGGCCCTCCCCTGGGGACCTCACAGTACACAGCATCCCAAGCCCTGGTTTATGCAAGGCCTCTCCAGAGCCCTGTGAGATGGGCATTGACATCTCTAGCCTGTCAGACCATGGCACTAAGGCCCAGAATCAGGAGGGGGCAATCACTCTACCTGAGCCCTCAGGAGGAAGCCTTCCTGGGCACACTGGAAGCCCCCTGGGGCTTCACATGAGAGTGCTGAGACAGGGAACCGGGGTGGGGGGAGGCTTGCATAAGATCCTCAAGAATTCTTTGGGCCCAAAAGAGCCTTGGGGACTCATTAGTACCCTATACAGGAGAGGCCCCATGGGTCCTAATCACCCACAAAGCACCTGGATGTGCAGTACACAGGCCTCTAACTGCTGTCCAGGAAGGATGGCAGCTCATCCACCTCAGGGCCACCCCTGAAACCTTGGCCACCCTGACCATGCTCACCTAGAGTCCAGCAGGAGCCCCGGCAAGCAGGGTCTAACCTGTGGACTTCCTGCTCTGAGTCAGCCCTGCGGATCAGGGTGCCCCTGCCATCTGTCTGGATGTCAAAGGGCATGCTTCTGTCCATGGAGAAAGAGCGATGTGGATGTGCTGGCTCTGGGTTGCACGCAGGCCCAAGCCTCCTCAGCCTTCGGTGAGGAGGACCCTCATGCCATCAGAGTGTCCCACTGCCTTTCCAAGGGACGTCTGACCTTAAATCTCCAAAGCAAACTTCAACAATTGATCATAAGAAAACAAAAGTCCCAAGGACATTGCCTGGTCCTACAGGGGTTTTCCCAGTCCAGCTCCCCAAACTTCATGGGTCACCATGGAGAGGACAACAATGGCAAGGGCAATAGGTAGGTCACCCTGAGGGCCACCTCTGCACCCCTGGCCTGAGGCCCCTGGTTAAGGGGGCTGACCCATCATGTCCCCAGCTGCTGTCCACCCAGCAGCCTCTGGCAGCCAGCGGGGAGGTGGGGAGCCAGGGCTTCACCCATTTTCATGTTGGGAAGTTGGGTAGCCAACATTCCTCTTTACAGCCCCTCTCTGGCTCCCCTACTCACATGGTGCTGTCTGGCTACATTTATTGTCTACACCACAACCATTTCTAGAATGCCAACTGCTTGCTGCCCTTAGTTAGGATAGGGGCCTGGCCTCCCCCAAAGCATGTGTGCTCCCATGGGTGGCTGCAGGGAGAGAAAGCTGAGCTAGCTCTCCAGGAGCCCAGGGATGATCAGCAAAGCCAGAGGAACTAGAGAAAGCGAAAATGGCCAACTATGGCCTTGTCTGGACGAGCAGTCCTTACCAGTAACATGCAGGGTGAGGAGGAGGGTGAGCAGGGTCAGAGGGCAGAATGTGAACTGTCCCCAGGTGTCAGTGTTGAGTAAGGAGCCACAGAGAAGAATGAACACTAGCCTGTGGGCAGATGCTGTGACCTGTGCTACTTAGTAGACAGAAGACATGCCATGTACCTGGGTGTGGAACTGAGACTGACAGGTGCATGTGTGTATGTCCCCAAGCCTCTGCCTCAGCATGTCCTTACCCTGGGGGGGTACCAGCAGAGAGGGCAGACAGGGCACTGTTCACCCTTTTCTGGACACTTTCTGGTCACTAGTGTAGTGCAGCCTGCTGGAGTAGTAACCACAGCCTTCCTTAGAAATAGACACTTAGCCTTTGGCTCATGTGCCAGTGAGGGTAAGCAGCCCCCAGCAAAGGTGGGTTCCTGACCAAGTGAAGCCAGTTAGATCCTAGAGCTTGGCTGCTGCCCCAGGCACTGCTGGCTGAGCTGTCCAGGAGACCATGCGGCCTTAGTGGCCCCCTATGACCATCCCTTCTCTAGACCTGAGCCAAAACAGACTTGCAGGTCACTCCTGGTTCTCTTCTGATGTTACCTTAGTCCCCACTTGGCCTAACCTCATCTTCCTCCTTGGCTAAGTCCAGGTCTGCCTTTAGGTGGCAGGAATTCTCCTTGGAGTTAACAGTCGCAATCCTCAGCCTTGGGAGTTCTGAGCTGCCAACTAGTTTGGAGGCACAAGCCTTTCTGCTGCTCACCTGACTCCCTGCTGCAGGACACTGGCTCTGTGTGTGCCTGGGCAGCCTCTCTGCCAAGTACATGCCAGCCTCAGATGCTGGGCCTCACAGTCCCATGGTAGCCAGCTTCCTCTCTCTTCCCTGATAGCTAAGATAGTGAAACGTGCCTCTCCTCCGCAAGTATATAGACCCCCAACTACAACCCCACTTCATTCTCATATGCTAGAGTTTCTGGTATTCAGAAATTCTTTAGACTGTGCTCTACGCCTGCAAGAGTGAATCCAGCTGTTTTGCCTGTATGACCATCAGTGAGGACACAGTGGTGGGGAACAGGGAAATGACATGCCCAGGGAAAAAGCACAGCTATGGTGAGCAGGGTGCGACACAAGGATCCCTGTCCCTCAGGCTATGGCTGCGTCTGCCTCAACAGAGAGCTGCACCCGTGCCATGTGTGGCACCGCAGGGACCAGCACGTGAGCCTCTGGCGTGCACATATTCCTGCCACTGCCTTACCCAGAAGGGAATGCCATGTCCACATTCCCAGTCACCACGAGGCAGACGCAGACACCAAGGCTCTCATGGGCAGGGACCAACGCGGCCACAATCCACATCAACTCAGATCACCTGGCACTTCCAGCCCAGCCAGCTTGGGGATCAAGAGCAGAGGTGGCCACAGAGAGAGAAACAAGAATGAGACAAAGGGACTATGCAGCTTCCTGGGGAAGACAGGAGTGGCATCCGGGCTGGGTGCTGTTGGACAGGGATCTCCCCCCACAGGGAAACAGAACAGAGAAGGAAAGACAGGTTAGGGGCCTGTGACAGCAGGGATAGCCAATAGGGACCACTTGGAGGGGGCTATGTGGAGAGAAAAGGGTCACAGGCAGGGTAGAGAAGGGAGGCCAGCAGGCTTCTCAGGGCAAGTTGGGTCTTGGGGCATGATTGATAGGGACCATGAGAGCCTCCTTGGAGTGAGAAGACGCTTACAATGGGCTCCTCTGAGCCCACCCCCACGTCAGGGCTGGGAATGAGAGCTCTGTCCAGGCTTTTAGAATCGCCCACTCTTTGGAGGACTGCTGAGCTGCTTCCGCTTCATCTCAGGAGGGAAGCCTGCATCCGAGAAAAGCCATGTCTGACATGCACACTGAGAAAACTAGGGCAGTCTAGCTATCGTCTGACCCCAGGTTCCTAATAAATGGCCTTCGTGGGCTGGGGAGGTCTGGGGCTGGGGAGGCAGATGGTGGGCTGCTAAGTGAAGGGGAGTGATAGGAACCTCAGTAGGGCCAGGTTCAGGGCACGACTGGTTACAGTAGCTGTGGCCAAGCCCAGGTTTCTTCCCTGGATGGTCCCCACAGGATCCTCATGCAGGGAGAGGTGGAGCTGAACAGTGGGCAGGGGTGAGCCGACATCAACCGCAAGACAGAAGCTAAGTCCTAGGCAAAGCTGGCACCTCCGTAGGCATGTGGGTTCCCAAGCAGGCCCACCACTTTCTCCTGTCCCACAATAACCACAGGCAGAAATCCTTCAAGTCTCATAAACAGCATCAGAAGGGGAACAAACTCGTCCAGACTCTCTCTGCAGAGCACAGCTCAGTCCACAGTCCACAGTCCACAGGGGTGCCCCCGAAGCAGAACACATTTGAGATGTGACCAGAAGACGCAACCCAGGCACAGTACCCCTCCGCTCTCTGGAGTAATGTGCAACCTCTGTGAGAGCACTGGGACCTTCCACCCATACTGTGAAGGGATGGGACTGGGTTCCATCCCCTAGCAGTGGGGTTGCCCTTTCAGAGGGGCTCCCACATAGACAGGATGCTCTTGCTGGCCCACCGCAGAAGGTCAAAGCCTGAACACAGCACTGTTCTGTGAGCCGAGCCACACCGACTACAGGGGACATGGGTCTTATTCCTCTGTGGCCAGATCCTACCCTCCCCCAGATTTCCCTCTGACCTTCTGCAGGGCTCTTTTTGGTCCAGCCCCCACATGTTCCCTCAGCTCTCTAGCCCCCAGTTCCTTCTCCAGACCTTCCTTCCAACTTACATAGCCCGCAGCTCTAGGAGCTCCCCACTCAACCACGGAGCTGCCACCAGGAAACCCTGAGGTAGGCGCCCTACTGCCATGGGGCGGAGCCAGCCTGCTGACCACAAACCACAGGGCTGACCCAATCTACCTTATCCACCACTCCTGCCCTGAGCTGTGGTCCTCCTCACACCCCACATGGTTTCTTCTGGAACACCTTCTCCCTGGTTTGACAATCTGGCCAACTCCCCCAGGAGTATTCCTGACTACCTGCCCCCCTACCCCACCACCTGCTGAGGCTGGTAGGTACACCTGCCCTGCACCCGCAGCACCCCAAGACTCACAAAGTAGTACACTCAGGGTGCAAAGGCCAAGCGCTGACACCCAACCTCATACAGAAGTGAAGCTACAGAGGGTAGCGGACTCCTGTTACCCGGGGAGGGCTCCTCACCCCCAGCCCTCAGGGCCATTTCAGAGGCCTCCCATAGCACCACCTCACTGGGTTTCACATGCCTCTGCCCCTGTGGCAGAGCCAGGTTCACTTCCCACCTGTGAGGACCCCGGGCTGGAGCCTAAGCCAAAGCATGGCCTGGAGCCCAAAATTCCCCACCTTCCTCCAAGTAGGTCCAGATGGGTCTCTCTCTGGGACTAAAGCCCTGCACTGACCTGGGGGCGCTGAGGTGGCCAGGCCCCAAGAGATGCCCCTGCTGCCTGGGGTTCCCTGTGACCAGTATTGGGTGGGCCACCCCTATACCCCAGAGTTGGCCCCTACTAGTATCTGTCCTACATGGGGAGCTGGAGGAGTGGGGTGTGGCTGGATGGAATCTGCAAGTCTGTGCTCCTACAGGTCATGGGCCCGAATTCAAGGAGGGAGTTCAAGGGGAAGTTCCACCAACTCTGACATACCCTAATTTTAGACTTTTTATGCATATTTAGAAATCAGCATTTAAATTGTTTTTAACCAACTAAATTCCTGTACTTCCAAGGCCTTGCCAGATGGCTTTGATCCATGTCACCTTCTCTTCCTTCCACTGGCCCTAGTGAGCCCTGTCACCCATGTGCCTTATGTCATCTGGGTCCTTCCCCCAGCTCCCTCCCCCTGCAGGGACCCTCCAGGACCCTTTCCTGGGCACAATATCCTCATGGCACATGGCAGGCTGTACTCTTATAACCCCGAGGTAGGTCTAATCAACCCCACTCTGCAGATGAAGAAACTAAGCCTTACAAAATCTGACTAGCTTCTCTGGAGTCACCCAGGTATATGGCTGGAGCAACCATGGAGCAGAGCCTGGGCCTGCCCTTGTGAGGGAGACCTTGCTCTGCCCTCAGGGGCACTGGTGGCCACAGCCCATCACCATGGAAACCAGGCAGGGACTCTTGGAGCTAGAGTTCTGGTTTGGATTTTCAACCCAATGCTGCTCTCTCAGAAGCAACTTGGTCAAACTTTCCAAAGAGGAAAAGTGGAAAAGGGGGGATGAAGGAGGAGGAGACAAATTCCCAGACTGAAGCCACCCCAGAAAGAAGGCCTGGCCACAGAGCTTAGGAAGCCTTGTCTGGATTGGCAGAATGGTGGCAGGGCAGAGACCCGGCAGCCTTCTCCAGGTCTCCTGGCCCTCCTTCCCAGGAACCTGGACAGGGCAGGAGTGTGGCCGGAGCAGGTGGCACCCAGTCCTTCCTGTCTACTGGAGAGGCTGCCTTTTCATGTTTCCCAGTGGGGTGTGTGGGAAAGCATTCCTTTGGAAAATGGGCTGGAAAAACCACTGACCTCATCCGCTGACCCACCTCTGGAAATGGGGAAACTGAGGTCAGCAGGGACCGGGATTAGGAAGTCACAGCAAAACTAGACTCTTAGGGCAGGGCAGCGGCCTTCACCTTGCCTGGAGTAGGGTACGAAGATGTGTGGACCAGACATGCAGTATCCCCATCCCAGGCCCGCTCCAGCCCCGCCCTCCATCCACAGGCCCCAGCCATACCCACAGAGGCTCCTGGCTAAGAGAACCCCCGTACAAGGCAAGCCCACCATTATCCACAGTAAAAGATGGGAGACATCAGGCCAGAGCATGACCTACAGACAGGGCCTGAGGCAACCTGGGGGGCGGGCAGCCCCATCTCACAAGAATCCATCACAAGCAAAAGCCTTGCCATCAGCATGCTCTTGTAGGGGAGCATCTCTGAGCCCTGGGCGGTACTGTCTGGGCCCCTCACTTGGGCTCCTATGGCCAATGCCCATCCTCCTAGCTTCCACTCTAGCTTAGGGTGCCTCAGAGTAGCCAAAGGCTGTGGGCAGCTCACCCGGCACCCCCAAGCTCCCCTAAAGGTATCAATGATCTGTCTGGAGGGACAAGGAAGGGAAGCCTTGGCAAGGAAGGGGAGGAAAATGGGCAGCAGTCATGGGCACAGCTCTGGGGAGGGCAGGCAAAGGCCAGCAAATACAACCTGCCCTCCCCCGTCCCAACCCCTGTTGTGAAACCCCTTTGGGACCCTCAACTGCTCTCCACACCTGCCACATCCCACATCTAGAATCCTCCCTGGTTGGGGGGATGCTACTGCTTCCTCTTTTTATCACCCAGGTGGATTTGGGGGTAGCAGACTAGGAATGCTATATGCTGCCGACAGCCCACCCATGACCACTGCTGCAGGGAGGACCAGGCAGGTCAGGGTGGTCTCTCCCATGCCCTGGGGCCCCTGTCTACCTACCCAGGATGGGGTGGTAACAGGCTCTGGTAGGGATGAGGCCCAGAAAAGGCCCCATCTAGGCTGCACAGGGCTACTTCTTAGGGCTCAGATATGTGGCCTATAGCCACCTCAACACAGGGCTGGGACCACAAGGTTCTCAAGTATCAGGGGCTGGACATCCCATCTCCCATCTCAGAGATGGAGTCTGAGGGGTCACATGCCACCCTGGAGAGGATAAGGTACTTCCACATCCTGACTCAGTCAGCAGGTATGCCTGCCAGGCCCACAGGGGCAGCACTGTGGCAGGAAGCAGAGCCACTATCCCACCACTCCCTGGCTCAGGAGCCTGGGGCTTGCCACCTCAGGTTCCTCATCTGCAAATGGTAATGCAGCACCCCTCCTCCCTGCAGGGTTTGGATGGGGCCAGCTGGTCGGAGCCTGGCAAGCGGGATAAAGCCCGGGGCAGAGGTGGATGGTCACTCCTGCAGGGCCCCTCCTGTTGGCCCTGGGCACCATGGCCAACAGCATGGGCTCTTACCTCAAACCTTGCCAGGCCGGGTGCAGGCGGGGTGTGGGTGGGCTGGTAGGAAGGGGGGCCAGGAGGGTGGGCAGGGAGCAGTCTGAGCTCTCTGAGGCCAGGCGCTTTGGGGTGGAAATCCCAGCCTTGATCCTTCTGGGCTGAGTGATGCTGTGCCTGTGCTGCCGCTGTCCTTAGCCTCAGCTTGCTCATCATGAGATGGGGATCATAGGGTTGAAGGGAGGAATAATAATGGAGATTCCCTGTGCCCATGGAAGCAAGCCCTGTGGCCTCCCTCCCCTCCATGACAGAGGCCCACTCACT
The DNA here is from genome assembly GCF_011764305.1 of Mustela putorius furo. Taxonomy (NCBI): domain Eukaryota; kingdom Metazoa; phylum Chordata; class Mammalia; order Carnivora; family Mustelidae; genus Mustela; species Mustela putorius. Next base: position 2,233,478 of record NW_025422010.1, read on the forward strand.
GGCAATCTTTCCCACCTTTTAGCTTTCTACTGGACCATACCGACTGATAGGCCACCTGCAGCCTGGGGATGGGGGCACAGGGAGGGCCTGCCAGCAAGCCCCCTCTTCTTCCTGGCACTGTGGCAGGGAGCCTACAACCTTAGCAGCCAGAGACCTCCCTCAGGCTCTCTCCTCGCTCCCAGCCATCCTCAGGTCCCTGGTCCAAGTGGGTTGCCTGCTCTTCCGCTTTCCAAAGCCTTGCCAAGGCCTGGGCCTCCTCCTAGCAGTGTGCCTCCCCCTGCTGCCTTCGGCACCACGGTGCTGCCCCTCCAGATGGTGTGCCTGGGCCTAGGACTGCATCCCACGCGGGTAAAGCCCAGAGTTCTCTGCCTGAGCTGAGACAGCTATGTGCAGTGCCCCAGAATGATACAGCAGGGACATGTATCCAAGAGCAAGCCTCTAAAAACTAGCATGCAGTGGGAAAAGAAGTCTACACTGGAAAATGTTCTTCAGGAATGTTAAACAGCAAGCTCCTGACGGATCACCCCCAGTGGCTGGGTGGAGAGGGCTGTGGGCTGAGGTCAGTGCTGGATATGTACACAATCCGAGCTGGCCCCCTGGGCTGGCCAGAAACTCCGGCATGGAAGCTGGTCCACAGGATGCGGGTCCCAGGCCTGGGCTCTCGTCTGGGCTCTGCCACTTGCTGACTGTGTGGCCCAGGGCAAGTCACAGCTGTGCCACCTGCAGGGGTCTCTGCATCCCCTTGCAGGACTGGCACAGTGTGCGGGATCACGAATGCCAAGGGCTAAAACATATCCTCTCCCTCCAGCCGAACATTCTGGCACTGCCACAACTGGCTCTGTATCCAGGGATGGCAACGGTCTCCAATGGCCAGAAAAGACTGTGTGCTGGGGAATGACCATCTAAAGGCTGTTTACATTTGATTGTTGGTGGTTTTTTAAGAATTCTAGCTATGTGGAGCACCTGGGTGGCTCAGTGGGTTAAACCTCTGCTGTGGGCTCAGGTTATGATTGCAGGATCCTGAAGGTTCGCATGGGCTCTCTGCTCAGCAGGGAGCCTGCTTCCCCCTCGATCTCTGCCTGCCTCTCTGCCTGCCCCTCTGCCTACTTGTGATCTCTCTCTCTCTGCCAAGTAAGTAAATAAATAAAAATCTTTAAAGAATTCTATCTGTGAATGACGGTGGCTGGGCTTGGGCAGGGACTGAGGACTATGCTGTGGTCCTGTCAGGATAGGGGCCTGGGTGTCCTGTGGCCTTGGGCCAGGACACTCTGCAGCTTCTCAGGTGGGAACCGCCGCCCCCTCCTCTTCCCCAGTCAGCCACCTCTTGGGCTCATGTGGTTCCCACAGACAGGGAGACAGGGATGTGGACAGGAAGGCCTACAGCACCTGTTCCAGGCTGTTCCAGCCTGATCCTGGACCCAGCAAGCTGGAAGCTCTGAAATTCAACAGAGCCTGCAGAGCCCAGGACATGGGAAGGAAGGAGGACCCAGGGATAAGCTAAGAAGCCACACAAGTTTGCTAACCTTTTTAAGATTCTTGAAAACTGGACCTTTTTTCCCTGGAGAACTTGAAGTGAATCTTTTGTTTACTTTTGCAACTGGCCAATAGATCATCTCAACAATGCTAAAAATAGCACCACTGCAGCAATTTCTACTACAGCCAAGGAGCTCAGATTTCCCCAATTTAAACTTTTCCCTTCTTTTCTGTTCTCTAATTCCCACTGTGATGTGACTGGATTTCCTTTAACCCTGACGACGGTGCTGCTGTGCAGCTCCACACATCTTAGTGTGTTGGGGCTTGTGGGTGGGGGAGCAGGACACCTGCCACAGTTACCTCTGCCAAGGGCAGGGCCAGGAGCAGAGCCTGATCCCATTCCTCGCTGGCCAGGTGGGCTACTGACAGCCACTGGGGACTCGGTACCATGGGGGAAGAGGAAAGCCACAGTGAATTCCCAGATAATTTCTTCCGAGAATCAGATGACATGGGTGCGCAGGAAGTACTGGGATGATGAGCAGTGGCCCCTCAGTGGTGTTCGGGAGTCCCACATGCACACGTGCAGACACAGGTCTCAACCGGGCAGAAGCATGTGGGACAGTGGACCTGGTATGCAAGAGCGGAGCTGAGCTCCAACCTACCCCCCGCTACTCCCCCCGCCCCGCACCCTTATGCTTCCTGTCCTCGCGGCCCTGCCCATCATGCCACTGGTCTAAGGGAGCCCTGTGTCCCTCCTCTGCCTGTCTCCAGGGCCCATCTACTAGCTGCCATTCCCACTGCCTGGGTCTTGGCTTAGGGGTGGACTTGCTGGGTAACCAAGCCTCGGTGTCCCCATCTATAAAGACAAGATAGTGGCACTACCTACATCTCATGGGTTGCAAGGATTCCATGAGCTGTCATGTGTAGTGGAGTCCCCAAAAGTAGCAGGTTGGCAGTGCTGTGTGCCTGCCCCAGCCTAGCCCCTCTGGTACATCGTGTCAGCAAGTGTGATGGCTTAACGATCTCGTCCCCCAGTCCCTCTGCCCTAGGAGGAAGTCTGCACTCTGCACCTGGCCCAGCCTGGCCCTCTGCTGGCACACAGCACCTGCCTGATGCCCACGCTGGCTCACACCTCCCTCTGCTCGGAAGGCCGCCGAGCAAGCACCTCCTCCAATGTCACTTCCTCTGCCTTTCTCCCACTGTCAGCTCCCCCGCTCCCAGATTCTGGGATATCAGCCCTAGGAGGAGTAGGGGTTTTATTCAGGCCAGAGGGTCTCAAAGAGCACGTGCACAAAAGTGACTGCAGTGGTGTGGCTCAGGCAGGTCCTGAGACTTGCTGGAGGAGACCAGCCTAGGCAGGGCTGGGCAGGGATGGGGGGCAGGGGGTAGGGGTGGGTCAAGAGGACATAGGGTAGGCTTGGGAAGGCTGGGCTGGGCAGTGACCCTGTGTATGGAAAAGAATGTGAGGGGACCACAGAGGGAAGCCCCTACTGCAAAATGGCCCTCAACCGGTATGTTTTCAAAGGACGATGAAGGCACTGAAGCCAAAGGCCTGTGGGCAGGAGGAACAATGACAGCAGGTGAGGTTCCAAAAGGGAGGCCAAAGGTGATGAGGCTTACTTACATATGGCTGGAACAAACCCACCCCTGTCCCTTGCTCCTCATGATCCTTCCCCATCTAGCCAGCCCTACCCAAAACCCACCGTGAGCTCTGGGCGCCCACAGCTTTCGTGGGCTCACCTTCCCCAGGAACCTGGGTACACATCAATAGGGGGCCTCTCTAATGGCTTGAAGGAAGACAAAATGGGCTATAAGGTGACAAAGACCCAGTAAGAGAGTACCTCACCACCTGGAGGCCTCAGAGCAAGGTAGAGGCAAAGGACTCCACCCCCTGAATGAGGGGGCAGAGGCACAGAACACAGTCTGCCAATGCCCATAGCAGATATCACTAATGGAGCAGAGAGAGCCTGGATGTGGCTGGTGATTTCCCAACAAGGCAGCTAAAGGAGCCGGTCATGGAAAGGGACAGACCAGGGCTTGGACTCCAGCCTCACCACATGCGTAGCTGTGTGATCTTGGTTCACTCCCTGGGCTTCTGCACACCGTTCAAAGGGTGCAGATGGAACTGATCTCTGCAGGGTCCAACCCCCACCCCCCGCCACTGAAGAAACACACCCCACAAATGCCCCTTCAGTGCCGTCCTCTCCCAGTACCCAGAGCAAGCACATCAGCCAGGGAGTGGCCTATGAACAGGGCCTGAAAAAAGGGTCACAAGCTCTGCTGTCCAACAGGGGAAGCCAGGTCAGCCTGGTGGGCAGAGGATAGAAAAGGGCTTTTGATTTTGACAGCCTAGGGCACCTGCTGGTGTCAACTTCCCCATCTGTACAATGGGGATAATAATAGCATCTAAGCCACTCACACATGCTGTGGAGGATCAAAGGCGGAACCCCAAATAAAGCCCCCAGGGAGAGCCTGTAAATGGGGCCAGTTCTGCCATTTGCTGCCGTGGGCCAGGCTGGGCACAGATGCTCTGGGCCTGTGGCAACAGTGGCAGCCTCCACTGTTGCTGTGCTCTGCCTCAGGGTCCCCAGCCCCTGGGTGGAGCCAGGCAGAGATTGTCTACCATAGACAGGTGGCCCAACCCAGTCAGTCATGCCCACACAGGCCCGGTGTCCACACAAGCCCAAGGTGCAGTCATGGCCCCCAGGGGTGGTCCTGGCCTCTACCATTGCCCAGCCCCTGACTCCAGCCCCTATCAACCTGGAATCCCAGCACCGCCGGCTAGGGCAGAGCTAGATGCCCATGTTCCCCTGGCCACTGCCACACCATCCTCCCTACCCAATAAATGAATCATGCGGGCAACACTCTTGCTTGGGAGCAGCTGGGCCGATCCCAGTGTAAGAGCCAACCTGTGCCTGGCTTTCTGCTCTCCTTCCCTCATGTGCAGCTGCAGGCTACCACCCACGGGCTTCAGCACCAGACAGTGAGGCTCACAGTCTTCCTCCAAAACGGACGGGTTATGGAACCTTACTTCCTGGCACCTCCATGAAATGGGCCTGTGGACACTCGACCTCCCTGGCCCAGGGCCTGGTGCACAGCAGGTTTAACAACAGGCCAACACATTCCTTGAGGTGTGGGCACAGGGACAGAGGGGGAACATGAACTGGTCACAACTGGTCCTGAGAGCAGCAAAGGTGACGTGGGTGGACTGACTGCAGGAAAGGTGTGGGTCTGTTGCCAACAGGGGGGGCTTCCTATTCCAACATTCCCTGGCCCTGACCAGAGAGGACGGGCGGGACTCTGCACTGGAGTACCCCACAGGCCGGCACACCCCTCACGGACGCTCCTCGGGCTCGTTTACTGCTGAGAGGCAGGACGACTCTGCTGCTGTCAGGAGTGGTATAGGATATAATTAACTGGGTGGAGACCAACACCCCATCCCTGGGTCGTGCCTTGGTCTTCCCTGATTTCTGCCTATTGCAAAAGGCCCCGAACTTGGGGCTGACATCTGGGGTGGGTGTCAGTGACTCAGCTCCAGGGGCAGGTCTAAGTGAGGCCAAGAGCTGCCCACAGGCCCACTAGGCACTGTGCCTCTCGAGAACTAGGAGGGGGCACGTAGTGGGAAAGAAGGGCCAAGTCAAGCCCTGCAGCAGGAGGCAGATGTCCTGGGCACAGACCCCAGGACCTGGCCAGGGTTCACTTGAGCCAGGATGGGGCCTGCCGTCCCTCACTCTGGGGCTACTTGGTTCCCAGCTAACCCTGTCCCAGGGAACTCTCGAGGGTGGGAAGAATTCAGTCTTTAAGCATGCCACTCCTGCTGGGCCCTGTGCCAGGGGACTGTGCCTGGGGTGGAGGGGAAGTGACAGAGACACTGTTCTGGATGAGGTCCCTGCTTGGGAGTGCCTGGTGTACTGGGCTCCAGAGCCTGTGTGCTACATAGCACCACTGGCCTCCATCTGGAGCCCTGGCTCCCTCCCGAGGGCCAGGGCACTGTCTCAGGCCCGGCCGTGCATTAGACTTGGAGGCTGGGCTACCCACCAGGAGGCAGGCACTTTGTGCCTGCCACTCCCTAATACCTGGCATCTGCTCACTGGGTGGGTGGAGAGGACTCCCCCAAGATCACACAGCCAACTGGCAGCAAGTTAGAGTAGAAGGGGTATGACTGATTCCTGCCGATAAAGATGGGGTACAGGGCATTGAGAGGCCGTCCTTCTTTTCCCCCCAGCTCTGGTGAGTGGCTCTCCCCTGAGCTGGCTGCCCAGCCTGTGGAAGCTCTTCCTTTCCCAATCAGGGCCCTCAACGAGCACTCAGGTTCCAGAGCTGGAGACCACACAACACAATCCCTCGAAGAACAAAGATGGCTCCTGGTGACTGTGTCTCCCAGTACTTTCGGCAACATGGACTCAGGACAAACGGAACCACAGAGCCGCTGCCTGGTAGCAGCGCACACTAGAGCCGGAGCAGTCAGAGGCATTAGCCATGAGTATAGGAAGGGGCCCGGCCTTCCCAATCAGCCCACAGATTGGCCAAAGTGAAAGTCATTTGTGGTTCTGGGTGCCAGGAAGGGTGGAGAGGGGGCTGGTGAGAGGGAATCTGGATGGGATCTGCAGAACCGCCTGGCTTCTGACATGTGGAGGCACTGGTTTTGGAGGGCCCGTGACCTTGTCCTGGAGACCTGCACAAGTGAGGAGAGAGACCGGGGAAGGCTATGTCTTTGTACCAGAGGAGAACAGGAAGCTATTGCTCCTCAGGGAAGAGGGCAGGTCGATAAGCTGGAGGACAGACAGCAGAGCACTATGCAGCACTGACCAAGGAGGGAGCACGACCTGCACCGAGAGGCACCAAAGGTCATGCTGGGCCATGCAGAAAGAGGCCCATGTGTTGGGTAGAGAGGGCCCCACATGTCAGGCTACCCCACTCCAGCCGGGCCAGGCCCTGAGCCTCTGGAGGGCTCCAGCCCCATGAGAGATGGGGCTCCCACTGCTGGCTCTAGCGACGCCCCTTCTGATACCAGCACTGCCCTTCTGCAGCACCACTGGGATCCACAGTTAAGCCCCAAAGCCCCATGCAGGCTGACTCCTGATCCTAAGTGTGAGTTGTGTGATGTGCCAAGCATGTGCTGGGTGAGGGCTTCCATCTGCCAATTGTGACCACCCTGCCGACAGGCGGCCCCATGCCCTATGTGGGGCCTGGGAAGGGGTGGAGTGACCAGGAGCCAAGCCCATCTGAGTCCAAAGTTTGTGCCCTTCTCAGTGGCCCCAGGGTCTGGGGACCTGCCCTGGGGGCTTCTGGCTATGGGCTGCTCACCTGAGCTACAAGCAGACCCCCACATGAGGCAGAAGTGGCACCGTGACAAGGTAGCCAAGTCCCAGCAAGCTAGCACCTCCCCTCCATTCCCTCAAACTCGAGCCACAGCCGTTACCCACCCCACGCAGTCTCGGACGCAGGAAGCCGTGCTAGTTGGGCCCTCAGCTTCCTTTGCTTCTTTCACAGTGGCTGGAAACTGGGTTGAAACAAGAAAAAACCCTGCCTGCTAAAATAAGCAAACATTTTGGGAAAGTAAAGAGAGCCATCTCTGGCTTGGTTACTATGGGAACATTTCTGAAGCAACTATAAGAGGGAGAGAAGTTCACTCTGGACAGAGCAGCCAGCTCCAGCCTCTGCAGGCCCACCTTCCCAGGAGTGCACACACCAGGACAGGAAGCTGTAGAAGCTTCTGGGCACTCGGAGACAAGCCCTCAGGATCTACAGTGTACTTAGAGCCTGCTTTCCTAGCACCTTCGCCCAGAGAGGGACAGTTCCCTGCACCCTCCCTCCCTGGCAGCCCACTCAGGGCTGGCACTGGCTTGGAAGGGTCTGTATGCGCACGTACCCAATGTCCACTCTGGCCCCAGGCCTCCCTGTCTTCCCTGCTCTGTTCTGCACAGTTGGCCTGGGGAACCACCTCTGAATCACACAGCCACAGGCCTCCGCCTGTCCCGACTGATGCAGTGAAAGAAAAGGCACCAGGGCTCAGGCCAGGCCCTGGCGGAGCAGGGAGGGCTGCAGGACCTCAACCAATCCCCAACCACTCTGGCTCGGTTTTGGCAGAGACCAGACCATTCCATCCGGTGGGAGAGGCTGAGGTAATGGGGCCCTCAGCTGGGGCTCCAGCCTGCTCTGGAGCACGAGCCATGGCCCAGGAGCTCCAACCTTGCTCGGCAGATGGCCCGCAAGCAGGGATTTTCCACAGCAGAGGTAGGGGGTGGGCTGGGAACTATTCCCTCACAGTCAAGCTATGGAACAGTGGGACTGGAGATGTGCCAAGTTCATTCCTCTCTCTCTCACATGCTCATCCAATCACACTGCTGCACCCTGCTACATGCTGCATTTACGCGGCTGTGGGTCCCCAGCCAGCTGTGTAGCAGGCCTGCTAAACCCCCCATGCAGGAGCTCCCACGAGGAGAGCTGCCATCAAAGGCCCAGGTCACACTCACCGGCCCTTCAGCACCCAGCCCTTTGTCTGGCTCTTCACCCAGCACCGCCTCAGCCATGGCCCAGCCTTGACGAGCTCCCCCAAGGGGACCTCTCTGTCTCTTGGCTCTTTCCTGGCTGAGGAAAACCCGTGCTGCAGTGGGAAGCCTGCCTCCAACACACCCAAACTCCTTAAGAGTCCACCGACTCTCCCACATGCCCTGTGGCATCGTACAGAGGCCCTACATGGAGGGACCCGCGTGTGGGGCTCAGCCGCAAGCTGTCAAGCATCCTGGGGCAGGGGCGCCACAGCAGCCAGCACTGGCTAGACCATGAGGACATGCTGGGAGACTGGCTGTTAAGGGAGAAAGCATGAATGTAATCGGTCCACAAACACTGAGCACCTCTCTGGGCTAGACCAGAAGAGCTAGGGACTCGAGGAACACGGCCCCGAGACAGGGACAGGCAGGCCCGCGGCAGCCTCCTTATGAGCACAAAGCCGGGCCCCATATCTGTGCCCACTCAAGGAGACTGTGGCCCCTGCACGGCACAAAACTGGGTGGCAGCTTCAGAAGTTAGATGGTCTGTGCTCCTTTTCAGGGAAACTTCTCTCAGACTCAATGTCAGGGGAAAATAAAACAAAACAAAAGACCTAGGTTGCTGAAAAGCACGTGTGTGTGTGCACATACCACTTTTCACAGCTGCAAAAGAACCTGTTTGATTTTATACACACACACCTGAGACAAGAGAAGAGCCCAACCACACATAGAAGCACCTCTGAGAAGGCCACGGCACCTGGGCTCTGCTGTGTGTCTGGACTGTTGGCAGTGACAGTGGGGCCCTAGGAAACTCCCACAATTTTCAGAAATTGGCACTAATAAATAACAGGAGGGTCCCCTAGCCCGGGTCTTTGAGGATGGTGAGGGGGGCTGTACAGATAATCTCTTGGGTGGCACAGGTGGCTAGGACAGAGGGGGTTTTGAGGGATGGCCAATCAAGGTGCCTAGCGCCCCCGGCTCTCACTCTCCCTGCACCTCCTCACAAGGGCCAGCAGCCCCATGCCTTTGCCCCTATGCCAGGCCAAAGCAGTAACCCCAAAGCACAAGAGAAAGGAGAAGAGCCAGCTTGCTCCTCCCCACCTACAGCCCCAGTTGTCAGAGCCACAGCCCCATCACAAAAGAGTCAGTTGAGGGGGCTCTAAATGCTCCTCTGGAAACTTGGCAGGAAACCATTTGCTCACACTTGGTCAAATCTGCCAGACAAGTTCGTGTACCGAAAGCATGCAGAGTCAGCACTCTCTGGGTATGGAGAAAGTGTCCACCCTGAGGTCCTCCTGCAGCAAAGGCAAGGACAGGTGGGGTGGGCTCAGCAAGGGCGATCCTGTCACCAAGCAGCTGGGAGCCCCTGTCCCTTGGTACTTCACAAGTGGGGGTGCAAGCGTTTGGCCTCTGTCCAGAGGGTAACATTTTGGGCTAGAGAAGCATGAGGAGCCGCAACCCACCTCCAAAGAGAAGAGTCGAGAGGGTGGGTGGCTAAGACTTGGGCAGGAGAGGGCATGAGGGTGATGACATAGCAGCTTACTGGGAAGCATGGAGAAATGAATAGCTGACATGGCAGAGGTAAGACTAGCCACATCATCCAGGCCAGGCTGGGTGGCCCATGTCTGCAGGGGCTTCTGGTGACGGGGAGGTGTTGCCCAGGTGCCAGGCTCACCCAGAGCTCTGCCTGCCTTCTCTCCCATGGGCACAGCCCGACTGCCCTTCTGCAGAACTCATTTTCCGGAAGGCTCCAGAAACCAAGGAGCTGCTATGGGGAGTGAGCCCCATGGGGAAAGGGCCTGGAGCACCCATCCGCCAGCTCAGATGTGCCCTGGGTTTACAGGCATCTGAGATGCTGGTCTCCTAAACTCTGTCATTAGGAAGTGTAAGCATGCCAACCCACAAGGAAGCCCCAGAGGCTGGCTCTCTCCTTCCGGCATTACTATATAGTCTCTGAAGGCAAATACCAACAATGGGACAGGGAAGAGGGAAGGAAGCTGTTTTCTTGGAACACCTACCATGTGCCAGGTCCTCATTTAGGGTCATTACCCCATCATATAACTTGATCCCTGTGATTACTCTTCAAGGCAGATAGTTAACGGTAGCTCATTTGATAAAGGAGCTCAGGAAAACTAGCTAGCTGCCTGGCTTTAGCTTCAATTTAGCAACTGCAGGGAAAAAAAAGGCTTGCACAGCACTGACAAAGAGCCCATTTCATTAATAGGTGGAGTTCTTCTAAATCAAAAAGAAAAAGATCAACAACCTAGTAAGAAAATTAACAAGAGTAGAAACGGCACAGAAGAAATTAAAACTGCTAATGTGATATCCTGGGCAATCCCACTAATAATAAATGAAACATGATAGCATTTCTCACCTACCAAAGAGTAAACATATAACAGTTAAATAATACAGAGTGTAGAAGAGGTCTGAAAGAAATGAATCTATGTTTGGGAAGGATCTTTGGAGGGTACTGTCTTCTAAAACTTGAAAGGCACCACAAACCCACTGACCACAGAATTGTTTCTAGAAATTTATCCCATGAATGGATTTCCACATAGCAAAGATGTATGTACAAAACACGGAAATAACAAGACCAGGAACCACCTACATGCCTATCAGTAGGTAGGGTATGGGGAGGTAAATTGTGGTACAGCCATATGTTGGGAATGCTATGCAACTATTAAAAAGACAGAACTGGTTCTTAAACACTCTCTAAGATATGTTTTTAAGTGAAAAAAAAAAACAAAAAGCAAAAAACAAAGGTCAAAAGCACGTGGACTTTGTCCTTTGTGTACATGTCTGTGCCCTGGATTACAAACAGGCAGACACCCTCTGGAAGGACACACAACAGGGTGAAGAATGGTGGCTGCAGCCTGGCCATCTGGGTAGAAGGGAACTCCTCTTCCTCTGCAAGCCCTTGGTACTGTGTAGATTGGTTACAGATTACATCTACTGCTTGTCTATAAAATACTCAGAGAGAGCGAGAGAGACTGGGCTGGCAAATGCCGAGCTCCTAGGCTCCACAGCCCCTGCCTAGCCATTAGAAGGTCAGAGCCTGAGAGAGAAGAGCCATGGACCCAGACACCTCACCGCCTGGCTGGCTCTCAGTAGGGAAGCCCCCACTGCCATGTGCCTCAAGAACCAGCGTTTGACACACCTCCTCCAGACCCACACACCTCCTTAGCTCCTGTCCAAGCCAACCCCACCCTTCAGTTTTCTCACGTGTAACAGGGTATCAGGGAATACAGAGAAGACACCAAAGCTCAGAGGGACTGGGTAACTTGCCAAAGCCACCCAGCTCGGAGCTGGTTGTGCTGGGAGGAGAGGATGAGGACTTGCTGGTGGAGCAGAGTAAGGGGCCAGCTGTGTAGGACAGAGCAAGTGAGAGAGGGATGGGCCTGGGTGGGGTGGCCAGGAAGGGTAGATGTGGGCTTTATGGGGCCCCAGGGATGGAAAGCAGATGGGCCTTGGAGACAGGGCAAGGGGTGGGTCTTTACCCTACCCAGAATATCAAGGCTGGAAGGGTGCTGAAAGCCCAGCTCTGGCCAAACTTGGTTTTTAAGCAGTAGAGCTGGCTTCGGTCAGAATTTCCCAAGTGCCCAAGACCACACAGGGGCACAAAGAGCTGCTCCAGGAGGAGACCCTGGGCCTGGAGCCCCTTCACCGCTGCCTGCTGCGGCCCCAGAATATCTGGGGCTCCAGAGAACACACTGAACCCATCCACACCTCTCCCTGCAGATGGGCAAGCCAGCGCCAAGAGGGGGCAGTGACTTGCCAGAAGTCGCTCGGCAGGCACGGCCCCACTCCTGAGTCTGGCACACTCTCGACTGCGCCACCCTGCCCGCCCTCCAAGGATGCCGCAAAGCCGTGGTCTTGGGAGCGCCCGCCCAGGGGGGCCATTTGCACACCTCCGGCGCAAGGCAGTGCAGCAAGCAGCCTCGGAAATCAAGAAGGCAAAGTACTCACGTTGAAGAAATTGGTCTTGTTCCTCTCACAGAAGAGCCCCTGTGCCGGCATGTGCTGCAGTTGTTGCCACGGGATACCGCTGCCTAGCAACACGTCGCGGGCCCACTGGAGGTTCTGGGGAAACAAGAAGTAGGTTGGAAGTGAGTGTGTGGGCAGCTCGCGGCGCCCACGGGGAAGGGAAGCAGTCCCCTCCTTCCTGGCTGCGTTGGCAGGGCGGCGATGAGCAGTGGCTCCTGCAGACACGGATCCCACAGCTCCAGGGAGCTCTGGCTGCGGGCTTTGATCATCTGGCTGTGGGGTACATTTCCGGCACTGGTTTCCTGCCTAGCACAGCTGACTTAGGGAGAGTGTGGCCTCATATTGCCCAAGAAGGGTGCAGATAGGGACCCCTCACCTGGACTGGCCTTGAAAAGCTGCTACATGGACTCAGTTCCCTGCCTTCTCTCAGGGGGACCCCTGCTGGCCCAAAGGGGCAACCCTGACTTGTCAGGGTGTCAGCAGTACTCATCACAGCTAGCAATACAGCCACCTTAGGCTTGGAAGAGCTGGTCCCTGTAGGATGCCAGAGGCCTAAGTGCCTGGGAGGGGACAGGAGTTCCACCCATAGTGCTCAGGCCAGTTCTCTCTGGGCAGTAGTACCCCTGGACTCCAGGCCCAGGGGCCTGGTAAGGTTGGAATAAGAGCCTGCTAGCCCAGGTGGGACTCCAGGAAACTGAGATGCTGGGTATGGGCCTGGCGGCTTTGGCCTTCTCTGGGGCCTTCTCACTGACTCAGAGGGCAGGCCCTCCCCACAGGCTGCCTGGCCTGCCCCCTTCCCCTCTCAGGTCTTTCCCACGCTAGGACCATCTCATCTCAGTACCTGGGACACAGCTGTCTTACAAGGGAGAAGCCAGGAGGGGGCAGGAGCTGGGACCCGGACCTGGACTGCCCATCATCAGACCCTCCTATTTTCCACAGCACCAGTCCACCCCCAGCCAAGCAGTACTCCTCCCCCACCCCCATACAGGTCCCTTCCTTGGCTCTCTCACCCCTGGTGTCAGGTCTTTATCACCTCGAGTCCCAATTGCTTAATGCCTTCTCACGTCTCAGCCTGCAAGCCGTCTCACCTGCTCCCACTGGGCTCAGTATTGGTCAGGCTGAACTTATGAAATAGTCCCCCCAGTCACAACTTCTGGCAGAACTGCAAAGCCCAGCTCCCTGGCTTGCTGGGTGGGGGCCTCTGCTGGCCTGCTGCATCAGAGCCTCTGCTCCTGCCTCTGCAGAGGGACATGCCCCAGGGGCTGTGTTAGGGCTGAGGGCTGCTCTGCACCCAGGACCAGGCCAGACCCCGCAGCTGCGATGGGGTGGGATACAGAACTGAGGAACCCTCTGGAATGGAGACAGGTGAAGTTTCAAGCACGCATCTCCTGGATGACACACTCACAGCAGACGAAGCTAGCTCTTCTGTGGAAGCCTGAGGGAGATCATCTCCTGGGGAAAGCCTGGATGATTAAGCCTGGCAGTGACTCCAAGGCCATGTCCTATGGGGACGTGGCCTGGCTCTGAGACTGGCTGAAGGCTGAGGCCTCGTCAAGTCAAGGCTGCCCTTGCCCAGCACGGCTGCAGCCCAGTCTGGTCTGAGCAGGTTCAATGTGGAGCTGGGGACTAGAGGGCCATGGGCAGCCCAACACACAGAACAGCAGGGCCAACCCCTGCTGGACTCGAGAGGGCACATGCTGTCCACAGCCCTCTGCACAGTGGACCCCTCTAATCCTGCACTTAGGAAGCTTGCTTTTTTGCTCAGAGCCCTCCTTGAGCCCAGACACCTGCTCAGACACATCTGGCATGCTAAGATCAGGAGCAGACTGAGACTCTGCCTCTCTCACAGACTCCAATCAGAACAGCAAGGCAAGCCCAGAGTAGGAATCACACCAAGGGCCGCGTGGAGGCTGCTCTCGCTAAGGCGCAGTGGCTGTCAGGGAGGGGCAGCCACAGCTACAGTCTCCTGAGACATGACTTTGCCATGACTCTCAGGCCTTTCTAGGGCTTCAGGGGCTGATGCCACAGCCATTCATGGTGAATGACGAGGCTTCCTGAAGGCCAAGGCACCTCTTCTCTGCCCCCATATGGGGGAGGCAGAAACAGGCAGAGGGGTTACCTAGGCAGCAACAGTCCCTGACCCTCAGCACAGGCCCTTGACCAGGAACACAGGGGCCTCTCTGCCCTATACATAGGAAGAAGAGCGAACTATTCAGTCTCAGCCTTTAGCTTATGAGTTCCAATGAGCCAGGGGGATCAACTTGTAGTTCATATTGCAATGTCCAGAGCAGGGCCGAGCACAGCAGTATGGCTCAGAGGTCCCGCCTCCCAGACCAGTTCATTAGGAAGCCTCCTGAGGCTGGTTACAAGCCTGGCCTGATACTTCTGCCAGGAGAGGGAGGGTCAATGGACAAATGGAGTGTGGAGCAGGGAAACGGTGGGTCAGGTGTGCTTTATTTCAAGGAATAAGATCCAACTCAGATTAGTTCAAGTTTCTCAGGGTTCCTCAGGGCTCTGGGACATAGAACCCAAAGAGAAGATAAAGCTTCAGACCTCCAGCAGGCAGGGCAACTGCCTAGGAAGCCCAAAACACAACCTCTCACAACCTCTATCAGTACTCAGCCACAATCCCTTCGTCTCAGTGCCACTTGGTTCAAAGTCTCTCCCAAGTGAGATGTGAGAGGCTGCCGGTTTAACCAGCCATGAAGGGGACCCTCACAGAAAGGGACATGAGACAGAAGACCCCGATACCTGCACTTCAAACATGACAGGTGAGTCCACCTGACCATGATCATGGAGACTGGGCACAAAGGGGACTCACCTATGGTTCAGTCTAAGTAAGTCAGTGAGGCTCCTCAGGGAGATGACACCTGAGCTACAGTTTGCACCCAGCTGTTAACAGAGCTGGAGTCATGACATGAAAGACCCTTCTGGGGTTCCTTTGGGATTTAAGGGAAGTGCCCAGTTAGCAGCAGTTTGAGAAGTGTGGGGAAATAAGACTTGAAGAAGCATCTCTGTGGTGGCTATGATTTTCATAAGAACATCAAGAAAATAAAATACAACAAAGACTTCCAGGCGGCTTGGGGGATGCATGAGAGAGATGGCACCAGGGCCAGGGTGGAGAGAGTGGGGGACCCTGCTTCCCTGAGCCAGGCATCTCATTCTAGACCCCAAGGCGGCAGGACAGGAACACACATCCCTGGAGGGCTTGTTTCTGCCAGAAGCTGCTCTGCAGCTTCTCCCATAACACCTGCATTGAGACAGCCCTCCCAACTGAACAGTCAGGCAGAAGGTGGAGGACCAGGGAGGGAGGAGGCTGGAGGAGAGGTCCCAGCACTCCTAGAGACCTGAAAACCAGCCACTTGACAACTGAGTACAGAAAGCAGAGGCCTGCCAAACCCGATCAAGACTGTCAATTAGCCTCCTGCAGACTTGGCCCCTGCACACCAGCAGAGAACAAGGCTCCTCAGCTGTCTCCCAGGCCCGCGAGAGAGAGCCGATCGATGGCTAAGGCACACAGCGTCCAGAAGGCTCACGGGAGACCTCAGCTAATTTTTCTCTGAGGCCCCGGATGGGAGCTGAGACAAGGAAATCTGCCCAGAGAACTGACAAGTGCCAGGCGGGGGGTGGGGGGGTGGCAGGGGGAGCTGCCCCACCAAGGCACACCTATACTGCAGAGTCTGCCCTGCAGCTGCACGCTGCGGGGTGGCGAGAGGCATGATGCCACCTGGGCTGGGCCCAGCACATGACTCCTCATCCTCAGTATCGCCGGTTTACCAACAAGGAAACTGAGACTCAGGGAGTCCAAGAATTGGTTCGAGCCCCCCAAGCCAGGAAGCGGCAGAGCTAGGCTTGCATTCTGGTCCAGACCCGAGGGACTCCAAGGCTTGGGCTCTTACCCTGCACTCCCACCCCAGGGTGGGCAAGTCATTTTACAAATCTACCTGGGGTCATGTTATGTGCAGCTCCAAGGTACCTCAGGCCTTGAGCAACCTGCCACCATGCCACTGGCCTGGAGCCTCAGCTTACCGTCACCCCTGGAAATGGGAGAAACTTCATGGAGCCACTTGCCAGATAACAGCACCAATCTTCCTGGGATCTGTAGGCCCCCTGAGCTTAGTGCACAGACCCTCCTCTGACAGAAGGCAAAACACACTGAAGGCCCAAATGGGGCAGATGGAGGGCGAGTCCTGATGAGAGATGGGGAAAAAAATCTCCAGAAGCACATGGCACCTCAACGTCCTGCACTGTCTGGCACCTGGATACCTCTATCTTGCCATAAGGCCAAGAGACTCTCCTGACTCATCTGCTTCAAGGCCTCAGCTCCTTGAGAGTGAGAGCCAGTCCATAACTCGTTTACCCACACACATGCAGGTTCCCTTCCTTCCCTTCCCTCTCCCATCATGCATAGCCCTGCAGCCATACCTGCCTCTGTCCCCACCTTGGTCCCTACAGGTCTCTCTGCCTAGTGTCATCTCACCCCACTCCCACCTGCCCCAAATACAGTCTTCACAGCCCCATGGCCACCTTAAATAGCCTCTTCTGCTGACCCTCCAATGGCTTTGTTGTCTGCACCCTCTTGTGTGTCAGTCCCATGAGGGCAGGGACACCATCTGACTTCTTCACCGATGGCTCCTCAGGGGCTAGGCCTAGATGGGGTCCACAGAAGGAATGTGATAGATATTTGGGAAGAGTGAAAGGGTGAGCTTATGGGTCAGTTGGAGGAGCTGAGACAAGAGAGTACCAATTGTGCATGGTAGGGTGGGCAGCATAGCAGGAGCACTGGGGCAGAGCCAGCACCCTGGGCTCCTTTACCCAAGGAAGCTGTTGGGAAGCTCATATGCTGGGCGAACTAGAACATGAAGTCCATCTTTCAAGATACCCTTCTCTTCTTTCTTCAAAACAGTAATTCAGAAGCCCTAGATTGGCCTGATAGTTCTTCACAAGGGCCCACAGTGCCACACTCTGAAGCACTATTGAAGGAACAGACGAACAAATGCCTGGCAGCCTGGGGGTCATATAACTAACCTTTTGGGGCCTCAGTTGCCCACATGGAGGATGAGACTGGCAGTGACTATCAGGCCTCTCTTAGGGTCAGCTGAAGAATGCTAGAGGTAGCAGATGGAAAGCAACTGTCCACAAATGCACCAAGCTCCTCACCTGCACCTTGGGGAGAACACCCCAGCCCATGCAATCCATTCCCCCTGCCAAGCCGGGCCTTCCCGTATTTTCTCCAAGGACCTGGCCTTGCCCCTGGATTAGGCAAAGTGTGCCACTTCTTCCCCTCTGTCCCTACAGGTCTTCCCCTCTACCCTCCCCTCTGCTTCCCCTCTGCCCTCCCCACCTTGCCTAGTTCCCTCACCTGCTTCAGGCCTTTGCTTAGAGAGGCCTTCCCAGACCTCCCTGCCTAAAGAGCCACACTCCCCCACTGCACCCCCTTACCAGCATCATCTTTCTCCCAGATGCATCACTAACCACCATCAGGTGTGTTTCTACTCTCCATTCCCTCTGTGCGCACTCAAGGGGAGGGGCTTCGCTGTGCATACCACTGTATCCCTGCCCTTAGGCAAGGGCCTCGCATGTGACAATGCAGGAGACAGCTGTTGAATGAATGAACCTGCAGAGATGCACATAGGACAGTACTAAAATACAGGGGTTTGGCCTTGTCATGGTCTATGAGATGACGAGGTGGTAGTGATTTCTTCCAAACTGAGTATGATTTATAATGGGTGCTGCCAGCAGAGTATTCAACCCATTCAGACTGCTGGGATCCATACCTCTCCTCCTCCTGAGAGAGAACAAGGAAGACAGTGGGCCCTTATGGGGGCCATTTGTCCCTCCTCCCCAAAGGCACAGCAAAATCTTCAAACCATGTTGCAGAAAGACTTTGAAATGCATAATAGAGATTCTGAAATTGAGACAAATCTCAAATTTCCTTTTGCAAATCCCATTTAAAAAAACAAACAAACCAACCAAAAAAAACCTGGCTAGCTAGGATAAGCAGCATCCCAGGGATTCTACATGGGGAGCCTGGGGCCTGGAATCATTTTGTGCATACAGAAAGGGAGAAGGGACTGAGGGAATGGTGGGGCACACCCTGCTCTTTGGCTGGCACGCCCTCATTGTGCCCGGTCCTGCCGTCTGACCTGGAACGTGCGGCTTACCACCTGCTCCTGGGACACTGTGTGTATGCAGCAGGGTCTCCTGGGGTGGCTGTGTCACAGCCTGGAAGGTCAATCCCTTCACAGCCATCCAGTCAGACCATGCATGGCCCTCCTCACAGGCTTTCATTTAATCTGACTCTGCAGGGTCTGGACATGAACTGGTAGCACAGGCAGGTGGGAAACTACCCACAATGGATGGGTGAGGGGCACGTGCTCACAGCCCGGCTGGCCAGTCTCTTGCCCAAGCTCACACCAGAGCATAGGCTGACTCTGAAGTCAAAGTTCAGCAGCTTCTCCAGAGATCACAGGCGGCAGCAGCACAGTCAAGATTCTCCTGGCAGGAGGCAGCTTCTCACCAAACAAGTCCTACACAGACACTGGGGCTGGGCTCACCCTACACAGGTTCTGGGCCACAGAAGTTGGTCTGATGGGGCTGGAACGGCCAGGCTGCTATCCCACTGGCTGCCACGTTGACAGGGCCTTGTCATCTACCATTGGGAGGAGGCACTGCAACAGGGCTCAGCCAGGACACTAAGGCAGCTTCCTTTGAGAGGACAGTTGGACAGGGACAAAGGCCCACCAGAGCTGGTCTAGAGCACTGCTCAGAGCCAGTGGCTGCTGCTCCCATCAGAGAGGTGTGCACGTGGGGCTTGTGAGTCAGGCTCTGTGCTCATCATTGGTATGAATGTCTCCCAGCTGGGAAAGCACTATGAACTCACTTTTCCTCACAATAAAACTTAAAGCCTACAGCAGAGATGCTGTTATGCCCACCTGACAACTTAGGAAACTTGTCACAGACTGGAACTAGAAGCCAGCTGTCTAACTGACTGAGCCTGAGTGAGGTTCCGGGAGCTGTTTGGAGGGGTGGCTCAGGCTCCAGCAGGCATACCGGGAAGGGAACAAGTGCTGGGAGGGGGACACACTCTAATCACAGGGTCTGGGGAAGGGCCAGGCCTATGATCAGGGCAGGCTGAATAGCTCCTTGCCCATCTCATACTTGCCCACTCTCTACATACGGCCTTGAGGTTGGTTTAACCTCAGAATGATACCCCACAGGTCCTTCCTGCCTCCCCAGGCCCTCAAGACCTCTGACCACATCTCCCCCCACAAAGGAGGCTCCTGAGCAATTCTTACCCAGGTGCCACCTCTCGGTGACTATGTGGATGCTAACTGTCAGAGAGCCCCTCCAGCTCAGAGGGGAAAATCCATATGGCACAAGGTAGGCTTCATCCCGTAGCAGAGTGAGCAAGGCTCACGCTCACCCTGGAGGGTGGGAGGAAAACCTTTTGGTCAAGTGTAGGTTGACTGCAAGCCAAGCCTTGAGTTGGGCACTGGGGACAGATGAGCAGAGCCCCAGCCTGGGACCCAAAGGTCAGCTGTGCACCGAGCCCCAGGACAGTGGCCTCTTCCATAGAAGAGGCCCTTCTCCTCTCCTTTCCTTCCTCACTTGGGATGCCATGCACCCCTGGCTCATTGCCTGCCTCCTGCCACACTGACTGGCAGCTGCCCAATTACCATGAGGCCACTGTGCTCACAGGAGCTGGCATGTCAGCCTTGCTTCTGCTAAAGCTTCAGTGTCCCACACAAGGGCTCTCAGTAAGCCTTTCCTGGCTCAGCCTGAAGTAGCCAGTCAGTAACCATGTGGCTTCAGCAAGAAGCTGGGCATCCAGCCACCCAGCCAGGTGAGGGACGTGAGTTAGAAGGCCTCGGTCTCCCCGACTTGGAAAGTAGAGGCAAAGGAAACATCTGAGCCCCAGGAGCTCCAGGCACTGCCACATCCTCACCAAGGCATTCAAGACAAGCTGCTGTCTCCTCAGAGCCTCAATTTCCCGCTCACCCTGCCTGGGCCAGGTGCTGTGCAAAACAAGACCGAGGAGCTGACCCAGGCCAGGCTGCCTTAGTGCTGCAGTGGAATCTGCTTCTTGACCTTTCTCTTAAGATGTCAAGGGACCTGGGAGGACCAGCAAGAACAGAGAATGGGAAAAACAATCCCCAACTTGAGACCGAGCAATGAGCACAAAACAAAGTAAATTTAGGAAAGGCAGTAATTTCAACAAGAGGGTCCCCAGAGAAAAATTCCTCTGGAAAGCACCAGTGTTTACAAACTCTAACCTTTAAGAAGGGGGCACGTAGCCCTGGTGCCCAACTCCCTTGCCCACAGAACTGCTAGCGAGGGGGTGGTTGCTCACCCCCAGACCCCCAGGAGGAGAGGCTGAAATGTTTGATTCTAGTCAGACTAGTAGGTAGGAAGTGGTAGCTCAGTGTGATTTGGAGTCCCCTTTTCCCAATGGCTAATGGTGTTAAGCACCTTCTCCTGTGCTTATCGGCCATTTGTATATCTCCTTCACAGAAATGTCCACTCAGATCCTTTGCCTACTTTTATGCTGGGTTGTCTTTTAATTATTGAGCTGTAAGAGGTTTTTTTTGTTTTGTTTTGTTTTGTTTTTTAAATATATTCTAAACACAAGTCCCTTATCACAAATAAGTATACCTCAGAAGTACCATGGGTTCAGTTCGGGACCACAATAACGTGAATACCAAAATAAAGGGAATCAAATGAACTTTCTGGTTTCCCAGTGCTTATAAAAGTTGTGTGTATGCTATATTATAGTCTATTAAGTGTGCAATAACATTATGTCTAAAAAAACAATGTATAGACCTTAATTTAAAATTACTTGATTGTTAAAAACTGCTCACCATCATTTTAGTTTCAGCAAGTCATAACCACTGATCATAGATCATTATAATATAATAATAATGACGGGGCACCTGGGTGGCTCAGTGGGTTAAGGCCTCTGCCTTTGGCTCAGGCCATGATCCCAGGGTCCTGGGATCGAGCCCCGCATCGGGCTCTCTACTCAGCAGGGAGCCTGCTTCCCTTCCTTTCTCTCTCTGTTTGCCTCTCTGCCTGTCTCTCTGCCTACTTGTAATCTCTGTCAAATAAATAAATAAAATATTTAAAATATATATATATAATAATAATGAAAAAGTGTGAAATATTGTGAGAACTACTCTGATGTGACACAGAGACACAAAGTGACCAGTTGCTGTTGGTGCTGAAAGACTTGTCCAACAGTGGGTTGCAGCAAACCTTCAATTTGTAGAAAACGTAGTATCTGTGAGGTGTAGTCACATGAAGCACAGTAAAACCAGGTGCACCTGCATGGGATCTGCAAACAATTCTCCCTTGGTATGGACCATCTTTTCATTTCAATACTATCTTTTGAAGCACCAGTTTTTAATTTTCATGGTGTCACATTTCTTATTATGTATTTATTTTGATAAAATAAAATGTGCTTTTGGATGCCCTATCTGAGAAACCACTGCCAGGTCAAACTACACCTATGGTCAAAAATCAGTTGGCCGTAGATGTATGCCTTTGTTTCTGGGCTCCCAGTTCTAGTCCGTTATCCATATACCTACTCCTAGGCTAGAATCAACCACACTGTTTATCTTCAGTTGTGGTACAAAACACGTGGAAATTTACCACCTTACCCATTTTTAAGTGTACAGTTCAGTAGTGTTAAACATATTCACATTGTTGTGCAACAGACCTCTGAACTTTTCCATTTTATGAAATGAATTTATTAAAATTCTATACTGATTAAACAACTCCCCATTCTCTCCCTAGCCCCTAGCAAACACCAATTCCACTTTCTATTGCTCTTATTTTGACTTATTTCCTCGTGTAAGTGAAATCATAGGGTGTTTGATTTTTTTTGTGTGTACCTGGCTTATTTCACTGAGCGTAATGTCCTTAAGGCTCATCCACGTTGTAGCACGTGTCAGAATTCCCTTCCTTTTAAAGCTAAATAATATTCACAGTTTTGATTACTGTGGATCAGTAGCAAATTCTGAAATTGGGAAATATGAATCCTCTAAGTTTGTTCTTTTTCAAGACTATCTGGTTCTAGGAACCAACTTATAACCCACTTTGTCCTAGACCCCTTACAGCAGGAGGTGCTGAAGTTCCCCAGCTGAGCCACAGGAAGTGGGTGGGGGGAACTGGGAAAGGGGTACCCATACCCCAGACTTCTTTATGGATCTCATTAGTGAATTTCAGAAGCCTCACAAAAGAAGGTCCCAATGCCATGTGGTCTCTCTACTGGGCTGTTCACACGGATTCCAACAGACAGGTTTTTCTGAGCATAGACTGACAGTCTAGGTCTCAAAATCCTGGTGGAGACTGTAATCTTGAAAACTGTAGGTGATGTAATAGGTAGACTTAGGGTCCTTATGGCCAACAGCACCTGTGATCTTCCCTAGGGTGAGGAGAGCATTAAGGAGCCCTGCTTCCTCAGGTATCGCTGGCCCTCAGAATAGAATAGCAGGAGGCCTGCCTTGGCAGACCCAGGGGGCAGCCTGTGCACAGCAAAGCCAACCTTGGGCAGGAGCAAGGCCTTAGGCAGGCAGCAAGGGTCCCTCACGGGCAGCTCCAGCCAGCTCCAGTCAGAAGACCTAGTAGACGGGCTAGGAGCCATGGGAGATGCTGACACTGAGGAAATGGGCTCTGATGAGAGGCTCAATGGGAAGGCCCCCAACCCCTCACCCCATCACCTGCGCAAATACCACAAGAAAAGAGCCCTGACATCATCCCCCCGCTCAGCTGGGATCTGAACCCAGGTGAGCCCACATTCAGAGCCCACATTCCCTCTCCTTCCCCTAGAAATCCTGCTGCCAACAGCTAAGCAAATGGTTCCCTGCACCCTAGGGTAGTTTCTCTGCAGAGGCCTGGGGTGTGAAGCCTCTGAACAGAGCAGAGCTTCTTCAGCTGGGAAAACTTGAAAGACCCAAAGGATCTGGAGTCAACCTGCGCAGCCCCTGGGGCCTCTCTAAAGGCAGGGATAATGGATGCTCCAGCCAGCTGGCCACTGAGCCATGAGATGGCAACAGGAAAATGCCATTGCCAAGCCCATAGGCGGATTTTATGAAGAAATGTGCTGCTGTTAAATATACACAGCGGGAAGTGTCTGTTACCAAACAGCTGTGTTTGGAAAGCAGTCACTGCTTGTCGGCTAATGGTTCTACATTAGTCACTGAGAGCACTGGCTGTGTCCCCCAGATCTGTGGACAAACTGACACCCAGGGCCTAGGCAGAACCATGCCCAGCCCCCAGGACAAGGGCCATGCCCCAGACAGGATCAGCCTTAACTCAGGCTCTCAGTGCAGTGAGGTGTTAACAACCTGCCATTCAAGCTGGGTGACACCTGCTGCTCAGCAAATGTCTTTGAATCAAGTCAGCAAAGGAGCCAGTAGAGCTAGTTGGGGTGCACCAGGGCCTAGGGTGTGGTAGCCTGGAGAGCTCTTGAGGCACATCCAGCACCCACAGACAACTGCCAGGTAAGAAAGGGGGTCTTCCTCGGAATCAAGACCAGCATTCCATTTCTCAAAGCCCAGGAACCTAGTCTGGGAATGCAGCTAACAGAAGAGCCAACAGAAACAGAGTGTGATGGCTGTGAGAAGGTTTTCTGGGAAAGAAGCCAAGGCAGCCTCCAGTGATGGCTGGATCCACTGGGGTCCACCCACCCACCAGACCATCAGAGGGTGACCAAGGTGACCTGGGGGACATTCACAGAAATAGCAACAAAATGGCAAACTGAGCACAGATGCTCTAATGGCGGGGGGGAGCAATGGAGCAACTGGGCCGGGATGAGGCTACTTGAGCCAATGCCAGTCTGTCACTCCCCACTGTGGGACCCTGAACCAGGTATCCAGATGTGAATTGGAGAGAGACCAAGACCCCCAGCTCCTGGACCTCAAGTATCCTAAGCTGCAGAAGTGACAGTCAATGGCGTGTGTGCACAAGAACTGGAAAAAATACACATACAAAATAGCTTTTGTTTTAGGGTGGCAGAACAGTGGATATCCCCCTTCTAATTTTTAATTATAGATTAAATTATAGATACTATTTTCCACTTCTAAAAACCTCATCCAGCAAGGGGACAGGCAGGGAAAACGGCAGCCTATGCTTCGCACCGGGTGGGGCCCTTTACATGCATCATCTCCTTCGAGCTTTAAGCCATTCAATAGGGAGGCAGGGGCTGGGGGCTCTGTGGGGCAGCACTGCAACTCAGCTCTCCCTCCATCTAACCCTGCATCTTCACCCCCCTTCCATAGTGGCTGATCCCTCCCTAATAGGCACCTCATACCCCAAATTCTGTCAAAGCGACTGCTTCTGGAGAAGACCACCTGCCACAGTGTGGGGAAGGTATCGGCTCAGCACAGGAAGCTCCAAGTGCTGCTAAGAGCCGACCATAGCTGGAAAAGCTGCATGGCTGCTTGGGTGGAGCATCTGAAGAGAGGGATACCCAAGGCGGCAGAGATCCCGATGATGGATGCTAGTGTCCCTTCCTAAATGGGGCTCTGCTCCTCTCAAAGAAAGAAGAAGGAAAGTTCCCAAAGCAGTACTGGAACATGGTGGGGGGCAGGGGCAGCAGCGGCCATTAGTCCCTGAAGACTGCTGCAGAGAGGGTTTTATTAAAACACAGGTCTACTTGGATTCCGAAGGCCCAGGGCACCAGAGGTTAAGGTCCACCACAAAATGCAGGCTGGCCAGCGAGGGAACTAGGCTCAGACGGTTCAGTGGCAGCCAGGAGAGCCAGATGCCCTGAGGCAGACATCCTATTCTTCCCCAGGCCCACCAATACCAGCTTCCCCTGCTCTGCTCTGACAGAAACCAACCAAGTCACGTGAGAACTTTGCGCAGGCACGACTATGACAGTACTTACCTGTGCCTAGTCCCCAAATAGAATTTGGTCAAGTAACAACTTCCTGTCATGTAACTGGTGCCAAGCCAGCATCCATCCCTCCAGCCAACTGCCCTTCCTGGCTCTTCAGAGGTCTCACAGAGGCTGATGGGGAGGCGGTGGCGGGGGGGGAGTCGTCTCTGGGAGGAAGAAGTTTCTGAGCCTGGACCTTACTGAGTAGGGGAGCCACACAAAATTACAGACTACAGCCAGACTCCAAGGGCTGCCCCTGCTTAACCCCAACACCCTGGCCCTCTCTGGCCCTCACCCACACCAGTTTGGCTTACCCAACACTGCCACATGCCCAGACAATTTGCCTGATTGGGACTCTCTGCCTGTACTCCAACCTGCCCACTGTCCCCTACTCTGCCCATGGCTACCCTACAGGTCTCAGCTTCATGGGTGCCTTCATGGCGCTGCAGCAGCACCCCCACCCCTGTATGTCCCCCATTATCTTCTCCGTAGCATGTGTCACAATGGGACTAGCTTTATTTGCTTGTTTGCATATTTTAAAATCCGCCTGTCCCCTAGAATGGAGCTCAGTGGGGGCAGATGCTGTGACCAAGACACTTTCTCCAGTGCCTCCCAGGTGCATGAGGAAGGAGAAGAGCACAAGTGCCACATTCCCTGCACAGATGCGACATGCCAGCAGAAGCAGTCTGGCCGGGAAGCCCCTAAGAGTGCTGAAGCCTGGGGCACAGCTGTTAAAGAATTGCTACATCATCTGCTTTCCAAAAAGAGCTGGAGGAGGCTGTCAGCACCCAACCCCCATGCAGCAGAGGCTGTGAAGATGGTTCTGGCAGCTGCACTGGGGAGGCAAGCCCAGGGGCAGGATGATGGTATGGAGGCCTCACAAGATGTGTCTGGAGGAGACGGAGACTGCATCAGAGACCTGGGACAGAGGAGGGGGTGCCTCTGTAGGGCATCTGGGGGATGTGCACATGGGGCCACATTGAATGAGAGTCACTACACCAGCCCGCAGGGACAACAGCTCAGCCTTCAGCCTGCAGCCAGTACCTGAGCCTGAGATTCTGCTTCGGGATCCTCAGACCCACTCCTCCCATGATTCCCTGCTGCAACCCACAGTCCTCACCAGCTCTCACCCAGAAAGCTGGAGCACTCTTGGATGGACCCACCCCCTACATCTCTCCTGTCCCATCCCTTCCATGCTCCTCTACAAAGATCCTGAGCAGCTCTACCAACACTCAGATGCTCATGGGCCCATGGAATATCAAAGCCCTCTCCTGCCCCAAGTGGGCCAGCAGCTCACTCACCCGGTGGGTCTTGCTGTAGGTGTAGAGGAAGGCCAGTCGATAGAGGCTCTTATAGTGCTGGGGGAAGCGGCTGAGGCACAGGCGGAAGGAGGCGATGCACTGCTCCGTAAGGAACTGGCGCTGCTCCTCTGCCCCAGCCGGCAGCCCCTGGGGAAAGGCTGCTGGCTCCCCTGGGGGGTCAGCTCTCTTCTTCCCGTCCCACAGGGCAGGTGCAGATGCTGCGGGTTTGAGAGCAATGCAGGCAGAGGCTGGGGGGTCCGCAGCAGGCTTCTGGCTGCCTTGCTCTGTGGCCCGGAAGCCTTCTGTGCTCTCCAAGGACTCCTCAGTTTTCCCTGTGGGTGAGAAGATAAAGAAAGTCACCTCAGTTTAAAAAAAAAAAAGAAAGAAAGAAAGTCACCTCGGTAGTGGTCCAGCAAAAAAGGTGCCTTAGTGAGGTGACTCACTAGGCCTGTGCCCTTGCTAGACAGGTGAGGGACTCAACAGACCCAGCAGTAAGAGGCATGGGGCCTGGTGTTGGCTCTGCCCCTGCCAGCGGAGTCCTCCACAGCCTCCCAGCCTCCTCCTCTGTGAAACAGGATGTCCCGGCTGGCACACAGCAGAGGGGCCCCAAGGCTGCAGAGAGCAGGGGTTGCAAGCAGGGCTCTGGGTCTCCCTCTGAATGGCAGCACAAGGCTGTCCCGCCTCTGAGGCCTGTGCAGGTGCACAGGGAAGCTGCCCACAGAAGGAAGGTGTGGCCACTGCCACCATGGAATGAAACACTCAGGAAAGGTGCACAAAGGACTACACCTGCTCCGCCACTCAGCACCTCAGCCCACAGCCTACCCGACATCCTTCTCCAGGGCTGCTGCTACTACTGTGCATGAACCAAGAGCTTACTCGCAGTAGAGCCCAAGTGGGGGGGGGGGCAGGGGCTGCAGAAGATTGGTGGACCAGGAGGGAGGGATGGAAGGAAGAGGGTAGGGGCAAGCAGCAGGAGTAAGGTGGCTCTTTGGGCACCCAGGAGTCTGTAAGGCCTGCGTGGAGGCCAGAGAAGCAGCCTGGCATCACTCTGAAGCCTGTCTGCCAGAACAGGCTGAGCCCCTTCCTGACCTTAGCCTGATGACCCTTTCCCAACTATAGTGACAGCCAGAAGGCTAGGGCCAGCTGCGGCACAGCAGAGTGGTCAGGGACTAGGGTCCCGAGTTCCCCTAAGCAAAACCATGCAGACCTCAGGTGTACATAAAGCTCTTTCTGCCAAGAAAAGAATCTGACCAAGACAGAGCCAAGCTGCTCAGCACAGCACACAATACCACCTCCCACCAGTACTGCCATTCCTCCTAGCTCCCCTCCTGGCCTCACACCTTGAGACCAACCACTGGGGGAACCTTGCTCCTTATTCCCACCTCTCCGCTGCTGCTCCTTCTGGACATTCCGTCTGTACTCCCTACCCTGCCTCGCCCACTGCTCTCATGTTCAGGACTGCACTTGCTGTGACCTCCTCCTGCAAGCCTCCCTGGCCCCAGGGTGGAGTTTGCGGAGAGCTTTGTGCACCCACCTTTTTGATACCATCCATCCCACTGCATTTATGCACGGATGCCTCCCCCTCCCCCATCACCTAGAGCCTAGCAAAGGCTCTAGTTTAAAGCTGACTGAATGATGGGAAAGCAGGTCACATCTGATCTCAACACTATGCTCTCCTTTCGGGGAGCTCAGGAAACCACGAAGGTCCCACAGGTACCCACTGAGAGCTCGATGACAGCAACCAGGAGTCTGCTCAGGGCTGGTGTCTTACTCACAAATATGCCCAGGGCTGGTGTCTTACTCACAAATATGCCCAATTTCCAGTGTTCAATTCAAGGGATGCATTTCAAATATTGCTCAACAAACACGTTCTGAACAACCAGTCTGGGCCCAGCCCTGTTCTAGACACAAGGGAGATAGGGAAACAGGACAAAGACTCAGGCCTCCCTGGGATTCAAGTAAGATGCAAAGCGTGTGCTCACACACAAAGACACACTTTCTTAAGGAAAGTGAGCAGAGGATCAAGAATTAATCCAAAGAGAGCTCAGATGGCATGTGTGAAGACCTATGAAGAGAGAGGAAAAAACCGCAATGCCAGAATGAGCGAAAAACCTAGCTGCTTGGGATCCAGGTGACCTGAAGAAGCCCTGGAGACATGGGTGACAATTCTCACCTGCAGTGTCCCCTCTTATGGCTAAATGAGCCTCACAGTCCACGTTAGTGGAAGGAAGGGGGTCAGAGATGTCAATAAGCCCACACAGTGCTTCCCAGCCAGGAAGTCCAGTCCTAACCCTGGCAGCATGAAAGCAAGAAGACTTCCTCCTACAGATAAAAGCAATGTTCTGGCCACCCTGGTGCCCACTGCTGGCAAGGAGGACTGGCTTAGAGTACCCACAGTGCACACACCAGGCCCCCTCCCACTCTGGCCACCACCCCCGCACCTGTCTTGAACGTGGCACTCAGGCATGGTCATCAGGCCTCTTCCTGACCAACAAGGGGCAGGCACAGCCATAGGATGGCAGTCCCCGAACGAGCTGCCTAGTAGCTGTCTCAGCATCCTCGACCCCTATCCTGCTCTGGGCCCAGGTGGCAGGGTGGGCCCAAGCTGGGCACCCGTGTCCACTGTCCGGACCACAAGCTGTTGACAAACTCTGCTGTCCTTGGAGTAATATAACAGAGTGCCCTTGTGTTTGGGTAGTGAAATTTGAGCAGCTTTTTCCTCCATTAAAAACAATAAACCTTTACGGTTGCTACATTCACGTTATACATTTTTTTGAAGCTCTGTCTCCTAAGAAGGAGAGCTGTACAGTCTGAACAGTCACCTGTGGAGAAACCTCCTTCCTGGAAGCATCCTGTCACAAACCAAAGTGGAGAAGTAAAGAGGAGAGGCAAGTCCTCAGGAGCTGGTGCCCACTGGATGCCGTGAGAGGCAGGGCATCTGAAAGGACGCGGTTGTCAGAGCCAACCTGACTTCCTCTTGGCACCTGGGGCCTGGCACAAACTTGGGTTCCATTATATCCTGCTGCTCAACAATGCCCATGAAATCTGTGAGTGAGCCCTGTGCCACTGACCAAGACAGAAGCAGCAGGCTGGTGGCAGGGCCGCCCACGAGGGTGTACCCGAAGGGCTGGGGTGTGGAGCACAGTAGGGGCACACACCTAGCCCTGGCCCAAACCATATCCTGGTTTCCCGCAGGGGGCCAAAAGCTGCAGCAGCCCTGGTGGCCAGGTTCCTGACTGCCGGGAGCCCGGAGGAGGGGGTTCAGAGACCACCACTGGCCAGAGCCAGGCCTAAAAATGCACACTGCTCCCTATGCTGTATGCCTGGTGTAGGCTTAGAGCACATTCCCTGCTGCACCTACTCTCCTGACAGAAAGCTCACCAACTTCACTGTGGTTACAGGGAAAAGCTGGGCTTAGAGCAGAGAGCTGCATCCATAGAAGTAAAATGCTTCCCTTCAAGCCTACCAGCTACTGCGGTGACTGGTTCTGCTCAAACTTTCTTTATCAGTGGCAAATCCCTCCACTGTCTGCTTAAACCATTGGCTCAGAATGGAAGGAGGGCAGGGGTAGGATGCCCCCATGTGTCTAGAAAGCCTAGCCCAGGCCAGACTATACCTGACCCTCTCTTGGCTCAGCACCCCAGCCTCCATCCCCTACTTCTCCAAGCACAGTGGAGAGAGGCCTGTGATGATACAACAGCACCCATAGCAGATCACTGTGCTTGACGAACACAGACAACGGGCCCCACCTGGACATGAACGAGACTTGCTGTATTAGAGCACAGCCCTATTGGTAACTTTCTCCTTCCCCTTCTAAACTCCGTGGGGTGTGTTTATGTCAGTTGCAGAATGTCAACATCGGTTTGGGACAGTATAACAAGCGTCTAGTGAGAAAGTGAGGCACTGGCCTCACCTTTCATGTCCTCCTCCCTGCCCCTAATGGGGGCAACTCTGCCAGCCTACAGGGCATGCAGCCTTACCATCTGCTAAGGCCAGCCAGGGAGGCAGGTGAAGAGCATGAAGGTCTCTGGCTGCATCTACATATCAAGGCTGAGCCTTGATTCTCCCAGCCAGGGCCTGTGCAGACACATCTTAGGGGGGTCATCACCAACCCTAGCTGCCCCTCCCAGCCCACCCAGAGCAGAAGAATGGGCCAAGGTTAAGTGTGCAGACTAACCCTGGGCAAATTCCCCACCCTCTTGGAATCTCAGGTTCCTCACCTATAACGTGGGAAGGGCCACAGGACTGTTTCCTAGGGTGGCTGGGAGGACAAAAGGAGTTCAAATAGGGCCTGGCACAGGGCCACTGAGCATGGGTCTGGGTGGTTGCTGCTGCTGTTGTTGTTGTTTGGCAAGCCCTGGCCAGGGTGGGAGAGCTCTCAAAAGCCCCAGAGTGGCGCCGTGGACACACAGCCTGCCCATGTTCTCCCACGAGCTGGCCGTGGGGCTCTGCCCACTGGTTTCCACAAAGGGAGCCTGGGGGACCCATGAGAGCTGGGAGTGCCCTGGGGTTGGATCATGGCCCCCTGCCCAAAAAAGGGGGCACTTTTTCCTAAAGGCCTGATGTGACTCAGACTAAAAAGAAAACACACTGGTGACATTTAGGATCCAAAGACTTTTTTAGCAACTATGTAGCAAGAAAAAAATTCGGGCACTCATGTTACGAAAGTGGCTTTCCCACATTGGGCCACAGGGGTCACAACAACGACATGTGTTACCGAGTGCACACTATACTCCAGGCACCGTGGGAGCGCCTTCCTGAGCTCCCTCATTTCATCCTCACAACCCCTGGAATGGGCCTTAGGATCACTCCCACCCTACAGGGAGCAGAAGCCCAGAGACGTATGTAA
The DNA here is from genome assembly GCF_011764305.1 of Mustela putorius furo. Taxonomy (NCBI): domain Eukaryota; kingdom Metazoa; phylum Chordata; class Mammalia; order Carnivora; family Mustelidae; genus Mustela; species Mustela putorius. Next base: position 2,264,459 of record NW_025422010.1, read on the forward strand.
CTTGCCCAGCTGAGGTCCCAGAGCAGCAGGCGGAAGAGTGAGGACAGGAGCCAGACTGAGCCTAGGCCACTCAGGGGCCCATGCTCTTTAGACTGCCCAGATTGCCACAGGTCACCAAAGCAGTTCTAATCCACAGAGCTAGGTCTTCATACCTCGTTCCTCTGTGGCCCCCTGAAGGTCTTTACCAGTCGGTCCTGCTTGGGAACTGGGAACAGGCAGCTTCTTCTCCACGTAGAGCTTCCGGGAGCTCTCCAACGAGCTGGCAGGCTCATTAAAGAAGTCCTGTGTCGAACTGGAGTCTGAGAGTGCCACGGCCGTGCTGTCCTGGCTGCGCTCTGAGGGGAAAAGGAGGGAGAGAGGGCGGCAGCATGAATCTACACCAGCTCCAACATGGAGCGGCCTCCCCAGGGTGAGTGTTCTGGTGACTGTCCTGCAAAGGAGATGGCCTGAGAACAGCCACCATAACCCTGCTGAGCCCAACTCATACTGGAGGCCACTAAACCACTCATCAAAGGCACCAATCTCAACCTTATAGGGTTTCCCCAAATGGTGGTGTTCTGATAAATGGTTAACAACTGGCTCTCAGGGTACGGGGTAAGCCCATGTTTGTTGCATTTACTGATTTCTGTGGTGTAAATACCCACACCATGGCCAATTTCAGGCTACCAGCCAACATGATCTTGCTGAAGGAGGAGTTGGAAGGAGATGCACAGTAGTACACATTCTCTAGTGTTTCTACCACACAGAGACAACAGGCATAAACAACTGAAGCTGGTGAGAGTCCTGCAGACATTTTTATCCGGTTGCTATAGGCCAAGTGCAGTCTAGTGTGAGAATGGAGGTCCCTGGGAGACATAGACACAAGGGAGGTTGCTACCCGCATGTTAGCTCCTCTCCTTGGACCTCTACTTGTGCTCATGAGAAAGACCAGGGGCAGTGTAGGAAGAGCGACTGAAGGAAACCTTCCAGTGGTGCAGGCCTGGAGAGGAGGCCTGTTTGCTGCTATAGGAAAGGCAGGAACCACTGATGGGACATTTTGGTCCTGGGGAGCAAAAGCCTTAAGCCAGATGGGGAGAGACAGCAAATCTTGTTGCCTTCAGGGTACAGGTGACCTAGTACAGCCGTGAAAAGGGAAAAGAAATACCTCTGCAAGGAGTGGCAGGAAACCATTTAGGGCCCAAATATTTGAAGTCTCCTGCCACTAGGGGAAGAAAAGCCCCACTCCTGAGATGCAGGGACACAGTCTGAGGCTGGGCAGAGACAACAGATAACCAGACCTGCCCCTTCCCCAGGCTAGCAAGCACAAGTAACACACAAAGCAGCCTACCACAGGAAAAGGGGCAAGATCACGGAGAGTGACCCTCCCTGAGGTGTACACAAAAAGCCTAAGGCTGAAGGTAAGGATGGAACACTGAGAAAAGGTTCTGGCAAATCAGCCCTGCTACAAGCATAAGGTAAGATCATAGGAATTTGAAACCAGTGGTACACTGAAGGTAACCATGGCAACAACAAAACCCCACCCCAGCTCAACATCGGACTAGCTTAACTTCCCCTCGTAACAGCTTAGAAACAGGAGAGAAAAGCCCATTCCAGGCACAATATGACTTATTTCAGTTTCTTCCATCCTACACATAATATCTGATACTCAATATAAAAATGAGGTGCGCGCGCACACGAACACTGTCAAGAGAGAAAATAATCAACAGAACTAGGCTCAGAAATGACCCAGATGTGGGAACTACCTGATGGGAAATTTAAAACTAAGATCAGGGTCACCTGGCTGTCTCAGTTGGAAGAACATGTGACTCTTGATTCTGGGGGAGTTCAAGCCCACATTGGGTAGAGATTACTAAATAAATACACTTAAAAAAATAAATAAGAATAATATGATATATAGATGTGATCAATATGTTAAAGGCTATGGTAGAAAAGGCAGACACATGCATGAACAGAGGGGGAGTTTGAGGAGTGAGATGGAAACTATGAGCACAAGTCCAAAAAAGATGCTGGAAATAAAAGATACAATAGCAAAGACAAAGAGTGCCTCTGTCAAGCTTCTCATCACACCTGACACAGTTGAGGGAAAAATAACCAAAACTTGAAGATAGGTCAGTCGAAATCACATAAACTGAGAGAAGGAGAGTGCGGGGGATATCAGAACAGAGCACCCAAGAGCACCCAAATGATCAAACATACTAATTAGAAGCTTGGAGGGAAATGAGATGAACACATGTCTGAAGAAATATTTAAAGAGATAATGACTCAGAATGTTCTAAAAATAATGGAAGACATCAAATCACTAGGAATCTCAGAGAACACCAAGCAGGGCAAAGACTCTTCCACAATAACCAAAAAACAAACAAACAAAACCAGCAACAACAGGGGCACCTGGGTGGCTCAGTGGGTTAAGCCTCTGCCTTCAGCTCAGGTCATGATCTCAGAGTTCTGGGATGGAGCCCCACATCAGGCTCCCTGCTCAGCAGGGGGCCTGCTCCCCCCCCACCCCCCGCCTGCTTCTCTGCCCACTTGTAATCTCTGTCAAATAAATAAATAAAATCTTTAAAAAAATACACTAACAACAAACCACGCCTAGGACTCACATTCAAACAGCTGAAAACCAAAGGTAGAAAGGAAATCTTGAAGGCAAAGAAAAACACATCATATATAGAGGAACAAAGTTAAGAACTACAGCACACTTCTCATCAGAAATCATGCAAGTCAGACAACATTTTTAAAATGCTGGGGGCGCCTGGGTGGCTCAGTGGGTTAAGCCTCTGCTTTGGCTCAGGTCATGATCCCGGGGTCCTGGGATCCAGCCCCGCATCAGTCTCTCTGCTCAGCAGGGAGCCTGCTTCCTCCTCTCTCTCTGCCTGCTTCTCTGTCTACTTGTGATTTCTGTTCAATAAAAGCCATAAAAAACTTAAAAAAAATTTTTTTTTTAAATAAAATAAAATGCTGAAAGAAAAAAAAAATGTCAATCCCAGGGTCACCCGGCTGGCTCACTCAGAAAAGCATGTGACTCTTGGTCTCAGGCTTGTGAGTTCAAGCCCCACAAGGGGTGTGGCGATGACTTAAGTTTAAAAAAAAAGTTCAACCCAAATTCTATATCCAGTGAAAATATCTCTCAAAAATGCAGGAGAAACAAAGGCTTTTTCAGACAATCAAAAGCTGAGAGGAATCCCTCCCATGAAATCTGAGTTACAAGGAATGTTAAAGTTCTTCAGGTAGAATGAATTAAAACCAGACAGAAACTGGATCTACGTGAAGAAATGAAGTTCCTCAGAAATGGTTAAAGTAATAATAGAAAAGACATTCTTTTTCCTTATGTGTAGTTCCTCTAAAGTATTCCTGTCTGCTGCCTAAAGCAAAACTAGTAGCAGCCTCTTGTGAGTTTATAGTTTATGTAAAAGTAAAAGGAATGAAAACAAGGGTAGAAGAAATGGGCGTTTCCTTCATGGCTGATGAGCAGGATAATATCAATTGAAGGTGAACTATGATAATTTAAACATGTATTCTGGGGGCGCCTGGGTGGCTCAGTGGGTTAAAGCCTCTGCCTTCGGCTCAGGTCATGATCCCAGGATCCTGAAATCGAGCCCTGTATCGGGCTCTCTGCTCAGCAGGGAGCCTGCTTCCCTTCCTCTCTCTGCCTGCCTCTCTGCCTACTTGAGATCTCTGTCAAATAAACAAATAAAATATTAAAAAAAAATAAATAAACGTATATTGTGTTAAGCCTAAGGCAGTCACATTTTTAAAGAGATATAAATACCAAACCAATAACAAAAGACAAGTACAACCTTAAAAAATAAAACATTGTCTCCACCTTTGTATATCTGAAAGAGGAAGCTCAATGAAATGGGAATCAAGAGAGCCAAGTTCAAGTCCCTCTCATGCCAGCCCCCGACCACCTATGAGCTGCAACTACATATCCCCTCAGAGAGGTCAATGGTACAGCAGCATCTGGGGACACAGGGAGAGAGACAGACATGGCCCCCAGGACTCTCCAATCCTTTGCTCAACTAACTCAAATACTGGGGGCCCCCTAGGAGGGCAGAAGTGAGCAGCCTGGTGGGCAAAAAACTTGCAACAAAATGTAAAGTTGTTTCAACAAAAACAAAGGCCTGGACTCTGGGAGATCCAGGCTGCCTCAGTTTAAATCCTGCTCAGTCACTTACTAGGTTGGAGAGCCTATGCAATTGCCCTAATTGCTTTACATTTTTGTTTCCTCCTGTGTCAAACTGTGATACATATAAATGCCCACTTCCCAGAATTGTTAGGAAGATTAAATACGTTAATACATGTAAAGTGCTTGAAACAGGGCCTGATATACTATAAGTGTTGATAAAAACATCACCTCGATTATCAGTATTATTCCAGAAAAACTGGACTGATTTTTCCAAGTAATGTCTCAAATTTGACATTAGAGATTTCGTTCTGAATGGGCAAAGGATTCTGCTTATGATCACGCCTGGGCAGCATCATGTGGATGGGGTGCAATCACTTCTTACACACTGACCTGACAGGGTCATCCAAGTGGTCCTGCCTGTGCAAAGAAACACAGAATTAGGCCTGTGCTTCCAAAGGCAGCTCTGCCGCTCCACTATCTTCATGCAGGTCTAATCATAGACCAGGACTTGGAGACAGCGACCTCTCAGACAGCCTCACAGAGCCTGCCATAGCCCTTCCTCCTTAGCTGCCTTTGGAATGTCTACTGCCCAGAAACTGGTGGGTATCAGTATCAGCTTGGCTGGTGGAATGACAGAAACTGGGACAAGAAGTATATCTGAGACCCTTCAGCAGCCAACACAGAAGCTCTGTGTCTCACTAACAGGGGAGCAGGGACTTGGCTGGCCCCTTCTGTCTCACACTCAGTGAGGAGCTCTTCCCTGACCGGCAAGGCCAGACCCCAAGGCTCTGTGAGCACTGAATGGGGATTCCTGGCAGGCCTGCAGCCCTCACAAGAAGTCCCAAACACAAGTCCCAAGTGTGAGGGGATCACTTCTCCCAGAGAAATGGCAGGGGCAGCCCATTTGCTGTCTCTGTGGAAAGGAGAGCGTTGGCTCCAGAGGCCACATAGGGTCACCACAGGAGCTCAGGACTCAGGAGACTCACACCCACATTCCAATCCCAGATCTGCGACGTGGGCTGCTCCAGGTCTCCCAACATATTAACCACTGCTTTCCCTGCTCTGTCCCCAACACATAAATGGGATCCCCACAGGGGCCTGGCCTCTAGCCTGGAGTGCAGGCCTGAGAGCCCAGTGACCCACCTCGCCCTGCAGCGCTTACTCTGGCCCTGACAAAGAGAACACCGATGGCCCGGACAAGATGGCAGGCCACACTCCTGCAGTGAAGAAGTCCTTCTGAAAGGCCAGGGCCAGCACTTTTCGCCAGCATCCAGAGCAGCTATAGTCACTGTACGGCTGAGCAGCACGTCATGCAGCAAGCGTCTGGGAAGCGCGCCTAGCCGGAGGATCTCACGAGAACTGGCAGACTGCCTGATGAGCTCACGTATTCACAAGCTGTTGGGCTTTGAGCCTAAAGAATCACTAATTTGCTGGAATCCCAGTTGTGATTATTATAAAAACCATGGATTGGCTTAAGCAAGCAGATATTTACTCCCAACATGCTAATACCCTCTTGATGCTGCCTACGGAGGGAACCTCTACTGCACCTGAGCGAGCAGGGAAAGCAGCAGACTGCACTAAGAATGGCGTGGGCAATACAGGGCAGCACTGGGCTGCAGGGGGGTCTGCTCCCCTGGGGACAAAAATCAGCAGGTGGGGCCTCTGCTGAGACTTTAAAAACAACAGCCACAGCCAGGGAGCAGGACACGTATAGGCTAAGAGACTGCGACCAGGCCTCCCGTTTTGAGCCTCTCATTCACAAGAGAACCCAGAACAGCCCACCCTCTCAAAGGGCGGAGAGCAAAACCCAACATCAGCCCTGGGGGGGCACCGTGGTGATTCTAGATAAGCCCTCATCCTGCAGGTGACCAGAGAACACCTACGGAGCCCTGAGGAAGGCTGATGCTGGAGGGAAGTGACAGGGATCTGGAAGCTCCAACACTGCCCCCACTCCCCCACCCCACACCACAGTCAACTGGCACCCCCTGCAGGCAGGCTGTGGGATCAGAGCAGGAGAGATGGGAGTTCTGCACACTGAGGTGCCCTGGCTAGAGCTGGGACCTCCTCCTTACCAGGCCTGTAAAGCAAGTAAAGGTGCATGCCAAGGTTCCTGCCCACCCCTGAGAGGGCTGTGTGTCTGGGAAACAGATAAGCACATCACTGCAAATGAGAGCCCGGGGTGAAGTTTTTCTCCAATCCTTTCGGAGAGGGTTGGCACAAAGCTATTTAAAATCATCCTGATTTTGAATACTAGGAAGCACCAAGGTCTCACACCAAAAAGCAAGTCAGATTAAAAGAAAACTAAGTTCATTTCTTTTACATCACTGGGGTGAAGGAGAGGAATGAAAAGCTCTTAGACAATGATTCTGTCACTGGGCAGAAGATACCTCTGGGCAAGACCCAAAAGACCCTGAGCTTGTCCTGTCTGACGCATGGCCAGCCAAATTCAGCACAGGCCCAAGCAGAACCATGCACAGCATGGACACTAGCACTGTGCCCTGATAAAGGGACAAGCGGAGCCCAAATGTGTCTGGCGGGGGGCAGTTCTGGCTTAAAGGGAACATAGCTTCCCTTCAGGGCTGGCTATAGTCCCACCTTTTCCTTAAAGCAGTCTATGGATATCACATTCCTTATCTGGGACATGGTGGACCAAGGGTCCAAATGATCTGACCGAGGGCTTTCTGTAACTGTGCACTAACAGCCTGGGGTGCTTCCTCCACACCCTCCAGGCACCGCAGGACACCCCAGGGTACTGGCCTGTGCTAATGCTCAGAGAATAACCAGATGGGTCTGCCAGGGCTCGGCAGGCAAAGGCTACTAAGCTGGGAGGCAGCGGCCCTCCCTCCTCTCACCTGCATGCTGAAGCAGAGCCAGCAGCAGAGAGCAGAGGCAGGCAGAACTGGCTGCCTTTCCGCCTCTGCCACCACCTGCAGGTCCCACAGACTGGCCTGGGCTGGGGATTCTCCTGGCCTCCTGGTCCTGAGGCAGAGCAGGAGACCAATGGAAAGCTCTTTTGCATAGGAGAGCCCAACTCAGCTAAAGAGGCAGACTTCCCATAGGACTGGGCGGAGAGGGTCTTTCAGGGAAGCCTGGACCTAAAAGGGGACCCTAGGGACTGCCCACAGCCCAAGATCCTGATTTCTTCAAGTAGCTGCCCAGAGATCAAAAGGAGAGAAGACACACTAGTGGACAGGCTGGACAGGCTATCTCTGCTCTTCCTCAGAATATTCTTTTAAAAGTCTGCCCACACAAAACCTGTTCATACTAAATTAATATTTGTGGCAGAATTATAAATATGTCATTCTCTTATTGCTAATCACTAGAATGTTTCATGTCTCTGCCCCTGGGCCACCCCTGCCCCTCCCTGGAATCCTTAGAGGAATGTCCATCTGCCAGCCAACTTCCACTTCGGAGGTGGGACCTGCAGGGCCAAGAGCAAAGGAATGGCACCTGGGGACACAGAGGGAAAGGGATCTGGCTTGGTGACAGAAAGGCTGTTCATTCCATTGAGTGTGAGAGCAGACTGTATTCTGAGGATTTTTGGGTTCATATTTGACTCAGTTCAAATCCCTTGAACATTCTCAGGATTTCCAGCCCAAACTAAGAGCTCTTTGCTTGTAAGACACAAGTTTCCTAGTACATTCTCTCCAGCTGCTCCAGCAGTAAAGACTAGAAACAGCTTATAATCATTTATTTCATCAGCTCAGTTCAATGAAAGTTTGAGGGAAAAGGTATGGTTGTACCATTGAAATCTGCACGAACTCTGATTAGTGAACTCCGAAAAGATCACAAATGCTCTGCCAAGTAGAGAGCAACAGGTTTCAGGGCACCTGAGTGGCTCAGTGGGTTAAAGCCTCTGCCTTCGGCTCAGGTCATGATCTCAGGGTCCTGGGCAAGCCCCGCATCGGACTCTCTGCTCAGCAGGGAGCCTGCTTCCTCCTCTCTCTCTGCCTGCCTCTCTGCCTGCGTATGATCTGTCAAATAAATAAATAAAATCTTAAAGAAAGAAAGAAAGAAAGAAAGAAAGAAAGAAAGAAAACAACAGGTTTCTAAGAATAGTAAACGGGTACAATCAATATTTTGACAAATCTCTCAATTGGATTAACTCTGCCCCAGTGGGTCCCTTCCTGATGACCACCAGGAAAGAACACATCCGCTGGAAGCTAGCCTAGCTGTATAGGAGGGGCGCCCTCTGGCAGGCCAAGAAGCCTGGACAGACACCCAAGAGAAGAGAGATACCAGATAAACTAGGACCCCTGAAAAAGAGGCAGACACAAAGAGGCAGCAGGTAGGCACGAGAGTATCACTGTGGCCAGTGCTTAGATAGCAGCACCAGCCCTCTGGGCCCTGGATGCTCAGAGCTGGGAGAAGACTTGGCCTCATGTGCCCTGCTCACTTCACTGTGTGACCCTCACCATGCATCACTCTGTCACACTGTGCCTAGAGCAAGAGTTCTTGTTCCCCTATCTCAGACCCAGCTGGTTTCCCAAGCTCTCTCCCTGCAAGGTCTCTCTTCCTCCCACCCTCAATCACCTCAGTATCCAAACATGGTGGGACTCTCCGATGTCCATGTCTTTGCTCCCACTGACCCTCACCTGAAACGGCCCTGTAGACCTCTCTGGAGGGCTACCTCCTCCAGGAAGTCCTCCCAACCAACTATGCCTCCCAGCCAGCTCATGGCACTCCTCTTGGCCCAGGACACCACCTCTTGGCACTCCTCTTGGCCCAGAACACCAATGGCCCAGGACACCACCTAGGAACACAAAGATCCAACCAGATAGCAGGGATCAGGGTGCCCTCCTCCTGGTTTTCCGCATGGAGCCCTGTTCCATGCCCAGCACGCAGCAGGCACTCAACATATGCCATGAGCAGCTTCAGCCTGGAGAGGTTTCTTAGAAGGTAAGAATGGAGAAAAGAAGGAAAGTGACTGGCTCTGCCCTCTGAACAGCATCCCTCCCTGACCCAGCACCCAGTTCTCACCCTGCACAGGCACATGCAGGCCCTCGTAGGCTTCCCTACAAGCCTCTCCCATGCTGAAGACGTCTGCTCGAGGCATATAGCTTGCCTCCCGTGAGCTTGCCTCCCAGGGCGAGGAGCTGACTTCTCCCTCACCCTGGGAAGGGAGGCTGGCGAGGACTGATGACATGTGCAGCTCACTGCCCGAGCCTGGACACCGTGCACTGTACACACAGGGCCCACCTCAGAGCAGCTCGGCTACTGTGCACGATGTGCATTTTTTACACATTTGTCCTTATGAGCATAGCTTGGTATCTTAGAGTCTATCGCCTTTGTTACTTTTTTTAAAGCCAGAAAGAGCAAAGCAATGGAAATACAGGACTAAGCCGCCTCCCAGGCGGACATGTGGTTGGAGGAGGCCACCACTGCATCTGGCCAGAACTGAGAACATGGGCTGTAGGCAGAAGCCAAGCACATCAAACACACACTCTCCAAATCACAGGACCAGCAGATGTGGAGGAGCTCCTGGTCACAGGGGGAGCAGGGAGCCGGACTGAGGACTAAGCATGCGGTCTGTGCTGTCCCCTGAAGCGAGCCGTGACAGTGCAAGCAGAAAGACATAGCCTGGAGAACAGAGTGTGGTCAGGGTTAGGGGCAGCACGGGCAATATTGGTGGAGGCAGTGTGGGTGAGCAGGCGAGGATGAGCACAGATGGGACACGACACAAACAGTGACAGCATGGCGGGTGAGACAGATGGTCACATGGGAGCTTGCTTGGGCACCCTGGGCTCCCAATATGGCCCACATCCTACAGCCTGGGGCTTGGCGCAGCCTCTGTTCGTGCCTTAAGTGGGGCCAGATGGGCATCCTGCAACCCTGAACGCCAGCCTCCATAGCTCTCACTCTCCTGACCCCTGGCTTATTCTCTCTTCCCACCCTTCACAGTAAACACTGACACACCCCTAGACCTTGGCTCAACTTTGCATCCTGAGCGAGGCCTCCCACCCATCAAGACCAGGCCAGGTCTCTCAGGGGTGGTTTCAGTTGCACCCTGACCCTTGTCTGATTCACAGCTTCACACCTGCCTTCCCCAAGCATCTGCAGCAGGATCCAGGATTGTTCCATGCACCCAGAGTGTATGATGGGCACTAAATGGGCATGGCCATTGGCCATGGGTCACTAAAGAACGCAATAGAAGGCTCTGCCTCAGACTGACCACAGGGCAAGCCCTCTGCTCTCTGAGGCCCTTTGTGGCTCCGAGATTGTCAGGTGACATGAAGCATGGCAGGCAGATAGCAAGGGTCTTGGCAGACCAGCAGAGCCACTAGTTACACATTCTGAAGGCTGGCTGAACCAGGCGAAGCTATGGACCAAGGCATTCTGTTAACAACCCTGCTCCCTGGGCCCTGCTACTGATAAACCTCTAACAAGCAAAGCAAGGAAATGCACACAGATCCAGTCTCCATCAGGTCAGCAAATACGGGACCTTCCCAGTGTTAGCCTTCTCTGGCCTGGGGTGGAAAGAGACTTAGACCCAAACTCTCCCCTGGCTCCACCCCAGCTAGGCGATAGCCGTAGATGAGGGCCCAATTGCCCCCAGCTCAGGTTCTTTCCAGGACACTGGACATGTGGCCAAGCCTGTAGGGCTGCTATGAGAATGGGACCCCAGGCACCTCTCCTAGAGCCCAGCCCAGAGCAATCACACACTGCTACATGGTAGGACCCAGTTACTCACACACATGCTCACATACTTCATGCCAGGGAGGCGTTATAGAATTTGTTCAGAAATCTCATTATGGGGCGCCTGGGTGGCTCAGTGGGTTAAGCCACTGCCTTCGGCTCAGGTCATGATCTCAGGGTCCTGGGATTGAGTCCTGCATCAGGCTCTCTGCTCAGCAGGGGGCCTGCTTCCCTCCTCTCTCTCTGTCTCTCTGCCTACTTGTGATCTCTCTCTGTCGAATGAATAAATAAAATCTTTAAAAAAAAAAAAAGAAAAGAAAAGAAAGAAATCTCATTATGCTCTGTTTGAACATGGGTAAACAGCGATCACTGGGAGCCCCTTGAGGGTCACAATGTACTCCCTATGCGATTTCCTTTTCTTGGTCCGAAGTGTTAACATTACGGATTTCAGGACTTTTGACAAGTCCCAAGATGGAAGGGAAAAATAGGAAGCCAGGGAGGAGTGGTAAGGCAGGGATGCCAGTAGTGGTGGCCATGACTTAGTTCATGGGAAGTGTGACGCCACTCGTTCTCTTCCTGGGGCTAGTTAGCCAGCCCTGGGCCATGGGAGGTGTGAGCAGAGGTGGGCAGTGCAGGCCTTGAGGCTACCAGTGTATCCCCTGACACGAGCAAGCTGCCAGAGCCCGGGCCTTTCCCTACAAGCTAGTCTAACTGCTGAAAGGGCCACTTTAACATTCTCAGAGCATGGCTATTTTAGGGCACAAACATTTTCCTGTTGCAGACACTGCTCTCTTTCTGCGGTGAGGAGGGCAGGAGTTCTGAAGGCACCCGCAGCCAAGGCTGTATGGAAGCAGAGCTTCCTGGTACACTGGGCTGGGACTGGGTGAAGGGAGACCATGGTTCCACATCATTGACAGAAATTGCTTTGAAAAAAAAAATTTTTTTTTTAAACAATCACTGAAATATGTACAACTGCTGAAATTTTATTTGAGCCCCTATGTATGGCTCCCTCTGCAACTTCCAGAGCAAATAACTATCATGTCAGCACTCAGGACAGGTCACACCCATGCCTGCTGCCAACACTCTGCCTCCCTGGAGCTACACTGCTGGGCAGCAGTGCCGGAGCGGCATCATGGCCTCTTCCTGCTTCCCTTCCTCTCTGCTCTGGGGTGTGCCCACACCCGGGGAGCCACTCTCAGCTCTAGGGGTTCCTGCCACCCAACCTCAGGCAAACCTGCAGGGCTGGGAGGGGTGCCAGCCACAGGCCTCTGGACAGCCACGGGAGGCATTCCTTTCTCTTGAAAGCTGGGCTGATGTGAAATCCTCACAGGAGTACCTGGCAGAAACCAACTTGCAGAGTGGACTGATGAAAGGTGGGGAACAGGGACATTTCCCTGTTGAACTCAGGTTAAGTAAGAAGGGGAAGGACCTTGTGTCAGGACGTGTGCAGGGCTGAGTTGGGCCTCTGGGGCACAGGGAGGTGACACAGTCACGCAGCAGCATGCACTCAGCTCCACAACCTGTCTGTCCACACATTCCCCGCAGGCCAAGTGGGGAACCAGGACGGGGTGCTGCAAGTCTCCTCTCCTCTCAGGGGATCACCAAATCCCCGCCCAGGGGGTCCCTAACGCCATCTTCCTTTAGGGCTTCCCTAACCCTGCTCTCATACCCCTTTCCCTCACAACACCGCAGGCTCTGGGAACCCATGTGATGGGTGAGGGGGTTGTCCCATGCCCTGGGGAGGGCAGAGCAAGGCCTGTTTCCCCACAGCCTGATGGTGATAATCGACTTGTGAGTGAGGGCCTGCGTGTCTGTCAGCATTGTCACTGCCTCCCCAGGGCGCCACTTTTACGCCCTCTCAGTCCGATTTGGTTCATTCCAGCAAAGACTTTATTACAGCTTAGCGCTTTAAAGGTGAGGAGAACATGAAGAAATCAAGCTATGAGGTCAGCATGCGAGCCTCCTAATGTTAGTAAGAAATGTGGTTCAAAGGTCGCCACCTGCCCTATCCCATGTGGGATGGCCTCGTTCACAGTCCCAGCTGATTCCCACCACCCCACTGTCTGACTCCCAGGGGTGACAGACTCAGCTTCCCATGGCGGTCAGAAGGACACACTGTAATAATAATGCTGGTACAACGCCAGCATCACTGGGCTGACTGCACAGAGGCCACTATAGGCAGACTGCAGACCCTGACAGCTAGTCCACAGAATCTCAGAGTGGCGAGATGCCTGAGCCTGCTCTGCCCCTTCCCAGCCCCCAGGTGGGCTAGCTGGCAGGTGGCGACCCTGAGCATGTTTTGGAAGCACAGAGTCACCGTGAGGCCATGAGGTTAATGAACAGCCGCAACATTGCCCGTGTCACTCCAGACCCAGCACCCCCCCTCACCAAAACAAAGCGAATCATCACCCAAAGCACCCTCCCCCGTGATTGGCGTGCCGCCCTGGGCTGGCAGTAGGGAGAACAGGGACTGTACCGTCCGGCGTCGCCTGCTGGTGGGGTTTTTTACATTTGACGTAATCGTGGTCAATCGGAGTAGCTGTGTAAGGTGGGGATGTCAGACCTGGGCCAGAGGAGGAGGGGAGGGAGGCTCCGGGGCCCGGCAGTGTCCCAGCTGAAGAGTGGGAGTCCTCATCCACCAGGCAGACCTTCTCTCTGTGGGAAAATGGTTGAGGTGCAGGTCAGAATCAATACATCCTGCTGAAACGGGACATGTGCTGGTCTGAAACAGTGACCTTCTTTTTTTTTTTTTTTTAAGGTTTATTTATTTATTTATTTATTTGACAGACAGAGACCACAAGTAGGCAGAGAGGCAGGCGGGGTGGGGGGGGGAGCAGGCTCCCTGCTTAGCAGAGAGCCTGATGCGGGGCTCAATCCCAGGACCCTGATATCATGACCTGAGCCGAAGGCAGAGGTTTAACCCACTGAACGACCCAGGCACCCCTGAAACAGTGCCCTTCTTGACTGCTGGACCCCATGCTACCTTCAAGGGCCTCCTCTGCCCTCCTACGGCCCACTGCTCCCACACACATCAAAGGACTTGCCCCTCTGGCTGGGGATCCAAGGTGCTGAAGGAGCTGCCCCCATGGCACCCACTTGGGCTCTGGCCCCCAACTGGCCACTATCCAACTATCTCAGGCCCCAGGCCCCAAGGAGACGGCAGGGGAACTAACAAGCCCTTCCTCAGAAGCACCCATCCCAGGTCCCCTCCATGCCAAGTCAGCACCCTTACATGTGATGCCTGAGGCCTGACAGATTTAATTCCCAACAAGATGCAGAGACAGAGAAAACATCTGGATTTGGGGTGTCTGGGTGGCTCAGTTCGTAAGGCAGCTGCCTTCGGCTCAGGTCATGATCCCAGGTTCTGGGATCGAGTCCTGCATCACGCTCCTTGCTCAGCAGGGAGCCTGCTTCTCCCTCTACCCTTCCCTGCTGCTTGTGATTTCTCTAATAAATAAAAAATCTTTTCAAAAAAATCTGGGTTTACTGCAAGCTCCCATGTGTATAAGGAAATCTACCACAACACTGTTGAGCAAAGAAGTTAGAAACACCTGAAACATTCCATCAAAATGGCTACAGAAAACATGCTGCACCCATGCTATGGAATAATACACAGACCCAGACTGCCAATAGCCACCAGAAAGAAAGAACAGAGTAAATGGGGTACTATCTTTATGGATGGGGTCCCAGACCTCTGGTTAGGAGAGAAGTACGCTCTAGAATAGCCCCTTCAGTAGTTTGTTTTTATAAAATAAAAGAAACTCTATAATGTACGTAAATATAAGTGTGTGTAAAAGCACAGATAATTATTTGATTAAACGAACTAAGAATAGTGGCTAATTCTGGGCAAAAGAAGGGATTTGTCACATTTTAGCCTGTATGTTTACATGTAGCCAGAATTTTCCATAACTTGAACATATTCATATATTATTTGTATAATTTGATAAATTTTTAAAAGACTTTAGTTATTTGAGAGTGAGAGAGAAAGCATGAGTTGGGGGGGAGGGGCAGAGAAAGAAGGAGAAGACGACACCTCCGCTGAACAGGGAGCCTGACATGGGGCTCCATCCTGGGACTCTGGGATCATGACCTGAACTGAAGGCAGATGCCTAACTGACAAAGCCACCCTACCCCTATAGTTTAGTAATTTTTAAAAAAGATTTATCTATTTGAGAGAGACAGAAGGAGAGTGAACACATGCATGAGCAAAGGGGAGGGGCAGGGGGAGAGGGAGAGAATCCCAGGCAGATTCCCAACTGAGCATGGAGCCTGGCACAGGGCTCAATCCCATGACCCTGAGATCATGACCTGAGCCGAAATCAAACTGGACACATAACAGACTGAAGTACCCAGGCATACCAATAATTTTTTTAAAAGAGTTATAATCAATAAAAGAGAACACCACTGTACTTGGGGGCTCTCTGTGACTATAAAGTACACATGTATAATTTCTAGGCACACCACATCCACATCTCTCCCATAAGACAATGGGCCTCAAGGACAGTGCCTAGGCACAGGTCTCTCTTGTACTTGGCTGAGCCCTGCACAGTGCCCAGACAGGCAGGAGAACAGAGGAGAAGCAAGCTGAGCCAAAGCTCTAAGATGTGGACACCAGGGCAAAAGAAGTCTGGGCCACAATCAAAGGGAGGCCCAGAGGTACTCCCCAGCGCAATGAGGGGACCATACCATGGTCCTAGCATCCCCATGCTCTCTGGCACCATAGGAAGAGCCTGCAATGCCCCTCTCTGCTTCTTGGGAGAACAGGCAGCACACAGGCCCTAATAAGTTCCCAGTTCTTGCAAGAAACCATGGAAAAGGACCCAGGAGTAAGAGCCTGCAACATGAAAACTGCTTTCCATCAGTGTTCTGCATGGGGCAGAGCTGTGCCCCAGTGGGGAGAGGGAATTAGCTGGCTTCTCCCTAGGACCTGCCCCTGAAGGTGGGCTAGCACTGGGCATGGTCCCAGCATGAGGTAACCTGGGGTTGTACACTTAGCCTCTCCTTTTCAGTTTCAACAGAAATAACTCAGTCTGGGGTGCCTGGGTGGCTGAGCGGGTTAAGCCTCTGCCTTCAGCTCAGGTCATGATCTCAGGGTCCTTGGGATTGAGCCCTGCATCGGACTCTCTGCTCAGCAGGTAGCCTGCTTTCCTTTCTCTCTCTGCCTGACTTTTTGCCTACTTGTGATCTCTCTCTCACTCTCAAATAAATAAATAAAATCTTTTTTAAAAAGAAAAAAAGAAAGAACTCAGTCTAGCCACCAGAAGTCTCCAGATGAGTTCCAGAGGCTCAAAGAGCTCTGATTTACTCAGCAGCAACCCCCTGAATGCCACTCTCTATAAAGGAGCCATCAGGGTACATATGGGGGTAAGCTGTTGGGTGAAAGCATGCTACTCACTTCTCTGAAGCTTTGGGCGTATTCTTCTCCTCGCCCCTGGCAAAGGGTCCTTCTGCAGCCTCCTTCATGAAGTTGACCAGGACCTCCACACTGACCCCAGAGTCTGGCTTCCCCAGGAGCTTTAAGATGGAAGCATGGAGCCGGAAGTACACCTAGGAGAATGACACTCTGGTGTGAGCAGCCCTGCCAGTTGCTAAGGTTCATTCCACAGGCCAGTCAGCCACATTGGCAAAGAGCCCCTGACCAAGGAGACCAGACCACCACACATTGCCTTTCTTCATTCACTTTTAAACCAGCCAACCAAAAGTCATTCAAAGCAAGCTCTAACAATTAAAATGGACATGAACTCTCAGTGTTCCAGCTTAAATGTTTAGCCAGTAACACAGGCAAGCTGTGGTAAGACAATGAGAGTAACAAGCCTCAGCCCCGCTCACTGGGCACCTCCTCCTACCACAACACTTGCCACCCTCTGTGGGCCCCTCTCTGGGCACCCACAAAAAGGGAGCCTCCACACCTATCTCCCATTGCACTGCGGGCTCCGTGAAGGGAAGAACAGCGGACTTCTGTTCGTGTGCCCATGGCTGGGCCAGCCAGGTACTGCAGGCCTGGAGAAGCCTGCCCAGTGGGTGCAAGAGAGGTAGCGGGCATGCTGCACCAGTTGGGGCCTGGACTCTTCTTCATTTCTGTGAGTCCACACCATAATCCTCCACTTACAAATTTGTGAGCTCAGCTGCCCAAAGCCCCACCGCCTGCAAAGCTCAGGCCCAGGTTAAACTCGGGTTCAACCTGCCCTCTGCTGCTCCCAAGTGAAAACCGCATCACACACAGGCACCGCCACAGTGACTCAGCCTGGGCTCCTGCCTGTGGCACAGACTCCCACATATAGCACCAAGGATGTCACCAAGATTGGGAGCCCCTGTGGCTGCAGACCCTGATTAACCAGGCCCCCTACACCCAGAGGTGGTTCTCAAGAGATGCCGCCAAGGCCCCCCGGGTAAGATGCCAGCTGGTCCACCTGGGCAGCACTCTCAAGGGGGCATCCTGGACAGAGGGGTCCACCCCCAGAGCCCTGACATCTCTAGCCCACCTGCGGCCCCCAGAGCAATTAGCCCACCAAGTCCATCTGCAGCTGCAGAAAACCTCTGAGGCCCCTACCCACAAGCAGATGGCTCTGCCTGGAGGAGCACAGAGTGTTCAACTGGCTAAGATGAACCAAGCAGCAAGTTCACTATTCTGACTGAAGGTTCAACAGCAAAAGTGAATTTCCACCAGGGCAGGGTTAAAGTCTTAAGAGAAATGTCATTTTTAGAGCAGCTGAGTGCTCATTCTCCTGAGAGCTGGCATGGTGCTCTAGACCTCTGTGCCTCACCTGGAAGTGTCTGGGCCCCACAGGGATACCATTCTGCCTGCTCACTGGTTCCATCAGTCAGCAATGGAAGCCAAAAGTCAAAGAAACACCATGGAGGAAAAGAGAGTGGTCTCTTCCTGAGGGCTGGACTACCTCCCTGCACATGGGTTTGGTGCTACCAGAGGTGATGCACGGGGTGTCTGGGCTCAGCAGAGCCAGCCCCAACTGCCTTTCTCTTCTGCTGCTTACTGAGGGCAAATCACACCAGCTCTCTGGGCCTCAGGCTTCTCAGCCCCAAAGTGGGGAGTCCCTCCAGGGACAGGCCTGTGAGCCTGAGTGGAAAGCATGAAAGAGCTGTGATGGGAAGGATGTGGGACCCAGGGCCAAGAATGACAGCAACATGGAAGCTGTCGAAGTATGAAACTCATACTCAGTATGAAACCACATTTCTACATTTCCCCCATGAACCCTAATCATGTGGCCCCCAGACAGCTACTGCCGACCCCTCAGCATGAACGGTTTTTCAAAGGCATATTTATAAAAATGAGACTTTTTTGCTTGCTCATACAATTAGCAAATATTTAAAAGAGGGAAAACAGATATGCTCATAGGTCAGTATAACCTTTCAGGGCAACAAGATGCTGTGGATGCAATGTTAAATGACCCCTGACAAGCATGCCCAGCCAGGCCCTGTCTGCACCCTGGCAAGGAAGAAGTGGGAAAAAAGGCCAAACCCATGAAGAAGGGATTGGACAAATAAGTTGATGTCCAGCCAGACTAGAGGGCACATGGGCAGATAAGGAAGCCCACAATGCCTTGCACTACATCTTATCCAGTGAAAAATGCCAAATGACATGCAAAATGACAAGAAAATGTTACTATGTATCTGCACATTAAGTGGGGGAAAGTCTAGAACAAGTACATGCCCAAACTGTGAATAGGGATTACTAGGTTGGGGGGTTAAGATCACTGGGGACTTCAGTTTTTCATTTTGAACACTTCTGAATGTTGGATTTTTATATATTTTTAACTACAAATATGTGTTAATTTTATAATCAGAAAATAAAACCATCAAGGCAGATTCTGCCCCAAACTCCAAAAAGCTTGCTGGGCTCAGGGGACCGGCAGGG
Source organism: Mustela putorius furo (assembly GCF_011764305.1). Taxonomy (NCBI): domain Eukaryota; kingdom Metazoa; phylum Chordata; class Mammalia; order Carnivora; family Mustelidae; genus Mustela; species Mustela putorius. The sequence continues at coordinate 2,283,091 of NW_025422010.1, forward strand.
ACTGGGCATGTGGCCTCAGAAAGGGGAAAGCTGACATGCTCAGGAAGCAGCAAGGCCTGGGCCAGGCCAAGCATATGTGAATCCTCATCCATGCACTCGCTTTCCTCCCTACAAAAGGTGCTGGCTGCAGCCTCCCGGCCTTCCTCCCAGCACTGCCCTGAGCATGGAGGAGAGCATGGTGTGAAGTGCTCAGAAATCATAAAAGCAAATCCAAGCAGTAAACAGCTGCTCTGCTCTTGAGGAGCAGTGCAAGACCCCAAATCTGGGGCCAAGAGAACAGGCTACTCTCCACCACCCCACCCCTCCCCCACCCACAGACCCAGCCTTGTCCCTGTCCTGCCAAGCTGGGTGCTCTGGGCACAGCCTGTGACCTCACTGGGAACAAGGGCACCAGGAGATGCTGTGCCACATCGTTGTCATCACCAAGTCAGGTTCTGGCAACCTGCACATGCTAAAGGGGGAAAGGCAGTTTTCTTCTGGGAAAGACAAACAGAACACTCACTCTCCCAGAAAGGATGGTAAGCACCCCTTAGAAGAGAGAGGAAAGGCTGCTTTAATTTCATTGCACACACAGCTGCTGAACACAGAGAAGTTTCCAACAGGTTGCACAGGAGTCACTGGGACCTCATGACCCAGCCCCAGGGAGACAGAGAGACTGGCCCGCCCAGGCCCAGCTTCCCCGCCCAAGGCCAGCACGGTGTCACCTCCAGGGCCTCCATGGCCAGCTCAGGGGGGTTGTGGTAGTGGATCTTCTTGGGGTAGCGGGCAGCCTCCTCGTGCAGGTAGTGGCCGGCCTGTCTGTAGTGCAGCAGGTAGACGGCAGGCGGCTGCTGCTGCTTCTCGGCGACCTTGCCCAGCATGTAGTGGATGAGCCACTCCTCCTCGTCACCATCGCCCTCACACCGAGCTGCCGACGAGAAACAGTGCCTGGCTGTCTCCAGCATGCTGTCGCGCCGGCCCTCCATCTGGAATGAGAGCACGAGACCAGGCTGCCTGAGGCCCAGGGCCCAAACTTGCCCAGGACTGTGCCTTATGCTGTGGGAAGCCCTATTGCCTTCTTTGCAAAGTTATAATCTTCTCAACAACCCTGACACACAGAAGTGCCATCACCATTTCATAGCTGGGGACACTGAGTGTGTGGAGAGGACATGGGACCTGTTCGTAGCACACCTCAAGTAAGGCACAGAGGTGGATGGACATGTCAACTCCAGTGTCCTTTCTTTTACCGTCCACCTGCAGTATCTGCACTACACAGTCCAGGAGTTTATGAAGGACCTCCTGATCCCTTCTGAAGGTCCCAACTGTGACCCTCACTATAGCTGCACTGAGGTCCTCTGCCTGGGAAGGGGAAAAAGCCTGAGGCCACGGCTGCCGGGAGAACCAGAGCCACCACCAATGTTCTGAGTCCTGCATTGCAGACGATGAGCACTTCATTCTCTCCCCAGCTCACTAGGGTGGGAAAGTGGAGCTGGAGAGGGTGTGTACCCAACACCTGATAACACAGCACTGGAGAGGATATGCACCCCTGAGGTCCCACAGGACTTCATACCGGTCCTCTGCACCCTTCCAGAGGGACCTGGGGTACTAACAGAACGGCAGATTCCTGAGCTCCACCTAAGACCCATGGCCTTGGAGCTGTGCCTCCAGCCACCTTCTCACACTCAAGGGTGGAAACAGTCAGGATAGAGATCAGCTTCTAAGATACTTTCCAACTCAGAGGATCACATTTCCCACTCCCTGTATAAGGGCTATGGGCCAGCACCTAGGTGCTATCCATGTGGAATGTCAGCCATCATTGGCTTGAATCCCTTCCTCCCAGAGCTCCTGGGCTAGGACGTAGAATGAAGACTGCCAGGGTGGGGCCAGAGGGGCAGCTGGTCCCAGAACCCCAGGTCTCTGGCCCCTCATCTCCATGGCCCTAGCTCAATAGCCGGGAAGCTGCAACCTTTTCTAGTCTCATCTCAGGGACCAAAGGACAGGAGAGGCTGTAGGCACTGAGCTCTGACAAGGGCGCTGCCAGAGCTCAGGGTGAGAGGGTGAGAGAAGTACCTGTGCCCCACTGTGCAGAGGAAGGCTGCCCCACAGATGTCTGTCCAGCGGACGCTGGGCCAGCACAAAGAACCCTCAGCACTCTGTCAAACCCTCCCTGGGAAAGAAAATTGCCACCTAGGAATCAAGACACCATCAGTGGGTGAGATACGATAGACAGAATCACATTGGAGAGCCAGGACACAGCACAAGCCAAGTCAGTCCATTGTACCCCTCCAAAATGGGATTCTATAGTAGATCTGGGTAAGTAAAAGGCAGCCACTTCACTGGAGTCCTGTTCTGACCGCTTGGTAGCCATGCAGCCTCAACCAAGTCAGTAGCCCTTTGCCCAGCCAGCTCTGCCAGTAAGGGTCCTAAAGCCACCTCCTGAGAAAGGAAGGGCAACTGTGAGGAGCCCCATCTGGTCTGGCACCACACAGATCCCCAACAAGAGGCCAAGCCCCTCCCTCCCCCACACAAAGCACATGCCACCAGAGTCCCTGCCCTCAGTAGGTGTGGCAGTCAGGACACTTCAGGCAGAAGAGGAGGGAGAGCACTAAGGGTCCACTATATCCCAGAACTCTGCCAGACACCCTCACACTACCCGTCCGCCCCTGAGTGAGATGCACTTCTGCTGCCGTGACACCTCATTCACCTCACGGCCAGAGTGCCTGGCCCTGGGCCGGCCCAGGAGAGGGGCTAAGGGGCTAAGGGCTATTGTCAGTTCTCACAATGCTGCCACACAGGAGGAACCATAAGCCCGCTCACAGCCAAAACCACAGCAGGGACATCAAGTTCCCTCCTTAGGCCACACAACTAGAAGGCTCTGGCTGCAAAACCTCTGCCCTTGCCTGAGAACTGACAACAGGGAAACCACCGGTTTTCCTGTAACATACCCCTTTGGCAAGTTTGCAGGCAGAAGCCAAAATGCATAGCTATCAACATGTGTCCTATAGCTCCTCTGATCAGACACAATAAGCTCAAACAGCTCTAGCAACCAATGGGCTGTGTCCCCATGACATACTTCAAAGTAGGAAACTGCCTTAACAGAGGTAGGAAAAAAACCAGGAGGCCACCAGGAGGTAGCCCTGCAAGGCAGTTTTCACCCTGGGGAACAATGCCAAACCTCCTTCCTTCCCTGCCTGCAGGGACACCAGCACACCCAGTGGATTTCCATCTCTCTCCTGCCACCCCTCAACACTCCAGGAAGATGGCCTAGGAGCCCAGTTTCAGGTCCTGAACTACCTGGGCCAAGAGCTTCCAAAGGATCAAAATAGAGTTCAACCACAGAGGCCAAGAGCTATGCAGGAGAAAGAATAGTCAAGGGGAAGAGGTGTGCAGGGAGTCAACCTGGGTCTCCTGTCTGTTGCCCACTCTCTGCCTTCCCTGCCCCTTCCTGGGAGAGGCAAAAGTTCCCTCCTCTTGGGAAGCTCTACAAAAACCCTCAAGTACCAATAGCAGAAAGGGCACTCTGATTTCTCATCATATTTACTTCCTGGAAAACCTCTATTCTGCTAAATCCTACTCGGCTTCACAGTTGGGGGTTAAATAAAGAATCCCAAGGTCTGTGCTCCACCCACCCCACTTGAGTCCCAGCAGAGGACAACAGTGTTCCTGGTGTGGGCAGGGAGTTAGCTCCAAGCCGGCTCAGCCCTGGGTGAGCCACGACAGTTCAAACAGCATGGAGCATGGGGCCTCCGCACAGGATGGTCACAGCGAAAGAAGGCTGCATGGCGTGAGCAGAGCACAACAACATGGTGCTGAGTAAATAAGAAGCTCAACGCCATACACAGCGCAACAGCATTTGGGCTAGAAGAAAAGAACAAGTAAATCACAGCATTCCTTCTAGGAGGACATGTATACATAAGAAATAGTGTTTGTTTAAGGTCTGGAAAGATACAAGTCTAACTGTAGGTTGCTCTGAAGCAGGAATGAAGGGACTAGAAGGCGGGGTGGGGAGGAGCCAAAAAGATTTTAGTTTTGTCTTTACTGTGGCAATTGTTTTAAAGAAGGTGTTCCCCGGGGCGCCTGGGTGGCTCAGTGCGTTAAGCCACTGCCTTCGGCTCGGGTCATGATCTCAGGGTCCTGGGATCGAGTCCCATATCGGGCTCTCTGCTCAGCAGGAAGCCTGCTTCCTCCTCTCTCTCTGCCTGCCTCTCTGCCTACTTGTGATCTCTGTCTGTCAAATAAATAAATAAAATCTTTAAAAAAAAAAAAAAAAAAAAAAAAAAAAAGAAGGTGTTCCTTGTGTAACTGAAGAGGGGTTTCTATAATGGAGGAGATGGTTAAAACAAGGGCCATGCTCCTCTCCTCTCGCCCATTTTTCTTCCAGGGTTTGGCCTTGGCACAGAACTCAACACCGGCCCTTGCCCCATGGCTACACTACCCTTCTCACCACCTTTGTCCTCTGCCACCGGTGCCAGGCTTGTCCCCAGGATACCATGTCTAACCCACCCAGGGAGCCCACTTCTGACTGTGAGTCCCTGATGGGACCTTTTAACATGCTCCCCACTCCCCCTGAAAGAGGTTCTGATGCCCAGTAACGTGTGGGTTCACGCACGCTGGGTGGAGAAAGAGGGAAAACCTTAGGGCTGGAGTGCCCTGAGTCCAGCCCCCTGAGACAACCCTCCGGGTGCACGGGCGGTGGCATGCAGAGCTCATGGGAAGATGAGGTCACTGGCATTTCTCAAACAACAGCCCGAGGTACAGCCCCAGGTTGTGTTTCCGGTTCGCCCTTGTGAAGCATGGGTGACATGCGGAGACTAAGAAATATGTGGAGAGAGAAAGGGATTTCAGCCTTTTTGAAGCTTTCTCAAAGTGCACTCCAATGTCAGGCGGGACCTCGTGTGGGAATTCCGAGGCCGCCATGGCTGTGGACACAGCAGCAATAGCAGTCACACCAGCACAGGAATGTTCAGGAATGTTCAGATTCTGTTGGTACTCTTCCAGCATAGCCCCCTAACACTTTCACTGACACTCATCCCCACCCAGCTTCCATTCTGTAGTATGTCTCTTGCTGATTTCTGCACCCAGTCTGATGGTATAATACAGATCTACAGCAAATTTAAATGGCAAATGTTGACAAAAAATGTGGGATTTCATGAAGTTGATGAAAGTAATGTAGACAAAGCCTTTATGAGCACCAGGGACATTTAACATGGTTGACAACCACCCAAAGGGAGGACAACTGTTCAAGGAAGAGACCATAATACACTCTTCTAAGGCACAAAGACATCAGAGAATCCTGTGAGAGGGAAGCAGCCCTCAAATATTACTGCCGAGGTAGCTGTCTAAATTTATGCTGCCGAGGTGAAGGGACATTATAGCATGCTATTGTAAAACTACTGGGAAATTAAGTTCCCTGCAAACCAACCAAACTCAGTCCTTCTTGGTTCCTTTGAAAAATTAACACAATCTTGCAATTATCACCAAAATCCTAGTAAGGTAAGATTTAGGAGTTATTTTCATTATTATTTAATTACTAAGATAAAGTCCCAACCACCTTTTGGCACTATTCACTAGGCTAACTGAGCCACACTGTGAGTGGATCAGCTTTGTGACCCTTTACTAGGAACTGCCCTCAAACAGCAGCCCCGCCCCCTCACGCTCCTGCTAGTGGGTAGGGATGCCACCCAGGTACAAAAGGGTCCCTCTGCAGAACCCCTCCTCACCTGCTGCACAAGCTCAGGGGGCAGCTCAGCTCTCCACTGCTTCAGCTGGCGTGAGGCAAAGGAGTGCAGGGCGTAGGACATGGTGCCATACTCGATCCACAGGGACAGGTTGGAGCTGTCAATTTCCAGGGCCCGCCGGAAGCAGTTCAGGACAGGTGTGGCATGCTTCCAGATGGGCCCATCACTCTTCAGCTCATTGGAGTTCAGCTTGTCTTGAATACGACTGGCCCGGGCCAGAGCCATGCCTGCCCAGGAATCAAACCTGTGGTCACAACAAAAGCGCCAGTAAATACACTGCTGCCCTTACAGCACTGAAGACACAATAGCCTGCAGGGTGGCGATCCCAGGTCTGTGGGAGCCTGTCTCCCAGGCCAGGGCCCAGAGCCCAGCTCCACCACCCAGCGACTCCATGTCTCTGAGCTATGAAATATGGCTAAGAAAACCCACAGCAATGGGGCACCTGGGTGGCTCAGTCCGATAAGCATCTGCCTTTGGCTTGGGTCAGATCCCAGAGTTCTGGGATGGCGCCCCACATGGGACTCCCTGCTTGGCCGGGAGTCTGCTTCTCCCTCTCCCTCTGCCCCTCCTCCTGCTCCTTCTCTCTCTCTCTCTCTAGTAAATAATAATAAAAATCTAAAAGAATAAAAGGAGAAAACCCACCTCAAGAGAGCAGGGCTGCTGGGACAGCACAAGACCTGAATCTTAGGTCATCTAGCATCTCACAGGCACTCAGTAAGTGTTCTAAGAGGATCCCCACCAATTTGAGCCCAAATTGTGCTCACATGCACGGTGGGCTCTTGGACTCTGCTCCCCTTTGCTTCCTTGCCTCTGATGGGAAGGAAAAGGGGTGCTTTATAAGGCACTGCTCCTCCAAGACAATAGGAAGGCTCCCATCCTGCTGCCTAATCCCTCACTGGTAGCTCCTGCCACCAACACACTCACTGACCAAAGCCATGGCACAGCCGAGACCCCGAAAACACAGCCATGCAGCTTCTGCATGGTTCTCCCTCTGGCACCTTGACCACATTCTGCCCTCTCCAGCTCAGTTCCCAGCAGCAAGATGGAGAGCGGGGGAACCACAGGATGGCTAAGACCCTAGTGCTCTGAGATCGCCTGAAAGAAAGTGGTAGGGAAAATGCAAAAGGTTCTCTGAGATGGAGACCAAGGCTAAGAGGATTTCTGGGCACTTGGGAGAATGGAATTTTCTGAGTGCAAGAGTATACAACAGAAAAGGCAGTAATCACATGACAGATGCTATCCTCCCTGAATAATAACAATTCTTGACCCACTGCTACACAAACTTTAAAACTGGCCAACTGCCTTCCTGGACTATTTGACAGTACCAAGGTGTGGTAGGGACACAGCAAACTTATGAAGCTCACACATGCTTCTACCATACTCCAGGCACCTGGAGATGAGAAAGTGCAATCAAAGGAGCAGTAAAGAGCCCTAAAGGCTTAGATGGTATCAGGAGATAGCAAAAATGAAGGCTTTGGCCCCTGTGTGGAGGTTCCAAGTGTACCCTTTCCTCCTCAGGACCTGGGGGTCCAGGGCTCTGTTCAGATCACCTCCAGGAGGTAGCACAGGAGGAGGTATCAAGCTCCCCTCAGACGGTGGGAACCCCATCAGGGACTTTCTACCAGGGCCAGCTCCTTTCACACTGAGGATTTTCCCCTCTTAACTCCTCCCAGAGTGCCTTCGCAAGCCCCTTTGCCCTTGCCTTGAGGGAAAGACCACACTACAGTGTATGGCCAAATGCCTGCATGAGTACCAAAATGGAAACTACTACCTGCAGTCACAAATGTAAGTAACCAAGAATACAGACACATCATCACAAAACCTCAAAATGTTCCTCTATGTGTTAACAAAAGCAAAGTCCTGATGTGGGTTCTTGATTCTAGCAGAGCAGCACACAATCCACACTCGGGAAATGCTGACCCACAGGGACAATGGGGGCAGGCCCAAGGGCCAGTGATGCCATGCACTCAGGAGGAGGAAGTGTCCAGAACCTGCGTGCTGGGCTTTTACTCATGTGGGGCAGGTTTGTTCCTAGCACTAGGCCCAGAGTTGTTTCTTTGGCAGAGGGATGAGCTGCCTTGGGGCCTAATCCTTTCTCGCCCCCTCAAATGCCACTCTCTGAAACACCTGGCCAAGGTGCCCCAATCCCAGCTGAGCCAGAGCAGATGAAATAGTGAAATGAAGACCGGTCAAGAAAAGCTGTTGCTAGCATCCTCGAAGACTCTGTTTTCCCCATAAGAACCACCAACATACACTGGCCAGAACACTCCACCATCCACCCAACTGTCATGGGCTTCACCTATACCTAGAGGGTTCAGAAGATTTAAAGAAAAAACCAGTATCTGATCTTCCATCCTAACTAGCACAGAAGAAGAGACTGAGCCCAAGTTTTCCCTGACATCTGCTTGTTAGGGAGGGAATGAAGGGGGTCCAGGACTGGGCCACCAAGCTCCTCCTGGCCCTGGGGCCAATCCTCACATCCCACCTCCCTGGGAGGGCTCTTCGCAGGCTGAGCCTGGCAGGTTGATACCGTCCGAAGAAGTGTATGTACAGGTTTGAAGGAGGCCCAGTTGAGCTAACACGAGCCTCATCTTATAGCCCAAGTGGCTACTGGGTGAGAGGTCCCACACCAGGCTCCTACCTCCCCACGGACAGGTGGGTTTTATCACCCTTACCTTTTAGACATGGAGAGAGCAGCACAAAGGAGGTGACTGCTCACTATCTAGAGCTGTGAGCACTCAGCCAGCCTGAGCATGGCTCTGCTCCATCACACTGGCCCACAGTGACCCCAGAGAGGACATCCAGGGCCACTGGCACATGGCTCCCTGCCTGGAGGAAAGCAGAGGCTGAGCAACAGGGGGCTCTGGGAGAACCTTTCCCACAGGCTACAGAAGTTGTGTCAACTGGTTTCTCCATTCAGATCCCAATCCCTTCCCTAGGCTAGGTGGATCCTGACAAGGGGGAGCTCTCCAGTTTCACCTGAGGGTGGGCAGCCACTGTGGCCTGGCCCCTGAGTACTTACCTATAGATACTACTCTGGACCCTTCAGACACAAATCTTACCTTGACCCAAGGCTAACCTCCTAGGTGTAGTAGCCATGAGGAAATGTTCCCTCTCAATCAAATGAACCAGACTTTATGAGTAGGGCCCTTATCCTAAAATAAGGAAACAACCATAACTAAAGACATGTAGAACACATCAGCCCACTTTCCAGGGCTGGCAGCCAGGAAAAGAAGCAGCATACAACCAACAGGATGGAAGCAGGGGGCACTCCCTTCCCCTGCTGGCCTGCATCCAAACAGACTCATACCTTCTCTGATCCCAACGCTCATCCCAGGTATCTTCTAGAAAGAAGCCTACTTCATTGCTCTTCTTTTTATGAAGAACTTGCCTTTCCCCAAAACTGCAGAGTGCTAAACACACTTTCTCATTTGTTTTTCCCTGGTCTCTTTGCTAGAGCAGGGAAACCCCAAACTGGCCCAGTGAGGAGCTTGCTGGGCTGGAGTCACCCCAGCCCTCCCTGCCTGGCCCAATGCCCAGGTCACTGACCGGTTGGGGCAGATGCAGATGTCATGCATGTAGAACTTGATGGCCTTGGACTGCTCCTTGTTTTTAAAATGGTAATCAGCCAGGAGGTAGTAGAGTTCATTCACCACTGGAGGGGAGGGGTCAGCTCCTTCTGGGAGGCAGGGTACCTAGCAGGGGAAGGACCAAGGATAAGGGAGAGGGATTCAGGGTCTCAGCTGTGACCAGTCATGCTGCTGGTCCATTGGACCAATTGGACCATTGGTCCAATGGACCAGGACCATTCACATTAGCACAGGATAGACTCTAGGCTTCTCATGGCCCTGACCTCTGGTACAGAACAAGGAAAGAAGCCAAGGTGCATAAGCAGCAGTGCTGGAGGAAAAAAATGACAGGACACAGTCCCATCACACTCAGTTCCTACCTCAGCCGAGGCACCCTCAATGTAGGCGGAGACTTTGTCCAGGCTCAGCGCTGGCCTTTCTGTGCGGGGCACAATGGTGGCGATTCTCTTCAGAAGGTTGGCCAAGTCAGCAGACACTGTGCTAGTCTTGTAGCTGTCAAATTCAGGAAGGGTCTTGGGCTTAAAGTACTCGAACATAAACAGGGCATCCTCCCATATAAGGTCGACCTTGAGAAAAGACAAAAAGCAGATCACAGTGTAGTCAGGGCAAAAGCAGAAAGGGAAAAGTTCTTCCATGGAAACAACACAGATGAGGTTACAATATATTAGAGTATAAAAAAAGACTTGTACACCCTTACAAATGTGCATACCCACTGTAATCCCCAAAACCAAATGTCTAAAGAGCACACAAGTAAACTGGCATGTGCCTGGCCTTTATAAAGACAAATATTGGAAACTGAGGGCCGCACTCTGTGAACCCGTGTGGCCATGCCAGAAGGTAGGTTCAGTCATGAGTGGGGACTGTGGCCAGGCCACAGACCCTCTCGTTGAGCCTCAGCTGTCCCACAGCTTGTTCTGGATGAGGGTGGTTCTGTATTCTGTATGGTGCCCTGTGGGTGCCCTGCCCAAGTAGCTCCTATTCAGGGGATAGAACTGGTAAGACTGGAGAATAAATGATGAGCTGTGAGGTCATATACCCAATACTGCTCTGAAAATCAAACAGGAACAAATGAAAACCTCTAATGAATTATTTGTATTACCCAAATTGGAAAAAGAAATCCTTTGAAAATTGCCATGCCACACTTTTGAATGATTAGGCAACATCTGTGAAGGAAGTCTTTGCAAGGAAAATCCTTTTTCAGGGTGCCTGGGTGGCTCATCAGCCTTCGGCTCAGGTCATGATCCCAGGCTCCTGGGATTGAATCCGAGATCAGGCTCCCTGCTCAGTGGGAAATCTGCTTCTCCCTCTCCCACTCCCCTTGCTTGTATTTGAGCTCTCACTCTCTGTCAAATACATTTTTAAAAAGCTTTTTTAAAAAAAGAAAGAAAAATCCTTTTCCTGTGATCAGACTATGTCCAACTATCCTCATTCTCCTGGTGCAAAAGCGATGTGTCTGAGGTCCTTTGAGAGAGCTCAGAGCCCTTGCTGCTCTGACCCCCACTCCTCTGCAAATGGGCAGGTGCAGTGGGTTGGGGCAGCTCCCTCACCTGCTGGGCCGAGTGCTCCTCCAGGTACCTGGCTTTGCTCTTCTTGCTAGGAAAGCTGTACAGACAGTAGAAGCACTGTTCCAAGGCCGTCTCCAACTCCTCCTTGTAGGGGTGTGTGTCTTCAGAGGTGGACGCAGCGAGTTCCTTCTGAAGAATTCGTACCTGTGGTAGGCAGGAAGAGATGCCTGAGAAGGCCCATAGCTTCCCTGGCACAGCGAGACCCCAGGGAGACCACCACTCTGTCAATTCTGTTGAACTGAGGAAGCTGTGTCTGTTGGACCTGTTTCCTGGAAAGGGCCTATTCTACTCACAGGAGCCGTTCTGGGCCCAGCTCTGACAGTGACCTCCTAAAGAGCTTCCTGCCAAACTGTCTTCCTTCCAACATGCCTAGTCAATATCTACCAGCTGCTAGAAGGGGATATTATACGTCCTCTGGGAACTTCTCTACTTATTTGTTGGCCATTCATTTGCTTCCCAAATATTTACTGAGCACCTCCTTATGCTAGGCACAGTGTGAAACAGTCCAGAAGCTCAGATTCCAATAGAGGGGCAGTTAATTAAGCAAGTGGTTATAATGCAACATTGTAAATCCCATTAGGGCTGAGGGAGTTTGAGAATGACTCCTCTCTCAGCATAAAATATAAAAATACAGCAGAAAATATATCCAAAGAAATAATATCCCAAATATATCCAAAGCACAAAACATAGCCAAAGAAATAATAAATTATCCTCTCAGATAACACTGAACATAAGTCAGTTAAATTAGAAATCAGTACATAAAGGTAGCAAATACCAAATGTCAAAACTTAGAGCATGCAGCTAAAAACATACTTGGAGGAAACATAACCTTCAACACATGTACTAAAAGAGTGAACACTGTCATGAGTGGCCATCCAAGCACAGTGTAGCACAAGGTCTTTCCCATATGCTTCTACACATAGGTTGAAAAAGACTCAGACCTTAATGAAGGAAAGATGTTACTTGAGGGATGGTTTAAGCATGGTGCAATTTCAGGGGGAGATAAGCATGTAGTGTTTCCCATAAGTTTCACACATAAATTTATAACACATCTTCATAAAAGGAAGAAGTGAATGGGGTGCCTGGGTGGCATGCTCTCTCTTGCTCACTCTCTCTCAAATAAATAAATAACTTTTTAAAGATTTTATTTATTTATTTGAGAGTGAGTGAGCAAGCGAGCAAGAGAGTGAGAGTGCATGCATGAGCAGGGGGCAGGGCAACAGGAGAGCTGGAGAAGCAGACTTCCCACTGAGCAAGGAGCCTGACTTGGGGCTCAATCCCAGGTCTCTGGGATCATGACCTGAGCCAAAGGCAGACGCTTAACTGAGCCATCCAACTGCCCCAATAAATAATCTTAAAAAAAAATTTTTTTTTTAATTTAAAAAAAAAGGAAGAAATTACTCGAAGGATGCTTTAAACATAGTATCCTTTCAAACAATTCAGCAAATGTCTTTTCACACAGGTTTTTAAACACAAGTTTGTAAACACATCTTAATATCAGGAAGATGTTACTGAATGACCTTATACAAGATGCTGAGCACATGGTTTTTTCCAATGCTCCTGTACTTAACTTAGAAACACTAATACCTTAACGATAGCAAGATGTGGAAAAAAAAAAAAAAAAACAAGAAAGAGGGAACGCTGAAATAAGCTTTCACCACAATTAAGTTACAAAAAACACAACCTACATCTAAGTATTAATGTGGCAATTAATGACTTAGAAAGCAAAGGGAAAAAAAACATCAATAAACCAATAGCTGATAGCTTGGAAAATATTTATTTATTTATTTATTTTAGATTTCTTTATTTGACACAGACTGAGCCAGAGAACACAAGCAGGAGTAATGGCAGAGGGAGAAGGAGAAGCTCAGTAGGGAGCCTGATGCAGAGCTTGATCCCAGGACCCTACGATCATGACCTGAGCCAAAGGCAGACGCTTAACAACCCAGCCACCCAGGCCCCTGAAAAAGCTAATTTAGATAAGCTTCAGGAAAGACTGGCTTATAAAAAAGGAAAAGAGGAAGCACAAATAAATGATTTTAGCACTGAAACAGAGGGATAACCAGAGGTACCACAGAGACTTTTTAAATCATAAGCATACTTCATGAACAACTTTATGCTTATGTGGACACTATTTCAAAAATATAATTGGCTTAACAAAAGAAAATCTAAATAGGTGTAGAATCTCCAAAGAAAGGGTCAATAGTTTAAAATTTATTCTCCCCCCCAAAAGAAGAGAGAGAGCTCAAGGCTGGGGTGACACACTTCGGCCCAGGGGGCAAATCCTCCCACTGCCTATTTCTGTATAGCTCAGAAGCTAAGATTGGCATTTACATTTTTAAATGATTGGGAAAAAAAAATAAGCAAAAGAAGAATGTTATTTTGTAACATATGAAATTCAAATTTCTGCATCCACAAGTTTTTACATATTATCTTTACATACTGACAATGGCTGCTTCTGCACTGCAATGGGAGAGCTGAGTATCTGCAACAGAGCCTCTATGGCCGACAGAAGCTTCAAAGATTTACCATCTGTCCCTTTACAGGGAAAGTTTTGCCAATCCCTAGGCCAAAAGCAATAAGACAAGGAAAAAAAAAGAAACTGTAAGGATTGAAAGGAAGGGAAAAAATAGTTATTCATGGACGATATAAGTGTCCACACAGAAAATCTGAGAAATCTATAAGCCACCAGAATTACTAAGAGCAATAAGCAAAGGACCTATGCACAGGAGAAACTTATTTTTTAAAAATGTAGGGTTCCTATCTGTCTACACACACACAACAGAAAACTTAACTTTTAAATATCTATTTACAACAGGAATTTAAAAAAAAATAATGCCCAGGGCACCTGGGTGGCTCAGTGGGTTAGGCCGCTGCCTTCGGCTCAGGTCATGATCTCAGCGTTCTGGGATCGAGTCCCACATCGGGCTCTCTGCTCTGCGGGGAGCCTGCTTCCTCCTCTCCCTTTCTCTGCCTGCCTGTCTGCCTACTTGTGATCTCTGTCTATCAAATAAATAAATAAAATCTTAAAAAAAAAAAATAATGCCCAGGTATGAATCTAACAGAATACACATAAGAGCTTAAGGAGAAAAGTATAAAATCGTATTAAGGGACATGAAAGTATAAGACCGTAAGTAGATTAATCACAGCAGGTATCAGTTTCTCTCAAAGGCAGTATGGTCCTGGCACAGGAATACCTACATCAGTGTAAAGAACAAAGTCCAACAACAAACCCTCACACATATGGACAGAAGATGGAAGGGGCCTTACAGATTCAGGTAGAAAGAACAGACTCTTCGATGAATGGTACAAACCAAATGGCCGCCCATATGGAATGTAAAATGGATCCCTACCTTATGTCATAAACAAACAAAAATTGAGAAGGAATAAAGACCGAATGGAAAAATGAGAGTGAACTTTAAGATTAATATAGAGGAGAATATATTAATAATCTTGCGCGAGGAAAGGATTTCTTGAAGTACAAAAAACCAAACCAAAACAAAACAAACCATACACAGAAAACAAAAACCCCACAAACCATAAAGGACTAATAAATTTGGCATTTAAATTCTGTAAAACAAACACTACACACTAAGTTAAAAGACATCACATAAAATTGCCTAGAAATTATAAAAACACACACACACACACACACTCAGGCATGTAAAACTGGTAAAACATATGTATCAGACAAAAGACTGGAATTCAGAGTACATAAAAACTCCACAAATCAACAGGAAAAAAGAAAAAAAGCCCAACAGAAAAATGAGCAAATTATATGAGCAAGCAAATCACTAGAGGCCACCTAGAGGGCCCTGAGCAGAGAGGGCAGTCAATAAGCAGAGGCCAAGTCCACAAAGGAGAAGTTGCTGCAGGCATGTAAAAGCTGGGCCTTGGGTAGAAAAGTCAGGAGATATGAAATGAAACATGGAGGTATCCTATCACTTCCACTCCCTCAAATTCACTTGGCAGGTACTGGCAGCTAGAATTCACGCTCCACCAAAGAAGACACAGCCCAAGGAAAACCTGGAGTAGGATCATCCCATCATCACCCCCACTGCCTGCCTGGAAGGCGGCCCCTCAGCACAGCTCCTGCTGGATACCAGCTTGCAAAGGTGCTACCTCATTCTCAACCTTCCTCCAAGCAGCATAAGATCCTAAGGGTGACTGACTGTCCTGCAGAGGGGACCCTATGGAAGAAGACAATGTCTCCAAACTCTCTAATGGAGCAAGCGAAGGCAGAAGCAGGAAGTCGCCAATTCCTGGGCAGCAATATAGTCTAAGCTTGGCACGATTCTTCCAGAAATGGTTCTGAAATGTGGAGCTGACCAAGGTGAGCATCCTCAGAACTCACGGGGAGAGCAGACAGGCATCTACGGGTAGGGCTAGGGCTAGGGCTAGGGCTAGGGCTCCTGCCAAGTCTCTGCCTCCTCCGCACAAGTGCTCTGCAAACTGTCAAGCCTCACACATACCTGAGCTCTACAGATATTCTCAGTCTCATTCATTCATTCATTCATCCCATGATGTATTAAGCACTTACTATGGGCTAGGTGTGCTATGCTAAGGTACTGGGAAACAGCAGTGAACAAAACCAGCAAAAATCCTGGTTACGTATCAGTGGAGAAGAGGTACACAATAAACATACTAGATAAATAAACCACATGGGGAAAACATAGGGCAGAGGAGGAAGATCAAGACTGGGGAGGCACACTACAGCTGTACAGAGGGTGTGCTTGCTTACTGAAAAGGTATACAGCAGAGGTCAGCAAACCTTTTCCTGAAGGGCCACACAGTAATTATTTCAGATTTCACATACGGTATTATCAGAGCCCCTCACCCCTGCCACTGTATTGCCAAATCAGCCACAGTTAATAGGTAGATGAGTGGTTATGGCCATGTTCCACTAAACATTTATTAACAGGCTGGGTTGGGTGCCCTTCTCATGCTCTGTAACTCAGCAGCAAGTTTTGGGGATGGGAATCGTGCTGCTTATCCCTAGTATGCCCAGTCGATCATAGCTACCAAGTGAGGGAAGGCTATTTGCACTCACTAAATATTTACTTACTAAGTAGCTATTGATTCAGTGACTACTACCTTGTATGACTCGTGCCCGGCAAACAGGACTCAATGGAAGGCAGTGGGGAATGCAGCTGTTACTTCCAGGACCTGGCCCCATGCCTGACACACACATAACAGATGGAGTAACGAGCAGTGGTTCTAAATCCACCTGTAGGTCAGGGCCAGGTCCAAAACCCCTGAACTCAGGTGCACAAGGGAACCAAGTTCTGACTTTCTGGCAACTCTCAGTAGTCACATACAAAATCAAAGGAGCACAGCAGGACCTAGTGTGGGGGGAGGCCAAGCAGGCAAGCCTCAAGGGTGCCAACCCATCGCAACCCACACTCCACCCACCCCACCCCACCCCTCACCCCACAAGCCCTGGCCAAGAGGGCAGCACTTACGTAGAATCGCAGCAGAGCCCCATCAGAATTGCAGCACCAGGACCTCCTGCCCAAATATTCATGGGCTGTATTGAGCAGCATGAGGGAGGATGGGAGCATGGGCGTCTCTGCCATCACTAGGGAAAGACCAGACTGACACAGAGTTAGCATGGGGACATGTGTGGGACCTGCAAGACGAGTCTCTCCTTTGTGGGCTTTTCTGTCTCTACCAAGGTAGCCACAGAGTTTTTTTTCTTTCCTTTTTTTATCTTTTTAAGTAAGTAATGAGTTGACTGGCTTTACTAAGGTAATACATGCTTCTCAAAAAAACAATTCAAATCATACAGGAAGACGTAAGGAATGCCTCATCCACCTCCATAAAACCACGCTGACATTTGGTGGACATCACTAGAAGCATCCCTCTGGGCACATATGAAACATTTTCAAACAGAAAGATAAATAATTGTTAACAATGAAACCCATACTACATATACCATTTCTTCAAAATTCTTGTATGTAGGCCTATGGGAATATTACAGAAGAAACACAGAATGACCAAGTTTCAGTTAAGTGTCTGTTTACCACTAGAACTATTACTAGCTCCTTAAATATCCTTCTGTGTTTTTGAAACTCTAGACCATAACTTACTAGTGGGCTTGAAATTAGTATTTTTAAAGAGGACTAGGATAGAATACATGACAGAAAATACCAGTGGGGCTCACACCCAGTAGAGTAAGGATTCTTTCATGAAATTTATTTCATACTTTTTGACCATCGGCCAGCCCCAGTCAAAAAGGTATGAAAGGGGCGCACCTGAGTGTCTCAGTCACGTAAGTGTCTGCCTTCAGCTCAGGTCATGATCCCAGGGTCCCGGAATGGAGCCCCACATTGGGTTTCCTGCTCAAAAGGGACTCTGCTTCTCCCTCTGCTCCTCCCTCCCCTCCCCCTGCTCATGCGTCCTCTCTCACTCACTTGCTCTAATAAAAAAAAAAAAATTAAATTTTTTAAAAAGCTATGAAAGGCATGGATTTAAAACAAACAAACAAACTCAGAAAATCATGAAGAAATTAAGCCATACTGGCCCTTTAGTTTCCATTTTCAACAGCAACAAATGATTCTATTATACAAGATGGATGATAGCTTGTAACACTTCCTTTCTCCCCTTCTCCCAGTGTTGCTGTACATATTAGTTGTAGCACTTCAAGGTTTGTAACACTAATACTGTTCCGAGTCCATAATTAGCACAGTTGCTTTCTCTCAGTTCCAATTCTAAATGGATTTGATGCTCATCACAAATTCTTGCCCGTGGCTTTTCCACTCCTGACAAATTTCATTCTGACTCATGTTGGTTTACTGATTTTACCCTCCAGTGGTGTTTTTAGAAGCACCCACAGAAGCTGGAATCCCTGTTTATAAATGTCTGTTGCCGCTATTAATGACAAACAACTTGGCCAGATGTCCTAGCTTGCACCTAGCTTGCACCATCTTCCCTGGAGAACAGTGTAGACTTTTAAGTAGCACCTCAACTGCCCTGAATGCAGCTAGGGAGAAATGTGAAATGAATCTCGTGTTTTATCCTGTGAAGACAAATTGTCTTCTCAGTTTTGAAATCTAAAATATCTTTATTTTTTAAAGTAGATCCTTAACCCGGATGTACTTGCTATGTCTATCAATTCTTCACAATGTATACTGAATACTTTGAATCTGCACATTGTTCTTATTACAGAGAAATTAATTTTATTTCTGTGTTTGACAGTGGGTTGACTGCTTGTTCTGTTTCACTGCTAGAGTCTTTCCATTAGAAGCACAATCTACCCTCACAAAGGACCACCTGTTTCCCACACCCATCCTTCTTGTCAACGCTTTTAGCTCTGATTTGTATCCCTGGTTCTAGCCAAACTCATTCTGCTCCTCACAGTCTGCATTATTAGTCTATATTGATGAGGCTTGGTTTGCAATGTTTTCTCTTAGTTTTGCAACTTTTTTCATTTCATTCCGCTTATTCGTTTAAATTTTGTCATAAGTGATTTCTTGTGCAAATCATTACAGGGCCCCGAATCTGTTCCTTGGTGTAAGTTTTCTTCTTGTCTGAGCTCATCTATTTCTTTTTCATCCCCCACACAGGGTCGGGGGCGGGCTACAATCTGCCAGCACACTTGCCATGTCACTTCTCTCTACCCCAGCATTTCCTCCATACTACGCTTAAGTACTCTAACATATGATGAGTGAATTTTCTGGGGCACTCTCCCAAATATAAGGTCAATTTACCCTTTCCTTAAAGCCGTAATTTTAAAGCAGGCGCTGCTCTCAATCCACTTTTCTGTAACCTGTGTCTGCGGAGGTAGAAAGGAGATCACACTGGGCTAGGGCCAAACACAGTCCTCACTGGGGAATCTGGATTTTGTCTTCTCTCTGAGATGCCCTTTAAGGTAGGACTGGCTACCCACTGAGAGGAGTGCAGTCAGTAGATAGCCCTCAGCTGTCAGCTCCTTCAGGGTCTTCTGTAGCTGCAGAGATGCACCTCACCCAAGGCCATGCACTTCCTGTGGGAAGTGGGAGTCCCTGTGCAGTGACTGAGCAAGATGGGAGTCTAAAGACTGGCTACTTGAGGCCAACATGGGATGACAGGTCTGATGGGCCCCTCTGGCTCCAGAGCTGCCTGCCAGGTCAGACAAGGCCTGGGTCAGATCTGAAGCACAGATCAACTTCCCTTTGCTCTATCCTGCTTCCTCTGCCGTTAGCAAGTAGTGATCCCCAGTGAACTGGCTCAGAGAACTCAATATGACAATGTTCTACTCTACACCAGGCCCCTCACCACCCAACCAGTAATGTGCTTCATCCCTGGACCCCTTCCCTCAGTGAGGTCTGGTCACTGGAAGGTGGCAGGGCCCAGGAGCCCTTCCTGTCTCCGCCAAGCCCAGGGTGATATAGAGGGGCTTCCCTGCTAGCCTGCTGTCTACAAATGAGAGGACATTAATAATATTTCCCAGGATTTTGCCCAATTCCCAACTTCCCTCAGCTTTCTTACCAGTGGGAGAGGAGGGGACAGGAACCACACCTGCTGCCAGTCTACCAGAATCTTGGATTCTTCCCCTTGGCCTATCCTCTTAAGTTGATGGCATTCCACCATCCCCCTTTCCTTGTTTGCTTACTGGCAGGTTTTTAAAAACTATATTTTGTTTGCATAATTAATCACAGGGGAAAGGATACTCTTAATTCAGGAGTCTTTTGTATTATAAGAAAAACAATAGACATAGTCATAAACCTTAATTGTTTTTTTCACCATTAAAACCCCTCGGGGGAGCCCTTCTGGAAAATAAAAAGGTACCACTTGTCATGAGCTCAGAAGATACTCATCCTAGAAATTTATCCAAAAAGTCAATTAGGCAGAACCAAAAAGGTGTACATGAGGTTCACTGAAGTATGACCTATAAGAGAGATATGCTGCAGGCATCCTGAGGGGTCAGCAGGGGGGAATGGTTCAGTAAAGCAGGACATCTCTCAACAGCATTATAAAAACCACAGAGCAAAATCGAAACAGCTTCATAAAATAAAGCCTGAAAGCCTTTCTCAGTCTGGCCCTTCCTGTGTCCAACCCACATGGCCCAGCTCTCTTGCATCCCTGCTTACACTGCTCCATTTTCCCAATGTCTTCCTCTGCCCCTGCTCTTCTCTCAAACCTCAGCCCAATACCAACCCCCCCCCCCCCAGCAGCTTGAGGCACCCTTCTTTCAGCAGGCCACACTGGCTTGGCGCTGTGGGTGTTCTGGTCTGTCTCCACCCACCCAAATCTGTCAGAGTTAAGTGCCTTATTCCCACCAGAGGTCTGACATGCAGTGAGCAGTTGACAAGAATTGGGGGAATTAGAGAAGTTAGAGAGAATGAATGGAAGGAAACAAACCACACGTTAACTCTGGCCTTGGAATAGGGATGACTTTCTTTATTTTCCACTTTTTTGATTTTTCAAATCACTGAGGAAAAATCCCCAATTAATTTAATCTTGAAGTTTGGTTGAATACATAAATATGTATACTAAAATCTCAGCTATGTAAAAAATTTGTGTCATTGGCCAAATCTAGACAGAAAATGCAAGAACATTCTACCACATGGTAGAATGATAGGGAAACTTGTTTAAATGTCATTAGCTGCTATTGTTAATTCTTCAGTTCACTACATTTCCCACCACTACACTGACCTGGCTCAAGTATCATCTCCATGAAGAGTCCTGGGCTTGCTCTTTTCGGCTTCTTGTTCGTAACTACTCATCATTTAGCAACCCCATGTGCCAGGCACTGATTTGACAAATGATAGTTTTATTATTTCATTTTGTCCTCAGAACAACCATCTGAGATAGGCACCATATTCCCAGCAGGTACCTGAAGAATAGAGGCTGAGAGGTTATATGACTTGCCCAAGGTCACACAGCCAAGATGTGACATTTGGGATGTGGAACCTGTGCTCACTCCCTACTTCCCTCCAGCTGCCCACATTCCCGCCCTGATGGACTCACACCAGCAGGGGCCAGAGCGCAGTGATTAAGTGCTCAAGGGCTAGTGTGTGGCTGCCCCTCTCACAGGGCTGCCTTGGGGATGAAAGGCATAAGCAAGCATGAGACTGCCCAGAGCACCATCAGCACTCCTTGTAAGCACTAGCCGTGCTATCATTCTGTGCTGCCACTGGCACCAGACATGAAATAGCACACACCCACTGCCCCTTGACCTCACTGCACAATAAGCTCCCTGAAAGAGCTTCTGCTTCTTCTGAGCACCACACAAAATCCTGTGGACTGAGCCCTAAGTCCACTCAGCATCTGGACAGGGCTGTCAGGGCCTACCCCCACCCAGACCCACTCCCTGGCACCTTCATCTGCTGGGTTCTGGAGCTGCTGCTGGTGGCAGAGGGAGTGGAAGGTGTCCTCCTCCTGCCAGATGACCCGGTGCAGGATGATCCAGGGCAGCACTGAAGAGACATGGGGCTCCTTGGGCTCCTCCTGCACAGCCATGCTGCAGTCGATGACCTGGGAGAGGGAGAAGAATAGGGGGTATCACAGTCGGGCCAGCTGTCCCTTCTACCCTCTGGGATGACTTATCAGGGCAGAGGTGGGGATATGGACCTAGAACCATTCTAGCACATCATCAGAGTCCCAGGGTGCCCAACAACAGAGTTAAGCTCAGGCATCAGAGGAGCCAGCTCTGACAGTCCTCCCTCATGTCACATGCAGCTCCTGATGCCCTCAGCACCTACCATGTGCTGGGCCCAAGCCCGATGGGAGGGTTACAGAGGTGAGTAGGGCAGGGCAAGTTGACAGCAGGAAGAGAGAGCAGCAGAAGAGAGCCATAGACAAGCCACTCAAGAGTTAAGAATCAGGAGTGCCTGGGTAGCTCAGCTGGTTAGGCAGCCAACTCTTGATTTTGGTTCAGGTTGTGGTCTCAGGGTCGTGAGACTGAGACCCACAGTGGGCTGCACACTCAGCATGGAGTCCACTTGTCTGTCCCTCTCCCTCTGCTCCTCCCTCTGCTTGCATGCATGCTTGCTCTCTCTCTCTCTCTCTCAAATAAATAATAAAATCTTTTTTTAAAAAATTGGGAATCAAAATCAGTATGGCTGCTGCATTTAAGGCAAATGAAGGTCACAGTAAGGTCTCAGAGGAGGGGGTAGGGACAGAGGAGAACCCTGAGGTTTCCTGAAACAGAGGTGACACTCCAGTTGAGTGGCTGTGGTGGAACCAGTACTGAAGAGAGCAGGAGTTGGTAGCAGAGGACAGGCGGGCAGGCAGAGGCCCAGAGGCAGCCAAGGAAGCAAAAGATGAGTAAAGGAGGCTAGGCTTGAAATCATGCACCTTGGGTGATGGGTAATCCAGAGGACTACAGTGGGTTGAAGAGAAGGAAAAGTACACTGATATTTCCACATCAGGGTGAAGGCTGCTCTGGGAGGGTACAGGGGGAAAGGAGGACAGCGAGGAGCAAGCCGCCATGGTTCAAAGAAGAGACAGCAGTGGCCTGGGCTGAGGCAGAAGCACTACACACAGAGAGGAGAAACAAAGAATGAGGACATTAAGGATGGGGATTTGGCAGGACCTGTTGACAGCATGAGTAGTTGTTGTCAGGAGAAAGAGCTTAAGGAAGGTTCCCTGCTATGAAGCCCACTGGACAACACGGAGTGTGGTGACCACCCCTTGCGTATGAGAGCCAGGATGATGTGGGGTGGTAGAGAGCCCTGGTTGGGGGAACAAGGGCCTGGGGTACCAGCCCCAGCTCCACCTCCTGCTCACTGCAAACACGTCAGGGCCTCCTGCACTGAGCCTAATTCCAGCCCTTGGGGACGGGGAGTCTGGAAGAACCCTATGTGCCCAGTGCTCAGCAATCCCCACCCCCCAGACCCAGCCAGCCCCAGGCAGGTATGTAGGCAGCGCACAGTGACCCACCACCTGAGGTACCCACCTCCTACAGCCAGAGCAGCCAACACATCCCCTTGGGGTGCCTAGCTTGCAGGAAATCTGGTGAGCTATGAAGAAAGGGCATGTCTGCAGGAAGGAGTGGTAGGTTACCTGGATGAGGTTGTTGGTAAGTCGGGTGAGGCCAGTGGAGGAAGATGATTCCTTTAGGATGCTGCCGCTGCTGTCAGCCGAGAGTGCCTGCTCAATGCCCAACAGCAGCTGGGTCACCGTGGCCACCCACTCCTCCTTGGCTGCAGACTCACTCGCATTCACCATCTGCTGGACAGCCTCATGCAAAGCCACATCGGAGCACTCGAAACACTGCTGATGGTCCTTTAGCCGAAGCAAGGAATCCTGAGCATGGGGAGGGACAAGGAAGAAGAGAAGGAGGAGGGCATACCATGAGAGGACTGCAATGGTGCTCTCTGTGCCTGGTCCTCAGGACTGAGGGGCAGGTAGCTGGGGACAAAGACACGAGGGCAGTCCAAAAAGAGGGGTAGTGGAGGCTCTCCAGAGGCCTTGAGGCATCTGTGAGGGCAATCACAGCACAGCAGGTGCCAGTCAGGGGACTTTCAGAAAGGGGCTTGACCTCTGCACCTCTGCTTCCTCATTTATAAAGCTGGGACATGGAGGAGGCCACAGAGCTGGCGAGCAGCCAAGGTGAGACTGAGTGACTCCACCACCTCTGTCAACTCTCATCCTGAGCCACCATGTCCAGGCCACCTAGTCACACACTCATCTGGTGTCACGGCTCTGGAACAGTTTCAGCAGGGAGGGCAGGCTCCCAGGGAGGGACTCTCTCTATGGAGGAGGGTCTGAGCAAGGCCAGAGCAGAGGCAAGCAGCCAGGCAGCACTGAGGTCTTGGTTCTGAGAGGCCAGCCCTACCCAGGTGCCCAGGTGGAAAAGGCACTGGGAGCAGGATATGAGCCGCCGTCCCTAGCACACTCAGTGCCGCACCCCGGCACATGCAGGAGCTCTCAGTACACTACACTATTTTAAAATCTCCTCTTTGGGAGCCATTGCTTTTTGTGCAGCTCCCTTTCCTTTTGCTCTAGAACATAACCCACTTAAGGCCCTCAGTCTCAGCCACTTTCATCACCATGCCGCTGTGTGGGGAAGCTCGGCCTGGCTGTGAACTGGCAGATCTGGCAGGCGGCCTGTTAGACCAGCAGGGAGCACCTGCTGCCCGGAGCCCGGTGAGGCTCTGACCTCACTGCAGCCGACGCCCGGCAGCAGCTCCACACAACAAGCACAGCTGCACTCTCTGAGCTGACGCAGACAGGGGTGCCTAAAACCGTCTTTGGGATGTGCTGCGATGTCTGAACACAGATCAAAACCACCCCCAATTTAAAACCTTTAATTGCCAGGAACACGGGGCCTGTGTTTCTTTAGAAAAAGCCAACACTCTCTAGCAGGAGGCCTGAGGCATGAAGGAGCCTAGAATCACAGACGTGGAACCCAAAGGCCCAAGATGACCCCTCCTGATCAAACACCAATCACGCGAGAGGCTTATTGTGTAGCAAGATAAAGATGACAGACCAGGGAGTGCAGCCAGCGTTGCCATGAAAGTCAGGGACAAGACAAGGACCCACCAGCAGTGCTCTAATGGGACATAATCCCCAGTGCTCAAGGCTAGAAAGAGCTCAAATGCACAAGAATAACTGCCAACAAATGAGGAGACCAAACTGCCACTGACTGTGGGCAACATGATCGTCTATCCCAAACAAAGAGAAACTATCAGAAAGAATGGGAATGTAGCAAAGTGGCTAGATTGAAAATAAACATACAAATATTGATAGGGTTCCTATAAACCAGAAATGTACAGCTAGAAAATATAACGACCAACAAAAAGATCTTGCTCAAAGTCGCAATCAAAAATACCAAGAACTTAGAATCAATTCAACCAGAAAAAACTACACAATTATATCAAAGAGCATTCAAAGCAGCTTGCCCAAATAGGGAGAGAGAGCCATCATACTGCTAGAAGATTCCAAATTAGACCCCCTCCACAGACAAATTCCATTAAAGCTAGACCAAGCACAGTAATGCAAAACTAACACCACCAGAAGAAAACAAAGGCAAATACAGTTTTCATCTATTTGTTGACATGCTTCTTGTCTGCCTCCCTTTCTAAAATAGAGGTTTGGCCAAAGGGGGCCTCTCTCCCCTGTCCAGTGCCAGGCACTCTACAGGAACTTAATCCATGTATGTGGAATGAGTAGACGAATATTCTCTCAGTCTTGGAAAGGCTACCTGAGCATAATGAACAAAATCACAAACCTTTAAAACTATCAAAAGATTTGACAAGATAAAATTCAAAACTCTTATATGTCCAAAAAAAAAAAAAGTCACAATTTAAAAGCACACTGGGAAAAAATATTTGCAACTTTTAAAGAAAAAAAGAGTAATAACTTTAAAATACAAAGATTACTCAAAATCAGTAAGAAAACACATCCCCTCAATGGAAAATAGAGGAAAAATCAACAGTTGCTTATCCTCAAAATAAAAACCATGTCCTTTCACAGCACTTGGCCCAGGCCTCACCACACACCTCTCAAGTACTACTCAATTCCCATCCAACCCACCAGCAGAGCACCTTGCCACACTCAGGAGTTCGGGACAATAGCAGCAGACTGACATCTGAATACTGGGCCACCTTAACAGGCCCAGTGGGGGCATCTTTTCCCCACCTAATGGCCTCCCTGGTACACCCAGCCATACCGCTCATATGCAGCCATGCTGGACACTCCTTCATTCCCCGCCACCCACCCCTGCAAGCCTGCCACAGCAACTGGGGTCAGACACATTTCATCCCTTGATTTCAGCACAGGCCAGCCTGACCTTCCTCTTCCAGGAACTGGAACCTCTCCCTTCCTGTCTCCCACTCTCCCTTCCCTCCCTGAACCAACTCTCTCTCCCCAACTCTCTCCTCCCCTTGTACCAGGATGGAGATGCCTCCATTTGCTCCTACAGCCACACCTCTTAACTATTTCCCAATTTAAGAAAGTAAATTGAAAAGTCTCACATAATGGGAGCAAAAAGCCTGGAAGAAGATCGGGTTCTCTTTCCAAATTGAAGGGGAAGGACCCAATAAGATAACAATCACAGTAAGAATTGATTAGCGCATGAACCATAAGAGATAGGACACCAGACCCCCCAATGCCCCTAAGCACATCGTGTTTATCACAATCCATGTTTATCATCCAACCCCATGCTTCCAAAGATGGTGGGTGGCACTGGTGTGAGCCAGCACACCACATAGCGCTTGCTACATGCCAGGCATGGTGCCAACACACACTAACTTGTATAACCCCTACAGCAGGCCGCTGAGGGATGGACAATGGCTGTCTCCATTCTAGAGATGGGGAACCAAGGCACAAAGAGACTGAGCAACTGAATGGCACCAAGCAGATCCTGATGCCCTGTGCTCAGTGTTTACCTCCTGAAGAAGGCAGACTCGGAGGGAGTTGAGAGGACACATGGCTTCAAACACCACAGTGGTGTTCTTTTTTTTAACAATCATGTGACTCTACACGGGTATTTATTTGGTCTTCACTATACTGTATAGTTTGTCCATTTTAACATCTACTCACACCTTAATTCCAAAGGTAATACAAAAAGGCAAATGAACAAGCAGGTGGATCACTGGGTGCCATGATGACTAATCTCCCTTCCTCATTTGCCAGGATGTTCCAATCCAAGCATGGACTTGTCTTGAGCCACACAGAACCCTGGAAGCTGCTTTCCTAGGTTCCAGTTTTCCCCCAGTCTTGACCATGTGTTCTAACTAGCATCTTCCTGGGTGTCAGTCAGCAGTTTTTATTCCTGCTTTTCTCTCCTAGATGCATGTCCTTGAGGGCCACCTCAAAGCCTCCAGAGAAGAAACCCACAACCAAGCAAAGAAGGTATGAGGTCAGGGCAAGGGGGACCGTGGGCAGCACACACCTGCAGCAGCAGGAGCTGGGCTGGCCTCTCTGGAATAGAAGTCATAAACTCCAGGTGTTTAGCCCGGTCAAAGCCACTGGTACACAAGGTGGGGCGAAGCAGATGCACGACGGCCTTATAGTCCCCAGCCTCGTAGAGCCGCTGAATCTCCTCCAGGGACTGGCACCGCTCCAGTGACTTCAGGTTCTTATCAATCTGGAAAAAGCCCAGACATGCTGCCCAATGACAAACCCCTCACATCCTCTCTGAATCTGGCCAGTGTCTGCACTCACTAGACCCAGATGAGGAGTACGAAAGTAGACTCTCTGTTAGTACACCAACACTTACATTGAACAATAGCTTTATTAAAAGTACTTCTATTGGGGTGCCTCAGCGGCTCAGTCATTAGCGTGCTTCACCCTCCCTCTGCCACTCCCGCTTCTGCGCATGCTCTATCAAATAAATAAAAACTGGAAAGGACTTCTATTAAGGTCAAGGCACTCAATTCTTTTAAAAACAAACAAAGCAAAAAATGGGGTGCCTGGCTGGCACAGTCAGAGGAACATGAAACTCTTAATCTCAGGGTCATGAGTTTGAGCCCCACCTTGGGTATAGAGATTAAATACCTTAAAAAAATAGCAAAATACAAAAACTACCCCAGAAGCAGAGAGGTTCCAGATAATTCTCTGCCACAATAGTTGGACAGCAAACCAGACTCCTGGAACTGAGGAACCAGAGGCCACTGGAGACTTAGGGGAGCCCTGGTCCAGAGGCTGAGACACAGTATTGACCCACAGAACTCTCTCCTCACAAGAGTTCTGCTGTTTCCCCCAGAACACAGGTAGCAGGGGTACTGCACTTGGCCTTGCCCAAGAGTCTGAAGGACAGTCAGCTGAAGTAGACATGTCACAGCTGTGGAAGTGGGTGGGGTCTGAGACTCTGCAGTAAGAACAAGATCAGAAATGGACAGAGCCTGACATACATGCCCCATACTGCTGACCCAACCCATAGCCAGACCAGCATTACAGGCTTCTACAGCAGTTTCCCTCTAATCCCGCTAGAGCTGCTGCAGCACGTGGCGCAGAGAGCTGAGCAATGATCATTCCAGATCTTGCCGAAGGTCTCCCTCCATCCCTGCCCCCTGCCACCTGGACGGGCTTTCCCTCAGTATGTGTGTTGGGGAGAGGGGGGCATGAGTCCAAGGTGCCCTTGTGCCCCAGAGCTGCCTCTCCCAGGCTCCTTCATCCTCCCCTGAGAGGTAGGAGCCCTGCTCAGCGCCTGGGCTGCTCTCTTGCTCCACGGGGACATGGCAGGCCTGGTCCAACTCAGCCAACCCAGAATAAATCTTTGACCAAGAAAAACCGTTAAATAACTCCCACTCACCTCCTCCAAGGAAACAACAGAATCATTGTAGAGGTTGGGCAGGCGGATGATGATGTCTCTTTGCTCAGTCCCTGCCTCAGCCTGGATGGCAGTGGAGCTCTGGAGAAGTTCTGTGCAGATGTCATAGTTCTCCAGGGCCTGCTCCATGTCTCCCTGGTCAGAGGAAAAGCAGTCAAAGGTCAGGAACAGAAGGAAGGAAACTCCCTGTGCTGTACCAGGTGCCTTACCTCCCTGATCCCACTAGACTGCAGGCACCAGGAGGGCGGTTTTGTCCAGAAACTCCTACACCCTCTAAAAGGGTTCCTGGACACAGCTGGAGCTCAACAAGTATTTGTTGGACAAATGAATGATTACTTCATACCACAGTTCTAAGGGAAGGTATCATAAACCCTATGTTGCAGATGAGGACACTTGAGGAAGGCTGAGTGTTTGTTCTAGATCATGAGCAAAAAAATTAGCTGAGCCAGGATTAGCAGCTAGGCCTGTCCTAATTCCAGAGCCGACTATGACAATCTTACTCATTCCACCACAGTGTACTGGGCACCACCATGTGAGGTGACAGCTACTCCACCCTGGCCATCTAGACAGGCTCTGAGGGGAAGCCTTCTGAGAAGTCATGCAAGATAAGTGATTTTCCCTTCTAGAAAACTCTGCATCCATTTGTGCACTCATTCAGGGGCTCTCAGGAAAACAAAGGCAAAGGGTTCAAAAACCCAAGGCAATCCTGAATGTGGAGGCCTACAGGGTGCACAGGAGATCCCTTCCAGAGATCTGTGATCATGCTGATATGCTGGACAAACTGGGGGCCATCCTGGGTTACCTGAGATCTCAAACTTCCCCACCACATCCCACTTCCTCCTCCTGAGCTCTGCACCAGGCAGAAGCCATATGTGCACCTGCACACATATTCTCCAGAGTACATCCAGCTCTCTTCCCCCAGCTTTGGGGCCAGGGAACCAACCACAGAACCAACCTGCAGTGCCAGGAACCGAGCCTTCAACCAATAAACGCGGACCACAAACTCCAGCCAGCCATCCTCAAACAGGTCCCGCTGGGATGAGGCAAATGACAGCTGCAGGAGGTCCCCCAGGAAGTGGGTTCCTGGGAAATCAGGCCCAAACCTGCCATTCACCACACCAGCAGGGCAGTTCCGAGGAGACACTGTAAACCATTCAGGCCAGAACAAGTCAATTTCATGTGCACATTCCAGACACCCTTCTGCTCCCTGGAGCTTGCCCTTAGCCCCCACCACACCTGCTTTAGTGTCCAGGAGTACCCTGAGCCCCTTGGAGCCTTACAGCCCCTCAAGTGGCCAGCATCAGAGAAATCAAACAAACCAGACAGAGATGGAGAGACCCCAAGAGCCCTCATTTTACTTACTGAACTTTGTTCACCAAATAGTGGTTTCAAAGTCAGAATGATACACATCATCTAGAAAAATTATTGGGACACATAAAGTGTCAGGTAATGATTGAGAAATCTGAGATCCTTCCTACTTCCTTCAACACTGAATAACAGAAAAAGCAGGCAGGTGGCTCCCTCTGGGGGCTCAGCTGTAACTAACTACTTCTTGAGCGTTCAAAGGATTTCTTGGGGACCCTGGATTCTCCCTAGTCTAACAAGCCAACCCAGGAAATGTGCCCACTGCAGATGGAACCCTGAATTCCATGAATCAGCCTCCCACTCCCATTTCCTTCTGGCTGCTGAGGGTTGGGAAAATTACTCCTACCACAGAAGACAGAATGCCTCCTACCTGCAGAACTTCTGCCCTTGGTCAGCAGCCACTGGTCTAGCTGGAGCTCCATGCAGGAGAGAGACATCAGCATCATATCCTGCAGGACAGGCACCAAAAGGTCAGGAATGAAGTCATAAAGAGGCACCAAAGGGTGAGGCATGAGATGAAATGAAACTAAAACTTACTTTGATAAACATATAATTCTTTCTTCAACCTACTTTCCATTTTATAATCAATGGCTTCCTGCCAGGACATAAGGAGAGGCACATTGATCTATACTGGCACAAGACTTGAGAGGAGCCAGAGACCTGTCTTCAGTCCTAAGGGACTGCCCTATGGAAGGGGCAGCTCTTTCACCTGCCAAATGTCAGGCCAGATGCTGCAACCATACTACAGCACTCAAGCCTCAAAAGTAGTTGGGTCAGGCATCACCTCCAGAGTCACAAGGAAGCTGAAGTTCAGCAACGAGGAGCCACCTGCCAAGTGGGCAAAGCTGAGAAATAAACAGCCTGGTTCATCTGGAGACCAAAGCCTCACCTCCTCCAGCCACTCCACACTGCCCCTGGGGAAGAGGCCTAATGAGCAGCAGCTGGTATGACACAGTCCCTAAGCTGTCCCTGTGTAGGGAGCACAGGCTCATATGGCCCTTAGGACCTGTCAAACCCCTGAGCTCTTCTACCTTCTGTGTCACCAGTCAGAAAGAACAACCCGACAGGCTCTAAAGGCTCCCAGTGCACCCTCCCAGGCATCCAGCCTTCCCCCGTAACAGGAGAAGGGGTCCAGAGCATCCAGTGTTCCCTTGAGCCTCAAGAAGCTCCTAGTGGAGGAGGCTGGGGTGCAGAGTGCTGTCAGCGGGGAAGCTGAGCATGGGTCAGCCCCCTAGTTACAGTGGGCCCCACCACTTCCCTAAGCAACCTATTTAGACTCTGTACTTCTGTCTTCTCACCTGCTAAAACACAATTTGGTAACATTCCCTGGCACCTGGAACACAGCCGAATGTTTCACTTTCAC
This sequence comes from Mustela putorius furo, assembly GCF_011764305.1. Classification (NCBI taxonomy): domain Eukaryota; kingdom Metazoa; phylum Chordata; class Mammalia; order Carnivora; family Mustelidae; genus Mustela; species Mustela putorius. The sequence continues at coordinate 2,313,894 of NW_025422010.1, forward strand.
CCACTCTCCACTGGCTCTCCTCCATCTCAGTAAGCCACCCCACAACCAACCAACCCCTGTGCCGGGGCCAGCCCTAGACGCCCTGTCCACCATCTCATTCCCTCACCTTCACTTACAGCTCATCCTATAGGCTGTACCTCCAGAACCTTCCACTCCACTGCCACCACTGACACTCACCCGACAACAGCCTTCTAATGGCCCCACGCCCACTCTCACCTCCGAGTGCAGCCTCCACACAGCCACCAGGGACCCCTCTAGACACAAACCAGTTCCCATGACTCCCCAGAGGCCCAGGTTCTGGGCCCACAAATGGATGCAACTGAGGAGGCTCAACATGACAGCAACCTCATACCCACAGTGCCCGCCCCCACCCCAAACCTGAAGAGGCTCCCCGGCCACCTGACCTTGATGTGCTTATTGCTGCAGTCCCTTAGCAGCGGGTTGGGCAGGCTGGTGCTGTGCCTCCTCCAGCTGTGATAGATGTTGAGCACCACCTCTGTCAGCCCTGGCGGCCACCTCAGCAGGAACTTGTGGCCCATGCTCTTCAGGTAGCGCATCATCAGCTCCAGGATGCCCCCGTTGGTCAGGTTCTCCAGCAGGAATGCATGTACATCCTGCTTCTCTGCCCAGGGAGGGAGAAACAGCTGACTGGAATGAAGGACCTTCCACGCCAGGGTCTCCCGTTTCCTCTGGGAGAAGAGAGAGGCAGGGGCGGGGCTGGGCCAGGCCGGGGCAGCGCCAGGAGAGCACCTGTGGCCTCCAGAGGGGCGGTGCTCCCCTGGTGGTCCCCAAGACTAGCTCCAGCCCTCACCAGCTGTGAGCAAGCTGCTCTGAATCTCCAGGTTTGATGTGGGGACTGAAGGGCCAACCTGTACGCGCTGCCTCAAGATGTGCACTCAATAGCCGGGACACGTGCACGTGACTTGCAAAACCATGCCCCCAGCTTCCACCTGAAGCACACACCCTTCAGAGAGCACAGTCAAGCATGATCCTAGACATTTCAGCAGATCTCCCAACTGACCACATTGCTCAGGCCCAAGACAAATCCAGGAAAACTCCTGACCATGCTTTAAAGATCACCCCAGAACCATTTCCCAGAACAAAACCTAAGCAGGCTATAAGATAATGGGAAGAAGAATTCCCAACAGTGAATGATCAAGCTGCTCAATTCCTACCAGATTCCATGAATGTAGCCGAGTCGTATGACAGTCGGTGAGGCCCGACGCTCGGGAAGCTTTGGAGTTTGGCTTCTGACTGGACTTCGTAAGTATTAAACGGGTCATCTTCCTCTTCTGGGTCCAGCTTTCTTAGCCTGCATGGAACACACCAAAATCACAAAAGTCATACCAACACATTCTGACATGAGCACTTGAATTCTTCCAATTAGAGAAATGAATGATCAAGACAGAACAAGATGCCAATCAGTGAGATGAAGGGGTCCGAAATCCAGACCTCTGGGAGGCTCTGCCTCTTTCCATGTCTTTCTGAGCTGGCATCTAACCTATACCCTCACTCATTCATTCATTCCACCAACAGGACTTCAACTGGAATTCAGCTGTGAGTGTGGCAAACCCTGCCCACAGTAAGCTTACCTTCTAAATGGGAGAAAAAGACAATAAAAAGAAACATGAAACAAAGAGCTCAAATAAGGACCAACCACCACAGAGTGCTTAAGACAGAGGGTCACAGGGCACATTCTTTGGAGAACTGAATCAGGAAGGCCTCTCAGAGGGAATTAATATCCATGCTGACAATGGAGGAAAAGGAGCTGGCCATGCAAAGCAGGACAAGGACAGGTGGAGAGGCACAGGCCAGAAGAGCACCAGGAATATTCTAAGAATGAAAGGGAGCCCAGCAAACAGGGAGAAAGTGGAATGAGTGGAGTATGGGGGCACAGAAGGCCCTTCTGAGCTGGGGCCCTCCATGGCTCCGTGGCTCCCCACAAAGCCCTGGGCCTGAGGAGGATGATTCTTTCAGCACCTCCCAAGGACCACGTTTTGGCCATCCAGTAGTTTCTCCTCAACCAAACAGCCCTGGGGCATAAACACATAAAACAGGGCCCTACTGGATGGCTTCATTTATTTATGCACACACCTCCAGGGTCACTACTCTGGGCATGCTCTCAGGTTGCTCCTAACGTGGCCATTCGAAGAAGCAGACATGGAAACCAACAATTAAAATAAAGATAAAGGGGCGCCTGGGTGGCTCAGTGGGTTAAGTCTCTGCCTTTGGCTCACGTCACAGTCTCAGGATCCTGGGATCGAGCCCTGTATCGGGCTTTCTGCTCAGCAGGGAGCCTGCTTCCCCTCTCTCTCCGCCTGCCTCTCTGCTTACTTATGATCTCTTTCAATCAAATAAATAAAATCTTTAAAAAATAATAAAATAAAAATAAAGAAGATAGAAAACATTCCACATAAAGAGGGAAAGAGCAGTGCCTGGCTAGCTCAGTGGGTACAGCATGCAACTCTTGATCCCAGGGCTATAAATTCAAGCCCCACACTGGATACAGAGATTACTTTAAAAATAAAAAAATTTTAGGGGCATCTGGGTGGCTTAGTAGGTTAATATATGCCTTTGGTGTGGGTCATGATCCCAGGATCCTGGGATCAAGCTCCACATCGGGGACCCTCTTTCTCCCTCTCCCTCTGATACTTACCCTGCTTGTGGTCTCTTGCTCTCCCTAATAAAGAAAGAAATATCTTGGAAAAAAAAAAAGAGGGTAAGACTCTTTCATCAGGGCTGAACGGAAGATAGAGAAATGGGTCACCGAGACCTTTGGCATCATCAACCATGGCCCCATCCTGCAGCTCTCCTGAAAAGAGACCTGCTCCTGGCACTAACCCTGAAGAGGAATTTATCAGAGAGCACCAATCACATCCTCCACTTACAGAGAACAAATCTGATTTCCAAGCACTTCACTTTCACCCCAGAAAGAAAAAGAGGCAACAAAGGAGCAAAATGGATTCACAATCCACCTAAAGCTTCTGGCTCCTCCTCTTGCATGTGGATGTTATCACCCCTGAAAATAAACCGTCAAAGGCCAAACCACTGAAGACTGAGGACTCCTGGTTAAAGACGCATACTGAAGGGGCACCTGGATGGCTCAGTGGGTTAAGCACCTGCCTTCAGCTCAGGTCATGATCCCACTATCCTGGGATCAAGCCCCACATCAGGGTCCCTGCTCAGCAACCAGGGGCCTGCTTCTCTCTCCCTCTCTGTTAGTAAATAAAATCTTAAAAAAAGAAAAAATGCACATATGTTTACCTTCTAAACTTCACAACAGAAACTATGAAGGGATTAAAAGATACAGGGGATAGGAGAGAATGCCCCAGCAGACAAGAAACGTGTTCACCAAATGTCAGATGGCAGCAAGATGATGGAACAGCAGAAACAGAACTGCTCTCTCCACTCAGCTAAGGACAGGGGAGGAGGCATTAGGAAGCCCATGTACCATCGCCATAAACAATGGTGGCCAGGAAGGTTCAGGAGTCGGAGGCTCTGGAGGAGCTGGGGTGGCAAGGGCAGAAAGCAGGAGCGCTGGTGAAAATTGACTTAAGGAGCACAGGCACCCAGGCCCCTCCCAGCTGGGGGCAGCCTGGACCCTTTTCCTCCCTTAAGGCATCTCTGACAACACTAAGAATTGGTGAAAGCAAGGGAAAATTTATGAGCCTGTCCTCTTTCTCAGAATTCGAGGGAACCTTGCTGAGCCTGGAGAAACCAAGCATGCACACTCTTCCTGAAAATGGAATGGGTGCTACCTTTCGTGGGATTTCCCAGAGTTTGCACCCAAGCAGCAGAAGCCCTAGGTCTCCCAGCAAGTGGGTATCTATGTGTGCATGAGGACATGAGTGAGTGGCCTCCAGCTCGGTGATCCATCCATCTCCCGAGGGCCCAGGGAGTATCTGGTTCTCTGAAAGATGTTTAAGTCAGTTCAGGAAGTTCAGAGGGAAGAAAGATGAGAAAAACCCACAATCCCAATCCATTGAGATCTGTGCTTTGAACACTGGCACAGATATTATGGGAGAACAAAGGAAGTGCCCAGAAGAGTGAGAGGCAATGCAAAAAGAAACTTTACTGGTGGTATAGGCTGGAGGTTTGCAGGTTTGCTTGTTTTCACAAATAAGAAAAAGTGTGCATGATACCTGGATGGCAAGAACTTCATCAGAAGCTCCTGGAAGTCTACCTTCTCTTCTTTCTTGCACTTGGTGTTTCGGACACGGGCAGACCGCCGCTTCGCTGTCTCTCCACTCTCCTCTACAATCTTCTTCCGCTTCACTCCTTTCTTGGATTTATCTCCCCCAGAAATGTCACCTTCATAAAGAGTGCAAACTGAAACCTTACAAGGGGCAGGGATCAGAAAACGCACTACAAAGGCACATCAGTGCCTCTAATCTAACTCTACCAGCATGTTTCATGGTCATCTCTGATGTTCAAGAAACCTCCCATCTTTTCTTTCTTTAACAAGAGTCCTGAGGAAAGTTAATTTCAGACTCAAAACACTTGACTCACACTTTGTTCAAATTCCCAGAACCCGTAAGCCAGATCTGAAGATTACGTTCCTTGGCTACAGAACACCAAGGTCTCCAGCAGTCCCTCCTCCCACCCCCGCCAGCTGGCTGTGAGAGCCTCTGGTGCCTCAGTGCATGTACTTGGGAACGACAGAGCAAGTGGCAGTGACACTAACTCTGCCCACCACCCAGCACCTTCTGAGCATTCAATGACAGGACGTGAGCAAGAGCATCATGAGAATTAAAAGGAAGCAGAGGAGTGTCATGTATGGTTAAGCAAAAAATGGACAATCACATAAAGTTCATTCGAAATTCATTTAACGGCCAAAGAGTCTTTTATTCAGGGACACAGAAATCAAGAAAAGGCTTGGGAACTGCTGTCTGAAATTTTTTTTTACTACTTCATTAATAGTAAAAATCAATAAAACCACCAAAAACTATACTACCACATATAGTGGTAACTCTGCTGACTTTCTCAAGGTCAAAACACTCCAGTTTCGGTGCACAGCAGTGTGGTGCTACAGGGCGCAGCCAGCAGGAGAACAGGACCTGTAGGGGGCCCCGCCATCTCCCCAGGTACCAGCAAGAAGAGCAACCCTTCACCAGGACTTAGCAGCCAGGAGTTTAGGAGTCCCAAGAAGCTGCGCTTCTGAGCTCCAACCCCAGTCCCTTGGGGGCCTCATTGCTGAAGCGACCCCCGACCGGCCCCAGCTCTGGGAGCAGCCTCTCCTGCAGAGCTGTGGGGCTCCCTCTAGGGAGGCCAGGGTACCCCAAAACTCACTCCTGCCCCGAAAATGGGGCCTCCCCAAAAACTGACCCCAGGACCTCACCCGCAGGGACGCCGGTCTCCAACAGACTGGGACTGTGCAGTGGGAAGCTGGCCGCAGCCACGGAGGCATAAGAGAGCACAGATTCTGTCACAGCCACAGCCGGGTTGGTGGTGACAGGGCTTGGTTGGATCATGCTGACAGGGGCCACCACCACAGAAGACACCATAGGCTGGCTGGGGTCCTGGTAGTCGGATAGGTCGATTCTCTTGCCAAGGCTAGGCCGCAAGGGCTCACAGGTGGTGAGGTGGTTGTACATGGCCAGCAGACTCTCTCCCAGGCACTTCCAGCTGCAAGGAGAGGGTCACCACACCCGGTCAGCACCCAGCATTGGGTGCTCCAAGCCCAGGGCCAGCTGGCCTGTGGAGAGGAGCAGTGATGGCCCCATGGCTACCATCCCCATGAGGGCAGCTGGAGGGCTCAGGGTTTTGTCGTCACAGTTATGGACAAAATCCTGCATCTAACACACTGAGGTGGAACAGACCAAGCAGGAATAGGGCCCACAGCCTCCTCCCCTCGCCCTGGCACAAGGCCTGAACTCAGCCTCAGGCCCTCAGACTCCACCAGGCAGGCATGAAAACCGACTCACTTCAAAAGCTCCTTCCCTACAAAGTCAAATTTTTAAATCATCTGTGAGTCCCCATATGCCAAGATCATGGCTATGTTGTATGCTTTGTGATATCTGTGTCATGTGTGTTTTATTGTGGTACAGCATCTTATGTTGTAGAGAGTCTCTTGTTTCATGTTTTATGTTGTGTTATATGGTATGCTGTGGTATGATATGGTGTGGTATGATATATCCGTCCATCTCTGAATGGCTTCCCATGCTCTCAGGCCAAAACCACACCCTCAGCCTCATTGTAATACATGCCTGACCTTGCCAACTGGCCTGGTCTCATCTCACACCCCACCCTCATCCCCACCCTCCCACCATGCTAGTCTGTTTTCAGTTCTGCAAACAAAATCAGACCCCTGCATACCACAAGACCTTTGCACAGGCTTCTCTCTATCCCAAAATGAAGCCTTCACCCCCAAATGCAGCCTCTCTGCCTGGTCAATGCCACTTCTCTGTCAGATACTAGCTCTAGTACCTAAGCCTTTCCTGACCCCCAAAGCTGTGCAGACCCCATTATGAGCTCCCTGCAAGGTGCTGTGCTCCTTTCCTCAAAGGGCTCATCAGCTTGGGACATGTGCCTTTCCTTCCAGGTGACTGACTACCTTTCAGATCACCCCCAGAGAGGGACCGCACCCATCATGCTGAGTCCCCAACACAGGGCACAGTGCCTGGCATGAAGCTGGCATCCAGTAAATGCTGAGGGAAGAATGAAAATGGAAGTTTTCATCTCCTAGAAGGGATCTCCTACCTGTTCTTTCTCTGTCTTCAGTAAAGGCTACATGCACACGGGGAAGAATTTGCTCATAGCTGGGTTATGTCTAATGCCTTAAGTACACAATTTCATTCACTCGTGCCTTGTCTAATGGGCACTGAATAGACCAAGGGCTGTGCAAACCGTGGCCCACAGCCTGTTGTATACAGCCCACAAGCTAGGAGCCAGCTAAAGGATTGTTACACACAAACCCCCACCCCAAACACACACACCCCCTGAGGAGAATACACAACAGAGATGGTATCTGGCCCACAAAGCCTAAAGCATTTACCACCTAGTTACCTGTGGGACAAGTGTGCCAAGCCCTACAATAAACTGTGGTTATTTTAAAAGCCTGACCCCTTCCCTCCCAGAGGACTCCACACTCTTCCTCTATAACCCAATTGCAGACTTCACTCCCAAGCAAGGTTTCCTCCAGCCAAGCCCATCTCCCTCATGTTTCCCTTTGGCCTTCCCCCCGCACAAGGGCAACCATGACACCAGTTCACAGCTTCTCTAGTCCTATCACGAGGATCCTCTCCAGCCATCTCCAGTGTTCTCAGGCCTTCCCCCTCCTTCACTGTAACAGTGAGGAACTCAGGGTTCTTCCCAAACTCCCAAAAACCTCAGTTAGGGAGCCCACACTCAGACAGGATGGGGCTCCTGACCCATCTAACAAAATAATGGGAAGGGCATCTGACAAGAGTCTGAGAGCAGCCCCATCTTCCTGACCATGTCAGGGTCTGGGCGGGAAGACATTCCTGGGACACTCCACATGTGGAAACACACAGGCAGCTGTACCATGGATCAAAGCCAGCCCCTCCTGAGTGGGTGCAGAAATGCTGTTCTGTGCTGGCCCCCAGCTGTTCTATTTCACTATCACAACAACTCTATAAGAGAGGATTGCTCTCCCTGCTTTTAGGGAGTGGCATGTAGCATCCCAGGGTCATCCACTTATGGGTGCCAGGACTGGCCCCAGGTCTGTCTGATCCAGGGTGGGAGCCATAGACCACTATGGGACATCTCTGAGTATGAGAACATTGCTCTCAAGGCATGCTAAATTCAAAAATTCAGGACTCAAAGTCAGAATTTCAAAAACAAAAACTACACACCAGATCTCACTAAGGGGCTGAATGACCCGAACTGTGGGAGGCTGCCAATACCAGTTTTCCCTTCCCTGGAGGGCCTCTCATACACTGTGGGACTCACAAGGGCTATGCGGAGGCCCATCCTCCAGGGTACCCTGTGTGGTCCTAGAGGGACAGCAAGAGCTCAAGAGCCATGGAACCCACACCTGGGATCAACTCCAGACTCTCCATTCACCATCTGCCTGCTCTGAACCCCATTTCCGCCAGTCCAGTGCTTGGCAGTGCTTTCCTTTTCCCCTCTGGGAAGGGCAGACCAAGAGGGAGCACGCAGGGATGTGGCAAGTGGCTAGCATCAAGAATGGCAAGGGCAAAGAGAGATTTCAACTGGGCATACTTGGGAGAGGCTGGCCTGCCTCTTGGCGGCCAAAAAGTACGTGTGCACCTCTAGGTGTCTGTCTGGTATGCACCAGGCCACCACTCACACCGTCAGCCCCAGGGCAAGCCTCAGGGCCTCTCCCTCCAGTGCAGGGCCCACCGGCTGACCCAGCAGCCCCAGGAACCAGGACAACCTACGTGAAGAAGGGGATGGGCTGCACGAGCTTCAGGTCTGGTTCCTTTGCCCTCACGGTCAGCGCTTGCCGCTTCTTCCGCAGCCCCAGGGCCTCCTCTACAATGGCCTGCGTCTCAGCTGCGCTCACCGACACATCGTGGATTGACATGTCACTAAACCATGTAAGAAAGACAGACATTACAATGTTACAAACTGGAGCCGAGGCTGAAATTTTACAGACGGGGATGCAGTTAAGTTAATACCCTTTAATCTGTATTAATTCTTCCTACAAATAAAATAACCCCTTGAGTCTGGCCTCTAAGGGCAGTAATTAGCATTCTTAATACCCACATCCAATAGAAGTGACTAATACCCTTTGTTCCCTCTACAATTCAAAATTGAGCTAAGGGTTTTCATATGTTTAACAATATCACAGTAATGTCAGAAAAGCCTCAGAAAAATAAAACCTAGCTATCAATTACCTATAGAGTAAAAGAATGTAACTTTCCTGCCCTCAACCTTCCAAATGAGCCAGCTCCTCCGTCCTCTGGTCCTTGGCCCCTACAGCTCAGCTGGTGAGGAGTTTGTGGTTATTTATCTCTGTGTCTCTCCCTCTTAAGACTTTATTGTAAAAGAACGTAACTTTCCCTTCTTGCCAAGCCCAAAAGTCATCAGGCTACCGAAGCTTGCCGAAGTATAGCCAAACCAAAGAAAGGGCAGGGGCTCTGAGGCCTCAGGTGCCCTCACACAGACACGCCTCCACCTGAGGCAGCCTGGCAGTACCTGCCCTCCCACCCTGGCTGTCCTAACCCCTCTCAGGCCTCTACCACAGAGTCACTTGCTTATGGATTGATTTTTCCCTTTTCTCTCTCTCTCTCAAGACAGTTAGCACATTAGGATATGAACAAGAAATAAAGATAAAGATAAAGATATATAAAAATAAAGATATGGGGCGCCTAGGTGGCTCAGTGGGTTAAAGCCTCTGCCTCCGGCTCAGGTCATGATCCCAGGATCCTTGGATCGAGCCCCGCATCCGGCTCTCTGCTCAACAGGGAAGCTGCTTCCTCCTCTCTCTCTCTCTCTGCCTGCCTCTCTGCCTCTCAGTCTGTCAAATAAATAAGTAAATCTTTAAAATAGATAAATAAATAAAGATGTGAACAAGAAATAAAGTCTTAAGAGGGAGAGACACAGAGATAAATAACCACTAACCCCTCACCAGCTGAGCTGTAGGGGCCAAGGACCAGAGGACGGAGGAGCTGGCTCATTTGGAAGGTTGAGGGCAGGAGGCAGCCAGAGTTTGGAAAGCTGCCCAGAGGTGACCTGGGAGCTGGAACATAAAGGAGTAATGGCACAACAGGCAGAGAGGTGGGAGGCTGGCCTTCCAGGTAAGGCCATGAGGGAGCCAGGGCACAGGGACAGGACAGTGCACAATGGGGCCAAGCCTGGACTCTGTCGGGCACCTAAGGAAGTCTTCTCCTAGGGCAGGGAGACATAGGAAGCAAGGAGAAGAACTAAAGGGGTCAAACTGTAAAGGAGCTCCAGGTGATGCTCTGAGCATGAGCTCTGTCTTGGAGGCAAGGCAGTGGTGTCAAAGTCATATCACGGGCACTGAACTTGGGAAACATATGGAAACATAGCCCTGGAAAGGGAAACGGCGGGTGGTGGGCAGACAAGGTGGCCTGTCAGCTGCCACAAGCATCCAGAGGAGAGCTGGTGAATGTCAAGAGCTGGCACGGTGGAGGGAAAGGTAGCCAGCAGAGAGCCAAGGAAGCACTGCCATGATTAGGCACACAGGCGATTAATAGGCAAAGCAGGATCAAAGCCAGGTGAGGGCGTGCAGTGAGGGATGAAGTGCAGAGGTTCAACTGCCAGGAAGTTAGGACCTGAGAGAAGGAGGTACACAAGCCTCCTGATATCCACCAGCCACACACTGTTGGGGGAGAGGGGAGTGCAGAACCAGCATAGAAAGAGGCAGGACCCACCATTTAAGGAACATTCGGAGGGAGTCCTTCCGGAGACAAGGCTGTTCTTCAAAGATCTTTTCCTTGAGAACCAGTCCTTTGCTATACCGACAGTCCTTCTCCAAAGCTTTGCATATGAAGTACAGACATGCTGGTAAAGAAAGAAACAATTGATTTCTGAGTGTGCACCCCAACCTCTGGCCTTCCCAGTTAGCACCAAGAAAATGACCCTACTCTGGAATCAAAGAAATGCTGGCAAATAAGGAGATACCACTTAATCTGATTCAATTAGGAAAGATGCTGAAAATACTACTACCCACAGCAGATGAGACAAAGCCAAATGCTGATAGCAAGGACAGACTGTATGATGACCTTTCCAGAAAGGCATGGGTATTACACAACCCTCAGCCCAACAGTCCACTTCTAGGAATCGCTGCAAAAACCAAGAGATCCATAGTCATTACCTATTGGCAAACTGGAAAACAACCTTCAAAAAATCAGGAAAGCACTCAGCAGCACCAGGGGAGCCTGGTTAAGGAAAGCTTCCCCAATCCACACACTGGGTTGCTGAGCAGTCACTGCACAAAGGGTTGAGAGGTGTGCTCGCTGTCCAGAAGGAAGGTCACAAAAGGGCATGGGGGAAAGGCAGGAAACCAAACAGGCCACACAGTGTAACTCCATTTGTTCACGTAAAACCTGTTTCTCCTCCTTTTGCTTATCTGCATTTTCCAATTTTCCTCCTTCTTTTTCTTTTTTTCAAACTGTTCTTACCCAAAAAGTTTACTGCCTGCAATTAGAGGCATGCACATCATTTATGTCAACAAGCCTTCTCAAATCAATGATCTGGAAAACCTAACCTCTAGTTCCTCCAGGAGCGGTGACAGTAACAGGCAAAGCAACACAAAAGAAAAAACGAGATGGCAAGGAGTCACATGCCCACCAGCGGAATGCGGTGGTGGGCATGTGAGCGCAGAGCTGTGATGTGAACTAGGAAAGCCATTGGTATTTCTAGGGACTAGCCCATGACAGACGTGACTGCCATAAATAAGTCCCCAGCAGGCCCAGTGCCAGCAGGCCTCACCTGCGAACACACAGGAAAACAGTACAGTGCAGCCAAGAGCCAGCTCTGCTCCGACTGGGCACTGGGACCACTACCATGCCCTGCTCAGCTTCAGAGTCTGAGTGTAGATGTATTGCAACCCACTGCTGTCAAGAAAAACCAAAGAAGGATCCAGGGTGAGGAGGAAGGAAAAGTAGAACAGAAGCAGAGATGTGGGGATGGAAGCTTTGAGAGGCAGAAGGAAGTGGTGCCCTCCTAGAGTGCCACGGAAGGAGAGAGCAGAGCCTAGTCACACAGATACCACAATGCCCCCCACAAGGCACATGAAGGCTGTGCAACCTATGCACAGGGAGGGTCTGGGGGTTCCCAGGACAGCCTAGCAAGTAGCTGACCGAACGGCTGCATAGACAGCCTAGCGGTTCCTGCCCCACACAAATAAGAACACAGTTTCTCTGGGACCACAGTGGGACACGAGAGTGGCCATCATAGACGCCCAGAGAGAAAACCAGGGAGGACTGGAGCCTTTGGTGATTCTGGCTCTCAGCAGGTATTTTGGCTCTGGTAAAGCTCATGGCACTAGCTGTACTACACCGGCACTCCCACCGAGGGAAGACCTGGGAAGTTCCAAGGGAACAAGAGGTGGTCAGCAGGCATCAACCCCAAGCACCCCTGCCTACTCATCTCAAGTGGATAAATGCCACTGGGAGTTGAATTAACACGCTGCTTTCACTCTGGGGTTTAAATGAGTATCTGGTCTGGGGGGCCTGAGTGGCTCAGTCAGTTAAGCGTCTGACCCTGGATTTCAGCTCATGTCTTGACCTGTGTCGTGGGTTCATGCCTCACGTTGGGCTCCGCGCTGGGCATGGAGTCTATAAACATACACGCCCACACACATGCATGCATGTGCGAACGTACTAAAATCAATAAATGAGTGTCAGGTCTCTCAGGCCAGAGCTCTCCCAGACAGGGCAGCCATTCAGCCCCCCAACCCTGGTCTCCCCCGAGGACTTCAGTTTACCAAGTACAACTTCTCCGACCATGAAAGAGAGGTACAAAGAACTAAAGCCTGGGGAAAGACAGGCAGAACACAAGACTATCCACCTCAGGTGGCTCTCAAGCAGCCAGAAAACTTACAAGAGGAGCTTGAACACCTCCTGAAAAAGGAGCTGTGAGAGTCGGAAGGGCTCTGCACAAACACCACTGCATTCCGCTGGTGGGTATGAAAACCGGGGCAAGCAGCACAGCAAGTGAGGTGTCCTCTGGAGTACGCACCAGGAACATTCCCTGCAGTGTTAGGCAAGAACTCAATGTGCAAGCACAGAACTATCAAATTGTTGCAGACGCACATAATAGACAACATGGCAGTAAAGAGCCCTGAGTGATGGCCTGGGGGCATTCACGGACAGACAGGAAGACCACAGCCCAGGGAGCCGGGCTGGGAAGAGTACACGCTGCCACCTGACACCCCCTAGAAGAGCCTCGACAACAAGCAGAGCTCCTCTCTGGCAACAAAAGGGAGAGAAATCAAGATCACCTCTGGGATGGAAATGACTGGAATGGGAGCCAAAGCAGCTTGCCTTCCGGGGCTCTAGAAATGTTCTGCATCTTAACAGGTTCCACATGTACATACTGTGCACTTTACTCTGTGTGTGTGCTACCTCAATCAAAAAGCAGCTATGGGGAACCGGAGGTGGGGAATGGTAAGCAGGGCCAAGTGCCTCTCTAAACACTCCATGCTATTTGTCTTTAAAAAAGGGAAGGAAAAAGCCTCTGCCAGTCAGTCTTCGAGGCCTAAACCTTGAAAGTGGACAGCAAGTGCTCATTAGCATGTCCATCCTAAAAAGAGTAACTGGCCCAGACAGACACAGAGCACCTGCACACACCAGACCAGCCTGCAGCTGGTCAGCGGACAGAGCCCCGGGCTCCCACTGCACTCAGCCCCGCTCTGAGCACTCCTGGAGAGCCTCGTTCCTCTCTGGCCTCAGAGGACACCCAGAGGAGGCTGACTCCTAGAACGCCTCATCAGTGCCTGCCTCAGGACCAGCCCATGCAAAGGACAAAGGTATTCTCTGCAGAACAGACAGAAAGGCTGAAGCCAAGGAACTTAAGCAAATGGAGGGCAGAATGGGGCTCCATCTGGCAGATGGCAGAGACCATTCTAGTAGCCCTGCTGGCTCTACAAAGGGACAGACTGCCTCAATAGGTAGTGAGGTCCCCCAGCACCCAGGAGTCAAGGTGCAACTGCTAGGCCAACTGTCAGTGAGTTATGGAAACAGGTTCTGGCTCAGGATGGCACAATGCAAGGATAGAATGAGACAAGCAAAGGGAAAACCACTCAGAGAGCGTGCTACCCATCACCACAATGCACTCAAGAAATCTCAATTGAGTGAGAAAGACACACGCAAAGCAGGAATGCAAAGCCATCTCCCTTCCTGACAGTCTAGCAGAAAGCCCTTGAGTGTTAACCTGGCCTCCAACTTACCCAAGCTGCCCTCCCTCCTCTGTCCGCAAAACACGAGCACATGGGAGAAAGCCATCAAAGCCTGACTCACTTGTGTAATCGCTGAGGGTGTACAGGACAGTGATGAGGTTGTCCAAGCAGGGCCAGTGGTCAGGATTGCACCGCAGCCCTTCCTCAAAAGCATGGCGAGCCAGGGGGACCCGGATGAGCCTCAGGGCCACATGTCCGATTTTATACCAGAGGTTGACGTCTGTGGAGTCCAGCATGACTGCCTGGAAGCAGCACAGAGGATGGAAATGCTCAATCGGCTCTCTCGCTGAGCAGGCACCCATGGTGACAGGAGGGGGCAGAGCACCAACCCAGCCACCCAAACCACCCAGAAAAATGGCCAACACACGTTACAGGAACCAATTTATCAAATTCAGAACATCTTCCTGACGCAGTTTGTCACTCTGAACATCTGTATTCCTTACATATCTGATAGGTAAGTACCATTAATGAAAGTACCATTAAAAGAAAATGGGGGGTGCCTGGGTGACTCAGTGGGTTAAGCCTCTGCCTTCTGCTCAGGTCATGATCTCAAGATCCTGGAATCGAGCCCTGCATCCAGCTCTCTGCTCAGCACAGAGCGTGCTCCCCCCTCCCTCTCTCTGCCTACCTGTGATCTCTGTCAAATAAATAAATAAATAAATTTTTAAAAAAAGAAAAGAAAATGGATTTGGGGGTATTTTTGCAGGATTTAAAAATTTTTTATTTAATTTTGAATTGTGGGGTTCTAGAAAAATTACGGACTCTGGTGACAGACCTCAGTTCACATCCTGCTCCTACACTGACTAGCAGCGTGATCCCAAGCCTCAGTCCCCTCACCACTAAAATGAAGATTTTAGTGCATCCTGCATCCCTGCAAGATGATATCCAGTTAGCGCATGTGTGGAAAGGAGTTCACATGGTGTCTGGCACCTTAGAGGTGCCCACAGAGATGGTGACTGTTAATACCGAGATCATGGTTATACTGTTACGAGCAAGTACAGAGTGCCAAGGGTCAAGCTGTGTTCTTAGCACAGGTGTATGTACCAATTCATTCCAGTTTCACAACCGCCCTCTTTCTTACTGTGCCTACTATACTGCTATAGACCTGGAGGCCCAGAGAGAGCAAGCAACTCGCCACGGCCACATGGGCCCTGAGTGGCAGAACACCAATGCACATGCAGGCCCCTGCTCTCTCTGAACACACTGCTGCCAGCTGATGAGGGTCTCAGGGACCACAGCTTGGTGATGCACCACTACAAATTCTTCTTTTTAGCTAGCAAGACCATAACCTCACTCTTTCCACCAAGAGCTTTCAAAAACCCCAAGGGGCCAATAAGCACTGCCAAAACTGCACCTCTAAGTAGAATTCCATAGCAGTCTCCAGGTCCTCTCGCTGGGCAGCCAGCTGGGCCAAGTTCTTATATGTGGAATATTTCAGCATCAGCCCAGGGTGCTTCAACCCTTCTTTCTCATCACCGGACGAAACTGCCTGTGAACAAAAACAGAGGTCGAGAGTGACACCTAGGCCCTGAAGCCTCAGCAGGACACCAGGGTTCCCAGCGGGCCTCTGCTGCAGGCCCTTGGCCCAGTCCAGTGCCACCCTCCATTGGAAAAGGAAAGCCCTATACTAGATGTCCTTGGAGGACCCCTCCAGCTCCGAGCAGACAGAGAAGGAAAGCTGTATCACTACAAGGCAGTTTGCAGATAGTCTCGGCACCCCATCGCTATAGCCAGGCCTGAAAGGTCAAACCTAGAGCCTGCAGCTCCCCCAGAGCAGACCTGAAGAGGAAGGACAGGGCATGAGGAGGCCACCTGGGGGCAGCACCAGGGTCTGGAGATGGCCAGGCAGCCAATTTACGCATCTCTATACATCCCGCAGCCAGAAGAGCACCGGATTAGGAATCAGGAGGCGGGGCTCCCAACTCTGTAACTCATCATGTAACTGTGGACAGTGACTTTACCTAAAACTTTAGCGCCCTGAGGATCTCTGTACTGCGAGGACAGTAATCCTACCCTGAATATCAAAAGTGCAAGCCAAAAGAGCATAAAGATTATAAATGTGCTTTATTTTATTTTTTTTTATATTTTATTTATTTATTTGACAGAGAGAGAGATCACAAATAGGCAGAGAGACAGACAGAGAGAGAGATGAGGAGAAGCAGGCTCCCTGCTGAGCAGAGAGCCCCATGCGGGACTCGATCCCAGGCCCCTGGGATCATGACCCGAGCCGAAGGCAGAGGCCCAACCCACTGAGCCACCCAGGCGCCCCATAAATGTGCTTTATATAAAAAGTTATTTCACTACAGCTTTTATGAAAACTCTTAGAAAACCCTACAACTTCTAAGACACCACTGATGAGGAAAACTACTGCTCTAATCACAGGACAAAGTAAAACATTTTCTAACAGAAAAACTAGGTGGCACAAAGAACTTCTTTCCAGGGGCAGGTCCATATCTCAGCCTTGTCCTTGGACAGGTCACATTCACATGACATTCTTCTTCATGATCAGAACAGGTAAGACCTGAAGACATGCCTTCAGGAATAGCCCCTTGACTAATCCAAGAAATCTACCCTAGCACTCTTATGGAATCCCAACAAGAAGACTAAAAAGCTCAAATCAACCTCGTTCCTTATTTCTCCTGTCATCTGGCTTGTACTGCAGAAAGATCCCCAACAACAGGCTCACCTGGACACCATTCTGGGTACAGAACTGTTCAAAATCTGGTGTGAATCCTTCAACAGAGGTCGTGTGAGCCTACCTCGGAGACCAGCCAGTATACCTCCACACACAGCAGCAGAAGCCCTCATACTAACCTCCACCTAACCAGCTGGATTCCACACCGTCCTCCACCCTCCATGACTGACACGTTGATGCCCACAGGAGACGAAGGGCTCATCCCAGCCAGCCTCCCCAGAGAAGCTGGCCACTTCTTAGGTGTCAGCTGTGTTCTAGGGCCTGTTTATGCCAAGTGTTCGGGAGACTGTAACTATGTAATTTAGTTTAATCTTAAGTATACCAATGTGGATGAATGTGAAAAGAAACTTTTCTGTACATTTTCTGTACTTTTCAACTGTTTACGATGATCGCATTTTACATTTATAAGCCAACGGGGAGTGTGCTACAGCAGTGCTTCAGGGCTGAAATGACAGAGAGGGAAGTGGACACACCTATGACTACGAGGCCAACAGCACCCTTCCGACTTTGCTCTGCTCACTCACTCACCTCTGAGGTCTGCTCCGTCATGGTCTGACGGAAGACTCCCTCCTGAAGCACACACGGCCCCTGGCCGTGGCTGAACCTCAGTAAGGTAGAATAAAGTCGTTCTCATCTCTGGGCCCTCACTCACTTCCTACTAATGGGGAGGGGTAGGTCACAATTCCCACAGCCCTAATTCCAAGACACTACAACCAACACTAGAGAATCCTGACATCCACCCTGAGGGAAGGGAAGAACTCCTATAACCGACAATGAGAACTCAGCATTTTGCCTCATCTGTGGTAAAAAATCATCCAGAAGTAGGGACACAAGGCGGACTTAAGTGTCTGCCTTCCTAGAGGTGTAGGAGACTGCTCAACTGAAGGACCACATTCCAAAAAAAGCCCATGGATGGAGTCTGTCTGCTTCCTCATTGCACGTCTCGGTGTTTAGTGTTTGGGTACTTGAAAACAAAAGCCTTTCCTCCTAATGAAATATAATTCTTCCTAAATCAATTTCAAGTTGACACTCATTCTCAAACCTCCAGGAATCATCTCCATGACCCAGCCAACTCAGTTCTGGCTCACTTGCCACTAGCATGGCCCCCACGCTGGATCAAGAGGTCCTGCCTCTCCACCATACCCTGTACCCTAACATGGCTCTGTGGTGCTCTCCCAACCCTTTTCTCTGACTGTCTTTCAAAAGCCCATGGAGCGCCTACTCAGGCTTCCTGAGCTCACGGGCTATCACCTAAACAGCATTTGCCAAACCGTATTGCCCACAGGATCATTAAGTATCAGAAAACCATGGGTTCTAATCCTGTTTCTAATGCTTCACTAGTTGGGTGGCTCTGAGTTATGAACACCTCACTAAGCCTCCATTTCCACAACTATAAAATGGGGACAGTGGACCCCACCTCAACAGAGTAGTTGCAAAGAGAATGTAACAAAGTAGCCAACACAGGGCTCTTACTAAGAACAATCACTCTGCATGCTTCACTGGATTCACTCCACCCTCACAACAACCCATCGAGGCTGACACTCTACAGGTGGGGAAGCTGAGGGGCAGAGAGAAGAAGTAACATGTCCAAGTTCGCCCAGTGAAGAAGGGGAGGGCAGAGGGCAAGCTCACCACCTGCCCTGTGGTGCCTCACCTCTCGTAGCAGGCGTGCCTCCAGGAGCTCATGGTAGGCCTTGGCTGATTCTTCAAACCGGTCATGTTTCTGGAGATCCAGGGCCTTGTGATACAAGGCAAAAGCCTCTGCTTCCTGTGAACCAAGACAGGAGATTACAAAGGTTTGTCTTTCTTAAACCAAAAGTGTGTGTAAGGTGGCTACAGTCGAGGCCACATAAACTGACAGCTGTTCCCTCTGTAGTGGAAACAGTCCTAACACTCCAACCTGCCAGGAGCTCATCACTGGAAGACGAACCCCTCAAGAGTCCCCCAAGGAGCATGAGCAACACAGGTTCAGGTGAGTCTAAGCAAAAGCAAAACACACACTGGCCCAAGGACACAGGATCAGAACAATGGCAAGGTTATGAAACCAGCGGGCCTTCTCTGGGTGAAGCTGGGAGAGTAACCACACCAGCCAGAATAACCCAGAGATTCCCAGAGAATATGGGTGGCTTCCATTGCTTTCCACCTGCCACTCTGCCCTAGCCTGATCATTGTCCACAGAGGGTAACAACCTCCTCCGGGACAGAAGGGGCACTAGGCAGGCTGGGCCCTAGGGACATCCTTTGAGGACCAGGGATAGCTGACTATTGGCTTTTGAGAGGGCTCAAGACTGCCTGTGTGTCTCCTGTGAAAGGGAAGCCACATGTTCATTCCAGGTAAAACAAAAATGGGAAAAAGAAGCAAGCCACTACTGTACTATGGCAGAACACAGGTAGAGAGATGGGTGGAGGGAAGGAAAGAACCAGGCTGAAGTGGAGATGATGCCAGGCCTCATGGAAGAGACGAATGACCAAGAATCTAGAGAGCTGATGTTGAACCTGGCCCCTCACAGACCTTCAGTGAGACCCCCTCAAGACATCTGCCCTCAAGCGCCTCTTCACATTGGCCCATGAGGGCAATGCACGGGGAAACCTCAAGGCACTGCCTACCATTAACATGCTGCCATCCTTGGGCGTGCCAAGTCCTGATGTGAGCACAAAGAATGGGCTGCACAGAAAGTTAGTCCCCGCTGGACAAGTGGGAGTAGGGGCTGAACTGGCCCAAACACTGCTCACAGAATACAGAATTTCTCTTCAGTGTGACCACCCCCAAGTAAAGCAAGTATAACATGAGATGGAGAGCTAAAATCCCATTAAGTCTTGTGAAGGCATTTAAAATGAGGTACGCTCTACAGAAATGAAAAGCAGGGTCTACCTACAGAGGAAGACCATGGATTACATACCTGGGCCTCCTTGGTCTGTGTTTTGTGACTTTTAAAGCTTCCTTCATGATCATCCTCAACTGTAGAGCTGGCATTTAAGGCTGCAATTCGAATCTAAAAACATGGATTTGAGGCAAGAAAAAAGTTGCTTTTGAGATGTCACTTGTCTCTTTAACAACCTACAGTGAGGGGTGCCTGGGTGGCTCAGTCGGTTAAGTGCCTGCCTTCAGCTCAGTTCATGATCCCAGGGTCCTGGGATTGAGTCCCACATTGGGAAGAGCCTGCTTCTCCATCTGCCTGGCCTTCCCCCCAGCTGTGCTCTCTCTGAATGTCTGTCTCTCTCTCTCTCTCTCTGACAAATAAATAAAATCTTTAAAAAAAAAAAAAAAAACTACAATGAGTACAACTCTGCTTAAGCACATGATCTTATAACTCAAGCAGCTATGGCCTTCTCAGAATGTAATGAACAATAAATGATCGAGGAGAAAAACAAAGACCAGAATATGTAACAAGCTACTTAACAAGCTACTTGGGGAGCATGTCCTGAGTGCTATCCACTGCAAAAGGAACACCCCAGCAATGCTAGATACAACAGATGACCTAGACATCAGAACAACAGACACTGGGGTGCCTGGGTGGCTCAGTGG
The DNA here is from genome assembly GCF_011764305.1 of Mustela putorius furo. Lineage (NCBI taxonomy): Eukaryota > Metazoa > Chordata > Mammalia > Carnivora > Mustelidae > Mustela > Mustela putorius. Next base: position 2,333,966 of record NW_025422010.1, read on the forward strand.
GTTAAAGCCTCTGCCTTCGGCTCGGGTCATAATCCTGGGGTCCTGGGATGGAGCCCCACATTGGGCTCTCTGCTCATCAGGGAGCCTGCTTCCTCCTCTCTCTCTGCCTGCCTCTCTGTCTACCCGTGATCTCTCTGTCAAATAAATAAATTAGTTAAATTAAAAAAAAAAAAAAAGAACAGCAGACACTAACAAAACATGTGAACTTTGTACCTTTCTGACAACTGCAGCAAGGCCCAGCAGAACATATTAACTAAATATGCTTACCCTCAACTGCACCAACAGCTCTCCCAGGAGGAAGGCTGCCCCATACTGAGTGTTCCCCCAAGATAATGGCCCTCACCCCCAGGAGTGAAGTGACAGAACAATACTGACACCAGCGAAACAGGCAAGCCCCAGTCCTTACCATACTCAGAGAGCTTCAGCACTGCCACTGAGCACCACTTCCCATCACTGGCAGGGGCTGTGCTGGTCCACAATCTCCTAGACAGGAAAACAGGAGAGACTGAGAGAGGGCCCAAGAAAAGTCAGGCACACCACAGTTCCAGGGGCCCATCACAAAGCAGTCCCCAAATCCAGGAGCTTACCCAGCTCTAAGCACATAGGCCAGTGAGCAACTGCCTCAGGATGGCTGTGTGATCTGTCACCCAGGTTCTGTGGCCAGAGCTTCTGCCCTAGCTAGGCAAGACACCAGGCACTGGGGTCACAGAAGAATGAGACCAACTCCTGCTCCCAGGGCTCACTGTTCAGCAGAGGAAAGAGCCCTATAAACAGTTATTTTTTTTTCAATAATTAAATGAAATCAAGGGTGCCTGGGTGGCTCAGTCCTTAAGCGTCTGCCATCAACTCGGGTCATGATCCGAGGTCCTAGGATCAAGCCCCACATCAGGCTCCCTTCTCAGTGGGAAGCCTGCTTTTCCCTCTCCCACTCCCCCTGCTTGTTTTTCCTTTCTCACTGTGTCTCTGTCAAATAAATAAAATAATAATCTTTTTAAAAAATAATAATAATTGAATGAAATGAAGAGAAACCCAGGCAACATCTACAGGTGGAAAACAATCCACTTGAAGGGATCCAGGTCAGTGAGTGAGGCAGCTCTCGTGGTAAGCCCTGGGAAACAGCACTGAGGTAGTGTGTGATGAAACGGAGAGGCAGGGGGTTGTGGTGTGATGGGGAAGTGTGGACACACGCAGATGCCAACACAGCCCGTGGCTGGGCCTTAGAGCAGAGATGGGCATGGGGGATGGAAGAGTGCTGGGCCAGAGAAGTGGGAAAGTCATCCTGTAGACAACGGCAGCCACCACGAGTTTTCAGGAAAGCAAAATTTTAGAAATACAGGAAAAAATATTAGGGGTAGGCAGAACAGTTTGAAGTCTGCAAAAAAGGACAGGATTGGTGAAGATATGGAGAAATTAGAACTCCATACATTACTGATAGGAAGGCAAAGTGTGCAGCTGCTGTGGAAACCAGTCTGGTAGTTGCTCAAAATGTTAAACACAGAGTCACCCTATGACCCAGAAATTCCACTCCTAGGTATCTACCCAAGAAAAATGAAAACATATGTCCACACCAAACCTGGTTCAAGAATGTTCACAGCAGGGGTGCCTGGGTGTCTCAGTGGGTTAAAGCCTCTGCCTTCAGCTCGGGTCATGATCCCAGGGTCCTGGGATTGAGCCCCGCATCTGGCTCTCTGCTTAGCAGGGAGCCTGCTTCCCCCCTTCTCTCTGCCTGCCTCTCTGCCTACTTGTGATCTGTCTGTCAAATAAATAAATAAAATCTTAAAAAAAAAAAAAAAAGAATGTTCACAGCAGCATTATTCATAATAGCTTCAAGGTGGAAACAACCCAAATGTCTGTCAACTGATGAATGGATAAATAAAATGTGGTATGTTGATACAATGTATTATTCTTCAGTCATAAAACTGACTAAAGTACTAACACGTGCTACAACATGGATGAACCTTAATGCTAAATGAAAGAAGCCAGTCACAAAAGGCCATGTATTGTCGGATTCCATTTATATGTAGTGTCCAGAATAGGCAAATCTATAGAAACAGAATGTAGATGGTGGGCTACAGGAGAGGGACAAATGGGGAGTGACTACTAATAGATACAGGGTTTCTTTCCAGGGTGATGAAAATGTTCTAAAATTTGTTGTGGTGAGGGCGCCTGGGTGGCTCAGTGGGTTGAGCCGCTGCCTTCGGCTCAGGTCATGATCTCAGGGTGCTGGGATCGAGTCCCGCATCGGGCTCTCTGCTCAGCAGGGAGCCTGCTTCCCTTCCTCTCTCTCTGCCTGCCTCTCTGCCTACTTGTGATCTCTCTCTGTCAAATAAATAAATAAAATCTTTTTTAAAAAAAATTCGTTGTGGTGATAGTTCCACAACTCTGTGAATATACTGAAAATCCCTGATATATACACTCCACACAGGTGAACTATATGGTATGTGAATTACATGCTGTTATTAAACAAAGAGATGCCAGGAACCTGGATGGAACACTGGACAGAAGGGACACAGTCCAGGGGGCAGACTTAGAGGACTCGGCACCTGGAAGGCTGGAGGGAACAGAGGGGTTCTGGATAACACCAAGTGTTCCAGCCTGACGGGCTGGGACAGGGAGGGGCACCCCCAAACAAGCCAGATCTCGCAGGAGGAGGAATTAGAAAAAGTCCCATCTAAGAACCTGGCAGAAGGCCCTGAAAGGGCCCACTTCTCTGGGCATACAGACTGAATGCATGCTCCACCTGGATAACATGAATTGACTGCTGTTGCCAACAGCACTACAGCAATGATTTCTAGCATGGTTTCCACCATGGGCTCTGAGTTCTCCAAGGGTTCTCACAAGAAAGGAAGTACAATCTTTTCACAGACAAGGAAGACTCAAATCTCCTCTAGGCTAATAGCTATTTTACCTCCTGGGTTCTACAGCTAGGAAAAAAGAACACTGAGGCCCAGTGTGGAAACTGCTGCTTTACGATAAGCTATACTATGATGGACACCGTGACTGCCATACAATACAGAAAAAAAAGAGAGAGAGAGACAAAAGTAGAAACTATACAATTAAAACCCTGCAACTAGACTAAAATTTTAAAAATATACACATCAATAGATGAACCTGGATAAAGATGTGGTATAAATATATATAGTGGAATACTACTCAGCCATCAAAAAAACTGAAATCTTGACATTTACAATGATGATGGAACTAGAGAGTACATAATGGTAAGCGAAAAATGTCAATAAGAGAAAGACAAATATCATATGACCTCAATCATACGTGGGATTTAAGAAACAAAACTGAGGATCATAAGAGAAGGGAAGGAAAAATAAAACAAGACAAAATCAGAGAGGGAGACAAACCATAAGAGATTCTTAATCATAGGAAACAAATTGAGTTTTGCTGGAGCGGATGGAGGTGGGGGATGGGATAACTGGATGATGGATATTAAGAAGGGCACGTGATATAACGAGCACTGACTGGGTTTTACATAAGACTGATGAATCACTGAGTTGTACCTCTGAAACTAATAATACACAATACGGTAATTAATTGAATTTATGGGATGCCTGGGTGGCTCAGTCGGTTAAGTGGTAGCCTTCAGTTCAGGTCATGATCTCAGGGTCCTGGGACCAAACCGTGCATGGGGCTCCCTGCTCAGTAGGGAGTCTGCTTCTCCTTCTGCCCCTCCCTCCCTCCCTGCTTGTGCTCACTCTCTCTCTCATATTTAAAAATAAATTTGGGGCACCTGGGTGGCTCAGTGGGTTAAGCCACTGCCTTCGGCTAGGTCATGATCTCAGGGTCCTGGGATAGAGTCCCGCATTGGGCTCTCTGCTCAGCGGGGAGCCTGCTTCCCTCTCTCTCTCTCTGCCTGCCTTTCCGACTACTTGTGATTTCTCTCTGTCAAATAAATAAATAAAATCTTTAAAAATAAATAAATAAATTTAAAAATATTTTTAAAAAATTAATTGAATTTAAATTTTAAAAATTTTTAAAAAGCTTTGTCTACAAAAAAAGAAAAAACAAAACATACATATAGGGGGTGCCTGGGTGGCACAGTTGGTTGAACATCCAAGGTTTCAGCTTGGGTCTGATCTCAGGGTCATGAGCTTGAGCCCTGCATCAGGCTCCTCACCCAGTGCAGTCTGCTTGAGTTTCTCTCTCCCTCCCCCTCTGCCCCTCCCACCCCCACTCTCTCTCAGATAAATAAATAAATCTTTAGAAAAAGATTAAAAACATACACACATAGAAAATAACAAGCACTGGCAAGGATGTAGAGAAACTGGAACCCTCATGCTCTGCTATGGAAAACAGTTCAGCAGTTCCTAAAACAAAAACATAAAGTTACCTTATAACCCAGCATTTCCACTTCTGGGTATATGCCCAAAAGAACTGAAATCAGGGACAAATGATTATACATGGGGTAAAGAGTGCAGGAGAGAAGTTGTAGGGTAGTGCTGATACCTAACCAGAGGCCTCCCAACAGGCTCTCCACAGGGCAAGTGCTAGCCCCAAGGTCACAGCAAGTCTTCCCAGATGCCACCTGAAATCCGCATGGAGAGAAAAATAAGAGCAGCACTCAGGGATGACTGAGAGATCAGGTTTCTGTGTGGCAGCAGCAGACCCCACATCCACAGGTGGAAGGACATCAATACAGCCATCATGTCCAAGGGCAACCTACTCCTGAAGGAGGAGAGCCTACCTGTTCCTGCCTCAGCAGCACTTTGCAGGAAGGCACCCAACAACCACTGGGATTGTGCTAGATGGGCTAGTGCCTTCCTCTGGGGCTTCTATGTCACCCAGGAGCAGGACCCTCGTGCAGTACCCAGTGCAGGTCCCATTTCGGAGTTGCTCCCAGGACAGACTGAATGAAGAATGACCAGCCAAGTCGGAGGGGAAAAACAGTGAGCTCCAAGTCGAGAGAGAGGTTTCTGGTCCCACTTGCTGCCCAAGTCCTTGCCCACCCCTCTGTCCACCTACTTCTACAGAGAAAGCCTCTGGACTCCTCAAAACAAAAGCTCCCTGGGCACCATGATCAGGGCCAGAAGACTGTCACAGAGCCCACGGTGCTGAAGAGAAAATAGAACTTTCAGGCTTCCTAATTCTTTAGAAATTGTTCAAGCCAATTGTCCCCACTGAAAAAGGCTCCTGTGCTAACTCTAATGTAATCTAAAAATATAGTACCTTCCACTCCTCTACCACTAAAGTCCATCTCAGACACTTACAAGACACATCTGTGTTATCTCAAACTCAAAACAGCCTCTGAAAAGAGTATTGGGCTTAGTCATATTTTTGTCCCTCTTTAGCATTGTAACTTTGGACAGGTCAGCCAGGACCCTTAAGCCTCAGCCTAATCAGCAAAATGGGTTTGATAATGCTTATCTCATAAGGCTGGCAGTCGTAGGGCTGGACACAGATACATACTGGAACTGAGGCATACTTGTGAGTGTCCACATAACATTTGAAGAGGAACCTAAAAAGTGATCCTCCCAACGACTCGTCTTGTACATTAGTTCCATGAGACCATGATCCCCTCTACCACAGACCCCCAATTCTATCTTATCATTACCACTCTTCCTCAGCTCCCTCAATTTCCAATAGCAAAATAAAGAATGAGCCAGAATACTGAGAGGACCTGAGAGGACTATAGGAATTCTGTAACATGGACTGTATTATCCCCTTTACTTTTGCCAAAATAGTACATAGCAATCACTAGCTTGCAACTGACCTTGGATTTTTAAATATCAGTACATATGAGAATTTTTACCTAAGATATAACAATAGAACAGCTTTTCAAACCCAAAAATCTTACACTGACTTCATACAGCAAGAGCAGGTTCTTTCTAAATTTCCTCTACATACTCTCACCTCTGCCCTGGAATTACTCTGGGTCTCTCCCACCAGCCTGTAAGCTCCAAAACAGTCCTGTCTTATTTACCTTTGCACCTCCGTGTCTGGCACAAAACAGGTGCTCCAAAAAGGAAGGGATTAACAAGCAGATGAGTGGTATCTAGGCGGCATATTTTAGTGGGAGATTTAATTTCTCAGTCAAATCTTTCTCTAAGACCAGCATCTGTCATTCACAGGAGAACCCTTGTATGACAAGCTAAGCTGCAGAAGCCATGCAGAAAACAGCTCACTAACGGCTTTGGTGACACTGTGAAATATGACATTCCTGAGTGAAGGGAAACATTCCCATCTCAATTCAAATGGGACTTCATCAAGGAGCTTCCCTGACCCCCATCCCTCTGATGTGCCCCCTACTGCACATGATCATCACATACTGTGTTCTCCATTAATGATTAAAAAAAAAAAATGAAAAATGAGGCCCCTGGGTGGCTCAGTTATTAAGCATCTGCCTTCAGCTCAGGTCATGATCCCAGGGTCCTGGGACTGAGCCCCAGAGCCCCACATTGGGCTCCCTGCTCTGCAGGAAGCCTGCTTCTCCCTCTCCCACTCCCCTTGCTTGTGTTCCCTCTCTCGCTGTCTCTCTCTCTGTCAAAGTAAATATATAAAATCTTAAAAAAAAAAAAAGAAAACTTTTAGAAAACCAGGATTAGGGGTACCCGGGTAATGCAGTTAGTTAAGCATGATTCTTGATTTTAGCTCAGGTTGTGATCTCAGAGTCATGAGATCGACTGAGCCTGGCATTGAGATCCAAGCTCAGCACAGAGTCAGCTTGAGATTATCTCTCCCTCTCCCTCTGCACCTCCCACTTGTGCACACTCTCTCTTAAATAAATAAATCTAAAAAAAGAAAGAAGAAAACCAGGAATAAAAGGAAATGTCCTCAATCTGATAAAAAACATTTTACCAAAGAAGCTACGGCCAACATCATGATTTTTTAAAGATTTTATTTATTTATTTATTTATTTATTCATTTATTTAGAGAGGCAAACAGATAGTAGGGGTTAGAGAGAGAGAACAGGTGGAGGGGCAGAGGGAGAGGGAAAGAAATCTCAAGCAGACTCCATGCTGAGTGCAGAGCTCAATGCAGGGCTCGATCTTACAGCCCTGAGATCATGACCTGAGCCAAAATCAAGAATCAAGATGCTTAACCAACTTGAGCTACCCAGGTGCCCCTATAGCTAACATCATAATTAGACTGAATGTTTTCCCCCCTACGATAACGAACATGGCAAGGATGTCCACTTTCATCACTCCTATTCAGTAGTGCACTAGAAGTCCTAGTCACCCCAATAAAGTAAGAAATAAAAGCAAAAAGATTAGAAAGGAAGAAATGAAACCACTCATATTCACAAATGACAATTTACAAGATAAAGTCCTAGAAGTATCAGGTGAGTGTAGCAAAACCACAGGGTAAAGGTCAACACCCTGTATTTCTATATACCAGCAACAACTGGAAATCAAAATTGAAAAAAAAAAAAAAGTCATTTAAAATAGTTCCAGAGACGCCTGGGTGGCTCAGTGGTTAAAGCCTCTGCCTTTGGCTCAGGTCATGATCCCAGCGTCCCGGGATTGAGCCTCACATTGGGCTCTCTGCTTGGCAGGGAGCCTGCCTCCTCCTCCTCTCTCTCTCTGCCTGCCTCTCTGCCTACTTGTGATCTGTCAAATAAATAAATAAAATAGTTCCAAAAAATAAAATAAAATAAAATACCTAGATATAAATCTAAAAAAATAAATACAGGCCGCCTGGATGGTACAGTCGTTAAGCGCCTGCCTTCAGCTCAGCTCATGATCCCAGGGTCCTGAGACTGAGCCCCACATTGTGCTCCCTAAAACAAGAAGCCTGCTTCTCCCTTTCCCACTCTCCCTGCTTGTGTTCCCTTTCTCGTTATGTCTCTATCAAATAAATAAAATTTTTTAAATAAATAAATAAATAATAATAAATACATACAGAATGTATATTCTGACACTTAGAAAACAATGATGAGGGGCGCCTGAGTGGCTCAGTGGGTTAAAGCCTCTGCCTTTGGTTCAGGTCATGATCCCACGGTCCTGGGATCAAGCCCCACATCGGGCTCTCTGCTCAGCGGGGAGCCTGCTCCTCTCCCCCTGTCTCTGCCTGCCTCTCTGCCTACTTGTGATCTCTGTCTGTCAAATAAATAAATAAAATCTTTAAAACAAACAAACAAACAAAAAAAACAATGATGAGGGGTGCCTGGGTGGCTCAGTGGGTTAAACCTCTGCCTTCAGCTCAGGTCATGATCTCAGGGTCCTGGGATGGAGCCCCGCATCAGGCTCTCTGCTTGTTGGGGAGCCTGCTTCTCCCTCTCTCTCTGCCTGCTGCTCTGCCTACTTGTGATTTCTCTCTCTGTGTCAAATAAACAAATAAAATCTTAAAAAAAAAATAGGTACAGAGTTTTAGTGTGGGAAGATGGAAATAAAAGTTCTGGAAGATGTATGGTAGTGATGGCTGCACAGCAGTGTAGATGTATTTAATGCCACGGAACTATACACTTAAAAAGAGATTAAAATTTACATTTCAAAAAAAATTACATTTCACATTAAATGTATTATACCACAAGCAAAGGAAAAAAAAACTGATAGAAAAATGGGGAAACTGGGATGCCTGGGTGGCTCGGTTGGTTAAGAAACTGCCTTCGGCTCAGGTCATGATCCTGAAGTCCCAAGATCAAGTCCCGTATCAGGCTCCCTGCTCAGCAAGGAGTCTGCTTCTCCCTCTGACCCTCCCACTTCTCATGCTCATTCTCTCACACTCTCTCTCTCAAATAAATAAATAAATCTTTAAAAAAAAAAAAGAAAGAAAAAAGAAAAATGGGGAAACTATATGAATAGATAAGTCACAAAAACATACATACAACTGGCCCTCAAGCCTATGAAAAGACGTTCATACTCACTCATAACTAGAGAAATGCAAATTAAAATAGCCCTGAGACAATGTTTCTATATATATATATATGTGTGTGTATATATATATTTGTGTACATATGTATATATATTATGTATATATATGTATATATGTGTGTATATGTATATATATTTATGTGTATATATGTGTACATATATATATACACACATATATGCATATGTGTATATATGTATATACATATATACACACACAAATTTGTGATATATCACAAATATATATATCACTATATAAATATATAAATATATATATAAATATATAAATATATTTGTGTGTATATATACACACAAATATATATCTGTGTATATACATATATATACACACACAAATATATATATAGTGATATATATATTTGTGATATATATCACAAATATCACTATTTGTTATCACTATCGTGCACTATCACACTCGCAAAAATTAAAATTCACAAAAATTAACAGCTCACTCTGTTGGAGGTTGTCAGGAAATAGGCACTATTTTCATACATTTGATGGGAATGCAAACTTGCACAACCACTCTGGAGAGGAATTTGACAATAGCTAACAAAATAACAAATGCGCTTACCTCTCAACCCAGCAATTCTATTTCTAGGAATCAATCCTAAAGAGGTACCCCCAACAATATGAAATACATACACGCAGGGTTATTCAGCCCAGCATTGTTTGTGATTCCAAGAGACTGGAAACTTAAATGGCTATCGATAGTATAGTGGATGAATAAACTATGGTACATCCACACAATGAAGTAATACGCAGCTATAAAAATTAATGAAGAAATGTTTATAGCAGCATTATGCATAGTAACCAAAAAGTAGAAACAATCCAAATGTCCATCAACTGATAACTGGATAAATAAAAGGTGGTATATCCATAAAACAAAATATCATTCAGCCATAAAATGCAACAGACTACTGACAACAGGATGAACCATGAAAACATCATTCTAAGTGAAAGAAGCCAGTCACAGACCACATATTCCATGATCCCATTCATATAAAATGTCCAGAACAGGCAAAGCTATACAGACAGAAAGTATTAGTAACTGCCTACGGCTAGAGTAGGAAGCAATGAAAAGTGACAGCTAATCAGTACAGGGTTTTCTTCTGGCGTGATAAAAATGTTCTAAAATTGATTGTGGTGAGGTACAACTCTGTGAATATGAAAAACCACTGAATTGTATGTAAATTTTATCTCAATGAATAGGTAAATTATGTATAAATTTTTATCTCGGGGTACCTGGGTGGCTCAGTCATTAAGCGTCTACCTTCGGCTCAAATCATAATCCCAGGGTCCCGGGATCAAGCCCTGAATTGGGCTCCCTGCTCAGTGAGAAGCCTGCTTCTCCCTCTCCCACTCCCCCTGCTTGTGTTCCCTCTCTCACTGTGTCTCTCTTTGTCAAATAAATAAATATCTTTTTAAAAAATTTTATCTCAATAAAACTTTTTAAAATATGAATAAGATCTCTATGAACACAATAAGCATGATTTTCAAGACATATTTTTTAAAGATTTTTTTTTAATTTATTTATTTGACAGAGATCATAAGTAGGCAGAGAGAGAGGAGGAAGCAGGCTCCTTGCTGAGCAGAGAGCCCTATGCGGGGCTCAATCCCAGGGCCCTGGGATTATGACCTGAGCTGAAGGCAGAGGCTTTAACCCACTGAGTCACCCAGGTGCCCCAAGACATATTTTTAAGTGAAAAAAGAAAATACATTTATCTATAGCATGCTATTTTTCATATACGAAAGAAGAGGATATAAGAAAATACACAACCACCTGTTCATTTATGCAAAAGAAAGGATAATCCAGACACCAAAGTGATCAGTTAGCTGCAGGGGATGAGCAGGAAAGGGGTGAAAGGTAGGGGAGAACAGGAACAAGGTGGCAGGGATGGGGGAGGGAGTGACACTTCCAGTATATCTTTGTTACAGTTCTTACTCTTACAACCACAGTCAGTATCCCAATCAAAAAAATCGAGATCTAGAGGAGCCCAAATGGAATATAAACTTTAACAATAAACCAACTGTATTACAAATTACATAACCACACTGAAGGGTATGAGGAAGAAAAGAACTGACCTAAGTAACTGTGGAGAGTAGTGTCTTGATTAGATACTGTAAGGGTAAAGCAACAAGAACTGGGATCCCAGATTTGGAGCAGAGAGAACACAAGATGAGTCTGGCACATTTTGAGGTGCCAGAAAATAAGTAAATGCTCCAAAAAATGATGAGGATTTGTTGAGTACATAGGAGCTAACCTGAAGGAGATCCTGAACAAAGCCAGAACAGTGAACAACAAAATAATGGTAACATTAGACTTTAACCCATGGAATAAAATGAGTATCTATGGGGCCCATAGTAATATAAATAAATGAGAGGAAGGATAGCTCTTCCTTTAATTGAATTTGAATTAATAAATGTAGGAGGAAAGAGAGAAATAGGCAATTACTTTCAGGCAAACACCCCAAGGATCCACAGATGGATTCTAACTATGGTCAGTGGGCATAAATTTGTGAGAACCAAAATTTCCATCCTTCCAAATATTTCCCCCAAGATATTTACCAAAGGGAAAGATAGTAACTTTATAGTATAGAAACCCAGCAGACACAACTAAACCAAGCAATGAAGATCAATATCACCAGTACTAAGACCTATCAGCATCTTGAACTCCTTGATATGATACACTGAAGATGACACAATGTTTGTGTTATACTGGCCAAAAATGCACAGCCTCACATGAATTAAGAGAAAACATTAGACAAATCTAAGTTGAGGGATATTAGATAAAATAACTTATCAGTACTCTTGAAAAATATCGAGGCTAAGAAAGACAAAACTATGTAATCATTAAGAGCTAAGGAGACTAAGGAGCAATAACTAAATGCAATATGGGAAGTTAGAATCCAAGTGTGAAAACCAGAACATTGTGTGGCAAACTGGTCAATTTCAAACTACGTTTACAATTGAGTTAATAACATTATATCAATATTAGTGTCCTGTTCTTGATAGTTGTATGATGATTCTATAAGATGTTAACATTAGAAGCAAAGTGAGAGAAGTAAGGAAACAATGTTATTGTTGCAACTTTTCTCTAAATCTAAACTCAGTTTAAAATAAACAGTTTAAAAAGAAATAGCTACTTGAGCATTGACATTGTGTATTCATCATCTGTAAGCAAAGTGATGGGGACCATGTCTGTATTATTCACCACAAACCCCAGAACCCCACTAAACGGAGCCAAAGGGGGGGGGGGGGAAAGGCAGCTATTGAATAAAGAAAGAAAGTATCTATTCATTTCTCAGACTCCCAGCCCAGTAATCACACTATGCTAGAACAGCACATTCAGGAGTTTAACATCACAAATTTCCAAACTCCTTAGACCGTGGTTTCCAGGGCCTTAAGAACACATGATAAAGAACAGCACACTTTGAGTACCTCAGCACCTTGACCCAGTCAGTAATAAGCATTGGTGTTTCCTGACATACTCTGGTCTGGGAGTAAGGAAGTTTAGATTTTAGGCTGAGCTGTGGTACTTCCTGGCTGTGTGGTTAGCTTTGCAAAAAAGATCCCTCTTTGAATCTGTTTCCTCTATTCAATGAGATTTGGGGGTAGATTCCTACTGTTTTTGTATAGCCTAGGAGTAAAGAATGGTTTTGACATTTTTTAAAAGATTTTATTTAGGGGCACCTGGGTGGCTCAGTGGGTTAAAGCCTCTGCATTCGGCTCAGGTCACGATCTCAGGGTCCTGGGATGGAGCCCTGCATCGGGGTTCTCTGCTCAGCAGGGAGCCTGCTTTCTCCCCTCTCTCTGCCTGCTTCTCTGCCTACTTGTGATCTCTCTGTCAAATAAATAAAATATTTTTAAATATTTTAAATATTAATGCTTAATATTAAATATTAATAAATATTATAAATAAATTAATATTAATATTTAAAATTTATTTATTTATTTATTTGAGAGAGAGCGCGCACACAAGCAGGGAGGAGAGGGAGAAGTTGGCTCCCCTCTGAGCAGGGAGCCGGACTTTGGGCTTGATCCCAGGACCCTGGCATCATGACCTGAGCCCAAGGCAGACGCTTAACCAACTGAGCCACCAGTAGGCTCTATCTACCTGGGGTCCTCCTCCTCCTCCTGGAAGGCAGTACACTCAAGATTTTCAGTCTAGGGGTACTCGGCTGACTCAGTAGACACAGCATGCAACTCTTCATCTCTGGGTTTTAAGTTCAAGCCCCACATTGGGTGCAGAGATTATTTAAATATAAAATCTTTAGAAAAATGTTTTTTTCAGCCTAGACTTGGGCTGACCCATTAATTAGCTGGCTGACTCTAGACAAGACTCTTCACCCCGTCTGGGCCTCAGTTTCCACCCGTATAAATGGCGCTAATAACAACACACACCTAGCAGGGCTGCTGTGAAGGTGAAGTGAAAGGACATCAGTGAAGTAAAGGGTTAGCCCTGGGCTCGGCTCCCGGCAGACGCAGAATCAACGGTGGGTCCTGAGGCTGTCACCGAGAACCACTCCCGAGACTGGAGCCCGTCCTGGGCACCCCAGGGTGACGGCAGGACCGTTGAGGAGGCCCGCGAGGAAGCCAAGAGCCCCGGCCTCGCCGCTCCCGCACTCCAGCCTCGGTTTCCCCAAATGTGGCACTCAGGCTACCGGAGGCGCCCCCCTCCCTGGCGTCCGCACCGGCCTCGACCCCGCGCCGCCGCCCCTTAGGCCCGAGCCCCAACTCCGGCCCCTGCTTCAACAGAGCCAAGCCCCCATCTGGGGGATGCCCCCAAACCAGCCACCCTGGAACTCACCAGGCGTCTCCACAGCAACGGCCTGCCTGCCTCGACCCCCGCGCCGGCCGGCAGCGCGCCTGACAATAAGGCGCGCTCCCATTGGCTGAGGTGCCGGGTCCGCTAACCAATCAGAGAGGACGCACGCGGAGCTGGCCCACGGGGTAAACTCTCGAGGGACCCCGAGTGCTGCGTGCAAATGGGCGCGCAAGTGTAAACCTTCCCGATCAGTGCATTTGAACACCCCAACTACTGTGGGCTCGGAGCGCGGGCTTGAGGTTCCGACCTCTGTTCCCGACCACTTGTAATATTTGGGAAACGCTGAGTTTGGTGCCTGGTCGCTAAATGACAGGCGGTGTTACTATCTGGGACAGGTGCTCTGAGACAATGGAAACTTGGGGAACACTTAGAGGTAACCAGGGGAGGAGGAGTGTTCTCCATTATTTACTCTGTGCCTCACCTCTCTCTGAAAAGGATTTGAAGCCCAAAAGGCACAGATACAATGAAATACTAAAACGAAGATAAAAACAAAAATCACACAGGTTGGGCGCGTGGGTGGCTCAGTGGGTTAACCCTCTGCCTTCAGCTCAGGTCCTGATCTCAGGGCTCTGGCATCGAGCCCCGCATTGGGCTCTATGCTCATCAAGGAGCCTACTTTCCCCCTTCTCTCTACCTCTCTGCCTACTTGTGATCTCTGTCAAATAAATAAATAAAATCTTTAAAAATTAAAAAAATCTAGACGGGTAAATGAGCAGGCTGAGGAGCAACAGAATTCCAAACCTGGAAAGAGGAGTCAGCATTTCAAGTTTTTCGGAAAGGGCCTTGGACTGAGAGAGGTTAAACCCTTGGGAGGTAAGTCTTTTAGGGAAAGGTTTCACAGTGTTGTTGAAATTCATAGTTGCTTGAGTCTAGCAAAAATGATTTAAATAGGAAGGAATATTATGGCTTTCTCTTTGACCATATATAAAGACGATAAAATCATGGTGAACTCACAGCTTCAGTTCAGAACAATAAAGCTTTCGTGATACCCAGAAATTGCAAAAATAATGGAGTCATGGGGCACCTGGGTGGCTCAGTCAGTTGAGCAGCTGCCTTCAGCTCAAGTCAGGATCCCAGAGTCCTGGGATCTAGTCCCACATTGGGCTTCCTGCTCAGTAGGGAGCCTGCTTCTCCCTTTGCCTGCTATTCTCCCTTTTTGTGGCTTCTCTCAAACTCTCTCCCCTCCTCTCTCTCTGTCAAATGGATAAATAAAATCTTAAAAAAAAAAAAAAAAAAAAGAAAAGATGGGAAGGATAGTCCACGCAACAGAGCTGTGTGGCAAGCTTTGGAGGTGAGAAGCAGTGCAGGCCATACAGGATCCTCAGGCAGCACAGTATGACGAGGGGGCAAAGTTCATGGCCACAGTGGGTATAATGTGGAGAGGGGGAGGGGACAGTCCCCCACAGCAACCAGATGACCTCACTCTCACTACACTGGTGACAAAACATTTAAGGTGGGACCAGATAGGTGGCTGCTGCCTTATGGTCCTATCTAGGGTTAGGCCTGAACCTGTCCTTGGACACCTCAACCATGCATTCAGATTCAACCCACAAATGTTCCCTGAGCCCCTCTGGGGAAGCAGGATACCCACGTTGGCAGAAGGAATAAGTGCAGGAGCAGTTGGGACAGGGAGCCAAAGGAAGGAACTCCAAGCTCTGGGTTTTAATGAGAGTCCACAGTAGTGGTCAGGAACAAACACCACAAGCACAAGAACACTCCACTGGAAACTAACTTTACCATGTTGACAGCATAGGCTAAAAATCTCAATTTGGCATTTCACAGGTGTATTAAAACAAGGATGAGACTTTCAACTCTATAGGTAAACCCAGCGCTCACCGCCGTGTCTAATGGTCATGGCATGCAAACTCTACATTGAACATCTGCAAGGAAACTATAAAGGACACCCCTTGGGCTCCCCCAATCCTACCCATATACCCCTGAAATGTGAAAGCGTGATACAGTATTTAGATGGCAACTGCACTCACTCTGTTTCTGGTGGCAGACATCACATTTCCAGGTTTGCCATTCCAGGACACAGCTTTTACTAGGTGAACAGCTACAGAGGATTCTCAACAAGACTCATGGGAGAAGATGGAGTTTGGGAATGCCCAGGAAAGATCTCTGAAGCCCAGCTGTCCTGCTCCCCTGCTGGGCATAGCATTCTATGGGGCAGTAGGCTGCATGGGTCAGCCCAATCTGAGGACAGGTACCTCTGGTCAGCAAAATTTGCAGGAAGACCCAGCCTGGGCCAGGTGCCAGCCCCACCAGTTTACACAAGGGCATGAAGAGCAGGGCCTCCAGGCTGCCATCTTCCACCCTTGGATTTGAGCAGCCTACATACAGTACATGAGACAATGGCCGGGAAGACAGGAAACGTCCCACCTCTCAGGTTCCCTAAAGTTTCCACATCATAGGCCAACCCTGCTGCCCAGGGTGACCCAGAATGCCAGGCAGGGGTAAAGGGAGAGAAAGAAGTTGTGTTTGAAATACAAAGGTCTTGGGCTGGGGCAGAAAAAAAAGAAAGAAAAGAAAGACGAAGTTCTCTTCGTTTATTTGACACGAGGATGGGGAAGAGGACTGTGAGGTCACAGGCACATCTGCATGAAGAAGTGCCAGAAGCTGGTATCCACCAGGCCCTTACTCTGCCAGGAAGCCTCTCTGGCAGAGAGCTGGCAGATGCATGCTTTGGATGCCCTCTGTGCCAATCACAGGAAAGTCATGACTGTCCCTTTCTTGCCAATCTGCCAGGGCTCCACGGGAAAGAAGCGGATAATTATCCTTCAGGAGAAAAAAAGATAAAGGGAAAAAAAAAAAAGATATCATCAGCTTCTTAGCTAATGCCTCATATTCCAAGACACCCAGCCGGGCACTCCTACCATGGACTTCCAGACTAGCCTGCCTTACTTAGCCTAGCAGGCATTTTGCAAGCCTGCCTCATCCTGTTCATGATCTCCCACCATGGGCCAGTCAGAGGCAAGATGGTGTCTGCCTCCAGACACTCAACACAACTGCCTCTGTGGTCATTGTATGCTCTGTCTGTGGACTCAGAGGGGCATCCCTCCCACTTCCAAACTGCAGGCTCCCAGGGGGCATGGTCAGTGCCCCAGCCACCTTTGTTTTCTCAAACCCTAGCTCCAAACCAGGCACAAGGTGACCACCCCTCCCCCCACTGATGTCTATGGAATGAACAAACCTATCCCTCTCATAGAAGTGATGGGAAGTTTCTGGTAAAGAGCAAGATACTTGGGATAGCCAAAGGGTTGGGGAAGGGCTGACGTGACAGCTTTGGTTTTCCCATCTGTAAACCTCACAGGAATGGCATGTCTACACAAGGAGGTGTGAACAGAGGGACAGAGCTTGCAAGGACCAAAAGGGGTGATGCATGTAAGGTTTCTAGAGATAACCTGGCACATGGTAAGCATTTACATGTTACTTTTTTTTTTTTTTTAATTATTATCTCGCCCCAACTTGAAGACCAGGTCTGAACACTACCAGGAGTAACCATTCTTCACCAGCCTTCCTGGGCCAACAAAAGATCCATTCTAGAAGGTTCTTTCAAACTTCTCATGCTCTTAGTTCCTCACAGGCATGGGCTTGGTTCAGGAATATTTCTTACCCAGAGACAAACTTAAACTCTGACACAGGATCCCAGGTTGGAGGGCTGTTCAGGCTTCTTAGGTGACCATTTAATACATTTCCTTCTATTCACAGAAGAGAAACCTACAAACTGGAGATGGTTCATTTCCAGGTTTGTCAGGCATCCTCCCTTGCTGTGCTGGATCCAGAACCCAGGTCTCCAGACATCTAAGCCAATGTTCTCTCCACTACTCACTGAAACTCCTAGGAGCCTCACCAGGGACCTACTTGGCTACAGGCCCACAGGTGACACAGCTTCAGGACATACCAAAAATTCCTCCCAACCAGCCTGGAGAAGTTCTCCTAGAAAATTATTCTTGATTTTCCAAGATGTGGAGAAGATCGCCTCTCGGCCTTTTGGCTAAGATCAACTCTAAGACGTGGAGAAGACTAGAGGCAGATAATAAATGGCCATAGCTTTCTTAGGTTGGTAATGCTCACCGCCATCCCACGGGAGTCTGGCAGTTCCCCCAGGGGGCGATTAAAGGAGAGCCTTCCCACCTCACAGATGGAAACAGCGAGGTCTGGAAGGCCATGCCTCGCCCACGTGTAAAGAGGACCAGGGCAGAGTCAGAAATTCATTCAATCCCGCAATCATTCTGAGGGTGGACCCACTATCCAAGGGTGCCCGGCACTAGGCCCTTCTCGAGCAGGGCGAGGAATGCATTTTTCCCCCAACCTTAGATGGGGCTCTAAGATGGGATCGCCACCCCCATCCTCTCCCTGCCCCCACGTACCGATCCTGGTCCAGGTTCAGCTCCTTGGTGAGGAACTCAAAGAACCGGGCGCTGTGGCCGCGGTTGTCCTCGGCTGTGCCTACCACACCGATGGAGGAGATGAGCAGTTGAGCGCAGGGCTCGGTGGAGCCGTTCACCGCCATGGCCAGACCTGGTCGCACCGTTACGTTCACGCGCTGCGGGGAACACGAAAGTTTCGCCTGAAGCCGGTGCAGGCCGAGATCGCACGGAGGACCGGGGAGGACGAGAGCCAACATGCGCGGGCCCCTGGCGTCAGGGCTAGAGGCTCGGGACGGGGTCCTTGGAGGTCAAGTCAGTGTCAGGGCCAGGGAAGGCAGCACGCAGCAGACCTGAGAGGTGGGGAGAGTGGGAGGCCAGCGCCTGGAGGGCGGGTTTCCCTGCGGCGAAGGGCCCCGGGCGCGATGGCGAAGCCGGGGCGTGGACAGAGCTCGACCCGGGTCCACCAGCCTCCTCCCGCCCGGAGCTCCCCGGCCCACGCTCACGTCCTCAGGTTTGCTCAGGATGTCTGCCGTGGCCGCGCAGAGCCGCTTCTCCAATCCCGTGGGCACACGGCCGGCGGACAAGTTCGTGTCTAACTCGACAAATGGCATGTCTGCGGGAAAGAACCGGAGGCGCAGGGTAGCAGAGAAAGAACGCACAAAGTTCGGGTCAGTGTTCCCCAGGGTCGAGGACTAGGCAGCAGGGGGCGGGGCTCCAGGGACACCTGGCTCCCTATTGGTTGGACAGGCAGCAGCGTCCCCGGATTGGCTTCATAGTCTACACGCCGCCTCTGCCGGCGCTGATTTCCGGAAGTCCTAAGGCCAGACCGGGAGGTGGGGAGCGGGGAGGGGAGCATGAGGTGTGTGACCCTCCCCCAAGGAGATCGACCTGAGCCGCGGCCTGTACGCGTGGGTCCTGGCCTCTGTCGGCTCCCGACACACTGGCCAGGGGCATTCTGGCTCCCTGAGCTCCTGGGTGGTGCAGTCCTCTGCTTCCTAACCCATATTTAGATTGTTAACCTTGAAAATAAAATAGCCAGTTATTTTATCAGTAAAAATGGGTTTATTCGAGGATGGCAGAGAACCGCAATTTGGGACATGCAGCCTAAGGCAAAACCACAGGCAAGGCCAACCAACAAAGAAGAGAAACGTTTTTTAACAGAAGAAAGGAAGGAGTTGGGAGATACTGTTATACACAAAAATCCACTGGAATATGGGACTTAAGAGTGTAGTCGCTTTTCAGTGGCTGAGTTGTGACAGCTCACTGGCTGGACGGAGCATGGGGCTTGGGAGGTTTAAAGATACCTTTCCCCGGCTGGCGGCTTATAGTCTTCTTTCCCTTGGGAATGCAAGGTAGGGCTCATCCTGGTGGGGTTACCAGGTGCTGCAAGTAGGAGGTGTGAGTTCTCTCTCTTGTGGCTTCCCATCTTTATTGTAAATGAGGTTTCCTTTATTCCGTTTCACAAAATAGGGGGTTTGAACACACCCAAAACATGCACACCTGTAGGGACCTTGCCCAGGTTCCATCCTAATTTTTTTTTCTTTTTTACTGTGTTGCCACCATTTCCAAGTAAGGCCACTTCACGTGGTATGTGGGAATCTGAACTTTTCTTTGACCAAGAGGCAGGTGACACTTGTGAGTTCAGGTGAGGCTGGGTAGAGAACCTCTGGCTCCCTGCATCTCCACCTGGCTCTGACAGATATCTGCCTTTGTGGCCTCTTGCACCTGTGGCAACCTTGTCTCATAGGGAAGTACTGTCCATCAAGGGGTAAAGGCATGCCCCAGTCAAATTACCAGCCATCTTTACAGTACCCTCTATTTTTTTTTTAAAGATTTTATTTATTTATCTGACAGAGAGAAAGAGAGAGAGAGAGATCACAAGTAGGCAGAGAGGTAGGCAGAGAGAGAGGGGGAAGCAGGCTCCCCGCTGAGCAGAGAGCCCGATGCGGGGCTCGATCCCAGGACCCCGAGATCATGACCCGAGCCAAAGGCAGAGGCTTAACCCACTGAGCCACCCAGGCGCCCCAGTACCCTCTATTTTTATAGTCAAAACAAAATGTCTCACTTAAAACATGGAAGTCTGGGGGTGCCCGGATGGCTCAGTCAGTTTGGTATCTGCCTTCAGTGCAGGTCATGAGAACACTGGGGGTATAGCTCAGTGGTAGAGCATTTGACTGCAGTGCAGGTCATGATCCCAGGGTCTTGGGATCTAGCCTAGTGTCTGGCTTCCTTGGGGAGTCTGCTTCTCCCTCTGCCTCTGCCCCTCCCTCACCCTTCTGCTCGTGTAAACTCTCTGTCTGTCTGTCTCTCTCTCAAGAATAAATATTTTTTAAAAACATGGAAATCCTGTTGATACGGCTAAGCATGGTACTCTCGTCAGTGTTGCAAAGTTGTTTCACTTGTAAATGAACATACAAATGAAATTGTGTGGGTGTGTATGAATAATTTCAATTACACTTCTAAAAATTCCATATTGAGTGTGTGTATTAGAGGAGCCCTGGGGCACCTGGCTGGCTCAGCCGGGAGAGCATGTAACTCTTAATCTCCGTTTCGAGTCCTGTGTTGAGTATAGAGACTACTTAAAAATAAAATCTTAAAAAAGGGGGGGGGCCTCCATGAGAAGGCAAGCAGTCTGAGACACTCCATTCATGACTGTGTCCTGTTAGCAGTTTACTGGTTGAATAAGAGATCAGAGGGTCTAGGATACAAGACAGGTAGATTCTAATAGTCTTGAGAAGAAAGGACAGGGACAGGTGGCAAGTCTGGGACCCAGGGTGGGGCACAGGTAAGAGGGTGGCCAGGGTTCTGAGTAGGAGCGCAAGGCCTCTCAGTAGCACCCAGAAGGCCAGGAACTAACCTGGGACTTCTCTCCCTGCAAGGAGGTTCATGAACTAGCCCTGTACCCAAACCGCCTATGGGAGACAGCATCACCCCAGAGGGAGGACAGAGAGACCTAAGAGACCAAGGTCATGATGCCTGATCCAGACATCCCTTCACCAGCTCAGCTCCTATCTGTGACATGTGCTCAGTCCAGGGGGTGTTGAACCAACTTTGTTCCAGGGCTGAGAGAGGGAAGCAGTGGGGATGATGAGCCTGGTGGGTGTCATGACATGGCTTGGGGTTGGGGAAGTCAGGGAGGTCTCCCTGGAGAAGCAAAATGGTGACAAATGCCTAAAGACCACAAGGGGCACTGGGCAAAGGTGATGAGGGGCTCTATTAGCAATGGAAACAGCCTGAGCCAAGGCCAGGAAGTGGAGGCTAGAGCTGGGAGAAGGGGTCTAAAAATATTGGGTTACTGTGTGCAACCAGAAGAGGGTGTCCTGGAGGGGTGGGCAAGGACTTGAATGCAAAGTTCAGTGATTCATACTTTAGCCTCAGAGCAGTTCAGCACCATAGAAAGTTTTAAACACAGGAGGGACAAGGTCAAATATGTGTTTACTAAGCTCTTTCCAGGGGTCACACAAAGTCAGAGTGGAAGGGGTGTGAGTGAAGACTGAAGACGAAACAAAAGAAGGAAGACCTGATGCCTGGAGGGAACCGGGGAACAGAGCCTGGAGAGTGTGTCTTGCTTACAGCCCAGGAGGAGCAGTTCCACCTGTTTATTTTGAAAACAGAATCTCCATCACCACTGCAGGCCTGGTCTTCCCCTCACTGCAGCAAAACCTGCACGGAGGGCTTCAGCTTCTCTTTTGTGGCCGGGTCAGCTGGAGGCAAGTCCTTGACCTTCATGACAGTTGCATGTGCCTCCTGAAAGAGGTCCTTTCCCACCTCCACCTCCACACGTTGGCGCCATGCAGCCAGCTTGGGTCTGCTTTTGAAGACTTGGCAGCCAGCACTGACAGGCTATGGGGAGAAGGAGCCAGGTGGAAGGGGTAGGCATGGTCAAGCACAAGGCAGGATGACCTATCTGAGGAATTCTCCAGGGTGGGTTTTCCCTTCTTGGCCACATGAGTAATAGGCTGGACGTTCTCTCCCCTGAGACACTGGGAAGCTTCTCAGTATTGCTGCAGTATAGGGTCTGAAGCCCCATTTTACAGATGAGAACACTGAGGCTCAGAAAGTGAAGTGGCTTGCCCAGGGTCCCACAGCCAGAAAGGGCAACATGAGCTGGTACATTGGCTCCCTCCCAGGACACCCCAGTGCCCAGTGGATCACCTGACCCCACAGCACTCACATGCATCAGCTCTGTGATGGCCACCAAGTCAGCCACTGAGATGTGAGGTCCAGCAACAAAGTCCTGGTCCTTTAGGAACTTGTCCTCAAGCAGCTGCAGGCACCTGTCCAGCTCAGCCAGAGTAGATGCCAATGTCTCAGGGGGCACCTGTTCACCCAGGAACACTGGGAACATCATCTGGTGGGTGGGCAGGCAGAGAGAGGGCTCAGTGTCTATCCAAAGTCTAGCCTAGTTCCTCATCCAATCTCATCCAATCTATCACCAGGCCTTCCAATTTCTCCTCACTTCAACCCACTCTTTCCACCCATGGCCACCACCAGCCCAGGCATTACCTTCTACTCCAACATGGGCAGCCTCCCATCTCTCCCTAGGTCCTCATGCAAGGCAGCCAGTAGGAGAACGTCTGCAATCCCAGACTGCCCATATCACCCCCTGCATCAAGCCTTCCATGGCTCCCCACTATCCTCACCATGAAAGCCTCAACACAAGCCCCCCCACCCAGGGAATCTACATGAGATTCTCTCCCTCTGGCGCCTCCCCCGCCAACTCATGGGTGGGTGTGTGTGATGTATGTGCATTATCTCTCTCCCAAATAAATGCATCTTAAAAAAAAAAAAAATTCTTTAAGTAACTTTTCTGAAGACTTTATTTATTTATTTGAGAGAGAGAGCACAGAGGGAGAGGAAGAAGAAGAAGCAGACTCCCGGCTGAGCAGAGAGCTGGGTTGGGAGCCAGGACCCCAAGATCATGATCTGACCCAAAGGCAAACGCTTAACTGACTGAGCCACCCAGGGACCTCTTTCTTTCTTCCTTCCTTCCTTCCTTCCTTACTTTCTCTCTCTTTCTTTCTTTTTCTTTAAGATTTTATTTATTTATTTTAGAGAGGAACGAGCGAGAGCACAAGCAGGAAGAGGAGAAGAGGGAGAGGGACAAGCAGACTCCATGCTCAGCGCAAAGCCTGACCCAGAGCTCAACCCCAAGACCCCAAGATCATGACCTGAGCTGAAATCAAGGGTCTGACGCTTAAATGACTGAGCTACCCAGGCGTGCAAAATGTTACTTTTTCCTAACAAATCTTTGTCAGTTTTTTGTTTGTTTCAAGTTTAATCCTTTCCTCCTTACACGGATGTCATTGTATATGGAAAATCTATTAGGCTTTTCTCTAAGTCTTCTAGTGTTTTTAGGCTTCAAAATCCTTAAATACCCAGAAATCAGACCAACTTTATTGAATGGTCTCTTCATTTCTTCCTAGTCTTAGATTTTTCACTTAACACTTCTCTATCTGAAAAAGTATGGGCATAGCCAGAGCTTGATTTTTTTCTCTCTCTCCCAAAAGGCAATTATTTCTGCAGTTGGGAGCATGCAAAAGGGCATAGGATTGAGTCTCAGCACTCAGGAATCAGGGAACATCTGGAGAAGTCACTCCCTGGCTCTCCCTTTGTTTCCCCTGCGGGAAACAAGTTGGTTGGACTAGGGAGTCTCTGGCATTCTAGAATTTGGTGTTCCAAGACCTCAGGTATCAACGAATTTTTTAAAAGATTTTATTTTTTTATTTGAGAGAGAGAGAGAAAGAAGGAGCAGGGGGAGGGGCAGAGGAAGGGAGAGAAGAAGACTCCCTGCTGAGCAGGGAACCCTGCTTCTGCCAGCTGCCATGTGGCTCAATCCTGGGACTCCAGGATCATGACCTGAGCCAAATGCAGATGCTCAACTGGCTGAGCCATCCAGGTGCCCTGAACAGAACTTTTTAAACAGAAAGCACTGTCCTTTGAGCATTCTAGAAGGGTCCCCAACCTGCCACAGCTCACCTTCTGCCACATGGCTCGGGTGCAGCTACTCCGAAGGGCTGTGTGCTGCCAGGCTAGGTACTCGTCCACACGGGCACGGGCCTGCAGGTCTTGGGGATACCAGTGGTCAGGGACCTCATACTTGCGACTCAGATACAACAGGATGGCCACACTGGGGGACATGGAGGAGATGAGGAACATGTACTAGTCACTTTCTGTTCCCTCCCCACTGCTCACATCTTCCCAGCTCCTATAGGTGGAGCACTTCACTATCTTCATACCATGATGCAGAGTAGGAATGTGAGGCTCAGAGAGGTTAGGTGACTGCCTAGGGTCACACAGCTCTACACTGCGTCATCCTCTCATCTGAGCTAAGGGCACCAGGTGAAAAACAAAATGTCTTGGGATTTCAGGAAGGACGGTGAGGGGGTACTCAGAGAGAGTTTCCAGGAGGAAGGGGGGCCCAACATGGTTCTTGAAAGACAAGAGCGACTCACATGGCACTCTGCACTATATCTGATGCATGGTCATGACAGGAGCAAAGCCAGCTGTCCCCTCACATTCCCTGGGGCTGGGATAAGGCCTCCCAGGTGAATGGGTCACTGCTTCCCACCCTGTCCCATCTCCTCTCTACCTGCCCAAAGCCTCCAGCCTCCTCCCCCAGGAAGCCCTCTCTGACCTTCTCCCTCTACTATATCTGACTTGTGCCTCATGTCTGTCCAGAGCACCAGGTCTCCATGGATGTTGCACTGTCCAGTGACCAGAGGTTCTGAAGCCAAGTGGAATGTGAATCTGGCTGTACTACAGAGGTGCTGTGTGGCTTCAGTAAAGGATATCACTATCCAGCTGCCAACCTGAAAGCTGGCCTGGGCTCTCATCTCTCCCTCCTATGTCCATCGCTCGAGCACACTCTTGGGCTTGACCTTCAAAGGGAGTCAGAACTGACCACTACATTCCTCTGTACTACCACCTCGGTCTGGGGTGCCAGCACCCCTCTCCTGGATTAGCACAGTACCTTTTCACCCCAGCCAGAGGGATCCTTTAAAACCGAAGTTGGATCTCAGCTCTCCTCTGCTTAAACTCCTGCAGTGGCCCCATCTTACCTACAGTAAAAGCCAAAGTCTTCCTGGCCACACAGGCTACCCACTGACCTCAGCCTCTAGTTACTCCTCTCCCTCACTCCAGCCACACTGGACACCTTGTCTCTCCAACCTTTCCCCCAAGCACTGTCCCACTTCACTGCCTTTGGCTTTGCTGTTCCCTCCAGCCAGAACACCCTTCCCATATACCCTGCACCTCTGTTCCTGTAGGTCTCTGCTCAGATGCCTCCTCCTCAAGGGGCCCTTCACTCGACATCCTACTCAAAATTGCAGCCCCCCTCCCCACTCTTACCCTGCTTATTTTCTCCATGGCACTCATCACCACCTGATAGGTTGCACCTTACAGAGATTAGCAGCACCCCTCCCCCCTTCCAGAACGTGAGCTCTAGGAGGCCAAGGACTTAGAATTGTTCAATGCTTTGGCCCCAAGGCCTAGATGGCTCCCGGTGGGTGCTCAGCAAATAGCCACTGAAGCTCTCTGGGTGCTCTCTTGACTCCCAGGGCAATAGAACTTGCCCAAAATTTGTAGAAGTAGAAGTTCTAAAGAGTGTAGTACAGTTACTCCTCCATATTTCACTCTTCTCTCTCTTTCCGTCTGGGGGATGAGTGGGCAGAGGAGGCCTGGAAACAGGCTGGAGGCCCTGTGACCTTGTGCAAGTCCTTCCCCTCCCTGGCTTCAGTTTCCCCCTTTGTAAATTTCTCGGGAAGTGAAGGAAGGCTTGGGACAGGGGAATGCCACGACTTCCATAGCCCCTCCCAGCCCTAGGCTCCTCTGCCTGCTGGGGCTGGCACAGCTGCTCAGGGCACACCAGTTGTGATCCAAGCCATCAACAGTAGATACATGGACAGCTGGCTGGCCTCACAAGGCCCGGGTAGCCGCCTGGGGACCTGATACCTCTCAGCCAAAGTGAAGTCCCCATCCTTCAAGGCTGGCACCTTCCTCAGGGGATTCACCTGGGCAAAAGCATCACTGTGGTGCTGGCCTGTGGGAGAGACCAGTGAGGCGGATGAGGAGAACTCTGAGCCCCATTCCCCACTGAGGCCTCTCCCCCCTCCACCCCTACCCCCACCCCCACCGCACCCGCACCCCAATATCCAGGCACTAACTTTCTGAGGCCCCTATCCAGGTGGGCAATAGGAAGGAGACCACTCTGCTGGTCACCAGACCACAGACCCTGACCCCACCAGAGATCCACCCTTCCTGGGTCTACCCTCCCTGGGAACCTGGGCCAAGCAGCATCTCAACTTGGCCATGAATGGGGAGGGTGAGTCCCTGCGGCTGTAAGTCACCCCTACCCCAGGCCCAGCCAATTCCATCCATATATCAGACACTCCAGTCTCCTCCCTGGGCTCTAAGCTTGCCCCTGCAATCCGTCTTCCTATGCCAGCTGCGTAACCTATCCACACCACACAGCTCCGGCCACACCTGCCCCAGGCCTCATTCAGACTCATTCTCTCCAGGAGCTCCTGCTCTCTTTCATCACCCAGCTTCCAGCAGCTCAGTTCTTCTTTCTGTCCCACGCCAAACACTTAAGTCTCCTTCCCCAGTGGGGGTTAGCAGGTCTGACGGTGTATGGAGTCTGAGGGCCTCAGTGGAACTAGGCTCCAGCCCATCCACAGGCCCACCAAAGGGCCTCTTTGCTCTTCACCTGGGTGAGGAGAATCACCCCTACATATTCTCCCTCCAGAAAATGCCTCTGTGCCCAGCCCCCATCCCAAGGAGTGCTAGAAAGGCAGAGCAAGGTGGCAGCATTGCAGTTGGTGGCCCAAGCTGGGGGCACCAAACACAGAAGGTAGGCAGGCCTAGGTAGAAGTAAAGAGGAGACCAGAGCCAGGTGGAACCGCCTTCTCCTGCTGGCAGCTGCAGAAATTCAAAAGAAGGCTACTCCAATTCAGAAATGAGGAAGCGGTTTCATTGTTTTCTCCAAGCCGGGGTGTGAGGCATCTGGGCACTCATTCCACTTCCCCACGCCTCCCACAGCCCCCCACTGCTCTCACTCCCCTATGTTCCCTCTCAACCTCTATTTTTTCTTAAAGATTTTATTTATTCATTTGACAGAGATCACAAGCAGGCAGATAGGTAGGCGGGGGGGGGGGGGGGCGGCGGAGGGGAGCAGGCTCCCCGATAAGCAGAGAGCTCGATGCGGGGCTCGATCTCAGGACCCTGAGATCATGACCTCAACTGAAGGCAGAGGCTTAACCCACTGGCCACCCAGGAGCCCCCTCAACCTGTATTTTGAAAAATGTTTCCTATTCACTAGACAAAGACCGGGGATCTCGAAAAAGGCACAACCGATAACGGATGACCCAGTTCTCTTACTGCAGCAGGCGGGGGTCTGTTAGCACACGGGCGCCCGCCGGGACCGCGGGGCCTGCCTTTCTGCCGCGCCCACCTTTGAGCAGCTCCACCTGCCGCAGCTCGAAGGGGATTCCGTTCTTCTTGGCGAAGATGTAGACGGCGCGACAAGGCTGGGAGAGCAGGTCCAGGTAAAGCTCTAGGCCCATGACCGGAGCAGCGGTCCGTCCCCGGGGTCGCGCCCAGGGTATAAGTAGGGGAAGAGAAACGGCCGACAGAATCTGCCAGGCCACCGAGCCTACAGCGGAACACGATCCGGAGGAGAGGGGTGGAGTTGTGGGGTGCTGGTGCGTCTGAGCCCCGCCACACCCTCCCCGCCCATTGGATAGCTCTGGAGAACTTTGGGCCAATCAGCGGCGCCCCAATTCTCCCTCCCTCCCTTCTCTGGAACCCTGGCAGCAGTTCTCTCGGAGGCGAGGTCGCTGGAAGATTTGGCCTGTGACCTGAGGTTTCGCTGCCAGGTCATACCCCTTCCCCGGAACTCAACGTCTACCTTTGTCAAATGGTGCAGTGGAGGGTGGTAATGGGAACGGGACACCAAGAACGCTTCCAGCACGGGCCTTCAGTTAATTTAGGATCGAAAGGGCTAGGCTGCCTTCAGGTGGCCCAAGTCACCTGCCCGTACTCAAGGAGGAAACTGAGAGAGGAGGGGCTTCTGACTCCCCAGGACACAAAGGGAGGCACTAAGCGGAGGTACAGTAGCCTCCCCTGGGCCCAGTGCCCACAATGGAGGCTCGGGAGGTTTCTGGACCCCAACTCCCGGAAAGAGTGAGCCGCCCCTCCCTAATTCCTGGGGTCATATTTATTACACTCCAGCTAATCCTTCTAGCAGTTGGCAGAAGCCAGGGGTGGCCCATCCAGAGGTCTGCAGGAGGTCTGTAAATTCCCCACTTCCTTTACAGGGCCAAGTCCCTCCAAATGACACTTTCTGGTCCCCGAGGTCCGTGGACATGAACCCCCCCCCAATTCCCTAAGAGAGGCTCTTGGGGGAAGAAGACCCTGCCCCCAAAGCCAAGATTCAGAGAAAACGCCTTGGCAAGAAGATGTTATTGAAAATTTTAAGTTAAGATTTAAGTAAGACCTATCCGCCCCTTCCCCCTCTCACCCCCTCACTCCTCCCTGCCCCCAACTCCCTCCTTTTCCCTCCCAGGGAGAGACTGCCTTCCTGGGCTAGTGCCGGAGCCCTCTCCAGGCTGGGAGAGGCCATGTTCTCCATCCCCTTCCTTGCCCTGCTCTCCTGCACAAATCACTTTTGGCAGGATTACTATAATATCCAGTTTCCTTGCTCTCTTTGGCCACCCTCAAGTCCAACCCACCCCCCCACCTCCACCTGCCACCAGAGAGCCAGAATATTATTTTAAAGATTTTATTTATTTATTTATTTGACAGAGACACAGCAAGAGAGGGAACACAAGCAGGGGGAGTGGGAGAGGAAGAAGCAGGCTTCCCTCGCAGAGCAGGGAGCCAATGCGGGGCTGGATCCCAGGACTCTGGGATCATGACCAGAGCCGAAGGCAGACACTCAATGACTGAGCCACCCAGGCTCTCCCAGAATATTAATTCTAAACACAATCTGGTGGGGTGTCTGGCTGGCTCAGTCAGTAGAGCACAAAGCCCTTAATCTCAGGACCATGAGTTCAAGCCCTACAGTCAGTATGAAACCTACTTAAAATATAAAGAAATAAAGAAATGCAATCTGAGGGGCGCCTGGGTGGCTCAGTGGGTTAAAGCCTCTGCCTTTGGCTCAGGTCATGATCCCAGGGTCCTGGGATCAAGCCCCTAATCGGTCTCTCTGCTCAGCAGGGAGCCTGCTTCCTCCTCTCTCTCTCTCTGCCTGCCTCTCTGCCTACTTGTAATCTCTGTCTGTCAAATAAAATAAATAAAATCTTAAAAAAAAAATAAATGCAATCTGAGCACACTATGCCTACTTATGGTTTACAGATCATAGGCATGGCCTTCAAGGCCCTGCATGACTGATTCCTGTCCAGGAGAGCTGCTGTTTGGCTTTGCCCCTCCTGACCAATCTGGCAAACAGAAGCAGGACTCCTGAGCTACAGTACTTGATGCCAGAGGGCCATGTCCTGGGAGGTTGGCCCAGCCAACTGATTGATGACCATGCCTAGTCACATGTGGGATGCCTGCTGATCCCTATGCTGTCCGACAAATCACTTTCTCTGAGAATTAGAAGAGTAAAGGGCATTTGTTAATTTCACTCTTGGCAACCATCATGGGGAAGCTGACCCACAGGGCCTCAGAAAAGGGCTTGTCTTTCTGATAGAGACCAAGACCAGGGCCAAGTCAGGTAAAAGAAATCACACATCTGGGCTAGAAGAGTAGGCTCAGGCTTAGCCCAGGTTTATTTCCCAAACTGAAAATGAAATGCAGTGATTAAAGGAGATGAGATCTGGCTATTCCATTCTCACTGTGGCTTTTAGGCAGCTGTGCAAGATAGTGTGGGTGTAGGGGTCTAACCATGGGAGCATAGGTGCAGTGGCACTCGGGCAAATCACTATAGCCCTCTGAGCCTGCTTCCCATGGGACATTGGAAATGAAGGTGCTTTGTGAACTGCCAAGGGCAAACTGCAGGGACGGGGCTTCCTGACTCAACCAATCATGGCCAGTACCGCAGGCATCAGCTTCTGCTTTACAGTGGGGTCTGCAGGTGGGGACTCCTTGGCCTTCATGATGACCTCATGGGCCTCCTGGAAGAGATCCTCTCCCACTGCTGCCTCTACACGCTGGCGCCATGCAGCCAGCTTGGGTCGACCTTCGAAGACTTGGCAGCCAGCACCCACAGGCTGCAGGGAGAAAGGAAACAGGATGCGGGTGGAAGGTAAGGTCTTCTGCCTGGTTTGGGGGTCCCAGAGCCCCAGAAGAGGTTTCCACACATAAGCATGGACCATAACCAGGTGGGGGCAGTGTGAGCAAGACTTCAGCGACTACCCAGGGCCCTCCCCGCCTAGCAAGCCACCCTATCCATAGCACTCACATGCATCAGCTCTGTGATGGCTACCAGATCAGCCAATGAGATGTGGGGCCCGATGAGAAAGGCCTTGTTCTGGAGGAACTTGTCCTCAAGCAACTGCATGGTCACATCCAACTCGGCTAGCGTGGCTGCCAGCATCTCAGGAGACACTGGCTCACCCAGGAAAACAGGGAACATCACCTGGGAGGCAGGGAGGCATGGTAGACAGTTAGGGGCCAGCCCAGCCTCAGGGGCAGGAAGGCAAGTGTGCCTCCCCCACCCCAATTTGAGCTGCTTTCTGGTTCTATACACCTGTCTTTGAAGGCTGGGTGGGGCCTGCAGGGAAATTCCCAAAGGACCACTGTTTCCAGAAATATCCCAGAAATATTCCTGCTTCTGTGATCTCTGATGGCTGAGCCTCAGGGGGCATCTGACAGGACTCAAACCCCTTTGAGAATGACTCAGGGGGTACTTGAACAATGAGTTTCATACTTTGGAAGTAGGCGGCTAGCCTAGGGACAGTCTATGTTATAACCTCTTTCCCCTGAATGTAAAGTCAGTACCGCTTACTGGATAAATAATTAGGATGGGCTTACAAGGTTTCCACTCTGCCACTTAAAAAGCAAGTGGCCTAAAATAAACTACCTAAACCCTCTGAGCCTCAATTATCTCATCTATATTATAGGAATAATAGTACATGACTCTCTTCTAAATGGAAAAGTGGGACAGTCAGTGAGAGGGACAGTCAGTTGCCTGAGATGGCACAGCCAAGAAAGACTAAGCCAAGAGTATAATGGACATTTTCTGACAGCGACCTACCAGGAACTAAGGAAGAAGGCTAGGAAAGGGTAGTGTCCAGGATGTGGGAGGAAGGTGTTTTAGGGGAAGCATCAACAGCATCATGGCTGGCAGAGCTATAGGGAGATACAGTGGATGAGGAGCAAGGGAAGAATGCTTCATGCTTCGTTTCGTTAAGTTGCTTGGGGGAGCCTGGAACTCAGGTCAACATGACTAGGATTGTACATGAGCCCTGGCTTCAGGCTTCAGTTTCCTTCCCCATACAAGGTAGACAGAATCAGCAGTCTCTCACTGGTGCGCTGGAGGCCAGCCCTGAGCTAATGGCATTCCTTTGACTACAGAGTTTTTTAAGAATATGGATCAAGGGTGCCTGGGTGTCTCAGTCAGTTAAATGTCCAGCTCTTTTTTTTTTTTCTTTTTTCTTTTTTTGTTTTTTGTTTTTTGTTTTTAATTTGACAGAGATCACAAGAGTCAGAGAGGCAGGCACAGAGAGAGGGGGAAACAGGCTCCCTGCTGAGCAGAGAGCCTGATGTGGGGCTTGATCCCAGGACCTTGAGATCATGACCTGAACTGAAAGCAGAGGTTTGAGCCCACTGAGTCACCCAGGTGCCCCTAAATGTCCAACTCTTGATCTCATCATAGGATGAGCTTGGGTCATCATCATAGGATCATGGGACTGAGCCCCACATCAGGCTGCACATTAGGCATGGAGACTGCTTAGGATTCTTTCTCTCTCTGTGTCCCTCCCCTCCCCCACTCTCTCTCTCTCTAAAAGAAATAAAAACAAAAATTAAAATTAAAATATGGATCAGTTGCTGAGATTTAAAAATGGGGGCATTTCATATATAAGAGTCCAGATTTCCAGCTTTTTTTTCTTTTTTTAAGATTTTACTTATTTAAGACAGACAAAGAGCAAGCACAAGTGGGTAGAGGGGCATCGGGGAAGCAGACTCCCTGCTGAGCAGGGAGCCCAACACAGGGCTTTATCCTAATCCCAGTATCCTGGGATCATGACCTGAGCCAAAGGCAGAGGTTTAACCAACAGCGTATCAGGTGCCCCTCTAGCTTCTTTTCCATATAAAGGGTGCTAGCCACAGGGTATGCCTGCTCAGTATCTAAGGCTGATGCTCGGGAGAAGCCACTGCATCAGGAGGGCACAATGAACTCTCAATTTGCACAACCCCAGCTAGCCCTCCTCCCTCATTTTTTATTGATTCACCCCTGCCAGAGATTATCTACCATTTCCCTTCTGTTTCAATTTGGTTGATCCAAAATTCGCAGGGTTTGGAAGAGCGGTTTTGTTCCTCTTTAAATGTAACAGACCATACTAGGATAATAAGTACATTGCAATTTATTTATATAATGAATTACTGTAGAGTAGTTAAAATGGATAAATTAGATCCACCCACAGCAATATAGAAAAATGCACAATGCAGAGCGATATGAGAGCATTTATATAAAATTTTAAACATGCAAAGCAAAACTTTATTTTGCTTATGATGACAACTAAGTGTAATAATGTATAAAATCGTAAACTGGAAGGACTCCCACTGGACCCCAGAGCAGAACGGCCTTTCAGGAAGGAGTGAGGGCAAGGGAGAGGTCTTTTGAACGTTTGTCCTCTATTTCTGTTTTATATAAGAAATGACAGGAAACAGAGAAATAAAGCTCATAACCCACAATTAGCAATACACTTTATTGGTTTTTTTAAAAGATTTTATTTATTTATTTGATTGAGAGAGAGAGCGTGAGGCAGGGGAAGGAGAGGGAGAAGCAGACTGCCCACTGAGCAGGGAGCATGATGTAGGGCTCAATCCCAGGTCCCTGGGATCATGACCTGAGCCAAAGACAGGTGCTTAACTGACTGAGCCACCCAGGCGCGCCTATCCATATACTTTAAAAAATGAGGAATCTTGCTTCTGATTAGGACATCAATGTCAAAAACCATAGCTCCCATCATTAACAAGGGTGGAAAGAAAATAATCTTATCTTTCCTTAAAGCCATCAAAGGTTATAGAACTTTTAAAAATAGAAAATAAAAGACAAAAAAATGAAAAAGAAAAAAAGCCTAAACCTATGCTATCTGATATGGTAGCTGCTAGTGAGCTCTTAAAATATGGCTAGTCCTAGCTGAGTTGTGAGGTATACGCATAACACACATGGGATTCTGAAGACTTAGTACAAGAAAAGAATGCAAAATAGTGCATTAATGATTTTTCTACCGATTACATGTTAACTATAATTTTTTTATTTTTAATTGTGGTAAGAAATGCTTAATAAAATTTCCCAACTTAACCATTTTTAAGTGTACAGTTTCATGGCACTAAGCACATTCACACTCTTGTACAACCATCATTGCTGAGATAGTCTAGGGAAAGCAAGAGGGACTTACTTAATTCCTGTGAAAGTCCCTGGTCTAAGACAAGGGTTAAAAGTTTCCAGGGTGCCTGGGTGGCTCAGTGGGTTAAGCCTTTGCCTTCGGCTCAGGTCATGATCTCAGGGTCCTGGGATCAAGCCCCGATCTCAGGGTCCTCATCAGGGAGCCTGCTTCCCCTTCTCTCTGCCTGCCTCTCTTCCTATTGTGAACTAACTCTCTCTGTCAAATAAATAAATAAAATCTTTTAGAAAATGGCCATAAGTTTAGAGACAAACACCTTCTTCTGGGAAAGAGAATGAATGAGAGGTAAGAGCCATGAGGCAGTAATTGTTGTCTGGGCAAAATTAGAAGTAACAATTTAAAGCCTGCTTGCACAAGTATTTCTATTTTCCAGGAGCCCTAAAAGAATGTTGACCATACGGGACGCCTGGGTGGCTCAGTTGGTTAAGCAGCTACCTTCGGCTCAGGTCATGATCCCAGCGTCCTGGGATCGAGTCCCATATCAGGCTCCTTGCTCCGCAGGGAGCCTGCTTCTCCCTCTGCCTCTGCCTTCCACTCTGTCTGCCTGTGCTTGCTTTCACTCTCTCTCTCTGACAAATAAATAAATAAAATCTTAAAAAAAAAAAAAAAAAAAAAAAAAAAAAGAATGTTGACCATAGGGGCGCCTGGGTGGCTCAGTGGGTTAGAGCCTCTGCCTTCGGCTCGGGTCGTGATCTCAGAGTCCTGGGATCGAGCCCCACGTCGGGCTCTCTGCTCTGCGGGAAGCCTGCTTCCTCCTCTCTCTCTGCCTACCTCTCTGCCTACTTGTGATCTCTGTCTGTCAAATAAATAAATAAAATCTTAAAAAAAAAAAAAAGAATGTTGACCATAAAGAAAAGTATCTTGTGATTGTCTTGTGTCCACTAAAAAGTGATGCCCACTAGATAGTGACCATGGGACTGAAGGATGCTTCCCCACTTCCAGCCCCTCACCCTTTGGAAAAGGGCCTTTCTAAGCCTCCTACGGTAGGGAGGGTGTAGCGACATTCCTCTTTCTTGCTGGCCCCCTTTTATACAAGCTATCTCTAATAAACTCCACCTGTTTTCTTTCTCTGAAGTTCCATGCTCATTTCTGTGACTCAGGAACCTAGACTCAGGGGTCGGGTAAAGGCACCATCCATCTCCAGATGGTTCATCTGGTTCATCATTCATCATCCCAAACTGAAACTCTGTCCCCATTAAACAACTTCCCATTCCCTCCTCCCCTGACCCCTCACAGCCATCCTTCTACTTTTTTGTCTTTATGAACAGAATCGGAATTTCATGTAACTGGAACCATACAGGGGCACTTGTCTGGCTCAGACGGAAGAGCATGTGACTCTTTTTTTTTTTTTCTTTAAGATTTTATTTATTTGACACATAGAGGGGGAGAGAGAGAGAGCAAGAGAGCACAAGCAGGGGGAGTGGCAGTCAGAGAGAAGGGGAGAAGCAGGCTCCCTGCTGAGCAAGGGGCTTAATCCCAGGACCCCAGGGATCATGACTGAGCCACCCATAAGCCTCTCTACCTTTTGTTGAACATAATGCCTAGCATACTATAAGACATGCAAAAAAAAGAAGACACTGTGACCCATAATCAGGAGGATAAAAATGGCCAAGAGAAATAGACCCACAGGGGACAAAGTTATGAAAATTAGCTGCAAAGACTTTAAAGTAACTATTATAAATATTTCCAAGAATTTAGAAGAAAAGATGGACTAAATGGGTAAACAGATGGTGCATTTCAGCACAGAAAAGGAGATTTAAAAAAGAAGCAAATGGAATTTCTAGAACTGAAAAATACATGTTGTTACAGAACCTGGATTGGGTCCTGACGGAAGAACCATCCGGCGATCTTTTGGAAACTTTAGAGGATCAGAGTTTATTTAACACCTACTGGCTCAGAGGAGAGTGATCTCCAAAGGTCTGAGCCCTGAGCACAGACAAAAGGGGTAATTTATAACCTTCTATTTCTGCATACTTGGTACTTTTGGGGCATGCACGGAAGCAGGGCAGAGAGAAGACCCAAGAAGAGCCCTGGGCCAGTGGCTGGGACTCCTTTGCTGACTCAGCTGATCACCTTAGAACACAGATTTTCCCTTACCAAAGTCTCAAATGAAGACTGTCTTAGATGGGTTTAATAGCAACGTGGGCACAACAGAAGAAGGAATTATCGAGTCAAAGTTAGGTCAACAGAGACTATCCAAACAGAAAAGAATGAGATGGTGCTTTCGCCCCTTTGGGGCGATGCTCTCAGGGCCTCACCTTGTGCCACAGGGCCCGGAGGCAGCTTCTCCGCAGGGTCGTGTGCTGCCATGCCAGATACTCATCCACAAGGGCGCGGGCCTGTACATCTTGGGGGTACCAGTGTTCAGGGACTTTATACTTCCGGGTCAGGTAGAGCAGGATGGCCACACTGAAGGGGAGGGAGGACATGATGGGTGGAGGAGGGGCTTAATCAAATTCCCTTCTTTAATATTCCTGACAATGTGCCAAGGTCTTTGCCTCATTCTCCAGAGAAGGAAGTCAGGCTTAGAACACTGACGGGACTTGTCCTGGCACAGAGCCCTTGGTGGCAGGTCTAAGAGTCTTTTTTTTTTTCTTTTTTAAGATTTTTTTTTTTTTTTTAAAGAGATTATATTTATTTATTTATTTGTCAGAGAGAGTGAGAGAGAGAGAGAGCACAGGCAGGCAGAGTGGCAGCAGAGGCAGAGGGAGAAGCAGGCGCCCCGCTGAGCAAGGAGCCCGATATGGGACTCGATCCCAGGATGCTGGGATCATGACCTGAGCCGAAGGTAGCTGCTTAACCAACTGAGCCACCCGGGTGTCCCAGGACTAAGAGTCTTTCTGAGACTAACACCCAAGCTCATCCTAGCACTGGGCAAAAGCCCATAGCAGAGTATCCTGCCAAGAGAATCCTGTTCAGAGTCAGTCTCTGATCAGAGGGCCAGAAGGCTTCCTGGAGGAGATGCCATCAAAGCTAATGCTTAAAGCTCAGTTCTTTCCAGTCTGCATCCATTCTCATCCTCTGGCACCCAGACCAGCCTCAGATGGCCTGACTGCTCAAAAAGGCTTTCCTGTCATTCCTTTGTCCTCCCTAAAGCATCCTGTAGGAAACACTGGGGCTGCTGCAGGATCATGGAACAGGAGAACAGACCAGACGCCTGGAGCTCTCCTCCTGCCCTAGGCCATGAGGGCTACCATGGTGTTGGGACAGGCATGGATCTGGAAGGGCCCTGAGATGCATGAATTTGGAGCCATAAGAAAGCTTTCAGGAGGGGCGCCTGGGTGGCTCAGTGGGTTAAAGCCTCTGCTTTCAGCTCAGGTCATGATCCCAGGGTCCTGGGATCGAGTCCCACATCGGACTCTCTGCTCAGCGGGGAACCTGCTTCCCCCTCTCTCTCTCTGCCTGCCTCTCTGCCTCCTTGTGATCTCTCTGTCTGTGTGAAATAAATATATACAGTCTTAAAAAAAAAAAAAAAAGAAATAAAGCTTTCAGGAACTTGGGTTACTCCAAGGGTTGTGCCAGTAAGGGCAGAAAACCTCCCTTTCCTATTAGGAATCCTGTATCCACATCTTGGCTTAACAACTCACTTGTCTGTACAAGATATCCTGGAGCTCTTTTTCCTCCCAGCTAATTGTTCAAACCACCTCTGGGGACAGCTGCAGGTCCCTGGGAGTCACAGACCTCTTGACGGTGAGAAAAGACACAGAGAAATGCAGAAACCGCACGATGCCCCTGGCAGGCACCATGGGTGCTCAACACTAGGTGACACAAGGACCCAGGACAACAGAGAGCAGCAGAAAGAAGAAAATGACACTGACATAATGTCAGGAATTCTCGGGGGGGGATGCATCCATTTCACCATTCCAGAGATGAGTTCAAAAGCTTCAAGTTCTCCTTGGGTTTTTTTTTTTTTTTTTTTTTTAAGATTTTATTTATTTATTTGACAGAGAGAGATCACAAGTAAGCAGAGAGGCAGGCAGAGAGAGGAGGAAGCAGGCTCCTGGCTGAGCAGAAAGCCCGATGCGGGGCTCGATCCCAGGACCCTGGGATCATACCTGAGCCGAAGGCAGAGGCATTAACCCACTGAGCCACCCAGGCGCCCCTCAAGTTCTCCTTGTTATGGGAGGGGTGACATAGGTGATAAAAAGGAGCAGAGTGGGGGCTGGGGTGGGTGGGTGTGAACTTCCTTAAAGAGGTTTCCACTTCTTGGGATCTGTTGGGATGTAAAACACCCACATGACTCACAGTCCTCCCTTGGGGGAGACCCACCCAAGGAGGCTGCAGCCCAGACTTGGAGTCACTGGGTAGACCAGAGGCCCATGGGCCATCTCAAGCCAGAGCACCGTCCCTTCCCTGTCCTACGCCCCTGCCCTGGGGTACTCTCACCAACAAACACAGGATGGGTACAGAAGTAAAATATGCTTACTTGTCCAAGCATTCCTGTGAACTGGACCAGCAGGTAGGCCTGGGTCTGGGTTCCAAACCTGACTCTCTATGGGATGTTAGGCTAAGGACCCTTCACCTCTGAGGAGTTTAGATTTTTTTGTCTCTAAAATAGAGCGTTAGGGTGCCTGGGTGGCTCAGTGGGTTAAGCCGCTGCCTTCGGCTCAGGTCATGATCTCAGAGTCCTGGGATCGAGTCCCGCATCGGGCTCTCTGCTCAGCAGGGAGCCTGCTTCCTCCTCTCTCTCTCTCTGCCTGCCTCTCTGCCTACTTGTGATCTCTCTCTGTCAAATAAATAAATAAAATCTTTAAAAAAAAAAAAAAAATAGAGCGTTAAAGGGCACCTGGGCAGCTCAGTCAGTTAAGCGGCCGACTCTTGGTTTCGCTCAGATCATGATCTCAGTGTCCTGGGATCTAGCCCTGTGTGGGGCTCTGAGCTCTGTGGGGAGTCTGCCCGTGGACTCTCTCTTTCCCTCTCCCTCTGCCCTTCACTCTGCTCACTCAAGTTCTCTCTCTTTAACATAAATAAGTCAATAAAATAAGTAAATAAAATAAATGGACCAGATGGTTCCAGTGAGTTCTGGTGGCAGCCCCAGTGTCCCAGTTACCTCTCGGCCAAGGTGAAGTCTCCATCCTTCAAAGCAGGCACCTTCTTCAGGGGGTTCACCCGGGCAAAGGCATCGCTGAGATGCTGGCCTGCAGAGAGCCCATCACGGTGGGTGAGGAAGGAAACACTGAGCCCTGCAAGGCCTGTGCCCACTCCCTATTAAACCCAGGCTGCAATTCCATGGTTCTTTCCATGGTTCCAATTGCAGCCCCCAGGTGCTCTCCTGCATGGCAAAGGCTAGTGAGGGCCACTTGGGTAGGGGCAGGACCAAATGTTGCAAAATGGACCTCGAGAGCCCCAGTCATGCCAAGTCCCACTGGGCACAAGCGCCACCCACAGCCCAAGGGGCAAGATGTGATGCTTCAGCTGGGCCTTCACATGCACCCCACCCACCACCTCTACACCATCCCTAGCCTCATAAGTTCACATTCAGGGTGCCCCAGGCTGCCAGAGTGAGGTGGCTAGTTACCCGAATAGAGCTCTGATTCCTTATAGTGCCCCTTTCCTTGTGGACTCTAAGGTAAGGTCACCAAACACAGAGAAGTGGCTTTCTCCCAGTATCTATTTACTTGCAAACAACTTCTTCCAGCTCCTCTGTGTCCCCTTGTTCACCCTGCCCTAGGCCACTGGGCTAGAGCTGGCCCTGCCTTTAGGATCTGCTGGAGCTGGAACAGTCACACTTTTGTCCCACCCACAACCCCTAAAAGATGCAGCCTCATGTCTCCTGGGCCTCTGGTCTCTGCTTCAGTTTGTGTGAGTGGCTCCTACTCCTGCAGATGCTGTCAGAGAGAAGCTTCTAAAGAGCATGTAAGCTTATCATCCACCATCCTGCTCAATAGTCTTCAGTGGCTCCCCATTACCCCAGGATCAGGCGGAAGCTCCTCGAAGCCATACATGATTGCCTTAACACTCTAGCCTCAACATACCCACTGTCCTTCCTTCTCCCTCCCTTCACACTGTGACTTTACTAGACACACCTGCCCTGCTCTCCTAGTGAAACCCACCGCTCTGCACCCTTTATTTAACAGCCTGGCTGGGATGTTCCTTTGTCCCCATGCCCTGTCCCCTGTACACAGCAGAGATGACCCCTGGGGAGGACAAGTGGGAAATCTCCCCAGCCGACTGGAAGAAGATGAAGAATTCAGGCAGAGGGACAGGCCAGTTCAAAGGCATGAAGGCAGGCAAGGGCGTGACAAACCGTGGTGGTAAAGTGATGGGGGTGGGGGTGGGGGGGTGGAGGCTCAGCCAAGCAGAGTTACCCCATCTGCCCACCAAGCAATACCTCCATTCTGCTTCCCTCAGCTGTGTCCTTGGAGCCTTGGGAGCCTACCAGAAACACAAACCCTCCAGCTCAGGAGTGCAGGGCTCAACATGTTCCCGCAGCCTCCAGGCAGTCTCCCTTCAAGCCCCCAGCATGGTGGGGGGAGCCCAAGGCACAAGAAGGCAGAGAACAAGGGAAAGCAGAAGGCAACGCCCAAGAACTAGGGACAGAAGGGAGCCCCCAATGCAGATGGGGCCGATGCATAGCGCCCCATCCCAAACCCAAGCCTGGGCCCACCTTTGAGCAGGTCCACCGGGCGCAGCTCGAAGGGAATGCGGTTCTTCTTGGCAAAGATGTAGATGGCGCGGCAGGGCTGGGACAACAAGTCCAGGTAAAGCTCCAGCCCCATGGCGGCCAGACCAACAC
Source organism: Mustela putorius furo (assembly GCF_011764305.1). Classification (NCBI taxonomy): domain Eukaryota; kingdom Metazoa; phylum Chordata; class Mammalia; order Carnivora; family Mustelidae; genus Mustela; species Mustela putorius. The sequence continues at coordinate 2,374,312 of NW_025422010.1, forward strand.
ACCCGAGCGCAGCTAGGAACACACTCTGTCCTGGGGCCACGCCCCACCAGCCTCCACTCCCGGTTGGGTAGCTCCGGGCATCCACTCCGGGCTCCGGGCTCCGGGCACCGGGACTTTGGTCCAATCGCTGGAGCCACCAAGGGCGTGTCTGAGGGGTTGGGACCAAGAGCGCGGAGCCGAACAGGCGGGCCGGTGACGCGTAGGTCTCCCATCCAAGGGTCCCGCGGAGGTCCCCAGTCCTTCGTGACAACCTTATTTTATGCTGTCTTCAAGGTTCATCCACGTTGTCGCTGTCAAAATTTCCTATCATCTCCATTTTAGAGATGTCGAGATTGAGGCAATAAGTGATCATGGACCCAGGAAGTTTGGCTCCAGAGTCCATGTTCCCAAGAATACTCCAGAGATCGTGATACCTGAACAGACCTTGAGGGCAGTATGCTGAGTGAGCTGGGTCCAACAGGAAAAGACAAATACGGTGTAATCACATTTATTTATGAAATCTAAAAAAAAAAAAAAAAAAAAAGCCAAACTCATAAGTAGAATGGTAGTTACCAAAGACTGGGTGGTGGGGAGACTGGAAAAATGGGTAAGAGTACAAACTTGCAACAAGAGATAAAGAAGTTGTGGAGATCTATCACAATAATGATTATTGGTCAACAACGTAAGTTGTCAACAATATAGACAACAACTGTAGTACAATTTCAAAGTTGCTAAGAGGCTAATCTTAATTATTCTCCCTACAAAAAAAGAAATGGTAATTAGGTGACATAATAGACAGTTAGCTCATGTTACAACATATAAATGTATCAAATCAACAGTGTCCACAGTGTCAATTATATCTCAACAATAAATAGGTAGGTAGATAGATAAAGTAATGGGGAGGCTAGAGAGCTACAGGGCCTTTACAAGTCATCATGCCCGGATTCACCTGCTAAGCCCTAATTTCAGGCCTGTTCCTTACAGCCCGGGTATCCCCCAAAGCATGCCACCTCGCTGGTGAAATGGCATCAGTGTCATTTCCTAACATAAGTCCAACTGAAAATGCATCCACAAGAACGTAATATTTTCTACACAGTAAGAAAGCTCTTTGCAAAGAAAGCAAATGTTGGTAATAATGATTCTCAACTGAAAAAAAAAATTTAATGAAGGACAAGAGCTTCAGATGTTGAAGTTTGAAAAAGGGGCTAGACCTTCAGAGGAGGTCAGTTACTTGATCCCCACTTCCCGCTGACCCCCAGGAGGAGGGCATTCCCCCAGGAGGAGCTGGGCCAGGTCCTGTATAGGGCTCAGCCTCAATCTTGAAGGCTCAAAACCTAATTTGGTCCATATTCCAGGATTAATATTTTTCTTAGGATCTGAGTCACATACTCAACTCACAAGAGAATGAGGGACTTATTATTTTATGGAAAAAGAGATCAAGGCCCTTTAGACAGAATGCTCCCAACCAATGCTCAGAGCAGTCTCGGAAGTGCAATCTCCCAGCAAACCTGGGGAGGCAGAGTGTGGATGAAACAGGCCACACCACCTGCAAGGCAGCTTCCACCTGAGAGCTTTAGAGAGTTAGAAAGACCATCTGTATTCATTAATTATTTCTACATAACAAATTACCATGAACTTAATGGCTTAAAACAACACATATTTATTATCTTACAATTTCTGTGGATCAGAGGTATGGGCCTGGATTCACTGGGTCCTCAGGAAGGCTGCAATCCAAGTGCCAGCCAGGACTGGGTTCTCATCTAAGGCTCAAATGGGGAAGGATCCACTTCCAAGTTCACTCGGGTTTTTGGCCAAATTCATTTCCTTGCCATGATAGGACTGAGGGTCCTGGCTTCTTGTGGGCCATTCTCAACTCCTTGCCCCAGGGACCTCCTAACATGGTTGCTCAGTTCTTCAAAGTCAGCAAGGGAGAGAGTCTGTAGAACCAGTCTGCTAGCAAGATAGAGTCTTGTATAATGAAACATAATCTCAGAAGTGACATTCCATCACCTTTGTCACTTTCTGTGACTCAGAAGCAAGTCATGGGCCCTGGACACACTTGAGGGGAAGGAATTATAAAAAGATGTGAATATCATCTATGGTCATTGGGAGAGGTCGGTTCTTTTTTTTTTTTTTTTTTGAAAGATTTTGTGTATTTATTTGATACAGCGAGAGAGCTCAAGCAGGGGCTTGAGCTTAACAGTAGAAGGAAAGGGAGAAAGGGAGAAACAAGCTCCCCACTGAGCAGGGAGCCCAGTACGGGACTTAAACCCAGGACCCTGAGATCATGACTTGAGCCGAAGGCAGATACTTCACCAACTGAGCCACCCAGGCACCCCGGGGGATCAGTTTAGAGTCTGTCTGCCACACCTTCCAAGGCTTCATAGGTGTGCAACCTGTGCAACTGCCCAGTCCCCCAACCCACATATAAATGGGTACCACAGTTGCTTTAATGCTCTTGCCATCTTCAATTTCTTAATAATCTTAGATCAAGGTGCCTCTCACTTTCATTTGTAGCCAGTCCTGGTCAAGGGGTCCAAAGAGCTCAGAAAGCCAGATAGGGCATTGCTCCAGGCAGTGACAGGTGCGCCTGGTGACAGGAGGGCCAGTTGCTCTCCTGAGGCATCCTACCTTCTTGACATTTAAACCACTACCATCTTTGGAAAGGAACATAGGTGCATTTAAATATCTTCAGGGAAAAAAAAATGCTTTCACGTTGAAGATTTTACATGATTTAGGTACTTGTTACTCACATTGTGGCCCTTAGAGCAGCAGTAGCAGCCTTGACCATGAGCTTGTTAGAAATTGTTGACCTTCAAAATAGAAGCTCTTTTACTAGCAAAAATTGGTTTATTCTTGAATAACAGAGAACTGCAACTCAGGACGTGCAAGCTAGGGCAAAAACTACAGGCAAATCCCACAAATGATAGGGAGGAACAGTATTTTACTAAGCAGGAAGATGTTGAGAGGGGTTGTTTTGAACGAGAGTCCAATAGAGAAAAACAAGAATTCAGGGTGGTCGGGGTCTCATTGGCTGTGTTACTGGGGTAATGGATTTCTTCCCTTCTTTTTATTTGAGAGAGAGAGACAGCGATACCAAGAGCACAAGCAGGGAGGAGAGGGAGAAGCCGGTTCCCCGCTGTACAAGGATCCCAAAGCAGGGCTTGATCCCAGGACCCCAGGATCACCACCTGAGCTAAAGGCAGACGATTAACTGACTGAAACCCCAGGTGCCCCTGGGGTAATGAATTTCTTATAGGAGCAACACTGGACATCTTTTCCTCTTGAGGTCTGTAATTGACAATTCTCCCTATAATTGACATCAAGTGCTATGGCATGAGAGGTCCCCCCTCTGGCCTCCAGATTCCATTTTATTGATATCAGGAGACATAGATAGATATTCCATTACAGATATATAGATATTCCATTATAGATATAGTATTATGGAATATATATACACACACATACACATACACACACAGATTATTATTCAGCCTTAAAGAGAAAATAATCTGGGGCACCTGGCTGACTCAGTCAGTAAAACTCAATTTCCACACTGGCGTAGAGATGACTTAAAATAAAATCTTTAGGAACGCCTGGGTGGCTCAGTTGGCTAAACAGCTGCCTTTGGCTCAGGTCATGATCCCAGCGTCCTGGGATCGAGACCCACATTGGGCTCCTTGCTCCACAGGGAGCCTGCTTCTCCCTCTGACTCTGCCTGCCTCTCTGTCTGCCTGTGCTCGCTCTTGCTCTCTCTCTCTCTGACAAATAAATAAATAAAATCTTAAAAAAAAAAAAAAAAGGTAATCTTGTCATTTGAAACAACAGGGATGAACCTGGAGGTCACTATGCTAAGTAAAACAAACTAGACACAGGTAGATGAATATTGCATAATCTCATGTGTATGTGGAATAAAAGAAAAAGAAAAGAAAAGAAACCCTTAGAAGCAGAGACTAGATGACTACCAGGGGATGGGGGGATGGGGAGCTATTGATCAAAGGGTACAAAGTTTTAGATATGCAGGACGAATAAGCTCCAGGGATCTAATGTACAGTATGGTGATTGTAGTTAACAGTACTGGATGGTACATTTGACATTTGCTAACAGGGTACACCCCCTTTGTTCTCAACCACAATGACAAAATGGCTACTATGTGAGATGGTGGATATGTTAGTTAGCTTGATTGTGGTCATCATTGCACAATATCAAAACATCATGCTGTATGCTTAAAATACATACAATTTTTTTAAAGATTTTATTTATTTATTTGACAGAGAGACACACAGCTAGGGAGGGAACACAAGCAAGGGGAGTGGGAGAGGGAGAAGCAGGCTTCCCACCAAGCAGAGCCCAATGTGGGACTCGATCCCAGGACCCTGGGATCATGACCTGAGCCGAAGGCAGACACTTAACGACTGAGCCACCCAGGCGCCCAGTACATACAATTTTTATTCATCAATTGTTCAATAAAACTAGGAAAATAAAGAAACCGGGGAGGGCAGAATTGCACTGACGTCATGCTATCAGACAGTTTTAATTTCCCACGTAGCTCTGTGAGGGAGGGTACTCGGTCTGGTCTGTCCCTCTGTTGACCCTGAACATCCTTTTATGTTCCTGATAGGGGCGGGGGTCAACTTTCAGTCTTTCACCACCAAGTGTGTTGTTAGCTGTAAGTTTTTCATAGATGCCCTTTATCAAATTGAGGAAGTTCCCTTCTACTCTTTGTTTTTTGAGAAATTCTATCTTGAGAGGGTGTTAGATTTCATCAAATGCTGTTTCTGCATCTATTAAGATAATCATGGGATTTTTGTTCTTTGTTCTATTGCCATTGTGTGTTATATTGATTGATTTTCCTATGTTGAACCACTCTTGCATTCCTGGTCACGATGGGTAATCCTTTTAATATGCCGTGGATATGATTTGCTGGTATTTTGATGAGAATCTTTGCACCTGTATGTAGAAGGGGTGTTGCCATGTAATTTTATTTTCTTGTGCTCTTTTTCTTGGCTTTGATCTCAGGGTCATACTGGCTTCTTAGTGTAATAGCACTCCAATCAGTCTTCAAGCTTATGCACTCCTTGGTTGCTGACCTAAATACCTTGATCTGTAGCAGAACTTTCCTTGAAATTTGCAGACCACTGGCCATGAGGAGTGAAGGAGCAAACTCTCCTGAAAGATAAAGCCTGACTACACTCAAAAACAGCTGCCAGTGATGCCAGCAAGTTTGTTCAGGGTCATGTCCACATAAGACTTGCCATCTGGGTGCCTGCGTCACCTCCATGTAACCCCCCTCCCTCTTCCCCTGCCTTCCCTTTTAAAACCCTGTGGCTTCACCTGGATGGGGAAGATGATCTTTGAGATGTTGTCCACCATCTTCTCAGGTTCCCGGCTTCCTGAATAAAGCAACATCTCCTTTCCCACCATCATTTGTGTCTCAAGTATTGATTTTCAAGCTGCCAGAAGGAAAACCTGAGTTCAGAACGATTCTCCACCTGGTAACAACAGAATCGGATGGGAAATGTTTCTTTTTTTTTTCTCTCTCTCTTTTTTCTTTCTTTCTTTCTTTTTTTTTTTTTTTTTTGGAAGAGTTTGTGAAGGCTTAGTGTTTGTTTGTTTGTTTGTTTGTTTTTTTAAGATTTTTATTTATTTGAGAGCATGAGGGAGCCAGAGAGCAGGAGAGAGGGGGAGGGACAGAGAGAGAGAGCATGAGGAGGGAACGGGATGAGGGGCAGAGGGAGAAGGAGAAGCAGACTCCCACTGAGCAGGGAGCTCCCTGTGGATTCGATCCCAGGACCCTGGGATCATAACCTGAGCCAAAGGCAGACGCTTACCTGACTGAACCACCCAAGTGCCCCTGTGTTTTTGTTTCTGTGTGTTAGAGGTATTTTCTAACTTTTCTATGGTTGTTTAAGAATATACTGTTTAATTTCCAGGTATTTGTGAACTTTCTAGTTTTTCTTCCGTTACTTTCTAATTTCACTCCATTATGTTCCAAGAACATACATGATATGACTTCATTGAGATTTATTTTGTGACCTTACAGATGATCGATCCTGGAGAATGATCCAAAAAAAAGATTGTGTATTCTGTGGTCATTGTGCGAAGTGTTCTGTGTATATATCTAGTAGGTCCATTGGTTTACAGCATCATTCAAGTTCTCTACTTCCTTCATAGTCTTCTATCTTGTTTCATTCATTATTGAGAATGGAGTATTGAATTCATCAACTATTATTATTGATACTTTTATCATATTTATTTGCTAAGTTGTATTAAATCCAGTTGATTTTTTTTTTTTTTTTAAAGATTTTATTTATTTATTTGACAGATCACAAGTAGGCAGAGAGGCAGGCAGAGAGAGAGAGAGGAGGAAGCAGGCTCCCCGCTGAGCAGAGAGCCCGATGCGGGACTCGATCCCAGGACCCTGAGATCATGACCTGAGCCGAAGGCAGCGGCTTAACCCACTGAGCCACCCAGGCGCCCCAATCCAGTTGATTTTTTTAAACATTTATATATTTATATATTTATTTGAGAGAGAGAGAATGTGTGAATGCAAATGCACATGAGTGGAGGGGGTGAGGAGGAGAAAATCTCAAGCAGACTTTGTACTGAGGGCGGAGCCTGATGCAGGGCTCAACTCACAACCCTGAGATCATGACCTGAGCCGAAACCAAGAGTGGGATGCTTAACTGACTGAGCGGCCCAAGAGCCCCCAGTCGATTTTTTTTTAAGTCAGCTCTATGTCCAACGTGGGGCTCAAACTCACGATCCTGAGATCAAGATTTGCTTGCTCTACCAACTGAGCCAGCAGGGTGCCCTTAATTGTATTTAACTTTCAATTTTTAAACTCTTTTTGGAATCTGGGGGGACCCGAGACCACCACCCTCCCCCACACCGTACATATCCTGTGCTTACTCCAACTGTCCAGGCTCAGAAGCCATGGTGGTTGTTATAGTACTTTATTCAGCAAAGAAATGAGGTTGTTTTTAACATCTCCTCTAAGGAAGGCAGCTCAAAAGGGCTGAGCCAGCCGGGCCCTGTAGGATGGGCTGCTTCTACTTGAACTTCTGCAGCAACTCGCAGATCTTCTCCTTGACCATTGGATCCAGTGTTGAACAGTCCCACTCTGCCAACTTCATCAGCCGGTCATGGGCCTCCCAGAAGAGGCCAGAGCCAATAGCCAGCTCCACCCTCATGCGCCACTCAGCTATCTTGGAGCTACAGAGGAAGACGTTATACTGGCTTCCCATGGGCTGTAGACAAACGAAGAGGAAGGAGTGGTCAACTGGGAAGAGGAGGGCGAGGGGGGTGACCAGCCCCACCTGGGTCCCCTCACAGCCTCGGGGTGTCTCCCCATCAGCCTCCCACAAAGAGTGAGTCTGTGACCCACCCAACCCCCAGGCCTTGGCAAGAGATCAGATGCTATGTGATAGACGTGGGGTGAGCATTGGAAGATTGGAATCTCCAGGGTTCTTCGCCACTGGTCTTGCTCCAAGGCTCCTGACTCCCTCTCTGAGGTGACATCTGGCCCAGATGTTTCCCACCTCTCCAGCATGAAACTTTCGATGGGTCCTGCCTTCTTCCAGGAAATCCCTTGTTCTCAGATGAAGGTGGGAAGAATTCAGGGTTTTTTCCTCTACATTGAGCCTGTCTCTGCAATCAGGCACAGGGCCTGGAATGGGAGACGTGGTAGGCAGTCTAAGAAGCATGCACCCAAGAAACTTGGGGGCCCCAAAATGGAGTGGGTGCTCATGAAATGTAAGGGGTAGGATGTGAAATGTAGGGGACCGTGCCACCTGGGACAGAAAAACTGAAGTGGTTTTTCCTGGTGATGGTCTGCTCTGCACCCTGACCAGGGTCTAAAGGAGATATGAGGCATACTGGCCAGAGATTATGTGGGTCTCTCAAGACATTAGCCAGGGTCTAAATTGGCCATCCTGCACACCAGCTAGGTCAGAACTGGCCATCCTCCCCTGCAGGTAGAGACCACATAAATGCCCCACACCCAGGTATGTTATGCCCTCCAAATGCACAGTGGGTGCCCCTCAGACCAGAGCCGTGGGAGTTGCTTTGTATAGCTGTAAGTCTGGGGCTCTAGGAAAGAAGCACTCGGCCGGAAGGATGCTTTGGAGGCCTCTGTACACATTCTGGAGAGTCCACAGAAAGAGAAGCCATCCAGGATTCTGGCTGACTCACAGAGATGCTGTATTCTTCTCTCTGTCCTGGGCCCACCCTCCAGCCCCTCCCCATGCTGAAAAATCATTGTGAAGCATGGATAATCGTGGTCCTCCTTGGTTCAAAATCTGTGCTTTCTGTCACCCCTGGGTGGAGTCCAGGCACCCCAGCCCTGGCTCCCACAGTCCTCCATGTCTCCTCCTTTACCAGCCTATCCTCAAGCTATGGCCCCAGTGGTTACGGAGGAGTCTCACCTGTGCCCAGGCTCTGTGCCCCCACCAACCCCACTTCGCACCTGCATCATCTCCACCAGGGCCACCAGGTCAGCCAGTGAGATGTGGTCCCCGGTGATGAACATCTTGTCCTGCAGAAACTTCTCCTCAAAGAGCTGCATGCTGTTCTTCACCTCGGCCAGCATCTGCTCTGTCTTCTCGGCTGGAACCTCCTCGCCTGTGATCATTGGAATCAGCATCTGGCCAGGGTGGGGGAGGGGAGGGAAGAGGAGGCTGCCCTCTAGTTCCCATCTGACCCTCTGGGGTCTGCTTGAGAAATGTTGGAGAAATGTTGGGCAGAACCAAGGGCATAAAGTAGGTTCACCTCTTTTAGTAGCTCTGGTTGGTAGAGGGCCATTGTTCAGGGGGATTTCGAGATCCCAGCAGGAAGTAATCCTGTGATTGGTTAGTGATGTCCATCACAGGCATGAGATAAGAAGTAAGGGTACATATATGGGCTATTGGTCATGTTCATATTTGGTGGTCCCTATGGGCCCTTGGACTCTGGGGTTTTCTCATTCAGAATGAAATTTCTGGAATCCTATCCCAACTTGAGTAATGTCAACCCCTCCTGGGTGCCCTTCCCTTTGTTTTTACAAGACTATTTCATACCCAGTGGTTCATTCCATACTCCCATCAGCTCTGTAAGGCAAGCAGGAGAGGGAGCCAAGGAAATGAGGCTCAGGAAGGCGAAGGGAGACTTGCTTGAATTCACTGGTGGTCAGCCCTAGCATTGGTCCCACTCACCTTGATCCAGAGGATCTTGGTCATGGGCAGCTGAATGGCAGTGTGCTGCCAGGCCATGAACTCATCTACGCGGGCACGTGTGTGCAGGTCTGGTGGGTACCAGTGCGAGGGTGTGCTGTACTTGCGGCACAGGTAGAAAAGGATGGCCACACTGTAGAAAGGGAAAGCCAGGGGCACTGCTCTTGCCTTCCCCAATCCCATTACACCCACGACCCAGTGCGATGCAGCCAGAGGTGGGCTGTAGGCACGGACATTCTCCTAGGGGAAGAATAAGCCCAAATGGTGCCAAGAAATGCATTCAGTCCACCAGTCAGTGTGTGCTAGAGGAAGGCCAGCAGGGTGAATGGATGTTCACCATTCATTGGAGAAGGGAGATCTCAGTGGAGAACGACATGTACGGGAATTCAGGTGTAAGAGGTAGCAATTTGGAGAAAATGAAAAAGTGTGACCAGAAGAAGGATGGGGAGAGTGGTCAGAGACAGGAAGGCCACCCAGGGAGGCCCCCAGAGCTGTAGGAGGATATGGACTTGATCCTCAAGGTTATGTAAGCAGGAGGGTGAGAAAATACACCTTAAACTTTAGAAAGCTCCCTCTGTCCTACAACTCAATAGCAAGAAAACAAATAAACCAACCAAAAAAGGGCAAAGAGCTGAGGAGACATTTTTCCAGAAAAGATCTCCACATGGCCAACAGACACATGAAAAGATGCTCTATGCCAATCATCAGCAGGGAAATGCAAGACAAAACCACCAGGAGCTATCACCTCAGGCCCATGATAATGGCTGCCATCAAAAGGACAAAAAATAACATGTGTTGGCAAGGCTGTGGAAGAAAAGGAATCCTTCTGCATTGTTGGTGGGAATACAAACTGGTGCAGCCGTTGTGGAAAACAATATGGAAGGTCCTAAACTACGGTATAATCCAACAACTCCATTTCTGGATATTTATCTGAAGGAAACAGAAACACTGTAAGAAAAAGATATCTGCACCCCCACGTTCACTGAGGCATTAGAACCAAGACACAGAAACAACCTAAGTGTCCATCGATGAATGAATGCACGGAGAATGTGTGGTGTAAATATACAATGGGATGTTATTCGCCCATAGAAAAGGAGGAAATCCTGCCATCTGTGACAACATGGATGGAACTTAAGGGGTTATGCTAAGTGAAATAGGTCACACAGAGAAAAACACAATGTGAGCTCATTTATATGTAGAATCTAAAAAAAACAAGCAAACAAGCAAAAACAAAGCCAGGGCCACAGGGGGATGAAATGGATGGAGGGAGTCAAAAGGTTCAGACTTGCAGCTATAAAATAAATCACAGGGATGTAATTGTGACCCAAGTTAATAATACTGTATTGTAGGGGCGCCTGGGTGGCTCAGTCGTTAAGCATCCGCTTAACGTCAGGCTCAGGTCTGAATCCCAGCGTCCTGGATGGAGCCCCGTATTGGGCTCCCTGCTCCGCAGGAAGCCTGCTTCTCCCTCTCCTACTCCCCCTGCTTGTGTTCCCTCTCTCGTTGTGTCTCTCTGTCAAATAAATAAAATCCTTACAAAAATAATAATAATACTGTATTGTATATTTGAAGGGTACTGAGAGAGTAGATCTTAAAATTTCTTACCACAAGGGGAAAAAATCTACAACTCTGTCTGGTGATGGACATCAACTACAACTTTACGCGGTGATCATTTCACAATAGATTCATATATCGAGTCATGATGTTGTACACCTGAAACTAATAATATGCTATATGGTAATTATATCTCGAAAGAAAGAAAGAGACGCCTGGGTGGCTCAGTCGTTAAGCGTCTGCCTCCAGCTCAGGTCATGATCCCAGGGACCTGGGATTGAGCCGCATCAGGCTCCTGGCTCTGTGGAGAGTCTGCTTCTCCCTCTCCCACTCCCTCTCTCATTGCTTGTGTTCCCTCTCTCGCTGTGTCTCTATCAAATAAGTAAAATCTTTAAAAAAAAAGAAAAAGAAAGAAAGAAAGAAAAAGAAAAGAAAGAAAGAAAAGATCACTCTGGTACTGGGCGGAGGGGTTCTGAGGTGGGCAGAGACCACAGGGGTCTGGGGAGGGTACAGACTGGAGGCACCATTTGGAGGGGGTGGTCTTGCTCTTGGCTGATGGGGGGCAGGAAGGGAGGAACACAGGGTGGACAAAGGCATTTGAGGTATTTAGGACCTCTGGGGCCCTAGCGAGTCCTGAGCCAGAGTGTCTGATGATATCAAAGTCCAAGGAGCTGCCCCACCCACCTTGTTCGCCCCTCAACACCCACCACCTGTGCAGAGTCAGCAGATGAGAAAGGAGCAGAGATGGGTGGGGGGAGAGGGAGGGAAGGAAGAGCCTGGGAGGGAGGAGGGAGGCCCCAGAGGACCAACTCTATAAGAAGGGATGGAAATCCTAAATCATCTCAGCTGATCTCACAATAACCCTGTAAGGTGGGTACCAGCAGGCTTACATTTGAGGAAACTGAGGCTCAGAAATAGAACAAACTTACCAAAGACACACAGACCATGAGTGACAGGATCGGGGTTTGACCCCAGCAGTCGGGCCCTGAGCCTCAGCCCAAGCCCCACCACTGTTCTTGACTACCTGGCATAGTGTATGACCTTGGCCAGGCAGGCCAGAGGGGTGGGGAGATGGACAGAGTCAGGTGGGGAGGAGAATGAATTGGCAGTGGAGACAAGAGGATGGTCTCCCCCGAGGGACAGGCAGAGGCTTGCCTCACTGGCCCAAAGCCCCTCCCTATTTTGTGATCTCTGGAAATACCACCCTTGGGGGCCAATCCTGGGTCACGACTGTTCTGGGCAGACCTGTCAGTGATGGCTCCCAGTCCTGACTGGTTCCTCCCAGGGTGTCTGTAGCCTGTGCCACTCTGCCCGAGCCCACAGTCCCCAGTGACACACTCTGAGTCTCTATCCTGCACCTTGAGGCTAGGATCCCTCGTGCTCGTTCTTAACATCAGCCTTCCTGGCTTCCCCACTGGGAACACCAAGGCCAAGTGGGGCCCACCACCGGCATATTCTTGAACTCTTCTTACGGAGACCAGAGCTTGCTGTGCCTGAAGGAGCCCCATCTCTTGGGGAGCAGACCCCCAGCTGTTATCAAAGTCCCTGGGATGACCCTGGAGTGGGTGCCTGGCCTTGTCTACCTAGCACCCTCTCACCAACTCCTCTCACAGGGACCTGCTCTGTCATCTTTAATCCAGGGATTGGGGGGTACTGGCATTCAGGGGTCCCAGTGCCCCGGACCACCACAGCCAAGACTGTGGCTCCGAGCAGGCCCATGCATGTCCTTCCCTGGGAACATCAGATAACCTGAGAAGGTGGGGCTGGTCCTTTCCCAGACAGACGGACAGGGAGATGGTCAGGGGAGATTCTGTCCATCTGGGCTAGGCCCTTGTTCCCCTGGCTGGAGGGGCAGGGAGGTGAGGAACAGTGAGGAAGTCCAGCCACCAGCAGACCTGAATCGGGGCAGCACAGGTAGGGGCCGAGTCTTGGTCTCCCTAGTTCCAGAGGGTGGAGTCACCACCCTAACAGACCCAAGGAGCTGAGCAAGGAGCCAACAAGGATGATTTTCAAGCCTTAAAATGTAAAACAATTTACCCTGCTAGGTTTCAGACTTGCTTGGGATGCATGAAATTTTTATTTTCCCTTCCTATTTCTCTGTTAGGGAATGGGAATATCCACCCTGGGATGTCCCCCACATTTTTTTCTATTGTTATTTTTAAAATTTCTTTATTTGACAGAGACATAGCACAAGTAGACAGAGTGACAGGCAGAGGGAAAAGAAGAAGCACCACTGAGCAGGGAGCCTGATGCAGGGCTCGATTCCAGGACCCTGGGAATGACCTGAGCCAAAGGCAGCCGCTTAACTGACTGAGCCACCCAGGCACCCTTTTATTGTTATTTTTAAGTAATGTCTATAGTACCCAATGTAGGGATTGTACTCAACACCCTGAGATCAAGTGTCTTATGCTCCACCGACTGAGCCAGCCAGGCACTCCTCCCCATTGTATTTTAGAAGCAGGACAGCGTGTCACCTGGTTTCCCAGGTTCACAGAGAGCAGAACTAGGCCCCAGGATGAATCATCACCTGTATCTCACCCATCCCTGATTTGGATAATGTGGACGTGGCATTTTGGGCTAAGAGTTGACACCAGAGTAATTAAGACTTCTGGAGATGTTGGGATGAGGTGACTATATTTTGCACATAGGAAGGATATGAATTTGGGGGGCCCAGGGGACACACTGTTACGGGTTGAATTGTGTTCCCCAAAGATGTGTGGAAATCTTAACACCCAGGATCTCAGAATGTAGCTTGATTTGGAAACTGGGTCTTTACAGAGGAAATTAAATTAAAATGAAATCTTGGAGGGGTGCCTGTCTAGCTCAGTTGAAGACCGAGTGACTCTTGGCCTCAGGATTGTGAGTTCAAGCCCCACAGTGGTTGTAGAGATTACTTAAAAATATAAAAGTAAAAATAAAATGAGGTCTTAGAGTAGACTCTAAGCCCATATGACTCGTGTTCTTACAAAATGGGGAAATCTGGACACAGAGACACACACAGGTGGAAGGCAAGATGGCGGTCTCCCAGCCAGGAATGCCTGAGGCTACCAGAGCTAAGACACAGGCCTTCAACGAAGCTTCCCCAACTCCCCAACATGGCCCTACTAGCACCTCAATTTTCACTTCTAATGTCCGGAACTGTAAAAAAAAAAATAAAAAAAGAAAGAAAACAAATACAATTTCCATTGTGCTAAGTCATTCAGTCAGTGGTAATTTGTGACAGCAGCCCTAGGAAAATAACCAGGCCCTGGGCCCCACCTCCCCTACCCCCCGCCAGATCCTGTGTCCACTTGGAAGATGTACTTTAAACTTACGACACCACCTCAGAAGCAGTCAACCCAGAATCTTACCAAACTTCTATTTCCAATGACCAGTTTACAGGAAATGAAAGGAAGGGAAAACCATGTAAACATGACACCATGAGAATGTGATCAGCAAAACTCAGACTGTGGGAAACTCCACAGGACAAAGAACTCAGTTTCTTCAACCACGACAAAAATGTAAAGGCAAGAGGTGCCTGGCAGGCACAGTTGGTTGTGTCTGCCTTCAGCTCCAGTCATGATCTCAGAGCCCTGGGATCAAGACCCGCATCAGGCGGCTCAGACTTTTAAGATTTTTTTTTTTTAATTTATTTATTGACAGAGAGAAATCACAAGTAGATGGAGAGGCAGGCAGAGAGAGAGAGAGAGAGAGAGAGGGAAGCAGGCTCCCCGCTGAGCAGAGAGCCCGACGCGGGACTCGATCCCAGGACCCCGAGATCATGACCTGAGCCGAAGGCAGCAGCCCAACCCACTGAGCCACCCAGGCGCCCGGCTCAGACTTTAAAAAAAAAAAATGCAAAGGCAAAAACGTGGGTCATGGAGGGGGCTGTAGATGAAAAGGGACCCAGGAGGCACATCACCAGCTACAATATGTGGCAGCTTTTTCTGAGCCAGATTCAAATGCACAAGCTACAAAGAAACTCTCTGTGAGATAATCAGAGACTTTCGAATACAAATAGGATATTAGTTAAAAGCCAGGGATTATTATTAATTTTACAAGGTGCCATCATGGTATTGATGCTTTTTTTTTCTTTTTTTTTTTTTTAAGATTTATTTATTTGAGACAGAACGTGCGCACACGTGCGAGAAGGGGGACAGAGGGAAAGGGAGAGAGAGAATCCCAAGCAGGCTCCATACTCAGCACAGAGCTCAAGGTAGGGCTCAGTCTCACAATCTTGAGACCATGACCTGAGCCGAAACCAAGAGGCAGACACTTAACTGAGCCACCCAAACACCCTCTAAATCTCTCTCTTTTTTTTTTTTCAAGAGCCCTTATCTCTTAAAACTGTACTCCTAAACATTTATGGATGAAATGTTGGGGTGGTTGGCAGGCAGGGGAATAGAAGGGGTTACAGGTGATGAAAAAATGGGCTCCCCGAGTGGACCACTGTTGGAATGGGGTGATGGGTATCATGCTGAGGTTGCTATACTCCTCATTACTTGGTACTCATTCCCCCTTGGTGTACATATAAAATTGTTCACAGTCAATAAAAAATAAGCACTAGCAGGTCGGCTCTGCATGGATCTCTGGGAGGAGCAGAGACAGATGGTGGGGTACGGGCCCCAAAAAGGTAAAGACTTACCTTTCAGATAAGACAAATTTTCCATCTTTGAGGCTGGGTAGCTTCTTCAAGGGGTTGATTGCTATGTATTCCTTGCTGTGGTGGTGACCTGAGAGGGGCAGGTAAGGTAAAGGTCTGAGGGCACCGGGACCCCAGGGAAGAGAGAACCAGATCTCCCAGAGGAAGAAATTCTCTCTAGAAGGGGAAGCAAACCCAGAGGAGTACCATGGCTCACTTCAGGTCAAAGGGCAAGTCAGGGGCTGAACAGGGATTAGGATCAAGTCTCCTGCCGGATCCCAGGTTCAGTGACCAGGACACAGAAGTTGGGGACCTCTAGCCCCACTCCCAACTCTGGGCCTGAAGCCCCAGCCCAGGAAACAGCAGAAGACCTAGGAGCCTGGATCCCACCCTCTACAGCCCCCTCTAAAAGGGTCAGGGCAGCCAGGAGCCCCGGGCCCCAGCATACAGCTGGAATCCAAAAGGGAGCCTCTCATAGGCAATCAATCTCCAAGGAGGTTTGTTTTGTTGTTGTGTTTTGGCATTTTTTTCAAGGTCATTACTTTGTTTTTAAACATTTTTAAAATTTAAATTCAATTGATTAACATATAATGTATTATTAGTTTCAGAGGTAAAGGTCAGTGTTTCATCAGTCTTATGTAATACACAGTGATGTTACATCATGCCCTCCTTAAGGCCCATCACCCAGTTACCCCATCCCCCTATCCCCTCCCCTCCAGCAACACTCAGTTTGTTTCCTATGATTAAGAATCTGTTATGGTTTGTCTCCCTCTCTGATTTCATCTTGTTTTATTTTTCCCTCCCTTCCCCTATGATCCTCCATTTTGTTTCTTAAAGTCCACATATGAGTGAGATCATATAATTGTCTTTCTCTGACTGACTTATTTCGCTAAGCTTAATACCCTCTAGTTCCAGCCATGCCATTGTAAACAGCAAGATATCATCTTTTTGATGGCTGAAAAGTATTCCAGTGTGTGTGTATGTGTGTGTGTGTGTGTGTGTGTGTGTACCACATCTCCTTTATCCATTCATCTACCAATGGACATCTGGGCTCTTCCTATAGTCGGGCTCTTCCTATAGTCTGACTCTTGTGGACATTGCTGCTATAAACATTGGGGTGCAGGTGCCTCTTCAGATCATGACATTTATATCTTTGGGGTAAATAGCTAGTAGTGCAATTGCTGGGTCATAGGGTAGCTCTATTTTTAACTTTTTGAGGAACCTTGTTTTGTTTTTTGTTTGGCTTTGTTTTAAGTACATTCTGCTCCAGGCGCCTGAGTGACTCAGTCATTAAGTGTCTGCCTTAGGCTGAGGTCATGATCCCAAGGTCCTGGGATTGAGTCCTCCATTGGGCCCTCTGCCCGGCAGGGAGTCTGCCTCTCCCTCTTCCTCTGCCCTTCCCCACCATGCTCTTGCTCTTTCGCATGCTTGCTCTCCCAAATAGATAAAATCTTAAAGTAAGCTCTCTGCTCAACATGAGCCTGAACTCACAACTCCAGGCTCAAAAGTCCACACACTCTACCAACTGAGCCAGCCAGGCATCCCAATCTATCTGGCGTTTTAACCCTTCCACAGCTGGCTGCCTGTGGCTGGAAACACTTGTAGGGCTCGACTCACACCTCATTTCAGAGCGCCTGGTCTCCTCTGTGTTCTAGAGACTTCTGCCTCGGCAACCTGAGATTTTAAGAATGCCTTCTGTGCTTGGAATATGTTGGAGACCAGCACCCTATGTACCACTCAAGGTCTGTGTCACTCTGAGCAGGGAGGGTAGGTGTGAGCTGAAGCAGGAGGCTTGACTCAGATTTGAATGACCACGCACTTTGGCAGCCTTTGCCAACTGGTCAGAGGTGCTGCAGCTAACAGGAGGCTACCCTCCCACAAGGAAAAGCCAAGGGCACTGGATGGGAGACTGGGGGACACTCAGCAGCTCTGCCTTCCCCTTTTACCTTAGAAGAGCCTGTTGGTCACAGCAGGGGAGAAAGTGAGGGAGAATGGACAGCCTACAATTCCCTTGGGAAACGTTTCTTCCCCTGGGGACTCTGATGGGTGGAGTATCCTCTGTGTCTCAGCTTAGAGACACCCTAACCTTGTGCCTGCTGCCCCTCAGGGTCAGACATATACCCTGCAGCAGGGGGTGCCTACCTTTTAGCAGATCCACAAACTGGAAGTCGAAGGGGATGCTATTTTTCCTAGCAAAGATATAGACAGCACGGCAAGATGCTGACAGCAGGTCCAGATAGAGCTCTAGGCCCATGCTGAACCATACGATGGACACCCCCACCAGCCACAGCTACCAGGCTCTGAACCTGAGCCTATATGTAGCCTGAGTCCTTGGCCTTGGCCCTGTACCCTTCAGTCGTCTCCAACTCAGGCCCATGACCCCGTGTTCTGGAACTTATTGTTTCACTTGGTGTTGTCATGAGGCCAGGAATCCCGGAATTCTCACAGCAGCAAGGATTCTGGGGAAACTCAGGGGCAGACTAGGTAGAGGTCCCCCGCTCAGGGGCAGAAGGCGGGGGCCCCCTGCAGCCCTGCCCTTCACTCCCCTCTAGGTGCATGTGTGTGCGTGTGGCCCATTTCTGAGAAGGACTTACACTTGGGAATTCTCAGGATTAGGACTTCATTGCAGAACACGACCCAAGGGGTTCTGTAGAGTCCAGAATGAGAACAGGGCAATGAGAATGAACCATGGAGGGTTTCAGAAGCATGCTCGGGGGTATGCGTAGGTCAGTCTAGCCTGAACTGCAGTTAGAAAAGTGTGGGGAGGAAAAGAAGCAGGAGCCTGGCAAAAAGTCAGGGCCCCGGAGACAATGTCACAGGAGTATCAGGGGTCAACCAGCCAGGCAGAGCAGCCCAGAAACTTCAGGCCTGGCTTGGGACTGGCAGTGGCCACCTGGCAACTCAAGAAGGTAACTGGACCCAGATGGAGAGGCCTGAGTATTGTCACTTGAGGCTGCATCATCATGAGACATCTCTTGTCCCTCTAGATTCTGCTCATAAGAGGGGAGACCCCACCTTCTAAGGCCGAGTGAGACTAGAGACAAGTGGAGGGCACATAGCATGTTTATTGTGGGCAGGAGAGAGCAGGGTTCCGGGCCTGGCCACTCCCCTCTCAGCTGAGCCGCTCCAGCAGTCTCTGCACCAGCTCCTGGGCCAGCTTGGGATCCCGCTGGGCATCTCGGGGGTCCCGAGGCTGCAGCACAAGCCTGTGGGCATCCTGGACAAGCTCAGGACCCAGAGCAGCCTCCACTCGGGCTCGCCACGCCGCCAGTCGGGGCCAGTCTTGGAAGATGTCACAGCCGACAGCAGTGGGCTGGGGAGACAAGGGGACTCAGCGCTGGGCCCAGAGTCCACCCACCCCCACCCCAGAAGGCAAGCAGGCAAGCACCTGCATTAGCTCTGTGAATGCCATCAAATCTGCCAGGGAGAGCTGCTCTGTGGCCAGGAAGGGCTTGGTGGCCAGGACCTCCTGATCCAAGTGCCTCAGAGCTGGCTTCAGCTTCTCCAACAGCCGGTCTAGCCGCACAGGGTCCACGGGCTGCCCCGAGAAATGGGGCAGGAGGGACTGGGCAGGGGAGAATCGAGGCGGTTCAAACATCCGCAGCCACCTGGCTACCCCTCCTGGCCCCCATCCATCAGTTATACCCCCCACCCACTGTGGGCACTGTATCCAGAAGGATTCTGAGGTGTCATTCAGACTCCAGGGATGGAGTGCTGTGACAGATTACAGATGTCTACCTGGGACAGGGGATGAGAGGCTGTATATAGGCCAACGGGTTCTTTCCAGCATGGGGGCGTGATGGGGGGTATCTCCAGCTCCCACCCAAGCCTGCACACTAGGGCAGGGAGTCTCACCTTACACAGGTAGACGTTGGTGGCCGGCAGCTGGACGGCGGTGTGCTGCCATGCCAGGTACTCGTCCACACGTGCGCGGGCCTGCAGCTCCGTGGGGTACCAGTGGGCCGCCACCTGGTACTTGCGGTTCAGGTATAAGAGGATGGCCACGCTACAAACAAGGGGCGTCGGAGATTTCCCCAGCCCTCAGCACTGGGCAGCAAACAGGATGATCCAGCTGGATCTCTCTCCCAATGCCACCTCCAGGGGAGGATGCCCCGATTCTCACATCCCCAGCAATGGTCATCGTCTCCCTACCAAACTTCTCCATTCCTCAAGTGCTTCCCCAGGGGCCCACATTTCCAACTCCTCTCTCTTCTAGGAGCCCTCTGCCTCCAGGCCCCGCTCTCTGGCGTCAGAGTCTTACTGAGCAGGAGGCAGGCAGACCTGCCGTGGACGGCCTGCCCAAGGGGTCTCCCAGGTCCCTCCCAGGCCAGTGCTCCCCAGAACCCCTTTCTTTTTTTTTTTTTTTGTTTTAAGATTTATTTATTTATTTATTTGACAGAGACATCACAAGTAGACAGAGAGGCAGGCAGAGAGAGAGAGAAGCAGGCTCCCTGCTGAGCAGAGAGCCCCACGCGGGACTCGATCCCAGGACCCCGAGATCATGACCTGAGCCGAAGGCAGCGGCTTAACCCACTGAGCCACCCAGGCTCCCAGAACCCCTTTTCTTGATCCCCTCTGGGCTTCTAGTACTTGGGGGCCAGTTTCTATTCTCAGGCAAATCCTGGGGGAGGGTCACATTACTTGCCCATTTTACAGAGTAGACACAGGGGACACGAAGTTCTGTGACCTGTCCGCGGCAGAGAGCAAGGACGTAGGGAACTGGGATTCAGAGCCCAGTGCCGATCTGGGGCTGCCTGCCTTCCGGCTCCTGGGACTGAGAGGCCGGGTTTGGGACATTTGGGGAGGGCTGACCTCAAGCTCTGATCTTCCTTAGCTGGCTCCAGGCGGTCCAGGCTTGACTGAGTGACCTATGCCCCTTTTTCCCAGGTGGAAGCTACCAGCTTTTGCCCCAAAGCAGTCTCCTAGCTCAGCCCTTGCCTGCAAGCTGGGTGAGCCAAAAGTTGGGGGTGGGGAGAGACTACACCAGTTTGGAAAAATCTCCCAGCAAGGGGTCATCAGCTTTCTGCCTTCCTCCCTCCACCTTCCCCAGCCCAGAAGACTCCTCAGGCCTCAGGACCCCCAGGACCCCATTACCTCTCCGCCAGCAGGAAATCCCCATCTTTGAGGGCAGGTACCTTCCCCAGGGGGTTTACCTTCAGGAATTCAGGCTTCAGGTGCTCCCCTGAGGGGTGGAGAGGATGAGTAGTTCATCAAGTTCTTGCCCCTGGACAACCCCTCCATGGAGCCCAGCCTAGTCAGGACTCACCACGTCCTAGCTCCACAGGCCGCAGCTCAAAGGGAATGCCATTCTTCCGGGCAAATATGTAGATGGCACGGCAGGGGGGCGAGTAGAGGTCCAGGAACAGCTCCAGGGGCATGGCTGTGCCTCCCACTGTCTTCACCTTCCCTCCACTCAGTTCGGCCTCTGAGGGTTTGTTTGGCCCCTCCAAAATGGGGCCTGAAGAAATATGTTCCCCTCCCTGAAACCTACTTCCTCTGAAGTACTTGCTGGGCGCCCCGCCAAGCCTCCACACCTCCTGGCCTCTGTGGAATGGTGGCAGGGTGGGCTATTGGAGACTGGTCGCTGGTTTTCCACAGCAGGGTCCCCAGCCTGGCCCTTCTCCTCCTTCCCAGGGTGTTAGAAAAGCTTGGACACCCCCACAGCCATTTCTTCCCTCTGGCTGGGCTACCCCCTTATCTCGGCTTCCTGGCAGCCAGGGCAGCTTTCACAATCCTAGCTGAGGTGGGAGGCTCCCTGGCAGCAGACACACATGATTGGTCTTTAAGGCCTTTTGTGTCTTTCTTTGCACAGGCTCCTGGGCTTCACACACACACACACAGAGTCACACACACACAGAGTCACACACACACACACACACACAGTCACGCACTCACAGACAGATTCACACACAGTCACAAATTCACACAGTCTCCCCCACACAGACTCACATGCACACAGACTCACACACAGTCACGCACTCACAAATATACACACAGTCACACACACATAAACAATCACACACTCTCACACAATCACACATAGTAGCATACACAATCACTTCACACACACACACGCAGTCATGTATTCACAAACACAGATTCACACGCAGTCACAAACTCACACAGTCACACAGAGTCCCACACACAAAGTCACACCCTGACACACACACACACACACACACAGACACCCACAGTCACACAAAGTCACACACTCACAAACACAGATTTATATAGTCACACACTCACACATACATAGTCACATACTCTCACACAATCACACAGTCACACACGTACACACATTCACACACAAGTCACATGCTCTCACACAGTCACACAGAGTCTCTCTGTCTCTGTCTCTGTCTCTGTCTCTCTCTCTCTCTCTCACACACACACACACACACACACACACACACACGCACTCATATGACCCCACCTCCACCCCCAGCCCAGTCCTCTCCTCTCTCCAGTCTGAGTACCTGTCCTGACATGCTGACTTGGTAAAGACATCTTTATTTATTTATTTATTTATTTATTTATTTATTTATTTATTTGTGAGAGAGCTAGCGAGCATGTGAGCACACAAGTGGGGAAAGGGCCACAGGGAAAGAGTATCCAAGCAGACTCCTGCTGAGCTCAGAGGCCCAACTCGGGCCTCTATCCCACCACCCATGAGAGCAGGACCCAAGCCAAAACCAAGAGTCGGACGTTTAACCAACGGCACCACCCAGGCACCTCAAGGCATCCCTCTCCTTACCATCCTTCTCTGGATCCCCCCACCTCAGGTGCAGCACCCCCACCCCCTGAGGCTCTGGCCAGCCCCCTGGAGTCTTCCCTCCTCCTTACCCAGACCCGATCCCTCCAACTCCACCAGCGTCCTAACCAGCCCCTCTACCTCCACCAAAGGCACCTCTGTCCTAATCCACAGGGATTTCTCGAGTCCCTGTCAGATCCCACGCTCCCCTGCGCAACTCCCTCCCACAGCCCAAGTGCCCTCAGCCAGGTTGCGTCCCGCCCCCCCGCAGTGTAGCCATGTTCCCAGCCTTGAGCATTTTTCTCCCTTCCTCCTGGACTGTCCTGTACACTTCTTTTCTGTCAGAACCCAAGTTTTCGGTCAGAACCCCAGTCTTGAGATGCTGAGGGGTGAGCTCTGGGGCAGCACCTCTGTGAGCCATGGGTAGGTTGGGAGCTGGGGCCTAGCATCCACGCTGGCCCATGCTGGTGTGCTGGGTCATGGAGCAGGTGACAGCTGGGACAGCCCCCTGGGGAATGACCCAGGGCCTCCCAGGAAGGTATCCCCACCCCATTCTGGGACCTTGGAACGTTAGAGCTACTTCCTGACTTTCTTGACCCATGCAAGGCAACTGTAATGTTCCCCACCGGTTTTTTTTTTTTTTTAAAGATTTTATTTATTTATTTGACAGAGAGAGATCACAAGTAGGCAGAGAGGCAGGCAGAGAGAGAGAGAGAGAGAAGCAGGCTCCCTGCTGAGCAGAGAGCCCCATGCGGGACTCGATCCCAGGACCCTGAGATCATGACCTGAGCCGAAGGCAGCGGCTTAACCCACTGAGCCACCCAGGTGCCCCTCCCCACCGGTTTTATAGGAACTGAAGTCCGCCAGGCAGGACTGTTAGGGACAAAGTCCACCGTCCACAAACACAAGTACTTGTAGGACATGTGACTTGGGGAGGACTGTCCCCACCCTTGGTTTCAAGGACAGTTCATGATTCAGCCCAGCCAGTGAAGACCCTGAATTCCTGGGCCACTCTGATTGGATCAGGCAGGGTCCAGGGTTGTGGCAGGACTTTCTGGGAAGGAGGGACAGGGAACAGGCACAAAGCTGACTCCTGCTGAGGCCCATGGTCCTTCCCAAGGAAAAGGTCTGGAAGCCACCAGCTGCAGAAGGAGCACAGCTGGCTCAGACTCTTCCTCAGTGGAGGGGGAGAACCAGGGCTGGGCAGCCCCAGGAGCCTGCCTGTCCACAGCCGGCCATCCTGGAGCCCAGACAGGAGGGAGCGAAGCCACGCAGGCCCAGCCAGGCTGTCGATGGGAGGCTGAGCTCAGACCCAACATGCCCAGAGCCATCAGGGAGTCCAATATCCGAGATCTGTAACCCAACCCTACACCGAGAATCCCAGCTGGCTTTACCATATTGAACAAGAGCCCCAGCCATGTGGTACAGGGAAGAATGCGAGAAGCGTGACAAAGAGAGGAACCTGGAAGCAAGATGGGGAGATGGAGAGAGGGACAAGGGCAGCTAGGAACTCTTCCCTTTGTTCATTTACTCATTCATTCACCCAGCCAACGGGGAGTGAGACTCAGACACAGACAAAAAGCAGCGGAGGGAGAATAGGCTAGGGGACCAGAGCGGGGTCTTTCTTCTGTCTCCCAGCCCTCCCGGTGGGGTCCACCGGAGGGATTAAAAGCCAGTGCCAGGACCTTGGGGATGGGGCTGTGGGCCCCAACATAGCCCCCCCCCCACCCCCGGAAAGCCCCCATTCGCTCCCTCTGAGTCATTCCCACCAACCTCAGAAGCCTGCAGGCCTCTGGTAGAAGAATTCTCTGCCATTGAATGATTCCCCTTTATGCTGTCCTCCACCCAGCTCTCCACACCCCACTCCACCATCTAGCGGTCAGGCCATGCCCCTGGCCGATCACATACCTGAGCAACAGTAGTCTTGGGAACAAACAGACAGCCCTCGGCATGGCTCAAGAGCCTGTGCTCATCTTGCCACCATGACCTTGGCCTGCCAGTATGCCCCTCACCATGCCCAGCTGCTGGAGAGTCCCAAACACACTTGACCTCCCTGCTTTCAGCATTAGCTCATGCCCTTCCCTCTGCCAAGACCAGTTCGGGATTCAAGGTCATTTCCAGGAGCCTCTTTTGTCTCTCCTCCAAAGGCAGGAGACCTGAGGATCCCGCTAGCCCCCTCCTTTGATGGTGCCCAGTGTGGCTAGTTCAGCAGTGGCCCACCCTCCAGAACATAGCTGTCACCTACACTGAACCCACAGTGAATGTTTACTGTGCATTTACGTCTTCTATTTTATTGCAGTGCCTTTTGAAAGCAACCCGTCCAATTGTGAACAAAAAAGTAGCTGGTGTGGGTCTAAAAGGCACAGGATGTCTCTATTCCCAACCCTCTGAGGGAAGATGGAAAAGGTCCAGGAAAACAAGCAAATTGGAGGAATCTCTGAAAGGGAGGCCACAGGAACAGGATCGAAGAGGGAACACACCCACCAGAGACCCTCAGGGCAGAACAGATGCGACAGGGAGCAGCTCAGGGCTCAAGCTGGGAATGACACAGGTTGGGTAGAACCCTGGTAGGAAGGCCCTGGGAACCATGAGCTCAGAGGCCAAGGTTAAGGACCCCATTTATTGGTTGGCAGTGCCATCTACTGACACATCCAAGAACAGCAGCCACATAAGCCGCATGGCCTCCTGCAGGATGTCCTGAGAAACTGGGAACCCTGGACCTCTCCTGAGAAAACAGACCACTAGACAAAAAAACAAACATTGGCAGAAGGAACTCTGAGAAACTTGAAAGTGTCATGTGCTTTGACCTGTGCTGTTTCTGTTACGTAAGTTCAATTTCCTAAGTTTTCTGTTCAGGCACGTGGTCGGTGATGAGAAACCCTTGATTATAAAACAGGGTATAGGGGTGCCTGGGTGGCTCAGTTGGTTGAGCATCTGCCTTTGGCCCAGGCCATGGTCTCAGGGTCCTTAAACTGAGCCTCAAGTGGGGCTCTTTGTTCAGCAGGGAGCCTGCTTTTCCCTCTCACTCTACTTGCCACTCCCCTTGTTTGTGCTGTCTCTCTCTCTGTCACATAAATAAAAATCTAAAAAAAAAAAAAAGCAACAACAACCAAAAAAAAAAACCAAAAACAAAAAACAGGGTGTAGTCTTTGTGATGATTAAAGATGCTATGTTCTATTTTTTTTTTTAAGATTTTTATTTATTTTAATTTGACAGAGAGAGAGACACAGCAGAAGAGGGAAAACAAGCAGGGGAAGTGGAAGAGTGGGAAGCAGGCTTCCTGCAGAGCTGGGACCCAATATGGGGGCTCTATCCCAGGACCTTGGGCCCTTGATCTGGGCCCATGACCTGAGTTGAAGACAGACATTTAACAACTGAGCCACCCAGATGCCCCAAAGATGCTACGTTCTTCCCTCCCTAGACCCCACTAGGATGCTAGTGAAACATGTCACCAAAGACTTGACAGGGCAGGAAGTGCAGCTCAACTCTTTCCCCCAAATCTGCTTATCCTCTGATCCTTGTTTCTGTAAAATAACATTCACGCTTGACAAGTGATAACCAAATGTTAATTTAAA